>NC_135316.1:71316017-73816017 GCF_048772815.1 Callospermophilus lateralis
GAACTTATTTGGTGCATTATATGTACAATCAACACATCATGATGGCTTCAGAAATAAACCTTATTATCATTATGCTTACAAATATAATTTTATTCATAAACAATATAGTACGTTGTGTAGGGACATGAAATTTGAAGTTGTTATACATGGCTTCAAATTCCTGTTAAACATGTTATGTGATCTTTGACAAATAACTTATTCTTTCAAAACCTCATATTCTAATCATAATATAAAAATAATACCATTGTACTTTATGAAGTCCTGTAAGAAAAACATATGGATAATGCCTAGCACAGAGTGAGTACTCAACAAACAGTAAAAATTAGAAACACATGATTTAAGTAATATTGGACTATAGAATTCTTTAATGCTTACAGAAAGATTAAAAAGCAAATTAAAATGAAAGTGTTACCTAAATACCCAACATTAAATCATGACCCAGTGATTTACATAACTCATCATCTATCCTAGTATTAGAGTGTAAGCTTTGTTTATAATCCTGTTTGGAAAGGTTTCCTCAGGCCCCAAAAAGGAACTGAAAGAATGGTCTTTGCCTAAACCTGTCAGCTTGAAGGAAAGAAGGAAATCAATGATAGGACAATTGTCAACAGAGGATTATAGTGTTTAGACTTATGCAAAAGACAAATAAGAACAAGACTAAAAAAAAACACACAGAAAAATACACATCATCAAGCAGTAAAGCACACGTCAAATTCGGTGCTGTCTTTCTTGTTTACTTTTTATCCTTCATAATTTAAGGACTCGAAGGCACTGTCTAGCTCTGAAAATTGATGTGTGGGTGGCATGGGAGTTTGGAAGATTAATTGTCAATCTGTACAGAGGCTACCTAGGCATCTAGGCTTTCTCCTTTACGTTTTGCTCCTTGACAGCAGGCTCTCCCCTACGATACAAAAGGCAGGAGCCGAAATAGACTCCTACAGCTTAGGACGGAGCAGGAGTGAGACCATTTAAGGAAGAGATAAAATTAAAGTCCACCTTTTTCCTTACTTGGATCTGAGGAAGCTGGCATCTATATTTCTGTTTCAGTTAGCCTTTGTGTGGCTGTGACTGAAAGACTTGACGAGAACAATTTGAGAGGAGGGAAAAATTTATTTGGGGCTTATGGTTTCAACGGACTTAGTCCACAGATGGCCAACTCCATTCCTCAGACCCTGAGGTGAGGCAGAAGTATGTGACAGAGGAAAGGAGCATGACAACAGTAAGCAGAGAGGGGAGGGATTTTGGGGGGACATAGACCTAAATATAAACCCTAAAGGCCTACCCCAATGACCCACCTCCCCCAGCCACACCTTACCTGCCTATATTAACCAAGCAGTCAATTCCTACCAGGGGATTAATTCACTGACAGGGTTAAGGCTCTCATAACCCAATCTTTTCACCCATGACCCTCCTTGCATTGCCTCACACGTGAGCTTTGGGGGGGACACCTCATATCTAAATCATATCAATATTCCTTGGCAGGAAATGAGAAAAATCCTTTTTGGAAACTGACATGCCCAAGAGAAGAGCCTTGGTGATGCTAACAACAGGAAGTTCTTCTCCTAAAATTTTGCAAAGGCCTACCTGACCAGCCCCACCTTCATGCAAAAAATCCACATTTTTTAAACCTATTTCTTAAATACTAGTGGGAAATCTCTTACACAAAAGATAGGATCAAAACAAACAGAAAAAGAAATTTTGAAAATAGAGGTGGTATAAGTAGTAGGAAAACATTTCACAAAAAGACAGCTGATATTCTCAGAGAGGTAAGAAAAAAATACTATTATAAAAACCAAAACCAGTTACTATTTTAATGTAGGAATCTTCCAAGAAAAAGGAAGATTTATCTAGAAAATTAAAAAGTGGTAGCAAAAGTTTTTTTTTTAAACTCAATATAAGGTATTGGATATTAGGGAACACTTCCAAAATACAAAGAAAGTTAAAATAGAAGTAATAGGTAGGAAAGTTTTATCTCACTCTCATGAATCCCAGAAAGAGAAAACAAGAGGGCAGAAATGAACACAAAAAGCAATTTAAGAAAATTTCTCTGAATAACAGGTGTTTAGTACAATAAATGAAAAAGTGTATCTACCTGAAATTTTAGAACCCATTAGATAATGAAGCAATGATGAAATCTTCTAAGTTGAGGGAAGTAGAAAACAGGTCATATAAAATGTGGTAGAAATCCTACTGGCACTGGGGGACAGCATTGGAAACCAAACAGAAAATCATTTCCAAACAAGAATTTATACCCAGCTGCACTGTTAATCACATGTGTAGGTAGACAACATTGTAGAAACCCTATCCAATGTGCAAATCTAAAAAACTTACATTCTTTCTCAGAAAGCAACTCACTGAATTGTATGCTCCATAATGTGGATGTAGCCAAGAAAAAGAAAGACATGGGTGCAAGTGGCTTTAGCCATAGAAAAGGCAAATGTAATTAATTCCCAGTGTGATAGTGAAAGTATGTTCTGGCTATACAGGAGGCATGGAAACAACCTCTCCAACATGAAAAGGGAAGACAGAGGGTTCTCTAGAAAGAATGGATATCTTTATTTCCAGTATTGGAACTGAATCCAGGGTGCTCTATCACTGAACCACATTCTCAGCTCATTTACTTATTTATTTTCATTTTGAGACAGAGTCTCAAATGTTGCTTAGGACTTCATTTGGTTGCTGAGCCTGGCCTTGACTTTCAGTCCTCCTCACTCATGCTCCCAAGGTCCTGGGACTACAGATGTGTGCCACTGAACCCAGTTGGATGTCTTTTTTAAAAACAGAAAGGAACAAGTGATGTGATAGACCTGAGAAGAGTTCACAGGTTTGGTGGTGAATTGTAGAGCAATTAGAGATAGATACATAAAATAGAGCTATGAATTAATGAAGGATCCTTAAATGGTGTGTTTATTTCCTGGCCTTGACTCAAGGTAATCTGAGAATTGAAATGGATGCTCTCAGCAAACTAGAAATAGAAGGAAATTTTCTCAGCCTGAAAGGGCATCTACCAAATTCTGTAGCTAGCACCGTACTTCATGGTGAATGGCTGTATGCTTTTCCCCTAACACCTGGAATAAGGTGAAGATAACCATACCCACCATTCTCACATTTCAGTATCAAAGTGAAAGTCTTAAACATTGCAACAAGAAAATTAAAATAAATAAAAGGTGTACAGATTGAAAAGAAAAAAATTTAAATGTCCCTATTGCAAACAATATAATTGCCTTCCTAGGAAATCCCATAGAATACACCCAAACATCAAGCAAACAAAGAAAAAAACCTACTTAGAACTATTAATAATTAAAAACTTTATAAATTTACATACACACACGCACCAACCATTTACAAGTAGCTCCTCCTAAAAATGAAATAATTAGATATATAAATCAAACAAGACTTGTGCAGGATATGTGTACTGAATACTACAAAGCCCTAATGAAAGAAATCAAAAGCCTAAATAAGTGGAGAGAGACTGATTTCATAGATTAGAATATTTGACATAGTAAAGGGGACAGTTATCTCCATATTGACTCATGAATTTAATACAGTCCAACCAAAGTCCCAGAAAGATTTTCACAGCTATAGACAAGCTGATTCTAAAATTTATAGGTAAAGGGAAAGGAACTAAAATAATCAAAACAATTTCTAAAAGAAGAATAAAATTAGAAGAATCAAACTTCACAATTTTAAATTTTATTATGAAATTCCAATAATAAAGACATTATGATATTAGCAAAAGGATAAGAAAAAAATCAATGGAGCAGAAGAGAGTGTTTAAAATAGACCCAGAGAGATGTTGCTGATTAAATTCTCAGTTAGGTCACCAAAGCAGTTTAATGGAAAAAGGGTACTTAATAAATGGTGATGGAAAAATTGGACATCTATATGCAAAACACACAGCTTTTAAAAATCCCCATTCATTTACAAAAATAAATGTAAAATACATAAATAAAATTACCTGATAGCTGTAAGCTCAGGAATAATAATGGTATACAACAGTAAATGACATCTGCTATGTCATTTATTACTCACTGTTACTATTATCTGGAGAATGTGAAGCTAATTAAAACATTGTTTCAAGCTAATATTTAAAAAATCTTAAGATTAAAAAAGCAATTTGATTAGAGAGTTTGAAAACAGATTCTTGTCCTTTGTTATCAATGTGGGAATAAGAAAACATTCCAAGTGTGTAATTCACAGATGGGGAAATTTGAGGCCCAGAGAGGTTAAGTAACTTGCCCCAGGTCATACAGCAGGATTAGTGATTATGTAATTTGTACTATATCTACCATTCCCTGTAGTATAAGCAGCATTACCTACTCTTACCATTTATTCAGATTGTGACCAACTACCAAAACTTGTATCCATCATGATTTTTGTCAGTGTCCACCCTGCCAAAATCTGAAAATGACATTGAAGTTAAAAATCTGTCCCTTCAGTCCAAGAGAGGATTAGACAAACTCTAAATAGGGGAAAGGGGTGGGAGGGGAAGGGAGGCAGTATGGGGGTAGGAAAGACAGTGGAATGAGACAGACATTATTATCCTAACTAAGTACATATATGAAGACATGAATGGTGAGAATATACTTTGTATATAACTAGAGATATGAAAAATTGTGCTCTATATGTGTAATATGAATTGCAATGCATTCTGCTGTCATATATAACAAATTATAATAAAAAATTAAAAAATCTGGCACTTGTCTCTGTGTAACCCCATCAGATCACCTTGGTTTCCATGGAAGACAATGTTTCTGTGCAGCCAGGTAACATTATACAGCTCTGAGGCAAGCAGCAATGAGGTTGCTTTGGGATGCCCTTAAATATTAATAATGGAAAACAAGAGTTTTCAGTGCTTCTTATGACATTTTCTAAATCCCTGTGGCACTCCTTCCTTTAGCAAATAAATAAAGAGGTTGAAAATTTTCCTGTGCCATTCATGTGAGCAAGAGCTATTTGGCTGAGGGGCTGTAAATTGTTTGCTTTGGTTGTTGTTATTATCTGTCTCCCCTTAAACTGGGAGGTACTGGAAATCTTCAGGGACACCATAAGTCCATGGGGTAGAAACTCTACTGCCTCAAAACCAACTGTTAGATGGGTAGACACACAAACAATAAGAAAAAGCAAGGGAAGAAGTCACCTCAAGCAAACCAAAGTACTTCAATAACAGAATCCATCAACACCACAGTGGAAGAAATGTCAGAGAAGGAGTTTAGAATGTTCATAGTTAAATTGATTTGTTAGATAAAGGATGATTTAAGGGAGAAAATACAGGAAGTGAAAGATAACTTCAATAAAGAGATAGAGATTCTGAAAAAAAAAAAAAACCTGAGGGAAAAAATCCTCAAAATGAAAGAATCAATAACCCAAATTAAAAATTTATAGGAAAGCATCCAGCAGATTAGACCATTTGTAAGAGAGATTCTGGCAATGAACACAAAATATATAGTCTTGATAATAAAGTTGACCATGGAGAAAAGACACTAAAAGATGATGAACAGAACATCCAAGAAACAAAGTAACGTGAAAAGACCAAACTTAAGGTTTATCTGGATAGATGAAGGCTTGGCAATACAAACCAAAGGAATACAAAATCTTTTTAATGGAATAATATCTGAAACACTTCCAAACCTTAAGAATGAAATGGAAAATCAAATACAGAAGGCATACAGGACCCCAAATATACAAAATTACAACAGACTCATTTATTTAAAAATGCCCAACATAGAGAATAAGAATAGAATTTAAAGGTTGCCAGAGAAAAATAACGGGGCATATTTAGAGGGAAACTAATCCTGGTCTCAGCTGATTTTTCAACCCAGATCCTTAAAGCTAGGAGATCTTGGAATGATATATACCAAGCTCTAAAAGAAAAATAGATGGCATCCAACAATACTATACCCAGCAAAATTAAGCTTCAGAACTGACAATGAAATAAAAGCTTTCCATGATAAACAAAAGTTAAAAGAATTCACAACAAGAAAGCCTACACTACAAAATATACTCAATAAAATATTTCATGAAGAAGAAATAAAAAATAAAAGTGAAAATCAGCAAAGGGAGGAACTACACTAGAAAAATAGTCAATCAAAGGAGAAACTAACTCAAATTGAAATCCAGAAAAAAATTGAAAATCATAAATAAATCAAAATGACAGGGAATAAAATAATTTCTCAATAATAATATTGAGTATAAATATCCCAAGCTCATCAATCAAAAGAAATATACTAGAAGACTGGAATTAAAAAATAAGACCCAACAATATGCTATCTCCAAAAGACTCACCTCATAGGCAAAGATATCCACAGACTAATGGTAAAAAAGTGTATCTTATAAACAAGTAGGGAATCCTATCATTATATCAGATAAAGTGGATTTCAACCCCAAGTTAATCAGGAGGTATGAAGAAGGGCATTTCATATTACATAAGGGATCTATACATCAACAAGATATAAATCTCAAATATTTATGCCTTAAACAATGGAGCACCTACATACATTAAACAAACCCTTCTCAATTTCAAGAAATAGATCACAACACAATAATAATGGGTGACTTTAACCTACCTCTCTCACAAACTTGATAGACCTTCTAAACAAAACTAAATAAAGAAGATATAGAACTAAAAATACAATTAATAATTTAGACCTAATAGACATATATAGAATATTCCATCCATCAATGACTGAATACTCTTTCTTCTCAGCAGTACATGGATCCTTATCTGAAATATATCATATCTTGGGCCACAAAACAACTCTTAGAAATACAAAAAAAAAAAAAAAAAAAAAAAAGAGATAATGCCTTGCATTTTATCAGAGCATAATGAAATGAAATTAGAAATCAATGATGAAGTAAGAAATAGAAACTACTCTAATACTCTACTAATAATACAATATTAAATGACCTATCAATAGCTGAAGAAATCAGGGATAAAATTTTAAAAAAATACTTCAAGGTAAATGAGAATAATAACACAAATTATAAAAATCTCTGGGACACAATGAAGGTTGTTCCAAAAGGAAAGTTCACTGCAGTGAGCATATTCTTTAAAAGAATGAAAAGTTATCAAATAAACAACCTAACTTCATATCTCAAAGCCCTAGAAAAAGAAGAACAAATCAACACCAAAAGCAGGAGAATACAGGAAATAATTAAAATCAGAGCTGAAATTAACAAAATTGAAACAAAAATTTCAAAAAATTGACAAGAGAATGCCACAGTCTGGCTGGGCACAAAATCACGAGCCACTCAAGCAGGAACAAACTTTATTTCTGAAACTCCCGCCAATACCACGCACGCTCCCAGGAAATATGCCGAACCACACACGCTGCATTCTCCCGGGTCACACTACACCAACAGGAAAATCCCTCCTCCGGAAATCCCTCCTACCGCATTTCTCCAACCAATGGGAACTCTCCGGGAGTCCTGCTAGAGCTCCAAAGTAGCAGGCCGAGGCGGACGGCAGGGGTCTAATATCCAATTGAATGCAGATCTTAACATAATCATATCATCTCAGTGGCTTGCTGGCGTCACCTTTCAACCAAAAATGCCATGCGTCATTCCTACTTGGCTATGGCTCTCAGCAAGAGAAAAAGTTGGTTCTTTGAAAAAAATAAGTTAAATTGATGAACCCTTAGCCAAGCTAATGAATAAAAAGAGAAAACTCAAATTACTAAAATTTGTGATGAAAAAGAAAATACCACCACAAACACTACTGAAATACAGACTATAATCAGAAACTACTTTGAAAATTTATACTCCAATAAAATAGAAAATCATGAAGACATTGACAGATTCCTAGAGATATTTGACCTATCCAAATTGAATCAGGAAGGTATAGAATTTAAACAGATCCATTTCAAGCAAAGAAATTGAAGATGCCAACAAAAGCCTACCAACAAAGAAAAGCCCAAGACCAGGTAGATTATCAGCTGAGTCTACCAGAACTTCAAAGAAGAACTAATATCAATCCTCCTCAAATTATTCCATGAATTAGAAAGGGAGGAAACCCTTTTAAACTCATTCTATGAAGCTAGTATTGATACCAAAACCAGAAAGGTTGGGAGTCTTATTGAGGAAGTTGGTTCCTAAGCTGACATGATAGAGACTTGGGACTATTTTTTCTTCTAGTAGTCACAGGATTGCTGGTCTAATGCCTAGGTCCTTGATCCACTTTGAGTTGATTTTTGTGCAGGGTGAGAGATAGAGGCTCAATTTCATTCTACTACATGTGGATTTTCAGTTTTCCCAGCACCATTTGTTGAAGAGGCTATTTTTCTCTAATGCATGTTTCTGACATACATTCATTGAAGAAACCTTCAATGAATATCCCTGATAAACTAGATGCAAAAAATTCTTAATAAAATCCTGGCAAATCACATAAAAACATATCAAAAATATACTGCACCATGATCAAGTGGGGTTCATTCAGGGATGCAATGTTGGTTCAATATAGGAAATTAATAAATGTAATTTATCAATCAAAGACTTAAAGATGAGAATCACATGATATCTCCATATATGTAGAAAAAGCATTTGACAAAATTCAGCATCCTTTTAAGCTCAAAACAGTAGAAAAACTAGGGATGGTAGGAACAATCCTTAACATTGTAAAAGCTATATATTCTAAACCCAAGGCCAACATTATTATAAATAGAGAAGAATTGAAAGCATTTACTCTAAAAACTGGAACAACACAGGTGTGCCCTCTTTCACCATTCCTATTCAACATAGTCCTTGAAACCCTAGCTAGAGCAATTGACAAAAGAAAAAATTAAATGGTTATGAACAGGAAAAGAAGAACTCAAACTATACCTATTTGCTGACGACATGATTCTATATTTATGAAACCCAAAAAACTCCATCAGAAAGCTTCTAGAACTCATAAATGAATTTAACAAAGTAGCAGGATATAAAGTTAGCACCCATTAATCAACTGTGTTCCTATACACCAATGATGAATCAGCCTCAAAAACAAACAAAAAAAAACAACAAAAAAATTGGGAATCAATGTAACAAAAGAGAAGAAAGACCACTACAATGAAAACTACAGAACACTAATGAAAAATTGAAGAAGACCTCAAAAAATGGAAAGATCTCCCATGTTCTCGGATAGGCAGAATTAATATTGTCAAAATAATCATACTACCAAAAGTGCTACAATGATTTAACACAATTCCTATTAAAATTCCAGTCAGTGATGTTCTTCATAGAGATAGAAAAGGCATTCATGAAATTCATTTGGAAAAATAAGGTGCCCAGAATAGTCAAAGTAATCCTTAGCAAGAAAAGTAAAGCAGGATAAATCACAATACCAGACCTTAAATTATAATACAGAGCTATAGTAACAAAAATGGCATGGTGTTGGCACAAAACCAGACATGAATACCAATGGAAGAGAATAGAAGACACAGAGCAAACCCACATAAATACAGTTATCTCATCCTAGACAAAGGTGCCATAAACATGCATTAGAGAAAAAATAGCCTCTTCAACACATGATGCTGGGAAAACTGGAAATCCACATGTAGTAGAATGAAATTGAGCCCCTATCTCTCACCCTGCACAAAAATTAACTCAAAGTGGATCAAGGACCTAGGCATTAGTCCAGCAATCCTGTGTCTACTAGAAGAAAAAGTAGGCCCAAGTCTCTATCAAGTCAGCTTAGGAACCAACTTCCTCAATAAGACTCCCAAAGTACAAGAATTAAAAATCAATAATCAATAAATCGAATGGTTTCAAACTAAAAAGCTTCTTCACAACAAAATAAACAACCAAGAACATGAAGAGAGAGCCTACAAAATGGCAGAAAATCTTTGCCAATAGAAGGGGAGAAAATCTATTCCACCTTCACCTCAGATAGAGCATTAATCTCCAGGTTATACAAATCGCAAAAAATTTAACACCAAAACAAACAAACAAATAACCCAATCAATAAATGGGCAAAGGAACTGAACAGGCATATCCCATAAGAAGAAATACAATCAGTCAACAAATATATGAAAAAAATGTTTCATTTCTCTAGCAATGAGAGAGATGCAAATTAAAATCACACAGAGTTCCATTTCATGCCAATCAGAATGGCAATTATCATGAATACAAGTAAAAATAAATGTTGGCAAGGATTTGGGAAAAATGTTCAGTCACACATTGCTGGTGGGACTGCAAATTGATGCAACCATTCTGGAAAACAGCATGGAGATTCCTCAGAAACTTGGAATGGAATCACCATTTAACCAAGCTATCCCACTGCTTGGCATATACCCAAAGGACTTAAAACCAGTATACTACAGTGACGTGGCATATCAATGTTTATAACAACTCTATTCACAATAGCCAAGCTATGGAACCAACTGAAGTGCCCTTCAACAGATGAATGGATAAAGAAAATGTGGTATATGTACACGATGGAATATTACTCAGCCTACAAAAGAATGAAATTTTGGCATTTTCCAGTAAATGGATGGCACTGGAGAATATTGTGCTAAGGGAAATAAGCCAGTCCCCCCTAAACCAAAGACAGAATGTTCTCTCTGATATGTGGGTGCTAACACATAACAAGGGAGGGTGGGGAAAAGAATAATAGAAATTCATTGAATTAGACAAAGAGGAATTAAGGGAAGGGAGGGGGATTGGGAATAGGAAAGACAGAAGAATGAATCGGACATAATGTTCTTATGCTCATATATATTCATATATGAATACACCACCAGTGAAACTCCATGTCATGTACAACCACAAAAATAGTATCCTAATTAGAATAAATCATACTCCATGTATGTATAATATGTCCAAATATACTCTACTGTCATGTATATCTGAAAAGAACAACAACAACATTAACATGCTCTTAAATAAGATGTCCAGATGAGAAATGAGACTGTTCCTGAACAGTCAGGAAATAATACCACATGGTATATACCCTAATGCTGAATTAATGGTGTAGAAATCAAGTCCTATATTAATCACCTAAAAATAATAAATACAAGAATATTTTGCCTGTAACTTTTCAGAATTGAAGAAAAAAAGAACAACAACAACAACAAGAACTAATAGTAACTCTTAGGAACTAGGGCATTGAATGATAGGTCTCCCAGGTGGGTAGTTTCTTCTCAAGGATGGAGTGGATTACAGAGGTGGAGTAACTTTCTTTTCTTTTTTGGAGTAATTTTCTTTGTGGTAAAGTGATCTGCTGCATGTGGGGGTGGGGGTGGAGAGTGCTGGGGATCAAATCTAAGGGCCTTGCACATACTGAACAAGTCCTGTACAACTGAGCCACATCCCCAGGCCTGGTGGTCTGTTTTTAAGGTTATCTTTCTTACTTGCAGCTCCCTTCTTATATGTTTCTGCCCAGAGAGGTCAGAAAAGAACTCATCTTTCTGTGCCCTGTTGATATCAAGGTCGTGATCAGTAACATTGTTACTGATCAGCTTTCCAGAAATTGTTATCAAACCTTGCTAATGCCCAGTGCTCTCTACCCTTAGTTTAAGGAATATGAATTTAAAAATAATACTAATGTTTATTCTCTTGTTCATGCATATACATGATTTAATTTTTAAGTTAATGTTTCATACAAATGATTAAAGAAATATATCTCTGTCCATTTGTGCTCCTTTAACAGAACACCACAGATTGGGGAATTTGTCAAGAACAGAAACTTACTGGCTCACTGCTCTGGAGTCTGGGAAGTCCAAAATCAAGGTGTTGGTGAGTTTGGAAATTCTGATTCCCAAATGGTGCCCTTATTAGGTCCTTAGATGACTTAAGATAGAATGGCAAAGAGACAAAAGGTTTAAATTCACCCTTCTATAATAGCACTAGTCCCACCCTTGAGGGCAGAGCCCTGAGGATCCAATCATTTCTCAAATGTCTCACTTTTTAATATAGTTACAATGACAATTAAATTCCAATATGAATTTTAGAGAGAACAGACATTCAAATGATAGCAAGAAACAGTCTGACAGGAATTAAAATGATTTTCTAGAACTGGCTTACTTGAACCTCTGCAGAATTTTTTGGTAGGAAGAAGAATGTATGTGAATGGTCTTCCCCAATATAATTATTGCTCACATTACAGGCAGAGCACAGCCCATATATTTCTTTTACAGCCTATAGCCCAATATCAGAGCCACTCATGCCCTCGGATGGCATCTAAAACTGCAAAACAAACAACAACAACAACAAAAAAAAAACCACCCCCCACCCCCACAAACACCACAACAAAACAAAACAACAACAACAAAAATTGGCTCACAGAGAAAAAGGTGCACTATATTTAGAGTGGCAATGAAAGCCCTTGAGCTGCTGGGCAGAGCAGAAGTGTGGCTGGTGCACAAAGCCAGGAAACCAGACTGGCTGGTCTGTCCCAGAGGAAGCTGGCATCTCATTCATTTAGAAGTTGCTTTTCTTTCCCAAACTGCTTTGTTCCCATGATTTTTCATTTTATTCCAGTCATGTTTTTATACTCATGAAATAACTGGCATTCATATGTAACATTTTGAAGAGTGAATTATTAGTGATACTCTGTATATAGAATAAACTTTTAAGTACAATCTCTATAAAAATTCTGTGCCAGGAATAGCCTTTCTGCAGTCCCAAGCAACAATTGATGTCCATAGATCTAAATATAATCACATGGGCAGAGAGTATAGCTCAGTGGTAGAGCACTGGCCTAACATGCAACCCTCAGAATTAAAAAAAAAAAAATGTAAGGAAATGAACAAAATATATACTTACACATTTGTCATCATAAATACTTTTTTGGTTGGTAAGTTTTCCTGTCATGTCATCATATTTACAATCTATGGCTTTAATGTCAGAATCTCAGTTCTTTAAAATTCTGTTGGTTCCCCCTGCCCAGTATTTCTAGTTTATTTATAACTATGTAACAACAGTGTTTATAATCTAGGCCTGGCTCCAGCAAGGTTAATGAACCACTATTTCCTAGGGAGATGATGGTGATCCAAGCTGTGTCATTGGCAAGTTGTCATCTATTGAATTCAAGAGGTTCTGGACAAACAGTAGATATTTGAGTCCTTTGAAAATCATTAGCCAGCTTGTTCTGGTGCAGCGCTTACTGTGGACCTGCCAAGGTAGGCCGTTCAGGGAAATACCAGAATACCCATCATGGTTTTTATTCTTGGGGAGCTTATTCTATGTAACTGGGCAGACAAGACTGATAATCATGAATCAAGTGCCAAACAATGTGTAGTTAATGTTAAAAGAGGGATCTGGGTCCCAGTGCCCTAATGCTTCACATGAGAAGTGTCTGAGGATGAAATTTATACACAAAGGAGATGAAGCTTAGGCTGGGCCCTCAGTCATACTAAACAAGTGCTTTGCCAGCAATCTATTCCCCAGTCCTTTTCATTCTGAAACAGTGACTTGCTAAATTTTCCAGGCTGGCCTTCAATTTGCAGTCCTCCTGTCTCAGCCTCCTGAGTACCTGGGATTACAGGCATGTCCATCAAACACAGCATTCCATTACTTTCTGACACTATAGATCTTCCTTTTGAGACTACATGAATATAATTCTTCTTATATAGTCTCTACCCAAGTCCTAGAATTTGTTGATTATTTAATTTATCATCGTCATCATCATCATCATCATCATCATCATCATCATCAGTGCTGAAGATTGAAAGCAATGTCTTGCTCAGCCTAGGCAAGTGCCCTACTGCTGAACCTTGGATGATGATCATAATAAAGATCAAATTTTAAAATGAACTGAGTATTGTCCAGGCACAGAGGTGCATGCTGTAATCCCAGCTATTAAGAAGGCCAACACAGGGGAATAGCAGGTTTAAGGCCAGATTTAGCAATTGAACAAGACCCTGTCTCAAAATAAATAAATGCAAATGAGCTATGGATGTAGTTCAGTGATAGAGCACCGCTGGGTTCAATTCTTAGTGCCACAATAAAAGGGAAAAAAAGTACTGTGTGTCTGTTGTGTGTAAGAACTTGTATTAGGAATATCATTCTTTAAAAACAATTGAACATGAAGAGTTGATCCTTTTGATTTGCTTGATTTTGTGGGGTTCTCTAAGTGAATGGCAAGCCATTTCATAGAGCTCTTCAGGCCTTTGACAGGAAGAGCAGAAATACAATTTACTATGGCATCCTTTTCAGTTACATCTTGTATTTTAGCTGAAAAAATTATATATATATTTTTTCACAGACTTATTTATTAAACTTGATATTTATCTTCAATGAAGGGAGGCAAAAGTAACCAAGAGATTAAATTGCATGACAAGGACAATAACTGGCATTAACCATGAAAAACCTACAAAAATATGAACATATTTTAAAAATGAAAAAAAAAATTGCGTAGTATTTGTTTACCCTTCAACTCCTGACCCTGAGTGAAGCTTGTTTTTGAGGGAGGAGTCAACGGTGCTGTAGGAGAGGATCCAGGGGTTGGGTCAAGCCAAAATGAATGGCATCTAGAAAGCCTTTTTGAGAAACTTTTAGCTAAGGAGGAAAGATGATGACATAATTGGCAAAAAGCTAGATCAGAACCAAAAAGATTCCTCCAGTTGTGAGTTCAAATTCAATTTCCACTAGCTTCCTTGTAATTTCTGACAGTTCTTCTTATGCTCTCACTCTTTCAGAAGCTTTGAACTCAGGTAATAAAGACTAGGACTCACTGAAGGTCCAGATGATCATTAGCCTTTTTTAAAATTAACAATAAAGTATTTCCAAATTAAGATATGTGCATTTTTTTCCAGACACAATGCCATTGTGCAGTTATCAGAGTACAGTATAGTGTAAACCTAAGTTTGATTTGCACTGGGAAACTCAAATATCATGTGATTGAACTTATTGCTTTATTTGTTTTATGCAGTGATTTGGAACCAAACATGCACTAGTACAGAGATATGCCCGTATTTTACTTTTGCAAACTTTATAAAAACTTAGACTTGTTAATACATTATTAAGTCCCCACCAAATACTTCAGAAGAGGCCAGTGCAAGTGAGGAACCCTACATTTGAAGCTTTATTAGTTTCATGGTAGATCCACCTCAGGATGATTGTTGTAGGAACAAATTTGAAATTCTTAGTAAGGCCTAGTGAGAATATTTGGAAAAAAATTACTGACAATCATCTTTAGGAGGTGAGTACTTAGAAACAATAGGTGTCAGCTGTAGGTTTAAGTTCAACAAGAAAAGTCACTAATTTCTGTTTTTCAGTGTTTGGCTCTAGATCTTTTTTCCCTCTCAGCCTATAGACATCCTCCCTGCAACCTCATCTACTCTGAATGTCTCAATTGCCACACGTATGTAGATGATACCCAAATCTAAATCTCTAGCTCAGTACCTCTCCTGAACTTTTGAATTGTATATCCCACCATCCTGGGATACGCCTACCTCAAGTAGAAACTCTCTTCCTTTTCAAATGACCTTACCTCCTGTGATCTGACCAAACCCTGGAGACTGAGGACCACAGTGCAGGCCCAGGATGTATGTGTACTGGATGTTTGATATTGTGTTACAATATCATAATCACATCAGTTACTAAATCTTGTTGGAGTTCATGCTGAATATTTCTAATACAACACTCTCTAGTGGTATCACATCCATCCAGGCCACTCTGTTCTCTCATGTGGATAATTGCAATACTCTTATCTCTGTCTTCATCTCACCCCTTCTTCCAATTCCTTGTTCACACTGTGGCCAAGAGATTCAATTGTGTGGCCTGAATGAGCTCTTTGGTAATGGAGCCCTGATCTAGAGCACTCGGCTGATCACTCTTCAAAGCCTTCCCATTGTCCTGGGAATGAAGTTCTAAGTCTTCTACCCCTCTCTCATGGATCTGCACCAGGCTCAGTCCCACCTCTAGTCTTATTTCTTGGCTCTTTTCTGAAATAACCCCTGTTCCAAACACTCTGAGTATCTTTAAGTTACTCAAATTGCCCCAGGCACTGGATTCCCAGAAATTTTCACCCCTCAAATTTGATCAGACACCAGGTATAGTGACTCTGTCTCCTGAGTACTTTTCTTTCATTTCCATACTGTTGCCACTCTGGCTTTCACCATGTCTCTCTCTGTGATAACCTCCTCAGTGACCTCTTCTTGATCCCAGCTCCTTTCAATTCTTTTTCTACCCTGCCAGCAGAATGACATTGCAGCAACAAAATTTTATCCTATTTTTTTTCCTTAACACAATAATGACATGTATTGACTTTTTGGACAGAAATAAATGCCTTTGCTGGTACGGTCCTTCCTGCCCCACTAGATCTATAGTTTCATTTTTTACCACTCCTTCATATAACCCATTTGCCAAACTGACCTCACACAGTTCTCTAAACAACATGTATCTTTTTCTACCTCTTTTCTTCATGGAGCATCTTCGGTGGCCAGGCTTACGTTATTCCTCCATTCATCTATCATCAGTCAGCTCAATGTCATTTTCACCCAGTTTCATTCAAACAACTACTTTTTGTCCTCCTGATATTGTCTATGTCACACATTCAATTTTCCAGGTGGACCACACACTTCTAGGGTTGTTTATACATTTTTAGATTTTCTACAATAGTCACTGATTATTTTTATATTCTAATAAAATAAAAGGATTGTGAGGAGTCACCTATTGAAGGAGGCAGTGGTATATAGGTACATAAAAGCAAGGTGTAGAGGGATAAATTGGGCCACAAGATGGATGGTTTTGTATCTGTTTCAAACATCTGAGGGGCTTTCATGGAGAAGGGCCGAGATAGCCATATGATGGAAATCACATGGAAGGAGATTTCCTTTGCTATAGGAAAGCTGAACAGAGTTGTTTGAAGAATAAATGGGCTGCTGGATCAGGACAAAATAAATGAATTAGGGGCTGGAATTGTGGCTCAGCGGTAGAGTGCTCATCTTGAATGCATGAAGTATCGGTTTCAATCCTCAGCACCATATAAATTTAAAATAAAGATATTGTGTCCAACTAGAACTAAAAAATAAACATTTTTTTTTAAAAGAAATAAATGAATCACCTCTGTGTCTGTTTAGAGACAGGACCATTCTCCCAACTAGAATAGAATTTTTGTTGAAAGGTAGACATCCACTTGGCCTGACCAGGGCAGATGGCCTGTGAGGTCCCAGTATTCTTTGCTTTTCACCACTCTTTTCTGGGATAAAGTAAGGGATTCTCTGCACTTATCCCCTAAAACAGATTGACATAATATTATTCAGAGTATTCCAGTATAGCTAGAAGAGCATAAACCTTAGAATTAAGGCTTAGGCTTATCTTTTTATCTTTTGTCAGGAGTGTTTGATAGAACCCTTTTCCTTCTTCATATTATTTTTTTCCTTATCTGTTTTCTTATCAGGATTCCATTTCTGGTACAATACATAGAACACTGTAGTAGTAAATGAATTATTTTTCTGTTTCCTATGACACTTGTATCACTCTATCCTGTGTTAAATTCCGTGTTATTTTGGATGATCTACCCATTTAGAATGTGAGGTAAGTCTTAACTTTTGTATAAACTCTGCAGCCTTATATCTACCTTTAGCAAGGATTTCATAGTGATTATTAAACTGAGTTAGATTGAGACAACAGACTATACTAATCCACTTTACAATCAATAATCCACCAGAGGAATTAAGATAGATAAAACAAACAGAAAACCATGAACATGGAACCATAGTCTACTCTGACTTACATTAAAGTTGTTTCTAAAATGTGACAAGTACTGGCAAGTTACAGGGTGGGAAGATGGATAGTGCTACAGGGAATTTGGAACAACATCACGGGGTATTCTCCTATATCCTGAGTTAGCCTCAAGTGGTCCTCAGAAAAATATGACAGGCAGCCTTTCTGGGATGTAGGAAATATAGCAAACCCTAAGAATTCAGCCCATTATTAATGTTGGCCAGGAATGGCACACAGTATGAATAAGTAAATACCAGAATTCACAAAGCAAGAATGCCTGTCTCTTTTATAGGTACCTTATAATGGAATTGTCTGACAAAGGGAAAGAAAGAAGCAACCAGATTTCTTTTTTTTAATTTTAATATTTGTTTTTTAGTTACAATTGGCACAATACCTTTATTTCACTTATTTATTTTTATGTGATGCTGAGGATCGAACCAAAGTCTTGCACATGCGAAGTGAGCGCTGTACTGCTGAGCCACAACCCCAGCCCAGCAACCAGATTTCTTAAAAGTAGTGGGAGAGGGGTTGGTTGCTCTTGACTTATAGGATTTTTTTCCCCTCTGTGGGTAGCAAAACTGCTCATCTGTCCCTTGGGCTTTATGACAAGTATCCCAGAGTATCTATTTGAGATCTATTGATCTGTATATCATCCAACTTCTCCAAGAAAAACTATATCCTGTTTGAAGTAAAAAAGAAAAAATAAAGTGCTCATCTTTTTAGAGGTAGAAAGAGGTCAGAGGGAGAGAATAGTGGAAATAGGCTAAAGGAAATGTGTTTGGATAGGGAGTGAGATATCTTGCAGCTTAGGAGCAAAATGGCCAATTGGCAAAGGAAGATTTTCCTCAAAAATCAAATGGAAACCCTTGACTAATCTGCATCCAGCCCTGTTGGCTGGCCTTCTGCAGCAGCTGAGGTGGGAGATGGTGACAATTCTATGCAGGTCCTGGGTGGAGGAAAGGCATTCCCGTGGTGTGTCATATCTGCATTAAATAACCACAAAATTTTCCTGTGCAACATCATTTAAATCACTTTGGATCATTCTAAGCTCAACCATATAAAATGTTAAAGAACAAGACCAAAGGGAATAGTGTAAAACTTCATCCAACCATTTTTCAAAAGGATTTATTCTTCACTTTTTTAAAATACTTTTTTAGTTGTAGTTGGACACAATATCTTTATTTTATTTTTATGTGGTGCTGAAGATTGAACACAGGGCATTGCCCATGCTAGGTGAGCGCTCTAGCTCTGAGTCACAACCCCAGCCCCTGTTCACTTTTGATTAGGGCTGACTGTGAACATCAAGATCCACATTCAAAATCTAAATAGGGACTTCTGTGAGGAATAATAATAAAGAGGAGACAAAGAGACAAGGTGCAGAGGAAGGAAAGATGGCAGAGTGGGTCCTTGTCCAAGCGGCCACATTTATTTATACCAATAGTTTACATTAGGTCATTAGTACCATAACCATATTATTGTTTAGAGTATCAGTAAGGTTGCTTATTGTGCAGTTACATTGTATAGTTACAAAATGTAATGTTAGGAGCTTTGTGTAGTTCTCAAGAAAGTCCGTTGTCTGAAATTACTGTTAGGCAGATTCAGAGCACCTGAGCCTGGTGAAATATTGCAGTTATCAAACGAGTTCCTTTATTCCCAGGAGTTATGTGTCTAAGATTAAGGTGAAAGCTGATAAGACTCTAGTATTGAGGGCATTACCATAGCAACCAGGCATCCTATGTCTTTGCATAGAAACTTTTCCAGACACCAAGAATGCCACCACCATGAAATAATCAGGGACCCCAATTCCAAACACAGAACTCCTATAGATTTCTTCAGATTTTCATTGAAGAACTGATTTTCTTACCTTTTTTCCACCAAGTTCTACAGACTGGGCTATATCTCTCTGCTTCTGAGGCTGTCACCTAATATCAGGATTTATAGTTGCTGAAACTTGCTTCAATAATTCACAAAGAATAGAATCCATCTTGTGCTCTCCCTTTTCACAGTTGGTTCAGTGACACAAACAGATGAAAAAACATACTTTCTGCCAGTGAAATAAATAGACTGGACTCAGAGACACCCTAGGAGGAATAAGATTGAATGAGTTACCACTGCTACCTGTGCTCCCACCCGTGCACAACTAGATCAGATCAGAAGCAGAGCCTGCTGTGTGCTGTGTGGTGTAGTCTGGGCTGTAGTATCCTGGGGCTGTAGGAAACCTGCCTTCTACAGGCTTTGTTTTTCATTTTAAGGACAAAATGCAATTTAGAATTTGTGTATTTACAATTTATAACATGTGACATTTGTTTGCTAATTATGGTAGCAACTTGTTGCACATTATGTATACAATGCTGCAGAAGAAGGTGTCCTTTATTTCCCAGTAGCATCTGACAATAGGGCACGAGTAAAGCTTGCAAATCTTGGTATCCAGAAGAAATGGCCTCCTGAGGCCAAGCTGTGGCTTTGGGTTTCTTTAATAGTATGTATGGGAAGTTCTGTGTCAGACTCCTATCCCCAGTTTCACCTCAGCCCAAGGAGGGGCCTGGAACCTGTTAGGCCTTACAGTGTCCTGACTCTGTTGATAGATTCCATTCATTAAAATTCAGCAGCAGAGGCAAATGCCTCCTTCCTGCAGCCAGCTCCTCTCCCTGAGCAAACACTCTCCCTCAAAGGCTGTGAAGACCACCATGTCCACAGCCAATTTCAACACTTGGTTCCTCCCTGAAACCAATAACTGGGCCCACACCATATGGTGAATATATGCATCTAGATAAAGAATGTAAATATTATCAAAATGACCATACTACCAAGAGCCCTATACAGATTTAATGCAATTCTGATCAAAATCCAATGGCATTCGTCATAGAGATAGCAAAAGCAATCATGAAATTCATCTGGAAAAAATAAGAGACCCAGAATATCTAAAGCAACTCTTAACAGGAAGAGTGAAGCAGGTGGCATCACTATACCAGACCTGAAACTATACTACAGAGCAATAGTAACAAAAACAGCACCAAAACAGACTGGTAGACCAATGATACAGAATAGAGGGCACAGAGACTAACCCCCCCAAACAATAATTATCTGATATTAGACAAAGTGGCTAAAAACAGCATTGGAGAAAAGATAGCATCTTCAACTAATGGTGCTGGGAAAACTGGAAATCCATATGCAAAAAAAATGAGATGAAATCTCTATCTCTCACCATGCACAAAACTCAACTCAAAGTGGATCATGATCCAGGAATTAAACCAGAGATTCTGTCTAATAGAAGAAAAAATAGTCCCTAATCTGCATCATGTGGGATTAGGCCCCAACTTCCTTAATAAAATTTCTATAGCACAAAAATTAAAACCAAGAATCAATAAATGGGATGGAATCAAACTAAAAAGTTTCCTCTCAGTAAAAGAAACAATCTATAAGATGAATAGACAGCCTACACCCTGGGAGCAAATTTTTACCCCCCACACATCAGATAGAGCTCTAATCTCTAATGTATATAAAGAACACAAAAAGCTAAACAGCAAAAAAACAAATAACCCAGTCAACAAATGGGCCAAGGACCTGAAGAGACACTTCTCAGAAGAGGATATACTGTTAATCAACAAATATATGAAAAAATGTTCATCATCTATCGCAATTAGAGAAATGCAAATCAAAACTACTCTAAGATATCATCTCACTCCAGTCAAAATAGCAGCTATTATGAAGACAAACAACAAGTGTTGGCAAGGATGTGGGGGAAAAGGTACACTCACACATTGTTGGTGGGACTGCAAATTGGTGCAGTCAATTTGGAAAGCAGTATGGAGATTCCTTGGAAATCTGGAA
Source organism: Callospermophilus lateralis (assembly GCF_048772815.1). Taxonomy (NCBI): domain Eukaryota; kingdom Metazoa; phylum Chordata; class Mammalia; order Rodentia; family Sciuridae; genus Callospermophilus; species Callospermophilus lateralis. Next base: position 71,337,492 of record NC_135316.1, read on the forward strand.
ATGGAACCATCATTTGACCCAGCTCTCTTTCTCCTTGATTTATACCCCAAAGACTTAAAATCAGCATACTACAGGGACAAAGCCACATCAATGTTTATAGCAGCACAATGCACAATAGCTAAACTGTGGAGCCAACCTAGATGCCCTTCAGTGGATAAATGGAGAAAAAAAAAGTGCATATACACACAATGGAATTTTACTCAGCAATAAAAGAGAATAAAATCATGGCATTTGCAGGTAAATGCATGGCGTTGGAGAAGATAATGCTAAGTGAAGTTAGCCAATCTCCAAAAATCAACTGCCAAATATTTTCTCTGATATAAGGAGGCTGACTCATAGTGAGGTAGGGAGAGGGAGCATGAGAGGAATTGGTGAAGAAAGGCAGAAAGGTGGGAGGGTAAAGGAGGAGGAAGGGGAGTAGCAAGGATGGTGGAATGTGATAGACATCATCATCCAAATTAAGTGTACAAAGACATGAATCGGTCATGTCAACACACTGTATATACAACCAGAAATATGTAAAATTGTGCTGTACACATGTAATGAGAATTGTAACGCATTCTGCTGTCATTTTTTTTTTTTTAAATCAAAGAAAAAAAAGTGCTCTCTCTGGCAACAACACTGTTTTAGCCCTTTCCTCACAAAGGTGAACTCTCTTGGTGTTTAGACTATCATGGCTCCAGAAGCAAGGGGTAGTATAGGACCCATGGCAGGAGCTGCAGGAGGCAGCTGGCTCCCCAGGGTTTTGCCACACACACATACATCCAAGTCTCCAACTGCATACTTTCCCCACACCATGGCCCAAACATTAATCCTCCAGTGGTGGGAAAACTAATGTCCAAGACTGTTTCCTTTTCCTTCCTTCCTTCCTTCCTTCCTTCCTTCCTTCCTTCCTTTCCTCTTTCCTTCTTTCCTATCTACTATTCTCTAGGTGGTATAGAAAAATAATCACTTTTATGAATCTGTGGCCTCTTTGGACCTTTATATTCTGCATTTCAATAACAAAAACAGACAGGAAGAAAGAAATACAGAATTGGGTGAGACAGACAGATCTTTGATTATTTTCCAACCAATGATCAGTTGTGTAATAATGAACATGTCTATATCTTCTATGAGCTTTCCTTTCCTATAAAAAGGTGCCAAGGACATGCACTGGAGAAAAGATAGCCTCTTCAACAAATGGTGCTAGGAAAACTGGAAATCCATATGCAACAAAATGAAATGAACCCCCCTCTCTCAATAGGCCCTAATCTTTATCATGTGGAATTAGGCCCCAACTTCTTAATAAGACTCCTATAGCACAAGAAGTAAAATCATGTATCAATAAATGGGATGGACTCAAACTAAAATTTCTTCTCAGCAAAAAAAAAAAAAAAAAAAAAAAACAAACAATCTGTAAGATGAATAGACAGCCTACATCTTGGAAGCAAATCTTTACCCTTCAAACATCAGATAGAACAGTAATCTCTAGGGTATGTAAAGAAGTCAAAAAGCTAAACACCAAAAAAAAAAAAAAAAAAAACCCAAAAAACAAATAGGCCAAGGACCTGAAGAGACACTTCTCAGAAAATGATATACTATCAAATCAACAAATATATGAAAAAATGTTCATCATCTATCACAATTAGAGAAATGCAAATCAAAACCACTCTATGACTTCATCTCACTCCAGTCAGAATGTCAACTATTATGCATACAAACAACAATAAGTGTTGTTGAGGATGTGGGGAAAAAGGTACACTAATATATTGCTGGCTGGACTGCAAATTGCTGCAGCGAATATGGAAAACAGTAGGGACATTTTTGAAAAATTGGGAATGAAGCCACCATTTGCCCCAGCTATCCCTCTCCTTGGTCTATACCCAAAGGACTTAAAATCAGCATACTACAGGGACACAGCCACATCAATGTTTATAGCAGCACAATTCACAACAGCTAAATTGTGGAAACAACCTAGATGTCCTTCAGTAGATGAATGGATAAAGAAAATGTGTATATATACACAACAGAATTTTATTCAGCCTTAAACAAGAATGAAATTATGGCATTTGCTAGTAAATAGATGAAGCTGGACAATATCATAGTAAGTGAAATAAGCCAATTCCAAGGAACCAAAAGCTGAATGTTTTCTGATATGTGGATGCTAACCCACAGTAAGGGAGTAGGGTAAGGAAGCACAGAGGAACTTTGGATTAGACAGAGGGGAGTGAGGTGAGGTAGGAAGGATAGTAGAATGAATCAGACATTATTATCATATGTGCTATATGATTACATGACTGGTGTAATTCTACATAATGTACAACCAGAAGAACGAGAAGTTATACTCCACTTATGTGTGATGTTCAAAATGCATTCTATTGTCATGTATAACTACTTAGAACAAATAAAAAAATAAAAAATAAATTTAAAAAATTCTTTATGTCAGAATCACAGCAAATAATCAGTTCCTAAAATAATCTAAATTATTTATTAATAAATAAATAAATAATTTAACTTATTTATTAAGTAATCTAAAATAATCTCTAAAATACATTTGTGATCTACTTCACAGTGTTACTGTGGCTCACTCTAAAGTCTCAATAAATACGAACTCTTAGAATTATGATTTTTTTTCCTTGTTTTTTGTTGTTGTGCTGATGGTGGTTTGTGGTACTAATGATAGAACTGAAGAATGCTCTACTAGTAAGCTACATTCCCATCTCCATTTTCCTTTTTCCTTTTTTCTGGAACATGGACTCCTAGTGACTCAGCCTCCTAAGTATAATTTGTCTTTTTGAAGAATATTCTCTCTGTTTTTGAAGATGTTGTAGAAAGAACATACATGATAATGAAAATATCCTCAAAATTTATTTTCCCATGTAGAATATATTTAGTTTCAACTTAAAATATTCACTATCCTAAACCAAATTTTATTCTCAGTGTCATATTCTATTCACTATTCCATAAGGTCCAGGATGAGCAAGTAGGAATATGTTATGAAATGGCAGTAAGAGTTCCATGTTCCAGCATATGCTGAAGTGTACCTGTGTATGTCAATGTGATCTTTCAGATTAGTAGAATGAGTTTAATATGAGTGAGCAATACAATATGACTACTGTACAAAGCACTTCTCAACTTAGGCTGTATTATTATAAAGCGGCCTCCCCATTACAAAACAGAATGGGCCAATCGGGCTGTTCTTCAACTATCATTTGTTATTATTCATCTTCTATAGGATTATGTTTTGGCAGAATATATCCAAAGAGATGTGAGTAGGATGGTGAAAGTGCTTGAACTTAAGCCACATAAGTTATGAGAGAAGAACCAGGAATAATTAGCCAAGAGAAACAGTGCTTGATTTGGACATGGCTAAATATCTCCAGCTCTTTGAAACTCAACCATAGCTACTTTGTCAAAAATATAATTAAATATATTATTTATGATGTTTCATAATCTATTTTTTTCTCTAACTCATTCAATGAGTTCATACTATTGGTTATTTGTATTTTTATAAGTTCTTTTTCCATATGTATATATACTTGACTTTCATATTTTATTTGTGTCAATCTAGTACCTACCCTAATGAAGAGTGCTATATTTTAAATTCAGATTCAAAGAATGCATGAACTTTCAGAGTTTAGAGTTCTTGGACTTATTTCCCTAAATTGTGATGTGTGTATTAGAAATTACATAGTTTATACCATATAATACACATTTTCCTTAATAACCTGGGATAAATAAACCATATTCCTGTGGTTGGCTAATTATTATATTTTATTTAATGTTATTTCTTTTTATTCTGCAAGTTTGGAGGTGTGTGTGTCTCTCTCTCTCTCTCTCTCTCTCTCTGTGTGTGTGTGTGTATTCTCACTGTGTGGATAGATTTGAAAAAATATATATTTATGTAATTTTACTTTTATTTAATTGCTTTCTTTTGCATTTGTTTATGATTTAGCCTTGTTTTGTTTTGACTTAGGTGGGATATAATTATATACAGGTTTGAACTGTTTTGATCTTACATTTGCTTGTTTGTTTCTGTATTGGTTTTTGTCCTTAACCCTACTTCTTTAGTTTCTCTCCACCCCAATACCAAATTTTCATGCTCTCTCTCCTCTTTTGTATTTTAATTACTTTTAGTTATTTTCTTTTGTAATTCCTTCTTTATAGTCAACATCAGCTACCTATCTCCTGACTCTCTTTTGTTTACTTAACATATTTCAAACTTTTCTTCCCTTCCTACCCTATTTTCTCTATACTTAAGAAACTTTAATTTAACTGACTAATAGAATTAGATAGTTAATGTAATTCATACCCCATTCATGTTGTTGTGATTATTGATAGAATACACGACATAGTAGACACTTGCTGTTTAATTCTTGATTGAGTTCGTGATTTTTTATTTTTGGTATTGATGGTACTGATGCTCACCTCAACATTCCTATATAGGTGGCAATTATTGCTATAGATGTCAAAGTGGACAGCAGACACTGTACATCTGTTGCTAACAGTAGTGCTATTCCTGGCTCCCACTTGCTGTAAGAGGGGCTGGGAAGTGATCGGGACATTTCAAGATCATAGAGTCGAGATCTCACTGTGGAGCAATACTCACAATTCTGCCAAGTAAGTAACAGCAAATCTCACTCCACACATGATGATCTAGCCCCACCTGATCCTTCAGATTACTTCAAGGGCAGAGAATTGGGGAAACAAAACTCTCAAACCAAAAAACAAAAACCAAAAACAAAAACAAAAAAACAGGTCTCAAGGAGAAACAATCAGAGGAGCATCTCAGGTTGCACATTGGATAGCTATTCATAAAGCAAAAAAGATAACTATCCACAAGAGGACTTAAAGGAGGAAGGAGAATCCATCTAAACTGATGCACAAGTCCAACCAAGACCTCTGAAGACATGAGGAAATAGGCCAAGAAATCTCCTCCAAAATTCAGAATCTCCCAACAAAGGATACCACAGATATGGAAGAAGATGAAATTTCAAAGATTATAAAAATGATTATTAAAACGTTAAACTAAAAGAAGATCTAAGCAATGAATTAAGAAAGCTAATATTGGAGATAAAAGATCACTTCAATAAAGAAATAGAAGTATTGAAAAGAAACCAGTCAGAACTCATGAAAATGAAAGACACAAATCACACTTCACAATAGCTCAACTGTGGAACCAACCTAGATGCCCTTAAATGGATGAATGGATTTTTTTTAAAAATGTGACATATATACACAATGGGATATTACTCAGCAATAAAGGAGAATAAATCATGGCATTTGCAGGTAAATGGATGGAATTAGAGAAGATAATGCTAAGTGAAGTTAGCCAATCCCAAAAAAACCAAATGCCAAATGTTTCCTTTGATATTAGGAGGCTGATTCATAATGGGATGGGGAGAGGAAGCATATGAGGAATAAAGAAACTCTAGATTGGCTAGAGAGGGTGGGAAAAGAAGAGAGAGGGCGTGGGATTATAAATAATGGTGGAATATGATGATCATTATTATACAAAGTGCATACATGACATTATTATACAAAGTACATGTATGTGCAAAAACTTTGTATAAAACCAGAGATGTGGAAAATTGTGCTCTATGTCTGTAATAAGAATTATAATACATTCTGCTGTCATATAATAAAAAACAAACAAACAAAAATTCCACTGGAAACCATCACCAACAGATTAGATTTCATAGAAAACTTGAGTCCTTGAGGACAGAACTTCAACTTCAGGCCTCCAAGACAGGGTAAAGGCTCTCAGATGGGGGTTTTCTGGCGGCCAGCATGGAGGTGGCAGGACCAGCTGGAGCTGGGGGAGTCACTAACTCTGAGGGAGAAGTCACCCAACCAGAGGGCTGAAAGTCCAGGGAGGGAGCAGAGGCCCCGCGGGGGTGACTGAGCCCCTGGTGGCAAGTCTCTAGTTAGAGTCCAGGATAGGCCTCTACCTTTAAGGCAGAGTGCAAGGTGACAGGAACCCTGCACTCCCCGGAATTCTGAATGCTTTGGTCATAATTGATCCCTGCAACGCTCCAGGACATTCAGCTGGAAGGTGGGTGGTCATAGAGCGGTTTTTAGAGCAGAGCTGAGGGCTCTCTGAAGCTCTAGCAATGTTTTCATGGTTTAGAGGTCTAGGCTTCGGCTTGGGCCAGTCCTTGGGTCAGGTGGGAGACAGCTTGGCTTCCCCCACTGGCCAAGTCTCCAACTGCATCATAGATAGGCCTGTGGAGGTCTCCAAAGCTGTGGAAGACAGTTCACTTCGTTGTCAAAGAAAAAAAATTGAAACCACAGAATCAAGGTTGAGATCAGAGAATACAAGACTTAAAAAGTATTGTACTGATCTGGAAAAAAAGGATGAAGCATCACAGCTTCAGATAAACCTTCAATCTACAACTTACCAAAATCAGCTGCAACAGAAAGAGGTAGACATCAGCCATCTTCAAGCAAGCCAGATGGCACTACAGGAGCAGGTGTTGAGCCTGCAGTCAGCTGCTCAATCAGTACCTTCAGGAGCGGGTGGTGTACCAGCAACCAGCGCACCTTGTTCATTTGGTTATGGATTCAGCCATCATTTGTCGCCTTTTTGTGATGATGCCAAGGACTTTAGTGACATAATTTCATCACAACAGGAAATAAACAGTTTGAAAAATGAAGTTTCAAGACTTGAATGTGAAGTTGGCCATTGGAGGCGTAACACGCAGGCACAAGGAACAAATGATTCAGATCAAAGTGAAATCAGCAAACTACACCATACAATTAAGGTCCTGGAACAAAACCGAAATCAGGACATGGATCATCACCAACATGAAATGTCCGTTTTGCAGAATGCACATCAACAGAAACTGGCAGAGTTAAATCACCAGCATCAACAGGAGTCAAATGACTATGAAGGACGGATCCCAGAACTGGAAAAGCTGTTACACCAAGGTGACTCAGGAGTTACAGTCACTAATGAGTCTCAAGTCTGGGAGATGCAAAACACTATTCAGGTTCTACAAACTGAAAAACTAGAGTCCACAAGAAGAATCAAAGAACTTGAGGATACAATCAAAGTCATAAAGAAAAAATTATCTTCTGCAGAACACGACAGAGATGTGCTGAAGAGAGAAAAGGAGCGGCTCAGTGTGGAAAAGAGACAGATAATTGAAGAGTGTGAAACCCTGAAAGTGGAATGTAGTAAATTGCAGCCTTCTCTGATGGAGCAGAGTGATCCTGCTGCAGAAAAGGGAACAATTTCTCCGCAGAGTTCATCAGTGGGAGAAGTGTTCAGACTCCAGCAAGCCCTGTCTGATGCTGAAAGAATGAGACTGAGTAGTTTAAGACAGGATACCAGCCTTGCTGAAGACAATCTGAAACTTCAAATGCATGTCCAAGTTTTAGAAAAAGAGAAGTCATTATTGAGTCAAGAAAAGGAAGAACTTCAGATATCACTTTGCAAACTGAGCTGGGAATATGAAGTCATTAAAAGTGCGGCTTCAACAGACATGAATTTGAATGTACAAATACATGACTTAACACTGAACTTGGAGGCTAAGGAGCAAGAGCTGTATGAGAGTATTAACGAAAAGGAAATGCTGATAGCTCAGTTAGAATATCTGTACAGTGAACACCGGGAAACCACAAAGCACATGAATTGGATAATAGATGAGCTATCAAAACAGCAAAATGAAGGAGATGGTCTAATCAAGAAGTTGAAACAAGATCTGAATGATGAGAAAAAGAGAGTTCATCGACTTGAGGAGGATAAAATGGAGATAACTAAAGCGTTGCATGTACAGAAAGACAAGTTAACTGAGAGTGCACTGAGCCTCTGTGGTTTGCATTTAACCAAGCAGAAGCTTGAAGTTAAAGTCAAAGATTTAGTAGGTCAGCTACGTCGTTCACAAAAAAGTAGTTTAAACATCCAGCAGGAAAACCTGGAACTTAAGGAGTACATTAGCCAAAAGGAAGAGGAACTATGTAGAGTTCAGAACCAGTTAAGACATGCTGTTAATGAAGACTCTAATTTTAAGGATGACTTGCTTAAAGAAGGGGAAGTCGAAATTACAAACTTGAAGCAAAATCTTGCAGAAGTAGAACAGCTCAATGAAAATTTAAAGAAAGTTGCTTTTGATCTGAAAATGGAAAATGACAAGTTGATTTCAGCATATGAAGATGTAAGGCATCAGTTGGAAGAATCTATTGCTGGTAACAACCAAATTTCTCTAGAAAAAGACACTATTATGGAGACGCTGAAAAGAGAGAAAGAACAGATACAAGCAGAACTGTGTCAGGCCAAAAAGAGACTGTTGGAAGAGGCAAACAATTACAGGCAGACTATTCAGGAACTCTCAAATGTATGTAATTGGAATACCTCTGCCTTACAGCTGGAACAGGAGCATGAAGTGCAACTCAGTCAAGAGAAAGACTTTGAAATAGCAGGACTCAAAAAGAATATTGAGCAAATGGCTACTGATCTAAAAGAAACTAAGGAAATATTGGCATCTTGTTTAGAAGAACAGAAGCAATTGATGCAACTTATAAATGAGAAAGAAGTTTTTATTGGCCAACTCAAACAAGAAAGTTCAGAACTGCAAAAGGATTTAGATAAGTGTTCTCAGGCCTTAAAACAAAATGAAACTTTAAGGCAGACCATAGAGGCAAAAGACCGAAGTCATAGCTCCACGAAAGAAGAAAACAGACATCTGCAAGAAGAATTGGAAAGACTTAGGGAACAGCGGAATCAAGTTGGAGCTGTGGCTGAGCCTCAAACCCTTGATAGTATCACAGAACTAGAATCTGAGGTATCTCAACTGAATGTCATCAAGAATCGTCTGGAAGAGGAAGTTACACATCATCAAAAGGTCATTGAAGATCAAAACCAGAGTCAAAAGCAACTACTTCAGTCTCTACAGGAGCAGAAGGAGGAAACAGATAAATTCAAATACCAGTATGAGCAGATGAAGGCTGCACATACCCAATTGTTTTTTAAAAAAGACAAGGAAATTAAGAATTTGCAGAAAACCATCGAACAAATAAAAGCCCAGGGGCATGAAGAGACACAGGACATTCAAACAGAGAATGCTGATAGTTTTCCAGAAACAAAAGTGAAAAGCCTTAATATAGAAAATGGGAGTGAAAACCATGCCATATGTAAAGCCAAAATGGAAAAATTTGTGAAAAGAATCAAAGGACGAATCCTTGAGATTCAACTTTGTAATTCAAAGAATGTATCTTTAACCAAACAGTTCAATCAGCTGTGTAAATATGAGGTTGAGAAACTCACTCAAATTATCCAGCAGAAAGACGTGGAGAGAGGAGCTCTTTGTGCTAGAATGTCTCCAGTTTCATACACCTAGGATGTCCTTGACCTCCAGCAGCAACTCCAGACTTCATTATGGAAAGAGAACAAGGATTATTTGGTAGTATACATTTAACTATTTCAATTGTTAAATTCAATTTTCTAGGTGTTAAATATAGCCATTTTGAATGGGAAGATTCAAAAGTGTCCCCAACATACCCTTGAGACCAGAGGAGCAAACTAGGCTTAATAGTTCTTTATCAGGACTTTTTGTTCAACATTGTCCAACTACTAAAACAAAATTACACTTGGAGGGCCCAGATATGAAATTTAGTGGTTCAATTCTAAGATTCTCTTTATCAAAATTCTTTAATCAAAACCGATCCATTTCACTATTTCAATTGGCTACAAAGTCACTTCAGGTTAAATTCAATTTTCTAGGTGTTAAATATGGCCATAAGGAAAATGATTTCTACACGTTAAATGTGAGTCAAACCAAAAGTCTTAATACATCAATCATTTCCAATGGAAAAGTTAGTTTGTAAGAATGTATCATTAAAATCTGGACTGTTTATCTAAACGCTTCTCTGGGTTATCAAAAAAAGGATTTAAAATTAATCTTTTTATTTTTGTAATTAAGATAAAAGATGAATCAAGAGTTTCCAGCTTGAGCTGGGTGAAAGTCGGAGAGGAGAGAAAGCAGATTATGTGGCAATTGCTTCTCTGACACCCGTAGTTTCTAGAACCATTAAGAACATTTTTATTAAAATTAATTTAGTATGAAACACATTTTTAAATACAAATTATATTATAATTAAATATAAATTAATATTATTACCTTTAATTTAAATTTATTTTAATAATTAATTTTATGATAGTTTTATTACATTTATTTTAACTTTATTTTTTTTGATGTAGCACTTAAAATTTTATTTGTATTGCTTTTTAATTTAATAAAATTAATTTATATTCAATTACAACATAATTTATATTTAAAAATTTATTAAATTTTATTTAAATTAATTTAATAAAATGTAAAGAAATGAATTTAAATAAAATTTAATATAAATCTGATTAATTAATATTCATTACATAATTTAATATTAATCTTCATACAATTAATTTTAATGAAAGTGTTCTTAGTGGTTTTGGAAGCTCCAGGTGTCAGAAAGTTATTTGTTGTATGATCTGCTTTTTCTCTTCTCCGATTTCACCTAGCTTGGGCTGGTAACTTTTGATTTATCTTTTTTCTTAATTTACAAAAATCAAAAAGATAGATAAAATACCTGGTAGCTAGAAATATATATCATCTTTTCTTTCTTTTTTATTTCTTTTTTAAAAATTTTCTCTGTTTCAACTTTTTGGTTTTTTTACACACGATAATTAAAATACCTAACATAGAAAAGAAGGCAAGAGCACTAAAAGCTGCAAGAGAAAACCATCAGGTCTCATTTTAAGAGCAAGCCACAAAGGCTAACTTCTGGCTTCTGAACTCAGATCCTAAAGAAGAACAAGGCCCAGAATGAGATATTCAAAGAAAGCTCTTAAAGAGAAATTTTGTCAGTCAAGATTTCTAAATCCAGCAAAGCTCTTTCAAAATTGATGTAGAAAGAATTGCTTTACATGACATGGATAAGCTAAAAGAATTAATGATCACCCAAGAAGCACTACAAAGAATACTCAAAGATAAACTGCACAAAAATATACCCAAAAACTAACTCCCAAAGCTCCTAAATAGATGATGACCATGAGAAGAGCAACCAAGTAAATGAAAATTAAGACAGAATTAAATGTAGTAAACAAACCAAAATATCAGAAAATTACAAACGCATATTCACAATAACCCTGAATGCAACTGGCCTCAACTCCTCAGTTAAAATACACAGATTAATGGATTGTATCAAAAAACAAAATCCAACTAAATGTTCTTTGCAAGAACCCCTATCACCAGCAGACAGGTCATCCAAGTATAAAATTAATAAGGATTTTTCTGACTTAATACTATAAATCAAATATACCTAATAGACATCTACATACTATTTCATCCCAAAACAGCTGAAATGAATTTATCTTCTTCTCTGAAGCTCATGGAATCTTTTCCATTATTGATCATATTTTAAAATGAGTACAGCTTGCAAGACGATATTTATTGAGCTCTCCACAGCTGCACATTCTTTGATGTGCTTTGACATAAACATGTGTTTTTCCAATAGCAAACAAGTATAAAATAAATCAAAGTGTTGCTACAACTGCAGTTCCTAGAACCCATTATTTAAAATCCATTTTTTTTTAATTAAAATGTGACTCTATATTTTCAGAAACATGGGTTAATTATAAACCAAAATTTTCTTGCTATATTTCATGATATTCCCTGTAAAGTATATTTTTAATTTGTTACATTTCTGTTCCTCTCAACAATGCTATAAAGCTACATCACATTTTTCCTTAGAAATAAAATCATGGTGCAGGGTGGGTTCCTGAGCCTGCAGTGTCCGTGGGGGCGGCGCGGCGGGAGGTGGCCTATCGGCTCCTGCCCTCGCAGCCTCAGCCCCTGGCCCAGCGGGCCTCTCCACCGAGGTGCCCAGCAGAGCCGCGGGCTCACTGGGTGTCCCTTGAGAGGGGGAGAATGGAAAACTCTCAACTTCCTGAGTTCTGAAATTCCTATTGCTTCAGACAATGGATGAGCAATCACAAGGAATGTTCCTCAGTTTCAACCACAGAAGGCCTTAGGACCGGATATGGGCTATAATACATTAGCCAACTTTCGAATAGAAAAGAAGATTGGTCGTGGACAATTTAGTGAAGTGTATAGAGCAGCCTGTCTGTTGGATGGAGTGGCAGTAGCTTTAAAAAAAATACAGATATTTGATTTAATGGATGCCAAAGCACGTGCTGATTGCATCAAAGAAATCGATCTCCTTAAGCAACTCAACCATCCAAATGTAATTAAATATTATGCATCATTCATTGAAGATAATGAACTAAACATAGTTTTGGAATTAGCAGATGCTGGTGATCTATCCAGAATGATAAAGCATTTTAAGAAACAGAAGAGGCTAATTCCTGAGAGAACGGTATGGAAGTACTTTGTTCAGCTGTGCAGTGCATTGGAACACATGCATTCTCGAAGAGTCATGCATAGAGATATAAAACCAGCTAATGTGTTCATTACAGCCACTGGCGTGGTAAAACTTGGAGATCTTGGGCTTGGTCGGTTTTTCAGCTCAAAAACCACAGCTGCACATTCTTTAGTGGGCACACCTTATTATATGTCTCCTGAGAGAATACATGAAAATGGATACAACTTCAAATCTGACATCTGGTCTCTTGGCTGTCTACTATATGAGATGGCTGCCCTACAGAGTCCTTTCTATGGTGACAAAATGAATCTGTACTCACTGTGTAAGAAGATAGAACAGTGTGACTACCCACCTCTTCCTTCAGATCACTATTCAGAGGAACTACGACAGTTAGTCAATATGTGTATCAACCCGGATCCAGAGAAGCGACCAGATATCACCTATGTCTATGATGTGGCCAAGAGGATGCACGCATGCACTGCAAGCAGCTAAACACGCATAAGATCATGAAGAATATGAAGAAAATATTTAAAGTATTTTTGTGCAAATCATACCTCTCCCCTTTTTGTCTGGATATTAAGATTAGTATTTTCAGAGCTAATGTGCTTTGAATCCTTAACCAGTTTTCATGTAAGCTTCATTTTGTACCAGTCAAAATCACCTTTATGGAAACTCAGAATGTCTTCAGGATTATGAAAATGCATGTTAGGAAAGCAAGTGAGTTTTTCGCCCCCATACCTAAAGGCTTTTAGAATTATGGCATTTTCTGCCGATAGACTGAGTGCCAAATATTGGAAGAGCACTTGGCGCACATGAGGAGGGGTGTGAAACCTGATCAAAAGTATCTGAATATTTGACTTTTGCTTTTTAGTCATTTATGGATATTGAAATGAACAACATTGTGAACTTTTGTGATTTTTAACATTTGAAGTATGTGTCTTAGTTCTTGGAATTACATATCTGAAAGCTACAATGCTAATAAGTGTAAACAGACTTTGAGAAACATTTAAAACTCAGCTTTGACATTCAAAATGCAACTATTAAATGTGAAAAGATTTGGGGATGAAATGTGAGTCAGACACTGAAAAGTCTTTGTTTTGCTTTAATATCGCTGATATTCTCTGCATTTAAATGGTATAAATGAATCCGTTTAAAAAGTGGTTAAGGATTTGTTTGGTGTAAAGTTGCACCTTGCTCAAGGTTTTTGTTTTTAATATTTGTACATTTGAAACATATTTGAATAATTTTGCAGTACTAGATTTCTTTATAAATCTAAAGGCATTTTATCTCATTGTACACTATAATGTAAGCATATGTTTTGTTAAAGTCCTGACTGCTCCCCTTCAGAAATTTTTATATTCAAGTTATTTTCTTATTTAGAGTTCATTAGTGTTTGATTTTGAGAACATAATTCCCTTTTGAGAAATTTTCAGTATACCAACAATTTCTCAGATTGAAAACTTAAAAAATTTGGGCCACCTTGTATACACGTATTTTGTTAGAGGAAGAAAGGATGTGTATTATAATGTACCTGTGAATGTTGACATAGTTTTCATTTGACAATGTTATAATTTCTAACTGTTCAAGGAAATGAAAACTGGCCATTGTGACATTAATATTTCTGTTGAGAAACTTGAGCAGAGTACTGTAAGCATGAAGATGAGAGATGGTAATGCTTAATATAGTTCAAGGAAATGGGTAGAGTTTAGTAAATGCTGTTATGGAGATGTGTTTTCCCTGAATGTAGCAACCAGTTCTTTACAGAATTTTGACACCGAGTGGCAGTCACTCTTAAAGGACGCTGTGCATGCCACCACCAAGTCTTGGGTTGGATTATCTTGCCAACCTGAAAACCTTATGTTCAGGCAATACAACTGCTGGCTTCCCCCACCGTAGTTTTCTTTGGCTCATTTGAATACTTTCAGCTAACTTGTAAAGTTCCAAACTATATACAGGGCAAACAGTATACATCTTTCAATTTAATAGGTTGCACATATCTGAAGGGTAGTGTTTTCTAGGAATAGGCAAAGGAAACCTGGTTGGTGTTTTTAATGAGGGCTGGATGCATTGTATTTCCCAGATTCTGATGACTCGAAACATTTACACTGTGCATCAATAGGTTTATCCCCAGAAGCCTGAACAGGTGGGGTTTTATTGACCATTAGTGTCACTGTTGTTTTAATATAACATAATCGACTAAGAAATCTCTCTGGTTGGAAGAGATCCTCTTCCTTGCAGTCTTGAACACATGAATGTAAAGTTCATTAGCTTAATTCCCTTACAGTGACAAGATTTCTTCTCTGAGCCTTCCTGCTAAAAAGTGACTACGAAGAGTTTGGTCAGGAGAATGTTACTATTTTCTGTTGATGCAAACTTCCGTTTCAATGTCTTTCATCCTAGTGTTCCCATTTTTACTGAAGAAACCACTGGGTAAAATCAAATTTAATTTTGAGTGAGATAATTTTTCAAAATTAAGATGATTGCAAGTTCTAATTGCCTATGAATGTTCTAAGATTTAAACATTTGAATTGATTTGAAAAGTAGAAATTAGAAGGTACATCCGATTCTAAACCTTATTTAAACATTGGTACCAGTTACTCAGGAAAGCCTCGAGTAACTTTTGTATGTTGAGGTTTAGGAATGGTGAATGAAGAGTATCCATATAAATAAAATGCTCAACAATGTGCAATGATTGTATAGTTAGTAAGATACAGCCATTTCATGAAAGCTCTACCATTCTATGTAGTGTCTATTACAAAACACCTTCCTTGTATTCATATACTTCAGGTGTTGCCGTTAACATTTACCATGATATTTATTTTAACCAAGATGTTATTCACATTGTTTATTCTTTAAAATGAATGTATTGTTTATAACCCATAAATACACAATTAGTCTATGCCTCATATTTCAACAGTACTGTAATATGGACTTTTGTGAAATACTTTTATTTTGTTAAGCTTTAAATACACGTAGAAAAAGATCCTGTTACTAGCTTTGAAAATTGTACAATATCCTAATATATACTAAAAATGAGTACTGTAAAAAAAAAAGAAATAAAATCATATACTTTCAAAGGCTTTTGATGACTATTATTGTGGGGCCAAAAAGGTAAAAGGTTATAACTTTCAAATGTCATTTTTAATTATAGTGAGCAAATCAGAAAGTGATTTCTCTGTATATTACTGATAGAATCTCTATGAGGGTTTTCAGTAGTACTTCCTTCACCATCTATTTTTGAAATGCACAGAATCTTCTGAAACCCAATGTGGGACTACAACTTAAATGTTCTTGTGTATAGCCGTGACAGTGACTGGTACAGAGTTAGCACACAATCAATTCTTAGAGAAGCATGGAAAGAAATACATGGAAAAGATGACTAATTTATATTAAGCACCATTGATCTATTCCCTCTTTAAAAGAAAATATTCTGGGGCTATGAATAAGTGCAGTTCAATGCAACTTAGGTAACAAACGTTGGCCTTTCTTTAGGCACTAGTCCAGAAGTTTTGACTTTTGAAGATCTCAGTAGACTATTAAGACCTATTTTCAGTTTTAGAAATCATTAGATTATTTAATTGGCATTCAGTAAACTTAGTTTTTCAGTGCACAGACTGAGTGACCTCCACATCCTTTGTGGTGGTGCAAGAAGCATGGTCCTCTCGTGGAAAGCATGCTTCATTCTTTGTTTTGGTCAGTAATTCGGAAAACAGTCTGTCTCAGCAGGTCAGTGTTACAGAATTGTTTTATATAATGGTTATGTGTACATGTATCTTTGGGAATCTTTCTTGACCCAGAAAGGCATTGCCTTTCTGACCTTTTCCTGCCATATCTCCTAGTGATATATATCTGTAGAGCCAACTTGGACCAAGATGATCTAGGGGTGTGCCTATGTGGTAACCCTTGGCAATGGCTCTATTATTTTTATCACTTACCTCTGTTAGAAAATATTCCCTGTTAGAGAAATCTCAGAGTTGGAAGTTGGTTTTGAATCTTTAAGGTTTTCAGGAGTACCCACTAAGACTGCAAGTCCCCTGAGCAGTGTAGTACCCAGTGGTGTGCAGATAAGCCAGCTCCTCACAGGCCAGTAGGGAGTGTTAACAATGCCCATTTCCTGGGTATAAGCATTTCCTCCAAGGCTGATGACTAGCTTCCAAAAGTTCAAAGTTTGCTTGTAAAATTCCTGAATATTGAGCAGTTATCTCTCACAAGCTGGTACCCTTTGGCTCCAGCATGCCACTGGCTTAATTAAGTCTTTATCAACCAACTGCCTGAGGAGAATGATGACAGTTACCTAAGAGCGAGGATTTTGAGAAACAAGGCAATGGAATGTGAATAGGAAGAGAGAGGTGAAAGAAAAGGGAAGGGAGGCCTGAGAACACAGACTAGATGGTGTCATGCTGTCTCTGGGAAATGTAGTTGCCTAGAGTTGTACCAGTTGCAGGTGTGCAGGGCCCTTCTTGAACTGGGAGCTTGGTTTGAGCCAAGAATTGGAGAGAAGTCTGTCCTCAAGTGAGATGATGCCCCTGGGTTCCTGTGTAGGGGCCTCCTTTCTTATATCCATTGTATTTCAGAACAAAGAAAACGTGCCACTTGATATTGCATTCTTTCCAGAAGTAATGCTTCCATTGATAACAGGATTATCTGAAATTGTCAAATAGAACTAAAATTAAATCAGTAACCACCTCCTTAAGCAAATCAGCAAGTTTTTGATTTTAGGGAAACTGTATTTTCATTAACCTTTTGGGCCATACAAGGAGACTGACATCCCTAAAAACTAAGAAAATTGTGGGGTTTATAGACTTTTAAACTAAGGTTAAAAATAGAAATATCAACTTTCACTCTCTAGGAAAGGCCTAACCATGAGAAATTTCTTTTCAAATCATCAGCCGGAATATTTTAGCTCTCTTCTCTCATGACAAGCTTTAAGATCATTATGCTGAATGTTACCATATCCTCAGCACATATTGTTGAGCAACATGATAAATAAATAAATAGGCAATCTTAGAAAAAATATTTAAGGCAGTTTTCCTTATATAAGGAAAGTAAATTAACTCAGGAATATACCTACTATAAATTGAGGTGTCAAATGCCATGAATAGTTTCATATTCAATGGCTCTACAATTTTTACAATGCTGAACTTATTTGGTGCATAATATGTATAGTCAACACATCACAATGAGTATAGAAAGAAACTTTCTTATCATTATATTTACAAACATAATTATGATTTTTATTCATAAGCAGTATATATATTGTTTAAGAGCATGAAATTCAGAGTGGTTATACCAGGTTTCAAATCCCTTTTGAACATTGTATGGGATCTTTGACAAATGAATTATTCTTTCAAAACCTCATTTTCTTTACTTTTTTAAAAAGAGAATTATTTAATATTTATTTTTTTTTAGTTTTCGGTGGACACAACATCTTTATTTTATTTTTATGTGGTGCTGAGGATGGAACCCAGTGCCCCGCACATGCCAAGAGAGCACATTACCGCTTGAGCCACATCCCTAGCCCTCAAAACCTCATTTTCTAATCATAATATAAAGATAATATAAGAAAAATATATGATAAATGCCTGACACTGAGTGAATCCTCAGTAAACAGTAAAAATTAGAAACATAGGATTTAGGTAATATTGGGCTACAGAATACTTATTGCTTACATGGTAACAAAGCAAATTAAAATGAGAGAGTGCTACCTAAATACCCAACTGTTAAATCATGACCCAATGAGTTACATAATTCATCATCTATCGTGTTAAAATGAAACCTTTGTTTGTAATCCTGTTTGGAGAAAGTTTTGTCAAGCCCAAAAATGGAATTGAAAAAAATGGCCTCTGCCTAAACCTGTCAACTTGAAGGAAAGCAGGAAATCAATGATGGGACCATTGTCAGCAGAGGATTATAGTGTTTAAGCCTATTCTAAAGACAAATTCGAAGACTAAAAAACACACAGCAAAACATACATCATTGAGCCTGACTGAGTCCTGAGAACAGTAAAGAGCAAGTCAAATTTGGTGCTGTGTTTCTTCACTTTTCTTGTTTAGTCTTTTGCCTTCGTTTGCTTTAGGACTTGAAGGCACTGGGTAGCCCTGGAAATTGATGTGTGGGTGGCACAAGAATTTGGAAGATTAGTTAAAAGTCTGTAAAGAGGCCGCCTAGGTATCTTGGCTTTCTCCTCTACCTTGTGCTCCTGGACAGCAGCACTCCCCTACCATACAAAAGGCAGGAACTATAATGGAGACTCCTACAGCTTAGGATAGGCCAGGAGTGAGACCATACAAGGAAGAGATGAAGTTAAAGTCTACCCCTTTCCTTACTTGGATCCAAGGAAGCTGCCATCTCTCTCTCTCTCTCTCTCTCTCTCTCTCTCTCTCTCTCTCTCTCTGTGTGTGTGTGTGTGTGTGTGTATACATATATACACTTCTTGGCAGGAAATTAGCAAAAGTTTTTTTGGACAGTATCGTGCCCAAGGCAAGAATATATTTTTTTTAAAGGAGAAGAAAAGTAAAATATATTGCAACGGAATTGAAATTATGATAGAGAGTTTGGGGATCATAGAAAGCAGCTCAGTTCGGTTAGATACAGTAGGAGGGCTGTATAGGAAAGCTGGAGAAAAGGGGGAAGACTAATCTTGTGTCATATTATCAAGGTCATGAGATTTTTTTCCTGAAGGCAGTGGAAAATTAAGCAACCCTTTAATTACCTTTTATCACTGTGAGGGAATAATTTTTATTTATCTTTCTATCTGTGTCCACAGAGAGCATACAGAAAACTAAATAATTAGTGAGAGAAAATTCATTCATTAAATGGCAATTCATACAGGTTGCTGGACATTCTAAGTAGAGTTCCCATCAATTCTTTTGAAAAACATAGTTTAAATATGATGTAAACACATTCTTAGAGATTAAGTCATCTGGCTATTTCCAGATACAGGGTAAAAGCTTTAGAAAATGGTGCAGAAAGTAACCATTTTTTAAAATTTTCTTTTTCTCTTTTGATTTACATAGAATATCTTCTTATTTTATTTTATTTTCTGGTTGAATGCAAAGTATGTTCACAACAATTCGTGTCTTCATACGTGTAATTTGGATAACGATGACCATCGAGTTCTTTCCCTAAAACTTTACAGAGACTAGCCTGTTCACCAGCCCTACCCTAGTGCAAAAATGTCACTTTTTTTTACAAGTAATTTTAAATATTAATGGGTAACTTCTTACATGATGTATGGAATCAAAACAAACAGAAAAAAAAGAACTTTGAAATATAGGGGTGGTACAGATAGTTGAAAAACATTTCACAAAAGGACAATTGATATTCTCAGAGAGGTAAGAAAATACATTAAAATCAAAAACTGAAAATGGATAATATTTTAATGTAGGAAATCTTCAAAGAACAAGGAAGATCTCTAGAAAATTAAAAAGTGATACAAGGTTAAGAAAAGTTGACATAAGGTATTGATGTTAGAGAAGACTTCCAAAAGCCAAAGAAAGTTAAAATAGAAAAAAAGAAGATGGGGAAGTTGTATCTAATATGAACTCTAGGAAGAGAACAAGAGGGCAGAAAAGCACACAAAAAGTAATTTCAGAAAATTTCATGGAACAACAGGTATTAGTGTAACAAACGGGAAAGCATATCCACCTGAAATTTTAGAGCCTCATAGATAATGAAGCAATGATGAAATCTTCAAAGTTGGAGGCAGTGGAAAACAGGTCATATAAAATGTGGTAGAAGATTTTAACTATCATCTCTCAAATCCTAATGGGAGTAATATGGGAGTACTGGGGTTGTAGCTCAGTGGTAGATCACTTGCCTTGCATGTGTGAGGCACTGGGTTCGAATCTCAGCACCACATAAAGATAAATAAATAAAGATATTGTGTCCATCTACAACTAAAAATATATTTAAAAAAAGAAAGAATGAATGAAAGAAATCCTAATGGCACTGGCCTTCTTGGCAGCATTAGAAGTCAAAGGGAAAATCATTTCCAACCTAGAGTTTATATCTAGCTGCACACTAGTAGTCAGGTGTGCAGGTAGGAAATATTGTAAAAACACTGTCCAATTTTCAAATGTTGTTTTTTTTATTGGTTGTTCAAAACATTACAAAGCTCTTGACATATCATATTTCATACATTAGATTCAAGTGGATTATGAACTCCCATTTTTACCCCAAATACAGACTGCAGAATCACATTAATTACACATCCACATTTTTACATAATGCCCTATTAGTAACTGTTGTATTCTGCTACCTTTCCTATCCTCTACTACCCCCCCTCCCCTCCCCTCCCCTCCCATCTTCTCTCTCTACCCCATCTACTGTAATTCATTTCCCTCCTTGTTTATTTTCCCATTCCACTCACAACCTCTTATATGTAATTTTGTATAACATTGAGGGTCTCCCTCCATTTCCATGCAATTTCCCTTTTCTTTCCCTTTCCCTCCCACCTCATGTCTCTGTTTAATGTTAATCTTTTCTTCCTGCTCTTCCTCCCTGCTCTGTTCTTAGTTGATCTCATTAAATCAAAGAAGACATTTGGTATTTATTTTTTAGGGATTGGCTAGCTTCACTAAGCATAATCTGCTCTAGTGCCATCCATTTCCCTGCAAATTCCATGATTTTGTCATTTTCAGTGCTGCGTAATACTCCATGGTGTATAAATGACACATTTTTTTTTATCCATTCATCTATTGAAGGGCATCTGGATAGGTTCCACAGTCTAGCAATTGTGAATTGTGCTGCTATGAACATCCATGTGGTAGTATCCCTGTAGTACGCTCTTTTAAGGTCTTCGGGGAATAGTCCGAGAAGGGCAATAGCTGGGTCAAATGGTGGTTCCATTCCCAGCTTTCCCAGGAATCTCCATACTGCTTTCCAAATTGGCTGCACCAGTTTGCAGTCCCACCAGCAATGTACAAGAGTACCCTTTTCCCCACATCCTCGCCAGCACTTGTTGTTGTTTGACTTCAGAATGGTTGCCAATCTTACTGGAGTGAGATGGTATCTTAGGGTGGTTTTGATTTGCATTTCTCTGACTGCTAGAGATGGTGAGCATTTTTTCATGTACTTGTTGATTGATTGTATGTCCTCCTCTGAGAAGTGTCTGTTCACGTCCTTGGCCCATTTGTTGATTGGGTTATTTGTTATTTTATTGTCTAATTTTTTTGAGTTCTTTGTATATTCTGGATATCAGGGCTCTAGCTGAGGTGTGAGGAGTAAAAATTTGTTCCGGATTTTAGGGCTCTATCTGAAGTGTGAGAAGTAAAAATATTGTAAAAACACTGTCCAATTTTCAAATCTTAAAAAAAAAAAAAACAACTTGCATTCCATACAATAAGAAGATGTAGACACAAAGAGGAAGACATGGGTACAAAGAGTGGCTTTAACCAGGAAAGAGGCAAATATAATAAATTCCCATTAAGATAGTGACAGAGTGTCCTAGCTGTGCAGGGGGCCTGGAAACAACCTCTCCAAAATGAAGAGGGAAGACACAGGGTCTAGAAAGAGTAGATATCTTATTTTTTTCCTGGTATGGGGACTGAATCCAGGGGTTCTCTATCACTGAGTTAGATCTCCATCCAGCCTATTCACTCATTCACTCATTCATTCATTTTGAGACAGAGTCTTGCTAAATTGCTTAGGACCTTACTAGGTTTCTGAGGCTGGCTTCAAACTTGCGATCCTCCCCCCTCAGCCTCCCAAGTCCCTGGGATTACAGGTGTGAGTCATGGTGCCCAGTTGGATGTCTTTTTTAACAATAGAAAGGAACTAGTAATGTGACAGACTGGTGACATGAGAAGAGCTCACAGTTTTGGTGCAGAATTGTGGAACAATTAGAGATAGATACATAAAATAGAGTTATGAATTAATGAAGAGTCCTTAAATAGTACATTGATTAGTGGAGAAAATGAAAATGTAAAGTATGTAGTAGTAATATATATCTATATAAAATAGTATATTAATTATATAGTAATGTGTATTATTTTAATGGAAATATATATATAGTAGTATATAATTACACATTTCTTTCCACATTGAAGCATACTATCATACTTATGTAGTAACAAGTTAAATAACTAATCTTTATTGTTTATGATACCATTCTATTAGAAAGATGAGAGGAGGAAAAATGATATGTATTTGAGGTGAAAAGGTAAAATAATCCTTACCTTTCATAGTAGGAAGTCAATAGATTATGTCTGAAAAGTAAAGATAACATAAACCAGGTGTGGTGGTGCATACCTATCCCCTCAGGAGGACAGGGCAGAAAGGTTGGAGTTCACAGTCACCCAAGGCAACCCTGTCTCAAAATAATTAAAGGGGATGAGGATATAGCTCACTGTTAGAATTCCCCTAGGTTCAGTCCCCAGTACTATAAAATAGTAACAATAATAATAATAGTAATAATAAATAAAATATTATTCCAAAATATGGGAGTAAATAGCACAAGTCATAGTAAGCAGAGCTTTAGCAGTTGCCTTTAGGGGCTAGGAACAGATGATGGGACACAGGTTGCTCATTGGAGGATGGGTCCCACAGGTATGTAGCTTCTCCTCAAGGATGCAGTTGAATCAGAGAAGTTAAATGACTTTATTTTGTTTTTGTTTTTAAGAAATAATCTTTGTAGAAAAGTTGTCTGCTGTGTCCCACGTGTATGTGGTGCCAGGGATCAAACCTAGGGGCATTGCACATACTGGGGAAGTGCTGTATTACTGAGCCACATTCCCAGCCCTGGTGGTCTGTTTTTAAGGGTATCTTTCTTAACTGCATCCACCTTCTTATATGTTTCTGCCCAGAGAGGTAGGGAAAGAACTCACCTTTCTGTGCCCTGTTGATATCAAGGTTGTGATAAGTAACATTGTTACTGATCAGCTTTCCAGAAATTATTTCAAACCTTGCTCCTGCCCACTGATCTCTACCCTCAGTTTAAGGAATATGAATTTTAAAATAATACTAACGTTTGTTCTTTTGTTCATACACATGCAAAATTAAAATTTTTAATTAAAGTTTCACACAAGTGATTAAAGAGACATATCTTAGTCCATTTGTGCTCCTTTAACAGAATACCATGGACTGGATAATTTGTCAAGAACAGAAACTTACTGCCTCACTGACCTGGAGTCTGGGAAGTCCAATATCAAGACTCCAGAGGGTCTACCAATTCTGATTCCAGGTAGTGCCCTCATTATATATATAATCACCTAAGATTGAAGGGCAAAGAGACAAAAGAGAACTAAATTTACTCTTCTATAGTAATACTAGCCCCAGGCATGAGGGCAGAATCCTGAGGACCTAATCATCTCTCAAATATCTGACTTTTTAATATAGTTACAGTGGCAATTAAATTTCAATAGGAGTTTTAGAGGGAACAGACATTCAAATGATAACAAGAAACAAGGCCTGACAGGCATTAGAATGATTTTCTAGAACTAGTTTATTTGAACCTCTGCAGAATTTTCTGGTGGGAAGATGGAGGTATGAGAATGGTCTTCCCCAATATAATTATTGCTCACATTCCAGGCAGAGCACAGCACACATATTTTTTTTACAGCCTATAGCCCAGTTTTAGAGCCACCGCTGCCCTCTGCTCATATCTAATAGCAGAAAACATTGGCTCTTAGAGAGAAAGATGCAATACATTTAAAATGGAAAGATGAAGCCCTTAGCTGCTGGGCACAACAGAAGCCTGGCTGGGGCACAAAGCCTGGAAACTAGACTGGCTGGTCTGTCCCAGAGGAAGCTGGCATCTCATTCACTTAGAGTTGCTTTTCTTTCTCAAACTGCTTTGTTTCAGTGGTTTCATTTTCACTTTATTTCAGCCATGTTTGTGTACCCATGAAATAACTGTGATATTAAAAAAGTGAATTATCATTGATACTCAGCATATGAATAAACTTCTAACTACAATCTCAATGAAAATTCTATACTAGGGAATAGCCTTCCAGCAGTCCCAAGCCGTAATTAATGCCTACACATCCAGTATGCTCACATGGGCTAGGAATGTCGCTCAGGAGTAGGGCACTTGCCTAGCACACACAAGGCCCTGGATTTAGTCCAGCACAAAAAAAATCAAAAAAAATAAAGAACAACAATATTTACATTTATTTGTCATCACAAATACATTTTTTGGTGGATAAGTTTTCCTGTCATGTCTTCATATTTTTTAATCTATGGCTTTATCTTTAGAATCTCAGTTCTTTTTTTTATTAATTTGTTTTTAAAAAAATAAATGACAGTGGAATGCATAACAATTCTTATTACATGTATACAGTACAATTTTTCATATCTCTAGTTGTATATAAAGTAGGTTGACACCACTTCGTGTCTTCATACATGTACTTTGGATGATGATGTCTATCACATTCCACCATTCTTGCTAACCCCCTGCCCCCTGCCTTTCCCTCCTACCCCTCTGCCCTATCTAGAATCTCAGTTCTTTAAAATTCTCTTGGTTCCCCTGCCCCAGTATTTCTAGTTTATCTATAACTATAACAACAGTGTTTATAATCTAGGCCTGGCTCCAGTAAAGTTAATGAACCACAATTTGCTCTTCATTCAGTCTTCTCCATGTTGGTTAATGTCAACTTCACTCTTGCAGTGCTTCAAGCTTGACTCTTCACCTTCTCATATGCCACAAAGCAATCAATCTGTCAGCAAATCCTATCAGCTCTATTGTCAAATGTTCTCAGAATCTGCTGTCATCTTGCCATTTCCTTTTCTAAGATTTCTCCAGACCACCATTGTCTCTTACCTACACATATTGCAACAAGCATCCAATTGGTCTCACTTCATTTGGCAGTGCTCTCCTATGGTTCAATAATGACACAGCAGACAATGGGATCCTTTAAAATATCAGATTCTGTAACCCCGTCAATTAGACCCCCTCCCTGCTGTAGTTTCCAGTGTTTCCTGTTTTAAAAGCCAATACCATGCATGATCAGGCCTTTCTGACCTAGTCTGCTACCACCATACCCCTCATTCTTGGCTTTATCACATTGACCTTGAAAATGACCAGCACACACTTTTCCTCAGAACCTTTGTACTTGTTTCTTTCTCCTGGAAATCTCTTATCCCAGATATCTTCAGGGCTTGCTCCACTTCTATAACCTCACTGTCAGCCCTGCCTCCCCTCATATTTCTACTCAAATATCACTTTCTTTGAAAGCCTTTCTTGGGAACCCTATTTAGAATTTCGTTAAACCTCACTCTTCCTCCTTTCCCAGGCTTGTACACTATATACCCAGAGATTTCTATTTCCCCTGCTTATTTTTTTCTACCTAAGGCTTAATAAGCTAATATATTAAATATTTAGTCATCTTAAGCATTGTCTCTCTCTCCAAGCTGGAATGTAAATTCATAGAATTTACAGAAGGTCAGGAACTTCTGTCTAATTCATGCTGTGTTCTCTCTCCAGTATCTCTGATAGTACCTGAGACTGTAAGTACTCAACAAATATTTGTTGAAAGAATGAATAGGTGTGTGAACGCATACTGGGACCCAACACAAACTTTAGTGAAAAAGGCTCCGAATCACTGGAATCATTTGTGCCTTGCAACAACTTGGTTGTTCAATATGATATGTTCATTGCTGAAATTCCAAATGTCCCAAATTAACATTGTCCACACCAAAGATTTTCTCCTAGTTCTGGATGATGATTATGTCGATGAAGATGACGATGATGATGATGATGATTGCATAGCTCCAGCCCATTTCAACACTCTTGCATGGTTTGGTATTGGACTTTCAATGCCATTATTACTATCCAAACTTTCATCCCACAAACACCAGTAATATTCATTGTTTTATCACCATTCTTAATTTTTTAAATGCTCTCTCTTTCTCTTCTTTTACATTATAAATATATGACTCTTCTTTTAGGTTTTTTCAACATCTTCAAGTTGTTTGCATTTAGTGTGCGTGATAAGGTCAATAATGTTTGTAAACCCACAAAGGTTTGGGTTTCTATGCAAATAACAAACTTGCTATAGGCCAGAGGTGGTAAATGGGTGACTTCTGGATGAATCAGTTACAGAATAACCAACTTGACATTTAATTTTTTAAAACACTTTGCTGATTTTTAAAAAATATTTTCCATGAAAAAATTCGATTTATTAATTTTTCTTGAACAAGTTTGCATTCTTTCTCCTTCTGCCTTTAGACAAGGCATATCTTTTCCAGGAGGAGACAGTCCTGCCACTTATACTCAACCCATTTCATTCAGTTTTGTTAGATGATGAGTCCCTGTGGGTTCTGAGAATGACTTAAACCACAAGCAAGGAGATGGCTTATAAGATTAAAACACTAATGGCTCTTTCCATCACAGGTAGAGTTATCACACTTATTCTAAAGCATCATGCTTTATTTCTGAACATTCATAACATGAATATTCATAAGTTCAATAGGTTCAGTAAATAGTTTTAGTGAGTCCACATTTCATTCATTCTCTTGCTTTATTTAAAAATTTAAAAAATATTTTCTCATTCATTTATCCTTCCTTCATTTCTTTTGAAAAAGTGATAAGAAGGGAGACAAGGTGAGAAGAATCCCCTTCCCTCCTGTGATCTAATAATTCCTCTGGAGTTCATAAGGGACTAGGAAGCCTCGTAAGGCTGAAACCCTCTGCCATACAGACCACTGACAGGCCCTGAAGAGTGATCACAGGGAAACACTCAACCACTTGAGTAAAATGTGCGGTGACCTATTCACATATTTATCACATTTGATGCCTACTACATAAATTCATTCAAAAGAAGACATCCCTATGCTGGTTAATGAACACCCAGCCTTCATCTATAAAAACTACATGGCTGAAGGATGAGAAGCACAGATAATTAATTGCCACTTAGGTTCAATTCTGAATACTTTGGATCGGAAACAAAGAGGTAGGATGCAGATGCTATGTGCTAGACTGAACTCCACAAAGAAGAAGGTATCTCCATCTGCTCTTAATGTATGCTCAGTATGTGGTTGATAACTTGCAGAAAATAGGATGGATGAGGAAGGACAGATTGAATTTAGATGTTGTGGTCACTGCAGGTAGAAGACAGATTTGCTGGATACTTCCAGGGTTTTGTTGATGGAAGCAGATCTTACACACTGGTGAACTGGAAATGAGATTTTAATATTTCTATCTGGTTCCAAGGGCTTTGTTTCTAGCCATGATTTCCTTCCCCTGAGTATGAGTGTTCATGAAATGGACAGAATCTCAAATGTACATGCCTCGTTCTTTGTTGGTATTAACTGGGCACAGAGAACATTCTTTTCTTACTAAAATATAGTGCATGCCAAAATTGATTAAATTGGCTTTTTTTTTTTCTCCTTCCTAATTTAGATGTCAGTCCTTACACTTCTGCTCACTTGCACCTAAGTGCTACCTACTAGAGTTAACTCTGTCTCGTGGTTTTAGTTACCTCTGTGCTGATGAGCTCAGATCTGTATCTTCTGCCCTGACCTTGTCCTGTGCTGGGACAAGCCTCGAGTTGTTCAGAGCCCTCTGAGCTGTCTCCATGTTGCCTCAGCCTCCTGGGGCTCCAGTGGATTTCATCTTTATCTTGTTTAATTGCCATAGTTCTGTCCGTTGTAGGACCATTCCCAGAATCCTTAGATGATTACCCTTGACTCATCCTTCTCAATTATCCTCAGAAGACAATCAGTCTCTGTACCTCTTGTCCCTTTTGCCCATCAACACCAATCCAGGCCTGGCCATGTTGCCTCACCCCTTGTCGGTAGTCCCAGTTTCCTAACTTTTTTGTTTCTGGCTACTTGGAAGACTAATTTTCCAAAATGCTCCACTTTTTCTCCCTCTCTACTGATGGAATTGCCTGATTTTCAGGCTATCTTTGTTTTGCATCTTCTTTAGCACTCATTATGCAGGGTGGATTCTTGCTCCATAAGTCCTAAGAGTAATTGAAATAAGGAAGCTGTGTCATATGAATTCACAGAAGCTATGTGAACTATTCTTTGACCTAGTATGTAGAGAATTAGCAGCTGATTCATATCTCTATTTAAAGAATGGGGAACTTGATCGTAGATGTTTTCATATGGCAGCCGCACATAAACTGTAAAGACACAAACTTCTCCTCTGGGACTGTTTCCTTACCTTAAGATAAATTTTTAAAACTGTGACCTATACCCTAGATTTGCTGGAAGTATTAAAAATGATGTGTAAAGCCACCCAGGCTAAGCATCTAGGGGATGCAAAAGAAATCCTGCTTGAGCCTTAAAACAAAATGATAGAATGAATTAACTTCATGATGTAATGGAATATTTGTTTTTAAACTAACATTTTTTAATATTTATTTTTTACTTGTAGTTGGATACAATACCTTTATTTTTTTCACTTATTTATTTTTTATGTGGTACTGAGGATCGAACCTAGGGCCTCACACGCGCCAGGCAAGCGCTCTTCCCCTGAACCACAATCCCAATTCTGTTTGTTTTTTTAAGTAAATTAAAGTTTATAAAATTCAGACTCAATTAAAATTTGACACTCCTAATGATGACCCTATGTCAGCTATGTTAACACATATTATCTCATTTATTCTTGGACGTCATCCTGTGAAACAGATGGTATTTCCTCCAAATACATATAAGTTTAGCCAAGGAAAGGAGAATGCCTTACCCCAGATCTGTTAGTGTACATTGGAATCAGAATTTGTGTCTAATATCTTCTAATTCCAGACTTTTTACTTTTCTCATGTACTGTGCTCCCCCAAATATTTTCCTGATAAGTTTATCGCATGCCTATTTATTTATTTTTTAGGTTTACATTGTTAAAGGGTTTATGACTTTACATAATTTTTTTTCCATTGAAATACTTGATCTACACTCTTTTTCTTTCATTTTTCTGCATCCGTATTTTAAAATTTTGGGCCCCTTTATTTGAAGTCTTGGTGGTTGGGGGAGTATGAAACATGGTCTCCCCACTTGTTTGCAAGTGGAGGAGATCTGGTAGTGCCAGCGTGGAAAGCTGAAGGCAAGCACACACATGCATTTCAGCCTGCATCTGCTCCAATGGCTGTGCCTGCACGTGGATTAGCAAATGTCCATGAGGATACAGGGAATTGTTATGATCCACAGGTGGGAGAATTTTCTACCTTGGAAATGGACAGAGCCCGCCTCATTCGCTGAATTTCACTTTTTAATACTTAAGGAAGAGCGTAGAGAGAACATTTTTGTGTGCTTGACATTTTGGGAAAACAAAATTTACCATGAAGAACAGCTATCTTTATGATCTCCTGGCAATAATAGCTATAATTAGTTTTTATTACCTGGTTATCTAAGAGGAATGGTAAACTTATCATATGGATGTAAAATCAACACTTATGTGGCAGCTGCATATATAAATTCTTTGGGAGACTTATCATAGAGAGTGAATTTTAGATTTATATTTAAAATTTGTAGTTACTTTTGCTTTTTTTGGTTTAACTTTTAAGTACCACATTGTTTGTGGAGTCAGCTTGCCTTTTCAACTACACAAGTATGTATTGAGTTTGTCCATGGAGGATGCACTGTGTCAGGTTCTGTGGGAGGGTGAGATTCCTGTGCTCCCAAAGGTGATGTTTGGGAAATGTCTGTAACATCCCCCACACTGTTTATATCTGCTGGTCCTTCTGACTGATATGTTGTTCATTCTCTCTCCCCTGTCGTTTTCCTGGCCCACTTCTTTGTATTTCTCAAGATTCAGTTACACATCATCATCACCTTTTTTTAAATTGACAAATAAAAATTTTTTATCAATTTATGGTATATAACAACATTGTGATGTAAGTGTGATAATTAGATCAAGCTTATCAAAATAGTCATCACTTCACAGACCTCATTTTTTGTAGTGATGATGTTTAAAATCTACCTTCTTAGTAATTTTCAAGTATAAAATATATTATTTTGAATGTATTCAAATTTTGAAGACATGGCTTACCTTTGGGAGGAAATGGCTTAGACTAAAACACTCATGACATCTACTGGGGCAGGTAGAGTTTCCATGCTGTACAACAGAGCTGTAGAACTTATTCCCCCTGTTTAACCAACATTTTTTATCCTGTCACCAGCATCTCCCCATATCCCCATCTCTCCAGTTCCTGGCTACCCTCTGCTCCCATAAGTTCAACATTTTTATATTCACCAGGAGTGGGATCATGTAGTGATTGTCTTTCTGTTCCTAGATTATTTACCTTAATGTAATATCCTACAAGTTCCTACGTGTTTTTACAAAGAGCAGAATTTCTTTCTTTTAAAGGCTGAATAGTATTCAATTGTGTATACATACCACAATTTCTTTATCCAGTTATTTCTTGGTATGCATTTGGATGTCATAAAATGATTATGGTGAATAATACTATAATAAACAATAGATCCAGCTATGTCACCAATACATTTGATTTCATTTCCTTTGGCTGTATAACCAGAAGTAGAAAATCATATGGTAGTTCTAGTTTTAATTTTTTGAGGAATCTTAGTACTGTTTTCCATACTGACAGGACTGATTTCCATTCCGCCAACAGTGTGCAGGGGTACCCTTTTCTCCACAATTTCTGCCAGCATTTATTGTCTTTTGTCTTGCTGACAATAGCCATTCTAACAGGCATGAGGTGATACCTTACTGTGGTTATAGATTTTAGATGCTATCTTTCCTGCTATCCTACCCTAGTGCCTTTTTGGTATTTTATGCATCTCTATATATTATAGTGTTGTTTGTAGGATATTATAATTTTTAGTATGTTTCGTAACATCCTGGATTGCAAACTCCATGAGTTTATGAGACCACGTTTTTTAGTTTTGTTTTCTGTGACCCTGGCATAGAGTATGTTCCCAGTAAGATCTTGATGAATGAATAAAGATGCTATGAACACACAGAATTGTACAAATATTAACTGGCAAAGAAAAGTAGCATGCGAGAGATGTCAAGAATGGCTTATGAACAGTACTCAAGGTTTTAGGAGAAGAAAGAATAGACTGATAATCAAGGAAGGATTCATGGTCAGGACTAGACTCATGGACTTATAGCCCTTGCAGTCTCACGAGGCCCTTATGTTCAGAATGGCCCCAAATTTGGTTTAATACTAAGCTGTCAATATCTAAAAATTCTTAATTTTTTAGCAAAATATTCCTGCTGTCGTTTGGATCTTGAATGTCCCCAAAGGCCCATATGTTGAAGGCTAAGTCCCCATTTGGTGATGCTTTGGGGAGGTAATGGAAACATCAGGATGTGGGGCCTAGTTGGAAGAGGTGGATCACTAGGGATATGCCTTTGGAGGGTGTGTTTCGATCCTGAACCCTTCCCTCCCCCGAACTTTCTTCCCAGTCATCATGAGGAGAGCCCCTTTCCTTCATCACATACTCCCTGCCATCATGTTCTTCTCATCATGACCAAGAAACAACAGAGTAACCATGGACCGAAGCCTCTGAAACCATGAGCCAAAACACATCTTTCATCCTCTAAGTTGATTTTCTCAGGTATTTTGTCACAGCAAGGGAAAGCTAACATAATTCTACATTTTTGGTTTTCTTTGGGGCACCCAAATTATGTTGCTGTTCCTGTTCTTGGTTCTCAGAGAATGACTCATTTTTATAGAAATGTAGAGTGGGGAGAGAATCCAGGCAGAAAGAGCACAAGAATCTCAGGCATAATGAGAAATGTTTCAGGCAGACAGAGAATTAATGACAGATCAGCTCAGGGGCAGCAGAGGGCTAGTGTTGTTAGTATGAGATTTGAAAGATGGATTTAGGCAGAGCTTGGACATTATCTTGGAAGTGGTGAGTAATTTCAGATGCATAGCAAGTAAGAAAGGGATGGGAGAAGGGTGTAGCTTTCATCAAGAGTGATTTGTTGGTGATACATAGGATGAATTGAGGAGTGATGAGATAGGAGATAGGGAAATCGGGAAGCAAATCTAATTGGTATAAAGAGCAGAATTGGGAGACTCTGAGGGAAAAAAATAAATGTAATTTTGACAATATGTTGGAATTTTGAAAATAAATAGGATTCAAGGAGTACCTTGGATCCTTGCTGGGTCAGAGGTACAGTCCTGGCTGAATGAAAGAAAGAAGGGAGAGGGTGGGACTGCTAGTTGTTGAAGAAATGATGAGTTCAGTTTCAGATACTTGGGATGAGAGAAGGATTTCAAAATATAATTGTTAATTTTGCACTTAAATTTATCAATAGTTGCCCATCAAGAAAAGAATTTGAAAAAGAAAAGCTTACTTAATAGTATGAAGTATTACAAAGGCAAGGACATTGAAGACTTTGGAGTCTAGTTTCAGAAAAGTAATAAGAAGAGCAACTCTAAATAAAGTTCATGTAAAAATAAGGTAGCATTTCCTAGGTTAATAATCCTCTTCTCCAAACCATTCCTCGTGAGTTTCCTGTCTTATTGCATGAGTTTCCATCTTATTTGATCAAACATTATTTTAGGTGTTTTGGACCAGAGTTTATGGATGAAGTTAATATTTAAATTTGTAGGCTGAATAAAGCAGAGGACAACTCCTAGTGTTGGTGACCTTCTTCCAATTCATTAAAGGCTTGAAGAGAAGGATAAGAGCAAATAAGAGCAAATTCTTCAAACTGCCTACCTTTGAAGTGGGACATTGGGTTCTTTCTCCCTCTGGACTTGAACTGAAACACTGGCTCTTGCTGGGTCTCAAGCCTGCTGGCCTATAGACTAGAACTACACTAGGGGCTTTGGGGGCCTTCAGCTTGCTGAGTCAACCTAAAGATCTTGAGAATGGTCAGCCTCCATAGTCATATAAGTCAATTCCTTGTAATGAATCTCTTTGTGTATACAGAAACATTTATACACATACATGTGTATGTGTGTATGAGTATGTGTGTATGTGTGTATGAGAATGTGTGTATGTATGTATTTGTAGATGTGTGCATACAAGCATACACATTCTATTCTGCCTCTCTGCAAAACCCTAATCCTCAGGGTAAAGCCCAAGCTCCATGACACAGGCAAAAGCTGGCTTCTGCTAAATCCCCCAGCTTTGCCCTCTTGACTGCAGTATATCCGGTTATGGTCAGGTTGTTGATGGCTGCTTTCTCTCACCTATGATCTTTAACTCTGCCATTCCCTGTGCTTACAGAATGTGTCCACCTTTTCTTGCCATCTCATCCTTCAAGTATCAGCTTAGTTCTCTTCATGAATTTGTTCAACAAACGTTTTTGAGTTGCCTGGTACAGTGTTTAGAAGGTGATAAAACAATCATCCCTTGACCTCAAGGAATTCCAAGTCGAGTAGGGGAGACTGTATCAAAGGAGGCAATAGTACCCAAGAGATGTCAGCAGAATGTTGGAGGCCATGAAGTAGGTGGACTCTGAGAAGTGCTTTAGCACACATAACAAACTGAGCCCTAGGCTTGTGATAAGAGAAGCCAGGGCTGGGGTTGTGGCTCAGTGGCAGAGCGATTGCCTAGCATGTGTGAGGCACTAGATTTGATTCTCAGCACTGCATATAAATAAAGAAAATTTAAAAAGGTTCATTGACAACTAAAAAATTAAAAATAAATAAATAAATAAATTTTGAAAACAGATAAAACATTTAAGAGGAGAGACAGAGAGAGAGAGAGAGAGAGAGAGAGAGAGAGAGAGAAACCAGCAAGAAGAAATTCAGTTCACACAACAGACACTCAGCAAAGCTCAGGACTCTGAGGCACCAGATATTTTTGAAGACTGGGGTGCGAGATGGAGCTGAAAAAAAAAAAAAGGATTGGTGAAAAGTTTGCGTATAGAACAGACAGATATTTCCCATCCCATCCTGACCCCCCTAACGGCTATAAAAGAAAAGGGAACATTCAGAGAAAAAGAGTCTGGGCTATTGCTATGGTCTGAGTGTTTGTCCCTTCCAACACTCATGTTAAAATTTAGTCGCCATTATAATAGTATAAGGAGGTGGGACCTTTAACAGGTGATTAGGCCTTGAGAGCTCTGTCTTCATGGTGGGGTTAATGCATCACTAAAGGGCACCTTTGGCCCCCTCTTGCTCTTCACCCTTCACCTTCCGCCATGTGATGACACAGCCTGAAGGCCCATGCCAGGTGCTGGCATTATAACCTAGGAATTCCGAATCACTCGAAATATAAGCCAATGAGGTTTCTGTTCTTTACAGGTTACACAGTCAGTGGCATTCTGTCACAGCAGCACAAAATGGACTGAGAAATTTCAATAATAATGGCAGAAATAAAACATTCGGTAGAAATTTTTTTAAAAATGTTGAAAACTTCTGGCAGTAGAATAGGAAGGCCAAGAGGCAACAAATAGGAGGGGAAAAAAAGGAAACTAGAGCATTAACCCAAGAGGTACAATATGCAAATAAATGTAATAATGCCAGGGAAAGTACACAGAAAACAGAGAATTTCCCCAGAACCAAAAGACTTGAATTTCCAGATGAAAAGAGACCCCTGAGTACCTAGCACAGTGGAGGCAAACAGACATGCACAAAGACACGTCAGCAAAACATTTCAGAACACCAGGTATGAAGAAAAAAATTCCTAAGCAGTTCTAGAAAGAAAACCAAAATGACCTGCAGGGGAGTGGGAATGGCCTCGGGACTTTTCAGCAGCAACGCTGCAACCCAGAACACACTGGGATAATTTCTTCAAAATTTTGAGAGAAGATGACTTCCTAGAAGTGTGGGCTTCTAAGAAGAGGGGGAGACTACATATGCTTTCAGGTGTAAAATGTCTCAAGAAATTTATGTCCCGGATATTGTTTCTCAGGAATCTACTAGAGGATGTGCTTATTGAAACAGGGAAGTAGACCAAGGAAGTAGAAGGGATGTGGTTCAGAAACAGGAGATAAGCCCAGCAGGGTACAAAGGGGCTTCCCAGGATGAGGATGAAGGAACATTCTAGATGGCAACCGGACAGTACCAGATAGGAGGACAGAAATCTCCACGGGGCATTCTTTCCAAAGTGGGAAAGAGCAAGTGTTTATTTCTTTGAGCTCTGTTCAAAAATTTGGTCCAGTGTTAGTAGTAAGTACATAAAAACAAACAAAAAAGATACAAAAAAATGTAGTGTACTACGTAACTCAGTTGTGAGTATTTTGATCATTGTAAAAGTTGAATGATGATTTAATTTAAAAGATGTTATAAATCATTTTGGAGGATGGTAGGAGGATTAGTGTGTACATGTTGCTGGGTGGCTGAGCAGGAAGTAGAAATATTAATTATATAAGTATTGCGTATTTATCTACATGTGTGTATATATATCCAAATAACCTATATATATTATAAGCATAGAATCTAGAAGTGTGGATCTAAACAGCAGAAGAACTAGCTAACGCTATTGAAAATGGCTGTTTCTGGAGAATCAGGTGAAGAGGGTGTTGTCAGGAGGCTATTGTTTCATAATGACCCTTGGAGAAATATCTGACTTTCCAAACTTTGTACTTGTATTACCTTCATAAAAAATTACTGAAAACATATATTATTGAAAGCATATGTCTATACAAATGTTCATAGCACCATTAGTCATACTATTAAAAAAGTAGGCACAATCAAAATGGCCATCAGCCGGTGGAACAATGATATAATGTAGTATGTTCTTCTATAAAAAGGAGCAAAGTTCTAGCAAATGGGCCTTGAAAACATACTACATGGAAGAAGCTAGTCATGAAATATTATGTTTCTATGATTCCATTTGGATGCAATGTCTAGAATAGACCAATCTACAGAATGAGAAAGTCAATTAGTGGTTGCCTATGGCTGAGAATTTGGGAAATGAGGGTAGAGGGAAGTAACTGTTAAAAGGTACAGAGTTTCTTCTTGGGATGATGAAAGTGTTCCAAAGTTACATAGTGTAATAGTTGCACAATTCTGTTAATGATAAAACCCACCAAATTGTGTAGTTTTAAAGGGTGAATTTCATGGCATATGAATCCTATTTCAATAAGGCTATTATTTGAAAATGGAAGAAAAACCAAAAATAATATCTAATTCCTAGAGTTGTTGTGAGGAATAAATGAAATCATGTATGTGAGGGGTCTAGTCCAGAGCCTGGTATAAATATTCAAAGGCTAGTTCACACTCACATAGTGGTTACTATGTGGCAGGTGCTCAGTTTTTGCATGTGTCAGTCCTCTTTCTAAATGAGGACCTGAAGCCAGTGAAATTAATTAATTTGCCCAAGGTCACATGACTAGTACAACAGTAGAGCTGAGGGTGCTAGGGTTGTGGCCCAGTGGTAGAGTACTTGCCTGACATGTGGGAGGTACTGGGTTCGATCCTCAGCACCACATAAAGATAAGTACATAAAATAATGTGTCCATCTACAACCAAAAAATATTAAAAAAAAAAAAAAAAAAAAGAACAGTAGAGCTGGGGTCTGACCTAAGTGGCTGGTCCGGTATCTACACCCAACCGTGCCCTCCCTTGCTCATGTGGCATGCCTCCTGGGCCCCCAGTGGGAGTTGGAACTGTGCGTTCCCATTGGCCGTCCACTCTCCATCTGTTATGGTTCTGAGCAGACTGCTGGCGTTTGGCCTTTCTATATGTCTATGTCCTCGGCTATGTGGACATTCTAGCAAGCCAGGGACTGTGTCCATCTCCGTTGTCTTCATCCCCAGCCCACTGTATGTTGGGGGCAGTAGAGAGGAGCCAGGGGTTTGTCCTGAAAGTGAGGAAGAGGAAGTGGGGAGAGGTAGAGGAGCTAGAAAAACATGAGATAATTAATGGCACAAGGCATCTCAGGAAGTAGAAGGTAAGATTAAGACCATAAGGAGGAACCGGTGACCTCAGGAGAAGGAAGAACCCTCTAGAAGGGGAGGGATGGTGGATCTTGTGAGCCTGGAGGGTGCTAGATAAGGAGGTGCCCACCACATCACTTGGCTCTTCACAGTGAGTAAGAGGCACCAGAGGCATCTTGGACCAGGAAAGTTTGTAGAAGGATGGAGAAGATCGAGGCATGAGGACAGACTTTAGGGGCCCAACCTTATGGGGTCAGTGATTTCTTAAAGGGGTGATGAATAAATACGTTGGCCCTTTGTTCATGTATGCATCATTGTACATGTGATTTAAGCATCTGTGGGTCCCAGGCTGAGGACGTCTGCTCTCAGAAATTAATGAAACTGAATAAAAGTATTTCTGGGAAGCAAGGCGAAGTTCATCAGCTTGAATTTACAGAAGTCCAAGCCTGTTTCTGTGACCTTCTTCAGCAACATCCAGAGACTGGAGAGTAGGGTGACCTAGTATTTGGGACTGAACTTGGGACTTTGGAACAAGCCGTGGGGGTGGCATGAAGTCATGGGGGCACAGGAGGGATGTAGGGAAGGAAAATCAGAGGCCAATGGAGAAGTGGGAGAGATGGCAGTAGAATCTTGTGGAGAAGTCTCCTCTGGGTGCAGGCCATGATGGTAGGAGCTCTCTGTGGAGAACCTAAAAACAACTCTAAAACCAAAGCCAGTCTTCGGTTTATGATCACAATGCACAAGCTATTTGAAATACCAGCCATGATTAAATATTCTTCTCAGAAAAAATCTGCATCTAAGACCTAAGCAACTGTCTGCCTCTGGGTAGGTTTACACCACTAAGAGGCAGATAATGAGATTAAGATTGAGGGATGGGGCGGGGCTCAAAATGGTGAAGGCCCGGATGTGGCTGAGGGCAGCCAGATGATGTGGAGTCAGAGTTGAGCTGGTACTCTGTCCCCTGGCTGCTTGTAAGCAACACCCAATTCAAAGGCTTTCATCTTTGACAAGCTAAACATTGTCTGAAATCTTAAATCTCTTTTCACTTGAACCATCTGCTAGTCATATAGCTAGGCATATTTGATTATCTTCAAATGTCAACTCTGCTCAAATCTGCATCTGCATCTTATCACTACTTTTTGACTCCTCTCTTATAGATGTCATTTATTTACTTACATGTTTTTCTTCTCACGGGACTTTGTTCTTTCTGAGATCAGTGATTGTGCCTCCTTTGTCAGCCAACAGTTCTGATAGGCACTCGCACGCTGCTGGAACCCAAATGCACAAATATGTTTTGCTCTTTTTTGTAGCTTCCTCGGGTCTCAGATGACTGGGCACCAGTAGATACAGAATGCTGCTGCTTTCCCTCTCCCAGGTAAATGACCTGCTTATCTATTTCTGTTGATGAAGCATGACTGTTGGACCCTCATTCGATTCTGAGATCACAAGAATGTGGAACCAGATGAGGGAGATCCATAGTCCCCACAACTTCACCCTTAAGACCATTAAGACACCATGCAGAGTCCTCTAAAGGACCCTGAATAAAGAGTTTCTACAGAGCGGATCCCACCAGCATTTTGCTACTTTGAAGTAGGACCAGTCCTATAAAGGTGAAACTTGGGTGTTCCTCTGATTTACTGAAAGAATTCAGGAGCTTCCTAAATCCTTTCTATAACTTATTCATTGGGAATAATTATGCTGCAGAGAAAACAGGTTCTCATTCACCTCCTCAGTCTTCCCTGGGGAACCATTGCTCTCTGTCTAGAACCATATCAAAAATGGACTGGGTTTCCAGCATTCCCCTTGTTCTCCCCACTGTCTTCCCTAGATGGTCCCTGTGTACTTCCAAGTAAACATCTCTACACCACTGGCTAATGGAGAAGATAAGTCAGAACAGTTTGGTTTAGCATTTGAGGTCAAAAGCAGGAATTTTCTAGAGAAGAAATCCAAAAAGCAAAGTCGTCTAAGGGCAGCCCCCCAACTGGTCAGAATATGGCTGCCTCTTAACAGGGTCCATGGCTCCTAGCAAAAGCATGGG
Source organism: Callospermophilus lateralis (assembly GCF_048772815.1). Taxonomy (NCBI): domain Eukaryota; kingdom Metazoa; phylum Chordata; class Mammalia; order Rodentia; family Sciuridae; genus Callospermophilus; species Callospermophilus lateralis. The sequence continues at coordinate 71,376,566 of NC_135316.1, forward strand.
TCCTTAGAGAGTAATCAGTAATCAGCTGTTTCAGGCTTCTGTGAATTTCTCAGATCCTGTTAATCTAGAATATCATCCTCCTTATCCCAGTTCCCTTAATCTTATAACTGGCCAAGATACCCAATCAATCAGTGAATTCCAACTGTCTTTTAAAACCCAAGATTGAAACATCACTTCTTTTGCAATCACTCATTCGTCAGTGTTAAATATGTTGGGCTCCTACCTCTATTGTTGATGCTACCACCATGAGTGCAATTATTTGTTTACTTGGACTCCTTCCCAAATAAATCATGAGCAATGCAAGGGTAAGGACAATGTTGAGAAAAATGCTTAGCAAAATTCTCAATAGAAAGTGGGCCCTAGTTTAGCTATTGTGAATTGTGCTACTATAAACATTGAGGTGGCTGTGTCCCTGTAATATGCTGTTTTTAAGTCCTTTGGGTATAGACCAAGGAGAGGGATAGCTGGATCAAATGGTGGTTCCATTCCCAATTTTCCAAGAAATTTCCATACTGCTTTCCATATTGGCTACACCAATTTGAAGCCCCACCAGCAGTATATGAGTATACCTTTTTCCCTACATCCTCGCCAACACTTATTGTTGTTTGTCTCATAATAGCTGCCATTCTAACTGGAGTGAGATGATATCTTAGAGTAGTTTGGATTTGAATTTCTCTAATTGCTAGCAATGATGAACATTTTTTCATATATTTGTTGACTGATTGTATAGTGTAATTAAAATTGATTCCCAATATGAAGTTCTCTTAAAAAATTTTGTCACTATTAAATTTTGAAGACATTTAAAGGATTATATGAAATAAGTTACCTGTAAATGAAACAGAAGTTTTTTGTTTCTTTCTATTTCTGATGTTTGTGATTGTTGTTGTTTTGCAACTTGTTTTATAACTTCAGTTAATGATGATGTATCTTCTTTGCCCACAGCTGGACAAAAGAATAAAGTACATGATAAAAACTAAATGCAGACATTTTAAGACACTTATGTTTCTAAAATGAAAAAAAAACACTTATGTTTTTAAAATGCAGACATTTTAAGACACTTATGTTTCTATACTGGAACATGAAAAATTAGGTGTTTTTTTCTGATTTAAAAGAAAAGTACATTTTGGATTGATAATCCTCCCTGATTCTAGACAAAATCAAAATCAAAGGCAATAATAGCAGGCAATTCAGGCAACTCAAAGCTGTCTTCTGCAATGCCACAACTGTTCTTTTCTGGAAGAGTATAAATATTTTGATTGACCTAATTTTTTTTTATCTGGACCACTTGCACATATACTATAGCGTCACCACAACAACTCAATAGCAATTATAGCTGATGGATTTTCAACATAGGCCTGTATTTTCAGGTTGTTATGGCTTTTCTAAACACTGAGTACATTTCTTCCTGGTGAAATATAACTGCCTCCTTCTACTTTAATTTATTATTCCTTCTAACATAATTATCTTTTGGTACTACTTTTTGTTGATGTTCTTTTAATTATTTATTTCTTAAGACTGATTCATTACCATCTTTAGGAACTTCTTCACTCTTCCTTTCCTTGGTGCCTGACATTCTCATTGTCTGTAATCTCCTCTTTTCCACAGTCTGGCTCACCTTCTTTACTCCTACAAAAACATCTATATTGTTATAAATTGTCAAACATGTCACAGGAATGCAATGACATTTCACCACTGGTACCAGTAATTAAAAGACAATGAGTAAGGGAGAGATTTTGGAAGAAAAGTTGAACCGTATTTGAATCTTGGTTCTCCTGCTTTTTAGCTGTTATGACCTTGAGTAAGTTTCTTCTTTGATTCACTGTGTCCTCATCTCTACACCCTCATAGGGCTGTTGTAATAATTATAACAACCACACACACAATTGGTGAGAATCAGTTCTAAGAATGCTTTAGCAATCTCTACCACAAATATAGGATGTAGAGAAATAGCACTCTTGCCCAGTATTATTTTGGTCAGAGTAAGACCCAAGTAGGTTGAAAATCGTGTGCCAATGTACTTGATTTAGGAGTAACTGATAAGATGAAGGAGTACATATTTTTCTCCATTGAAAGATGAAGATAAACTTGTTCCAACATAACAATGCTGAGTTGGCAGAAGTAAGGGCATTATCAGCTTTAGGAAAAAAGGTCTCCAAATCTGCCTGTCCATTCCTATGCAGAGGAAATGGTTCAAGATTTTATGATATGTAAATGGAATCCAATGTCAATAAGTAATTTTGAAATTGGAAGTTGCCATCTCCCATTAAACATAAGGATTTTTCTATTTAGATGACTGATCCTTTTTAAAAAATTCTTATTTATATAGAACCTGTGCATCTTCCCAAATTGTACTCAAGTGATTACAAGCTTTGTAAGAAAAAAAGAAAGAAGGAAAGAAAGAAAAAAAAATGTTATAAAGTAAGGCACATGCTAAGAAACGTTTAAAAACACTTAAATATGTTTCCTAAATATTATAAACAAAGTACTCATGTATTAGTCACACGTTTTAAAGGATTAAAATATGATATATAAACAAAAAGAGAAAAACAATGTTAAATTGCTTCTACCTGAGGAGACTTAAGTCTATGCAGAATATCCTACTATGCAAAAGAAAGCCTGAGAGCCTTACTAGCAGATTGTTATAATCACCCCTGAGAATTTATGATTCTTTCCTGTCTCTTCAGGTCACTTCCTTCAAATCTCACCTCAAATGTACCACTTTCCTGAAGTCTTCCCTGATGCGAGTCCATTTACTCTGTTCATGTCATTATTCTAAGTCCTTTTTTCCTAGCACACAGAACTGTCCCAGATCAGTGCTAACAGATCCAAATCTGATTTTTCTCTCGAGCTCTTTAGTTTGCCTTTCATGCTCATAGACACATCCTTATTCTTCCCACCTAACATAAAATTGCATGCCTTTATACTTTCAGACAGTTCTCTCCATAAGTATTTATATTGTGCTTGCTTTATGCTGGACATTGTTATGAGTGGTTAGATAAAACAACAACAACTGAAAAACCAGCCTCTACCTCAGAGCAAAGCCTGTCCAAGGAAGGGACATGACCTTTGTCCTTGGAAAGACCCACAGAGCACTCCTAGGCACATTCCCACCCTGCTAAGTTGTTTATCTACAAATAACAGGAGATATCTGCTGCACCAGGTTCCCTGACTCAGTCAGGCTAGGTGGGGATCCATAGCAACCCCCTAGCAACCACCAATCAGCACAAGACAGGGAAATACCTGGGACGCCAGATGACCCTCCTAGTAGTTTATGGTGGTTGATAACATGTTGGGAAACCATGTAGTTCAGCACATACACCTCTTTTGGCTTAAACCAATCAGTTCAAACGAATCCCCCTCTTATAGTAACCAATCACTCCTACCCAACTTGTTCCCGCCAGTGAATGTGCTAATCATGTTTTAGAGTTGTTATATGATTTTCCCGAGGTTTGTGATGATTTGCTAAGAGATGCTATGATGTATGTGGGGGTCCCTGCCTTCTCCAAAGAATGTATAAAACTACTGCAAACCCTGGGCTCAGGGCCTCTCAGCGTCACCAGTTGCTGTGTGCGCGTGGAGGACCCAGCTATTGCAATAAGCACCTCTTTGCTGTTTACATCAATCTTGGTCTCTGGTGGTCTTTTGGGGGTCCCGAATTCGAGCATAACACAACAATGACAAAAAAATCTATATTGTTTAGTGTTTATGTGGTGCCTGGCAGTATGCTAAGTTTACAAATACTAACTCATTTGACTCTATGAGGTAGATATTATTATTATGATTTTCATTTTATAGAAAAACACAGTGAGGCATGAATAGACCAAGAAACTTAACCAAAGTCAAGTTTGCTAGCTATTGAGATGTGATTTAAATTCAGGTATTTGGGCTCCAAAGTTTATGCTCTTAAATTTTAGTTTAAGGGTAGAAGTATATCTTTATCCCTCCAGAATCAAATTAAACTACACTTTTGTAGTCATTTTGTTGCTTTAATTAGGGGCAACCTGGTGTCAGGTCTCTTCTTCCCCCACTAAAACTCTGTTTCTTTTCTTTTCACTTAAATAAATCCTATTTCTTTCAGTCACTTAAAGTAAAAAAAAAAAAAAAAAAAAAAGTTGGGGAGCTGGGGTTGTGGCTTAGTGTCAGAGCACTGGCCTAGCACATGTGAGGCCCTGGGTTCCATCCTTAGGACCTTAAACAAATAAGTAAATAAATAAATAAAATGAAAGTATTGTGCCCAACTACCAATAAAAATAATAACAATAAGAAAAAGCAGAAAGAAAGAAAAAAAGAAAAGAATGGTTTTATTTTTAAAGATATGATTATATTTATGAGTAATAAAGCCTTGAATTTTTACTGAGCCAAACTTGATATAGTTAACTTTAAAATCCACATTATAAAAAAGAAAAATTGTACCCTTTAAAGACCTGTCTCTTCTCTTGAGGAGTTTGTCATGAACATAACACTTCTTTAAGTGGGTCACTGGTTCTCATCCAGGTTGTCAACTCCTAGTTTATGTGCTCTGTTAAATATAATTGATAAATATATTTTGAGTTTTATTCTTAGTAACTGGCAATCTCTCAATTTAGAAAATTGTGTGTGTGCACATGTGTGTGTGCACGTGTGTGTGTGAGAAAGAGAGAGAGAGAGAGAGAGAGAGATTAATTTATTCCCGTCTTTCAATTCTAAAGGATTAGCATTATTCAGGTGTAAAGTGTTGTATTTACTGTGCTAGGAAACTTGTGGGACAAGGCATGACATAGTTAATGGGCTTTCAGTAAAAAAAAAAGTAAGAATAGAAGTCTTTGAAGTTTCCAGATAATCATCTCCTAGATAAGGAAAGAGTGACTGTCTTTACATGTATTTAGCAGCTGAGCACATCATCAAAGCAATAACACACTAGAAAGAATGTCATGCGTATGATTTAATGAGTGATATTTTAAAATAGACATTACACTGCTTGTCCCATTTATATGTATCTGCTAATGTGCTTTTTATGTGTCACTAAATTTATTGGAAAGAATATTTCCAATTTTTTTCTTCCTTGGCTTCAGTTAAATGACTCATACTCATAACTACAGATTAAGATATTAATAGAAGATATTAATAGATATCAATTATTCCCTGTAATTTTACATTTGTTACATATAGATATAGAGGGCTGGGGCTATAGCTCAGTGGCAGATCACTTGAGAACACTTGCCTAGCATGTGCAAGATCCTGGTTCAATCCCTAACCCTCAAAAACAGCAACAAAAACAAAAACAAAAGAGAGAGAAAAAAATTACGTTTCTTTTTACTTTTAAAATCAACTTTATTGAGAAATGTATACGCAATGAAATACCTACATTTTTAAAATATATAATTCAGTAAGCTTAAACAAACATAACAAAACAATTGTCAGTCAAGATGCAGATCATATAGAAGTACAATTTATTTTTCCATACATCTTTTGGTAAATATTTGGATTATTTTCAGTTTGGGGCTATTATTATTAAAGCCATGATGAACAAGTTTATCTACAAGTTTTGGCTGCATTTTTTTTTCATTTCTCTTTGACAAATGCCTTTATAAGAAACTGCCAATATACATTTTATGAATAATGTTCAAAGTCATTGAAAGAGGATAAATATTTATATGTAACATCTGTTCTTTTGTTTAATAAATATTAAGCAAGCATTATGTAATAGTAGAACTTTGGGCTCTGGGTGTCCAGAATTTAATAAGACACAATTCTTGCCCTGAACACATTCAGAGAATGTGGTGTACAGCTCTCTCTTATGCAAATTCAGGACTGAATCTACAGATATCACCCTACTGACCTTTTGTTCTAAGCCCTATGTCTGGCTCTCCTATCAACTGCTTATCTAACTTTATGGTGAAAAGTTTTGAAATATCACTGTTTTCAAACATTAAAATGTCTGTATTTTGTAATAAAGTAAAAGAAATTTGCCTCCCAAATGTGATCAATAAAATGGATAACATCAAGTTTCAAACTTTGAAGTAGTTGGAAATTTTGTTAGAAATTGATTAACAGTGTAATGTCTAATAAACATTTAATGAGAATCATTTCTTAAAGTATAGTAGTTTCAATAGAACAAATAAACAAAATTTTTAAGTATAATGGTTTCATGAACTCTGCATTAGTCCATGAAACATAAATTGTATGAAAAATCACATAAATGAAAAGCCTGAGAGCCTATTCTCTATTGAATTTCAACCAACCTGAAATCTACAAATAAAGACAAGTTGTAGCCAAAATAACCAAAAACTAAATTGAAAGAGAAAAGCACAAAGGTTCCGCTTGCTCTCAACATTATAATTGTTATGCTCGAATTCCGGACCCCCAAAAGACCACCAGGGACTAAGATCGATGTAAGCAGCAAAGAGGTGTTTATTGCGAGCTAGTTAGGTGACACTGAGAGTCCAGGGTTTGCAGCAGTTTTATACACTCTTTGGGGAAGGCGGGGACTTCACATACATCATAGCATCTCTTAGCAAATCATCACACACCGCGGGAAAATCATAAAACAACTCTAAAACATGATTAGCACATTCACTAGTGGGAACAAGTTGGGTAAGGGTGATAGGTTAGTACAAGAGGGGGATTCATTTGAACTGATTGGTTTAAGCCACGAGGGAAGTATGTGCTAAACTACATGGTTTCCCAACATGCTATCAACCACCATAAACCACCATGGTTTCCCAACATGTTATCAACCACCATAGACAGGTATTTTCCCTGTCTCATGCTGATTAGTGGTTGCTAGGGGGTTGCTATGGGTCCCCACCTAGCCTGACTGAGTCAGGGACACCTGGCTCCTCAGATCTCTTCTGTTATTGGTAGATAAACAACTCAGCAGGGTGGGTATGTGCCTAGGAGTGCTCTGTGGGTCTTTCCAAGGACAAGGGTCATGCTCCCTTCCTTGGACAGACTTTGCTCTGAGGTAGAAGCTGGTTTTTCAATAATCTGTAGCTGTCACAGGTGTTTTGTTTTTGTTTTTATTTATTTATTTATTTGATACTAGGGATTGAACCTAAGGGCCCTTAACCACTGAGCCACATTCCCAGACCATTTTTATTTTTTTTATTTTGAGACAGGGCCTCACTAATTTGCTGAGCCTGGCTTTGAACTTGCTATCCTCCTGCCTCAGCCTCCTGAGTCACTGACTTGTCACAACTTAATGGTCTTGATACCACATAGACTGAAAACTGGTTTGTCCAACAGCTGTTAGTGATACTTCTCCCAGCAAACAGTTCAAAAAATGATTTTCATGGAAAATTAACGTAAGCAAGCAGTTGACCTTCTGGAAGAAATAAGAACATAACATGGTCGCTATTCATCACTAAGAAATATTTTCAATTGATAATTTCTAGGGAGGGAATTTCTCCTTCTTTTTATAACAATTTAAAAGACTTGGAATGAAGAGAAGAATTTGGTTCCCATTTGTTTTGCTTTGTGGTGCTGATTACCTTCCCTGTTGTCATTACTTACTACCACCAGGTTCACACTAAGACTCTAATTCCTAAAGCACATTCAGCAATTTCCTCTCCACCCCAGTGGATAAAGACACACTGTTCTTTAATGTAGCTGGGATTCAGCCCATTGCCCAAAGCACTAGGTAGAAAAGATTCCTTAAGGGTAAAGAATAAAGTGTGGATACTATCATCTCCCAGCATTTGAATAAGCATGTAAGTCAACATATTAGTCAGAAGATTAAATAAAAAGATGATGACTGCCTTCCCTGAACTTCTTAGGGAAGTAGTTAAGAATCCTGGGATCAGAATAAGTTATACTCCATGTACATATAATGACAAACCAGCCTCTACCTCAGAGCAAAGCTTGTCCAAGGAAGGGGGCTTGACCCTTGTCCTTGGAAAGACCCACAGAGCACTCCTAGGCACAAACCCACCCTGCTGAGTTGTTTATCTAGAAGTAACAAGAGGGATCAGCAGAGCCAGGTGTCCCTGATTCAGTCAGGCTAGGTGAGGACCCATAGCAACCCCCTAGCAACCACCAATCAGCATGAGACAGGAAAAATACCTGGGATGCCAGATGACTCTCCTAGTAGTTTATGGTGGTTGATAACATGTTGGGAAACCATGTAGTTTAGCACGTACACCCCTCGTGGTTGAAACCAATCAGTTCAAAGGAATCATCCTCTTGTACTAGCCAATCACTCTTACCCAACTTGTTCCCGCCAGTGAATGTTCTAATCATGTTTTAGAGTTGTTTTATGATTTTCCCGCGGTGTGTGATAATTTTCTAAGAGATGTATGTGAAGTCCCTGCCTTCCCCCAAAGAGTGAACAAAACTGCTGCAAACCCTGGGCTTGGGGCCTCTCAGCATCACCAGTTGCTGTGTGCATACGGAGGAGGACCGAGCTAGCTCGAAATAAACACCTCTTTGCTGCTTAAATCAATCTTGGTCTCTGGTGGTCTTTTGGGGGTCTTGAATTCGAGCATAACAATAATAGGTCAAAACATAAACTCTACTGTTATGTATATCTAAAAACAACAACAAAGAACATTGGGGCTCTCTGCTGTCTCTGAATCTAGGCAAAAAAAAAAAAAAAAAAAAAAAAGGAGGAGGTTAGGTAGATAGTCAGAACCAAATAAGTTATTGGTCTGCATAATCAGAAGTAAGTCAGTTATCATTTTTTCTATGCTTGATTTTTCTCATGAAAACAAAAATACTTGTTTTTTGAATAGTTTTATAATATTTAGCAGAAAAGTCATAAATAATTTTTATCTCAATATAACAGAGTTTGGGAGATGATAAAATATACATCTATATTATATGCTGTACAATACTATACAGATGTAAAATAATTATTACTGTCTCATCATTGCAAGTATAAATACCAGTTAAGATTTAGTTCTTGGAGTAAATAATAGGAGTTTCCAATAAATACCTCCACTTCAGATTGGAGCCCAATATTGAAGCTGATTTTCTATCAGTGCTGTCTCATAAAATGATCCCAAAACTTTACTATCTATAAATCAACTATAAAATGCTTAGGAGATATCATCACATGCATATCATGAATGCAAATATACACTTTAATACAATGCTGAATCCATTACTTTTGTCTATTTTCCTGCTGATTAACATAAGAATTTTCTATCAGGTTCAACTTATTCACCTAAGTGGAATTGTTATGACAGATTTGTGGGACCCCAATAGACCTCCAGGAGCAGAATCTGATGCAAGTACACAAGAGTCTTTATTGCAAGCTTGAGCCTGGCCTCATAACCGTTCCTGATGCAGCGGTCCCAGGGAGTGAGTCCCGGGGTCCTTTGTTCAGTGAGATTTTATAGGTTTGGGGGGGATACTCTATGCGTCACAACATCACACAGCAAATCATTCCATACCGCGGGAAATTCAAACAACAACTCTTAACATTGATTAGCACATTCAATGGCGGGAACAATTTGGGAAGGGGTGATTGGTTAATACAAGAGAGGGATTCATTTGAACTGATTGTTTAGGGGTGTACATGCTAAACTACATGGTTTCCAACTTGTTATCAACCACCATAAACTACTTGGGGGTCATCTGGCATTCCAGGTATTCTCTCTGTCTCATGCTGATTGGAGGATGATAGGGGGGTTGCTATGGGTTCTCATCTAACCTAACTGAGTCAGGGGCACCTGGCACCACAGACCTCTCCTGTTATTTACAGACAAACAACTCAGCAGGGTGAGTATGTACTTAGGAGGGCGCTGTGGGTTTTTCCAAGGACAAGGGTCATGCCCCTTCCTTTGGACAGGCCTTGAGGTAGAAACTATTGTTATTTATTTATTTTTAAAAATGGAGTCACATTAGTTTTTCAGAATCTTGTTTTCATACTTGTTTTCCTCTAACTATTGTATTGCTTTATTTTTTTAATTAATTAACTTATTCTAATTAGGTATATATGACGGTAGAATGCATTTTTATTCATTGTGTATTGCTTTATTTTATTTTTACAATTTTATGTGTTTAGTTTTTTATTGGTTCTTTTAGAAGTAGCTAAAGTGACCTCATCTGGTTATCATTTTGTATTTACCAAGTATTGGAAAATTGGATCAGTTTTCTTGTTTCTGATAGTCAATTTTATCTTAGTTTACTTGTTTATCTTTTGTCAACAATCCTGTAAAGAGTCCTTGCTGAAAGTAGAGGGAATAAAGAATGCATAGAACAAGGTAGTTACAAATACCAACTATACCCCCCTCGTGACCAGTTACAGTTCCTAGTTTGTTAAGAATATGTTTGTGCATATTTACACATGCATTACGATGACATGCTTGTTTCTCTCCTGTTATTCATTCATCATGTAATATTATTGATAATATCAGTGCTTAAAGTAAACCTACATTAGAGTATTTAAGTTGTAGGTATTTCAGAGTAGAGGGAGCAAGGCGGTAGAGGAGGCAATACTACAATGAATACCCAGTGGCTGGTAGTTTTGAAAACAAAAACCTTGAATTTGATTGCCATCATCTCTCTCCTGCATATTCAAGGTTAACATTAAGCTTGTTGTGTGTGTGCGGAGGGCTGAGTAGAATCACACAATCTTACAATACAACCTATCCCGTATTATAGCCAACTCACTGGTAGACTTCTCTCTTACATATAAAACCATTTCCCTTCTGATTTGATCTGTATTGACTTTTTTTTCTATAAATAAAATAATATTTTTCTTTCATAGTGAGTCATTGTATGTAGTTATGGAGCTAAGTGAATTACTTAGCTCTTATGTTTTAGGTTTTGCCTTTTGCCTTTGTATATTTTTTGTTTGTTTGTTTGGTTTTAGTATTGGGGATTGAACCCAGAAACACTTTACCACTGAGCTACATCCCCAAACTTTTTTTTTTTTAGGTCTTCACTATGTTCTGAAGCTGCCAAATTGCAATCCTCCTGCCTCAGCAAGAGTTGGTGACTTGCACCATTGCACCTGGCTTTAGTTTTTGTTGTTGTTGTTGTTTATTTGTTTGAGTTTTTTTTCCCCCTTTTTTTAAAATCCAGATGAACCTCATAGAAACCTCTGGTCAGTAAAAAAGTAGGTGGCATTCAAATACCAAAATTCTATACTGAAAGAAATAATAAAGGAGGCTTAAGAACTTGTTCCTGGCTGGGTGCAGCGAGCCACGCCTGTAATCCCAGCAGTTCAGGAGGCTGGGGCAGAAGGATTCCAAGTTCAAAGCCAGCCTCAGCAACTTATCGAAGTCCTAAGCAATTTAGTGAGACCCTATCTCTAAATAAAATACAAAAAAAAAAAGGCAGGGGGAGGCGCTGAGGAGGTGGCTTTGTGGTTAAGTGCCCCTGGGTTCAATTCCTTATGCAAAAGAGAGAGAGAGAAAGAGAAAGAGAAAGAGAAAGAGAGAGAGAAAACTAAGTCCTGTAGTATCTCCAAGTGTTAATGAAATGTTCATGGGTTGTGTGGGGGTCACTGTGCATCAAAGCCTAGTGGATACAAACCTCTGGTGTCTGGGAATGACCAATGGACATTTCTCTGGTCAATTTCCCAGGGACATGGTGAATTTCTCTCTCTCTCTCTGCCATGTCCCATATAGCACCTGAGATAGGTGTGACCTGCAATGTGCCAATCAACCTGTTGACTACAAGACATCAGAAGGAAGACTCTGCCCTTGAAGCCTGCCTTTGATGTACCCCCTTAAATAAATCACTGGAATCATCTTTCCTTTGTCTAGTTCTTTTGTGGACTGGATGTATGGGGCTCCACTTTTGTAAATATAATTCTGACTCTTTGTCTTTTTGTTCTTCACTAGTTATTTTAGACTTTAAGTTTTCAGGTGGCTTACTCCCTCTTCAGCAGGAAGAAGTCCCCCCCCCCCACACTCCCAATGAGATGCTGGACATTGACCCCACTACCAAGTAACATGGAGCCAAATGGTTTCTAAAAGATTTCTTGTTTCTTAAGCAAAGATTCCAAAGAATGGCAGGTGAGATTTAAAAGACATTATTTTTTAAAAGAAATAATTTTAGTATTTTGTCTCTGTAGGCAAGAATGCTACATAATTTGACTAATTTGGGATGTTTCTGAAGTCAATTGGTGGTCTTCTCATTGAAAATCATTTTTTTCTTACCTCAGTTTTAAGCTCTAACACTATATCAGTTTAAGCATACTGACATTGAAGTAAAATTTAAATAGTAAGGCTGCATAAAAAAGAGACCTTTAGAAACACACACACACACACACACACTCACACACACAATTTCCTTTCTGATGTATATAAAGTTAGAAAAAATATATATAGACTATATATACATATATAATCTTAGCAATAGATAAAGTATCTTATTTAAATATATAGTTAAACAATGTTCTTTAAAATTAAACTTCACAAATAGGAACATGGTCCTATAATTATACAAGTACTTGCTTTGGGAGAAGGGCATGGTCTATTTTTATTCTCTCAAGAGCTTTCTGGCAGTCACCACCCAAAACTGCATCTGCTTCATTTGATAAGGAAATTGTTAAAAGGTGGATTACTAAGAAAGAATGAGTCACAAGTGGAAGGTTTTACCTTTAAGGCATAGAAAATTGGTATAAAAACAAGTGCAAGAACAATGGAATCTGGTTTATTTGGCTTCACTTCAGACTTCATTCTATCAAGAAGCAGACTGACCTCAGGAAATCGCCTAAGAGAAAATGGAGGGAAAATAGACTGGTGGATACTAGATATCAGTGGAGAAGAATTGAAAGAGATAAATGGGAGCATGCTTTCTAAGTATGCAATAAATATTTAAAATATGCTTTTCCTTTGTATGCTAGAGGAATGACTTAGGAAATTAAAGTGTCACATACATATAGTAAGTTAAAAAGCAAAAGTATACTCTTCAATACAATGCTGAATCCATTACTTTGGTCTATTTTCCTGCTGATCAACATAAGAACTTTCTAACAGGTCCAACCTTATTCACCCAAGGCATTAAGTGGAATCTTGTTTTCATACTTTTTTCCCATACATATAATAAGTTAAAAATCAAAAGCATAATTTTAATTCAACATGCTAACCTTATGCCTGATTTTATACGATCTTCCTAAAACAAGTACCCAAAAAAAGTAAATAATTGTGGTGAGTTTGATAAAAGGAAGTGTGGGCAGCCAGTCTGAATGAATTCACATACTCCTTCCCTGTGATCGGAGAGGCTCTGTCGGTCACTTTCATAGTGACCTGGATATTGTCCCATCCTTGAAGTAGCAGAATGTGTCTTCAGATGTAGGCATATAGCGCTATGGATTGAGCTATGCTCACCTCTTTGTGATATTACTCCCTTTGCCCTGTTTTGGATAGAATGTTCCATGGAAACACCCTTTGTGTGTCCCCTTCTCTTGCTCTGTCTTTGGGTGTGGGCTTCCTAGATGTCAGTCAATCTGCGGACAGCAAGACATCCTGAAGCTAGACTCAACCCCCTGAAATCTGACCCCTTGCCTCATTTGAATGACTTCTCCTCAATAAAAGTGTTCAGCACTGGCTGGAGCTCTCTCTCTTTCTGTGGACCCTTAAGATCAGAGGAGCCATCACAGAATTCCAAAGAAAAAGGTATCTTCGTCTCTTGTGTGGTTATTTCATGCAGACCCAGTTCCACTGGAGTGACCCTGAGTGTTTTAGTCACTAGGAATGCGACAAGGAAGAAACATTACAATTTTTTCTAACGATGACCATATTATCTGTACTTCTGTTGTTTTAGTTTTAACAAGACCCAAAATAATTTCTAGGAGACAACAGAGTGTTAAGGGACAGAGCAAAGTGGAGCTTTTCACTTAAGATACACTCATATAAGTTCAAGTAGTGAGGCCAGCAGGCAATACTGAAATGATCTACATTCTACTATGATTCATTCTCTTTTCAATCTTTGCCTCTTTTGTAATATTCTGAATAAATACATTTGAATGTCTTAAAGACACATGAAGTGTAGGGAAAGACAGAATATTCTGAAGGAATAAGCAGAAAGTCCTGTAGTAGGAGGACAATTGACACCTTCTAGAATTTCCTCATTTATCACACCATATTTCAATGCTGAAAAGGTATCAAATTAGTCTTTTACTTCCTTTTCTCTCTTCTTTGCTTATCTTTTCTGTGTCAGATAATGATATTGGGAGCATAGGGGTTTCCCCCCCCCCAACAGTGCTAAAGCTTTAGTATAAAAGTGTGATGAGGGCAAATATATATTTTTGAATCATCAGCAGCAATATCACTGTTATAATAACTTAGTACCTTTATCAATATCATTATCATGGCACTTTACCACGTATAATGAGTTTATATTTTTATAGTTCATATAAACTCTTAACTGTACAATATCCGAGTATCAGAGTAGTATTGTACTGAATGGCATAAACAGTTGGTTCCATGTATGTTTATAAATATGTTGCACTAGAAATATCCGTACACAATGTAAAGGACAGAAACTTTTAAAATTCTCCATGTGCTAACTAATGATTGCTATGAATAGCTAGCTATAACCCAAAGATAAATATCTTGGCTTTTTTTACATAATGGCTTTCCTTTGTTCCCAGCTAATTGCTTTAGAATGCATCTGCAGTTTCCCTATCAATAGTATTCCTGGTTCATTATAGGAATCCGATTTCACTTATCTCACACATAAATTATAGACAACTGAAAATCAGCAAGACACAATGTTGGACTTAAATTATGGAACGTGAAATGCCAAAGATCATGGGATGGCTAAACATAGCAGCTGAATTGTAGCCCAGTACAAAAGCTATATTTTAAAAAAGACATTGAAGTAAATGGAAGAAAGAATCCTCAAGAGCTGTCCTTCTAGATATTCCACGTGGCATATGAGGAGTAGACTTAATTGGAAGTGCTATCATTGACTGTGAGCTTGATAAAGCATTTTGAAACCTTGCTTTTCTCAATGAGACTTGCCTGGTTCATCTAACCAAACTCTGATACTTCTCCTATTTGTTGCTTCCTTGTCTCATAAAATGGCATCCCCATTCCTCATGTCAAAAAATTGAAAATCACCATTGATTTCTGCCTTTACATCAGACCTCATGTCTGGCCATTACCAAAGTCTGTCAGTTCTACATTAAAGTATATCTCAAAATCAATTTTCTCCATTTCCACTTCCACTACCTTAGTCCAAACTCTTATGAACTCACTAGTTCAAGATAAGCAGATAATTAGTCTTCCATCTCTATTCTTACCTACAATTAGGAAAGCATTTCCACTAAAGTAAATAGATTTTGTTTTCACTTTCACATCAAATTTATTTTATTTTTAAAGGTTCTTATTGATAAATAATTCAAAAAATCAGAACTTGTCAGTCCCTTGTTTGAACTCCTGCAATGACTTTCTAATTATAACCCTAATAAAACTTTCTTTGACGACCTTTAGTGTCCTGAATGATTACATTTCTACTTAATTCTGCCACTTTATCTGATACCTCAGTCTGAAGTTTTCCATTTCAACATTTATTTTTGTCCCTATTTGAATGTATGCTTCTAGGGTTTACCACAGCCTTCAGTTCTTAGTTAATGGCATATATTATGTGTTAAACAAACATAAGATAAATGAATGAATGAACCTACACAATTCTGTCTGTTTTCTGTCTTCTCTACAGTTCCTTGCACTATCTGTAATAACTCCAATCAAAGTGCCCTAAAGCCATACTTCAGTGACAACCCTGTTAATCTGGAACTACAATCCACCGTCCTCCAGATGTGATATAACACTTATTACACTCTTATATTGGAGAGTTTTCTTATTATTGGTTTGCAACATGAAATATACTAAGTATGCATCTCTGTCTCTGTCTCTTACAGAGAAAGCTACAGATTTAAAAAGTACATTAGCTTAGAACTACATATTTGGGAAATGTAGAGATAAGTATATCATTGAAAATTTATTCATTAATTAATTCCATCAACATTATTGAGTCTCTTCCTTGGAAGTTCAGGTTTTATGGGACTTAATACATATAAAAAAATTGAGAAGAAATTTCCTTAAAATATAAAAATAGGTTACTTTTTTCAAGGTTTACATACTAAAATAATTTGGAATTAATCCTCCACTTGTGCTGTCTTATATCTCCCAGGAACTTGGACAAAGTTTGAATAAATGAAGGCATCTGAAATTAAATTTAATATGCCTGATGGCAAATGGGGCTGTGAGAGCCTACAAAATTGGCCGTTGGAATCAGTCATGAAAGACATGGTCATGAAAGAGAAGCAGATTAATAAATATGACAAGATGCTGGAATCAAGGTGAGCACAGGGTACTTAAAAGGAAAGTTGCCTGGAGGGAAGAGGACAGTTGGTGACAAAATTGAGGTGGGATCAACATTTCAGAGAAGGATAAAACCCCCTGGAAAGACTGAGAAAAGGTTGGTACATTTGGGAACTCTTACTACTTACTTCAGCACAGTACTTGAGGTGAAAGCACCAAGTAGTGATGAGATGAATGTGGAATGCAGAAGCCAGTTTATAAAGAGTTTTGTTATTACAGTAAGGGAGTCTGTGTTATCTCTGTAAAACCACTAAAAATGTTTAATCAGGGAAGTAGTGTATGAAATACATGTCTTAATAAGCTTATTCTTTTAGTAATGTGAAAAATGGATTGAAAGTAGAGTAAGATTGCAAGTTAGGGAACTAAATAAAATGTTCTTGTTGCAACCAATCAGGAAGAAAATGATGAGGTCCTGAAATAAAGCAATGGGAATTAAGTACCTGCTTCCAGCCCATGTTTCCTATTCAAAGACAAACCATTTAATGATTATATTGTGGCTGTGTCACTGTAGTATGCTAATTTAAACTTCTTTGGGTATACACCAAGGAGTGGGATAAGTAGGTCAAAAGGTGATTCCATTCATAATTTTTTGAGGAGTCTCCATACTGTTTTCCAGAGTGGTTGCACCAATTTGCAATCCCACCAGCAATGTATGAGTGTACCCTTTGCCCTACATTCTTGTCAACATTTATTATTACTTGTATTCTTGATAATTGCTATTTTGGATGCCATTTCTCTAATTTCTCTTAGAGATGTTGAACATTTTTTCATATATTTGTTAATGATTTGTATTTCATTTTTTGAGAAATAATAAGTATAATCTGTAATAGGGAGTTTTTCTAATTCATATCATAAACACTTGGAAAATGGGTATCCTGTCTAGTTGTCTGCTGCTACCGTGCTAGCCTTGACAATTAATTAAACCTCACTTTTCTTGTCTAACGTGTGGGAGAACTGACTTAGACAATCTTTAAAGCTTCCTTTCAATTCCAAAATTCTATGGACAGCAAAGTTTCCCTATTTCTATTATAGAGCTGTTATTTACTACTCTTTTTTGCAAGTTAGAAAAAGAAAATGAGGTCATTAACTTGGAATTAACCCTTCATTTGTGCTGTCTTATATCTAGAATGCCAGGCATTGATATGGACTTTTCACAAATAGTAATTAAACTTGGTTATCTTTATGAGAAAGGTTCTTGAAAAGAGAAGTATAATTTAAATATAAATTACGAATTAAAGAGTTGGTTATATTTTCTCCGAAGACATAAAGAGTGTCAGAAAATATGTATCTTTCTGCCTTTTAACATACCATATCTTATTTATTTTAGAATAGCATAAGCTAAAAATTATGTACAGCTAAGTACCTCAGAATTCAATGCTTATAGTTACAAACTAAGCTTAAACAGTTTTAAATTATTTTGCTAGTTTACTCTAATTAAAGTTGCAATGGAGTGTTCCAGTTGTGCACTTGAAAGAGAAACCTTGTATTGTGCAAGTGCTTGCCTGCAATTTATTAAATGGGCACAAGTAAGCTCTCTTGTCTACACATAATCCAATTAAATGCATTTTATTTTACATATGAAATAGAACCACTTGGAATTAACTTACTTATATTTGAACATAGTTGACTCCAAAAAGCAACAATTCCCATGGTTTATTATAATGTTTGTATATGAGTCACTAAAACCATAATCTCAATAATTTTGTCTATTTTTATAAAGTAAGTAACAAATAGTTTTATTTAAAGAATTACAATTCATCATGTACATTTTTATGGAATGTCAAGATGTAATGTATAGATTATAAGATCCAAAGCATTGTAAGATGTATGAAAAAACATCACATTTTCAAATTTGCTAAAAGCAGTTTCTAAATATCAAATTGGAATTTTGGACTCGGTCATCCATTCTGCTCATAGCCTCACAAGAAGTTCTATTTTCATTTTTTTCAAAGTCATCTAAATGGAAGGGAAGCAAACCACATGTCAGGGTCTCTATAGAGATGATTGAAATCCAACTGCAAAGTACACATCTTAAAGCAGCTGCATTGGAAATTGAGAAGCTCTGTTTACCAACAGGGATTGAGAAGATCACATACTTCACAGGAAACAGCAAAGCCAAGTGCAAATGCATCCTAATATGTTTAGAAAATTAACTGCTTTAGGGGATGTTAATTAAGTACATGGACAAGAGACAGAAGGAAAGATTAGAATTGACATGGTAGAGTTGTAGGAAGGTGAAGACTGTTCTGAGAGAGTATTAGGGAAAGGAGTTTTGGAACAGAGTAGTTCTTCTTCATATATATATGTTTATACATATATATAACATAATTTTATATTATATATTGTATTAAATATACAATATATATTATATATCTATATAATCCTTGGAGTAATGGAATTGTAGGCATTCATGTATTGGATTTACAGTATTAAATTTAGAGTGATTGCACTAAAAAAGCACATGCGCCCACATGCGCATACACACACACACACACACACACACACACACATACACACATACACACACACATCCCATGACACATCTGGGAAAAGTTAATCATAAGAAAGTAAACTCCTATCATATACTAGTATGAGCCAAAGTAAAACTTTAGAAAATGGAGAAAAGAAATATTTTATAGCATTATATTATAACAAAACAAAGTTAGATAGGAACTCATGTCATTTTGAGTCTCTCCAAAGGGAAGATTTGGAAACTCATCCTAAATTTTACTTTCTCTAATTAAGATCAAAGTCAAAGGAAATTTATGATCAACAAGAGAAAAACAAGAAATCCAGCATAAAAATGAGTAAGAGGTATAATTAGGAAAATTTCAGAAGATGAAATGAGTGTGAAACAATAAATATTCACCCTCACTTATAATTTTAAAAAAACTATCCATTGAAACAATATACTCCTGGGGCTGGAGTGGAGCACTCACCTAGCATATCAGAGGCCCTAGATTTGATCCTCAGCACCACATAAAAATAAATCAAGGTATTGTGTCCAACTACAACTAAAAAATGAATATTAAAAAAATCTATATACTCCTATCACAAGGAAGCCACCACCTAGCCAGGGTAATTCTTCCTGCTCAGGAGGGAATAAGATACCTTAGAAAATAGAGTCTGAAATAATTAGTGAAGAAATAACAGAGTCACAGGATCAGTTTTAAAAGCAGAGTACCTGATAGGATCTTCCAGTCCTGGTAGGATTGGAACAGAACAATCAGAAATTTTATTTAAGGGGGGTACATCAAAGGCATGGATAAGATTTCAGGGGTGGAGTCTTGCTTCATGATGTCTTGCAGTCAACAGGTTGATTGGCATCTTTGCAGGCTACACCCATCTCTGAGAGGCTGTGTGGCTACAGCCATCTCTGGTGTTGTGTGGGACCTGGTAGAGCTGAATAGGACTCACATGTATCTGGGTGATCTTAGCAGCAGGATTGCCACAGGAAGTTCCCAAAAACCAGATTTTTCTATTCATTGGGCTACTGTGCCAATTTGGTCCACATATAATCCACGGACGGCTTTCAAATTACTCCTTTACATTATCAAATTGAAATTAGATAGATAGATAGATAGATAGATACATACATAGATAGATAGATAGATAGATAGATAGATAGATAGATAGATAGATAGATAGAGCGAGCAAAAGTGTGGATAGGGATGTAGGGAAACTGGACCCCTCATGACCTGGGAATGGAAGCATAAATTATAACAGCCATTTTTGAAAGAAATTGGAAGTATTTAGTTAAATTCACTACATGTATACTGTATAACCTATAACTTGATCAATTCTAGTTCTCAACAATGGTGCATAGATTAAAAAAAAAAAACATACTCAGGGACTATCATTAGAATGGGTTGA
Organism: Callospermophilus lateralis; assembly: GCF_048772815.1. NCBI lineage: Eukaryota > Metazoa > Chordata > Mammalia > Rodentia > Sciuridae > Callospermophilus > Callospermophilus lateralis. The sequence goes on from NC_135316.1 coordinate 71,396,700, forward strand.
TGGAAGAAAACTACCCAAGTTATCCATTATATACCAAAAGTATTGAAGACCAAAGTATTTTCAAGATAAAGAATATTATACAGTAGTCCAAAGGACAAGAGAATCCTTTAAAAAGCATGGATAGAGCTCCCAAATTAATATTGATTAAAATAGCAAAAAGCAAGATCTGAGGAGAGACAGGATTTGGACCACACTGTCATTACCTTAATTTTAAAATACACTTAATAATATTTATTTTTCATAGATATATATGAGTATAAAGGATTGTGTGGAAAGGGAATTGTAAAGTCTAGCCTAAAACCTATCAGTGATGCCTCTGGAGTGGGATGGAACAGGAGAATATTAAAACTGACGTTATTTGAGAGAACCCAGGTGTGACAATATTTAGTATATATAACAGGCTTAGGCTTGAATAAATATTATCTCTTGCTCCTTCCTCTCATTTTTTTTATTGATTGTTTGCATTTACCTCTGAAGTTTCTCCAGATTCCTACTATTCTTGCTTTATCACTTGTAAATAACTATTTTCGCATTGCCTAATGTGTTCTGTATTTGTTTCCACTCATCACTGCTCTTATTCAAATTTCTTCTTTTTTTTAGCAGTTACTCTTGCTTCCAACAAGAGTTACAATCTGGAGGTCTAAGGAAGGAAGGAAGTTAAGAGCATGGAAAAGTTTTTACTTGGATGCTTGAAACTCCACTAGCACCAGAGTATATGGCATTTCACTTCTTGTCTACAGGGTCTACTGAACCTGGCAGAGAGAACTTTCCCCATCAACTCTGGATCTCTTTCATCTTGTAACAAGATAATGCGCCCCCCCCATTTCTTCTAAATCAATCACTTTTTTGGGGGGCTTTACCCCCAAAGTAGCTAGATGCCACTAATGGGATTCAGGCATACTATCCTAAATATGGCAAGTTGGTATTTGAGAAAACAGGGAAAATAGGAAAAGGGACTCAAGTCTTATCTCACAGGCACTGCAACATTTACATACACCTTTCAGAAAAAAGGGAGAGAGAAAGGAGGGACAAAAAATGAACAAGAAAACAATCAAATGAAATGTCACAGAAAACAAGAGAAGAATATGATTCAAAATGAAATGGTATTAAAATCAGTTGATAATATGCTAAAATTTTGAGTTAAATGATCCTAACAAGAAGAAACCAAAGTTGTTTTGCAGGATTCTAGAAAGAAAAGGAAAGATTAAAAAGTGGTTAAATATAGATAGTGTAAGTAGTAGTGTCAAGAAGTTTTGTTATTTAATAATGGGACAATAGCAAGAGGGAAAAAGTTACAATGCCAGTGTTTCTCATATTTATTACACATAATATTTATGGGACTCTTGTTAAGATTCCGATTATGATCCTGTATACCAACATCTGCATGTCTAGGAAGTGCCTGGCAAGATCCAGGGATACAATTCCATACATTCAAGTAAAAATACCATCTGTTCTTTGGAAAGATGAAAGTTACAGAGGTATGTGTGGATAAGAACACATATGATCAGCTTGTCAAAACAGATTTATATAACAATTGGAGATATTTATCAGAGTCAAACTTACTAATAAATTCAAACATACACGGGTGAACAAAGCATACTGAGATCTGGGACATGCCACATTACTCCCCAAGTCCCTCTTCACCACATCAAATCCATGCTCTCTGGACCAGAATAATAAATGAGTCCTCTAAGTGGGCATTTGAGGGTCATTATCTCTCACTCTGTTGAGAGCATTTAAGTTCAAACACATTTCCAATTTATACTCCTGAGAGTTATGCTGCTTACATGATGTTATCCTGGCATTATGTATCATAAACCCAAAACATTCTGGTTTTATTAGCAGTAAGAAATCTGCTAGTCAGGGACATCCCATTGAGACTCTTGTGTGCATAAACTCTCTTCCTCCTAGCAAATCTCATCATGAAAAAAGATTAGCTTAAATTAAGAGCTAGTTGCTGAATTTCCTCATGCTGAGAATACACACACACACACACACACAAAAAAAAAAAAAAAACCTACCATGGGTCCAGGATGTTGCCAGGGAAGCCCAAACTGCTTCGTTCCCTGACTAGCACAGCTCAACTAAATCTATATATGTACATCTCCTGGCTTTGTCTCATTTCTTTAAATTGTAACTGCTTCTGAAGGACCTGCAGAGAAGCAATCAAGCCACTTCTCCCCAGTTTTGGCTAAACTGAGCTGTGTTCATTTTTCCTTTTTACCCTGTTTGCTCATTTCCTGTGCAAGAAGCAGAATCCAGTTAGCCTGGATCCAGGCAGGTTCCATGGCTTGGTTGCTGGTTACAGTCAGTAATTTACCTAAGGGTTCAGTTGATGTATAGTTTAGACTGCGTCATCCATTTCCTTTTTCTTCCCCCAAAGTTATCACTTCCCCTAGAGAAGGCAGTGAGACCTCTGTACATTCACAAGGGAGCATCACATCTTCTCTCTTCCCTCTGCCCTTGCTACACTGCTCTAGGAAAGGAGCTTGTCTGGTGAGAGAGGGAGAGCCTTTCTTTCCCTGGGTCTCATCACCTATTGCTAATTGAGACTGTAAAGCTCTTTGCTCTCTCCATATGCCTGTCACAAGGAGCATTGTCTTTTCTGGTTTTTCTATCCAAGTTATTTAAGCTTTCAGAGAAGAATTTCCCCTGAGCAGGACGAGGTCCAAACCAGTTCATTAAATTTGGTTTAGGTAGGAATTTGAAGGCTCTTCCTTCAATACCTAATTTTAAGAAGGAACAAGGGCCTCTGAAGAAATTATTCTTTCAATTTATGCCCTTGAGTTCAGTAAGAGAACTAGAGGGGAAATGGAGACATATAAAGGTTCCCCTCCTGACCTCAAATACTTGGTTTTTAAAATTCATGTTTTGTATGGGGGTACTGCTGGGAGGATGGTCTTCATCTCCTTTTATATGCACAACAAATTATTGGAATCCTGCACCCCAGCTGTTAATAGTGGTTCCTTAGGAAAGTGTGGGATAAAAGCAGTTTTCCCTTTTTACTAAATATAGTTCTGTAATAATTTTTATAATGTGCAGGTTTCACTTTAGGAGTTTCAAAGTTCATTGATACAAAATAGAAAGGGTTTTGAATAAGTATCATTCTAGACACACTGTTGCCACTTAAAGCTTAAAGTCCAATACTAATGCCCCTCTTAGAACCCCTAAGAATGTATCTTTAAACTTACCTGGACTTTCTCATTATTTCTTATAACCTGTATGCTTTTATTAGTTATGCTTGTATCTTATTCTCGTGTAAGTCACTTAGGTTAAGGACAAAGCACATCTTGTACTTCTTACCTTGGCTCCTTGTTTGTGATAAGTTCTTAACTATCACATGGTTTATTAACTGAAAGAATTATTTCTTCTGCAAACTGGTGAAAGGCAGAGTAAGCCCCTTCAGTTCTCTCCTCCATCTTTGTGACTCTTCAGAGGACACAGCCTAAACTCAAAGGGCCATGTTACCAAAACCAGTAAGAGCTAAGGGGAAAGGAGTCACAGCTCATTCATCACAGGTATGACTCTTAAAATCTTGGAAATTAATAAAATAGTGAACAAGGCAAACAACTAACCCACTGTCTTCTATGTATTAAAAAAAATAAACCATTAGATCATAACGTAGTCTGGTGTCAGGCTTATCTTTTGAACATGTACCAGCAAAACCCCTTATTTTAGACAATAAAATATAAATATATACCCTATAACATGTTTACTCAATTTGTATACTCTTCTTTCTGGGCGAGATGTACCAATGCTAAATAGGACTGGAAAATTCCTTCTCTATAATGTGACCATGACAGCTCTAACTCCTATCTTCAGTGATAATCAAGCAAAGCGCAGTGACACCAAAACCTCAAAATACTTATCACTCTTATATTTTTCCCCTCCATGATGGTAGTGACTAGAAATAATATTAGTAAGCCAATAAAAAATGTCAAATATGTGTATATTAATACTAAGGCAAGAGAATAAAGCAGGCAAAGAATACAAAGATTTTTAATTTTCCATGAATATATGAGCATATGTGTATGCAAGTAAAATATCTGCTTACAGATGTGCATAGAGAAAAATTAAGAAAAAATTAATAAGTTGAAAATAAAAATATCAACAAGACTTACATTTTTTTCCATGTATATGATTTTGTTTTAAGTTAGAAGGGACCGTTGAGATTTTTAAAAAATCACAATAGCACACATGGATATACATTTTTTTTAGTAAATATGAGTTAATGATATGAATAAATGTCACCCAATGCTTTCTCTATCAGAAAGAATCATATGACTCCATGATATCGTGTCAGCTGCATGAGAAGTATTTTTGTGTTTTTTTCCTGCAACAGTTTTTCTCTTTGTATTCCCACTGGCATACTAATAAGATAAAATTATGCCATGTACATAAAAAGGTTTCCCTTACTCTTACATCCTTCTGGTGATCACCTCATTTTTCTACTTAACCTGTTCTACTTCCCTACTTCCTGCTTTTTCTTTAATCCACTCCAGTGAAGTTTTTATTCTTCACTACTTTTCTTGTTCATCTCCCCAGAGAACACCATCTTGCCAAAATGGACACTTCTTTCTTTCTCTTCTTTCTTGATTGTTGAGCAGTATTTAGTAGAGGTGATCATTTCTGTATCTTTGAAACACTTTCTTAACTTGGTTTCCATGTCGCTTTCCTTTTTCATGTTCCTAATTCTGGGGTCCTGGGAATCAGTCGTCAAATCTCATTATTCTCTATCTTTATTCATTCCACACTCAAATGATAACATCTAAGAGTATATATACAGTCATTTAGAGTAATGCCAGCTGATGTCAGAAACAAACCTCCAAATTATAGTACATAGGCAAAACTTGACTTCTTAAATAACAGCTCAATACATATTTTCCTGACGTGTAAACTGTTATTTTATATGGAAGCAGAAATTTTATGATTGAAAGAGTTTCTGTATGATTTTCTTTCTCTGACCTTCAGTTCCTACTCCCTCTCCAACAACTTGACTTTTGAGTTTTTCCTTGTTAATCAAAACTTGTTAACATTAACACTATGATTATACAGGTATGTATATCCACATAATCATAAGCTAATCAACATGCAGTGTCTATGTACATCACATGAAATTTGGTGGCCGGGGAAGTGAAAAGAGCACACATATGTAAGTGGATCCACAGGAATGCTTGTAGTTTGATTAGAGACAGCCAAGTTAGTAAGCAGATCAATATAGAGAAGCTACTTTAATTCAAGGCAAGGCCAAAGCTTTTGTGAATGAATATTCAAATCCATCTGATACTTTCACATTCTTTGCCAATTTTGCAGGTATAAGTGGAACAGAAAAAGCGGATGAATTTCAAAAAGAGTCACTAGAAAACAGAATGCACATTACTTAAAATCACTAAAGTTCAAATAATGTTAATTTAAAAATTAGCTCATCAGCAGAATGACTAATCAACTAACTTTAATGTATAGCAATGGTAATAATAATAGTTGACATTTAATGTTTGCCAATCTTCTAGATGCATTAATACACATAATCCTTTTTAAATATTTTTAGTTGTAGATGGACACAATACTTTATTTAATTTATTTATTTGTATGTGGTGCTGAGGATTGAACCCAGAGCCTTACCATATAAGGAAAGCACTCTCCCACTGAGCTACAACCCCAGCCCCATGTAATCCTTATAACAATTCTATGACTCAAGGTTACTAAAATTCTTAATACATAGACTATGGAAATAAGGGACAGAGAGATTAAGTGGATTTTTCATGTTCAATAGTAAGCAAATCCAGGTGCCAAATCCAGTATACAACATTTTCTCTAAAACTTTAGGATCATGAATTTCCCAAAGATTAAAGAGTAGAATTGACATTTATAGAAGCTATAGTATTATTATTGCTGAACTTAGAAAATTTAATATTTAATAATTATAGCCAATAGTTATGGGTATTTTATGAAATATACTTTGAAAGGAAAATAAACATTTAAAGAAAAGGAAATAACCAGAATATCTCAGGATTGGCAATATTTTTACTTGCTATGGTAATAAACAACAACAAGAACAACAAAAAGAATGTGAAGTTTTTAATTCTATGGGATGTTTAGTAATAAATTAACCACCGAATCCAAGCAACATTCCTTTTTATTATTATTAAATCATCAAAACATAGAATATCATTTGTCTACCTCAAGTATACATATATTATTGGGTAAATATTCCATCTAAAATTCACATTTGTAGCATACAATAAAATCATAACCATCAGTCGGTATAGCATAGTAGTTAAGAGAACTAACTAAAATTAAGTAATGACCCCCTCCCATTATCCAATAATGCTATCACCACCACGTATTAATTCAGCCACCTGAGTTGCTGGATTTACAGACATGAGCCACCACACCTGGTGACCACCTCAAATTCTATAGGGAGTGCTGTCACTAAAGTTTGTCCTTCTATCCAACAGCAGTTAAGGTATAAATTAAAACTTGTTTTATTTTTCTTACTTTTAACTATAAGACTCATTGTAAGACTGAGTTACCCAGTCCAGGACAGAGAACAGAGAGGCAGATACTATAGCTGAAACACCATTTTCCCACATGGTTTCAAAAGTACTTGCCTTACATCTTCTTCAAAAGGCTTGACAGTCATCAAATGGCTCCTGGTTAATCCTTTTTAGCTTTTCTATGACACGACCACATAGAAAGAATCATGGTCTGACCACTGCCTCAGGTTTGTCTGGGACTACTTCTTCTGAAGTCATTGTTATTATCTGATCTGTTTTTAAATACCTCACATGTGATATTTGCTAGAATGAGGCCCAATGGATGGTGTCTTATGGGGGTTGGGGTGGAGAATATGAGTGAAAGATGGGAGGCAGTTTCACTGGTGTGTTGCATATCAATAGGTCATAATCAGGGAAGGTAAGGAGGGGGGTTGTGGTGGGTTTTTATCCACTTGTATACTCAGTTGCTGGGTACAGTACTCACAGTCTATTTGTTAGCGTGTTGAGGTATCAAAAATAGGAGAAGTTTTAAAATTTTACAATACAGTAACCTGTTATAAAAATCTCTGTTTTTTTGGTTAGTGATTTTTATTAGCAATAATATAATAGAATGTGTAGAGAAAGACAATTATCTTTTCATGGCTTCAAAGATTAAAGGAATAGATACCCTCATGAGCTAGAATGATCCAGGACCAAAACCACAGTATTCCCCATTGCTGTTGGTTTGTTTAATTTCTTGATCTATTTTGAATAAGTGTTGGTGAAAACATTTTTACTTTTTTTTTCTTTTTTAAATTGGTTCATTATAGTTATACATAATAGTGGGCTTCATTATGCCATATTTGTGCATGCACATAATTTGATCACTCTCATTCCCTACTACCTTCCTTTTACCTCCCATCATCCCTTCCTCTGACCCACTTGCCATATTCTACTGATCTCCATTCTGCTATTATTATTTTTGTCATTGCATTATTATATATTGCATTACACACACACACACACACACACACACACACACACACGTATATTTATGATTCATTGCTATTTTTCAGGAGAGCTCTCCATAAAAATTTTGGAGACATTGCTTGCAGAATTCCTAATCTAACCCCATTTTAATCTGAAATGTAGATTTTACTTTTTATACTTGAAAGTGTCATGCTGTTTAGATAAGATTTTAGTTAATGCATTTGTTCTCTCACAAATACACATGTCAATTAGAGCACTATATTGTCTCTTTATTCAACAGTTTCCACAAGCATGTTATTATGCACAAAAATGAGAAAAGTCAATTTAATCTGTGAAAAAATGTCTACAGTGGTTGAGATAGGAGTCATAGATTGTTATCATTCTTTATTTGTGGAATGCTATGGGGAATAGGTTGACCTGTGAACATAATTTTCAAACCTCTTTAATGAATCATTGCAATAATTCATGGTAATGACAAAACAAGCCTTTTAATAATAACCTTAATTTATGATCTTACTTCTTTGTGCAAATGATCATCTTTCTTTTTCTAAAGAATTATCACTGATCTTCAATGTTCTTTACTTTTCTGGTTCCCATCTTCTGAAAGCAGAGTAGCTATCCTTCTCTGATTCTCCCACCCAAAACTATCCATATCTTTTCATATCACTATTATCTACTTCCCACATTATTTTATAATTACTTGCTCACCTGTAAGTTCTCCAATGTACTTCTGAACATCTTGTTAACAAGGATCTTGGTTACTTATTTGTAGAGTCCCTGTGCATAATATGGTGTCTAGTGTTAGAGTCTGTAAACAAGTCTGGATGGCGCCTGGCATTTTGCCAGGGGGAGTGGTTTGTGAGGTGGAGCCAGCGAGCCATTAAGTGTGGAGATTCCTTATTGGTTGACTGCTGTATCTAGTTTATATTAATTAGATAAGCTGTGTGGAATGTAGAAATACCGCTCTTGTCCTACAATAAACGGCTCCCATTCCTGGACAGAGTAGCATTCCATCAATACTAGTAAAATAATGCAAAAAAAAAAAAAATAATAAAGAAAAGGATGAACAGAAGGAGTAAAAAAGGAGAGGGAAAAGAATGAGAACAAGCATGATATAAAAATAGTCTAAATCAAATTTGAAATTATAAGCATAGCCATGCATGTATATACCTGTGTGTTTGTTGGCAAGCAGGAATGAATTCATATTGCAAATAAAAATGATAAAGAACTGAGGCCTATTTAGCCTCCTCAAAATCTGTTGTGAAGGCAGTAATTGTTTACAAAGTATTCTAGTATTTTCTAGAAGAGAGACTTTTACTGTGTGGTTTGAATCTAGAATGTTCCTCAAATGCTCAACTGTTGAAGACTCCATTTCCAATGCAGCAATATTCAGAGGTGGGACTTTTGGGAAGTGATTGTATCTTGAAGGCTCTGATATCATCAGTGTATTAATTTATTAACAGCTGAATGGGACATGGTGGAAACTGTAGGCAGGTACTGCATGGTTGGAAGAAGTAGGTCACTGAGGGTGTGACTTGGGACTACATCTTGTCCCTGGCCCATTTCTCACTTTTTTCCCCTTCCTGGGCTTCCATGACCTGAACAGTTGTCCTATGCAATGCCCTTACACCATGATGTTCTGCCCTTCGGGCCAAAAGAAATGGAGCCAACCAACTGTGAACTGAAACCTCTGAAACTGTGAGCTGAAATAAATCTTTTCTTCTTTAAGTTATTAAAATCCAGTAGTTTGGTCACAACAACCAAAAGCTGTAACAAACTGCCTCACAATTGTTCATTATTACATTTCTCTTTCTAATCAATCCTCTAAAGGAATGGGTGGCAGACTAAATACATATTTAGAAAACATATGATAAATAAATTAGTCCATGAGTGAATGAATGAATATCTAACAATGAATAAATACCTAACAAAAAATAAAACATAAAAACTGGTTTACTAACTCAAAAATTTTAAAGTGTGTTTGAAATAATTTCATTCCTTAGTAAAGTGATTGTATATGCTGCAATGACGAAGGATGCATTTTCTTAAACTTTATTCATCAGATAAGAATAAATTCATCAGAATTGTCCTTTGTGTTTCAAAATGGAGGCTGCTGACAGCTATGTCCTGGTCAATTCTAGACTAATAACTTTCTAGTCACTGGTTTGGTTCTGTTATCTAAAAAGCAAAGGTGTTGTTAATTAGCAAGTGTGAAAAATACTTGATTGACTCTACTAAATTAGATTTTCTTGACCTGCCAAAGTAAATTTGTCATTAGCATTTACTAGAAAAACAAACACACACACACACACCACACACACACACACACAATCCCTTTAAAAAAATTCAGTTACTAATAATTTCTTTTTATTAAAAAATAGTGTAACTGTAAAGACAAAGCTTTGAAGCCAAAGGCCTGTGGATAAATTTCACCTCTTCCATTCCAACTGGGGAGGTAGTACCTGAGAACATTGTTTAACTTCTCTAAGCCCCAATGTTCCAAAGTATAAAATGATGACAATAATGCTTTATAGGATTATTATGAGAATCAATGGTGCTAGTAAAGTGGGAAAGCCTATCTGCACCTATTGTTATGTCTGGTGTCTATTAGTTATTTGTGAAAACTTTTTGAAATTGAATCTTTTAGGATTATTCTTGTCAACACAACAGGTTTGAGGCTGAGGGTTTTCTGAGTAGATTTATGAATTCAGTTATGTAGTATACTTTTATTATCAGAATATTATGTGGAACATCTATGTGGGATAGACACTGAAATATTATAATTCCTGTCTTCAAAGGGCTTATGATTCATTTAGATAAAATATGTGCACATATAATGAAAATACTATGTAAAATATGATATGATTAGATGGGGTTTTTAACCTTTCTTTTCATAGCTATAGCAAAGTGTCTCCCCCAAATTATTCTATTTAAACAACTAACTGAAATTGCTCATGTTATTTTTAATAAATTATTCATTTTGTTTTAATAATTCCTTATTATCAGAATTGACTTGCCAAGTTCCTCATTGTAGCAATATCTTCCTTTTCAATTCCCACCTTTTCCAGGTATTTCAAAAGCCAAAATTTGTAAGAATATTCTCAATAACTATTTTGTTAGTAAAAATGCTTTCAATTCATAAGACAATCCCTATTGTAATATCAACCTAAGTGGTACCCACACTCTTATCATTGTATGTTTGTTTGTTTTTCCCAGAGTGAAAGCAATTTCATGATGCATGAAGAAAAGAGATGCATGCCAGCGCTGGGATACCAGGAAGTGTTTTGTGAACCAGGCTTTTTGCTATCAATATAAATGAAAGGGAGAATAAAGAGGAGGGAGTGGTGAAGGATAGGGATGAATGGAGGCATAAGTGTGATGGATAAGCTAAGAATGAATGGAGAGTAGTGTCAGCTGAGAACAAACATGTGAGTGTTAAACATTTAAATTCATATCTGAGTGCTTAAGGCAAACTGCTTTGAGCTTTGAATGGGAATATAAGTATGCCACCTTAAAAGTCTGAACTTTTGTAATATCCAAATGCTGCTCCCCCCAAAAAATGATTTATGCTTTAATTGTGTCATTATCATTCAAGAATATTTTGCTAAATTTGATACTAATTTTCACTAGTCACATATTTCACTATTAACTAAACAACCTACTGTTGCTGTTACATATCTTTTTCATTCAATATTAAATGAATATTTAATTTGATTCCAAGAAAGAAACTAAATTATCATGAATCTGTGGAAAAGTTCTCATGCTTTGTAAAAGTATGCAATATTTTATATATTCTCTTCCCCATCTTCCATAAGGCCATTCACTAGCTCTGTGCACTTATGTAAGTTATTTATCTTCACTGAGCCTCAGTGTTCCTGTCTGTGAAAGGGAGAAAATACCTGTCTTTTCAAGTTTGAGATAACAAATGTAACCCAGGGAACATTACACACCTAAGTATGTTATTATCAATGTTATTACTTGTTTGCTTTTTTTTTTTTCATTGTGAGAAGAGCTTTTAACATGAGAGCTACCCTGTTAGCACATTTTTAACTGTAGAATACATTACTATTGAATTTGGAACAATCTTGTGAAGCAAATCTCTCTAGAGTTCATTCTTCTGTTTGGCTTATAATGCTCAATGATTAGCAACTCACCATTTCTTCTTCCCCTTTGTTTGCTGTTTACTTTTCTCTTTACCTACCATTAGGAACAGCTGGGGAGGATATCATGCTGAATTTGCTTACTTATAAACCAGATCCAGATAAAAGCTCCTTATAAAGTATGAAGTTTAACAAAACACAGAGAAAAGACAAATTGAGCAAGACACCACTTGGTCATAAACTTTGTCACTCTCCTGCATGTAGGATACATAAAAATTCAAGTCAGAATCCTCCCAAACCACAATCTGCAGAAGTAATTCTGTGCTGGATGTATGGAAAAACAAAATCCCATCCTTTGCACTAGTTTGATCTAGGTTATAAAGCCTCAAAACCAATCTCTAATCTAGAGGGACAGGAGCAGATAATTTCAATTTTTTATAAAGTTGGAAAAGACAGCTTTAGGTGCACAAAAGAGTGAAATTTAATTAATTGAGAAACGTTTTATAAAATGTTTATTATTTTTATAATTTAAAAAGAACAGCAAAACTGTTCCGGAGATGAAGGTAAGTAATTTTATTTATGGAATGTCTACAAACTTGTTTAATGTTATCAGATACCTTACTTGTAATAGCTTCTTTAGAGAATCGATAGACTTTCCTACATACACATTATCAAAAGATATTTTAATAGTGCTTGATCCAAATGAAGGTATGTTGCTCCCAGAATATTATGAGGAGCTTTGGGCTTTATTTCCCTTTTAAGATTATGTAAGCTGTGCAAAGAAAGGCAGCTTTAGGCAAGAAGTGGGCACATTGCTAAGAAGCTAAAAATAAAGTTGGTAGGCATAATAGCATATATTTTGTTTAGAGCTTGAACCAAACACATCAACAAAGCAATAATAATAAAATGTAACAAGCATTGCCACTGACTAAAAAGAAAGCACAGCGTGTGCTGTGGAACAGAACCAAGCAAATAAACAAATCCTCTAAAATCACAAGGCACACTTCCCAAGAACTACACAGCATTCAAATACATAACATGAAATGGAAAATATGGCAAAGAAATCCCATGCATTCTGATCACTAAGGCTGACTAAAAGCTCACTTAATTGGTGTTATCTTAAAGGGCTTCTCCAGAGTGCTTATGGATGCAGTGGTAACCTGTAATATCATTACTTCATTCAGTTAAGAGCAATTTCTTGTGTGCTTAAGAGCTACATCTTGGGGAAACCCCCTCCCCAAATATTCTCCGATCCCACTGCCTCTCCTTCACTGGGCCATTTTGCTGTCGCTATTCTTCACTAATAAGGAAGAAAAAGAGGTATTCATAGGTTTCAACCAAGACTTGTCCTCTCCGCTAGCCTACTCATCAGAGGGCTGCAAGAGCAACAACACCATCAGAGAGCAAAGGCGGCAGCAGCAGCAGTAAAATAACATTCTAATTCCTCTGATTTATTCTCCCTTCTCAATGAACTAAGGGGATATTCAAAGAGGAGAGTGTGGCTTCTGTATAGACTGCACTTACAATACCAGAACACACTGCAAAGAAGTGATATGAACATAAATATGCTCAAAGAGAAAATTATTACATATTTTCAACACTGTATACAATGAATAATATGCACTTTTTCACCTCTATGATTCCTAATTCTATTATTGGCATTGTACAGTTCTGAGGAAAGCACAGGCACATACATACAAAACACAGTGAGAAAATGGACCTTGCCTCATTGTTATATGTGTGTGATTTTTATTACAGAATGCTATCATTATTTCATTATTTAAAGAAGTAGATAAAATAGGGTCTGCCATGAAAAAAGAGCTAATTCATGATGACAAATGCTAGTGCCCATTTTCATTCATTTACTAAAATTCACAATATCTATTGACAGTATTCTATGTTCCAGAATCCAAGGATCTATACTGGTATTCAATTCTAAGTAAAAGGAAAACATGCATATGGAAACATACAAGACACTCTGAGAAAATGCCCTCCATTATTATAAAAGTATAATTCTTTTTATGTAAGTGGCATCATGATTCTATTATATTAAAAACAGAGATATTTGGAACCTTCAAGAAATATATAATTCATGTGAAACTCATTTCCATTCATTCTTTCATTCAACCATTCACTGAAAAGTAGTTTCTGAGTGTCTTGGATCAGCTCAGTGTAGCTTGTAGACCTACAGAACACAATGTATAAGGCCAAAAGCACTCTCTACTCTTAAGGTGCTATCAGTGCAGAGAGATAGCAATTTAATTATTAACCCAGAAACTGCTATTCAAGGGGGTGAGACCTCAGAAAGACAAAATTGTAGGTGCTATGGCAACACGTAGGCGGTAAAAATATAGAAAGGAGGCAGGGTCCAAATCAAAGGTAGTTTATCCCATCATATGAGGTTTGAATTTCATCTCTAGTGGATGGGCTCAAGAAAGTGTTGTACTCAGGTGAATGATAAAATCAGATTGATACTGCAGGTAGACAGTGAATTTGAAGAATGTTCCTGGAATCAAGGAGGTGCAATGTGACTAAACTAGTTTTGGCAATGATGGAAGTAATTGATGAGACAACTAGATGGCAAAATCAGCCAGGCAAGGGCAAATATGAATACAGAAGAGAGAGGAGGAGCAGGGTCAAGGATCATACCCATCTGAAAGGGAAAACTCGGAAAATGGTGGTACCAACCAATGAATACTAATATATGAAGAGATGTAGGTTTGAGAGACTAAGAAAGAAGAGTTGTATTTTAAACTTTTTAAATTAGGATGCCTATACGACATCTAGATAGAGATTTATCCAAAATCAAGTGGTTATGTGAGTTTGGAGTTCAGAAAAGAGTCTAGATTGGAGATATAAATTTGAGAGCAATAAGTACTATCAAGATTGTGAAATCAAAAAGGAAGTGTATAAAGTAAGACAACAGAATTCTGTTAAAAGAACATTAATATTTTTAAGGGAAGAGATAACCACAAAGGCAATTGTGAAGTAGTGATGTGGATGTGGGATGGGTATTGAAGTCTTACAGATACCAAGAAAAGAACGTATTTCAAAAAAGGAATTTGTGTACCAATTTCTGCTGTGTGACCAAGAAAAATGAGGATCAAATATGAGTAATTTAGAAATTTCCTAAAGGAGGGAATTTCTGATGTAAATGGAGTTCCTGGAGATGGTTAAATACAAGCCAGACAAGAAAAGGCTAAAAAGTAAACTGGAAATGGAGAAGAGTGGGTGAATTCTTTTGCTGGGTGATATTCATAAGAAAAGCAATTTTTCTTAGACAAGATATTGAAACTGAGAAATAACCTAGGGTAAGAAATAAATTATCTTCTAGACAAGAACGCTTGGACTTAACATGGTTCTCTCTCATGTCTATACTTCTTAAAAGCAGAATCACTGACTGCCCTATATTCATGACTTTTCTCAAGGATGTTTGTGCAGCAAACATCTTTTAATAACAGAAGAGTCTCTCTCCATGGCAAAGGGAAGGCAGGCTTAATGAGCATTAAGAGATGTTTGGGTTCCCTAACGTCAGGATTTCTCTCCTTTAATACAGCATACTTCAAGTTCAGGTACTACTTGGCTCTCTCAATATCTTGTGGAAATTGGGGCTTGGAGATCGGGAGAAAACACTGATACTCTGGCTACTGCTATCATTATGAGTAATGAAGCCTTGACCAAGAAGTCTTGGACCTTCTGCCACTATTCATGAAACTGCAGTAAGCTAATTTAGATTAAAAGTAAGGAATAATCTCAAATTATTTACAGTTCTTGACAGTTTGACCAATTGAGCTGTTGTCCTGGTGATGCTGAGAATTTTTTATTTCTCACACTAATGCCACCTAAAATGCCAGAGTAAAATTGTTACTGTAAAGAGAAAGACCTTACTATTTTATTCTTTTCAAACATATATCATCTATTCCAATGTAAGCTATAAATTAGAAAAATGAGACTGCATCCTGCATACCACTGACAAGCTTACAGAGTCATATTTCTTAGTTCTGCATTTGAGCACATCACTTAGAGTGCATATTTCCTGGTTATGTTCACTCTGCATACATATACACAGCGAGAACTGCAGTGCTGTCATTTTTTTATGCCAGGTTACCCACATGACACAGACATATGATTTGGATAAAACAACTCAGGGTGAATAATTTCTAAATGATGAAGACTCTGGAAATGCATTAAAATTCTTAAAGGAGTGGTGTCTGAACAAATGAGGTTTATTATTTTTAAAAGAAACAAATAGGCTGCTTCTGGGATCCTATAGTATACAGCTCTGTGTTGAGTGAAATACTGACTGTGTGAATTAAGGATGGATTGGAATGAAATCATGTATGCCAGCAGGGAGACTTACTGCTTCTCTAGGTAAGTTATATTCTCTCTACACCTTTATAATAGATTAAGTTTCCTTTAATAATTGTCCCTCCTAGATGCAAACTTACAAAAAACTGTTTAGGTCATGTTGCATGTTAACAGGTCATGACCTGTTAAGGTCATGTTGACCTGTACTTCATTAAATGTTCAACAAATGAAATGCAGTTGAAAACAAAATTAAAATAATAAACACAAAGGGGCATTGACTTAGCTCAAAAACACATAATAATCAGAAGAAACTAATTGTATTAAAATTATAGAGAAAGCAGATATTATCAGTGAATAAGGTATTTTTTAAAGAGAGAGAATTTTTTTAATATTTATTTTTTAATATTTAGTTTTAGGTGGACACAACATCTTTGTTTGTATGTGGTGCTGAGGATCGAACCCAGTGCCACACAAATGCCAGGCAAGTGTGTTATCACTTGAGTCACATCCCCAGCCCAGGTATTTGTATTTTTGAATATCTACTGAGAACAATATCATGAAGATTTTCCTTTCTCTAATCAGATAGGGCCTTATCAGATCTGAAAAAGAGGGATGTGTAAAAAATTAAATACTTCACATTGCATTGGAAGAAACATTTTTAAACATTCATATTCAACTCCAAGAAACCCTGGGCATAATCATTACCAAAAGCATTAAGTCCTGAATTACTAAATTTTCAAAGATAGTGTTGACTAAGTATTACTTCTTGTTTGTTTGTTTTTGAATAAAGTAGTTTAATGCCATAAATTTCTACCCATTAGAGAATCTGATAGGTCCTGTAAGTGCTAACCATACCACAACTCTGGATATTTACTAATGTCCATCTATACAGAAAGTAACATTTAAAATACAATAAATATCATCAGAAATATCATCTTAACATTTTAGTTTTCATTTTCTACTACAAATATGCTATTATAATGGTAGATATTTTTCTAAATAATCAAACATATTTAAAAAGCCCATAGGGACTGGGGTTGTGGCTTGGGGATAGAGTGTTTGCCTAGCACATGTGAGGCACTGGGTTCAATCCTTAGCACCACATAAAAATAAATATATTGTATTCATCTGTAACTAAAAAAAAATTTGAAAAAATAAAACCCATAGACCTTTCCAAATTGGTCAGCATAATAAACATTTCATGGTCACACTTAAAGCAAGTAACAAGCTGAAAACTCATTGTAGACATAAGACAAGTTGTCAAGAGAGTAATACCCATATTGGCACCTTGTTTTTAGAAAATCATTGACTTCAATCCACAGGATGCAGGGAAAAGGGCAACCTAAGGATGACATTGTTAGAGGTTTCCATTTATTTCACCTGTGACAGTCTCGGATGATTCAATTAACTAGTATATGCGTGCCAGGAAATAAAAATCTCTACCTCATTGTATTGAAAGGAAAAGCAAAGTGACCAACTCCTCCCTTCAGCTGATAAAGTCTGCAGAATCACACTAAAAGGATTAGGCTTGATAAGGTCATTCTCTACACAGCTGAGCATTCCAAATTTGTTTCTGCAGACCTACCCCATCTGTTTCATCATTTCTCCATCAGAGAGTACTGTTCTGAGTAATGGGCCAACTTCTTCAATCAGGGTGCTGCCACAGTTTACTATCAACCATTAAAAGGACATTGTATGTGTATGTCCATGTGGTGTGGGTTGCAGGTACTTGATTTGGATGGTGCATACATTGCAGAAAGAGGTCACACCAATCTTTCTATAACTATGAAGAAAAGTCTATAGGAAAGTAGAAAGCATACCTAATGGAGGATCTTATAAATTTAAGCCTGGAGAAATTCTTAGATTAGTGGATTTTTCTATTCTTATCAAATCTGCCTCCAAACATAGTTTTATTCATTTGTGTTTTGCCCATTTTCAAATATACAGAAAATAAAACTCAATTTAAAAAATTATTTATTTATTTTTTAGGTGTAGATGGACACATCACAATGCCTTTATTTTTATGTGGTGCTGAGGATCAAACCTGGGTTCCGCTCGTGCTAGGCAAGCGCTCTACCGCTGAGCCACAATCCCACTCCTCAGTTTTTTTTCATTATAATCTTTCACAGCTAGTAAAACCAAGATTTTAATATCAAAACTTTAAAATCCTTCTTTACAACACTGAGTAGGTGCTCAGTGAGTACACATTAAGGAGTTGCCCAATCCTGACTCCAAGATAGATGTTCAAGAAGCATCTCTTACCCTCCTGTCCTGATCCCCAGAAAACCAGGGAAAACTCACCTACCATTACCCTTAAAGTCTATCTGTATGGTTGTTAATGGATTTATTATCAACACTGAAAGCCAGTACAATGTAATGGAAAGTAAATTGGAATTGAAGGTAAAACAGGAAAAAAAAAAAAAAAGAACTAAATATAAGTCACAGACCTAATAGGAAGTCAAACCAAACTGAGCTTCTGTTTTCTCAGTTGTCACTTAGGATTACAAAAAATTTCTATTAGTAGTAACTACTTGTTACTATATAGAAATTCCATTTCCAATGAGATCATAAAATTGACAAAACTTCTAAAGTCCTATAGCAGTTGTAAGTCTTTCAACATTGAAAGTATGGCATTATTTTATTGAATGTAGGTTTCCCATCTATATAATTACAAATTTCTTTCTTACAAAATTATTTTAAGATTATACCTATAGGGCTGGGGAGATATATAGCTCAGTTGGTAAAGTGCTTGCCTTGCATGCACAAGGCCCTGGGTTCCATCTCCATCACCACATACACACACACAAAAAGATTATACCTATAGAATATAATACAATCATCTCAATATAAATTGAATCAGAGATGTTCAAAGAATATGTATGTAAAGCAGCTATCCCAAAACTGACTATAGACATTCAATAAGCAGAAACCATTGCTAATGGTAGTATTATAATCAGTTGTTATGCTACTGTTCAAACATATTTTGCTTTACAGGAGAATAGATTTGGAACAAAAGATTTACTGAACAATTTGTATACTAAATACTTAATATTTGATAATTCATGTAAGACTCACCACAACATCTAGATGTAGGTATTTGTTTTTCCATTTTGTAGGTAAAGAAATGGAAACATGGGCAGGTTTTATAACTTGCCAAAGGCATGTAGCTCAAACCAAGTTATGTCCAATTATAAAGGTGCTTATATTCAATTATAATCTGTTGCCTCTCAGAAGTTCAAAGTTAAGCCTCCTACTCTTCGAAAAGCCTGTCTAGTGTTGAATAAGTATGTACCCCAGGAAGAAATCATTTTACTTCTTGCAAACTTTTAACCATTTACATAGGCTTTACAAAATTTAACTTTTCTCTTAGGTGCTTAAAACAGATTGAAGGATGTGAGAAAATGTTCATTTTATTTATTGAATAGAGCTTTAATATTTTAATTTCTCTAATAAATATGAAGAATTATGGTAATATATGCAATTAAAATTTCTTTTGTTAAATAATTTCATTACTGTACTAAATTGCTATCATTATGGAGAACTATGTTTTTATTCATCTTGGTGTATATGAATGACATCTGTTTTGCCACATACCCTTTTTCAAAATTATCCTACTAATTATATTCCAAAAATGCTTCCCTCTCTAAATAGCTCATAATTATTTTAAGAATTAAATAGAGGAAATTACCTGTGGAGTATGTCATCTTGTAATCCTGTTGCTCTTTTACATTTGTAGAAATTATTGAGATTGAGGTATATATTCAAAGTTTGAAGATTATGTCACGACCTCTTTCAACAAAATTAACAAACTTGACTCCAGTAATTCTAATTCTTCTAGTACCATACTTCTGGAAAGCTAAAATTTATCTGTTTTATAAATTTTTCATATTTGTGATTAGTATAGCAATATTTATGTTTTCCTTATTTCTTATAAGGCCCTCACGGTCATAGATTTTTTTAATCCTTATTAATAAATCAATACAGTCTTGTTTATTAAATGTCTGAATATGGTATATTTGAACCCATAACATCTTTATAGATATTTTGACTAGGTATTTACCGTTATGATTTCTAGAAATCATACATACTCAGAGACTATTCATCTGTACTTACTATAAACAACAATGCAAATGGATCCATAGGAAAAAAATAGCTAGGAAATTCAAGCTAAAGTAATTCTTTTCAAATCAGACCAAAAAAAAAAATCTAATTATTTTAATAATTGAGTCCTCAAGAAAACAAAAACATTTCTACCCTGGTCTACCTCCATTGCTCTGGCTCCTGAAAACAATCAGTTTTATTGTGTAATCTGTCCTAGCCTGAATGCAAAGACCTTCTAGGCTTGCCTACTCAATCATTTCATCAATGCACACCATCTCTTATCAGTGAACTTAAGACTCTTGTGGTCTTAGGTAGTCATTTCTTTCCTTCTTTTTATATCTGGCAGATCCACCCTGAGACAGACACAAGGTCAGACTCAGATTACCCCAGTTCAGTCACAGAAGCATCAGCATTCTCCATGCCATGGATTGGCGCTGCCTTACATAAGTGTGTGTATAGCAAAAGGAACTGACTCGTACTCAGTGCTCCAGTACTCACAAAACCTGAGGTATTATTACCTCTGGCCATACACTCTATTCAAAACACACAAATTAAAATAAGAAGAGACTTGTAGATCTTCACAGACAAACTTATAGGCGTTCTCATTCATATACTCATATAACTCTTTTCTGAGACACCCAAAAGGATGCAAGAAATACTTGTTTATTGGGGGAAAAATAATCAATCCGAATGGGACTCTTCAAAGTTACTTGGGGACAAATTGGTGTATTTGTGAGGAATTCTTTTAAAATCCTATAACTCTGTGAAACACTTTAATGACATTTGCTGATATGATGTTAATAGTTATGTATTACTTACACATTTGTCTTACTCCCAGAATTATTTCAATATCCAACCAGAGTGACCAAAGGCCTCAGATTCTGAAAATGGCTGGATTTCCAGGAGCTAATTTTTCTCAGCAACTTTAGAACATGAAGCAAAAAGGCACTGAAATCTTATTATCTGATAGAATGGGCTTAAGAAGAAAGAAAATTTATAAAGCACCATGTCTGAAAGTTGATTGCAAGACTAAGAACAAAGAAGTAAACTCAAATGATAGAATTAGGGACATTTTCCTGAAAGCCTTTACACTGGAACTCTGGGTAAAAAAAATCATTTGTAGTGTGTCACTGAGTCATTTGTAGTGTGTTCCTATGGGCAGTTAAGCATCTATTATGGATATTGGCACAGTTCAGACATTTTGTAGTTATTGTAAACCTTTAAATATCAAGGATGCTACATGTCTGACTCATCTTCAGGAATACCCTCAAATGTCACATTCTCTATGAAGACTACTGTAACAGACTCCCACATCAGAATTAATTTCTTGCTTTTTAGTATTCCTGTAGTATTTTATTTATGCCACTAGAATGGCCATTGCTTCTTTATTTTATGGCTATTTGTTTTCTGCCTCTTCCAAAAGAATTCTTTGAGGGCTGAAATCATATTTTATTCATATTTGTAACTACAGGGTCTTCCAATGTTAGAATAGAGTAGGTACTTAATAGATGCTTGCTAGATTGGCTTAAGTTTCTTGCCAGACATACATGTATGGAAAGTTTAATTAGGGTAGAAAGAACTAAATGCATTAAAACAAACTGAAACAAATGGAACTTCTGACATTTTGATTCTGAATTCTGAAAGGGTTGTCAAAATAGATACGCATCAGATGTGGACAGTTGAGATACAACAGGCTGTTGTTAGAAAGTCCAGCACTGTATTTTGGGAAGGAAGCCAATGTGGGAAAAATAAAATTGAAACTCATCCACGTAGAGATGATAATTTAACCTGTGGGAACACAGTCGGGTTACCAAGGGAAAAATAATGAGTTGAATATTTAAGAACACAACTTTAAAGTTTATAGAGTGAGATCTTCCAGTACATGAAACAAATGAGGAACCTGAGAAGTAGGAAAAAATAAAATAATAACAAATTATGGAACCTAGAAAATATTTAAAAGAAACTATAAGGTCAGAAGTCCCACAGTGCAAGGGAATCAGTTTGGAACTCTGATGTTGGAGGAGAATGAAGTGAATTTGAGATGATGAACTGAAAAGAGATAAACAGAAGTGGAAAATGTCAACTTATAAGAAAACTATTGAGTCATAAGTAAGAGAACAATTATCTCAAAAAGAGATATGAACAGTGTAAGGAATACACTGCTTGAATTCAAGAGAATTCAAAAATAATTTTTAAAAAAGAACCTTAAAAATGATAAAAAAAAAAAAAAAATGCATCACTAGGTGAAAGCCAGAACTCACCTAAAGGGAATCATGTAGGAAGAACTGGTTGAAAGCTGTAAGCAAGTGTGAATGCAATAAGATTACAAAGTGTAAGGGGTTGCAGGGATACCTACAGAAAATGGATATGGAAGGAGGACATGCTGAGTTGAGCAGGAATAAACATGGAAAGAGCACCAGAGTGGCTTGGGTTATTGACACAGGAGAGATGTGATTGTCCTAATTTCCCTAATTCTTTAAAAGTCCTCTATAGACAAGCTTCCTAAAGAACCAAGATGCTCATTCCTCTCACTGTAGAGTCTATGGTAGACAGTTCACTACTAAGACCTCTCTGCAGATTGTTCTCCACCAAAGGGAAGTGTTTTATCCAAGTGTTTGCCTCTTGCCAGCAGCTGCATCTGATACCGCTGGTCAATAGGGACAGGTTCAGCTTCCTCACATGTTGCAGTTTCAACATTAGAGGCAAGCATATTAAGTAGGATTTATTTTTTAAAAGGGGGTGGGTAACATAGACTTCTCCTGGGAGGGAGAAGGGGCCATAGTTGGTATCCTGGTGTCCCCTGAAGCAAGGTAGTCAGCTTTTTTGTAGGTCTTAGGCTTCCTTTGTTCTCCTGTTCTCTTCCCTTGATCTCTCTCCTTCCCCGCCCAGGAATGCTCAGTGGGATGGCCAAAAGGTGGGAAACAGGTGGGCTGAAGGCAGAAGGGCAGGATGCAGCAGCCTGGGACACATTAGTTAACAACCTTATAGCTCCCCATAAGGAAGGGCAATTCCTGGGACAGGTTACCTTAGCAACAGGTGGAGCAAGGGTAGGTTCTTGATAAGGGTGGAGGAAGGGTAAAGAAGGATATTAACATTTTCAATCCCTCAGGGGACAGTCTCCAACTTCTCCAACAGACTTACTCAAAATTGGCCTCCTTGATCAACCCCAACTCGATTTACCTATTTATACTGACTGCCTGTCTAATTCTTGCTTCACATCCAGTCACTACCTATTACAGCAATATAAAAACCTAGCAATATTTTTCTGATATGAACCCCCAAAAGCACAGAAATAAAAGCAAAAATAGGTAAACAGGATCACCTCAAACTAAAACCTTCTGCAAAACAAAGTAAATGACAGAGGCAACATTTGAAATGGGAGAATATTTTTCAATCCATACATCTGATAAGGGTTAATAAAAAAATTAAACAAGAAATTAAAACAACTCAATAGCAAGAACACAGTGTGACCAGAACATGCACAAAATACCTAAACAGATATTTTTCAAAAGAATACATGCATATGGTCAATAGTTATATGAGAACATATTCAACATCACCAAACAGCAGGGAAATGCAAATTAAAAACTAAAGAGACATTACCTCGCCTCACTAAGAATGGCTATTATCAAAAAAACTTACAATAACAAGTTCTGGCAAGGATGTGGAGAAAGGAGAACCCTGTACACTATTGGTAGAAATATAAAATAGTGCAGCCATATTGGAAAATAGTTGAGAACTTTCTCAAAAAATTAAAAATAGCATTTTCATATTATCCAGCAATCCCACCACTGGGTACATATCCAAACAAAATGATATCAGTATGTCAAAGATATATCTGATTTCCCCTGTTTACTTCAGCATTATTAGCAATAGCCAAGAAAGAGAATCAGCATGTGTCTATCAAATGATTCATGAATGGATCAAAACTTATGGAATATATACACGATGGAATATAATTCAGCTATATAACTGAAGAAAATGAAGTCAATTGTAACAAAATGGAAAAACATGGAGGAAATTATGTTAAATGAAACAAGTCAGAGTCAGAAACACAAATGCCTCATGATCTCACTTATATGTGGAATATTAAAAAGTTGATCTCATAGAAGTAGAGAGTAGAATGGTGATCACCATAGGTTTATATGATTGCAGATGATGAGTTTGGAGAAATATAGGTCAAAAGATACAATATTATAGGCCAGAGGAATCAGAATCAATCTAAGACATCTGTTTTATATCATGGTGTCTACAGTTAATAATACATTGTATTCTAGAAATTTGTAAAGAGTATATTTCAAGTCATGTCACTACTATATATTTTATACACACACACACATATATGTATAATATAAGTAGACATATTTTTGTGGTAATCATTTTAGCATATATATATACACACATATATATATATACATCAAAACATGTTATGCTCCTTAAGTGCATACAATTTTAGAAATAAATCATATGGTTCAAACTGTGCATTGCTACTTTCCTTTGAAATTGTTGAGTCTTTCAGGAAGTTCCTGTAATAAATAATTGAGCCATTTACCTAAGTAATAAACTTAGAATAAAAGTTAAGTCATATTAATAAAGACAGTAGAATAGCAAAATATTGTTAGCACAGACAGAAAGACAATATTTTTTCAGGACTAGAACTACGTAAAATGCACCTTTCTATCCTGAAATTCTAGTTTGCTGTGTAGAATTTGTAGATGTTTTATAAATTCTTGTCAAAAAAGATGAATATACTTACTTCTAAGGACAACAGTGTAGCGTACAAGAAGGGAGGCACACTTTATATACAACCAGAGATATGAAAAATTGTATTCTATATGTGTAATAAGAATTGTAATGCATCCTGCTGTCAATAATTTTTTTAAAAATTAAAAAATAAAATAAAACATCATAGTCTTGCAGCCATAAACAGCAGAATGTAAATCAGCCCACTTAGATAAATACTGCATTAGAAGTAGTCACTGCTCCTCCATCAAAGTGCAGTGTCCCACATGGCCCCAGCTTTACTTGATAATGTCTCTTGTGTTTTTCTCCATCTCCAGTCATCCCTACTGGAGAATTCAAGGATTCTCCAGTATCAAGATTCAGGGATTCTCCAGAATCCCAGAATTTTCAGCATCAAGAATCAGGAATTCTCTAGAATCCCAGGATTCTCTAGTAGGGATGACTGAAGATGAAGAAAAATTACAGAGACAAAGAAAACTCAAGAGACATTATCAAGTAAAGCTCGGTCCGGGTGGGACACTACATTCTGATGGAGAAAGAGTGACCCAGAACTAGCTCTGCAAGGTTTTTATATAGGGTCTCATGGTCAGGAATTAAAATATAGGGGCATTGTAAATTGTTTAAGGCTTGTGAGTTGTCAGAGGTTTCTTTGTGCACTAAGAAGTTACAGAGCTAGAAAGATTTTTTTGCCACTATCCTACAGTTACAGTGCTGGGAACATTCTGCTGCACCCAGGAAACCCATAGTCCTGAGACATCTGATAACTGCCAGAAACAGAGCTGAGAGTCAATGATGATGACATCCTTGCCTTTGGCAAGAAATGTTTTCCAGGCTTGGCTTTTGCCAATGCAGCAGGATCGATCAGCCAATGACCAGGGTTCATCCTCTCTCCACACTGGCCACTTTCTTATAAAAATAATTGTTATTTTAACATTCTGTTTGTATCAAGAGACATGCTTTTCCTTTATGTAAATGTTTTAAGAAGTCCAAGTGAGCAGATTTCTTACTCAATTTCTAATAAATAATACTTGATTAATTTAAGCTTTAGGATATTAAAAAAATAAGCAAACAACTATTAAAAATTAACATCTATATCAACCATGTAGTCCCAATTAAGTCAGCTGAAGTACACATGGGATTAGGGACAAGACAACTGGAACCAGTGATTGATGATCAACACGAATTAGTTCTAAAGAACTCTGAAAAGTATACACAGATTTCCAGCAGTGCCCAATCATTTTTCTCCAATTTGTGACTCCTCTCCAACCTCTTAATTCCCTCATCTGCCCTTAGAATGTTATGCCAGATTCATGGGACCCCAATAGACCTCCAGGAGCCGAATCTGATGCAATCACACAAGAGTCTTTATTGCAAGCTCGAGACTGCACTCACAACTGTTTCTGATGCAGTGGTCCCGAGGAGTGAGTCCTGGCCCTTAGTTCAGTGAGGATTTATTGTTTTTTGGGGGGATATTCTATGCATCACAACATCACACAGCAAATCATTTTACACCGCGGGAAAATCAAACAACAACTCTTAACATTGATTAGCACATTCTTTGGTGGGAACAATTTGGGTAAGGGTGATTGGTTAGTTCAAGTGGTGGATACATTTGAACTGATTGTTTTAGGCCACCAGGGGTTGCAAGGGTGTACATGCTAAACTGCAAGGTTGCCTAATCATGTTATCAATCATCAGTCATCTAAACTACTGGGAGGGTCACTTGGTATTTCAGGTATCTTCCCTATTGAAAGGAAAGTGACCACAACACTCAGAGTGACCAAGAGATCTTTATTGCAGCAGTGCAACAGAGGAGAAAAAGAAAGAGAGAGAGAGAAGAAAGAGAGAGCGAGAGCAAAAGCAAAAGCAAGAGAGACAGAGAGACCAAGAGCAAGAGAGAGAGAGACAGAGAGATCAAGAGAGAGAGAAAAAGAGAGCAAGAGCAAGAGAGACAGAGCAAGAGAAAGAGAGAAAGAGAGCAAGAAAAAGAGAGAGGTCCAGCAGGAGGGAGTTTTTATAGCCCAAATCTAATGGGGTCTCTGGGTCTGCAAGCTGCCTTGTTGGTATACAAGGCGGTTAAGTGTTTGGCTTTGAGTGGTAGGTTGAGTGTTCAGCTTTGAGCAGAGGGGCAAAGCGTTCAGCCTTGAGCGAGGGGCTTGGGCGTTTGGACTTGAAGCAAACAGGTGATAAAGAACCAGACAGAGGGTTTGAGAAGCCAGGTCATCCTGCAGCTAACTTTGTTTGGCATGCCCTGCACACAACTTAATTCAGCCTGTCCTGCACCTAACACCTGTCTCATTCTGATTGGTTGTTGCTATGGTCCGAAATTAGGCCTCAAGCATTCTTTGGTCTTTCCAGGAATTTGCATTGCTGAGTCAAGGACATCTGGTCACCAAGTTAGGGATATCTGGCTCCATAGCTCTTTCCTGTTATTCACAGACAAATGACTCAGCAGGGTAGCTATGTGCCTAAGAATGCTCTGTGGGTTTTCCAAGGACAAGGGTCATCCCCCTACACCCTTTGGACAGGCCCTGCTCTGAGGTAGAGGCTGGTTTTTCAAAAATAAGTCACAACAGAAACACTCTAACTTCCTCTCACAAACTCCTTTTTCCCCACCTCTCCACTGTTCCAAGTTAGCTCTACAAAAAGAAAGTAATATGAATTGTTTTGTGATGTAATGGGATTTTTCTCAGTTATTATTTCTCCCAGCAGTATTTATATTTAGATCAAATTTCAATATCCAACGACAAATACTTTCTTTAAGGTGAAATTTTGGAAGATGTCTGAGCTTTCTAGATTAAAAATCATAACTACTTTACAACAGTTCAGTCTCATCTTCCTTCAATTAACTCTTTAAAACAACTCTCTAAACAGGGGAAAGAAATAAGAAGCCTACTCATGAAAAGGACCTTTATGTGTGCTCACTGGGACACTTTCACATCTATAGATAGTAAATAATGATTATGATAAGTCTGAAAATGGTAGCAACAACAAAGCTGGTACTTATTGATCCCCTACTATATTTCAAACGGTATGGAGAGTGTATAACATGAATTATCTCCTTTAACTTTCATGACAGTCTTATAAAGTAGATATTATTATTATCCTCATTTCATGGGAAACTAGTGATAGACCAGTTATCGGTGATGAGTCCTGCTTCCCCACATGTTGAAATTTGAACATTAGAGAAGCACATGGAGGTGGGAAATAGGTGGGCTGAAGGGGGAAGGGCAGGATCCATTAACAACCTTATAGCTCCATATAATGAGGAGAAATTCCTGGAATAGGTTACCCTGACAACAGGTTAGAGCAGGGGTAGGTTCTTGATAAGATCCCTCAGGGGACAGTCTCCAACTCCCCAGACTCACTCAAAATTGGCCTCCTAGATCCCACCTGACTCGATTTACATATCTACACTGACTGCC
Source organism: Callospermophilus lateralis (assembly GCF_048772815.1). NCBI lineage: Eukaryota > Metazoa > Chordata > Mammalia > Rodentia > Sciuridae > Callospermophilus > Callospermophilus lateralis. Next base: position 71,424,843 of record NC_135316.1, read on the forward strand.
TAATTCTGGCTTCACTAGAATCCAGAATATTAATCTGACACCGTGTTTTTGTTAGCTTTTTTGTCACTGAGACCAAAAGACCATCCAAGAACAACTCAGAGGAGGAAATTTTTATTTGGGGCTCCTGGTTTCAGAGTTCTTGGTCCATAGGTTTTACTCCATTGCTCTGGGCCCAAGATGAGGCATCATATCAAGTGGGAGGGGAACAGTGGAAGAAACCTGCTTAGCTCTTGGGAGTTGGGGTATCAGGGTCAGGAAGCACATATGGAAAGAGAAAAGAGAAAGAGAAGACAGCACCTATGTTTGCATTGGCTTTCTCCTTCCTCTGCTCTCCTTCAGTCCAGGCCCCTAGCTCACTAGGGGGCACCACCCACATTTCAGGGTGGGTGTACCAGCCTCAGTTTCCTGTCTCACATTTTATTACTCTCTAGAAACACCCTCACTGATACGGACAAAAGTCTCTTAATCCCAACAAATTGACAATCCATATTAATCATCACACACTGCTAGTTAGTAGTTAACTGGAATTTGAACTTCAGGGTTTTATCAGGTTCCAGAATTTGTAGCACCATAGAAGTAAAATATTATATTCCACTTATTTCTATATTCTAGGAATTATAAGACCATCCAGTACATATTGGGAATTTAACACATATTTGTGAAGTAAGTATTGTTTTTGAAGAAATCATCTAAAATAATATAATACAAAAATAAATCGGTTAAACTGATGCAAAAGTAAAAATGCTTATATTTTCATATAAGTGCTAGCAGAAATTTCAAGAAGAGTTTGACATATTTCTTACACAGTATCAGTTTACATTTGCTGAAATGGTATATAAAATGATTGCATTGTATCAATCATATTTTACCCAAATATTTCCCAGAAAAATGTGTCAATATGTGTTTTTCTCATATACAGCAAGCAAAACAAATTGAAAAACAATGAGACAGGGCTGATCATATTTCAAGACAAAATATTTTGATTCTGTATGGTTTGAAGGGTGCTTTTGTGCTCACAGCTTCTCATGCTGAGTTGAGATTATACCCTTTGCCTTTAGAGATTATGGAAAATGAGCAACTGATCAAATAAACTGAAATATCCTGTCAGATATGAAAGGATCTTTCTAAAGAAACAGGAACACAGCCCACACAAAATACAAGGTAAAATAACTCCCAGCCCAGGCCGGGCCCCAATATATATCACACCCACATAACCTCTTGGCAAATATCAAATAACATCCAGATAATAGACTTGTCAGGAAAAAGAAAAAAACAAACAGGCAAAAAAAGGCCACCTTGTAAATAATAGTTCAACTCAGACATCCGTAAATTTTATCTTAAAGTCTTGGTAAAATAATCATAGCGCGCATTTATTTTTTTTTGCTGCCTTGAGAGTGGCACATCATACTGGAAGCTTACAAGGAATTATTTACATTTTGAACATCCTTGCCAAGTGAAAATAGAAGAGGCGAAGAGTTATTATCTCTTATAAATTATTTTAACTATTTTTCTGTCCCTATGCTAAATGAAGAGTGTTGACTACACAGTGTTACATGAATATTAGTTTATCTATTGTTATAATTGTAAAACTAAGATACCAAAGACAGGCTATTAGTAGGTAATATTAATTTAAAATATTATGATAATTACATTTATTAATTTCCATGATATTACCTTTTAATCTTTAGCAAAATTTTCAAATTGAAAAAGTGTCAAGGCAGTGTACGTCAGTCTTTTAAAGACATTGCTAAAGGGAAGCAGCCTCAAGAAGCTCTGGTAATGACCAACGATAAAACAGCAGCATATTAAACACAAAGCTTCAGGGATATAGTCCTGTAATAAAGGAAGGAGAAAAAATCCTCATGGACTGTCATCCAGAGTAGTGTAACTGCGATTTATTCATTCAATTGTTTCAAATGTATATACTGAAGGCTTACTAGGTGACAAGATATAATGGTAAACAAAAGTAAATGATGACAACAGTAAGTAGATAAATAGCCATCGTGCCTATAGTCAGGGATGTTAGGCTTTGGGGAGAGGTTGCGCACCTATCAAATACAAATATAAGTGGAGAGCTGTGATCCGAATGAAATTATAGTGAGAGAAAAACATCAAATGAGATGACCGGACACGTCAGGCAGTCAGAGATGCTGGCCTGAGGGAATAATGTTAGAGCTGAGATTTGAAGGAAGAGGTAGGAACTAACTAAGACTGTTGTGTGTGCTTGCTGGAAGAACATTCAGGCAGAGGGAGAGTGTGTGCAAAGATTCTGTGTTAGAGAGAACAAGGCATATTCAAAGAGCTGACAGAAAAGAAGGCTATATGGCTAGTGCACAGAGCACTGGAGGAAGGACGAAGTGAGATGACACTGAAGAGGTGGGTAGAGGCTAGCCATCATGTTGCTTTGTAGCTTCAGGATATGTTTTTAATCCTAAAAGGAACAAAGGTGTACTCATGTGTTCTAAGGCAGAAGCCAGAAGCATAGCTACCTGAATGTGATCTGACTGTATTTTGGAATCACTGCTGCAGTGTAAATAGATGGTGGTAGGTGTGGGCAGGTACAGAGAGAACACTTGGGAGGTTATTTCAGTAGTCAAGGGATGAGTGACTACCTCAAAGTAGAGTGAGAGCAAAAGAGATGGGCATAAGTGAATAGATTAAGATCATGTGCTCTATGGGGCAGTTTATAGACTGAACATGGGCATTCAGGAACAAAAAAATGTAGCAAGGCTGATTAGTAGGTTTCGGGACAGGGTCCACAACAGTCGAATTAATTGAGAGAATAAGACAGATGACACTGGAAAGGGCCAGACTGGAGTTTGGCTCAAAGTGTAGAGTTTGCCATGCCTTAAAGGAATTCAGGAAAAATTCCAGGTAGGCAATTAGTTGCATGGGTCTCACTTAGCAGGATCTGGGATGGTAATATATACTTGGCAGCCATCTCTGTACATATAAGAATTTGGGAAATAGCATCTGTGGGGGTTTTGTTTGTTTGTTTGTTTGTTTGTTCTAGATAATGATTGATAAACAGTTTTGTTTCATAATGTTGGTTTCTGAAGGACAATTTATACATCTAGTATTTACCATTTGAGTACTATTAATTTAATCTGTTAAAAAAAAAAAAAAGAGAGAGAGAAGATCTAATCCTCTTCTTCAACTCACACTAAACATCATCGGGTGGAGCCACGCAAGTAGGCTAGTACAGCAGAGAGGGTGGAGTTAAAGAGCCTGTGTAGCTCAAGTGTTGGAGCCCAGAAGGGATGAGGAGGGAAGGGTCCTAGTAATGGCCTTGAGTAGAATATGAACGCCCAACTTGTTAAAGAGGATAGTCACACAGGGTGTAGCCTGGCAAGGAGAAAGAATTCTAGAGGTTTGAAAATGATATCTGGACATGTGGAGTGGAGTGACCTTCTGCAGGGCTTTGGAGCCAGCGAGGAGTGACCAGGGTTGTATCACAGGCAGGGAGTTGGAAAAGCCCAGCACTAATTTCAAATGAAAAATCTGACATGGGAAGATGACGTAAGGTAAGAGTCATCCAGGCACAGGTGTTTAAACCAAAGGCAATCAAAATAGTGTTCTTCATTGTTATCCTTGTGATCTCAAAAGGGTTACTATCACTGGCATTTCAGATATTTGTTAACTCTGGCACTTACCATTGAAAATCAATATTACAATTTACAGAATTTCCTGCCTGCCTAAGGCTATCATTCTTTATTTTTTCAGTCTAAAAAAAAAAAAGGAAAAAGAAAGAAAGAAAGAACAAGCTTAGGGAAATAGGTTATGCTCTTCCTAAAAGGAGCAGATAATCCATCCTGTGAATAAAGCATTTACAAATGTGAGATGCTTTCAAGTCAGAAGGAGCCACTGAATGAAACATTGGGCGGTTAGTAACTTGAAAGTCCTTGATTGTCAATATAACCTCTTAAGAATGTGATGTGCCATTTATTTATTACCCAAGTTTTACTATTAGATATCTGATTGCCTAAAATGATGGGATGGAAATAATTTGAGATGCTTCTTTTCTCTCATCTATATTTATTACTTGATTTCTATCATTACCCACAAGAAAACAATAAATTTAGCAGTGTTAGGATCCTGAAGCTTAAAGAGACAGCAATACTTCTGTTGGAGCTTAATGTACCATCAAAGAAGAACTCAAATGCTGGAATGAAGTAGTGAAGTGGGTGACTACCTTTGAAAGCTGTTACAAACAGTAACTTTTCACATCATAATCATTTACTCCATTGCAGAAAAAAAAAAATGCATAAAGGAAGAAAACAGGTGGTGGGGTTGGGGGTGATAAAATTATTTAAGAAGCCAGTGACACAATTGTAAAATAGTAAAATCGATATTCATTATGCAAAGTCCTGTTATTATAATTATATAAGTAAATCTGTAGCATTGTAATTTTACATATTACAGTAAAACAACCAAATATCTAACCTCTTTCAGAAATTAATAAATAGTACTTAATAGGTAGAAAGGTAATATGTAAATGATGTATCTTCAACCTGTATTCATGTCATCATAACTAACAGCATCATCAGTAGTTATCTGCCTCTGGTAAGAACCACTAAACCAAAGTATGCCTATAATTTCCTCACCATCCCCCAAACTGTCTCTTAGGGTGTTCCTTTGCCCACATAAACAAATTCACTCTTCACATGGCATCCTATTTTCTAGAGGCTTTTTTCTTAAAATACACTCTCAAACAAGACATGGTAAAAAAGAACCCACATTTTTACCACCCACCCTATTATCTGTTTTCTTTTTCTTTTTTTTTTTTTTTTTTTAAAGAAAGAGTGAGAGAAAGTGAGAGATTGGGAGAGAGAGAGAGAATTTTAATATTTATTTTTTAGTTCTTGGCGGACACAACATCTTTGTTTGTATGTGGTGCTGAGGATCGAACCCGGGCCGCACGCATGCCAGGTGAGCGCGCTACCGCTTGAGCCACATCCCCAGCCCTCTTTTTCTTTTTAATACCCACCATCTTCAAAGATCCAGCAGCCTGGTCATTTCTTCTACATAAACCCTAGAATGTCAAACACTCTTAGTAGCTTTGGCTTTCACAAAAAAAAAAAAAAAAGAAAGAAAGAAAATGAAAGCTTCATTTCTGTTGGGGCCACAAGTTTCACTAAGTCCACTAAAATCCACTAGGACTGCTGTTACCACCCCCATTAAAAGGTAGGCTACATTCCCGAAAAACATGCTGGCTGCTCCTGACCAGTATGATTACATTTTAAGAGGTGCTAAAATGTCAAAAAGGCAGTTTTGTTTAAACAAAACAAAACAAAAAGCAAAACTCTGTTGTGCTGTCTACTAAAGAGGAAGATATTTGCTCAGTCTGTCTCTCTCTCTCATGCCTTTGTGATACTGCATTGCTTGGTTATCAAGAAAAGTGTGCAATGTACTTCAAATATCACCCTGAGTGCTCCTGTTTCATTATTGTGGCTGTCCATCTCATCTGAATGCTCAGTGTTGCAATTGGAGCAAGTGTCACATGGCAATGTCTTTCCTCTGAATGATTTTTTTCCCCAAGAAGGCTACTTTCTGGCCAATTTGTTTATTCTTCTAGTCAAGCTCACACGTTTTAATTCTAAATGGGCAAAAGCAGATTTAAACTGAGAATTTCTGTTTCACTATGCACAAATGCATAGAAGGTTGTTGTACACTTATTTTTGTCTTATCTTTAATCCATGTTCCTAGTCAATAATTGACACTATGTTGAGAGGAGAGAAGTAGTCAGACAAGGTGACAGATTAAATATTTTGTAACAAAACACATAACAAGAAAATTGTGCTAATAATGAGATGTAATAATTTAATGTAAATAAATCCTTTCTGAGACCTTTCCTGTAATTACTTCTGTGAAGCAATCATTACCTGCCCTAAAGCCTTATAGTTAAATTAAAATTAGCAACTTTTTATTGAGTGCTATAGTAATTTCATGTTTTGAGCCACAGTAGCATAATGCTTTATGTTTGCAGGGCTTTCATTCATTCGTCTCTTCATTCTTTTAACAACATACTGTTGTATGCTTATTATGTTCCAGACAGATGTGTATATAAGTAATTACACTACAGTGGGTTCAGGAAAGATTAGCAGTTGTACCAGGACCAATGGGAGTACAAAGGACAGTGTCATCAATTCTGCTTGGTTGAGTAAGGGAAAGCTTAGCAGAGGAGAACACACATGAGATTTGGTCTTCCAGGATGAAAGTCTTAAGAATCTACCAGGGGAATAATAAGAAAGAACATAACAGGCAGAATGAAAGTTTGTGCAAGGTATGAAATAATGAGGCTTGTTCAGAGCACTGTAAATAGTTCCATATACTTGGAAAGTCCCACAAGCCACATAGTAATGTCAGAGAAGCTGGATTTGAATGTAGCTCTGACATTTACTACCAGTGTAATTTAGACCAAGTTCACTTAAGCTTTCAACACTTTGTTTTGCTCATTTGGAAAATGAAGATGACAGTAATATTCACCTCAGTCTTTTTGGTAAGGATTGAATAAAATATGGCCTTTTAGGGAATCTTGTTCTGTTTGGGGCACATAGAGAATACCTGATCACTGAAAGCAATATAGTGATGAATGTTATGACAGTTGCTGTTGCTGTTAACATAAGTTGAGGGGAAAAAGCTAAAGAAGTAAGCATGAACCAAGTCACAGAGAACTGGGGATGTTCTGCTAAGAAGTCTGTTGAACATATTTCTAAATGTTAGCTTCATTGGTGATAACGTTTGTTAAAACTGAATGAAATCCATCCTGCAACCTTACCATCTAAAATCTGCTTAACTCAATCTTCCAATTTTATATCTATATCAATCTTTAATACCTTTATTGATCCCTTCCCCATGATCTTTTTTTAATTGTCAGTTTTGTTATGCATAACTATATACTTTTAAATGTTTTCCCAAGATGCAAATGTGAATTTTAATTTGCATCTTTACTTGTAATCTTTTCTATCAATGATAAACTAAACTTTCAACTTGACACTTTTATCATAAACTTCCCAAACTTCTTTTTTGCAATCTCCATTTATTTTATTAATGTATTTGCTTAAACTGTTAGCAATTAAGAAAAGGGAAAATACCCTTTTATCTATATATGCTTTAATGAAACTACAAAGTGATACAACTGTATTATTTATGACATTATATCTTGAAAAAAATCTCATTTTAAAATTATCCAATAGTTTTAAAATGTAGACATATTTCAGATAGCCTTGTTTGAACACCAAAAAAAGAAGCTATGTATGAAAGTAAAAAGGAAGATATTTATACATGAAAATGAACCTCGGTCTGAATAGCATCCTTCAAAAGTATCTTTTGCTGTATTTCAACATAGTCATTTCCATAACACTCAACTATGATATATTTGCATTGCCAAATCCCTCCTACTGAACTAGCAAAAACTGAAAAATTTATGAGACATAAGGATGTTTGGAGAAAAATATGCAATCTGAAGTAGTTCCATTTTATAAAATGGGTATGTCAGAATACTGTTTAAATTTTTCTCATAATTAAATCATTTAATTTTTTTTGAAGAATAGCATTTTCTTGAGGCTAAAGAGGGAAAAACATTTAAATACTAAGGAGGGATATTTTAATATCTTTACTGAGAGATAATCCACATACCATACCATAAAATTGACCCATTTAAAGTATATGATTCAATGGTTTTAGTATATTAACAGGGTTGAGCAACAACCTCCACAATCTGAGTTTAGAACATTTTGATCATTCTTATGTTAGTCAGCTTTCCTTCACTATACCAAATATTCATGATAATCAATTAATAAGGAGAAAAGTTTTATTTTGGCTCACAGTTTGAGAAGTTTCAGTCAATGCTTGATTGGTCCCCATTGCTATTAGGCCTGTGGTAAGGCAGAGTTTGTGGTAAGCAAAACTGCTTACATTATGAGCTAGAGAACAAAAGAGAGTGAGATAAGGATCCAGGGTCCCACAATACCCTTTGAGGGCCTCTCCCCAGTAGACCTCTGAAAGATTGCAACACCTCCCAATAGAACCACCCTAGGGACCATGCCTTTAACGCATGCACCTTTGAGAAACTTTTAAAATCCAAACTATAGCAATTTCTAAAGAAACACTATGTCTATTATTGTCACTTCCCCTAGCTGCCTCAGCCCTGGGCACCATTACCTACTTTCTCTAATTAAATTTGCCTAATCTGACATTTCATGTAAATGGAATCATGCGCTATATGGTCTTTAATAATTGGCTCCTTTCACTTAGTATAATATTTTCAGGGTTCATTCATTTTGTATCATGTATCAGTAACTTATCCCTTTTATTTCTGAATAATATTTTGTATGGATATAATATGTTTTTTTAATCCATTCATAAGTTGATAGACATTTGAATTATTTCTACATTTGCCTGTTATAAATAATGCTATTATTAATGCTCAAGCACACATTTTGCATAGCTATGACTTTTTAATTTAGTTTGGTATATACACAAAGAGGAATTAGTGGGTGACGTGAATAAATATGCTTAATCTTTTGAGAAACTGCCAAACTATTTTGCAAAGCAACTGTACCATTTTACATTCTTCCCAGCAATATGTGAGAATTCTAGCTGCTTTATGTACTCACTATGATCTATATTTTTATTTAAACCATTACTTAGTAGATGTGAAGCAGCATCCAATTGTGGTTTTCACTTTTTAAATTCATAATATTTTCTTATAATCCATTTTATTCCTGTAAGGCTATTAGGGATAGCCCACATTTATTACTGAATTTGATCATTGCATATTTTCTCTTGTTTCCTTATTCTGTTTAGGGAAATTTGTCCATAGTATTGATCTTTTAAAGAACCAACTTTTGATTTTGTTGATGTTCTTTATTAGTTTTCCATTATCTATTTCATTTTTCCCTTCTGATCTTTATTATTTAATTCCTTCTACTTCCTTGTGTTTAGTTTGCTCTTTTTTCCCCTAATTTCTTAATGAGGAATGTTTTCATTTGATATCTTTTGTTCATGTAAATATTCATAACAATAAGTTTCCCTCTGAGCACTGCTTTTGCCACATCTCACAAGTTTTAGCATATTGAGTTTATTCTTTCCTTTCTTTATCTCAAAATATTTTCTAAGTTCCCTGGTGGATTCTTCTTTGATCAAAAAAAATGATTATGAAGGAGTGGAGTGTATTGCTTAATTTCACCATATTTCTGAATTCCCCTAATTTCCTCTGTTATTGATTTATAATTTCACACCATTGTAGTTGTTATTTCAATCCTTTTAAACTTAATGAGTCTTGTTTTATGGTTTAACTGAGTTGTCAATAGCCAGTTGAAAACTTACATAAATAAAAATTAGGTTTTAAAGACTTCTTCCATTCCACTTTAAAGCAATATGTGATATTATTTGCAACAATATAAAGTACTATTGTTGCCTTTGAATGATAAAGTCAAATGCATTAAGCCTTGTATAAATAAATTATGACTTAAATCCATAAATGCCTATCCTTTCTAAATCTTGTGTTCATACCATCTGTTCTTACATTTACTATTATCCCTACTTTCTCAGATAATCACTTCCATAGGAGCAAGCAGCAAACACTAATTTATTCATTGTTTTTAAAAATAATACCAACTTGTTTTCCATATAATATAAAACATTTTCAAACATTATTACTGAACGAAATGCTATAATTTGTATCTTGAATGCCACTAAAGGCTTATGTGCTAAAGGCATGGTTCCCAGCCCATGGTGGTGCTGTTGGAAGATGGTAGAACCTTTAAGAGGTGGAGTCTAGTGGAAGCAAGTTAAGTCACTGGATGCATGTTCTTAAAAGGGATATTGGGACTCCAACCCCTTACCCTTCCTTTCTTTTGCTTCCTAGATACTATAAGGTAAGCAGCTTCCTCTACTACATGTTCCCCACTGACATACTGCTTTTACCACATACCCAAAAGCCACAGAACCAACTAAACACACTGAAACCTTCAAAACTATGAGCCAGAATAAAGCTTTCCCCTTTTTAAGTTGATTATCTCAGGTATGTTGTAATAGTACCAGTAAACTAATTAATACAGGTAATGTGAGGCTAGCATTGAATGCTCTGTGATGCACTAGTCAGCTAAAACTAGACTCAGTCATATCTATAACTCTATCTATAAACATGTATTCTAGCCTCATATACAGGCATATCTATGCTTAGCATATAATGTATATTCAAGAAGAGAATGTTGATTGTATTTTGCAGAAAATAGGAAGATACTGTAACTGGATGGGAAATATCTACACTATATCATGTTTGTGGGGTGGTGGGACAGGGGAGAAAAAGAGAGAAAACTCTCTATGGATACTTTTCCTCCAGAAATCATTTAACAATTTGCAACTCTAGTCAAATGCAGAAACATGAATCAAACTATAACAGTGATATAAAATTTTCCCAAAGTAAATGAGAAGGAAAACAAGATTAAAAACTGGGCAGTTTTCTAAGGTCAGGAGGATAAAAGTGAGCCTAAAAAGAAACCTCCTAAGAAAATGAGAGTTCCCATTTTAGAACAGAAAGAATGTCAACAACTTCACATCACAAAGTAAGTAATCCTTGCAGAAAAGGTGTAGAATACAGAGGAATGAATTCATGGAAAGCAACTGTATCTGAGAAGACATGCTTCATTTTAAGCAGACATTAATAGTTTTCATTAATAAAACATTCATCCTGTATGCAGTGTTAATAATTGAAATATATATTTCTCAGGTCATGCATTTTCAAATTCATCACAGATTGTTGACTCTTCCTATAGTAATACTTTTAGAATGAAGCTATTTTTTTCCATTTTAACCATATTTTTTTTTAAAGATTTTACAACTACCTTTATGCCCCATTATGGTGTTATATATAATCCACTGTTTCTCTCAGATTCATTTGTATATTGTTCAGCGACTTCTCCAAATTTTTTATACCTGGTTCAAAAATTTTTATACTTCATAAATTATCAAAGTTTTAGTAGGTAAATAAATGCTTACAAACACATTAAATTATACAAGGAAATAAACAATGAGAAGCATGCATGATATTTAAGAATACTTTCATACTCTATTAAAAAGCATTAAAGCTGGGCAAGGTGATACAGGCCTGTAATGCCAGTTACTTCTTCTAAGACAGAAGGATCACAAGCTTAATGCTAGCCTGGGTAACATAGTATGAGACCCCATTTCAAATAAAAAAAGGATTAAAAAAGATGGCGCATATGTAACATGAAAGGCTATAGGTATCTGATTATAGTTTCAAAAAGATTAATACTCACTAATACACATTAAAAAATGTGTTATAACATCTATCCACTGCCTTTATCAACATTTCTAAATAAAGCATAGATTTTACCTTTTAGTAGAATCTACTGTGATTCTTGGGTGAAGTAAGGACAAATATATACTCATCTAAACTTTAAAAAGAAACTTAGTAAGAGAATGCTATGCTTTTGGGGGTGTAGAAGTTGAATTATAAGTAAAACATTTAAACACATACACATAGGACTACAAATTACTGTGCTGATAAAGGAAGCTATAGAAGACTAATATGGTAAATTTAGAGTTTCATAAAACATAAATATATGATAACAGTTTTTAAAAAGTAATTGATAGTGTTAGTACTACAACTCAATATACAGTTGTAATTTTGCCATTGAAGATTTTGCTGGAGAGGAGAAATAGATGTCCTACAGCCACTCAAAAGAATAAATGTAAGGGTCTTTGATGCTTTTCATCAAAAGACTACATCCCACTAAGAAAGAAACTGGATCCACCTCTGCCCACTTCTGCTGAGAGCCATTGCCAAGTAGGAATGCCACATGGCAATTTCTTTGTCAGCCTACCCAATGTTGCTTAGAGGAAGGACTCTCCATATTGGACCAAGGTCATTTGCAGTGACATTGCATGTAAGGTGACCTTGCTCAAGGACCAGGGCGGATCCGGGTTTAGGGTTGATCAGGGTTTAGGGCTCTCCTTGGGTTTAGGGCAGTTCCAGGTTTAAGGTGTACCCTGCTGGGAATAGGGAGTATCCTGCTGCCTCAGGCCCGCTCCTGGAGTTCCCGTTGAGTTCCCATGGGATTCAGAGAGTATTTGGGATCCAGAACGTGGAAACTGGCCAAGAATGTGAATTTCTCCAGAACATGTGTGTAAAGTGCCGGTGACAGAGAATAAAGAGTTGCTGTTTGAATCTACAAGGTGTGTGGTGGCTCGTGATTTTGTGCCCAGCCAGACTGCAGCACGCTTCATTCTTTCCAGGTTAAATTCTTGAGAAGATGGAGGATAACTGAGTATGTTTCTCAACCTTAGCTGCTGAGTGGAATCATGGGATGCCTGGTACCAACCTCCACAGATTCTGATAGAACTGGCTGGAAGTGTAGACTGAGGATTTTAAGTTTTCCTGTTGATTCTCATATGGCCAACATTGATAGAAAAGTTTACAGAAATTAGATAGATAGATAGATAGATACATATATACATACATACATAGATAATAGATAGATGAGATAGTCAGGTTTTTTTGTTGTTGTGACCAAAATACCTGAGAAGAACAACTTAATGGAGGAAAAGTTTATTTGGGGTTCCTGGTTTCGGATGTTCAGTCCATAGTTTACTGACTCCATTGCTCTGGGCCCCAAATGAATGAGAACTTCATGGAGGAAGGGCATGGTGGAGGACAGCTGCTCAGCTCCTGGCAGCCAGGAAGCAGAGAAAAAGAATGTGTGCAAAGATCCCATGGACAACATATAGTCCCCAAGGGCAAGTCCCTAGTAACCTACCTCCACCAGCCACACACCATCTGCTTATATTTACCACCCAGTCTATTCAGATTATTAACCAATGAAATAGATTAATCCACGGATGAAGCTACAACTCTCACAATCTAATATTTTCAAATCTGAACATAACTACATTGTCTGACACATGAGCTCTTTGTGGAGAATTTTTAGATACAAACCATAACAATAACTTTGGAGGTATATAAATATATAAATACATATCATATATAAACATAGATTTTTTTTTTCATTTAGATACTGATATAGTTTGATCTGGAATGATCCCCATGTGTTAGCGGTTTGGTTCTCAGCCTGGCACTATTAGAAAGAAGATAGCAGAAACCTTTAAAAGGTAGGCCCTTTAGTTGATTGGGGAAGTACCCACAAAGGACTGTGGGAAAATTATCTCTCTCTTTCTCTCTCTCTCTTTTTCTTACATTCTAGCTGAGATACAATTTTTGCTCTTCTATATTCTCCCTGTGGAGATGCAATGGGTCCCAAAACAATGGATCCACCTGACCATAGACAAGAATTTCCAAAACTGTGAGCCAAAGCAAACCTATTCTCTCTATAAATTGATTTATCTCAGGTATTTGTTGAAGTAACACAAAGTTGACTAATACAGACATACACATAGAAGCACACATGTGCATACCAGAGAAAGGTCCAGAATACCTCCATTACAAGTGACTTAAAGGTAGTTATTCTGGCTGGAAGGGGTCTGGAGATGTAATTTGAAATTGCATTTTTTCTGCAAACACAATGCTTTCTTAGGTTTTATTTGGAGTGGCTCTTAGTGCCAGAGGACAGGGTACTGCCCCCAAACCAAGAAGCTCCCCTTGGCATCAGTGCAGATGGACATGCAGACTGAATTCTCTAGGTACCATCATTCTCTCAAAATCCCTCATCCTTCTATGGCAATAAAAATACCAAAACATTCTTTAATTCTGATTTAGGAAAGATTTACTGAGTTTCTCTTCACATTAAGACACTGGGAAAGGGGAAGGAAGAATCATATGGGAAAGCAATGAAAAAAAATGAGAAAGACAAAAAGAAAAAGAGAAAAAACAAAGACAGAGTGATTGAATTGCTGTGTGTTTTCCTTTATATTCTGTTATTTTTCATACTCTACGATTTAACATAATGAGAATCGGGGAGAATACCAAAAAGGCTCCAGAACTTTCAAATGTATTATATTTGCTTTCTCCTAGACATACATACCTCTTCCCCCCGAAATTCTTAACATTCGTGAATCCTTCTCTTCCTGTCATAAATCTATATTGTATCAACTTGTATATCTTTTCAAGACTCAAAAATGTTCTCAATCATGTATGTTTTAAAACTATCTTTAGACTCCCTAATGCAAGCTCCAACTCCCGTTCCCTAAACAATATACCCACAAACAGTACAATCTTTCCTTCAGTTCTTCCATACACAGAGTCCTGGGGGAAAAGTTTCTCCTGCCTCACAGCTCAGCAATGGAGTCCTTGCTCCAGCTGACTATTTAACTCTACATCCTAGCCTCATATTCCTAGTTATACCAGTCAGAAAGACCACCCATTACAATTGCTTTCTATAACTGAAGGTTTCAAAATAGATTTTTCTAATCTCTAAATTTTCAAAGAAAGAAGCAGAGTTTTAGCTAGAAAAGACTTCAGCAGTATCCAGGGAAAAGAGCTTTTTGCCAACTGTCTCTATGGAGCTTTGAAAATGCAGAAGCTGGTTCATGACTATTTTCTTACCTCTTAAATGTGTTTCCTTTAAATGTTGTCTGTGATCTCTTCATGTTGACTGTTTCTAATTAAATTACAAGTTGCTGAGCCTTACCCTAGGGTATTTATTTTTGGATTAGCAGTTCCACTTATGTTTTTCCCCAGTTGTCAAAAATTATTCATTGACCAGGATTTAAAAAAAAAAAAATATGTCAATGACTCAAAATTACTCAAGATTAATACCTGTTTGAAGATATTTGATATAAATATTTGTGTAACTTACACCATTTTCTTCTAAACTTCAGGTCTTAGTTCTTCAATCAATTTGTATTTAGTCTCTGTTGATGTTAGCCCATAGGCATCTGGGTCCTTGTCTTGGACCTGTGCCAATAACAACCCCATTATAGGAGTTGAGACAAACAGGAACTTGATTGAGTTGTGCAAATCAGAAAACTGGGTGGTCTCAAAACCAAAAGTTCCCAAGTTTCCTGAGGTGTAAAGGCTTAGGGTTGTTGGCTTATATGGGGTCTTGAGTTAGACAGGGAAGGAGGACTTCTGAGGAGGGGGAGGGAAGGGGCATGCCACAGGGCAGATCTTATGATATGTTGGCATTTTTCCAGAACATATGCCCCATGTTCTGCTGGGGGGTGGATGTTTGTGCACTGTTATCAGGGTGGGCTGCATATCTGGAGTCACTGTTGAGAGAGGTTGCTTTATGCTATACTGTAGATGTTCTTTATTCCAGTTCCAATTTGATGGAGGTTGTACTCAGCCCCTTCTCTTTTACTGTCCCATTGAGCCCATATTAGGTTAGGCACATTGAACCCACCACCAGAGGTCAGGGAAATAGAAATCATAAGATTACATGAAGTAGACATTTGGGGCTCCTTCATTCCTTCATTGAGATTAATTAATGAAAAGTTTAAGGTTTGAATCTTGAAAAGGACCCTGATTTACTGTGAGTATCTTTGGAAAGTCACACAACTTCTTTGAAGGCATGGTAATTTTCTTAATCGAATTTTATAATTATTGATAAAATCTTAAGGAAATTTATAGATAAAATCATGTAAACTATAAACACTACATAAATATAATGTATTTTATTATGAACTTTGTCATTGGCACTTTCCTTAAAAAATAACAGATACTTACAAGATCATATAGTTTGAGACGTGTTTTAAAAAGGTGGCTCCAACCTGTCCTTCCTATTAAAAACAAATCATTTTATTTATAAGCTTGAAATCATGGCCAAAGTCCTGCCATTAGAGGCCATTACCCCTTTAAAGTATATGTTTCCTCAGAGAGACAAGAAATATTCAGTGACAGCGTTATTTTGAGGTTAAAAGCATGGATGCTCGGCTAGTAATACCTGACTCTGACTCCTGTCTGTCATTTACTAACATTACAAACTCAAGTAAATCTATCTTCTCTGTAGCTTAATCTCTTTATGTATAAAATGGAGAGAATTATAGCAAATAGGGTCTCTATAAATTTTATAAAATACTAAGTGTTACCACATTTACAACAATCTGGTACATAATAGACATTAAATATTGCAACTACTTCTTATTATTGCTGTCACCCCCTCTGCTTCCCCTAGTTGTTTCTTGGCTCCCACCTGCTTCCCATCTGGTGTCTCCAGCTCTCCCACATCATTACACTCCAATATCAAAATTTCCAGAAAACATTCTCTGATTTCTCACCTCCTTTTCTCTGAAGTCAATACAGGAAAGAGTAGAATGAAAAAAGAAAAATGGAAATCTAACCAAGTGTTTTAGTCAGCTTTTTTGTTTCACAAGAACAATTTTACAAGAGGAAAAGTTTATTTGGGGCTCAAGGTTTCAGAGGCCTCAGTCCAGAAACTGCTGGATTCATTGCTCTGTGCCCGAGTTAAGCAGAACATTAGGGCAGAAGGGCATGATGGAGTAAAGCAGTTCAGGAAATGACAATCAGGAAGGAGAGAGAGAGAGGAAGAGGAAGAGGGAGAAGAAGAGGAAGAAGGAGGGAGGGAGGGAGGGGGAGAAAGAGAGAGAGAGAGAGAGAGAGAGAGAGAGAGAGAGAGAGAGAGAGAGACTGAGACTCTAAGGTTGGTTCACAAGGGACAAAATATATCCAAAGGCATACCCCAGTGACCCACCTCCTTCAGCCACACCCTACTGTTGTATAGTTAACATCCAACTAATTCCTATGAGTGGATTAACTCATTTGCCTATTCCCATTCAAATGTGATACCAAGAGCAGGGGACAAAGGATTATTTTTATCCACCAAATTATTTCTCCTGCCAGTTGTGTATGTCAAAGCAAAAATGTACTGGACACAATTAACCAAATAAGGCAGACTTTATTCTAGGCTTTCACAGTAGGAGACAAAAGCCAAAATTCAACCCAAACTTAACTCTGAAAAAACAAAAGGTGTGAGATATTTTAAGTACCAGAGTTAGCTGGTGGAAAAGTACTGGAGGACTTCAGTAGGGAGGTTGATCAATGGGATGTGTTGAGCACAAGGAGTTTTTCCTGAGTTTGCAATGTTTTTCTCTGTGATTAGGCCATCTGTGTTTGCTAATTGGGCCCACTGAACAGAACCCTGAAGGTAGAAGTGCTTTCTTTCTTAATGATTATATTTCAAGAGTAGACTTCCAGGTCTTTTAGAAAAATATCCCTGGGTTGTAGAACTAGCAGGGGCTTTTAAAAAGATTTACATATATCTGAAAGTGGTTGGTAGAAATTTTCCATTTATCAGTTTTCTAGAAACTCTAAGAAAATCTCTAAGAAAAATCTAGGGCTTACCAACAAGTTGTTCAAACTGAAGGGAACATTAAGGCCCTCCTGATCAATTGTTGTTACCCTCCCTTAACCAGTTTCCTCCTTTACACTACAAAGGAGGAAATGTTGACTTTACCAGCTCTTTCTGTGTCATCTCAATTTTATTTTCTACCTCAATTTGTCATACCATATTGTGATTTCCACTAAAATGCCCTCCTGAACAGAATGTTTTTAAGTACGGCAATCAACCAAAATATAAAATAACCACAATAGTAATACAAAAAGAATAATACAACAAATAATATAATGAGACTGTGTGTGTTTCTGTGTGTGCTCATGTGTATGCTTGTGTGTCTGTATCTGTGTGTAGTGGTGTATCAAACAATCTAACTTTTGTTAAAAAAAATTAGTAGTAGCAATTTTTGACAGCTTATACTATTAACACAGTGTTAACCTTCATTATAGCAATCAAGGCAAGATTCTTTATCTCATGGACTAAATTTTTTTAAAATGGGCTTGCACTTACCAAACATAAATTAGAGCCTCTGGTACTCATTTAAGAAACTTTTTATTTTCAAAATAAGTAAATGAGGGTCTTTGTTCACATGTATCATCTCTATCAAATAAGTTAGTAATAAACAGAACATAATTTCATGCAACCTGCATTTGTAAAACTCAACTAAATCTTTCTTGACTTTTGTCAAATCATAAAAAATCTATCAAATAAAGTTCACAGGAAAGAGTAATTGAGGATTCAATAGACTTTGAATATGAACAAAAAAGCTTTTGGAAATCCTAGGAATTAGCATTAATTCTATTTATACAGAAATAACTTTTGCAAGGTGACTTTTTCTTTAAAAGCACAAATTAAGTTTACACAAATAATATATTACCAGAAAATCTAAATATCACTAATTTTCTTTGTCCTGTGTGTAAGCCAGTTTGTCATCAATCTGACCAAAATACCTGACAAGAGTAATTTAGTGGAAAAAAATATTTATTTTGCTTCATGATTTCAGAGGTTTGAGTCCATGGTCAGCCCAATCTATTGCTCTGGATCCTAAGTGAGGCAAAACACCATGGCAGAGGGCATTGCAAAGAAGAAATACTCAGCACGTGGCAGCCAGAAAGCAAAGGAGTGATGGGGGAAAGGGGCCAGGGACGATAGAGTCTAAGGTCCTGTCCTCAGTGACCTACTTCCTCCAGTCATTTCCCACTTGCCTAGAGTTACCACCCATTAGTCCATTCATCTATCAATTCAGCAAGTGGATTAATTCACCAATGAGGTCAGAGCCCTAATCATTGTGAAAACCTCACCTTTAAACCTTGCTGCATTGGGGATCATGCTTTCAAAAGATGAGCTTTTGGGGAGACACTCAAGATTCAAGACAACACCCTGAAAGAAAAAGGCAGTCACATTGACATAACATCATCAATAAGAGGCAAATGTTCTAAGGTCAGAATCTTGACTTTATAAGTCCTTGTGAATCCTTTGAATGGAGGGAAGCCTGTATTCTTTAAGTTTTTTTAAAAAGTAGTAAAGCAAAGTCAAAAACCTCTGTAAGAAAATTTAAAAGAGAAGAAAATTTAGTGATGAAAACGCTGGAATGGAATATATAATAATTCAAAAGTGGTGAAGAGGAGCTTGGTTGTAGGTCAGTGGTACAGCGCTTACCTCACATGTGTGAGGCACTGGGTTTAATCCTCAGCACCACATAAAAATAAATAAATAAGTAAAATAAAGGTATTGTGTCCATCTACAACTAAAAAACAAAAATTTTAAAAAGTGGTGAAGAGCTAATTAGTTTCATTTTAAGATGCCATGCATAATTAGTTAGTTTACTTTCCAGTTTAAAGACACCCCACCCTCACTTTTTGCTCCCTACTTGAGGACATACTGGTGAGAACACAAGTATTACTACTGGACACCACTTATTTGCAAGAATTAGAATTTCCTTAAAGAATTTAGGAGGCTTAAAAATTCATTAGCAAGTTGTCTTTCACAGTTTTGCTTTGTTGTGCCAGTCTTGTGAAAGAGAAAACAAAATAAGACCAGATGTTACATGAGGCTGCAGAGAAGGACATTAATCCTGTACCAGAAAGAAAACACTGAGCCCAACCTGGATGTCTACAAAGGTGTCTCAGCACCATGACTTCAGAATGTAGCTCCTCACTCCAGTTATGCAGAAGTGTAGAAGTTAGTCTTTAAAAAGACTATTTTTCTTAAAATAAAATTCATTTATGAAGCTTATAGAATCTTTAAGGTACAAATTCTATTGTGTTTTAGTCCAAGCCCCGGTATAGTATAAAGAAAACCTCATCATTTCTATTCTGTTTGGATTGATGAGCAGGAAAAAAAAAAAAAAAGAAAAGAAAAAAAAAAACAATTGTATGTAAGAAAAAAAAAAGAAGAATAAGGGGAGGCAAGAAAAAAGATCTGTTAGACAGATGGAGATGTCCTCACAACACTGTTCTCTACATGAAAACCTAAATTCTTGATCTTGAGCTAATCCAAACTAAACTCCATTTCATTTGGAGTGTTTGTGTGTCTAACTGACTGGAATATTGACTGGAATATACCTGTGAACTTCATCCTGATCTAAACAGGATTAGAAAAAAAATTACTTATCCTCAGGGATGAAACAGAAATAGAATGCCATCAATATAACTCCATTCTGCAGCTTCAACATGTCAGGAAACACATTATCTTTTGGTAGTGTACAAATCTTGCTAATTACTTGTATTATCCTCTTATCTAGGTTTCACAACAGGTAGTAGATAATCTATAATTGTCACATCTCTAAACTCTGTAGATTAGGAATAAAGACAAGAAAAAACATATTTCTGCTGATTGCCTTCAAAATCCTTAATAAATGAAGTTAAGAAGTGACTTAAAAACCTTCCCTTTGACAGTAATGGATCATTTGTCACTTGTTATTGTAAAGTGATGATAGAGTTATTGTGTAGCAAAATGTTTAGTAAACAACACTGAATTTGATTTGTCACTTGTTATTGTAAAGTGATGATAGAGTTATTGTGTAGCAAAATGTTTAGTAAACAACACTGAATTTGGAGGACCTATTTATACCTTGGCAAACATTGGAGATAAGAACTGGGAATTAGCATTAGTACAGAACTTTCAGCTCCTTTGGGAAAAGGCTATTTTATTCTGAAATATTTTCACTGAGAAGCACAAGTACAACAATAAATACAGCCTATCAGCAATTCTGTGACAAAATTCATATCTAAACATCTCAGACCTGGCTGAACCCCTGCTGGTTCCTTTGCAGAAACAACAACAAAGTAAGAGAAATTCAGAAGTGCATAAGATATTTACCTTAAATCATTTCATGTATGAAGCAGTATTTTATTTACTTGGCAAATATTAATATGTGAAAATTTAAAACCATGAATAACATTTCTCTTAAAAGTATGAGGGTATCCAGTTTGTCCTTTGATAAAAAAAAAAAAAAAAAAAAAAAAAAAGCTCTTATTACTTCTTACATACAGAATTTTATAATTGGGAAAAATGAATGTAGGTTCCTTTGTTCCCCCCGCCCCCAGTACTGGAGATTGAACTTGCAGCCTCTGTGCCTACTAAGAACATAACTCCACCACTGAGCTACATCCCCAAATATCCCCAGCCCCCAACTTCCTTCTTTCTATTCCCTTTCCTACTATCACCTTTTAATCTTTTGGGAAATATTCAAGTAAAGCACATTGATGGAGCAGCTGCAGCTCCTGGAGACTTCCCCTGGCCTCAATATCATAATTTGCATGACTGAAGAAGGAACCCTGTGAGTTCTGCAGGCTCCTCCTAAGTTCTTGCTAGCTAAGTTGCCTTCCTGGTGAGTTCCTTTTCTTTCCGCTAAATTAGTTTCATTTCCATAATCAAAGACACTGTGATCACTGTTCCCATTATACTCTATTTCCCAAGGGCTCATTCCTGGTCATAAAGACCCATCCATATTCACTTGATAAGTCTCTGAATTTGATGTTGTGTTACCTCAACCACTTAATAATCCTTCCATTGTGGTCTCTGAAAAATCCTATCTTTCACAATGTCAGTGAACTTTCCCTTCATCTTTTGCCTCTAACTGAAATCCAAAAATATTGCTTCTTCATCCTCAAATCACTACTAAATCTGGAGGTAAGGCGTTGTTCCTATTCCCTGTCAGCACTACCAAACTAGTATCCTTCTCTTCTATTTAAAACCTCTGATTCTTTGAAGCTCATGCCATCGGACTAAGCTTTACCTGTCCTTGTTGTTATTAATTGATCTTTAGTTCTCTCATCCTCAATCCTAGATTATAACTTCTGTTTCTGCATCATTTTCCCCTTTACATTTCTCTGGAGTTTCCACATTCACACAGATGGTAAATCTAATACCCTGGCCTCTGAGTTCCTTGATGTCTTCTTTCATCCACTCTCCCCAGGCACCCCCAGGAATAATAGTACCTCATACATTATTTCAGTTGCAAACTATGTTTTAATTTTATAGCTCATTCTATTCAGTATTTTGATTAATAGAATTGTTCAATCACACCAAGACTTCCAATCCATTAACACCTCTACCTTTAGTGATCCTTCAGACCTTCATGTATTCTTACTTCCTTATCTGGCTTAGATTCTTTTGCATTCACCCCCACTTCTCCTAGAGCTCTTTCCTTGACCTTCTTCCTGGAAAAATCCAACCAGTTGCTTTATTTTCGCTTAAGTAGCTGAATATGTTATTTTTAAAACAAACAAACAAACAAACTTCCCTCATCTATTTTCCCTTTTCAGCTAATAGCCTACCTTCTTATGTAATTGAGATAGTAGAAAATATTAGAGGTTACTAAGTTATTCATCTACTAGTTTTTCTGAACCTGTACCTATATATTAGTCTATCTTTTCTTACAATGAATAAAGCATCCTTGCTTGTAACTAAGGCCAATAGTCTGCTCTTGGACTTTCTCATTTTTGTCAGACATTATTTCAATGTTCTCTCAACATAATTCACTCTTTATTTGGACATTTGTGTCATCCTGAATGACTCTGATAAATCACCACCTACCAACAGAACCACCCTTGCTTTGATTCTGTAACCCCTGTCAGCTATTCATCCATTTCTTGTTCTCATTTATAGGCAACAATACATGCTGTTCAATTCCTTTCCCTTCATTCTTCTTGAACCAACAAGAACAAACAGTTGCCACTCTACTCTTTAAGCTCTTATCTGACCTCCATGTTGTTACATTCAATGGATGAGTTCAGTCTCCCTTTTACTTGTCTTAATGGCATTTTTTTAAAATAACACATTATTTTATTTATTTATTTTTATGTGGTGCCGAAGATGGAACCCATGGCCTCGCGCATGCTAGATGTGCACTCTACCACCGAGCCACAACCCCAGCCCTAATGGCATCTTTTGACACATTGGAACTGACCACCTTCTCTGAAAAAACCACACTTGGTTTCTTTTTTCACTTCCTTCTTATCTTTCTCACTTGTTGGAATGTTCCAGGGCTCAGTTCTCATCTACTTTTCTCATACACATATAACTGGTTATGCCATCCACCATCTAGTTCTACAGTTTGAAAATCCATTTATAGACTAACAACTCCCAAATTTATATCTGTAGCTTGAATGTCTTTCTTCAAGTACAGAGTCAGGCCAAATGGCCTACTTGATTTCTCCACATGGAATTTAAAAGGAATTTCAAATTAATATGTTCCAAATTGAATTCTGGTGTTCTTTCATAGTTTTTCCAACTCAAAGTTACAAGTTCATTTTTCTTGTTGTTCAAGCCAAACCTCCAGATTAATTAGCAGAGAGGTCTCTAGAAAGGTAAATACCCCAGTGCAATTCAACCAGATCTGCCCCAGAAAGTCATAAAGGAGAGCTCATTGTTGTCACTTCATAGGCCCTTTGGAAAATATCTGAAGACACCCCACAGGTAGGCTGCTCAAGGATGTTGCCCCAATCATTGTCTTATACTAGAGACAATCTAGTATCTTGATTCCTTTATTATCATGCATGCTAAATACATTTTTTCATTAATTGGTTGTATTTTTAAATTCTATAGGAATGTAATCATTTCTTACCCACTCCCAAATAACTGTCTTAGGAGAGAAGCTTTCCTGATAACTCTCTTAAAAACATGACACAATTCTTTCATCTTCTGTTTCCTTGCTTTGCTTGATAGCATT
Organism: Callospermophilus lateralis; assembly: GCF_048772815.1. Classification (NCBI taxonomy): domain Eukaryota; kingdom Metazoa; phylum Chordata; class Mammalia; order Rodentia; family Sciuridae; genus Callospermophilus; species Callospermophilus lateralis. The sequence goes on from NC_135316.1 coordinate 71,448,294, forward strand.
TATTATTACTGACATCTATTGCCACTGACATCTTTTACATTTATATCTCTTCTGTATCCTTCAATTTATGTAAACTCCATGAGAGAAGAGACCCAACACCGCCTGGCATAGCATAGGTGTCTAACTATGGTTTATCTGTACTCCAAATTACCCTGTTCTGACAGAATATGGCTTCTACAACAGTCTCTGGTCATGTCATCATCAAAATCAATCTTCAAACTTTACTTTGGGTGGCATTTTAAGAAAGCTTCCTTAATCTTTCTGAGAATATGTGCTCTTTCTCTCTTAATACGATTGTTTCTCTGCCTCACATGATAGATAACATTATAGGTTCTAGAGTAAGAAAAAGCTAGTTTTGATTCCAGGTTGTGCCACTTCATAGCTTACTAGGTAAATTATTTCTAACTTGAATTATTTCTAACTTGAGGCTCAGATTCCTTATTTATACATGGGAACAATAGAACCTGCCTCATTAGTGTTACTGTAAGGACAATATGTGAAATTAAATAATGCAAATAAAGCCCTCAGCAAATTCCCACCAAAGTGGTGAATTTTTCAACACACATTTATTAATTCCATTATTTTACACTATCGTTCCCCTTCCACTATAAACTGCAAAAGGGCAAATACAATGTGTTACTTATTTTTATATTCCCTAGAATATTTGATGAAATAACTCATAGAATGAAGCAAATTAGATTTATACAATGAAAATAATCAAATTACTGGTACTTCTTGATCTCTTTTTCTAAAGCAACGTAAGCTGAAGAGCTCATACATGACATTTATTTACACCAACTAATAATCATGAAAGGATATCTGCTGTAAAATTGGGTGTGTGAGCTTTTTCTGTATCTCTACAATAGAATGGAAAAAAAATGAAAACAATCTACTGCCATCTACTGATAATGCATTGAAATTGCATAAATCAATAGGAATTCAACTTCAGAGCCAAGACTGAGGGACCTTTTTTTTTTTTTTTTAAGAATTTTTTTCATAATATCATTATTTTATTTATTTTTATGTAGTGCTGTAGATCAAACCCAGAACTGCCATGTGCTAGGCAAGCACTCTACTACTGAGCTACAGTCCTAGCCCAGAACTTTGAACTTGGGAATCAACTTCACAAAAGAGGTGAAAGATCTATATACTGAAAATTACAGAACCCTAAAGAAAGAACTCAAAGAAGACTTTAGAAGATGGAAAGATCTACCTTGCTTCTGGATAGGCAGAATTTATATTATCAAAATGACCATACTATCAAAAGCACTATATAGATTTAATGCAATTCTGATCAAATTCCAAAAACATTCCCCATAGAAATTGAAAAAGCAGTCATGAACTTCATCTGAAAAAATAAGAGACCCAGAATAGCTAAAGCAATCCTTATCAGGAAGAGTGAAGTGGGTGGCATCAATATACCAAACCTTAAAATATACTACAGAGCAATAGTAACAAAAACAGCATGCTATTGGAACCAATACAGACTGGTAGACCAATGGTACAGAACAGAGGACACAGAGACTAACCCACAAAACTACAATTAGTTTACAATTAGTTAGACAAAGGTGCCAAGAATATGCATTGGAGAAAAGACAGTCTTTTCAACAAATGGTGCTGGGAAAACTGGAAATCCAGATGCAACAAAATGAAATGAAACCCCTCTCTGTCACTATGCACAAAACTCAACTCAAAATGGATCAAGGACTTAGGAATAAAACCAGAGACCCTGCATCTAATAGAAGAAAAAGTAGGCCCTAATCTCCATCATGTGGGACTAGGCCCCAATTTTCTTAATAAAATTCCTGTGGCACAAGAATTAAAATCAAGTATCAATAAATGGGATGGATTGAAACTAAAAACTGTCTTCTCAGAAAAAGAAATAACAATATGTGAGGTGAATAGAGAGTCTAGATCTTGGGAGCAAATCTTTACCCCACACACATCAGATAGAGCACTAATCTCTAGGGAATAAAGAACTCAAAAAGCTAAGCAAAAAAAAAAAAAAAAAGAAAGAAAGAAAGAAAGAAAGAAAGACAAACAAACAAATCACCCAACCAATAATTGGGCCAAGGACCTGAACAGATACTTCTCAGAAGATGATATACAATCAATCAACAAATATATGAAAAAAATGTTCATCATTGCTAGCAATTAAAGAAATGCCAATCAAAACCACTCTAAGATTTCACCTCACTCCAGTCAGAATGGCAGCTATTATGAATACAAGCAACAATTAGTGTTGTCAAGGATGTTGGGAAAAAGGTACACTTGTACATTGCTGGTGGGGCTGAAAATTGGTGCAGCCAATATGAAAAGCAGTATGGAGATTGCTTGGAAAATTGGGAATGGAACCACCATTTGACCCAGCTATCCCTCTCCTGGGTGTATATCCAAAGGACTTATAGACAGCATATAACAGGGACACAGCCACATCAATGTTTATAGCAGCACATTCACAATCGCTAAACTGTGGAACCAACCTAGATGTCCTTCAATAGATAAATGGATTTAAAAACTGTGGCATATACACACAATGGAATATTACTCAGCAACGAAAGAGAATAAAATCATGGCATTTGCAGATAAATGGATGGAGTTGGGGAAGATAATGCTAAGTGAAGTTAGCCAATCCCCAAAAAACAAAAGCCAAGTGTTTTCTCTGATATAAGATGGCTGATTCATAGTAGGATAGGGAGGGGGAGCATGGGAGGAATAGATGAACTTTAGATAGGGCAGAGGGGTGGGAGGAGAAGGGAAGGGGTATGGGGTTGGAAGTGATGGTGGAATGTGGTGGACTTTAGTATCCAAAGTACATGTATGAAGACATGAATTGATTTGAATATACTTTGTATACAAACACAGACATGAAAAATTGGGTTCTACATGTGTAATAAGAATTGTAATGCATTCTGCTGTCATATATAAATAAAAACAATTAATAAAACTTTTAAATAAACAATTTTTTTACAATATGTTTATTTTATATATTTTTATGTGGTGCTGTGGATCAAACCCAGTGCTTCACATGTGTTAGGCAAGCACTCTTCCACTGAGGAACAGCCCCAGCCCAGGATTTTCAACCACATTTTTAGAAGTTAGAACATAGCCAGCCTTCGTACAAAAGGAATTAATAAACAAATAATGAAATTTGTTTTATATACCTATTATATCCCAGTGATTTTTCCATTTTCTGACCAGGCACTAAAATTAAAATTTCACGAAATTGAAAACAGAAAGAAACAGAAAAGGTTTGTTTTGTTCCTTAACTCTCTAAGATAATGCAGGCAGTATTCATGTTATCCATATTGCATTAGGCTTCATACCAAAGGTGGGGTTTCTCTGAATATGTAGACATGTTTTGTTAGTGCCTAACAAAACATCTCATTTGGGAGTGTAGACATAAAGGAGTTGGTCTGAAACTCTAATTGAAGCTTTAAAGAATGCCCAGGCAACCACTGCAAAATGTCCCTGCCTTTGTGATAGAAACCATAGGTCTTTGGAGAAATCTAGTCATAACCTACCTGTCTGTCTATTTAGGACACGAAGGGACAAGGTTTTTTGTTTTGTTCTATTTTATAACTCTGAACAAGCAGGCAACATTTCTAAACCAAGAAGAGTTTTTGGTGGGTTGAATGGTGGCTCCCAAAATACATCCGTCCATGTCTTATTACTGAAAACCCATGAATATGACCCTAGGTGGGGAAAGAAGAAGAAGAAGAAGGGATCTTTACAGATGTCATTCGGTTAAGGGATTTTGTTGGTCTCTAAATTCAATGAAAGGTATAAGAATGAATATGTTACCATACAATGGCCAGACCACTTAAAAAAAAATAATCAGGACTCTGAGAAACGATCTGCAGCAGCCTACCCAGGAAACCAACTCACTATCTACAGTTAGCAGTCCAGGAAGCCAATTTGTTATTTATAAATCAGACAACTATCTGAAGTCAGAACACTATATCTAGTAAGAACCCAGGAAACCAAATATAACAAGTGCCCCCAAATAGTCACTCCTGATTAATGATGATATTTTCCCTAATTCTTATTTCTGCTTCTAACTTTGGACCAACCAGAGAACACCAAATATACACTCCTGATCAATCACATTGGATGCCTCACTCCTAACCAGTCTGCCTGTAGCTTCCCTATGTCTATACCTCCAATCAAGTCATACTCACTCCACTTCCTGCCTCTGACTCAGCTAAAATGCAAATGGTAGCACTTCCTTGCAACCTCTGAACAAATGGCCTTCGCTTGTTCTCATTTGATTGCTCTTCCATTTATTTTCAAGCTCTCTTTATAAGAAGAGAAAGGTAGACAGAGAGTGTTGAGATTCAGACACACAGAAAGACCAAGTGAAGATGGAGGCACAGACACCCAAGTCACATAGTCACCAGGCTAGGTGTGTCTGGAGCCACCCAAAACTGGAAGAGGCAAGGAAAGCTTCAAAGGGTACAAAGTCCTGTCAACACCTCTATTTTATAACCTGGCCCCCATAACTGTGAGGGAACAAATTTTTGTTATTGTAAACTGCTAAGAGCCATAGCCAAGTAATATGATGCATGGCATTTTTGGTTGAAAGGTGACGCCAGCTAGCCATTGAGATGATATGATTATGTTAAGATTTGCATTCATATGGATACTGGACTCCTGCTGTCCACCTTGGCCTGCTATGCGACTCCTGGAGAGTTCCCATTGGTTGGGGAAGTGCGGTAGGAGGGAATTCCGGAGGAGGAACTTCCTCTTGGGATCAGAGAACCCCCATGTGTGTGGATTGGCAATCTTCCCAGGCACATACGGGGTATTAGCGGCAGTTTCAAAAAATAAAGTTTGTTCCTGCTTGAGTGGCTCCTGATTTTGTGCCCAGTCAGACTGCGACAGTAAACCATCTAGTTTGTGGTAATTTGGTATGGCATCCCCGGGAAACTAGTTTAAGCTTTTAAGAAGGAAAACTTTATCTGTTATATTACCTTTTCATTAAAGATCCATAAATTGTAGTGGAAATGCCTTAAAAACAATGCTAATGATTTTATAAAATTCCATTTGTTTTCATAAAATTTACATGTTAGGGTAAGTCTGGGGATTTCCCCAGCAGCTCCCCTTGAAAAGACAGGCCCAATCTGTCTTCAGAATAAATGTTCTAAATCTCTATGAGGAAGAACACATATAGTCAAATAATTAAAATGGAGAGGCAGAGTAGATGCTCTCCTAGCCTATCTACATTGGACCTCTAAGCAATTAACCCTATTTCTTTTTTAAATCTTAAGTGGCTAATTCCCATATCATGCTAAATGCTCATGGCTAGCAAAGTTCCCTCCAATGAGGCTGCCCATTTTTGCACTACCAGATGCAGGGTCCTATGAGTTGCTTGTGTTTATTTCCAATCTGTTTATGCCACTTGTATTGGATACTGTGCTTTTATATCACACACATAAATAAAATAGCATGGATATAAAGTTTATCATTTCTTTAAAAACTATGTTTAATATTTTGGAAATATCCAATAAAGCTGTATGATATAACTATAAAGATTATAAAGATTAAAATTGCACTCAGATTGCTTCACAAGTACCTTTATTCTCCTCTTAAAGGAACAAAATCTGGGAAATCTTACTAGTGGGTTAGCTGTATGATTTATGCAAGAGATAAAATACAGAACTCCAATCAGTAAACCATGTGCAAAGAAAAGGCCCTGGGCTTTCTGAATAGATTGGCAAATGAGCAGACAGCTGTTTTAGGTAAAAAATAAAAGTTTATACTGTTACACTCTTTTCATGATTTTCTGACTTAACTGCTCTTTTCTATTTGTAAAAAAGCTTTGCTTAGATATAATTTATATAACATAAAGTTCATCCATATACAGTATACAAATCAATTTTTCAATTTATCGTTTGGATAGAGGTCTGGACTGCATCAAAGAGGGTTTCTGGTATGTGAACAAAATGCTAAAGAAACAATTCTGCATCTAGGATGGGAATTCAAGGAAGGCTATGTTTGAGCTTGAAGACTGAATAAGGAGCAGTTAGTTAAACAGGCATACAAAAAGAAGGATGTCCTAAGTAGAACAAACAGCAAGTGTAAAGATGAAGTCATGTGGCCTATCCAAGGAACAGCCTTTATTTGAATGGCTTGGGAAGAAGGCCATTATTTTTTCAAAACAAATTATGCATCTAAATCATCTGTAAAGAATAAAATAAGAAAGAAAAATATGACATGCCAGGACTGACTCTAGGAGATTTTGAATAAATGTATATCTGCGGTGGGGTTCCCTGCATTATTATTATTTTTTAAAGTTCCACTTTAATTCTGATGGATAGCCATGACTGAAAACCACTGGGGTAGAATGAGTAAGAATGGGATGACAGATGAAGTTAGTACCAGAAAGTGAAAGGAAATGACTGTAGTTGGCAGAAGTTTTTCTCCCTTTAACATAGCACATGCCTTCCATACTTACCTGCTCAATATTTATTAAATCATATTCTTGGAGGAAAGGTAACAGATGCTTAATTGTACCTTTAACACGATTTTAAGGATTGGTGCCTTCTCCAATTACAGGCACCAATAAATAAACACAAATTAACAAACTTTCTTCCCTAATAACTTCACTATTTTGAAATAGTTTCTCTTTTTGTTTTTTACTGCCACTACTCATGCATGAAAGAATTTGAATTCTCCACACTGTCTATATAAATACAGTAAACTTGCTTTAACAACTACAAGACCTATATTTTGCTTGAGGTAAAAGTTAACATAAAACAATAGTGTACCTTCTGGTTAGGTGTACCACTTACCACTCAAGGTTCTTAACAAATGTCCAGGGAAAATACCAATTTGACAAGAACAGTTGCCAGGGATAAGGAGAATGGGCTCCTATTCTGGGCTGATGCTCCCAGTCTCTGGTCAAGAAGAAACAGGTGCCCACCTCCAGAGATTCTCTGTCATTCATGCAAAGCTTCTTCAGCACTTATCACCTGAACAATAATAGGGGGACCTCTTCTTCCATCTTAGCCAGTTCTACAGAGACTCTTATTCTGAGGAGGCTGGATTTTTTTCCCCTTCACTTCATAGCACATGCCTTCCATACCTTAGCTGCTCAATATGTGTGAAATCACACTCCTGGAGGAAAGGTAAGGGACGCTGTACCTTTAGCAAGATTCTAAGAATCGGTGCCTTCTTCCAATTAGAGGAACCCACTATTTAAAAGGGCAAAAAGGCGGGGAGGGGCATAAGCGACCCTTGTGTAGTCAATAAAAGTGAGGGAGCTGTCATGAGGATTGGCTTGTCTCAAGAAAGGCAGAATCACCAAAAGGCAAACAAAACCACACTAACCAATCGTCCCCTAGAGGCCCATGCCTTGAACCTGGAGGGGACAAGTCCTAAGAGGTAACCTGACAGGAACCGGCCTGGACTCCATAAACCCGCCCCACTGCTGGCTCAGCGGGTCATCGGGAAGCGCCAGCTGCGGGGAGTTCCAGTCCGCTCAGGGGACTCGCCCGCAGCCCGGACTCCTGCCCTCCGCGCGCTCACGGCCCAACGGCCGCCATTCCCGCCGCCCGGCCCTCACAGGACCCGCCGTTCCCTCCTGGCGACCGCTCCACGGCGCCCCCGCTCCCGCCGCCCCCTCTCCGGGTCCGGAGTGCCCGCCTCGGGCCCGCTGACCCGCCTGGCTCCGCCAGAGGGTCCTCCGCGGCTGCGGCTCCTGACTGGGAATTGCTGAGCAGCGGCGGGCGCTCGGCGCGGACCGGTCCCAGGAATCCCCGGCCCCCATCCTCTGCCATCGGGTTTCCACCCGGAGCGGACGCGGAGGTTGCTGGGGCGCCAGGGCCGCGGTGAGGGGCAAAGGTGCGTGGGGCCCGCGGCTTCCGGGTTTCGGGCGGACTCGGGGCGCGGGAGGGAGGCTGCGGGTCGTGGCCGAGCTGCCTGCAGACAGGCCGACAGCCGAGGTGAGGCGCGAGAAGGGGAACCGCGCTGCTGCGAGTCTGTCCGCAGGTCCCAAAGCCCTAAGCGGGCGGGAGCGGTCGGTGGAGCAGCCGGGCGGGTGCGGAGCTGCCACCCGTGCTCCGGAGCCGAGCGCCACACAGTGGACAGGGACTCCGCGGTGACAGTCATGCCGCGTGGGAATCCGTGGTGTCCAGCAAAGGCGGGTGGCCACCCTCTCACAGCTGTGGAAATGAAATTCGGCGGGAGCTGAGAGGACGAGAGGCAGCGGGAGAACAGGGTCGGGGCAAAGGGGTCACCCAAAGCGTCACCAGGGAGGGACCCTCAACCCCGCGTGGGCTGAAGGTGAGGAGTTGGGCGCCAACCAGAATAACCAGGTGGGTAGGAAGCGCCTGGGATCCAAGTGGCGGCCGCTTCCGTGATCCTTGCCCAGAAGGCACACACTGAGGGAAGTCCCTTAGCCCTCGGCTTTCATCCCACAAAACTTCGATTTTCAGGTTAAAATCTTAAACTTAAGGCCTCTCTGGGTTTCATATGAGGGATGTGACCCAATTTAACAATTATGCAGAACCAATGGTAGAGCACGTAGATTGACACCCTGTAATTAAAAAACAGGACTTTCTAAGGCAACAGGTAATTTTCTACTGAAAAAGAATTATTGTTCTGGAAAGATGTACCCACCTGTTCACAAAAAGAATAAAAGATCACTTTGGCATGTTTCTCTCATGATTAATAGTGGTCTGTCTTTTCTGGAAGGGGTATAGGTACTATTTGGTTACTTTTTAAAATATATATATATATCTATTTAGTTGTAGATGGACACAATGACTGTATTGTTTTATTTTTATGTGGTGTTGTAGATGGAATGCCTCACACTTGCTAGGCAAGCACTCTTCCACTGAGCCACAACCCCAAGCCTATTTTGATTATTTTTTGAGATCAAGACAATTATTTTTTTAAAATTTGCCACACATTTCTGTTGTAAGTGTTGTATTCTTGCGCCAATTTTTCTTTTTTCAGGTAATTTCTTTGGCACAGAAGTCTTCTTTGAAAAACTTTGTGTATTATTGAGGATGGCAGAAGCAGTTTTGATTGATCTCTTTGGTTTGAAATTGACCTGTCAGGAAAACTGCCATGAGACATTGTTGAAGACACTGAATGCCATCCACCTTGCTGCCAAGGCCAAGTTCCTTTGCATAATGGGTTGCAAGTAACATGAGGTATGAAAGAGATGGTGAACATGATAATTGTGAACTGGAAACAAGCAATGGATTATTAGGTCTCTTGAGAGAATTTGAGACTGTTAGTAATTCCAGCATGGCTGCCTCTTTGTATATCATTAAACAAAAAATAAATGAAAAAAATCTGAGCAGCATTGAGGTAATTGTACCTGCACACAGGAAAACCTTAATGAAGGCTTTTATTGATCATCTCTTTATTAGGGTTCACAATTTTGAGTTTGAAGATTTATAGGTGACTTTGAGAGATGGCCTTTTGAAACAGTCCACTGAGATAAACACAATCCAGCTCATAAACTAGAGAAATCCAGAGTGAAATAGACTCATATTTGAGAAGTCTGCCAGCACTGAAAGGAGAATTAACTATTATCACATCTCCTTTGGTCCCAGGTATATTCAGCATTCTCTGTTGTTTTTCTGTATATGTGAAAATCCAGTCTTTCTTCAGAAGTTGCTCACCTCTCCCCACCTTTTCTTTTGTTCACTTATTGTTCATTAGCATCATTTGCAATGTGTGTTATGGATGGCCTTGTGGGTCAGGGTGACAAGGGAAGACTCCTTCAAAGCCATACTAAATAAACAAATTTGTTCTAAACAAATTTAGCTTTAAGCAAATTTCCCAGCCCTTCTTTATGATGCAATTTATAACACTAGAAATCTTTGATTTAGAAGTTCTGAAACAGGAACTCATTAAAACTTTCCCAGAAGAAATTGACTATTTTTAAAATAGTCAATCTTCCTTCTTGGTTAGACAATATTTACTGTGAGCTATATGCTGTTGGTACCAAAAGACAGGTGAGACAGAAGATACCCTTTGAAGAGCAGTAATCCCATATGGAAGGTAAACAGCAGTAGGTAATAAGAACATATGGAGGTACAAAGTGCTGTCAGAATTAGAAGCCAGATAAATAAGAGCTGGTTGAAGTGATCAGGGAGGTCTGCTGGAGAGACTGGCTTTTGTAATGCTTTGTAGTCCTTTGGAGAGCATCTTTTTAATCTTCATTACTTGTCTTCAACAGATATTTTCATACATGGATTTACTACAAGAACAGGTGGGATATCTTATATACCAACTCTTAGCTCCTTCAATCTCTTCAGTAGTTTCAAACGAAGAGATCCCAAGGTAGTTGTTCAAGAAAATCTACATAGGTGGCAAATATTGCAGGTTTTAATGTGGAAAATTTTTATCAAATAAAGGTAAAATTTTGTTTCATATTTTGAACCTATTTTTAGATCATACCAGTAACTACATGGAATTTAATTAAGGTATTTCTCTTTGCCTCTGGTATTTTATCTAAAATTTTAGTAGTAGTTTCCTTAGATTTATATATCATAGCCTAAAGATCAATTTTATGAAATGTATAAATCTCATATATTTACATAAATCTCATATTTGGATTTTTTTTTTATCTAGAGCTCTTCAATTCTAAAAGTATGGTTAATACTTCGTATAGTAACACTGTCCTTTTTGATGTAGAAGAAAGATTCCTGAATGGTAAGAAAGAAAAGCCATTATTTTCTAAACACTAGCGTCATAATTAAGGTATAATATCTTGTTCCTTACAAAATTCTAGCTTTATTTGCGTCTAGGAAAAATAAATGCAATATTAATTTGATAATTAATTTTAATTTCTTATTAAAATGTTAAATTTCTACTTTTTGGAAGACTAGTACCCATTTCAAGTATGAGGTATTCATCATGAGCTTTATTGAACTCTTAAGTGTTAAGACCTAGATTCCTCTGAATAAAACATGCAGAGATATTGCATGTAGTGTTTTGTATTGAAATGATAGACCTATTGAATTCTAGTAATTTAAGCTGGTTACATAATTTTGCACTGAAATAAGTACTTTCAGAAAAGCTTATGTTATGAGAAACCCCATTTTCAAAATCTTTTTATCATGTATCTTTGATATTAGACTGATCATGCCAATGAAGTGTGGATTATGGGAAGGGAGGAGCCTGGATCTTTTAATGGAATAACCTTGAACCAGAGAGGAGTCACAATAGCAGCTCTTGGTGCTGATTGCATACCTGTAGTTTTCGCAGATCCTGCCAAAAAAGCATGTGGGGTTTCTCACTCTGGTAAATATACTTAAGCATTGAGGATTTTCCTAAATTTTTAGTAGAGAAAGAAAATGAATTTTTCGAGTGGGCGTGACAGTTAATTATACTACTTTGTGATCAATGTAATGATAAGGTGGGGCCTGCATACTCTTATTATAGGAGCAGATAAAGGGAATATATAAGTCAAATGATATGAATTAGAGTAGAATTCCCAAAGGAGATGGTCCCTAGGTAGATTCCTGAGGCGTCTTTAGGTTTTGGTTCAGTGTCAGTGTTTGTAAGCAAGGATATTATTAACATTAGGGGGTAAGATAATTCTACTGTGACCTTGAAAGTATCTTTGGCCCTTGCAATTCTTAATGCCAGTAGCACCCCCAGTCATTGCAATAATCAAACAGCAACCCTCCATGCTTGTCTAAGTACTGCCTAGGGACATGGTGTTGCCTCTGTTTGGGAACCCTTGGTATTCAGGCACCAGGGAGTAGGAATGTCAGGCATGGTGTACAAAGGAATTCACACAGATGCAGCAGCCCATGTAAAAGTAGGGAGTTTAAAAAAGGAAGACATGTTTGCAAACTGCATTTAGTTTTAATGACCACATGTGTTTAACTATAACTGTTGCCAAAGAGCACAGATGTAATTTAAGATGCTATACTAAGGTTATAGATTTTTTTTTTGTGCGTGAAGGTATTTGAAAATAATATTTAGGTTATCCTGTGGTTATGATTCTATGTAAAATGAGAACTGATGTTTTGAATTCCTTATTACTTGTAAATCTGTGACTACATTGATATTTAGTCTATAGAGAAGAAAGTGACATATTTTTCTTCTGACCTAGCTAAATTAATGGAATTGGTTGAGAAATCAGGTTTATCATATGACATTGTCAAAAGTTGTTTAAGTTTTGAATCTCAGTTCTTGGTTTTAAAAAGGAAATATTAACTAATAATATTTTGAAATGTTTAGTTTTAAGATCTCTAAGACAAAGCAGTCAAAATGAAGTTATAAAAGTGAACTTTCACTTTATACTTAAATTAACCTTGAAATAGCATACAGTTGGATGCGTTACTTATTATTTTATCAGCTCTCAGAAAGTATAAAATTCTTCTATATGATTAATTTAATAAAAATTCCTCAGTCAGATGAATATATTTGCCTATGCATGTCCTTCAGGAAAGAAACAAATAGGGGATGAATACATTATAGGTGTGTGAATAATTAATCAAGGCAGATAGATGCTCTTGTCCACATAAAAGTCTTGACAATATCTCTTTTTAGCCCAGAATGCTTTTTTCTAGTTACTTTCTTTTGAAATAACTGCTTTTAATTTCAGAGGTAGCTCAAAATCATCATGTTAAAAATGCAATATGTTTTTCCTACATTTCCTTCTTTACCACATTGTTTTTCTATTTTGGCTACTAATATCCCATCCACTTACTTACCTAGAATCTGATATTTCATTCTGTTCTTCCCATAACCACATATCCAGTGGGTTCCCAGCAGAAGTTTAATTTATCATCTAAATATTTGTGGCTTTCATCATCTTCTTCCTTTATCTGGAAATATTAGTCTCTTCTCCTGAGTGCTTAGTTTTACAAGCATACACATATGGAGTGCTGAAGGAGGGAGTAAGGGGGCTCCTCACTGTCCAGCTTCATCAGCTGAATCTAACTCCCAATATAGGGAACAAAGGAAAAAAGCAACAGTGTTTGGTTTTTGTCTTCTGGAAGTAGATGAAAGCAGGAGTGAAGGAAATGGTTTAATCTTAGAATTCCACAGGATCCAATAAAGAGGAAGGGAAGTTTGTAAAAGGGAAAGTTAATGGAAGTAGACTTGTTTTGTGTGTAGAAAGTGAGGTAGAAATGAAAACTACAAAATACTGCTGAAAGAAATGAAAGAAGAAACAAACAAATGGTAAGAAAATCCCATATTCATGGATTGAAGGAGTTAATATTGATGTCAATATTACCTAAAGTGGTCTACAGATTTATGCAATCCCTGTAAAATCCCAAAGGCACTTTTTTTTATAAATAAATCCATCCCAAAATTTCACTGGAATCTCAAAGGGATTCTGATAGTTACAACAATCCGGGGGTGGGGAGGAGGAACAATGTTTAGTGACTCACAGCTCCAAAAACACTATGGCAATTCCTCAAAATTTCAAAATAAAATTGCCATATGATTTATCAACTATATATCTGAATATACATTTTAAAAAATTGAAAGCAGAATCTAAGACATATCCCGCCCCAAGTTCATAGCAGCATTATTCATAATACCTAAGAGGTGGAAGCAAACTAAATATCCAGTGATAGGTGAATGAATGAACAAATTGTGGTATACCATAATGGAATATTATTTAGCCTTAAAAAGGTAGGAAATTCTGACATAATACATCATGGGTGAGCCTTGACACAGTTATGCTAAATAAAATAAACCACTCCCCAAAAGATAAAAACTATGTGATTTCAGTTATAGGAATATCTAGAGTAATAAAATTTGTAGAAACAAAGAAGAATTGTGATGCCACAGACTGAGGGAAGGGAGAAATTAGTTATTAAATGGATGTAGAGATTCAGATTTGCAGAATGAAAAAATTCTGCATGAGATTGGTAAATATACTTAATACTACTGAATTGTACACTTAAAATGGTAAATTTTATATGTTTCTTACCACAATTAATAATTTGTAAAGAGAGAAGACTAAGATGGTATAAATGAAGCTTATAGAACAGTTTTTAAAGGAAGAGGACAGTGACTCCTATTAAATAACTATTCTGTGTCACGTATTTTGTAAAAGTACATCACACTTTGGAAAAAGTACCATGTGTAATAATTATGTGAATCAGAAGCTGAATCTATTCATTTTTAACTTAGACACAAATTGAGTTGAAATTTTATGTTTTAATCTTCCTTATCTCTTTTTCTTCCTATTTTCCAGGCCTGAGAGGTACTTTATTAGGTTTGCTATGGCTACAGTGAATGCTATGATAGCAGAATATGGCTGTAGTTTAGAAGACATTATTGTTGTACTGGGACCTTCAGTAGGACCTTGCTGTTTTACTCTTCCCAGGGAATCAGCAAATGCATTTCATAATCTTCATCCTGAATGCCTGTGCCTTTTAAACTCACCCAGACCCCATATTGACATCCCTAAAGCCACCAGGTATGTTTGATTTTCACTGTGGAACTTCAAGTTTGATTATTGTTCATTGCTTCTGAAATGAAAATTATTTTAGAGACCAGTTGCTAACTCCAAGAAGAAGGTGGCAGATATACCCTGCAATATACACTACACAAAAACTCATTTTAAATATAAAATCTATTCTCAACATGTGCAAATGACATAAAATTTCTTGCCTGGTATCTCTCATTGATTTGAAAGTGAAGGAAGAAGCAGTTGGCCTTGAAAAAGATTCAGTTTCTACTTAAACTTAACTAGCATTTACTTGACATTACAGTCATTCCTTGGGTAAACTCTCTAGAATATAAAAACATTTGGAAAGCTAATATTTTAAAATTGTTCATATTTTCTAATTAATTGGAAGGATATATGTCTTCAAAAAAATATTAGGTAACATAAATATAAAGTCACTTTTCTTTTTTGTGGTCTCATGCATCTTGAATTTAAAAAATTTTGCTTTTAATATCTATTGAAAACTATTTGTTATTTCTACAAAGGAAAATTGATGGCTGATTTGAATTGTGTTCCTATTCTAGTCAGTAAAAACCTTACTCATTTAATACCTATGTATAAAGAATTGGAATTGATTCTTGATTTGACTTGTCAAATAATATCACTAATTTTCATTCATATTTCAAGTGTTTTAGAGAAGCAAGTTTTCAGTGAAAAATATGGCTAATTAAGAGGAAAGAAGACCAGACCGTTAGATGACTAAAAAGCACACTCTGTCTAAGCCAAATGAATCTTGGTTAAAAATACTCTTGTAGTTTGAAAAATTTCTTCTTAAATAAGCCCTTGATTTTGATTATAAAATTCTGTAACTAGATTATGTCTACAGGACAGTATGGAAGTTCATACAGTTCATTCATAAACCTAGGTGATAAAAATCTACCATTTCTTAGCTATTCCTTGTTGTGAACATAAGTAACAATTTGCATTATTCCTACCAGATTTTTTATAGAACTCTTTTACATTGTTGTACATACTGTTTTCATATTTCTTTGGCATTTGGTAAAATAAATGCTTGCTCTCTTTTGAAAAATCTTTATCTCAAGGATTCTTCTAGAACAAGGAGGAATTCTTCCACAGAATATTCACGACCTGAACCAGAATCTCAACCTTTGTACATCTTGCCATCCTGACAAATTTTTCTCCCATGTCCGAGATGGCCTTAATTTTGGCACACAGATTGGCTTCATATCAATTAGAGAATGAGGTACTTACTGGGTTCTCCCTTCCCTCTCCAGTCTCTCTTGCCTCTTTCTCTGACCCCCTCTCTTTTTCCTTCTTTCTTTTCCTCTCTTCTTCTTCCTCTGTCAACCTTTTTCTCCCCTTATTTAAAAAACTAATTAAGTATACATAATTTTGCCCTTTTATTCCTATAAAAAGAATTGGTTTTTCTTTTATTGAGACCATAGGTAGTAGAAAAGTTCATTTTCAGTAACATATTCTATTATAAAAATAAGCCATTCCTTTTCCTAGTTAGTGAATAATCAGGCAGGTTTATATTAAAAGAACTAAAATAAATTGATATAGTTTTTAAGAAATCCTGTAAGTTCTTTGTGTTTACTATATACTTGATATCTGTACATTTCTATCATCATCTTTATGCCTTTTTAAAAAAAAATTGTTGAAATGACATCTTTGCATAAAGATCTAAATTCTAGAATTAAAAAAAATACACAGTATACAAATTAGATTAGTTTTCAGCTAGATTTCCAACTGCTATCTATAGTAGAGTTGATCAGATTTTTCTTTAGAGGGCCAGATAATAAATACTTTGTGTTTTGTGTGATATTCATTCTCTGTCTCAATTACTCACCTTTGCCAATATGGAGCAGAATCATACTCTGACAGAACAGAAGTGAGTGTGTTTGTGTGCCAATTAAACTTTTTTAAAAAAACAAAAAACAGGTGAGGAGCCTCATTTTGCCCACAGGATATAGTTTGCGGACACCTCACACATATTAATAGAGCAAGGTTGAAGGAAATTTTATTATAATAGGATTTATTCGATTTTTTTAAGGGTTACACAAAAATATTTCATGATATTGATTTAACACTGCCCCTTTAGCATATATGCAATTTCTCTAAGATTACTTTTCATTGAAGTAATATTATGTTTAGACTTTACAACATCTTTAGCTTTTTAATATGCAAAAAGTTCGTAGGCATTATGACTCTTACCTTGGTATTCTAACAGTGCTAGTAAAGGTCTTATATTTTGTTTCTGCGTATTTTGCAGACATTTGACTGGATTTTTGAATAACTTCCCTGTGTCGTTCCAAACTGACTGCAAGAGAGAAATTTAGCTGGTTGATTTATGTAAAACCAAGAAGATTACAATGGATAATTCATCTTTAGGGTACATTTTTTCTATTATTATCAAAGCCAAATGATTTTCATTTAACTCTAATGCTAACTGCAGTGACTGGGGAAGCTGAGACAGGAAGAGCACAAGTTAAAAGTCAGCCTCAGCAATTATGTGAGGCCTTTAGCAACTCAGTGAGACCCTGTCTCAAAATGAAAAATAAAAAAGGCTGGGGTTATAGTTCAGTGGTAAAGCACCTCAGGTTCAATCCTCAGTACAAGAAAGAAAGACATTGTAATGATAACTGACAAAGTAATCAGTATGATGTTTTACAGATGAGAATGATTCTTTGTTGTAGCCTATTGAAATGAGGAATAGGTCTGCTCAGTTTAGTATTTAGTGGATACTCTCTTTGTCAGATATTGTGCTACCAAAGTGCATCAAAATGAGTAAGACTTTTCCCTTTGGGCCTACTGCAGGAGAGGAGATGAACACTTTCCGTAACTAAAATGTACTTTTAATAACAGAAGGAAGGGTATGAGAGAAGCCAAGACACAGACAGTATTACAGAGAAAATGACATATGAATAGACCCAAAATGAAGAACAACCCTAATAGGAACAGGGAACACCATAATCCAGGGCATTTAGTTTGTAACATGTTCTAGAGAGAGAACAGTTTGGGCTGAGTTAGGAGTGGAAAACAGGTTTGAGATAGATTAGCAGGGTCCCAAATGCCATGTCGAAGAGTTTGGACTTTATTTTCCAGATAGGATGTGAGCATCAAAAGTAGAGGAGTGTTTTAATTACCTTGTCATCCATTCACAGGACGGATTCAAATTTTGAGAGACTCAAACCAGAGAGATTAGGTAAGAGGCAGTGAAGATATTTCAAAAAAAGAAATAACTAAGCCCCAATGAAGACGGTAGAAGTTAAAATGGGAGTAGATGCATTAGAGAGACACTTCACAGATGGAATCAATAGATTATGTGAGTAGATCATGGAAATGAGAAGGGAGGAAGAGTGGAGAACTGATGACTCTAGAATTTTTGTTCTGCTAACTACCGTGAGTAGTAACTACCATGAGTGGTAACAAAGGAAGGGAGGAGGTTTTGGAGAAGGGAGAAAGGTAGTGAGTTTCACTTCAAACAGAATGAAGACCATGCAGATGGAAATATTTCGAAGGTACCTTGAGACAAACACATGGATTTAGAGTTGGCTATGCCAAGATGATGCCTGAATCTGTTGGAGCAAGTTGATCATCTAAGAAAAAAATAGGGTGAGCAAAAAAGAGGTGCAAGGATGGAACCTCATATAACACCTGCATTTGAAGAACAAGAAGCTGAGCCAGTTACAAAAAATAATTATAGAAAATAGGGTTTTGCTGTTTTGAAGGAGCCAACATAGTTATGAGAGGTGCTCAAAAAGAAATCTTCAGGTGTAAAATAAAGCAAAAGCTGAGAAGAAAAATTAATGGCTTGGCTGTATTGAAGCTGTTCTGCAGGCAGTGGTGGCCAGGTCAGATGTTGGTGCATTGAGGAAGAGGAGGCATAGGTGTCCATTCTTTGACAGTATTTGCTTGAGAAGAGAATAAGCTAGGAGCTACATCCTGAAGGAAGATATATATACATTTTTGGTTGAGTTTAAATTTTGGGTTGAGCTAAAGAGAAATGTTAAGCTTCATTTAATTTGGGGAAATATTTTAAATGTAAATTGTCATGTTGCCTCTTAAAAGATTTTGCAAATTTCATGCATGTATTTCTTACATGTATATAATGTATTATAATAACAGCAGATATCTTTTTTTTTTTTTTTTTTTTTTTTTTTTATTGGGGATTGAACTCAGGGACAATAGACCACTGAGCCACATCTATAGCCCTACTTTGTGTGTTTTATTTAGAGACAGGGTCTCACTGAGTTGCTTAGTGCCTTGCTTTTGCTGTGTCTGGCTTTGAACTCAAGATTCTCCTGCCTCAACCTCCTAAACCACTGGGATTAAAGGCATGCACCACCACACCTAGCTCAGATAGCATTTTTTAATACATACAAAGGACTTTCCTATTTATTACCTCATTTTGCCTTTATAGATACTATGAAATACATAGGTGTTTGCCCTTTTTTTTCAGATGGGAAACTACACTCAGCTGGAGTTCAAAATCATGTAATTTATTTGTTAAATTTTGAGACAGGGTCTCACTAGGTTGCTTAGGGCCTCACTAAGTAGCTGAGGCTGTCCTTGAGGCTGTCCTTTCGACCCTCTTCCTCAGCCTCCTGAGCCACTGGAATTACAGGGGTGTGTGCTTCCCCTAAGATAAGTTTTGAACACATATTTTTGTGTCTCCAAATCTCCATTCAGATTTTATAGTTAATTAAAGATATCTAAATTTTATATTCAACTTTCTGTTAATATCATTTATTCATACATTCAGTCAAAATTTTTTTGAGGTACTACTAGGATAGGTTAAAAACATATAGTTGCAACCCCCAAGATGTTTCATATAGTGAAAACTGGTGGTCAATAGACCAGTAGTTTCAATACTGTGTTTGAAGGTTGCCACAACTGGGTACCTTGTTTTATTTAATTTTTCTGTGCATTCGATAGCCCAGTGTGAAGTTCAAAAAAGTACCTTATTTCTTACCAATTCAGGGAAGTCATTGAACACAAAGCACAGCATAGAAATTTCAAACTCATGTAAAATATTCTTTTGTTTAATAGTAACAATAGATCAAGGAAAAATTTTACTGTTTGAGAAAGGTTGATAATTTTCCAATTCTTCCCTGTGTGTTATTTTATTTGACATTTATAATTTCGGAGTATTAGGCAGTATGAGCCACATTTCATTATGTATGACAACATTCAAAACACAAAATTATTTTTATTATCTGTTATTTTGGATTATCTATGCCAAATTGTGTTCTTATTTTTACTGAGTGAGAGGAATTGATTGAGCAACTCAGAGAACTACTAGGTTATTAAATAATCATATCTAAAGACCCTGTAAATCTCAAGCATATATGTATAGGTTTCTGGGACTTTTAGGGTACAAAACAATGGTTATTTCTAGTAAATTTTGTTTTTAATTTAAGCACTGCTACTAACTGCACATAGGTGATTTTGGTTGCCATCTTATTAGTAAGAAGAATTAAATTGGTAAATAGAATGAATTCATGGCATGGAAGTACTAATCATCAGACTGAATTTTAATAGGTCACGACCTTGTCTTCTTTATCTAATTGTAATTTCAAATTGTGATGAATTGCATAATGGCTGTACTTTAGTGCTTTATAAAGCAAAGAGAGGGCTTGAGTACTAGGTGGCGGAATTTCTATGAGCATCTCTGCTGTTTCTTTGCATGAAATTGAACAAATCTTATTTAACCTTTAATTTTCTTGTGGAAAAAAAAAGGAAGAGGATAGTATTTAAAATGACTGAGTATATTGTTCTTACTTTAGGCACAACATATTTTACTTGAAGCTGATAAAAGCATTTAGGTACCTTTAATCTTCTGCAAGAGAAGAAAGAGAGCAAGAAAAAGAAAATAAGAGAAACAAGAAAAGAAATAAAAGGGGGGGAGGGAGGTGGGGCATATGCAATTCCTCTATATTATATTATTCTGGTGATTCAGTTGTTAAAGACCTTTTCTTTCTTTCTTTTTTTTTTTTTTAAATAGAGAGAGAGAGAAAGAATTTCAACATTTATTTATTTTTTAGTTTTCGGCACACACAACATCTTCGTTTGCATGTGGTGCTGAGAATCGATCACGGGCCGCATGCATGACAGTCGAGCGTGCTACCGCTTGAGCCACATCCCCAGCCCGTTAAAGACCTTGTTCATGCACAATTCATGGTTTCACATATGTTGAGGTTGTGAGGACCAGAGGGGGAATGGTAGAGGAGATTGGATGAATGGATGAAAAGAGAGAGAGAAGAGAAAGAAAGAAAAAAAGGAAAAAAAAAAGTCTCTCAGAACTCTGTTTTCTTTTCTTCTAGTAGGTGGCGTTGTCTATTCCTAGCTTGAGTCTCTGGGTTCTGGGTGGTGGTGGTAGTCAGTGTGAGAGGACTTGAGCTTCCACCTTTGGCCTCTCTACTCTTATTTTCTGAGATGTAAAGCAGGCGCCTGATCCGCTGCAGAACTGAGCTGGTAGCCACGCCCACGGGTTGATGGGTTTTAAGGGTTAGTGTGATTTTCCAAGTTGAGTTCCATCAGTTTTTCTCATAAGGTGTTTATTGAGGTGGGGGTGTTGGTGAGACCTTATGTTTGTTCAGACCTTGTTCTGGTGACTGCGCGGTAGGGCGGCTGGGCCCCTCTGCCAGTTGGGGTGGTCTGTCTACCGTGCAGGTGGGTGGATGAGTCCCTCCTCCAGTTGGGTTGGTCTGGCTACTGCGCAGGTGGGCAGCTGGGCCCCCTTTCCCGGCCGAGTGGTCAGCCTACCATGCAGGCCGGAGGCTGTCCCTCCTCCCTTTCTTTCTTCTCTCTCTCTCTCCCTCTCACTTCTTTCTCTTTTTTTTCTCTATTTCTCTTCTGAGGATTGATCCTAGGCTCTCAGGCATACTAAGTAATCTATTCCCCAGTCCCTTTTATTCTGAAACAGTGACTTGCTAAATTTTCCAAGCTGGCCTTCGATTTGTAGTCCTCCTGTCTCAGCCTCCTGAGTATCTGGAATTACAGGCATGCCCATAAAACCCAGCATTCCATTACTTTCTGACACTATAGATCTTCCTTCTGAGACTACATGAATATAATTCTTCTTATATAGTCCCTACCCAAGTCCTAGAATTTGTTGATTATTTAATTTATCATCATCATCATAATCATCATGATGATTGAAAGATTGAAAGCAATGTCTTGCTCAGCCTAGGCAAGTGCCCTACTGCTGAACCTTGGATGATGATCATAATAAAGATCAAATTTTAAAATGAACTGAGTATCGTCCAGGCACAGAGGTGCATGCTGTAATCCCAGCTATTAAGAAGGCCAAGACAGGAGAATAGCAAGTTTAAGGCCAGATTTAGCAATTGAAGAAGACCCTGTCTCAAAATAAATAAATGCAAATGAGCTATGGATGTACTTCAGTGATAGACCACTGCTGGGTTCAATTCTAAGTGCAACAATAAAAGGGAAAAAAAGTACTGTGTGTCTGTTGTGTGTAAGAACTTGTATTAGGAATATCATTCTTTAAAAACAATTGAACATGAAGAGTTGAACCGTTTGATTTGCTTGAATTTGTGGAGTTCTCTGAGTTAAGTGAATGGCAAGCCATTTCATAGAGCACTTCAGTCCTTTGATAGGAAGAGCAGAAATACAACTTACTTAAGACATCTCTTTTCAGTTACATCTTGTATTTTAGCTGAAAAATCATATATATATATATTTTTTTTTCCACAGTCTTATTTATTAAACTTAATAATTATCTTCAATGAAGGGAGGCAAAAATAACCAAGAGATTAAATTGCATAACAAGGACAATAACTGGCATTAACCATGAAAAACCCACAAAAATATGAACATATTTAAAAAATGACAAAAAAAATTCATGTAGTATTTGTTTAATCTTCAACTCCTGGCCCTGAGTGAAGCTTGTTTTTGAGGGAGGGGTCAACCGTGCTGTAGGAGAGGATCCTGGTGTTGGTCAAGCCAAAAGGAATGGCATCTAGAAAGCCTTTTTAAGAGACTTCTAGCTAAGGAGGAAAAATGATGACATAATCAGCGAAAAGCTAAATCAGAACCAGGAAAAAATCCTCCAGTTGTGAGTTCAAATTCAATTGCCATAAGCTTCCTCATCATTTCTGACAGTTCTTATGCTCTGACACTCTGAGGTAATACATTTAAAGGAAAACCATGGTTTGTGTGTTTATCAAAAAAGTCCCATGACTATAAGGGATGGTTACCTATCTTTTTTTTTTTTTTCAAACTAAATTCCCAGTATAAAGCCAAGAACATTACAGGTGGACATAACCTTAGAGATCACTTACATAATGATTCTATATATACAAGGACAAGACCCAGAGAGGTCTGGTGTATTCCTTTGGGTCACTCCACAGTCAATAGTGTGGAATTAAATACTGACTCTCTTGAACTTCAGATTAGAGCTTTTTTAAAAATATTTCTTTTTTCATTGTCGTTGGACACAATACCTTTATTTCATTTATTTTTATGTGGTGCTGAGGACCATACCCAGGGCCTCGCACGTGATAGGCGAGTGCTCTGCTGCTGAGCCAAAACCCTAGCCCCAAATCAGAGCTTTTTTCTGCAGAGTTGTGCTTTGTTCAACATTGTACATCTGACTCATTCATTATTCCACAGAATGTTTATGATAGCTGTTTCATGCCTGACACTACGCTAGCGTTCGCAAGTACAAATTTGCACCACTTTTAGTAATTAAATAGAAATATGGGTAAACTACCACCAGGTGGCATAAGACTTCAGGTAGGTAATGACTTTTGTAGGTAGTTTGTAGGTGACCCTCCAATTTTTCGTCCTGGATGTCATTTCAAGTTCAGATGATAAGAAGAGGTCTGAATGTGCAATTGAGGCTTATCATTTTCTATCAGGATACCACTATTCTTTTAGTTTCCCAGGCAAATGCCTTTGAGTTATTTTTGTTTTATTTTATCTTTTACTTAATGAGTAAAAGATACTTAAGTAGAAGTACAGACTGGCTCCTTTCCTCATCTTTAGCCTTTTGTAAAAAGCCTCCAATGTAGCCATATCAGAAAGAAAAAAAAAAAAAATCTTGTGTGCAGTTCTCAGTGTATTTCAATTTTACTGCTTTTGAGTTTTGCTCTTGCTGTTCATTTTCCCTGAAATTCCCTCTCTTTGAAACTCTCTCCATCATCACATCTGTCTAGCT
Source organism: Callospermophilus lateralis (assembly GCF_048772815.1). Classification (NCBI taxonomy): domain Eukaryota; kingdom Metazoa; phylum Chordata; class Mammalia; order Rodentia; family Sciuridae; genus Callospermophilus; species Callospermophilus lateralis. The sequence continues at coordinate 71,471,885 of NC_135316.1, forward strand.
GAGCCCAAAGTCACTAATGTTCAGCAAGCATTTGAGTAATTATTAGGTGATGGATGATAGTAATATAGGAAATGCCCAATTCTATTTTCTACCCCCAGACAGAATCTATCTTCTTCCCATCCCTCCCTACTTGAGAAAATCTAGTAGAACAAATGGGTATGTGCCATTTTAGAAGCATTTTACCAGGCAGAGTAGTGACCCAGGTATCAATCTTGCAGAGGTGGTCAAGAAAAAAACTGGTCTTTGTGTCAATCTGAAGGTGACTCAAGTAGTTTAAAAGGATACAGGGTCAAAAATGTTTCTACACAATGAGGTGAAAAAGTTTGGCACTTCAAAGCCTAACAGTGGTAGGGTGGGTAGACGGTATCCTGCACATAGGCAAGTGGGAAAAGGCAATGTTAGGAAGGTGGAGCTGGGTGTGGGAGTGCCCACCTGGAGTTCCAGTGGCTTGAGAGGCTGAGGCAGGAGATCACAAGTTCTAGGCCAGCTTCAGCAGCTTAGTGAAACCCTATGCCACTTAGTAAGACCCTATCTCCAAAAAAAAAAAAAAAAAAAAAAATAGAAATGAAAAGTGCTGGGAATGTGGCTCAGTGGTTAAGTGCCGCTGGGTCCAATCTCCAGTACCAAAACAAATAAGAGAAAAAATAAAGGGTGGGACTAGATTATGAGGACTGTTGATGGGCTTGCAAAGAAATTAAGGCTTTATCCTGTAGGCATTAGAAGTTATTACAAGACTTAGAAAGGGGGAATGACAAGAACAGATTTGCCTTTCAGAAAGATCCTTCCTGATTGTGGTGTGGATTAGAAAGGGGTAAGACCAACTAGGCCACCAGTTAAAAATGACCATAGAGCCTGGATGGGTGGGGATATTAAGGCCTGAACAAAGTTAAAGCTGTGCTGAAGGAGGGGCAAGAATGGATCTGAAAGATTCAACAGAATTTGGTGAATAATTAGATATGAGAGTGGGAGAGAGGATTGGATAGATTCGAGGTTCCTAGCTGATGTCACTAATTAGGAGAGAGGATACAGAAACTGAATAGTTCTTAGAGGTGGTAGTGATGAATAGGTTGAGTTTATTTGGGAATATTTTGGTCTGATTATTTGTATTAATTAACTTCATACATTAATATATGGGTTAGAATGAAAGTTCTCAGTAATGAAAAACTTCCTAATACCATTCTTCAATTTGGCAAAAATATTTAAATGTGTTCCTTCTTCTTTGTAGAAGTTAGGAACAGTGGGGATTGTGGATCATAAATTCCCAAATATCTAAAACAGTGTCATTCTCCTACATTTTTATTCTTTTAACAAATACAATTTGTTCATTCTGTAATTGATGCAATGTATTTTTTGTATCCGTAAGACTTTTGTGCACACTTAAATTCATAAATCATCAAAAGGTTTAAGATATGACTTCCAGAACTCAATACCCATTAGAGAACCATCAGCAGTAAATGGCCATGTTTTAAAGGTTTTTGTGTGATATCCAGAAAGTGGGTCTCATGTTGAGTAAGGAGAAACTAAAGAGGACTGCAGTGGGGATAGCTGAGCAAGTCTCTAAAGTATGAACAGTTTCTGAAAAGTCAGTCACAGTTCATTTTAGAAATGATCATATGCATTGTAAATATTTTTGTCAAATTTGGGAAACTTCAGTTGTATTTTTCCATATTGATACCTAAGATTTGAAGGAATTTTCCAAAGATCAGAATTTGGTTCAAAAGATTTCATATCTTCATTTTTGCTACCTGTGTGTTCATAGTACCAAGTGCGGTATTAATACCAGTACATGTCCTATGGCTGTGGGTTCTCTTGTCACAATTTTGAGAGAATTGCCATGGTGAGTTATAGAGACATTCTGGAATCCCTTGCTAAACCAGAGCAATTACAAATAACAATACATGAAAGTGACTAAAAACTATATAAACAGGTCCCACTAAACCCAAACTAAATTCAAATTCCTTATCATTCTACTAAATTATTTTTATAAAATTATGACAGAGAAACTTTGGATTGGGCAGAGGGGAGTGAGAGGAGGGCAGGAAGTCTGAGGGTGAGAAAGATGGTGGAATGAGATGGAAATTATTACCCTGTGTCCATGTATGAGTGCATGAATGGTGTGACTCAGCATCATGTACAACATAGAAATGAAAAGTTGTGTAAACAAAAATATGATGGAGAGAATTTGGAGTACTTTTAATAATTTTATTTAAAGTGCAGGTATAGCTCATTTTATTGTGCTTCACTTTATCCCTCTTTGCAGACACTGCATTTTTTTTACACATTGAAGGCTTGTGGCAATCTCACATAGAGGAAGTCTCTCTGAGCCATTTTTCCAAAAGTGTGCATTCACTTTGTGTCTCTGTGTCATATTTTAGTAATTCTTGCAATATTTCAAATTTTTAAATTATTGTTAAATTGATGATCAGTGAGTTATCTATGATGCTGCTATTGTAATTGATTTGGAGCACTACAAACCTTGCCTATATAAGATGGTGAACTTAATAAATGTTGTATGTGTGCTATCTGCTTCACAAACAGGCTGTTTCCCCATACCCCCATATCTTGCCCACTCCTCAGGCCTCTCTATTCCCTGAGACACAATGAAATTGAAATTAGGCCAATTGATAACCCTACAATGTCTTATCTTTCACTTTGCATCCCAAACTAGAAATGATTAAGCTTAATGAAGAAGGGATGTCAAAGGCCAAAAAAGCTAGGCCTCTTTCTTGCACCAATTAGCCAGTTGTGAATACAAAAGAAAAGTTCTTAATAAAAAATTGAAAGTGCTATTCCAGTGAACACATGAATGATAAAAAGGTGACATACACTTATTGCTGATATGGACAAAGTTTCAGTGTTCTAGATTGAAGATCAAACTAGCCACAACATTCCCTTAAGCCAAAGCCTAATCCAGAGCAAGGCGCTAACTCTCTTTAATTTTATAAAGGCCAAGAGAGGTGAGGAAGCTGCAATACCTTGAATATTGCAGAGGCTGGATCATTGAGGATTAAGGACAGAAGCCAACTCTACAACATAAAAATATAAGGTGAAGCAGAAGATGCCATCTAAGACTTTCATAACTAGAGAGCAGTCAGTGCTTAGCTTCAAAGCTAATGCAATTGGTGACTTTACATTGAAGACAATGCTCCTTTTCCATTCTGAAAATCCTAGGGCCCTTAAGAATTATACTAAATTTCCTCAGTCTGCACTCTATAAACGAAACAACAAAGCTTGGATGACAGTGCATCTGTTTAAACATGGTTTTCTGAATGTCATAAGCCCACTGTTGAGACCTACTGCTTAGAAAAAAGATTCCTTTCAAAATATTGCTGCTCATTGAAAATGCCCAAGAGCTGTGATGCAGACCTACATTGAGGTTAATGTTGTTTTCAGGCCTGATAACATGACATTCATTCTGTGGCCCATGGTCAGGGAGTCAATTCAAATTTCAAGATTTAAGAAATAAATTTTGTCAGGCTACAGATACCCTACAGATAGTGATTCTGCTGATGACTCTGGGGGAAGTAAATTGAAAACACTCTGGAAAGGATTCATCATTCTATGTCATTAAGAACATCCATGATTCATGGATGGAGGTCAGAATATCAACATTAACAGAGATTTGGAAGAACTTGATTCCAACCCCCATGGATGACTATGAGGGGTTCAGGATTTCCATGGAGAAGGTAGCTGGTGGAAATAGTAAAAGACAGAGTTAGATGTGAAGCCTGAAGATGTGATTGAATTGCTGTTATCTGATGATAAAACATTATTGGTTGAGGAGTGTCTACTAATGGCTGAGAACAGGAACTTGTTTCTTGAGATGGAATCTACTCCTGATGAAGATGCTATGATTATTGTTGAAATTGTGTTAGAGGACATAGAATATTTCAAAAATTGAGTGACAAAACAGTGTTAGGGTTTGAGAGGACTGACTCCAATTTTGAAAGAAGGTCTGTGGATAAACTACCAAAACCAGCATTGTCTGCCACAGAGAAGTATCTCATGAGGGAAAAAGTAAAAAATTTCATTGTTGTCTAATTTTAATACATTACCATAGGCACCCTAAACTTTAGCCTTCACAACCCTTATCAAAAGCCATTAACATCCAGGCAAAACCCACCAGGAGCATAAAGATTAGGACTCACTGAAGGCCCAGATGATCGTTAGCCTCTTTTTTTTAATTAACAATAAAGTATTTCCAAATTAAGATATGTGCACTTTTTTCCAGACTTAATGCCATTTCACAGTTATCAGAGTACAGTATAGTGTAAACCTAAGTTTGATATGCACTGGGAAACTAAAATATCATGTGATTGAACTTATTGCTTTATTTGTTTTATGCAGTGATTTGGAACCAAACATGCACTAGTACAGAGATATGCCCGTATTTTACTTTTGCAAACTTTATAAAAACTTAGACTTGTTAATACATTATTAAATCCCCACCAAATACATGAGAAGAGACCAGTGCAAGTGAAGAACCCTATGTTTGAAGCTTTATTAGTTTCATGGTAGATCCACTTCGGGATGATTGTTGTAGGAACAAATTTGAAATTCTTAGTAAGGCCTAGTGAGAATATTTGGAAAAAAATTACTGACAATCATCTTTAGGAGGTGAGTACTTAGAAACAACAGGTATCAGCTGTATGTTTAAGTGCCCCTTTTGGTTCAACAAGAAAAGTCACTAATTTCTGTTTTTCAGTGTTTGGCTCTAGATCTTTTTCCCCTGTCAGCCTATAGACACTCTCCTTGCAACCTTATTTACTCTGAATGTCTCAATTGCCACATGTATGTAGATGATCCCCAAATCTAAATCTCTAGCTCAGTACCTCTCCTGAACTTTTGAATTATATATCCCACCATCCTGGAATACGCCTAACTGAAGAAGAAACTCTCTTCCTTTTCAAATGACCTTACCTCCTGTGATCTGACCAAACCCTGGAGACTGAGGACCACAGTGCAGGCCCAGGATGTATGTGTACTGGATGTTTGATATTGTGTTACAATATCATAATCACATCAGTTACTAAATCTTGTTGGAGTTCATGCTGAATATTTCTAATAAAACACTCTCTAGTGTTACCCCTTCCATCCAGGCTCCTATGTTCTAGAATGTGGATAATTGCAATATTCTTAACTTATCTTGGTCTTTATCTCACCCCTTCTTCCAATTCCTTGTTCACACTGTGGCCTGAATGAGCTCTTTGGAAGTGGAGCCCTGATCTAGAGCACATTGTCCTGGGAATGAAGTTCTAAGTCTTCTACCTCTCTCTCATGGATCTCACCAGGCTCAGTGTCTAAGACTATCTCTAGTCTTATTTCTTAGTTCTTTTCTGAAATAACCTCTGTTCTAAACACTCTGAGTATCTTTAAGTTACTCATATTTCCCCAGGCACTGGATTCCCAGAAATTTTCACCCCTCAAATTTGATCAGACACCAGGTATAGTGACTCTGTCTCCTGAGTACTTTTCTTTCTTTTATTCCCACACTGCTGCCACTCTGGCTTTCACCACGTCTCTCTCTGTGATAACCTCCTTAGTGACCTCTTCTTGATCCCAGCTTCTTTCAACGCTTTTTCAACCCTGCCAGCAGAATGACATTGCAGCAACAAAATTTTATCCTATTCTTTTCCATAAACACAATAATGGCATGTATTCTTAGAACTTTTTGGACAGAAATAAATGCCTTTGCTGATAAGGTCCTTCCTTCCCCACTAGATCTATAGTTTCATTTTTTACCACTCCTTCATATAACCCATTTGCCAAACTGACCTCACACAGTTCTCTAAACAACATGTATCTTTTTCTACCTCTTTTCTTCATGGAGCATCTTCTGTGGCCAGGCTTACATTATTCCTCCATTCATCTATCATCAATCAGCTCAATGTCATTTTCACCAAGTTTCATTCAAACAACTATTTTTTGTCCTCCTGATATTGTCTATGTCACACATTCAATTTTTCAGGTGGACCACACACTTCTAGGGTTGTTTATACATTTTTGAGTTTTCTATAACAGTCATTGATTATTTTTATATTCTAATAAAATAAAAGCATTGTGAGGAGTCACCTATTGAAGGAGGCAGTGGTATATAGGTACATAAAAGCAAGGTGTAGAGGGATAAATTGGGCCACAAGATGGATGGTTTTGTATCTGTTTCAAACATCTGAGGGGCTTTCATGGAGAAGGGCTGAGATAGCCATATGATGGAAATCACATGGAAGGAGATTTCCTTTGCTATAGGAAAGCTGAACAGAGTTGTTTGAAGAATAAATGGGCTGCTGGGTCAGGACAAAATAAATGAATTAGGGGCTGGAATTGTGACTCAGCGGTAGAGTGCTTATCTTGCATGCATGAGGTATTGATTTCAATCCTCAGCACCATATAAATTTAAAATGAAGATATTGTGTCCACCTAGAACTAAAAAATAAAGATTTTTTTTAAAAAAGAAATAAATGAATCACCTCTGTGTCTGTTTAGAGACAGGACCATTCTCCCAACTAGAATAGAATTTTTGTTGAAAGGTAGACATCCACTTGGCCTGACCAGGGCAGATGGCCTGTGAGGTCCCAGTATTCTTTGCTTTTCACCACTCTTTTCTGGGATAAAGTAAGGGATTCTCTGCACTTATACCCTAAAACCAGATTGACATAATATTATTCAGAGTATTCCAGTATAGCTAGAAGAGCATAAACCTTAGAATTAAGGCTTAGGCTTATCTTTTTATCTTTTGTCAGGAGTGTTTGATAGAACCCTTTTCCTTCTTCATATTATTTTTTTCCTCATCTGTTTTCTCATCAGGATTCCATTTCTGGTACAATACATAGAACACTGTAGTAGTAAATGGATTATTTTTCTGTTTCCTATGACACTTGTATCACTCTATCCTGTGTTAAATTTCTTGTTATTTTGGATGAACTCCCCATTTAAAATGTGAGGTAAGTCTTAACTTTTGTATAAACTCTGCAGCCTTATATCTACCTTTAGCAAGGATTTCATAGTGATTATTAAACTGAGTTAGATTGAGACAACAGACCATACTAATCCACTTTACAATCAGTAATCTACCAGAAGAGTTAAGATAGAAAAAACAAACAGAAAACCATGAACATGAAACCTTATTCTACTCTGACTTACATTAAAGTTGTTTCTAAAATGTGACAAGTACTGGCAAGTTACAGAGTGGAAAGATGGATAGTGCTACAGAGAATTTGGAACAACATCACAGGATATTCTCCTATATCCTGAGTTAGCCTCAAGTGGTCCTCAATACAATCTGACTGGCAGCCTTTCTGGGATGCAGGAAATATAGAAAACCCTAGGAATTCAGCCCATTATTAATATTGGCCAGGAATGACATACAGTATGAATAAGTAAATACCAGAATTCACAAAGCAAGAATGTTTCTGTCTCTTTTATTATGGAATTGTCTGACAAAGGGAAAGAAAGAAGCAACCAGATTTCTTTTTTTATTTTAATATTTATTTTTTAGTTGCAATTGGCACAATACCTTTATTTCACTTATTTATTTTTATGTGGTGCTGAGGATCGAACCACAGTCTCGCACATGCAAGGTGAGCGCTGTACTGCTGAGGCACAACCCCAGCCCAGCAACCATATTTCTTAAAAGTAGTGGGAGAGGGGTTGGTTGCTCTTGACTTATAGGTTTCTTCCCCTCTGTGGGTAGCAAAACTGCTCATCTGTTCCTTGGGCTTTATGACAAGTATCCCAGAGTATCTATTTGAGATCCATTGATCTGTAAATCATCCAACTTCTCCAAGAAAAACTATATCCTGTTGAAGTAAAAAAAATGCTCATCTTTTTAGAGTTAGAAAGAGGTCAGAGGGAGGGAATAGTGGAAATAGGCTAAAGGAAATGTGTTTCAATAGGGAGGGAGATATCTTGCAGCTTAGGAGCAAATTGGCCAATTGGCAAAGGAAGCTTTTCCTCAAAAATCAAATGGAAACCCTTGACAAATCTGCATCCAGCCTTGTTGGCTGGCCTTCTGCAGCAGCTGAGATGGGAGATGGTGACAATGCTATGCAGATCCTGGGTGGAGGAAAGGCATTCCTGTGGTGTGTCATATCTGCATTAAATAACCACAATATTTTCCTGTGCAACATCATTTAAATCACTTTGGATCATTCTAAGCTCAACCACATAAGATGTTAAAAAACAAGACCAGAGGGAAGAGTGTCAAACTTTATCCAACCATTTTTCAAAAGGATTTATTATTCACTTTCTTTAAAATATATATTTTTATTTGTAGGTGGACACAATATCTTTATTTTTATGTGGTGCTGAGGATCTAACCCAAGGCCTTGCACATGCTAGGTGAGCGCTCTACCTCTGAGCCACAACTCCAGCCCCTGTTCACACCTAGATGGTAATTCTAAGTGTCCTTAACTTCTCTTGAATGGCCCTTTCCTTACAGAGGAAAAACAAAAACAAACAAACAAAAAAATTCAATTTCATTGAAAACTATTGAGTGCTTAATCTATCTCTAAGTAATGGTTCCCATCCTTAGAGAATTTAATTGGGTAGCATTGCTATTATAGTTTGGTCAATTTAATCCAGCTCTAATAATCCATGGTGCAATTGTCTTTTCCTTTCTATAAGCACATCTGAGAAGATAGGTAACAACTTTAAATGGACCTTAAACAACTAAGGATGGGAAGGTCATTGTTTGGGAAACATATTGATAGAGCTATGCTGCTTTTTGGCCAGGAGGTAAACCTGAGATCTAACTTGTCTGCATTGCTCTTTGAGGTGACTGGCTATATTTGCTTGCTAAAACAAATGAGATGTTTTATACACTTTTGATTTTGTCCTGTGCCTGTGCAAGCAATAACTGAATTTCAGAGACTAGTCTTCTTTTTAACATTCAAAGGTGTTTGAACATTGTGATTCTAATCTTGATTTTGCTCCCTTCCCGCAATCCTTCCTCTGCCTTTCTCTTCCTTTTCTTGATTACTTCCTTGCCTTTTAACCTACATTGAGATCCTAATATGAAGTGATACGTGATCATAGAAGTTTTCCTAAAAGCAATTAAAAAAATTAGTTTGATATCTCCTGTTACAGAATTTTAAGAGGCAGATCTTGGCCTGGCATGGTGGCTCATGGTGCCTGTAATCACAAATGTCTTGTCAAGCATAGGCAGGAGGATCACAAGTTGAAAGGCAGCCTCAGCAAAATAGTGAGCCCCTGTCTCAGACTAAAATTAAACAATATTAATAATAATAAAAGGACTTGGGATGCGACTCCGTGGTTGAGGACCCTTGATTTTAATCTCCAATGTTTCTCCCCCACAAACACACTCACACACACACATATTATAGCAGATTTTGGTTAAATGAACATATTCCAACTATCTATATTTTGGTGTTTTCCAATACAGATGCCATACTGATGAATACACAGATAAGCACATAGCTAAGAGAATAAGAGAATTGATGTCCATCATCAATTCTCACATGAGTTACAGGTTTGTAATATAGAATTTTACTTGCATTAAAGAGATGTATTGTTCTCATGTGGTTTATTACATAATAGAAATATTGAATTGGATTCCAATTGTGTATGAAACAAACTCTCTCGCACATGAGACACTTGGGATTGAATGGACCTTCTTTTGATGTTGAATCCCTGATATATATAAATAAATCTAATAATATATCCAAATAAATTTCTTATAACATCAATTGGACTAAAAGTTTTATGAAATGGGAGAATATTGTAAATGATTAGGATGAAGAAATTAAAAATAAGGATGGGTAGTTCATCTATTTAAATTTAAAGGTAATTACAGCAGACTTCATTTTGATTGGTTTAATTCCCAGATGTTGCTTTGAAGTTACACTCACAAGGGGACTTTCCTTCTGAAGCCAGCTCCTTTGTTCACATTCTCTCTGCTATTGGGACTAATTCACTGCAGATAGTTGCTCATCACTACATTGATGTAGTATGGTCTCAGACATTTGATTAGGTAATGATGGGCCTCACATAGAATGCATGTGGAGCCTGGTATTGGTCTCAGTTTAAAACAAGCCAGTTATATTACCTAGAGTTTTTCCTTGACATTCTGCAAGTTATATCCTTAGACCTTCCAAATTTTGTCACACCTCTCTAGCCTGGCAATAGCCTTCATTAAAGGAATTTTAATTGCTATCACTAGTAATTTGATTACTTCTTATAATATAAGTCAAAATTTTTTGTTTCTCTTTGCTTCATTTTGTAAATCATTGAATGAGAGTAATTTTATACAAGTAGATAGTAATTCTGTGTTATAGGTATTGAAGAGTAGCAATACAGACTCAATCCAATCTTAAACTTCACAATTTTACATTAACAAAATCAGAGGATATTGCCTATGATGGGTCTTCGGAGTCACAGGATGCTGGTTAATACCATGAAATCAGAAAATGCTCATAGTCTACCCTTCACAGACTATAATTTAAGAGACAGAGGGTTTGTCAGAGAAAGTAGGTAGTGCACTTGAAGGAGATCACCAGGAGTCATCTTGAGTGGCTGGAGGAGCTACATGATTTGATTCAGAAGGACAGACACTGGCTAAGGCATCCAGGAGGGGGGAAGTGAAGGGGAAATGCTGGGTACAAGCTTTACTTAATCCTGAGGTGCATTAGGACAGAGCCAGCTCTTTGGTATTCATTAACCATTGATTGACCTTGTGAATCAGATCTAAATGGTGCTTTATAATCTGCTGACAATTCCTGTGATTACCATGGCATGTTGTAGTTTCTGGCCCAATGCCTGCTGTTTTCTTGTCTATTATGAAACAGACTAGAGCATCACAGAGGTAAGCATTTCCTGACTGGTTTGGCTGCCTGTGTAAACATTTTCCCATATCTGAGACAGATAAATCTTTCCAAAAGTCCTATCCTGGGGATGTTAGTCCATATGCTTGATCCTCATTCCAAATCATCCCATTTTTTTAGGTGTTTACAACTGCATTGCCTTCTTGGTGATTACTGTCAATGTGATTAGGATACATAGCATTAACTATGGCAGTTTCTACATGATATCTTCCTCAGATTGTCCTTCACCTTTGCTAGTTTATGAACAAGGGTTACTTGTTACATCTGCACAGTACAATATGGTGGCCAAATGTGGCTTGAATGCTTGAGATATATCTAATCTGAAATGTGATATGCTATAAGTATAAAACACATCTGGATTTCAAATACTTAGGGGAAAAATGTGCAACTTCTCACTAGTAAAGTATTTTACATTGTTTACATGCTGAATTGATATTTTGGTTATAGTGGATTTAAATGACATAACTGTATACAATGTGTTTTACCTCGTATTTCCCTTCAACAGTGCTCTCATGTGCTTATTTATGATTACAGCTCTCTTACCAGCCTTCTTGTGCAGGGAATAGATTTTCACAGCCATAGTGTCTATTTCAGTATTGGTCTGGGTTTTTTTTTTTTTTGGGGGGGGGGGAAGATCTTTGGTTATGTATTTTTAGAGCATGATACTTATATATAGTATTTGGGTTCCTTTTGACAAAATTATACTTACGAGGAATTTGACTTTGATTCCCTATCCCCTTCCCCTTTCCTAGCCTCCTTTCTCTTCATTTTCTCCTTCTACTGATCTTTCTTTCACTCCTTTATTTTTATTTATGTTTGATGGGTACTTTCCACATAAACGTAAAGGAGATATTCCCCTTGGTACATTTAAATGTATATAATGTGATTCTGTGAGGTTCACTCCGTGTTTCTTTCCCTTACCCTTCATTCCTAGCTCCCTCTCATCCTATTTCTTCAACCTTCCATATATCTTTCTGATATCTGATCCCCTTCCTAACTGTCTTCGTTCCCTTATTTGGCTTCAGCTTATACATATGAAAGAAAACCTATCAACCGCTGATTTTCCGAGTCAGGCTTACTTCAGTTAGCATGATTTTCTCCATTTCCATCCATTTATCATCAAATGACCTTATTTCATTCTTCTTTATGGCTGAATACAACTCCATTGTTTATACATACCACATTTTCTTGATCCATTCATCTGTTTATGGGCATCTGGGTTGATTCCATAATTCAGCTGTTATGAATTGTGCTGCTAATTAATAATAAACATTGTAGTGGGCGTAGTGCTATAGTATGCTGCTTTTAGTTTTTTTTTTTTTTTTTTTTTTTTTTTTTTGGTGGATAAACACTGAGGAGCTAGGTAGCTAGGTCATATGGTAGTTCCATTACTATTTTTTTTTTTTTTTTTGCTGAATCTCCACACTGCTTTGTACTTGTCTGCAGTCCCACCAAAATTGTATGAATGTAACCTTTTTTCCTGAATCCTTGCCAGCATTCATTGCTATATGTGTCCTTGATAATTGCCTTTCTGACTGGAGTGTGATGAAATCTTAGTGTAATTTTGATTGGCATTTCCCCACTTGCTAAAGATGTTGAACATTTTTTTTCATATGTTGACCATTTGTGTTTCTTTTTTTTTCTTAATATTTTATTTTTTAGTTTTGATAGGATACAATACCTTTATTTTATTTACTTATTTATTTTTATGTGGTGCTGAGGATCGAACCCAGGGCACTGCATGAGCTAGGCAAGCACTCTGCCACTGAACCACAACCCCAGTCCTTGTGTTTCTTCTTTTAAGAAATTTCTGTTTAGCTCTTTTGTCCACTTATTGATTGGGTTATTATTATATTTTTTTGGCATTGAGTACTTTGAGTTTTTTATGTATTCCTTTGTCAGCTTTTTTTTTTTCCTTTTTCCTCCATTCCAAAGGTCTCTCTTTACTTTTAATCATTTTGTTTGCTGTGCAGAAGTTTTTTAATTTGATGGCATCCCACTTATTGAATCTTGGTTTTATCTCTTGAGCTTTAGGGGGCCTTGTGAGGAAGTCAGTTCCTACACCTATATGATAGAGTGTTGACCCTATGTTTTCTTTTAGAAATTGCAAATTCCTAAGACTGATTCATTTTGATATGACTTTAGTGCAGGGTGAAAGATAAGGTGTCACATCACATGACTAATCCAGTCAGGATCATTGCAAGGGGATTCAGGGTCACTGAATTGGGGATTAAATAAAGACACAGACACAGAAAGTACCTTTTCTTTGGGTTCAGTGACTGCTCCTCAGCCGCATCTCCCACAAGGGGGACAAGGCAGGCAAGAAAGAGAGCAAGAAGCAGGTGCTGAACCCTTTTATTGGGCAGAAGACATTCAAATGAGGCAAGGAGTCAGGTTTCAGAAGGTGGTACCTAGCTTGGTGATGTCTTGCTGTTAGCAGGTTGACTGACACCTAGGAAGGCCAAGCCCATCTCGTGTGCTGTGTGGGGATCTTAGGCAGAGTGAGCGAAAAGATGCATATGTCGCCTGCCCAAACAGAGAGGCAACATTGATTCAGTCCACCCTGTGTGCTCAATGCTCATTGTTCACACACACACAAGACCATGGCTGGCTTGCCACATCTCTACATTCTCACCACTCAAAGCTATGGTCTATGTGGCAGCTCCCGACAATAGGGATCTAAATTCATTCTTCTACACATGGATATCCAGTTGCCCAGCATCATTTATTAAACAGGCTGTCTTTTCTCCAATGTATATTTTAGGAACCATTGTCAAGTATTGCATGGCTATCTAAATTTGGGTTTGTCTCTGTGCCTTCCATTTTGTTCCATTGGTATTTGTGTCTAATTTGATGCCAATACAATTCTGGTTTTGTTTCTATAACTCTATAGTATAATTTGAGATTGGATATAGTAGTGCCTCCTGCGTCACTTTTCCTATTCAGAATTGATTTGACTATTCTGGGTCTCTTATTCTTACAAATTAATTTAAGGACTGTTCTGTGAAGAATGTCACAGTATTTGTCATTGGCATTTGGAAGGTAATTGCATTCAATCTGTGTATTTCTTTTGGTAATATGATCATTTTGACAATATTAATTCTGCCTATCAAAGAACATAGAAGATCATTCCATTCTCTAAGGTCTTCTTCAATTTATTTCTTCAGCATTCTATAGTTCTCATTGTAGAATTCTTTCACTTCCATAGTTAGATTAATTCCCAGAGGTTTTGATTTGTTTTGTTTTGTTTTTTTTTTTTTTGAGAATATTGTGAAGGGGATGGTTTTCCTGATTTCTTTCTCAACTTAAATGCTGTTAGATTATAGGAAAGCTATTGATGTATGAGCATTGATTTTGAATCCTGCTACTTTACTAAATTCATTCATCAGCTCTAGGAATCTTCTGGTGAATTTTGGGGGGTCTTCTAGATACAGTATATCATTAGCAAACAGTGATAGTTTGACTTCTTTTCCTATTTGTATTCCTTAAATTTCTTTTCTTTTCCTGATTACTTTGGCTAGAATTTTGAGACATATATTGAATAGAAGTGGTGAAAATGGACATCTTTGACTTGTTCCTGATTTTAGAGGAAAAGCTTTCATTTTTTTCTCCATTTAGTATTATGTTAGTTTTGGGTTTGCTGTATATAGTCTTTATAATGTTGAGGTAAGTTCCTCTTATCACTATTTTCTCCAACATTTTTAACATGAATCGTTGTATTTTATTAAAGGCTTTTTCTGCATCTATTGAACTAATCATATGGCTCTTGTTATTAATTTTAAGGTGAATTACATTTATTGATTTCCATTTGTTGAACCAATGTTGAAACCCTGGAATAAAGACCATTTTTCATAGTGTATTATCTTATTAATATGTTTTTAATGTATTTTGCTAATAATTTATTAATTATTAGCAAAATATGTTCATCAGGGAGGTTGGTCTATAGTTTTCTTTCTTAGATGTGTCTTGTCTGGTTTTGGTATCAGGGTTATATTTGCTTTGTAGAATGTAGTTGGGAGTTTTACTTCACTTTCAATTTCATGGAATAATTTAAGACTGGTATTGGTTCTTCTTTAAAGGTCTGATAGAAACAGTTGAAAATCCATCTGGTTCTAGGCTTTTATTTGTTAGTAGGCTTTTCATTGCTATTTCAATTTCATTAGTCCATATTGGTCTATTTAGGTTTTCTGTATCTTCCTGGTTCAATTTGAGCAGGTCATATTTGTCTAGAAGTTTGTCAGTGTCTTCTAGATCTTGCAGTTTATTAGAATATAAATTTTCAAAATAGTTTCCAATGATCCTCTGGATTTCAGAAGTGTCTTTGGTGATATCTCCTTTTTCATCTGCAATATGTTGATTTGGGTCTTCTCTCTCTTTTGGTGAGCTTGGCTAGGAGCTTATCAATCCTACTTATCTTTTCAAAGAAACAAGTCTTTGCTGCAGTGATTCTATGTATTGCTTGTTTTATACTCAATCATTAATTTTGGCTTCAATTTTTATTATTTCCTATCTTTACTGACTTGGGCGGTGGTTAGTTTGTTTTTTTTCTAAGGGCTTGAAGTGCAGCATAAGTTTATTTATTTGGGGATTTTTTTCCACTGTAAGCACTCAATGCAATAAATTATTCTCTTAGTACTGCTTTCATACTTTCCAAAAGATTTTGATATGTCATACCTTTGCTTCCGTTTGTTTCTATGAATTTCTTGAATTCGTCTCTCATTTCTTCTTTAACCCATTCTTCACTAAAAAGAACATTGTTTAATCTCCTTATGTTCACATGGTTTCTATTATTTTTCTTGCTGTTGTTTTCTAGTTTTAATCCATTGTGATCTGATAGCATGCATGGGATTATACTGAATTTTTTGTATTTGCTAAGGCTTACATTGTGACCTAGAATATGGTATATGCTGAGAAGAAGGTAAATTCCTATTTGGCAAAGATAGTCTATAGACATCTATTAGGTCCATTTGATTTATACTGTTATTTATTTATGTTGGATATATTTTTTATTGATTTTATTCTTTAAGATCATTATTTATTGATTTTATGCATTAAGATCATTACTCCAAGCTTTAAGATCATTATTTTGTATGTTACGATATCCCCAATGCATATTGTTGAGTAAATAAAAAGGCAATCTTAGCAAAATTTATTGAGTATAAGGAAATTAAATTTACTCTGTTATATACCTATTATAAATTGAGATGTCAAATGCAAAGAATAGATTCATATTCGATGGCTCTAGAATTTTTACAATGCTGAACTTATTTGGTGCATTATATGTACAATCAACACATCATGATGGCTTCAGAAATAAACCTTATTATCATTATGCTTACAAATATAATTTTATTCATAAACAATATAGTACGTTGTGTAGGGACATGAAATTTGAAGTTGTTATACATGGCTTCAAATTCCTGTTAAACATGTTATGTGATCTTTGACAAATAACTTATTCTTTCAAAACCTCATATTCTAATCATAATATAAAAATAATACCATTGTACTTTATGAAGTCCTGTAAGAAAAACATATGGATAATGCCTAGCACAGAGTGAGTACTCAACAAACAGTAAAAATTAGAAACACATGATTTAAGTAATATTGGACTATAGAATTCTTTAATGCTTACAGAAAGATTAAAAAGCAAATTAAAATGAAAGTGTTACCTAAATACCCAACATTAAATCATGACCCAGTGATTTACATAACTCATCATCTATCCTAGTATTAGAGTGTAAGCTTTGTTTATAATCCTGTTTGGAAAGGTTTCCTCAGGCCCCAAAAAGGAACTGAAAGAATGGTCTTTGCCTAAACCTGTCAGCTTGAAGGAAAGAAGGAAATCAATGATAGGACAATTGTCAACAGAGGATTATAGTGTTTAGACTTATGCAAAAGACAAATAAGAACAAGACTAAAAAAAAACACACAGAAAAATACACATCATCAAGCAGTAAAGCACACGTCAAATTCGGTGCTGTCTTTCTTGTTTACTTTTTATCCTTCATAATTTAAGGACTCGAAGGCACTGTCTAGCTCTGAAAATTGATGTGTGGGTGGCATGGGAGTTTGGAAGATTAATTGTCAATCTGTACAGAGGCTACCTAGGCATCTAGGCTTTCTCCTTTACGTTTTGCTCCTTGACAGCAGGCTCTCCCCTACGATACAAAAGGCAGGAGCCGAAATAGACTCCTACAGCTTAGGACGGAGCAGGAGTAAGACCATTTAAGGAAGAGATAAAATTAAAGTCCACCTTTTTCCTTACTTGGATCTGAGGAAGCTGGCATCTATATTTCTGTTTCAGTTAGCCTTTGTGTGGCTGTGACTGAAAGACTTGACGAGAACAATTTGAGAGGAGGGAAAAATTTATTTGGGGCTTATGGTTTCAACGGACTTAGTCCACAGATGGCCAACTCCATTCCTCAGACCCTGAGGTGAGGCAGAAGTATGTGACAGAGGAAAGGAGCATGACAACAGTAAGCAGAGAGGGGAGGGATTTTGGGGGGACATAGACCTAAATATAAACCCTAAAGGCCTACCCCAATGACCCACCTCCCCCAGCCACACCTTACCTGCCTATATTAACCAAGCAGTCAATTCCTACCAGGGGATTAATTCACTGACAGGGTTAAGGCTCTCATAACCCAATCTTTTCACCCATGACCCTCCTTGCATTGCCTCACACGTGAGCTTTGGGGGGGACACCTCATATCTAAATCATATCAATATTCCTTGGCAGGAAATGAGAAAAATCCTTTTTGGAAACTGACATGCCCAAGAGAAGAGCCTTGGTGATGCTAACAACAGGAAGTTCTTCTCCTAAAATTTTGCAAAGGCCTACCTGACCAGCCCCACCTTCATGCAAAAAATCCACATTTTTTAAACCTATTTCTTAAATACTAGTGGGAAATCTCTTACACAAAAGATAGGATCAAAACAAACAGAAAAAGAAATTTTGAAAATAGAGGTGGTATAAGTAGTAGGAAAACATTTCACAAAAAGACAGCTGATATTCTCAGAGAGGTAAGAAAAAAATACTATTATAAAAACCAAAACCAGTTACTATTTTAATGTAGGAATCTTCCAAGAAAAAGGAAGATTTATCTAGAAAATTAAAAAGTGGTAGCAAAAGTTTTTTTTTTAAACTCAATATAAGGTATTGGATATTAGGGAACACTTCCAAAATACAAAGAAAGTTAAAATAGAAGTAATAGGTAGGAAAGTTTTATCTCACTCTCATGAATCCCAGAAAGAGAAAACAAGAGGGCAGAAATGAACACAAAAAGCAATTTAAGAAAATTTCTCTGAATAACAGGTGTTTAGTACAATAAATGAAAAAGTGTATCTACCTGAAATTTTAGAACCCATTAGATAATGAAGCAATGATGAAATCTTCTAAGTTGAGGGAAGTAGAAAACAGGTCATATAAAATGTGGTAGAAATCCTACTGGCACTGGGGGACAGCATTGGAAACCAAACAGAAAATCATTTCCAAACAAGAATTTATACCCAGCTGCACTGTTAATCACATGTGTAGGTAGACAACATTGTAGAAACCCTATCCAATGTGCAAATCTAAAAAACTTACATTCTTTCTCAGAAAGCAACTCACTGAATTGTATGCTCCATAATGTGGATGTAGCCAAGAAAAAGAAAGACATGGGTGCAAGTGGCTTTAGCCATAGAAAAGGCAAATGTAATTAATTCCCAGTGTGATAGTGAAAGTATGTTCTGGCTATACAGGAGGCATGGAAACAACCTCTCCAACATGAAAAGGGAAGACAGAGGGTTCTCTAGAAAGAATGGATATCTTTATTTCCAGTATTGGAACTGAATCCAGGGTGCTCTATCACTGAACCACATTCTCAGCTCATTTACTTATTTATTTTCATTTTGAGACAGAGTCTCAAATGTTGCTTAGGACTTCATTTGGTTGCTGAGCCTGGCCTTGACTTTCAGTCCTCCTCACTCATGCTCCCAAGGTCCTGGGACTACAGATGTGTGCCACTGAACCCAGTTGGATGTCTTTTTTAAAAACAGAAAGGAACAAGTGATGTGATAGACCTGAGAAGAGTTCACAGGTTTGGTGGTGAATTGTAGAGCAATTAGAGATAGATACATAAAATAGAGCTATGAATTAATGAAGGATCCTTAAATGGTGTGTTTATTTCCTGGCCTTGACTCAAGGTAATCTGAGAATTGAAATGGATGCTCTCAGCAAACTAGAAATAGAAGGAAATTTTCTCAGCCTGAAAGGGCATCTACCAAATTCTGTAGCTAGCACCGTACTTCATGGTGAATGGCTGTATGCTTTTCCCCTAACACCTGGAATAAGGTGAAGATAACCATACCCACCATTCTCACATTTCAGTATCAAAGTGAAAGTCTTAAACATTGCAACAAGAAAATTAAAATAAATAAAAGGTGTACAGATTGAAAAGAAAAAAATTTAAATGTCCCTATTGCAAACAATATAATTGCCTTCCTAGGAAATCCCATAGAATACACCCAAACATCAAGCAAACAAAGAAAAAAACCTACTTAGAACTATTAATAATTAAAAACTTTATAAATTTACATACACACACGCACCAACCATTTACAAGTAGCTCCTCCTAAAAATGAAATAATTAGATATATAAATCAAACAAGACTTGTGCAGGATATGTGTACTGAATACTACAAAGCCCTAATGAAAGAAATCAAAAGCCTAAATAAGTGGAGAGAGACTGATTTCATAGATTAGAATATTTGACATAGTAAAGGGGACAGTTATCTCCATATTGACTCATGAATTTAATACAGTCCAACCAAAGTCCCAGAAAGATTTTCACAGCTATAGACAAGCTGATTCTAAAATTTATAGGTAAAGGGAAAGGAACTAAAATAATCAAAACAATTTCTAAAAGAAGAATAAAATTAGAAGAATCAAACTTCACAATTTTAAATTTTATTATGAAATTCCAATAATAAAGACATTATGATATTAGCAAAAGGATAAGAAAAAAATCAATGGAGCAGAAGAGAGTGTTTAAAATAGACCCAGAGAGATGTTGCTGATTAAATTCTCAGTTAGGTCACCAAAGCAGTTTAATGGAAAAAGGGTACTTAATAAATGGTGATGGAAAAATTGGACATCTATATGCAAAACACACAGCTTTTAAAAATCCCCATTCATTTACAAAAATAAATGTAAAATACATAAATAAAATTACCTGATAGCTGTAAGCTCAGGAATAATAATGGTATACAACAGTAAATGACATCTGCTATGTCATTTATTACTCACTGTTACTATTATCTGGAGAATGTGAAGCTAATTAAAACATTGTTTCAAGCTAATATTTAAAAAATCTTAAGATTAAAAAAGCAATTTGATTAGAGAGTTTGAAAACAGATTCTTGTCCTTTGTTATCAATGTGGGAATAAGAAAACATTCCAAGTGTGTAATTCACAGATGGGGAAATTTGAGGCCCAGAGAGGTTAAGTAACTTGCCCCAGGTCATACAGCAGGATTAGTGATTATGTAATTTGTACTATATCTACCATTCCCTGTAGTATAAGCAGCATTACCTACTCTTACCATTTATTCAGATTGTGACCAACTACCAAAACTTGTATCCATCATGATTTTTGTCAGTGTCCACCCTGCCAAAATCTGAAAATGACATTGAAGTTAAAAATCTGTCCCTTCAGTCCAAGAGAGGATTAGACAAACTCTAAATAGGGGAAAGGGGTGGGAGGGGAAGGGAGGCAGTATGGGGGTAGGAAAGACAGTGGAATGAGACAGACATTATTATCCTAACTAAGTACATATATGAAGACATGAATGGTGAGAATATACTTTGTATATAACTAGAGATATGAAAAATTGTGCTCTATATGTGTAATATGAATTGCAATGCATTCTGCTGTCATATATAACAAATTATAATAAAAAATTAAAAAATCTGGCACTTGTCTCTGTGTAACCCCATCAGATCACCTTGGTTTCCATGGAAGACAATGTTTCTGTGCAGCCAGGTAACATTATACAGCTCTGAGGCAAGCAGCAATGAGGTTGCTTTGGGATGCCCTTAAATATTAATAATGGAAAACAAGAGTTTTCAGTGCTTCTTATGACATTTTCTAAATCCCTGTGGCACTCCTTCCTTTAGCAAATAAATAAAGAGGTTGAAAATTTTCCTGTGCCATTCATGTGAGCAAGAGCTATTTGGCTGAGGGGCTGTAAATTGTTTGCTTTGGTTGTTGTTATTATCTGTCTCCCCTTAAACTGGGAGGTACTGGAAATCTTCAGGGACACCATAAGTCCATGGGGTAGAAACTCTACTGCCTCAAAACCAACTGTTAGATGGGTAGACACACAAACAATAAGAAAAAGCAAGGGAAGAAGTCACCTCAAGCAAACCAAAGTACTTCAATAACAGAATCCATCAACACCACAGTGGAAGAAATGTCAGAGAAGGAGTTTAGAATGTTCATAGTTAAATTGATTTGTTAGATAAAGGATGATTTAAGGGAGAAAATACAGGAAGTGAAAGATAACTTCAATAAAGAGATAGAGATTCTGAAAAAAAAAAAAAACCTGAGGGAAAAAATCCTCAAAATGAAAGAATCAATAACCCAAATTAAAAATTTATAGGAAAGCATCCAGCAGATTAGACCATTTGTAAGAGAGATTCTGGCAATGAACACAAAATATATAGTCTTGATAATAAAGTTGACCATGGAGAAAAGACACTAAAAGATGATGAACAGAACATCCAAGAAACAAAGTAACGTGAAAAGACCAAACTTAAGGTTTATCTGGATAGATGAAGGCTTGGCAATACAAACCAAAGGAATACAAAATCTTTTTAATGGAATAATATCTGAAACACTTCCAAACCTTAAGAATGAAATGGAAAATCAAATACAGAAGGCATACAGGACCCCAAATATACAAAATTACAACAGACTCATTTATTTAAAAATGCCCAACATAGAGAATAAGAATAGAATTTAAAGGTTGCCAGAGAAAAATAACGGGGCATATTTAGAGGGAAACTAATCCTGGTCTCAGCTGATTTTTCAACCCAGATCCTTAAAGCTAGGAGATCTTGGAATGATATATACCAAGCTCTAAAAGAAAAATAGATGGCATCCAACAATACTATACCCAGCAAAATTAAGCTTCAGAACTGACAATGAAATAAAAGCTTTCCATGATAAACAAAAGTTAAAAGAATTCACAACAAGAAAGCCTACACTACAAAATATACTCAATAAAATATTTCATGAAGAAGAAATAAAAAATAAAAGTGAAAATCAGCAAAGGGAGGAACTACACTAGAAAAATAGTCAATCAAAGGAGAAACTAACTCAAATTGAAATCCAGAAAAAAATTGAAAATCATAAATAAATCAAAATGACAGGGAATAAAATAATTTCTCAATAATAATATTGAGTATAAATATCCCAAGCTCATCAATCAAAAGAAATATACTAGAAGACTGGAATTAAAAAATAAGACCCAACAATATGCTATCTCCAAAAGACTCACCTCATAGGCAAAGATATCCACAGACTAATGGTAAAAAAGTGTATCTTATAAACAAGTAGGGAATCCTATCATTATATCAGATAAAGTGGATTTCAACCCCAAGTTAATCAGGAGGTATGAAGAAGGGCATTTCATATTACATAAGGGATCTATACATCAACAAGATATAAATCTCAAATATTTATGCCTTAAACAATGGAGCACCTACATACATTAAACAAACCCTTCTCAATTTCAAGAAATAGATCACAACACAATAATAATGGGTGACTTTAACCTACCTCTCTCACAAACTTGATAGACCTTCTAAACAAAACTAAATAAAGAAGATATAGAACTAAAAATACAATTAATAATTTAGACCTAATAGACATATATAGAATATTCCATCCATCAATGACTGAATACTCTTTCTTCTCAGCAGTACATGGATCCTTATCTGAAATATATCATATCTTGGGCCACAAAACAACTCTTAGAAATACAAAAAAAAAAAAAAAAAAAAAAAAGAGATAATGCCTTGCATTTTATCAGAGCATAATGAAATGAAATTAGAAATCAATGATGAAGTAAGAAATAGAAACTACTCTAATACTCTACTAATAATACAATATTAAATGACCTATCAATAGCTGAAGAAATCAGGGATAAAATTTTAAAAAAATACTTCAAGGTAAATGAGAATAATAACACAAATTATAAAAATCTCTGGGACACAATGAAGGTTGTTCCAAAAGGAAAGTTCACTGCAGTGAGCATATTCTTTAAAAGAATGAAAAGTTATCAAATAAACAACCTAACTTCATATCTCAAAGCCCTAGAAAAAGAAGAACAAATCAACACCAAAAGCAGGAGAATACAGGAAATAATTAAAATCAGAGCTGAAATTAACAAAATTGAAACAAAAATTTCAAAAAATTGACAAGAGAATGCCACAGTCTGGCTGGGCACAAAATCACGAGCCACTCAAGCAGGAACAAACTTTATTTCTGAAACTCCCGCCAATACCACGCACGCTCCCAGGAAATATGCCGAACCACACACGCTGCATTCTCCCGGGTCACACTACACCAACAGGAAAATCCCTCCTCCGGAAATCCCTCCTACCGCATTTCTCCAACCAATGGGAACTCTCCGGGAGTCCTGCTAGAGCTCCAAAGTAGCAGGCCGAGGCGGACGGCAGGGGTCTAATATCCAATTGAATGCAGATCTTAACATAATCATATCATCTCAGTGGCTTGCTGGCGTCACCTTTCAACCAAAAATGCCATGCGTCATTCCTACTTGGCTATGGCTCTCAGCAAGAGAAAAAGTTGGTTCTTTGAAAAAAATAAGTTAAATTGATGAACCCTTAGCCAAGCTAATGAATAAAAAGAGAAAACTCAAATTACTAAAATTTGTGATGAAAAAGAAAATACCACCACAAACACTACTGAAATACAGACTATAATCAGAAACTACTTTGAAAATTTATACTCCAATAAAATAGAAAATCATGAAGACATTGACAGATTCCTAGAGATATTTGACCTATCCAAATTGAATCAGGAAGGTATAGAATTTAAACAGATCCATTTCAAGCAAAGAAATTGAAGATGCCAACAAAAGCCTACCAACAAAGAAAAGCCCAAGACCAGGTAGATTATCAGCTGAGTCTACCAGAACTTCAAAGAAGAACTAATATCAATCCTCCTCAAATTATTCCATGAATTAGAAAGGGAGGAAACCCTTTTAAACTCATTCTATGAAGCTAGTATTGATACCAAAACCAGAAAGGTTGGGAGTCTTATTGAGGAAGTTGGTTCCTAAGCTGACATGATAGAGACTTGGGACTATTTTTTCTTCTAGTAGTCACAGGATTGCTGGTCTAATGCCTAGGTCCTTGATCCACTTTGAGTTGATTTTTGTGCAGGGTGAGAGATAGAGGCTCAATTTCATTCTACTACATGTGGATTTTCAGTTTTCCCAGCACCATTTGTTGAAGAGGCTATTTTTCTCTAATGCATGTTTCTGACATACATTCATTGAAGAAACCTTCAATGAATATCCCTGATAAACTAGATGCAAAAAATTCTTAATAAAATCCTGGCAAATCACATAAAAACATATCAAAAATATACTGCACCATGATCAAGTGGGGTTCATTCAGGGATGCAATGTTGGTTCAATATAGGAAATTAATAAATGTAATTTATCAATCAAAGACTTAAAGATGAGAATCACATGATATCTCCATATATGTAGAAAAAGCATTTGACAAAATTCAGCATCCTTTTAAGCTCAAAACAGTAGAAAAACTAGGGATGGTAGGAACAATCCTTAACATTGTAAAAGCTATATATTCTAAACCCAAGGCCAACATTATTATAAATAGAGAAGAATTGAAAGCATTTACTCTAAAAACTGGAACAACACAGGTGTGCCCTCTTTCACCATTCCTATTCAACATAGTCCTTGAAACCCTAGCTAGAGCAATTGACAAAAGAAAAAATTAAATGGTTATGAACAGGAAAAGAAGAACTCAAACTATACCTATTTGCTGACGACATGATTCTATATTTATGAAACCCAAAAAACTCCATCAGAAAGCTTCTAGAACTCATAAATGAATTTAACAAAGTAGCAGGATATAAAGTTAGCACCCATTAATCAACTGTGTTCCTATACACCAATGATGAATCAGCCTCAAAAACAAACAAAAAAAAACAACAAAAAAATTGGGAATCAATGTAACAAAAGAGAAGAAAGACCACTACAATGAAAACTACAGAACACTAATGAAAAATTGAAGAAGACCTCAAAAAATGGAAAGATCTCCCATGTTCTCGGATAGGCAGAATTAATATTGTCAAAATAATCATACTACCAAAAGTGCTACAATGATTTAACACAATTCCTATTAAAATTCCAGTCAGTGATGTTCTTCATAGAGATAGAAAAGGCATTCATGAAATTCATTTGGAAAAATAAGGTGCCCAGAATAGTCAAAGTAATCCTTAGCAAGAAAAGTAAAGCAGGATAAATCACAATACCAGACCTTAAATTATAATACAGAGCTATAGTAACAAAAATGGCATGGTGTTGGCACAAAACCAGACATGAATACCAATGGAAGAGAATAGAAGACACAGAGCAAACCCACATAAATACAGTTATCTCATCCTAGACAAAGGTGCCATAAACATGCATTAGAGAAAAAATAGCCTCTTCAACACATGATGCTGGGAAAACTGGAAATCCACATGTAGTAGAATGAAATTGAGCCCCTATCTCTCACCCTGCACAAAAATTAACTCAAAGTGGATCAAGGACCTAGGCATTAGTCCAGCAATCCTGTGTCTACTAGAAGAAAAAGTAGGCCCAAGTCTCTATCAAGTCAGCTTAGGAACCAACTTCCTCAATAAGACTCCCAAAGTACAAGAATTAAAAATCAATAATCAATAAATCGAATGGTTTCAAACTAAAAAGCTTCTTCACAACAAAATAAACAACCAAGAACATGAAGAGAGAGCCTACAAAATGGCAGAAAATCTTTGCCAATAGAAGGGGAGAAAATCTATTCCACCTTCACCTCAGATAGAGCATTAATCTCCAGGTTATACAAATCGCAAAAAATTTAACACCAAAACAAACAAACAAATAACCCAATCAATAAATGGGCAAAGGAACTGAACAGGCATATCCCATAAGAAGAAATACAATCAGTCAACAAATATATGAAAAAAATGTTTCATTTCTCTAGCAATGAGAGAGATGCAAATTAAAATCACACAGAGTTCCATTTCATGCCAATCAGAATGGCAATTATCATGAATACAAGTAAAAATAAATGTTGGCAAGGATTTGGGAAAAATGTTCAGTCACACATTGCTGGTGGGACTGCAAATTGATGCAACCATTCTGGAAAACAGCATGGAGATTCCTCAGAAACTTGGAATGGAATCACCATTTAACCAAGCTATCCCACTGCTTGGCATATACCCAAAGGACTTAAAACCAGTATACTACAGTGACGTGGCATATCAATGTTTATAACAACTCTATTCACAATAGCCAAGCTATGGAACCAACTGAAGTGCCCTTCAACAGATGAATGGATAAAGAAAATGTGGTATATGTACACGATGGAATATTACTCAGCCTACAAAAGAATGAAATTTTGGCATTTTCCAGTAAATGGATGGCACTGGAGAATATTGTGCTAAGGGAAATAAGCCAGTCCCCCCTAAACCAAAGACAGAATGTTCTCTCTGATATGTGGGTGCTAACACATAACAAGGGAGGGTGGGGAAAAGAATAATAGAAATTCATTGAATTAGACAAAGAGGAATTAAGGGAAGGGAGGGGGATTGGGAATAGGAAAGACAGAAGAATGAATCGGACATAATGTTCTTATGCTCATATATATTCATATATGAATACACCACCAGTGAAACTCCATGTCATGTACAACCACAAAAATAGTATCCTAATTAGAATAAATCATACTCCATGTATGTATAATATGTCCAAATATACTCTACTGTCATGTATATCTGAAAAGAACAACAACAACATTAACATGCTCTTAAATAAGATGTCCAGATGAGAAATGAGACTGTTCCTGAACAGTCAGGAAATAATACCACATGGTATATACCCTAATGCTGAATTAATGGTGTAGAAATCAAGTCCTATATTAATCACCTAAAAATAATAAATACAAGAATATTTTGCCTGTAACTTTTCAGAATTGAAGAAAAAAAGAACAACAACAACAACAAGAACTAATAGTAACTCTTAGGAACTAGGGCATTGAATGATAGGTCTCCCAGGTGGGTAGTTTCTTCTCAAGGATGGAGTGGATTACAGAGGTGGAGTAACTTTCTTTTCTTTTTTGGAGTAATTTTCTTTGTGGTAAAGTGATCTGCTGCATGTGGGGGTGGGGGTGGAGAGTGCTGGGGATCAAATCTAAGGGCCTTGCACATACTGAACAAGTCCTGTACAACTGAGCCACATCCCCAGGCCTGGTGGTCTGTTTTTAAGGTTATCTTTCTTACTTGCAGCTCCCTTCTTATATGTTTCTGCCCAGAGAGGTCAGAAAAGAACTCATCTTTCTGTGCCCTGTTGATATCAAGGTCGTGATCAGTAACATTGTTACTGATCAGCTTTCCAGAAATTGTTATCAAACCTTGCTAATGCCCAGTGCTCTCTACCCTTAGTTTAAGGAATATGAATTTAAAAATAATACTAATGTTTATTCTCTTGTTCATGCATATACATGATTTAATTTTTAAGTTAATGTTTCATACAAATGATTAAAGAAATATATCTCTGTCCATTTGTGCTCCTTTAACAGAACACCACAGATTGGGGAATTTGTCAAGAACAGAAACTTACTGGCTCACTGCTCTGGAGTCTGGGAAGTCCAAAATCAAGGTGTTGGTGAGTTTGGAAATTCTGATTCCCAAATGGTGCCCTTATTAGGTCCTTAGATGACTTAAAATAGAATGGCAAAGAGACAAAAGGTTTAAATTCACCCTTCTATAATAGCACTAGTCCCACCCTTGAGGGCAGAGCCCTGAGGATCCAATCATTTCTCAAATGTCTCACTTTTTAATATAGTTACAATGACAATTAAATTCCAATATGAATTTTAGAGAGAACAGACATTCAAATGATAGCAAGAAACAGTCTGACAGGAATTAAAATGATTTTCTAGAACTGGCTTACTTGAACCTCTGCAGAATTTTTTGGTAGGAAGAAGAATGTATGTGAATGGTCTTCCCCAATATAATTATTGCTCACATTACAGGCAGAGCACAGCCCATATATTTCTTTTACAGCCTATAGCCCAATATCAGAGCCACTCATGCCCTCGGATGGCATCTAAAACTGCAAAACAAACAACAACAACAACAAAAAAAAAACCACCCCCCACCCCCACAAACACCACAACAAAACAAAACAACAACAACAAAAATTGGCTCACAGAGAAAAAGGTGCACTATATTTAGAGTGGCAATGAAAGCCCTTGAGCTGCTGGGCAGAGCAGAAGTGTGGCTGGTGCACAAAGCCAGGAAACCAGACTGGCTGGTCTGTCCCAGAGGAAGCTGGCATCTCATTCATTTAGAAGTTGCTTTTCTTTCCCAAACTGCTTTGTTCCCATGATTTTTCATTTTATTCCAGTCATGTTTTTATACTCATGAAATAACTGGCATTCATATGTAACATTTTGAAGAGTGAATTATTAGTGATACTCTGTATATAGAATAAACTTTTAAGTACAATCTCTATAAAAATTCTGTGCCAGGAATAGCCTTTCTGCAGTCCCAAGCAACAATTGATGTCCATAGATCTAAATATAATCACATGGGCAGAGAGTATAGCTCAGTGGTAGAGCACTGGCCTAACATGCAACCCTCAGAATTAAAAAAAAAAAAATGTAAGGAAATGAACAAAATATATACTTACACATTTGTCATCATAAATACTTTTTTGGTTGGTAAGTTTTCCTGTCATGTCATCATATTTACAATCTATGGCTTTAATGTCAGAATCTCAGTTCTTTAAAATTCTGTTGGTTCCCCCTGCCCAGTATTTCTAGTTTATTTATAACTATGTAACAACAGTGTTTATAATCTAGGCCTGGCTCCAGCAAGGTTAATGAACCACTATTTCCTAGGGAGATGATGGTGATCCAAGCTGTGTCATTGGCAAGTTGTCATCTATTGAATTCAAGAGGTTCTGGACAAACAGTAGATATTTGAGTCCTTTGAAAATCATTAGCCAGCTTGTTCTGGTGCAGCGCTTACTGTGGACCTGCCAAGGTAGGCCGTTCAGGGAAATACCAGAATACCCATCATGGTTTTTATTCTTGGGGAGCTTATTCTATGTAACTGGGCAGACAAGACTGATAATCATGAATCAAGTGCCAAACAATGTGTAGTTAATGTTAAAAGAGGGATCTGGGTCCCAGTGCCCTAATGCTTCACATGAGAAGTGTCTGAGGATGAAATTTATACACAAAGGAGATGAAGCTTAGGCTGGGCCCTCAGTCATACTAAACAAGTGCTTTGCCAGCAATCTATTCCCCAGTCCTTTTCATTCTGAAACAGTGACTTGCTAAATTTTCCAGGCTGGCCTTCAATTTGCAGTCCTCCTGTCTCAGCCTCCTGAGTACCTGGGATTACAGGCATGTCCATCAAACACAGCATTCCATTACTTTCTGACACTATAGATCTTCCTTTTGAGACTACATGAATATAATTCTTCTTATATAGTCTCTACCCAAGTCCTAGAATTTGTTGATTATTTAATTTATCATCGTCATCATCATCATCATCATCATCATCATCATCATCAGTGCTGAAGATTGAAAGCAATGTCTTGCTCAGCCTAGGCAAGTGCCCTACTGCTGAACCTTGGATGATGATCATAATAAAGATCAAATTTTAAAATGAACTGAGTATTGTCCAGGCACAGAGGTGCATGCTGTAATCCCAGCTATTAAGAAGGCCAACACAGGGGAATAGCAGGTTTAAGGCCAGATTTAGCAATTGAACAAGACCCTGTCTCAAAATAAATAAATGCAAATGAGCTATGGATGTAGTTCAGTGATAGAGCACCGCTGGGTTCAATTCTTAGTGCCACAATAAAAGGGAAAAAAAGTACTGTGTGTCTGTTGTGTGTAAGAACTTGTATTAGGAATATCATTCTTTAAAAACAATTGAACATGAAGAGTTGATCCTTTTGATTTGCTTGATTTTGTGGGGTTCTCTAAGTGAATGGCAAGCCATTTCATAGAGCTCTTCAGGCCTTTGACAGGAAGAGCAGAAATACAATTTACTATGGCATCCTTTTCAGTTACATCTTGTATTTTAGCTGAAAAAATTATATATATATTTTTTCACAGACTTATTTATTAAACTTGATATTTATCTTCAATGAAGGGAGGCAAAAGTAACCAAGAGATTAAATTGCATGACAAGGACAATAACTGGCATTAACCATGAAAAACCTACAAAAATATGAACATATTTTAAAAATGAAAAAAAAAATTGCGTAGTATTTGTTTACCCTTCAACTCCTGACCCTGAGTGAAGCTTGTTTTTGAGGGAGGAGTCAACGGTGCTGTAGGAGAGGATCCAGGGGTTGGGTCAAGCCAAAATGAATGGCATCTAGAAAGCCTTTTTGAGAAACTTTTAGCTAAGGAGGAAAGATGATGACATAATTGGCAAAAAGCTAGATCAGAACCAAAAAGATTCCTCCAGTTGTGAGTTCAAATTCAATTTCCACTAGCTTCCTTGTAATTTCTGACAGTTCTTCTTATGCTCTCACTCTTTCAGAAGCTTTGAACTCAGGTAATAAAGACTAGGACTCACTGAAGGTCCAGATGATCATTAGCCTTTTTTAAAATTAACAATAAAGTATTTCCAAATTAAGATATGTGCATTTTTTTCCAGACACAATGCCATTGTGCAGTTATCAGAGTACAGTATAGTGTAAACCTAAGTTTGATTTGCACTGGGAAACTCAAATATCATGTGATTGAACTTATTGCTTTATTTGTTTTATGCAGTGATTTGGAACCAAACATGCACTAGTACAGAGATATGCCCGTATTTTACTTTTGCAAACTTTATAAAAACTTAGACTTGTTAATACATTATTAAGTCCCCACCAAATACTTCAGAAGAGGCCAGTGCAAGTGAGGAACCCTACATTTGAAGCTTTATTAGTTTCATGGTAGATCCACCTCAGGATGATTGTTGTAGGAACAAATTTGAAATTCTTAGTAAGGCCTAGTGAGAATATTTGGAAAAAAATTACTGACAATCATCTTTAGGAGGTGAGTACTTAGAAACAATAGGTGTCAGCTGTAGGTTTAAGTTCAACAAGAAAAGTCACTAATTTCTGTTTTTCAGTGTTTGGCTCTAGATCTTTTTTCCCTCTCAGCCTATAGACATCCTCCCTGCAACCTCATCTACTCTGAATGTCTCAATTGCCACACGTATGTAGATGATACCCAAATCTAAATCTCTAGCTCAGTACCTCTCCTGAACTTTTGAATTGTATATCCCACCATCCTGGGATACGCCTACCTCAAGTAGAAACTCTCTTCCTTTTCAAATGACCTTACCTCCTGTGATCTGACCAAACCCTGGAGACTGAGGACCACAGTGCAGGCCCAGGATGTATGTGTACTGGATGTTTGATATTGTGTTACAATATCATAATCACATCAGTTACTAAATCTTGTTGGAGTTCATGCTGAATATTTCTAATACAACACTCTCTAGTGGTATCACATCCATCCAGGCCACTCTGTTCTCTCATGTGGATAATTGCAATACTCTTATCTCTGTCTTCATCTCACCCCTTCTTCCAATTCCTTGTTCACACTGTGGCCAAGAGATTCAATTGTGTGGCCTGAATGAGCTCTTTGGTAATGGAGCCCTGATCTAGAGCACTCGGCTGATCACTCTTCAAAGCCTTCCCATTGTCCTGGGAATGAAGTTCTAAGTCTTCTACCCCTCTCTCATGGATCTGCACCAGGCTCAGTCCCACCTCTAGTCTTATTTCTTGGCTCTTTTCTGAAATAACCCCTGTTCCAAACACTCTGAGTATCTTTAAGTTACTCAAATTGCCCCAGGCACTGGATTCCCAGAAATTTTCACCCCTCAAATTTGATCAGACACCAGGTATAGTGACTCTGTCTCCTGAGTACTTTTCTTTCATTTCCATACTGTTGCCACTCTGGCTTTCACCATGTCTCTCTCTGTGATAACCTCCTCAGTGACCTCTTCTTGATCCCAGCTCCTTTCAATTCTTTTTCTACCCTGCCAGCAGAATGACATTGCAGCAACAAAATTTTATCCTATTTTTTTTCCTTAACACAATAATGACATGTATTGACTTTTTGGACAGAAATAAATGCCTTTGCTGGTACGGTCCTTCCTGCCCCACTAGATCTATAGTTTCATTTTTTACCACTCCTTCATATAACCCATTTGC
Organism: Callospermophilus lateralis; assembly: GCF_048772815.1. Classification (NCBI taxonomy): domain Eukaryota; kingdom Metazoa; phylum Chordata; class Mammalia; order Rodentia; family Sciuridae; genus Callospermophilus; species Callospermophilus lateralis. Next base: position 71,504,264 of record NC_135316.1, read on the forward strand.
CAAACTGACCTCACACAGTTCTCTAAACAACATGTATCTTTTTCTACCTCTTTTCTTCATGGAGCATCTTCGGTGGCCAGGCTTACGTTATTCCTCCATTCATCTATCATCAGTCAGCTCAATGTCATTTTCACCCAGTTTCATTCAAACAACTACTTTTTGTCCTCCTGATATTGTCTATGTCACACATTCAATTTTCCAGGTGGACCACACACTTCTAGGGTTGTTTATACATTTTTAGATTTTCTACAATAGTCACTGATTATTTTTATATTCTAATAAAATAAAAGGATTGTGAGGAGTCACCTATTGAAGGAGGCAGTGGTATATAGGTACATAAAAGCAAGGTGTAGAGGGATAAATTGGGCCACAAGATGGATGGTTTTGTATCTGTTTCAAACATCTGAGGGGCTTTCATGGAGAAGGGCCGAGATAGCCATATGATGGAAATCACATGGAAGGAGATTTCCTTTGCTATAGGAAAGCTGAACAGAGTTGTTTGAAGAATAAATGGGCTGCTGGATCAGGACAAAATAAATGAATTAGGGGCTGGAATTGTGGCTCAGCGGTAGAGTGCTCATCTTGAATGCATGAAGTATCGGTTTCAATCCTCAGCACCATATAAATTTAAAATAAAGATATTGTGTCCAACTAGAACTAAAAAATAAACATTTTTTTTAAAAGAAATAAATGAATCACCTCTGTGTCTGTTTAGAGACAGGACCATTCTCCCAACTAGAATAGAATTTTTGTTGAAAGGTAGACATCCACTTGGCCTGACCAGGGCAGATGGCCTGTGAGGTCCCAGTATTCTTTGCTTTTCACCACTCTTTTCTGGGATAAAGTAAGGGATTCTCTGCACTTATCCCCTAAAACAGATTGACATAATATTATTCAGAGTATTCCAGTATAGCTAGAAGAGCATAAACCTTAGAATTAAGGCTTAGGCTTATCTTTTTATCTTTTGTCAGGAGTGTTTGATAGAACCCTTTTCCTTCTTCATATTATTTTTTTCCTTATCTGTTTTCTTATCAGGATTCCATTTCTGGTACAATACATAGAACACTGTAGTAGTAAATGAATTATTTTTCTGTTTCCTATGACACTTGTATCACTCTATCCTGTGTTAAATTCCGTGTTATTTTGGATGATCTACCCATTTAGAATGTGAGGTAAGTCTTAACTTTTGTATAAACTCTGCAGCCTTATATCTACCTTTAGCAAGGATTTCATAGTGATTATTAAACTGAGTTAGATTGAGACAACAGACTATACTAATCCACTTTACAATCAATAATCCACCAGAGGAATTAAGATAGATAAAACAAACAGAAAACCATGAACATGGAACCATAGTCTACTCTGACTTACATTAAAGTTGTTTCTAAAATGTGACAAGTACTGGCAAGTTACAGGGTGGGAAGATGGATAGTGCTACAGGGAATTTGGAACAACATCACGGGGTATTCTCCTATATCCTGAGTTAGCCTCAAGTGGTCCTCAGAAAAATATGACAGGCAGCCTTTCTGGGATGTAGGAAATATAGCAAACCCTAAGAATTCAGCCCATTATTAATGTTGGCCAGGAATGGCACACAGTATGAATAAGTAAATACCAGAATTCACAAAGCAAGAATGCCTGTCTCTTTTATAGGTACCTTATAATGGAATTGTCTGACAAAGGGAAAGAAAGAAGCAACCAGATTTCTTTTTTTTAATTTTAATATTTGTTTTTTAGTTACAATTGGCACAATACCTTTATTTCACTTATTTATTTTTATGTGATGCTGAGGATCGAACCAAAGTCTTGCACATGCGAAGTGAGCGCTGTACTGCTGAGCCACAACCCCAGCCCAGCAACCAGATTTCTTAAAAGTAGTGGGAGAGGGGTTGGTTGCTCTTGACTTATAGGATTTTTTTCCCCTCTGTGGGTAGCAAAACTGCTCATCTGTCCCTTGGGCTTTATGACAAGTATCCCAGAGTATCTATTTGAGATCTATTGATCTGTATATCATCCAACTTCTCCAAGAAAAACTATATCCTGTTTGAAGTAAAAAAGAAAAAATAAAGTGCTCATCTTTTTAGAGGTAGAAAGAGGTCAGAGGGAGAGAATAGTGGAAATAGGCTAAAGGAAATGTGTTTGGATAGGGAGTGAGATATCTTGCAGCTTAGGAGCAAAATGGCCAATTGGCAAAGGAAGATTTTCCTCAAAAATCAAATGGAAACCCTTGACTAATCTGCATCCAGCCCTGTTGGCTGGCCTTCTGCAGCAGCTGAGGTGGGAGATGGTGACAATTCTATGCAGGTCCTGGGTGGAGGAAAGGCATTCCCGTGGTGTGTCATATCTGCATTAAATAACCACAAAATTTTCCTGTGCAACATCATTTAAATCACTTTGGATCATTCTAAGCTCAACCATATAAAATGTTAAAGAACAAGACCAAAGGGAATAGTGTAAAACTTCATCCAACCATTTTTCAAAAGGATTTATTCTTCACTTTTTTAAAATACTTTTTTAGTTGTAGTTGGACACAATATCTTTATTTTATTTTTATGTGGTGCTGAAGATTGAACACAGGGCATTGCCCATGCTAGGTGAGCGCTCTAGCTCTGAGTCACAACCCCAGCCCCTGTTCACTTTTGATTAGGGCTGACTGTGAACATCAAGATCCACATTCAAAATCTAAATAGGGACTTCTGTGAGGAATAATAATAAAGAGGAGACAAAGAGACAAGGTGCAGAGGAAGGAAAGATGGCAGAGTGGGTCCTTGTCCAAGCGGCCACATTTATTTATACCAATAGTTTACATTAGGTCATTAGTACCATAACCATATTATTGTTTAGAGTATCAGTAAGGTTGCTTATTGTGCAGTTACATTGTATAGTTACAAAATGTAATGTTAGGAGCTTTGTGTAGTTCTCAAGAAAGTCCGTTGTCTGAAATTACTGTTAGGCAGATTCAGAGCACCTGAGCCTGGTGAAATATTGCAGTTATCAAACGAGTTCCTTTATTCCCAGGAGTTATGTGTCTAAGATTAAGGTGAAAGCTGATAAGACTCTAGTATTGAGGGCATTACCATAGCAACCAGGCATCCTATGTCTTTGCATAGAAACTTTTCCAGACACCAAGAATGCCACCACCATGAAATAATCAGGGACCCCAATTCCAAACACAGAACTCCTATAGATTTCTTCATATTTTCATTGAAGAACTGATTTTCTTACCTTTTTTCCACCAAGTTCTACAGACTGGGCTGTATCTCTCTGCTTCTGAGGCTGTCACCTAATATCAGGATTTATAGTTGCTGAAACTTGCTTCAATAATTCACAAAGAATAGAATCCATCTTGTGCTCTCCCTTTTCACAGTTGGTTCAGTGACACAAACAGATGAAAAAACATACTTTCTGCCAGTGAAATAAATAGACTGGACTCAGAGACACCCTAGGAGGAATAAGATTGAATGAGTTACCACTGCTACCTGTGCTCCCAACCGTGCACAACTAGATCAGATCAGAAGCAGAGCCTGCTGTGTGGTGTAGTCTGGGCTGTAGTATCCTGGGGCTGTAGGAAACCTGCCTTCTACAGGCTTTGTTTTTCATTTTAAGGACAAAATGCAATTTAGAATTTGTGTATTTACAATTTATAACATGTGACATTTGTTTGCTAATTATGGTAGCAACTTGTTGCACATTATGTATACAATGCTGCAGAAGAAGGTGTCCTTTATTTCCCAGTAGCATCTGACAATAGGGCACGAGTAAAGCTTGCAAATCTTGGTATCCAGAAGAAATGGCCTCCTGAGGCCAAGCTGTGGCTTTGGGTTTCTTTAATAGTATGTATGGGAAGTTCTGTGTCAGACTCCTATCCCCAGTTTCACCTCAGCCCAAGGAGGGGCCTGGAACCTGTTAGGCCTTACAGTGTCCTGACTCTGTTGATAGATTCCATTCATTAAAATTCAGCAGCAGAGGCAAATGCCTCCTTCCTGCAGCCAGCTCCTCTCCCTGAGCAAACACTCTCCCTCAAAGGCTGTGAAGACCACCATGTCCACAGCCAATTTCAACACTTGGTTCCTCCCTGAAACCAATAACTGGGCCCACACCATATGGTGAATATATGCGTCTGGATAAAGAATGTAAATATTATCAAAATGACCATACTACCAAGAGCCCTATACAGATTTAATGCAATTCTGATCAAAATCCAATGGCATTCGTCATAGAGATAGCAAAAGCAATCATGAAATTCATCTGGAAAAAATAAGAGACCCAGAATATCTAAAGCAACTCTTAACAGGAAGAGTGAAGCAGGTGGCATCACTATACCAGACCTGAAACTATACTACAGAGCAATAGTAACAAAAACAGCACCAAAACAGACTGGTAGACCAATGATACAGAATAGAGGACACAGAGACTAACCCCCCCAAACAACAATTATCTGATATTAGACAAAGTGGCTAAAAACAGCATTGGAGAAAAGATAGCATCTTCAACTAATGGTGCTGGGAAAACTGGAAATCCATATGCAAAAAAAATGAGATGAAATCTCTATCTCTCACCATGCACAAAACTCAACTCAAAGTGGATCATGATCCAGGAATTAAACCAGAGATTCTGTCTAATAGAAGAAAAAATAGTCCCTAATCTGCATCATGTGGGATTAGGCCCCAACTTCCTTAATAAAATTTCTATAGCACAAAAATTAAAACCAAGAATCAATAAATGGGATGGAATCAAACTAAAAAGTTTCCTCTCAGTAAAAGAAACAATCTATAAGATGAATAGACAGCCTACACCCTGGGAGCAAATTTTTACCCCCCACACATCAGATAGAGCTCTAATCTCTAACGTATATAAAGAACACAAAAAGCTAAACAGCAAAAAAACAAATAACCCAGTCAACAAATGGGCCAAGGACCTGAAGAGACGCTTCTCAGAAGAGGATATACTGTTAATCAACAAATATATGAAAAAATGTTCATCATCTATCGCAATTAGAGAAATGCAAATCAAAACTACTCTAAGATATCATCTCACTCCAGTCAGAATAGCAGCTATTATGAAGACAAACAACAAGTGTTGGCAAGGATGTGGGGGAAAAGGTACACTCACACATTGTTGGTGGGACTGCAAATTGGTGCAGTCAATTTGGAAAGCAGTATGGAGATTCCTTGGAAATCTGGAAATGGAACCATCATTTGACCCAGCTCTCTTTCTCCTTGATTTATACCCCAAAGACTTAAAATCAGCATACTACAGGGACAAAGCCACATCAATGTTTATAGCAGCACAATGCACAATAGCTAAACTGTGGAGCCAACCTAGATGCCCTTCAGTGGATAAATGGAGAAAAAAAAAGTGCATATACACACAATGGAATTTTACTCAGCAATAAAAGAGAATAAAATCATGGCATTTGCAGGTAAATGCATGGTGTTGGAGAAGATAATGCTAAGTGAAGTTAGCCAATCTCCAAAAATCAACTGCCAAATATTTTCTCTGATATAAGGAGGCTGACTCATAGTGAGGTAGGGAGAGGGAGCATGAGAGGAATTGGTGAAGAAAGGCAGAAAGGTGGGAGGGTAAAGGAGGAGGAAGGGGATTAGCAAGGATGGTGGAATGTGATAGACATCATCATCCAAATTAAGTGTACAAAGACATGAATCGGTCATGTCAACATACTGTATATACAACCAGAGATATGTAAAATTGTGCTGTACACATGTAATGAGAATTGTAACACATTCTGCTGTCATTTTTTTTTTTAAATCAAAGAAAAAAAAGTGCTCTCTCTGGCAACAACACTGTTTTAGCCCTTTCCTCACAAAGGTGAACTCTCTTGGTGTTTAGACTATCATGGCTCCAGAAGCAAGGGGTAGTATAGGACCCATGGCAGGATCTGCAGGAGGCAGCTGGCTCCCCAGGGTTTTGCCACACACACATACATCCGAGTCTCCAACTGCATACTTTCCCCACACCATGGCCCAAACATTAATCCTCCAGTGGTGGGAAAACTAATGTCCAAGACTGTTTCCTTTTCCTTCCTTCCTTCCTTCCTTCCTTCCTTCCTTCCTTCCTTCCTTCCTTCCTTTCCTCTTTCCTTCTTTCCTATCTACTATTCTCTAGGTGATATAGAAAAATAATCACTTTTATGAATCTGTGGCCTCTTTGGACCTTTATATTCTGCATTTCAATAACAAAAACAGACAGGAAGAAAGAAATACAGGATTGGGTGAGACAGACAGAGCTTTGATTATTTTCCAACCAATGATTAGTTATATAATAATGAACATGTCTATATCTTCTATGAGCTTTCCTTTCTTATAAAAAGGTGCCAAGGACATGCACTGGAGAAAAGATAGCCTCTTCAACAAATGGTGCTAGGAAAACTGGAAATCCTTATGCAACAAAATGAATTGAACCCCCCTCTCTCAATAGGCCCTAATCTTTATCATGTGGAATTAGGCCCCAACTTCTTAATAAGACTCCTATAGCACAAGAATTAAAATCATGTATCAATAAATGGGATGGACTCAAACTAAAATTTCTTCTCAGCAAAAAAAAAAAAAAAAAAAAAAAAAAAAATCTGTAAGATGAATAGACAGCCTACATCTTGGAAGCAAATCTTTACCCTTCAAACATCAGATAGAACAGTAATCTCTAGGGTATGTAAAGAAGTCAAAAAGCTAAACACCAAAAAAAAAAAAAAAAACCCCAAAAAACAAATAGGCCAAGGACCTGAAGAGACACTTCTCAGAAAATGATATACTATCAAATCAACAAATATATGAAAAAATGTTCATCATCTATCGCAATTAGAGAAATGCAAATCAAAACCACTCTATGACTTCATCTCACTCCAGTCAGAATGTCAACTATTATGCATACAAACAACAATAAGTGTTGTTGAGGATGTGGGGAAAAAGGTACACTAATATATTGCTGGCGGGACTGCAAATTGCTGCAGCGAATATGGAAAACAGTAGGGACATTTTTGAAAAATTGGGAATGAAGCCACCATTTGCCCCAGCTATCCCTCTCCTTGGTCTATACCCAAAGGACTTAAAATCAGCATACTACAGGGACACAGCCACATCAATGTTTATAGCAGCACAATTCACAACAGCTAAATTGTGGAAACAACCTAGATGTCCTTCAGTAGATGAATGGATAAAGAAAATGTGTATATATACACAACAGAATTTTATTCAGCCTTAAACAAGAATGAAATTATGGCATTTGCTAGTAAATAGATGAAGCTGGACAATATCATAGTAAGTGAAATAAGCCAATTCCAAGGAACCAAAAGCTGAATGTTTTCTGATATGTGGATGCTAACCCACAGTAAGGGAGTAGGGTAAGGAAGCACAGAGGAACTTTGGATTAGACAGAGGGGAGTGAGGTGAGGTAGGAAGGATAGTAGAATGAATCAGACATTATTATCATATGTGCTATATGATTACATGACTGGTGTAATTCTACATAATGTACAACCAGAAGAACGAGAAGTTATACTCCACTTATGTGTGATGTTCAAAATGCATTCTATTGTCATGTATAACTACTTAGAACAAATAAAAAAATAAAAAATAAATTTAAAAAATTCTTTATGTCAGAATCACAGCAAATAATCAGTTCCTAAAATAATCTAAATTATTTATTAATAAATAAATAAATAATTTAACTTATTTATTAAGTAATCTAAAATAATCTCTAAAATACATTTGTGATCTACTTCACAGTGTTACTGTGGCTCACTCTAAAGTCTCAATAAATACGAACTCTTAGAATTATGATTTTTTTTCCTTGTTTTTTGTTGTTGTGCTGATGGTGGTTTGTGGTACTAATGATAGAACTGAAGAATGCTCTACTAGTAAGCTACATTCCCATCTCCATTTTCCTTTTTCCTTTTTTCTGGAACATGGACTCCTAGTGACTCAGCCTCCTAAGTATAATTTGTCTTTTTGAAGAATATTCTCTCTGTTTTTGAAGATGTTGTAGAAAGAACATACATGATAATGAAAATATCCTCAAAATTTATTTTCCCATGTAGAATATATTTAGTTTCAACTTAAAATATTCACTATCCTAAACCAAATTTTATTCTCAGTGTCATATTCTATTCACTATTCCATAAGGTCCAGGATGAGCAAGTAGGAATATGTTATGAAATGGCAGTAAGAGTTCCATGTTCCAGCATATGCTGAAGTGTACCTGTGTATGTCAATGTGATCTTTCAGATTAGTAGAATGAGTTTAATATGAGTGAGCAATACAATATGACTACTGTACAAAGCACTTCTCAACTTAGGCTGTATTATTATAAAGCGGCCTCCCCATTACAAAACAGAATGGGACTCTTTTATAAGCAGCCAATCGGGCTATTCTTCAACTATCATTTGTTATTATTCATCTTCTATAGGATTATGTTTTGGCAGAATATATCCAAAGAGATGTGAGTAGGATGGTGAAAGTGCTTGAACTTAAGCCACATAAGTTATGAGAGAAGAACCAGGAATAATTAGCCAAGAGAAACAGTGCTTGATTTGGACATGGCTAAATATCTCCAGCTCTTTGAAACTCAACCATAGCTACTTTGTCAAAAATATAATTAAATATATTATTTATGATGTTTCATAATCTATTTTTTTCTCTAACTCATTCAATGAGTTCATACTATTGGTTATTTGTATTTTTATAAATTCTTTTTCCATATGTATATATACTTGACTTTCATATTTTATTTGTGTCAATCTAGTGCCTACCCTAATGAAGAGTGCTATATTTTAAATTCAGATTCAAAGAATGCATGAACTTTCAGAGTTTAGAGTTCTTGGACTTATTTCCCTAAATTGTGATGTGTGTATTAGAAATTACATAGTTTATACCATATAATACACATTTTCCTTAATAACCTGGGATAAATAAACCATATTCCTGTGGTTGGCTAATTATTATATTTTATTTAATGTTATTTCTTTTTATTCTGCAAGTTTGGAGGTGTGTGTGTGTCTCTCTCTCTCTCTCTCTCTCTCTCTCTCTCTCTCTCTCTCTGTGTGTGTGTGTATTCTCACTGTGTGGATAGATTTGAAAAAATATATATTTATGTAATTTTACTTTTATTTAATTGCTTTCTTTTGCATTTGTTTATGATTTAGCCTTGTTTTGTTTTGACTTAGGTGGGATATAATTATATACAGGTTTGAACTGTTTTGATCTTACATTTGCTTGTTTGTTTCTATATTGGTTTTTGTCCTTAACCCTACTTCTTTAGTTTCTCTCCACCCCAATACCAAATTTTCATGCTCTCTCTCCTCTTTTGTATTTTAATTACTTTTAGTTATTTTCTTTTGTAATTCCTTCTTTATAGTCAACATCAGCTACCTATCTCCTGACTCTCTTTTGTTTACTTAACATATTTCAAACTTTTCTTGCCTTCCTACCCTATTTTCTCTATACTTAAGAAACTTTAATTTAACTGACTAATAGAATTAGATAGTTAATGTAATTCATACCCCATTCATGTTGTTGTGATTATTGATAGAATACACGACATAGTAGACACCTGCTGTTTAATTCTTGATTGAGTTCGTGATTTTTTATTTTTGGTATTGATGGTACTGATGCTCACCTCAACATTCCTATATAGGTGGCAATTATTGCTATAGATGTCAAAGTGGACAGCAGACACTGTACATCTGTTGCTAACAGTAGTGCTATTCCTGGCTCCCACTTGCTGTAAGAGGGGCTGGGAAGTGATCGGGACATTTCAAGATCATAGAGTCGAGATCTCACTGTGGAGCAATACTCACAATTCTGCCAAGTAAGTAACAGCAAATCTCACTCCACACATGATGATCTAGCCCCACCTGATCCTTCAGATTACTTCAAGGGCAGAGAATTGGGGAAACAAAACTCTCAAACCAAAAAACAAAAACCAAAACCAAAAACAAAAAAACAGGTCTCAAGGAGAAACAATCAGAGGAGCATCTCAGGTTGCACATTGGATAGCTATTCATAAAGCAAAAAAGATAACTATCCACAAGAGGACTTAAAGGAGGAAGGAGAATCCATCTAAACTGATGCACAAGTCCAACCAAGACCTCTGAAGACATGAGGAAATAGGCCAAGAAATCTCCTCCAAAATTCAGAATCTCCCAACAAAGGATACCACAGATATGGAAGAAGATGAAATTTCAAAGATTATAAAAATGATTATTAAAACGTTAAACTAAAAGAAGATCTAAGCAATGAATGAAGAAAGCTAATATTGGAGATAAAAGATCACTTCAATAAAGAAATAGAAGTATTGAAAAGAAACCAGTCAGAACTCATGAAAATGAAAGACACAAATCACACTTCACAATAGCTCAACTGTGGAACCAACCCAGATGCCCTTAAATGGATGAATGGATTTTTTTTAAAAATGTGACATATATACACAATGGGATATTACTCAGCAATAAAGGAGAATAAATCATGGCATTTGCAGGTAAATGGATGGAATTAGAGAAGATAATGCTAAGTGAAGTTAGCCAATCCCAAAAAACCAAATGCCAAATGTTTCCTTTGATATAAGGAGGCTGATTCATAATGGGATGGGGAGAGGAAGCATATGAGGAATAAAGGACCTCTAGATTGGCCAGAGAGGGTGGGAAAAGAAGGGAGGGAGCGTGGGATTATAAATAATGGTGGAATATGATGATCATTATTATACAAAGTGCATACGTGACATTATTATACAAAGTACATGTATGTGCAAAAACTTTGTATAAAACCAGAGATGTGGAAAATTGTGCTCTATGTCTGTAATAAGAATAATACATTCTGCTGTCATATAATAAAAAAACAAACAAACAAAAATTCCACTGGAAACCATCACCAACAGATTAGATTTCATAGAAAACTTGAGTCCTTGAGGACAGAACTTCAACTTCAGGCTTCCAAGACAGGGTAAAGGCTCTCAGATGGGGGTGCTCTGGCGGCCAGCATGGAGGTGGCAGGACCAGCTGGAGCTGGGGGAGTCACTAACTCTGAGGGAGAAGTCACCCAACCAGAGGGCTGAAAGTCCAGGGAGGGAGCAGAGGCCCCGCGGGGGTGACTGAGCCCCTGGTGGCAAGTCTCTAGTCAGAGTCCAGGACAGGCCTCTACCTTTAAGGCAGAGTGCCAAGGTGACAGGAACCCTGCACTCCCCGGAAATCCGAATGCTTTGGTCATAATTGATCCCTGCAACGCTCCAGGACATTCAGCTGGAAGGTGGATGGTCATAGAGCGGTTTTTAGAGCAGAGCTGAGGGCTCTCTGAAGCTCTAGCAATGTTTTCGTGGTTTAGAGGTCTAGGCTTCGGCTTGGGCCAGTCCTTGGGTCAGGTGGGAGACAGCTTGGCTTCCCCCACTGGCCAAGTCTCCAACTGCATCATAGATAGGCCTGTGGAGGTCTCCAAAGCTGTGGAAGACGGTTCACTTCGTTGTCGAAGAAAAAAAATTGAAACCACAGAATCAAGGTTGAGATCAGAGAATACAAGACTTAAAAAGTATTGTACTGATCTGGAAAAAAAGGATGAAGCATCACAGCTTCAGATAAACCTTCAATCTACAAGTTACCCAAATCAGCTGCAACAGAAAGAGGTAGACATCAGCCATCTTCAAGCAAGCCAGATGGCACTACAGGAGCAGGTGTTGAGCCTGCAGTCAGCTGCTCAATCAGTACCTTCAGGAGCGGGTGGTGTACCAGCAACCAGCGCACCTTGTTCATTTGGTTATGGATTCAGCCATCATTTGTCGCCTTTTTGTGATGATGCCAAGGACTTTAGTGACATAATTTCATCACAACAGGAAATAAACAGTTTGAAAAATGAAGTTTCAAGACTTGAGTGTGAAGTTGGCCATTGGAGGCGTAACACGCAGGCACAAGGAACAAATGATTCAGATCAAAGTGAAATCAGCAAACTACACCATACAATTAAGGTCCTGGAACAAAACCGAAATCAGGACATGGATCATCACCAACATGAAATGTCCGTTTTGCAGAATGCACATCAACAGAAACTGGCAGAGTTAAATCACCAGCATCAACAGGAGTCAAATGACTATGAAGGACGGATCGCAGAACTGGAAAAGCTGTTACATCAAGGTGACTCAGGAGTTAGTGTCACTGATGAGTCTCAAGTCTGGGAGATGCAAAACACTATTCAGGTTCTACAAACTGAAAAACTAGAGTCCACAAGAAGAATCAAAGAACTTGAGGATACAATCAAAGTCATAAAGAAAAAATTATCTTCTGCAGAACACGACAGAGGTGTGCTGAAGAGAGAAAAGGAGCGGCTCAGTGTGGAAAAGAGACAGATAATTGAAGAGTGTGAAACCCTGAAAGTGGAATGTAGTAAATTGCAGCCTTCTCCGATGGAGCAGAGTGATCCTGCTGCAGAAAAGGGAACAATTTCTCCGCAGAGTTCATCAGTGGGAGAAGTGTTCAGACTCCAGCAAGCCCTGTCTGATGCTGAAAGAATGAGACTGAGTAGTTTAAGACAGGATACCAGCCTTGCTGAAGACAATCTGAAACTTCAAATGCATGTCCAAGTTTTAGAAAAAGAGAAGTCATTATTGAGTCAAGAAAAGGAAGAACTTCAGATATCACTTTGCAAACTGAGCTGGGAATATGAAGTCATTAAAAGTGCGGCTTCAACAGACATGAATTTGAATGTACAAATACATGACTTAACACTGAACTTGGAGGCTAAGGAGCAAGAGCTGTATGAGAGTATTAACGAAAAGGAAATGCTGATAGCTCAGTTAGAATATCTGTACAGTGAACACCGGGAAACCACAAAGCACATGAATTGGATAATAGATGAGCTATCAAAACAGAAAAATGAAGGAGATGGTCTAATCAAGAAGTTGAAACAAGATCTGAATGATGAGAAAAAGAGAGTTCATCGACTTGAGGAGGATAAAATGGAGATAACTAAAGCGTTGCATGTACAGAAAGACAAGTTAACTGAGAGTGCACTGAGCCTCTGTGGTTTGCATTTAACCAAGCAGAAGCTTGAAGTTAAAGTCAAAGATTTAGTAGGTCAGCTACGTCGTTCACAAAAAAGTAGTTTAAACATCCAGCAGGAAAACCTGGAACTTAAGGAGTACATTAGCCAAAAGGAAGAGGAACTATGTAGAGTTCAGAACCAGTTAAGACATGCTGTTAATGAAGACTCTAATTTTAAGGATGACTTGCTTAAAGAAGGGGAAGTCGAAATTACAAACTTGAAGCAAAATCTTGCAGAAGTAGAACAGCTCAATGAAAATTTAAAGAAAGTTGCTTTTGATCTGAAAATGGAAAATGACAAGTTGATTTCAGCATATGAAGATGTAAGGCATCAGTTGGAAGAATCTATTGCTGGTAACAACCAAATTTCTCTAGAAAAAGACACTATTATGGAGACGCTGAAAAGAGAGAAAGAACAGATACAAGCAGAACTGTGTCAGGCCAAAAAGAGACTGTTGGAAGAGGCAAACAATTACAGGCAGACTATTCAGGAACTCTCAAATGTATGTAATTGGAATACCTCTGCCTTACAGCTGGAACAGGAGCATGAAGTGCAACTCAGTCAAGAGAAAGACTTTGAAATAGCAGGACTCAAAAAGAATATTGAGCAAATGGCTACTGATCTAAAAGAAACTAAGGAAATATTGGCATCTTGTTTAGAAGAACAGAAGCAATTGATGCAACTTATAAATGAGAAAGAAGTTTTTATTGGCCAACTCAAACAAGAAAGTTCAGAACTGCAAAAGGATTTAGATAAGTGTTCTCAGGCCTTAAAACAAAATGAAACTTTAAGGCAGACCATAGAGGCAAAAGACCGAAGTCATAGCTCCACGAAAGAAGAAAACAGACATCTGCAAGAAGAATTGGAAAGACTTAGGGAACAGCGGAATCAAGTTGGAGCTGTGGCTGAGCCTCAAACCCTTGATAGTATCACAGAACTAGAATCTGAGGTATCTCAACTGAATGTCATCAAGAATCGTCTGGAAGAGGAAGTTACACATCATCAAAAGGTCATTGAAGATCAAAACCAGAGTCAAAAGCAACTACTTCAGTCTCTACAGGAGCAGAAGGAGGAAACAGATAAATTCAAATACCAGTATGAGCAGATGAAGGCTGCACATACCCAATTGTTTTTTAAAAAAGACAAGGAAATTAAGAATTTGCAGAAAACCATCGAACAAATAAAAGCCCAGGGGCATGAAGAGACACAGGACATTCAAACAGAGAATGCTGATAGTTTTCCAGAAACAAAAGTGAAAAGCCTTAATATAGAAAATGAGAGTGAAAACCATGCCATATGTAAAGCCAAAATGGAAAACTTTGTGAAAAGAATCAAAGGACGAATCCTTGAGATTCAACTTTGTAATTCAAAGAATGTATCTTTAACCAAACAGTTCAATCAGCTGTGTAAATATGAGGTTGAGAAACTCACTCAAATTATCCAGCAGAAAGAAGTGGAGAGAGGAGCTCTTTGTGCTAGAATGTCTCCAGTTTCATACACCTAGGATGTCCTTGACCTCCAGCAGCAACTCCAGACTTCATTATGGAAAGAGAACAAGGATTATTTGGTAGTATACATTTAACTATTTCAATTGTTAAATTCAATTTTCTAGGTGTTAAATATAGCCATTTTGAATGGGAAGATTCAAAAGTGTCCCCAACATACCCTTGAGACCAGAGGAGCAAACTAGGCTTAATAGTTCTTTATCAGGACTTTTTGTTCAACATTGTCCAACTACTAAAACAAAATTACACTTGGAGGGCCCAGATATGAAATTTAGTGGTTCAATTCTAAGATTCTCTTTATCAAAATTCTTTAATCAAAACCGATCCATTTCACTATTTCAATTGGCTACAAAGTCACTTCAGGTTAAATTCAATTTTCTAGGTGTTAAATATGGCCATAAGGAAAATGATTTCTACACGTTAAATGTGAGTCAAACCAAAAGTCTTAATACATCAATCATTTCCAATGGAAAAGTTAATTTGTAAGAATGTATCATTAAAATCTGGACTGTTTATCTAAACGCTTCTCTGGGTTATCAAAAAAAGGATTTAAAATTAATCTTTTTATTTTTGTAAATTAAGATAAAAGATGAATCAAGAGTTTCCAGCTTGAGCTGGGTGAAAGTCGGAGAGGAGAGAAAGCAGATTATGTGGCAATTGCTTCTCTGACACCCGTAGTTTCTAGAACCATTAAGAACATTTTTATTAAAATTAATTTAGTATGAAACACATTTTTAAATACAAATTATATTATAATTAAATATAAATTAATATTATTACCTTTAATTTAAATTTATTTTAATAATTAATTTTATGATAGTTTTATTGCATTTATTTTAACTTTATTTTTTTTGATGTAGCACTTAAAATTTTATTTGTATTGCTTTTTAGTTTAATAAAATTAATTTATATTCAATTACAACATAATTTATATTTAAAAATTTATTAAATTTTATTTAAATTAATTTAATAAAATGTAAAGAAATGAATTTAAATAAAATTTAATATAAATCTGATTAATTAATATTCATTACATAATTTAATATTAATCTTCATACAATTAATTTTAATGAAAGTGTTCTTAGTGGTTTTGGAAGCTCCAGGTGTCAGAAAGTTATTTGTTGTATGATCTGCTTTTTCTCTTCTCCGATTTCACCTAGCTTGGGCTGGTAACTTTTGATTTATCTTTTTTCTTAATTTACAAAAATCAAAAAGAGATAAAATACCTGGTAGCTCGAAATATATATCATCTTTTCTTTCTTTTTTATTTCTTTTTTAAAAATTTTCTCTTTTTCAACTTTTTGGTTTTTTTACACACGATAATTAAAATACCTAACATAGAAAAGAAGGCAAGAGCACTAAAAGCTGCAAGAGAAAACCATCAGGTCTCATTTAAGAGCAAGCCACAAATGCTAACTTCTGGCTTCTGAACTCAGATCCTAAAGAAGAACAAGGCCCAGAATGAGATATTCAAAGAAAGCTCTTAAAGAGAAATTTTGTCAGTCAAGATTTCTAAATCCAGCAAAGCTCTTTCAAAATTGATGTAGAAAGAATTGCTTTACATGACATGGATAAGCTAAAAGAATTAATGATCACCCAAGAAGCACTACAAAGAATACTCAAAGATAAACTGCACAAAAATATACCCAAAAACTAACTCCCAAAGCTCCTAAATAGATGATGACCATGAGAAGAGCAACCAAGTAAATGAAAATTAAGACAGAATTAAATGTAGTAAACAAACCAAAATATCAGAAAATTACAAACGCATATTCACAATAACCCTGAATGCAACTGGCCTCAACTCCTCAGTTAAAATACACAGATTAATGGATTGTATCAAAAAACAAAATCCAACTAAATGTTCTTTGCAAGAACCCCTATCACCAGCAGACAGGTCATCCAAGTATAAAATTAATAAGGATTTTTCTGACTTAATACTATAAATCAAATATACCTAATAGACATCTACATACTATTTCATCCCAAAACAGCTGAAATGAATTTATCTTCTTCTCTGAAGCTCATGGAATCTTTTCCATTATTGATCATATTTTAAAATGAGTACAGCTTGCAAGACGATATTTATTGAGCTCTCCACAGCTGCACATTCTTTGATGTGCTTTGACATAAACATGTGTTTTTCCAATAGCAAACAAGTATAAAATAAATCAAAGTGTTGCTACAACTGCAGTTCCTAGAACCCATTATTTAAAATCCATTTTTTAAAAATTAAAATGTGACTCTATATTTTCAGAAACATGGGTTAATTATAAACCAAAATTTTCTTGCTATATTTCATGATATTCCCTGTAAAGTATATTTTTAATTTGTTACATTTCTGTTCCTCTCAACAATGCTATAAAGCTACATCACATTTTTCCTTAGAAATAAAATCATGGTGCAGGGTGGGTTCCTGAGCCTGCAGTGTCCGTGGGGGCGGCGCGGCGGGAGGTGGCCTATCGGCTCCTGCCCTCGCAGCCTCAGCCCCTGGCCCAGCGGGCCTCTCCACCGAGGTGCCCAGCAGAGCCGCGGGCTCACTGGGTGTCCCTTGAGAGGGGGAGAATGGAAAACTCTCAACTTCCTGAGTTCTGAAATTCCTATTGCTTCAGACAATGGATGAGCAATCACAAGGAATGTTCCTCAGTTTCAACCACAGAAGGCCTTACGACCGGATATGGGCTATAATACATTAGCCAACTTTCAAATAGAAAAGAAGATTGGTCGTGGACAATTTAGTGAAGTGTATAGAGCAGCCTGTCTGTTGGATGGAGTGGCAGTAGCTTTAAAAAAAATACAGATATTTGATTTAATGGATGCCAAAGCACGTGCTGATTGCATCCAAGAAATCGATCTCCTTAAGCAACTCAACCATCCAAATGTAATTAAATATTATGCATCATTCATTGAAGATAATGAACTAAACATAGTTTTGGAATTAGCAGATGCTGGTGATCTATCCAGAATGATAAAGCATTTTAAGAAACAGAAGAGGCTAATTCCTGAGAGAACCGTATGGAAGTACTTTGTTCAGCTGTGCAGTGCATTGGAACACATGCATTCTCGAGGAGTCATGCATAGAGATATAAAACCAGCTAATGTGTTCATTACAGCCACTGGCGTGGTAAAACTTGGAGATCTTGGGCTTGGTCGGTTTTTCAGCTCAAAAACCACAGCTGCACATTCTTTAGTGGGCACACCTTATGTCTCCTGAGAGAATACATGAAAATGGATACAACTTCAAATCTGACATCTGGTCTCTTGGCTGTCTACTATATGAGATGGCTGCCCTACAGAGTCCTTTCTATGGTGACAAAATGAATCTGTACTCACTGTGTAAGAAGATAGAACAGTGTGACTACCCACCTCTTCCTTCAGATCACTATTCAGAGGACCTAGGACAGTTAGTCAATATGTGTATCAACCCGGATCCAGAGAAGCGACCAGATATCACCTATGTCTATGATGTGGCCAAGAGGATGCACGCATGCACTGCAAGCAGCTAAACACGCATAAGATCATGAAGAATATGAAGAAAATATTTAAAGTATTTTTGTGCAAATCATACCTCTCCCCTTTTTGTCTGGATATTAAGATTAGTATTTTCAGAGCTAATGTGCTTTGAATCCTTAACCAGTTTTCATGTAAGCTTCATTTTGTACCAGTCAAAATCACCTTTATGGAAACTCAGAATGTCTTCAGGATTATGAAAATGCATGTTAGGAAAGCAAATGAGTTTTTCGCCCCCATACCTAAAGGCTTTTAGAATTATGGCGTTTTCTGCCGATAGACTGAGTGCCAAATATTGGAAGAGCACTTGGCGCACATGAGGAGGGGTGTGAAACCTGATCAAAAGTATCTGAATATTTGACTTTTGCTTTTTAGTCATTTATGGATTTGAAATGAACAACATTGTGAACTTTTGTGATTTTTAACATTTGAAGTATGTGTCTTAGTTCTTAGAATTACATATCTGAAAGCTACAATGCTAATAAGTGTAAACAGACTTTGAGAAACATTTAAAACTCAGCTTTGACATTCAAAATGCAACTATTAAATGTGAAAAGATTTGGGGATGAAATGTGAGTCAGACACTGAAAAGTCTTTGTTTTGCTTTAATATCGCTGATATTCTCTGCATTTAAATGGTATAAATGAATCCGTTTAAAAAGTGGTTAAGGATTTGTTTGGTGTAAAATTGCACCTTGCTCAAGGTTTTTGTTTTTAATATTTGTACATTTGAAACATATTTGAATAATTTTGCAGTACTAGATTTCTTTATAAATCTAAAGGCATTTTATCTCATTGTACACTATAATGTAAGCATATGTTTTGTTAAAGTCCTGACTGCTCCCCTTCAGAAATTTTTATATTCAAGTTATTTTCTTATTTAGAGTTCATTAGTGTTTGATTTTGAGAACATAATTCCCTTTTGAGAAATTTTCAGTATACCAACAATTTCTCAGATTGAAAACTTAAAAAATTTGGGCCACCTTGTATACACGTATTTTGTTAGAGGAAGAAAGGATGTGTATTATAATGTACCTGTGAATGTTGACATAGTTTTCATTTGACAATGTTATAATTTCTAACTGTTCAAGGAAATGAAAACTGGCCATTGTGGCATTAATATTTCTGTTGAGAAACTTGAGCAGAGTACTGTAAGCATGAAGATGAGAGATGGTAATGCTTAATATAGTTCAAGGAAATGGGTAGAGTTTAGTAAATGCTGTTATGGAGATGTGTTTTCCCTGAATGTAGCAACCAGTTCTTTACAGAATTTTGACACGGAGTGGCAGTCACTCTTAAAGGACGCTGTGCATGCCACCACCAAGTCTTGGGTTGGATTATCTTGCCAACCTGAAAACCTTATGTTCAGGCAATACAACTGCTGGCTTCCCCCACCGTAGTTTTCTTTGGCTCATTTGAATACTTTCAGCTAACTTGTAAAGTTCCAAACTATATACAGGGCAAACAGTATACATCTTTCAATTTAATAGGTTGCACATATCTGAAGGGTAGTGTTTTCTAGGAATAGGCAAAGGAAACCTGGTTGGTGTTTTTAATGAGGGCTGGATGCATTGTATTTCCCAGATTCTGATGACTCAAAACATTTACACTGTGCATCAATAGGTTTATCCCCAGAAGCCTGAACAGGTGGGGTTTTATTGACCATTAGTGTCACTGTTGTTTTAATATAACATAATCGACTAAGAAATCTCTCTGGTTGGAAGAGATCCTCTTCCTTGCAGTCTTGAACACATGAATGTAAAGTTCATTAGCTTAATTCCCTTACAGTGACAAGATTTCTTCTCTGAGCCTTCCTGCTAAAAAGTGACTACGAAGAGTTTGGTCAGGAGAATGTTACTATTTTCTGTTGATGCAAACTTCCGTTTCAATGTCTTTCATCCTAGTGTTCCCATTTTTACTGAAGAAACCACTGGGTAAAATCAAATTTAATTTTGAGTGAGATAATTTTTCAAAATTAAGATGATTGCAAGTTCTAATTGCCTATGAATGTTCTAAGATTTAAACATTTGAATTGATTTGAAAAGTAGAAATTAGAAGGTACATCCGATTCTAAACCTTATTTAAACATTGGTACCAGTTACTCAGGAAAGCCTCGAGTAACTTTTGTATGTTGAGGTTTAGGAATGGTGAATGAAGAGTATCCATATAAATAAAATGCTCAACAATGTGCAATGATTGTATAGTTAGTAAGATACAGCCATTTCATGAAAGCTCTACCATTCTATGTAGTGTCTATTACAAAACACCTTCCTTGTATTCATATACTTCAGGTGTTGCCGTTAACATTTACCATGATATTTATTTTAACCAAGATGTTATTCACATTGTTTATTCTTTAAAATGAATGTATTGTTTATAACCCATAAATACACAATTAGTCTATGCCTCATATTTCAACAGTACTGTAATATGGACTTTTGTGAAATACTTTTATTTTGTTAAGCTTTAAATACACGTAGAAAAAGATCCTGTTACTAGCTTTGAAAATTGTACAATATCCTAATATATACTAAAAATGAGTACTGTAAAAAAAAAAGAAATAAAATCATATACTTTCAAAGGCTTTTGATGACTATTATTGTGGGGCCAAAAAGGTAAAAGGTTATAACTTTCAAATGTCATTTCTAATTATAGTGAGCAAATCAGAAAGTGATTTCTCTGTATATTACTGATAGAATCTCTATGAGGGTTTTCAGTAGTACTTCAGAATCTTCTGAAACCCAATGTGGGACTACAACTTAAATGTTCTTGTGTATAGCCGTGACAGTGACTGGTACAGAGTTAGCACACAATCAATTCTTAGAGAAGCATGGAAAGGAATACATGGAAAAGATGACTAATTTATATTAAGCACCATTGATCTATTCCCTCTTTAAAAGAAAATATTCTGGGGCTATGAATAAGTGCAGTTCAATGCAACTTAGGTAACAAACGTTGGCCTTTCTTTAGGCACTAGTCCAGAAGTTTTGACTTTTGAAGATCTCAGTAGACTATTAAGACCTATTTTCAGTTTTAGAAATCATTAGATTATTTAATTGGCATTCAGTAAACTTAGTTTTTCAGTGCACAGACTGAGTGACCTCCACATCCTTTGTGGTGGTGCAAGAAGCATGGTCCCCTCTTGGAAAGCATGCTTCATTCTTTGTTTTGGTCAGTAACTCAGAAAACAGTCTGTCTCAGCAGGTCAGTGTTACAGAATTGTTTTATATAATGGTTACGTGTACATGTATCTTTGGGAATCTTTCTTGACCCAGAAAGGCATTGCCTTTCTGACCTTTTCCTGCCATATCTCCTAGTGATATATATCTGTAGAGCCAACTTGGACCAAGATGATCTAGGGGTGTGCCTATGTGGTAACCCTTGGCAATGGCTCTATTATTTTTATCACTTACCTCCGTTAGAAAATATTCCCTGTTAGAGAAATCTCAGAGATGGAAATACGTTTTGAATCTTTAAGGTTTTCAAGAGTACCCACTAAGACTGCAAGTCCCCTGGGCAGTGTAGTACCCAGTGGTGTGCAGATAACCCAGCTCCTCACAGGCCAGTAGGGAGTGTTAACAATGCCGATTTCCTGGGTATAAGCATTTCCTCCAAGGCTGATGACTAGCTTCCAAAAGTTCAAAGTTTGCTTGTAAAATTCCTGAATATTGAGCAGTTATCTCTCACAAGCTGGTACCCTTTGGCTCCAGCATGCCACTGGCTTAATTAAGTCTTTATCAACCAACTGCCTGAGGAGAATGATGGCAGTTACCTAAGAGCGAGGATTTTGAGAAACAAGGCAATGGAATGTGAATAGGAAGAGAGAGGTGAAAGAAAAGGGAAGGGAGGCCTGAGAACACAGACTAGATGGTGTCATGCTGTCTCTGGGAAATGTAGTTGCCTAGAGTTGTACCAGTTGCAGGTGTGCAGGGCCCTTCTTGAACTGGGAGCTTGGTTTGAGCCAAGAATTGGAGAGAAGTCTGTCCTCAAGTGAGATGATGCCCCTGGGTTCACGTGTAGGGGCCTCCTTTCTTATATCCATTGTATTTCAGAACAAAGAAAACGTGCCACTTGATATTGCATTCTTTCCAGAAGTAATGCTTCCATTGATAACAAGATTATCTGAAATTGTCAAATAGAACTAAAATTAAATCAGTAACCACCTCCTTAAGCAAATCAGCAAGTTTTTGATTTTAGGGAAACTGTATTTTCATTAACCTTTTGGGCCATACAAGGAGACTGACATCCCTAAAAACTAAGAAAATTGTGGGGTTTATAGACTTTTAAACTAAGGTTAAAAATAGAAATATCAACTTTCACTCTCTAGGAAAGGCCTAACCTTGAGAAATTTCTTTTCAAATCATCAGCCGGAATATTTTAGCTCTCTTCTCTCATGACAAGCTTTAAGATCATTATGCTGAATGTTACCATATCCTCAGCACATATTGTTGAGCAACATGATAAATAAATAAATAGGCAATCTTAGAAAAAATATTTAAGGCAGTTTTCCTTATATAAGGAAAGTAAATTAACTCAGGAATATACCTACTATAAATTGAGGTGTCAAATGCCATGAATAGTTTCATATTCAATGGCTCTACAATTTTTACAATGCTGAACTTATTTGGTGCATAATATGTATAGTCAACACATCACAATGAGTATAGAAAGAAACTTTCTTATTATATTTACAAACATAATTATGATTTTTATTCATAAGCAGTATATATATTGTTTAAGAGCATGAAATTCAGAGTGGTTATACCAGGTTTCAAATCCCTTTTGAACATTGTATGGGATCTTTGACAAATGAATTATTCTTTCAAAACCTCATTTTCTTTACTTTTTTAAAAAGAGAATTATTTAATATTTATTTTTTTTAGTTTTCGGTGGACACAACATCTTTATTTTATTTTTATGTGGTGCTGAGAATGGAACCCAGTGCCCCGCACATGCCAAGAGAGCACATTACCGCTTGAGCCACATCCCTAGCCCTCAAAACCTCATTTTCTAATCATAATATAAAGATAATATAAGAAAAATATATGATAAATGCCCGACACTGAGTGAATCCTCAGTAAACAGTAAAAATTAGAAACATAGGATTTAGGTAATATTGGGCTACAGAATACTTATTGCTTACATGGTAACAAAGCAAATTAAAATGAGAGAGTGCTACCTAAATACCCAACTGTTAAATCATGACCCAATGAGTTACATAATTCATCATCTATTGTGTTAAAATGAAACCTTTGTTTGTAATCCTGTTTGGAGAAAGTTTTGTCAAGCCCAAAAATGGAATTGAAAAAAATGGCCTCTGCCTAAACCTGTCAACTTGAAGGAAAGCAGGAAATCAATGATGGGACCATTGTCAGCAGAGGATTATAGTGTTTAAGCCTATTCTAAAGACAAATTCGAAGACTAAAAAACACACAGCAAAACATACATCATTGAGCCTGACTGAGTCCTGAGAACAGTAAAGAGCAAGTCAAATTTGGTGCTGTGTTTCTTCACTTTTCTTGTTTAGTCTTTTGCCTTCGTTTGCTTTAGGACTTGAAGGCACTGGGTAGCCCTGGAAATTGATGTGTGGGTGGCACAAGAATTTGGAAGATTAGTTAAAAGTCTGTACAGAGGCCGCCTAGGTATCTTGGCTTTCTCCTCTACCTTGTGCTCCTAGACAGCAGCACTCCCCTACCATACAAAAGGCAGGAACTATAATGGAGACTCCTACAGCTTAGGATAGGCCAGGAGTGAGACCATACAAGGAAGAGATGAAGTTAAAGTCTACCCCTTTCCTTACTTGGATCCAAGGAAGCTGCCTTCTCTCTCTCTCTCTCTCTCTCTCTCTCTCTCTCTCTCTCTCTCTCTCTCTCTCTCTCTTTGTGTGTGTGTGTGTGTGTGTGTATACATATATACACTTCTTGGCAGGAAATTAGCAAAAGTCTTTTTGGACAGTATTGTGCCCAAGGCAAGAATATATTTTTTTTAAAGGAGAAGAAAAGTAAAATATATTGCAACGGAATTGAAATTATGATAGAGAGTTTGGGGATCATAGAAAGCAGCTCCGTTCGGTTAGATACAGTAGGAGGGCCGTATAGGAAAGCTGGAGAAAAGGGGGAAGACTAATCTTGTATCATATTATCAAGGTCATGAGATTTTTTCCTGAAGGCAGTGGAAAATTAAGCAACCCTTTAATTACCTTTTATCACTGTGAGGGAATAATTTTTTATTTATCTTTCTATCTGTGTCCACAGAGAGCATACAGAAAACTAAATAATTAGTGAGAGAAAATTCATTCATTAAATGGCAATTCATACAGGTTGCTGGACATTCTA
Source organism: Callospermophilus lateralis (assembly GCF_048772815.1). Lineage (NCBI taxonomy): Eukaryota > Metazoa > Chordata > Mammalia > Rodentia > Sciuridae > Callospermophilus > Callospermophilus lateralis. Next base: position 71,528,650 of record NC_135316.1, read on the forward strand.
AGTAGAGTTCCCATCAATTCTTTTGAAAAACATAGTTTAAATATGATGTAAACACATTCTTAGAGATTAAGTCATCTGGCTATTTCCAGATACAGGGTAAAAGCTTTAGAAAATGGTGCAGAAAGTAACCATTTTTTAAAATTTTCTTTTTCTCTTTTGATTTACATAGAATATCTTATTTTATTTTATTTTCTGGTTGAATGCAAAGTATGTTCACAACAATTCGTGTCTTCATACGTGTAATTTGGATAACAATGACCATCGAGTTCTTTCCCTAAAACTTTACAGAGACTAGCCTGTTCACCAGCCATACCCTAGTGCAAAAATGCCATTTTTTTTACAAGTAATTTTAAATATTAATGGGTAACTTCTTACATGATGTATGGAATCAAAACAAACAGAAAAAAAAGAACTTTGAAATATAGGGGTGGTACAGATAGTTGAAAAACATTTCACAAAAGGACAATTGATATTCTCAGAGAGGTAAGAAAATATATTAAAATCAAAAACTGAAAATGGATAATATTCTAATGTAGGAAATCTTCAAAGAACAAGGAAGACCTCTAGAAAATTAAAAAGTGATACAAGGTTAAGAAAAGTTGACATAAGGTATTGATGTTAGAGAAGACTTCCAAAACCCAAAGAAAGTTAAAATAGAAAAAAAGAAGATGGGGAAGTTGTATCTAATATGAACTCTAGGAAGAGAACAAGAGGGCAGAAAAGCACACAAAAAGTAATTTCAGAAAATTTCATGGAACAACAGGTATTAGTGTAACAAACGGGAAAGCATATCCACCTGAAATTTTAGAGCCTCATAGATAATGAAGCAATGATGAAATCTTCAAAGTTGGAGGCAGTGGAAAACAGGTCATATAAAATGTGGTAGAAGATTTTAACTATCATCTCTCAAATCCTAATGGGAGTAATATGGGAGTACTGGGGTTGTAGCTCAGTGGTAGATCACTTGCCTTGCATGTGTGAGGCACTGGGTTCGAATCTCAGCACCACATAAAGATAAATAAATAAAGATATTGTGTCCATCTACAACTAAAAATATATTTAAAAAAAGAAAGAAAGAATGAATGAAAGAAATCCTAATGGCACTGGCCTTCTTGGCAGCATTAGAAGTCAAAGGGAAAATCATTTCCAACCTAGAGTTTATATCTAGCTGCACACTAGTAGTCAGGTGTGCAGGTAGGAAATATTGTAAAAACACTGTCCAATTTTCAAATGTTGTTTTTTTTATTGGTTGTTCAAAACATTACAAAGCTCTTGACATATCATATTTCATACATTAGATTCAAGTGGATTATGAACTCCCATTTTTACCCCAAATACAGACTGCAGAATCACATTAATTACACATCCACATTTTTACATAATGCCCTATTAGTAACTGTTGTATTCTGCTACCTTTCCTATCCTCTACTATCCCCCCTCCCCTCCCCTCCCCTCCCATCTTCTCTCTCTACCCCATCTACTGTAATTCATTTCCCTCCTTGTTTATTTTCCCATTCCACTCACAACCTCTTATATGTAATTTTGTATAACATTGAGGGTCTCCCTCCATTTCCATGCAATTTCCCTTTTCTTTCCCTTTCCCTCCCACCTCATGTCTCTGTTTAATGTTAATCTTTTCTTCCTGCTCTTCCTCCCTGCTCTGTTCTTAGTTGATCTCATTAAATCAAAGAAGACATTTGGTATTTATTTTTTAGGGATTGGCTAGCTTCACTAAGCATAATCTGCTCTAGTGCCATCCATTTCCCTGCAAATTCCATGATTTTGTCATTTTCAGTGCTGCGTAATACTCCATGGTGTATAAATGACACATTTTTTTTTTTTTTATCCATTCATCTATTGAAGGGCATCTGGGTTGGTTCCACAGTCTAGCAATTGTGAATTGTGCTGCTATGAACATCCATGTGGTAGTATCCCTGTAGTATGCTCTTTTAAGGTCTTCAGGGAATAGTCCGAGAAGGGCAATAGCAGGGTCAAATGGTGGTTCCATTCCCAGCTTTCCCAGGAATCTCCATACTGCTTTCCAAATTAGCCGCACCAGTTTGCAGTCCCACCAGCAATGTACAAGAGTACCCTTTTCCCCACATCCTCGCCAGCACTTGTTGTTGTTTGACTTCAGAATGGCTGCCAATCTTACTGGAGTGAGATGGTATCTTAGGGGGGTTTTGATTTGCATTTCTCTGACTGCTAGAGATGGTGAGCATTTTTTCATGTACTTGTTGATTGATTGTATGTCCTCCTCTGAGAAGTGTCTGTTCAGGTCCTTGGCCCATTTGTTGATTGGGTTATTTGTTATTTTATTGTCTAATTTTTTTGAGTTCTTTGTATATTCTGGATATCAGGGCTCTATCTGAGGTGTGAGGAGTAAAAATTTGTTCCAGATTTTAGGGCTCTATCTGAAGTGTGAGAAGTAAAAATATTGTAAAAACACTGTCCAATTTTCAAATCTTAAAAAAAAAAAAACTTGCATTCCATACAATAAGAAGATGTAGACACAAAGAGGAAGACATGGGTACAAAGAGTGGCTTTAACCAGGAAAGAGGCAAATATAATAAATTCCCAGTAAGATAGTGACAGAGTGTCCTAGCTGTGCAGGGGGCCTGGAAACAACCTCTCCAAAATGAAGAGGGAAGACACAGGGTCTAGAAAGAGTAGATATCTTATTTTTTTCCTGGTATGGGGACTGAATCCAGGGGTTCTCTATCACTGAGTTAGATCTCCATCCAGCCTATTCACTCATTCATTCATTTTGAGACAGAGTCTTGCTAAATTGCTTAGGACCTTACTAGGTTTCTCAGGCTGGCTTCAAACTTGCGATCCTCCCCCCTCAGCCTCCCAAGTCCCTGGGATTACAGGTGTGAGTCATGGTACCCAGTTGGATGTCTTTTTTAACAATAGAAAGGAAGTAGTAATGTGATAGACTGGTGACATGAGAAGAGCTCACAGTTTTGGTGCAGAATTGTGGAACAATTAGAGATAGATACATAAAATAGAGTTATGAATTAATGAAGAGTCCTTAAATAGTACATTGATTAGTGGAGAAAATGAAAATGTAAAGTATGTAGTAGTAATATATATCTATATAAAATAGTATATTAATTATATAGTAATGTGTATTATTTTAATGGAAATATATATATAGTAGTATATAATTACACATTTCTTTCCACACTGAAGCATACTATCATACTTATGTAGCAACAAGTTAAATAATTAATCTTTATTGTTTATGATACCATTCTATTAGAAAGATGAGAGGAGGAAAAATGATATATATTTGAGGTGAAAAGGTAAAATAATCCTTACCTTTCATAGTAGGAAATCAATAGATTATCTCTGAAAAGTAAAGATAACATAAACCAGGTGTGGTGGTGCATACCTATCCCTTCAGGAGGACAGGGCAGAAAGGTTGAAGTTCACAGTCACCCAAGGCAACCCTGTCTCAAAATAATTAAAGGGGATGAGGATATAGCTCACTGTTAGAATTCCCCTAGGTTCAGTCCCCAGGACTATAAAATAATAACAATAGTAATAATAGTAATAATAAATAAAATATTATTCCAAAATATGGGAGTAAATAGCACAAGTCATAGTAAACAGAGCTTTAGCAGTTGCCTTTAGGGGCTAGGAACAGATGATGGGACACAGGTTGCTCATTGGAGGATGGGTCCCACAGGTATGTAGCTTCTCCTCAAGGATGCAGTTGAATCACAGAAGTTAAATGACTTTATTTTGTTTTTGTTTTTAAGAAATAATCTTTGTAGAAAAGTTGTCTGCTGTGTCCCACGTGTATGTGGTGCCAGGGATCAAACCTAGGGGCATTGCACATACTGGGGAAGTGCTCTATCACTGAGCCACATTCCCAGCCCTGGTGGTCTGTTTTTAAGGGTATCTTTCTTAAGGGTATCTTTCTTAACTGCATCCACCTTCTTATGTGTTTCTGCCCAGAGAGGTAGGAAAAGAACTCACCTTTCTGTCCCCTGTTGATATCAAGGTTGTGATAAGTAACATTGTTACTGATCAGCTTTCCAGAAATTGTTTCAAACCTTGCTCCTGCCCACTGATCTCTACCCTCAGTTTAAGGAATATGAATTTTAAAATAATACTAATGTTTGTTCTTTTGTTCATACATATGCAAAATTAAAATTTTTAATTAAAGTTTTACACAAGTGATTAAAGAGACATATCTTAGTCCATTTGTGCTCCTTTAACAGAATACCATGGACTGGATAATTTGTCAAGAACAGAAACTTACTGCCTCACTGACCTGGAGTCTGGGAAGTCCAATATCAAGACTCCAGAGGGTCTACCAATTCTGATTCCAGGTAGTGCCCTTATTTATCCCTAGATCACCTAAGATTGAAGGGCAAAGAGACAAAAGAGAACTAAATTTACTCTTCTATAGTAATAGTGGCCCCAGGCATGAGGGCAGAATCCTGAGGACCTAATCATCTCTCAAATATCTGACTTTTTAATATAGTTACAGTGGCAACTAGATTTCAGTAGAAGTTTTAGAGGGAACAGACATTCAAATGATAACAAGAAACAAGGCCTGACAGGCGTTAGAATGATTTTCTAGAACTGGTTTATTTGAACCTCTGCAGAATTTTCTGGTGGGAAGATGGTGGTATGAGAATGGTCTTCCACAATATAATTATTGCTCACATTCCAGGCAGAGCACAGCACACATATTTCTTCTAAACCTATGGCCCAATATCAGAGCCACCCCTGCCCTCTGCTCATATCTAAAAACAGCAGAAAACATCGGCTCTTAGAGAGAAAGTTGCAATGCATTTAAAATGGAAAGGTGAAGCCCTTGAGCTGCTGGGCACAACAGAAGCCTGGCTGGGGCACAAAGCCAGGAAACTAGACTGGCTGGTCTGTCCCAGAGGAAGCTGGCATCTCATTCACTTAGAGTTGCTTTTCTTTCTCAAACTGCTTTGTTTCCATGGTTTCATTTTCATTTTATTTCAGCCACGTTTGTGTACCCATGAAATAAGTGTGACATTAAAAAGTGAATTACTATTGATACTCTGCATATGAATAAACTTAAAACTACAATCTCAATGAAAATTCTATACTAGGGAATAGCCTTACAGCGGTCCCAAGCTGTAATTAATGCCTACACATCCAGTATGCTCACATGGGCTAGGAATGTCGCTCAGAAGTAGGGCACTTGCCTAGCACACACAAGGCCCTGGATTTGGTCCAGCACAAAAAAATTAAAAAAATAAAGAACAACAATATTTACATTTGTTTGTCATCACAAATACTTTTTTGGTGGATAAGTTTTCCTGTCATGTCGACATATTTTTAATCTATGGCTTTATCTTTAGAATTAAAAAAAATAATGACAGTGGAATGCATAACAATTCTTATTACATGTATACAGTATAATTTTTCATATCTCTGGTTGTATATAAAGTATGTTGACACCAATTCATGTCTTCATACATGTACTTTGGATGATGACGTCTATCACATTCCACCATCCTTGCTAACCCCCTGCCCCCTGCCTTTCCCTCCCACCCCTCTGCCCTATCTAGAATCTCAGTTCTTTAAATTCTGTTGGTTCCCTCTGTCCCAGTATTTCTAATTTATTTATAAGTATATAACAACAGTGTTTATAATCTAGGTCTGGTTCCAATAAGGTTAATGAACCACAGTTTCCTAGGGAGATTGCCACAGTCTGGCTAGGCACGATTCAGGAGCCACTTGTCAAAAGAAACGAACTTTATTTTTAGAACAAACATACCAAACCACACAGCTCCTCAGGAAAATCTTCAGAGCCCAACTGCCACCACTGGCTTCCCACAAGCCTCGCCACCTCCCCCACTCCTCCTGCTCTTGAGGCTGATTGGCTGGGTTGCGTGGGCAGAGCCAAAAAAAGTCCCCCAATGAGCAGCTCCGTGGTCTCAAAGGGCGGGGAAACAGCCCAATGAGCATCACCGCAGAGGAGCCAATCAGTTGGCAGCTAGAAGTTTGCTGGGGCCGCTGTGAGCCAATCATCAACTGGCAGCTGGAAGTTTGCTGGCAGCTGGAAGTTTGCTGGGGCCCCTTCGGCTGTGGCTCTCAACATCTCCCCCTCTCTGTTTAAACAACAAGCATGTAGCTTAGGGACCGTGCCTGCCTTAGGTTGTCCAATAGTACATATGGTGCAACGTTATCGGATGAGCTGATCTCAAGGCTTCAGCCTCCTGTCTTAGGTTGGTACCATTGCAATTGGATCTTACCCGTCACTGACTACTGGTCCAGTATACAGCCACATCTGTGAATAGGTCTTTGTACCCCAGGGGGGCGGGTGAGGTTCTTTGCCTCACCTCTGTTGGTCCCCAAATTTTAGCTGAACGACCATGACAAGCAGAAGGGAGGAAGATACACCAAGCCAATTGATGGCTCCTTTTGGAAAAACTGTACCACCGATGACATCATCAGCAAAAATACCCCAACACTACCACAAGTCGCTGCACCAACAGATAGTTCACAATGCATACAGGTGAGTTCACAATGCATACAAGTTATTCATAGTCCAGGCAAGTTCTGCAAGCAGTTCAGTGATGGCTCCTTTTGGAAAAATTGTACCACCGATGACACCATCAGCATAAATCCCCAACACTACCACAAGTCGCTGCACCAACAGATACTTCACAACGCATACAAGTGAGTTCACAATGCATACAAGTGATACATAGTCCAGGCAAGTTCTGCAAGCAGTTCAGTGATGGCTATTGCAGAAGCTGTAGATTGGTTTTATCTTTGTCTTCATTGGCACTGGGATGAAGATAGGAATTCTGGCAATAATGGCAAAAGAAAAAATTATATAACATTCCAGAAGGCACTAGAAGAAAACAATTTTCTTAACAATGTACCTTATCTTCAACAGAATTATTAAATATAATGTAAAGGAAAGGTGAAAGTAAACAAACAGATCTGTTAACCTCCTTTTTTGTTCATATATTAAAACAATCCTCAACAGCTGTTTACCCAATTTAAATTAAACCATTTAATTCACGTAAAAAAATATTTGGATCCATTTTTTCATGAGTGCTCATCATATACAATATATGGACATACACACATTCAAACATATAACACAAAACACAAGTGTACACACATAATATAATACATACAACACATAACGTAATCGTAAAGGCCTTATAATTTTTTACAGGTGAAATCTCCATTGCAATGTTTAAAAACTCTATAGTCAAAAAATAGAACTGATCAGCAAAACATTAACCTAGGTCTGTATGAGCTCAAAAAACAAAATAGAACTTCATGATGTGGGAAAGGGCAATAATAAAATAGATATTGAAAAAAGCATCCTGGTTCTGTCGCAGATGTAAGGGTAGCCAAACTGGAGTTCTGGATATCAGCTGTTATGGATTTGAGCCTAATCATCTTATTTTTGGTCTGTAGAAATCGCTTTAGTTAATCTCTCTGGAATCCAAATCGGCTGCTGTTCTCCCTGTGGAAACACACAAACAGACCCCCGACTCCAGACAATCACTGGGTCAGGACCTTTCCATTGTCCTGTTAGAATATGCTTCCAAAGTACCTTGGGCTTATGCACAGTTTTTGGACACATATGCCTTTCTGCAGCACTAAGTCCTGATGAATCCAAATTTAAACAGTTTAGAGTAAAAAGGGTTATTTTAAGTTTATCTTTGGGGAATATATATACCCCTTCCCATTTCCTCTTTTTGCTTTAATAAGTACATTTTAATAGTTTGATGAGCTCTTTCAACTATGCCTTGTCCCTGTGGATTGTATGGGATTCCTGTTATATGAGTAATGCCAAATGATGAGCAAAATTGTTTAAGAGGTAGAAGTATAACCAGGGGCATTATCTGTTTTTAACTGTTTTGGAACGCCCACAGTGGCAAAATTTTGTAAGCAATGAGCTATAACATCTTTTTCTCCGGCATGAAGTGAGCCCATTAAAAATCCAGAAGAAGTATCAACTGTAACATGCAAATATTTTAATTTTCCAAATTCTGGCAAGTGTGTGACATCCATCTGCCAAATATGGTTAGGTATCAGTCCTCTAGGATTGACTCCAAGATTAACTTGTGGCAAAAAGGTCACACAATTTTGACATTGCTTTATTATTTGTCTAGCTTGTTCCTTAGTTATTTTAAAATGCTTTTGTAAAGTATTAGCATTGACATGGAACTTTTTATGAAAATTTGTAGCTTCTTCTAGTGTATGTCATGTGTAGTTTTATCTGCTAATTCATTGCCCAAACTAAGGGCTCCAGGCAATCCTGTAAGTGCCCTGATATGTCCTATAAAGAATGGATCTTTTCTGTCCCAGATTAGACTTTGTATAGTGGAAAGCAAAGAGAAAACAGTAGAGGAAGGGGAAATCCTACCAGCATCTTCAAGGGATACTATAGCATTAACTATATACTGACTATCAGAAAATAAATTAAATACAGAATCTTTAAACATCACAAAAGCTTGTAATACTGCATTAAGCTCTACCTTTTGAGCTGATTGTTTGGGTACTAAAAATGTAAAAGTTTGATCAGGTGTAACTATTGCTGCTGTACCATTATTTGACCCATCAATGAATATATTTGGAGCATTAATGATAGGTGTTTTTCTTGTCATTTTTGGAAAAATTACAGGATGCAATGACCAAAAAGACAATAAAGGATTAGATGGTAAGTGGTTATCAAATGAAACATTAGATTTGCACATGATGATTGCACAAGTATTTAACTCATTAGCTAACTCATCAATTTGATTCATAGTATATGGAGTAATAATTGTATTGGGAGAAATTCCAAACACTCCCTTTGCTGCTTTTATTCCTTTGAGTATTATTTGTCCTACAGCCTCAGGATACCTAGTGAGAATACTGTTAGGAGAATAAGATAAATGTATCCATAATAATGGACCTTCTTGCCAAAATACTCCTGTAGGAATATTTTTTGTTGGTAGTACAATAAATAATAAAGGCAAACTTATATCAATTCTATCCAAATGCATATTTTCCATACATGTTTCAATGATTTTTAATGCCTTTCTTGCTTCAGGCATTAACATGCGGGGTGAATTTGGATCTGATGGACCTTTTAGGATATCAAATAAAGGTCCCAACTCTCCTGTTGGTATACCTAGATAAGGCCTTATCCAATTTATGTCTCCTAATAACTTTTGAAAGTCGTTAAGTGATTTGAGTTGATCTACTCGTATTTGAATTTTTGGTGGATGGACCATGGTTGAGGATAATAGAACTCCTAAATAATTAATTGGAAAATTTAATAGTACTTTATCTATTGCTATCTCTAGATTATAATTTTTTAATAAGTTTGTAAGTGTGGCATAACATTCTAGCAATGTGTTTTTATCTTTGTGTGCCAATAATACATTATCCATATAGTGAAATATTTGTAGTTCAGAATTTTGATTTCTACGTGGCTGGATTACTTTGTTAACATAAATTTGACACATAGTTGGGCTGTTAGCCATCCCTTGAGGGAGTACTTTCCATTCATATCTCTGATCAGGACCTTCATGATTCAGTGCAGGGATAGTAAATGCAAAACGTGGACTATCCTCAGGATGAATTGGAATTGAAAAAAAAACAATCTTTAATATCTATAACTAAAACATACCAAGTTTTTGGCAAAGCAGACAATTGAGGAATCCCTGATTGAGCAGGACCCATAATAACTATCTCATTATTAATGGCTCTTAAATCTTGCAATAATCTCCATTTACCAGATTTCTTTTTGATGACAAAAATGGGAGTATTGTGGGGAGATACAGAAGGTTGTATATATCCTTCTGCTAATTGTTGTTTGACCAGGTCATGGGCTACTTGTATCTTTTCTTTAGTCAGGGGCCACTGAGGAACCCATACTGGTCTTTCTAATTTCCAAGTAATTTTTATTGTCTCAGTGGCCCTTTCTGAAAATCCAACACATGTCTGTCCGTTCCCATCTATTTGTATTGGTGCTGCTATACCTTGTTCTTGTTTTTCTAATCTTTTTCCTTTCCTAAAACCTTGTCTAGTCATAATAGTGGGTGCATTTTTGGTTGATGTTATTTGTTAATGTCAAACCTAATTGATCTAGGACATCTCGTCCCCACAAATTTACGGGAAGATGATCCAATACATATGACTGTATAGGTCCTTCACATCCTTCAGGATCCTTCCAATCTAACACCATTGCACTTCTATGGGGATTAGTCGCCACTCCTAGGCCTCGAAGCATTTGAGTGTCTTGTTGTAACGGCCAATGTTTTGGCCATTCTTGATGAGAGATGATGCTAAGGTCTGCACCTGTATCCATTAGCCCATTAAATTCATGTCCTTGAATATTTAGTTTTAGCATGGGGTGAGAATCTAAATTTAAAGAAAGCATAGCCCAATGTACACCTGTGGAGCCTAATCCCTTGGAACCTCTTTCTACAGTACGAGTGGAAAATTTATCATGCAGGCTGGGTATTATTAATAACTGTGCTATTCTATCTCCTGGTGAAATTACTGATATACCCTTTGGAGAACTGGCTATAATTTTTATTTCACCTTCATAATCGGGATCAATTACCCCAGGCCTTATCATAAGTTCTTTTAGTGTAGAAGAGTTGCATCCCAATAATAAGCCTACTGTTCCTTTGGGAAGAGGTCCTTTTACCCCTGTGGGAATGATTTGAACTCCCATCTCTGGAGTTAGTACTGCTCTGGCGGAGGCGCAGATGTCCAACCCTGCGCTCCCTCTGGTTTGTCTGATGAGGCATCTGATGGACAATGTGTCCTGGGCACTACCCTGATGGGGTTGCTGGGTTCCTCCAGTGCTCCGTATATTTGTGGTTTGGGGCCCAGGAGCATTGGGCCCCCCTGTCCATTTTTTGGCAATGGAGCTCGATGCCTTTCTCCATGATATTGTGGATAAACACCTGGTCCTTGTTCGTTTTTTGATAATGGAGTACCCTCTATGGTGGTTTGAGAACGGCATTCATTAGCCCAATGTCTCCCCCTATGGCATCGTGGGCAAATACCCGGTATTCTACTCCTTTGATACCTAGTTTTGTTAAATCCTCCTCCTATGGGGCAATTCCTTTTAAAATGTCCTGTTTGTTCACAATTGTAACACGTTCTTGGCCTGGCATCTAAAGCCTGTTTTACTGCAGCTGCCACGACTTGCCCTTGTTCTAAAGCCTGTTTTACTGCAGCTGCCACGACTTGCTCTTGTTCATTAATGTCTCTACATAATTTAATATATGTGTTTAAATCTTCATGTTTCCATGGTCTAATGACTTCTCTGCACCAACAATTCACTTGCTCATAAGGCAGTTGTTTTAGTAATGGCATTGCTTGTTCTGTATTCCCAAAAACTCTGGTAGCTGTTTGAATAAGCCTATCTACAAATTCAGCATAAGGTTCATTAGCTCCTTGTATTACCTTAGATAATTGACCTTGTAAACCTCCATGTCCTTGTAAAGTCTTCCATGCCTTAACTGCATTTGCAGCAATTTGTGCGTATACATCAGGATCATATGCAATTTGTTGCTGCTGATCCTCATAAGGTCCCTTTCCTAACAACATATCTAGATTTCTCTGAGGATAACCAGCTGCTGCATTTCGCCTAGCCATCTCCTTGCAAATTCCTCATTGGCAACCTTCCATAACAGGTATTGTCCTCCATTTAGCACAGCTTTACACATATTAGCCCAATCTGCTGGTGTCATGTTCAAGTTGTTAATGGATTCGACCATGCTTACAGTGAAGGGTGCTTGAGGACCATAGGTTGTTACAGCCTCTTTTAGCTGCTTCACTGATTTGAAATTTAAAGCATGGTGAATTTGCTTCCCTCCTGCCTCAATAAAGGGCATGTTAATATTTGAGATCCTGTCTCAGGATCCCAACTATCAACTGCAGTGGTTGGGGGCCTCCCGGCATATGGAGGTGATGCTGTTGGTTGGACATTTACGCCCTCTGGTGATAGAAAGGTGTTAGTAGCAGTCTCCTGTTGTAACTTTTCCCCTGATGGCTTTTTCTGCTCTAAGCTTTCTTCCTCTATCTGACTAGCTCGAAAGACCTTCTCTTTTACTTGAATCTTTTCCTCTTTCTGACTAACTTGAGAGACCTTCTCTTTTACTTGAATCAATATGTCTTCTCCTTCCTCTACCTTTGTCTGAACTGAAGGCTTTGGACTAAGCAAACAAGATACCAATGCCCACAATGTCAATGTGCCAACTGGCAGAGTTCCTGGACTTTTCTATTCTTTTTAAATCTTCACCATGATGGTTCCATTGTGATATATTTAACAACTCCTCCTTCAAAAGCCATGGGCTACATTTTTGTATTGTATCAATGTATGCCCTGACTGCTCTTGATTTTACTGGAATGCCTCCTTCCTCTAACAATTTACTTAACACTCTTTCGGTTTGTTTTTTACTAATTTCTGATCCATATTTCTACTATAATACAACCCAACAAGATAACGCCTAACAAAACTGAAACAGAGTGAAACAAAATTGGAACAACACAAAATCATTATAATAGCCTCCTGAAATGTCCATCCGTCCTTTCTCCCTATCTGTTCCTCAGATGTGAGCGGTTTTTCTTCCATCTTACACATCTCCAGGGACAGGCAACTTAAAACCAAAGTGAAGCAAAACAAAAGAATAATCTTAAAATGGCTACCCATCCTCTTGCCCTGCCCTCAGGGGCGAGCAGTTTACCTTATCACTTACCCTCAGTCGTTCCCCATGTGGCCCACCAAATGCGGCAGTCTGGCGGGCACAATTCAGGAGCCACTTGTCAAAAGAAATGAACTTTATTTTTAGAACACACACACCAAACCACACAGCTCCTCAGGAAAACCTTCAGAGCCCAACTGCCACCACTGACTTCCCACAAGCCTCTCCACCTCCCCCACTCCTCCTGCTCTTGAGGCTGATTGGCTGGGTCGCGTGGGCAGAGCCAAAAAAAGTCCCCCAATGAGCAGCTCCGTGGTCTGTAAGGACGGGGAAACAGCCCAATGAGCATCACCGTAGAGGAGCCAATCAGTTGGCAGCTAGAAGTTTGCTGGGGCCGCTGTGAGCCAATCATCAACTGGCAGCTGGAAGTTTGCTGGGGCCCCTTCAGCTGTGGCTCTCAACAGAGATGATGGTGATCCAAGCTGTGTCATTGGCAAGTTGTCATCTATTGAATTCAAGAGGTTCTGGACAAACAGTAGATATTTGAGTCCTTTGAAAATCATTAGCCAGCTTGTTCTGGTGCAGCGCTTACTGTGGACCTGCCAAGGTAGGCCCTACAGGGAAATACCAGAATACCCATCATGGTTTTTATTTTGGGGAGCTTAGACTATATACTTGGGGAGACAAAACTGAAAATCGTAAAGTAGCAGCAAGTGCCAAACAATGTGTAGTTCAATGTGAAATGAGGGATTTGGGCCCTTGTGCTGTAGTGTTTCACAGGAGAGGTATCTGTGATGAATTTTATAAACAAAGAATTGAAGCTTAGGCTGTGCTTTTAAATGGATGTACTTAGCTAAAAGATGAGGGAGAGGCATTCCAGCATTGCATTCCAAAAAACACGACTGCAAACATACCTAAAAGAATGATCACGATGTGTTTCCCTAATAAAAGGAAGATTTGTGCCACAGCTTGGGTCACCAAAAATGCAGTGATGACCTGGGAGCAGTTGCCACAGGAGCAGTGAGTACATCCAGCTAAGCACAAAGCCCTAAGGGCAAATCCAGGCTCAACACCAACCATCCCAAGGACGTAGCTGAGCTCATGCTAGAGCAGAGGTTGGGGTGAGTTCTGAGTCTAAGCATAGAAACGTGTGGGTTAGCAAATTGCAGAAAATAGAGTATTGGTTAGTTTCAGCACAGAATTGCTGACACAGGGCATTTCTAAAAGCGAAGGAGCCAGGTGTGGTGGCACCCACCTGTAATCCTAACAGCTCAGGAGGCTGAGGCAGGAAGTTCAAAGCCAGCCTCTGCAACTTAGCAAGGCACTTAGCAAATCAGTGTTACCCTCTGTCTAAATAAAATATACAAAAAGGGCTGGGGTTGTGGCTCAGTTGTTAAGCACCCCTCAGTACCAAAAAAAAAAAAAAGAAAGAAAAAAAAAAAAAAGCAAAGGAAACTTGCCTTCTAGGCAACCATGGTCTGTCCTCAGTGCATCCTTTAGCCTGTTGTGAGAGGAACCTGACCAAAGCAAAGGTCTCTTTGGGCAGTGGCTCAATAAGGAGCTACAGGCAGCGAAGAAAGCAGAATGTGTGAAAGCTGCAGTGAGCTCTTCATGATCCCTAAGACTGGGAATTGCTGAAGCTCATTGTATAGGAAAGGTTTGACGCTGAGGCGGTATTAGGAAGGTGGACTTAAGAGAGGCGGATAGTGGGGGAAAGAACCCCCAGTGAATTGGGGCAACTGTGAGTCCAAGATAATGACTGGTGTGAGCTGATAGAGACTGGCTGAGTGTGGGCCACAGAGGCAGATGCTATGGATGTTTCTGTTTGAGTGTTTGGCAAATGGCAGAATATCGAAGGAATCAGGAAAACTGGAGAGGAGACAGGGCTCGGTAATTTTGAATACACTGAGTTTGAGATAATGGTGGATAGTCAGCCAGTAATTGAAATAAGGAACTATAATTGTAAGCAAGCAAGAGAGTTATGAAGATCCTTACCAGAGAGAAAATGGTCAGATGTCAAGGAGAAGAGGAATAGTCAACATCTCTGTTAATCAGGTAAATACATATCAAAACTACAGTAAGGTTTAGCATCAATGTGGTGAATGACAATGATCAACTGCGAATAGTAACAATAAATGTTGGCAAAGATGTGGGACAAAAGGTTGCTCATACATTTTTGGTGGAACTGCAAATTAGTGTAATCATTCAGGAAAACAGTATAAAGATTCCTCAAAAATGTAGGATTAGAACCATCATATCATAGGATCCAACTATCCCATCTTTGGTATTTATTCAAAAGAATTAAAATCAACTTACTGTAAAGGTACAATCACTTCAATATTTCTAGCAGGACAGTTCACAAGAGTCAAATTATGGACTCAGCCCAAATGCCCATCCATAGATGAATAGATTAAGCAAATGTGGAACACATACACAATGGAGTTTTACTCATTCATATAGAAGAATGAAATTACAGTGTTTGCTGGTAAGTGGATGGAAATGAAGAACATCATTCTAAGCGAAATAAGCAAGATGCAGAAAATCAAGGATCTAATGTTTTCTATGTGGAAGCTAGAGCAAAATAAGGGAAAGAAGTGATGGGAGGATCTGATATTATAAAGATATAGGCAAGATGAGTGGAGTAGAAGATTAAGAGGGAGGGAAGAAGAATAGGATGGGAATGAGAAAATAAGAAATCAATTTAACAAAATCTGGTACACACACACACACACACACACACACACACAGAGCAAAGGGAATTGCACCTTTATGTACATATAGAATACACAAATCAAAAATAAATAAATGAATGAAGGAAGGATCCATAGAATACGGGGAGGGAGAAGGGGAGGAAAAAGTGATTACACTGGAGGAAATCAAAGTCCATGCATGTGTGATTTTGTCAAAATGAACCCAACTTCTACTTATAACTATAACACTCTAATTTTTTAAAAAAAGTTTACTATTCACTCATGAAACTAATTTGTGCCCATGGAAAGATTTTAAAAATTTCTTTCTTGGGCTGGGGATATGGCTCAAGCAGTAGCGCGCTCGCCTGTCATGCGTGCGGCCCAGGTTCGATCCTCAGCACCACATACAAACAAAGATGTTGTGTCTGCCGAAAACTAGAAAATAAATATTAAAAAATTCTCTCTCTCTCTC
The DNA here is from genome assembly GCF_048772815.1 of Callospermophilus lateralis. Classification (NCBI taxonomy): domain Eukaryota; kingdom Metazoa; phylum Chordata; class Mammalia; order Rodentia; family Sciuridae; genus Callospermophilus; species Callospermophilus lateralis. The sequence goes on from NC_135316.1 coordinate 71,544,489, forward strand.
TCTCTCTCTCTCTCTCTCTCTCTCTCTCTCTCTCTTCTCTCTCTCTCTCACTCTCTCTTTAAAAAAAATTCTTTCTTTTTAGAAAACGACATTACATGTTCAATTTTCAAGAAATTTAATCAAGAAATACTACACCAATAATATCAGATCTAGGAGAGATTTCAGTTAGAAAGATTGGGAGATTTTGGTAGAAACTGTGTTTGAATGACTGATTTGTTGGTTATCTTATTCATGAATTCACTCAACAGACATCAGAACATTATTCTTTGCCAGTTGTCTGTTAGCTGGCAGAGATGCAGGGGAATAAAATAGGAGCTTTCAAAGTCTAATGAGAGGAATCATCTACCATAAGAACTTTTAAGAATGAGAATCTGTTTTAAAGCAAACTTCAAAAGTCATCTCTTCTTTTAACCAACCCCTCCCCATTTGGAAAATATTGCTCCTTATTTTGTGTTTCCAAAGTAAAAGAAGGGCTTGGTTTATTCTTCTGTGACAGTATGTTCTACAATTTATTTGAGTCTTTTATATACATGAGTGTATCTCTCTTGGCAACTAAGTTGGCCTCTAGAATGGAAAGAATTGTCTCATTCTTATTTCTGCAGATACCTAACAGAGAAGACTTATAACATGTGAAATGGTTTAAGAGTTTTTCTTCTTATTGTATGGAATGCAAGTGTTTTTTTTTTAAGATTTGAAAATTGGACAGTGTTTTTACAATATTTTTACTTCTCACACTTCAGATAGAGCCCTAAAATCCGGAACAAATTTTTACTCCTCACACTTCAGATAGAGCCCTAATATCCAGAATATACAAAGAACTCAAAAAATTAGACAATAAAATAATAAATAACCCAATCAACAAATGGGCCAAGGACCTGAACAGACACTTCTCAGAGGAGGACATACAATCAATCAACAAGTACATGAAAAAATGCTCACCATCTCTAGCAGTCAGAGAAATGCAAATCAAAACCCCCCTAAGATACCATCTCATTCCAGTAAGATTGGCAGCCATTCTGAAGTCAAACAACAACAAGTGCTGGCAAGGATGTGGGGAAAAGGGTACTCTTGTACATTGCTGGTGGGACTGCAAAATGGTGCGGCCAATTTGGAAAGCAGTATGGAGATTCCTGGGAAAGCTGGGAATGGAACCACCATTTGACCCAGCTATTGCCCTTCTCGGACTATTCCCTGAAGACCTTAAAAGAGCATACTACAGGGATACTGCCACATGGATGTTCATAGCAGCACAATTCACAATTGCTAGACTGTGGAACCAACCCAGATGCCCTTCAATAGATGAATGAATAAAAAAAAATGTGTCATTTATACACCATGGAGTATTACGCAGCACTGAAAAATGACAAAATCATGGAATTTGCAGGGAAATGGATGGCACTAGAGCAGATTATGCTTAGTGAAGCTAGCCAATCCCTAAAAAATAAATACCAAATGTCTTCTTTGATTTAATGAGATCAACTAAGAACAGAGCAGGGAGGAAGAGCAGGAAGAAAAGATTAACATTAAACAGAGACATGAGGTGGGAGGGAAAGGGAAAGAAAAGGGAAATTGCATGGAAATGGAGGGAGACCCTCAATGTTATACAAAATTACATATAAGAGGTTGTGAGTGGAATGGGAAAATAAACAAGGAGGGAAATGAATTACAGTAGATGAGGTAGAGAGAGAAGATGGGAGGGGAGGGGAGGGGAGGGGGGATAGTAGAGGATAGGAAAGGTAGCAGAATACAACAGTTACTAATAGGGCATTATGTAAAAATGTGGATGTGTAATTAATGTGATTCTGCAGTCTGTATTTGGGGTAAAAATGGGAGTTCATAATCCACTTGAATCTAATGTATGAAATATGATATGTCAAGAGCTTTGTAATGTTTTGAACAACCAATAAAAAAAACAACATTTGAAAATTGGACAGTGTTTTTACAATATTTCCTACCTGCACACCTGACTACTAGTGTGCAGCTAGATATAAACTCTAGGTTGGAAATGATTTTCCCTTTGACTTCTAATGCTGCCAAGAAGGCCAGTGCCATTAGGATTTCTTTCATTCATTCATTCTTTCTTTTTTTAAATATATTTTTAGTTGTAGATGGACACAATATCTTTATTTATTTATCTTTATGTGGTGCTGAGATTCGAACCCAGTGCCTCACACATGCAAGGCAAGTGATCTACCACTGAGCTACAACCCCAGTACTCCCATATTACTCCCATTAGGATTTGAGAGATGATAGTTAAAATCTTCTACCACATTTTATATGACCTGTTTTCCACTGCCTCCAACTTTGAAGATTTCATCATTGCTTCATTATCTATGAGGCTCTAAAATTTCAGGTGGATATGCTTTCCCGTTTGTTACACTAATACCTGTTGTTCCATGAAATTTTCTGAAATTACTTTTTGTGTGCTTTTCTGCCCTCTTGTTCTCTTCCTAGAGTTCATATTAGATACAACTTCCCCATCTTCTTTTTTTCTATTTTAACTTTCTTTGGGTTTTGGAAGTCTTCTCTAACATCAATACCTTATGTCAACTTTTCTTAACCTTGTATCACTTTTTAATTTTCTAGAGATCTTCCTTGTTCTTTGAAGATTTCCTACATTAAAATATTATCCATTTTCAGTTTTTGATTTTAATGTATTTTCTTACCTCTCTGAGAATATCAATTGTCCTTTTGTGAAATGTTTTTCAACTATCTATACCACCCCTATATTTCAAAGTTCTTTTTTTTCTGTTTGTTTTGATTCCATACATCATGTAAGAAGTTACCCTTTAATATTTAAAATTACTTGTAAAAAAAGTGGCATTTTTGCACTAGGGTAGGGCTGGTGAACAGGCAAGTCTCTGTAAAGTTTTAGGGAAAGAACTCGATGGTCATCGTTATCCAAATTACACGTATGAAGACACGAATTGTTGTGAACATACTTTGCATTCAACCAGAAAATAAAATAAAATAAGAAGATATTCTATGTAAATCAAAAGAGAAAAAGAAAATTTTAAAAAATGGTTACTTTCTGCACCATCTTTCTAAAGCTTTTACCCTGTATCTGGAAATAGCCAGATGACTTAATCTCTAAGAATGTGTTTACATCATATTTACACTATGTTTTTCAAAAGAATTGATGGGAACTCTACTTAGAATGTCCAGCAACCTGTATGAATTGCCATTTAATGAATGAATTTTCTCTCACTAATTATTTAGTTTTCTGTATGCTCTCTGTGGACACAGATAGAAAGATAAATAAAAATTATTCCCTCACAGTGATAAAAGGTAATTAAAGGGTTGCTTAATTTTCCACTGCCTTCAGGAAAAAATCTCATGACCTTGATAATATGATACAAGATTAGTCTTCCCCCTTTTCTCCAGCTTTCCTATACAGCCCTCCTACTGTATCTAACCGAACGGAGCTGCTTTCTATGATCCCCAAACTCTCTATCATAATTTCAATTCCGTTGCAATATATTTTACTTTTCTTCTCCTTTAAAAAAATATATTCTTGTCTTGGGCACGGTACTGTCCAAAAAGACTTTTGCTAATTTCCTGCCAAGAAGTGTATATATGTATACACACACACACACACAGAGAGAGAGAGAGAGAGAGAGAGAGAGAGAGAGAGAGAGATGGCAGCTTCCTTGGATCCAAGTAAGGAAAGGGGTAGACTTTAACTTCATCTCTTCCTTGTATGGTCTCACTCCTGGCCTATCCTAAGCTGTAGGAGTCTCCATTATAGTTCCTGCCTTTTGTATGGTAGGGGAGTGCTGCTGTCCAGGAGCACAAGGTAGAGGAGAAAGCCAAGATACCTAGGCGGCCTCTGTACAGACTTTTAACTAATCTTCCAAATTCTTGTGCCACCCACACATCAATTTCCAGGGCTACCCAGTGCCTTCAAGTCCTAAAGCAAACGAAGGCAAAAGACTAAACAAGAAAAGTGAAGAAACACAGCACCAAATTTGACTTGCTCTTTACTGTTCTCAGGACTCAGTCAGGCTCAATGATGTATGTTTTGCTGTGTGTTTTTTAGTCTTCGAATTTGTCTTTAGAATAGGCTTAAACACTATAATCCTCTGCTGACAATGGTCCCATCATTGATTTCCTGCTTTCCTTCAAGTTGACAGGTTTAGGCAGAGGCCATTTTTTTCAATTCCATTTTTGGGCTTGACAAAACTTTCTCCAAACAGGATTACAAACAAAGGTTTCATTTTAACACAATAGATGATGAATTATGTAACTCATTGGGTCATGATTTAACAGTTGGGTATTTAGGTAGCACTCTCTCATTTTAATTTGCTTTGTTACCATGTAAGCAATAAGTATTCTGTAGCCCAATATTACCTAAATCCTATGTTTCTAATTTTTACTGTTTACTGAGGATTCACTCAGTGTCAGGCATTTATCATATATTTTTCTTATATTATCTTTATATTATGATTAGAAAATGAGGTTTTGAGGGCTAGGGATGTGGCTCAAGCGGTAATGTGCTCTCTTGGCATGTGCGGGGCACTGGGTTCCATTCTCAGCACCACATAAAAATAAAATAAACATGTTGTGTCCACCGAAAACTAAAAAAAAATAAATATTAAATAATTCTCTTTTTAAAAAAGTAAAGAAAATGAGGTTTTGAAAGAATAATTCATTTGTCAAAGATCCCATACAATGTTCAAAAGGGATTTGAAACCTGGTATAACCACTCTGAATTTCATGCTCTTAAACAATATATATACTGCTTATGAATAAAAATCATAATTATGTTTGTAAATATAATGATAAGAAAGTTTCTTTCTATACTCATTGTGATGTGTTGACTATACATATTATGCACCAAATAAGTTCAGCATTGTAAAAATTGTAGAGCCATTGAATATGAAACTATTCATGGCATTTGACACCTCAATTTATAGTAGGTATATTCCTGAGTTAATTTACTTTCCTTATATAAGGAAAACTGCCTTAAATATTTTTTCTAAGATTGCCTATTTATTTATTTATCATGTTGCTCAACAATATGTGCTGAGGATATGGTAACATTCAGCATAATGATCTTAAAGCTTGTCATGAGAGAAGAGAGCTAAAATATTCCGGCTAATGATTTGAAAAGAAATTTCTCATGGTTAGGCCTTTCCTAGAGAGTGAAAGTTGATATTTCTATTTTTAACCTTAGTTTAAAAGTCTATAAACCCCACAATTTTCTTAGTTTTTAGGGATGTCAGTCTCCTTGTATGGCCCAAAAGGTTAATGAAAATACAGTTTCCCTAAAATCAAAAACTTGCTGATTTGCTTAAGGAGGTGGTTACTGATTTAATTTTAGTTCTATTTGACAATTTCAGATAATCCTGTTATCAATGGAAGCATTACTTCTGGAAAGAATGCAATATCAAGTGGCACGTTTTCTTTGTTCTGAAATACAATGGATATAAGAAAGGAGGCCCCTACACATGAACCCAGGGGCATCATCTCACTTGAGGACAGACTTCTCTCCAATTCTTGGCTCAAACCAAGCTCCCAGTTCAAGAAGGGCCCTGCACACCTGCAACTGGTACAACTCTAGGCAACTACATTTCCCAGAGACAGCATGACACCATCTAGTCTGTGTTCTCAGGCCTCCCTTCCCTTTTCTTTCACCTCTCTCTTCCTATTCACATTCCATTGCCTTGTTTCTCAAAATCCTCGCTCTTAGGTAACTGTCATCATTCTCCTCAGGCAGTTGGTTGGTAAAGACTTAATTAAGCCAGTGGCATGCTGGAGCCAAAGGGTACCAGCTTGTGAGAGATAACTGCTCAATATTCAGGAATTTTACAAGCAAACTTTCAACTTTTGGAAGCTAGTCATCAGCCTTGGAGGAAATGCTTATACCCAGGAAATGGGCATTGTTAACACTCCCTACTGGCCTCTGAGGAGCTGGGTTATCTGCACACCACTGGGTACTACACTGCCAAGGGGACTTGCAGTCTTAGTGGGTACTCCTGAAAACCTTAAAGATTCAAAACCAACTTCCATCTCTGAGATTTCTCTAACAGGGAATATTTTCTAACGGAGGTAAGTGATAAAAATAATAGAGCCATTGCCAAGGGTTACCACATAGGCACACCCCTAGATCATCTTGGTCCAAGTTGGCTCTACAGATATATATCACTAGGAGATATGGCAGGAAAAGGTCAGAAAGGCAATGCCTTTCTGGGTCAAGAAAGATTCCCAAAGATACATGTACACGTAACCATTATATAAAACAATTCTGTAACACTGACCTGCTGAGACAGACTGTTTTCCGAATTACTGACCAAAACAAAGAATGAAGCATGCTTTCACGAGAGGACCATGCTTCTTGCACCACCACAAAGGATGTGGAGGTCACTCAGTCTGTGCACTGAAAAACTAAGTTTACTGAATGCCAATTAAATAATCTAATGATTTCTAAAACTGAAAATAGGTCTTAATAGTCTACTGAGATCTTCAAAAGTCAAAACTTCTGGACTAGTGCCTAAAGAAAGGCCAACGTTTGTTACCTAAGTTGCATTGAACTGCACTTATTCATAGCCCCAGAATATTTTCTTTTAAAGAGGGAATAGATCAATGGTGCTTAATATAAATTAGTCATCTTTTCCATGTATTTCTTTCCATGCTTCTCTAAGAATTGATTGTGTGCTAACTCTGTACCAGTCACTGTCACGACTATACACAAGAACATTTAAGTTGTAGTCCCACATTGGGTTTCAGAAGATTCTGTGCATTTCAAAAATAGATGGTGAAGGAAGTACTACTGAAAACCCTCATAGAGATTCTATCAGTAATATACAGAGAAATCACTTTCTGATTTGCTCACTATAATTAAAAATGACATTTGAAAGTTATAACCTTTTACCTTTTTGGCCCCACAATAATAGTCATCAAAAGCCTTTGAAAGTATATGATTTTATTTATTTTTTTTTACAGTACTCATTTTTATTATATATTAGGATATTGTACAATTTTCAAAGCTAGTAACAGGATCTTTTTCTACGTGTATTTAAAGCTTAACAAAATAAAAGTATTTCACAAAAGTCCATATTACAGTACTGTTGAAATATGAGGCATAGACTAATTGTGTATTTATGGGTTATAAACAATACATTCATTTTAAAGAATAAACAATGTGAATAACATCTTGGTTAAAATAAATATCATGGTAAATGTTAACGGCAACACCTGAAGTATATGAATACAAGGAAGGTGTTTTGTAATAGACACTACATAGAATGGTAGAGCTTTCATGAAATGGCTGTATCTTACTAACTATACAATCATTGCACATTGTTGAGCATTTTATTTATATGGATACTCTTCATTCACCATTCCTAAACCTCAACATACAAAAGTTACTCGAGGCTTTCCTGAGTAACTGGTACCAATGTTTAAATAAGGTTTAGAATCGGATGTACCTTCTAATTTCTACTTTTCAAATCAATTCAAATGTTTAAATCTTAGAACATTCATAGGCAATTAGAACTTGCAATCATCTTAATTTTGAAAAATTATCTCACTCAAAATTAAATTTGATTTTACCCAGTGGTTTCTTCAGTAAAAATGGGAACACTAGGATGAAAGACATTGAAACGGAAGTTTGCATCAACAGAAAATAGTAACATTCTCCTGACCAAACTCTTCGTAGTCACTTTTTAGCAGGAAGGCTCAGAGAAGAAATCTTGTCACTGTAAGGGAATTAAGCTAATGAACTTTACATTCATGTGTTCAAGACTGCAAGGAAGAGGATCTCTTCCAACCAGAGAGATTTCTTAGTTGATTATGTTATATTAAAACAACAGTGACACTAATGGTCAATAAAACCCCACCTGTTCAGGCTTCTGGGGATAAACCTATTGATGCACAGTGTAAATGTTTTGAGTCATCAGAATCTGGGAAATACAATGCATCCAGCCCTCATTAAAAACACCAACCAGGTTTCCTTTGCCTATTCCTAGAAAACACTACCCTTCAGATATGTGCAACCTATTAAATTGAAAGATGTATACTGTTTGCCCTGTATATAGTTTGGAACTTTACAAGTTAGCTGAAAGTATTCAAATGAGCCAAAGAAAACTACGGTGGGGGAAGCCAGCAGTTGTATTGCCTGAACATAAGGTTTTCAGGTTGGCAAGATAATCCAACCCAAGACTTGGTGGTGGCATGCACAGCGTCCTTTAAGAGTGACTGCCACTCGGTGTCAAAATTCTGTAAAGAACTGGTTGCTACATTCAGGGAAAACACATCTCCATAACAGCATTTACTAAACTCTACCCATTTCCTTGAACTATATTAAGCATTACCATCTCTCATCTTCATGCTTACAGTACTCTGCTCAAGTTTCTCAACAGAAATATTAATGTCACAATGGCCAGTTTTCATTTCCTTGAACAGTTAGAAATTATAACATTGTCAAATGAAAACTATGTCAACATTCACAGGTACATTATAATACACATCCTTTCTTCCTCTAACAAAATACGTGTATACAAGGTGGCCCAAATTTTTTAAGTTTTCAATCTGAGAAATTGTTGGTATACTGAAAATTTCTCAAAAGGGAATTATGTTCTCAAAATCAAACACTAATGAACTCTAAATAAGAAAATAACTTGAATATAAAAATTTCTGAAGGGGAGCAGTCAGGACTTTAACAAAACATATGCTTACATTATAGTGTACAATGAGATAAAATGCCTTTAGATTTATAAAGAAATCTAGTACTGCAAAATTATTCAAATATGTTTCAAATGTACAAATATTAAAAACAAAAACCTTGAGCAAGGTGCAACTTTACACCAAACAAATCCTTAACCACTTTTTAAACGGATTCATTTATACCATTTAAATGCAGAGAATATCAGCGATATTAAAGCAAAACAAAGACTTTTCAGTGTCTGACTCACATTTCATCCCCAAATCTTTTCACATTTAATAGTTGCATTTTGAATGTCAAAGCTGAGTTTTAAATGTTTCTCAAAGTCTGTTTACACTTATTAGCATTGTAGCTTTCAGATATGTAATTCTAAGAACTAAGACACATACTTCAAATGTTAAAAATCACAAAAGTTCACAATGTTGTTCATTTCAAATCCATAAATGACTAAAAAGCAAAAGTCAAATATTCAGATACTTTTGATCAGGTTTCACACCCCTCCTCATGTGCGCCAAGTGCTCTTCCAATATTTGGCACTCAGTCTATCGGCAGAAAACGCCATAATTCTAAAAGCCTTTAGGTATGGGGGCGAAAAACTCATTTGCTTTCCTAACATGCATTTTCATAATCCTGAAGACATTCTGAGTTTCCATAAAGGTGATTTTGACTGGTACAAAATGAAGCTTACATGAAAACTGGTTAAGGATTCAAAGCACATTAGCTCTGAAAATACTAATCTTAATATCCAGACAAAAAGGGGAGAGGTATGATTTGCACAAAAATACTTTAAATATTTTCTTCATATTCTTCATGATCTTATGCGTGTTTAGCTGCTTGCAGTGCATGCGTGCATCCTCTTGGCCACATCATAGACATAGGTGATATCTGGTCGCTTCTCTGGATCCGGGTTGATACACATATTGACTAACTGTCCTAGGTCCTCTGAATAGTGATCTGAAGGAAGAGGTGGGTAGTCACACTGTTCTATCTTCTTACACAGTGAGTACAGATTCATTTTGTCACCATAGAAAGGACTCTGTAGGGCAGCCATCTCATAGACAGCCAAGAGACCAGATGTCAGATTTGAAGTTGTATCCATTTTCATGTATTCTCTCAGGAGACATAAGGTGTGCCCACTAAAGAATGTGCAGCTGTGGTTTTTGAGCTGAAAAACCGACCAAGCCCAAGATCTCCAAGTTTTACCACGCCAGTGGCTGTAATGAACACATTAGCTGGTTTTATATCTCTATGCATGACTCCTCGAGAATGCATGTGTTCCAATGCACTGCACAGCTGAACAAAGTACTTCCATACGGTTCTCTCAGGAATTAGCCTCTTCTGTTTCTTAAAATGCTTTATCATTCTGGATAGATCACCAGCATCTGCTAATTCCAAAACTATGTTTAGTTCATTATCTTCAATGAATGATGCATAATATTTAATTACATTTGGATGGTTGAGTTGCTTAAGGAGATCGATTTCTTGGATGCAATCAGCACGTGCTTTGGCATCCATTAAATCAAATATCTGTATTTTTTTTAAAGCTACTGCCACTCCATCCAACAGACAGGCTGCTCTATACACTTCACTAAATTGTCCACGACCAATCTTCTTTTCTATTTGAAAGTTGGCTAATGTATTATAGCCCATATCCGGTCGTAAGGCCTTCTGTGGTTGAAACTGAGGAACATTCCTTGTGATTGCTCATCCATTGTCTGAAGCAATAGGAATTTCAGAACTCAGGAAGTTGAGAGTTTTCCATTCTCCCCCTCTCAAGGGACACCCAGTGAGCCCGCGGCTCTGCTGGGCACCTCGGTGGAGAGGCCCGCTGGGCCAGGGGCTGAGGCTGCGAGGGCAGGAGCCGATAGGCCACCTCCCGCCGCGCCGCCCCCACGGACACTGCAGGCTCAGGAACCCACCCTGCACCATGATTTTATTTCTAAGGAAAAATGTGATGTAGCTTTATAGCATTGTTGAGAGGAACAGAAATGTAACAAATTAAAAATATACTTTACAGGGAATATCATGAAATATAGCAAGAAAATTTTGGTTTATAATTAACCCATGTTTCTGAAAATATAGAGTCACATTTTAATTTTTAAAAAATGGATTTTAAATAATGGGTTCTAGGAACTGCAGTTGTAGCAACACTTTGATTTATTTTATACTTGTTTGCTATTGGAAAAACACATGTTTATGTCAAAGCACATCAAAGAATGTGCAGCTGTGGAGAGCTCAATAAATATCGTCTTGCAAGCTGTACTCATTTTAAAATATGATCAATAATGGAAAAGATTCCATGAGCTTCAGAGAAGAAGATAAATTCATTTCAGCTGTTTTGGGATGAAATAGTATGTAGATGTCTATTAGGTATATTTGATTTATAGTATTAAGTCAGAAAAATCCTTATTAATTTTATACTTGGATGACCTGTCTGCTGGTGATAGGGGTTCTTGCAAAGAACATTTAGTTGGATTTTGTTTTTTGATACAATCCATTAATCTGTGTATTTTAACTGAGGAGTTGAGGCCAGTTGCATTCAGGGTTATTGTGAATATGCGTTTGTAATTTTCTGATATTTTGGTTTGTTTACTACATTTAATTCTGTCTTAATTTTCATTTACTTGGTTGCTCTTCTCATGGTCATCATCTATTTAGGAGCTTTGGGAGTTAGTTTTTGGGTATATTTTTGTGCAGTTTATCTTTGAGTATTCTTTGTAGTGCTTCTTGGGTGATCATTAATTCTTTTAGCTTATCCATGTCATGTAAAGCAATTCTTTCTACATCAATTTTGAAAGAGCTTTGCTGGATTTAGAAATCTTGACTGACAAAATTTCTCTTTAAGAGCTTTCTTTGAATATCTCATTCTGGGCCTTGTTCTTCTTTAGGATCTGAGTTCAGAAGCCAGAAGTTAGCATTTGTGGCTTGCTCTTAAATGAGACCTGATGGTTTTCTCTTGCAGCTTTTAGTGCTCTTGCCTTCTTTTCTATGTTAGGTATTTTAATTATCGTGTGTAAAAAAACCAAAAAGTTGAAAAAGAGAAAATTTTTAAAAAAGAAATAAAAAAGAAAGAAAAGATGATATATATTTCGAGCTACCAGGTATTTTATCTCTTTTTGATTTTTGTAAATTAAGAAAAAAGATAAATCAAAAGTTACCAGCCCAAGCTAGGTGAAATCGGAGAAGAGAAAAAGCAGATCATACAACAAATAACTTTCTGACACCTGGAGCTTCCAAAACCACTAAGAACACTTTCATTAAAATTAATTGTATGAAGATTAATATTAAATTATGTAATGAATATTAATTAATCAGATTTATATTAAATTTTATTTAAATTCATTTCTTTACATTTTATTAAATTAATTTAAATAAAATTTAATAAATTTTTAAATATAAATTATGTTGTAATTGAATATAAATTAATTTTATTAAACTAAAAAGCAATACAAATAAAATTTTAAGTGCTACATCAAAAAAAATAAAGTTAAAATAAATGCAATAAAACTATCATAAAATTAATTATTAAAATAAATTTAAATTAAAGGTAATAATATTAATTTATATTTAATTATAATATAATTTGTATTTAAAAATGTGTTTCATACTAAATTAATTTTAATAAAAATGTTCTTAATGGTTCTAGAAACTACGGGTGTCAGAGAAGCAATTGCCACATAATCTGCTTTCTCTCCTCTCCGACTTTCACCCAGCTCAAGCTGGAAACTCTTGATTCATCTTTTATCTTAATTTACAAAAATAAAAAGATTAATTTTAAATCCTTTTTTTGATAACCCAGAGAAGCGTTTAGATAAACAGTCCAGATTTTAATGATACATTCTTACAAATTAACTTTTCCATTGGAAATGATTGATGTATTAAGACTTTTGGTTTGACTCACATTTAACGTGTAGAAATCATTTTCCTTATGGCCATATTTAACACCTAGAAAATTGAATTTAACCTGAAGTGACTTTGTAGCCAATTGAAATAGTGAAATGGATCGGTTTTGATTAAAGAATTTTGATAAAGAGAATCTTAGAATTGAACCACTAAATTTCATATCTGGGCCCTCCAAGTGTAATTTTGTTTTAGTAGTTGGACAATGTTGAACAAAAAGTCCTGATAAAGAACTATTAAGCCTAGTTTGCTCCTCTGGTCTCAAGGGTATGTTGGGGACACTTTTGAATCTTCCCATTCAAAATGGCTATATTTAACACCTAGAAAATTGAATTTAACAATTGAAATAGTTAAATGTATACTACCAAATAATCCTTGTTCTCTTTCCATAATGAAGTCTGGAGTTGCTGCTGGAGGTCAAGGACATCCTAGGTGTATGAAACTGGAGACATTCTAGCACAAAGAGCTCCTCTCTCCACGTCTTTCTGCTGGATAATTTGAGTGAGTTTCTCAACCTCATATTTACACAGCTGATTGAACTGTTTGGTTAAAGATACATTCTTTGAATTACAAAGTTGAATCTCAAGGATTCGTCCTTTGATTCTTTTCACAAAGTTTTCCATTTTGGCTTTACATATGGCATGGTTTTCACTCCCATTTTCTATATTAAGGCTTTTCACTTTTGTTTCTGGAAAACTATCAGCATTCTCTGTTTGAATGTCCTGTGTCTCTTCATGCCCCTGGGCTTTTATTTGTTCGATGGTTTTCTGCAAATTCTTAATTTCCTTGTCTTTTTTAAAAAACAATTGGGTATGTGCAGCCTTCATCTGCTCATACTGGTATTTGAATTTATCTGTTTCCTCCTTCTGCTCCTGTAGAGACTGAAGTAGTTGCTTTTGACTCTGGTTTTGATCTTCAATGACCTTTTGATGATGTGTAACTTCCTCTTCCAGACGATTCTTGATGACATTCAGTTGAGATACCTCAGATTCTAGTTCTGTGATACTATCAAGGGTTTGAGGCTCAGCCACAGCTCCAACTTGATTCCGCTGTTCCCTAAGTCTTTCCAATTCTTCTTGCAGATGTCTGTTTTCTTCTTTCGTGGAGCTATGACTTCGGTCTTTTGCCTCTATGGTCTGCCTTAAAGTTTCATTTTGTTTTAAGGCCTGAGAACACTTATCTAAATCCTTTTGCAGTTCTGAACTTTCTTGTTTGAGTTGGCCAATAAAAACTTCTTTCTCATTTATAAGTTGCATCAATTGCTTCTGTTCTTCTAAACAAGATGCCAATATTTCCTTAGTTTCTTTTAGATCAGTAGCCATTTGCTCAATATTCTTTTTGAGTCCTGCTATTTCAAAGTCTTTCTCTTGACTGAGTTGCACTTCATGCTCCTGTTCCAGCTGTAAGGCAGAGGTATTCCAATTACATACATTTGAGAGTTCCTGAATAGTCTGCCTGTAATTGTTTGCCTCTTCCAACAGTCTCTTTTTGGCCTGACACAGTTCTGCTTGTATCTGTTCTTTCTCTCTTTTCAGCGTCTCCATAATAGTGTCTTTTTCTAGAGAAATTTGGTTGTTACCAGCAATAGATTCTTCCAACTGATGCCTTACATCTTCATATGCTGAAATCAACTTGTCATTTTCCATTTTCAGATCAAAAGCAACTTTCTTTAAATTTTCATTGAGCTGTTCTACTTCTGCAAGATTTTGCTTCAAGTTTGTAATTTCGACTTCCCCTTCTTTAAGCAAGTCATCCTTAAAATTAGAGTCTTCATTAACAGCATGTCTTAACTGGTTCTGAACTCTACATAGTTCCTCTTCCTTTTGGCTAATGTACTCCTTAAGTTCCAGGTTTTCCTGCTGGATGTTTAAACTACTTTTTTGTGAACGACGTAGCTGACCTACTAAATCTTTGACTTTAACTTCAAGCTTCTGCTTGGTTAAATGCAAACCACAGAGGCTCAGTGCACTCTCAGTTAACTTGTCTTTCTGTACATGCAACGCTTTAGTTATCTCCATTTTATCCTCCTCAAGTCGATGAACTCTCTTTTTCTCATCATTCAGATCTTGTTTCAACTTCTTGATTAGACCATCTCCTTCATTTTTCTGTTTTGATAGCTCATCTATTATCCAATTCATGTGCTTTGTGGTTTCCCGGTGTTCACTGTACAGATATTCTAACTGAGCTATCAGCATTTCCTTTTCGTTAATACTCTCATACAGCTCTTGCTCCTTAGCCTCCAAGTTCAGTGTTAAGTCATGTATTTGTACATTCAAATTCATGTCTGTTGAAGCCGCACTTTTAATGACTTCATATTCCCAGCTCAGTTTGCAAAGTGATATCTGAAGTTCTTCCTTTTCTTGACTCAATAATGACTTCTCTTTTTCTAAAACTTGGACATGCATTTGAAGTTTCAGATTGTCTTCAGCAAGGCTGGTATCCTGTCTTAAACTACTCAGTCTCATTCTTTCAGCATCAGACAGGGCTTGCTGGAGTCTGAACACTTCTCCCACTGATGAACTCTGCGGAGAAATTGTTCCCTTTTCTGCAGCAGGATCACTCTGCTCCATCGGAGAAGGCTGCAATTTACTACATTCCACTTTCAGGGTTTCACACTCTTCAATTATCTGTCTCTTTTCCACACTGAGCCGCTCCTTTTCTCTCTTCAGCACATCTCTGTCGTGTTCTGCAGAAGATAATTTTTTCTTTATGACTTTGATTGTATCCTCAAGTTCTTTGATTCTTCTTGTGGACTCTAGTTTTTCAGTTTGTAGAACCTGAATAGTGTTTTGCATCTCCCAGACTTGAGACTCATCAGTGACACTAACTCCTGAGTCACCTTGATGTAACAGCTTTTCCAGTTCTGCGATCCGTCCTTCATAGTCATTTGACTCCTGTTGATGCTGGTGATTTAACTCTGCCAGTTTCTGTTGATGTGCATTCTGCAAAACGGACATTTCATGTTGGTGATGATCCATGTCCTGATTTCGGTTTTGTTCCAGGACCTTAATTGTATGGTGTAGTTTGCTGATTTCACTTTGATCTGAATCATTTGTTCCTTGTGCCTGCGTGTTACGCCTCCAATGGCCAACTTCACACTCAAGTCTTGAAACTTCATTTTTCAAACTGTTTATTTCCTGTTGTGATGAAATTATGTCACTAAAGTCCTTGGCATCATCACAAAAAGGCGACAAATGATGGCTGAATCCATAACCAAATGAACAAGGTGCGCTGGTTGCTGGTACACCACCCGCTCCTGAAGGTACTGATTGAGCAGCTGACTGCAGGCTCAACACCTGCTCCTGTAGTGCCATCTGGCTTGCTTGAAGATGGCTGATGTCTACCTCTTTCTGTTGCAGCTGATTTGGGTAACTTGTAGATTGAAGGTTTATCTGAAGCTGTGATGCTTCATCCTTTTTTTCCAGATCAGTACAATACTTTTTAAGTCTTGTATTCTCTGATCTCAACCTTGATTCTGTGGTTTCAATTTTTTTTCTTCGACAACGAAGTGAACCGTCTTCCACAGCTTTGGAGACCTCCACAGGCCTATCTATGATGCAGTTGGAGACTTGGCCAGTGGGGGAAGCCAAGCTGTCTCCCACCTGACCCAAGGACTGGCCCAAGCCGAAGCCTAGACCTCTAAACCACGAAAACATTGCTAGAGCTTCAGAGAGCCCTCAGCTCTGCTCTAAAAACCGCTCTATGACCATCCACCTTCCAGCTGAATGTCCTGGAGCGTTGCAGGGATCAATTATGACCAAAGCATTCGGATTTCCGGGGAGTGCAGGGTTCCTGTCACCTTGGCACTCTGCCTTAAAGGTAGAGGCCTGTCCTGGACTCTGACTAGAGACTTGCCACCAGGGGCTCAGTCACCCCCGCGGGGCCTCTGCTCCCTCCCTGGACTTTCAGCCCTCTGGTTGGGTGACTTCTCCCTCAGAGTTAGTGACTCCCCCAGCTCCAGCTGGTCCTGCCACCTCCATGCTGGCCGCCAGAGCACCCCCATCTGAGAGCCTTTACCCTGTCTTGGAAGCCTGAAGTTGAAGTTCTGTCCTCAAGGACTCAAGTTTTCTATGAAATCTAATCTGTTGGTGATGGTTTCCAGTGGAATTTTTGTTTGTTTGTTTTTTTTATTATATGACAGCAGAATGTATTATTCTTATTACAGACATAGAGCACAATTTTCCACATCTCTGGTTTTATACAAAGTTTTTGCACATACATGTACTTTGTATAATAATGTCACGTATGCACTTTGTATAATAATGATCATCATATTCCACCATTATTTATAATCCCACGCTCCCTCCCTTCTTTTCCCACCCTCTCTGGCCAATCTAGAGGTCCTTTATTCCTCATATGCTTCCTCTCCCCATCCCATTATGAATCAGCCTCCTTATATCAAAGGAAACATTTGGCATTTGGTTTTTTGGGATTGGCTAACTTCACTTAGCATTATCTTCTCTAATTCCATCCATTTACCTGCAAATGCCATGATTTATTCTCCTTTATTGCTGAGTAATATCCCATTGTGTATATATGTCACATTTTTAAAAAAAATCCATTCATCCATTTAAGGGCATCTGGGTTGGTTCCACAGTTGAGCTATTGTGAAGTGTGATTTGTGTCTTTCATTTTCATGAGTTCTGACTGGTTTCTTTTCAATACTTCTATTTCTTTATTGAAGTGATCTTTTATCTCCAATATTAGCTTTCTTCATTCATTGCTTAGATCTTCTTTTAGTTTAACGTTTTAATAATCATTTTTATAATCTTTGAAATTTCATCTTCTTCCATATCTGTGGTATCCTTTGTTGGGAGATTCTGAATTTTGGAGGAGATTTCTTGGCCTATTTCCTCATGTCTTCAGAGGTCTTGGTTGGACTTGTGCATCAGTTTAGATGGATTCTCCTTCCTCCTTTAAGTCCTCTTGTGGATAGTTATCTTTTTTGCTTTATGAATAGCTATCCAATGTGCAACCTGAGATGCTCCTCTGATTGTTTCTCCTTGAGACCTGTTTTTTTGTTTTTGGTTTTGGTTTTTGTTTTTTGGTTTGAGAGTTTTGTTTCCCCAATTCTCTGCCCTTGAAGTAATCTGAAGGATCAGGTGGGGCTAGATCATCATGTGTGGAGTGAGATTTGCTGTTACTTACTTGGCAGAATTGTGAGTATTGCTCCACAGTGAGATCTCGACTCTATGATCTTGAAATGTCCCGATCACTTCCCAGCCCCTCTTACAGCAAGTGGGAGCCAGGAATAGCACTACTGTTAGCAACAGATGTACAGTGTCTGCTGTCCACTTTGACATCTATAGCAATAATTGCCACCTATATAGGAATGTTGAGGTGAGCATCAGTACCATCAATACCAAAAATAAAAAATCACGAACTCAATCAAGAATTAAACAGCAGGTGTCTACTATGTCGTGTATTCTATCAATAATCACAACAACATGAATGGGGTATGAATTACATTAACTATCTAATTCTATTAGTCAGTTAAATTAAAGTTTCTTAAGTATAGAGAAAATAGGGTAGGAAGGCAAGAAAAGTTTGAAATATGTTAAGTAAACAAAAGAGAGTCAGGAGATAGGTAGCTGATGTTGACTATAAAGAAGGAATTACAAAAGAAAATAACTAAAAGTAATTAAAATACAAAAGAGGAGAGAGAGCATGAAAATTTGGTATTGGGGTGGAGAGAAACTAAAGAAGTAGGGTTAAGGACAAAAACCAATATAGAAACAAACAAGCAAATGTAAGATCAAAACAGTTCAAACCTGTATATAATTATATCCCACCTAAGTCAAAACAAAACAAGGCTAAATCATAAACAAATGCAAAAGAAAGCAATTAAATAAAAGTAAAATTACATAAATATATATTTTTTCAAATCTATCCACACAGTGAGAATACACACACACACACAGAGAGAGAGAGAGAGAGAGAGAGAGAGAGAGAGAGAGAGAGAGACACCTCCAAACTTGCAGAATAAAAAGAAATAACATTAAATAAAATATAATAATTAGCCAACCACAGGAATATGGTTTATTTATCCCAGGTTATTAAGGAAAATGTGTATTATATGGTATAAACTATGTAATTTCTAATACACACATCACAATTTAGGGAAATAAGTCCAAGAACTCTAAACTCTGAAAGTTCATTCATTCTTTGAATCTGAATTTAAAATATAGCACTCTTCATTAGGGTAGGCACTAGATTGACACAAATAAAATATGAAAGTCAAGTATATATACATATGGAAAAAGAATTTATAAAAATACAAATAACCAATAGTATGAACTCATTGAATGAGTTAGAGAAAAAAATAGATTATGAAACATCATAAATAATATATTTAATTATATTTTTGACAAAGTAGCTATGGTTGAGTTTCAAAGAGCTGGAGATATTTAGCCATGTCCAAATCAAGCACTGTTTCTCTTGGTTAATTATTCCTGGTTCTTCTCTCATAACTTATGTGGCTTAAGTTCAAGCACTTTCACCATCCTACTCACATCTCTTTGGATATATTCTGCCAAAACATAATCCTATAGAAGATGAATAATAACAAATGATAGTTGAAGAATAGCCCGATTGGCTGCTTATAAAAGAGTCCCATTCTGTTTTGTAATGGGGAGGCCGCTTTATAATAATACAGCCTAAGTTGAGAAGTGCTTTGTACAGTAGTCATATTGTATTGCTCACTCATATTAAACTCATTCTACTAATCTGAAAGATCACATTGACATACACAGGTACACTTCAGCATATGCTGGAACATGGAACTCTTACTGCCATTTCATAACATATTCCTACTTGCTCATCCTGGACCTTATGGAATAGTGAATAGAATATGACACTGAGAATAAAATTTGGTTTAGGATAGTGAATATTTTAAGTTGAAACTAAATATATTCTACATGGGAAAATAAATTTTGAGGATATTTTCATTATCATGTATGTTCTTTCTACAACATCTTCAAAAACAGAGAGAATATTCTTCAAAAAGACAAATTATACTTAGGAGGCTGAGTCACTAGGAGTCCATGTTCCAGAAAAAAGGAAAAAGGAAAATGGAGATGGGAATGTAGCTTACTAGTAGAGCATTCTTCAGTTCTATCATTAGTACCACAAACCACCATCAGCACAACAACAAAAAACAAGGAAAAAAAATCATAATTCTAAGAGTTCGTATTTATTGAGACTTTAGAGTGAGCCACAGTAACACTGTGAAGTAGATCACAAATGTATTTTAGAGATTATTTTAGATTACTTAATAAATAAGTTAAATTATTTATTTATTTATTAATAAATAATTTAGATTATTTTAGGAACTGATTATTTGCTGTGATTCTGACATAAAGAATTTTTTAAATTTATTTTTTATTTTTTTATTTGTTCTAAGTAGTTATACATGACAATAGAATGCATTTTGAACATCACACATAAGTGGAGTATAACTTCTCGTTCTTCTGGTTGTACATTATGTAGAATTACACCAGTCATGTAATCATATAGCACATATGATAATAATGTCTGATTCCTTCTACTATCCTTCCTACCTCACCTCACTCCCCTCTGTCTAATCCAAAGTTCCTCTGTGCTTCCTTACCCTTCTCCCTTACTGTGGGTTAGCATCCACATATCAGAAAACATTCAGCTTTTGGTTCCTTGGAATTGGCTTATTTCACTTACTATGATATTGTCCAGCTTCATCTATTTACTAGCAAATGCCATAATTTCATTCTTGTTTAAGGCTGAATAAAATTCTGTTGTGTATATATACACATTTTCTTTATCCATTCATCTACTGAAGGACATCTAGGTTGTTTCCACAATTTAGCTGTTGTGAATTGGGCTGCTATAAACATTGATGTGGCTGTGTCCCTGTAGTATGCTGATTTTAAGTCCTTTGGGTATAGACCAAGGAGAGGGATAGCTGGGGCAAATGGTGGCTTCATTCCCAATTTTTCAAAAATGTCCCTACTGTTTTCCATATTCGCTGCAGCAATTTGCAGTTCCGCCAGCAATATATTAGTGTACCTTTTTCCCCACATCCTCAACAACACTTATTGTTGTTTGTATGCATAATAGTTGACATTCTGACTGGAGTGAGATGAAGTCATAGAGTGGTTTTGATTTGCATTTCTCTAATTGCGATAGATGATGAACATTTTTTCATATATTTGTTGATTTGATAGTATATCATTTTCTGAGAAGTGTCTCTTCAGGTCCTTGGCCTATTTGTTTTTTGGGGTTTTTTTTTTTTTTTTTTGGTGTTTAGCTTTTTGACTTCTTTACATACCCTAGAGATTACTGTTCTATCTGATGTTTGAAGGGTAAAGATTTGCTTCCAAGATGTAGGCTGTCTATTCATCTTACAGATTTTTTTTTTTTTTTTTTTGCTGAGAAGAAATTTTAGTTTGAGTCCATCCCATTTATTGATACATGATTTTAATTCTTGTGCTATAGGAGTCTTATTAAGAAGTTGGGGCCTAATTCCACATGATAAAGATTAGGGCCTATTGAGAGAGGGGGGTTCAATTCATTTTGTTGCATAAGGATTTCCAGTTTTCCTAGCACCATTTGTTGAAGAGGCTATCTTTTCTCCAGTGCATGTCCTTGGCACCTTTTTATAAGAAAGGAAAGCTCATAGAAGATATAGACATGTTCATTATTATACAACTAATCATTGGTTGGAAAATAATCAAAGCTCTGTCTGTCTTACCCAATCCTGTATTTCTTTCTTCCTGTCTGTTTTTGTTATTGAAATGCAGAATATAAAGGTCCAAAGAGGCCACAGATTCATAAAAGTGATTATTTTTCTATATCACCTAGAGAATAGTAGATAGGAAAGAAGGAAAGAGGAAAGGAAGGAAGGAAGGAAGGAAGGAAGGAAGGAAGGAAGGAAGGAAGGAAGGAAGGAAAAGGAAACAGTCTTGGACATTAGTTTTCCCACCACTGGAGGATTAATGTTTGGGCCATGGTGTGGGGAAAGTATGCAGTTGGAGACTTGGATGTATGTGTGTGTGGCAAAACCCTGGGGAGCCAGCTGCCTCCTGCAGATCCTGCCATGGGTCCTATACTACCCCTTGCTTCTGGAGCCATGATAGTCTAAACACCAAGAGAGTTCACCTTTGTGAGGAAAGGGCTAAAACAGTGTTGTTGCCAGAGAGAGCACTTTTTTTTCTTTGATTTAAAAAAAAAATGACAGCAGAATGTGTTACAATTCTCATTACATGTGTACAGCACAATTTTACATATCTCTGGTTGTATATACAGTATGTTGACATGACCGATTCATGTCTTTGTACACTTAATTTGGATGATGATGTCTATCACATTCCACCATCCTTGCTAATCCCCTTCCTCCTCCTTTACCCTCCCACCTTTCTGCCTTTCTTCACCAATTCCTCTCATGCTCCCTCTCCCTACCTCACTATGAGTCAGCCTCCTTATATCAGAGAAAATATTTGGCAGTTGATTTTTGGAGATTGGCTAACTTCACTTAGCATTATCTTCTCCAACGCCATGCATTTACCTGCAAATGCCATGATTTTATTCTCTTTTATTGCTGAGTAAAATTCCATTGTGTGTATATGCACTTTTTTTTTCTCCATTTATCCACTGAAGGGCATCTAGGTTGGCTCCACAGTTTAGCTATTGTGCATTGTGCTGCTATAAACATTGATGTGGCTTTGTCCCTGTAGTATGCTGATTTTAAGTCTTTGGGGTATAAATCAAGGAGAAAGAGAGCTGGGTCAAATGATGGTTCCATTTCCAGATTTCCAAGGAATCTCCATACTGCTTTCCAAATTGACTGCACCAATTTGCAGTCCCACCAACAATGTGTGAGTGTACCTTTTCCCCCACATCCTTGCCAACACTTGTTGTTTGTCTTCATAATAGCTGCTATTCTGACTGGAGTGAGATGATATCTTAGAGTAGTTTTGATTTGCATTTCTCTAATTGCGATAGATGATGAACATTTTTTCATATATTTGTTGATTAACAGTATATCCTCTTCTGAGAAGCGTCTCTTCAGGTCCTTGGCCCATTTGTTGACTGGGTTATTTGTTTTTTTGCTGTTTAGCTTTTTGTGTTCTTTATATACGTTAGAGATTAGAGCTCTATCTGATGTGTGGGGGGTAAAAATTTGCTCCCAGGGTGTAGGCTGTCTATTCATCTTATAGATTGTTTCTTTTACTGAGAGGAAACTTTTTAGTTTGATTCCATCCCATTTATTGATTCTTGGTTTTAATTTTTGTGCTATAGAAATTTTATTAAGGAAGTTGGGGCCTAATCCCACATGATGCAGATTAGGGACTATTTTTTCTTCTATTAGACAGAATCTCTGGTTTAATTCCTGGATCATGATCCACTTTGAGTTGAGTTTTGTGCATGGTGAGAGATAGAGATTTCATCTCATTTTTTTTGCATATGGATTTCCAGTTTTCCCAGCACCATTAGTTGAAGATGCTATCTTTTCTCCAATGCTGTTTTTAGCCACTTTGTCTAATATCAGATAATTGTTGTTTGGGGGGGTTAGTCTCTGTGTCCTCTATTCTGTATCATTGGTCTACCAGTCTGTTTTGGTGCTGTTTTTGTTACTATTGCTCTGTAGTATAGTTTCAGGTCTGGTATAGTGATGCCACCTGCTTCACTCTTCCTGTTAAGAGTTGCTTTAGATATTCTGGGTCTCTTATTTTTTCCAGATGAATTTCATGATTGCTTTTGCTATCTCTATGACGAATGCCATTGGATTTTGATCAGAATTGCATTAAATCTGTATAGGGCTCTTGGTAGTATGGTCATTTTGATAATATTTACATTCTTTATCCAGACGCATATATTCACCATATGGTGTGGGCCCAGTTATTGGTTTCAGGGAGGAACCAAGTGTTGAAATTGGCTGTGGACATGGTGGTCTTCACAGCCTTTGAGGGAGAGTGTTTGCTCAGGGAGAGGAGCTGGCTGCAGGAAGGAGGCATTTGCCTCTGCTGCTGAATTTTAATGAATGGAATCTATCAACAGAGTCAGGACACTGTAAGGCCTAACAGGTTCCAGGCCCCTCCTTGGGCTGAGGTGAAACTGGGGATAGGAGTCTGACACAGAACTTCCCATACATACTATTAAAGAAACCCAAAGCCACAGCTTGGCCTCAGGAGGCCATTTCTTCTGGATACCAAGATTTGCAAGCTTTACTCGTGCCCTATTGTCAGATGCTACTGGGAAATAAAGGACACCTTCTTCTGCAGCATTGTATACATAATGTGCAACAAGTTGCTACCATAATTAGCAAACAAATGTCACATGTTATAAATTGTAAATACACAAATTCTAAATTGCATTTTGTCCTTAAAATGAAAAACAAAGCCTGTAGAAGGCAGGTTTCCTACAGCCCCAGGATACTACAGCCCAGACTACACCACACAGCAGGCTCTGCTTCTGATCTGATCTAGTTGTGCACGGTTGGGAGCACAGGTAGCAGTGGTAACTCATTCAATCTTATTCCTCCTAGGGTGTCTCTGAGTCCAGTCTATTTATTTCACTGGCAGAAAGTATGTTTTTTCATCTGTTTGTGTCACTGAACCAACTGTGAAAAGGGAGAGCACAAGATGGATTCTATTCTTTGTGAATTATTGAAGCAAGTTTCAGCAACTATAAATCCTGATATTAGGTGACAGCCTCAGAAGCAGAGAGATACAGCCCAGTCTGTAGAACTTGGTGGAAAAAAGGTAAGAAAATCAGTTCTTCAATGAAAATATGAAGAAATCTATAGGAGTTCTGTGTTTGGAATTGGGGTCCCTGATTATTTCATGGTGGTGGCATTCTTGGTGTCTGGAAAAGTTTCTATGCAAAGACATAGGATGCCTGGTTGCTATGGTAATGCCCTCAATACTAGAGTCTTATCAGCTTTCACCTTAATCTTAGACACATAACTCCTGGGAATAAAGGAACTCGTTTGATAACTGCAATATTTCACCAGGCTCAGGTGCTCTGAATCTGCCTAACAGTAATTTCAGACAACGGACTTTCTTGAGAACTACACAAAGCTCCTAACATTACATTTTGTAACTATACAATGTAACTGCACAATAAGCAACCTTACTGATACTCTAAACAATAATATGGTTATGGTACTAATGACCTAATGTAAACTATTGGTATAAATAAATGTGGCCGCTTGGACAAGGACCCACTCTGCCATCTTTCCTTCCTCTGCACCTTGTCTCTTTGTCTCCTCTTTATTATTATTCCTCACAGAAGTCCCTATTTAGATTTTGAATGTGGATCTTGATGTTCACAGTCAGCCCTAATCAAAAGTGAACAGGGGCTGGGGTTGTGACTCAGAGCTAGAGCGCTCACCTAGCATGGGCAATGCCCTGTGTTCAATCTTCAGCACCACATAAAAATAAAATAAAGATATTGTGTCCAACTACAACTAAAAAAGTATTTTAAAAAAGTGAAGAATAAATCCTTTTGAAAAATGGTTGGATGAAGTTTTACACTATTCCCTTTGGTCTTGTTCTTTAACATTTTATATGGTTGAGCTTAGAATGATCCAAAGTGATTTAAATGATGTTGCACAGGAAAATTTTGTGGTTATTTAATGCAGATATGACACACCACGGGAATGCCTTTCCTCCACCCAGGACCTGCATAGAATTGTCACCATCTCCCACCTCAGCTGCTGCAGAAGGCCAGCCAACAGGGCTGGATGCAGATTAGTCAAGGGTTTCCATTTGATTTTTGAGGAAAATCTTCCTTTGCCAATTGGCCATTTTGCTCCTAAGCTGCAAGATATCTCACTCCCTATCCAAACACATTTCCTTTAGCCTATTTCCACTATTCTCTCCCTCTGACCTCTTTCTACCTCTAAAAAGATGAGCACTTTATTTTTTCTTTTTTACTTCAAACAGGATATAGTTTTTCTTGGAGAAGTTGGATGATATACAGATCAATAGATCTCAAATAGATACTCTGGGATACTTGTCATAAAGCCCAAGGGACAGATGAGCAGTTTTGCTACCCACAGAGGGGAAAAAAATCCTATAAGTCAAGAGCAACCAACCCCTCTCCCACTACTTTTAAGAAATCTGGTTGCTGGGCTGGGGTTGTGGCTCAGCAGTACAGCGCTCACTTCGCATGTGCAAGACTTTGGTTCGATCCTCAGCATCACATAAAAATAAATAAGTGAAATAAAGGTATTGTGCCAATTGTAACTAAAAAACAAATATTAAAATTAAAAAAAAGAAATCTGGTTGCTTCTTTCTTTCCCTTTGTCAGACAATTCCATTATAAGGTACCTATAAAAGAGACAGGCATTCTTGCTTTGTGAATTCTGGTATTTACTTATTCATACTGTGTGCCATTCCTGGCCAACATTAATAATGGGCTGAATTCTTAGGGTTTGCTATATTTCCTACATCCCAGAAAGGCTGCCTGTCATATTTTTCTGAGGACCACTTGAGGCTAACTCAGGATATAGGAGAATACCCCGTGATGTTGTTCCAAATTCCCTGTAGCACTATCCATCTTCCCACCCTGTAACTTGCCAGTACTTGTCACATTTTAGAAACAACTTTAATGTAAGTCAGAGTAGACTATGGTTCCATGTTCATGGTTTTCTGTTTGTTTTATCTATCTTAATTCCTCTGGTGGATTATTGATTGTAAAGTGGATTAGTATAGTCTGTTGTCTCAATCTAACTCAGTTTAATAATCACTATGAAATCCTTGCTAAAGGTAGATATAAGGCTGCAGAGTTTATACAAAAGTTAAGACTTACCTCACATTCTAAATGGGTAGATCATCCAAAATAACACGGAATTTAACACAGGATAGAGTGATACAAGTGTCATAGGAAACAGAAAAATAATTCATTTACTACTACAGTGTTCTATGTATTGTACCAGAAATGGAATCCTGATAAGAAAACAGATAAGGAAAAAAATAATATGAAGAAGGAAAAGGGTTCTATCAAACACTCCTGACAAAAGATAAAAAATAAGCCTAAGCCTTAATTCTAAGGTTTATGCTCTTCTAGCTATACTGGAATACTCTGAATAATATTATGTCAATCTGTTTTAGGGGATAAGTGCAGAGAATCCCTTACTTTATCCCAGAAAAGAGTGGTGAAAAGCAAAGAATACTGGGACCTCACAGGCCATCTGCCCTGGTCAGGCCAAGTGGATGTCTACCTTTCAACAAAAATTCTATTCTAGTTGGGAGAATGGTCCTGTCTCTAAACAGACACAGAGGTGATTCATTTATTTCTTTTAAAAAAAAATGTTTATTTTTTAGTTCTAGTTGGACACAATATCTTTATTTTAAATTTATATGGTGCTGAGGATTGAAACCGATACTTCATGCATTCAAGATGAGCACTCTACCGCTGAGCCACAATTCCAGCCCCTAATTCATTTATTTTGTCCTGATCCAGCAGCCCATTTATTCTTCAAACAACTCTGTTCAGCTTTCCTATAGCAAAGGAAATCTCCTTCCATGTGATTTCCATCATATGGCTATCTCGGCCCTTCTCCATGAAAGCCCCTCAGATGTTTGAAACAGATACAAAACCATCCATCTTGTGGCCCAATTTATCCCTCTACACCTTGCTTTTATGTACCTATATACCACTGCCTCCTTCAATAGGTGACTCCTCACAATCCTTTTATTTTATTAGAATATAAAAATAATCAGTGACTATTGTAGAAAATCTAAAAATGTATAAACAACCCTAGAAGTGTGTGGTCCACCTGGAAAATTGAATGTGTGACATAGACAATATCAGGAGGACAAAAAGTAGTTGTTTGAATGAAACTGGGTGAAAATGACATTGAGCTGACTGATGATAGATGAATGGAGGAATAACGTAAGCCTGGCCACCGAAGATGCTCCATGAAGAAAAGAGGTAGAAAAAGATACATGTTGTTTAGAGAACTGTGTGAGGTCAGTTTGGCAAATGGGTTATATGAAGGAGTGGTAAAAAATGAAACTATAGATCTAGTGGGGCAGGAAGGACCGTACCAGCAAAGGCATTTATTTCTGTCCAAAAAGTCAATACATGTCATTATTGTGTTAAGGAAAAAAAATAGGATAAAATTTTGTTGCTGCAATGTCATTCTGCTGGCAGGGTAGAAAAAGAATTGAAAGGAGCTGGGATCAAGAAGAGGTCACTGAGGAGGTTATCACAGAGAGAGACATGGTGAAAGCCAGAGTGGCAACAGTATGGAAATGAAAGAAAAGTACTCAGGAGACAGAGTCACTATACCTGGTGTCTGATCAAATTTGAGGGGTGAAAATTTCTGGGAATCCAGTGCCTGGGGCAATTTGAGTAACTTAAAGATACTCAGAGTGTTTGGAACAGGGGTTATTTCAGAAAAGAGCCAAGAAATAAGACTAGAGGTGGGACTGAGCCTGGTGAAGATCCATGAGAGAGGGGTAGAAGACTTAGAACTTCATTCCCAGGACAATGGGAAGGCTTTGAAGAGTGATCAGCCGAGTGCTCTAGATCAGGGCTCCATTACCAAAGAGCTCATTCAGGCCACACAATTGAATCTCTTGGCCACAGTGTGAACAAGGAATTGGAAGAAGGGGTGAGATGAAGACAGAGATAAGAGTATTGCAATTATCCACATGAGAGAACAGAGTGGCCTGGATGGATGTGATACCACTAGAGAGTGTTGTATTAGAAATATTCAGCATGAACTCCAACAAGATTTAGTAACTGATGTGATTATGATATTGTAACACAATATCAAACATCCAGTACACATACATCCTGGGCCTGCACTGTGGTCCTCAGTCTCCAGGGTTTGGTCAGATCACAGGAGGTAAGGTCATTTGAAAAGGAAGAGAGTTTCTACTTGAGGTAGGCGTATCCCAGGATGGTGGGATATACAATTCAAAAGTTCAGGAGAGGTACTGAGCTAGAGATTTAGATTTGGGTATCATCTACATACGTGTGGCAATTGAGACATTCAGAGTAGATGAGGTTGCAGGGAGGATGTCTATAGGCTGAGAGGGAAAAAAGATCTAGAGCCAAACACTGAAAAACAGAAATTAGTGACTTTTCTTGTTGAACTTAAACCTACAGCTGACACCTATTGTTTCTAAGTACTCACCTCCTAAAGATGATTGTCAGTAATTTTTTTCCAAATATTCTCACTAGGCCTTACTAAGAATTTCAAATTTGTTCCTACAACAATCATCCTGAGGTGGATCTACCATGAAACTAATAAAGCTTCAAATGTAGGGTTCCTCACTTGCACTGGCCTCTTCTGAAGTATTTGGTGGGGACTTAATAATGTATTAACAAGTCTAAGTTTTTATAAAGTTTGCAAAAGTAAAATACGGGCATATCTCTGTACTAGTGCATGTTTGGTTCCAAATCACTGCATAAAACAAATAAAGCAATAAGTTCAATCACATGATATTTGAGTTTCCCAGTGCAAATCAAACTTAGGTTTACACTATACTGTACTCTGATAACTGCACAATGGCATTGTGTCTGGAAAAAAATGCACATATCTTAATTTGGAAATACTTTATTGTTAATTTTAAAAAAGGCTAATGATCATCTGGACCTTCAGTGAGTCCTAGTCTTTATTACCTGAGTTCAAAGCTTCTGAAAGAGTGAGAGCATAAGAAGAACTGTCAGAAATTACAAGGAAGCTAGTGGAAATTGAATTTGAACTCACAACTGGAGGAATCTTTTTGGTTCTGATCTAGCTTTTTGCCAATTATGTCATCATCTTTCCTCCTTAGCTAAAAGTTTCTCAAAAAGGCTTTCTAGATGCCATTCATTTTGGCTTGACCCAACCCCTGGATCCTCTCCTACAGCACCGTTGACTCCTCCCTCAAAAACAAGCTTCACTCAGGGTCAGGAGTTGAAGGGTAAACAAATACTACGCAATTTTTTTTTTTCATTTTTAAAATATGTTCATATTTTTGTAGGTTTTTCATGGTTAATGCCAGTTATTGTCCTTGTCATGCAATTTAATCTCTTGGTTACTTTTGCCTCCCTTCATTGAAGATAAATATCAAGTTTAATAAATAAGTCTGTGAAAAAATATATATATAATTTTTTCAGCTAAAATACAAGATGTAACTGAAAAGGATGCCATAGTAAATTGTATTTCTGCTCTTCCTGTCAAAGGCCTGAAGAGCTCTATGAAATGGCTTGCCATTCACTTAGAGAACCCCACAAAATCAAGCAAATCAAAAGGATCAACTCTTCATGTTCAATTGTTTTTAAAGAATGATATTCCTAATACAAGTTCTTACACACAACAGACACACAGTACTTTTTTTCCCTTTTATTGTGGCACTAAGAATTGAACCCAGCGGTGCTCTATCACTGAACTACATCCATAGCTCATTTGCATTTATTTATTTTGAGACAGGGTCTTGTTCAATTGCTAAATCTGGCCTTAAACCTGCTATTCCCCTGTGTTGGCCTTCTTAATAGCTGGGATTACAGCATGCACCTCTGTGCCTGGACAATACTCAGTTCATTTTAAAATTTGATCTTTATTATGATCATCATCCAAGGTTCAGCAGTAGGGCAATTGCCTAGGCTGAGCAAGACATTGCTTTCAATCTTCAGCACTGATGATGATGATGATGATGATGATGATGATGATGACGATGATAAATTAAATAATCAACAAATTCTAGGACTTGGGTAGAGACTATATAAGAAGAATTATATTCATGTAGTCTCAAAAGGAAGATCTATAGTGTCAGAAAGTAATGGAATGCTGTGTTTGATGGACATGCCTGTAATCCCAGGTACTCAGGAGGCTGAGACAGGAGGACTGCAAATTGAAGGCCAGCCTGGAAAATTTAGCAAGTCACTGTTTCAGAATGAAAAGGACTGGGGAATAGATTGCTGGCAAAGCACTTGTTTAGTATGACTGAGGGCCCAGCCTAAGCTTCATCTCCTTTGTGTATAAATTTCATCCTCAGACACTTCTCATGTGAAGCATTAGGGCACTGGGACCCAGATCCCTCTTTTAACATTAACTACACATTGTTTGGCACTTGATTCATGATTATCAGTCTTGTCTGCCCAGTTACATAGAATAAGCTCCCCAAGAATAAAAACCATGATGGGTATTCTGGTATTTCCCTGAACGGCCTACCTTGGCAGGTCCACAGTAAGCGCTGCACCAGAACAAGCTGGCTAATGATTTTCAAAGGACTCAAATATCTACTGTTTGTCCAGAACCTCTTGAATTCAATAGATGACAACTTGCCAATGACACAGCTTGGATCACCATCATCTCCCTAGGAAATAGTGGTTCATTAACCTTGCTGGAGCCAGGCCTAGATTATAAACACTGTTGTTACATAGTTATAAATAAACTAGAAATACTGGGCAGGGGGAACCAACAGAATTTTAAAGAACTGAGATTCTGACATTAAAGCCATAGATTGTAAATATGATGACATGACAGGAAAACTTACCAACCAAAAAAGTATTTATGATGACAAATGTGTAAGTATATATTTTGTTCATTTCCTTACATTTTTTTTTTTTTTTAATTCTGAGGGTTGCATGTTAGGCCAGTGCTCTACCACTGAGCTATACTCTCTGCCCATGTGATTATATTTAGATCTATGGACATCAATTGTTGCTTGGGACTGCAGAAAGGCTATTCCTGGCACAGAATTTTTATAGAGATTGTACTTAAAAGTTTATTCTATATACAGAGTATCACTAATAATTCACTCTTCAAAATGTTACATATGAATGCCAGTTATTTCATGAGTATAAAAACATGACTGGAATAAAATGAAAAATCATGGGAACAAAGCAGTTTGGGAAAGAAAAGCAACTTCTAAATGAATGAGATGCCAGCTTCCTCTGGGACAGACCAGCCAGTCTGGTTTCCTGGCTTTGTGCACCAGCCACACTTCTGCTCTGCCCAGCAGCTCAAGGGCTTTCATTGCCACTCTAAATATAGTGCACCTTTTTCTCTGTGAGCCAATTTTTGTTGTTGTTGTTTTGTTTTGTTGTGGTGTTTGTGGGGGTGGGGGGTGGTTTTTTTTTTTTTGTTGTTGTTGTTTGTTTTGCAGTTTTAGATGCCATCCGAGGGCATGAGTGGCTCTGATATTGGGCTATAGGCTGTAAAAGAAATATATGGGCTGTGCTCTGCCTGTAATGTGAGCAATAATTATATTGGGGAAGACCATTCACATACATTCTTCTTCCTACCAAAAAATTCTGCAGAGGTTCAAGTAAGCCAGTTCTAGAAAATCATTTTAATTCCTGTCAGACTGTTTCTTGCTATCATTTGAATGTCTGTTCTCTCTAAAATTCATATTGGAATTTAATTGTCATTGTAACTATATTAAAAAGTGAGACATTTGAGAAATGATTGGATCCTCAGGGCTCTGCCCTCAAGGGTGGGACTAGTGCTATTATAGAAGGGTGAATTTAAACCTTTTGTCTCTTTGCCATTCTATCTTAAGTCATCTAAGGACCTAATAAGGGCACCACTTGGGAATCAGAATTTCCAAACTCACCAACACCTTGATTTTGGACTTCCCAGACTCCAGAGCAGTGAGCCAGTAAGTTTCTGTTCTTGACAAATTCCCCAATCTGTGGTGTTCTGTTAAAGGAGCACAAATGGACAGAGATATATTTCTTTAATCATTTGTATGAAACATTAACTTAAAAATTAAATCATGTATATGCATGAACAAGAGAATAAACATTAGTATTATTTTTAAATTCATATTCCTTAAACTAAGGGTAGAGAGCACTGGGCATTAGCAAGGTTTGATAACAATTTCTGGAAAGCTGATCAGTAACAATGTTACTGATCACGACCTTGATATCAACAGGGCACAGAAAGATGAGTTCTTTTCTGACCTCTCTGGGCAGAAACATATAAGAAGGGAGCTGCAAGTAAGAAAGATAACCTTAAAAACAGACCACCAGGCCTGGGGATGTGGCTCAGTTGTACAGGACTTGTTCAGTATGTGCAAGGCCCTTAGATTTGATCCCCAGCACTCTCCACCCCCACCCCCACATGCAGCAGATCACTTTACCACAAAGAAAATTACTCCAAAAAAGAAAAGAAAGTTACTCCACCTCTGTAATCCACTCCATCCTTGAGAAGAAACTACCCACCTGGGAGACCTATCATTCAATGCCCTAGTTCCTAAGAGTTACTATTAGTTCTTGTTGTTGTTGTTGTTCTTTTTTTCTTCAATTCTGAAAAGTTACAGGCAAAATATTCTTGTATTTATTATTTTTAGGTGATTAATATAGGACTTGATTTCTACACCATTAATTCAGCATTAGGGTATATACCATGTGGTATTATTTCCTGACTGTTCAGGAACAGTCTCATTTCTCATCTGGACATCTTATTTAAGAGCATGTTAATGTTGTTGTTGTTCTTTTCAGATATACATGACAGTAGAGTATATTTGGACATATTATACATACATGGAGTATGATTTATTCTAATTAGGATACTATTTTTGTGGTTGTACATGACATGGAGTTTCACTGGTGGTGTATTCATATATGAATATATATGAGCATAAGAACATTATGTCCGATTCATTCTTCTGTCTTTCCTATTCCCAATCCCCCTCCCTTCCCTTAATTCCTCTTTGTCTAATTCAATGAATTTCTATTATTCTTTTCCCCACCCTCCCTTGTTATGTGTTAGCACCCACATATCAGAGAGAACATTCTGTCTTTGGTTTAGGGGGGACTGGCTTATTTCCCTTAGCACAATATTCTCCAGTGCCATCCATTTACTGGAAAATGCCAAAATTTCATTCTTTTGTAGGCTGAGTAATATTCCATCGTGTACATATACCACATTTTCTTTATCCATTCATCTGTTGAAGGGCACTTCAGTTGGTTCCATAGCTTGGCTATTGTGAATAGAGTTGTTATAAACATTGATATGCCACGTCACTGTAGTATACTGGTTTTAAGTCCTTTGGGTATATGCCAAGCAGTGGGATAGCTTGGTTAAATGGTGATTCCATTCCAAGTTTCTGAGGAATCTCCATGCTGTTTTCCAGAATGGTTGCATCAATTTGCAGTCCCACCAGCAATGTGTGACTGAACATTTTTCCCAAATCCTTGCCAACATTTATTTTTACTTGTATTCATGATAATTGCCATTCTGATTGGCATGAAATGGAACTCTGTGTGATTTTAATTTGCATCTCTCTCATTGCTAGAGAAATGAAACATTTTTTTCATATATTTGTTGACTGATTGTATTTCTTCTTATGGGATATGCCTGTTCAGTTCCTTTGCCCATTTATTGATTGGGTTATTTGTTTGTTTGTTTTGGTGTTAAATTTTTTGCGATTTGTATAACCTGGAGATTAATGCTCTATCTGAGGTGAAGGTGGAATAGATTTTCTCCCCTTCTATTGGCAAAGATTTTCTGCCATTTTGTAGGCTCTCTCTTCATGTTCTTGGTTGTTTATTTTGTTGTGAAGAAGCTTTTTAGTTTGAAACCATTCGATTTATTGATTATTGATTTTTAATTCTTGTACTTTGGGAGTCTTATTGAGGAAGTTGGTTCCTAAGCTGACTTGATAGAGACTTGGGCCTACTTTTTCTTCTAGTAGACACAGGATTGCTGGACTAATGCCTAGGTCCTTGATCCACTTTGAGTTAATTTTTGTGCAGGATGAGAGATAGGGGCTCAATTTCATTCTACTACATGTGGATTTCCAGTTTTCCCAGCATCATTTGTTGAAGAGGCTATTTTTTCTCTAATGCATGTTTATGGCACCTTTGTCTAGGATGAGATAACTGTATTTATGTGGGTTTGCTCTGTGTCTTCTATTCTCTTCCATTGGTATTCATGTCTGGTTTTGTGCCAACACCATGCCATTTTTGTTACTATAGCTCTGTATTATAATTTAAGGTCTGGTATTGTGATTTATCCTGCTTTACTTTTCTTGCTAAGGATTACTTTGACTATTCTGGGCACCTTATTTTTCCAAATGAATTTCATGAATGCCTTTTCTATCTCTATGAAGAACATCACTGACTGGAATTTTAATAGGAATTGTGTTAAATCATTGTAGCACTTTTGGTAGTATGATTATTTTGACAATATTAATTCTGCCTATCCGAGAACATGGGAGATCTTTCCATTTTTTGAGGTCTTCTTCAATTTTTCATTAGTGTTCTGTAGTTTTCATTGTAGTGGTCTTTCTTCTCTTTTGTTACATTGATTCCCAATTTTTTTGTTGTTTTTTTTTTGTTTGTTTTTGAGGCTGATTCATCATTGGTGTATAGGAACACAGTTGATTAATGGGTGCTAACTTTATATCCTGCTACTTTGTTAAATTCATTTATGAGTTCTAGAAGCTTTCTGATGGAGTTTTTTGGGTTTCATAAATATAGAATCATGTCGTCAGCAAATAGGTATAGTTTGAGTTCTTCTTTTCCTGTTCATAACCATTTAATTTTTTCTTTTGTCAATTGCTCTAGCTAGGGTTTCAAGGACTATGTTGAATAGGAATGGTGAAAGAGGGCACACCTGTGTTGTTCCAGTTTTTAGAGTAAATGCTTTCAATTCTTCTCTATTTATAATAATGTTGGCCTTGGGTTTAGAATATATAGCTTTTACAATGTTAAGGATTGTTCCTACCATCCCTAGTTTTTCTACTGTTTTGAGCTTAAAAGGATGCTGAATTTTGTCAAATGCTTTTTCTACATATATGGAGATATCATGTGATTCTCATCTTTAAGTCTTTGATTGATAAATTACATTTATTAATTTCCTATATTGAACCAACATTGCATCCCTGAATGAACCCCACTTGATCATGGTGCAGTATATTTTTGATATGTTTTTATGTGATTTGCCAGGATTTTATTAAGAATTTTTTGCATCTAGTTTATCAGGGATATTCATTGAAGGTTTCTTCAATGAATGTATGTCAGAAACATGCATTAGAGAAAAATAGCCTCTTCAACAAATGGTGCTGGGAAAACTGAAAATCCACATGTAGTAGAATGAAATTGAGCCTCTATCTCTCACCCTGCACAAAAATCAACTCAAAGTGGATCAAGGACCTAGGCATTAGACCAGCAATCCTGTGACTACTAGAAGAAAAAATAGTCCCAAGTCTCTATCATGTCAGCTTAGGAACCAACTTCCTCAATAAGACTCCCAACCTTTCTGGTTTTGGTATCAATACTAGCTTCATAGAATGAGTTTAAAAGGGTTTCCTCCCTTTCTAATTCATGGAATAATTTGAGGAGGATTGATATTAGTTCTTCTTTGAAGTTCTGGTAGACTCAGCTGATAATCTACCTGGTCTTGGGCTTTTCTTTGTTGGTAGGCTTTTGTTGGCATCTTCAATTTCTTTGCTTGAAATGGATCTGTTTAAATTCTATACCTTCCTGATTCAATTTGGATAGGTCAAATATCTCTAGGAATCTGTCAATGTCTTCATGATTTTCTATTTTATTGGAGTATAAATTTTCAAAGTAGTTTCTGATTATAGTCTGTATTTCAGTAGTGTTTGTGGTGGTATTTTCTTTTTCATCACAAATTTTAGTAATTTGAGTTTTCTCTTTTTATTCATTAGCTTGGCTAAGGGTTCATCAATTTAACTTATTTTTTTCAAAGAACCAACTTTTTCTCTTGCTGAGAGCCATAGCCAAGTAGGAATGACGCATGGCATTTTTGGTTGAAAGGTGACGCCAGCAAGCCACTGAGATGATATGATTATGTTAAGATCTGCATTCAATTGGATATTAGACCCCTGCCGTCCGCCTCGGCCTGCTACTTTGGAGCTCTAGCAGGACTCCCGGAGAGTTCCCATTGGTTGGAGAAATGCGGTAGGAGGGATTTCCGGAGGAGGGATTTTCCTGTTGGTGTAGTGTGACCCGGGAGAATGCAGCGTGTGTGGTTCGGCATATTTCCTGGGAGCGTGCGTGGTATTGGCGGGAGTTTCAGAAATAAAGTTTGTTCCTGCTTGAGTGGCTCGTGATTTTGTGCCCAGCCAGACTGTGGCATTCTCTTGTCAATTTTTTGAAATTTTTGTTTCAATTTTGTTAATTTCAGCTCTGATTTTAATTATTTCCTGTATTCTCCTGCTTTTGGTGTTGATTTGTTCTTCTTTTTCTAGGGCTTTGAGATATGAAGTTAGGTTGTTTATTTGATAACTTTTCATTCTTTTAAAGAATATGCTCACTGCAGTGAACTTTCCTTTTGGAACAACCTTCATTGTGTCCCAGAGATTTTTATAATTTGTGTTATTATTCTCATTTACCTTGAAGTATTTTTTAAAAATTTTATCCCTGATTTCTTCAGCTATTGATAGGTCATTTAATATTGTATTATTAGTAGAGTATTAGAGTAGTTTCTATTTCTTACTTCATCATTGATTTCTAATTTCATTTCATTATGCTCTGATAAAATGCAAGGCATTATCTCTTTTTTTTTTTTTTTGTATTTCTAAGAGTTGTTTTGTGGCCCAAGATATGATATATTTCAGATAAGGATCCATGTACTGCTGAGAAGAAAGAGTATTCAGTCATTGATGGATGGAATATTCTATATATGTCTATTAGGTCTAAATTATTAATTGTATTTTTAGTTCTATATCTTCTTTATTTAGTTTTGTTTAGAAGGTCTATCAAGTTTGTGAGAGAGGTAGGTTAAAGTCACCCATTATTATTGTGTTGTGATCTATTTCTTGAAATTGAGAAGGGTTTGTTTAATGTATGTAGGTGCTCCATTGTTTAAGGCATAAATATTTGAGATTTATATCTTGTTGATGTATAGATCCCTTATGTAATATGAAATGCCCTTCTTCATACCTCCTGATTAACTTGGGGTTGAAATCCACTTTATCTGATATAATGATAGGATTCCCTACTTGTTTATAAGATACACTTTTTTACCATTAGTCTGTGGATATCTTTGCCTATGAGGTGAGTCTTTTGGAGATAGCATATTGTTGGGTCTTATTTTTTAATTCCAGTCTTCTAGTATATTTCTTTTGATTGATGAGCTTGGGATATTTATACTCAATATTATTATTGAGAAATTATTTTATTCCCTGTCATTTTGATTTATTTATGATTTTCAATTTTTTTCTGGATTTCAATTTGAGTTAGTTTCTCCTTTGATTGACTATTTTTCTAGTGTAGTTCCTCCCTTTGCTGATTTTCACTTTTATTTTTTATTTCTTCTTCATGAAATATTTTATTGAGTATATTTTGTAGTGTAGGCTTTCTTGTTGTGAATTCTTTTAACTTTTGTTTATCATGGAAAGCTTTTATTTCATTGTCAGTTCTGAAGCTTAATTTTGCTGGGTATAGTATTGTTGGATGCCATCTATTTTTCTTTTAGAGCTTGGTATATATCATTCCAAGATCTCCTAGCTTTAAGGATCTGGGTTGAAAAATCAGCTGAGACCTGGATTAGTTTCCCTCTAAATATGCCCCGTTATTTTTCTCTGGCAACCTTTAAATTCTATTCTTATTCTCTATGTTGGGCATTTTTAAATAAATGAGTCTGTTGTAATTTTGTATATTTGGGGTCCTGTATGCCTTCTGTATTTGATTTTCCATTTCATTCTTAAGGTTTGGAAGTGTTTCAGATATTATTCCATTAAAAAGATTTTGTATTCCTTTGGTATGTATTGCCAAGCCTTCATCTATCCAGATAAACCTTAAGTTTGGTCTTTTCACGTTACTTTGTTTCTTGGACGTTCTGTTCATCATCTTTTAGTGTCTTTTCTCCATGGTCAACTTTATTATCAAGACTATATATTTTGTGTTCATTGCCAGAATCTCTCTTACAAATGGTCTAATCTGCTGGATGCTTTCCTATAAATTTTTAATTTGGGTTATTGATTCTTTCATTTTGAGGATTTTTTCCCTCAGGTTTTTTTTTTTTTTCAGAATCTCTATCTCTTTATTGAAGTTATCTTTCACTTCCTGTATTTTCTCCCTTAAATCATCCTTTATCTAACAAATCAATTTAACTATGAACATTCTAAACTCCTTCTCTGACATTTCTTCCACTGTGGTGTTGATGGATTCTGTTATTGAAGTACTTTGGTTTGCTTGAGGTGACTTCTTCCCTTGCTTTTTCTTATTGTTTGTGTGTCTACCCATCTAACAGTTGGTTTTGAGGCAGTAGAGTTTCTACCCCATGGACTTATGGTGTCCCTGAAGATTTCCAGTACCTCCCAGTTTAAGGGGAGACAGATAATAACAACAACCAAAGCAAACAATTTACAGCCCCTCAGCCAAATAGCTCTTGCTCACATGAATGGCACAGGAAAATTTTCAACCTCTTTATTTATTTGCTAAAGGAAGGAGTGCCACAGGGATTTAGAAAATGTCATAAGAAGCACTGAAAACTCTTGTTTTCCATTATTAATATTTAAGGGCATCCCAAAGCAACCTCACTGCTGCTTGCCTCAGAGCTGTATAATGTTACCTGGCTGCACAGAAACATTGTCTTCCATGGAAACCAAGGTGATCTGATGGGATTACACAGAGACAAGTGCCAGATTTTTAAATTTTTTATTATAATTTGTTATATATGACAGCAGAATGCATTGCAATTCATATTACACATATAGAGCACAATTTTTCATATCTCTAGTTATATACAAAGTACATTCTCACCATTCATGTCTTCATATATGTACTTAGTTAGGATAATGATGTCTGTCTCATTCCACTGTCTTTCCTACCCCCATACTGCCTCCCTTCCCCTCCCACCCCTTTCCCCTATTTAGAGTTTGTCTAATCCTCTCTTGGACTGAAGGGACAGATTTTTAACTTCAATGTCATTTTCAGATTTTGGCAGGGTGGACACTGACAAAAATCATGATGGATACAAGTTTTGGTAGTTGGTCACAATCTGAATAAATGGTAAGAGTAGGTAATGCTGCTTATACTACAGGGAATGGTAGATATAGTACAAATTACATAATCACTAATCCTGCTGTATGACCTGGGACAAGTTACTTAACCTCTCTGGGCCTCAAATTTCCCCATCTGTGAATTACACACTTGGAATGTTTTCTTATTCCCACATTGATAACAAAGGACAAGAATCTGTTTTCAAACTCTCTAATCAAATTGCTTTTTTAATCTTAAGATTTTTTAAATATTAGCTTGAAACAATGTTTTAATTAGCTTCACATTCTCCAGATAATAGTAGCAGTGAGTAATAAATGACATAGCAGATGTCATTTACTGTTGTATACCATTATTATTCCTGAGCTTACAGCTATCAGGTAATTTTATTTATGTATTTTACATTTATTTTTGTAAATGAATGGGGATTTTTAAAAGCTGTTTGTTTTGCATATAGATGTCCAATTTTTCCATCACCATTTATTAAGTACCCTTTTTCCATTAAACTGCTTTGGTGACCTAACTGAGAATTTAATCAGCAACATCTCTCTGGGTCTATTTTAAACACTCTCTTCTGCTCCATTGATTTTTTTCTTATCCTTTTGCTAATATCATAATGTCTTTATTATTGGAATTTCATAATAAAATTTAAAATTGTGAAGTTTGATTCTTCTAATTTTATTCTTCTTTTAGAAATTGTTTTGGTTATTTTAGTTCCTTTCCCTTTACCTATAAATTTTAGAATCAGCTTGTCTATAGCTATGAAAATCTTTCTGGGATTTTGGTTGGATTGTATTAAATTTATGAGTCAATATGGAGATAACTGTCCCCTTTACTATGTCAAATATTCTAATCTATGAAATCAGTCTCTCTCCACTTATTTAGGCTTTTGATTTCTTTCATTAGGGCTTTGTAGTATTCAGTACACATATCCTGCACAAGTCTTGTTTGATTTATATCTAATTATTTCATTTTTCGGAGGAGCTATTGTAAATGGTTGATGCGTGTGTGTATGTAAATTTATAAAGTTTTTAATTATTAATAGTTCTAAGTAGGTTTTTTTCTTTGTTTGCTTGATGTTTGGGTGTATTCTATAGGATTTCCTAGGAAGGCAATTATATTGTTTGCAATAGGGACATTTAATTTTTTTTCTTTTCAATCTGTACACCTTTTATTTATTTTAATTTTCTTGTTGCAATGTTTAAGACTTTCACTTTGATACTGAAATGTGAGAATGGTGGGTATGGTTATCTTCACCTTATTCCAGGTGTTAGGGGAAAAGCATACAGCCATTCACCATGAAGTACGGTGCTAGCTACAGAATTTGGTAGATGCCCTTTCAGGCTGAGAAAATTTCCTTCTATTTCTAGTTTGCTGAGAGCATCCATTTCAATTCTCAGATTACCTTGAGTCAAGGCCAGGAAATAAACACACCATTTAAGGATCCTTCATTAATTCATAGCTCTATTTTATGTATCTATCTCTAATTGCTCTACAATTCACCACCAAACCTGTGAACTCTTCTCAGGTCTATCACATCACTTGTTCCTTTCTGTTTTTAAAAAAGACATCCAACTGGGTTCAGTGGCACACATCTGTAGTCCCAGGACCTTGGGAGCATGAGTGAGGAGGACTGAAAGTCAAGGCCAGGCTCAGCAACCAAATGAAGTCCTAAGCAACATTTGAGACTCTGTCTCAAAATGAAAATAAATAAGTAAATGAGCTGAGAATGTGGTTCAGTGATAGAGCACCCTGGATTCAGTTCCAATACTGGAAATAAAGATATCCATTCTTTCTAGAACCCTCTGTCTTCCCTTTTCATGTTGGAGAGGTTGTTTCCATGCCTCCTGTATAGCCAGAACATACTTTCACTATCACACTGGGAATTAATTACATTTGCCTTTTCTATGGCTAAAGCCACTTGCACCCATGTCTTTCTTTTTCTTGGCTACATCCACATTATGGAGCATACAATTCAGTGAGTTGCTTTCTGAGAAAGAATGTAAGTTTTTTAGATTTGCACATTGGATAGGGTTTCTACAATGTTGTCTACCTACACATGTGATTAACAGTGCAGCTGGGTATAAATTCTTGTTTGGAAATGATTTTCTGTTTGGTTTCCAATGCTGTCCCCCAGTGCCAGTAGGATTTCTACCACATTTTATATGACCTGTTTTCTACTTCCCTCAACTTAGAAGATTTCATCATTGCTTCATTATCTAATGGGTTCTAAAATTTCAGGTAGATACACTTTTTCATTTATTGTACTAAACACCTGTTATTCAGAGAAATTTTCTTAAATTGCTTTTTGTGTTCATTTCTGCCCTCTTGTTTTCTCTTTCTGGGATTCATGAGAGTGAGATAAAACTTTCCTACCTATTACTTCTATTTTAACTTTCTTTGTATTTTGGAAGTGTTCCCTAATATCCAATACCTTATATTGAGTTTAAAAAAAAAACTTTTGCTACCACTTTTTAATTTTCTAGATAAATCTTCCTTTTTCTTGGAAGATTCCTACATTAAAATAGTAACTGGTTTTGGTTTTTATAATAGTATTTTTTTCTTACCTCTCTGAGAATATCAGCTGTCTTTTTGTGAAATGTTTTCCTACTACTTATACCACCTCTATTTTCAAAATTTCTTTTTCTGTTTGTTTTGATCCTATCTTTTGTGTAAGAGATTTCCCACTAGTATTTAAGAAATAGGTTTAAAAAATGTGGATTTTTTGCATGAAGGTGGGGCTGGTCAGGTAGGCCTTTGCAAAATTTTAGGAGAAGAACTTCCTGTTGTTAGCATCACCAAGGCTCTTCTCTTGGGCATGTCAGTTTCCAAAAAGGATTTTTCTCATTTCCTGCCAAGGAATATTGATATGATTTAGATATGAGGTGTCCCCCCCAAAGCTCACGTGTGAGGCAATGCAAGGAGGGTCATGGGTGAAAAGATTGGGTTATGAGAGCCTTAACCCTGTCAGTGAATTAATCCCCTGGTAGGAATTGACTGCTTGGTTAATATAGGCAGGTAAGGTGTGGCTGGGGGAGGTGGGTCATTGGGGTAGGCCTTTAGGGTTTATATTTAGGTCTATGTCCCCCCAAAATCCCTCCCCTCTCTGCTTACTGTTGTCATGCTCCTTTCCTCTGTCACATACTTCTGCCTCACCTCAGGGTCTGAGGAATGGAGTTGGCCATCTGTGGACTAAGTCCGTTGAAACCATAAGCCCCAAATAAATTTTTCCCTCCTCTCAAATTGTTCTCGTCAAGTCTTTCAGTCACAGCCACACAAAGGCTAACTGAAACAGAAATATAGATGCCAGCTTCCTCAGATCCAAGTAAGGAAAAAGGTGGACTTTAATTTTATCTCTTCCTTAAATGGTCTCACTCCTGCTCCGTCCTAAGCTGTAGGAGTCTATTTCGGCTCCTGCCTTTTGTATCGTAGGGGAGAGCCTGCTGTCAAGGAGCAAAACGTAAAGGAGAAAGCCTAGATGCCTAGGTAGCCTCTGTACAGATTGACAATTAATCTTCCAAACTCCCATGCCACCCACACATCAATTTTCAGAGCTAGACAGTGCCTTCGAGTCCTTAAATTATGAAGGATAAAAAGTAAACAAGAAAGACAGCACCGAATTTGACGTGTGCTTTACTGCTTGATGATGTGTATTTTTCTGTGTGTTTTTTTTTAGTCTTGTTCTTATTTGTCTTTTGCATAAGTCTAAACACTATAATCCTCTGTTGACAATTGTCCTATCATTGATTTCCTTCTTTCCTTCAAGCTGACAGGTTTAGGCAAAGACCATTCTTTCAGTTCCTTTTTGGGGCCTGAGGAAACCTTTCCAAACAGGATTATAAACAAAGCTTACACTCTAATACTAGGATAGATGATGAGTTATGTAAATCACTGGGTCATGATTTAATGTTGGGTATTTAGGTAACACTTTCATTTTAATTTGCTTTTTAATCTTTCTGTAAGCATTAAAGAATTCTATAGTCCAATATTACTTAAATCATGTGTTTCTAATTTTTACTGTTTGTTGAGTACTCACTCTGTGCTAGGCATTATCCATATGTTTTTCTTACAGGACTTCATAAAGTACAATGGTATTATTTTTATATTATGATTAGAATATGAGGTTTTGAAAGAATAAGTTATTTGTCAAAGATCACATAACATGTTTAACAGGAATTTGAAGCCATGTATAACAACTTCAAATTTCATGTCCCTACACAATGTACTATATTGTTTATGAATAAAATTATATTTGTAAGCATAATGATAATAAGGTTTATTTCTGAAGCCATCATGATGTGTTGATTGTACATATAATGCACCAAATAAGTTCAGCATTGTAAAAATTCTAGAGCCATCGAATATGAATCTATTCTTTGCATTTGACATCTCAATTTATAATAGGTATATAACAGAGTAAATTTAATTTCCTTATACTCAATAAATTTTGCTAAGATTGCCTTTTTATTTACTCAACAATATGCATTGGGGATATCGTAACATACAAAATAATGATCTGAAAGCTTGGAGTAATGATCTTAATGCATAAAATCAATAAATAATGATCTTAAAGAATAAAATCAATAAAAAATATATCCAACATAAATAAATAACAGTATAAATCAAATGGACCTAATAGATGTCTATAGACTATCTTTGCCAAATAGGAATTTACCTTCTTCTCAGCATATACCATATTCTAGGTCATAATGTAAGCCTTAGCAAATACAAAAAATTCAGTATAATCTCATGCATGCTATCAGATCACAATGGATTAAAACTAGAAAACAACAGCAAGAAAAATAATAGAAACCATGTGAACATAAGGAGATTAAACAATGTTCTTTTTAGTGAAGAATGGGTTAAAGAAGAAATGAGAGACGAATTCAAGAAATTCATAGAAACAAATGGAAGCAAAGGTATGACATATCAAAATCTTTTGGAAAGTATGAAAGCAGTACTAAGAGAATAATTTATTGCATTGAGTGCTTACAGTGGAAAAAAATC
Organism: Callospermophilus lateralis; assembly: GCF_048772815.1. Lineage (NCBI taxonomy): Eukaryota > Metazoa > Chordata > Mammalia > Rodentia > Sciuridae > Callospermophilus > Callospermophilus lateralis. The sequence continues at coordinate 71,588,959 of NC_135316.1, forward strand.
CCCAAATAAATAAACTTATGCTGCACTTCAAGCCCTTAGAAAAAGAACAAACTAACCACCGCCCAAGTCAGTAAAGATAGGAAATAATAAAAATTGAAGCCAAAATTAATGATTGAGTATAAAACAAGCAATACATAGAATCACTGCAGCAAAGACTTGTTTCTTTGAAAAGATAAGTAGGATTGATAAGCTCCTAGCCAAGCTCACCAAAGGAGAGAGAAGACCCAAATCAACATATTGCAGATGAAAAAGGAGATATCACCAAAGACACTTCTGAAATCCAGAGGATCATTGGAAACTATTTTGAAAATTTATATTCTAATAAACTGCAAGATCTAGAAGACACTGACAAACTTCTAGACAAATATGACCTGCTCAAATTGAACCAGGAAGATACAGAAAACCTAAATAGACCAATATGGACTAATGAAATTGAAATAGCAATGAAAAGCCTACTAACAAATAAAAGCCTAGAACCAGATGGATTTTCAACTGTTTCTATCAGACCTTTAAAGAAGAACCAATACCAGTCTTAAATTATTCCATGAAATTGAAAGTGAAGTAAAACTCCCAACTACATTCTACAAAGCAAATATAACCCTGATACCAAAACCAGACAAGACACATCTAAGAAAGAAAACTATAGACCAACCTCCCTGATGAACATATTTTGCTAATAATTAATAAATTATTAGCAAAATACATTAAAAACATATTAATAAGATAATACACTATGAAAAATGGTCTTTATTCCAGGGTTTCAACGTTGGTTCAACAAATGGAAATCAATAAATGTAATTCACCTTAAAATTAATAACAAGAGCCATATGATTAGCTCAATAGATGCAGAAAAAGCCTTTAATAAAATACAACGATTCATGTTAAAAATGTTGGAGAAAATAGTGATAAGAGGAACTTACCTCAACATTATAAAGACTATATACAGCAAACCCAAATCTAACATAATACTAAATGGAGAAAAAAATGAAAGCTTTTCCTCTAAAATCAGGAACAAGTCAAAGATGTCCATTCACCACTTCTATTCAATATATGTCTCAAAAGTCTAGCCAAAGTAATCAGGAAAAGCAAAGAAATTTAAGGAATACAAATAGGAAAAGAAGTCAAACTATCACTGTTTGCTAATGATATACTGTATCTAGAAGACCCCCCAAAATTCACCAGAAGATTCCTAGAGCTGATAAATGAATTTAGTAAAGTAGCAGGATTCAAAATCAATGCTCATACATCAATAGCTTTCCTATAATCTAACAGCATTTAAGTTGAGAAAGAAATCAGGAAAACCATCCCCTTCACAATATTCTCAAAAACAAACAAAACCTCTGGGAATTAATCTAACTATGGAAGTGAAAGAATTCTACAATGAGAACTATAGAATACTGAAGAAATAAATTGAAGAAGACCTTAGAGAATGGAATGATCTTCTATGTTCTTTGATAGGCAGAATTAATATTGTCAAAATGATCATACTACCAAAAGAAATACACAGATTGAATGCAATTACCTTCCAAATGCCAATGACAAATACTGTGACATTCTTCACAGAACAGTCCTTAAATTAATTTGTAAGAATAAGAGACCCAGAATAGTCAAGTCAATTCTGAATAGGAAAAGTGATGCAGGAGGCACTACTATACCCAATCTCAAATTATACTATAGTTATAGAAACAAAACCAGAATTGTATTGGCATCAAATTAGACACAAATCCCAATGGAACAAAATGGAAGGCACAGAGACAAACCCAAATTTAGATAGCCATGCAATACTTGACAATGGTTCCTAAAATATACATTGGAGAAAAGACAGCCTGTTTAATAAATGATGCTGGGCAACTGGATATCCATGTGTAGAAGAATGAATTTAGATCCCTATTGTCGGGAGCTGCCACATAGACCATAGCTTTGAGTGGTGAGAATGTAGAGATGTGGCAAGCCAGCCATGGTCTTGTGTGTGTGTGAACAATGAGCATTGAGCACACAGGGTGGACTGAATCAATGTTGCCTCTCTGTTTGGGCAGGCGACATATGCATCTTTTCGCTCACTCTGCCTAAGATCCCCACAGAGCACACGAGATGGGCATGGCCTTCCTAGATGTCAGTCAACCTGCTAACAGCAAGACATCACCAAGCTAGGCACCACCTTCTGAAACCTGACTCCTTGCCTCATTTGAATGTCTTCTCCCCAATAAAAGGTTTCAGCACATGCTTCTTGCTCTCTTTCTTGCCTGCCTTGTCCCCCTCGTGGGAGATGCGGCTGAGGAGCAGTCCCTGAACCCAAAGAAAAGGTACTTTCTGTGTCTGGGTCTTTATTTAATCCCCAAATTCACTTGCAGTGACCCTGACTGGATTAGTCATGTGATGTGACACCTTATCTTTCACCCTGCACTAAAGTCATATCAAAATGAATCAGTCTTAGGAATTTGCAATTTCTAAAAGAAAACATAGGGTCAACACTCTATCATATAGGTGTAGGAACTGACTTCCTCACAAGGCCCCCTAAAGCTCAAGAGATAAAACCAAGATTCAATAAGTGGGATGCCATCAAATTAAAAAATTTCTGCACAGCAAACAAAATGATTAAAAGTGAAGAGAGACCTTTGGAATGGAGGAAAAAGGAAAAAAAAAGCTGACAAAGGAATACATAAAAAACTCAAAGTACTCATGCCAAAAAAAAAATAATAATAACCCAATCAATAAGTGGACAAAAGAGCTAAACAGAAATTTCTTAAAAGAAGAAACACAAGGACTGGGGTTGTGGTTCAGTGGCAGAGTGCTTGCCTAGCTCATGCAGTGCCCTGGGTTCGATCCTCAGCACCACATAAAAATAAATAAGTAAATAAAATAAAGGTATTGTATCCTATCAAAACTAAAAAATAAAATATTAAGAAAAAAAAAGAAACACAAATGGTCAACATATGAAAAAAAATGTTCAACATCTTTAGCAAGTGGGGAAATGCCAATCAAAATTACACTAAGATTTCATCACACTCCAGTCAGAAAGGCAATTATCAAGGACACATATAGCAATGAATGCTGGCAAGGATTCAGGAAAAAAGGTTACATTCATACAATTTTGGTGGGACTGCAGACAAGTACAAAGCAGTGTGGAGATTCTGCAAAAAAAAAAAAAAAAAAATAGTAATGGAACTACCATATGATCTAGCTACCTAGCTCCTCAGTGTTTATCCAAAAAAAAAAAAAAAAAAAACTAAAAGCAGCATACTATAGCACTACGCCCACTACAATGTTTATATTAGCAGCACAATTCATAACAGCTGAATTATGGAATCAACCCAGATGCCCATAAACAGATGAATGGATCAAGAAAATGTGGTATGTATAAACAATGGAGTTGTATTCAGCCATAAAGAAGAATGAAATAAGGTCATTTGATGATAAATGGATGAAAATGGAGAAAATCATGCTAACTGAAGTAAGCCTGACTCGGAAAATCAGCGGTTGATAGGTTTTCTTTCATATTATAAGTTGAAGCCAAATAAGGGAACGAAGACAGTTGGGAAGGGGATCAGACATCAGAAAGATATATGGAAGGTTGAAGAAATAGGATGAGAGGGAGCTAGGAATGAAGGGTAAGGGAAAGAAACACGGAGTGAACCTCACAGAATCACATTATATACATTTAAATGTACCAAGGGGAATATCTCCTTTACGTTTATGTGGAAAGTACCCATCAAACATAAATAAAAATAAAGGAGTGAAAGAAAGATCAGTAGAAGGAGAAAATGAAGAGAAAGGAGGCTAGGAAAGGGGAAGGGGATAGGGAATCAAAGTCAAATTCCTCGTAAGTATAATTTTGTCGAAAGGAACCCAAATACTATATATAAGTATCATGCTCTAAAAATACATAACCAAAGATCTTCCCCCCCCCAAAAAAAAACCCAGACCAATACTGAAATAGACACTGTGGCTGTGAAAATCTATTCCCTGCACAAGAAGGCTGGTAAGAGAGCTGTAATCATAAATAAGCACATGAGAGCACTGTTGAAGGGAAATACGAGGTAAAACACATTGTATACAGTTATGTCATTTAAATCCACTATAACCAAAATATCAATTCAGCATGTAAACAATGTAAAATACTTTACTAGTGAGAAGTTGCACATTTTCCCCCTAAGTATTTGAAATCCAGATGTGTTTTATACTTATAGCACATCACATTTCAGATTAGATATATCTCAAGCATTCAAGCCACATTTGGCCACCATATTGTACTGTGCAGATGTAACAAGTAACCCTTGTTCATAAACTAGCAAAGGTGAAGGACAATCTGAGGAAGGTATCATGTAGAAACTGCCATAGTTAATGCTATGTATCCTAATCACATTGACAGTAATCACCAAGAAGGCAATGCAGTTGTAAACACCTAAAAAAATGGGATGATTTGGAATGAGGATCAAGCATATGGACTAACATCCCCAGGATAGGACTTTTGGAAAGATTTATCTGTCTCAGATATGGGAAAATGTTTACACAGGCAGCCAAACCAGTCAGGAAATGCTTACCTCTGTGATGCTCTAGGCTGTTTCATAATAGACAAGAAAACAGCAGGCATTGGGCCAGAAACTACAACATGCCATGGTAATCACAGGAATTGTCAGCAGATTATAAAGCACCATTTAGATCTGATTCACAAGGTCAATCAATGGTTAATGAATACCAAAGAGCTGGCTCTGTCCTAATACACCCCAGGATTAAGAAAAGCTTGTACCCAGCATTTACCCTTCACTTCCCCCCTCCTGGATGCCTTAGCCAGTGTCTGTCCTTCTGAATCAAATCATGTAGCTCCTCCAGCCACTCAAGATGACTCCTGGTGATCTCCTTCAAGTGCACTACCTACTTTATCTGACAAACCCTCTGTCTCTTAAATTATAGTCTGTGAAGGGTAGACTATGAGCATTTTCTGATTTCATGGTATTAACCAGCATCCTGTGACTCTGAAGACCCATCATAGGCAATATCCTCTGATTTTGTTAATGTAAAATTGTGAAGTTTAAGATTGGATTGAGTCTGTATTGCTACTCTTCAATACCTATAACACAGAATTACTATCTACTTGTATAAAATTACTCTCATTCAATGATTTACAAAATGAAGCAAAGGGAAACAAAAAATTTTTGACTTATATTATGAGAAGTAATCAAATTACTAGTGATAGCAATTAAAATTCCTTTAATGAAGGCTATTACCAGGCTAGAGAGGTATGACAAAATTTGGAAGGTCTAAGGATATAACTTGCAGAATGTCAAGGAAAAACTCTAGGTAATATAACTGGCTTGTTTTAAACTGAGACCAATACCAGGCTCCACATGCATTCTATGTGAAGCCCATCATTACCTAATCAAATGTCTGAGACCATACTACATCAATGTAGTGATGAGCAACTATCTGCAGTGAATTAGTCCCAATAGCAGAGAGAATGTGAACAAAGGAGCTGGCTTCAGAAGGAAAGTCCCCTTGTGAGTGTAACTTCAAAGCAACATCTGGGAATTAAACCAATCAAAATGAAGTCTGCTGTAATTACCTTTAAATTTAAATAGATGAACTACCCATCCTTATTTTTAATTTTTTCATCCTAATCATTTACAATATTCTTCCATTTCATAAAACTTTTAGTCCAATTGATGTTATAAGAAATTTATTTGGATATATTATTAGATTTATTTATATATATCAGGGATTCAACATCAAAAGAAGGTCCATTCAATCCCAAGTGTCTCATGTGCGAGATAGTTTGTTTCATACACAATTGGAATCCAATTCAATATTTCTATTATGTAATAAACCACATGAGAACAATACATCTCTTTAATGCAAGTAAAATTCTATATTACAAACCTGTAACTCATGTGAGAATTGATGATGGACATCAATTCTCTTATTCTCTTAGCTATGTGCTTATCTGTGTATTCATCAGTATGACATCTGTATTGGAAAACACCAAAATATAGATAGTTGGAATATGTTCATTTAACCAAAATCTGCTATAATATGTGTGTGTGTGAGTGTGTTTGTGGGGGAGAAACATTGGAGATTAAAATCAAGGGTCCTCAACCACGGAGTCGCATCCCAAGTCCTTTTATTATTATTAATATTGTTTAATTTTAGTCTGAGACAGGGGCTCACTATTTTGCTGAGGCTGCCTTTCAACTTGTGATCCTCCTGCCTATGCTTGACAAGACATTTGTGATTACAGGCACCATGAGCCACCATGCCAGGCCAAGATCTGCCTCTTAAAATTCTGTAACAGGAGATATCAAACTAATTTTTTTAATTGCTTTTAGGAAAACTTCTATGATCACGTATCACTTCATATTAGGATCTCAATGTAGGTTAAAAGGCAAGGAAGTAATCAAGAAAAGGAAGAGAAAGGCAGAGGAAGGATTGCGGGAAGGGAGCAAAATCAAGATTAGAATCACAATGTTCAAACACCTTTGAATGTTAAAAAGAAGACTAGTCTCTGAAATTCAGTTATTGCTTGCACAGGCACAGGACAAAATCAAAAGTGTATAAAACATCTCATTTGTTTTAGCAAGCAAATATAGCCAGTCACCTCAAAGAGCAATGCAGACAAGTTAGATCTCAGGTTTACCTCCTGGCCAAAAAGCAGCATAGCTCTATCAATATGTTTCCCAAACAATGACCTTCCCATCCTTAGTTGTTTAAGGTCCATTTAAAGTTGTTACCTATCTTCTCAGATGTGCTTATAGAAAGGAAAAGACAATTGCACCATGGATTATTAGAGCTGGATTAAATTGACCAAACTATAATAGCAATGCTACCCAATTAAATTCTCTAAGGATGGGAACCATTACTTAGAGATAGATTAAGCACTCAATAGTTTTCAATGAAATTGAATTTTTTTGTTTGTTTGTTTTTGTTTTTCCTCTGTAAGGAAAGGGCCATTCAAGAGAAGTTAAGGACACTTAGAATTACCATCTAGGTGTGAACAGGGGCTGGAGTTGTGGCTCAGAGGTAGAGCGCTCACCTAGCATGTGCAAGGCCTTGGGTTAGATCCTCAGCACCACATAAAAATAAAGATATTGTGTCCACCTACAAATAAAAATATATATTTTAAAGAAAGTGAATAATAAATCCTTTTGAAAAATGGTTGGATAAAGTTTGACACTCTTCCCTCTGGTCTTGTTTTTTAACATCTTATGTGGTTGAGCTTAGAATGATCCAAAGTGATTTAAATGATGTTGCACAGGAAAATATTGTGGTTATTTAATGCAGATATGACACACCACAGGAATGCCTTTCCTCCACCCAGGATCTGCATAGCATTGTCACCATCTCCCATCTCAGCTGCTGCAGAAGGCCAGCCAACAAGGCTGGATGCAGATTTGTCAAGGGTTTCCATTTGATTTTTGAGGAAAAGCTTCCTTTGCCAATTGGCCAATTTGCTCCTAAGCTGCAAGATATCTCCCTCCCTATTGAAACACATTTCCTTTAGCCTATTTCCACTATTCCCTCCCTCTGACCTCTTTCTAACTCTAAAAAGATGAGCATTTTTTTTACTTCAACAGGATATAGTTTTTCTTGGAGAAGTTGGATGATTTACAGATCAATGGATCTCAAATAGATACTCTGGGATACTTGTCATAAAGCCCAAGGAACAGATGAGCAGTTTTGCTACCCACAGAGGGGAAGAAACCTATAAGTCAAGAGCAACCAACCCCTCTCCCACTACTTTTAAGAAATATGGTTGCTGGGCTGGGGTTGTGCCTCAGCAGTACAGCGCTCACCTTGCATGTGCGAGACTGTGGTTCGATCCTCAGCACCACATAAAAATAAATAAGTGAAATAAAGGTATTGTGCCAATTGCAACTAAAAAATAAATATTAAAATAAAAAAAGAAATCTGGTTGCTTCTTTCTTTCCCTTTGTCAGACAATTCCATAATAAAAGAGACAGAAACATTCTTGCTTTGTGAATTCTGGTATTTACTTATTCATACTGTATGTCATTCCTGGCCAATATTAATAATGGGCTGAATTCCTAGGGTTTTCTATATTTCCTGCATCCCAGAAAGGCTGCCAGTCAGATTGTATTGAGGACCACTTGAGGCTAACTCAGGATATAGGAGAATATCCTGTGATGTTGTTCCAAATTCTCTGTAGCACTATCCATCTTTCCACTCTGTAACTTGCCAGTACTTGTCACATTTTAGAAACAACTTTAATGTAAGTCAGAGTAGAATAAGGTTTCATGTTCATGGTTTTCTGTTTGTTTTTTCTATCTTAACTCTTCTGGTAGATTACTGATTGTAAAGTGGATTAGTATGGTCTGTTGTCTCAATCTAACTCAGTTTAATAATCACTATGAAATCCTTGCTAAAGGTAGATATAAGGCTGCAGAGTTTATACAAAAGTTAAGACTTACCTCACATTTTAAATGGGGAGTTCATCCAAAATAACAAGAAATTTAACACAGGATAGAGTGATACAAGTGTCATAGGAAACAGAAAAATAATCCATTTACTACTACAGTGTTCTATGTATTGTACCAGAAATGGAATCCTGATGAGAAAACAGATGAGGAAAAAAATAATATGAAGAAGGAAAAGGGTTCTATCAAACACTCCTGACAAAAGATAAAAAGATAAGCCTAAGCCTTAATTCTAAGGTTTATGCTCTTCTAGCTATACTGGAATACTCTGAATAATATTATGTCAATCTGGTTTTAGGGTATAAGTGCAGAGAATCCCTTACTTTATCCCAGAAAAGAGTGGTGAAAAGCAAAGAATACTGGGACCTCACAGGCCATCTGCCCTGGTCAGGCCAAGTGGATGTCTACCTTTCAACAAAAATTCTATTCTAGTTGGGAGAATGGTCCTGTCTCTAAACAGACACAGAGGTGATTCATTTATTTCTTTTTTAAAAAAAATCTTTATTTTTTAGTTCTAGGTGGACACAATATCTTCATTTTAAATTTATATGGTGCTGAGGATTGAAATCAATACCTCATGCATGCAAGATAAGCACTCTACCGCTGAGTCACAATTCCAGCCCCTAATTCATTTATTTTGTCCTGACCCAGCAGCCCATTTATTCTTCAAACAACTCTGTTCAGCTTTCCTATAGCAAAGGAAATCTCCTTCCATGTGATTTCCATCATATGGCTATCTCAGCCCTTCTCCATGAAAGCCCCTCAGATGCTTGAAACAGATACAAAACCATCCATCTTGTGGCCCAATTTATCCCTCTACACCTTGCTTTTATGTACCTATATACCACTGCCTCCTTCAATAGGTGACTCCTCACAATGCTTTTATTTTATTAGAATATAAAAATAATCAATGACTGTTATAGAAAACTCAAAAATGTATAAACAACCCTAGAAGTGTGTGGTCGACCTGAAAAATTGAATGTGTGACATAGACAATATCAGGAGGACAAAAAATAGTTGTTTGAATGAAACTTGGTGAAAATGACATTGAGCTGATTGATGATAGATGAATGGAGGAATAATGTAAGCCTGGCCACAGAAGATGCTCCATGAAGAAAAGAGGTAGAAAAAGATACATGTTGTTTAGAGAACTGTGTGAGGTCAGTTTGGCAAATGGGTTATATGAAGGAGTGGTAAAAAATGAAACTATAGATCTAGTGGGGAAGGAAGGACCTTATCAGCAAAGGCATTTATTTCTGTCCAAAAAGTTCTAAGAATACATGCCATTATTGTGTTTATGGAAAAGAATAGGATAAAATTTTGTTGCTGCAATGTCATTCTGCTGGCAGGGTTGAAAAAGCGTTGAAAGAAGCTGGGATCAAGAAGAGGTCACTAAGGAGGTTATCACAGAGAGAGACGTGGTGAAAGCCAGAGTGGCAGCAGTGTGGGAATAAAAGAAAGAAAAGTACTCAGGAGACAGAGTCACTATACCTGGTGTCTGATCAAATTTGAGGGGTGAAAATTTCTGGGAATCCAGTGCCTGGGGAAATATGAGTAACTTAAAGATACTCAGAGTGTTTAGAACAGAGGTTATTTCAGAAAAGAACTAAGAAATAAGACTAGAGATAGTCTTAGACACTGAGCCTGGTGAGATCCATGAGAGAGAGGTAGAAGACTTAGAACTTCATTCCCAGGACAATGTGCTCTAGATCAGGGCTCCACTTCCAAAGAGCTCATTCAGGCCACAGTGTGAACAAGGAATTGGAAGAAGGGGTGAGATAAAGACCAAGATAAGTTAAGAATATTGCAATTATCCACATTCTAGAACATAGGAGCCTGGATGGAAGGGGTAACACTAGAGAGTGTTTTATTAGAAATATTCAGCATGAACTCCAACAAGATTTAGTAACTGATGTGATTATGATATTGTAACACAATATCAAACATCCAGTACACATACATCCTGGGCCTGCACTGTGGTCCTCAGTCTCCAGGGTTTGGTCAGATCACAGGAGGTAAGGTCATTTGAAAAGGAAGAGAGTTTCTTCTTCAGTTAGGCGTATTCCAGGATGGTGGGATATATAATTCAAAAGTTCAGGAGAGGTACTGAGCTAGAGATTTAGATTTGGGGATCATCTACATACATGTGGCAATTGAGACATTCAGAGTAAATAAGGTTGCAAGGAGAGTGTCTATAGGCTGACAGGGGAAAAAGATCTAGAGCCAAACACTGAAAAACAGAAATTAGTGACTTTTCTTGTTGAACCAAAAGAGGCACTTAAACATACAGCTGATACCTGTTGTTTCTAAGTACTCACCTCCTAAAGATGATTGTCAGTAATTTTTTTCCAAATATTCTCACTAGGCCTTACTAAGAATTTCAAATTTGTTCCTACAACAATCATCCCGAAGTGGATCTACCATGAAACTAATAAAGCTTCAAACATAGGGTTCTTCACTTGCACTGGTCTCTTCTCATGTATTTGGTGGGGATTTAATAATGTATTAACAAGTCTAAGTTTTTATAAAGTTTGCAAAAGTAAAATACGGGCATATCTCTGTACTAGTGCATGTTTGGTTCCAAATCACTGCATAAAACAAATAAAGCAATAAGTTCAATCACATGATATTTTAGTTTCCCAGTGCATATCAAACTTAGGTTTACACTATACTGTACTCTGATAACTGTGAAATGGCATTAAGTCTGGAAAAAAGTGCACATATCTTAATTTGGAAATACTTTATTGTTAATTAAAAAAAAGAGGCTAACGATCATCTGGGCCTTCAGTGAGTCCTAATCTTTATGCTCCTGGTGGGTTTTGCCTGGATGTTAATGGCTTTTGATAAGGGTTGTGAAGGCTAAAGTTTAGGGTGCCTATGGTAATGTATTAAAATTAGACAACAATGAAATTTTTTACTTTTTCCCTCATGAGATACTTCTCTGTGGCAGACAATGCTGGTTTTGGTAGTTTATCCACAGACCTTCTTTCAAAATTGGAGTCAGTCCTCTCAAACCCTAACACTGTTTTGTCACTCAATTTTTGAAATATTCTATGTCCTCTAACACAATTTCAACAATAATCATAGCATCTTCATCAGGAGTAGATTCCATCTCAAGAAACAAGTTCCTGTTCTCAGCCATTAGTAGACACACCTCTACCAATAATGTTTTATCATCAGATAACAGCAATTCAATCACATCTTCAGGCTTCACATCTAACTCTGTCTTTTACTATTTCCACCAGCTACCTTCTCCATGGAAATCCTGAACCCCTCATAGTCATCCATGGGGGTTGGAATCAAGTTCTTCCAAATCTCTGTTAATGTTGATATTCTGACCTCCATCCATGAATCATGGATGTTCTTAATGACATAGAATGATGAATCCTTTCCAGAGTGTTTTCAATTTACTTCCCCCAGAGTCATCAGCAGAATCACTATCTGTAGGGTATCTGTAGCCTGACAAAATTTATTTCTTAAATCTTGAAATTTGAATTGACTCCCTGACCATGGGCCACAGAATGAATGTCATGTTATCAGGCCTGAAAACAACATTAACCTCAATGTAGGTCTGCATCACAGCTCTTGGGCATTTTCAATGAGCAGCAATATTTTGAAAGGAATCTTTTTTCTAAGCAGTAGGTCTCAACAGTGGGCTTATGACATTCAGAAAACCATGTTTAAACAGATGCACTGTCATCCAAGCTTTGTTGTTTCGTTTATAGAGTGCAGACTGAGGAAATTTAGTATAATTCTTAAGGGCCCTAGGATTTTCAGAATGGAAAAGGAGCATTGTCTTCAATGTAAAGTCACCAATTGCATTAGCTTTGAAGCTAAGCACTGACTGCTCTCTAGTTATGAAAGTCTTAGATGGCATCTTCTGCTTCACCTTATATTTTTATGTTGTAGAGTTGGCTTCTGTCCTTAATCCTCAATGATCCAGCCTCTGCAATATTCAAGGTATTGCAGCTTCCTCACCTCTCTTGGCCTTTATAAAATTAAAGAGAGTTAGCGCCTTGCTCTGGATTAGGCTTTGGCTTAAGGGAATGTTGTGGCTAGTTTGATCTTCAATCTAGAACACTGAAACTTTGTCCATATCAGCAATAAGTGTATGTCACCTTTTTATCATTCATGTGTTCACTGGAATAGCACTTTCAATTTTTTATTAAGAACTTTTCTTTTGTATTCACAACTGGCTAATTGGTGCAAGAAAGAGGCCTAGCTTTTTTGGCCTTTGACATCCCTTCTTCATTAAGCTTAATCATTTCTAGTTTGGGATGCAAAGTGAAAGATAAGACATTGTAGGGTTATCAATTGGCCTAATTTCAATTTCATTGTGTCTCAGGGAATAGAGAGGCCTGAGGAGTGGGCAAGATATGGGGGTATGGGGAAACAGCCTGTTTGTGAAGCAGATAGCACACATACAACATTTATTAAGTTCACCATCTTATATAGGCAAGGTTTGTAGTGCTCCAAATCAATTACAATAGCAGCATCATAGATAACTCACTGATCATCAATTTAACAATAATTTAAAAATTTGAAATATTGCAAGAATTACTAAAATATGACACAGAGACACAAAGTGAATGCACACTTTTGGAAAAATGGCTCAGAGAGACTTCCTCTATGTGAGATTGCCACAAGCCTTCAATGTGTAAAAAAAATGCAGTGTCTGCAAAGAGGGATAAAGTGAAGCACAATAAAATGAGCTATACCTGCACTTTAAATAAAATTATTAAAAATACTCCAAATTCTCTCCATCATATTTTTGTTTACACAACTTTTCATTTCTATGTTGTACATGATGCTGAGTCACACCATTCATGCACTCATACATGGACACAGGGTAATAATTTCCATCTCATTCCACCATCTTTCTCACCCTCAGACTTCCTGCCCTCCTCTCACTCCCCTCTGCCCAATCCAAAGTTTCTCTGTCATAATTTTATAAAAATAATTTAGTAGAATGATAAGGAATTTGAATTTAGTTTGGGTTTAGTGGGACCTGTTTATATAGTTTTTAGTCACTTTCATGTATTGTTATTTGTAATTGCTCTGGTTTAGCAAGGGATTCCAGAATGTCTCTATAACTCACCATGGCAATTCTCTCAAAATTGTGACAAGAGAACCCACAGCCATAGGACATGTACTGGTATTAATACCGCACTTGGTACTATGAACACACAGGTAGCAAAAATGAAGATATGAAATCTTTTGAACCAAATTCTGATCTTTGGAAAATTCCTTCAAATCTTAGGTATCAATATGGAAAAATACAACTGAAGTTTCCCAAATTTGACAAAAATATTTACAATGCATATGATCATTTCTAAAATGAACTGTGACTGACTTTTCAGAAACTGTTCATACTTTAGAGACTTGCTCAGCTATCCCCACTGCAGTCCTCTTTAGTTTCTCCTTACTCAACATGAGACCCACTTTCTGGATATCACACAAAAACCTTTAAAACATGGCCATTTACTGCTGATGGTTCTCTAATGGGTATTGAGTTCTGGAAGTCATATCTTAAACCTTTTGATGATTTATGAATTTAAGTGTGCACAAAAGTCTTACGGATACAAAAAATACATTGCATCAATTACAGAATGAACAAATTGTATTTGTTAAAAGAATAAAAATGTAGGAGAATGACACTGTTTTAGATATTTGGGAATTTATGATCCACAATCCCCACTGTTCCTAACTTCTACAAAGAAGAAGGAACACATTTAAATATTTTTGCCAAATTGAAGAATGGTATTAGGAAGTTTTTCATTACTGAGAACTTTCATTCTAACCCATATATTAATGTATGAAGTTAATTAATACAAATAATCAGACCAAAATATTCCCAAATAAACTCAACCTATTCATCACTACCACCTCTAAGAACTATTCAGTTTCTGTATCCTCTCTCCTAATTAGTGACATCAGCTAGGAACCTCGAGTCTATCCAATCCTCTCTCCCACTCTCATATCTAATTATTCACCAAATTCTGTTGAATCTTTCAGATCCATTCTTGCCCCTCCTTCAGCACAGCTTTAACTTTGTTCAGGCCTTAATATCCCCACCCATCCAGGCTCTATGGTCATTTTTAACTGGTGGCCTAGTTGGTCTTACCCCTTTCTAATCCACACCACAATCAGGAAGGATCTTTCTGAAAGGCAAATCTGTTCTTGTCATTCCCCCTTTCTAAGTCTTGTAATAACTTCTAATGCCTACAGGATAAAGCCTTAATTTCTTTGCAAGCCCATCAACAGTCCTCATAATCTAGTCCCACCCTTTATTTTTTCTCTTATTTGTTTTGGTACTGGAGATTGGACCCAGCGGCACTTAACCACTGAGCCACATTCCCAGCACTTTTCATTTCTATTTTTTTTTTTTTTTTTTTTTTGGAGATAGGGTCTTACTAAGTGGCATAGGGTTTCACTAAGCTGCTGAAGCTGGCCTAGAACTTGTGATCTCCTGCCTCAGCCTCTCAAGCCACTGGAACTCCAGGTGGGCACTCCCACACCCAGCTCCACCTTCCTAACATTGCCTTTTCCCACTTGCCTATGTGCAGGATACCGTCTACCCACCCTACCACTGTTAGGCTTTGAAGTGCCAAACTTTTTCACCTCATTGTGTAGAAACATTTTTGACCCTGTATCCTTTTAAACTACTTGAGTCACCTTCAGATTGACACAAAGACCAGTTTTTTTCTTGACCACCTCTGCAAGATTGATACCTGGGTCACTACTCTGCCTGGTAAAATGCTTCTAAAATGGCACATACCCATTTGTTCTACTAGATTTTCTCAAGTAGGGAGGGATGGGAAGAAGATAGATTCTGTCTGGGGGTAGAAAATAGAATTGGGCATTTCCTATATTACTATCATCCATCACCTAATAATTACTCAAATGCTTGCTGAACATTAGTGACTTTGGGCTCAGCTAGACAGATGTGATGATGGAGAGAGTTTCAAAGAGAGGGAATTTCAGGGAAAATGAACAGCAAGAGCAAAACTCAAAAGCAGTAAAATTGAAATACACTGAGAACTGCACACAAGATTTTTTTTTTTTTTCTTTCTGATATGGCTACATTGGAGGCTTTTTACAAAAGGCTAAAGATGAGGAAAGGAGCCAGTCTGTACTTCTACTTAAGTATCTTTTACTCATTAAGTAAAAGATAAAATAAAACAAAAATAACTCAAAGGCATTTGCCTGGGAAACTAAAAGAATAGTGGTATCCTGATAGAAAATGATAAGCCTCAATTGCACATTCAGACCTCTTCTTATCATCTGAACTTGAAATGACATCCAGGACGAAAAATTGGAGGGTCACCTACAAACTACCTACAAAAGTCATTACCTACCTGAAGTCTTATGCCACCTGGTGGTAGTTTACCCATATTTCTATTTAATTACTAAAAGTGGTGCAAATTTGTACTTGCGAACGCTAGCGTAGTGTCAGGCATGAAACAGCTATCATAAACATTCTGTGGAATAATGAATGAGTCAGATGTACAATGTTGAACAAAGCACAACTCTGCAGAAAAAAGCTCTGATTTGGGGCTAGGGTTTTGGCTCAGCAGCAGAGCACTCGCCTATCACGTGCGAGGCCCTGGGTATGGTCCTCAGCACCACATAAAAATAAATGAAATAAAGGTATTGTGTCCAACGACAATGAAAAAAGAAATATTTTTAAAAAAGCTCTAATCTGAAGTTCAAGAGAGTCAGTATTTAATTCCACACTATTGACTGTGGAGTGACCCAAAGGAATACACCAGACCTCTCTGGGTCTTGTCCTTGTATATATAGAATCATTATGTAAGTGATCTCTAAGGTTATGTCCACCTGTAATGTTCTTGGCTTTATACTGGGAATTTAGTTTGAAAAAAAAAAAAAAGATAGGTAACCATCCCTTATAGTCATGGGACTTTTTTGATAAACACACAAACCATGGTTTTCCTTTAAATGTATTACCTCAGAGTGTCAGAGCATAAGAACTGTCAGAAATGATGAGGAAGCTTATGGCAATTGAATTTGAACTCACAACTGGAGGATTTTTTCCTGGTTCTGATTTAGCTTTTCGCTGATTATGTCATCATTTTTCCTCCTTAGCTAGAAGTCTCTTAAAAAGGCTTTCTAGATGCCATTCCTTTTGGCTTGACCAACACCAGGATCCTCTCCTACAGCACGGTTGACCCCTCCCTCAAAAACAAGCTTCACTCAGGGCCAGGAGTTGAAGATTAAACAAATACTACATGAATTTTTTTTGTCATTTTTTAAATATGTTCATATTTTTGTGGGTTTTTCATGGTTAATGCCAGTTATTGTCCTTGTTATGCAATTTAATCTCTTGGTTATTTTTGCCTCCCTTCATTGAAGATAATTATTAAGTTTAATAAATAAGACTGTGGAAAAAAAAAATATATATATATATGATTTTTCAGCTAAAATACAAGATGTAACTGAAAAGAGATGTCTTAAGTAAGTTGTATTTCTGCTCTTCCTATCAAAGGACTGAAGTGCTCTATGAAATGGCTTGCCATTCACTTAACTCAGAGAACTCCACAAATTCAAGCAAATCAAACGGTTCAACTCTTCATGTTCAATTGTTTTTAAAGAATGATATTCCTAATACAAGTTCTTACACACAACAGACACACAGTACTTTTTTTCCCTTTTATTGTTGCACTTAGAATTGAACCCAGCAGTGGTCTATCACTGAAGTACATCCATAGCTCATTTGCATTTATTTATTTTGAGACAGGGTCTTCTTCAATTGCTAAATCTGGCCTTAAACTTGCTATTCTCCTGTCTTGGCCTTCTTAATAGCTGGGATTACAGCATGCACCTCTGTGCCTGGACGATACTCAGTTCATTTTAAAATTTGATCTTTATTATGATCATCATCCAAGGTTCAGCAGTAGGGCACTTGCCTAGGCTGAGCAAGACATTGCTTTCAATCTTCAGCACTGATGATGATGATGATGATGATGATGATGATGATGATGATAAATTAAATAATCAGCAAATTCTAGGACTTGGGTAGGGACTATATAAGAAGAATTATATTCATGTAGTCTCAGAAGGAAGATCTATAGTGTCAGAAAGTAATGGAATGCTGGGTTTTATGGGCATGTCTGAGACAGGGGCTCACTATTTTGCTGAGGCTGCCTTTCAACTTGTGATCCTCCTGCCTATGCTTGACAAGACATTTGTGATTACAGGCACCATGAGCCACTATGCCAGGCCAAGATCTGCCTCTTAAAATTCTGTAACAGGAGATATCAAACTAATTTTTTTAATTGCTTTTAGGAAAACTTCTATGATCACGTATCACTTCATATTAGGATCTCAATTTAGGTTAAAAGGCAAGGAAGTAATCAAGAAAAGGAAGAGAAAGGCAGAGGAAGGATTGCGGGAAGGGAGCAAAATCAAGATTAGAATCACAATGTTCAAACACCTTTGAATGTTAAAAAGAAGATTAGTCTCTGAAATTCAGTTATTGCTTGCACAGGCACAGGACAAAATCAAAAGTGTATAAAACATCTCATTTGTTTTAGCAAGCAAATATAGCCAGTCACCTCAAAGAGCAATGCAGACAAGTCAGATCTCAGGTTTACCTCCTGGCCAAAAAGCAGCATAGCTCTATCAATATGTTTCCCAAACAATGACCTTCCCATCCTTAGTTGTTTAAGGTCCATTTAAAGTTGTTACCTATCTTCTCAGATGTGCTTATAGAAAGGAAAAGACAATTGCACCATGGATTATTAGAGCTGGATTAAATTGACCAAACTATAATAGCAATGCTACCCAATTAAATTCTCTAAGGATGGGAACCATTACTTAGAGATAGATTAAGCACTCAATAGTTTTCAATGAAATTGAATTTTTTTGTTTGTTTGTTTTTGTTTTTCCTCTGTAAGGAAAGGGCCATTCAAGAGAAGTTAAGGACACTTAGAATTACCATCTAGGTGTGCTGACACCCAGGCTTAGGGCCTTACTTCGTAATGTAGAAAAGGTCACAGTAGGAACATTTCTCCTAGGCAGCATTACTGAGCCTGTCTCACCTTAATGCTGAAAGCATCAGTGCTGATGCTTTATATATATCAGGGATTCAGTATGTTCAGGTGAACATACTGAACCCAGGGTCATGAGTATGGAGTCCCTGACCTGCATCACACTTTGGAAACTTAGTGACTGCTGCTCAGTGTGTGACTTCATTACCACCTAAAATCAAGTGTTCATTAACAAATTCAATCAGTCTTTTTTAAAGGGCTCACTGCATGCTTGATTCTACACTAGATAGAAAAAATATAAAAGTGAATAAAATATGTTCTGTGCCCCTGAAAGCATCACAGATGTGTGAATAAAACAACTGTGAAGGCTTTATTTTATTTATTTTTGTGTGGTGCTAAGGATTAAAGCCAGTGCCTCATGCATGCTAAGCAAGCATTCTGCCACTGAGCTACATCTGCCACTGAGCTATGGTGGGGCTGCAGCTCAGTGGCAAAGCACTTGTTTAGCAAGCGTGAGGCACTGGGTTCAATCCTCAGCACCACATAAAAATAAACAAATAAAATGAAGTCATTCTGTCTGCCTACAACCACATAAAAAAATTTAAAAACAAACAATAAAAATCAAATGTGAAGCAAAATCATTTCCACAACACAATAAGTGCTCTAATCGTGGTGCTATGGGAAGAGAAAGTATAATATCTCTCTCTCTCTCTCTCTCTCTCTCTCTCTCTCTCTCTCTCTCTCTCTCCTATGATTGTAAAGACATTGATGTTTGAACAGTCTTTAAGGTTAAGTCATAAAAAAGAGAGATGTTTCTAAGGAGAGAATTGATAGACCCAACCTCCTGATCTTTTCTTAAAATTGGGAGCCATCTCGCCACAAAGCCATGAAAAGATAATTTCAGCTTTACTATAAATTACTGCAAATTCTGAACCTGCTTGGACTGCCTGCCCGTGCCTTGAACTCACCCATGCCTGGCTCTCTGACCAGATAGCAGCTCTCTCTAAAACTTGAGTGACGCCTCACAGATCTTGACCTTCCCTGGCCAGATAATGACCCTCTCTGAGGCTCTAATGACCTTCATAAATTCTGATGTCGGGGCCAGCAAAAATGTAAACTACCGTTAGTGTTATGCTTGTCAGAGTTCTGTTATCTGTAACCCCCCCTTTGTGTACTTTCTGGGCTATAAATCTGGGCTGCAGGAAAGCTGGGGCTGCTGTCTTGTTCCCACGGTTTTGGGTGGGAGAGGCAGCCTGGCCGGTCGAAATAATAAGCTTGCTTTAATTTGATTGTAATTGGAGTCAGTGGTCTTTTCTTGCATCCTGGACTAACAGAAAACACACAGAGACACTAACCATAAAAGAGAGAGGTAGCTGAATCAGAAGTAAAACCAACCAAAGAGGAAATGGTGTGATCTTGAAAACCTTATATACAATGCCAAAGGCAACAGGAAGATGCCAAATAAGTAGGCACACGTGGTAGGTAGGTAGGGTAATCACCCTGTCCACCAAAAGATGTGTACAACCTAAACCCAGAACCTATAAATATATTACTTCACATAGTAAAGCAGAAAATAAGGTTGCTGACCAAATGATCTTCAAATAAGGAGATTATTTTGAATACCTAATTGGTCCAATCTAATCACATGACTCTTAAAAACTAAAACTAAACTGGATGAGAAAGATAAAATGGAAGAGTCAAAATATGAGAGGGACTCAATCTGCTATAATTGATTCTGAAAATGAAGGAAGGGAAAAAAGCCAAGGACTCTTCGTGGACTCCAGGTGGACTCGAGAAAATGAGAATGTTCCTTAGCAAAGAGCTAGAAAGGAAGTAGGACGCACCTTCCCACAAGGGCAAGGAACTGGGTTCTGCCTGCAACCCAAATAAACACAACTGAATCTCCTAATTCACAAACATGGAATGTCTCTCCCTGTATTTGGATCTTCTTTGAGTTCCTTCATCATCATTTAGTACGTTTGTGTATGAAAGGTCCACATGAATTATTGGTACTCTGGAGTACCTTTTGTGAGCAACCATAAATGATGTTGTATTTTAGCTTAATTTTCCACAAGTTCATTGCCACTGTACAGAAATAAAATTGATTTTTGTAATATTGATTTTGAATCCTGAAGTCCTGCTGAATTTACTGTTCAGTTCTAGGAATTCTTGGAAGTCTATAAAACTTTTTTCTGAGTAAAATTATGTCATATTCAAATGAAGAATGTTTTTTTTTCTTCCTCTGTGATTTGTAGGTTATACATTTCCTGTTCTTGCCTTAATGCTCTGGCTAGAACGTCAACCACTGCTGAATAAAGGTGTTGAGAGTTGATATTCTTATCTTGTTCATCTTTTCACCATGAAATACATTATTAGCTATACCAGTGCAGTCGGTCTCTATCAAGTTAAGTTCAGCTGTGTATGACTTTCCCAAGGCAGCCACAACAAAGCACCACAAAGACAGTGGTTTAAAATGACACACGCATTCTCTTGTTCTTCTGGAGAATATATGTCCAAAGTCATGATGTCATCCTCAAGGTCTTTCTCCCACTAGGAGAATGTTCTGGTGCAGGTGTCAAGCCTAGGTATTCCTGTGCCTCAGTCACCACAGGGACACTGTCTCTACTCTCCTTATGAGGAGACTTGAGTAGAAATGGCCACTGATAGCGTCTATTCCTGAGGAGCTTCTTGGAGATTTTCAAATTAGAAACTTAATTTTCTAATGGTACTGGACCATGTAAATGCTCATGTCCTTCTGGTAGTGTAAGCTTTTCCCCAAATTGATCCATTTCATCTAAACTGTATAGACTGTGTATTTAAAGTTATTTAGCTGCACTCGTCATTTTTTGTCACTCTCATATTTTCTCATATTGGAGCAAGGAAGCTCAGGGGGGAGAAGAGGCATCTGGGACTCAAGGTGCAAGAGTGAGTGTAGGTTGTAAGGATGGAACCCATGATTTGGGCGCTACTTGAGGGAAAGGCCTCAGCGTGAAGGAGCTCGGCATCCACATATTGAAATGATTAAGTGAAACAGCCCTTCCTTCCAACCTAGGGGGGGAGAGTTGCATTCTCCCCATTGGAAGGCCAACATCTGTTTCTAGGAGCCACAGGGAGAACACCTTCCTGACAAGTGCCAGCCTGGCCCAGTGGCAGGCCTCAAGAAAAATGCCAGCCCAGGACACCCTGTCCTTCTGCTCCTGAGAACAATCACACAAAATGCAAAAAGGCCTTCCTCCTCTACACTGCCTCCCTCCCGTCCTCCAGGATCCCACACCTCTGTGACTGTCCCAATGTGGGCCTGGAGTTGTCACCTGGGCCTGGGCTTCCTCCCCAGGACACTCCTCCATGATCCTCAGTAGGCCTCTCCTGCTTCCCAGAACCTCCTGCACATTGTGACCTTTCAGGCAGCTCTTAGGCAATCCCTTCCCTAGGCCAAGGTTGGGTCAGAAAATGGCCATTTCCTGTCTGTACACCCTGTGCCCTGCCTCAAGCTGGGAAGTGGCTTTGCCTTAGGGGGATTCACCACCATTGGGATTTTTCTATAGACAAAGACATGAAGAGTTTCTCTTTAAAAACTTCCTGGGCTGGGATTGTAGCTCAGTGGTAGAGTGCTTATCCAGCATGCATGAGGCACTGGGTTCGATTCTCAGCACCACACATAAATGAATAAATTAAAAATAAAGGTCCATCAACAACTAAAAAAAATATTTTAAAAAACCAACTTCCTATCATTAGATGTTTCACAACTAGGGCCCTATCAGAAAATAGCAAATTACTAAAATGTCACACGTGACATACATTTCAAGCTGTGGGAGCAGCTATGAGCACACAGTCCTGTAGCGATATCAGGGATGGAAGGTGTTAGAAGCCTCCCCTCCTGGCTAACCCATGTGCTTCCCACTCTTCATCTGTGCACACTTCAATTTACGATCTTGGGCATCACTGGAACCCAATACAAAGAGCAATTCCACATGGATACACTTGGCTTTTATGTAAATAGCAGCCATAAGATGGCCTGTCATCTGCACTCCCCAAACCCCATGTGCTCTCTCCTCTGCTACCTCCAGCAGGGGCCATGAGGAGGAGTTGGGTGGTGAGGCAGCATGGCAGGTGGTGAGGCACACAGTCACTGCTGCAGGCAGGCCCACCCCTAACCCCTGGCCCCCTCTGACTTCCCAGCAAACAGTATGAAGGAGATGATGCCATAGAACCCTCTGGAGTCTCCTGTGCCTTCTCAGATGTGATTTCTCCAACAGTTGCCACCCGTCCTCTCCACACACCTCAGGGAGGGATGCCTTCTGCCAAAGAACATGAGCTCAGACTCATGTCTACACTGGCTCTAAGGAAAAATCCCCATTCAACTGAGTTAAGGGGAGCAAATCTCCAAGGCACTGGGTCAAGGCAAGTGAGTGCACATCTACATCTAATGTAGACCCTCTACACTAAGGCAACTGAGTCCCCATCTGCACTGCTAAAGCCAAGCAAGTTCCCGTCTGATGGCTGAGGTGAGTCCACCTCTACACTGACTCAAAGTGAGTAGATTTATCTACATTGAAAAGGCGCAGTGGTCCAGGCCTTGGAATGGATGCCTGGTGGGCTCTTGCCCCACTTGGAAACCCCCGGTCCCCACTTTGACAGCCCTTTTTTTTTTTTTTAATCTTTGGAACATCAATTTGACTACGCAATTTGAGAGAAACAAATTTATTAAGAAATATCTCTGCCATCCCAGGAGCATGGGAGAAAGGACAGAGAAGAGCAGGGCAGGGGAAGGGTCCCAGGGTAAACAGTCATCTGATGACTCTGGTAGGTGGGGGCAGGGGACCCCTGATGTCCAGGTAGATCCAGGTGTGCTCCTGGCTGGACCCCATGTGGAGAAGCCCAGCCAGTAGGCACTCAGCCCTGCAGCTGTTGGAGTCCAGGTGACCAATGGTCATGTAGTGACAATAGCATCCACAGAGTAGAGAGTCCTCTGGCTGGCTGTTTCTTTGTTTGGTCCATCTGAGCTCTAACTTTATGTAGGAACCACCCGATTTGTGAACCTAGCAGGTTTCTGCTCTCCTGGTGTAGGAGCCTCGTTTTCGCCATCACATGAGGGTGTGCAACAGCACAGTCTACGCAAGCAGGCAGCCATCCTCCGCCTCACCCGCTTCCAGCCCTTCCTGTGGCCCTGGGGATGCACTGTGGTGGCATCTTGGGAGACATAGCTTTCTGTTGTTGATGGGCAGGGTTGGGGTGAGTCGGACACAGAGTGATGCTGGGAGGCTAGCCTGGGAGTGGGGGGCTTCTCATGCAGGAAGCGGAGACTAATGGCAGGCCAGCTGGCCCTTCTGAAGCCCTTCTGCCCTGACTCCTTGGCCTCCTGAGGCTGATGATGCTCACAGGGCAAGGGGAAGGTGTGAAGGGCAGGCTCACTCGCCCTCCTCTGCGGGAGGGCAGGGGAAATGGAAGGATCCCTTCTCACAGGCTTCATGCAGCCTGCCCCCTGGCTTATCTGCTGCTGGATTATGAGATAGGAAGCCATCACCTCATCAAACTTTTTCTGGGACAGCGACACCCAGGTACTGTAAGGGTCGTACCCCATGTCGAACAGCATTGTCAGTACTGTGGGGTCTGAGAGGTTGGGGAGGGGCACATCATGGAAAGGTAACTTCTCCTCACCCTGATTCAGCCACGGGTCTGCCAAGATCTCCTCTGCTGAGGGGCTTGCTCTTAGGTTCTCTGCCAGGATTTTCCTGATGAGCCTTTGTGCTTCGGGGGACACGTGCTGGGGAAATTCCAACTCAGGTTGGTAGATGTCACTTGGGCAGTTCCCTGTCAATATAAAGTACAAAATGATACCCAGTTGCCAGGTGTCCACTGCAGGGCCCTCCAGAGGGTGCCAGTATCTGTTCCATTCTTGCCCAGGCTTGAGAACGGTGCTTAAGCCAAAGTCGATGATTCGGATGTTGCCTCTGGCATCCAGCACAACGTTCTGGGGCTTCAGGTCTCCATGCAAGATGTGCATCTTGTGGCAGTAGCACACCGCACAGGTGATCTGTCTGAACAGTCTCCGGGCCTCCTCCTCCTCCTGCATGCCCCCAGGTGGGATGAAGTCAAAGAGCGATCCCCTGGCTCCATGCTCCATCACCAGGTAGACATATTGGTGGGTTTCAATAACCTGAAAGAGGTGGATCACATTCGGGTGGTTCAGGGTCTTCATAGCCAGTTTTTCAGGGCAGGTCAAACTCCTCCAAAGTCTCCTTGGCAGGATTTTCACCGCCACCTCGGCCCCAGTGCGCAGATGGCGGGCTAGGATCACCTTACCAAATGCCCCATGTCCTATGTCCCTCAAGACCTGGTAATGGTCTGTGAAGGCCTTCTCCTGGAAGGAGCCAGGCCACTGTGGCACTACACTAGACTCACTACTCTTACTATGCATCCTAAGCAGGAACACCAACTAAGGATGCTAGCTAAAAACAAAATAAGAAACTAAAACAACAAACCAAAATCAAAAAATAAAACAAGACAAAACAAAAAACCCAAATCAAAGAACCAATCGCCAAAGCACACAACCACCAACCGCCAACCACCAAACGCACTAACTAGCTGGGAGTCCGACAGGTCACCACCAAGAGCTTCCTGTACTTATGGACAAAAACCCAGCCTCAGTCACTCTGTTATATACCCGGGGATTGAGACTCCCTCACAATGGCTCCTTGTGAGCTCAGGGTAAGACATGACCCAGTCATGCCTGGGCATCACCCACACTGGCCATGTCCTTTTGGGCCTACAGGACCTTTTACAATTTCAGAGTAAGAATAAGAAAGGACTCCAGAAACTTTTCAATTCAATGGGTTATGGAAACCTATAAGTAATTTTTAAAAATTAAAATTTGTACAGTACTTAATGGACTTTCATTTCAAGTCTAAAAGTCTTGACTTTGGTGTTGAAAGACCTCAACATATCTACACTTAAGGTATTTAACTTCTTTTTCTTTCATCCAACACTCAATATGAGTGTCAAAAAGTTGGTAGCACCTCACATCATGATAATATAACAATGCTCTGTTCCCTAAGACACTCTAGAGCATTAGGCACACCTACAGGGTGGACAGGGAGGGAGGGCTCATCATAATTTCCCCATAAGTTCTTCATCAGATCTTTCATTAGAAACACTGCAGCATAAAACGCAGTGAATTGAAATACTCAAAGTGATAAGGGACAAAGCCTGGAGGCCAGGAATCCTAGAACCAGTAAACGTGTCCTTCCCAGAGAGGGAAGATTAGAGATGACTGGGTACCTTAATGCTGCTGTAACCAAATACATTAGATTGGGTAATTCATTAACAAGTTAACAAGTCCCAGTTTGGTAAATTCAAGGTCAGAGCTGTTTGTTGCTTTGTCCTCACAGGATGGAAGGGAAAAAGTGTGGGGAACCCCCAACACACATTTTTCTTTCTTTTCTTTCGTTTTTGTTTGTTTGTATATACTGGCAACTCAACCCATCAACCCAGAGCCTCTCACACTTTAAGCAAGTGCTCTGCCACTGAAGTGCATCCCCAGCCTATTTATTGTGAGACAAGATCTCACTAAGTTCCCCAGACTAGGCTTGAACATGTGATTCCCTCTGCCTCAGTGTCTAGAGCAAATACCAACATGGCCAATTGTGGTTTAAATATGAGGTGTTCCCTAAGAACTCCTGTGTTCATGCAGGAATATTCAAAGGTAGAATGACTGGATTGCCAGAGTTGTACCTTATCAGACCTTCTTTGTTTCCGTGGACTGTGTGTGAACAATGCTCTGTTCCCTAAGATACTCCGGAGCATGGTAGGCACACACTCTTGTTCCATGGTAGACATTGGAACAAGAGTGGAGGAGGGGATCATGGAGCCCTCTGGTAAGAGCTCTACCACTGAGTTACAACCCCAGCCCCCAGAAGAGAATATTTCTTCGAATACAGATCATGGGATCTTCTTGACACAGAAGAAGCCTAAAATATTGTTTTACCAGGGTAACTTACACAGACCCTCAGAGGACGCTTTACTGTTGATTCTACACAAATATCTACACTTGTTACATTTCTGACATCAAGAACCAAGACAGACAGATGCAGGTGTATATGAGCATCATTCTCCATGTTACTGAAGTTATGCTGCTGTATGTTCACATCAGACTGGATTCTCTTTCTTGTGTTAAAGGGACACTTTTGGGACACAAAGAAATCCCTAGAGAACATTCCCAAAATGAAAGGGATGGGAATTCAAATGTTTCACTACAAATATCAAGTGGATAGGAGAAAAGATAATTATAGAAGGATGAAAGGCAGTTAATTAAGAGCTTGCCTTATTCTATGCATAAGACACAAGTTCCAATTAACTGGCAGCCTTGCCCACTGTCCTTATCAGGACACAAGTGCCATTGAATGAGCAGCCATTCTGCCTCCTTATAAAAGCCTAAGTTTCAGTGAACCAGCTGCCCACCATGCTCTCCTTAGAAGCACAAAAGGGCAACAGTTCTAACACCTCACCCTACTCTCCTTATAAGGAAGCAAGTCACAATGAACCAACAGCTCATTCTATTCCCTTATGATCCAATCTGGGGTAATAACATCATAATAACGACATGCCTGGGGAAAAAAATGTCCTTTTTCTTAGGTCTGGTGTTAGAATTTAAGCATGCTTTTTAGGGATATAATTCAACCCCTATCACTATAACTATTTTTTCCAACAGTTTTTATCCATATATGTTGTATTTTTATCATGTCATTTTTCTTCATTTGTCAGTGAAATCCATTATTTATAGGTTTTTCATATTTATTTCATGATGGAGTTTGGCCAGCTTTGAGTTTCTTCCATTGTTTTATTTTGGCACCATCTTTTCTGGTTTAATGATCTGGTAATGCCAGCCTCAAAAAAATAAGTTGTGAATTGCTCCCTGCTCTTCTAATTCCTAGAAATGGTTGCATTGAATTGCACTGATTCTTCTTTAATTGTGTGGAAGAATTCCCCAGTGATATCATCTGTACCCAAAGATTCCTTTGGAGATTTTTAAATTAGGAACATAACTTCCCAATGGTCATTGGACTTCAAAGGTTAATGTTAAAGATTAATGTTCTGATGGTAGTCCATGCTTTTCAAAATTGGCTTCATTTCATCCCAGTTGTAGTTTGTGTGTTCTGTTGTTCAGTTATAACTACTCCATTTTCATTACTCTCACAAAAATGACAAGTTCTCTCTAAGTGACTCAGTCTTGGCATGAGTACCTTATCCCCCTGCCTCAGTGTCCCGAGCAGATAGGCTTATGGCATCTTGTGGTTTAAATATGAGGTGTTCCCCAAAAGCTGCTGTGTTAAGGCAGGAATATTCAAAGATAAAATGACTGGTTTGCAAGAATGTACTGAATCAACCATCCTTGTTTCAATGGAATAATTGGGGGTTACCTGTAGGCAGGTGGAATGTGACTGTAGAGGTGGGTTAACCCTGAAGGTGTGCTTCTTCCCTGTGTCTCCTCTCCCTCTTTCTGCTTCCATGTCGCCATGAAGGGAGCAACTTCTTTTGCTTGGCCCTCGCCCCATGATGTTACCTCAGAGTGATCCCAGAGCAATGTTTTAGGCCGTCTACAGACTGAGAACTCTGAAATCCTGAGCTCCAGATACAGTTTTCATCCCTAAGTTGTTTTTATTAACTGGTGTGGTTACAGCACCAAATGAAGCTAATTGAAACAGAAATTGGTACTGAGAACTTCACTACATTTGCCCATGCCCTGAGACTTTGGGAGGTTGCATTTGAAAACAAGGGACTAACTAATTTGGTAGAGGAAATTTCAGGACAGCACAGCATTCAGTTATGGCATGCATATTGCTAGCAGTCTTAGACTGATTTTGTAATGCCAGATTCTTGGGATCCCAATAGACCTCCAGGAGCCAAATCTGATGCAATCACACATGAATCTTTATTGCAAGCTCCAGCCTGGACTCACAACTGTTCCCGACGCAGTGGTCCCAGGGAGTGAGTACCAGACCTTTGTTCAGTGAGATTTTATAGGTTTTTTGGGGTTACTCTATGCGTCACAACATCACACAGCAAATCATTTCACAAGGAGGGAAAATAAAACAACAACTCTTAACATTGATTAGCACATTCACTGGCGGGAACAAGTTGGGTAGGGGTGATTGGTTAGTACAAGAGGAGGATTCTTTTGAACTGATTGGTTTAAACCATGAGGGGTGTGCGTGCTAAACTACATGGTTTCCCAACATGTTATCAACCACCATAAACTACTGGGGAGTCATCTGGCATTCCAGGTATTTTCCCTGTCTCATGCTGATTGGTGGTTGCTAGGGGGTTGCTATGGTTCCTCACCTAGCCTAACTGAGTCAGGCATACCTGGTACCGTAGATCTCTCCTGTTATTTGCAGACAAACAACTCAGCAGGGTGGGTATGTGCCTAGGAGTGTTTGGTGGGTTTTACCAAGGACAAGGGTCATGCCCCCTTCCTTGGACAGGCTTTGACATAGAAACTTTTTTCAAAAATGGAGTCACATCAGTTTCTCAATTTACTCTGAGAATGGGAGAGGAAAGCAGAGCTAAAAGAATTTTTTTAAACTTATAAGTTGGAGAGATTTGGGGAAAGTAAGTGGGTGACTGTGACCATTTGCTCTTGGTAAAGTGGCTGTTCCATCCTCAGATGTTTCCTTTTGTGTCTGTTAATAGCTGCTACCTGCTAGTTTCTGCTTCTGTAATCATGCTTGCCCAGCAGGTGTGGCAGGAATGAGAACTGCCTGGAGAAGAGGGGTGGGGTGTAAAACAAGGCTACTTGCATGAGAAAGTCTTGAAACCCAGGGATCTGTACTGTAAAAAAGATACTGAGAACAAAAATCTGTGCCCAGATTTTGGGAAAGACTCCACTGAGCTCCCATTTGTGCTGAAGAAACCTTGTTCTTCTCCATCTCCAAGTGTTGCTTGTCTCTTTCCAATGTCATCATTTTCCATATTTTCCCCTATTATCCATAACATTGGTTTTCAGACATGAGAACTTGGTGCTCTACAAGGCCATTCTCAACACTGGAATCCACACACAATGCTGATGATATCAGCTCTCACCAAACTATGCTCACTATTACGTCAGCTCTGATCTACATACATTACATTTACAACTCATTTACTTTTCACAAGTACCTCACATGGGAGATGCTATTATCTCCCCCATTTTATTGATGAAGAAAGTGAGACAGAAATAGTTGAATAATGTGCACATCATCATAAAACCAGTGAATGCAAGACCTAGGATTGAAATTCAAGTGTTCTGAACCCTGAGGCTCTTCCCCACCCTGCTCTCCAGCTCCTTCATGTCTCAACACACAGTCACAGCAGCAAAATTACAAAATTACAATTATCTTTTACTAGACAAAGGTGCACAAAAACACGCACTGGAGAAAAGATAACCTCTCTAACAATTGGTGTTGGGAAAACTGGAAATCCATATGCAACAAAATGAAATTAAATCCCTATCTCTTACCATGCGCAAAGCTCAACTCAAAATGGATCAAGGATCTAGGAACAAAACCAGATACCCTTCGTCTAATAAAAGAAACAGTAGGCCTTAATCTCCATTATGTGGGATTAGGCCCCAAATTACTTAATAAGACTCCTTTGGTGCAAGAATTAAAATCAAAAATCAATAAATGGGATGGATTCAAACTAAAAAGTTGATTCTTAGCAAAAGAAACAATCTGTGAGGTGAATAAAGAGCCTACATCTTGGGAGCAAATCTTTACCCCTCACACATCAGATAGAGCACTAATCTCTAAGTATATAAAGAAGTCAAAAAGCTAAGCCCCCAAAAAACAAATAACCCAATCAATCAAGGACTTGAACAGACACTTCTTAGAAGATGATATACAATCAATCAACAAATATATGAAAAAACGTTCATTATCACTAGCATTTAGAGAAATGCAAATCAAAACTACTCTACGATTTCATCTCACTCCAGTCAGAATGGCAGCTATTATGAATAGAAACAACAAAAAGTGCTGGGTGTGGGGAAAAAGGTACATACATATGTTGCTGGTAGAACTGTAAATTGGTGCAACCAATATGGAAAGCAGTATGGAGATTTCTTGGAAAATTGGGAATGGAACCACCATTTGACCCAGCTATCCCTCTCCTTGATCAATACCCAAAGGACTTTAAAACAGCATACTACAGACGCAGCCAACTCAATGTTTATAGCAGCACAATTCACAGCTAAACTGTGTAACCAACCTAGATGCCCTTCAATAGATGAATCTAGGGCTTTGGAATAGATTGAACCTATTCCAAAGCCCTAGATTGGTGCCTAGAAGCCTCCAGTCATTCTGTAAACCTGCAGAATGTTTAAAAAAATGTGGCCTAAATACACAATGGAATATTACTCAACAATCAAAGAATAAAATCATGGCTTTTGCAGGTAAACGGATGGAGTTGGAGAAGATAATGCTAAGTGAAGTTAGCCAATCCCAAAAAAACCAAATGCCTAATGTTTTTTTTTTTTCCTCTGATCTAAGGAGGCTGATTCATAGCGGGGTAGGGAGGGGAGCATGGGGGGAATAGATAAACTCTAGATAGGGCAGAGGGGTGGGTGGGAAAGGGAGGGGGCATGAGGTTAGCAATGATGGTGGAATGTGATGGACATTATCATCCAAAGTGCATGTAAGAAGACACAAATTGGTATGAACATACTCTGTATACAACCAGAGATATGAAAAATTGTGCTCTATATGAGTAATAAGAATTGTAATGCATTCTGCAGCCATATATAAATTAAAAAATTAATTAAAAAATGTGTTGCTACCAAAAACAAAACAAAACAGAGTGGTAGAAATGAAGATGAATGAGGGATGGGGAGTTGTCTTCCCTCTGCTCATTCATTTATTTTCCACTATGACAAAATCTAGACCTAGTGGGTCACTTGGAGGCAGGAGCTCTTGCAGTCTATGCAATTGCTGTGGATTAAATGTTTGTGTCCCCCACAAATACCCATGTTGAAATCCTTACCCCCAAGGTGAAGGTAGTGGGAAGTGGGTCCTCTGAAAAGTGATTAAGTCATAAAGGCAGAACCCTCATGAATAGATTAGTGCTCTTACAGAAGAGGCCCCAGTGAGGCCTCTGCCCCTTCCATGACGTCAGGACCCAGTGAGAGGGCAGGAAGCACACCCCCAGCAGACGATGGTCATTTAAGGAGTATTCATCTGAAGCTGGTCATCTGACCCTTCAAGGTTGAAGACACCAAGAGTAACTATGGATCCAGGATTTCCAGGGATGTCCAACTGCCAGGTAATAAAGCATCCTATTCCAAAGCCCTAGATTGGTGCCTAGAAGCCTCCAGTCATTCTGTAAACCTGCAGTCACCCTGATTCCAGGAACAGCAAAACCTCACAGATAGATAATGCCCCTAAGTTGGAGCAGTTACTCCATGATGGGAACGAGGGTTCCCCCTCTAAACACAGGAATCATCTCACGGGAACCCAACTACTCCTTTAAATGATGACGATGACCTCTCTAGACCTCAAATAAGTAGACATGAGGTAGCGATTAGCCACACCAGTTTGGCCAAGACTGCTTAACTATGCACACCTCTAGCCATTGCCCCAATTCTTCCTCTGTTTAAACCTGAACCTCTTGTCAGTATCCCCAAAGACAGGGTCCCCTTATCTTCCCAGTTTATCTCTACTGATTCAACTTCCTTTCCTGCCTTCACCACTGCTCTTGATTGGCATCTTGGGACTGGTGGCAGACCTAGTATGTTGGGACCCCTGGAGTCTTGGCCTTTGCCCTAAAACTCTCATATAACAAAGGCTCTGAGGAAGAATCTGTTCTATGCCTCTCTCCAAGCTTCTAGTTGCTGGCAGCAGTTCTTGGTGTTCCTTGGCTGGTCAATATGTCACCCAGTCTTGGACTCCACCACTCTCTGTGTCTTTTGAGTCTATATCTCTGTCCCAATTTCCCTCTTCTTATAACACTGGTCAATGGATCAAGGCTCATCCAAACCCAGTATGACCTCACCCTAATTTCATTACATCTGCAAAGATCCTAGTTCCAAATATGTCAGTCAAAGGTGCCCGGAGTTAAGGACTTCAATATATTTTGGGGAGGGACAATTCAATGCACAATAGTGCATAATCTTCATATTATAGATTATAAACTGAGACAAAGTAGTTTACCTGGGGATATATAAAATAGGTGGTATGACTCAGTTTTTAATCTTTCTATATCTGATTATTTTTACTGATTAGGACCTTACTTATAGTAGGCCCTCTGCTGTGTGATTCATTTCCATTTATAACCCTCAGATCAACTGAACATATTATCCCTCAATTTTATAAACAGAGCTCAGATCACTGAAGAAGCTTAATCAGAAGTTCACAGGTAGGAAGCAGTCTATCTGGGACTCTATCCAAAGTCCTGGCTAGTAATTCTCACCCAGGTCAACAGAGCAGAATACCTTTGGGAGGGGCTCTCTTCTCACCCCACCCACTGTCTCAAGGTACTAGAACTCTCTTCCTGCAGGTGAGAATCACAACTATAAATGAAACCTTACAAGAACTGTCCAAGGGAGGAGTGTAGAAACAGCAAATTAATCATTGAGGATCACAGCACTGCAACCCAATGCCTCGTATGTGTGATGATCTGATGGGAAACATTAATATTCATCTTCCTTCCAGCAGCCAAAGGAGAGTTGAAAAGCCCACCAATGAGTAAATCTCACTAAGCAGCAACATATGCCACAATTAATTACTTCCCTACTGAGTGCTGCACACTCATCACTGTGGATGATTTCTGTCCAGATGCTTCACACAAGCCTGAGCCTCAGTAGCTCCATTAACACAAGGGAACAATGGGAAAATACCCAACCCCATGCCAGGAACAGAGGCTGGATTAGCACATGTTAGAGTTGGATTTGCTCATATTATCTCAAACACACCCCACAGAAGTTGGGGCTAGGAACACAAGCTTTGGAAGTAGGCAGACTTGAATGCCGAAAGTAGTTCTAATATGCACACCT
This sequence comes from Callospermophilus lateralis, assembly GCF_048772815.1. Taxonomy (NCBI): domain Eukaryota; kingdom Metazoa; phylum Chordata; class Mammalia; order Rodentia; family Sciuridae; genus Callospermophilus; species Callospermophilus lateralis. Next base: position 71,622,417 of record NC_135316.1, read on the forward strand.
CTGGTGGTAGAGACCACTATGCACTTCTGTACGATGCAGAAGAACACAGTCCAGTTATTTCTCTTCTGTAAGCCTCAGTTTACATACCTGCAAATTGGAGATATTCACAGTTGCCTCAGAAAGCTATTCCCAGAAATATAAACATGATTCTGACCCTTGATTCCCATGAGGGAATATGAGCTATGGATAGAAATGAGACAGTAGTTAAATTTGACTTTATTATTCTTATGTGTCTAAATTTCTATTTGACACATTTGTTCAAGTAATAAATGTGAACAGAGCTTTGGCAGGAGGACTGGAGATGATGAGAAAACAACTGAATGAGAAGACCCAGACTGACAGAAATACACTCATTTCTTTCAATAGTTTTAGTGTTATCTCACTGCATAAAACTCACACAGAGGGATGGATAGGGGTAGGGGACAACCTGTAGCACTTCCCTGACTGCCTGGCTGCTTGAGAAGCTCATTCAGAGGAGGTGTAGCCAGGACATGTGGATGCCAGAGAATATAACACTCAAGCCCTAGATCAAGAATCACTTGGACTGAAGATGTCCCAGGAAGGGACATGGGGCTATAACCCTTTCCAAATGGGTGAAAGTATGTAGGAAACAGAAATATTGGGAAAAAGAAGTTCACAAAAGTTTTATGATTCACTTAATTTTATTAATTGATGTCTATGATTTTAATGTTATTGCTAGAACCACGTTGTTCATTAAGAGTATTTACCCACAGCTTATTTAAGTCTTCAAATACCTCTGCTTGGTTTTGTATCTATGAGGTAATATCCCAAAGGGCAGGGATGAAGTTCTACTTACTTGTCTCCCTTGACCTCGCATGAATGTGGACCAGAGATGGCAAACAGGCTGTATGTGTGCTGCGGAAACACTGCCATCTAGAGGCAATCACTTGTAATTGCACCTCACCTAGACCTGCATGCACAGGCTGTGTAATAGGTATACACTTTCTAAGCAAAGCCTGGAATAGGTATGTAACGCTAACACAATTGCAAAGTGGCATTTAGGTAGAAGTATGTTTATTGAAGAAAAAAAATCTGGAGCAGACAGATTTCAGGTTTCATTTCTGTTCATTGAAAGAACCAGTTTCACCAAACAAGCTTTAAAGGAAGAGGAACTGAATAATTCATTTTGTCAGTTACAATTTATAAAAAAGGCTCCAAGATTAACTAAATACAACTATTACAATACAATTTAAGAAGTGGCCTTTAAAAACTCTTAAATAACCCTAGTAGCAGCAGAAATGTCACACATGTGTACACCAGTATGTTACCATGTGTAAACACGTATTAGTAACAATATACTTAATAACAAAAATTATGCATTTTTAAAATATTAAATATGTACATATATGTATATAATAAAGAGAAATCTGGGCCATATTTTTTCATAAATATACAATTCCTGATACCAAAAACAAAGTGACAATAATACACACAAATGCATTTTATCATAAGGCATGTTGAACAACAGTTCACAATACTCAAGGGGCATCACCTGGTTGCAGAGGGCAAACTTTCCAAAAGTCTCCGCCGAGTAGTGATCCTTGCACACCGAGGGCACCGGGATGACTGGAAGCACTGTTTGTGAAAGCAAGCCCTGCATGCTGCAAGCAAGGAGATCAGCTGTCAGACAACACACCATCTTGTTTTCTCGTATGTGAATGATGCTCATTCCCATCCCAGGGAGGCAGGGATCTAAATCAGAACCCAGAGTCTTGCAAAAAGTAATCTTTAAAACTCACAGGTGTTATAAATTACCTGACAAGTCATGAACATGATGCTCACAGAGTCTAAAGAACATAGAAGATGCCACACAGTGTCCCCAGATCTGCCCAAACATGTGGCAGGGGTTCCCCAGCCTTTGAGAGATTGGTGGCTGAGGACCCTTGGGAGGTGGCACCGCTTCTCTGGAAATGGCCCTAAATGGAGAGAGCTGCTTCAGTCAACATCATGCCCCCTTCCTGGCAACAGCCTGCATCCAGTGACTGGTCACTGTGGAGTGTCTGACCCAGCCGGCTCTCTGTCCCCAAGTTGGGACAATGATAAGACGCCATCCAGGCTCCAGAGTTCCCCCACTGGATGGGCTTGAGACTTGAACAGGTGAACTTTCCCCCGTCTGAGCCTGTTGGCTTCATGTCCCCCACAGAGATATTCTGTATGGAAATGTCTGCCTCTCTTGATGGGAAACCTGTCCTGCAGGCCTGCAACACTGCTTAAAGGGTAAGGGGAGACAACCCTGGGATGGCCTCAGTGGAGAATGTACCCATAAAAAGGGACATGTTACTAAAATCTCTCTTGATAAAACATGAATCCAGAGTACAGGATTCCCTTGGGCACTGATATCCGAGAATAAACACCAGTAACCTTTTCTGTAAAGAACCACAGAGTAAAGGCTTTAGGCCTGGGGGGCCACATGGCCTCTATAACAGCTCCTCAACTCCACCAAAGTAGCACAAAAGGAACAGGAGATAACAATTCATGATCGAATTACAAAACAGGACAAGCCCAGGCAAAAGGAGGAACATCTCCTCTATCCAAAACCCCAGCAGACCTCATCCTTTATCCCTGCTCCACCAAATATTCCTCCCCATGGACCCCAAACTGGGTCATCTCCAACCCACCACACAACCACACTGCACTTTTAAGAAAAACCTGTGCCCAAGTTATTAAGCTATTATGCAGCTGAAGTTAACTCTGTGATTAAGTCATTAAACTTAAATTTACAACTAAGCTGAGTGATTACTAAGTTTCTGCTAGTTATTAAAATACCTGAACATCTTCTACAAGTTGCCGTCTGAAATGGGAAGATGACAGTTGTACTCCGGCAAAATTCACAAATGAAGCCCTTTCCCTGACAGAGCTGTAAAAGAAAGCATCAGAAAGTCGGAAACTGGAAATGCTTCTCTTGATACAGAAACTGAGTTAGCAATTTTACAGAACTTGATAATCATCAATTCTTGGTTGTCTATGACTTTAGCTTCTAAAAAACCGGATAAGAACAATAACAAAAAAAGGGCACATAACATCCATTTCTCACCAAGTCAGTTTAAAACACAGAAAGATCATGATTTTAAACTTTGTTTATTTGTCTCTCTTTTTGAGACAGGCTCTTGCTAGCTGCCCAGGCTGGCCTCGAACTCCTGGGTCAAGGGATCTTCCTGCCTCAGGTGGGACTACAGATGCGTGCCACCACCCTGGACTCTCAACTTGTGTTCTTAAATGATGGAATTTCATTTCCATGCTACACTGAAATCTTCCAGTTCATGCAGACACAAGGCTTCCTGTTCTGTTACATCGGAGTCCATGTGGCTGTTTCAAGCAGACTGGAATCAAGCAGCCCCAGCACCCAGACTAAGTCCCAGGGCCCTGGCTTGCAGCCCAGCTCCCACAGTAATCGGCAGGATGATTTGGGTCCATTAATTCGAAGCTCTGAACATCACTCTCCTCATCTGTAAATGGTGTCGCTGGCACTGCACTCAGGGTTTGTGGGAGTTAATGGTCTCATGTAAAAAGCACGCTGCACAGGCCCTGGCTTGGGGACAGGTCAGGGACCCACCCGCTCCCAGCAAACCCTCACCTCACAGCTGGCCACATGTGCAAGGGCTGCTTTCAGAATGTCCTTGAGTAAGGGTGCCAGCAGCCCTCTCTTGGTCCTGAGGAGGTCCTCCAGGGAGAACACGTGGAGAACTTCAGTCAAGTGTCTGGGAACCTGCTCGAACTCCTTTAATGCACTGCCAGAGAGGAAGCAGAGGGATTCAGGAAGACACCCACACAGTACACAGGGGTGGGAAGGACAGGGCAGGTGCTTTCTCTTGGCACTCAGCATTAATATTTTTAAATCAATAAAAAAAAACACCTACGAGAACACCAGTGAACCCTGTGTACCACTTTACTTATTGCAAGTGTACTTAGATGCCAGGAAGAAACTGAAATTCCACAAAACGTGATTCCAAGAATGTGCAGAGAAATGCAACTCGGGCAGGCTGCCCCAACCCTCCTTGCACAGAGAAAACAGAACACATTTTTGTTTTGTTTTGTTTTTGTTTGGTTTGGTTTGGTAGTGGGGATTGAACCCAGGGTTGCTCCACCACTGAGCTACATCCCCAACCTTTTATATCTTTTATAATATTAAAAATATACTTGCGATCCTCCTGACTCTGCCTATAGGATTACAGGCATGAGTCACTGCACCCAGTGGAACATTTGATTTTCAACTCTTAAAAATGTGGACCAATTCCACCATCTTTCCTGCCCCCATACCCACTTTCTTCCTTTTCCTCCCCTTTACCCAATGAAAGTTCCTCCATTTTTCTCATGTCCCCCTCATCCTCATTATGGATCAGCATCCATTTATCAGAGAGAATATTTAGCCTTTGTTTTTTGGGGATTGGCTTACTTTGCTTAGCATTATATTCTCCAACTCCATCCTGCAAATTCGATAATTTTATTCTCTTTTAATGCTGAGTAATATTCCATTGTGAATATATACCAGTTTCTTTATCCATTCATCTATTAAAGAGCATCTAGACAGCACATATGGTGCAAGGCTACATCGTGTACAACCAGAGAAATGAAAAGTTGTTCTGCAATTGTGTTCAATGAATAAGAGTGAATTCTGCTATCATATACCTAATTAAAATAAAATAATTTTAAAAAGAAAATGAATTTTTTAAAAAAACAGGAATAGTCACTTAAAAAAAACATTGAAAGTGCTCTTGGAACAAGAGTCAATGAGAACCTCTTTACTTCCAGGAAATGAGGAGATCAGGAAATTGAGTGTAGACACTGCCCATAATCTCCATTGCTACTGCAGGAAAAAAGGTGATTAGAGAAAGTTTATATAGAACCTACTGAAAACTTTTCCTCTTTCTCTGCCCACATCTTACTTTAAAAAATTAGTAAAAAACATTTATTTAATAAAAAAATATGTACCTAGTACCATTTGATTATCATGAAATCAAAATGACACCCTGTTCATTCCAATTAAATTTCAAGGGTATCAGTGCCAGTGACTGTTGTGACAGCTAGCAAGAGAATTACTGCTCACAAACAGGTATGTGACTCTAAATCTGTAAGTCCAGCACTGGGCTGAAGACTAAGGCATCCGAGTGCCAGCAGTCATGGTTACCTGAGTAACCAAAGGCATCTAAACCTTACCCTGGTCTCCTTCTGAGTATCCTAAAACAGTTACTGGTAGCCTGTGCTGGACCTGACACTCCACGAAGTCATACTGGCTTAACTCTCCATCCAGCATGGGACACTTACGCATGCTGCACCCTCTGGTGGAGGTTCCAGATTCCTCTTCTTGATTCCAACTTGCCCTTCAGGCTCAGGCTTTTCCCCCAGGAAGCCTTGTCTACTCCCAACCCCACCCCATCCCTAAGTGTGCTCCATACCGCCTCTTCTGTACCCTCTTGGTAACATGCAGTCTGACATGTGTAACATGAAGTCTGACCATGAGCTGTCTGACTTCCCCCCTGCACTTAACGTATATTTGCTAACTTTTTAAATTTGAAGCACAGAATGGCTACTTCACAAGATTTGGTAGAAGGGAGGATGTGTGGGTTTCACCACATGTCATAGAGGAGGAAAATGGAGACCCTGAGAAGCACTAACCTGTCAGGCCCATGATACCAGATGGGGCTCAGGGGCCAATGACTACTGACACAGATACATGGTCCTTCCTAGGAAATTAAATCCAAAAGCAACATATCACCATGATGAAAGATATAAATCTAAACAAAATATTCTAAAAGCCTATGACCTCATTTATTATAATGAACATCTTAACCCTCTTAAGTCACTGTCTCCTCTTCCACTTAAAAATCAATTATGTTCCTATACATCAGTATTGAATCAACTAAAGGAAAAATTAGGAAAACTATCCCATTCACAATAGCCTCAAAAAAAAAATTGGGAATCCAACAACAGAGGTGAAAGACCTCTACAATGAAAACTACAGAAAGAAATTGAAGACCTTAAAAGATCTCCCATAGGCAGAATTACTATTGTCAAAATGGACATACTACCAAGAGCCCAACACAGATTCAATGCAGTTCCTATTAAAATTCCAATGTCATTTTTCACATAAATAGAAAAGGTAGTCATGAAATTCACTTGGAAAAATAAGAGGCCCAGAGTAGCCAAAGTAATCCTTAGTGAGAAAAGCAAAGCAGAAGGCATCACAATACTAGAAGTTAAATTATACTATAGAGCTAGCATAACAAAAACAGCATGGTACTGCACCAAAATGGTACAGAAGAGAAACCCATATAAATACAGTTATCTCATACTAGACAAAGGCACCATAAATATACCTTAGAGAAAAGATAGCCTCTTCAACAAATGGTGCTGGGAAAACTAGAAATCCATATGCAACAAAATGAAATTAGACCCCTATCACTCACCCAAATCAAAGTGGACCAGAGACCCTGTGCCTACTCAAAGAATAAGTAGACCCAACTCTATCATGTCAGCTTTGGAACTGAATTCCTCAATAAGACTTCTAAAGTTCAAGAAGCAAAATAAAAAATCAATAAATGGGATGTATAAAACTAAAAAGCTTCTTCACAGCAAAGGAACCAATCAAAAATGTAAACAGAGTGCCTACAGAATGGGAGAAAATCTTTGCCATCTGCACCTTAGATAGAGCATTAAATTCCAGAGTATACAGAGAACTCAAAAAAACATAACACCAAAAAAAAAAAAAAACCCAAATAATTCAATCAATAAATGGGCAAAGGAACTGAACAGGCACTTCAAAGAAGAAATATGATCAGTCCAAAAATATATGAAAAAATGTTCAACTTGTCTAGCAATGAGAGAAATGCAAATTAAAACTATACTGAGATTCCACCTCATTCCAGTCAGAATGGCAATTATCAAGAATACAAGCAACAATAAATGTTGGTGAGGATGTGGGGGAAAGGTACACTGTTACATTGCTGCTGGAACTGCAAATTGGTGCAACCATTCTGGAAAGCAGTGTGGAGATCCCTCACCAATCTTGGAATAGAACCACCCTTTGACTGAATTATCCCACTCCTCAACATATACACAAAGGACAGTGTGACATGGCCACATCAATGTTTATAGCAGCTCAATTCACAATAGCTAAGCTATGGAACCAACCTAGGTGTCCTTCAACAGATAAATGGGTTAAAAAAAAGTAATACACACACACACACACACACACACACACACACACCACTCACACACATAATAGAATATTAATCAGTCATAAAAAAAGAATAAAATTATGGCATTTGCTGGAAAATGGATAGAACTGGAGACTCTCATGCTAAGTGAAATAAGTCAATCTCAAAAAACCAAAGGCTGAATGTTCTCACTGATATGATAACTGGGGGGAGAGAAGAATAGAAGTTCACTGGATTAGACAAAGAAGAATAAAGGGAGGGTGGGGCAATGGAAATAGGAAAGACAGTAGAATCAATCAGATAAAACTTTCCTATGTTCACTATGAACATATGATCAGTGTAACTCCACAACATGTACAAGAATGGAAAGTAATGTTCCATGTATGTATAATATGTCAAAATATACTATACTATCACGTATAGCTAAAAATAAAAATAAATCTCTCATTGAATTCACATCTAAAACTTTACTGACTGGCAGTCCATCCTATGCATGTAGTATCAATTTAAGTACCATCCTGTTACTAAACACCTGCTAGATTTTAAACATGATTTCTTATTTTAAAAACTTCATTTTAGCTAAATCTCTGTTCATATCACAAATTTATCCTTAAGATAATCTTCTAGAAGTAGAGTCAGAGGGCTGTGACCTCGCCCAGGTTTGACAGGACTCCTGCCTCTCCTTCTGGGGAACTGAACAGGCCCCAAGCTCATAGCAGCATTATTCATAAAGCAGCAAAGCAACCCAAGTGTCCTTCAGTGGATGGATATGGGCCCACAGGAATACTGCCCAGCCTTATAAAAGAAGGAAATTCTTTTTTTAAACCTTTATTTTATTTATTTATTTTCATGTGGTGCTGAGGATGGAACCCAGTGCCTCACACATGCTAGCACAGAAGGAAATTCTGACACATGAATCAACATGGATGAATCTTGAGGACATTTTATTATGTGAAATAAGCCACAAAAAGACAAACACTATCAGATTCCACTTGTATGAGAGTAGTCACTGTTCATAGAAACATAAAGTAGAAAGGTATTTTCTAGGGGACAGGGAAGGAAACAGGCAGGTGTGTTGAACATACACGTAATTTCCAGTTTGCAAGAGGAAAAGAGTTCTGCAGATGGACAGTGGTGATGAGAGCACAGCAATGTGAATGGACTGAGCACCACTGAACTGCCTCGAACATGATTAAGATGGTAAATTTGAGGGCTGGGGTTGTGGCTCAGTGTAGAGTCTCACCTAGAATTTGTGAGGCCCTGGGTTTAATCCTCAGCACCACCTAAAGATAAATAAATATATTATGTCCATCTACCACTAAAAGAATATTAAAAAAAAAGATGATCAATTTGCGGCCATACATATTCACTACAATTTATTAATAACAACTAAAAAGCCATTAGCTAGAGTTGGTTCACCCTTTTCCTGGCCCATTCTTCTTACTCCACCAGTGACTTAGCAATTCTGAGAGGTGGTCTGCATTCCCAAGGACAGCCATGAGGTAATCACTATGTTAAGAAGCCCTGTGACCTGGGGAGCAAGTTCCCAGAGGCACTCAGAGGATCAGCAGCTGGAGGAGGGAACATGGACTGTCTCAGTCAAGAATCATACCTGGCAGCAAACCTGCAGGTCTTCAACAGCTTCTTGATATGAAAAAGCTGCTCCTGGATGTCCTAAGGTGAGAAACCAAACAGGGAAATTTAAATATTTAAATACTAATCAATAACATTGGCAATGTACACGTCAAAGTGAAATGCTACTTCTCACCACCGTGGATTGGCACCCCTGGAGAAAACAAACCTTTAAAGCAAACAGCCTCTAGAGCAGGGGTTCAGAACTGAATCCACAGATCCACAGAGGGTCCTGGATGGATCCAGGTATTGTGGAGCCTGAAGCTTTACACAACTTTGGGACTTTCTTCAAGAAAAACACAAATTATGTATTAATATAAAGATTTAGTAGGGGCCTTGGAAAGGAGTCTGTGTAAGTGAGGGCCCCAAAGGTAAGCTTCATTTACATCACAGTCCATCTGCCTTTCAGAAGGTCCGCATGGGATTCCATGAAACTAGAGTGAGGTACATTTCCTGCCCTGGGACACTTAGCTGAACTCACTTCCCCTGCAGAGGCAACTGCTCACCTTTACCCTGTCCAGTTCCTTGACTTTCGCATAGAGGTTCTGGCCGATGCTCAGCAGATTGAAAATGGGTTGGTGCCATATGCTATCCAGGAGCTTTTTGGAGAAATTGCTGACGTGGTACTTCCTGAAGTCCCACATCATCAAGATCCGTGCAGGAATGCAGGACTCTGCATACGAGTAGCAGCAGTCACAGAAATACTTCCCCAAATATTCACAGTACCGGAGCCGCTTCACAAACTCTGCCAAGCACATCAGAGACTGAGTGTCACACACCTTAGGCTGGAAATCAACCCAGAGCTGCCCACCACCACAAATTCCTATGCAAGGTTCAAAGACTCCAATGGCTGTTTTTAAGATGGTAAAGTCATACATGACCTCATGACAGCTGGGAAAACACTGGCAGGACTTGGGAATTTACACTGTAGACACAAGTTTTGCTATAGGGGATAGATGTTGGAAAATTAGAACCCTCCCTAAATACTCCTGGGTTTGGAAGATGGATAAAGCAAACTGCAATGCAACAGAAAGAGCATTCCATTTAGGATCTTAAATCTGGCTGGGAGCACGGACTCCACTTGTCACTAACAGGAAAACCTAAGACAGCTCAGAATCTTTTCAGGCCAACTATCCTGAAACCACAAAATGCAACTCAGAAATGGATTCAATATCACACACAGGAAGAGTGCTTTGTAAATACCAAAGCAGTACATACACAATACTAGGAAGCAGCATGCAAAAGAGTTCCCTGACGTGTCAGAGAGAAAAATACAAAAATGAACAAAGGATGGGAACAGGTCCTACATGGAGAGCAAAGCAATAACCAAAAGAGATGTAAAAAAAAAAAATCTTCATAAGAGTCAGGGAAATGCATATAAAAGCAGTGAGATACTCTGTTCTCCTCCATAGTGTCACACATCTAGACGACTTAGAACAGGTGAGGTGTCTAGGGGCAGGCACTCACCCCGGCTACTGAGGGAATAACCTTTTAGGAGCACACTGCTGGGACATGCTTCAGTGTTACGTGTGTAGCAGTAATCCCAACTCCGTGACTCCATCAGACAAATGCCAACAGGCACATGGACACACACAAAGGTACTCACTAAAGTACTCCAAGGTGGGGACGGGGGAGCAGCAACCAAAGTGTGCATCAAAAGGCAACTCGCTCCGTAAGTGCAGCACTCTCAGTGTAAAGTGCAGTGCTTCAGCATGAAGTGCTATACCCCAGAGGGCGAGGGGGAAGTTGTGGGGAGGCACACCCCGGTTACAGGTAGACATAATATGATGTCAATCTTGTTTTTAAAAATACATACATACATAGTCTAGATGCCACCAAGAGCCAATAGTGAATATTTCTGGAAAGTGGGTGAAAATGATTGGTGCTCTTCACACTTTTTAATTTGCAAACATGAATCGGCACTATTTTAGGAAACCTCCCTAATAAAATGTATCAATAAATGAAAGGCATAAACATAAAGGTGACAAACATCCCTGCACTTACCACTAGAAGGAAAATGATCCACCTGGAGTCTCCCAGGTACCCCTCCCTCAACACTAGGGTCTAAAATGAGCCAGGTTTGAAAGCTGGATATTTATCACCCTTGGTTTAACTCATGTGCCTTTCTAACTAACGTGCCTGGGGGAGCTGTAATATCACCAGTTGACATATTCAGTGACATACACTGTGGGAATTAATGAAATAATGGTTGGGAAAGCAGCTACTACAGGATCAGTCACTGTAGGTTCTGAATAAGGTTTCCAAAGAATGGCTTGAAAACTACACAAGGCCTGAGTGGCCACAGGAGCAACCTTTCTCCAGGACCTCCTCTGGGCCACACACTGCTTAGATATTAGACATATACTATATCAGACTTGAAACCGTGTGAGGTAGGGAATATTATTTCCTATTTCATTGATGAAAACACAAGTAATGGGAGTCAAGTCAAGGCAGGGGCATGCAAGCAGGAAGCAGGCGAGCAGGATTCTAATCCAGGCCTGGGCTGGCAGAGCTCCAGCTATGGCTGTCAAGCCCTGCACCTCCTCTGCTGCACTTGGTGGAGGGAAGGGGAGGAGCTGATGCCTCTGCTTCTGCCCAAATTATCCTCAGGCCCAGGTCACACTCAGCTGATTTTTAAAAGCACACTAACAGCGGGTTCTCACCGTTTGCACTCCTTATGCTCCATAAGGTGCCATGAACGCTGAATTAGCCAACACTGAACCACTGCTCCTGGGGAAGACAGGGCCAGGAACCTACCAGCATCCCCTAATGACGCTTCCAGCAACTGATCAATTTACAACTTTATTTCATGTATATTTCTGTTTAAAAACACCCTAATTAATATATTTTGTTGGTTTATGACATTGAATTCAAAGCCAAAAGTACTATAAACCATATTTTCTCCATAAGAACAGTCATAACCTTATTGTGCTTAGGGACACTATTTAGCACCTCAGCACTATGCTCAGGGGTCATTTTAAACAGTGAAATCACCACCAACAATAAAAAAAAAATCAGAAAAATGCTACAAACATGGCAGGAAATAAACTATAAAAGGTATCTTTTGGCCTCTAGACTCTACATTCCTGATTAAACTTGGCAAGACTGGAGGAGAAAGAAGGAAACAAGGGGCCAATAAATCTTCCTGATGGAATTCATCTTCCCCTAACATCTAAAACTCCTAACGCCTCAACATCTGTTCACTCATTGATCAAACTTCACTGAATACATACAAGTGTTATGCTACCTATACAGAATAAATTATGCTCGTCTCTTCTGGTTTCCTAAGACCCTTAATTAAAACAGAACAAAGTGTCCTAAACTAGTGGCTCTCCGCCCTCAAAGAACATTTGGAAATAGCTGGAGACATTTTTAGTTGTCACTACTGGGGGACTCCTACTGGCAACTGATGCTGTTAAATATCCTACAAGGCACAGGACATCCCCACAACAAAGGCAACAGCACTAACTTAGAGAAATCCTGCTCTAAGCAGAAATTGTTCTTCTGTAAAAAGTTAATGAAGTATTCTAAAACAGTGTTGTCCAAATAGAACTTTCTGGAAATGTTTTATATCTGTGCTTTCCAACACAGTAGCCATGTGTTACATATGATAGTTTTTGTATTTTTCATTCATCGCACAAGTTAATTAAACATTTAATTTAATCATAGCCACATGAGCAAGTGGCTATCATATTGAATAAAGAAGTTATAGAATACATCCAACTTAAGAGATAACTAAATCATGGTATGAAATTCAATTGGAATCCTCATGAAATAATTAGCTATAATTGATATCTTAAGAGCAGCAAATAAAAATGGACTACTAGCAGACAATACTGAATTGTATTTATTTATTTATTTATTTTGGTGTGCTGTTTGTCATCCTCATTTTTAGGATATGCTTAGTAGTAAAGGGTGAAATGTCAGGTTCACAGTGTGAGATTAAAAGTGACTAAGAATGATAACTAAATTCTATGTGAAATTCCGAATTGGTTTATGGAAAAAATAAAGGACAGTGGTAAAAAACCTGAAAAAAAAAATCTATAAAGTCTATAATTAGCGGTATTGCACCAACGCTAACGTCTCAGATTTACTAATTTTACTGTGATTACGTAAGATGTTGACATTGGGGGAAGCTCGGAGAAAGGGATTTGGGAACTGACTGTACTATTTTTGCAGTAATTCTTTTAAGTCTAAAATTATCTCCGAATACAAAGTTAAAAAGTTATCCCAAGAGCTAAAGGAAGTTTTCAGGAAAAGCCCAAAATGGTTAACACGTCATGAACAACTACGCCCATAGTTGTTAAGGTCCTGTACGACCTGTGCTCCTGCCGGCCCCTCCAGCATGCACTCTCTCTCTTTCTCACTCTCCAGCCACACAGGGCTTCTTTTCAGCTGCCACACGCACTCTGCACATGATGAGCACCCACCTTTACAGGACAATCCCGTTCTTACAAAACCTCTCACTCCTAGTAGCCCTGCCTCAAGAGCAGATTAAGTTCCCTTGCTGTAATGGAGTTTTACTCAACCACAAAGAAGAATAAAATGGTGTCTTTTGCAGGAAAATGGATGGAACTTGAGACCATTAGGTTAAGGAAAATAAGCCAAACTCAGAAACTCAAGAGTCATTATGTTTTCTTTCATATGTGGAGGCTAAAGAGGAAAAAGGAAAAGAAAGGTGAGGGCTGGGGACATTACTTAAAATCAAAGAGAGGTCAGTAGAGGATAGGAAAGATACTAGGAGGAGGCAGGAAGGGAGAGAAAAGAGAAACACTGGAAAGGAGAAACACTGGGGAATGATATTGGCCAAATTACATTGTTGTATCATGTGCATGTACAAATCCATAACAATGAATCTTACCATTTTGTACAATTAAGAACTGTGAGAAAAAAGTTGCTTGCTATAAACCCCATAATACTTTCACCTTTCTCTTTCCTTACATACAACACCCTTGGTTTTATTTGCATAGTTGATGATTTATGTGGACTCCACAGAGGCAAGACCATGTTTAAAATTCACCACAGTGCCAATTGTGTAGACACACAGCTCCATGTTTAAACAAACTCAGGAAGTTCTTAAGAAGTTAGTGGGATTCACAGTCACACGTCTATAGTTTCTGACTCATGAATCTGATATTTACTGAGGCACCAGGACACAGTGGGGAACCAACAGACATGGTCCTTGCTAGACTAACTGAGTTAATGTGTCAATTAAAGAAAACTGGTTCTAACTATGATGCCTGTCATCCAATACAGTAGAGGAAGTCCAGACAGACTTCTGCTTTCTATTTTTATCTAGAGCACATGACAGAAGTGAAAGGAATTCCCAGTCCCAAGTGGGAAACTTGCTGGGGAAAGCCTGGGCTCTTAGGCCTCAGCCCAGAAATGATCCTGGCAGGCTACCTCCTCCAACTCTCTCTGAAAAAGCTGCCCAGCTCCCAGGCAGGCCATTCATTCTCTCAACAAACAACCTTTGAGGACCAGCTATGAGCTGAGCACTCTTCTAGGAGTAGATGATAAAACAATGCACAAAACCAGTAACATATCAGCCTCCCAGTTTATAACTTATTCCACAGTTAATGAGACAAATCAGTGGAATAAAAATTTTCTAGGAAGAACATGCTACAAATAAAACATAATGACAGCTAACACAAAGTGTTCATGTAATTGCTTCTGGTCAGTATGGAAAGCTGGGAATTTTTCACAGAGCAGCCCTGGGAAGACCCCAAGATTTTTGAGCAAAGATGTCATGGAAGTAAATGAACCAGCCATTAAGTATGTTGTGCAGGTGGGGTGGATACTAGAGGGAGAAATCCAGAGATGCAAATCCCTAAATCAAGAGTGAGCGTCCCCTTGAAAATCCGCAGGGAAGCCATGTATTTGGAGTCAAATGCTTAAGGGGAGGCAGCTAAGACTCTGATTCTTCTGGTTCCTGGTTGGTCATGCAACTCTGTAGTTACTCTATCATCATGTAACAGACAAGCAATCCATTATCCACACTTACTAGGCTCTATTGGAGTTCCACAGCCAGCACAGAGAAAATTCTGGGCCACTACCACCAGCTCCCTCCTGAGGACAGAAAATGGTTATAATAACATTAACATTTCAGAGGTGGCCAATGGAGCATTTTTTACCAATGGACATCATGATGTGTTTCTTCCCTTAGGACCTTAATTTTGTCACTTATCATTTGGAAAAAAAAATGAGATTTATTCAGTACAATTTTCTAATTGAACTATCTGCATCTTTTAAAGCTTAAACCCTTTAAAACTCTCTTCTGTCCCTAAAGTAGAGGTCAGAATCACAAATTTTTACTCCACCATGGGGTCTTTAAGAACTTTTCATTGCCCGTGCAGCACAGGAGTTTTTCTCCACATTACAGTGGAACGACACCAAAAGGTGCTGTCTTTGGAAAGTTCATAAATGGACCCAAAGATATTCAATGAAAAGAGGTAATGGAAGAAATACTCCATGGAAATGTTTCCTACTGAATTGCTGTGCACAATTTCACCAAGACAAGATGGTTAAAATTGAATTGGAGTTCAAGACCAGCAAAAATGGTGAATGCAAAAGTATGCTAAGTCTCTGCCCATCTACCTTAGAGACAATCGAGAGAATCCCTACAGAAGAGATATCCAATGCCAATTAAAGTGACCTCTCACAAGGCCTAGAGAGCCCGTGAGCTCTTCTGCCCAAGAAGCTCCAAAGACTTTCCTGCCATACTCTCTAAAGAAAGAAACAGAATGAATCTATGAGGCACTTCCTTAAGGCCAAATCAACAAGGTTCCATAGTCCCTTTATGACCCTCTGGAGTGTGCTCACCAAATCTAACACAAACCAAGAGGAGTGGAAAAATGAGTTGGTAAAAATGTCTATTCTGTAGCGCCTGCAAAGGTAGGCAGACCTGCAACCGACAGAACAGGCCCAGCGGCCCGTAGAGGGGCAGAGCCACCGCCAGCGCCAGCAAGGTAGGCGGACCTGCGATCAACCGGCAGAACAGGCGGAGGGGCAGAGCCGCCGCCCGCGCCTGGAAGGGAGACTTTGTAACTATATAAGAGCAATATAAATATATAGGGGGAAAATTCAATAACACAACAGTTTCACCAAGTAGAAAGAAACACGAGCAATATAAAAAGACAAGGAAAAAAAGGACCACAAGCAATGCAGGTCAACTCAACGTTAGAAGAGGTAATATCTGCAGCAGATGGAATGTCAGATAAAGAATTCAGGATATACATGCTTCAGATGACCTGGAGTCTCAAGGAAGACATTAGACAGCAAATCAGACAATGAAAGATCACTTTTTTTTTTATATTTAATTGCTTTTATTTTTTAAATCCATGATGGATTGCATCACAATGCTTATTACACATACAGAACACTATTTTTCACATCGAAAGAGATCACTTTGACAATATTACATAAACAAATCCAAGAAGCAAAAGATCAACTATACAGGGAGATAGAGGTTATAAAAAACAAACAAAACAGAAATCCTAGAAATGCAGGAAGCAATAAACCAACTTAAAAACTCAATTGAGAATACTACCAGCAGAGTAGAACATTTAGAAGATAGAACATCAGACAATGAAGACAAAGTATTTCAACTTGAAAAGAACATAGACAGCTCAGCAAGACTGTTAAGAAACCATGAGCAGAACATCCAAGAAATATGGGATAACATAAAGAGACCAAACTTAAAGAGTCATTGGGATACAGGAAGGTATAGAGGTCCAAACAAAAGGAATGAGCAATCTGTTCAATAAAATAATATGAGAAAACTTCCCAGACTTGAAGAATGAGACAGAATCCCAAATCCTAGAAGCCTACAGGACGCCGAATGTGCAAAATCATAAGAGATCCACACCTAGACACATTATAATGAAGATGCCCAACATACAGAATAAGGAGAGAATTTTAAAAGCTACAAGAGGAAAAAAAGCAGATTACATTTAGGGGTAAACCAATCAGGATAACAGCTGATCTTTCAACACAGACTCTGAAAGCTAGAAGATCCTGGAACAACATATTTCAAACGCTGAAAGAAAATGGGTTCCAACCAAGAATTGTGTATCCAGCGAAATTAAGCTTCAGGATGGAAGATGAAATTAAAACCTTCCACGATAAACAAAAGTTAAAAGAATTTGCAGCTAGAAAACCATCTCTTCAAAACATCCTCGGCAAAACATTACAGGAAGAGGAAATGGAAAATAACAATGAAAACCAACAGTGGGAGGTAGTACAGTAAAGGGGGAAAAATAATCAAAGAGGAAAAACAAACCATGTTAAGTAACATAAATAAACAAATATGGCTGGAAGAACAATCCATATCTCAATAATAACCCTAAATGTTAATGGCTTAAACTCACCAATTAAGAGACACAGGCTAGTAGAATGGATCGCAAAAAAAGACCCAACAATATGCTGCCTACAGGAGATGCATTTGAAAGGAAAAGATATACATAGACTGAAGGTGAAAGGTTGGGAAAAATCATATCACTCATATGGACTTCAGAAACAAGCAGGAGT
Source organism: Callospermophilus lateralis (assembly GCF_048772815.1). Taxonomy (NCBI): domain Eukaryota; kingdom Metazoa; phylum Chordata; class Mammalia; order Rodentia; family Sciuridae; genus Callospermophilus; species Callospermophilus lateralis. The sequence goes on from NC_135316.1 coordinate 71,639,753, forward strand.
GTCCATACTCATATCAAATAAAATAGATTTCAAGCCAAAGTTAATCAAAAGGGATAAAGAGGGACACTACAAACTGCTCAAGGGAACCATACACCAACAAGACATAACAATCATAAATATATATGCCCCAAACAATGGTGCAGCTATGTTCATCAAACAAACTCTTCTCAAGTTCAAGAGTCTAATAGACCACAATACAATAATTATGGGAGACTTCAACACACCTCTCTCACCACTGGACAGATCTTCCAAACAAAAGTTGAATAAAGAAACTATAGAACTCAATAACACAATTAATAACCTAGACTTAACTGACATATATAGAATATACCACCCAACATCAAGAAATTACACTTTTTTCTCATCAGCACATGGATCCTTCTCAAAAATAGATCATGTATTACGTCTCTTAGAAATTATAAAGGACTAGAGATAATACCATGCATCTTATCTGATCGTAATGGAATGAAACTGAAAATCAACGATAAAAGAAGGAAGGAAAAATCATGCATCACTTGGAGAATGAACAATAGGTTACTGAATGATCAATGGGTTATAGAAGACATCAAGGAGAAAATTTAAAAATTCTTAGAGATAAATGAAAACACAGACACAACATATCGGAATCTATGGGACACATTGAAAGCAGTTCTAAGAGGAAAATTTATTGCTTGGAGTTCATTCCTTAAAAAAAGAAAAAAACCAACAAATAAATGACCTAATACTTCATCTCAAAATCCTAAAAAAAGAAGATCAAAACAACAACAAAAGAAGTAGAAGGCAAGAAATAATTAAAATCAGAGCTGAAATTAACGAAATCGAAACAAAAGAAACAATTGAAAAAATTGACAAAACTAAAAGTTGGTTCTTTGAAAAAATAAATAAGATCGACAGACCCTTAGCCATGCTAACGAAGAGAAGAAGAGAGAGAACTCAAATTACTAGCATACGGGATGAAAAAGGCAATATCACAACAGACACTTCAGAAATACAGAAGATAATCAGAAACTATTTTGAATCCTTATACTCCAATAAAATAGAAGATAGTGAAGGCATCGATAAATTTCTTAAGTCATATGACCTGCCCAGATTGAGTCAGGAGGATATTGACAACCTAAACAGACCAATATCAATTGAGGAAATAGAAGAAACCATCAAAAGACTACCAACTAAGAAAAGCCCAGGACCGGATGGGTATACAGCAGAGTTTTACAAAACCTTTAAAGAGGAACTAATGCCAATACTTTTTAAGCTATTTCAGGAAATAGAAAAAGAGGGAGAACTTCCAAATTCATTCTATGAGGCCAACATCACCCTGATTCCTAAACCAGACAAAGACATTCAAAGAAAGAAAACTACAGACCAATATCTCTAATGAACCTAGATGCAATAATCCTCAATAAAATTCTGGTGAATCGGATACAAAAACATATCAAAAAAATTGTGCACCATGATCAAGTAGGATTCATCCCTGGGATGCAAGGATGGTTCAATATACGGAAATCAATAAATGTTATTCACCACATCAATAGACTTAAAGATAAGAACCATATGATCATCTCGATAGATGCAGAAAAAGCATTCAACAAAGTACAGCATTCCTTTATGTTCAAAACTCTAGAAAAACTAGGGATAACAGGAACATACCTCAATATTGTAAAAGCAATCTATGCTAAGCCTCAGGCTAGCATCATTCTGAATGGAGAAAAATTGAAGGCATTCCCTCTAAAATCTGGAACAAGACAGGGATGCCCTCTCTCACCACTTCTGTTCAACATAGTTCTTGAAACACTGGCCAGAGCAATTAGACAGACGAAAGAAATTAAAGGCATAAAAATAGGAAAAGAAGAACTTAAATTATCACTATTTTCAGATGACATGATTCTATACCTAGCAGACACAAAAGGGTCTACAAAGAAACTATTAGAGCTAATAAATGAATTCAGCAAAGTGGCAGGATATAAAATCAACACGCATAAATCAAAGGCATTCCTGTATATCAGCGACAAATCCTCTGAAATGGAAATGAGGACAACCACTCCATTCACAATATCCTCAAAAAAAATAAAATACTTGGGAATCAACCTAACAAAAGAGGTGAAAGACTTATACAATGAAAACTACAGAACCCTAAAGAGAGAAATAGAAGAAGATCTTAGAAGATGGAAAAATATACCCTGTTCATGGATAGGCAGAACTAACATCATCAAAATGGCGATATTACCAAAAGTTCTCTATAGGTTTAATGCAATGCCATTCAAAATCCCAACGGCATTTCTTGTAGAAATAGATAAAGCAATCATGAAATTCATATGGAAAAATAAAAGACCCAGAATAGCACAAAAAACTCTAAGCAGGAAGTGTGAATCAGGCGGTATAGCAATACCAGACCTCAAACTATACTACAGAGCAATAGTAACAAAAACAGCATGGTACTGGTACCAAAACAGGTGGGTGGACCAATGGTACAGAATAGAGGACACAGAAACCAATCCACAAAACTACAACTATCTTATATTTGATAAAGGGGCTAAAAGCATGCAATGGAGGAAGGATAGCATCTTCAACAAATGGTGTTGGGAAAACTGGAAATCCATATGCAACAAAATGAAACTGAATCCCTTTCTCTCGCCATGCACAAAAGTTAACTCAAAGTGGATCAAGGAACTTGATATCAAATCAGAGACATGGTGTCTGATAGAAGAAAAAGTTGACTACGATCTACATACAGTGGGGTCGGGCTCCAAATTCCTCAATAGTACACCCATAGCACAAGAGTTAATAACTAGAATCAACAAATGACTTACTCAAACTAAAAAATTTTTTTCTCAGCAAAAGAAACAATAAGAGAGGTAAATAGGGAGCCTACATCCTGGGAACAAATCTTTATTCCTCACACTTCAGATAGAGCCCTAATATCCAGAGTATACAAAGAACTCAAAAAATTAAACAATAAGAAAACAAATAACCCAATCAACAAATGGGCCAAGAACCTGAACAGACACTTCTCAGAGGAGGACATACAATCAATCAACAAGTACATGAAAAAATGCTCACCATCTCTAGCAGTCAGAGAAATGCAAATCAAAACAACCCTAAGATACTATCTCACTCCAGTAAGATTGGCAGCCATTAGGAAGTCAAACAACAACAAGTGCTGGCGAGGATGTGGAGAAAAGGGTACACTTGTACACTGCAGGTGGGACTGCAAATTGCTGCGGCCAATTTGGAAAGCAGTAAGGAGATTTCTTGGAAAGCTGGGAATGGAACCACCATTTGACCCAGCTATTCCCCTTCTCTGTCTATTCCCTAAAGACCTAAAAAGAGCATGCTACAGGGACACTGCTACATCGATGTTCATAGCAGCACAATTCACAATAGCAAGACTGTGGAACCAACCTAGATGCCCTTCAATAGACGAATGGATAAAAAAAATGTGGCATTTATACTCAATGGAGTATTACTCTGCATTAAAAAATGATAAAATCATAGAATTTGCAGGAAATGGATGGCATTAGAGCAGATTATGCTAAGTGAAGCTAGCCAATCCCTAAAAAACAAATGCCAAATGTTTTCTTTGATATAAGGAGAGTAATAAGAACAGATTTGGGAGGAAGAGCATGAGAAGAAGATTAACATTAAATAGGGACAAGAGGTGGGAGGGAAAAGGAGAGAGAAGGGAAATTGCATGGAATTGGAAGGAGACCCTCATGGTTATACAAAATTACATACAAGAGGAAGTGAGGGGAAAGGGGAAAAAAAACAAGGGGGAGAAATGAATTACAGTAGATGGGGTAGAGAGAGAAGATGGGAGGGGAGGGAAGGGGATGGGGGATAGTAGAGGATAGGAAAGGCAGCAGAATACAACAGACACTAGTATAGCAATATGTAAAACAGTGGATTGTAACTGATGTGGGTAAAAATGGGAGTTCATAACCCACTTGAATCAAAGTGTGAAACATGATATGTCAAGAACTATGTAATGTTTTGAACAACCAAAAATAAAAATTTAAAAAAATATATCTATTCTGTAATCCTTCTCTATAAACTGTCATATAATCTCAGAACAAATTACAATTAAACTACTGCTAGTCTCTCTGTGTGTGTGCATTCACATGAATGCATGGTTTATTTACTTTTCTGCATCATTTTAGATTTTAAGTCTTTTCTGACTTTTGCTATTTCTAAAAGAATGAGAATGTTTTTATTGACATTCTGCTACATTTATCAATTATAGGAGTGCTCTTCAAAATTGAATTTTCCCTTTTAAAAATGTATTAGTTTTCAGTACACACTACCGGCATGGGAAATATGGAATGAACCGGTCTTTTCAAATTATAATATTTGATTTTTTAGTTCCATTATTAACCACTTTAAAATTGCTTTAATTGCATATATAATTTTTAGTTGCTATGGAATACTTACAGTTAAGGATGCATAGTCACATTCTCAGTTTGTCAAAACCTAAAGAGCCCCCAGAAGCCCATGATAAACAACGTGTCAGAAAAACTAAGCTAGAAAAATATGCACAACATTCCTGTTCCAAATTTCCCTGTGTCCCTGAGCATACTCTTTTTTCCTTCCTCTACCTCAATAAAGAATTGGTGGAGCCAAGCATACTGGCACATGCCTATAATCCCAGTGACCAAGGAGGCTGAGGCAGGAAGGCCAGCCTCAGCAACCTAGTGAGGCCCTAAGCAACTTAATGAGACCCTTCTCAAAATAAAAAATAAAAAGAGCTAGGGATGTGGCTCAGTGGCTAAGTGCCCCAAATGTAATCCCTGGTATCAAAAGAAGAAAAAAGAATAAAGAATCAGTAGGTTCCATCACAACCTGTTTTCTTTCAATGGACTGGGATCCTTTGAAAGGATCTATACTTACTTGAGTGGTGGATGAAGATCAAGTATGATCTGAAATCTAGGGGGAGCCCAGTCTTCAGTCCCTCTGACCCTAGACTTAAATTGAATGTCCTGTACTATATCCACACTGGATTCAAAGTCTTTTCGGATATTTTCTTCATTTGCAACCTGCATATCACATAAGAGGATTTAGGAAAACCATAAATATTTTAAGAGTTTAAATAAAGAGCATTCAAATGTGTTTTCTATATTAAAATGTATCATGAAAATTAAAACTGTTTTTACCTGAACCATGGCAAGGGCCCTCCACCTCACCCCCCTCCCCTAACAGCTCCCATGAAGCTCACTTTTCTTAGTAGTATTTTTAGTTTGTTTCCAGACTTTGAATTTTCAGCAAGTAGGTCATTTTGACCTGGAAAATTTTTCAGAAGACTCCCTCTGTCAGTCAACAGACTGGGAAGCAGTACCTATGAGCACTGTCCTGTGGTGTGTCTCCCTAGAAACAGCTCTGTTCAGATGCTCCTGGACTAATACTTGCCCATCAGCCTTCCCAGTTTCCCTGATAAAATTAAACTCTCCCTCCCCAACACTTCCAGAGTGTTTTCTCCCCACTCTTATTTTAGCCTTTGTCACAAGTCCTCCACCCCCACCCAGCTGCATGCTCAGAGGGTGCTATGTGCTACAAAGAAACCAGCCTGTACTTTCAAATGAGGCAGCTGGGGCATGACTCCTGCTTGACCACTGACCAGCCCAGATGAGGTCTAGGCCCAGCATTTTAAAAATAACAAAGATAAGAGCATTCTCCTGATGAGATACGTGGGATTAAAATGTGACTCACAAAGCACAGTCCCTGATACACAATAAGCACTCAATACATGCTGGTTTCATCTTTGGTTTCAAGTCTCCCCCATGGGGGATACCATACAAGAAAGCATAAATATTGGAAGTGAATGGGCTAGGAAAACAGAGAATTTAGGAACTTTTGATTCAAGGTCAATTTATTTTAATACTTACTCCTGAATCACTTGCATTCAGGGAATCTGCCAGCTGATACTTAACTGCTGATGATACCCAGCACTTCTGGAATACTTGGTACAACTCTTTGGCTAACAACTCAGGAGAAGTGAAGTCTGCCTCATGAGAAACACTGAAACATATAAAATTGGATATAAAAATTGGAAAATTATATACATGAGGCATGGGCTCAGACTCTTCCTCAGGTTTCCAACTGTTCTTTCTACCCCCAACTCAGAGGAGGTTGTTGGGTGAAACCAGTATCAGTCACTGGCTGGTATCTTAAGCAATACAGTTCGTTCATAGTATTCTAAGACTTGAAGGTGAAAAAAGCACTAACTTTCAAGTCATAAGGCCAGAGCACAAGTCCTACTTCTGCTATGTAACAGCACTGTAACCTGAGGCACATCCTATATGGGCCTTAATTTATAGGTCTATAAAATGAGGTTTAAAAATAAATACACACATGGAAACTTGACAGGCCTGCTCATAAGGATTAAATGAGAATGTATACAAAAACCTTTTAGGTGGTACAAAGCCTTTGGGGCTGCTATGACTTGAATATATAGAGCATTCTCCAAAGGCCCATATGTTAAGGGCTTGGTCCCCAGGGTGGCGCTATTATCTGGAGGCATGGAACTTTTGGGAGGTAAGGCCTAATGAGAGGTTCTTAGGTCACTGGAGGTGTGCCCTCAGAAGGGAGTGGGACCCTGCTTCCTGGCTTAAGATGTGAATGTTCTCTCTGACATACACTTCCACCATGTTGTCCCTCTAACCATCATCCTCGCCAGAGGACTGTGCAGCTACCATGCCTTTGAACCTCTCAAATTGTAAGCTAAATAAAACTTTTCTAAGTTAGTTGACTTGGTTATCGCTATAGTAACACAAAGCCCCTAATTGGGGTAGGGGAGAGGGCTGACTGACTGATTTAGGTGGTAATCCCCATCTTAGAGCTGGCTCAACCCTTTTCGAGACCTAACGTCCACAGTACCTCCAAGGTACCCACCCAGGGGCCTAAGTGCACATGGAGGACAATTACCTCTTACAGGACCTGTAGGAACAGCTACAAGTTTCTCTGATATCATTAAACTCTCCAACTTCTGTGGGAAAATAAAAGAAAGAGTAGTGAGATCTTTCAGTCTATTTCACTTAATCATAGTCAATCTTGTAAGAAGAACATGAAAAGAGCTCCCTTCCTCTCAGAAAGAACCAATTATCCCACGTCTCCATGCCTTAGGTTCTTCTTTCATTAGAAACTATGAGGCTCCAGCCAAAAGGTCATAGAGAGAATTTCATCTGAAATTTCACCAGAATATAATTGAGAGATCAAACAGATATTTGGTCCTAATGAATATCTGCTTTTTCATTCAGTTCTACAAGTGAGATGAGAGATTAGCTAGCAAGACATGTCAAGCAAAAAAAAAAAAAAAACTTCTTAATATCAGACACATAATTTGATCTTGATAGACATTTCTTTGCATGCCACTAAAATGGGGTACTGTGTGTATTACATGTCAGTAAGTGTGTGAAGAGGGGTGTGGGGAGGCAGCCAGTCAGAGCCAACAAGAATCCAAATCTTACCTACAATAACAAACTCATCAAGGTTGCATCTGCAGGCCTCTTTCACCACATTATAGTGAGAAGGTGTTTCGACCTTCGGGCTGACCTGTAACACAGCACAACCTGGAGAAAGAAGGCAAGGGGGATTTCACCATCAGAAGAAAAAGAAAGGTTGGGGATGTAGCTCAGTGGTAGAGAACTTTCCTAGCATAAGCAAGGCCCTTTGTTCAACCCCCTGCACTACAAAAAAAAAAAAAAAAAAAAAAAAAGTGCAACCTGTAACACCCAATTTAACAGAAACTAGAAAATGAAAGGGCTAAGAGAAGAGATTACTTTAATATTTTGTTAAATTCAATTCTAGGAACAGAAATTGAAAAAAGCTATTTTTTTTTTCTTGCATTCAGTACAATTAAGTGAAATAGACTGATAGGAATGTGGGGGTTCCTAATAGTCATCTGCCTACTTTTGAGTATGTTTGAAATATTCCTTAATATAAGGTTTTAAAAAAATGAAAGAGAATTAAAAACTGTCAGTTTCACAGTAAGGCAAAGAAATTAGGAGAGGAGTCTGAGGCAGGAGTATCACAAGTTCAAAGTCAGCCTCAACAATTTAGCAGGACCCTAAGCAACTCAGTGAGACCCTGTCTCAAAATAAAGTATAAAAAAAGGGCTAGGGATGTGGCTTGGTGGTTAAGCACCCTTAGGGTGAATCCCCAGTATCCAAAACAACAACAACAACAAAATCTTCCAGGAAGCAAATATAGGGAAAAAAAATAGGAATGAAGAAGGCAGAATTCAAATTTAGGAAATGCTATGAAAGTAGCAAATGCTCACATCAGTTGCCAGCTTTGGTGCCCTCTCTTCCTGGGAGAACTCCTGGCCCCAACAAGAGGCAAATGCTCCTACTTGGAGGCCCACTGTGCTGAGTCCTCCCTTCTGCCTCAGCATGTGAGCTCCCGCAGGGAAACACAGCACCCTGTGTACAGCTCACCCTCAGCATCCGCCAAGCACATCACAAGCTCACTGTGTGCTCAATGAAGGACAGAGATACTTGGAAAAGGGACAAGTATATAGAAAAGGCTAGGACATCTTTGTGTGTGTGTGTGTGTAAAAAAAGGAAGATGACAACTACAAAGGGTTTCAGTCACTGGGGGGAAGAATGTAGAAAGAAGTCTGAGAAAAAAACAAAATAGGGCTGAGGATATAGCTCAGTTGGTAGAGTGCTTGCCTTGCATGCAGAAGGCCCTGGGTTCAATCCCCAGTACAAAAAAAAAAAAAACCAATCCCAAGGAAAAAGGCAATGATGTAAGACTTACATAGTGTACTCAAGAAATTTTGGACAAAAGGTTGAGAAGAGAAGGTTTCAGAAGAGAAGGGAAAAGAAGTGTATGGAGAACACAGTATCAAGGTTCTCACATCTGCCCAACTTGCCTTCATAGCCACTGTCAGAGGAAGTGGAAGACCCAGATTCTTGCTTTGGGTTGGTATAAATGGTCATTTCAGAGTCAACTTGGTCACTCCCAAGGGACCCACTGGCTTCTTGTATGCTCCAGCTCTCTGCCTGCTGTTGACTCACGATGTCACACTTCATTTTCTCCATAGCTGATATAATCATATCAGCAACATGAAAGTAGGCATTCTCCTGCAGAGATAAAAAATCAATGAAAACATTCACAAGAAAAATCAACATTTTTTAATGGAGGGTATATTAGATTTGAAAAATCAAAAAGGTCCACTGAAACGAAGTTAATGTAGATAAGTGTTATTTAACTAGGTGTTTATAGGTCATCTATGGCTTATAAACCATCATCTAGAGACATAGATTTACTCCACAATAGTCAACAGATGACACAAGTTGAATTTGTTCTGATACAAAACCCTATTGTTGGTAGTGTCCCCACAACTGACATTATTCATCAAGCATGGAAATTTTCCCAGCTGAGCAGACCCTGCCTCTATACCTCTGCTAAGCACTCCTGGCATCCTCTACCTATCAAACACTGAAATGAAACCTATTTGCTATGCCTCATCCATGTAGAGTTTCCAGATTTAAATCAGAACAGCACTACTTAATGGACTAAGACTCTGGGTGGTCAGGAAGAAGCAGAAGGACTGGGGCTGTAGCCCAGCAGTAGAGCGCTTGCCTAGGCACCAGTTTCCATCCACAGCACCACATAAAAATAAAATAAAGGTATGCTGCCCATCTCCAACTACAAAAGTACATAAATAAGTAAGTAAATAAACAGAAGAAGAAGACAGCATTCACCTTTTCTATGTCAACAGGTAACTCGAATGCCTCTGGTAAGACGGAATTCAAAGAAATGGCTCTTCTCCTGATTTGAACAGCACCTGCAATATAGCAAGCCATTAAAAAGGAGAAAACAAAGTTCAAAGAAGCTAAGAAAACAAAACAATCCTAGGGTTTAGGTTTTAAGTACTGCAGATAGATATATAGATGATAGATAGATAGATAGATAGATAAAATATAACCTAGTACAATTGTAGAATAAATGGGGATGGCAGCATAAGAACTCTTCTGATGGTAGGACTTGCAGATATTGCCTTAATGGGAGGCGACTGGAGTCACTGGTAGAATCCTCAGAGACAGCACAGGAGAATGCCTGGAGTGCAGAACAATGAGACAAAGAGGGTAGAAAGAGGAGAGGAGACACAAGGTGGAGAAAGTGAGGAGAAACACTCCAGAAGCAGGCTATGAGAATTATGGGTTCATGTCTTTGACTTATTGCAATTGACCCTAAACTTCCTGTTACATACACCAAATTATCTGAAAAAAATCAGCATTGCTTCTCTAAAATAGTCTTCCTCCAGGTAAAACCAAGAAGAAAGTGCAGAAGTTACCTTCTGCTGAATCATCCGTTCCTGCACCCTTAGCCACTCCATTCCTGGCAATGACCACCTCAAACAAGCATCATTTCTGTCATGTACTTTCTTCCTGCATCATTGAAAGTAAACATTTCTGTGAGAGCCACAGGTGTTGAGTGTCCCTACCAACCTGCTAAATTAGAACAAAAGGCTGCAAATATCCTGCTAATTATGCACTTCCACAGATGACAAACAGAGGCAAGCAGGAACACTCAAACGCCTTTCTTCATGTTCAAGAAAGAGGCCGGTGCATGGGTGGGGCCTTTGGGCTTTGGAAGGCCATCTGGGGCTGGTGAACTTTTTTGGTGAAGGACTAGGTAAATGAATGTATAGGGTTTGAGAGCTATAAGATATCTGTGGCACTGTAAAAAGAAAGCAGCTATTGACCAAACTTTTTTGTTTTTGTTTTTTTTTTTGTTTTTTTTTAAATAAAAACAGGAAGCTAGCAGGGCACAGGTATAATCCCAGTGACTTGGGAGGGTGAGTGAGGAGTATCACAAGTTCAAGGCCAGCCTCAGCAAATAAGTGAGGCTCTAAACAACTTTGCAAGACCCTGTCCAAACTAGAAACTAAAAGGGGTTGCAAATATAGCTCAGTGGTTGAGTGCACCTGGGTTCAATTCCTAGGAGGAGGAAGAAGAAGAAGAATTAGAAGAAGAATTAGAATAATTAGAATTAGAAGATGATGAAGAAGAAGAATTAGAAGAATTGAAGAAGAAGAAGAATTGAAGAAGGAGGCGGGGGAAGTTGCAGCAGAATTTAGCCCACAGGCCACAGGTGCAGTCCCCACATATAGAGGCAGCAGCACAGAGAAGAATCAGACAGAGTGAATTCCAGTTCCAGCTCTCTTTTCACTAGCTATGCCTCAGCCATGCATTTCCTCATCCCTTAAACTGGGATTAACACCTATTAGAACATTAAGAAGAAAAAAATGTGAAGGTTTCTGTACACGTGCAGATCTTGTGCAAATAAAATAAAGTGGGGGATTGTTTCCTATAGCCTCAGGAAATGCTCAGGTATTTCCTGGAAAGAGAAAACTCCCTTGCTGTTATTTGAGATGCACTGGTCCTAAGAATGTCCATGTCCTGGTGATGGATGCTTGTTTTCCTCCTTGCTGCCCAATACTAAATGGAGTTAAGAACCAGGTCATCTGGATTTCTCCTTCTTAGTTCCAGAGAATGAAACCCTTTACCAAGTTTAAGAGACTCTAAAAGCACTGAATGGTTTTTAGAGTCACTGGGAAGAATTGCTGGACAAAAGCAATGTTTGAACAAAAGGGATTGTAGCATCTCCGTTTTTCTCAGGAGAAAGACAAGAATCAAGATAATTTTACCTTGTGTAGAGGGATGCAACAAATGGTTTGGGGCAGGAGTACACTAGGCCCTAAAGATTTTCTTCAGTCAGTTATACTTTGTAATTTGTCACTGTGATGTTTTGGGGAGAAAAGGCTTGCCTCCATAAGATGCTATATCAGCAACCTAAACTCTTACTTTGCAATCCCAAATCTGCAAATCTCTATCCTGAGAACTATCCAGGCAGGTGGGCAAAAGATAGAAAAAAGGCCTGTAATGAGAATTTTTGTTCAAATTTGATTTTCATCTCAAAACTAGACATTGAAAAACTATCCAAAGTCTATTCTTAAGTTATGAGTTATGTGTTAAATATCGTCACCATCTTTGATTTTTCCAACATTTCCAATAGAACAAATAAACCCCGACTCTTGAGAAAGGTGGAAAATGGGTTCCTGTTAGGGAGAAATACACAAACAGGCAAGCAGGCAGCAGGCAGACAAACAGGTTTTAAAATTATTTTGAAGGAAAATCCCCCACTGACTATTTGCACTAGGGTTCTAATAGAAACATAAGGCCAAGCATGAACATAATATAATGAATATTTAAAAATAAAATAAGCACTCCACGCTGAGTTGAGAGTACAGTTGACTTGCAGACAATTTAATAAGCTGCAAATGACTAAGAAGAAAGCAAATACTTGATCCTACTGTTGTGACCATGCAGGTGACTATGCTGGTGATAATGTCAAAAAAGCTAATGCACCAGCTTCTGGTCAAAGTGGAAGCCCATGAGCTTTTTTCTTATAAGGAAGACATCAGACAGACTTTTGACCCAGACGAAGCAAGCATGTGAGCAGATGGGAATAAGGGAAGTCACTGACTAAATACCTTCATCAGCAGAAGCAGTCAAGTGGGAAGACTCAAAAACATCACTGTCAGTTTCAGGACACGGGGAAGAGGCCAAAATCTCAGGGCTTTTGAGCAGAGACACTTGCTGAGAAGGTGCTGGGAACAACTCTGGCTCTTCTGTGGAGGTGAAGAAGTGACTGTTCTTTTCACCTGAACCCTTGGAGACCACAGTATTCTCAGACAATGAGGTCTCTGCCACGGGACCCCCAAGAGATGATGGTGAAGGGCCCAAGGGGGAGGCAGCATCCATCACAAAGTGGTTCCCCCTAGTCCCCACTTTTGGCACCTGGAGGGGTAAATCTGGCATTTGTTGCTGCACACACAGGGGGTTAATCCAGGCAGCTTTGTGCCTCGTGACCCTGATGTCTACTTGGCAAGGAGGGTGGTCCGTGTCCAGGAGACTGGGTGAGCTGCCAGTGTCGTGACTGATCCCTTCCCAGAGGTCCGCAGGAGAATCCCGCCGGCCTACTGACTGTGACACCATCCTTCCAGGCTTGGAGCTGGTGTGAATCAGTTCAGATCAGACAGGAGTTCTCTGATGGCTGTGGTACGCCCTGATCAGGTCTCTGAACTCACCACATGGCCAGCTGGAGGTCTGAAGAGCTCGCCTGCAATGAGCAAGAATCATTCAAGGTAAGTAAGAGTTTGATCAGTTTTGATTTCATTTATTGTAAGGAGACAAAAGCCAAAAATTTAAATTTGTGCCTTGCTCTATACAACAAGGTAAATTCCTCTTGTATTTATAAGTCAAAAATAAGTACTAAAAAAATCAGCCATAAAATTCATAGCAAACCTGTAAGGCTTGACACTGGTTTGCAAAAATTTTGTAAACCATAAAAATAACTGAAGCAGCAATAAAGATCAACCCAAAAAAGTGTAAAAATAAACTCCATATCAAAATTATTCCCATAACAAAAATAAGAAAACTACTGCTCACTTTTTTCTTCAGTACTGGGGATTAAGCTCAAGGGCACTGAGCCACTGAGGCACATCCCCAACCCTATTTTGTATTTTATTTAGAGACAGGGTCTCAATAAGTTGATTAGTGCCTTGCTTTTGCTAAGGCCAGCTTTGAACTCACGATCCTCCTGCCTCAGCCTCCAGAGCCACTGGGATCACAGACATGTGCCACAGTGCCCAGCTTACTGCTCACTTTTAAGCTCAGTGTTTAGCTTCAGTAAAGGATCTATGAATAAAACTTAGAAAATGGTACAATTAAGAAGCATCCCTGTCACTTTAATCACAGGTCTGGCAAACTGTTTCTTTTTACTGTTTTCCCACCGTCCTTGGCATTGTGAAGTTAAAAGCAACCTTCAACAGCAAAAGTAACTCCAGCAAAGGAAAAGCCTGGAGACAAAAGCAGGTCTAAATAAGTCAAGTCCAAATGAAGGTTGGTATAGCACATGCCGAGTGGTGGGTCAATTCCAGGGCATTAAATACCATCACTACGAACATCTCCACTCCACTCCAGGCTGGCATATCTACTGCCTACTTGACATCTGTCCAGGGTGTCTCAACTCGATAAAACTGATTTACCCCCCAAAATCTGCTCCTCCCTGCTTTCCTCATCCCAGGAAACACACGCCCCACCTGTGGTTCTCCTCTCTGCTAGGTCTCCAACTGCAATCCGTCAGCTACGCTCCCACCCTCTTCTGTCACTCGTCTTTCACCAGGACATCCAGCCATACTTCCCACTGGGCTTTCCTGCTTCTCCTCTTGCCCATCTATAGCTAAATGTATTCAGAGAGACCTTTCATAAATCTAAACCGGCAGCTCATTTCCCTAAATAAAATTCCCCAGTAGCCTCCCATCAAATCTGGGTCAAAATCATACTCCTTACCTCATCCTTAAGACTTGACATAATTCTCTTCCTGCAGACCACTTTCATATATCTTCACCGGGTCTCCGTAAGTCCTAACCACACAGCAAGCTCTGGAACCCCAGAGACACACGACTCTAGTTCTCTCTGCCTGAAATGCTCCTCCTCCAAATGATTACTCACATCTAGGTCTCTCTTGTCATGCATGCCATGGTTTCTGAATTTACTTCCTCAGAGAAGTCTTTCCTAACTGCCACTGTAAAGGCATTTCCCTGTTCTTTCCCTATCACATCACCCTGTCTAGTTCACATCACAGGAAGACTCACTTCCTGTCTTTTCTCACCTCTGCCCCTGCCTGACGGGAAGCTCCAACAGAGCAAGGGTCTTGTCTGTTCTCCACCAGTTTGCATCCCCCACACCTAGAGTTGCTTACGGGGCTCAGTTAACATTTACAGACAAAATGAAACCATCCACCAAAGTGGAAATTAAGTCAATAGACAGAAGATCTCTGTGTAGAAACAACTCTTCTATGATTGGGAAAGAATTATTCATACAGGGCTGGTGTTGTAACTCAATGGTACAGTAGTGCTTCCCTGGCATGTGTGAGGCACTGGGTTCAAGCCTCAGCACCACATAAAAATAAATAAAGGTATTATGCCCATCTACAATTAAATAAAAGATAAAAAATTAAATAAAAACAGAAAAAAAACTAACACTTTTTTTTAAAAAAGAATTATTCATACAGGGATAGAAGTGAATCCATGCTTCCTATAGATATGAATTTTTTCTTACCCAACTTATATGGATAACAGTTTAAATATCCCAGAGGAAACTACATATGAAAATTATTCTTAAAAGTTCTTGGGTTTTCTTTATTTGCAAACCCTGTATTCTAGATCATTCTTTTTGGAGTAATACAGATAAGGATATACATACACACACACATTTGTGTATATATACACATACACACATGCACACACAAATACATATATATCTCCTGAAAACATTGCACAAGCCCCAAGTCACCATTTACAAAATATCACAGGATGAGGGCACCTATGTCAAGCCCCAAGTCACCATTCACAGAATATCAGAGGATGAGGGCACCTATGTCAACTGCCAGAATTCACTATCCCAAAGTGTCTCATCTTCCTTCTCCTGACCTCAATTCCCGCTTGGTGTTCTAATTTCTCTCCAGTATTTTCAGATTTTGTAATTATAAAAGGAAACCATGATTATGTCTTCATAAAAAACCTCAAATACAGAAACCTAGAGCAAAAAGGGAAGAGCTTCCATCACACCCAGCCCCACCAACCCTACATCATTCTCAGAAATAACACTGTTAACCATTTTATTTTTTCCTGACCCTTTTCTAAGGATTAGCATACTTAAGTCAGATCCAAAGATCTGTTTTATTTTAAGAACATACACAAGATCATATTGGATATATTCTATAACTTGCCTTCTGTTTTTCTCAATAGTGGCTCTAAAGGGTATAACTTATTCTTCTTACTGTTTTATCATTTTCTATAGTATACAGCATTTACTTAGCCAGACCCTATGGATACAAATTTATTTCCAGGTTTTCACTATTATAAAATATACATTAGTAAGTATCTTTGCTTGTAACATTTTGTTGTTGTTGTTGTTGGCTTTCCCTTAGTAGTTCCAATCTTAGTCCAACCTCATTATTTCCTAGAAGATAAAGCTATATAAGTCATGGTTTGTTCTCTTAATTTTCTGCACACCACCTACTGTTTGTGTAGTGTGCAGGCGGGAGATGATTATAGATGTGAAACCACATGAAAAATGTACTATCTCAATGGCAAGTAATCCCAGCATTGTTTTTTTTTTTAAACAGACTAAAGTCAATAGTTAAAAGAGAATGACATTATTTGCAAGCTTCCAATATATGGAACTGACCTAAATGCCTTGAGTAAAAACAGACTTCCTCACAAAAGGCGATGTTCAGAAGCAGGTACTTGTTCTGTTCTGTTTTGTGCATGGTGAGAGATAGGGGTTTAATTTCACTTTGTTGCATACAGATTTCCAGTTTTCCCAGCACCATTTGTTGAAGAGGCTATCTTTTCTCCAATGTATGTTTTTGGCGCTTTTGTCTAATATAAAATAACTATATTTATGTGGGTTTGTCTCTGTGTTCTCTATTCTGAACCATTGGTCTACAAGTCTATTTGGGTGCCAAAAACATGCTGTTTTTGTTACTATTGCTCTGTAGTATAATTAAAGTCTGGTATAGTGATGCCACCTGCTTCACTCTTCTTGCTAAGGATTGTTTTAGCTATTCTGGGTCTCTTATTTTTCTAGATGAATTTCATGATTGCATTTTCTATTTCTATGAGGAATGTCATTGGGTCTTTCAGTGTTTTAATGAGAGAATGAGCAAACTCATGAATGGCACCTAAACATGGTTATGTTGGTTATTTCTGTTGCCCAAGAAAGGAATTCAAGAATAGATATCATTTTTAAGAGGAAATTCAAGATGTGGCCTGAAATGCATGCTAACCACTTCCTTAGAATAAAAGATATTATGGAACAGAAATCACAAAAAAAAGTATTGAGAGTAAATGATAAAATTCACTTTTAAATTAATAAATAATTAATTTTGTTGTGTGTATCCCCAGCCCTTTTTATTTTTGTTTTCAGACAGGATCTTGATATTTTGCCCAGGCTGGCCTAGAACTTGTGATCATCCTGCCTTGGCTTCCTGAGTTGCTGAGATTACAGGCATGTGCCACATGGAACTCACGTGTTGCATGTTAAATTAATTGACAAAAATTGCATATATTTATGGTGTACAAGACGATGTTTTGAAATATGTATACATCATGAAATGGCTACCTTGAGCTAATATATGTGTTCTCACTATTTTTTATACATGTGGTGAGAACATTTAAAATCTACTCTTATACACTGTTATTAATTATAGTCACCTGGGTATATAACAAATCTCTGGAATTCATTCCTTCTAACTAAAATTTTGTACTTTTGTTGTTGTGCTGGGGACTGAACCCAGGGCCTTGTGCATGGAAGACTGCTGGGAGCCACAGCCAATTAATATGATGCATGGCATTTTTGATTGAAAGGTGATGCCAGCTAGCCATTGAGATGATATGATTATGTTAAAAATTACATTCATATGGATACCGGACTCCTGCTGCGGGACTCCTGGAGAGTTCCCATTGGTTGGGAAAGTACAGTAGGAGGGAATTCCGGGGAGGCGCTTGCGCTGGAGTTCCGGAAAGGAGCAGCAGAACGCCGTGTGGGTGGATCGGGAAGCTTCCCGGGCGGACGTGTTATTGGCGGTTCTTTCAAATAAAGTTTGTTCCTGTTTGAGTGGCTCGTGATCTTGTGCCCAGCCAGACAGCGGCAACTGGTGGCCCTGTACGGGGAGCGCCTGAAGCTTGGAGGTGAGTAAAATTGCTCGCCCCTGAGGGAAGGCGACAGAATGGGTGACCATTTCAAAAAACAATGTGTTCTTCTTTTGATTTATTTTGTTTTTGTTTCAAGCTGCCTATCCCTAGAATTTTCTCAGGCAAACTGGGAAAAATGGTTGGCTCAAGGCTTGAAGTTGTTTGGCCCGGAGAAAGAGAAAATTGATACAACTATTCTTTGCTCCGTTTTTGTTTCATTCTGTTTCGGGTTTGTTTTATGCTACCTAACTGGGTTGCGTTACCTTTATAGTAGATTAGAAACTAGTAAAAAACAAACCGAAAAACTGTTAAGTAAATTGTTAGAGGTCCAAACTGTGGTAGAAAACATGTCAGGTCAAGCAAAAGAGAAGGTCTCTCCAGCTAGTCAGACAGAGGAAAATTTGAAGAAAGAAAGCTTAGAGGAAAAACGACCATCAGTTGGGGAGTTACAACAGGAGGCTGCTACTAACTCCGTTCTATCACCAGAGGGCGTAAGAGCTGAGCGGCCCTCAATTCCTGTAGTTAATGCACAAAATCCTAAGGCAAGATCCCAAAGACTAGCATGCCCTGTACTTGAGCAGGCAGGAGGGCAACGAATTCATCGCGCTCTAGATTTCAAAACAGTAAAGCAATTAAAAGAGGCTGTAACAACCTATGGCCCGCAAGCACCCTTCACCATAAGCATGGTTGAATCTATTACCAACTTAGACATGACACCAGCAGATTGGGCTAACATGTGTCGATCTGTGCTAAATGGAGGACAATATTTGTTATGGAAGGTTGCCAATGAGGAATTCTGCATGGAGACAGCTAGGCGAAATACAGCAGCCGGTTACCCTCAAAGAAATCTGGAGATGTTGTTAGGAAAGGGACCTTATGAGGGTCAACGGCAACAAATTGAATATGATCCTGGTGTATACGCACAAATTGCTGCAGATGCAGTTAGGGCATGGAAAACTTTACAGGGGCATGGAGATTTACAAGGACAGTTATCTAAGGTAATACAAGGAACTAACGAACCTTACGCTGAATTTGTAGATAGGCTTATTCAGACAGCTTCTAGGATATTTGGAGATGTAGAACAAGCAATGCCATTTATAAAACAACTGGCTTATGACCAAGCAAATCGTTGCTGCAGAGAGGTCATTAGACCATGGAAACATGAAGATTTAAACACATATATTAAATTATGTAGAGACATTAATGAACAAGGACAAGTCTTAGCAGCAGTACAACAGGCTTTAGATGCCAGGCCAAAAACATGCTACAATTGTGATCAGACAGGACATTTTAAAAGGAATTGTCCCATAGGAGGAGGGTTTAACAAAGCTAGGTATCAAAGAAATAGAATACCAGGTATTTGCCCACGATGCCGTAGAGGGAGACATTGGGCTAATGAATGCCGTTCTCAAACTACCATAGAGGGCACTCCGTTATCAAAAAACGGACAAGGATCAAGTGTTTACCCACGATATCGTGGAGAAAGGCATCAGGCTCCATTGCCAAAAAACGGACTGGAGGGCCCAATGCTCCGGGGCCCAAAACCACAAATATACGGGGCAATGGAGGAACCCAACAGCACCATCAAGGTAGTGCCCAGGACACATTATCCATTAAATCCCTCATCAGACAAACTAGAGGGAGCGCAGGGCTGGACATCTGCGCCTCCGCAAGAGCAGTACTAACTCCAGAGATGGGAATTCAAATTATTCCCACAGGAGTAAAAGGACCTCTTCCCCAAGGAACGGTAGGCTTATTATTGGGACGCAGTTCTTCCACACTAAAAGGACTTATGATAAGTCCCGGGGTAATTGATCCCGATTATGAAGGTGAAATAAAAATTATAGCTAGTTCTCCAAGAGGCATATCAGTTATCTCACCAGGGGATAGAATAGCACAGTTACTAATAATACCCAGCCTACATGATAAATTTTCTAGTCGTACTGTAGAAAGAGGTACCAGGGGATTGGGCTCCACAGGTGTAGATTGGGCTATGCTGTCTTTAAATTTAGATTCTCGCCCCATGCTAAAACTAAATATTCAAGGATACGACTTTAATGGGCTACTGGACACAGGTGCAGACCTTAGCATCATATCTAGTCAGGAATGGCCAAAACATTGGCCATTACAACAAGCCACTCAAACGCTTCGAGGCCTAGGAGTGGCTACTAATCCCCATAGAAGTGCAATGGTATTAGATTGGAAGGATCCTGAAGGATGTGAGGGAACTATACAGCCATATGTATTGGATCATCTTCCTATAAATTTATGGGGACGAGATGTCCTAGATCAATTAGGTTTAACGTTAACAAATAACATCAATCCTAATGCGCCCACTACTAGGGCTAAACAAGGTTTTAAAAAAGAAAAAAGATTAGGAAAACAAGGACAAAATATAGCAGCACCAATTCAAATAGATCAAGAAACAGACAGACATGGGTTGGATTTTCAGAAAGGGCCACTGAGACAATAAAAATTACTTGGAAATCAGAAAGACCAGTGTGGGTTCCTCAGTGGCCCCTGACTAAAGAAAAGATACAAGTAGCCCATGATCTGGTTAAACAACAATTAGCGAAAGGACATATACAACCTTCCATATCTCCCCATAATACTCCCATTTTTGTTATTAAAAAGAAATCTGGTAAATGGAGATTATTACAAGATTTAAGAGCCATTAATAATGAGATGGTTATTATGGGACCTGCTCAATCAGGGATTCCCCAATTGTCTGCTTTACCAAAAACCTGGTATGTTTTAGCTATAGATATTAAAGATTGTTTTTTTTCAATTCCTATTCATCCTGAGGATAGTCCACATTTTGCATTTACTATCCCTGCACTAAATCATGAAGGTCCTGATCAGAGATATGAATGGAAAGTACTCCCTCAGGGGATGGCTAATAGTCCAACTATGTGTCAAATTTATGTTAACAAAGCAATCCAGCCACTTAGAAATCAAAATCCTGAACTACAAATATTTCACTATATGGATGATGTATTATTGGCACATAAAGATAAAAACATATTGCTGGAATGTTATGCCACACTTACAAACTTATTAAAAAATTATAATCTAGAGATAGCAATAGATAAAGTACAATTAAATCTTCCAATTAATTATCTAGGAGTCCTGTTATCCTCAACCATGGTCCGTCCACCAAAAATTCAAATACGAGTAGATCAACTCAAATCACTTAATGACTTTCAAAAGTTATTGGGAGACATAAATTGGATAAGGCCTTATCTAGGCATACCAACAGGAGAGCTAGGACCTTTATTTGATATCCTAAAAGGTCCATCAGATCCAAATTCACCCCGCATGCTAACGCCTGAAGCAAGAAAGGCATTAAAAATCATTGAAACATATATGGAAAATATGCACTTGGATAGAATTGATATAAGTTTGCCTTTATTATTTATTGTACTACCAACAAAAAATATTCCTACAGGAGTATTTTGGCAAGAAGGTCCATTATTGTGGATACATTTATCTTATTCTCCTAATACTATTCTTACTAGATATCCTGAGGCTGTAGGACAATTAATACTCAAAGGAATAAAAGCAGCAAAGGGAGTGTTTGGGATTTCTCCCAATAAAATTATTACTCCATATACTATGGATCAAATTGATGAGTTAGCCAATGAGTTAAATACTTGGGCAATAATCATGTGTAAATCTAATGTTTCATTTGATAATCACTTGCCATCTAATCCTTTGTTGTCTTTTTGGTCTAAGCATCCTGTAGTTTTTCCAAAAATGACAAGAAAGTCCCCTATCATGAATGCTCCAAATATATTCACTGATGGGTCAAATAATGGTACAGCAGCAGTAGTTACCCCTGATCAAACTTTTACATTTTTAGTACCCAAACAATCAGCTCAAAAGGTAGAGCTTAATGCAGTATTACAAGCTTTTATGATGTTTAAAGATTCTGTATTTAATTTATTTTCTGATAGTCAATATGTAGTTAATGCTATAGTATCCCTTGAAGATACAGGTAGGATTTCCCCTTCTTCTACTGTTTTCTCTTTGTTTTCCACTATACAAAGTCTAATCTGGGACAGAAAAGATCCATTCTTTATAGGACATATCAGGGCACATACAGGATTGCCTGGAGCCCTTAGTTTAGGCAATGAATTAGCAGATAAATCTACACATGACATACATATTTTCTCCACAATAGAAGAAGCTATAAATTTTCATAAAAGGTTTCATGTCAATGCTAATACTTTACAAAAACGTTTTAAAATAACTAAAGAACAAGCCAGACATATAATAAAACAATGTCAAAATTGTGTGACATTTTTACCACAAGTTAATCTTGGAGTCAATCCTAGAGGACTGATACCTAACCATATTTGGCAGATGGACGTCACACACTTGCCAGAATTTGGAAAATTAAAATATTTGCATGTTACAGTTGATACTTCTTCTGGATTTTTGATGGGCTCCCTTCATGCCGGAGAAAAAACTAAAGATGTTATAGCTCATTGCTTACAAAATTTTGCCACTGTGGGCGTTCCAAAACAGTTAAAAACAGATAACGGTCCCGGTTATGCTTCTACCTCTTTTAAACAATTCTGCTCATCATTTGGCATTACTCACATAACAGGAATTCCATACAATCCACAGGGACAAGGCATAGTTGAAAGAGCTCATCAAACTATTAAAATGTACTTATTAAAACAAAAGGAGGGAATTGGAAAGGGGTATATATCCCCCAAAGATAAACTTAAAATAACCCTCTTTACTCTAAACTTTTTAAATTTGGATTCATCAGGACTTAGTGCTGCGGAAAGGCATATGTATCCAAAAAATGTGCATAAGCCTAAAGTTCTTTGGAAAGATATTCTAACAGGACAATGGAAAGGTCCTGACCCAGTAATTGTCTGGAGTCGGGGCTCTGTTTGCGTGTTTCCACAGGGAGAACAGCAGCCGATTTGGATTCCAGAAAGACTAACTAAAACGATTTCTACAGATCAAAAAGAAGATAATTTGACTCAAATCCATAACAGCTGATATCCAGAACTCCAGCTTGGCCATTCTTACATCTGCGACTGATTAACCAGGATGCTTTTTTCAATATCTATTTTATTATTGCATTTTTCCATATCATAGGTTCTATTTTATTTTTGAGCTCATACAGACCTAGGTTGATGTTTTTCTGATCAGTTTTATTTTTTAACTGTGGAGTTTTTAACATTACAATGGAGATTTCACCTAGGTGAAACTACAAGGCCTTTACTATTGTCTTATGTGTTGTATGTTATATGTGCACACTTCTGTTTTGTGTTATGTGTCTATATGTGCGTATGTCCATAGATCATATATGAAGAGTGCTCAAAAAAAAAAAAAAAAAAAAAAATGGATCCAAGTACTTTTTATTATTCACGTCATTTTTATGGTTTAATTTAAATTGGGTAAACAGCTGTTAAAAATTATTTTAATATGTGTACAAATAAGCAGGTTAACAAATCTGTTTGTTTATTTTCATCTTTCCTTTTCATTATATTTAATAATTCTGTTCAAGATAATGTAAATTGTTCTAAAAAAAAAAAAAAAAAAAATGTTTTCTTAGTACCTGTTAAAATGTTACATTTTTTTTCTTTTTCTCTTTAACATCATTGTCAGAATTCTTATTTTTCATCCCAGTGCCGGTGAAGACAAAGATGAAACCAAACTACAACTTCTTCGATAATTATCACAACAAACTGTATAAACTGATATATCAATGATCTTGGGAGGAAATGGACATATTGATAGATTCCTCCACTTTGAACTGCTTACAAAACTTGCCTGGACTATGTATCACTTGTATACACTGTGATCTATCCGTTGATACAACAAATTATGGTAATGCTGGCGTATCTTTGCTGATGTGTCACCAGTGATGCAATTTTCCCTAGGAGTCGTCAATTGATGTGGTGTTGTGGCATTTCTGTATCCTCCTCCCTTCTACTAGTGATGGTCTAATTTTGGGGGCCAACAGAGGTGAGGCAAAGAACCTCACCCCCCCACTGGCACCAAGGCCAAATCTGGGGGCCAACAGAGGTGAGGCAAAGAACCTCACCCCCCCACTGGTGCATAGGCCTATCCACAATTATGGCTATTTGCTGGACCGGTAGTCAGTGACGGGTATGATCCAATTGCAATGGTATCAACCTAAGACAGGAGGCTGACGCCTAAAGGTCAGTTTTCCAATGACGGGTAAGAACCATATGTTGAATTGGACAAACCTAACAGGCACGGTCCCTAGCCACATTACTTGCTTCTTAATTAAACAGAAGGGGGGAGATGCTGGGAGCCACAGCCAATTAATATGATGCATGGCATTTTTGATTGAAAGGTGATGCCAGCTAGCCATTGAGATGATATGATTATGTTAAAAATTACATTCATATGGATACCGGACTCCTGCTGCGGGACTCCTGGAGAGTTCCCATTGGTTGGGAAAGTACAGTAGGAGGGAATTCCGGGGAGGCGCTTGCGCTGGAGTTCCGGAAAGGAGCAGCAGAACGCCGTGTGGGTGGATCGGGAAGCTTCCCGGGCGGACGTGTTATTGGCGGTTCTTTCAAATAAAGTTTGTTCCTGTTTGAGTGGCTCGTGATCTTGTGCCCAGCCAGACAGCGGCAGAAGACAAGCACTCTACCAACTGAGCTGTATCCCCAGCCAAGTTTTGTACTTTTTGATCAGAATCTCCCCAATTCCTTTCCCTCCCTCAGCCCCTGGTAACCTGTTCAAGGTTTTAAAGATTCTACACATGAGTGCGATCATGTAGTATTTGTGTTTCTGTCCAGCCTTTTTCATTTAGCATAATGTCCTCCAGGGTTACTCATGTCACAAATGACAGATATCCTTCTTTTTTAAGGCTAAACAGTATTTATTCCACACTGTATATATCCTAAGTTGTTTTTATTCATTCATTTGTTGATGGACACTTAGGTTGATTCCATATATTGGCTACTGTGAATACTGCTGCAGTGAACATGGGAGCGCAGATGTCTCTGGCAATACTGATTTCATTTTCTTCAGATATATAGCTCTAGAATCATTGCTAGATCGTTTGGAAGTTTTATTTTCAATTTTGTGAGGAGAACTTCATAATCCATAACAGATGCACTAAGTCACATTCCCCTCAACAGTGTACAAGGGATCCCCTTTTCTCCATATCCTCATCAATGAAATTCATTATAATCAATTTTTATGATATCTTGCTAAGTATGTCCACTTCTAAACAAAAGCAAGTGATCAGAGAAGGAAATCTTACCAAAGCATGTGAATTGATTCTTTAACACAGCTCTTCATAACCTCTTTCCATCCCTCTTAAGATCTACTTCCCTTCATGCTTTGACGTTAAGCAAAGATTCACATCCCCAAAGATGCCAACAGGCACAAAAATCATCATACTTATGTCAAAGAGAAACCGTTAAAATGCCCACTAACATGGCTTCACAGCTTCCGCAATGGCAGCCAGGAATTGGAGTAAGCTGATTTTCATACAGTTGCAACTTCATCACAACACATGAACAGTGTTGTAACAAAGGCAGCAGGAAGGACACGGTGCCATACTGCAATGGTGGCTGGGTAGCGTCACAGAGACCCCTGACTGATCTAGTCTTCAGCAATAACCTTTAACTTTGAAGGTTAAGAACATGCAGAAGGACAGAAAGCAATTAAACGCAACAGGTAGGGTGGAGTATGGAGAGGAGACCCAACAAACACAAAGATTGGAGAAAACTAAATATTTTACTTAACCACAGATTGCTTAAGACACACAAATGACTAACTTCCTGTGGTCACTGCACGGATCATACTTACCACTTTCATTCTGCACAATGAAAACTCACAATACTGCAGGTGATAATGCCCATATGAGAAGTGAAATGGAGACCACTAAGGAACTTGCCAAAGTTTCACCATTAGTAATTAGCAGAAGTAGGACAAAATAAAAGTCTGGCACCTGATTCATTGCTCTTTCCCTGGAACTCACGTGTTGCAAGTGGGCTAAATTCAAGATCATCTTCAATTTCATTAGCAAAGAATTTTTAAATTTCAAAAAATTTAAGAAATTTCTATCAGATTGGTCACAACACATAGGATTAAGAACTACACAGTTGGCTGGCGGCAGTGGTGCCTGCTGACTATAGTCCGTGGGAGGCTGAAGCAGGAGGATCACTTGAACTGCAGGGGTCAAAGGCCAGCCTAGGCCTTTGTATGAAATGGTATTTTGTTCTTACTTTCCAATAAACTCTCTACCAAGGTATATACCTTCCACTTTGGGATCCACCGCTCAATTCATATTCTTCTTAAAAATCTTAGACACACACACACACACACCAAAAAAAAAAAAAAAAAAAAAAGTAAACAAACAATAGCTGTCACCAAAAAAACCTGATGAGAACATTTTAGAGGAGGAAAAGTTTATTTGGCTCATGTTTGTATTAGTCTCAGCCCAAAGATCCGACTCAACAGCTCTGGGCTCAAGGGTAAGGCTGAACATCAGGGTGGAAGGGCATGGGAGAGGAAAGCAGAGAGAGGGCCCTTCCCAGCAGGGACAAAATATATACCCCAAAATAGGTACACCTCTTAGTGGCTACCTCCTTTAGCCACACCCTACCTGTCCATAGTTACCACCCAGTTAATCCATATCAGTGGATTAAGCCATCAGTTAGGGTACACCTCTCATAACCTACCTATCTCACCTCTGAACATTCCTGCATTGTCTCACACATGAGCTCTTGGGGGACATCTGACATCTAAACCATAACAAACATAATTATATAACAGACTTTGAAAAATAGGTATTAATCCAGAAATGTACACAGAGTAAGGGTAAGCACCTGCAATTGAAAGATGACTAGATTTCTATGTATGGGAAAAATAAATGAGAAGCCATAAAATATCTGGCAGTTCCAATAGTTAACATACAGCCATTACTTGATGGATATATAGCTATATACCACTCATGGGTATATAGCTAAGAGATATGAGAATATATGTTCACACAAAAACTTAACCCTTTATTATGGCAGCATTACTCATTATAGCCCCAAAGTGGAAACTACCCAAAAGTCCACCAGCCAATGAATGATAAACACTGTGCTATATCTATATAATAGAATGTCATTCAGCCATAATAAAAATGAAGGACTGCCGAGCACAGTGGTACACACCTATAACCTCAGTAGCTCAGGAGGCTGGGGCAGAAGGATCACAAGTTCAAAGCCAGCCTCAGCAACTCAGTGAGGCCCTAAACAATTCAGTGAGACCTGCCTCTAAATAAAATATGTTTAAAAAGTATGTGGAGTGGATGGTGCTGGAGATGTGGCTCAGTGGTTAAGCACCCCTGGGTTCAATCCCCGGTATCAAAAAAAAAAAAAAAAAAAAAACAAGTACTGATTTATGCTGACATGGATGAGCACTGAAAGCATTATGCAAAGTGAAAGGAGCTGGTCACAAAAGACACTGTATCATCCAGAATAGGCAACTCCACAGAGACAGGGAGTAGATTAGTGGTTACTTACAGCAGGAAGAAGGGATCAGAATAGCTAAAGGGCACCAGGTTTCTTTTTGAGGAGTTGAAAATGTTCTGAAAACAATAGTGGCATCCCTTGGTGGATACCCTAAACATCTCTGACCTGCACACTAAATGATATGGCATGTGAATTCTATCTCAATCTCAATAATGCTATTTTAAAAAATGAAATGGGAGAAGTGTTCACCTCTCTTCAAAAAGACCTAGGGAATCTAGAGGGAGCTGGTGTTCCAGGGCCTACATGAGGCAAAGAAGCACCAGGTACAAACTGGGCTATGAACAAAAATACCGAAAGGATGGGAGAAAGCCAAGAGGAGGGGAGAATACTTAAAAGGGAAAGCTAAATTAAGGTCTAAAATTGGTATGGAGAGGAGAGGGGAAGTAAAAGTGAAACTTCCACAGAACTATCTAGAAAAAGAAAAGCACATCAACAGCTGGTAAAGACAACATCCTCAGTGCAATGGCTACAAGCTACAACCACACCACCATAGGGGAAGCTCTATGGTCTGACTTTCAGATGGGAAACAAGGCCAAAGACGTCCAGTGTTGTGGTTATGTATTGCAAAATGCCTGTTTTTTAGAAATATATGCAGAACAATTTAGAAGGAGTTGGCAGAATTTCTTGAATATCCTATAAAACAATGCCAGTAAGGAATGAGATGTGAATGGTACACAATTGGCCATGTTGATAATTGTTGAAGTTGGGAGAAGGGAGAGAGTTTGAAATTTTCCTAAGAAAATTCCAAAAGTAAGTTATTTAAAACTTGTAACACTTGCTACATGTGTTCATATGCCCCAATGTGACCCCTCTGACCTCCTTCTACCTGGATACCATTGTACCTTTCTGTTCCATTGTACCTCTCTGTTCGTACTCACTGCTGGATCTTTATTCAAATGCTATCTGCAGATTGAGATTTTCCCATTATGCTTTTCAAAACTACATCCAAGGACAGGTATATGCTAGACCCATTTACTGCCCTATTTTTCTCTATAGCACTCATCTTCCCACACTTCCTCCCCATCTGTTTAGAACTAACATTTCTGTGACATTTACTTTGTGCCAGGCACTGTTCTAAATTTTACACACATACACACACACACACACACACACACACACTCTCTAACACATTTACTTATCCCTCAATTAGGTCAGAACCCTTCAAAATGTTTCAAAGTAGTACCAACCAAGCCCAGCCCTCAACAAAAAATGAACTCTTTTGGTTTCTAAACAGCAATCTTCAAAGGGGAGCCGGAGGATGAGGATAAGGTAAAGACTATTACAGGCATCTCGATTAAGAAGCAGCTGATATGTGAGCAAAGCCCACAAATCCAAGGGGCACTGTTTGGAAAAACAGTAAGAAAACTCGTCTTTGTTCTCACAGAAGAGAAGATATCTGAAGATAAAAACAAATTGGTCCTTGGTACTAAGGCACACAGCCAGTCTACTTGAGAGACTGTTTTCAAATGAGCAAGACCCAGAAGGGCCGAACTAAGCTCATTTAGCTTTAATTCCTCAGGCAGAAGGGTGAAGGGAAGACCTTTAAATCTCATGATCCAAACATCTCTCCAAAATACCAGTACTCACCAAGCATGAGCAGGAT
Organism: Callospermophilus lateralis; assembly: GCF_048772815.1. NCBI lineage: Eukaryota > Metazoa > Chordata > Mammalia > Rodentia > Sciuridae > Callospermophilus > Callospermophilus lateralis. The sequence continues at coordinate 71,668,653 of NC_135316.1, forward strand.
GCCTTGATTGTAAGACATTAACATTGACTTCCCTGAGCCTGAATGTCCAAAAATCAAAAGTTTAAGAGTGAAATCCCACCCCCATCCAGATTTTTGTATAGGTAATAGGTTAATTCAAATGACTTGATAAGTGAACCATATTTTAAAATAGTCTTTAAATAATATAAAAGTTCAAGTCTCCTTACCAAATTTAAAGCAACCATCTCGAAAGCTGTCTTGTAAAAGTAATTTCTAAATAAAGAGAATAAGGAAGTACCCCTGCATATATTTTCAGAACTCGGTTTTCAGGTCCACTGGAACTAAAGAAAAGCACCTATCAACCAGGCATGCTTTTCAATGTTACTGCCAAAACAAAAAAAAAGAGATCTAACTTACAGAATTCTCTTTTAATAAGTGTCAAACTAAGGATCCGATACCAGAGTTCAAGCATTGTTTTTAAAAAGGCGATTTTCAACCTAAGTGTTAAATAAATCATATTAAGTGTATAGCTTGTCAGCTTTTATTTGTCATTTTCCAGCTTCAGGATACAGCTGACTAGACCACTTGAATTCCAAAACTTTGTTTTACATTCTGAGAATTTTTCTTCTCAGTTCATACTTCGTATTTCAGTAGAAATAAAGCATTCATTCATTATGAGACTATTACCACTATTTTGTAGATAAGAAAAGGGAGACCCAGAAAAAGTGACAATTATGGTCACTCAATGGACTGCTCAGGGTACCCTTGCTCCAGAGCCTCTGGTCACATCCTACATACACCTCTCTGTTGTGGAATAAAACCCAGTGTGGAAATTAGAACACATGCGCGTGCCCACAAATACACAACACTAATCCCAATCCAATTCATAATTTTATGTCAAGGGCCAAGAGCTGGGGTGTATCTTAGTGGTACAGTGCTTGCCTGGCATGCACAAGACCCTGGGTTTGAGCTCCAGACACACAAAAAATAAGAGAAATAGTTTTATGCCAATCCAGATAAATCATTCATTAGCTATGTGACCTTAAGCACTTAACCTCTCTGTGCTTCAAATGTTATAAAATTATTGTGAGAACCAAATGAACTGTAGCATGCGTATCTCAGTCTGGTACACAATGTTCTATAAAAGTTAACTTTAATATCACCAGCATTATTATTGCATAAAGACTTACATACAAGTTTAGTGTAAGAGCAAAACTAAGGAGGCCTAGTTTTATTTCTCAAACTCTTGACTGAGTATCTTTTAACTCTTTTAAATTACAATAGAAAAATCAAAGGTCTGATTAGGTACCATGAAAACATACAATAAAACTTAGAGGTACTAGGATTGCTTAAATTTATTATCTCTGGAAGGCAGAACACACATACTTAGGAAGAAAGGCTTAAATTTTAATAATAACACAACCAACCATGTGAATCTCTTCTTTTCACTTAGAAAAATTAATCTAGATTTAGTAACAAAGGAAACTATTCAAATTTGTCAGGGCTATTATCTGAGCACCTTCTAATTTTGGGGTGGGGCGTGGGGGATTGTAGGGTGCGTCTGTAAGCAATGTGTTCATTCTTTTCTTAGCTCTTCTCTTATCTTCTCCTAAAGACTAATGAAAATCTTATCCTTGAATGTTTCTCCTCGCCTTTGATAGAGTTTTCCCAGTGTCAGAAAACAAGAGCTCAGAAAGCCAACATGTTCAGAGTTTAATTGTTACATGAAGACTATATCTAATCATATTTAAACATCAGGGTCGGACCCTTAATTTTCAGCAAGGATCCTAACATCTCACCTACTTGGTACAGTTCCTAAGGAAGTTGATGAAGAAAGCAAAGTTCCTGCCTTCTGATGTCACACTGTGATGAGCAGTTTCAGGTGGAAGTATTTTCATACTTGAACTTGAAGCCATGGAGAAACATGCTCTCTCACACTTCGGTAATTACGAAAACCCCAGTGTTACCATGAAGTCATTGCCTTTAACCTTTCTCAAGACAAAGTTGTGTTGGAAGCCTGGAGGAGAGGGATGTGGGCAGAATGTGGTGATGCCCTCACTTGTAGAGACCACACTTCATACTTTCAAATAATCTCTCTCCCTCCAGTCTATTTATCTTTCAACTCCCCAGTAAGGCAGAGCAGGAGGATCCTCCCTCACCTCACGCAGGGAACTAAATTTCTAGGACATTTCTTGACATGTCAAGACCTCAAGGCTATCGGGCTTTAGGACTGGGTGTAAGGAACCCAAATTGGCCAATTCTCAGTCCTTGGCTCTTCCCACTACATCTCAATTCAGACATCCTTCCAAATTCCATTGTAAATAACACAGTACAAGCTCTTAATTCGAATTTAGGGCAAAATAACCCCTCCTCTGAAGGTTCTCTACTTCATACAAGCTGATGGAATTCACTGCGAACCCTCTCCCAGGGTGGGGGTAAAAACAGCAGTTCCCTTTCCAGGCTGCAATCTCAGCAGGTGGGTTTCACGTGGGGCTATCTGACCCCACAATATGCCAGTCTTCATACTCCAACCTAGCTCGGGGTTAAGTCACAGAATATCTTGCTGCCATCGCCTATCCAGGGGTTTGAGAGTGGGTTGGGGTTCGTCCGCAGGCCTCTGGCTGTCTCCTGGGGAAGCCGAGAAAATCCACCTGGAGGACAGCGCCCGAGGCCACGCAGGGCGCGGGCTTCGCACTCACTGAGTCTCCCTCTCATAAGGAATCCTGAGGCTGGACTCCTTCTGCTGCCCTTTCCCGACCCAAGCCACCCACAGGGTCGCCCTCGCTCCGCAAAGTCATCGCCGCAAAAATCTGCCTCTCAGCGAGGGTCCCCTTCCAAAGGGCCCCCGCCGCTGCTCTGGCCCACCCCGAATCCCCGGGTCTCGGCTCAGCACAAGGCTCGCGGGCGCCCCTCCCGCCACCCCACCTCCTCCGCGGCCTCTCCATCCCCTCCTGCCAAGCATCCCAGCTCGGCTCGCCTCACCCCGGCCCCGGAAAGCTGCGCCAGCTGAGTGCTGCGCGTCAGGTCCTCGCTGGCTCGGCTCCCGACATCCTTCAGCGGTCACAGCGTCGCCCAGGGCGGCAGGGAGACGGAGCGACGCCGGGACGCCGCCTCGCTCCCGCCACCTTCGTGTCTCCTTCGGGGCTGCAGCAGCAATCCCAGGGAAGCGAAGAGCCGCCGCGGAGCCTGCTGCACGCAGGGAGGTGCGGCCAAGCTGGAGGGCACGTGGGCTCCCCGCGCCCCCACCCCCGCGCCGCGCGCCCCCAGCCACGCGCTACGCCGCGGGGCCTCAGGAAGCACCTGTGCGCCCCTCTTCCCGTCCTCCCCCCGGAAATCACGCTCCGCCCTCCTGCGGGACCAGACGCAGCTGCGCCTCCAGGGGTCGGAAATAGGGGGTCCGGCAGAAATGAGTTCCCAGCCCCAGCTGCTGCAAACCGCAGAATTTAGCTTTCGGTTCAAATGTTTGAAATGAAGAACGAGTCGTTTGTAATGAAATCAAAGAGCCCCCGGACACCGGCGACTCACCCGGAACTTGGAGCTGCAGCATTCAGACCTCATCGGGCTTCTCCGCCTGAAGCCCGACCCAGAACTTGGTCGTCCGCATCTATCCAACCTAATCGTCACCTTGCCCTCCTGCAGCGAGAGTTTGGAATACCGTCACAGGAGGGCCCTAGGGAGCTCAGCGATCGTGATGGAACTGAGAGAAGCTGCCAGCGCATACAGAAAGTTTTTGAAAACAGAAACAACCCTGCCTGATAGTAGGACTGCGCGCAAGGCGTCCCTCCGCCTCTAGGAGGCTTAGCCGCTGTCCAAGACCCTAACTCCTCTAAGGAAAGGATCTCAGAGCCACCTGCAAGCCTAACTGGCCCTGGCTCTCTTAGAAGAGCCCCTTCTGCTTGCTTGGTAAAACCAAACTCTGTGACACTCTCCCTGGTTCCTTATCTCTGCCCTTTCTCGTTTCCAGATAATGAAACCAAAACCCTGGTATTTTGAGCATTGCTCTTGTCCACTCCCTGGCACATCCTGGCACCGAGTGATTAAGGAGCATTACTAGTCGCTGCCTTCTCAGAAGTTAGAAGTCACTATGACAAAGTCGGGTGAATACTAGCTGCCAATCACGGCCTCCCCCTTCCGTCTTGTGGGGGCCTAGACAGGCCAAGACCTGAAAGAATTCTGAATCTGGGGGTTTCTCCCTCAGGAATGCAAATCCCCTGACTGCCACCTGAGAAGAGCTTTTAAGCAGGAGAAAGTGCTCTACCACTGTAAATACTCCAGACACTAACAAACCATGGCTTCCATTTCACAAATGAGGGATCTGTGGCTTAGAGGCTAAGTAACCTGCCCAAGGTCACTCAGCTAGTAGGCAGCACAGTCAGGCTTTGAAGGCAGAGATGTCTGACACTAACCACAAGAGCAGAGAAGCAATGAGATAAAGAGGCTAAGCAGGAGCTTGTTTAAGGAATATTTAAAAGGAAAGAGTAATAAGGAGAAAGAATCTCAAAATAAAAACAAATGTAGCCAAAGGTAACCAGTGAGTCTACTTGTCAAAACAAAAACAAATGTGCTGGGGGCTGGGGGCATACCTCAAGGTGGAGTGCATGTTAAGCATGCATAGGCCCTGAGTTCAATCCCAGTCCCCAGTGGGACTGTACTAGGTAGTAGAATAGACATAGTCCTAGTCAAGAAAAGCATTCTAGGGCTTGGAAATATAGCTCAATAGTAGAACAAGCCTAGCAAGCCCTGGGCTCAATCTCTAGCCCGAAACAGATGATGATGATGATGATAATAATAATAATAATAATAATAATAACAATTGCCAAGCACAGTGACACATGTTTATCATCCCATCAACTAGGGAAGCTGAGGCAGGAGGATCTCAAGTTTCTGAGGCCAGCCTCAGCAACTTGGCAAGACCTTGTTTCAAAATAAAACATTAAAATAAAACATGGGAATGTATCTTAGTGTTAAAGTATTATTATTAATAATAATTATATTATTATGATTATGATTTTGGAACCAGAGACTAAAACCAGAGGTGCTTAATCACCAAGCCACATCCCCAGCCTTTTTCATTTTTTATTTTGAAACAAGGTCTCAATATGTTGTTCAGGGCCTCTCTAAGTTGAGGAAGCTGGCTTCAAACTTTTGATCCTCCTGCCTCAGCCTCCCAAGGTACTAGGATCAGCGGCATGTGCTACCATGCTCAGCTATTATTATTATTTTTAAAAAGAAAGAAGAAGAAAGGCATTCTTGTAGGGTGACTAGGAAATTTTGGATCAAGATAATAGGATTGGGTCAGTCCCCTCCGGTGCCACTTTGAAATCACTTTTACCAAAATTGTTATAAGGTTGGCCTGTGTGCTAATATGTAGTCATCCTAATAAATTTGAGTATATATAATCACCGTCTAGTCACAAAGGAAGTTCAAATTCTGAAAGAGTATCTCTAGAACTAAGATGGAAAGTTCAAAAATAGATTTGTGAAGTTAGGAATACTCACTAAAAATCTGCTTATATTGTCCCATCTGGGATCTCAAAGTAGTATTTCCCAAATACTTAAAAGCTGAAGGGTGGGCTTTCTAAGACTACCTACTGACTGGTTTATTCTCAAAAAGTCACTGAAAATTACAAACTGAGCACCACCCAGGAAAAGCACAGGTAATGTTGGGCTATTTGGGGGAGAGGGGCAGTTCTCATGGGGGAAGGTCAACTTCAAGGTCATAGTGCCCTCCAAGACCTTGAACTTGAAAGCCCTAAGAGTGCCAGGGACCACTCACCATGTTAGCTAGCCTAGCTGGGCTCATGCCCAACACCAGTTGGAAACACACAAAGTTCCGTTGTGGCCAGGACAACCTCATAGAAGACAGAAAGCCTGGCAGCTGCCCCCACCCCCTGCATCCAGGCAGGCCTCACAAGAAACCATTTGTGCTGTGAGCAGAGCTTTGACCCTGGGTTTGAACTCAGCTGACAGAGTCGGCAATGGGGAAATTAGTCTGTAGAAAACAGGAAGGAAATGAGATGAAACCAACAGCATAATAAGCTACCAGAAGGAGCCTAATGGTGTCTTCAAACATAGACATCCCGGGAAGAAGGCACAATGGTCCTACATGGAAAGGAGGCCAAGATGTCATGCATCAGTGAGGAAAAGAACCAGAGGAGGGAAGCTGTGTTTGGCTTGTCTATTTCTTTGCCTCCTATCTGCCTGTCTTAAACATCCCTTTTCTGCAAAAAGGACAAATGTTTGTGTTTCCACTTAAATGAGGAAACAAAATTCAAAGAGACAAAGTAAAACAAAAATTAATGGGGGGTTATGAGGATGGGGATAATGAGTCATTTTAATGGGTACTGAGTTTCTGTTTAGGAGGATGAAAAAGTTCTGGAAAATGATAGTGACGGTGGTTGTGCAATATCATAAAATACTCAAGACCCCTGAATTGTACACTGATCAGTAGTAAAACCAGTAAGTTTTATGTTATGTATACTTTCTCGAAATAAAAACAAACACATGGGCTGGAGCTGGAGCTCAGTGGTAGAGTGCTTGCCCAGCATGTGTGAGGCACTGGGTTCGATTCTCAGCACTGTATATAAATAAATAAATAAAATTTTAAAAAGGCAAAAAAAACCCCACAAGTTTATTCAAATCTATTACCATGATGCAATACTTGTGTGGAATAAAAGCCCAAGTGAAATAATATGCGTGCATGTGCACATGCACACACACACACACACACACACACATTTTTTGTGTGTGTGTGTCTGTGTGACTGTGTGTGTTACTCATACTGAATCTAGAGGCACTCTACCACTGAGCACTTTTTATTTTTTTAGTATTGAGACAGGGTCTTACTAAACTGCTGAGGCTGACATCACATTGTAATCCTCCTGCCTCAGTCTCCCAAGTCACTGGGTTACACGTGTGTGTCCGACAGTCAAATCTTTTCTTGAATGTTACTAATCTTCCTTATTTTGCCTTCTATTAGAGGTGCTTCTGCTGATAATAAGCAGCTTGGGGCTTGAGGGGCATATTCAAAGATACCATGCCCTGAGAGAGGCTATTTACCACTAAGAGATGGAAAAAGTTAAAATGAAAGGATTATAGACCCAAGGCAAAACACTATTTGCTTCTAGCCAGCCAAGAGTAACCCTCCATACAACTTCAGGACAACACTGATCTCCAGGATCAACTGTTCTGGAGATAATGAAGGCTTTGAGCTCTTGGTCTGACAGATAACTGGTAAACTTTGTCCTTCTGTCCTTCCTCTTCTGTCTTCATTACATGGTTTCTAGTTTCCACTCTTCCTCTTGAAAGATGTTTTTAGCTGGACTAGTAGAGCCAGAAGCTGCCCCTGTTTTGAGGTCTAGTTTTATAATTAAATATGCAGTCCACAGAAGATTTTGACATCCCACATGAGTTCAACAGTAATCTGCCATTAGAATTAAAACCTGCAATGGGAGTGAAGCTCCGTGGTAGAGCACTGACCTAGCATGTGTGTGCCTGGGTCCATCCCAGCAATGTAAGAAAAAACAAAAAGGAGAAAAAGTTTTATAAATGTTTGTAATTGCTCATGTGGCTTGTGGGGTGTGATTTGAACTCCCTCCCTACAAAAAAAAAAATAATAATAAGTCATTAAGTTCAGATTAGCCAATGCTTAGAAACAAGAATATGTCCAAAATTCTGTGTCTTGGTATAGCATTTAAAGTGTTCCTTACTATGATCTGAGCTCCATTTTCCATTTCTTCTCTAACCCCTGCCTCAGTTACCCTAAGGTCTACAGTGGCAATCCACAGCTCTGAGAACAGGCTCCACCTTTCTCTCCCCACCTTTGCCCCTGGGACCCATGGACCATCTTACATTCTCCACATTCCCCAGCTGGCTGTGACCCTTACGTTGGTGTCTCATGCCTGACATTTCACACATTGCATGGCAACCTTCCAGCCTTCCATGTGGACTGTTTCCTAAGGAAAGGCTGGAACATAGTAAAATCTGAGGGGGCTGTTATGAATTTATTATGTGACTCTGATACAAAAATTTAAAAGTCACATTAACTAATTTTTCTAATTTTTTTTCTAAATCAAAGTAAGGTGACTTGGTACCCTTACTTAAATAAGTGGCCAGAAATTATCTCTTGGGTTGGAGAGCCTCCACCCACTCCCCAGAGCTTCCCAAGGGCCCCCATGCTTATGTAACATCTGCAGAAAGGTTTCTAATCTCTGTTCAGTCATAGTCGCCACAGAAATTCCCATTGTTAAGGTCTGTTTTAACGGGACAGTTCCATCCTTCACCAGGCCCTTCGGGGTTCAGTTTCTCAGAACCTAAATGCTTTGGATGGTCTGTCTCTACTCCCTGTCCTCATTCACTCTTCTCATCAAAACATACAAACACAAAGTTCCCACTTGGGCAACTCCTATTTGTCTGCCTACCATGCCATAGAGATGCAGTTAAGCTAAATCCATAGGTCCTTTAACTGCCCCCAGTGACCCAAAACCCTGCTGGTCCTCTTTAGAGATATGAGAGAAAAGTGGTCTCATTGATTCAGAGTTTGCTGCAAAGCAATAAGAACAAAATGCAGTTCTCCATAAATTATCAGCAATGACAAAATGCCAATAATTTCTTGCTAAATTAAATTTCCATAGTTCACAAACTTTATTCATGCACCATTGCTATTAATACCAATAGACACTGGTCACTCACCTGATATTTCACTCATTGCATGTGGACTGTTAAATCTCTATAATGTAGATGGATACAGTCATCAGTTTCTCTCTCATCCATTCATTTTGTCAACATTTAAAGGCATTCAGCTTCATTTAATGCTTTGATTCCATATCACCAAGCCATATATCTTCACTTAAAAATATGAAAATTGACACTTAAAAATTTCTGGGTCAATTTGCCTACAGGGACAGAAGGCACTGACCAGCCAATATGGGATTTCTGAACCACTCCACTCCTCTATAGTTTTCTTAATAAATAGTAATAAATAACCATTCATACTGTATATAATTTCTAGTGAGTGGTATGACTACATTAGACCTTGTGGAAGGCAGAACAATAGCCCCCCAAAGATATCCACCACCTATTCCCAGCAACCTGTAATTATGTTACAACCTGACAAGATAGAATTACAGTTGCAGTAGAATTAAGGTTGCTAATCAGTTGACTTAAATTAAGATTACCTTGGAGTACCATGTGGGTCCGATGTCATGATAGGGGTCCTTACAAGATACAGAGGGATACAGGAGAGCCAGAGTCAGAGCAGTTAAGTGAGACATTTGGGGTCAATCATGTGCTGGCTTTGTAAATGAAAGGAGTCCATCCATGAGACAAAGATTACAGATGCAGGCAGCTTCCACAATATGAAAAAGACAAGGGGACAGATTTCCCCCTGAAGCCTCCAGAAAGGAACCCAACCCTATTGATACCTTGATTTTAGCCCATTTCTGGCCTCTAGGACTATATGATCGTCAATTTGTATTGTCTTATGCCACTAGATTTGGAGTGATTTGTTAAAGCAGCAATGAGAAATTTAAAACAGATCCAAAGTGTGCTAGTCAACTTTCTGATACTACAACAAGTACCTGAGAGAAATCAACTTAAAAGGAGGAAAGGTTTATTTTCACTCACAGTTTCAAGTCATGAACGCTTGGCCCTGCTGCTTTGGGCCTATGGCAGCAGAGTGCATCATGGAAGGAACATGTAGCAGAGGAGGTCTATTCACCTTGTGGCAGCTGGCAATCAAAGGAGAGAGAGGAAGAGTCTGGGGTCTCAATATCTCCTTCAAGGGCACATCCCCAGTGACCTAACTTTCTTCCATTAGGCTGCATCTTCTGTAGGTTCCACCATTTCCTAATTGCACCACAGGCTGGTGACAAAGCCTTTACTACATGAGCCTTTGACCAAGAGACTGAGTGATTCTGTTTGCACTGATGAAGGGAACTTTCTGGAACTACAAAGGAGTACCCCTGCCAAATGGTTTCCTGGATCAGTCTGGAAATAACCTATTTTTTTCACTCTTTACTTTCAAAGTGCTTTGAACATGGTATAACTCTTTAAAATATCTGTCGAATACATGAATTTTGGCAAAATACAGAGTCTGTGAGCCATAGCTGGTGTATTTTTTGATAGTCTGAAAATTTTAAACATCTCTCTCTAACTAGTTATAAACGCATGCTCTAATATGAATTTGATAGTTGACATTATGTGTTATCTTGACTGGATCAGGGGTGCCTAATTATCTGTTTAAACATTGTTTCCTGCATATTTTTGAAGATAAGTTTAGTAGCATTTGAAGCAGTAGACTTCACAGATTGCCCTCTTCAGTATGGATAACCATCATCTAAACCCTTGAGAACCTGATTAGGAAGGAAGAATTCATCCTTTTTTCTTCTAGCTTGCCGATAGAACATCTTGACTTTTCCTGCCCTTGGCCTAGGATTTGCATGAACATCTCCCCTACTGATTAGATCTATAGATTTGGAATGCATCATACCGCAGTTATTCTAGGTCTCCAACTTGCAGACAGCATATCATGGGACTCAGCCTGCATTACCATGTGAGCCAAGTTCTCCATAATTTCATCAGCTAATTCCTTAAATTCTCTCTCTCTCTCTCTCTCTTTTTATCTCTCTTTCTTTCTCTCTCTGTCTCTCTCTGGAAGCAGAGTAAGTGAGAATGCCTAGAGATAGATATATAGATATATACTTACATACATACATATATATATATATACACACACACATATATATATATACATACACACACACACACACACACACACATATAAAAGTCATGGCTGGTGTCTTTTTGATAGTCTGAAATTTTTAAACATCTCTCTCTCTTACTAGTTGTAAATGCATGCCTCTCTAATATGAATGTGATAGTTAACCTTATGTGTCATCTTGCATTATGTGTCATATAACCTTATGTGTCATATAAGTATTATATATATATTTATGTTTATATATATGGCTTGGTGAGCATGAAACCAAATGAATGGTGAAAGGTTGGTGAAATGCGAAGGGAGAGAAGCACTAGTGGATTGATCCATCATCGTACAGAAGCTACTTTTTTGTTTGTTTGCACTTCTGGGGAATGAAACTATAAATGACCTGCAAGTGCTTTTCTACTGAGCTAATACACAGCCCTGGAGAAGCAACTTCATATTCAGACTATACACCAGGATCTACTAGTATTCATTGTATTCATGCATTATAATTTTTGAGGAAATGTTTCCATTTCATTTATTGAGAAATTCATTTGCATTTTGCTGTTACTAACAATTTATTGAAGAATTCATTGTTATTCTTATAGCTTTGTAGCAAAATCTGAATCAAGGACATATTTAATGCATTGGTTCAGTTTCTATAGAAAACCCTAACAATCAAGAAATTGGTAATTGAATTGTGGGGACTTAAAATAACAGTTAACTAAGTGTTGGTGATATACTACTCTATTTTCTACTTATAGAGAAAATATGGATTCAATTTACAAATCAATGTCTCTTCTTGGCGTGCATTAACAACTTCCTCATGCAAGAGGAGGCTCCATTCCCACTGCTCTTTAGGCCAGCTGGTTAAAGAGGCGATGACATTCTGGTCGACACAGCTGACACCCATATCATGTACAACACTAAATACTGGCCCTGTGAAGAAGGAAAGATAAGTAGAGCATGTAAATGAACGATTACAACACTTGATCAGCCCAGAAGGACTCTCAGGAGGCCCTTGTCATTCTCTGGTATTAGTGCTGCTGTCAGAGTCAAACCAAGAAAAAACAAAAAGGTTTCTATAAAAATGCTCCCCAGTGGAAACCTGCTGGCTTGTGAACCCACCTGGGAAGAGCTGGGCTTCTTGTTTTGTGAGTTGTGAGCTCTGTGAAACCAAAGCTGATGCTGTAGCCTCACTGAGTCCTGGGAGGAAGGGGATTTTGTTTTTTAAATGTGCTTTGTTCCTTGTTAGTCCTGTATTTCTGGAGCTATTTAACAATAGCAATCCTATTTGTTGAAGTACTGAAAAGCACATCAGTCAGCAGAAATATGTGCCAGACAAAAAGCAGAAATAAAGCTTGTCTGGCTTGTGTTGCTTCTCTAAATTGAGCATGGCTGGAAGAAGGAAAAGTGAGAAGAGAAAACTGGCAATGAGTATCTTTAGCCAAGGAACTGGAACCTTGATCCAGGGGCAGTGGGAGCTACTGAAGGGCTCTCTCAACAGAGGCACAGGATCCTTTTGGAAGCCTACTGATATCTGCCTTTTCCTTCTTTTGTGATGGAACATTCCCTAAGGCATTGTGGTAGGGTTTGCATAGGAGGTGTCTGCAAAAGCTCATTTGTGAGACAATGCAAGAAGGCTTAGAGGACAAATGATTGGGTTATGAGAGCCTTATCCCAATCAGTGGAATAACCATCTGATGGGATTGAGTGGTAAACAAAAGAGGGTAGGATGTGCTGGAGGAGGTGGGCATGGGGGGCATGCCATTGGGGTGTATTTTGTGTCTGATGAGTGCAGTCTTTCTCTGCTTCCTGATCATAATGTGAGCCGCTTCCCTGCACCACACTCTTCCACCATGATGTTCAGTCTCACCTCCAGCCCAGAGGGAATTGGGCTTTCCGAAACTGTGTGCCCCCAAATAAACTTTTCCTCCTCTAAAATTGTTCGTGTCAGGTCACAGCAGCAAGAATTTGACTAAAACACAATGCTTCTCCAACCTGAATGTGCACAGAAATCAAATAGCATCTTAATGAATTGATGATGGTGGTAATGATGATGATGGTGGTGGTGGTGGTGGTAATGAGGAGAAACAGGATCATAAGCTGGTAATGAAAAACTGAGGTCAGGAGAAGATGGGAGGAGAAGAAAAAGGAGGAAGAGACTGCAATGGTGGTTGGTGCATGTCCTAATGTAGTAGATCTGGGGAGGGGCTCTGAATGCTGCAACAAACTCCTAAATGGTGCCAGGGCTACTAAGCCATAGACTGTGATTTGAATAGCAAAGTCTTAGGCAGAACCACTGTAAGCATCCACCATTCACTTTTCAAAAGCCTGCAGGAAGACAAGAAAGCAGCTGGAAGGCTTGTGCAAAGCTCTCTTCCATCCTCAGCTGTGTGTTTTCTGGGGGTGACCTAATTGCCTGGAGAAGAGAACCCTGTGGCAATGTCATTCACCATTTCTTCTGACATGGTATTTTTCTTGTGAACACTTCATTTTTTCTGACTCATCCCTCAGATTCTGTCTGCACTTCCAGTTCAGAACTTTCTGTCTTACTATCTGTGTGCTCAGTTACCAAATGGGCTTTGAAATTCCTTTTTCCTGAAGACTGCAGTGAGATTGACTTCCTTGTTTTCTGAGGGTGACATCAAACCCAAAACATTAGCTTTTCCAGTCAGGACCCCGTGCCTTGATTTGAATAGATTAGGGATGTGGAGAGAGGTTGCAGATAGATAAAACAGATTCTTGTAAATTGGTGTTGCGGAGAGGAAAATACAGGACTCCTCTAGTCTTTGATTTGGCCAATACAACACACACACACACACACACACACACACACACACACATACACACTCTCACACGTTGTGTAGAATAAATGATCATAAATGTAAAGTATTTTGCATAATCTTCACAAGATACAGTAGCTGTTATCAAAGCACATACTTTATAGAGATGTTGAGAAGAGTCCAGTAAAGAAACACATACAGAGCACTTAGTATAGTTTGTGACTCACAGTAGATGTGGAACACACTATGGCTTTCATGAAGTTGGTAGATGATGAAGATGATGATGATGGTGGGGGAGGGTAAGGAGAAGCAGGGGTATAAGATATTAATGAAAAGAGGAGGACAGGAGAAGATTGGAGCAGAAAAAAGAGGAAGAGATGGATGGAGGTGGTGGTTGATGCAGAGTTGAGGTGAAGAGGAATATAAAACTTGACTTAAACAGGATTAGTAATAATGGTGTCCTGATACATGTTTAATAAGTGGCACTCAGCATACTACTGGGTAAAGGGTAGAAAAGATTGGTTCCAAGGTGTGAAAAAATATAACAGGAACCCCAAGCTCTGGGATTCTCCCTTCATTCCTTTCAACAGTAATGACAGTTATTCTCCTATTAATACTGAGTGTATCTTATGGTGACAATGAAAATTTTATTTCATATATATTTTACCTTAATAAAGTATGTTTAGTTTTAAAATAACATTAATAAAAAAATGGTGAGCTTGAAGTAAATTCTGTAATTTAATTAATAAACTAATAAAAAAGACTGACTGTATCCTTCTGATAACCTTGTTTGGAGTTAAGCTAGAAACAAAAAGTCAAGAAGCTAAGTGGTCGAGTGCTTACATAACGTGTGAGACACTGGGTTCAATCCTCAGCACCACATAAAAATAAATTTTAAAAAGTAAAGGTGTTGGGCTGAGGATGTGGCTCAAGCGGTAGCGCGCTCGCCTGGCATGCGTGCGGCCCAGGTTCGATCCTCAGCACCACATACAAACAAAGATGTTGTGTCCGCCGAAAAAACTAAAAAAAAATTAAATATTAAAAAAAATACTCTCTCTCTCTCTCCCCCTCTCTCTCTCACTCTCTCTTAAAAAAAAAAAAGTAAAGGTGTGGTATCCATCTACAACTAAAAAAAAAATTATAAAAAAAGAAGTCAAACCACTGTATTTTAAATGTTTTCCTTCAAGATCCCCTCCATCACCATCACCATCACCGTCAGTTTCTAGTCAGTCTTCTCTTGTTTTCTCATCCATCATCAGACAGGTCTTGAGAGCATTGCCTCACCAAGGGTCTCTAGGGTCCCAACTTCTATCTGGCCACCTTTGCTGAGGTCACCCTGGTGTGCGGCAGCCGGTCCATGGCCAGTTCCTCCTGGCAGAGTCACCATCTCTTAGCCTGTGTTCCTTCCATTCTTCAGGAAGTCAGTAACTTCCCCCTAGCTCTTCTGACCCAGAAGATTGAAAATATCCCTCTTCATGTGCCCGTTGTCTGCTTTCTCAGCACTCATCCTGCTTTGCCTTATATTAAATGTAGTTGTGTTAAAGTCTTTTCCTGTTTCCTAGTGATTGGGGCAGAAGCATAAGATTTGAATTCTGAAAGTCTCAGCTCAAACGTTTGCTCCGTTTTAGGCCATATATTAAATTCAGATGAGCTTCTGTTTCCTCTTTTGTCAGGAGAATTACCTTTCTGTGATAAGATTTTGGGGAGATGAAGAAGGTGCAGCAATTTACGTAAACACATTTCAAGGGCCAGCAATCACCACAGTGCAACCAAGATCCTTTGCATTTCTTGGGGATCATCAAAGGTGACTGCACTCATAACTCTCCTCTCCTCTTCACTTCACTTCATTTTCCCCTCTTCCTGGATTCACTGACACCCATATCATCTACTCCCAAGCATCCATATCTCCCCACCCCCTACCTCCAACTAAAGGCCATTCATTCAGTGAGTTCATCGACTAGTGTGTCTGAATCTCCCACAGCACCCGACACAGAGCCTCCCACATAATGACTAGGTTGTCAGCATTATTTTGAGTCACATGGCCCTCCCAGCTGCAGGCAAGATGATCTTGCCTTTCCCAAATGCTTCTCAGCTGGCAGCTCTCCATCAGATTAAAGGATGAAGTCACTGGCATTAAAGGTTGGTGATTCCAGAAGAGTCTTTAAGTAAAATGCAAGATCACCATTTGTGTTTGTACTTTGCACTATTCAATCAGAAAAGGGGATATAAGGTAGGTAATTTCTGGAAGCCCTGTGACACCATAATTCTTAATTAATTTGTTCCTTAACTGCTGTTTTCCTAAAGTTCACATAACACATTTGAGTGATTAGCTTTTCTTCTTTATAATTTCTTACCCATTTTGATTTCTTCTACAAGTCCTCATCTTCCTCTTACTGATTTTGACTTCTTCCCTACATCTTTTAAAAGTTGACAAGTAGAACAAACTGGAACAGAACTGGTGTGTTAATTCAGTCTTTCTCAGCCAACAGTTTTGCCTCAGCCTAGTACTCCAAGTTGTAGTAGAGCTGGGTGCTTGGTCCTGCGGCTCAGGACCAGATATCATCCCAGTGACACCAGCTGCTTGCTTTGGGGAAGAAACCCCTCTGAGCCTTTCTTCCCACGTTTGTTGAGTGGATAAAACACTAGAAACATCTAGCACATAGGGTTGTTGGGAGGACCAATGGAAACACATAGTAGACATCAGATCTTAGCACATGCCTGGCATGGAGAAGATACTGCTCATGGGATGAGGATAGCTCTCTCTACAGTCAAGCCACAATCTGCTATTGCACCATGCGCATATTCTTTCAGGACCAATCTCCAAATGCTTCCCATCCAATCAGATTCCTCCCAACTCCCAACATCTAAGCAGCCAAACACGAGCGTATGTAGCATTATTGTGGAAACTAAGGAAAAACAGACCAAGATGTAAGTTTGAAGATAAGGATTCTTCTTTATTCCAGCTATTCACTGATTATCATAAAAAAAAAAGTAATTTGGCAAAATTTCTTTATCTGGAATTGGATTGTATCTTTCAGAGGTATGCTGAGTATTCGTGGGGGCTAATTTTTGTACCATGTCAAGAACTCAAAACAATAGATAGCCTCAAGGATGTATATTTGACATCATTCAAAATATTTAAGGTCTTTAAATCTCAGTTTGCTTAGTCATAAAGTGTACACGATAAGTGTATCTGTGTCAATAGTGCAATTTTAAAATAGATAACATGAATATTTAGTACAGTAAATCATACATAAACACTCAAAACATATTATCTATTAACAGTGATGATAATTTTATTATAATTGTATATATATATATATGTATAAAAATTCCCTATCTGTAAAAGAAGATAATAATATTCACTGTATAGTGGATTATAAAGATTATGTGAGGTAATATTTAAATTATGTGTAATTTCTTTTTGTGTGTTTGGTTCTGAGTATCAAACCCAGGGCCTTGTAGTAGGCAAGTGCTCCTCCATTGGACTACATCCCCAGTCCCATATGTAGTACAATTTCTGATACATTTTAAGAGGTTAATATATGTTAGCTTTCTTTCTATTTTTTAACATCTCTGGAGATGCCTCCTTCTCTAGAAACACACACATGTGCGCACACACACACACATACATACATACACACACACACACACATACATACACACATACACAATTGCCCTTGGTCAGCTTTGATACCACTGAATAAGAAGGTAAATCTATGTGTTGTTTCGTGAACCCTTGCAGTTCTTAACATTTTATATATAGCTCAGTCCAGATATAAAGATTTATGCTATCAAGCTTATCATATAGATTAACATGAGTATTCTTTCTAATAAATCCTTTTCTTTGAATGAAAGTTGTGATTCAGGAGAAAAAGCAGCAGTTGCTATTTATCTTGTGTCCAAGGATTTTTTTCCTAATCCAAAAGGAAATTATAAACTGCATGATTTGTTTGAACCACCAAGATTCATTGGTGGTGCTATTCTCCTCTGTGCAGTCATCGCCATATGCAGCTCGTTATTTCTCACAAAGCCCAACTGCTCTTTGTCCCAGCCCATTAGATCTCAGCTTGGTCCTCTTTTGGAGAATCAGACAACAGCATCCCTTTTTACTGACTTTCATACTTAGATTTATGAGTAGCTTGGTAAAGTGTCCCAATAAATGTCTGTGCGCGCTTGCGCGCTCTCTCTCTCTCTCTCTCTCTCTCTCTCTCTCTCTCTTTCTCTCTCTCTCTCTCTCTCTCTCTCTCTCTCTCTTTCTCTCTCTCTCTCTCTCTTCATAGACAAAGAGGCTTTTGTGTAAGCAGCTAAATATAGTAATTGCTTGATACTTTTCCCCTTTGCTCCACATACTTTGAGCCAAGGAACTATGCACTGTGTCAGAGACACAAAGCAATCAATGGTATAATGATATGTTTATTTAAGAGTTCTAAACCTGTATGCTCACCTATCAAATGTGCATAAGAATATCACCTTCAATTAGATGATTGTGCAAATTAAAATAGATAATATCAATATTTAATATAGTGCTATTTTTGCTTTAAACAAGTGATTATCTTTTAAAGATATATAAAAATAAGAGAAAAAAAAGTCTTTCTATTTGTACCATAGAGTTGCCATGTATTTAATTACCCATGGAATCACCATGGGCATCTCAGCATTCTCACCTGAAGCACCTAGCCCTGCTCCATCCTGGTGAGGTGGGGATGTGTATGGACTAGATATTAATGAGGACTAATAGAAGTGGAATAGAACTATTTGGAAAGGAAGGCTGAGGAGAGAGCAGGAAGGGACAAGGAAGGACTTGTCACTGAACTTGGTGCTAGGATTTTCCTTTAATCATATATGATTACAGTCAAGGAGAGAATAGAAGAGAACTCTTCTCAGCCCCACTCGGCACATTCTGGATTGCACAGATAAAATCAGCTCTGAAGTTGAGCTCCTCTGAACTGACTTTTTGAAGTGTATTTTTACACAATTCTAGAGTATGTCGCTTCCCAAAATCCATGGAAACTTGCAGGAAGCCATCCGTGAAATGTGTGAGGACCTTTTTTCTGCATCACAGCCAGGGATGGGGTATGTCTGGCCCTGGGAACTTCCCACTGAAATAGACTACCCAATGCCTGTGCCCTTCCCCTCTGCTCTGCTGGAAAGCACTAGAGATGGGCGTAGTCCATTAGGAACGGAGCAGCCTACCTGCCCTCACCTTTATCCAATTTTGGTGAAGAACTTTCTATCCAGGCCTTTGATGTTTTCTAATATAAATAAAGAAGACACTGGTTCCTTTCTTGGTTAGAAGCTGGACCTGGCTGGTCAGCTTGCCCGTCCTGCCCTCGCTTTAAAACTACTTTCTGTGTTTTGTGGTTATTTCACTATTCTAGTTCACCTGAGGGGATCCCCATTCCCATTGCCCACATGGGACATGAGCAGTGGAACTTGGTCTCTGGGTGACTTCCCCAGAAAACCTCCAGCTGATTTTTGTAGCCACCCAACTCTGTAAGCGGGAAGTCACTCCAAAGGCACTTTCTCCAGGAAGGAGGGAGCCTGGCATGAAGTTGATCTGAGCACCATGGGGTCATATTAAACTGCAAGTTACATTTCCTCCTGTTTCCTAAATCGAAAATCCCTCATGTGGTTATGTGAAAATTAATCTTCTATGTTCCCTGTCTAATTGGTATCAGAATGTTTGTCTGTGCAAGAGACGGAAACAGAGGCAACAGGAGTGTGGGGTGGGTCCTAGACTTTGGGCATTTTATTCTGAAAAGAGGATAGATTTTTAGGCAAGATCCTCCTATCTAAACATCCTTGTGAGATTTTTGTTGTTGTTGTTAAAATACACACACACACACACACACACATAGAGAAGCATGCATACCTATGCCTCTTCAGACCCTAGCCAAAAGCCTGGATAAGAAACAGAACTTGCTGACACTGCCATTTGTAACTACTACACAGTGTGCAAACCACCCTAGTGCAGAGTATGAATGAGCTCAGAACTGCGGGTGGGGTCATGCCACGTCTCAGAACCACAGTGAAAGCTTCTGACTTGATTGCCAAAAGAGAAGTGGGGGGTTTTGTTTGTTTGTTTGTTTGTATTGGTTTTTGTCTTGTTGTGGTTGGGGTTTTCTTGATTTGGTTTTGTTTTATTTTTTTCCTCGAATGATCATCCTCAGTGTGGAAGTTGGTTCAGGGCAACAATACTGTCCTGAAAGCCAACTGCAGAATAATAGCAGCCAGAGGCTCAACTTCCATGACTCATTGCAACCCAGAGAAGACATTCAGGCCCTGTTTACAGAATGGCCTGACATAAATAGAACTGCACAGACAGAACCAAATGATTCAGCTTGAATCACAGATACATTCATAGCGCTATTTTTTAAATTCTAGAATTAGACTATCTCAGTAAGTGATACAAATGTACTCCTAGAACTGGAATCCTTTAAAATGTGTCAGTTTGTTCCCTTTTCAAAGCCCTACATTAAAGCCTTTCTTTACAAGGGATTACCAGCTGTTTTACTCCGTGATTGACAGACTCTCGAACATACTTTTTTTTTTTAATTTCAGGGAAAAGGCCCCAGTAATTCTCCTAGTTATCTATAAGTACTTGCTTATTTGTATACTAGTTTCAAAGTAAGTCATGGACCATTTCCATCTCCATTGTTAATGTGAAAGCATCTGTGTCTCTTGTTTGGCGGGTAGGTGGGGGAGGTAGGCAGTGAGGAGGAGTGAGGCCTGCCCACTATAACTGGGCTCACTGTAGTAGTACTTCGAAAGCACTACTAAGCTCTGATGGGAAATTGCAGGTTACATTCTAAGAGAGTCTAAAAAGAGAAAAAGCTAAATTTAGCAGTAATGATTTTTGCTAGACCTTGATAGTATAAGCAGAATGACAATAATAATAATAATAATAATAATAATAATGGTTTTGAGAACAACATTCCCCTAAAAAACAAAAAGAACTGCCATCAAGTAAGTAGACATAGGGCTAAGGATATAGCTCAGTAGAGTGCTTTCCTAGTATGCAGAAGGACCTGGGTCTGAGCCTAGTACCTCTCCCCTACACACACACACACACACACACACACACACACACACACACAAAGAAAGCAAGGAAAAAAGTAGAAAAGATACAGTCTGTTTTCATTTATACAAAATACAAAATAGGGACTGGGGTTATATTTCAGTAAGGGAACACCTGCGTAGCATTCACAAGGCCCTGGGTTCAATCACTAATATAGAAAAAAAAATTTAAATAGGTTATAGTCTACTCTATTTTTAAAGATATATACATAAATGGCACCACAATAAATAAATATGAAGAACTAAGCACAAAAGTCAGGTCAGTGGTTCCCACTAGGGGGTGGGGTGGGAACTCAAGGTGTAGAAGCACAAGGAGGTTCTGAATTGCTGTCAATATTCTCGTTCTTAACCTGGGTGTCGTTATATAGTTGTCCTGTGGTCTGAGTGTGTCCTTCATAATTCAGGTGCTGGGAACTGGATCTCTAATGCAACAGTGTTGGTAAGTAGGGCCCAGTGGCCGCGAGGTGCTTAGAGTGTGAGGTTCTTCCCTCAGGAGTGGACTTTCATCATCAGGAAAAGGGCCTTCTGGAATGGGTGTGCTCTCTTCTGATCTTCCACAAGAAGATGCTGCAAGAAGGCCCTCACCAGACACCAGATGCTGGCACCTTCATTTTTGACTCCCCTTCTCCAGAACTGTGAGAAATAAATTTATTTGTTCTTTATAAATTATGCCATCTCAGGTATTCTATTATAGCAGCACAACACAGCTAAGACAAAGTATTGCTGACTAAGTATTTATCAAATGATGCATATGCTTTAGGCTTCTTTCTATAAGCATATTTTATTCCGCCATTTAAAAAATAATATGAAATAACTGGCAGCATTACTCATCCCTGGGGTGATGAACATTCTCCCAAGGGTGAGATTGAGCACTGTTAGATATTTAGTGACTGACACACACTGGGTCTTAACCAGAGTGAGGTTCGCTCTGTGATCTCCTCCAAGGCTCTTTTAGGCTCTATTAGGATTAAAGGCTAAAAGAGCCACTGACCTTGATGTTGGCTTCTCTGTGGCAGTCCTGGGACCACAAGCAGCAAGGGCAGCAGGTGGGATAAGGAGGGCTGGTGGATTCCATGTTGTCATGGAAGTAACCCAGAGGTACTCCTAGGTGGAGACTTAAAGTGGAAATGAGAGGGCTGGGTTTGTGGCTCAGGGGTGGAGCTCGCGTCTAGCATGCGTGAGGCACTGGGTTCAATCCTCAGAACCACATAAAAATAAAATGAAAAGGTAAGACAACACAGTCCCTCTTTTCCTGAAAGTTGTGTTCTAGCAAAGGAGCAGGGAACACAGATGATAAGTAATTATACAACTAAAAGGGTAAGTCCACACAGTCCTATCAAGAAAATGAGACAGGGTAATAAAGAATGGCTTGGTGGGACAGGGTAGTCCTCAAGATTGATGAGAAATGCTATCAGAAAGATGAAAGGTGAGAAGTCAGGCGGGCAGTCTAAAAGGAACTGTCAAGTGCAGCAAAGAAACAGAAATGAGGCCAGCGATGAAGGTCCAGATGCTCAACATGTCTCAGGCCCAAGACTCCAGCTACTTGGGTAGATTGGACAGATCAGTAAAAACTCAGTCCCAAGGGATAAGGCACATGACCCACTATTAAAGTGGGGCCTAGATGTGGCAGAGCCCACCAGGGAACATGACTTCAAGTGGGGCCAACTTGGGGCTTGGTCAGAAGTCAGAGCCAGGTTGTAGAGCTAGAAAATCCTACACTTCAGACACATGACTCCATTTCCTGAGCCAATTGCTTTTCTTCTCCAAGGAAGCCTCAGATTTCTGGTTTGGAGCTTTCACCAAGATGTGCACATCCATTAAAGCACATGGAAGCACACTCTTTGGGGAATACTACTTGATTCTCTTGTCTTGGCATAGGATGCTGCCATATTCCGATTGTACTAGGTTTGTTACTGAACTCGGGTGCCTGGATCCAAAGTTTAGAAATGACCACTGAACCCAGAAAGAATTTAAGCATAGGTAAGGGGTTATTAAGGAACTTCGGCTCCAGACAGAAGGGATTCACTGTACTGATGGGGAGAGTGTCCTGCTGGCTCAAGTGAAGGACAAAGAAAAATAGCTTTTATGACCCCTACAGGGAGATGCAGGAGCGGGTCTCTTGAAGTATTGCATGTAGAGCTGGTACTTAAGTTGCACCCGTCCTCTTTTTCCTCATGCCACATGCCTCATTACCATTTTTTAAACATTAATTTTTAGTTGTAGGTGGACACAATACCTTTTTATTTTATTTTTATGGGGTGCTGAGGATTGAACCTAATGCCTCATGCATGCTAGACAAGAGCTGTATGCCTGAGCCACAACCCCAGCCCCCTCATTACCATTTTAAGTCTCCACCTAGGAGTGTGTTTTACAAAGTTAATAAGATAAAGGTAACTCTGGGTTACTTCCATGACTATCTACCCATGTGTTTGCCACTCAAGAACTGGAGTTTCCATTATATCTAGAAGTCTCTGATATAATTATTTTCAGGATAGTGTAGACCCTGTATTTTCTGGCCTGTGCTGGGGTATCTGCTGACCACATGGTCTCAGAAGGCTGCACTGGCTTTCCCAACCTCCCATCTCCTGGCAAGTTCTCTCATTCCCATAGCCTTGAAGACTTGTCTTCCTTTAAACTCTTAATCTTATGATATGGTTGTTAACCCTATGAGACTATGAGTAGCTTGACTGCCCTTTCTCCCTGGAAAAAGTACTCATCCCTTAGTTCTAAGGGGTCCAGTTTTTTCATGAGGGCTCTTGGTTGTGTCAGGTTGTTCATGAGACAGAGACCCACAATGTGGAGCAAAGCCCCTTTGTCTCCAGACTAAGTCTGGAACACA
This sequence comes from Callospermophilus lateralis, assembly GCF_048772815.1. Lineage (NCBI taxonomy): Eukaryota > Metazoa > Chordata > Mammalia > Rodentia > Sciuridae > Callospermophilus > Callospermophilus lateralis. Next base: position 71,692,017 of record NC_135316.1, read on the forward strand.
TTCTCCTTATGAGTAGACTCATTGTTTGAGACTATTGAAAAGATAATGTCTTCTAGAATACCGGTCATTGAAAGCCATGGAATTAAGGAAGAAAAGGTTAGTGATCTTTTCCAACCTATTTTCCTCACAGCCTACTCTTTAACCTATTTAAAATTGTCCTTTATCTGTTCACAGATGCATTCTGGGAATACCACTGAAGCCTACGACTGCAGGCAGTTCTGGGACTTATTCTTCAAATGTAAAAGCAGCTCCAAAACAAGCAAACAGAATGATTCTAGGTGAACAGTAAGGTCAACTCTATGAGAGAGAGCAAGAAATTCTTCCCCTCTCTCCTATCATGACACCCTGGAGATTTCCTTGATATGTCCCTGGCAAGATCACCATTAAAACAGATGGTCCCATCATCTTCCTGGATAATCCACAGGTCTGTTCATAGGTCAAATGAGGAAATCTCTAAAGCATTATAGAAATATAAGAGATCATTATTATTATTTTACCGTGGAATCAACTTTAAAATCTATTGTAGACACACAATTCAATAGATTGGAAAATAAACTGCTTAAGATTAAAAGGACATACCATGGTATCCAGAGGGAAAATCCCTGATCTTCAGTGTTTACCAGTTTCTGAGGTATAAATAGTCCCACCATAGGAGATATTGAACTACCAACATAATGTCACTAAACACAGAACTGGAGAGAAATAAGCACACTCCACCCTGGCCAGCTGGTGCATCCCTGGCCAGAGTGACCTGCATCCCATCCTCCTAACATCTGCTCTCTCTTGCTGCTACATAGCCATATATTGGATGGGGGAAAGCACAATGGGGCTCATAGGGGCCGGGAAGACATGGAAGATTAAGAACCCAAGAAAAGAAAAGATGAGCCCTCAACATGTGTTTTGGACTCCTGGTAACCATAAACCCTAATGTGTGGATAAGTCTAAGACAGAACAGTTGATGCACAAATAAGAAGCTGCCATGACAATCTTAAAAAAAAAAAAAAAAAAAAAAATATATATATATATATATATATATATATATATATATATATATTTGTAGATTGACACAATGCCTTTATTTTATTTATTTATTTTTATGTGGTGCTGAGGATGGAACCCAGTACCTCATACGTGCTAGGCCAGTGCTCTACCACTGAGCCACAACCCCAGCCCATGCCATGGCAATCTTTGTTTCCATTCCTAACTCTACTTAACCTTATGGGTAGATCTAATTCTTTCCTCATTCCAAAAGCATTCTCTTATCTCACCATTATTTAAGTTTTTTGCTTGTTTGTTTGTTTTGATTTCTGCTAACATTATGTATTGGTATATGGGAATACAATTAAACTCACATTATAAAATTAAAATATATGTTCTTGGCCAAAAGGGAGGACCTACAATTTAAATAGTAAAAAGAAAAGTTCAATTACATTTGACCCCAGGAAAACACAGCAAAGCTATATTTATCAACTCTCCTCCTCTGTGGCCTTTCTTAGAACTTCTTCTCAAATTAAGTGTGATTCTAGTATTCAAGGAGATGGACCTTCCCATCAACATGACTCGAAAATGCAAGTTCATTTCTCCATCTGGGGTTCCACTCATCTCCATCTTGGGGAAATCAGCAGTGTGGTATTATGAAGGCATCCTCTTAAAGTTGTTTTAAGAGTAATTCTTAACTTTATTTTCTCTTTAGCACTCAGTACCCAAAGAAGATAAAACTCCATGTACATGTTTTGTGTAATTTATTATAATATTGGAAATAGTAAATTGTTTGTTTGCTTTAGACTCCTTTCTAATGTATAACTCATCCTCTAGTAGAGTTAACTTAAGAAATATCTATCAATGTGCTTATACCAGCCCCATGTGCCATCAATATATTGGTAACAGATTTACCCAAATCCATAAGACTAGATCTACATTCCTGCCTCTAAAGAATTTATGATATAGTATAGTAGTTCTCCAACTTGGCTGCAAATTGGAATCAAGTAGATAAGTTCTGATTTAATTGACCTGGGACCACTCAGGGATTTCATAAATTTTAATTCCCTGAGTGATTTGAGTGTGCAAACTAAGTTGAGAAAAGTTGTTCTGGTTGAAGGAAAAAAGCACTTAATTTCAATATAATACTGAGAGTGCTATGGCCGAAGTCATTGTAAGGTACTAGGAAAACCCAGAGAAGAAGCATCCACCCAGAAAGCCTCAGTCCTGCTTGATAGAATCACTTGTAGATCTTTAAAAAATATCATATGGCCCCACTCAGCACAAGGGATTTAGAATCTCAGCCATGTAGGGCATTAGCTATTTTCAAAAGCTTCCTAGGTGATTCTGGTGCTTAAAGATGGTTGAGAGACCAGTGGAACCCATTTAGAGAGTTAGAATGAAAAAAGACTTCTTAAAAAGTCTTTCTTGAAATATTTATTTTTACTGGTGCATTATAGCTTTACACAATAATGGGGTTCATTACGATGTTTTCATATGTACATAATGCATAATTTAGCCTACTTTATTCCTTGTAGCCTCACCCCGACCCTGCCAGATCCCCTGCCTCTAGTCTACTGTTCTATTTTCATGAGGTCCCTTTCCTTTCCTTTTCTTTCTTAGTTCATTTGAGAGAAAGCATATGACCCTCGACTTCTGAGTCTAGCTAGTCTCATTTAGCAAAATGTGCTATAGTTCCATTCATTTACCTGCAAACGACATAATTTTGTTCTTCTTTATGGCTAAATAAAACTCCATTATGCATATGTATACTATATACATACCTACACACACAAGCACACACATATACACACACATTTTATCCCTTTATTTCTTCCCTTCCTCTCTCCCTTTCTTTCTTTCCTTCTTTCTTCAGTATTAGGGATGGAATCCAGGGTGCTCTATCACTGAGTACATCCACAGCTCTTTTTATTTTGAGAGAGATTCTCACTAAGTTGCCAAGGCAGGTCTTGATTTTGCCATCCTTCTGCCTCAGTAGTTGGGATTACGGGGATGCAACCCCCACCCACCTGACCCACTTTTTTTTTAAATTCATTCTTCTGTCAATGGACAGGTTAGTTCCATAATTCAGCTATTATGAACTGTGATTCTATAAATATGGGTCACTAAAGAGTGATATAGTGGGGCTAGGGTTGTAGCTCAGTGGTAGAGTGCTTGCCTAACATGTGTGAGGCCCTGGGTTTGATCCTCAGCACCACATAATAAATAAACAAAGTTAAAAATCCATCAGCAACTAAAAAATATTTTTTAAAAAGAGTGATATAGCTGGGTCATGTGGTAGTTCCATTTCTAGTCTTTTGAGAAACCTCCATACTGATATCCATAATTGTACTAATTTACAATCCCACCAACAGTATATAAGTGTTCCTTTCCCCTTGAATCCTCTTCAGCATTTATAACTATTTATACTCTTGATGATTGTCATTTTAACTACAATGAGATGAAATCTTAGTGTAACTTTGATTTTCATTTCCCTGATGTAAAGATGTTGAACATCTTTTTCATATATATTTTGGCCATTTGAATTTCTTCTTTTGAAGTATTTCCTTTTAAATAAGGAACAAGACAAGGATGTCCACTATCATCACTCTTGTTCAATATAGTACTTGAAATTTAAGCCAGAGCAATTAGAAAAGAGAAAGAAACAAATGGGATACAAATAGAAAAAGAAGTCAAATTATTGCTGTTTGCAGATGAAATGATCCTATACTTAGAAGACCCAAAAAAATCACCTGCAGAAGATTTATAGAGCTGACAAACCAATATTACAAAGTATCAGGCTACAAAATAAACACATAAAAATCAACAGTTTGATATGAACCAATAATTAATCTCCTGAAAAGAAATCAGGAAAACAACTCCATTCACAGCAGCCTCAAAACAAACAACCAAAAAGCCTAGGAATAAATATAACCTAAGATGTAAAAGAGCTTCACAAATAAAATTATACTATATAACACTGAAGAAATAAATTGAAGAAGACACTAGATGACGGAAAGATGGGGAACAGCTAAGCAAGACTTGGAAAATACACACTAGAAGTCCATGAAAAGGTGAAGCACTTACTGATGGGGATGTAATAGACTCAAATGACTTTAAAAATCAGTTTGGCCATTTCTGTTTGTTTGTTTGTTTGTTTGTTTGTTTTGGGTGCTGACGATTGAACCCAGGTCTTGCTTGTGCCAGACAAGCATTCTGCCACTGAGCTACATCCCTGACCCTTTGGCAGTATCTTAAAAAGTCGAACGTAAATCCATCATGTGATCATGATTTTACTCCTAGCTATTTACCCAAGAAAAAGGAAAACACTGTGTTAGTCAATTTGGGCTGCTATAATGAAGTACCCAGAACCTGGTACCGGTAATGCTCCTCCTGAATGTCATTCTGCTTTGTTTCTCTCATAATGCCCACACAGGCCCTGGATCCCTGTAACTACTCCATACACTTTTGTTAAATGAATGTTCAGGACCTAAATGATTAATAGCACATGCAGAAGTCTCTGCATTCGTTTCCTAGGGCTTCCAGAACAAAATACCACAAGCCTGTAGTTTAAAACAATGGAAATGGATTTGCTCTTAGTTCTGTGGAGTAAATCTGGAGCTCAGGAGTTGGGTAGGGTTGATTGACTTCTTTTTGGAGGATCTGGGAGGAAATGCTCCAAACCTCTCTGCTAACGTCTAGTGCCTGTTAGCGATCTTTGGTGTTCCTTGACTTTAGAAGGATCACTCCAATGTCTGCTCCTGTCATCACACAGCCTTCTTCCCTCCTGTGTGTTTCTGTGTTCAAATGTCCCTCTTTTCCTAAGGTCAGCAGTCACTGGATTAGCTCCCCTGCCCCAACCCAGCATAACCTTATCATAGATTGATTATATCATTCAAGACCCTATTTCTAAATAAGGTCATGATCTAAGGTAGCTGAGGTCATAAGTTCAACATATCTAGGATGGTAGGTGGCGGGGACACAGTTCAGCTCACAGCAGTATCCAAAATGGGTAGGAGAAGCCCGGGCCACAGGGAGGAGAGAGATGGGCAGGGAAGGAATCCTAAACTCCACTCCAGCCATTTTTCTTGATATTGCTGATATGCATTTTGCTTTATTGAGCATCTCAGACACATTTTGATCTTATGAGCCCCCTCGTTTTTATATGACTGCTCCACACATACCACATTGTTGCCTGTCAAATTACACGTTTCATTTTTAGGAAGAAATGAGAAATATTCTCCAGAGATTGTGTGGCATCTTCCTTCCTCCATCCAAGCCCCCAGGTCTTATTGATTTGATTCTTGCTCCAGTTTTGACGGAAGTAGGCCGTGTTCCGGCACCCTCAGACACGCAGGAGAGTCAGTGATAAAACTGGGACGGTCCAGTCAAACCAGGACAGATGGTGACCGTGCTTCTCACTGGCTTTGTGGCTCCTCTCCTATCTCCTTATTTGTCTTCTGGAGGGGTGTTCCCTACTGGAAGAGGATGAAGATGCATGTGACATATTTAAAGCTTTGTTTAAAAGCTATGAGAAGTTCCAGCTGGTTTTTATCCAACCTTAACTCTGAGTATTAGTCAAGAAGTAAGGTGGCCTTGTGATTTGGGGAAATTCAAAAGAAACATTTTGTCCTGTAAAGTCCCACCTAACCGCTTAAAACTATGAACTAGGAAAATAATACACTTTATTGTAGTAAATGTAGAGTGACCCCCTATTTTAAATATAAGACCTTGGCTGTTACCTGAATTTGAAGCATCATCTTAGAACCTAAGGTCTCCGAGAGTAGCTTGTGCTCAATGTCTCTGCAGCCTAACTCCTGCCCCTCCTCCTGTTCCAGCCAGGCTTGTGTCCCCAGCTGCTTTTTGAAGATTGTTAGCACATTCTGATTGACAGATTTCATAAGGCTCTCACAACACAGACACTTCACCCCTGAAAATTCTTACATTGTTTAACACATGAGTTTGGGGTGTTCCAGAGCTGGGGCCTTCCAGGAAACTGGATTTCAGACTTGTTGCTCAGAATAACAGGAACAAGTTTATTAAAGGGATAGGAAAAAGGAAAGGGGACTCAAGGGAAAGAGGGAGTCTTCTCAGAAAGGACAGGGACAACACGCCTCTTCTGCACTCCAGTTGTATTGAGTATCCCAGAGAAGTTTCCAGAGAGTCTCACCCAGGCCCACCTCTTGACTTTTGCTTGACAGCAGGATGACATCAGACTTTCAAGTCCTTTCTGCCATGACAGCTCTAGGTAACACTGACCCATTTTAATTGGATTCTTAACCATAAGCTCTATATCTGGCTAAATATGCATATTTCAATATTTATGGCACGTCAATTATACTGCAAAAAAAGCTGTTGTTGTTTTTTTTTTTTTTTTTAAATTGCACATACACAATTAGGTTCTATTTACAGTGTCCAGGAAACCCGATAACATCCCTCTTTTATGGTTAGGAGGAATTGTCCTTATTTCCCCAAGTTTCAGGATCCGGTCCTCCTTCAGGGTAACTTGAGTTCCCCTTATCAACATTATTTGGGGCCTGCATTTCTTCTGCAGTTAACAGGTAGTTTGCCGAGGAATGTGACATTTCCTCTTCACTTAGACCAGGGGGAGCTGCTAGGAAAAGAAAGCATGTGGGGGTCAGCACAGTGGGCCCATTTTATAGAATTATTCTCTTAACCTTGTGTCCCCACCATCCTCATCTGACTATTCACTAATAGGGAGGTACCCTGTATCTGAGCCATAAGGCAGTTTCCTAAAAAGTTAAATATATGTATGCTATATGATCTGGCCATTTTACTCCTACTGCTTACCCAAGAGAAAATAACACATATTATCCCAGTCAGTTTGGGCTACTATAAACCAGGTGGCTTAAACAAATTGCATTTGTTTCTTACAGTTCTGGAAGCTAGGAAGTACAATATCAAGGGGCCAGATGAGAGCCCACTTTTTGGTTTGTAGATGCCATCTTTTTCCTGTGTCTTTATGTGGTGGAAAGAGAGCAGGAAGCTCCCTGGGGTCCCTTTTGTATGAACATTAATTCTATTCATGATCTAATTACTTCCCAAAGGCCCACCTCTTAATACCACAACCTTGGGGATTAGATTTTAGCAAATGATTTGGGAAGAGGGGGAAACACAAATACTTGGTCCATTGAATAAATATTCATACAAAGTCAAGAACACAAATGTTCAAAGAAATTTTATAATAACCCCAAACTGAAAACAACCCAAATGTCCACCAACAGATGAATGGGTAAACAAACTGTATTATTTTCTCACTATGAAATGTCACTCATAAAAGCAAAAACTAATGAATAAATTATTGATGTAGGCTCTGACATGAATGAGTCTCAATTTAAAAAAAAAATAAAAATTACACCAAGAGAACATAAAAACCCTACATCCTCCCCAAACAAAAAGAGTAGGCACTGTATTGTTTCATTTATATAAAATTCTAGAAAATGCAAACTAGCCTATAGTGACAGAAAGCAGACCACTGATTGCCTAGGAAGGAGGGTTAGGGAAAAGTAGAAAGGAAGGATTATAAAGGAACAGGAGAGAAAAACTGGGGTGAAAGAGGTGCTCATTTTCTTGTTTTTGTTGTGGTGATGGCTTTGGGGGTATTACATATGCAAAAACTTATTGAACTATACACTTTAATTTTTTTTTTCTTATTGTTGTTTGTTTTGGTACTAGAAATTAAATCCAGAGGTACTTTACCAGTAAACAAAATTCCCTGACCTTTTATAATTTTATTTTTCAACAGGATCTTGATTATTTGCCCAGGCTAGCCTTGAACTGATGATCCTCCTGCCTCAGCCTCCCATGTCACTAAAATTACAGGCATGCTTTACTATATCTGGCTAAATATGCATATTTCAATATTTATTGCATGTCAATTATACTGCAAAAAAAAAGCTGTGTTTTTTTTTTTTTAAGAAATTGCATATACACATTATGTTCTAGACTTATTTGATTTATCTACAGTGTCCGGGAAACCCGATTATGTCCTTCTGTTTGAAATGTTCCTCTTTCTTGCCTTCCAGGACTCAATTTTCCCAAGTCTCTTCCTGCTGTACTATACAAGTAGTAAGTGGTTCTAGCATTAGCTAAAGAGATTTGAGATTAGATTTCCTTTCTGTGGATTTCTAAGCAGATAGGCTTATTTGTCTACTATTTTTAGTATCCACAATAATCAAAGAAGATCAGGAAAAAACTCTAATCACCCTGCAAATCCAAAGGTCTCAAGAATTTGAGATTTGCTGGCTCCTGTTGCACCAGAACCAGGGGCAGGGGGGTAGATCAGAATGTTTGGGGATTTTGATATTTTTCACATGTGTAAATGTCAGCCTCTAGAAAATAAGAGGAAAAAAAATCAAAAAAGAAGATCCCAAGAATCATCTGCCAATGGACCCAACAGATGATTCTTGGGATCTTCTTTTCTTTGGCTTGACCTTAGCCCTCATCTTCACCTGCTCATACAAGGACAGTGATTTTTTTACAGACTACCCAAGTCCTGTATCTCCTCACACACAGAGCACACAGAAATGGCAACTTGCCGTTCACGCTGCCTTCCAATGATTGAGTAACTTTTATAAGACTTGTGGCCAACTATTTTTAGCTTGCCTGATAGTTACCCAAATACATTACAACACATGCTTATTTAATAATTTACTACATGTGGATTGAATTTCTATAAGAGAAGACAAGAAATCTTCCAGATTATGGAAGATCATGGAACTACAGAGTTTTCCCAGGACTCTGATGCACAAAGCTAGGAAACATCAGCCCAGGCTTTCATCTAAACACCTGAGTCATAATTACTAATCTTTGTAGGAATCAAGTGCTTAGGTATTGACATGCACCTGTCTTGAAATTCTTCTCTTTTGCTAAATAGCAAGTTGTCATCTGTAACCAAGAAATTCAGTTACTACCAAAATTAATGTTTAATTAGTCTTTTTCCAGAAAAATTTCAACTGAGTTTTTCTTTCAAATGGTATCAAAAAGTGGTAACTCCTGGGTTGGGGCTGTAACTCAGTGGTAGAGTGTTTACCTGTGAGGCACTCAGTTCAATTGTCTGCATCACAAAAATAAATAAAATAAAGTCATTGTATCCATCTACAAATTAAAAAAAATGGGAATTCCTAAGACCTTTGATTCAAATAACTCATTCTCCAAATAAAGACCTCCCCTTACTCTGGGGGAGCTGCATTCCTTTTAGCTTCTGGCAAGGAAACAGACACAGTCTGATGGACCCATTCCCTAAGGGCCACGCAGATCCCACCTTATTAGGAGGATGTGTGTGCTCAGATAGAAGAGAATACCACGCATGCACCCATAAAAGGTAGAAGCCATGAGCTCAGGAAGTTGGGAGCCTATGGTTATAAAAAGCAGTTGGCCAAGGGATGCTATTAATTCCCTAATTTATCCAGAGATGTTTATATCATGAACTGGTATTGAAAATGATGGGAGGTTGGAGAGATGAAGCCATTTACAGGGAGAAAAAAGTAACTAAAGACTTTTAGTGTCCTTTAGAAACTAAAGCAATCAATGCCCCCTAAGATCCAGCTTCCCTTTTATGGGTATTCAGAGAACAGCTTCTCTGAAAAGCAAGCAGGCAGGGCTTCCTTCTTCGCTGGTGATAAGAGCCTTAGCCAGTATCTTCAAGAGCTCCTCCAACCCCTAAACCTCAGAAGCAGATATGCTCAAGCGTAAAGAAGGGCTTTGCTAGCAAAATTCTCAGCTCTTTTAAAAATGTCAGTGAAGGGCTGGGGATGTGGCTCAAGCGGTAGTGCGCTCGCCTGGCATGCGTGCGGCCCGGGTTCGAGCCTCAGCACCACATACAGACAAAGATGTTGTGTCTGACGAAACTAAAAATAAATAAATAAATAAAAATTTTAAAAAAAAGAAGGGCTTTGCTGCAATGTCAGAGCCAAGATAGTTTCTTAACTATGAAAGCAAGAGAGAAGGGCCCAAGGTGGTCCTGCTGGCATAGCTAACATAGTGGGTATATATACATTTTGAAAGAAATCATTCTTCAAACACTGTAGCTAATGTAAAGGAAAAAAAAATAGGATGTTGTGGGGCAAATTTCATCAACATAGATAGTCCAATCTGAGTAACTGAGAAATCATTCTTTAAAAGTTGAAATTAGGGCTGGGGCTGTAGCTCAGTGGTAGAGCCCTTGCATGGCATGTGTGAGACACTGGGTTCGATCCTCAGCACCACATAAAAATAAACAAATAAAGTAAAAGCATTCTGTCCATCTACAACGCCAAAAAAAATTTTTTTTAAAGTTGAAATTAGTTAATTATCTGTGTGTTCACGTAAACTCATTGAAATCTCTCACACATCAGTTTTTCCTATACAAGCAGTATATGAGAGGAAGTTAAGACAGAGAGGAGTCGATTGCACAAGACTGTCTGACTGGTAGTGGAAGAGCATGGGTCCAGGCTTTTCAACAACACTCCTGGTAGTCTGTGGAGCCTATGGAGTGTGGCTTGTGCTTTTGTTAATTTGTTGGGGCCTCAGGAAGGGGGTGCCTGGTTAATGAGGGTTGTCTGTGGTATATAAATAATATTTTACCGTTTACTGAAATATTTTATGTATGTGTTTTCACGGAGAGCTGAACTACCTAGTCCAGGCACAGAGATCCCTGCCAAGAGGACACCTAAAACCAAGTGGGGAGTGGAGTTAGGAGTATGCATTCTGGTCCCTGCTCTATCACCTTGGGGTGTGTGACTTAGGACAAGTATAGCCTCTCTGAGCTAATTTTCTTTATCCATTCATCGAGTCCTGTCTCTTCATGTTTTTTTATTAGAGGAATGAGGCTGTACTTTTTAGCTAAGTTCCAATTATAGTCATTCCTCAGTCTCCACCGGGAGTGATTCTGCTATGCCCCATGGATATCAAAATCCGGGAGAAGCTCAAGTCCTTTCTATAAAGTGGGGTGGTATTTACATATCACCTGTGCAATCCTCCCATATACTTCAAATCATCCTAAGTAACTTATAATATTCAAAACAATGTAAGTGTTTGTAAATAATTGTTATACTATATTGCTTAGGGAAGGATGACAACGTCCTATACATATTCAGTACAAATTTTTAATTTTTAAAAAATATTTTTGTCCATGGTTGGTTGAATCCACAGATGTGAGACCCACAGATCTGAAACACTGACTGCACTAGTGTTGGCCTGTCCTTTGTTCCCATTATGATTTTCTGCCTCGCTACTTGATTTATAGCAATTTGATGAACATTTATTGTACCCCTGTGCTAAGCACTGGGTGAATGAGAGTGAGAAATTACTTGTCTTAAGACAGAAACTCTGTCAAGGAACACAACCATTAATGAAGGGTTCAGAAAAATACACACCCAAGTGCAGCAAGAGTTGGCCAGTCACTAGAGCAGAGTAGGAGGGGATGGAGGGACCAAGGAAGAAATACACTTTTTGAAGATAGAAAATATTTTATCCAGGAAATGACACTTAAGTAGTCTTGAAAGATGTGCAGCAGGCCTTCCAGGAGTCAAGAGAATAGAAGGATGTGGAGAACGTGAGAGAAGAGAGGTTGGAGAAAAAGATGAGGGTTGATCGTGAATGTCCTTAGATGACATGTGAACTTCACTTAGAGGCATTGAGAGAAATCTTTATAAAATGGTTTTAACTTCTGATCTCATGTATGTTAATTCTCTTTCTGTAGAGCAATTCCATAGGATCTCTAATTGTATATACCCTATCTCCTAACAGAACGTTACAACCAGCCTGACTACATCTTTGGCAAGTAGAATATTCTGATTTGAAATTGTTAAGAGGTGTGGCTAGTGTTAGAAGCAATGAGTCTCGCCAGGCACTGTGGTGCAAACCTGAAATCCCAGCCATTTGGGAGGCTGCGGAAGGAGGATCCTAAGTTTGAGCCTCAGCAACTTAGCAAGACCCTGCCTCAAATATAAATAAATAAATAAATAGGGATGAGGATGTAGCTCGGTGATAAAACATCCCTGAATTTAATCAGCAGTGCAAAAATAAAAAAGGCAACACATCTCAAGGAAGCAATATTCCTCCAGTGAGAAGCAGAATGCTATTTACTATTTATATACAAATTTCTCAGGATTACAAATCTCCTTGCATTGGTCTTTTAAAAATAGGTGACCACAAGAGGGAGCCAGACTTCACCTTTCTTGCTTAATAAAAGGCCTTTGAATGTTGCAAAGTACAAGAGGTCACAGTCCACGGGGCACCAACTCTTGCTATTTACTTTAAATTGCAAGCAAATATTTTCATGTTATTTTGTACAAATGTGAATATTGATTTGTTTCCCAAACTCCAGTTGCTTCTTGCAATTGGATTCAGGTTCAATATTCAAGGACTGAGGAATCAAATAATGAAACTTCTAGACCATCTATCTGATACTCATCTTTCAGGCTGAGTAGCCGATATCTGCTGATAGATACCTCATTCATTTATTTATTCATCCATTAACAAATTTTTCTTCAGGTTTTATTATATGTTAGGCAAGTTACCAGATGTTGAAATACATATACACATAAGTAAAGACAAGAATTGTTATGATTTGTATATGAGATGTCCCCCAAGAGCTCATATGTGAGACCATGTAAGAAAGTTCAGAGGTGAAATGACTGTGTTGTGAGAGCCTTCACCTAATCAGGGCTTTAATTCACTCTATGGATTAACTGGGTGGTAACTGTGGGTCAGCAGGCTGTGAGTGGAGGAAGTGGGTCACTGGAGGCGTGCCTTTGGGGTATATATTTTGTCCCTGTTGAGCAGAGCTCTCTCTCTCTCTCTCTCTCTCTCTGCTTCCTGGGCTACTCTCCCTCACTGTGCCCTTCCACTGTGCTGTTCTGCCTCACCTCAGGCCTAGAGCAATGGAGCCAGCTGCCTTTGGACTGAGACTGCCTAGAAGATAAATAAGCTTTTCCTCCTCTTAAATTGTTCTTATCAGGTCTTGTGGTCACAGCAGTGAAAAAGCTGACTAAAACACAGATCTTGCTCTCCAGGAGCTTATTATTGGGAAAGAACCAGACGAACGAACAAGAAAATGTACTCAGGAGTGTACTTCAGTGCAACCCTAGGCAAGGGCCCGGAGTCACCTGTGTCCCATCAGGCTGCTGCGGGAAGAATAGGGACCTGGGAAGCTTCTCCAGCTTTGGTTGGCTGTGGCCAGGCCTCTGGCTGAGAGCTTTCTCTCTTTTTTTTTTTTTTCTTTTTTTTTTAGATGTTGATGGACCTTTATTTTATATATTTATATATGGTGCTGAGAATTGAACCCAGGGCCTCACACACACTAGGCAAGTTCTATACCACTGAGCTACAACCCCAGCCCTTCCCCAACTTTTATTTTAACATGTTGGAAATGGAATCCAGGGACACTCCAGTCCTAAACCATTTTCAATGTACAATTCAGTGACATTAAGTAGATTCCTATTCTGTGTGACTGTTATCCCCATCTGGGCTTTCTCATCATTCCAACTAAAATTCTGTGCCCCTCAAACAGTAACTCCTTATGCCTTCTTTGCCCGGTCCTTGGCACCCACCATTCTTCTTGTCTCTATGAATTTGACCACAGTAGGCATCTCATAAGTAGACACATACAGTGTTTGTGCTCTGTGAATGGCCTATTTCATCATCATGGTGTCTTCAAGATTCCTCCATGTTGTAGCATCTGCTAGAATTCCCCACCTTTTCCCGGTCGAGTTACATTCCATTGCGTGTATCTGGCAAGCTCCTTTTGAAGTGTCCGTTTATGACCCCACCAACTGCTCAGTGGGGAGAAGCAAAGCCCTGGGGGATCACGCTTGCTCACTTCTCTCTGGATCCAGGAGGCCAGCTTCGAACTCGGTATTCACAGGGCTTCGCTCCTCCCACTCATAAGATAGACTTCAGTTCCCACTGTCAGTCCTTCATTCGTGCTTTGGTGACAGAATACCATGGACTGGAGAGTTTATAAACAACAAAAATGTGTTGTTCTCCAGTGGGAGGTTGGAAAATCCAAGATCAAGGCATCAGCAGATTTGGCATCTGGTAGGACCAAATTTCTGTTTCTCTAAACAGCTGTCTTCTCCCTATGTCCTCTGATGGTGGAAGGGGTAAGGCACTCTGTGGGATCTCTTTGATAAGGTCACTAATCCCGTCTATAGGGTTCACAATCTAGTTGCCTCCCAAGGGTCTCACTTCTCACCCCATTACCTTGGGTGTCAGGATTTCACCATCTGAATTTGGGGAAGCCATATTCAGACCAGAACACCTATCTATGAAATCACTCCTTGTCTTCTTGTTGGTTGAGCAGGAATCCTGTCTCTTCCCCTGGATGGTGAGAACACATGCTGTCACCCAAGGAGCCCAGACAGGGAAGACCAAGGGCATGAAGACACACTGCTCCCTTTCCTCCTCTACCTGAGCAGGCAGCAGCATGAGAGGCCAGAACTGAATGGGCTTGTGTGTCCAGGGTGTTTGGAACCTGAATATTCCATTCATGCAGTTTATCGGAGACCAGAAAATCGAGTATGGAAAATGTGGTCTTAATTACTACCATGCAAAATCGTTCAGTGATGTGGTTGTGAGGAATTAGATTTCTGGAAGAAGGAGAAAATCAAAGCCAGTTTATTCAAATAGAATTTTATGCCTTGCTCAAATGTAGACCAGAGGCATATAGGTGACTGTTGGCTCAAAGCATCACTGTTGGAAACCAGACAAGGAATATATTGACTTTGAGAGCATTTGCCAAACCTACTCACAATAAAATAATATGGTTTCATTTTCAAAGGGCCTCCCATGTGAGGCTTTCTCGGAGGTTTGCAAAGCCTAAATCCCTGCTCGGCTTGAAAACTTTCTGGAAGTATAGCGTGAAAAGCAGACTTGGGGTCTGGACCCAGTTCACTGCTAGGCCAAAGAATTTCACATTCAGAATAAAGGACCCCATTGATACAAGGCTCCACTCTTTCCCTAATTGAAATAGACTAATAACATAGAATTTTGTATTAACACACTCACGATGCAAAAAAAGCATAAAATGCATCAGGTTGTTGGAATAGAAAACAGATGGCCAGGCTTTTGCCCTCCTTTCTTAGAGCCTGATCTCGTGGGTAAGTGTCCCAGGAATAGGGTGTGCAGCCTCTGAAATCAGACTGACCCCAGTTCAGTTTTTCCCACAAGGGCAGACCTGGCTCAGCTTGTTGAATTCTCTAAGGTTGGGTTTTCAGTGAGATGGAAATAATAATAGAATCTCTATCGTATAGTTTTATGGGAATAAATCAAAATGCGATATAAAGCCCTCAGGAGGGTATTATTGTTGTTAGATGGCTTTGGGATTGGGTCTTTTTCCTCTTAGACTTCTAGTCTCAAAGCAGATACAAGGAGGGAGGCAGCATATAAGAGAGAAAAACAGCAGGCACTGCCCCGAGGTCATTGCCTGACCTCTTAGGCAACAGCACAGGTTGATCCTCTGTACTACAGTGATGAAGTAGGTACGACCTTTTCCCCAACCATGTGAGTCTACTGGACACTTTTTTCAGTTTCCAAAGCCAAAGTAACTTTGATGCTGGGCCCACCTGGGAGGCAGTCAATGGGATCTTAGTCTTCTTCAATTTTTTTTGGTTTTTTTTTTTTTTGGTTGTTATTCTTTTTAAATATACATGACAGTAGAGTGGGGTTTTTTATTTTTTTGATTTTTAGTTGTAGGTAAGCACAATACCTTTATTTTATTTATTTATTTTTATGTGGCACTAAAGATTGAGCCCAGTACCTCGCAGGTGCTGGGCGAGTGCTCTACTGCTAAGCCACAACTCCAGCCCCTAGAGTGTGTTTTGACATATTAAATATACACAGAGTATGACTTATTCTAATTAGGATTCCATTCTTTTTAATATTTATTTTTTAGTTGTAGTTGGACACAATACCTTTACCTTATTTATTTATATATGGTGCTGAGGATCAAACCCAGGGCCTTGAATGTGCCAGGCAAGCGCTCTATTGCTGAGCCACAACCCGAGCATAGGAAAGTTATGTCTGATTCACTCACAATCTTTCCTATTCCTATCCCCCATCCCTTCCCTTCATTCCCCTTTGTCTAATTCAATGACTCCACCTACTTATTTCTTCTTGTGGAGTGCCTGTTCACTTCCCTTGACCGTTTATTGATTGGGCTATTTGGGGTTCTTCATTGGTTGGTTGGTTTGGTGTTAAGATTCTTGAGTTCTTTATATGACCTGGAGATTACTGGTGTCTCTGAGGTGCAGGTGGCAAAGACTTTCTTCAGTTCTGTAGGCTCTCTCTTCACCTTCTTAGTCTCCTTGGGAGTCTCCTCCCTCCCTCAGAAGCATTTGAGAAAGGGCCCTGTATCTTCAATTCATGAGCTGTGCAGGATCCTCTGTCCATGTCCCTTGAAGATGGTCAGTGTGATTCTTCTTTGCCAGTTGAGCATAGCATTTGTTCGGGAGGTGAAGAGCTCTAGTGTAGTTGTCCACCCACCATTGGTGTCCATCCAGACACTTCTTTCTAAGGCTCAATCACCCCGTACAAGTGATGCCAGGGTCAGGACTCAGGCATCAGTGCTTCGTCCCTATCCATATTCCAGACTCAGGAAAAGCCCTCTCCTCTCACTCTTCTCACAGCTTTCACAACTTTCCACCTTAAGGACACTCCCTCCTTCTTTCCTTTCTAGGAAGATAGGGCAAAATTCCTGATAAACCCTTTAAGAGCAAATTCCAGGAAGGAGACAATAGTAGTGGGTTCATCTCCAAGAAATATTTGCTTTGGGGCTTAAAGCAAAAAGCACACTTCTAGAATCAAAGGAGAAGGTAAAGATCCAATAAAAATACAGCACAACTTACATCCCCATGCCTAGTACTTTCCAGAGAGTTGAACTTGCCTGAGGATTCTTCTTTTATTATCATCAATTCTATTTGGGCAATTGAAATAGATTCACGTTATATTATCATCAGTTCTTTTCCCAATGTTTTAGCTCATACAATATTTGAGATTTGTCTTAGCTAAACTAAGACCCAACCCAACCTACTACATTTGGGCTTTTTGAAACAATAACTCCCCTGTCAAGAGGGTCTCTTCCAGCTACCATGAATCATACCAGGAGTATCAACATCATATGATGTGTGTTCCAAAATAGCTTTTCTCACAGGGCAGTGAGACAGAGAGGACCGTAGTCCCCAGATCTTGCCATTGCACCTAGATGAAGATCATAACTTAAGAGGCATCCAGCGCCATAGATTCATCTCAGCAGAGGGACTTTCCCTCTCTGTGTTCTCATTTGTATGAGGCAAGTGTGGGGAAGCGGCCATCAGGAACACCTAGCCTGCATGGCCAACCAGTTACAGACGAGCCTCAGAACACCAGATCCGCTGCATGAGGGGGAATTTAGAGCAGTTGGGGTCCAGGAGATCCATGGACTATCCCAACCACCTCCCTCCACTGGCACACACACAGCAACTTGGAGATGGAGGAAGCCACCTATCCAGCTTGGGTGAGCCTCTCCTTTGGAAAAAAGACAATCCCTGGGGTCCTGTGTAGCATGCAAATTTTTGTGACTTTCATAACATGGCTCCTTGAATAACCATAAAATTACTTCCTGACTTCCATTTTTGCCTTCAGAGATGCCAGGGTGAGATAATTCTATCAAAATGGGAAGGCTGACTAGTGTCCTACACAAGTCTGCTTCACCTGGATCCTTTCTGTTATCGTGGCTGATTCTATCCCTTTAATCCTCTCCACAACGTTTTAAATTTTTTCTGGAATCACCAGTTGAATAGTCATCCTATTCAAAATGGGTTTCTCCTATTAGCAGCATTCCTGGAAGCTTGGTAGAAATGCAGACTCTCAAACCCTACCCAACCTACTAAATTTGAATCTGCTTTTTAACAAGGTGCTCAGTGATTCATATGCACATAAAGTTTGGGAAGCATAGTAGGGCTTCTCAAACTGTCAGTAGAAAAGAACCAGTTTTCTAGATTTCCAGTCCAAAGAAGACCAGCACTTTTATAAAATAGCTAGCATGACTTATAGGAAAAAATTAATTTTAAAATCCATGAAATAAATAAGCTTCATTTTTAAAAGAAATAGAGTCTAAGGAGACAAAATTACATTTCAATAAAAATAATTAGAACAAGAACATAATAATAAAAATAAAGAGTTCCACAAATTATACTGGTATATTGAAAACATGGATTTAGGAAACTAATAACAAGAATCAGTTTAAAACTTTGTAAATATTAAACCCACTTTGCTAGAATTTATTGACACATGAACTTATTTTTTTTAATAGAAAAGTCATAGTGCATCTTGGTTTGCTTACATGCTAGGGGATCACTTTGAATTCTGCATTTCCTAACTACAAACAGAATATAGCATTTTCTGGTTTTGAAGCATAGAGCCAGCCCCAAAGATAACACATTATTTAAAAAGACCCAAGGCAATGAATTTCATCTCAAATGGAGAAGAAAGAAAGAAAGAACTGTGCAAACAAATTTAAAGCTACTTTTTTTGTGTGTGGGTGTTACAAAATATGGCTTTTAATAAAACCTGATGCAAACACCAATAACTTCAGAAAAGAGTTTGGATGGAAAAAAGAAAGTTATTTCATTTAGGAAAAAAAATCATTATCTTTTTCCTAATCCTCAACACACACAGTTTAAACATATAACAGTGGCTATAATACTTTTTACAATTCCTATGTACAAGAGCAATAAATAACAAGATCTAAATACAATTACATTTTTAAACATTAGGTCAAAATTTTACATAAAAATACCATTCTACTTCCCCCACCCCAAATTTCTAAAATATCACATACTTTCCTCAACATCTGCAGGCATCCAGGAATTTATATATATATATAGTCAATGGACCTTTATTTTATTTATTTATTTTTATGTGGTGCTGAGGATCGAACCAGGTGCCTTACACATGCTAAACAAGTGCTCTGCCTCTGAGCCACAACCCCAGGCCCCCCATCCAGGAACTTTTTGGAGATTTGCATATGAGCTTAATTCCTAATCCCTTGTCCTTTGGGTTCAGTGACTAAAAATCAAAATCACCATAAATGATGGTTCACTTGAAGTCAGAGGAGAGACCCTGGTTCAGTTGCTCTCATAGGATGGAAACAGGGCTGCACCAACTAGCTCCATGCAGGAGGGACAAGCGAAGGACCTCATTAAGCAGTCATCTGCACAGGCCAGGTGACAGATCTGCATGCACAACAGAAATCAAATTGGATCCCCATAAACAACGCTCATCATTCGGCTCAAACACTCCAGGGTCGTTTTCCTTGATCCATCCCCTGCAGGGTCATTTCCTTCTCTGGGCAGATGCTGTAGAAGGCCTGTTTTTTTGCACCATCCTGATTCCTTCCTCTTCAGTTAGCTGCGCTACTAGCTGAGTCGGGCCAGGGGTTGGGTGATGATAATGGGTGATAAGCTGGAACTGGATCTTGCATCCCCTGATACACCCCATCCCCTTGCCAAAGCGAGCCAGGCCTGACTGAGACTCGTGAAGCAGGGAGAGGTCATCCGAGGTGGGGGATCTGAGGCAGTTCCCCATCTCCTGGGGCTGCTGCATGTGATCTGGGGTGAGAGAAAGCAATGATGGTAAGGTGGGGATCCCACTGCGCCTCTAGCTCTTGAGGGGGGGGCTCAATGCCTAGCTGTGGACTTCTGGGGTTCTGGTCATTTTCTCCTTCCAAGTGGCTATGGGGCCAGTGGGGAATCAAACACTCTCTCCCTGTATCCCTCCACCAGAGCAGCTGTGGCCACTGAGCTGCTGGGCCTAATCCAGGTCTGGAGGAGGATACCACTGTGGCCCCGTCTCACCTGCTGCTTCTGAAGCCCAGGTGGAGCCTTATCTTCCAGTTTACAACTTTTTGTTGTGTTGCACTTAAACCTAAACAAATAATTATGAATGCAATTGTTCCCCGTAGCAAGTGCTTCTACTGTACTCTCAAGGAATATCATGTGTATTAACATGATATTAATCTTTTTAATATGACAACTCTATTTTGTTCCTCCTTATTAACTAAGTTTCATAGTAACACTATTCACAGGGAATAATGTATATCTAACCTATTTCTATGTTTTGCTTTAATAGCATACATAATAGAAAAAACCATATAGCCTCAAAGAAATACATTGAGAGGAATGGAAGATGAGATTTCAAAGGGGTTTCAGTAAGAGAATAAAGCATGTGGTGCTGTATTTTCAAAAGGTCGTCTCTAGCACTTCATCAGTATCAAGTTCTAACAAATTTACGTTTGAAATGTAAATGATATCCATTGGAAATGGATCCCAGGTTTTGTACTTTGGGGTTGTAGGTGGCAAACTTAACATAAAAACACCATATGCTATAATATCTCAGAAAGAAGAGTCTTGCAAAAGGATGTTATGAAAATCACAAGTCCCATCTAAACACAAATGGAACTTGTGTCAAAATTTTATTTAACCCACTAATTAAGGAGGGAACCAGTAAGATGTCATAACCAGTTCAAAGAAGAATTCAAATAACCACACACATACAGGCAGATAAGGACTGCTGAGATGAATTTCAAAATAGATGCATAACTGGACCAGGCAATGATCAGTTGCCTTCCACTATACATACTTTATTTGCATTTCTTAAGATAAGGATTGCTTGCATTATCATTAGTTTTCTACAACTGATAGAGTTCTCACATAGCTCAAGACAATGAAAGATAGAGAAAACCTGGAAGAACTGTTGGACTTATATAATCTGTTTTTTTCTCATTCTAATTTTTTTCTCATTCTCACTTAATTCATTAAGTGTTTCTAATTTTCCCAGCTATCCTAGCTCCAACAGTCAGATTTGATCAGTTTAAGCCACTTGACGGTAATTCCAGTCCCCTTTCCAGATGAATGCTGTAGAGGTGGGAATGTGACCCAGTTCTGTCCAGTAATGTACAAGAGGAGTCTTGGAATGGAGGAGTGGTAAGTTTTCACTGGAAGAGATGACTCTTTTCTGTCCTGAGGATATCATCTGAATGTTGTGCCTCAAGCACCTCACCGGGGGCTTCCATGAGGGTTAGTCCAGCCTAAGGAAGAGGCCATTATCAAGGAATCCATGGAGAGTAGAAACTGCAGTCCAGGAACTGCCCTATTTCTGGGCTTCTGGGCTTCTTTTGTTACCTAACATAAGAAGCTTTCTGATTGCTTAAGCCAATTTTGTTTCTTGGGGTTGACAGTCCCATTTTACACTACCCTCCCGATCAGATCATCTTTATTCTCTTCAAAGGCTGAAAGGTGTGGCAGACACCCCACTAAATGGATGAGTCAGAAGAGACAGAAGTCCCAAGTCCTCTCCATATTAGCCATGTGAACTTGGGCAAGTTACTGCGATTCTAAACTGCAGTTTCCTGTTCTGATAAAGAAGGATGTTACCCAACTTGTTGAGCTTTTACAGAAGATTGAAAGAGGTGATGTGTGTTAACCAAGCAGTATAATTTTCCTTATTGTTTATAAAATACCATCAGGAGATTCACTGGACTGGCAGACTCCAGGGGGTCCAATACCAGGTTCATGGTCCAACATTTTCTCTCCCCCTCTGCTTTTGCTTCTAAACATTTTCAAGTTTTATCTATTTTGAATAGTTCTTTCTTTCTTTCTTTCTTTTATTTTTTATTTATTTATTTATTTATTTAGGTACTAGGGATTGAACTAAGGACACTTGACCACAGAGCCACAATCCCAGCCCTATTTGGTATTTTATTTAGAGACAGGGTCTCACTGAGTTGCTTAGTACCTCACTTTTGCTGAGGCTGGCTTTGAACTCTTGATACTCACGCCTCAGCTTCCTGAGCCACTGGGAATACAGGCTTGTGCCACCGTGCCTAGAGAGTGGTTCTTTCTTTAAGCCTACAGGCCATCTAGTTTCTCTTCTTTTTCTGTCTCCCTTAAGGAACAATATAGAGGAAAATGTATTTTCTGGGACCCTTCTCATACAGTCTGGCATTGGTTGGAAGAGCAACTTTGGTAGGTGACTTGGATTGGGAGTGTTATGGTGTGCGTGAGAATTACAAACCACCATGCATATTAAGCCAAACTGAAGGGGGACAAAAAGGTCTTTTAATGAGCCAGGAAAGCAGCTGGGAGCAGCCTCACAGCCTCATGTCTTAAAGATTTCCCCAGCATTTGAATTTTGGAAGTACAGAGTTTATAAAAGCAAAACCCACAAAAACCACAAGAACAATTGAGGCACATATAGGTCAGAAAGACCCTGTTGAGACATATTTTGATTACATGAGAGAATTGTTTTGATTATACATTTTAGAGTCATTTTGTTATACATCAGGGCCATAGTCAGGGAAAGGGAAGGTCCTGCTGTACTGTCAACATAGATACAGCTGTCAGGAGGCCCAAAAGAAAACATTTTACAGTGGAGTCGGATCCGAACAAAATGGAGTTACTTTGGTTCCATTTCATTTCAGGACTGCAGGCAGAAAGAACTTTCAAGTTTGGTTCTCAAGTAACATGCTAAATCCCTGGATTTCAAGAACCTGTTGAGGACAATCTGAGCACTGTGCAGACAGGGCTGAGGAGGTGGCTAGAAGAGCTGGTGATTGACAGAACCATTGACCCAGGAGAATTCATGAAGCTCTGTGCTTAGGAGGCTATGACTGATGCTTTTTCTGTATTTTGCTTACAAAACACTCAGTAAATTCTGCTTTGCTCATTGCACCTTTGGGTGCTTAGTAGGTTAGTTTGGAAACCTCCCAAGAGACACTCTGAACTTTGACAAAATTGACAGGAGGTGGCAGTAGACACTGGTTAAGGAGTAACCAGACACCTAGAAAGATAGTTCTATCTTCCCTTTACCTCGTCATTTATTAACTGCTAGTCAGCTCTTTCCTCAGCAGCAACTCAAGGATCTTCTTGCTCACATTCTCTGTCATTGGCCCCACTTCCTCTGTGGGCCTCAGGTCTCTAGTCTTTCTGCTATCCAGGCTCCCAGCTTGAACCATCAGAAGAAACTGCACATTGCAAAATGGTTACTCATGGTAGTATAAATTTGTTGAGAATTTATATGTATTGATCTTGGTGCTAGGTTCCTGCCCACCTAATTTCACTGAATCTTTTCTACAGCTCTGCATGGGAAACTCTATTATTGTTGCTTCATCACAGAAAGTGAACTGAGATTCTCTGACTTGGTACTTCCTGGGCTAGAACTATTGCTCCCAAGGAGGTGGTGGTTAAAGTCAAGAAGGTAGATAAGGCAGTAGTACTACGACGAAGGGCCTGACTGCTGACGTTGCCATCTGCCTTCCTTACTTTGCTGCCAGTTTCATTTAAAAATTGAATACATGTGGGTTGGGGATGTAGCTCAGCAGCAGAGCACTTGCCTAGCTTGTGCAAAGCCCTGGGTTCGGTGCCCAGCACAGCAACAAATAAATAAATAAATGTTGAATGTGTGTAAGTTATTAAAATTGCCTAAGGTTGACTTTTAGTTTATCTCCCCTTTCAGCCTAAGAATAATTGTGAAGCAATAACCTTGCCATAGAAAAGTAAAAGTTGGACTGATTATTATTTTGTTATTTCCATTTGTTGATCTTATTTTCTGTTTTATACTATTTTGAGATTACTGTAGATTACATGCCAGTGTAGAGGTCAGTGGCAGAATAAAAGTTCCACTTTGTTTAATTCCTCTAAATATTAAAGGAATGGAGAAGGTGAGTTGCTTGAATATTAGAAATTCCATTGAGAGCAAAAATCATACTAGGAAACAAATAGTTATGCTTTCTATCTTAAAATCAGTTTGCTAATATTGTACAGTATAAAAACTACTAACATTTTGGTAGGCATATGTATTTATCATATTTTGGCTTAAAAAAAACATGTTTTATACGTGTGAGAGGTGTTGTTATTATTATTATTATTATTTTACTACTACTACTACTACTACTTCTGTACCAGGGATTGAACCCAGGTACCCTTAACCACTGAGCCACATCCTTAGCTCTTTTTAAAAATTATATTTTATTTAGAAACAGGGTCTCACTAAGTTGCTTAGAGCATCACTAAGCTGCTGAGGCTGGCTTTGAACTTGAGATTCTCCTACCCCAGCCTCCTCAGCCTCTGAGATGACAGGTATGTGCCACTGCGTCCAACATGTGAGAGTTTATAATGAGTTTTTATCTTTCTATTTTCTCTAATTTTTTATAATTTTTTTATTGTAGTGCTGGGGATCGAACCCAGGGCCTTTCACATGTGAGACAAGCACTCTACCAGCTGAGCTGCATCCCCAGCCCCCCTAATTTGATTTTGTTAGTAAAATTGTTATTCTGTAATTCCTTTACTGTATTGTGTTAAAAGTATAAAAAGAAACTATGGGATAGACTCTTATTAACTGATTTCAAGACTCACTTTTTTAAAAAAATATATATTTTTTAGTTGTAGTTGGACACGATACCTTTATTTATTTATCTATTTTTATATGGTGCTGAAGATTGAACCCAGGGCCTCGCAGTACTAGGCAAGTGCTCTACCACTGAGCACAACCCTAGCCCTCAAGACTCACTTTCAAACCACAGTAGTCAAGGGAGTATAGTTTTAGAAAAAAGATAGAACAACCGGACAGAAGAGAATCTAAACATAGTTGTAAATTGTTTCTGACAAAGATTGGAAAGCAACACACAGTACAAAGGAAAGTCTTTTCAATAAATTTGCAGGAATATTATCCATGTGCAAAAAAATGAATGATCCCTATCTAGCTCCATAAATAGAAAACAACACAAAGTGTACCATGGATCTAAATATAAAACTTGTAACTCTAAAACTTTTATGAGAAAATAGAGGAGAAAAATCTCTGTGGCCTGGGTTAGAAACATACATATTAGAAATTACACAAAAAGCCCTATCCATGGACAAAAAGCCTTATTGAACTTTAAGAACCTCTACATTTTGAAAGAGTTTGTAAAGATAATTAAAAGGCAAGTCATACTGGGAGAAAACATTTACAAATTACATAGTGACAAAAGACATTCATCCCGAATGTATAAAGAATTCTCAAAACTCAACAGTAGAAAAGTATATTTTTAAAAAATGGAGAAAAAAACTTGATCAGATACTTGACCAAGGAAGGTAGATGAATGGTTAGTAAGTACATGAAAAGGTGGTGACCACTAACACCATTAGGCATCAGGAAAACACAAATTAAAACTACAATGAGGTACACACCTATTCACATAACTAGAATTCAAAAACAAAGCCAGTATCCTGCAACACCAATCACAGGGCAGGTGAGGAGTGGCCAGGATTCTCTGGTACTGCTGGTGGAAATGCAGAATGGTTGACCACTTCAGAAAAGAATTTGGTAGCTTCTTATAAAGTTAAGTACACATGCTTATCAGATGGTCTAGAAATCTCACTTCTAAGCATTCATCTGTGAAATGAAAATTTATGTTCACGTAAAAAACTATATGTGAATATTTACAATGATTTTATTTATAATTGCCCCAAACTAGAAACAAACACAAATTTCTCTGAACTGGGTAACAGATAAATTATACCATAAGTGTCCATGAGTGGATATCAGTTCATCTACCCAAGTCTCTATGTAGAACCCCAGGTGTTTATGGTATTTTTGCAAAAAAAATTTATTTTTTATGCAAACAAATTTGTCAAATTTCACCTTGCCAGTTTATGTTTTCGAGATTGTGTTTGAGAAGTTCTTTGCCACTTCATGCCACAAAATAGGAAACAGCATAGATGGGCAACCACATACCCCAGAAGGATGAAAAATGGATTAACACACACGCTCATGGGGCTGTCTGTGGTACAAGAGATTGAACCCAGAGCCTGGTGCATGCTAAGCAAGTGCTCTACCTCTGAGCTACATTTCTGGCCCTTTAAAAATTTTTATTTTGAGTTAGGGTCTCAATAAGTTACCCGGCCTGGCCCCAGTCAAATTTGTGATCTTCCTGCTTCGGTCTCCTGAGTAGCTGGGATTATAGGTATACCCCTCTGTGGCCACTGACTTGTGAGATTCATAATATACTGGACCCTTAAATGAAAGTGCAAAGCAGGTCCACCCTTACCCCCGATTACCCTGAATACTCACTGAGGAATTATTGTGATGAGAAATATGGTTTTTATATTTCTATTTAAAGATATTATATTTTTATGTTTTGATTTCTTGTAAGAATATTCTTATGCTTGATCTCTTCGCTACAGCATATTAATCATGCCCATGTACATTTTACAGATAAGCTTTGGGATCAGACAGCTTTCAGATCAGATCGCCTTCCCAAGCTTTTACGGCTAGGTAGTGCACCTCCAGGTAATTCAGCTCTAAGTATCAGAGACTCAATTTTTCCCCATAAAACTGGTTTTTCTCTCCTTTCTCTTCCATTTTAATTCCTTTTCTCAGAATCTGAAATCTTTCCATTAACTTCCCTTTCAGTTTAATATTCATTGGAGGGATTTATGTCTGAAGAATGAGGTGTCAAAAGCAAAATTTAGTGTTATGTCTTTAAAATGATCTCTTTCTGATCTGAATGGTACTTATCAAAGGGCATACTTAGGATAAAGCCACAATTCTTCTCTATCCACGGAAAGATCTGGGCTCAGTGATGGCGAGTACTCCCAGAGAAAGCAAGGATGATGGACTCCTAAAGAAGAATTTAAGTTTAACACCAAGAAGAACTTTCATCCTTATATGCTCAGATGAAAACATTGTGAAGAAATATTCATGTGAAATAGTCTATGAACAATTTGAAGACACTGGCAAGTGTTGACTAGCTATTATGACTCCTGGGAAGTAAGATTGTTTTCCAGTCTTTATAACACGATTCCATAATCATCCCATGAGGTAGGTAATTGTAACAATTTAAGACACGAGGAAACTGGCAGATGAAGTAACTTGACAGGTTGTAGTAACCTCTGGACACACCTCCAGGAATTGTGTTAGGCAATAGGTGATCAAGTCGTCCTGATAGGAGTGATTCAGAGAGATGGGATGGGTCTTGATCCGCAGGACTCCACCTGGACTAGAAGGAAATCCAGTTCTCTTAGTCATGAAATCCAGATAGTCATGTGCTCAGGGCTATGAAGGAGTTAAAAAAGAACCAGGAATACAAATAAAATCTAGATGTCCTTCAGAATGCATCATGATAACAGATCCACACACATGCAAACACATACAGAGAGATCTATCTATCTATCTATATTAATCCAGAAAGCAGAAGATAAGTGAAAACAGTTAAGAAGCAGAGAACTAATTAATTCATAGAGGCAGTTTTTGAGGATCCACTCAGGAACAACTGGACATGGGGAAGGAGAGAATTCATCAACCTGCAGGTGTTCGGAGTTCAGAGATTCTACTTGACAAGTGAATTCCTCACCATCCGATACAGCACCCATTTCTCAACGATGATCTTAGGGCCTGGAACCATAGGAACTAACCATGGCTCCAGGTCAGAGATACTGAGACGTTTCATTGGTTTTACTTTACATTTAAAGGCATTGGTGCTGTGCTCTTGTGTTCTTAAAATGTTAGGCATCATTCACTAAAGGAAATATATAAATACTGATGATGAACATTCTTTCTGGTTACTAATAATTGATAACAATCAGTAAATGAGGATACTTTAGATAATTATACATACTTTCATTTTGTCATCTACATGTAAACATTTCAAGAACCCAAAACATGGGAAATTTTGTCAGCAAGTACCCAGATACTAATTATATGCCCAAAGATTGACCAGGAATTAGTGGTTTCTATGCTTATAAAACTGAGTGGGTGTCTTAGTCTTTTTTGTGTGTGTCACTCTAACAAAACACCAGAAGCCCAGTAGTTTGTAAAGAAAAGATGGTTATTTAGCTCACATTTCTGGAGGTTTGGGAGCATGGCACCAGCATTTGCTCAGTTCTGGTGGGGGCCTTCTGGCTGTATCACATGGTGGAGGTACATATGGAAAAGATGATATGGTGAGACAGGAAGCCAGAGGAATTCAGGAGCCAGGCTTGCTCTTTTTATAAGAACTTATACTTGTAGGAACTAACCAACAATCTGTGAAGACTACATCAATCCTTTCTGAGGTTGGTGCCCCCAGTCACCTAACCACTTTCCCTTAAACCCCAACTCTTAAAGTATCCACCACCTCAACACCACCACACTGGGTACTACGCATCCATGATGGGACACAGGCAAAATATGTTCAAACAAACTATAGCCGTGGGTCTTTTAGACTCAGACACAGGAAACAATATAAAATTCAATCACTAGAACCAGGGAATTGATTGGAAATATATCTCAGGGTCAATACACAAGTATAGCCATTGGAATTAAGGATGTGGCCTAAACTTAGAATAGAAGCAAAGGTGAGTTAATATTTGTCCAAGAACACTGGACTAGAGCACATAAAACCCAGAAGTTTAAAAGTCTGAGTAGATTCTTCAGATCTAGGCAGGGAAAAACCAAGCCTGGAGGTCTAACTGCCTAATTAGTGGAGAAGAGGATTAGGAAGCTCAGGGATCCAAGCAGGCCTGGATACATGGGGTCTACCCCAATCCAAAGAGAATTGAACTCTAGAGGTTGTTATGGCAAATCATGTTTAAGAAAAAATGCCTTAGCTGGGCATGGTGGCGCACACCTCTAATCCCAGGAACTAACAAGTTTGAGGCCAGCCTCAGCAAATTAGCAAGACTCTGTCTCAAAATTAAATCCAAAAGGACGGGAGATGTAGCTTTGTGGTAGAGTACTTGCCTAGAATATGCGTGGCCCTGGATTTAATCCATAGTATTGCAAAATAAAGAATACTAATTATAATAAATTTAAAGAAATAAGTCTTTGCAATGCAATCTGAGATAGTTTTTTTTTTGAGGGGAGGAGGGGATAGGTCTCAAAAGTAAACTAAAGTACCATTTAAGTTACTCTTTACCGCTCCATCTAGCAGTAAGCCAAGAGGTCCTTCAGAGCAGCAGTCTCCTGAACTTTTAAAACATTGCACATAAAGATCAATAAAAGATTTGAGCACCTTTGTTTACATTAATTTACCTATTTATAATCAATGCACTTACATATTTTCCTAAAGTATTAAGTAATTGTGTCTTTTCATTTATTTATTTTAATATTTTTGGTTGTAGATGGACACAATACTTTTATTTTATTTATTTATTTATTTTTATCTGCTGCTGAGGATTGAACCCAGTGTCTCACATGTGCCAGGCAAGCGCCCTACTACTGAGCCACAACACCAGTCCCTAATTGTGTATTTTTAAAATAACAACTTAGAAAGACAAAATGAAGCATACACAGAAATTGTAATATGCTCTCACATCCCAGTGGATTGTGGTCCCTTCTTTGGAGTAAACACATCTCAGTTTGGAGATCTTTCCTTTAGGAAACACATCTCAGTTTGGTGAATTACATGGTCTAAATGGCATAATTGGGTTTTCAAGCTACTTATACCAGACTTGGAAACTTGAATTTTTCTTTCTCCCATTCATTAATCTGACTTTGTAGGCCCTACAGAGATCCATCTTGGGTATTCTGAATTATTCTGATTAATGGCAGAGAGCCCTGGCCTCAGATGGTCATGTCATACTGCACTGATGATCCCAGTAAAGCTGGAGAGCACTGATTTATTTCCTGCCTAAAGAATATTAGGTTTCAGCTGCTGAGGTCAAAGGCCAAATGAAACCTCACCAGATGCTGAATCCAGGAATTCTCCTTGCACCTGGGTCTCAGGTTCAGAGCTTGAATCTATCTATTCTCTGGAGCTTGAGGGCCTGGGGATTAGGGAACACCCACAGCTGGACACAAAAATCCTGCTAAAGCAATCTTGGAGGTACCTCCCAGGATTGCAATACCCTGGCTCTTACCACATTTCAGGATCCTAGACATGTAAACTTGATTCTTGGTCCCAGCAGTCCTTACTGAACTCCATAACTTTCTGGGGAAATAGGAAGACACTTTGATATCCACTTCTTGACATATTTTCTAGAAAACAGTTTTGTTGAGATACAATTTACATTCCATAAAATTCACCCATGAAGACCAATTCAGTGATTCTTGGTATAGTCACAGACATGGCAACAATCACTGCAATCAGTTTTAGAACATTGTCACCACTCCAAAAACAAGCTCATTAGAAGTCACTACCCCGTGTTCCCCAAAACATTCTCCCTCCCTCTTTACCGCCCCCAACAACCCTGTGATCTGTCTCTGTTGATTTGCCCATGGTGGACATTAGATATAAACAGAACCATGTTATATGTGATCTTTTGTATCTGGCTTTTTTTAGGTAGCATATTTTCAAGGGTCACCCATGATATAGCACGTATCAGTACTTAATTTCTTTTTATTGCCAAATAACATTGCATTGCGTAGATATTTCACATTTTAAGTATCCATTCTTCAGTTAATGGACACTGAGTTCTTTCTAGTTTTGGACTATTATGACTAAAGCTACTATAAGTGAATGTTCACGCACAATTTCATTCGTGGACAGATGATTTCATTTCTCTTGGGTATATGCATAGGAGTAGAATTGTGAGGGCTTATGGTAACTCTATGTTTAATGTTTTGAGGAACTTCCAGTTTGCTTTCCAAAGTGCTGGACCATTATGTTCCCACCAACAGTGTGTGAAGGTTATGATTTCTCCACATCTTCTCCAACATTCATAAATTTCTTTTTAATTATATCCTTCTGGTGAGCATGCAGAGGGACCTCAATTTGTGTTTCCCTAGTGACAAATAATGTTAAGTTTCTTTGTATGTCCTCATTGGTATTTGTACTTCTTCTTTAGAATATCTATTGAAATCCATTGCCCAATTTAATTGTATTGCCTTATTCTTTCCTTATTGAATTATAGGAGTTCTTTATATATTCTGATACAAGTCATTTTTTAGCTATATGACATGCAAAATCTTTCTCCCATTCTGTGGGTTGTCTTTAACTTTCTTTATGGTGTCCTTTAAAGAACAAAAGTTTCTAATCTGGATATCATCCAACTGATCTAATTTGTTTTATAGCTTATGCTTTTGTTATTATATTTAGGAAATCATTGCTTAATCAAAGACTATGAAGATTTATACCTATATTTTCTTCTAAGACTTTTATAATTTTAGCTCTTACATTTAGGTCCTTGATCAATTTTGAGTTAATTTTTCTATGTGGTGTGAGATAGGTATGCAACTTTGTTCTTTCGCCTATAGATATTCAGTTCTCTAGCCCAGAACCATTTATTGAAAAGATTATTCTTTCCCATTGTATTGTCTTGGCATTCTTGTTGAAAATCAATTGACTATAAAGGCAGGAGTTTACTTCTGGACTCTTTATTCTAATATGTGTTCAGGTCTATCCTTATACTCCTGCTCACCCACTAAATTAATTAATTTTTAAAAGATTTTAGGAAGAGCACAAATGCTTCTTTTGAGGCCCAGGAAGAAATTAACAAGTCTCCGGAAAGACAGTCTCAGGGAACTCAACAGCATCTCTCCACACTCTGCTGTTATTGAATCAGTTCAAAGGATTTTTTCAGGCATTGCATTTCTTTTTCAAGTTTCAAAGTCTCAGGTAAGGCAAGCTGATTGTTTTTCATGGCTGAGAAGTATTCCTTTAAAACAACCCTTTATGGTTGGGAACAGGGTTGGAGAGCACAAACGTTGTTACTGGGGTCCCATCCTTTTTGGGGGAGTTATACAAAGACAATACATCCGGTTCCCGGACCATTAACATCTCTCCCTGTCTCTGGTCTCTCTAGCCCCCATCTCACATGTACAGATACACTTGCTTGCAAAAACAGGAAGTACACCCAAGAAGGGCTGCCCTTGAGCTGGATGGAACGAGACCTTCATACCCTGAGAGCAAGCTGCATCTTATAACTGTGTTATCATATTATTCATTTATTTTTGTAGAATTAGAGCTTAATAAAATCTTATTTAATGTCCTTTTGAGTCAGTTAACCATTGAATCAAAATCTTGTTAGATGTCCTTATCAGATCTTGGGAAGTCACTGTATCACTGGGAGAGTCCTCATCTCGCTTGGTTCATAAAGCTCTTTAAGTCATGATTAAAATGTTGGTACTAATGACCAAAGACCCATTCAAAAGGGAAGGTGAATCTTAGGGAATAAGTTCCTATGGGGATTTTCTTACCCTAATAATAGAGGTACTGGATATTTTCTTTTCTTTTTTCTTTTTTCTTTTGGAGAGAAAGAGAGAGAGAGAGAGAGAGAGAGAGAGAGAGAGAGAGAGAGAGAGAGAGAGAGAGAGGATATGAATTTTTTTTTTTTTTTTTTTTTGTAGATGGACACAACACAATGCCTTTATTTGATGTGGTGCTGCGAATCAAACCCGGTCAGGCGAGCGCTCTACCACTGAGCCACAATCCCAGCCCTAGACATTTTCTTAACAATGAAAGCATCAATCAAGTGATGAAACCCTCCCGCACCTCAGCACTCCACTCCGTCTAAGATAATACCCAAACTCCTTGGCTTCACCCACAAGACAATCACAATATGGTCCCACAAACTCCACCCTTCACATGTACACACCTTCATCCGGGCCTTTCTAATTCTGTTCCTTTTGCCTGAAATATCTTTCCCTCCCATGCCACCTGCCATTCTCCTACTCACCTGTTAAGTCCCTGCCTCAGTGTCACCCCCACTATGACCCTTTCTTATTCACCTTCTCCCCGGCCCCCAAATTAGAGCTTCTTGGTTCCATATCCTTATGACCCTTTTTACATAATTCTGTTGCATCACTTACCACATAAATATCATCACTGCATATCTGTCTCATGCCTAGAACATGTATTTCCCAAGGGTAATGATCCCGCCTCACAAGCACAGTGTGTCTAACACAGGTGTCAAGGAATGTCATTAAGTGAATACATGTAAAGAAATTGCACTGTTTTTGCTGTACTGGGGTTTGAACCCAGGGGGACTCTACCATGAAGCTATGTCCCCAGCCTTTTAACATTTTATTTTAATACAAAGTTTCACCAAATTACCAGACTTGTGAATTTGGGATCCTCCTGCCTCAGCCTCCCAAGTAGCTGGAATTATAGGTATGCACCACCATGCCCAGATGTTTGTGTCTAACTTAAAAATTTCAAAAGAAGTCCCCAGTAGCCTTCCCAATAAACAGTCACATTCCAACAATTGTTCTGATAATTCAGGAAAAATGACTTTCACCTGGAAACCTAATCACTGAGGATAAAGCATCACAAGTTGAAAAACGATTCATGTCAGTCCTCTCCCTACTAAGTTTTGCTGGAAAAAAAATTTTGCAGCTTTGTTTTGTGCTGCAAAAACTTTCTAAGGAAGGCTAAAGGGTAAACATTGTAAAATTGATGGTCAATTTTTCCCCTGCCTTTGTTAAAAAGAGAAAATGAATATTGATATGATTTGAGGGGAAAAAAAAGTAGAGAAGCCATGAGCCATTTGCCTGGTTGTTGATACGTTATCAGCACAAAATGTTACATAAATTCTATATTCAGATTAATGTAAGGAATTGTTACTCATCATCCCCAGAACAGCATTTGGAATTCATTTGTCTGAGTTCTCCAGCCTGTGTTCAGAATACCAAAGGTTGGAGTCTCTGATTTCATTCTCCAAAGCAATGAGGAGACCTCACAGACTGCAATCTGGAGACAAGGGTTTCTGTACAAGAGCCAGGATTAGGTCCCCAGAGAATAACAAGTAAGAATGAAGAAAACAAAACAACGAAACACAAAAACAAAACTAAAAGAAAGGAAAGAAAAGAAAAAACCAGAGCAAGCTATTAATCCTAGAAGAAAACACATAACATCCTTTTCATTACTAGGATTCCCTTTGTTTTTACCCTCAACAGAGTCAGCCAACAAAAGTTTCCTTTCCCACTGAATTCCCAAGCGGCACTTTTGGTGTCTAGGAAAGGTGCCAAGTTGAATTGCGAGGAAGATCTAATTACTCCTAGTAGAAATACTACACAAGAGACCACTTTGGTTATTGTTCCAACTTCTCTCATCTTCTCATTGCCTATAGGGATCGGTGTGAAAAACCCCAAATCCAAAGTCATATTTGTGATGTCCAGAAACAGCAACAAATGAGGGGTTGGGGTGGTCACATCCATTCCCAGTCCCTGAGGGGAAGTGCCTTCGGAGTGGGGACAGGGTATGAGAAGAATGTGCCTGAACTCTATTCCAGGAGGGAGAAGGGTGCAGTGTCAACCTGAGACTTCTCAAACTTGCCAACTGTTATGATTTGGATACGAAGTGTCCCCGGCCCCCCAGGTCTCCTGTGTTAATGCAGAAATATTTCAGGGTGAAATTATTGACTTATAAGAACTGTAACCTAATCAGTCCGTCCTAGTTTGAATGGACTGACTGGGTGGTCACTGTAGGAAGGTGGGGCATAGCTGGAGAAGGTGGGTCCCTGGGGGTGTGCCCTGGAAGGGTTCATCTTCCCGGAAGCCCCTCCCCCCTTTTCCCTCTCTCTGCTTCTGGGCTGCCATGAATGGAGCAGCCTTCCTGTACCATGCCCTTCTGCCATGATGTTATGCCTTACCTTGGGCCCAGAGCAATGGAGTCAGGGGACCATGGACTAAACCTCTGGAACCATGAGGCAAAATAAACTTTTCTTCCTCTAAGCTGTTGTTGTCAGGTAGTTTGGTCACAGTGACAAAAGCTGACCATCACATGGATCATTTAGAGGGCATTCTCCTTTCTTCTCTGCTTGAACTTGGAGGAACAAGCCATTCACCCACCCCCACACTGTTCCTCTGGATCCGTCGTCTCTTTCCTGGTTAGTTCTGCTTGTCTCATGCATGTAAATGTCTAACTCCACACACTAACCCCCTTCTCTCTCCCTAGACATACCCTTACTCTTCCTTTCTTCCATACCTCATTTACGTGTCAGCAAACAGAAAATATCTCATCTCTACACACTTTCAACCCCAGCTTCCCCAGTACCTTGTTGTCTAGCAATATGATCTCCTGAATATTTAATTCCTCCCATTACCCTTCTCTTTTTCTACTGCTAGTTTATCATCTCCTGCTGTATAACACTGTTTGGAGCATGATAGACAGCTAAATAATGTTTGATTTTGATTAAATAAAAAATGGATTTTCTAATTGAATGTACTATAGGGTGAATAACTTTTTCAGATTTTTAAAAAATATTTTTAGTTAGAAATGGATACAATGTCTTTATTTATTTATTTTTTATGTGGTGCTAAGAATCAAACCCAGTGCTTCACACATGCTAGGCAAGCGCTTTACCACTGAGCCACAACCCCTGGCCCTTTTTCAGATTCTTTAAAGTCAGGCTGAAGAAGGACAACAGAATAAGATTATAGGAGATATCTTAGAGGAAGGGGTTTTAAAAAGTGATAAAATTCAAATTTCTTCTGCTTTTATTAGCCTGGAGTATATAAAGCAATTACTGAAATACTTCACAAAACTGACCCACTATCTTAATCCTATCTTAATCCTATCTTAATCCCTGCAGTAGGGTCTGCCTGAGAAGTGATATAAAATGATCTCAATGATCTATGGGTTATATGAGTGCTCCTTAAAGCTTCTGGTGCATCTTGATAGACTGGAATTTTGTCAAAATGCAGACAATGATTCAGTAGATCAGAAATGAACCCTCAGTTGGTTTGTTATTGATTTTGTTTTGTTTTGTTTTTTTGTGGTACTAGGGATTGAACCCAGAGGTGAGCTACCACTAAGCTACATACACAGCCCTTTTTATTTTATATTTTGAAACAGAGACTCATTAAGTTGCTCAGTCTGGCCTCAAACTTGCAATCCTCCTACCTCAGCCTCCTAAATCTTTGGGATTAACAGACACACACTACCTCTTGTGGCTCAGCTTCTGCATTTCTAACAAGTTCCCAGTTGATGTTGATGCTGCTGGTCTTTGGACCATGCTTTGTGTGGCAATGGCTAAGATAATCTTCTTCTTCAGAGTAAAATTTAATTACCATAAAATATAGCACTGTCAGTATGGAAAGCGCAAAAGTGACTTAAGGCTCTGTAAGTTTCTAGGTTGGGCAGTTTCTGTGCCGTGGCATCAAAGACTTTGGTCTAAAGAAATAAGGGCTTTTTGAAGTGAGTCACTCTCAGTGCCATGTGTGGGCTGCAGAAGTCTTGCTTATGTGGAGATTTAGAGAATTTCAGAACAGTACTGTTTATACAGATGTGAACAGTCTTAAGAGATTCAAGAAGGGTCCAGAAACACCTAGGGACAAGCCCAGCAGGAAGCCATTCCCCACCCTTCGCCTCCAGGGAACCTGAGGAAATGGGACCATCAAGGTGGAGAAAGCCATCTTAAAGGAAACCTTTGGCCATTGCAAGGACCTCGGTGCTAAATCAAGAAAGAAGAAGGCTGAGAGGAACACTGGACCTCAGACTCCCCTCCATAGTGACCAGGTTTGGCCATATCCACTGTAAAGAGAGAGAGAGAGAATTCAGGACTCTTATGATGTAGTCTATGGATACCAGAGAAGAAGGCAGGACAGAAAAAGGTGGAAATGAATCTGGGTTGATTAGTGGAAAATAACAGCTCCTAAGTCCATACAGCAAGAGGTTCATACTGGATTGAGAGTTCTAATCCTCTCTGTGGAATTGCATGACTGTTTTAAAATGCCATGCCTAAGGACAGGATGGGGAAAAGGCAACTGGTCCTTGGACATACACTGACCACCAAGGCAAGGTCAACCTCAATACAGAGGAAACAATAAGTGCAGAAGCCACCTCCTGTTTTATATCTGGACATCACACAAAGGACCTGATCCCGAACTCGTACTGAACAAGTTGATTCTTTAAAGGATTCTGAGCAAATATGAATTGGCTAAATAAGGCTGCTGTCTTTTCCAAGTAAATTCCTATGTTCTTTTCCAAGCTCTGCCATAAGCACTGACATGTCAAAGAAAATTTATAAAGAGGATGGAATGATTTCACACACAAAGAGCTGCTCTAGATCCATTAAAAACTCAGTGAAGAAAGCCCAAGCAAGGGCTGGGGATGTGGCTCAAGCGGTAGAGCGCTCGCCTGGCATGCGTGCAGCCCAGGTTCGATCCTCAGCACCACATACAAACAAAGATGTTGTGTCCACCAAATACTAAAAAATAAATATTAAAATTCTCACTGTCTCTTTAAAAAAATATTAAAAAAAAAAAGAAAAAAGAAAGCCCAAGCAAACTGATTATGAGAAAACAAATAGAGCACTTGAATGAGAATTTCAGCATTTGAGTTCATTCTTAACCAGGGAATGTAAACTGCTGAGGCTTAGCACATCCAGCTCAGGAGAGGAAAGGACTTCTGTGACCTCATCGCCTTAGGAAAGCTCAATAGGTCACATTTCCAGCTTGGGCCCCTTTGGCTTTTCCTTCCTATGTACAAAATTTCAGAAGTCACTGTGTTGCTGAATTTCCTTTGGTAACAGAAAAAAAAAAAACAGTTATTATTGTTGAATGCAAGGAACTGATCTGACCTAAGTCAATGATTTCTTCCTGCAAGTGACAAAGCCTGTTTCCTCCAGCTGATAATGAACCCCTGAAATTGCACTGGACATGCATTTCCAAAAGCAAATAATCCCTGGCAAGGTCCTTTTAAATATTTTCCTTCCTTTATTCCTTTATCAATCTGAAGAATTGGGTGAAGAATTGGGTTTTAAAACAATTTTTAAATTTTAACATAATATTTACCATTTTAACCATTTTGAATATACCATTCAGAGACATTATGTTGAATCATATTTTTTAAAATAAATAGGTATGAAGGAGCCTTCAATCTCTTTGAAGAAATTTCCTAAACAGTCAACGAAGAGGGAGCTCAATTTTTATTCCAGAGAAAAATGTAAAAGTGCTATACTTATAGAGAAATCATGTTACAAGTCTTAGGCAGAGAAACAAATTCCATATCCCTCTATTCCAGGTAGGAAGTGAAGCTAGTGTATTGAGGGAACAATCAGGAGTCTCCAGGCTTTGGGAAATTTCTGCTGATGTCTTCTGGAATGACTGCTCAGCCTGCTATCAGAAAGATTCAGTGACAGCAAGTGATCTCTCTAAACTTGCAGAACAGACAGACATTCCCCCATTCTATTAAGGATGCTGGTTTAGGGAACCCACACTATGTCCTCTTGAGTTTGGACTTTAGTGTTAGAAAGACCTGGGTTTGAATACCACTTCTGCTCCTTCAGGGTCTTGTCGCAGGTTATTTAAACTCTCTTCATCTCTGTGTTCTCATCAATAACATGGGGATTAATACAAGTGTCATCAGATGATTATAAGAAGTAAATGAAAAGAGAGGATTAGTTTCAATAGCATTGGTTTTGCTGCATTAACGAATTAACCCCAAATTCCAAGGGCTTAATCTAATGAAAGTATACTGCTTGCTCACATCACAGTGAGAAGGAAAAGGTAGTTTTTTCCAAAAAGTGACCAAGGACCAAAGTTGCTTCCAAAGAGCAACTCTGACCTCTTAAGGTTTTAGCATCCTAATGAATGAAGAAGCCACACTGGTTCTTTACTACTTTGGCCTCAAAGGGACTATGTCATTTCTAGTTGCTGTCTATTGGAAATAGTATGTGTGTCAGTCAGGAGTCCAGCAGAAAAACAGCAGACTCTAAAGGGCCTTCTATTAAATTGATTATTTACAAAGGTATGAGTAGCATGAAAGGAGCCATGAGGGGGCTGGGGGTGTGGCTCAAGCGGTATCGCGCTTGCCTGGCATGCGTGCGGCCCAGGTTCCATCCTCAGCACCACGTACAAACAAAGATGTTGTGTCTGCCAAAAACTAAAAAATAAATATTAAAAATTCTCTCTCTCTCTCTCTCTCTCTCTCTCTCTCTCTCTCTCTCTTTAAAAAAAAAAGGAGCCATAAGGAATAGTGAGGGACCTCGGGGCTACCAGCAGCCCAATCCAGGTCCTAGATTTTTAGTACTTGAAACTCAGGGAAAGGATGTTAGATTGGAGGCTGGAAATAAATGAGCTAACCTCTTTCCCCTCCTACCCTTCTAACTCTTGTTGTGGCCAAGCTCAACTATGAACCTGAAGTCAATGGAGCCTGATGGATGTCAGCTTCTTGGGGTCCCAGGTCAGGGTCGAAAGTGGATCTGGAACAGTAAATAGAGAATGTGCAGCAGAACTTGCAAAAGGCTTAGCAACATGCTGAACACATAACCAGTGCTCAAAAAAAAAAAAAAAATGAATGCAAGATGCCAGGAATAAAGGAAGGAAAATATTTAAAAGTTGCTTGTATTTTTAGAGGTTTATAGTTAACTTTACCTCTGACAAAAAGAACTACGCATCTGCTAAGGAGACTTGATTCTCTATACCAAGTGCTCAGTGTCCAAAGCTGGTCTGTCCTTTTTCTTGGCTCATTGTCCAAAGCTGAACTGTCCTTCCTCTCTCCTAAGAGATGAGTTTACCAGGAAGGATAGTGTTTTGTTTCCAAAGTGAGAAACATTGATAGCTTTGCCCCAAAGAACTTTATCTGTTCTGCCAGCAATTACAACCTAAGTCAGGACTAATGGCACAGTTACACTGATAACTGCTGTCTCTGTTTTCATTCTTTAACTTGCCAACAAGATCCTCTGGTCACTTATCTTGTACTGGGGCCAACCCAAGGAAGCAGAAGTTGAAATCCTGACACTTCAAAGCCCAGGGCATTGTGAACAAGCTTGCTAATTGTTTGTGTTGGGCTTTGCTAAATAATGGGCTGGATTTGGTGCCAGTAAAAGGCTTTAGAGCCTAGTTTTTGATGTTATTCTCATATACAGTTTCTCATCTTGCATATAAGTGAACTTTTTCAAGGATCAAATTTATTTCTTGATTCTTTCCTGCAATTGTGTATTTTTTTTTTTTTGTCAGCACTCCTAGAGACTTTGGATTGGAAGGCAGTTTAGAAGTCATTTTGCCTAATCTTCTTATACCCTATCATCACTTTGGAGAGATAGGCACTTATCCTCCAACCCTTTCTGTGACAGGAAGCTCACTCACAATAATACCAGCAGACCTCTCCATTTACTTCCAATGAGGTACAGTGCTTTCCTGGCATTATCTCCTTAACCATCCCAACAACACTCACAGGTAGTTACTATTATTAGCCCCACGTTGGAAATCATGACATCAAAGCACAAAGAAGTGACTTACCTTGACATGCACAGCTACACTGCCTTGACACTGAAGTTCAAACCCACATCTCTTTCTCCAAACCTCAAGCTTTTCTCTACTAAGTTCTCCTAGTACTTTTCAGGACAATCCATTTCTGCCAAGAGTTCTGAAATAGTCTTACTTTCATAACCTATTTATCTAATCAATTTAAGTTTTACATGATAGCAAGAAAGAGAATCCAAAAACAATTAATGACAATGTATATTTGATAATCACTTTCCCATTTACCAAGAGTATCAATAACCTCATTTGAGTTTCTCAGTGATTCTGTGGTTATGTTAATCTCTATTTCACCTACTAGAAAGCCAAGTTTCAAAGCATTTGTGCATAGTCTTATGTATGACTTCTGCAACCAGGAGCCAGAGCCCATGTTCTTTAATTTTTGATTCTATTCTCTTTTCATTCAACCCATAGAATGGGGGAGGGAATGAAAAATGAAAATGCAACTTGTTGGCTTTTTATGCAGCCTCCTTCCAAAGCACCTTTGTCAGGTCCCTGAGGAGGTGTTACTCTGACCTTGATTTCACTGTTCTCCCCCCAATGCACTGTGGTCTCATGTTTAAGAGGTATGGTCTTTCTAATCAATTATGCCTATTCCTTAGACCTAAATCAAAACTAGCACTTCTTCTTTTTTAATATATTTTTTAATTGTAGGTGAACACAATACCTTTATTTTACTTTTAAAATAAACAAAATAAGTGGTGCTGAGGATCAAACCCAGTGCCACACGTGTGCTAGGCAAGCACTCTACCACTGAGCTACAACCCCAGCCCCCCAACTAGCACTTATTTCTCAAACAACTTTGCTACCTGACATTGGCACAGACTGATACTGGCCATGCTTGATCAATAGTCTTCTTGGGACTAGATCTTAGAGACAATGAAAATATCAGACAGAAGGAAATCTCAGGCTTAACAGTATAATGGGCCTTCTATTTGGCCCATAGGATGCCAAGCAGCTGCTTCCAAATATCCAGATGTTAGGCATCACATAGAACAAAACTTTGATTCATTGGCCAAATAATCCTTTATCATCTAATCAATCAACCCAAACTGGGACGTTTCTGGCATCCTGTAGACACTGTGTTTGCACATAAGTGAGTAGATTTTACTATTTCGGCTTCTAGAAAGCATCCCACAGCAAAAGCTCCCACGCTATTTTCTAGTGCACAAATCCTCTTTCCATGTTGCCGGCCAATCTAACAAAGAAAAAAAAAAAATTCCCACATTTTGCAAACTCTTTGGTCAGCTAAACACATCTGCATCAAAGGTCAACATGATCTTCTGTTGGGTTATGAGAAAGAAAAGATAATCTTGGTTTTTTTCCTCCAGTGTCATGAAGCCCACATCATGCAAGCAAGATGTGTTTTGACCTCCTTTCTTCGGCCTTTGGTTTCTATCATGGTCTTTCTATAGAATATTGAATAAAAAATTATTTCACTGAAGTTTCTCTTAATTGTTTTTCTCAAATCCAGTTTATTGGAAAACACATTTTCCAGTAAATTAGCAATGAGTACTTGAAATGGTCTTTAATAAACAAGGTCACTCTGCTTTCTCTCCAAGAGAGGTGAGGAGGTTTTTCTGCTTGGAGGAAACCAGACACACCCTGAGCATCTCTTGCTTCTTTTTATTGTATCAACTCCCTGCTGCTCAGATGACTAGTACTGTCTATTCAGTATTTCGCTGTCAATACATTTGTCAGGCCCTGTGTTAAATAATTTAAGGATATGCCATTGAATTCTCCAAAGAAGACATTTTGGTCAGAGTATTCTGGTATGATAGTATATACTGTATGACTGCTGCCAGTTTGGCAATGAGGAAACTGGAGTGTAGAGAGGGTCATCAGCTTGCTCAAGGGCACACAGCTGCCAGGCATCAGAGCGGGACTCCGCCTTGGCCTATCTGCCACCAGAGCCCATGCTCTTGACTCCTCCCTCTCTTCCTGCCACCCTTCTGCTTACAGAGGGAACACCCTCAAACACAGGATGGAATCTGCCAGCCCAGAGCATGAGGCCCAGCCCAGGATGGCTTTTTCCTGTCTTTGCGCTTCCTGTCCTGCTCTTTCCTGACATGCACCCTGAGGTTCAGCCCTGCAGACTGCAAGCCAATCCTCCCAGGCACCACCTTCTTCTACTCCTCCCTTCCTTGAACATCCTGCCCTTCTACATGGTTCCTTCCACAGGGACTATTGCACATGCCCAGATTCAGTCTACGTGCCAAAGTCTTTTTTTTTTTTTTTTGTAATGTTATTGATTATTTTATACCTTTATTTATTTACTTACTTACTTATTTTTATGTGGTGCTGAGGATTGAACCCAGTGCCTCACACACACTAAGCAAGTGCTCTACCACTGAGCTACAGCCCCAGCCCCTGTGCACCAACATCCTTCCATGGGAAAGTTCCCACCTACCCAGCAAGAGCCACTCAGAAATTAACTTTGCCCTCAACTTCACCTGACCACATGCTGGCTTCTCTCTTCTTCCATAACCACACCTCACCAGACACATTCATTGTCCTTAGAGTGCTGGCCATGTGTCTTGAAATAATTTGTTTGGTTTCCTGGTGCGCTCGCCAACCTGAGGGCTTCTTGAAGAAGGTGATTTCATCTCTGGGTCTTCCCAGTAGGTTCCCAATGGTGTTTACTGAGTAAACAATGAATTAAGTGTTCACAAGCCGTGGTGATGTGTGAGTGATGCTGCCATTGGTTTCACACCTCCACCATGTTTGAAATATTCTCAATCTGTGCCTCCGAAGGCTTCTTAGGACAGAGCTCAATTCTAGTCTTCACAATCATTGGGAGCAAAATTTTCTGCCTTCTGTTTGGACTGGGAACCTGGCCTTTGAAGAGAGAGAGAGAGAGAGGGAGTAAGCTTTCCCTCTGCGTCTCCATCCCAAAGTACCATGGAAGGACTCAGTTGGTCAATTTTGACACAAGAGATCACCTTATTCTAACCCGAATGCCTTCTAGCTAACCAATCATTGGAAGAAGCAGCAACTGCACTAAGAGCACAGAGTGGGGGCGGGGTGCTGAGCAAACAAAACAGCAGATGTCTGCTGCCATCTGCTAACATCAAGGGCTGAAAAACAGCCTTCACTTCTGGGCTTAGCAAGACTTGTTTATTCAGTCATCCTCCCCAATGTTTTGGAGATTTTAACAAGGACTCCTTAAATGCCAAAAGGCCACCAAACCCGAATGCTTTCTATCTTAATGGATGAGATTTGGGAAGTTGGGGGCACAAAATTCTTCTGAGATTCTTCAAATTACCCCATGTGTAGAGCTGTGAAGGTCTTTTACTCATAAAGCTAGAGAGCTCCACTTGTAGACATTGATACTTGGGTCACTGGTAAAAGGTACTGGCTGTTAGGTGTTTAATGTATCAATGTGTCAACACTGAGATATGCAAAGCAAAGGGATCTAGAAGCCCTGGAAGAATGGGCTCAAGTGACAGCCCTGGGGCCACCAGGTTCTGTGTTGCAGAACAGATGGTTTACTCTCTCTGAGCCTCTCTTTCTTCAACTATAAAAATGGGAAAAACAACAAAGCTGTCTTTACTGAGTGGCCAAGAGAATCAAATGAAATAAAGTAGGGATAGCCTAAAGCTATACAAATGTTATTAATTTGTGTTATTTAGGGGGAAAAAAGAAAATAATTGACACACTTAGAAGGGACTAGCATATAGGTTATTTATAACTGCTTACATCTTGGCATTAAATTTTTGCCCTAATTAAAATGAAAATGATCAACAAAAAATGTGGAGAAATGCCTGTGGAACAGTTAAGGGTTGAATATTAATAATAATTTATGAGTTTTTACTATAATTGTATTTGAAGTATATACATATATGCAAGTAACTAGAAGGGGATTCAAATGAAAACAGGTTTTTCGGAGGGGGTGGGTTGGGTGGGGGCTTTAATTCTAGTTTAATTTCTGTGGATGTCATGTTTGAAATTATATTTTTTTACAGCGCTTCTTCAAAATGAAAAATAGAAATTAGGTTTCGTGCCTCATCACATAGCTATTGTCTCCCAGACAGCCTGTGTCAGCCATGGGGGTCTGGGTTCTTTGCCTGAGTCCTAAGGAATTCTGTAGGGTTCTGGGTTCTATGAACATACCCCAAGGTAGAATTGCCCAAGGGTCAAACTGAATTAAGAAAATATTACA
This sequence comes from Callospermophilus lateralis, assembly GCF_048772815.1. NCBI lineage: Eukaryota > Metazoa > Chordata > Mammalia > Rodentia > Sciuridae > Callospermophilus > Callospermophilus lateralis. Next base: position 71,736,298 of record NC_135316.1, read on the forward strand.
TCTCTGCTTTTTTGGAGATGGGAATATGGCAGTAGGGCACATGAGGGTCAGATCAAGTTCACACAGTTCCCATTTTTTTTTTCTCTATCTGCCATCCATTTACCCTTCTTCTGGGTTCTGTATCCAGTCTTCCTCTGGCAACTCTCCTCCTCTTCCTAGTCAATGTGTTCTAGGAGTAGTTAAGTTGGAATAGACAATCTAGGTTCAAGCCTCCCAGTACATCTTTCTAAAACTGTGAAATTCTGAAATCTTACCCTGTTTGCCAGTTAGCATGCCACCATCTCAGGACACATGCCCCTGACAGAGACATGCTCACACAGTATACATTACTCACAGTAAAATTAGTAACTCGAGTATCAGCATCTTTCTACAAGTTTCCCAAAGCAGTTCCACAGAGTGATCAGAAGGCCAGATGACACCTGTTCTTGCAATGGCTGTGTTGTGGGAGAGAAACTCAGGGCCAATGTTTCTGAGCAGGCAGAGAACATTTCAGCAACTAAAAAGCCAGTTTCCTCTCACCCCAAAGTGTCTGCGGTGTCTGGACCTGCTGTTGCCTGGGAGATAAGCCAGAGAACTGCTCGATATCATAAGGGTGAGTCTGGCACATCTAGCAGGTATGTGCAAGGGGCTCAGGGCCACACATCTCCCAGTAATAGCATGTTTTCTTGGTCATATGCAGGAATATGTGTATAAGCCACCAGAAACACTGAGAATAAAACAAAAGTTTTGAAATTTTTGCTCCAGATGAGAGTCATCTTACTCATGCCAAATAAGAATTTCGATGAACCATCTTGTGACCAACAGAGAAATGGCCATGTGAGATTGGAGAGTCAACCCAAAGAAGGCAGAACTGAAAAATGAAGAGAGGAGCAAAACAGATTCTGATGTCATCATTTGAACCACTGTATGAAGCCAAAGCCAAGATGCCTACTTTCAGAATTTCCAGTTGTTGGAGACAATTTATTACAATATTATTTTACTTGCCACCAATAGAGTTATAATGAACACAGATATCAATGCAAATCTCTATTAACCAGGGTTATCCAGAAAAACAGAATCAAGAGAATATATAGAAATTGTCTCCTGCAATTATGGAGGCTAACAAGTTCCAAAATCTGCAATCAATAGACTAGAGACCCATGAAAGCAATGTGATCTGAAGACCAGCAGACTTAAGCCCTAGGAAGAATTATAATTTTGGTTGGAGTCTGAAGACAGGAAAAAGCTTCTGTCTTAGGTCAAGGTACTCAGGCAGGAAGAAATTCCCTCATCAGGAGTTAGAGTTACCCATTTTGTTTTATTCAGGTTTCAACAGGATGGACCAGGCTCACCCACAGGATGGAAACCCATTTGCTTTATCCAGTGTACAGATTCAAACATTAACTTCATGCAGAAATTCATCACAGACACCCCCCAAATAATGTCTCACCAAGCATCAAGAAGACTCTGTGGCTGGGTCAAGTTGACATATAAAATTAACTATCACTAAACCTTTATTACTAAGTTGCTTTCATCAAATGTCACGACTCTGTTTTAGTCTTTTCCTTAGTGAATGTTTACAGAACCTAATTGATGCCATTCCACAAATATTTATTCTTTCAGATTCTTGCAAAAATGGGGCTTTTGACAAAGAATCAGTTGATTCATTTCAGTCAAGGTTTAATTAGGGGTTTTAAGAACTTGGAACTGCACTTTCATAGCTGTATTGTTCCTTACACCAAATCTAATATGCTGGGTACAACCTTTCCTCTATTATAAGTGCAATTCCTCATACATATCTCTCACTTGCTGAAATAAAAATAGGGGGGAAAGTAGAGAAAGTTTTTTCAAGATAAAAAATGTATTTGGGGGCTGGGGATATATCTCAGTGGGTAGAGTCCTTGTCTTGCATGCATAAGGCCCTGGGTTCGATCCCCAGCAAAACACACACACACACATACACACACACACACACACACACACACGCAATGTATTTGGATGTTCTCATGCCATTTTAAATTCAAAACCATATCTATTTAATATTTATTTTACTTCCTGACTTTCATCACATTGATTGTTCATTTAATTACATTTTAGCTGGGAGAAACAGCTAGCATGTCACTGAGATTATCAGAAGGAAGACTAAACCTCACTTCTGGGATTTTGACCATCCTTGTATTTTCTGTGCTAAATTTATTGACAGCTTATAATAGAGAGGTACAATATAGATAATTAACCCTTTAATGGTATCACAAATGCATGAAGAGCCAGTATCAACAATGGTCAAATTTAAACGGTGGATATGTTGGTGCTCATTGTACTATTTTTGCCAATTGCTCTGTTTGAATGTTATTTTTAATAAGTAAAATAAAAGGCTTGGGGATATAGACCACTTGCCTCCCATGCATGGGGCCTTGAATTTGATCCCCAGCATGGAAAAAAAAGTTTCATAATAAACTGTTGAGGGGGAAAAACTAAAAACATTAAAATTTTGAATCTTAAACATTAAAAAAAATGGCTTGATATAAGGTTACACACTAATTCTTCATTTATAGTTCATCCAAACATCTCCCTACCCCCACCCTTTAGGCACTTTCTTCTTAGGGAGAGCCACTCTCCATCTTCCAGGGGACCCATCAGTCAAGAAGGAAGGCTGGAGAATGAACCCTAATCAACAATGTTGGGGTTCTCTAGTGTTCTCCATCTTGCCTATAAAATGAGAATTCCTTATCTCTCCAAAAGATTTTTGGAAACTTGCCCTGACCCTTTCACCCTCTCAAAGAAGTAGGAGGAGGCAACATTCCCTCCTACTTGCTCTTCCTTTTTTGGGAAAGACCAATAGGAATGCTAAGATTGTAGCTCAGTTCTTGGCCTCTTAGCTTTCATTCTGTTCTTCCAGAGTACAAAGATGCTCCCTTCCCTAGCTGTCCCTTTCCCTCAGTGAGCTCACTAGAGAGACTAACACTGTCCTCCACTAACTATTCCACCTGTGGCTGGCAGGTTTGTAAAAAAAAAACCCAGGAAGTTCTAGTCCAAACTTAGATCAAACCACATTCTCTAATTCACCACCTTTGCCTTCAATAAAACTAGTACTGCATTTTGCAACCACATCTGGCTTCTTGGGCCTATTTTGAACAGGATCCGAAGCTAGAGAAGAGGATGAGTACAGTCAGCTCCATTCAAACATCCAAAGAACTTGAGAAAACTGGCCGAGTGAATAGGTTCCTGTAAAACTCTGATACCAATTTCCCAAGAAAATATATGATTAGAAGACTAAAGGCAAATGCAGTTTTGGATCCCTTTCTTTTCTCTCTGCCATCCCACCATCATAAATGGCACTTGTAAGGCATCATGCACAGCATCACTGCAGTTTTTTAATCACAAGACAGACTTCCAAGTTTCTCTTGAGTTCTAGCTTCTGAGGAGCCACTGTAAGTGATGAAGCAAAAACTCTGGTTTGAGTTTGTAAAGTCAAACACTTTCATTTTTTTTGTTACTAACAAGCTTATAAATAAATACTGACCACCATTAAAAACACTAAAAATAATTTATTGAGAAATATAAAAGAATAGTTGAAAAAAATGGAGAAATCATGTTCCTGGAAAGGAACATTCAATTTTATAAGAATGGTAACTGTTTCCAAACTAGCTTATTGTTTTAATGAAGTTCAAATCAAAATCTCAATGAACTGTTTTGGAAACTTCACAAAGGATTTTTATTTTTTCCCCCTTAAGTATTTATTATAAAAGCTTTTTAAACAAGAAGAAAAGTTGGAAAAAAATAGTACAATAAGCATCACTATATCCAACACTTGGATTTAACAATTGTTAATATTTGTTCATACATATGTATATGTATGTGTATGATGATACATATACATTACATGCTATGTTAGTCAGCTTTGCATTGCTGTGATCAAAATACTTGATAAGAGCAACTTATCAGGAAGGAAAGTTTATTTTGGCTCATGATTTCAGAGGTTCAGTCCAGTTGTCAATTCCATTGCATGCCCCCAGTGACCCACCTCCTCCAGCCATGCCCACCTGCCTATAGTTACCACCCAGGTAATCCATTCAAATTCTTATGGGCTGATTTCACCTCTGAATATTCTTTCATTAACATAGGAGCTCTTAGGGGCACCTTGTATCCAAACCATAAAACATGCACCATATGTAACTATACATACAGATATCAAATATGTGTACATACTTTTTTAAACATTTTTTTACATTATTGTTTAATCATATTAAATTAAATTGCAGGTATCATTATATTTTGAATTAAATACTTCAACATGCACAGAATTTTAAGAACATTTTCTTATATAACTACAATAACAGGATCATATCTAAGAAAGTTAACAATAGCTCCCTAATATATATATATATATATATATATATATATATATATATATATATATATATATTTCATATTTAAATGTCTTAATTGTCTTATAAATACCATTTATTATTTTTTCCCCTTTAAATAAAAATCTATTCAAGGGTCCCAAGTTACATTTCATTATTATATCTTTAAAAATTTTTTTTTGGTGTTGATGGACCTTTATTTTATTCATTTATTTATATGTGGTGCTGAGAATTGAACCCATTGTCTCACACATGCTAGGCAAGTGCCCTACCACTGAGCCAGAACCTCAGCCCTTCATTCTTATATCTTTTCATCATCTTTTATTGTAGAGCAGTCCCTTTGTTTCTTATGTCTTGGGCTTTTTGGAAATAATATGGTTATTATAACTTTGGAATATTTCAAAAATAACTTTAATCTGTTGAAAAGATCAGATCAGTCCCTTATACTGGATGTGCTTGGCAGTATCCTCATGGTGTACTTTAACTTGCTCTTGTTGTGTCTGTCTCCAAAGGTTTGATTAGGTTCTGAGTTAACATTTGTAGCAGGAGTCCTTCGAGTCCATGTTTCATATTCTGCACGGCAGCCCATACCCTGGTATATGATTCAAGCTGTCCCACAATTTGTTAGGTGGCTAAGGTGCTGACTGCCAAATTTCTGCCAATAAAGATGTGGAGTCTTTCCCTTTAAAATAAGCAAATATTTTAGGGGAGGGGAACAAAACAATTATCAATCATATTTGGAGAGATTAATAGAAATAGCAAAGATAACTAAGAAGAGAGTAAGAAAAACTAAGAAAAAGAATTGGCTCCCTAATAGGATAAATAGCCCACAAATAGCTCTATCACATAGTTTTGGTGAGAGGACACCCACAAAGGGCTGGCACTTAAACAGTCAGGGAGAGCTCCTGGCCTTCACTGATTCTCAGGACCTTTGGTCAGCTTTAGCAAGTCATGTGACCACCCAACCCACCTACACATGATGCTGGCAGGGACACCTCCATCCAGAGCTATGAATATATCATGGACAATGCTTTTGTCAGTTCCCTTTCATAGTTTAGAATCATATAAGAATAAAGTCCTTTTCCACAGACCAACTCAACAGAATTTAGGAAAGCATAGCTGATGTGTGCAATTTAGGATAAAGAAACAAAACAAAAAAAATTCAGACACACAAATAATGGATCTGGAGTAACAGAGTCACCCTACTACCCTGGAAGAAAGTTTTCCCATTGCAGAATGTGTGTCAGTGGCCAGTCTTGAACCTAGGGGGAAAATAATCTCCAGATGGTTCTGTAAGTGAGAGGCAGTTGTCAGTGATCTCAGAAAGGGAAGAACACAGGACAGCAAACCAAGGCAGGGGGCAAGAGTCAGACCCCAGTGGAAGCAGGGCTTGTGGCAGAGGAGAGAGACCTGGGGAGACTGCAATAGGATCATGGCATCCATTCTCTGTTTCTCCTGAGTCTGTACCTCTGCATGTCTCTCTAACCTTTTCCATATGTACAGCTATCAGGAGCAAGAAAATGTGCTACCTCTACTCCTCCTACCCAACTCCTGAGACTTCCTCAGCAAAAAAAAAAAAAAAAAAGATGGTGCTCATGAAAAGACCTTTGTCCTGTGATCATCTTACTGGTATCTGAGGGCAGGTCCAGGAGGAGAAGTGAAAGAAAGCTTACTACCTTGTCTGACAGAGCCACACAAATAACACACGTGAGTTGGCAGTGACACTGTCCCTGGCTATGGCTGTATGGGAACAGCCAAATAGCCAGGCAGCTTCTGTAGGGGTACCTTTGAGGATTCTCCCTGCTGGGTTTCTGCCCCTCATTCAAGAGCTATTCTTCCAGGCAAAAAAGGTGACTCAAGGACTGGGGATATAGCTCAGTTGCTAGAGTACATGTCTCACATGCACAAAGCCCTCAGTTCAAATTACCAGCACTACAAAAAAAAAAAGAGAGAGATGATTCAATTGGATTGATCAATCTATATGGTGAATTATTTTCTGCAAGTCTATCAACAACAACAAAAAGTCCCCTCTCATCAGTTTTTAAGAATGAAGAGAGGCCTGATAACCAGAAGGCTGGTGCAGATAGTCCTGCAGAATTGTGCCATTGTTCTGTTGACTGTACTTCTCTGTGCTCACTTCCCTTTCTCCTTCCTAGAGGCCGCACAGACAGTGGGAAGGGGGCACTTGTCAGTTGGTCAGACTCAAAGCTTATCTGCTCAACAAGCTGTTCTTAAGACAAAAGCAAACTCCATACCTCTTGGATAATTGAGTGCAGATCATCACATTGCCCAGCTAACGGCTCACCTTTCTACCTTAAGTCTTTTCTTGGAAATCTCCAATCCTTTTGAAATTATTTCTTGGTGATGGCAACATCTGATTTCTATCTAACAAGTACAGGCACCCAAATTAGATCTGGTGGTGTTTACTTATATGTTAATCACAACGTTTCTCATTTCCAAACAACTATTTAATATTACATTAAAGATAAAACAATTACATAACATGATTACATGAGCCAACTGCCTTGCCTTTCATCATCCTGTAGTTAAATTTTTGCAGGGTACATTGTTGAGCCCAGACTAAAACCTGATATAAAACACTTTCATTCTGGGTATAGTGCTTTTCATGTTTTTTCCATGAAAAAAAATACATTTTAAGACATACATGTATGACCAGATGATATTGACATTTTTGGGATAAAAGCCAAACTGTGCTTAAAGCATGAAATCTAAATAATAGAAATAGTCACAGTAGTAACAGTAACTAATTGTCCTGGAAGGCTTACTACTCACTAGGTAGCAGGGATAATATGACAAACATTTAAACAAACAGTGTGGCATAGGTACTGACCAGTTAGAATTGTCATTCTTTTCTGGAAGCCTAGCAATTTTAGCTTTACAGAAAAATTGGGTAAAGAGTATGGAGAATTCTCATATACCCCTTCATATCTGCCTTTCAAATTTACCTCTCTGATTAATATCTTACTTTGCTGTAGTATGTTTTTATCATTGATAAACCAATATTGATATATTAACTAATTCCATTGTTTACATTAGAATTCATTCTTTTTATTGTACATTCTATGGATTTTAACAAATGTATAATGACTTATATCTATCACTATAGAATCATAGAGCAGTTTCCCTCCACAAAAATCCACTTGCTCCACTTACTTATCTCACCTCCTCCCTTTTTTTCTTTTTTTTAATTAGCTCCCTTTTTTCTGTCTCCATAGTTTTGTAATTTTCAAAATGTCATATGGTGGGAATCATTTGGTGTGTAGGCTTTTCACATTAGCTTCTTCAGCAATATGGAGCTAAAGTTCTTCCTTATTTCTCTGTGGCTTGATAGTTCATTATGGAGCATGATTGCTAGGTCATACAGTAAAAGGAGGGTTAGTTTTGTAAAAATGCCAACCCTCTTCCAAAGTGAGTGCACCTACCATTTTATAATCCTACAGGGAATGAATTAATTTTTTATTCAGGATGTTATAATTAAAAAAAAACATTTTTACATCTTTAAGCTTTACCTGGATCACTGGAAGGCTTTTTTTTTTTTTTCAAAAAGTTATGCATATTATCTCTTAGGAATGCTGTGGACTTTCCTGTGTAATTATTACTGCCAAATAAAAGCTGCCACTTCCTCAGAACCTACTTGATAAATTGCACTATTCTCTTTTTATTTATCCATTTTCATTTAACATCCTCATAGGTAGATATTGTCATCCTTAGCCTACCGAAAAGAAAATAGACTCAGAACATTGCTCAAAATGACAAAGAGTTTCAAACCCAGGCCGGACTGTTGCTGTTCCCTGGGTTTGTTACCCTCAGCTTTATTACATGTCCTTAACGTGAATTGTTGAGGAAAATTGTGAAAAACTTCCAAGGAGGAGGAGGGACGTGATTACTGAGTGGCTGTCTGGCACATTTCTTGAGTTATCTCCCTCTTTCATTGCCTTGAGCTATTTTACAACTCTGTAATGATAGAAAATTAATAATAATGCAAATGATTCTTGTCCACAGAATTGCAAATTATTTGTGTCTGATGAGAGGCAATTGATTAGTACCCTGTGGACAGACTACATTTATACCTATTTATAAATTCCTTTCAGCATTCCTTATCTGCCTATACATATATGTGTTAATTTGAATTTTCCTTTGAGCTGGTTATAATATCTCACTGGATTCACTGATATTGAAGTAAATTCTTTGACATATGTTTATTTTATATTTGTATGAGAGTCATGACTTTGCCTTTAAAAGTTATCTTTTAACAGAACATATTGTGTGTGTGTAAATATAATCAAAATGGTAGAATTACTTCATTAACATGACCCCTTTTCAATAACTTTTGCACCTGAAACATCAGCGTTATCATGCAGCATGAAAATTTGGATCACTCTGTACCTTCCCTAAATCTACTTGGTTGACCAACTGACTGCCTTTGGAGATCTTCCTTCTCTGAATTCCTTTTTCAGTGCTACCTCTGCACCATTTCTCCTGACACTTTCTTAAAATTGAGATTCTCTGCCTATAGATACTACAGATGTGAGATATTATAAGAGGAATATGCAACATAATCTAACTGAGAAGAGTTTCAAAACTGAATTTTCTTGTAGTATTCCACATTATCTGATTGTATGACAGGTTATTATTTGTTTTGTGGATTACTCAGGATGGTAGTTTCTTTTCCTGCCCACTCAGGCCATTCACAATTTGTCCTACTCTGACTAGGGAGGGGGACCCTTTAAAACAATGTCTTTCTCTGTATAAGAAACATTGTCAAAACGCTTCTAGTAGAGCAAAAAGTTGAAATCGTTGATCAAACTGTAATTTTGAGAGTGATGAAATCTTAGAGACAAAAGAGAGCTCTATACACTAACCACTCCCTGCATTTGACAGATGTGGAAATTGAGTTCTTGAGAAATTAAATGACTTGGCCTCAGTAACACAGTTGACTGGAGACCTTGCTAGACATAAGGCTGCACTTTCCTCATTCCCATTTCAGTTCTGTTCCCATTGCACACAATATTTCAATGACCTTGGCCTTCAAGAACTCTAATTAACAAGTAGTTAAGAAATAACTATAAAATGCTTTATTTTACTGACTTCTCTGATCTTTTTCATGAAATCATGCAATTTTAAAAGATTTTTCTTTTACTTATTTAAGGGAAAACCAAGGGCAAGGTCAAAGGGAGCAAATTTAAATTACAATTTGCAAAAATGCATTTAAGTTAATGCCAGATTTTTGCTGTTTTTGTCAGTAACTGGATTAGTCATATGACTGCCACACATTCCACCTCCCTTCAAGTATGAAAGCCTTCTGGGGTTTTCTCTTAGCTTACTGAAGTTAGGAAGGGATTGGCTAATGGAAGCTGAACACATATTTGTTTGCCTACTTAATTCAACAGTTAATGACTAGGAAAACAGTCAATTATTAAGAGTCCTGCATTTAATATCTCTCATTTGCATTCAAATTATTAGTTTTTAAGTCAAAAGGAAGTTTGAAAGGAGCAGCACATATGAGCCTTGCTCATTTTTGGAAAGTATTAGAATTAGACCATCTCTTAGACTTTCAACTTTCAGATGTGATGAAGTAAAGCAGATATTGCTTTGTTTCTGTTTTGCTTTGTTTTGGCGCTGGGGATAGAACACAGGGATTCATGTGACTCTACCACTGAGTTTCACCCGCAACCCCAAACAGGTATTGCTTAATGCAGCCATCTGGATACAAACAGTTCCATTTGTTGAAAGAGGCACATATAATTTGAAACATGCAGTGGAGAACAGTTTAACCTAATAGTACCAATATAAAAGAAGCACATACCTGAAGGATGTATGCTTCTTTTATATTGGATCATGAGGCTACCATTCATTGTCTGGGGATTTGCAGTTTTAGGTCTGCCCTGCTTCCACTCTTTCCCTCACCCCATTTACGTACTTCAATGCCAACCGCACAAGGTAACCTACATGCTTACCAGTTTCCCATCCAATGAAGTATGAAAACAGAAATTTCTGCTTCTGATCCATTCACCTAAAGCATTTGGGTTTTTGTTGTTTGTTTTTTTAAACACCAGGCTTCATATGTTTATCCTCCTCTGCCATATTCACTGAACATCCCCTTTAGGGGTTGGTGTTGTGTGAAAATCTTAATAATAATTCAATGAATTCAATGAGAAAATCCATACCTCTTGAGATTTTTAGCTTGAAGAAATAATGCGTTGTCTCATTAAATAATATCTGGGCCTACATGTGAAATAACTCTGAGTTCTAGATAATTGAAAGGTGGTGGACAACTTAAATGTTGCTCAAACACATATTTGCCATCCACCATAACCTCAACCCAGAGTGGGAGGAACCTCAGACATTTGTGTCCTAGTTGCAGATTCAGGCAAGAGATACCTTGTATTCCTAGGGAGTGAGCCACACGCTGGGCAGCCATGCTGTTCAGGATGGCAAGTCTGTGCTCAATCATAGGCGGGCACCCACATCCTCTGCTGACATATGGTGTCCTGTCATCAGCCAGATGGCAGGAACCCTGGAAAGGGCATGAGCACACATAAATAATCTAACCTGAGCTGTGGGAGGTGATTAGGAGAAGCTGGGTAAGGATCCAAGTAGGTGTGTGGTCATGGAAGCCTAAATAGGGGTTAAAAATGTGAAAAATTGAGTTTGGGGTCAGCATAGATGCATCTTCATCATCCTTGTCAATGAACTGCCAGCCCCGCTTAGATGCTGGAAGACAGTTCCAACATCATACAATCCCCTCCGTGCCCAAAGCAAGTATCAGAGGTTCAAGAAAAGGAAAACCTACTGTATGTAAAATGCGGGGTACTTGCCTGTGTTTTGAGGTTTTCTTTTGCTTTGTTTTGTTTTGGCCCTGGGGATTGAACCACTGAGCTGTATCCCCACCCTTTTTATTTTGAGACGGGCTCTAAGTTGCGGAGGCTGACATCAGACTTGCAATTCTTCTGCCACAGTCTCCTAAATTGCTGGGATTATAGATACACACCATCACTCTGGCTTGAGGTTTTTCAATAGGAAAGTTTGTTCAGAATCTGAGTTGATTAGATAATGTTTGACCAGCCCTAGAGGTTCAGAGAGTTTCTAACCCTTTGTAATTGTATACCAACCTGTATTTGTAGGAGTTAATGTTGTGGAAGAGAGAATATAGATCTTGTCAAAAAAACCCTCAAAGGCTCTGCACCCTCAAAATATTTTGTAGTCATTGGTCTAGAGGTTAAGAGAACTTAGACCCTGGGATGACAACAAAAAGGATCTTAAAAGGGCGCTGCTTGAAAAAGATGCCAGCTAATCCATGGCTTTGTGTTTTGCCTGGCCTTTGGGGACTTACCTTGCCCAGGGCACATGTCCTGCCTTATCCTTAGACAAGTAGCCCAACATCTCAGGTTCCTTGGAACTGTTCTGACCATAGCCTGTACCTCATGCAGCACAAAGATGAACCACATTGACAGAAGGATAGAAGCAGATCCCCAACAGTGGTAGGTAATGGCATAGTTGACAACTTCCATTCTCTTGAAGAACTGGGAGAACACTGGATACAAACTACAAAGATGAATGCCAGTCTAAGTTCTGTACTGGTCAGCTGCATGGCATTGAGCAATTCACCTTCTTGCATATATTTCAGTTTCCCAATCTGTTCATTGGGGGAAGCTGGACTAGACTTCTAAGGCCTTTTTGACCAAGGAGTTGAAAGGCTCTGTCCAAACTCTGTGATGTGATCCTAACTGCAGGTGGGAATTTGGAGATAGCTGGCCTCTTATTAGAAACCTGTGTATTTTTCTATCTTAAACACCAAGCTATACATTTTAAGGCAGATTTGTTTTTTCAGTCCATAGAATATTAGCAAATAGGAACATCCAAGAATGGAAAAAAAAATCCAACATTTGTGAGTAGCTGGAAGAATTCTGTAACAGTTCCATACTGTTGTGATTTAGAGCATTACTTTAAACTGCCCTGCAACTTCTGGTTTATATTGTTCATAAAACCCCCTTCCCATTTCCAACCTTCTCTTCTGCTCTCAGTAAATGGCATGTGTTTAAATTCCTGACCTTTTAACACACAGTCCCTAAAGTGTCTGAATTGTCACTTTGGCATATTAACATTTTCACTTAGGCCTCCTAACTTTTTTATTCCGGGTTCAGAGGAATCTGAGTCCTTTGTTCACCCTGATTTCCATCTCTCAACTCTTCCTTCTTTCCCCTGGATGTCACACCTAGGGTCATCCACTCCATCTTCATCCTGGCTTTCTCCACCTGGGCTCTCCACTATTCTGACCTTCCTCACAGGATCTTTTTTCTATGGAATCTTCTAGGACATTTCTTATCTTAAAAACTATACCAGTTTTCTTTGTATTTTTAGTAACCTATGAATCTTCTCCCTTTCTCTTTGACCCCAAAGAACTGGAGGAAATAGGTTTTATTTTCTAATTTAACTTTCTTTGCATCTTCTTACCTGTGCAGTCTGGATATTCATAAGCCATCCTAGATCTGCTCTCCTAAGGACAGAGGGTATTCTGTGCATCCCTCTTGCCTTCTTTTCTAAAAGTGCAGTGCAGAGACATTACTTCCCTCCATTGTACCTCACTAACAAACAAGACCTGTGATTAAGAAGCCGCTTAGCATATCTGTTGAATGCCAGCGCCCTGTGATCTTTCCCTTCCAAATATTTCTTGGCCATCCATTCTTATGTGCTTCATCCTGATCCAGGAACTCCTTATCTCACCCCACACCATTGTAACAGCACTCTAACTTGCTTCTTCACTTCCAGTTCATTCCATAAGAGCAGTATTTCACTAAACCTTCATGGAGATTTATCCACATCTCCCCATTGACTATTGCTCTAAGTTCAGCCTCCTTAACTGGTATTTTTAAAGTATAATTAAAAAAAAAAGTTTTACAAAAGTTACAGATCCACAAGATGAAGCATTTAAACCAAACAAAACGGTGATAAAAGAAAGGTCCCCTCCTGTCCTCCAAGTTTTCTTTCCCATAAGTAACCACTATTAGTCTCTTGTCCATCCTTGCAGAGACATCCTGTGTTGTACTAGTGCATCATGGTTAGACTACAGCTCACCACTATGACTAGAGCCATGTCTTGAATCCCAGACAGCTGGGCTATGGTCCTGTTTATCTATTGGACATTTCTGCCAGAGATGGACACTACCATATATATTTCCAGGCACTGGCTTGAAATAGTTTTAGTCTACAGGACCTTAGAATATCTTTGCTCTTACTAGACTGTCTGGGGCTTCTAGTGACTATGACCAGACCTGCAGATAGCACTCACTGTTGCGGTAAAGAATTCCTGTACTCTCCCCTTTCATTGGGATGAATTTCCTTCCTGGTCTGTTCCTTAAGGCCAATCCCACTAATCCTGACTTTGCTCTCTCTGCATCAACCAGAAATTGAGCTGAGTCCTAACTATCCTGTTTCTGAACTGTGGTGGGTTGCCCTGGTTTGCAGGAGACAAGGACGAAATGGCCATGTCCCTATCACTTCATGGTCCAGCCTTATTTCCTAAGTTCAGGTGTGACCCTTTTTAAATATGCACCTGAAAGATCTGAGAAATAACTGGAGGTTCTCAACATCTAATGTATAATAGGAACAGTAATGACATCATCTGGATATAGGATGCTTAGTGATATCGTAGCTGGAATGCATTTCCTATTAAATTCAGGAGGAATAGTCACACTGGGGACTGTTCTGAATCTGACTAGGCACAAATGACAACCTTGAATTGAAAAATATCCCTGGATTGACATCCATAGTCTTAAAAGCTGCCTTTGGGGAATATAAAAAGTAATGCTTTAGTTCTATGCAAGTAGGAAAACTTTTTCATTCTTTTAACACCTACCTAATGGACAATAGGCCTGAGAAGTATCTGCTGAGGAGATGCTATTTAGTGACATCTGGCATCATGTTAAGTATTGATTGGGTGGTAAATTTTGATCTGTTGAATTGTGATATATTACAGATAACATTAATGAGTGAGATTATCCCAGTCTAGGGTTTCCAAAGTGTGGTCTGTGGATAACAGTTTTTCAAACAGATTTTTTTGGGGCTAAATATATGTGACAAAACTACATGTGAATATGTATATTCACAATGTACATTTGTAGCACACCAAAGTCTCTGAGAGGTCCTATAGTAAAATAATGCCTACCAGCAGCCTAGAGAACTAAGCTTCAGAGGGACACACACACTGGGTAATGGTACTTCAGTGTATCCATGAAAGTTCAACGATATATTTATAAATAGATAATTTGTTTCTCAAATAATTCATGTATTCATTACATTACAAGCCAATAACATAATATGCCTCTATATAAATCAATAACATGGTACATGTGTGCAATGTAGGTGAATCAATTATGGTAAAGCTATTGTTAAATATTATTCTAACATTTACATTAATATCTTTTAAAAAGCCAATTACATAAAAACAATTTCTTTGTAAGTTTAAGTCCTGTTAGCTGGTACATTTCATTTGTTTTCTGGGGACTTCCTCTGGCTACCTCTTAATAAACCACTGTGCATGGTGGCGCATGCCTGTAATCCAAATGTCATGGGAGGTTGAGGCAGGAGGATCATGAATTCAAAGCCAGCCTCAGCAACTTAGTGAGGCCCTAAGCAACTCAGCGAGAGCCTGTCTCTAAATAAGATATTTTTTAAAAGATATTTTTTAAAATTACTGAGGAAGTAGAGGACTGGCTATTGCTCACTGACATTTTTTTCCCTTACAATTTACTTGGGGAGATCTCAATCTCATTAAGCCAAAGATATTATTTTTGTGGCAATCAGCTTTTTATCCTGAATGGTCCAGGTTCTATTTTCCACACAGTTTCTTTCAAGATGCTACTATGCCTCACAAGTTCTAGCTCAGAATGTTGTCTCTGCCATACAATTGATAATAATATCTCATATATAATTTTTAAAAGTATTGATTTGAAAATACTAATAGGTCCCCCAAATTGGCATTTCATCATGGGTCCAAGAATATTCATGAAAAAAAATAAAAGTCTAAGACATAGATAATTCTGACGTTATGCACTCTATTCCTCTGTTGACATTCAGAGAGTGGTTCCAGAAGAAAGCTTATGTGGGAATTTTTTTCATTTATATACATACATGTATGTATGTACATTTTAGTTGTCAGTAGATCTTTATTTTTATTTATTTATTTACATGTGTTGCTGAGAATCAAACCCAGTGCCTCACACATGCTCGACAAGTGCTCTACCACTGAGATACAACCCCAGCCTGGGAATTTTTTTTATTAATGACCCAGATTCTACAGTTTATTTGGTAGCAGCTGACCTAGAAGGGAGGCCTGGTCCAGGAGCTCCTGTTTTGCTTCAGTTTGGGAGAGAATAAGGAGATGGGGGCAGGATGCTTCTTTGCTCCATGAGAAGGAATAGCAAGCCCCTTTGAAGGGACTGAGGTTTTTGATTGGGCATATTGGGACAGAGAAGGTAAAAAGCTAGAGCTGGTACAATGTAGAAGACTTAAAAGTATCAGACTTACAATAATTTCTAGATCAAGAAGCCCTATAAAACAAAAGGGCATGAAGGTGAAGGAGGTGAAGGCCCAAACCAACCAACTCCCACGGAGATAAGTGGCATTACATTAAATCACAGTGGGTGTGAGCACAGCTTGAGAAAATGCTTGAAGGCAGCTGCCTGTACATATGAGGAACTCCCTTTTTAAGAAAACCAACAGTCCAGGCAAGTACTTTCCAGGCTTTTCGATTTCACAGGTAAATAACATGAAAACAATTGTTAACTGACTCTAGTCACCTACTTCTATTTTTTTCAAAAAGGATACTAACAGTACAAATTATTATTGCCATTGTTTCTTTTTTTTCCTACCCGCCCCCCCCCCACACAAAAAAGGAAAAGTACCGTCTCACAATTATATGCAATTCTTGAAATCAGATAATTCACTTTTATTAAAAAAAAAAAAAAAAAACTCAGGACATGCTTCAAATTTTTCTCATCTTGTTAGAGTCACTTTGCCACCAACTATCACAGATCAATGATTTGGAATATTGGAAAACTCTGAAACATGTCCAAGATAGTAAAACTTATTATATTTAGAGAAATTCTTTTTTTGTGGTATTAGTTGCATTATAGCATACAAATATCTAAGACATTACTTACTGAATCATGTAGGCAGCACATAAAATGAAAAGGCCTTTGAAAGTTATGAATATAACATGCCCTGATTGTTTACACATAAATATTGACAGATAAATATTGACAGATGTGGTACAAAGAGAATACTTTAGTAATGAGATGATGAGGAAGTAACCAGAAAAGGGCATTGTTGATCAGGAAAGAGTCTTGCACCTTTTTAGGAAAGAGAAAATGGAAGCAAAGGAGTTAGAGAACATCAAGATAAATAAATGTAAACAAGCCCTGATTCTGTGACCTTTGAGTTCAAATACCTGTTTTTATTTAATTCTGGTCTCCATGTATTTCTCTCCAATCTTCAGTGGAGAGTTTGAGGGGTGACCCTATCCGCGGCCAATAATAGCTGGACCTTGTGTCAGTGTCTCTTGTCCAGTTAGTTTGGTTGGAGCAGGTAGTGGAATCCATGAAGAACAAACATGATGGACCAGGCCCACCCTTCAGTCTATGCTGAATTCTCTCAAAGAGAATTCAAAAGAGAATTCTTGCTGATTTCCAGAGATGCATGTGGGGAACAATCACCCCAAACCTGTCTCCCATTCTTAATTCTTAATAATTTTGGTTTTTATGAAATTGCCCAGAACTCCACATTTCAAGCAAGACTTAGAAGGTCCCCTCCTCCCACCTGGGGATTGATCTCAGGGTCATTCTGTACCTAGGCTACATCTCTCAAACTTTTATTTTATTATTTTTTTTAAAGAAATTTTGCAATAGAGGCTCCCTAAGTTGACCAAGCTGGCCTCGAACTTGTGCTTCTCTTGCCTCAGCCGGGCCTTCCTCCCCAGTCGCTGGGATTACAGATGAATGCCACCATGTTCCCCAGAGTTGGGTCTTAAACGTGAAAGTCTTGTTGATATGGTATCTTTTCTGGGAGTTAGAATAATTTTTTAAAGGCTTCATTTTTTAAAATCTATCGATTAAATCAATCATTTTCTTCTAACAGTCAACATTTTGAACAGAAAATATCCCTATTTTCCCCCTTTCTCAATACTTTCGATTGTTACTTTGTTAAATGTTTGGAAGATACTCAAGACAAAAACATGAAAAGAGCCTGTAGCCATCATCCAAATTGCTGGTTAAAAATAAGCGGGGAAGGAGGAAGAGTTTGGGGGTCTACCAGTAGGTGGCGCTTGTCTCTTCTGAGAAGATGATTTTACTCAGCCAAGAATCCCGTGAGAATTAAGAACGACTATGTGTGCGTGCAGTCAATGGAAGTGACACAGATCAAACCATACTTCAAGGCTGAGTCCTCTAAGTCACACGTTCCAGCCTGGTGCCTAGGCCATCACACTTCTGCATTCCTACTCCCTGCTCTGAATGTGGATTTTTATTTTCATACTTCATTCACAGCCTCATTTCATCAAGCCACATCACCTTCTAGGGACGATCCAACCTTGAATATAGAGAAAAAAAAAAAAAAATGAAGGCCCTAGAGGAGTTGGAGCTGAAGCTCCAGGAAATGACTAAGATTATTAGTTTTGCAGCTGGTCTGCCCTTAGGTGACATATGTTCTGTCCTCCCCTATGGCCTGCAAGCCTTGGCCTGGCCCGTGGCAGAACGTGAATTCACGTGCTTGAATGTAGATTTATCAGTTCTTCTGTGCCGCAGGGCAAAGGAGAAGCAGCTCTATAGGACCCTTTGGCGGTACCCAGGCTCAGTCTCAGTCTGTGACAGACTTACAGAGTCACTAGCTTTCTAACTTTTCCTGGTACCGCCCAATTTGAGGCTCAATAGGCCATAGCCAGGTCCTCTCCCTCAATTGACAATGAATTCTGTCCATCATTAAACGACCCCTTTTCAGAAGTCCTTTCTGTGTTTGTAGCTTACTACTGTCTCTCAGCAACCATTATGCCCCAATCGTATTTGTCTATATGCGCTGGGATCTGGACCCAGGGGTGTATAGTAAAGAGGGGGCAACCCTAGAGTCTGAGTCCAGCTCCGCCTCGGATTGCAGGGATGACCTCAGATGAATTTCTTCACTTCCTCTGTAGACTGAGGGAAGCAATTTTTTTTCCCCCTTCCCGGTACCAGGGATTTGCACCCAGAGACGCTTTACCACTGAACCACCGCTCCGGCCCTTTTTATTTTGAGACTGGGTCTCGCTAAATTGGTCAGGTTGGCCTCGAACTTGAGATCCTGCGGGTTAGATCTCCTGAGTCTCTGGAGTGGCTGGGATTAAAGGCGTGAGCCACCGCTCCCAGCAGGGAAGCAATTTTTCCACTTATGGGGTTCCTGGATTTAATGAGAATTTTTGTAGACGACCTCCTAGACTAGCGCCTGGCTCATTATAAACCCAAATGCCGGGGCATCTGTGGGCTCATCCCATAGGAAATACTGCCTTTGGGGGAATTCTGGATCAAACAGCCAGAATAACTCTCTTCCCCATGATCTCACTGTATTTCAAATATCATCCATTACCTCGCCGCTGTTTTCTCAGCCCCACTGAAGCCTCTGGTGCCCCTGAACCTCTCGGGCGGCAAAAGAAAGCCCAGAGAGGCTCGGCGCCTAACTGTAAGTCACCCCGGAACAGGCGTCCAGCTCCAATTTCGGGGCGGGTGGCGGGGCTCCGCGTGGGGGTAGGCTCGGGCAGGACAGACGGCGTGGGGGAAGGAGGAGGAGAGAGCAGGCGGCGGAGGAGGGGAAAGCCGGCAAGAGGAGGGAGCAGGCGGAGGAGACACATGCGCGCTGCCGCCGCCGCCGCCGCAGTCCTTAGCTTCCCGGGGACAGGAAACCTTCAAGACCCAGCTGCCACTGCCGCCTCCCGGTCCGCGCCCTATTCTGCGCGCTTGGTCTCAGCCTCCTCCCGCACTCCCAGCGTCTTTCGGGGGAGTACAGCAGGGACTCAGCCCCAGCTGCCGTCTTCCCGCCGCGGAAAGCTGTGACCCCCCCGCAGGAGCGGCGGGGAGGGGTGGGGGGCCCGGGAGAAGATGGCGACGCCGGGAAACGAACCCCAACCTTTCGTCCCTGCCCTCTCCGTTGCTACCCTGCATCCACATCATCATTCCCACCACCACCACCAGCACCACGGAGGAACCGGAGTCAGCGGCGGGACCGGCGGCGGCGGCGGCGGCGGCGGCGGCAGCGGGGGTTTCAACCTGCCCTTGAACCGGGGTCTGGAGCGCGCGCTGGAGGAGGCGGCCAACTCCGGGGGCTTGAACCTTAGCGCCAGGAAATTGAAGGAATTTCCCAGGACCGCGGTCCCCGGGCATGACCTCTCGGACACCGTGCAGGCAGGTGAGAGAAGGCCGAGGGGCAGGCAGTGGGTGTGGGGGGCCGGCTGTCGCGTCTTCCCGACGCGGTGGCCAATGTGAGATCTGATCGCGCTAGGGGTCCGTTCTGCGCGGGTTCTCTGGAGCAGGCGCGTGGGCGCAGGTTCTGCAGAGTGTATGGTGGCCTGTCTCACCCCACAGTACGTTGCCAGGAGGGCCGGATTGTGCTTGGCTGCTGAGCCCGAGTGCGCGGGTCCCGGGCTCTCCACCCAGTGTCTGTCGCGCCGTGGGAAGTGGCCGTGGGACTGGGACTTGCGGGTGCGCACTGAGCGCCGAGTGGAAGTGGAAGGATTTGAGCGACTGAGCAGGCTTCCTGGGCCGTGAGCATGGCCAGGAACCCCAGCGAGGGCAGACGCGTTTGCGCCTCCAACCCGGTGAAACCCTCTTTGCATCGAGGCGTCGCCCATCCTGGTGGGGAAAGCCAGACAAAGGTGGCACGCCCTCGTCCGACCCGAGGGCTTCCACGCGCCGCGGCGAGACCCCCTCGGCGACATCCCTGAGCGATCGGGCAACTCGGTGCCGCCTGCGAGGGGGTGCCGAGCCTTCCTCTTCCTGCGCCTGTGCGAGGAAGTAGCCACCGCGATCGCGGTGAATCCTAGTCGGCTGTCGTTTCGGAAGCAATCCATTCCCTCCTTCCTTGCTTTTCGCCCTCCGCCCACACATTAGGGTTCCCATCACCGGGACTACCTGGTTTTCAGTAACGCGACCTTTTGCGGGGGCTCTGGATGGTTAGCATGATATGGTAAAAGAAAAGTAATTAAAGCGAGCCGGTTCTCTGATGTGAACCCGGCAAGTTGTAACTCGCGCCAATAAGCAGCCAGCTTTTTCAAGTTATGTCATGTGTTGACATAGTTCTGAGCCGTCTGCTTTCTTTTTGGTTGTTGGAGTGGTAGGAGCGGGACCCATAAACAGGAAGCAGGGTGGTGGAATGGGATTGGGGCCTTGGGATCTGTACAGAACTGACTTGGTTTCTGACCATCCGGTTCCGCTCTCTGGGGGACGGTTTGTATCCTGGCAAGTGTCCAGCATTTTCAGGGCAGTGGGTGCCCCATTTTGGAGCTACTGCCCAGACCTCTTGGCTGAGTGTCAGGCCCCCTGGATCCTGTATGACTTGACCCTTAGGTCAAGATCTTCCAGTTTTCTCTTATAGAGGAAGAAGGGGGTGGGGCAACGGAGCCGGCAGTGGCTTTTGGATGCTAGGTTTCCAGTGCTCTTTTTCTCCTTTAATTCAATAAACATTTATCGGGATCCTTAACTAGTATTTAGATGGAGTTCTGAGTTCACTGGAAGCTAGAAATGCTCTCCAGGGTCATTAAACTTGGTTATTTGGATTTAGGGACAGTCTGGAATGGGCAAGACAGGGAATTTCCAGAGTTGAGCTGTTAGCAGCTGGGGGCTGTCTTTTGATAGGACCTTTTAGTTTCATCTTCTCAAGTAGAAGTTGTCCAAGAATTGCCTGAATCATTAACTTCAAAAAAATCTATTAATTTCTACCTCCCTTCTACCATAGAGTGTACCATGAATTATAGAATAGTTGTGTAGGACTGCAGAAAACAGAGACCAGCAGGACCAATAATACTATGTGTTTGTCCAGTTCTGCAGGAAGGCTCAGGGTCCTTCCTCTTCTTCAGTAATGCTGATGCTCATTACCAAATTAGGTGAACCTGATGTGTTTGTTGTGTTGGCATTTCTTTGAGAAAACCAGTGCTTTAAATGGGAACCACATCTTTCACTTATGACCTTGCTATGTGAGGTTGGTGCTTAAAAATGTTCCTTCCTGTTCTCTGCTTGCTTGTGGCCAGCTTAGGCTGTGGGTTTTGCAGGTTTTTAATTTTGAATCTTACTTGCACATATTTAGTTTTTAGAAAATTTGAACTAGTTAAAATTCAGAATCTTTAATTCCTCATCCCAAAATACAATATTATTTGAGATAGAGGGGCAAAGAGATGTCACCTGAGTTTGTAGGCACTTAATAAAGAGAAAAAAGTAGTCAGTGATTTTCCATGACATTTGAATACCCAAAAGGTATTAAAGATTTGCTTCTACAAAACATCTTTGACTCAGGTAAAAAGCTGCGTGTAAACTACATGTATTCTTCTCTTTATTCTAAATAAATATTTAGGTGAGCACTGTTCCTTATTTAGATGAGCAAAAAGCAAAATAAAGTAAGGGGTTAAAGGGATTTTCATCGTGCATGATGTTGACCTTTCCTACAAATGAAGAGTTCTAGTGGAGTTGAAAGTTTGAATAGTAATATATGCAACAAAGATAGTTGTTTCTCCTGGGCTTATAGAATATCTCTTAAATCAAAATATCACATGAAAATTCTTAAAGACATTTTCATGAATTTTGCCAGAGAGAGAGTGACAGCAAGCTTTTTCTCCTGGTTAAGTTGTCCTGTGAAAAGTAACTCTTCTGGCAGCCACCTATGCAAAACTGCACTCTTGGGCAATGTAGCATATCTGAGCAGAGTTGAAAACCAAGGTGTAAACACAGAAACATAGAGGCTGGAACTGCTCAGTAGAAGTGTAAGCTCTGTCACTCAAGTGCATATACTTTATTCATAGGAAAAAACTCTCACGCTCTCACTTTGGACTCATTAGTTTACTTCTGTTTCAAAATAAGTTTTGTTATGAGATGCTAGTCTTGTAGCAGATGAGAAGGGGAAAGATGCAGTGCTACAGATGGCACTGACCCAGATGGACAAAACCTAAGAGCCACAATTAGCACTTACTGTGTGCACTTTTATGTGCTGAGAACTTTATCTACGTTATCACAGTCCTCACTTGGCATAGTCTTATTTTCCTTTACAGGTGGGGAGACTGGGATGGAGAGAAGTCAGGTCACAGGCTCAAGACTATATCCCTACTTAGAGGCCAACTAGTGATTTGAATCCTGACAGCCTCATGACCCTGAGTTTGTTTTTGACAATCTCTGGTTAAGCAGAGGGAAAGATTGGAGAGGGTCAGAATGTGGGAGGTGTTCTGGAGATTCATTTAATCACCATCTCTTCTGTAAATAGTTATTGAGCTCTACAAGTGGATACAGGGGATTCAGTAGTGTCCAAAAGAGAAACCTTGTTCTTCTTCCTGTGAAGCTTTTACTCTAGTTGGAGGGAGGGATGAAGAGATAAATTAAGAAATTCATTTTGCAGGATGAGTAGGAAGAGTTAAGGCTAGAAGTAAAACTTGCTTCATAGACACATAGGCTGTTTATATTGACTTGCAGTAGCCTGTAACAGGGGCATGATGATGACTGCGATGGATAGAAACTAAAGTATAAAATTGGGCCTGATAAAAAGTATAAGATGTGCCCTGCACGGTGGTGCACGTCTGTAATTCCAGCAACTTGGGAGTCTGAGGCAGGAGGATCGAGAGTTCAAAACCAGCCTCAGCAAAAGTGAGGTGCGGGACTGGGGATGTGGCTCAAGTGGTAGTGCACTCCCCTAGCATGTGTGATGCACTGGGTTCGATTCTCAGCCCCACATAAAAATAAAGATGTTGTGTACACCTAAAACTAAAAAATATTTATTTAAAAAAAGTGAGTGGTCTCTAAATAACAAAATTAGGCTGGAGATGTGGCTCAGTGGTTGAGTGCCCCTGAGTTCAATCCCTAGTATCAAAAAAGAAAAGAAAAAGTACAAGATGCCCATCAGTAAAGCGTTTTTTTTTTTTTTTCCTATGCTGATTTATTAAGTAGTGTCATTTTGGATGGATAAATTCCAAAGGGTGTTTGTATGACTGAAGTAAAGTGGACTGAAAGAGGAATAAGAATAGTAATCTGAAACTGATTGCCTGAAGTTCTAAAGCAGAGGAACAAACTTAAGCTTGGAGTGTGGGACATTCATTGAAAGCTGGTCTTGTTAAGGATGAGGGGTATCATCAGTATTTTCCCCCCAGTACTGGAAACTGAATGCAGGGGTGCTCCCACTGAGCCACATCCCAGCCCTATTTATTTATTTGTTTGTCTGTTTGTTTTTAAGACAGGGTTTCCCAGCCTAGGCCTTGAACTTGCAATTTTCATGCCACAGCCTCTGGACTCGCTATATTACACGCATGTACCCTCACACTGGCTATTGTCAGTATTTGTGAGTTGACTGTGAGCAAGCAGGAAATACTATAAGGGAAATGAAGAGTTTGTCCAAGGAGAAATATAAAAATGTGGCATAGAAATACTTGAGTGAATGTTTTCTTTTATGAGTATGTGGTGCCAGGGACCAAATCCAGAGCCTCATGCATGCTATGCAAGTGCTCTACCACTGAGCTCTCCCCCCAGCCCTGAATGTGTATTTTTTTTTATGTTCAGGTATGGATTTCTGTAGATGCAAAGGATAAGACAGTAGTAATATATGAGACGCAATAGTTCCAGGAAGCTGCAGGAGCTGCCAGGAAGGAGCTCAAGGTGATAAATCTCCAAATAGCATTTGTTAAGCATTGTGTACAGAACGCAGGGGAAAGGTTCTTTGTGTGAAATTGATTAGGAAAGACTTCCATAGGAGAGGTAGGATTTGGATGGATGGGATTTGGTTAGAAATTCCCACGGACATTCTGTTATTGGAAAAATGGTTCCAAGATGTGGAGTGAATGCCTGTCATTAAGATTCTAAGATTCTGAATACGAGAGGTCATTTAAGTCTGCCCTCAGGTCATATCCTCTCAACCCACTGGCACTGTGTAATGGGGTAACAGTGCAGGGCTCCTATGACCCTTGGAGGAATCTGGAAATGGCTGAGGCCTGGGATTTGTCAGCCTGTGGGACTGACAACTTAGTGCCTGAGCTGGCTCTCTCAGATGACTGATTCAAAGACTTTTCCCTGAGATTTGTGGGTGACTTATCTGCTGAAGGCGGACGTCCTCCACCCTGCTCTCATCCTCTAGCCACCAGGTCCTTGGATATTAGTACTTTTCTGTCATTGGAAGTCATGTAGGACTTGATAAAGAAATCTATTTTAACAACATGCTCTGTTCCATAATTTTGGTCATAAAGATTTTTCACTATTAAACATACTGAAACTTTTGAAATCACATGTATTTTCATTGTTCTTTTAAAGGTACATTTTTTGAATTATTTTTGTTCTGTTGAATTCAATGTTCTGGTTATCGTAATTATCTAATTAAATATATTAGTTATTAGTAATTATCAATTTTTGTGGCAGACACTAATTTTAAAAATGTATTTATTCGTTACCTATATTTTATTTATTTTTTATTACAAGTATTTTAAATATCCATCTATTCATAAACAATTAGTTATTTCCTTTCCCCTTCTGATTATAATTTTTTTCTTTTGTTGATTAACTTCTCTCTTGTTAAGATATAGAGGACTTATATTTTAAAAGCTTTTAGAATCACTAAGATTCTGTATGGAGAGTGGTTTTGAATCATGTCCAGATGTGCTTCCATGTGTTTGTGGAATGGCAAAAACAGTCTATGCCAATATAACAGGTTATTCTCATTGTTTGTGTTGCAGGCTACTTTATTGAAAAGGCAAGAGCTTACTTATCATGCTTCTAGAATAGTATACATATATATAATACATATAATTATAAGCCTGGAAACTTCTGGGGATTTTTTTTTTTTTTTTTTTTTGGTGTCAGTTTGTAGAAGATTTTGCCCTTCATCATTGAAATGATTCTGTTGGATAGCTTTGTCAGTCAACAAATATCTCATTTGATTTTTGGTAGGGGCATAAATTTGGCCCAAATTTGGCGTACCCTTCCATTTAACAGTTTTTATTTCAATTGCTCACAATTTTTCTTGAGTTGCTGAAGCAAATTGAAATTTTCTGTGCTGTGGCTTAGTAAGTGTTTGGTGTCAACATTTAAGGGTAGATGTCTTTGGAAACTCATGTCAATGTTGGTCAATTCAAAAATCTGTTTCCTTTGCTCTTGCTGTCTTGGTGGGTGCATAGTCTTTTTCTGACTGGTCATTCAACTTCTTCATTGCTTGTTTGAACAGAAGGTGTTCCCTCTTAGTGTGTACTTTTCTGTCCCCCACCTTTGTTTTTATAAATGTAAAGACTTTTTTAAAAAAAATGTGGAGCTGGGGTTGTGGCTCAGTGGTAGAGCGCTTGCCTAGCAAGTGTGAGGCAATGGGTTTTATCCTCAGCACCACATAAAAGTGAATAAATAAAGTAATAGGGTACATCTACAACTAAAAATAATTTAAAAAATAAATTAAGCCAGGCACTGTTTACTTACTCTTTGTATCTCCCCTTAGTCACCCCCGTCCCTACTCCTGTGCTGGCCCTGTGCTGCGTTGTCTGTGCTTTCCGAGACTTGAGTAAATTAAATGCAGAAATGCTGTCAGTTCTGCCTAAGGTGGCTGTGAGTTCATTAAGCCATGACACTTCAACTTTGGTCAAAGCCTCATGAAAGCTGTTACCTGTTTGTGAGGCTCCTTTCCAGATTTTGTTCAGCTTTTTTAAGGATTGAACTTCAGCCTCAGAGAGATATCAGGCAAAGCTGGCTTGGGATGAGTCCACCAATTTGTGAACTCTTCCAGTAATTGTTTCAGTTGCCAGGATTAAGGAGATTTAGTCAATAATTGAAAATAAAAATTGTTCAATGGTAAGATGCACCAAATTTTGGCGTAATGTACACCCACTGAAAAGTAAGATGTCAATTGACTAACAAACTATTCAATAAAAGGAATTTAAGGATGAGAGTCAAACCTAGGCTGTTCTTTTATGAACTGGCACAAACCAAAAATTCCCAGAGGTCTCCTGGCCTTTAATTGTATGGTATTATTCTAGAAGTATGATTAGTAGCTCTTGCTTTTCCATAAATTAGCCTGTAACATAAGCAATGGGAAGAGCATGTTATGTTGGTGGAGATTGTTTTTGCCTTGATTATTTTGCAGTGATTATCTAGTTATAAAATTATAATCTGTCATAAAAGTTTTCTGGATGTAAGATACCAGACCCAACCATAGCTGATGCTTTTATTTATGCATAACTCATAGGAAGCCTGGCTTCTGTTGTTGTTATTGTCTTTTGCTGCAAGATTTTTTTATATCAGAATTTTGCTATGACAGGTTTTTTTTTTTTGTGTGTGTGTGTATGTGTGTGTGTGTGTGTGTGTGTGTGTGATATGAATTGTTTCACAAAGCAAAAACCAACCAACCAACCAACCAACCAACCAAAACCAACAAAATAAACCAACAAAAAAGGAAAGAGGGGAAAAAAGTCAGAATTCCAAATATGACTTAATTTGGGAAAAAGTAGGCCTACCAAGATAGAGTCAAGCATCAGTACGGCTGCGTTTTTGTTTTTGTATTGTACTGGTGATTGAACCCAGGAGTACTTCACCACTGAGCTTACATCCCCAGCTTTATTTATTTATTTTTAAATTCTGACATAGGGTCTTGTGAAGTTGTTGAGGCTGGCCTTGAACTTGTGATCTTCCTGCCTCCACCTTCCAAATTGCTGGGATTATGGGCATGAGCCACTATGCCCAGCATGCATGTGTTATTCTTCATCTGAATTTAAGAGTTCGGTGATATTGCTTCCATATTCTGTAGTAAGAAATACTACATTTGGGAACCATCTGTTCCCATAAAGTAATTCAAAAATAAAGTGATTTTGTTTACATGAACAGAAAGTTGACCAACTGTGAGAATTTGGCTTCTTTTGCTTATTCCAGCAATGCAAGAGAAGGAAGAGGCCTTTTTAGTTAGATTTTTGTGTATGTTCGTAGTTTTCCCCAACTATGTCCTCCAACGCTGGCCATAAAGGAGGATATACTTGGGAGGAAAAAACAAAATCAGAGAGTAACAATGTTTGATTTTCATAATAGTACTTTTTTTTTTCTTAATAAGAGATTATTGTTCCTGAGTTCATACAATTTGATGCAGAGACAGCTTTAACTTGCCCTACCTGAAATTCTTACAGGATATTTTTAAGTCATGGAGGGTATGTAATCTGATTGTAGGGTCTTCCTGATGTTTGTTTTTCTTCCTCCTGCTGTTTCCCTCTGTCCATCTGCTGGTGGGGACCTGAGGAGGGTGTGAGAGGAAACAGGGCCGGAGCTCCCCCCAGCTTAGTGATTCCTAAATTTCCTCCTCACTGTTCTTGACAAATGTGCAGAGAAAGCCTCCCATCTTAGTTTTTCTAATCCTCTGGCTTCCCACCTGGCCTTGCTTTTGACGGCTGACCCCTGTAGTGCCTATACACAGTTTTGCCACACAGTGTGTTCCTCTAATATTCTTCCCTATTTTTGATGTTTATGCCATGTAGGGTGAGGAACAGCATCAGGATGTCCCACCTGGTCCAGTTAGCTTAGCTCTGATTTAACTCCCTTTGTCTCCGTAGGCAACAGTGGTAATTCAAAGATAGTACCATCAACAGACTTTCTGACTTGCCCTCCTCTAGACTGCCTTAATTTTGCGTTTCTAGCTCATTCACCTCCTGTCCTCACTTCTCACTGACCTGTGAGATTCTGCTTACCTCCTACTCACTTCAGCCTCTCCAGGCCTCTCCACAGCCTCCCTGCCAGCCTCTCCTTTGACATCTCAGCATTGAATCATGCCTAGCCTTAAGGCATCTTTGTATTATTTTCTTGGTGGCCTCCTTCTTTTGGTTCAGTAGTCTTTCCTTATTCATGGTTTTATGTATTCATGGTTACAGTTACCTGCAGTCATCCGAAGTCCCAGAATATTAAATGGAAAATTCCAGAAATAAGCCATTCATAAGTTTCATATTGTGTGCTGTTCTCGGTAGTGTGATGAGCTCTAGTGCCTTTCTGCTCCATCCCACTGGGACTGAATCATCTCTTTGTGCAGAGTATTCATGATCTATATGCTACCTACCCATTAGTCACTTAGTGGCCATCTTGGTTATCAAATGGCCTAATGCAGTCTGCCAACACTTGGTTCAAGTAACCCCTATGTAGTAGCTCAGTGCCTCATCGCAATGCCTGTCGTTCATTTCACTTCATCTCATCATCTCATCGTATAGACATTGTATCATCTCACTTCATCACAAGAAGAGTGACTACTGTACCCAGATATTTTTAGAGAGACTAGAGAGACAACCACATTCACATAACTTTTATTACAGTACGTTGTCATAATTTTCCTATTTTATGTTAGTTATCGTTAATTTCTTTTTTTTTAGTTTAGATGGACACATTCCTTTTTATTTGTTTGTTTATTTATTTATTTATTTTTACATGGTGCTGAGGATCAAACCCAGTGCCTCATATATGCAAGGCAAGTGCTGTAGCACAGAGCTACAACCCCAGCCCTATTGTTACTTTCTTATTGTGCTTAATCCATAAATTAAACTTTTTTCAAAGGTATGTATGCAAAGGAAAAAAGCATAGTATATATAGGGTTCAGTTCCATCCATGTTTTCAGGCATCCACAGGGGTGTTGGGACACAACTCCCTCAGAAAAGGAAAAAAAAAAACAGTGTATTTTCCCCAGTTTTAAGTTTTCCTCCTTCAAAGAGATTTGACTTCTCTTCCTGATTTGTGTGTCTTCCATGTCTATCACAGGAAGCGCTAGACGGGCCTTGGTGCTTCTGTCTCCTCTTTCTGCCCTTCGTCTCTGCACTTTTCTAACATGATCTCAGATGGAGAGATCCCCTCTCCCGTCTTTGTGCACATTTAGCTGTGCTTTCATTCCCCTGGTGCTGACCTTATTTCTCAGCTGGTGCCTTTTTACTTCTCGGCATTGCCCACTGTGTTAGTCTGCTAGGGCCACCTTGATCGCACACCACAGAAGTTTACTTTCTCACAGTTCTGGAGACTGGAAGTCCAAGATGAAAGCGCTGGCCAGTTTGACTTCTCTCTTGACTCGCACAGGACCATCTTCCCCACGTGTCTGTATGTGGCCTGTCCTCTGTGTACATACATCCTTGGTATCTCACGGTGAGTCCAGCTTTCCTCTGGGGTTCATCCAGATGACCTAATAGAACCTCGTTAAAGGCTCTGTCTCCAGCTGCGGTTGCACTGGAGGTTAGGGCTTCCAGGTGAATTTTGGGTGGACACAATTCAGCCCATACTACCTGCTTGCTCACCCCGAGGTAGCTGGTAGCTGCTGCTCTCTCTCCTGCCTGGGTAAACTGACCTTGGACCTGTACCAGGCTGACCTTTATGCTGCCCTTCCAGCATTAAGCCCACCTCATTCACCATCTTCTCTGGTTTGAATGCGACTTGAACATGTCCCCCAAAGGCTCACACAAATAATTTGGTCCCCAGTGATACTGAGAGGTGGTGGAACCTTCAAGAGGTTAATCAGAACAGAGTAATGTTCTTCTTGTGAGACCCCCTGCGTTAGTTCTGTAGACACTGAGATTTTACAAAATGAGGTCTCCCCATGCACTTGGCTGCTTCTGCGTGCAACTGTTTCCATTTCTGCTTAATCACCATGTTGTGACATAGCCAAGAGGGTTCTCACTAGAGGCTGACCCAGTGGGGCTGCCTGATCTTGGACTTCCAGCCTCCAAACTTCCAATCTTCTAACTGGAAGATTAACAAATTTTTTTTTTTCTTTTTAAAGTACTCAGGTATTTTGTTATAGCAGCAGAAAATGGGACTAACACACCATCCCTTCCTCAGGACCTAGATAGCATTTTCTCTAACACCTGGGCCTGTGGTTAGAGTCTCAATAAATGCTATTGAGCACTTGAATGTGCTATACAGTGAGGGAAGAGCCACATGAACATTAAAAAAAAAAAGTGGGTAACTCCAGTTTACTTGGGCCCTCCTCTCATTTCTCATGGATTTGGAATCTTCCCTTTGGTTGCTGACAAGTCTCTAGAGTCATTTTTCCCTCAGTGATGGTGAGATTGCTTCTCATGAACATTGAGAAGTTGTTTGGTAAGCACTGTGACTTGTGGAAGTCAAGAGAGTTGTCAGGAATTATGAAGGAAACGGGCAGGGATTCTGTCATATTGCATAGCAAATAAAGAAATTAGTACATCAAGAAAAGCTGCTTGACATTTTTTGAGCATCAATCATATGTCAGGATCTAACGGCTAATTAAAAAGTAAGAGTTGTAGTTTGAACGACTTCACAGAATTTGGTGAGGATTAAAGAAATAATACACTTGAAAGTAGTTTTCACCTGTGAGTATTTCCGTGAACGTTGTCATTTTCAGATCAAGCCTTTCCACCCTTAGCCAAAGGGGCCTTCTTGCCTCTCTTTTTTCATTAGTATAACTTAGTGTTTAAAAGTTGGGTCTTTTGAACCTCAAAGATTTGGGTCCAAGTCTGGGCTTTGTCACTTATAAGTGTGTCACTTTGGCCAGATAAAACTTGTCAGCTTCAAATTAGAGGTAATAATTGTATGTCTTAGTAGAGATTTTGGGGGGCGCAGAGATTATATATAACAACAGATGATATGATCTTATCAAGTGCTTTCTTGGTGGCACTGGGTCTTGCTTCAAGCGCTTTACATGTAAATACATGTTACATCATTTATTTATTTTTTTATGCCTTTGTTTTTCTATTTATTTTTATGTGGTGCTGAGGATCTAACTCAGGGCCTTGCACATGCTAGACGAGCACTCTACTGCTGAGCCCCAGCCCCAGCCCCTGTTAAGTCATTTATTGCTTGTTAAGTATTCCATAGTAGGTGGCCCTGCCATAACTTCTAGCCCTACTGGGGTTTGAAAAGGGAGTTTAGAAACCTAGAAACCACCCATTCATATCTCTCCCTCATTTAGTTGCTGTGCACACACTGAAGCTCAGAGAGCTTATATAGTTGACTAAGGCCCATAGTAGGATGGGGGGTAGGTGCCAGCGTCAAGGCAGAGTTCATGGGCTCATATTAAAGGGTTGTGTCTATGGAATCGGAGTCTCCCCTGGGATGGAGGGAAGATCCCCCCTTTCTCCTGTACGCTTCTTAGGTCAAACCCACCCAGGCCAGCCATGCAGCAGGCTGCAAAGAACAGAAAATGCTGTGGAACCTTTAATAACATATGGCCCAAAGCTGGGGAGAATTAGACATGAGCCTAACAGAGGTTACAGATTGAACACGTTAGTTCAGGCTTTTACTGCCTGTGGTTGGGGGACACGCATAGGCTCCTTGTAAACTGGATTCCAAGCATTAACAGCCATGTTGGGCAGCCCCTGACTCACAAACCAGAGGACAGGGAAGGTTTTTCAGGGTGACCTTGTGTTTTAAAAGTGGGAAGACATTTTCCTGTGGAGACATTGTAGTAGCAGGGATTGGGTTCTCTTATCCACCCAGGAAGGCTATTTAACCCTGCAGACATGAGCCTTTGGGTTAGTGGTTACTTTCTTATTGTTTCTTTGGAAAAATGCTGCCTCAGTTCTGAGGTGATACCCTGAATCTGGAGAAGTGGGCTCCTGTCCCTGGAGGGTGATTCTCTCCCTTCTGGTTGTTTCTACCAAGAGCCAGAGTTGCCTGACCCCTGTCTGAGGCTGTTTGGTCAGTGGGTCCAGCAACTGGGTATCCCTCCACGTTGGTGTTGGGAGCCAGGTTTGGCATAAGCCAGGAATCCGCAGAAGTCAGCTCTGGAGTCAAGAGAGACCACTATGCAGGATGGCGCAGGGCCGAGACCACCCACCTGAGGGGGACAGCCAGGATTTAGACACTTCCTGAATTAATTTTTCATTTCTCGTATTATCTCCCAATTGTTAATTTTACAATTGGAGGGAAGTTATTGCATCTCTCTGAAGCTCAGGTTTATAATTTGTTAAAAGCAAAAATGCTCTTTACCCCTTGGGTAAATCAACTTATGTTGATATACAAAGTAAGATGCAGTACCCTGAGCAGGCCTGGTCCCCAGTGAGTGACCTACTAAAGCCTCCTTTTGTTGTTGATGTCCACAGGGCTAGGTGGTATGGTTTTCTTCAATCAAATAAAAAGTAGGCAGTTGTTAGCATGTCATTAGCATGGTGGCTAAGAGCATAGATAGTGGTTGGGGCTTTGTCTTGGCTCTTCCAGATCATGGCTTCATGATCCCTTCACTGGACCTTGGTTTCCCCCTCATAAATGGGGGTAGTAATCATAGGATTATTGGGTGAAGGAAATGAAAGGATTATGTGTCAACTGCTCAGGTCATTGCCTGGCACTGATTTTTCCACTCTTCTGAGACTGCATATTTTTAGAAAAGATATTCAATCTTATAAGGCACAGGAAGGTTAACTTCCTAGAAATATTATGACATTAATCAAATAATCTCAATATTCAAAAAGCTTGAAGGGGGTGTGCTCAGTTTGTGTGTGGGCCTCGTTTCTATTCTTTTGGGAGGATTGTAGGGAAGGCAGAAGACACTGGATGGGGAAGAGATTCCCTTGCGTTATGCGTTTCGCCTCTGATCTGGTTGAGCCAGGATCTTCTCCTGAGCTTTTGCTCTTTTCCCCTCAGTTTAACAGTGTTCTTTGGTCTGGTTTGATTTTCACCAGGACAGAGAAATCCCGAGGGGAACAAATCTAATAGAGAAGGATGAGCTCCAGATTCTCACAGTGGAGGATGGGGAGCCGCATTCCTGGGCCACTTTAGGTATTTAGGTGCAAGGTGCTGGTGACTTTCATTTTGTCCTCAGGCTTGGAGGGCTGGGACGGAGGGCTGAGTGGGCTCTCAAGAGGAGCACTTGGGGTGCATCTCTGCACCTTCTGGAAGAGTCCTGCAATTAACCAAATGCTCCTCCAGATTGGAAGTAAAGACACTGATCATTTTTTTCATGCTCTCGGCAAAAACCAGTTTGGGGATCTTTATGTTCCTGGAGACCTCTCTGAGGATGTGCATCCAATGTTTCAGTAAGAAGTGAGGACATGCCTTTGAGAAGGTGGAGATTCAGGAGTAAAAACAAAGATCCAAATCTGTCTCTTTCTCATTGTGTTACTGGTAACTGACCTTTATTTTGAGATTTAATCAGAAGTTATTTCATTAAAAACCTTACGATCCTGATCCTTCAGCATCATCCTGAAGATGCTATAAGGAAAAGGAAAGGGCCATCATTTGTTGAGCAGCATCACCGCTAGGTTTAGGGTCTCTCAGAGTGATTTCTCTCCAATGAGAAATTAACAGCTGTTGGGTAAAACACCAGTAAGTTTTCTTTCTTGAACATTCTTTTTGTAATACAAATGATTATTTTCTAAAAGCAGTTTTATGTATTAAGAATCATTGATTTTTTTTGAATTTTTTATTTGTTCGACTTAGTTGTACATGACAGCAGAATGCATTTCAGTTCATCGTACACAAATGGAGTGCAACATTGATTTTATTTCTAAAAATGAATTTTTTTCAATACACTAATTAATATTATTTTAAAATCTTATAAATGAATAGCAGGGCAGCAGAAGATTATGCAGAAATGATGGCTAAAAGCCAAAATTTTTTTGCTAGTATGCAATTTGAATCTAATTTAAAGGAATCTGCTTGTGCAATTGAAGGTAACTAGATCTGTCTTTGTGCATTTCCCTCAGAGGTGTGGATAATATCTCTGCATGCAATTTAAGGCAGTTATGTGTGGTTTTTGGTTTTCTGTTTTTTTGTTTTTTCTTTAGACAGCCTGGATAAATCCAAATGGTTTTAATTGTATCCATCATTCCAGTAGTTTTACACTTTGTTCTGATATTTACAGTTAATACGTTCTTTTGTCTGTGCAGTACTTTAAAGGGTACTATGCGGTAACTTTATGTGTGTGCATTTCCTAAATCTGATCTATTTTATAAAACCAAGTGGGCAGCTGTGAAGACCTGCTTTTGTACTCCCCCCACAATCACCCAGGCTCCTTCCTTGGAATCGGTATGTTAATGAAGGCTGGTGTCTCAATATGACATTTGCGCAGTGGGAGTGTGGAGGTAAGATGCCCTAATAGAGGCCTTGATGTTGGCCTCCAAGGCTGAGTGACAGAGACAGTGGAACCCAGCTAAGAGCTTTCATAGGCAGGCAGCCTCAGTCCGTCTAGGAGTGCTCTCATGGTTTCAGTGTGTGTTTTCTCTGGTGTCCCTGAGTGTCAGACCCCTTCTTTCCTTGAGCAGCCTGTGTACAGCGTCTGAACACCACAAGGTAGATGGGATTGGACGAGCTCTATCACCCTTGGATAAATGACGCCTGCTTTCCGTCATCACTTTGCTAAATCCATGCAACACTCTTTATGTGTTCTGAGAGAACATGAGGTGATTTTGGACATCGCTAGAGGTGCTCTTAGAGGATGCTCATAGTAGGTTGATCCTCAGTCCAGGTTGTCATAAGCAGTCTGGGTTTGTACTCTTGTCGTGGCCTAATTAATATTAGCACCCCCTTTTAACACATCCCAGTTGGATACATTGTTTGGTCTTCCCACATATACAGGGCATGGCAGATGGTAGATACCTTTTTTTTTTTTTTCTTTAATTGATACTGGGGATTGAACCAGGGGTGCTCTACTACTGAGCTATATCCCTAGCTCTTTTTATTTTTATTTTTTTATTTTAAGGCAGGGTGTCACTATGTTGCCCGAACTGGTCTCCAATTCATGATCCTCCTGCCTCAGCCACCTGAGTCACTGGGTTTACAGGCATGCGTCATACATCTATGTATGCACTATCCAGCTTAAAAAGTAGAGCATTTCCAATACTTTTTAAAGCTGTGTACCTGCTGCTAGATACCATCTTTTGAAAATAAATAGAAATGGAGACAGGTGAAGTAGCTTGCCTGTGTCCCTCAGCCAGTCTTATCAGATCAAGTTCACGATTAGACTAGCATAGGCTGGTCACCTTTTGTCAGTTGCCCAGAATTGTGTCATTTGAAAGAATTACTGGACTTGGCTGATTTCTCTTTTAATTTTCATGCCAAGAAACCCTCTCCTTAAGGTCTTTGGCAGTTGTTGTGAACTTTAGCTGGCTAAATATAGCAATACTTTTAAAATTATAAAATATCAAATACATAGAAAGGAGTCTACACAGTATGTCGACATGATTTAAATAATGACAATAATGTAGACATGGTGACAGAAAACAGATGGGACTA
Organism: Callospermophilus lateralis; assembly: GCF_048772815.1. Taxonomy (NCBI): domain Eukaryota; kingdom Metazoa; phylum Chordata; class Mammalia; order Rodentia; family Sciuridae; genus Callospermophilus; species Callospermophilus lateralis. The sequence continues at coordinate 71,772,050 of NC_135316.1, forward strand.
GAGGTGGGGAGTCAGTCACTTGAAAAAGGGTGTGGGGATGATGGCAGTGTTCCTTGCCATGATGGGTACACAGGTGCATACATTTACCAGAATGCCATGCTTGAAATGGGTGCATTTTATTGTATGGAAATCATAACTGGATCAAATACACTAAAATACATCTATGTATGCACTATCCAGCTTAAAAAGTAGAACATTTCCAATACTTTTTTAAGCTGTGTGCCTGCTGCTGATTCCCAGTGGACAAGCTAGGGTTTTTTTTCTGTTTTCTTTTCTTTTCTTTTTTTTTTAAATTAGCGCTTGATAATTATATGAAATAGCAGAACTCATTGTTTGATATTTGTTTCTGCAAACAATGTAACAGTATAATTTGGTCAGTTTCATTTCATTGCACCTCCCTTCCTCCTCCCCTCCTTTTTCTCCTTTCTGTTTTCATGAGACACCCATCTCTCACCTTTTATTTCCCTTTCTTTTCTCTAGCTTCCACATAGGTGAGAAAACATAGGACCCTTGATTTTCTGAGTTTGGCTTGTTTTGCTTCACATAATGCTTTCAAGTTCCATTCATTTTTCTACAAATGGCATAATTTCATTCTTCATGTCGGAATAAAACTCCATTGTGTATATAGTCCACATTATCTTTACCCATTCCTCCGTTGACAGATACCTAGGCTGGTTTCATAATCTGGCTCTTGTGAATTGCCCCTGCTGTAATGTGGTCATGCCTGCATCACAATAGTATGCTGATTTTAATTATTTTGGATAAATATCGAGGAATTGCCTAGCTGGATCATGTGGTTCCATTCCTAGTCTTTTGAGGAACTTCCATACTGATTTCCATGGTGGCTGTTCTAATTTACAGTCCCACCAATAGTGTAAAAATGTTCGTTTTTCTCCATATCCTCTCCAGCATTTATTATTTGTATTCTTGATAGCTGCTATTCTAAGTGGAGTGAGATGAAATTGCAGCGTAGTATCTGATTAGCGTTTCCCTGATTGCGAAAAATGTCAAACATTTTTTCATATTTTTTTTTGGCCATTTGAATTTCTTCTTTTGAGAAGTGTCTGTTTAGTTCATTTGCTCATTTATTGACTGAGCCATTTGGGTTTTTGGAGGTAATATTTTTGAGTTTTTTATATGTTCTGGATATTAACCCTCTGTCGGAAGAGTAGCTGGGTTATCTAGGTTATCCTAGGTTATCTCGTCACACTCTTATTTCCTTTGCTGTATAGAAACTTTTTAATTTGATGCCATGTTATTTGTTAATTCTTGGTTTTATTTTCTGAGCTTTAGGAGTTCTTTAAGGAAATCATTACCTGTGCCTAAGTGATGGAGAGCTGATTCTACATTTTTCTTGTAGCATTTGCCAAGTTTCTGGTTCAGTTCCTAGGTCCTTGATCCATTTTGAGTTGACTTTTGTGCAGGATGAGAGAGATCTAGTTTTATTCTTTCTATTTATGGATAACCAATTTTTCTCAGCACCATTTAAAAAAAATTCTCATTTCTCCTGTGTGTGGCAAGCTGTTTTTAAAATACACGATAATTGGAGCCTTACAACTGAATCAGTACCCACTTTTAGAAGACTGATATTTCTATTTTAGTGGACAGGCGCTTTGATCTCATTTTCTTTTATTTGAAGTAGGTTATTAAGGCTTTTAACTCACAAAATATTTCAATTCTGTTTATAATAAGTGGCATTTTATTTTATTGTTAGAAAACACTGATGCTGAGCCAAGTTTCCCAGGAACACTGGAATGATGTTAGCCAACCAAGTCCAAGGCATTCATTTAGTACCTACTGAATGCCAGACACTGCAGATATGATCTCACGTTCTCCTCCCCAGCCTTAAATTTCCTCACTGCCGTGTATGGACTGAAGTTCACAGGTGCTAAGTAGCTTGCTCAGGATCCCCATGGAGGAGTGGAGTAGCCAGGGTTTGAAATATGAACCTCCTTTTCCACCAGGTGCCTGTCAAAGTGAACTGCCCTTTGCTGGGGACAGTGGAACGCTCTGGCTAGCTTCCCAGGTTGTGTCCTGTAGCCCTGGGATCATGTGGCCTGTCACTTCCCACCTTCCCCAGTCACAACTGTGATCCTGCACCCTTCCTGCCCAGGCCCCTCCCCTGGCTCTCTCCTGCCTGCCCACCCAGGCTCAGCTGGTGCCTCTGACACCACCCTGCTTCTCCTACTGGGGTTTCCTTTTGCCTTCCTCAAGGGCCTTTTCTTTAGTGTCCCCATTGTTCCAGGTTAAGTGGCTCCATTTTACGTTAAGATGCCTTTCCCCTGCATTTACCAGGTAGCACAGAACAGAAAAGGAAACAGTCACAACCCTCCCCTCCTCTGGTCCCTGTCCGTCATTCTCAGATTGGCAGCTCCTGTTCTTACTGCAGTTCCCCTAGCCCCAGCCTCTCTCCCACCCTTCACCTCCATCTTGTGGTCTGTAACAGGAAGTTACAGTGACTGAGTGGACCCTTGATGGTTCTCACATTTCATGTCTTTCTTCTCCAATTAGTCGTAGTAGTAATAATAATAATAATAATATAATATAATGATAACTTTATTTGTTGAGTCAGATATTGTACTCTGTACTTTATGTGGCTTATATCATTTAAATCCTAAAATTATCTTGGGAGGCAAATACACATTTTTCTCCCCATTTTAAAGATTGGAAAATTGAGGTTCAGAGATAAATGCCCAAGGTCACATAGCTATTAAGTGGTGGGACAGATTCCAACCTTGTTTGACTACTCTATGATGGAGCCTAGGGGAAGGGAGACTGACTTTTTGCTGAGCCTTCCCCCCAGCTGTGCGGTGTGTGGAGGGTTTAGCATATTGTTGCTGGGGATCATTGCCTTAACATTCATTTATATATAAATGGTCTCCAAAAACCTATAACTCTGTGTAAATAATTAAGTCTAGGTTACAGAGTGGATAAGTGGAGAGATCCAAATTAAATCAGAGCTTCTGTCCCAAGGGATGCCTTCCTGCATCCAGGGTAAGTCTTTGCAGGGAGCAGCATAGGGCTGGATATTAGTGAAACTTTTCAATAAGTTACAGATTGGTTGCCAAACAAACAAAAACAAAACAAAGACTTTTTCAAAAAATCTGTTCTAATTATACATGACAGTGGAACGCATTTTGACACATTGTATACAAATGGAGCATAACTTCTCATTCCTCCCTCTGGCTGTACATGGTGCTGAGTCACACCCCTAGTGTAATCATATATGTGTATAGAGTAATACTGTCTGTCTCATTCCACCTTCCTTCCCACCCCCACTGAAGTCCCCTGCACAATCCAAAGTTCCTTCACCCCCTCAGCACCACCCCCCCCCACACACACACTATGGATCAGCTTCCACGTATCAGAGAAAACATTCGGCCTTAAAACAAAGACATTTTTAATTCTGTTAGAAGCATGCACCTGGAAGGCATATTTCAGCAGGGAAGTGTAGAGCCCATAGAGAGAATTACAGTTTTAGAAGAGACAGGGTGGAAACAGATAGGCTACCATAGGTAGTTGACGTACATGGCAGCCGCAGAATTTCTTGTTTGTCTTTGGAGAGAGGAGTGTCTAAAATTAAAAAAAGAAGAGAGAAGGTGATGCTGTATTCCCGTTCAGATTGTCCAGTGGCTGCGTTGTTAGCCTAAAACAGTCGGCCAGCTTCATTGATCCTCCCTCTACCTGCCCTTCTCAGAAGCTCACGGTAACAGCTGGTTGTGCTGGGTCTTTCCGCAGGTGGATTTGTGCACCACTGCCATTCACCCTAAAGCACATCCTTCAGGGTAATTTAACATTTTTTAAAAACCTACACCTACAAAAAGTAAAAATAAAATAGGAACTCCTTTATGTTCTAAAAATGTTAGAATTTTGGTGATCAAAACACATATACTCTGCCTGTCCATCTTGTGAGCCACGCTTCTGGGCTGTCAATCCAGGTTACAGGCACTGTGAAAGGACAGGCCTGCATGAGGAGTCTCTCCTGGGCCTTGGAGTATGTCCTCCACTTTCATTTTCGTCAGCAGGGTGTTTGTCTTGAGGGTGCTGTTTGCCAGGGGAACCGTTGTTGGTGGTATTTACAGCGGTGGGCGTTAGCACAGAGCCAGAGACTCAGGTGACGGTGGGCCCCAGCCCTGTCTTCCATGCAGTGCCTTTGTGCTCTCAGGACCTGGGCAAGAGTTGGCCATGAGCTCTGGATTTCTCAAAGTGGGCTAAGCCTGTCATTTCCAAAGGCCGTGAGGCTTTCTAGAATGTGCTGGATGTGGAAGCCTTCCCAGGGTGGATGCCCACATGCTCAAGTCACTGTGTCTTTATGGGATGGCTCCCATGCCTTCTTGCTGTGACCGTCCATGAGGATTAAAATATCATAGCTGTTTGGAATATGGGCTTGGAGTCTAACAGAGGAAGGTCAGAATCTGGCTCTGTCACTTCGATGACCCTCTCAGGTGATTTGGCACAATTCATAAATGTCTCTGAGCCTCTCATTTCTTATCTGTAAAGTGAAAGTAATAAACATTTTATGGAGTTGAGAAAGTATCGAACTTTAAGTATACAACGTGTGTGTGTGTGTGTGTGTGTGTGTGTGTGTGTGTGTATGTGTGTGTACATGCGATTGCTAGTGGCTGTTTATTGAACTGCGATGCCCACACAGGGAGAGCTATTTTTAGAGAGGAGGGGTCTCCTCACTGTTCCCAACCCCCACCTATGCTGGGGACCTGCATCTGTCTGTGCCACTAGTCTGGGAACATATTTCTCGGCTGGTACAGCTGTCTCCATGTTCCCTGGATCTGCCAGCATGGGGCGAGGCCACTCCATATGGGCTTCTTCCTCCTGTATCCCCGTCCCAGGCTGTGCCGGAGGACTCCCTATCCTGGTGTCTACCCAGCCTGGAGCTTGCTGCTCTTTGAAGGAGGACTTTGTTTTTGTCGCGGGCTGCCTGGGAAATAGGTGCTGGCCCTCTGAAGCTGTTGTCCTCTCATCAGATACATTTATCTTACATGAACCATCCTGGGACTTACTGCAACATATCTTTAAACTCTGTGACTTTAATTTTGATGACAAAAAAATCAAATTTTGACTTTAATTGTTGTCAGTACCCTGTCATACTGCGCTGTGTTTTGGCTCTTGGTAAAATATAGAATAGGTGAAAGAGAGAATGAAGAGAGAGAAATTGGAGGGTAGGTTGATCTAAAAGCAAATTCCGCATTTGTACTATGAATACTTCAGAGTGATAATTCTTAACAGAGAGGAGCAGGTATAGTTTGGAAAAATATTTATAACCATTATTTTCATTATATTGGCTAAAGATAAATGCTCAACAAAAATTTCCCAACTTGTGGAGTCATGTAGAAGGTAGAGTGGGGAGTGAGCCATTGCACAGGCTTCAAAAGACTTTTTAAACAAGTTCAGAATCCACACCCCACATTTTATAAACCACAGCTGTGTTATTTCATTCATTTATACTATTCATTCATTTATCCAACAGATATTTATTATCCAGCATATGTAAACTGCTCATGAGCTCCTCCTTCCCCTATTTTTGGCTGTGATAAGGGTAGCTGCATGCACAATGGCTTGGAATGCCTTGCTGGGTCAGGGTTCCTGCAGGTGACTTTGGGTAAGTTGCATAACTTCTCTGTAATCTGGATGCCTTATTCGTAAAGTAGAAATGATAGTGGCCCCTATCTCAGAGGGCTCTGGGGGGTTTCAGGGAATGCAGAGCCATGTCTGGCGCAAGAGAGACACTCCATAAATGTGAGCTGTTGTTATTTGTTTGCTTCTTCATGATTCTTCTCTCCTTCCATCATTGAATACTGAGGGACACCTTGGTTCTCCTTTTCTCTTGTATCTAGAGTGCCCAATTCTTAGGACAGTGTCTGGCTTATGGTAGGAGTTTTGTATATATTTGGGCTTAATAAATGCATGAAGAAATGAATGGATGAATGAATGCCAAATTCAATGGTGGATGTTCTGTAGACACCATTGACCAAAACCTGGGGTCTGCCATAATGGAGCAGCCAGGTAGTCATGTGGAAGAGAGAACTAGAGGAATACCAACAGAAGGTGACAAGTGACATGCCAGGAAAGAAATGGGTGACACGGTTCTGGATTGCAGGATGAGAGAGAAGTAGCATTTTCAGACTATGGTAGATCAACTGATAAACAGGTCAGATTTTCCCTTCAGACATTTGAAGACTTAAAATGATTATTTGTGTTCTCTCCCTAACTTTTTAAAGCATTTCCATCTGAATTTATTCTCTCTTCGAACATATGAACTATTATGTTCATGTTCTGAGTCTCTTAAAAAAGAAGGTAAACAGACTAATGATTTAAAAGGCCTTTAAAACTGTACCCTAAAACTAATTAGGAAACACTCATTTAATTTTGGTTGCCTGGGATTAATTTGTATTTTGGGAGTTTTTGGTGTGTTTATTTGTTTTGGTATATGCTTGTTTATTGGTTTTTCCTAATCTTTTCCTTGTCTGTCCAAATACATTCTATTTTTTTTTGGCAGAAGATTATATATAATACAAATTTTGCATTGTCTTAGTCTTGGGATGAGGTTTAAATGAAATATTTACCAGTATATTCTGGACTATTTGAATAGCAATATCCATTCTTTTGTCCAATGGATAGTGAGATAAATGAAAAAAAAATCAAACCAAAATACGCCGATGGAAAAGAACCACCTCTTTTAATAGGTAGAACTCCTTATTAGAGTTTATTCTTCTTTCCATTCCTGTTGTACCTGGTTCTATTCTACTAAAGAGCTTCTGGAAGAATAACGTGCTACTGGTTCCTGCCACCAGCATCAATGCGAATGGTGGTGATTTCTGCAGATCAGTAACTGTTTTTCAGGAGTAAAGATTATGCATCTCAGCTATGCACCTCAAATGTCAATGAAGACAGCCTATTGTATGCTTAGACTCCCAGCACCCCAAGATGTATGTATGGTTATCTAAATAAGAACTCTGGCTCTGGCTGTAGACCCTGGCTTGGGAGGCTTTCCTTAGCTTGTGTTATGTTCACAAATGATTCTCTCTTCAAGTTGAAGGACATATTGCACTACAGCCTAAATCTGCAAAATTAAAAGCTGCAGGAGTGAGTGGGTGTATGTGTGATTGCGGCGACATTTGGGGAAGTCTCATTCTGAGTTGTAAAAATCCTCAGACAGGGGTTTTCCAGGTCTTGCATAGAGCTTGTGGTTCTCAGCTTCTTGTGTGGATTAGGTCTCAGCAACACTTTAAACCTGGGCACAATAACTTGAAAACAGTTGGAGATCTTTGCGTGCTCATGGGATGGGATTTAAATGGAACAGAATGGTACAGAAACCATAGCCCAGTTTATATTTAGGGATGTCATGTTTTCATGTTCCTGCTCCCTCTGCCCTCTCCTCCTCTTCCTTTTCCTCTCTCAGTGGTTCCTGAAAGGCATGTAAGAAGTTCTTTTTGGCTGAAATAAGAGAGTGAGTCAGGCTCCTGAGCCTTGAGCTCCCACTTCTCCTAGGGTGGTGGAGAAGATCTGTTGAGAAGTCTAGAGGGCGGTGATGTGAATGAACATGATGAACAGCACCGAGGAGGACTTCCCTGCTTTCTTTCTTTCTTTATCCCAAAGTGACTAATATTTGACGTTGGAATGCATTTTTATTTTTGGCAGTGCATTTACCTCCCTGTGTTCTGCCTGCACAAACGGTGGTGGAATTAGTCGGCATTCCTGAAGCACATGCTCTTCTGACCAAAGAAAGTGGCAGCCTTGAGCCATGCTGGCGGCCAGGGGAAAGCCAGCTGGATTAAACATTTGCCATGGAACTTGTGTCCCTGCAACTTGTAGGGCGTCACCCTAAGCCAGAGAATTAAGAAACTCAGAGGCATATTTAGCTAGGTTCTCAGGCATGGTAGTAGCATTATTCAAGACCAGTGTTCCCTTTACACAGACCCTAGATGAGACTGACTTAGAATTTTTTTCTTCTGTAGAATTGTAGTTGTTGGTGTAAGCCTGGTTAGACTTCCCAAATGAAAGAAATTTAAACGCCTTTCCGTCTGATAAGTGGGAATCCTGACTAAAGTTGTTAGTTATTGCTGAACTCAATAGAAATAATTGCATTCTTTATTCATGCTGATTATCTGAACATGTTTTGAGATCAAGGTGGGTTTTCACAGTACGGCCCCATTGCTTTTGTTTATTAGAGCTCAGAGTTTTAAATGATGTTAACTATGGTGTACTTTGAAAAGCTGGGGAATCATAGTTCCTATTTCTAGACAATTCTCTACCTTGCCTAGTCAGGATTAGCAGCTTCCTTCTGTGGTCCCACAGACTTTTGTGTTTTTCCTTTATCATAGTCACCTTCTTATATTGCACTTCTCTATGTATTATCCCAAGCATCTCAACCCAGTGCTAGAAATTGTCACAAATTCTAGTGACTCTATTAGTCAGCTTTCTGTCACTATGATAAAATACATGACATAAATAGCTTACAAGGAGAAAAGGTTTATTTTGGCTCATGATTTCAGAGATTTCAATCCATGGTCTGTTGGCTCTATTGCTTTTGGGCCTGTGGCAAGGCAGCACATAATGGTGAGAGCACATGGTGAAGGAAACTGCTCACCTCTAAGCAGCCATGAAGAAAGGAGAGAGAGAAAGAGGCTGAGGCTCTAATATCCTCTTCAAGGACTTGTCCCCAAAGACCTAACTTCCTCCTGTTAGGCTCCACCTCTTAAAGGTTCTACCACCTCCCAGTGATAACCAAGTCTTTATCACAGTGGTCTTTGGGGGACTTTTAAACTCCAAACTATAGCAGTAGCTTAAACAACTCAATTTCTGTGGGTCAGGAGACTGGGCACAGCTTAGCTGGGTTCTCTCTGTGTTGCCTTAGGTTATTCTCATCTGGAGTTTCAAGTCCTCATCCAAGCTTCCAAGGTTATTGGACTAACTCATTTCTATATGGTTGGCTCATCTCAAATTTCCTTTGTCATATAAAGTGACATAATCATCAGAGTGTTGTCTCATCATTTTCACAGGTCCCTGTCCCATCCCCCTCACCCCGTCCCCTTCCCCGTCCCTGTCCCTCCCCACCAAGGGTGGAGGATTACATAGCATGTGTCCACCAGGGTTACAGATGTGGGGTATGAATACAGATATGAAATGAATGAATTCTGATAGGTGGCAACACCAACCAGCTTTTGAGTAGAACAGGTGAGAGAAGGTATTGAGTTCCTTATTGCAGAACACAGTTGCAAGCAGTTTATCACTAATGAGCTGCTTCCTGGTATTTCTAAGACATAAGCATAAGAGTTAAGATAGTAGAAAAGGAAGGAAGGAAATGAGAAGGAGGGGAAGGAAATCATGTCTCAGGCAGACTTCAGATGGTGGTTCCTAGAGGAGTTCCCCCAATCCCTGCTGCTCAGAGACCCAGGATTGCCTCTGCTCTGTAGCACAGCCACTGTGGCTGCAGAGGGGTGTAGGAGCCAAGGAAAGGGCATCTCCTTCAGCTTTGCTTTTAGTTTTCAGAGATCCAGTCTTTGCCCTAGACTGAAGGAAAAACCTAGTGTGAGTCTTTATTTGATCCCTTTAACATGCACATGTGGCCCCTTCGTATACAAGGGCAGGGAGCTGCAATTAGGTGTGGAAAGGAAGCCTTCATTTCAAATCTTCTGGCTGTGATTAGCTTTAAAAACCATCTTGAACTGGGACGTCTGTGTTTAATTTGGAGGAACAGAAAGGATGTGTGTGTTTTGGTGTCCACATGGTGAAAGTCTCCATGACTTGATACCCACCAGCCCAGCCTGGGAGCTTCCCTTGCAGATAGTGGCCTGCGTCCCCAGCAGGCCCAGGGCCTGGGTGCCACCTTGTGTAAACATTGCTGCTTTTAGTGCATTGCCCAGGCAGAAGGATGACACATTAATAGCAGCTGGAGGATCTCATTAAAATTCGGGGGAAAGTATGAAGGCTGGAGCCTGGTAATATACAGACAGAAAAGCCTTTGTCTCCTCTGATGAGCAGTTGGATACATTGAGAGTGCCTTTCTGGATGGTGAGGACCACGTTTCAGTCACAAGTGCCTATGTGATTCTCCTTTAGAATAGCCTGTGCTTGTTTTTCAATTCCCTCGATCCTTCCAAAAATAATACGCTGGTCCTTTGAACTCCCTTGAGAACTGAAGCAGCTTGGTGGCCCTGGGCGGTCTCCATGAGCTGGTGCAAAATGACAGTTGCTGGCCTGGATTTGGAGACACTGGAATTGTGCAGTCAGATGCTAACATCATGGGAGATGAGCACATAGGGTGTGTATCCTGGTACCAGAAAGGACCAGGCAGTGCTTTACGAGAGCTCTCTAGAGAGGAAGCGAGGCATTCTCTCTCTCTCTGTCTCTTTTTTCTTAATTGATTTTTTTTAAATCAATGACAGTGGAATGCATTACAATTCTTGTTACACATAGAGCACAATTTTTTATATCTCTGGTTGTATATAAAGTATGTTCACACCAATTCGTGTCTTCATGCATGTACTGTGTCCATCACATTCCACCATCATTGCTAACCCCCTGCCCCCTCCCTCCCCCTCCCACCCCTCTTCCCTATCTAGAGTTCTTCTATTCTTCCCATGCTCCCCCTCCCCACCCCACCTTATATATATAATTTTTTGGGGATTGGCTAACTTCACTTAGCATTATCTTCTCCAACTCCATCCATTTACCTGAAAATGCCATGATTTTATTCGCTTTTGTTGCTGAGTAATATTCCATTGTGTATATATGCCACATCTTTTTTATCCATTCATCTACTGAAGGGCATCTATGTTGGTTCCACAGTTTAGCTATTGTGAATTGTGCTGCTATAAACATTATTGTGGCTGTGTCTCTGTAGTATGCTGTTTTTAAGTCTGTACATCAGTGACAAATCCTCTGAAAGGGAAATAAGAAAAATTACCCCATTTACAGTAACCTCAAAAAAAAAAATGAAATGAGAATCAACTTAATGAATTAGGTGAAAGATCTATACAGTGAAAACTACAGAACCCTAAAGAGAGAAATCAAAGAAGACTTTAGAAGATGGAAAGATCTACCTTGCTCTTGGATAGGCAGAATTAATATTATCAAAATGACTGTACTACCAAAAGCACTATACAGATTTAATGCAATTCTGATCAAAATCCCAATGACATTCCTCATAGAAACAGAAAAAGCAATCATGAAATTCATCTGAAAAAATAAGAGACCCAGAATAGCTAAAGCAATCCTTAGCAGGAAGAGTGAAGCAAGTGGCATCACTATACCAAACCTAAACTTTACTACAGAGCAATATAACAAAAACTGCATGGTATTGGCACCAAAACAGACTTTTAAACCTATGGTACAGAATAGAAGATACAGAGACTAACCCACAAAATTACAATTATCTAATATTAGACAAAGGTGCCAAAAACATGTATTGGAGAAAAGAACCTCTTCAACAAATGGTGCTGGAAAAACTGGAAATCCATATGCAAAAAAATGAAATCAAACCCCTATCTCTCACCATGCACAAAACTCAACTCAAAATGGATCAAGGACCTAGGAATTAAATCAGAGGCTCTGTGTCTAATAGGCCCTAATCTTCATCATGAGGCATTCTTTTATTTAATTAATATTCTTAACTAGTCTAGCCGGACTGCAGCATCCGTTTTGCAGAGAAAACCTAAGGCTGCTAAAAGTTCCTTTCCTTATGGGGAACTTTGGTGTGTAGGTGGTGGGGTGAAGGAGAGATGCTTATATTGTCAACAATTTGTATGTAGTCCTGGGAATAAACGGAAAGATATACCAAGGTCTGCTTCCTTTGAAATCCTGGTTCAGTTGACTTGGCCAAGCAGGAGGCTCAATAACCTCAGATTGCCACCCAGTAGGGACTCACAGAACTCAGTAACTTGAGCTGTTAGCAGTCACCTTTGTTTATTTTTTTCAACTCATCATAAAAGTATTAATCACTATAAAAAATGCACCATCTTACAATACCATGGCATGAAATGTCAATCAATGTTGGATGGATCGATATACTCTGATTTTTTTTTTTTTTTGTGGAACTTGTTTTCACATATGCCCACTCAGTAGTTAGTGAGGAAAGAAAGATTGTTTTTTTCTATGTGAATCCTTCTTTGGTTGAGTTGAAGGGTTATCAGCTCTTTTTCTGGGGTTTATAACTATGGATGTGATAAGGAAGATATAAAAGAGATAACAACAGATCAGTAATCAGATAATGATCTGATTTCCTAAATCACCTTTTTGCTTGTCTCCACCTTTTCTCAGTACATTTCAGAGTTCATCTTTCTGAGAACTCAGTGGAAGGCAGCAGGTGACCTTATTGCTGATGTGCCGGTGCAATGTGAACATCCACATAACTGTCAGTTAAAACAAATCATGTTTCAGGAACACCTGTCAAATTATTCATCATCTGGCAGTTTAAAATACTAAAGCCTAAAGGGCTTGGTGGTAAGAACCTCAGCTCTGTAAAGTTAACTTTGTGGAACTTCAGAGGCGCGAGAAGGCTTGTGGTCAGTTTCTGGAAAAGACAGGTTTCAAAAGTGCTTTATGAAGAAGTGAAATCTCTCCCTCAAGTAGGTTGTGCGAGGGAGTATTTTGGCAGGAACATTTGTTTTTGAGTTTCTAGCTTAAGGCCTTTTTTGTAGCATTTATTCTTCTCCCAAGCCCTCTCACACCGTCTCCAGTTTTTAAAAAATGAAGTTCCAAAAAAAAAAAAATGAAGTTCCACTTCATTCATTCTTGTTTGATAATGAACTAGTCCAGAAAAAGCTTTGTAGTACTATTTTCATGGAGGAGTTTGAAACTAGTTGTATCATTTGATACTAGTTGTATCAAATTGTACCTGGGCTGCCTCTCTGTAAAGTTCTAAATAGCGAAAAGAGCTCAGTTATTTCATTTCTTACACAAGTCTTCATCCTTACCTCCTTAACAGAATCTTGGGCTGCTTGCTGGAAAGAGAATGTGAAATCATCCTGAGGGTAGTTTGCATGGGCACCCTCCCCGAACAGCAGCAAAACTTCAAAAGAACACAAAGGATCCCATGTCTTCCTGCAGTCCCAGCCTTTATGACAGTGCACGGTGCTTTCTGCTTCAAGGGCCCTGGCATTGTAAATGGGAACACTTCACTTTGATCTAGGACAGATCTGGAAGATTAGTAAGCCACCTGTTAACTCACATTATGCATCGGGGCTTGTATGAGGAACTCTTTTGTGAAACGAAAAGGAAAGTCGTCTTTTTGCCATCCTTAATCCTATTTTCATTAGCATGGGCCTAGTGGAGAAACCTGCTGTCACCCAGGAGACATTGCCAGTGCCCTTAAATGCCCTGCGGTGATAACAGCAGGGTGGAGCAGAGAGAAGCGGTAGACATTCCAGAGTTTTCAGTACCTGGTCAGTTCTAATAAAGCTTTAGGAAGGTGGGTAGCCAGCCACAGGACTGGCTGACTGTGGGTCCCCAACATTATTATTGTTTTATTGTAGGAGTATTTTAATGAAATTTCCAGTATTGAAGTGTGTAGCTAGAACTCATCCTTTTGTGAATGGATGCATTACGGCTTCAGGGATGGCTTCAGGGATCTAGCATTGCCTTGATGAATGAAATAAATTAAAACCCTGCATCACTGCTGTATCAAAAGGTGGGTTTGGGTTCATGCGTCATCTCCATTGTGACTCTGGGAAGTTTGCAGGTGTGGGTTTTGTTGCCTCCCTGGGTGTCCATTTCTTTCACTTCTGGCCTGGCTGAGCCCTCCAGAGCTGGCACGCTTTGCCTCCCACCTCCCACCTCAGGCCCCAGGACTCTGGGTGCAAATAGACCTGTGAGTGGACTCTGCTTTAAGTGCTCTTAGGAAAAGGCTTAAAGGGAGGCCAGGTGGGGAGGCTGAGACAGAAGGAAATACAAAACAACCCAATGAAAAGAGAACTGGGAATGGGGTTGAAAGAAACGTGGCACAGAGCATTTGGAGATGGAATTGAAAGAGAGAGGTCCAGTTAGAATATCTAGCGTCCATGGACATGCAGCATGTTCTGGGCGTGGTTCCAAGCATGTTAGCTGTATTCTTTCATCTGAGTCCACAAGAGTTCAATAAGGCAAGGTGCCCTGATGACCCTCCCCATAGCAAATATGAGGATTGGGAAACCCAAGAGGGCAAGTAAATTTTCCATTGGGAAGTGGTCTATTCAGGATTGAACTCAAGCAGCCTGACTCCAGTTAATGTCCTTAACTGTGTAACCCACTAGGAAAAGGTGGGACAAAAATCACAACCAAAGGTGGCTAGGGCCTTCAGATCATCCCACCTGTCTCCATTGATGTTCTGCCTTATCAGGCCACTTACTTCTGTTTTTGTTCTCTCCATTCTATAATTAATTGTCTTTCCTTTTTAAAATCCAAAATCATTTTTATTCCTTATTTTGAGAAAATAAAGGACTTAGCTTAAAACTGCATTTCAAGGGACTTTGACAGTTTTTTAAAAATCGGAATGCATTGTCATCTCAAGACACAAACGGACCCTTGTTACCTGGCTTTCCCACCAGGACTGTTGCTCTTTCTTTGGTTGTTGTTTGTTTCTTCTTTCCAGAGACTGAGAACAATGAGGCTCTCCATGGTTGTTTTTGAGGTCCTTGGGAGATGAGCGTGTTGCTGTTTGGTGGAATTAGAGGGCCACTGTTACTAAGCACTTCACAGAGGATGTTGGGCTTAGGAATAAAGGTTCCTATCCCAACTCCTATGACATCCTGCACCACAAAGACTTGCTCTCTCAGGAAGGAAACAGCTGACAGTTCTGTACAGCCCCATGGAGGGTGGATTCAGGAGCATAATGTGTTTCTCAAAAATGTATTCCCAAGAAATCCACTTTGGTCAATGCCAGAGACCATCTAGTTTCCATACTCTGTGTTCTCCAGGAATATTCTGTGACAGTCTCCATGGAGACTCTAGGGAGGCAAAAAAAAAAAAAAAAAAAAAAAAACAACCCCCACACCTGCAAATTTATACTTGTATAAATTTTGTTGACATATTTGCAGAATGAAAACTTGGGACTTAACGGATTAATGTCATAGAATCAAAAAACGGAAAACCTTTTTATCTTTTGCAAGTTCGTCAATTCTGACATGAAATATTTGATTTTGACGGCTACCAGGATAAGTCAGTTCTAGTTTCCCTTTTTCTAAAGTTTTGGTGATATTTACTGTACCCTTATGGCCACTCTTGATCAGGCATGTAGACTAAAGTCTGCTTGTCTCAGAGTGCTGACAAAATTGCCAGTGACAACAGTGACCACATCGAAGTTCGTTGCACCAGGATGTTTTTTCTTGGACCATCTAAGTCAGTGATGTATCCTGTGCTAGAGTTCCCAGTTGGATATCTGGCACTGTAGTTTTGTCCCCCCTCTGGGGACATTCTTCTGTTCTTTTGCATGGAAAGTCCCTAACTCAAAGCCACTCTGCTAACACAGGACTCCAAAGATGGCTTCAGATTCCTTGCTGCCTTTGCTGTTGTCATTACTCACCTGTGGACAGGTTATGTGGTCTGTAGATTCCAGGAGAGCGATAGTAACTAAACCAGCTAGGTTTCTCTTCCACTAATAGAATAAATGTCTACAGTGTGGTTGGATCTGACTGGATGGCACACTATAAATTTTGGAACTTAATCACTTATTTGATTGTTTGTGAAAGTTTCAGCTGAGGGATTTTGCTTTCTTTTGTCGCTGAACATTTTAAAGTCCTTCAGGTCAGAAAACTTATTTTTCATGTAATGTGTTTTCCCTTCCTAAAGAAGAATATTTTCGAGCTATGCTTGAGAGGTGGTGTGGGCAGCAGGTAGGGACAGGGACATGGAGCTCAGAAGTCTCCTTCTTATACAGATCCTGGCTTGGCCACTTGCTAGCTGTGTGATCTTGGGCAAGTCTCAGTGTTTCTGGGCCCTATTTCCCTTTTCAGTAAAATGGGGATGACACAGGGACATGGGAGATTTCTGAAGAATAAGCCATTCAAAGCACTGTGTTTGTTGACAGTACATATTCAGTAAATGCTAACTGATATCATATTATTTGTTGCTATGTGTTACTTTTTTTTGGTGGGGGGGCTACCAGGGATTGAACTCAGGGGCACTGGACCACTGAGCCACATCCCCAGCCCTATTTTTTTTTTTTTTAATGTGGTGCTGGGGATCGAACCCAGGGCCTTGTGCATGCAAAGTAAGCACTTTACCAACTGAGCTGTATACCCCCAGCCCTTCAGCCTTGTTTTGTATTCTTTTGCTGAGGCTGGCTTTGAACTCAGAATCCTTCTACCTCAGCCTCTTGAGCTTCTGGAATTTATAGGCATGCACAACCATGCCCAATGCTTTATTAGATTTTTAAGAATAACTAGGACAGTGACACACAGGGAGAGGTACAAATGATTTTTTTTTTGAATGAAATAATGGAAGTAGGGAAACAAAATTTTATGCAAAGAATGGTGGAAAAATAGGCTATCTAGTTTATTGGAAAAGAAATATGTATGTTTTCCAGTATCTCAGGAGATACACATGCCTTTTATTAGAAAATTAATTTAACTCTCAGGAAAAAAAAACATAAAGTGGGGACATTCCATTTGCTCATAAGAACTTATCTTTTTATTATTTTTATCCAAAGTATATATAATTGAAATTCTAGGCGATGGGATTTGTACTCAAAAACACAGGATAATTAAGACATTTCAATTTACCCTTGGGGTAAATTTCTGTGATGTCCTGGCTTTCTTCCAGGGAGCCTAAGTACTTTGCACACATAGCCCCAATCCTTCTCATGGCTTTCTTTGCGAATCCCAGTTTTTTTTCATGTGTAATTACAAGGTGTGGTGCATGGGCCAGTGATACTGGCGTTGCCTGGGAGCTTATGAGAAATGCAGAATCTCAAGCCCCGCCTCAGACCTCATGAATCAAAGTCTGCATTTTATCAAGATGCCCGGTGACTTGTGTGCACATTAAAGTTTGAAGGACATTGCTGAAGACACCAGAGTTATCTGTTTCTCCTAGTGTTGTCAACCCAGTAGATCTGCAGTCCGAGTCTGACTGGTATAGCTTGTGTTGCTGATGTAAAGATTTAGCCTCTGACTTCATTCCCACCATGATGCAGGGCTCCCTCAGCCACCATCTGAGTGTGATGGTCCCTGTACTCCAAGTTTCTCATTGGGCTTTTTAACTGAACTTCCCTGTGCTTTTTTGTATCTCTTTGATTTTTTTTTTAAAGTGTTCTGAACATAATAGTTTTTTTATTTCTTAATTTTAACATGCCATGGCAGTCTGTGATAATTTTATAGTTAAAATCCACATGGAATCCATTAGAGTGTTTTATAAAGCACCACTAGTTACGAAAAAGTGTATCTTCCCGAGATGAAGCTGTATGTAAAATATGGATGGAATTTGTATGTTAATTGGGAACTGATGGAGAAGTGTATTTTGGTCAGCTATAAAAGTTCCTTCTTCCAACTGCTTGCATAAAACCAACCAATGAAAGATAAGAGAATTCTCAATTTGCTTCATTACCGAAAAGTAAAGGGAAATTTACGGGGTAAGAGTGACTTTGAGAAGTCATTCTTTAAGGGAGCGACATTTTTCATAGGTAACTGGAAACCTTTCCACTTTCAAAATGAACAAATGTCTTTCTGTCATGATTAGAAAGGTTTGGGGAATGAGTAGGTAGGATTTAGAATTTCTGACATATATTTCAAAACATTTTGAATCTGCTCCTTAAGGAAGATGTTTTGAAAACACTTGACACTTGTGTTTCTGTTGCTCATAAGAATGTCTTCAAGGGCTGTGGCTGTGGCTCAGTGGTAGTGGGCTTGCCTAGCATGCGTGAGACACTGGGTTCGATTCTCAGCACCATATACAAATAAATAAAATAAAGGTCCATCAATAACTAAAAAATATTTTAAAAAAAGAATGCCTTCAGGGCTGGGATTGTAGCTTAGTGGTTCAGCACTCTCCTGGCATGTGGGAAGCACTGGTTTGATCCTCAGCACCACATAAAAATAAATAAATAAAATAAAGGTATTGTGTCCATCTACAATTAAAAAAAAATTTAAAAATTTTTAAAAAAGAATGTCTTCAGCCATTCTAGAACTTGCAACAATATTGTAGAAATTAAGCATGATCTGAGATTAGAGGCCCTGAATGTGTTTTACCTACCTATGTATTGTCATTTTTACCGTTCTCTCTCTTTTCGGTTGTAACTGGATTTGCTCAGAATAAGAATGTGGCGTAGTGTCATTTTTCCTCCTGAGGAAACTTGGTATAATAAATGTAATTGCAGGGCTAAGAAATCCTTTCCAGCTAAAGGAACAAACCACAAAGACTGTGGTTTAAGTCTTCATATTTTTTTTTTCCCTTTTTAAATCTAAACCATACATTTAGATTTGGTGGTGCCCTGCAGGTATCCATTTTTAGAGTTTTCTCTGTTTTATAATGTCTCTGTTCTCAATCATGGAGGAGGCCAGTACTGGAGGGAGAACCTGCACTTTAAAACTTCTTTTAACACACTAACATGTGGATAATAGGAAATAAATGATGAGAGAGAGAGAGAGAGAGAGAGAATGAAGATGAATATGAATGAATGATGAACGACCGAGAAGGAAGAAGATGGGTGGTCCTGGCCACAGCGATGGCACATTTGCTAAATTCAACACTGTCCTTGCTCCCAGGAAGATTGTTCCCAGGAAGATCTCATGGAAGGGCCACGTACTGGATCAAAGATTGCCTGTCACATGTAGTTGGTGACCAGGAACATCCAGAGAAAGGCTGAGGAGAACCTTATTTGTTTTCTCATTCTGTTGACTTCTGTTGAGTTCCCTCCGTGTGGTAAGAACTCATACTGAACTTCAACAGGAAGTGTTTGGGGTTCATGATGGGGTCCTGGGATAATGATGCCATATCTTGTTGGCATATATCTGTTTCTGGATCTTGGCGTCGTTCCCAGCATTGGATCTCAAAGCAGAAAGGATTGTTATTTGGATGGATGTGGTTCATTTCACCCAGGATATGGTCTTAGCTGTGGCCATAGAGAACATGAATCCCACGGGGCCTCCATTTCTTTTTTGAGGACCAGGAGTTGACCATTAAAGAGCAGTGGCTTCTCGACCAGATCCTTGAGGTATTGTGTGGTCTGTTAAGGTTCAAACAGCATATGACAGATATTAGAAAAGGCTTATTAATAAGTCTAGACTTCTCTCTGCCAGTCCAAGTTGCTGATTTGTAAGTGGCCTAATGACAGCCTTCAAAGCACATTGCTTGCTCAAGGTGAAGCCTCATCTCTTCATTACCATGATTCTGGAAAAGAGCAGAGGGAGGGCCTTTGGTACTGTTTTCATTCTTGACTCTGAATATGTGGTGGAAAAGCAAAGTCCTTAAGAAAACCCCAAAAAACAAAAAACCCACTATCGTCTAATTTGTCATATGCTTCTGTAAGGACTCACAGTAATACTGATTAAGTGAAAAAATGTTGAGACATGGGAATTGGTTTTTGGCACTGATGAATTAAGGCACATTAGGCCGCCCTTCAGGACACTGCTGATAACCTTAACAGTATGCAAGAGACTGTTGAGAAGAAAATTATTAAGGGTGTTGGAATGTACTGTGCATGCCTGAGAGGAAGTGTTTGACCCAAGACAAATTAATTGTCGTGAATTGTTGAATGAGTCTCTTACTAACTCCTTCCTTTGATAGTTAGCATTCATTAGAAAATCAGACAAATTTATGAATAGCTTATTGTTCTTATTGCTGTTTTATAATAAACTTTTGAGGATGCACTTCTTTAAATGCCTTTGGTTTTACTGGTAAGAATTTGAATCAAATCAACTTTAAAATCTTACAGGTGATATAGACTCGATGTTATCACCTTAGAAAGGGTTTAATAAAGGGTTTGAGGAGCTATGAAAAACAGTGAAATATATATGTCACTTGCGTTATTATACATGTTATATGAGAACTAATTTCTGCTTCCTCCTCTCAATTGCTGACATTATTCTCAGGGTTTCCATTTCATCTTGGTACCACAGACCCGTTAATGGATGGCAGGGCTGTGACCACTACCAATATGGGGATATTTAAATATAGTTTAATGTGAGAAAGTGAGTGGAATATGCACACTCTAGGCTGTGTTTCTCCCTGATGGTGGTTAACTCCAGCCATGGTAGAACTGTACATGCCGAGTTATTTGATCTTTCCCGACTGACTTATCTTGGAGCCATGGATGTTTACAACATGCTGTGCACTAAAGCGTAAAAACCAGGACCGTGCAGTTTTGCTACCATCTGAAGTCGTAAAATATATTTTATTTACATAGTAATTCTGGGATGGCTTGTAATATAAAACCCCTATAAATCTGAGATACTGAAAGTGGTAGTAATTTTCAGAGATAAATAAGTTACCTATTAGCCTGATTAGTTGTCTCTGCTAGTTCCATGATAAATAATACATGACTTTCCTTGTTCACTCTTTTTAAAAAGTTTCCTTATAAATTTTTTTGTTTTAAGAATGTAAAGTTGTGCTTACATTCTTTTGACATTAATTTAAAGTCTTAGCAGTATTTTCCTTTCTCTCCACTCAAAGTTTTTTTTTTTTGGGGGGGTGGGGGGGTGGGTACCGGGGATTGAACTCAGGGACACTTGACCACTGAGCCACATCCTCAGCCCTCTTTTGTCTTTTATTTAGAGACAGGGTCTCACTGAGTTGCTTAGCACCTTGCAGAGTTGCTGAGGCTGACTTTGAACTTGCGATCCTCCTGCCTCAGCTTCCCGTGCTGCTGGGATTACAGGGATTTGTCATTGAGGCTGACTTCCTGGCTTTTCTTATAAAAAATTTCAAATGTTGATGAATTGAAAGCACAGCATATGGGCAGATCTGCTCACTAGACTCAGTAACTGTTAATATTGTACAGCATTTTCTTTGTCTGCGTATGTGTGTGTATTATTTGAGGTGAATTGGGATAAGCAGACATTATGATGCTTACTCCCAGATACTTGAACACTTATTAAAATAAGGGCAGTCTCTTACTTAACTGCAAGGACATTTCAAATTACAAAAATTAACAATAATTTCTTCATGACTCCTGGTATTCAGTCCGTATTCAGATTTCCTCCAGTTGTCTCCAAAATGTCATTGATGATTAACTGTTTCCCTGAACTGAGGTTCTATATTGCAATGCACATTATGTCCCTAAAAATTTTACATATTCAAGAGTCTGGAATACTTCTGTCCCATTTCTTATGTGATCTTGAGTTGTTCTCAAAAATATTTTATTAGTTATTGATGGACCTGTATTTATTTAGTTGTTTATGTGGGGTGCTGAGAATCAAACCCAGTGCCTCACACATGTAGGCAAATGCTCTACCACTGAGTCACAACCCCAGCACGACCTTGACTTTTCAAAGAGACCAGACCACTTGACTTGGAGAAAGGCCCACTTTGAGAATACTTCCTCTTCTTTTTTTTTTTTAATGATAGGGAATTTGTTAAAATGCGTTCTTTTTAGATATACATGACAGTAAAGTGTATTTTGACATATTATACACACATCCTAATTCTAATTAGGATCCCATTCTTGTGGTTGTACGTGATATGGAATTTCACTGGTCATTTATTCACATAAGAACCTAGGAAAGTTATGTCTGATTCATTCTACAGTCTTTCTTATTCCATTTCTGCCTTCTCTTCATTCTCCTTTGTCTAATCCAATGAACTTCGATTCCCTGCCCCCTGCGCTTATTGTGTGTAGCATCCACTTATCAGAGAGTATATTCAGCATTTGGTTGTTTGGGATTGGCTTATTTCACTTAGCTTGATACTCTCCAGTTTCCCCCACTTACCAGCAAATGCCATAATTTCATTCTTTTTTATGTTTGAGTAATATTCCATTGTGCATACATTTTTTAACTCATTCATCACATTTTAAAAAAATCATTCATCTATTGAAGGGCATCTAGGTTGGTGTAGATTGAGCTGCTATAAACATTGATGTGGCTGTGTCACTATAGTATGTTGATTTTAAGTCCTCTGGATATACGCTGAAGACTGTGATAACTGGGTCAAATGGTGGTTTCATTCCAAATTTTCTGAGGAATCTCCATACTGCTTTCTATAGTGATTGCACCAATTTACAGTTCCACCAACAATGTTTCCCCAACATTGAGGGTACTTTGTGGTGTGTGTGTGTGTGTGTGTGTGTGTGTGTGTGTGTTTTGCTGGGAATTGAACCCAGGTCCTTGTGCATGCAAGGCAAGCACTCTACCAACTGAGTATATAAATCTCCAGCCCTTGACTTTTGATTGATTGTTTCCCATTCAGTTTTCTCTCAACCCTGTATTTCTTATAAAGAAGTTAGAGCCAGAAATTAGACGAGGAGTTCAGAGCCTATTATTTCTTTTAATCTTTTTTTTTTGTGTGTGTGGGGAGATGAAATGGAGGAATTAAGAAAAACCTCAACATTGTTTTTGCAAGAATGATTTTTGTTAAAACTCAGGCCTCTGTAGTATTGAGAAAAGTGGAAAGGATGTTCACTTTATTGGAAGATGATACTTGTATGCTTCTGATTAGGGCCTCTTCCTTATTTTAAAAGGCCTAACCTGGAAGTAGACCAGGTTACATCCTCTCTCCCACCCCTTCCTGTCTCTTCTTTGGCCTTCCATGATCATGAGTATGTTCCACCAGCAGGGCATTTCCATATGCTGTAGCAACTTTATTGTGTACGTTTCTGTGTTGCCCATCAGCTTGTGAGCTACCATATCAAGGATGATGTTACTTTGTCCATAATTTTTTGAAGCTCAACAGAATTCAGTGTCATCCCAGGCTCCTTTATTTACATCTAACACTTTGTTCTTAAATTGGGTGGTGGAATGAATTTTCTGGGTGCACCATTGAATTGCCTCTGCTTGATAGGCAGTCTGTCTTCTCAAACGCTGGATGGATTTGCTTTCTGTCTTGTCCCTAGGTTTACCTACTTTCCCACAGCTCTAGGCCCCAGGTGAAGTGAGAAGACAGGCCTGACATTAGCAGATGCCCTTTTATTTTCTCTTCCAGCTCTCCTTTTGGAAGTTGAGGTGTGTCTTCTCTGAACTTAATTTCCTCTTGCCTTGGGCATGTTTTTATTTGTCTTTTTGTTTCTTTCTGGTACATGCTCTGCCAGCTGTACACCCCTGCGAACACGTGGTCTCTGTTTCACTTTCACAGAGCTCATTATTATAGTCAGACAAAGTCCCTTCCTTCATCGACATTCTGGTTCGCTCTATGGCCTTAAAACGTTGAGCGAGTATCCTTTTCGGTTGCCCTGCAACTTAGCCTAAACTTTGCTATAAATGGCGAAGTTACTGAATTGTCTTGGCTCTATGCCAAACGCTGGGAATAATTTTAGAGTCGAAAAACACAGCTTTCATATGAAAATATTTATTCTAGGGGCCTTTGATAGGCATGTCTGTGCCTTAGTCATTTTCGTAATGAATTAGTTCCTCTCTTCAGTGGTGAGGGTGAACCTTTGTTAACATCTAATTTGTTGGAATGAAAATAGTTCCAGGAGGACTTCATCACACCGGCCTTAGGGGAAGACATAATGCAATGGACACTTCAGTCAGATTTGAGGGGAAAATATTATTCCAAATGTGCACTTAACGAAATAGGAAAGGCCGCTTTCAGCATGCACTTGAAGATGTCACTTATTCAGCAGGGCTCCGGATGAGCCCCCTGCCTCCTACATGCAGTGAAGACACAAGTCATGATTTTGGAGAGCTTCTCAGTCTGACGGACCTCCTTAGAGTTCTTAAACCTGGAAGCAGCCCCAGAGTGTCACCAGATCTTTGGGAAAGTAAGATATCATTCTCCCCCACCCCCCCAGCTCATAGGCAACAATTTTCAGAAGACGACATCTCCTCAAATGTAATGCCTATGACAGTGTCCCCATGAGATATGCCACTGGGTCTTTCCGTGCTTTTTGGTTTCTGGATTTCCCCTCTCCAATGGTGATAAGCAAGGAGAGGGGAGGGAAAAACCTCACATTTATTGAGCGCTTACTCTGTACCACAAACTGTGCTAAGTGCTTTACTGGGATATTGGGTTTTCTTTACTGGTTTCCTATGGAATCACACTCATCTGGATAATTTTTTAATTCCTCCATGTCTTAGTTTCTCATTTGTACAATGAAATTAGGTTGGTAAAGGTTGTTAAGCCCTTAGTATGTATGCTACAAATGGTACTTCGCATCACCCCCAGCATTTACATTTTTGCTGTTGTACCATTCCCAACCACGCACTTGATCAGTCACCCTCTTCCCGATATCTGTTACTTTGATTCAGAAATCCTGTCTTAATTACCAACTGTGTCCTGGCTAAAACCTAAACTCCTTGGTTTGCCATGGGGTCTGGCCCTTTCTGATCTGGCCGAGTCCTACTTTTCTAGACTAATCTCTTCCCTTTGGGCATAGAGAACGTGGACCATGCTTTTGAGCTTATGGCTTCCCTAAAACTCCCTTGCCACCTGTACTCCTCTATTCCTCCCTGTTTCTCCAGTCTCCATCTGTTCAGATCCTCTTGTACCTTTGGGACATGGGTCTCAGCCTGTGCTTTGATGTAGCCTTCCCCGTTTTCCTCCAAACTAGAAGTAATGTCCCCTTTGGATTGCTAACCTTGTATTTATAGCTCTTTTAAAACCCTAAGGAAGTTTAGGCTTCAAGTCATCCAAACATTGAACAGTGTCCAGTATTTCCTTGTGTTCAGTATAAGCTTGCCAGTGTACTGTCGATCATTTTTCAATGAGACCTGAAGCAAGCAAGCAAGCAAAATTATTTTTCCTTAATTTTTTTTTTGTCCTTCAGTCCCTAAGTGGGTTAAAAAATGTGGCTCATGGGGACATGATGCCATTCTTCACACATATCTAGGAATTCTAGTACTTGCTAGTTGACTAGGTCATGCTGGAAAATACAGAATTAGAAACCAAAAAACCTTTGCAGAGAATTGCTGGATTTTAGGACTGAGAGAGCCAAAGTGACATTGGTGAAACATCACTGTGATCTGAATAAATTGTAATCTCAAGTAAGTGAGGTGATGTTTTCAGTTAAGTTTGCACCGTGGATGAATTAGAGTGGCTGCCCAGCACAGCAGCACCTGTCCTGCCACTGGCCTGCAGCACTGTCCGGTGAGTGCTATACTCCATGCATTATGAGGAGGCTCCCAATCTAATCAGCTTCTCCTACCTTGATAAATTTTAAACTCACCCAGATCGGATTGCATATTGTTTGCTGGGGCAGTTGTGACTTTAATTAATCTCCAAATGATGATATAGAAAAAAACTTCAGATGTTTTTCTTTCAAATATTTTAAAATCATATATCATTGTCCACATAAAGCTCATTTTAATTTGAAATAGCAAAATGCAAAGGCATCGTTATGGATTCAGTACTATAAATTTTCAATGATAAAGGAGTTGGGACGGGATGGTCATGTAAGTAATAATAGTAAAAACAATGGCAAACCCTCATAGCATTTACTATGGGACCAGAACAGTTTTTTAAGTGCTCTGCATATTGAGTTGACCCATTTAGTTCTTAAAACAACTCTGTGAAGTAATGACTACTATTATCTCACTGATGAAGCACACAGTTAGGTTAAGTAACTTGCCCAAGATCACACAGCTAGTTTAAAATAGCAGAGTTGGGATTTAAACCCAGGCAGTCTGACTTCAGGAAACAAGTCCAGGTATTGTTTTAATTCAGAAAAAAGTAAGTGGGAAAGTGCATGTTTAATCACTAATTAAAATAACACATACTGTAGTAAAGGTCCAAAGCAATAGTAAATTGTTCTAAATATTTCTTTGCTGATAACATTTTTAAGAAAGTCACTAAAGTGTGGGATCTTTGTTTTCTGATGAGTACCACTGACCCAAAGAAAATTCCAGCAAAGAGATTCTTGAAAAAGGAAAAAAAAAAAAGAATTTTTAGTCTTCCTGGAGGGACAAAGGCTCTCACTTCTAGTTACGACTGACTGCACAGACTACGCTTCCTCCTGGTGCAGAGGATGCTCAGGCCACAAACTAGGTGCTAGTTCCTGGTTTGATGGGGGGGCTAAGTGACCTCCAGCAGCTGTGTTACAGAATTTAATATTCCAGGTTTCTGCAGGAGACTGGGCTAAATCCATCTGTATGACTCCATAAGTGACCACTTTATTTAGCTTCTGTGAATGAGATCACCTGGCTGCAAAACATCAAAAAGAAAATTGCCCCTGCTTTCAAGTGCACAATTACTGCCTTCCAAAGAGAAAACGAACCTGGGAGTGTGAACGCTGTCATAAGATCCAGTAACAACAGCATCCTGTAGAAAACCCTGGTGGACTCTAGGTTATGCTAACACAGACTAGTTTGTCACTCCGAGGAAAGTTCCACAGTAGATTTCATCTAAGCCATGTTCACCAGTGTCACCACACTAACTTCCTCTACCTTTTCAGGCCCCGGGTTTTCTGTGACCTTATTCTGGGTTTTCAGTCTTTAATTACCATGTTCATGGTGATCGTTTCTAGGTTTGCTTTCTGTCCTGGTCACTTCAGGTTTAATTTTAAATGCCCCTTCTTGGGCATTTATAGTTCTGTTTTCCCATCTCCCAGACACCAGCCAGGACTGTGTTGCCCTGTGGCCGACTTGAATGAGTGTAACAATGGGTCAGGCATTTTCTGTCCCTGGGGAACTGAAGGATGCCTAGGCCTGGTGCCAGCCGTCAGAAGCAACAGGAGCTTCCCTGATGGTGTGAGTGACAGACAGAGCCACGTAACACTCCCACTTCCTCATCACCAGTAAGGCCCACCTGCTTTGCAGCGCCCGCCCCACTCAGGGTAGGGAAGCGACTGGGGGACAGTTGTATGTCCTTGTTGACATGTTCCTTTCGGGCTTGTGATGGATATAAAGTAACTGTGTAGCTCTTCCTAGGTTTATTACTGACATCTGTTCCCCCTGAGCACATCCAGCAGGGATCGAGGCCACATCTGCACATTCAACTTCCACCTGCCTTTTTGTTTTTAAGTGTAATTTTAGACTTTGTTTGTTTTTCATTGTGAACTCAGAAGAGAAGATGGTTCTAGCTATGACTCAGTCAGTTCCCATGTCATAATTCCACATTTCTGGAGCGTTTGCACCTGACAGGAACAGGCTCAAGGAAACAAAAGGGCACAGGGAAGGCCGGAGGCACACATGTCAGTTGGCTCAGATACCCAGTGTTGCTGGCGACTGGCACAGAATAAAATCAGCACCATACAATGCAAAGCACGGCCCCCAGTTTTTTCTCTTGACTATTTTGTGTAGGAAAGGGATGTTGAAATTGGGAAAGTAATTAAGAATGGCAAATGTAAGGGCTGGGGTTGATGCTCCGTTGTAGAGCCCTTGCCTGGTATATGTGAGGCACTGGGTTCGATCCTCAGCATCGTATATAAAAATAAATGAATGAAATATAGTTCCATCAACAACTAAACACACACACACACACACACACACACACACACACACACACACACAGACACACATACCCACACATATATAAAAGAATGGCAAGTATATTTTAAGATTAAACATAGTAATTGTCACTTTAGTGAAAGCTGGAAACCTTTTAAAAAAACTTGTAAAAAAAGGCTAAAAAAAAAAAAAAGTAACCAGTTTTAAGACTTGCAAAAAGCAGAAGTTTTCAAGAGCACTGCCTCCTGAAAGAAAGGGGAAGGAGCTGAGGATTGGATGGTTTGGGTGGGGGAGGAAGGTGACATGCAGCAAAATGGTTCCTTCCCAGGGAACACCTCTTGAGCGCTTACAAAAGAGTGTTGGGCTGTCAAGTTCTGAACTTTCATGTGTGCTGCAGACACCCTGGGGTCCCAAGGAACTCCCCAAGCACGAGGTCTCATGGCCCATTCTGTACCTCAAGAAAGTTGTACAACTTGATGCTGATAGTTACTGTCAATCAAAGTGGCCTTACTTCTCCAGGGAGGTAAACAAGCCATGGTTATTTTGCAGGGATCCTGTTTTGAGTCTGTCATCTATTTCAATTTTTATGACGCAGGACACTTGGTGTTGTCATGAATAGCAAATTGGAAAAGATTGGTCTTTTTTTTTATCATGAATTTTATTTTAAGTATATATATATGAAACTGAAATGAAGATCTTGGAACAGAGGTCTCTTTGTTAGGACGTGAAAGAATGTCAGTGACTTCTCCCTGGAAGTTAACATTCAGATGAGATGTTGAAGGCGTGAATAGACAAAGGGAGTGATTTTGAGGAAGCATCTTCTGGAAGCTGTGGGAAATCCCGTCATGGGTAGAGGAACAGTTTGCAACCAGGTCAAAGCCATGCAAATGCTGTGCAGTTGCTACTGGTAGTCAGCATGCTGGGTCCCTAAGCAGTTGACCATTTGCTCAGCAGTGCACTTGCTGAATTTGGGGAGTCGAGGGAACAGTTCACCGCCCCCAAAGACAGTGACTGGTGCACAGTATATGCAGCTCAGGGAACTTCAGTTGTCAGATGATCTTTGGAAAGGGTCGTTGCTGGTGGGTTTGAATAGGTTTCATGTTTATTACTGTACCTTTTGGACTTGGAAGGTTCCAAATCAGCTAGGATGGTCTATCATCATTATTTGAGGATTCTGTGTTTGTGAATTTGCCAATCTTAATCCCCAAATCAGTACCGGAGGTGCTTCTATGTTGGTGGACATGTATGGAGCAACAAGATTGAGTAGTTCAGGGATCACATACCAGGCTGAGGGGGAACAAGGTGATACCCTGTCTTTGTTTTTTCTCATTCTGTGAATCTGTCCTTGCTGTAGTCCATTTAGCATAGTGGGATTTTGCATTTTTTTGCCTTTTCTTGATGATAGCAGGGTTTGAAATGGCCCCAACCATAGGACACATCTACTGTCCAGTGTGCCTAAGGTAAAGATGCTGTGTTGGGAAGCTTTAAGAACGAGATAACCGCTGTTCCCCAAGTCCAGTGCTTATGAACCAACAGCCTCTCCAAAAAGGTAATTTAAATACAGAAACATACATAAGACAAGGTTGTGTTCATCAGTTGTTGCAAATATGACCATGGAGTCATTAGGAGCCTAACCCTGACTTTCTCCTGGGAGCAGCTAATGCAGTGTTGGAGGCAACCATATAGAGTAGAATCTCCTTCCAGAGCAGCGAGGCCTACTGTATGCTGAAACTCCTCTGCTTCAGTCATACCTGGTTCCTCCAGAATCTGTAAGCGTAATCAGGTCAAAAAGTTCTCAAAAGCCATTTTATAACTGGCATATCACCACAAATGTGGATATGTGTTGGTGTGCTCCTCCACGAACCATAAATAAAGTAAAATAATTTGAACTCCTCAGTTTGAGGCATTTACAGAGTAGATCAGTATATAGGGTATTCTTTCCTGCAGAAGTTCCAGAAACACTGCTATTAATTTACATGCAAAAAAATGCTCTCTTTTGAGCAGTCATGAGCCTGTTTCCTTGGCCCTCCTGCAGCGCGGGTGCCCCAGTTCAGTGTACAATCAGTATAAAAATAGGCAACACAGGAACCTGCCTGTTTGGGGAAGGAGACCTTTGATTGCAGATTTACGGAAGTGTTTCTATTCAGTATTCTACAGATTCAAGAAAAAAATCCATTTTCATGATAAGATTTTTTAAATTTTTGTTTTTATTTTATTTTTTGGTACTGGGGATTGAACCCACTCAGGGTGAAATTTCTTTAAAAAAAATCTTATTTTTAAAAAAATTCAAGGTAAAAAGTTGCCTGCCTTTCTTTACTCCCTGTAACTTTTGTTTTTAGAGTTTTACCACTTAAAAAAAAAAAAGAAAAAAAGAATTAAAACAGCCCTGTGTTGTGTTTTAAGGAAATGGTTTTGCGAGGCTCTTTGGTTAGACAATGAATTTGAGTCAGAACTTCCGGGATGGGCTTTGTGCAGGGGAAACGAGGGGCGCTGCAGGGCCTGGGGTTCAGTTTCCACGGCTGAACACTCAGAAGAGTTGCTCTCTGCTTCCAGAACCAGGGGTGACACCCCGAGGGGCATAAAACCTCAGCATTGAACACTGATATATGTATGTCTCTATATAATCGCGGTAAAATACGCACGAGACTTACCGCCTTGACTATTTTAAGAGTGTAGTTCAGTAGTGTTAAGTGTAGTCACATTGTCGTGCATCCAGTCCCAGAACTCTTTTCATCTTGCAAAACTGAAATTCGGTACTCATTAAACAGTGACTCTTCCCGCCTTGATCCCGCACAGCCACCATCTACTTTCTTACAAGTACTGCACTCCAACTAATGCACCACTGGAACTCCACCATCTGCTTTCCATTGCTGTGAATTTGACTTTCTGACCAAAGTGGACCCATGTGGTATTTGTGTCTTTGAGTCTGGCTTATTTAATTTAGCATAGTACCTTAAAGGCTCATCCATCTTGTAGCATAAGTCAGAATCCCCCCCCTCCCCCTGCTGTGTGTGTGTGTGTGTGTGTGTGTGTGTGTGTGTGTGTGTATGTGAGAGATTGGGGATTGAACCCAGGTGTGTTCTACCATGAAGTGACATCCCTAGTCCTTTTTGAGACAGGGTCACACTAGGTTTCCCAGGCTGGCTTCAGACTTGTGATCCTCCTGTCTCAGCCTCCAGAGTAGGGATGACAGATGATTGCCTCCCTTTTAAATGCTAATAATATCCCCTTTTATGTACACACCACATTTTGTTTATTTATTCTTCTGTTGATGGACACTTGAACTGCTTCCCCTTTTGACTATTGTGAGTAATGCTACTGTGAAATGTGGGTTTGCCAATATCTTTCTGAGACCTTGATTTCAGTGTTGTGTTATATGGTATGTATAAGGAGTTGCTGGATCATATGGTAATTCCATTTATAATATTTTAGGAACTGGCATACTGTTTTGCACAGCAACTTCAAGATTTTATAATCCTGGACTGGGGTATATATAATAATTATAATCCTCAGTTGGTAGAGTGCTTGCCTTGCATGCACAAGGCCCTGTGTTCAATCCCCAGCACCAAAATAAATAAATCAATAGAAATAAAATAAAAATTATGATCTCACCAACAGGACACAAGATTTTTTATTGTTGTTGTTAGTTGTCTGATATTCCTAACTAAATAACATTGTTGAATAACTGTTACAATGTCCTAACAAGAAATTTTGATCTGTGGATGATAGTTTCACTTCAGGATTATTTTATATTCTGTTTCTAGCCCCTCAGTCACATAGGTTAAACAAATTAGATAGCACCAGTTTGCTTTACATGACCTTAGAACTGTGGCAGTCACTTAGTAGATGCTCAGTTAGCTTTAGTCAAATGAAGGAGTGACCATGAAGATAGTTAATGTTATTTGTTAGGGAGACACATAATGAAATTGGAGAAGATGTAAGGTAAAAGTTTTAGTCCTGCTTTTTGTTATCTCTGTAGCCACTTAAAAATATTTGTTTTTCATATCCAAAAAGTAAACATTTAGAAGATTAAAAAGATAATTTGGGTAAATATGTTACTGTTTTAAAAGAAAAAAAAAATCCTATTCTTTCCCCACACTAAGACTGTGCTTGTGTGACATTGTTTCTCTGGTGTTTGAGGTCCCCCCGCCCCCCCCCCCCCACTTCATGTCTAATGGCCAGGTTTTGAAACACAGTAACACTTTTGTTTTAGTAATGTCTTTATTTGGGAACACAGCTAGTCTTTTCTTTTAAAACCTGAGGTTATTATTATTTTTGATGTGCATCTTCCAGACACCTGTGTTTGAAATCTGTTAGGTGTTTCGCAGTTTTTTTTTTTTCTTCAGACAGTTGCATTACTTCAAACTGAGAGTAACAGCGTTGAGGTCAAGATTGTGAATCCGGTGATCAGTCCTTGGATCTTGGTCCTTATTGCTCTTTTCTAAAATGCTGCCTACTGAATCAGTTTCATGACCCATAAGTCATGCAGTTGTTGTGCATTTTAACAAATACTGAGTTTTGGCATCACAGAACTTTGTTGTTTATAGGACCGGTTGCATTTAGGGGAGGAGGGATGGGTAGAGTAGCATGCCTCCCTGTGTGGACACCAGTGCTGGGGATATTAGGGACATAAGCTAGGATTGCCTCTGCATATGCAACACTGAGCCCGAGTTTTGTATTATTTTTTCTCTCTCTGCTTCTTTTTGGTACCAGGGCTTGAACCCAGCAGTGCTTGACCACTAAGCCACATCCCCGCCTTTTTTTTTTTGGTATTTATTTAGACACAGGGTTTCACTGAGTTGCTTAGGGCCTGGCTAAGTTGCTGAAGTTGACTTTGAACTCTCAATCCTCCTGCCTCAGTCTCCTGAGCCGCTGGGGTTACAAGTGTGTACCACCATACCCAGCTATTTTCTCTTTTATTATTAAGAGTCTGTCTGACAAACCTAAGAGTTAATAGTTGGTGCATTGTAGTTGGGTCTCCAACCTGAGTGGTTTTATGTCTACATCTTCTATCTTGCAACACTATCCCATAATCAGAGATTATGAGTCCTGATGTGGTTTTATGGTGACTGTCCTGCATGTGAGTCTGAAAGATCAGAATCTGGATAAGCCATTTAACCTCTCTAAGCCTCAGAGGTGTCAAGAAGATTAACTATAACTATGTAGAGCTGACTGTGAGCAATTTTGAGTTCAGATTGAGTAGAAAGCCTGGATTTCTGGGCATGGGAAGGCCTTTGGAGATGATCTAGCTCCATTGTATAACCGAGGGCCTGGGCAACTTAAGTGAGTTCTCTTGGATACTTCCCATCTCTTTATTACATATATTACAGTGTCACGATTACTACGCAGACACCTATGCCATTTAAT
The DNA here is from genome assembly GCF_048772815.1 of Callospermophilus lateralis. Classification (NCBI taxonomy): domain Eukaryota; kingdom Metazoa; phylum Chordata; class Mammalia; order Rodentia; family Sciuridae; genus Callospermophilus; species Callospermophilus lateralis. Next base: position 71,804,877 of record NC_135316.1, read on the forward strand.
CTGAGATGGGTGTTCACTCAGAGGAGGAGTGTAACTTTGGGGCTAATCTGCAGGGGATCTGTGTTGCTCCCTTGTGTTCACCGTGTGTACCCTTAGACAAGCTCCTTAACTCCTTTCACACATCATCTTCCCATGACAGCAGGTAGAAATAAGGATGCTGTTTAGCTGAGAGGTTTGGTGAGCATTAAATGAGATGCTACATTGATGTAAATGACTGGCACCTGGAAAATATTCAGCACTTTACTGCTTCTGAATGAAAGGGTGTTGATATCATAAGACAAAAGGAGAGGTTGATGTAGAATTATAGCCTTGATTCTTTTTGCCACCAACCTCTTCTCTGAACCCCAGGCTGACATTGTGCACGATCAGAGAGTTATTAATAGCCCTTGCTCAGCACTTATTCAGTCAAGCAGTCAATCAATTTAAATACATTTGTTTCTTGATAAATAAAGGGCTATACTTTCATAATGGAATATCTGCATTCTGTCACTCTCTCTCTTCATTTTATACCTCTTGCAGTTTCTGTGATCTGGGAAGCAGAAAATTCATTATATGCATGGAACAGATACGGACAGTCTCCAGATAACTTCTTTTTGGCATGGCCTGGTGTTTGGAGCCCGGGTGTGTCTGATCACTAGGGATAACAAAGCCACACTGTGGATCTTAGGTACTGGGAACCCGTCCAGTTTCCTCCTCCTGACCCTGACTCAAGTCTTCCCTGAAATCTTGTATGAGCCCCACTCCCATTCTCTATCAGCAGCCCTCTTAACAACACAACTGAGTTTCCAGAGTTTATGTTTCCATAGCCAGTGTGGCAGAGGTGTTCTAGGTACCCAGAAAGGAATTCAGGGAGGATGCATATGTATCCCTAAGGCAAGTGATTAAGTGGAAAGTAGTGGAGCCAACACTGAAAACCATCAGCAAATCTTAAAATGACATTTACCAACTGGGTGAAGTGGCCCACACCTGTAATTCCAGCTACTTGGGAGGCTGAGGCATAAGGATTGCAAGTTGGAGGCCAGCCTGGGCAACTCAGTGAGACGCTGTCTCAAAATAAAACATTAAAAATAAAAAAAAAAGGGGTCCGGGGATCATAGCTCAGTGGTGGAGCACTCTTGGGTTCAAGCCTCAGTAAAATACACACACAGAGAAATTAAAAAAGAAAAAGAAGCTATTTAGTACAGACAGCTGAGTCAATTGTATTATAAAACTGTAAGCATTTAGTAAAGTTTTGAATGTACTGTTTAAAAATATTTCTTAATGTCCCTTCACCACAGTTCTATACTTTAATATTCAAAGCACTATGGAAAGAGGTTATGTTCTACAGATGCACAGTGCCTTTTTGAGCTTTAATTCATTGGCACACAACTTTTTGTTATTGTTTTAAAATCATTTGTCCTTGTTCTTGTTGAATGTTGAATTTTTCTTTTAATTGGCTCTTTGATCTCTGTCCACCTGCCAGTTGATTTGTGGACCAGAATTTGTCTTTTTGTACTATAGAACACCTTGGAAGAATATTGAAAAATTAGGAGGCTGAGGTTGCCAGATTTAGCAAATAAAAACATAAGACATCCAGTTAAATTGGAATTTCACATAAATAGTGATTTTCTAATAAATATGATCTATGCAATAGTTGGGATGTACTTTTACTACAAAAATGACAGGTGTTCCTTCTCTTATAAGGGGATTGCCTCTGGATAAACCCATCATAAGTCAAAAATATTGTTGAGAATATTTTTAAGTCCAAACTGCATTTGATAAACTTAACCCACCTAACATCATGGCTTAGCCTAGCCTCCCTTAAACACGCTTAGAACACTTGCATTAGCCTGCAGTTGGTCCAGATCATTGAACACAAAGCCTGTTTTGTAATAGAGCATTGAAGGCCTCTTATATCACTTACTGTAATACTGTATTGTAAGTGAAAAGCATCGGGTTTGTATGGTACACTTCCCCCTCATGGTAAAGGGAAAAATTCACATCAAGCCATCTTTAGGTCAGGGGACCATCTGTTCTTTATCTGAAATTCAGATCTAATTGGGCCTCTTGTATTTTATCTGGCAACCCCAACTGGGGTGGGATGGGGTGGCAGGGAGGGCCCTGGGTGTGACCAAAGGAGGGGTGTCAGAGAGTCAGGGGGTTCTTGTGTCAGGGCAGCCCTGTTCCCTGGGTCTCCAGCCCTGTGTCTCCTCCCAGTGACACAAAATAGGGTGCTGGTGATGTCTGGAGGCAAGAGGATAGCTTAATTCTAAAGGAACACAGAGGGCCAGGCTCTCAGAAAAGCTTGCTCAATTATGATATTTTAATTTCCAATTGTTTGCCCTTTCCTCCAATGATACTGCATAAGCATGGCATTGTAGCTGGAGTAGAACTTAGATCTTGCTGGTCTTGTTCTGCTCTCAGCCTCTGACTTCCTCTGAGGCTTCCATGCATCTCTTTTTTCATTATCCAAGCAATGAGGAAAAATGAAAAAAATTTGACAGGATTTTGTGAAGTGCTTTCAACTGGGCAGCTTAGAGCATAAGACCTTTGGTTGTTTCTCTTATCACAGCCCCATTCCCAACATTTTCATCTTTATTCTGAGGAACTAGCCTACTGATGGTTATTAAATTAGCATCTCAGAAACTCTTTGTCCTCATGCTTTGACCAGATAAAAAAGTGCATCACTGAAATATCTTGTTTTTTTCAAGCCACACTCAGTGATTGAGGTCTGGGGAGCAAAAACGGAGATGAATGAGAAAAATGTTGGGCCAAGTGACAGTTGTCCAGCTGAAAGCGCTTTATGAAATCCTGCCAGTTAAGTCATGGTGCTGTTTCCTCGAGAAGTGGACCCAGCTTGGAGAAATGATTCCAGGAGGAGGCATGTGCTTTCTTAGCTTGCAGCAACAACACTGAAAAGTCTATTGAAATCATCCCCACCTTTCCCTTCCAAATCACAACTGTTCTGAGCTCCAGCATGTTTTCTCTAAGGAAAGCTGGATTGACACGAAGTCACACATGTCTGGAATTATCTCCAAGCCCTTTATAAACAGACCAAAACTTGGAAAGGGCGCACCTTAGGTTATTGAGTGTTTTCCTGGGCTGGGCTCCAAGGCTTCCTGACTCTTGAACAATAATGTGTTCTTTCCATGATACTTTATGTATTTATTTTACAGAAGCCTGTGCCTTTTATCCTTTCTTATCCACTTTGAAAACAGACTTGGGTCCTGCAGGATCAGAGGTTCAAAACTTGTGAAGTATTTTCTGTTTAGAGTCTCCACAGTGTATATGTTTTGAGAATGAGGGGACTTCTCATTTCTCCCCCTCCCCTCCCCTTCTCCCCCTCCTTCTTCTCCTTTTTATTTTTATTTTTTTAAAAATAATCATAAACTTGTATTTTGTGGTCATGTGCCTGTAAATATTTTTGTTAGGCATTCTTGACTGGGATTTCTAAACATCCTGATTAGGGGAGGGAGGTTGGGTATTTATTCATGAGATAAATTCCTTAAGGAAAGTTTAGGGTAATTTTGAACTTTGGGTTCTCTCTCTCTCTCTCTCTCTTCCTTTCACTTTCCTTTCAGATATTATACATCTGGCTATAAGGCATAAGGAAGCCTATAATTTGTGATAGTGGCTATGTGACTGGAATTTACATGATAGATTTTATGCTGACAATTCACTTTTATATGAGATGTCAGAGCTGGAAGGAATCTCAGATGTGATCTGGTTCATTATTTTCCCTCAGAGGAAATGGAGACTTCCACCACATGGGTAGTTCATGGTGAAGCTAAGAGTAAGACCTGATTTTTGCCTGATTCCAGAGCAGAGCTCTCATTGAGAAAGGAAGTTCAGTATGATTTAATTTTTCAGACAACTGTAATATCCTTAAGCACTCAAACTAGTTAAACAGTTGTTTTGTTTTTATTTTTGGTGAAAGTTACTCTTGGTTTATGAGTCTGCTTTGGGTGCTGGGGATTGAACCCAGAGCTTTGAGTTTGCTTTACCCTTAAGTGACACTTTGGTCTCTGAAAGTTGTTCTAAAGTCATTAATCTTTTAAAATCTTAATTATGTAGAACATAATTTATCTGTTCCTCAGTCTTATGGATCAGCCCAGCTCCGTGAGCCCTGACAGTTTTTAATGGATATCTTTTGCTGCTAAGTGCTTCTAGAACTCTTGTCCCATGGTTGAATTGAGACTACTGCATGACAAGGCTCATGAATGAATGGATTGATTCTATGGCTTTTTGGGACCTTTCCTCATTGATGGTTGTCACTTTTTGCTATTTTCCAGGCTGATGCTTATAATGAGGTTTTCTCCCTTCTGTCTGATTTGTCCCCACAAGATTTTAACTTATGGAGATGAGTTAGTGGTGCACAGAGAGGCCAGCGCCATTGAGAGATTTTTATTACCTACGTTTCCCAGAGAAGGGGACATGCCATGCCATGCAGGGCCTTGTGGGTAGTCACCAGTTTTGGGTCAAGAGGCAGAAACAGGAGAGGCAAGTCGAGGGAGCCTAAACCCAGTGCTTTTACGGGGGATTTTGTGGGGGAAAGCCAAGAAGGTTGGTTGGCAGCGGGCTCTGAGTTGTTAGGGGCCTCTGGTTGTCTGCTGTGTGGCTCTAGGTGAATGAGGGCAGGGGAAATCTGGGCTGGGTATGTGAGAGTTAGATAAAGAGGTGGCTCAGTGGATGGGCTCTGGATCGCAGTGCAGATGGAAACCACTTTGTCTGTCAGTTTGACCCTGTAATTAATGGACACCAAACATATAAACATGGAAGCCAAGAAAACACAGGACACCTTCCCAGGATCACTGTGCTGCATTTAAATTTGTGATCAACCAAGAAACCACTTACCCAAACCTATTGGAAGGTGTGTATTTTGGGCATGTTTCATAGAGAGTTCCAGAACAGCGTATATGTTATTTTGTAGTGTGTGTGTGTGTGTGTGTGGGGGGGGGGGGGGAACTGGTTAGATTTTTACTTTAGTTTGGGGCTTGTCTGTAGTTATGGACTTTATAAAAGCAAAGACTAAATATTTTTATAATTAGAAACAAGGCTACTTTATTTGGAGAGACATGTGCATGAGTAATGAAGAAATAGATTCTGTTTGAGAACTTTCTTGCCCTGGGACCATGATTCATTCTCTTTCTTCTAGTTGGAAAGGTTCTGTAGAAAAATTCCACCCATGTTTCAACCAAGCACAAGGGCTACTGTGACGTCACTGTCGGGACAGCCATTTCTGACCACCTCCCTCATCTCCAGCTCTGAAGTACCCGTTTCACATTTCCACCATGGCACTTACCACTTGTTAGGGTTTGCTCAGTGTGCATTTTCTTTCTTTTCTCAGTATAGTCCTTTATGATCTCATGGATTCTCTGCAGTGTCTGGTATTGAGCATTGCACACAGGAGAAACCCAGATGTAAATATTTGTCGAGTGGCATCTGTGTTGACTTGCCATAGACATCGTGGCTTACCTGCTGGATTTCAGACTTGTCTTGGCAGTTGAGGCTATCTGCTGAGTGACTCCAGGAATGTAGGAAACTGATAGTTCATGTTAACACCTCTAAGTATTTAAGTGCAGCAAGACATTATGATAGACAGGTTCTTCTGAGTATTTCTACTAACAATTTCAACTAACGGGGAAAATCTACTTTTAGAGATGGAGTCACTGAGGCAGAGAAAGGGAACTTACAATAATAATTCATATAGTCAAAAACAATGAATCAGAAAGACTTCAACCTAACTTTGTAGGAACACTGAAGTTAATTTTTTTAACTTGTCTGAAATGTCAAGGACTTCATGGATAACACTGAAGTATGATCCATGGTAGGTTTGGTAGATGTGCTAGGTTTGATAAAGACATTTCAAAGTCCTCTACGTTATAATTCCTTGAACCTCTGAACATGTTACTTTACATGGCAAAAAGGACTTTGTGGATGTCATTAAGGATCTCGGGATGGAGAGATTAGCTTGGATTTTCCCAGTGACCCAACATAATTACGTGGGTTCTTATAAAAGAAATAGGAGGGTTGGTCTGAGGGGGAGATGTAGCCCTGGATAGCAACAGAGGTGGAGTGATGTGGTGTTACTACCCAGGCAACACCAGCAGCCTCCGGAACCTGGGAAAGGGAAGGAGTAAGCCTGCCAAAGGAATGCCACACGGCTAGCACCTTGAGTTTAGTTTACTCTTTTGAACTTCTGATCTCCAGAGAGAATAAATGTGTGCTGTCAGATAATAAACGTGTGCTGGTTAAGCCACTGAGGTATGTGTTATTTGTTATAGCATCAGTAGGAACTAATACAGTCTGCATCAGAAATCTATAGTTCCCTTCAATTCTGTTGGGCCTGAATGTCAGAAATTTGGACAGAAAGAAGAGGCTTGTGCATAATGCCAGGATACAGGCATTTTGATTTCTCTCTGGTCTTAAGTGCTCACAGGAAAACCCCTTCCCATGTGCTTCTGAGCAACATACTCCACCTCCCAACACGCATCTGTACTTAGGAGGATTTGTGTGCCTTCCTAGGTGCTGCCCTAGACTCTGAAGAGGTGCTCATGTATGTGAAGACACAACCACGACCTTCCAGGAGTTTAGACACTAACATGGTTAGTTTCAGCCATTTTGTGCCAGAAATAATTAACCCCCTGTTCCCGATTCTTCAAAAATTTCTGGTTATACATATACCCTTAAAATTCTATCTGGCATGTTAAGCCCTTTTATTAGTAACATTTAAAACTTAACATAAAACTCAGGTCCTCAGATACCACAGGAAAATGACTGTCATTTATTGTCTCCTAACCAGGTGGAGCAGCAAGTGTGGGGCGGGATGGGGTGAGGAAGAGTGGAGATGTCAGGAGGTGTGGGTCTCAGTCACAGAGAACGTCAGCTTGGGAGGAGGATCTGCCACACTCAGTGGGTCTCTTCATCTCTAATCCAATTCATAATTACTGTTTGGTCATGAAACAGAACCAAGGGCAGGGAATGCTGTGGAAACAGGGCTGCCTGACTATCTATGTGGCCAGTTTACGGATGGCAAGTTACCCTCTGATCAAAGCAACAGGTTGGGAGTTGCTGGTAGATGCACCATGACTCAGCCGTGCCATCCAGGAAGCTAGAGATTTGTGAAGTGGGGTCATAGGTCACAGATGAGTTGTGAGAACTTGGGGTCCAGCGAACATTTATTTCTCTTAGTCATAGAGTCCAGGGACTCCTTGAATTGACTCTAGTCAGAGGACAGAGAGAAATCCAGACACGTTGCATGTCCCTTCAGACGTGGTACAACCCAAGATGGAAGATGGCACTCTCACCATTATGGATGATTTGCTTCGGAGTTACAAAGAGACCGCACACAATGTTTCCAGTGCTGATCACAGTTTCCACTGACTGCGCCTGGTGTCACTTGGCCTGACTTTGACTTCTGTTTCTACTCAGTGTGAGGAAAAGATCATAAGACAAAATGGGATTAATTTCTGGAAAAAAGAAGTAAATGTTTTGTAACATGCTATATAATTCTTTCATAACAAGTATTTGATGAGCGAGGTTTTATTATCCCCTGTTCTTTAGGAAAGAAACCCCAGTTGTCTTCCTGAGCCTCTGGGTGGGAGGGACTCTGAAAGGCTAGTAGGGGAGGGGGACCAGATGGAGCTCGGAAGGCAAGGGTGGACATCTGAACTGATCTGGAGAGCGAGTGGGAAATAATGCAGAGGAGATCTACATCCACCCTGTCCCACACACATCTGGGAATTCCTAGACAAGTGTCGGTGGGGAGACAGCAGGCGAGGCTGTGCTTCCGGAGATGGAGCGAGGGTGTCTAGGAGCTTATTTCCACAGTTTCTCTTGCTCCTGATTCTCAAGGTGGGCAGTCAGACCTTTGCGTGGTCCATGGCCCCACCATCAGATCCAAACAGAAAAGAAGGACGAGGAGGCAATGTGCACTTCTAATGCCTTACCTTAGTTCTGAGAAAGATTTATTGGGAGAGAGTTTGAAATGATAATTCAAAATGATTTTTTTCTTTTGATCATCTGCAGAAGTTAATATAAACCTTATACTTGAATATTCAAGTTATATGTGATTATATATATTTTTTGCCCATTATTTTATGTTCAAAAGTAGATTTCCTAATGTAGTACTGATTTATTCTGCCTCTTTGAGATCATGTTATCCTTTTTTTTTTTTTTTTTTGGTTTTGGGAAAAATATGATCCCTGATTTATTTTTTCCTTTAAAATATTGTAAAATTTTGTTAATTTTATCCATCAAAATCTCCCTCCCAGACATAACAGATGTCTTTCTAGATCTGTGCTCCTCTGGTGTGTTCTGTACCTCTCACTACATTGCAGGACATCTGAATGAAGAGCATTATTAGCGAAAGTGACTGAAAATGGCTTAGGAAAGGTGACATAGGATGCAATTTATCTGGCTCATAACCAATCTATGATGCCATGACATAAAATAGGTAAAGAAATACCTTTTATGTTCCCAGTTTTTTAAAAGTTAATTATATATATATATATATATATATATATATATATATATATATATATATATATTTTATATACAGTTATCAAGACAGGAATATATCAGTGGGTATTTACCAATAGTTCTTTCTCTTCTCTAGCTTTAAATGTGGATAAACAAGAAGTAATGTGACATGCCACCATGTTTGGCACCTTGCCTCTTGTATTTTGGGTTCCCAGTGTAAATTCTTAAGGTGAATTCACAGTTTCCTTGAGACTTCCGTATGGAGCAATGGGCTAGTTTTGAAGCACCCCTCTTGGCATGAGATGACTTTGATGTCTCTGAGAAACATTCCATTTTCACCTTTGTATTTTCTGGGCTAAGTATTACAGAGGATATAAGTGGGCTCATTTTTGTGTTTTCAAAACAAGATCATAAAAAAATTCTAGGCTCCTTATAAATCTCTTCCTAGACAAGCAGATGATCTTGAAAAAGATTGCAATATTATCGTGAAGATTGCAAAGCTATTTCCCTTCTCATCTTCAAGGCTGTGTCTTTTGTTCTTTCTGTATCTGGCCAATTAAGACTAAAGTTTAAAGCAATCATTTCATTTTCACCTTTTGGAGTCACAGAATGGAATGATTAAGTAACTATACATGTTCCTAGTTCCATACATATGTGTGTGGGTACATTGATGAATAATATGATTTGTTGAAAGCCAGGAGGATCCGAGAATTCAAAGTCAACCTCAGCAACCGCGAGGTGCTAAGCAACTCAGTGAGACCTGTCTCTAAGTAAAATACAAAACAGGGCTAGGGATGTGGCTCAGAGGTCCAGTGCCTCTGAGTTCAATTCCCATACACCCCGCCCCCCAAAACAAAAACTGCAGGAACCTGTAATCTGCACATTGTTTCATAGCACCATAATAAACATTACCAAGTTTTTCGTTTCTTTTTTTTTTTTTTTAAAAAAAGCCTTATAAATTTCTAAAATTCTTCTTACCCTCTTTGCTCCTTCCCATCTTCCAGCAACATCTGCCCCACCCCCTTCCTTGATAATAAACTCTCAGCTTTGATCAGCTTCTGCTTTCCATGTGTTTCAGGTAAGTGATTGGAGACCTGAGTGTGGAAGCAGGATTGGCCAGAGCTGTGATTCCTCAACCTGGGTGTGCACTAGAATCACCCTGGAAGTGTTATAATACAGATGTCTGGGCTGTGCTCCCAGAGATTCTGATTTAATTGGTTGGTACCCCACCTGGCTTAATTAAGGTTGAATAAATACAACCTTAGTAGGGTGACTGTAGAATTTATCCCAAAGTCCACTGTGTTCTTAGTGTCCTGAAGTTCTTACCTTCCACTCTGAGGCTTTTGAATTGGCCTGTTCAAACGACTTCTCTTCCAGCATTGCAAATGTTAGAAGGACATATTGCTCCATCCTGTGCTTTTGTATGAGTTTTTAATCTCTTGAGACTGGCTTCATAATTAGGCGTTTTGGGGCTTCTTTCCCTTCCCTTCTTTTTAAGTTGCATGTGTCGAAGGTGTACAACATGATGCGTCAGTACACATCACACTGCAAAGTAATTACCACAATCCATACATTCACATGGCCATGGCCATCTTCTCATGTAGTTTCCCCTCTCCCCAGCATGTCCCTCCCCTCTCTCTTCTCTCCCCTCATTCCTTCCAGAAAGAGTACGTGAAATCCACTCTCTCAGCCAATTTCTAGTATACGATAGATACAATATTATTAACTATGTTCCTCAAGCTGCACCTTAAATCTCTAGATTTACCCGAGATAACTGCATCTTTGCACCTTTTGACCTACACCTCCCTACTTTCCCCACCTCTCCCAGTATAGTTGGCCACCCCTGAATTCTGGGAACCTGTAGTTTGGTTCCAGGGAGACAAATTGTTAAAGACGAGAAGAAAGAAAATAAAAAGAGCTTAAAGATGTTACAAGAATAAAAGTGTAAAACTGAAATCATAAACATCTTGCCAAACAATCTACATAAGGAGAAAATTAAAAGAAATGTTGAATGAAAAAAGATGAAGCAGGGGCTGGGGCTGGGGCTCAGTGGTAGAGTGCTTGCCTGGCATGTGTGAGGCACTGGGTTCAATTCTCAGCACCACATAAAAATAAATAAATTAATTAAGGTTCATCAACAACTGGAAAAAAAAAAAAAGATGAAGCAGCTGACTGGGGTGACACTTGTCTGTAATCTTAGTGGTTCGGGAGGCTTCAAAGCCAGCCTCAGCAACGGCAAGGTGTTAAGCAACACAGATCCTGTCTCTAAATAAAATACAAAATAAGGCTGAGGATATGGCTCAGTGGTTGAGTGCCCCTGAGTTCAATCCCCTGTAACACCCCCCGCAAAAAAAAAAAAAAAAAAAAAGATGAAGCAAACTGTTTTTAGAGGGAATCTCATGCACAATTAAGGAAGCATGTAAAAAGAAACTCAATAAAATCTGATCTCCAGTGGTAGGTACTATTTCACAATCATATTTTGACTTTTATTTTGAATCATATTTTCTGATTGATGTTTTTGTTCCCTCATGTATTATTGTGTAGCTCCTTTTGCCTGGGGCTGTCAAACCCAGGGTATTATGACTTTTGAGATGAATATGATGTAAGAAGAACCTACTGTGTATCACAGTGCAACATCAAAACATTTTGTCCCAGGAAGAGAAGGCAGTGACTCAAAAAATCTGTTGCAGTTGTATTATAATATAAGAAACCATCTCCGAGTTACAACCTGACTTTTGGGCGTCTGTACTCTGACCTCATTCCATGCCCACACCCCGTTATCAATTGTATTGTGACTGTGCTATTGTCTTTAGGGCTCTCCCGGGCTTGGGTTTCTTGCCCATGCCATGGATTCCGTAAATAGTAATGAATCTGTTACTACTACTGATGCCTGAGTTCTTAAATATTTTTTTTTCCATAGCTAAGTGGCATAAGATGCTACCATAGCAATTTTTGCTTTTTGAAAACCCGGCCTTGAGCCTGTTTCTATTCCCTTATCAAAGCCTTCATGGTGGTGATGGCTCTGAGACCTGCTTTTGTGTTATTACTTCCTGAGACCAAAAGGAAGTTTATTATTGAATGATTCAATTTTTTTAATCAACACATAATAATTGTACATATTTCTAGGGTACAGTGTGCTAACTCTGTACTTACATAGGGTGTATAATGATCTGAGTAATTCACATTTCCATTTCTAAAAGGGAATTTAAACATAGCATTTAAGTCATGTTTTTGTTCCCAAGAGTGAATATTTTTCAATTGTATTTTCTCCAGTTATTTCTGACACGCGCAGACATGCCCAACTGTGTGGATGAGCTTCCAAATGAAGTTCCGATTGTTACTAATGGTTTGATGGAAATTTTCCCCAGAAAGCTTTTTGCTTTGCTTACTGGGGAGGTGACACAGTCAGGTGGATGTAGCCTAGGCCCTTGCCCCTTTTATGCTTTTTGGTTTGCCCTCTGCACAAGGCAACTCTTATAGCTATGGTTGGTTAACAATTTGAACAACTCCCTTAACATTTTGCTTCTGGTGTAATTAAACATTGTTTCTTGGAAATGTAAACACGGGGCAAATAGTTATGATGCGGTAATGCATTTGGCAGAGGAAGTGTGTATCGGGAAAAGAAAAATATCCTGAAGTGGGTTTGAGTTCTGCAGATTAGGAAAATGGCTTTATTCAGTGAATTGGAACAAGGTGAGACCCTGCGCCCTGTGTTAGTACTTACTCTTCTCAGATGAGCCTTCCCTGGCACAAGACCAGCTTCTAAAATAAAGCTTGAAAGTAAATGGCAATAAACAGAAACAGAGCCCTGGGAACTGGGTTTTTATGTTATGGCATCACCGAAAATAATTTCTTTGCTGTCAAAATAAGTTAAATCACAACTGTCTTCTGATAACTGACTTTTCTTCTGTCCCTACCCTGACCCTGTGTTGCTTGGTGGCATAGGCCTGGCCTGTAGAAATCCTAGCATGGCAAATACAGATTCCTAGAGGCAGTGAAGGCCAAAATGTGTCCATTATTTAGTTGATTTCTGTTTTTTGTTTTTTTTTGTTTTTCTTTTGTACCAGGAATTGAACCCTGGGGCACTTAATCACTGAGCCACATCCACAGCCCTTTTTAATATTTTGTTTAGAGGCAGGGTCTCACTGAGTTGCTTCAGGCCTTGCTAAGTTGTTGAGGCTGGCTTTGAACTCAGGATCCTCCTACCTCAGCCTGCTGAGTCGCTGGAATTATAGGTGTGTGCCACTGCGCCTGGCTATTTGGTCAGTTTCTAAAAATGAAAGTTAAAATTTAATGTCTTAAGTCACTTTCATAGTCATCCCAGAAAACTTCAAGAAGTATTGTTTTGAGAAACAGGATTAGGGCTGGGAATTAGCTCAGTGGTAGAGCATTTGCCTAGCATGCTGAAGACCCCAGGTTTGATCCTTAGCATTGTACAAAATAAAACAGATATAGTCCCCACCGAGCAGAAGCAAACCATTTTTTTTTTAAATTTGTAAAACATGACCCAGAAGAAATCTCATGCTTCCTATAAAAGTAACTGATCTGAAATACTTTTTCTTCTTACTCATATATTAATTTTTGGTAGTTGTAGATGGACAGCAGACTTTTATTTTATGTGTTTATTTTTATGCGGTGCTGAGGATTGAACCCACTGCCTCATGCGTGCTAAGGCAACCCTCTGCTACTAAGCTACAGCCCTAGCCCTGAAGTACTTTTTCTGCACACGATATCTCAGTGACCAGCGCAGAGTTCAGCCCTCAGGTGTCTGGCTATCTGCAGAGGCATCTTTGCTTGTTCATAATTGGATGCTTTGGAGGGGAATGGGCAGGGAGCAGCCCGTCATTTCTGGCAGAGGAGTGTGTTGAGTTGGACACAGCTTTGGACCAGCGGCTTGGAGAAGCTGGCTGCTGTTCTGACCAGTCACAAACTAGCTGTGTGAGCAATCCACTTCCTTTGTCTCAGCCGGTTTTTGGGTTTTTTTCTCCTCTTTCTTAAAATTGCTTAACCTGAGTGGTCCCTTTCAACACGGTTTTTGGGAGCAGGGAGCCTGACCTTCTGAAGTCGGAGCTGGGTCACCTGAGCCGCACATTCCTGTTTGCTTCCCAGGGAGGCTGAGAGAAGCTGCCCTGTAGCTCAGAGTGAGGGCAGTCATCAACTGTGAGTCCAACCTGGAGTCCCTTGAAGGGTCTCATCATTGTCTTTGCCCTACAGGGGGAATTTGGATGTCCTCTGTCCTTACCTTCTTTAAGAAAGACACAGACCAGGCCTTCTCTCCGTGGCAGTTAGGCTTCTTTACTCAGATTCTCCTAAGATATGAAAGCATACTCCTTAGAGTTTTTTAGGGAAGTTCCAGAAGGACAGTAAAAGTTCTCATCTAGGATAAGCCTGAGATCATTTTTCCCCCCTTATGATAGGATGTCATTTTCTCTAGCTAAAATAAATCCTTAGGTTGAAGCGTTTCAGTTCTATACTCAATATTCAGTCCTTGTGTTACTGCCAGGAACACTTTTTCTAAAGTGTAGACTTGCATACATTTTATTTTTTTTTTTAATATTGGATTAAAATCATGGTTAAGGGAGAGAGTGCATTTAATTTCCTTTTGGTTCAGAACTAATTTCCAATTATGAATGGAGTTAATGTCATCATAGTGGCTGTATTTGGTTGTTAAAAATATTCTGACATGTTTCCAAATTTGACAGGAATGAAAAGGTGCAGAGTGCACACTCCTTTCCAGGTCTCTCCCCGGCCACCCAGTCCATCTCTCCTTGGGGAAACCAGTCTTACGGTTTCCTTGCATATCTTCGTATATACCAACAAAACAACAGTGTACTGTTTTCTTCCTGTTTTTACACTAATGACACACTATTCCATGGTGGACACTTATGCTTAGTTATTTCTTGAAGAAAATGCAGAATAAAATGGAAGCTGTTGCATTTGTCACTAGAAATGGGTATAGAGCTCAAAGGAGAGAGAGTTCTAATTGTCACAAAAGCCTGGGTCAGGTAATTAGCCAGAACAGGAAGCTGTGTAGCCGTGAAGGGACCTGTGATCTGCTACTTATTTCTGGAGCAGTGTTGAGTTTTGTAGTCAAAGTTGATAGGATCTTGCTGTTTGCCTTATGATTTATGGAGAATTTTGCCTTTGGAGTTGGACATTTCTCTGCCTGCATTTAATCTGAATTTAGTAAATTAACATTTATTCCTTTTCCATTTCACCGAGACATGGAGTAAATAATTTACCAAAGATAATGAGTTGCCTTGTATCTTGTGCTGAAATGTTACAGGGGACTGATTGTTAACTTTCTTGGTCTACACAAGAGATGAAATCATGAGTTCCCACTGTTGGTTGCAGGTATTGTAGGCATCATTGGCTCTGAGAACAGGGGTGGGTCTCAGGCACTGGCTGCTCATGTGCCCCTCCTCCCAGGAGACCCTGCTGTCCATGTTTTCCACTTCAACACCCAGCATGATTTGCGGGCCTCCAATAGGGATGTGTCTGAGCACGCTTTTTGGTACTTTACAGCCTTTTTATTCTCTGTCTTTTCTACTTTGACACGATTTCTTCCAATATCATGTAAACATAGTGAATCAGATACTTCCCTGACAGCAAAATGAAATTTGCCTGTCTGTGGGAGGTGGACTGCAGGTACCAGAGTGTATTTTCTGCATCTTACCCGCATTGATGTTTCCCACATTCTCTGGGCTTCTTGAGGGCCAGCGCTGAGCCTTTCCTGTAGAGCTGGGCAAAGGATAGGAATGTTATGCACATCAGTCAAATGAATGGAGATGTAGCCCACTCACCAGAGCTCAGGTCTCAGTGTAGGGTGCTTGAATGTCAGAGAATCAAATTTAGACTTTGGTCTAAAAACCAAAGGTTTTTGAGTGACAGGCTTTCATGTGCATCCTAACAAGTGAATTCTGGTGGCATGAGAAAAGGGAGGATAGGTAAACTTACTTAGAAAGTTTTTGACCATATCTAAGTGAGCCCTGGAGGGGAGAAGTGAGCTTTGCATTGCTTCTTTCTCATTGCTCTAACTAGATTTCATCAGGAAAAAAGTCAATCTTTTTTTAAAATATTTTTTTTAGTTGTAGATGGACACAATACTTTGATTTATTTATTTTATTTTTATGTGGTGGTGAGGATCGAACCCACTGCCTTACACAGGTGAGGCAAGCACTCTGCCACCAAGCCACAATTCCAGCCCCAAAAGTCAATCTTTTTTTTTTTTTAAAGATCTTTTTTGATGTGGACACAATATCTTTATTTATTTTCATGTGGTGCTGAGGATCGAACCCAGTGCCTTGCACATGTGAGCTGCTCAGCTGCTGAGTTACGACCCTAGCCCCCCAAAAGTCAATCTTATGTCAGGCTTTTACTGTATTTGCCATGGAGTTAATGTGACATTATAATTATAAAATTGTATAAAGCCCAATATATTAAGGGAATGTAGAGTTAGTAAAAACCTTATAATCAGTAAAGATATTTTAAGTCAGTGTTTTTTTATACTGTATTATAAAATGGAAAACTCATCAGGTGTATGAGGATGAGTTGCTTTGAGAAGTTTGCTTTTATTTTTTTGATCCTGTAGACTTTTATCTAGTCCCTTCTATGTGCTCTGAGATGCTAGAGGGGTTTAAAAGCTGAATAACACATAGTCTTATTATGTCTATGTTCCAGACATTGGACTCCAAACATAAAACAAACAGTACATTATTCTCCCTTATGCAATAGAAATGTTTATGTAAGGTTGTGTGTAAATCAGTCCTGAGTTAAATGTTAAATTGAGTTAAATGGAATGTGCTTACAGAAGTTGCTATTTAAAGAAGCCCTATGATGAAGCTTTTGTATAATAAAGATCTTTTAAAAACTTAAATCCAAATAAGCATTTCTATGCCCCCCCCCACACACACCCCTAACCCCTGCATTTATCCTGGGTCTTCTGTGTTGGTTGAATTCCAGTTGGCCAACCCCCTGCCTGGTTAATAGAGTATGTGATTAACTTGGTGAGTGACACTGGAGCCCTACAAAGGGCATAAAATGTAATCTACTGCTGTACTGTCTTGGCTATTAAGTAGATTTTAATTCACTTCAGCTTGGGTGGGTGTGATTTGCATCTTTGCTAACCGACAAGCATCTGCAAGAGGTTTGCTGGCAGAAGCTCATTAAAAATCAGTGCAAATCCTGACATTGTCTTTAGCAGCAGGCATCAACTTGCAGAATGCTTGAAAGTGGATTGTATTTCCAGTATTGGTAGAGCTTCCTCACTCTTTTCCTGCCACCTTGAAAGTGTAGTCCTAGAATATGTAGTCTGATGAGTACCACACACATAAACCCAAGAGAAGCTGTCCAAGAACCAAAGAACCTGTAAGATGAATGGGAAATAGGAATTCTAGCTTTTTTTTTTTTTTTTTTTTTTTGCTAGTATACGCACTGCAGTTAATTTAGGCTCAGAAGATCACCTTCTAATTTGAACATGACCACCTGTAGCATTTTCCAGCATTTGGGAATATTGGGATGAAGCTGGCATTTCTATTGAGAACTTTCTACCTTTGCTACTGCTTTTCTAAGAAGTTTGCCTTCAGTAATGTCAGTATAGCAGCTTTGTTGTGTCATACTGCTCCGTGAGCTGAAGCCTTTTGGGAGAACAGCACTTGGAGAGAGACCCACGGTGTAATAGCTGATCCCACTGGCACATGTCCCAGAGTAAGCAGGGCTGGAAGCTTTTAGTGTAGTTAAAAGATGCCGGTCTGTCATTTGCATCCACTGTAATTGGGCAAGTGGTTTCAGACTGAGCTTTACATTATACTTCCACTGTGAGCAGCTGGTGGAAGGCTGCAGATTCCGTGTGAGCTGGGGACCTATCATCTGCTGTGTTTAATGCAATCCTGCCTCATCTTGGGAGCAATTTCTTATTAATGGTGATAATAATGCACAATCTTGGTGAAAGATAATGCTTGTGGTTATTAGAATGTTCACACTGAGTAGGGGCTCTGGCAAAAAGGTGGTAGTGTTGGAAGGCAAGTATTTAATATAAGGATAGTGATGGGGAGAAGGCAAGTATTCTGCAGGATGAGAAAAGCCACAAATGGAATTAGTTTAAGAGTCTTAAATAAAATGTCTATCAAATGTTAGCTTTTCAGTACCAGTAAGGCAAAGCATCCAAGCATCCAATCTTTAGTTTCCTTTATAAACATATGGTCATCCTTGGCAGGTCTTTTTTTCTTCATGTTCAAAGTCAACCTTTTCCTCCAGGGATGTGTTTAGGCTGTCATCTTCCATTAGTGATTGTGCTAAGTTGATCCTTCTTCCTGCCACTGCTACCCCACCCACTTTTCTTGATTAAGAGAATAATTTATGCAACCCAGGCTTTGTTTTTAGCTTGCCATCAACTTTCTTCAAGACTGAATTGATAAAAGATTATAAGGTTTGTGGACACAATAGTGCCCTCCTTTGTAAGAGCTGCCTGCTTTCATTTTGTTGTTGGCTGTTTGACTTGACTGGCCTGGAGTTGGAGAATGGAGATGTTCCATGCATTAAGGAAAGCACTTTGACAGCTGGCCAGGACCCACTTAGTTTTGGAATGATGGTGCTTTGAGAGTTCCTCCATCTCTTGCATTTTCTAACCCATCCCAGCTCTTTAAGATTTGGGCTATTGCAACTGATCATTCTCTATTTTCAGTTAAAGCTCTTACCCTTTTTCTTGGTGAGAGGGACATGAATGCTTTTAAAATGGTGGTTTGAGTTTGCTGAGGATTTTAGGGAATCCACAGAGGTGACAAGTCTTTCAGGGAATCAATGGGTTTTCCGTTGTTAAGAAGGTCCTGGGACAGGTGGAAGCTTGGGCAGGTGTGTCGGGGGGAGTGTCTCCTTGCAAAGATAGAATTCAGCTGTTCCTGTTGGTAATGCAGTTGGTTTTAAAAAGATGAAGGGGGAAAATGACATCATTAATACTATAGTGGCTTAATCTACCAGCTCCAAATATGTTAGTGACTCTTTCAAGGTGCACTTAAAAGTACCCTTGTTACAGTAGCCTTGTAGAGCAGAATTTTGTTAGGCAGATTCATTCTGATCAGTTAATCTTCCTACCAATGGAGTTTTTCCTGTTCCTTTCTCACTTAAAATCCTTCAGTGGCTGGACATGATGGTAGAGACCTATAATCCCAGCAACTTCGAGACTAAGGAGAATCATAAGTTTCAAGGTCAACCTGGACAACTTAGTGAGACCCTGTCTCAACAAAATACATGAAATTTTTTAAAAAGGGCTGAGGATGTAGCTCATTGATAGAGTGCTCCTTGGGTTCAATCCCCAGTACTAAAATAATAAATAAATAAATGAATAAATAATAGAAAATAAACAGAAACCTTCACTAGCCCACAGCCTCTGAGTCATACTCACAGAAACCCTGGACTGTCTGTTCATGCTGTCTTAGCCCTCATTTCTTTTCTAGCACACATTGGAACCATGCCTCCTTACCAACATTTGCAACGGTACCCTTTTATTTTTTTGAATCCCCAGCCCTCTCCTTTGCCTGAATGCTCAGCGACAGCCTGTCGGCATTTTGCAGTTGAGCTGAAGTGTTTCAGTGTTCCCTGACTCTCTCAGCCCCGGTTGGAGGGGTGTTCTAGTCTAACCTCCTCTAATGAGTGTCTCTCTGTGTTCCACACAGCTATTGTCACTCCCAAACAGTAGCCTAGGCCAGTGCTATAGACTGAGTGGCATATAGTCCCTAATTTTACACGTTAAAATCTCTGAGTCCCCATGAATGTGATTATAAGGCACAGGCACCAGAGGAGTCCCTTCTGCCTCACAGGGACATGGGGAGAAGATTAGAGTTGAAGATTAGAGTTGTGAGTTAGAAAGCAGATCCTCAAGGGACTAAATTCTCTGGTACCTTGATCTTGGACTCCCCAGAATCTAGAACTGTGAGAAATAACTTTTGGTTAAGCCACCTCATCTATTTACATTTGTCATGGGGCCTAAACAAAGACAAACAGTAACAATGGTTTATTTTATTAGTGAACCTGGGGCTTGGCTGGGCTCAGCTAGGGAGTTGTGGCTTAGAGTGTCTCCTGCAGGAGCAGTCAGAGGGT
The DNA here is from genome assembly GCF_048772815.1 of Callospermophilus lateralis. Lineage (NCBI taxonomy): Eukaryota > Metazoa > Chordata > Mammalia > Rodentia > Sciuridae > Callospermophilus > Callospermophilus lateralis. The sequence continues at coordinate 71,824,431 of NC_135316.1, forward strand.
GGCTGGAGCTGAGTTCAACCCCAAGCTTTCTTTGCTCACACATCTGAGGCTGGGACCTGGAATCCATAGTTGGGACCCCTGAGAATCTCCTTCAGTGTTTTCTCCACTGGCCTCTCCAGGTAGCAGCCTCTTACATGGTGGAGAAAGGCTCCTGAAGTGAGTGTTCCAGGAGAATTGGGCAGAACCTACCTCGTCTTGGAAGTCACACCATTATTTCACTGCATTATAATCATTGAGGTGGTCACAAAGGCCTGCTCCCATTTGGTGTGGGCAGAACAGAGAGGTCACTTCCTGATAGGAGTAGTGGGAAAGAACGTGGGAAATATGGATCCCTCCTCCCAATTCTTCTGTTTAACTGTGGCAAAATGCTCGCGTAATATAAATTCATCATCTTAATCTTGTGTCCAATTCAGTGGCAGGAAGTAGTGCCACACTGTTGTGCAGTCCTCTTCGATGATACCCATTTCCAGAAATCTTTTCTTCTTACAAATTGAAACTCTGTGCCCATTAAATAATAATAGCTCCCCTTTCTTTCCTCCCCCAGCCCCTGGTCACAGGCATTCTATGAATGTGCCTGATCACTCTCTGTATTCTAGGTGCCTCTTAAAACTGGCCTCCTACAGTATTTGTCTTTCTCTAACTGGTTCAGTTAGCCTATGTCTTCCAAGTTCATTCATGTTGTAGCTTGTGTCAAAATTTCCTGTATAGTGTTCCATTAGTATGTATTTATCACATTTTGTTCATCCATTCTTTCACTGATGAACACTTGGGCTGCTTCCACCTTTTGGCTACTGTGAGTAATGCTACCATGACTTGGGTACAGTGGAAGACATATTTTTAAATGAGCATGCTGCTACAATTATTTTGGTTTCTCAAGTCTCTTTTTTTACTGGATTAGAAAATTGAGAACAGGAAGAGTGACTTTCTGTATGGAAATCCCTGAGGCCCAATATAGGCATATAAAGTATTTATTGAGTGAATAATGGATAGATGGAAAGATGAGTGATAACTATGTAGTAGATGGGAGATTTTGTTTCTGAAGGATAACAAGGGGTTTGGCATGTTGCAAATCGGGTCATCCAATGACATAAGGCAGTCACAATTGAGCTCTGTTATATTTTAAAGTGCTCACTGGATAACACTTGGCACAGAGTGATCCTTTTTTAAAAATATGGGTTGAGTTGAGTTAAATTGCAGCTGAGAAATAGACTGTGAACTTGGAAAGTGATATTTTAATAAGTTTTCAACATTTTATATCTTCCATCATGCTTAACATAGGTTTTATATTCAATAATGTTGTGTGTAATGTGAAGGGAGACCACTTCTGTTGTGTATTGATTAGCTTCTTGTTAATTAAATTTTAAGCATGGAATATAATATTGTCATATGTGCGCACAATGTGTAATACTAGATGTGATTTTTTCATTAGATGAATTTTAGACCTTTTCGTGTGCAAAGATGAGTTATAACACTTCGTTCTAAGGCACAGTTCTGATTTTGTTACACTATTAGGCACTGTGGGTATTGCATGGAGAGCAATAATAAAATTTGTGTTGAGAGTATATATTGCCTTTCTATTTTTAAATTAAGGACCATAGAGGAAGGAGAACATCTGTTAATGTATCAAATAAATAGCCATGTTTACTTTTGTCTTTATTAACCATCCCCCATCTGTGGGTTTATGCAAAAGTGAAAATAAAAAACAAAAAAGAAAAAAAAAAGAAAAGAAAGTGACCATAATATCCGGACATCCTGTTTCCATTAAAAGTGAGATAAACACCAGGCAGTGTTTTCCTTTAATTTCTTGATGAAGGCTTCTCAAATTAATGTTTAAGGAATGGTTGGGTATTTTCAAATGCCTCTTGTGACTTTTATTCAGACAGCATGGTGAATGGAAACAGCTTTGAGTTTGTTAGGGTTAAATTTGCATTTTGGTTCTGCCATTTACTTGTAAAGGTGCTTTTTGGAAAGAGAAGAAATAATACTGATTTCATAGACCAATTAGAAAGATCCAGTTTAACCAGTTGACCAGTTTAAGAGGATATGAGTATGTAAAAATTTGATAGTTGTAATGTGGGCTTGATGAGCTTCTGTGACTGGTGACCAATAGTATTTGTGATCTAGAGGTGATGCAAGCCGTCACTTGTCCTCCTGGGAATTAAGGTCGCACCAAGAGGGGTTTTGCCTCTAACTCTCTTGCTTAGTATTATAGTTGATATGGCTAAAGCTTTTTATTTGGCAGAAATAAAATTGAGGCCCAGAGAAGTTAAATAAATTATGCAAATCCCTGTGCTCATTAGAGGAAGAGTTCATTTAGTGCTCTTTTATATCATTATGTCTGCCTGTCTTTCCCCAGTCTTTCTCTCCTTTTCTCTCTCTTCCTTTCAACCCTGGTCCACCTTACTCTAGCATGTACACACACACACACACACACACACTACTGAGTCAAAGACTTAGAAGGATGCTGTGTCCAAGCTGCTTTTCCACTGGAGCCTGCCAGTACTGTTCCTGGCTAGACATGGTTCTTGGTTGTTGATCACTTACAACAACTGCATATTTTCTAGGGCTAAATATAGGTCCCACTTTCTAGGTTTTCCTTTTTATTCATAAGCTTTGGACCCATTTAATATCCTTGAGTCATCCACATTCTTTTTTCTTTTTCGTAGTTTTCCTGACCTGTATTACCATTACAGTGTCTGTGCTATAACCCCAATGTTCATATACCTGAAACTCAGGGTTCTGCAAAATCATATTTACAATGACATGACTTAATGAGTATTATAGGGTGGGGACAAGCCGTCTAAATTTATGCTGCTTTGCAACCAGAACACTAACAAGACAGTCAAAACCATAGTAGAAACAGTAGCACAGTTCAGGACACTTTAAATCCCTCTATATACAGACACATTTTGGTAAATATGACTTTTATTAAGAAATGTTAGATGATGGGAGTGTAAGAAAGGATATAAAGTTGGTGAGTGTTAGAAGTGAAATGCACAAAGATCTGTGGAAATCATGCAAAGGGTTGTGCAGGGGGCACAGTGCCTAGCAGGCTCAGCCTGTAAGAGGAACAGGCTGGGTGGAACCTGGTGCCATGCAGAGTTCTCTGATCAGCTTCACTGTGAGCTTTGCATCCAGTTGCTGTTACCTCGAGGTACGAAAGCAACATGTACTATTAGAAAAATGAGAAATTATGCCTCATCCACGTATGATATATCAAAGTATACAAATACGTTCTATTGTCATGTATAACTAATTAAAACAAATTGAAAAAATTAAAAAATAAATAAATAACAGCCAAAAAAAAAAAAAGTAATATGTGAGAAGAATCACAGATGAACCTGGGTGACTCCTGCACTATGCCACCATCAGTCCTTTGCCAGTCTAATTCACATCATGGAAACATGTCCTGGAGCTGCATAGATGACATTTAGCCCTGCTCCTGCTGCCAAAGAGCACCAGAGTGCCCATTGGGTTATCCATCTTGTAAGTTTAAAAGATTATTTTGTATGTATTATTCATTCTGAATTTGATGGCAGCCTGCTAAATCTCCCTGAACTCCAGAAAAGAAAGAAAGATATTTCAGAGGGCTTTTCCCAAGAACTTTAATACCAGGTTCCTGGTAAGCTGTGGGAAACATTTACAAAAGCCCAAGGGCAAAGTTGTAGAAAGTCCCAGGGGCAAAATCAGTGATTTTAAGAACAAATGAGGCAACAGGATAGAATCCTTTATGGGAGGCAGGTGAGGAGGGGGAGACACCTTTCCCCAAGGGATAAAACCACCAATGGAAACAGATTGTGGGGTTTGCAGCCCATTTCTGCCCTTTATTTCTTAGTCTCACCTGTTACTTTAATTTTAAACCTTTCTATACTAGTTCAATGAAAAGATACTTTGTGTCACTTGGTGAGACAAGCACAAGTAAAAATAAATAAGAATGAGGCCTTTGGCTGCTGGTGTGGAGCTAACAAAGTGGTGGGTGGGCTGTTGACTGGAGCCTTTTGGTTCTGTCCTCAGGAGCCTCCCCCCATCCTGGGTTCCAACATGAGGGGGTGGCTCAGTGGAGCCCTAGATTTTGCAGAAGGCTCTATGGTACTACTGTCAGGTGGGCTGGGGAATGGCCTGTGCTTCGGTGAGTCCATGTGAACCAGTGGTGAAGACTGAGAAATGGGGAGAAATGACAGCAGATATACAAATTAGGAGCCAGCAATGCAGGCTTGAATGGGTGTCCCACATCACTTCCCTCCAGGAACTCGGTTTTCTGCTTTATCAGGCACACTTGGTCTCAGGGCTATATGGGTAAGAGCCTTCATGTGGTCCACCCTACAGAAATGAGTTAGGAAAAGCAGATATCCCTTTTGTTGATGAAACAGAGCTTTCCCCAAGGGGGTGGTGATCCAGTGAATTTTTAAAGAAAGGGCAGGGTTAGAGAAAGAGAAGGAGAGTGAGCTTTTGGAGGGATTCTGGACAAGGAAACATAGAGAGATATACCTTTGGGCTTTTAAGGATAATAATAACAATATCAGTAGATCTCATTCCTGGGACACAGGGCAACTGACTGCTGTGTGTGTGTGTGTGTGTGTGTGTGTGTGTCTTATTATTCTTGCCATTCGCTCAATGAGCGCTCATTGAAAATTGATGATAATGGCCATATGGAAAGTTGGAGAGCTTATTCAGGATTTGGGTCCCTGGGGCCATAGTCAGTGGTTGAAACAGCAATATTGTTTTTTCCTATCACTGGCTGTTGATTATAAGGTATAAAAATGGAGTTTCTCCTTATGGTCCTAGCTTCCAAAGTTGTTGAAAGGTTATCACTATTTATTATTACCACTCCCTTAGCAAAATTATCCAAGAATGATATTGATTATTTAGATTCAGCGAGGGTGAACTTAAGGCTTTTGTGAAACAGGGATCTGAGTCTGTAGATCACTCTTTCTTGTAGTAGCGTTGACCAGTTGTATAAGAATCTAAGTATAGATTGTATAAGATGCATTTACTTCATCTCTGAAGTTCCACAGTTTGGTAAGAGTGCTACTAAGCAGTCAGTACTCTTTCTCTTTCTTTTTCAATTGTCTGCCAAGCTTTTGTGTGCATTAAGAAATTGGGACTGGGTCAGGCAGGACTGCACAGTTTGTTTGATGGAAATTACACTCAGCATTGAGGTGCTGGTTTTTTTTTTACATATATATATATATATATATATATATATATATATATATATATATATAATTTATTTATTTATTTTAGTTTTTGGTGGACACAACATCTTTATTTTATTTTTATGTGGTGCTGAGGATCGAACCCAGTGCCCCACTCGTGCCAGGCAAGCGCGCTACCACTTGAGCCACATCCCCAGCCCAGCATTGAGGTTTTGAATGTATGGTGAGAGCTGCATTTTGATTTACCTTCCTTCCTCTGTACAATGCAATAAGCTGATATCCAGAACAATGGTGATAAAGCAGTAGTAAATTTAATATATGAAAGATGGTAAAATCCACCAGATGGGCAATCATATATGAAAGCATTTTCACTATCTTCATTCTAAATTCAGGCTTTGGGTAGATCTGGTTTTCTCTAATTTTCTGCAGTCTCCCCCTCCCCATTCCACTCCCCGCCCTCCTGCCTCCTGGTATGAAAATGCTCCCTAGGTCTGGGAATCCATCTGTCTGAAGGCCACAGGGAGACCTCATGATAGCTTTGCCCCTCCTTCTTCTCTCAAAATTCTATTTTAGATGCGTAGGAAAGATTTGAGGCTTTTTGCAAGCTTTCAACTTTGAGGTATTTTGAAAAACTGTAATTTTGTTTGTTCTCTGCTGTATGCATGTGGTTTCTTAAAACACAAGTGTGATTATTTTCTGCGTCCTTTCCATAGCAAACATTTCTCCCTCAACTGCAGGCTCCAAAAGTAGGTTCTCGAGTGCACTTGGTGCATAGTCTCACGCTGGTTGAAACTGACTCTTCACGGTGAGCAAACAAGACACCATGCTTTGGATTTGCTAGGTGGCTTTCTACCTTGGCTTGGGGCTTGGCCCCCACATATTCAACTACCAGACATGCCTGCTGTGTTCCATAATTTCCAGCAAGCCATGAAATACTGAGTTATGATGAAACTTAATTTGATGATAATGAGGTGCGGTATATAATAACATTTTGGGTAGCTTTTACCCATAAATTAGCAATTTGTGGAAGACCATTAGTATGTAGCATGGACTCTAAAGCTAGATTGCTTGGGTCAAATCCCAGATTTTCTGCCTTTTTTAAAAATCCCGAAGTGATTTTATGTTCTCTTTTCTGTTAATCTTTTAATCTATTTGGAATTTATTTTGGTATGAACAATAAAGTTTGGATATAGCTATTTTTTCTTTTTTAAAATGATTTTTTTGATTTTTATAGTGATAAATGATAACATAAAAGTTTTGAATTTATATATGCATACCCATGATGATAGCAGCACCATTCACAATACCTAAACTATGGAACCAGCCTAGGTGTCCATCAGTGGATGAATGGATAAAGGAAATATGCAATGGAGTTTTATTCAGCTATAAAGAAAATTTCCAAAATGAATGAACTAGAGACCATCATGTCAATCAAAATGAATCAAACTCAAAAGGTTAGGGGTCCTATGTTTTCTCTCATATGCGGAAGCTAGAAAGAAAAAAGAAGACAAAGATAGGAGTGGATTCCCTAAAAATCAAAGGGAGATGAGTAAAGGAAAGAAACCAGTTGTAGAAGGTAGGGAGGGAGGGGGGAAGTGTCGGGGAGTGGTATTGGCCAAATTATTTTGTCTTACTGTGGGCACGTATGAATATGTAACAACAAATCTCATCAGTTTGTACAACCATAATGCACCAATAAAAATGTGGAAAAAAATTTTCACTTTAGCGATTTGCATTTAGGTGTACAATTCAGTGGCATTAAGTATATTCACAGCTTTTTAGCCTGTGATTTGGCTGTGTGTTGGAGATCAAATTATTTTACCTTCTTGTGTCTTGATTTCTTTTCTGCAAGTGGGAATAGCATGCCCAGTAATGTTTTTTGTTTATCCTTTACATTTTTGGTACCAGGGATTGAACCCAGGGGTGCTTAACCACTGAGCCATATCCCCAGCTCTGTTTATTTTTGTTTTTGGTAATAATGAAACAAGGTCTCCCTAAGTTGCTGAGGCTGGCCTTCAACTTGGGATACTCCTGCATCAGCCTCATGAGTCACTGGGTCTTAGGCATGCACCACTGTGCACAGCAAGTTTTTATGAGATTACTAATAGAAAACACTTGGTGTACATGGGACACAGAAAGTGCTCAATAGTGGCAGTGGCCTGTATATAGTACCAGTAAGCCCCCGTTTTCTAGTTAGCCTGGTGTCCTATGTGTTCCCCATGCATATGCATATGTGGTGGTGATGATTACCCACTAAATCATGGGGGAAGATCTAGAGAACTTTCATTGCAAAAGTTGGGCAGGTTTTGCCTCATTTTTGCATCCACTTTGACCTAGGACTAATATGCAGCTTGAACTTCAGGGGAAGAAAAAGAGTTTTTAACAGATTTTAATTTCACATTGTTTGCAGAGCAATTAACAATGAAAAGATAAAAACTCTTGGTCTTCAAATTTAAAGCGTAATGCAAAAGACTTGAAGGGGGTAGCGTCCGAATGTTTTCCACCAACAGTACTGCTTTTCAGAGCTTTTGAGAAAACCTCTTGTTTTAGAAAATGTGAGCAATTATTTGTTATTCATGAATTCTAAATGAGTAAATTGAGTGAACAAAATGAGGGGAGAAGAGAGAGGTCTTAAGAGAATAAACATTTTGTTTACATTTAAATCTTTGAGAAATAGTATGTATAAAAGTAATACACCAGTTAAATATATCCACTTAAATTATTTCAATAAATTGTTTCTACTATGGTTTTTGGTAAATAAATAATGTGAAACATTTTCATTTTATAATCAGCATTCTTACTACTTTTTAATTCACCAAGATGCTTCCAAGTGGATTTGTAAAAAAAGAAGGCAGGAATCATGTGAAATAAATGAACTATTTCTAGCCTTAAAATTCATGTTCCCACAATGGAATATACTATATTCAGTCACCATCACAAAAATGCCTTTCTTATCAGCACTGCCCTAGCTAAACGTGAACTTTAAAAATTGGAAAACCAGGCACTTTGCAGACAGTTCATCCTTTGTTTCATATTTTTGGGCTAAGAAAAAGAAAATTGTCCAAGGAAGTATTTCTGGAAGAAGTCTAACTTCTTAGTTGCTTTGGCTAAAGATTTAGCCTGCAGTATTTTTCTTGTTTTGGGAATTGATAGTGACCCTATTTATAACTGAATGAATTCTTATTTCTAATGCTTGGAGCATGTTTGTTTCCTAAAGTGAGTGCTGGTGTAGCAATTAAATTTTGTTAGTGAATTACACACACCTGGTCAGGGTGTCAGTGTAACACCACTGTTGTTATTGAATTGAGTCATAAATGTGGGTCAGAGTGCTATGGTGGAGATAACACTGGTTAGGAGGTGTGAATTCCAGGACTCGCCAAGCCCTCCCACTTAGAGAAGTTGTGATGGGAAGAGAGTGGATTGGACTCATGGCAGCAGCTGCTGGGAGGTTCTTTCTAGCTCATTCTTTACTCATTTTCCACATTTTTCCAGTATGACGTCACATTCTTCATTTAGATATCTTCCAAGCTTACATTTTAGCCAAGCTGTTTTTCATGGGTCTCAGACCCACAATTCAGGGGCCAATGTGCTTGGTGGCCAATGGATGTCTTAACCTCTTTTGATTCAGAAACTAACCTCCTGCCGGGTACAGGGGCACATGCCTGAAATCTAGTGGCTTGGGAGGCTGAAGCAGGAGGATCACAAGTTCAAAGCCAGCCTCAGCCATTTAGTGAGGCCCTAAGCAACTCAATGAGACCCTGTCTCTAAATAGAATGCAAAAAAGGGCTGGGCATGTGGCTCAGTAGTTAAGTGCCCCTGGGTTCAATCACCAGTATCAAAAGAAAAAGAGAAAAAAGAAACTAACCTCCTGATGACTCCTCCCCCATCACTCTCAAAGTTATTTCCTTTCTTTTAGCAAGTGGCATACTTCTGGGCATTCGCCGCACCAGGAACTCCTGGATGCCTTGAGCTCTCTCTCTTTATTTTCACTTTCCATGTTTAATTGATCACTAAACTCTGCCAGGTCCACCTCACAAATGTCTCCTGTCTCCCTGTTCTTTCTTCCTTTCCATATCAACCTCCTTCGCCTCACTCCTGGTGCCTTACTTCCCCTTGGAGTTTTGTGGCTGCTGTCTTTAACAGCAAGCAGTCTCCATGGCTCCGGCTCAACATCAGAACCATGGGCCTCAGCCACATGCTGGTAGCAGTTCCTCAAATAGCTACCCCATCCCTCCATTCTATCCAGGTCAGGCCCGCCAATCTGGAATCAATTGTCCTGTCTGCCCAGATACTTGACCAGAGGCTCAGCCTACCAGTCCCTGCCTTTTGAAGCCTTTCCTAATCTTTACAGTAGAGATCTCACCATGCTGATAAATGTAGTTCTAATCATTGCATATTCTTTTGTTTACTTGTCTGCCTCCCCAGTCCGACTCTCAGTTACTTGAGTCTCACTCGTTTGTGTATATGCTGTCTAGTGTGGTATATGCCTCACAGAAGATATCAATAAGTGATAAGCAAGTGGAGAGGATGTGCTGGTGGCTTTTCCAGGGGTGAGAAAGCTTGAGAGGGTGCCACCTAGTTGCTGTGAGCCTCCCTCCAGTACCTATGACGTCTTGCTGAATAGACTTAACAGGTGATGACTTTTCTTTGACCTCTTTAGTTTTCTTTCATCTTACAAAACTGGAAACTCTTTTACTCATTCAACACAAAGTTCCCTGGGCGCCCTCCTCCCAGCCCCTGGCAAGCAGCACCCCGCCCTCTTCTCTAGGAGTTGGACTATTCCTTCCATTCTCTCTTGAACCCACTTCACTCAGGCTTTTGCTCCTACTTTCCCTTTCACTGTTCTTCTCAAGGTCACCTGTGACTTTCACTTGGCAGAATGCAGGCATCTCTTCTCTGATTCTGGTTTATTGGCCCAGCAGGGAGCACTGGGCACAGTGGATCCACTCCTTCCTCATAGACCACTCCTGCTTGTCTCCTTCAGTTTCCCTCCTCTGTGTGTTGGAGTGTCCCAGGACTCCATGCTTGGCCCTAGGTCTAGGTCTTCACTCAATCCCTTGGTGATCTTTGGAGTTGATGTCTTTACATGCCATTTGTATTCAGACAGCTCCCAACATTTGTTCCCCGAGCTCTGGCCCTGCCCGCCTCCCCATCTGATGGGTATCTCTATGTAAGTGGCTCCAAAATGACCCTCGACCTGCCTCACGTATCTGTCCACAGGCTTCCAATCTGAGGATGGAAAATCCATTCCTCTCATTCCTGAGGCCAAAGCCGAGAGTCAGTTGTCTGCTCTTTTTCTCTCAAACTGCATCCAGTCGGCAAATTCAGTTAGCTCCATCTTCAAAAGAGGCAGCCTGAGTCTGATCACTTCTTGTCACTTCTGCTGTACGCCCATCTTCCCTTAGCTGGATGATGGCAGCAGCCTCCCTCTGGTCTCCTTTCCCCTGTCCTTGCTCTAGTGAGAGACTTGGAAAGGAGTCAAGCCCTGCTCAAAAGCCTCTAATGGCCACGAAAGGCCAAATTTTCAGTACGATTAGCTCTCCTAGCATTTAGTAGGTGTACAATAAATATTTGTCAAGTGACCCTATTAAAGAAGACACCTTTACAGTATAGGAAACCATCATGGATTGCTCATTTCCTTCTTTTAAAACCAAAGACTTAAATTGAAATTTTAAGTTCTCATTTCATCCAAATAATAACAAAACTGAATTTAAAATTCCCACAAATAATGTCTGTTTTCCAAGGACATATAAATAAAATTATGATTTTCAACAGTAAAAGACATGTAAATCTAGGCTGTGATGAACCTTTTTATACTTATAAAATGTCATTAACAATAAAAATTATACTTTGATTATATACAAGAAAATTGCTGTGGATTTTCAAATAAACATATAAGATTTGTTTTCTAATGGGATATTAAGCTTAACTATGTAACTTTCAATGTACTTAAAAATATCACTGGTAATATCTTTGAGGTTTTTTTTTTGGTAAAATTTATGGTCATAATTCTTTCTTTGACTTCTTTAAGGAACATATTGAAACTGGCATGAATCATTGGCCTTATTTGAGATTAAACTTACTAATGTAATTAACACCCTATGGTATAAATTCTAAATTATGCATGAATTCTACTTCAAAATGATGTTGTCACTTTCACTCTACTTTAGTTTAACAGGACCCATTCCTGAAGTTTGGTAATTTGAGCAACAGGCTATCTGGCTAGTGGATCTATAATTTAGTTCTCATGGAAGGAAAGATTCATTTCTTTCTTTTGGAATCCTCTAAAAATGTACTAACACATTTCTGTGTTAAATTACAGTCTCTTAGAGGGGCTGTTGTTCTACCTTTGATGATCATTTCGTACTGAAGATTATTTATAGTACATTTTAATAAAATATAAAGTTTGATTTGCCTCTAAAAGGCAAATCAATAATATATGTGAATATTTTTTTTATAAACCATAAAAGCTTTATGTCCCCTCTACCTTTGAGGGGGTAGTATTAACTTTCCTCTTGTTTTTATTTGCTTTATAATAATTAATATAATAATATAATAATAATAATTTTTATTATTTTCTTTTGGAACAAGTCTCCCTATGTTACCTAGCCTGGCTTTGAACTCTTGGTCTCAATGGATCCCCCAGCCTCAGCCTCCCCAGTAGCTGTACTTGGTTTATTTGCTATTTTAAAAGTTTATAGTAAAAGAAAATCAGAGTTATGTAATAAATTGAAGCTTAAGAGACTGTGTCACAGTATAGTTGATTTCAGAAGTCCCAACCAAGGTAAAGGTCCTGGGTAAACTTTATGGTTTGGTCATTTTCTTATAAAGGGCTTTTTTTTTCCCTCTCCAGTAAATTTACATGTCTTTTATTGTTGAGAATGTTGACATTTTATATAATCATCTACTCACAGTGGTGCCTGGTTTCATCCTTGATAGTAAGGCTCAGTCCTGAGTCCACAGAGCAGGCTTCTCTGCCTTTCCCTCTATGACAAAATCCACTTGGACAATGTTTAAGTTTGCATGTATAGGAGGTCAGTGTTCCTTAGTGTCCTTGGGACTCACATTCTTTGCATTCCCCAAATGACTCACCTCTAAGCATTTGTGGGATCCCTTAATCACTAGGAATGGATCTTTTTCCAGTTACTCTATGGCAGAGACTGTCTAGGAACTGCTAGTGAAATGCTATTATCAGCTGCTCAGCTTAATAAAGCAGCAAAGTATTTGTTAGACGTCAAATATTTCATCATGTGATATGGGGAAGGGACTCAAAATGGAAAGTTCCAGAGACTTGTTCTCTCCCTTGCACCCTAGAGGACTCTAAATCGCTAGCCTTTCCCATATGCTGAGCAGCTGCCCTTAGTTTGCTTTGCTGGGGTACCCTGTCCCCAACCAAGCTCTAAACTGCCAGCCTTGGGGCATCTCTGCACCTTGGGAACCCATTGCAGTAACCTGTGCCCCCGCTTCTCTCTTCCTGTCTTCCTTTCTGCCTTGTGAGATTGTTAGAACTGAAGCCACAACTTTGGTATGTGAGAAGCAGATATATCAAGCACGTGTGGTTGGCTCTTTGGTGAGTGAGTGAATGGATATGTTGATCAAGGATGGAGCTAGATAAAAATGTGGAGTGCTAATTTAGTGGAAAGGGAAACCTTCACATATTTTTCATTCATTGTACAGTAGCATGACTCATTTGTTTTTGCATATGGGATATACTTTGTGTGCTTAAATTTTAAGCTCCTCTCCAGCTAAAACCTTATTTCTTGATGTCTAGTGGAAACTAATAATAGCTAACAGATTGCTAGGCTGTTCCCAGAAGGCTTCTCTCCACCGCTCTGAGGGCTTTTATGTATCATCTCATCTAATCCTTTCAATAACTCAGTACTATTATTACCCTCATACTACAGGTGAAAAACCCAAGGCATTGAGAAGTTAAATCATTATTTCCTGATCTATCTGGTTATGTGGTGGGACCAGGATTTGAACTCAAGCCGTCTAACCCCCAAACTTATTTTCCGGTCATATTTGTCTTTGAATCCACTCAACAAATTTTAAGCTCTTTGTATCCGTGAGCTAAATACCAAGATCCTAACTCTCATGGAACTTATATTTAAGTAAGGGAAGAGATAAAATTAACAATTACAATACATGAGTAAATCAGTTTCTAAGAACCAAGAAAAAAAAGAAACCATAGAAGAGAGTAGGGTGGCTAAAACAGATATGTTGAAATTTTAAGTAGGTGATCAGGAGAAAACCTCCTGGCCCACATTGAGGAACTGCTTCTGAGATCTCTGTTGTTTGACACGATTTCCTTGTTGATCCCTTAGAGATGCTGTCTAAAAACTGGACTCACTCAAAACTTTTAGAAATCTTATGTCTAATTTCTGCCAGTTTAACCCTGTCCCTGTCAGGTGGTTTTTGTGTGTGGAGCTGGGGATGAGTCAGCCCTGGGCTCTGTCCCATTGCCTGGGGCCACCCTCCCTTACTCCACTTCCTTTCTGAATGGGTGCCCCTGTGATTGGGTGCTGAACCATGGGCCTAGATCCCGTGACTGTGGAGAGAGGAATGGGAAGCTAGGGGAACGGAGTGACACTGGGGACTTTGAAAAGCAGAGGAAGTTCAGGACAGATAGAAAGATAGAGCTGGGGTTTTCCTGGAGGCCCTTCCTTGCCTGCCTAGGTGAAGAGGAATGTAAATTGTCCACAGAGGACAGGTGATGCCAGCCTATCCCACCACCCAGGGGCTGTCTCCAGAGACCCTGACTCCTGGATGAACCAGGCGAGAGCCAGGCAGGCAGCATCCCTCCTCAGTAATCGTGAACAGCAGGTCTCATGCACACGGGGTGAGCCAGAGCTTCAGATTTATATGTGAGGGACACATACCTCACCCAGTTATTGAGGTCGTGGTTAGCTCTAATACAGTAGTTCCCCCCATCTGCTGTTTGCAATTGTCCATGGTTAGCCATGGTACAAAAATATTAATTATATTGAGTCATTCAAGAGAGAGAGAGAGAGAGAGAGATCACATTTACATAATTTTATTAATCTTATTACAATTGTTCTATTTTATCATTTGTTATGGTTGTTATTTTCTTACTGTGCCTAATTTATGAATTAAACTTTGTCACGTAGAGGAAAAAACATAGTGTGCATAGGACTGTCCGTGGTTTCAGGCATCCACTAGGGACCTTGGAGGTATCTCTCTCTGATAAGGGGGTTTACTGAATTCTTTTTTTTTTTTTTTTAAGGGTTTACTGAATTCTGAAATTAATTTTCCATAACATGTTTATGGTCTCCTTTGGTGTTGCTGGAACTGGGTATGATACTGACTTCCAAGACTGGGCCTTTTCATCTGACCAACGGGCAAAGTTCCCAGCTGTCCCAGTCCATCAGTTCTTGTGCATTGTGGCTGTGGTGGCTGGAAACTCAGGATGTTGCTCCAGGAGCGTGGGGGGTCTTGTCCCTTCCTCACGCAGCACCACTTTCCTTTTTTAAACAAAAACAGCACCATGCCCCCGCCCCTCGGGCTGACTGCACTGGATTCCACCGACTGTTTTTCTGCCCTACCCTGCTTATTTTTATTCATTTGGCTACTTTATTTTAGGGATTTGCAAAGCTTATTTTGGCAGGGGTGACACTTATTGTTTTATTTCTGGCTGTACAGCTTTCATGTGAATGCTTCAATTAAGAAGCGGACGCGGGAGGGCATGGTTTTGGGGTTCCGGTTGGTTTGCTGCCTGGGGGTGTTTGCACAGAGCTGCAGTGGACCTGGCTCCCCACAGCAGCACTAGACCCCAGGGTGGGCTTCCAGCAAGAAAGAACAGTTCCCACCTTGGGCTGGGTGGAGGACAGAGACCAGCCACACATGCTTGTCTTTCTGGAGAAAATATCAGAGACCTGGGCTGAGGTCACTTACTTTTAGGACACAGTTATGGAATGTTTTTAATGCCTGCTAACCAGCCACCTGAAGTGGGTCAGTTAACTTTTATTCCTTTTACAAATTATAAGCACATGAACAACTGATCTTCCCTGTACTACAGTCCTACAGAGCCCCGTCATTAAAAGTT
Source organism: Callospermophilus lateralis (assembly GCF_048772815.1). Classification (NCBI taxonomy): domain Eukaryota; kingdom Metazoa; phylum Chordata; class Mammalia; order Rodentia; family Sciuridae; genus Callospermophilus; species Callospermophilus lateralis. The sequence continues at coordinate 71,839,650 of NC_135316.1, forward strand.
CAAGGAGGACTTTTGTGTCATACTGACGCAGTTTAGTTCTGTTACTTGCTGGCTCCCCACATCCTTAGACAAGTTCTCTGCCCCTTGGTGTCTGCACATAGTTTGGAATTGTAGTAACGCCTGCTTCCCCAGGTTCAGGTGAGGATCCAATGAGGAAGTAATAAAATGAATTTTCTATGCTCAGGGCCAGTTCAAAATACACAAAACTCCATTCCAGGCTAGACTGTTGTTGTTCCAGTTGTCTCAGAAATTATCTGAGAAGGAAGTTGGAGTAAGAACTGACTCTAGCAATGATTTGGGTCTGGTTTCCTTTCTCAAATTAGGATAGCTGCTGAGGTATTTTCCTGGTGTCCCAAGCATACCCCTCCTGTGCACCCGCTGTCCCTAGGAGAGTGCCACCTGCTCAGGCCTGGTTTAGGTGGGGAAAGCTGACACAGGCCAGGTCCTCTCCTCCCCTGAGATTGCTGTAGAAGAGGGGGAATCAGCTGCCCTATTGGGACTCTTGAGGTTGGAATCTCATCCCAAAGTTTCTGTCTGTAAGTCCCAGGTTTCAGGATTCTAAAAACCTCTCCAAGTGATTCCAGTGTGCTGATGAGGTTGAGAAACACTAGTCATGTATTTTATTTAGGGAAACAGCTCCTAAGCTGTTTCGTTGATAGTTCTACATCTTTATAATCGAGTTAGAGCAATACACACCAAAAATAAACGCATTCTTTACCCATATTTGTCTCCAACTTTTAGAAGCTTGCCCTGCTTTGGGGTCACTCATATCCTGTTGGGTTTTATCACAACCCTTGACCCCCACCGCACCCCAGTTTTTGCTGTCATTCGAGACAAGTATATCACTTGCCTTCTTAACATTTGCCTGTTACCTATGAGCTCTGAATGCCTTCTGTCTTTTCCTAGCAGGAAAACCTTCATTGCTTACACCTCCAATGTGTCTGTAATCCTTAGAGGAGAGCAACGCCCCGCTGGGGATCTCTTGCTTTTGAAAGGGATCTGCCTTTCAAAGGCCAAGTTATGTCCTATGGGCAGTACTAACTGACCACCAGCTCAGGTCTTTAATTATAGCTAAGTCCTAAATTGATTAATTCTTTTCTTCTTCCCCACCTCCTTCCATTTCTCCCTCCCTGGTCTTTCCCTCCTTTCCCTTTTCCCTTTTTTTCCCTTCTTCCATTAGACTCTATTTTATTTCCTTGTTTTCAGGTAACTGGAAACATTTTGAACATATTTCAGTGTAATCCCACCACCACCATTTGCCATAGGATTATCCCTTCCATATTATCAGAGTCAAAGCATCTTGATCCAGACTGACTTTGCCTTCTTTTCTGGGCCTCTTCCCTACTGTGGGTGAGTTTGTTCCCAGAGATACAGGATGATTTCCACATTAGCCTAAGTAAAGCATAGGAAAACAAACATACCCATTCTTTTTGCACTCTGTCTTCCAGTAACAAGGTTAACTGAGAATTAAATGATACCCAGACACAAGTAGAAAACACAAGCCATGTTTGAAAATCCATTCAGTGAAACAGTGTTTCCGTAACATTGGTCTGGTTAGCAGCTCAAGCCAGGGTTTCCACTTAGCAAGCTTTGTGTGGTCACTTCCAGAATTAAGCCCATCAGTGACATATTACTTGTAGTACTTTCCTTTTTGTACATGAAGTTTATAACTTTCTTACTCTCTGAGCTTATATGCAGACCATGTTTTTATTTTGATTGTTTTGAACAAATCAAAATGCAGTGAAGATTTTGGTATTTGTTTGTTTGTTTGTTTGTTTTTGGTGGTGCCAAGGATTGAACCCAGGGCCTCATGCACTTTAGGAAAATGCTCTACCACTGAGCCATATCCCCAGTCCCCTGCAGTGAAGATTTAATTGCTGTATCTTTCTAATAATATAGTGACAGGATTCATCATGGTCTTGTTAGCATTATTCCATGGAAAAAGGGTGGTTTTGGGTAAGGAAATCAAACTTCAGTTACCCATGTGGCTTTGGACAAGTAACCCAAAGTGAGCCTCAGTTTCTTCATCTATAGGTGGCGGTAATGGGCCCATGCAGTGGTTTAAATGAAGTGCCCCCTCTGGAACTTGGGTATCTGGCGTGCTGGTGAACCTTGCCAGATACTTCATCTCCCTTCCAGCCAATGTTTGGCTCTTTATTTGGACTTTTTAAAAAGCAAATTTAGAGACATCCTGCCTTCTAGTTCATTCTGGGTTTGTCTCATCTTACTTTTCAAAGTTCAAATTCCTTGAAAACAGCCCTGTGTGATGGCTTTACGTTTCTGTAGAAACCATACACTTAGGAAATGTTGATGAACACATAAAGAATTGAACATTTAGTTAATTAACCTCAACAAAGACAACAAGGAAAGCTTTCCTCTCTTAACTTCAGCAATACTGACCTAGCCAACTATTTCTATATAGGCATTGAAAGACTGTGTATAGAGTGTGTAATACAGTTTCTTTCCCTCTAATGTAGAAACTATGACACAACCCCAGGTTGATAGGTGGATAGAGATCTGCTCATTTGGTGGGTGACAAAGGCCTAGGCATGGCAGATGCCCACTACCATCACCTTATAACTTTATTTCTTTGTAATTCATAGCCTGACTCCTTTCAAAAAAGGGTTCCTGAAAAAGTACATACAAAATAGCACAACTAAAAACATAAATTTAAGAGAGTGGATATAGTTAAAATGAGGAGGAAATTAAGGTTTTACCAAGTGTACCACCTCTTCCCAATTTTAGGGAGGAAGACCAGTCCCATCTCTAGAGAGGCTCTGCCTGGCCCTCAGCACAGCCCCTGCTGCTGGGATGCAAGTCAAGCTGCCAGGAAGTAATTCTGGGAAGGAGAAAATGCTGAACTTTCCCCTGAAATCTGGAGACTATGGAAGAGAAGATAAGAAGGGAGGGAGAGCAAATAAAATCTGTATTCTAAATAGTCATAGCAGTACCAGATTATATGCCGCAGTAGTTTCTGTATGTGCTCCAGTGGAATTTTCTTCAAGTTGAACCTGAAGGAAACAGAACATACATTTTGTGTGTGTGTTGGGGGGGGGGCGAGGAGGCAGTTTTCCAGCTTTGTAGCACATGACAATCTCTGGGTCTAGGAAAGGATTTTAAGAGATTTCTGGAACTTTTTTCTGGTGTGGTCCTAAACATGCATGAAGGAAAGTTTGCTCCATTTTTCCTTTAATTTAATGAGAGTCACTATATAGTTTGCTCTGTCTCCTTAACCCTTTTAAAATGAAATACAATTTTTGTGTGTGTGTGTGTAGATAAAGAGTAGGGATGCTGTGGATAAAGAAATTGTGGAATTTTATTCAGCCATCAAGAAGAAGGGAATTGTGTCATTTGCAGGAAAATGAAATGGAACTTGAGAACATTATGTTAAGCAAAATAAACCAGACTCAGAAGGGTCTGTATGTTTTCTCTCATATGTGGAAGCTAGAGAGGAAGAAGAAAAAGAAAGGTGGGTTGGGGAGATTCATGAAAATCCAAGGCAGATCAGTAGAGGAAAGGGACTAGGGGAGGGAAAAGGGAAATACTGGGGAATGATACTCGCAAATTATAGTCTTATGTCGTGAGTTTGAGAATAGGTAACAACAAAGCTCACCGTTATGTACAGTTATAATGAACCAATAAAAAATATGGAAAAAAAATAAGAATGCTGATAGGAAGAGCTGTTGTTTAAAAAAGATTATGTGTGTGTGCATATATATATGTATATGTATATATATATATACATATATGCAGATTATATGTTTTAATAATGTATATATTACATATCATATATTTAATCTGATAAGCAGTGCATTCAGGATTCTGAAGGTACAAAGGAATCCACAGTGAGAAGTCATCCTTCTCCTCAGTCCTGTCCTCCCAGCTAGAGATTTTCTCTCTAGAAACAACCATTTTTACCAGTCTCTTGTATAACTGTGAAGTGACAATTTATAGCTAAATAATTGTAGAAATATCCATAAAAACCCATAGAGAGCTGCTTCGTTCATTTTAGTGCCTGTGTAGTATTAGTATTGCATTATAGAGTTTGATGCTTAAGGTTACATTCCATCATGTGAAATGAAATTCTTGATCGTATGTACTGGTTGATTTAACCTCAGTGTTATTTGTGCTATTTATCAATGGTATATTAATATTTAACCAGCCCTCCACTGATATTTAAAGTGCTTTCTATTTTATACTATTTCAAACTGCTAAAAAGAATGTGTTATTTGCATATATATATTTGTAGATAAAAAAAGATTTCTAGGTTGAAGTGCATGCACATTTGTAATTTCTTATTCTGTGTACTTAAGGTATACAGCCAGTATTTTGATAAATGTGTACATAGTGAAATGGGAACTAGAGTCAAGTAAATTAAGATATGTGTCATCTTGCATAGATATGTGTGGTAAGACTACGTAAAATCTACTCAGCAGATTTCTAGTTTGCAGTGTATTATCAATTGTTGTCTCAGGTGGCACGGTCCACCTCTAGATGTATTCATCCTATATACCTGCAACTTTATACCTTTGATTTAACCTCTGTTTCTCCTTGACCCCTTCCATTTGTAATTTTGATTGACATTGTTAAACTGTCTTCATTTCCATATCCCTCTTTCACCCTGTCCTCTGCCCTGTTTTAAGTGCAGTGCACTTCAAATATCTCACATTTTTAATTCAAGTTTTTAATTTAGGTTTAAAAAGTTTTAAACAGTGTCTGTATCAATTTTAAAAATATTTTTTTAAGTCCCCTAGAGGTGAAAAATACTATCCCATGCAGCTGTAATTTCTATTCCTCTATTTCAGTTAAGGTCTGTGATATTTTTTCCCTAAGCTTAGGAGGCATTTGTGTTTCCTCTTCTATAAGCCTGGTGGTTTTTAAATTTAATTTTGTTTTAATTTTGTGTTCAGTTTCATTCTTTTTAGGGCAGTGCTGGGATGGAACCCAGGGCCTCAATCATGTAGACAAATGCTCTTATCACTGAGCTACACCCCAGTCTTATTCTTACTGACGGTTGTAGCTCTTTACATTTATAAAAGATCAACTTGTTAGGTTTATAAATTGAAGGTTTTCTCACTTGCCACCCCCCGCCCCCATTTTTTGATTATCATCTGTGTTTATGGTAAAGTTTGTTGTAAAACTGTGTGTCAAATATTTCAGTCTGGCTTCATGCTATTCATAGGAAGGCTTTCCCCATCTTAAGATCATTGACAGATTTCCCATATGTTGTTACAGCTTCACTTTTCACAATGTGAAGCATTTGATTCATCTAGGATTAATAGAGATTAAAGTTGTGTGAGGTTTACAGTAATCTTTCTTTTTTGTTTTTGCTTGTTTCAGATGGCTGTCTGGTTTTCTCATATTATTTACTGAACTCACATCTTATCCCTTCATTGCATACTTGATTTCCAGACATATGTATCTTTGACCCATCTCCTGTCTTTGTAATTTGTACCATTGAGATTTCCACAGTGCCTTATCCTGTGTATTTAATGTTCGGGAGAGATGATTCCCTTCAGTGTTCTTCTTTTTAGAGAGACATCTCACTATTTTTGCACGATTTTACCATGTGGGTTTAGGATCAACTTTTCTAATAACTGCAAATTAGAAAATAATCTATGCTTTTAAAATTAGGAGTGCATTAAATTATATAGACATAATTTAAAGATAACTTGACACATTTTTTTCCTTTGTTTTATTTTTTAAAGACATTTAGGACTTTGTACATAGAATTTAACAACATAACAATTTACTTTAAAAAAAATTGACTGCATATCCATACAACTATAGGACATTAAGCTACAGAACTTGACACATTTTTGATGCTGAGTCTTTTTTTAGTTGTATTTAAAAACATGGAGTATCTTTTTAGTTGGCTTGACTTTTGAGTTGCATATTAAAGTTTCATTCATATAACCTTTGCCCATTTCTTATGATTTTCTAAGTATTTTATCCTCTAGCTATTATCTTTTTTTTAAAAAAAAATTTTAATATTTTTTTTAGTTGGAGGTGGACATAATACCTTTATTTTATTTATTTATATGTGGTACTGAGGATCAAACTCAGGGCCTCACCTATCCTAAGCAAGCATTCTACCACCGAGCCACAACCTCTGCCCCTTTAGCTATTATCTTCTGTTCTAGTTGCTGTATGTAAAGACTATTGTTTCAGCACATTAATTTTCTCATGTGTATCTTTATAAAATTCTTATATCATTTATAATAGGTTTTTCTCTTGGTACTCTTGCATTTTTCCAAGAAAACAGTCATATTATCTGCAAATAATAATAATTCTGTATTCTCCATTCCAATTTTGGTTTTTCTTTCTTTTTCTTCATCTCATATCTTTGACTAGTGCCATTCAAACGATAACACAAACTAGTAGTAAGAGTAGTAATGAAGTCTTATCTTGACTTTACAGTAACATTGCTAGTCTTTTACGATTTAAAGTAATTTAAAGTATTCTCTCTGTCATTTATGTATGTGTGTGAGTGTGTGTAAAAGAAATAGCCAACTGTTCTCCTTTTTTTAAGCAATTGAATGTAAATGTTCTAAAACTGATACATGGTGATAAATGCACCACTCAATAAAATTACCAGAAATTACTGAATTTTAAAAGCTGCGAATGATTAAATTTTTGATATATAAAATATATTTTAATAAGAAAGAAAGAATGAACATAGTACTTTATCAAATGCCTTATATGTATCCATGGAGACAATCATATGCTATTTCATTTTTGTTCCATTTATATGGTGAATTGTTTTAATATGATTCTTATATTCCAAGAGTAAAGTCCACTTTTTCATAGTATGTTGATATTTTTATGTGTTGTTCAAATCTGTTTGCTAATTAAAAAAATATTCAGTAGTTAATGGATCTTTATTTATTTGTAGGCAGTGCTGAGAATCGAACCCAGTACCTCACACATGCTAGGCAAGTGCTCTACCACTGAGCCACAACCCTAGCCCAATTTGCTAATTTTTTAAATCCAGGATTTATATCAGTATTTAAAGGAGAGATTGGTATGCAGTTTCTGTTTTGTGCACCTTCTTTGTTGGATGATAGTATCAATATGATACCTCATCTTTTAAATATAAATTTGGAAACTTTCATTCTTTTTTATATGGTTTGGAATAGATTAAATATTACCAGAATCATTTCTTCAAAGTTTTTTACATTTCCCCCTGTGAATCCATTTAGTCCTGTTTCTGTTTATTTGTGCATTTGTTTATGGAAGGATGATCGGAAAAGGGAGATCTTTGACTTGTTTTATCTGTGGTATTAACCTGTTTAAGTTTTTTTTTTTAATTTAAAAATTTTTAAGTTTATTTTTTAGTTGTAGTTGGACACACTGTCTTTATTTTATTTATTTATTTTTATATGTAGTGCTAAGGCTAGAACCCAAATAATGATAATTATTTGGCCTCACATGTGCTAGGTGAGCGCTCTACCGCTAAGTCACAATCCCAGCCCCTGTTTAAGTTTTTGATGTGTCTCCCCCCATTAGTCAGGATGTAGTTGCTTAAGTATATGATCCCTGTTACTTACTGAACATCTTTCATTAATATTGTTGAGACCCTCCTAATACAGGACAGGAAAAGGTGCTCTTTAATTGTTGAGTTACTGTTTTCAAAAGTAGTGGTTCTTTCCCTGGGGTACTTGACATCTACCATGTCCAGATGTGGATTCGGGACTCTTCCATTGTTCTGTTGTTGGGGTGGTGATGCTATAAACCACACTGTTTGTTCACCTTGTTCTGCAGATCATCCTTATACACTTGGCTAGTGGACTCCTATTTTCCTGGTGGTCATGCCGCAGACATAGTGTTGACTCTTAAAAAAAAAAAATATATATATATTTTAGTTGTAGTTAGGCACAATACTTTTATTTGTTTATTTTTATGTGGTGCTGAGAATTGAACCTAAGGCCTCACACGTGCTAGGCAAGCGCTCTACCACAACCTTAGTCACAGTGTTGATTCTTGATAGACACATGATTGGTTTATCTCAGCCTTGGACAGGATAGGTACTCAGTAATTCCAGTGAATAAATATTTAGTGTCTGATATGTGTTCATTTTCAGATTATCTTTCAGATTATCTTAGAGACATGTTCCTTGCATACAGAGGAGTTGATATACTGAATTAACAATTATAGTTCAGCTACTTGGGGGACCAGAAAAGAGAATTGCTGAAGTGTGAGCAACACAGCAAGATCCCATCTTAAAAAAAAAATATGGTAAAGATATGTATTCAGAAGTATTAAAGGGTACAGTTATGTATCCTCGACTAGGGTAGAAGGAATTTGAGACAGATTTTAGATAGAGTTAAAAAGTTCCCCCATCTTTATGTGCTTGGTTTTGCAAATTAATTGAGAAAGCTAAAATGTTTTAGCAGTACTTTTGCTTTTCCATACACTGTGTGTTTGAATTTGGCTAGAAAATACACATTACAGTACCACACAGATGTGAAACATGATGATGTTGATCTAAATTTACATTATAATGTTAAGAGAAATAGTATTATTCGTTGATAAGAGTATATTGAAGAGTATATATATATATGTTGAAGATTAATTGACCAAATATTCTGTCCTTTTCTCACAGATTTATCTAAAAACAGACTGGTTGAAGTTCCAATGGAATTGTGCCATTTTGTATCACTGGAAATTCTTAATCTGTATCACAATTGTATCAGAGTCATTCCTGAGGCCATCATTAATCTGCAGATGCTGACCTACTTAAACTTGAGGTAGGTTAATTAAATTCAGTGACAAAATACAACAGAATCATGCTTTCATTTCTTTTGTGTTTTTTCTCTTTGTAACCCGTATCACTCTTTGAAGTAAATCACACAAAGATCATTAAAGAAATATCTTCTGTAATAAATTGGTAGGGACTTTAATTTTGTTCCTGATGCTAGACTTCCCTGACAAATGTCAATATGACACCTTTTCTTTTCTTTGTTTTTTAAGAATCGTGTAACATAATTTATACTATTTGTCTGATTGATGCTTTTCAGGTTGGTAGGTATATTGTCTTCATACATTCGTGTAGATTTTGGAGAATGAAGGGTAAAGGAAGTGAAAAATAATTTGAGAGTTGAGACAAATCAGGGGCAAGAAAAAAAAAAAGGCTTTGTTGGTCTTTGGGGACTCTTGTTACCTTTGTCCTTTGCTGCTTAGTAATGATTGAGCCTGTTGACTGGAAAAAAGTTGAGGAGGAGTACTGAGCAACTGTAGCCAGATAGAAGGTTTGATGTCTGTAGACATCAATTAGGTCAGTGTTTGCTGAGAGTGGTTTGGTAGTCCGTGTTGACTTACTGATTATGCAGAACACAGTAAATCATGTTAATGCCTTTGAAGTTAGGAAAATCAGTTATTTTAAGGCTTTGGTTTTAAAACTTTGCAGTTGGATTCTCTGATCAGATTCTGGCTCCTTGTCTCCTAAATTCTTGCTTTACATATGGGATTTCAGGAGAGGGAGGAGAGGATTTTTTTTTTTTTTTTAAATCTCTCTCTCGCTTATAAAAATAAGGATAAGTTTTCAGGTTCCAGCCTGAGCGTAGCCTTTCTCATGTCAATTGTATCATCTTGGTGTTTAAAGGATAGCATCTATTAGCCTTGCTTGTGCTGTGTAACAAATCTGCCTACTTTAAAGTTCAAAATTCCCAGTAAACCAGGTATAGTAGTCATTTTATAATAGATAATAATGCCAATGGTTTTTCATTTGGTTTGGTTTGCTTTTTATTTTAGTTACTGAATCATGGATTTTTCTCCTGCTTTCTTTGCAGTCAAAAAATGGGTTTCTATTGCATTTCCCATAAAAGTGCATGTTTTTTTGCAGAGTTGAAAAAAGTTCTAGACATGTTTATGAATTGTCCTAATTTTGGTAAATAAGAAGTAAGTTATTGGAGATGAAGTTTATTGGATGTAATTTATAATTTGGAGTCTTATCTAATCTTTGCTTCTGTAGATTTCTAATTTATCTGATCATTATGAGTTTTCTTGCAATTTCTGCCTCAGCAGGATGTTAGTTATCTTGGAATTGCCTGGTGAAGCCAGCATAGTGGTGTCTGTAGATTTTGGTTCAGTGTCTCCCCAAGATATTTGGTCCTCTAATCCCAACCCACAGAGGGGAACCATTTCAAAAGCACATTGCAGTTGGTCTGTTTACATGCCCTCTTAAGCTGCATTTTTACTCCTAGAAGCCCTGCATGTAATAGACTTAACCTTGCATTGTATATTAAGTCCATATGCACTGAGAAGTCTTGGTGGATAGATGACATTTTTTTTCTAGAGTGACACAAACTATAAAATTTAAAAACACAAGATAATCTAAACTTAATGTGTTTTTAAGACATGATAAATGTTTGTTTTTTTACTGATAATTTTCATATTGCACCTAGTTGAGAGTAGAAGATTATTGCTGTCTTCAGATCGATAGAAAGACTATATTGGAATATGGATCTCAGAATTATTTTTGAAAAGACCAGAGAAGAGCTGCAGAAGCATTGACAGAGGAGTCATTGACGATGCCCAAGAAAACTATGTAGTGCATTAGAAACAGAGTTTTATGATAAATCTGTAGGTAATGGAAAAGAGAAAGAAATAAAGGGACAATTTAGCATCCAACTCTTGAAATTTTATGTCTTTTTTTTAATTTTTATTATTGGTTGTTCAAAACATTACATAGTTCTTGACATATCATGTTTTATACATTTGATTCCAGTGGGTTATGAACTCCCATTTTACCCCGTATACAGATCGCAAAATCACATCGGTTACACATTAATTTCATGTTTACTTCTTTCTTTTCCTATTTGTTTTGATAATTTTTGGTTTTGTTCTGCTTTTCTTTGTTCACATTTCCTACTTCTAATGTGACCGTATATAAGGCCTGTTCTCTTGTGTCGGATCTTATGTTCTTTGAAGGAATTTGATGACTACTTGGAGAAAAAAATAAGAAAAAGTCTCTCTCTTACATCCCAAATAGATTGGTGTAAGGGATATGAAAAAATACATGGGTAGTTTCTGAACTTTTTAAAAGCAGATGCTAATTATTTTTGATATCTCCTATAAAATTTGCTGTCTGTAAAGCTAAAATAGTAATAAGGGCAAGCTTTAAAGGAATCAGGAAGATTGTCATTTTGTATTATTGATTTATATGTGTTTTAATTCCTGTTTGACCACTGCATTTAGTTGAGCCATTTTTTTTTTCTAGGAATTGGACCTTAAAATTGAGTTATTTTTCAGTTTGGGAGTGATTTGAGGTAGAATGCAGTAGAACTCTTGCCTGAAAGATTGATTTGTGACTTCTGAAATAGGAGGCGACTGTCACATCTCTTTACTTGCAAATATGTATTAGTATCTAGGCAAACTGGTGGCATCTGATTAAATTGTTAAGTCTAAGATGTTCGGTAATATCTTCCACATGATAGTATTGTCTGTGAGTTCTTCTGATCCTTATACTGTCACCCTCCCCGCCCCCATCCCAGCTGTCCCCAATCTGGTAACCAGGAGGAGTGCAGAATAACTTGGTACTTGTGTATGATTGTGACATAAGCCTCCTCCATGACATTTAGGGTTGGTCATTGTGATCTCCTGTGCCCTTCATGAATATTAACAGAACGAAATGTATTTCTTCTTGGGCATGGTATAGGGTGTGGTGGACTTGGTTAACTTTTGGTCTTTGGGGAAAGGGTGCCCATCCTTTTGCTTGAAGAGGAAACAGAGACTCAGGATGCTGCAGGCACACGGTGGAGGAGCTACTGAGTTGCCTATAATTCATTTTTGTCCCATAATTGTTATATATGGCAAAGAAAGAAGCTTATATTCATGATCAAAGTATATAATCAAAACCTCACATTGTTGTTAATTTAGTTATATTGGGGAAGTCTGAATAAATTGCAAAAACATTAAAGAAGTAACATAAATTATTTTTGAATCCACACTTGTGAGGAAGATTATATCAAAGAAAGCACATTCTGAAAGACCTTTAACAAATAGGCCAACTGATCCAATTCTATAAGTAGCTTGAGATATTTTCTATAGAACTGAAGATTTTCCCTCTTAGTTCTATTAATTAGGAAGAAAGATTTTTTTAGATAAAATAGTGCAGAGGCTGCTTTTCCAATTTCCACAGTGTTTCTGTATGTATACTGGGTCTGTTTTTTTGTGGTCCTAAACTCAAACCCAGGACATCTTGCACGCAAAGCACTCTACCACTTGAGCTACCTCTACAACCCCAGTCTGCTGAACTTAAAATTTCTTTTCACCCAAGAAATCACATGTAGAAACTACTAATTTTGAACATTACAAGGTAGGAGTGATGCATAGAAAGATTTTTGAATTTATAGGAAACATTTGAAGTTGATTATACCCTCTGAGATATCTTGTATTCTAGCAAATAGCCATAAATATTTGATGGTGATGGTGATGGTGGTGATGATGATGATAATGAGGAATGGGGATGTCACTGCTTGCTCAATCTTGGCTGACATGCTGTCTCAGAAATGTCATCTGTAAATGTCAAATGGTTGCTTGGTGCCAACAGCTTTATCCATGTCTTAAGCTAGAGATGGGTTTAATTTGCAACTTAAAAACAATCTTCATCATGAAATGCTGTTAAAAACACTTGTTTTCCACATTTTCTCACATAATGGAAATGTTCTATTTGTGGAAAATACTGATTTATTGCTGTTTATGTAGCATGTGTTTAAAGGATGTAGGCTTTTAATCTTTGCTTCTTGGTATTCACAACAAAAAGTTATGTTAGTTTAGTATATGTGCCACTGTGTCTCTTCCTGTTATAAAGTATCTTAATCCAAGAAACACAGCCAAGAGCAATAAAAATGATTAAGCAAGACTAGTTTCTATATAGGAACAAACACTTTGAACCTGAAACCCACAGGAAAGCCTCACAGTTTAAAGTCTATTTTAAGGTGTTGGAAAGGTTTTTGTTGATGAGTCTCATGAAGAAAATATACCTTAGGACAATAACATGACCCAGAGTAGCAAAACTCTTGGCAACCATTGGCATGTTGTGAATCTAAAATAGGGACCTTGGTTTCAAAGTCTCATCTCAGAGAAGTTCCGAGATAGGGGCTGCCAAAAAATGAAAGTTCCTTACAGAACTTTGGTAAGATTTTTGCTTTCTGTGGGGGAAACTGGCCCAGCTAGGTCTCAGAGAAGCTCCTATCTGTCCCTGCCCGTTAGGACTGGGTTTTGAGACATGGCTTGAAAAGAAGGCAGTTTCTTACACAAACTGTTATCACACCATAAAAGGAATGTGTTTTGGCCACTTTCTCTGCAGCTTGGTATCCTTTTTGGCTGCTAAACAATGTGCAGAAAGAGCCAACTTCCTGATGGTCGTCTAACCTGTAGGCCCACATTCTTCTGGGACTCGTTCTGAGAAATAATCTTTAATTCTCAGAATATCACTCACTATTTGAAGGATCCTGCGCACAGCGGTTGCTTTAGAAAACACAGGTTTTATGATTTTGTGTGTTTGTTTTGTTTTTGTGAGCCAAAAATTATTTTTTATTGTCCCCTCTCCCCACGCTGACATTTCTAAAGAAGCTATCCAAGGCAAGAGAGTGTTTCTTCTTTCTAGAAAACAAGAAAATTGATGGTGTCTCCTAAACTGGAAAAGGGGGAGGAGTTTTGTTCAATTCAACACAAACTTATATCCCATATCCTTTTGTGAAGATATAATCTCATTCAAAGGCAAAATGAGAAGACTATGTCTACGTTATGTTTTGGAGCTGGTCTTTGATAGCCAGGTTAATCTTGTGAAATGACAGATGATGGGAAAGACACCAAAACATAGTGAGCCATATTGGAATTTGAAAGTATTAATCTTAAAAATTGGAAATGTTTTTCATAGGATGACAGTGTCCACTCCACACACGTGGCTGGCCACACATGTTTCACGTCTTGTCTTATCTTTTCTAGTGTTTCTCAGTCATTTGCTTCCCAGGTGTACCTATAGCCAGTAGTCTCTAAAAAATTTGAATCGGTTTATAGATCCTTGTGCCTGTTAAATTCGGTCCATTGGCATTGGTAGCTGATGGGCTTTCTTGGGCACAGACAAGTTAATAATTGGATATCTCTTATCAAATTCCATTCCTTTTAGTATAGCCCACACTTGGCAAGACTTCCTAAGAGGATTTTTCCATTATACACACCACCTGATCACAGATGTTGTTTTAGTTCAATGTTGGTATTGAGGAAAAGAACAGTGACACAAAAGGGATATTATGTCTTTGATAGCTAGAGCGCTGTCAGAATTTGTTGGTGTTGTTTTCTGATCTTAATAGAAATGTTAAGGTCTTTGTGCTGCAGAACAGCTCTCTGGAAGTGAGGTAAATACTTAATTTTAAATCATAGTATAGGTTTTCCTGTTTATAGTAATTTTCAAAGTTTATTCTGCAAGCCCCAGATGAACAAGCCCCAAATGACATTTATTTTTCTAATAGAAACAGATAAAAATCCTAGGAAGCATTGCCATTTCATCAATAATCAACTTATTATATTTCCTCTAAGATTTATTGCAGTTTACCAAGGCTTATAACAAGTGCTGTACATGAGAAGAGAAATATAAAAAGAGCATACTTATGATGATTATTCTAAAAGATGTGTTTTTTTGGGAATAATCATCATCATCACCAACATCACTGCCACATCTTAATAGCTAAACTGGGTTGAGCTATTACAACATTATTTCTGAGCCCTTCAACGGTCTTTAGTCTTTAGGAAATAGGAAAGTGACTCACCCCTAGGACACCCTATTTCATAAATAATAGAAACAAGTGAGATGCATTTCTTTGGTGTTATAAAGTTTGCCAAGCCCCTTCACCTCTGTTATCTTATTGGGCACCATCTCTCTTGCCTTCCATGTCCTTAGAACAGTTTTAAAATTATGAAAATCATTGTTAGGTTGTTAAATACTTAAAAAAGGGAAAATTTTCACATTTGGAAGTTGCTACCATTGTCTATAGTTGGTTCCCCTTTTTATTCCTAAAACTATAAATTTGTACATTTTTTTAAATTCATTTTTCAGACATTTTATTCTGTGTGTGTATGTGTGTGTGTGTGTGTATTTAAATCAACTTTTGATTTTATTGACCAAATCTGTTACTTTTTCATTTTCTACTTTATTAATTTTTTATCTTATCTATTTCTTTTCCTTCCTTCTCTTTTCTTATAGACTTATTCTTTTTCTAATTTCT
This sequence comes from Callospermophilus lateralis, assembly GCF_048772815.1. Taxonomy (NCBI): domain Eukaryota; kingdom Metazoa; phylum Chordata; class Mammalia; order Rodentia; family Sciuridae; genus Callospermophilus; species Callospermophilus lateralis. The sequence continues at coordinate 71,854,880 of NC_135316.1, forward strand.
AGAGTTTGGGATATTTAGCTTCTTTTTTTTCCCCCCCCTTTTCTTATGGAAGCATCCAAGACATGGATTTCCCTGTAGAAGAGGGAAACCTAGAGCGTTAATTGACTCAGAGGTTTGATACGCAGTGTTATAGTCAGCTTTCTGTTACTACAACAAAATATCGGAGGCAATTAACTTATAAAGAGAAAAGATTTATTTGGGCTCACAGTTTGGGAGTTTCTAGTCCAAGACCAGCAGCCTCGTGGTTTGGGGCCTCTGCTGAGGGCTCTACATCATGGCAAGAGGAAGTGGTGGATCTAGGCTTACCTCCTAAGCTAGGAAACAGAGAAGCAGGAGAAGGCTCCAAGATCTCAGAAATTCCCATAAGTCCCCACCTATCTCTTAAAATTGTCTACAACACCTTCCAATAGTGCCATCCTGAGGACCAAGCCTTTAAACATGGACAGATCATAGCAGGAAATATCATTTGTTTGTTTCTATCACTTCTAAATCTTTCCCTGTTTTCACTGTTATTTATTTGTCCTATGAGTTTTAATTTTTAGAATAGGTTTCTTTTATCTTTTCAAATTTATTATTTTATTTTTTAATATTTATTCTTAAATTTTAGGTGGACACAATATTTTACATTTATGTGGTGCTGAGGATCGAACCCAGTGCCTCGTGCATGCTAGGCAAGCACTCTACCACTGAGCCACACCCCAGCCCTCAAATTTATTTTTAATTGAATTTCTTTGTTTCAGAGAACATTTTCTGTTTGATGCAGATTCTTCAGATTGGTTACAATTTGCTCTACAGCCTTTGCATAGTTAACCTCATAAATATTCCACATGTACTTGAAAACAAGTATGTGTAGTCTCTTAAGTGTTCTATGCTGGATTCCAGTAAATCCACAAAGTGTAACTTTTTAATTTGGGGGTTTGCATCTCCTCTGCCCTAACCTTTGGTGTCTGCAGACAGAGATAACCCGGAAGGGTGCACTAGCTAGGTATTTAGCAGTCTTTCCTCTCATTTCAAAACCATTCGCAAGTTTTCCTGATATGCTCAATAATTGCAGTTTATATCACCACACATAAGAAAATGCAATTTCACGAACTATTTAAATAGAACAACAGTGAGGAAAAACAGCACCCTGACATTTAGTGGGGTCTGTCAACTCTTCCTTTTAGATCCTGGATCTTAAAGACTGTGGATGGGTGGTGGGGCCGGGGCTGGGGAGAGATCTGTGTGCTTTGAGAGCTTTACATTTTCATTTGGCCAATAATTTGAATGGATGATCGCCAAGGAATTTAAGTAAACTGTTACAAGAGGTGGTCCATCTAGTAGATGAGTCCCAAAAAGAGACAGCCGTGACAGGGGGCCACTATGGGCTCTTTATTGAGACAACCCACGATGATGGTGCCCAAGTCTATAGGCACCAAAGTAAAGAGTTCTTAGGAGCAACCTGGAATCCTTATGTTCAACCTTACTTGATAAGATCCAGAAAGGAAGCCTTTCTTCTTTAATCCTTTGGAGTCACCAGATGTTTAAACTTAACCCAGTAGAAAATATCTGTTGCTACAGAATTTTAAAAATACATCCATGTTCAGGTAGGATGTAGGGAATAACAGCTTGGAGTGGTGCTACCTAATTCTGTTAGGGATGGAGTTTTAGGATTCATATGCATGTCGTATCTTCTTGGACAGAGCAGGCACCCAGGAGGTGTAGGAAATAATGGTATTTCTTTTCATCCTTGGCCACCATGACATCTTCCTTCCTTGGCTTTGGTCACATACTTTCCTAGTCACTTTTCTGCCTCTTTGTTTCTTCTCTCTTCCTGAGTCTGGATGTTCTTTCTCTTCCTGCACCTCAGTTTGGAGTTCTCCAAAGCTTTGGTCCTTAGATCTTTTCTCAGACCTCCTGCCTCATGAGTCTTAAATTTATTCTGTATCCCTTTGACTTATTTGAACTCCAGTCCTCAATTCTCCCATTGCTTAACATTCTGTCTTGTGGACGTCTCAAAATTCCAAAATAGCATGTCTTAAACTCCCATTTCTAAACTTCTACTGTTTTTTTTTTCTCTAGAATCCTAGTTTTATGTCTTAAATTATTTTTGACCACTTTCTTTTATTGCTTTTTGCATAAATCAGTCTTTAATTATTAGTCCAGCATCTCCATTGCCTTCTGCTGGGAACTCTGTGCCGTCTTCCTGCTGTTTTCCTGGCTCCCCCCCCCCACTTTTTATTCCAGAGGAAATGAGAAGAGGCTGTGTTGTATGAATGGGAGACCAAAGATTTTGTTCTGAAGCCTCACAGACCTGGTTTCAGATGCCCAGCACAGAGCAGCTCACTAGCCAGCCAGCACAGAGCAAATCATTTAAATTCTCTGAACAATGTCAGTTTTGTGTCGGAAAAGTATGGAGTATTAATATGTTAATGGATTGTTGTGAATATAAATAAAATAATATTTCTTTAAATGCCAGCACAGTGCCTTATACATAGTAACTATCCAAGAAATGTTTGTTAAATTGTTGAATCAAGTTACACATGCAGATGCCATGTGGGTTAAGAAAAATAATGGTAAAGGATTCTGTATCTGATTAAAGTAAGTGGGTCCTGTGCTGTTGGTCAAGAGGATGTGCTGTTGGTCAAGAGGCTGTGCTCTGGGTGTGTAAAAATATCAAAGTAGTTAAGAACTGAGTGGTTGTTTAGTTACATGATAGGAACTCTTTGAGGAGTCACCTCCTTGGAAGGATAAATAGGAAAAAGAATGCTAGACATGCTATCAAGCAGGTGAATCTACATTGCATCTTTAAAAATTCCCAGAAAAAGATGGACAGGCACTTGGGTTCAAATGGTTATTGATAATATTCAGACATATTAATTTTTATTAGAAATATTTTTAGCTCAGTGTCCCTGGGTAGAAATTGATCTGAGTAGTCTGTGTTCATTTAAATCAGTATCAGTCTCCTCCCTTTTTTGTGGGGGAAAAATATTGCATAAAATATGTGTGTGTGTGTGTGTGTGTGTGTGTGTGTGTGTGTGTGTGTGTTTCTTGACCTCGATAGGTTGTTATGGAAAAAGAAGGTAGGGGTACCTTTCTGGTAATAGGAAACTAGAGTCCATTCTACTTGGAACAGAGCTCCAATAAGTGGGAGTTGTCTGCTGTGCCAAGACATCTTTCCCAGGCACTCAGGGATGGTTTCCTGTATGCCAGCACCATCGTTGAGTACAGTGGTACTTTTCAGGTAATGGGTCTCAGGCCACTACAGTCTTAACACTTAAAACCCCAAACCTACATTGTTGTCTCCGAAGCTGTTTGATCCATGAATATTCTTGCTGGCATTGCATATTGAGTTTCCTTTGAACATCTCCTTGACTTTTAAACATTTCAAATGAAGGCGTCTCAAGTAAGAGTTTTTAGAGTACCACATACCACATACTCCTTGTCCTTTTGGAATTACAGAACTCTTAGAAGAAAGGAAGGAAAATAACTGAGAAGTATAGCCAATTTTCAGCTAACAGTCCTTTGACATATAACATCAGTGGCAACGATTGCTGGCTGTTAGGCATGCTAAAAAAATGAAATGTTTTTAAATAATCACTTATTTTTACTAAAGAGGAGACCGATAGGCTGTTATTGTGGGAAACCAGTTTAGTCGCAGTAGCCAAATATGGTGCGGGTGTGCACAGAAAAAATGCAGTGGAACAGCTGTTGCAGAAATCTGCCCGAGTTCTGAGTTGCTTTAAAGCCTCACTCTTTGTCAATTGCTTTTTCTTAGAGTTCCCATTTCTAGTCCTTTATCTTCTCAAAACAGCTTTTACATGTGTGGAGAGTGAAATTGATTGGGATGACTTTCAAGAACTGATCAAGGTGCTGTGTAAATGATGATACTGTTTTTATAGTTTTGAAACATTTTTAAGTTTTCCAGTGACTGTCACACTCAGTTGCAGTTAGTGTACTTGCTGGTCACAGTTAAATTTGGGCTCCAAGTTTCAATGCAGATGTATATTCTCAATTAAATTTCTGCCTTGTTGCTGAGGGTGTAGAACAGTGGTGAGAGTGCATGCTTAGCATGCATGAAGCCTGGAATTGAAGCCCAAGCACCGAATAATAACAACAACACAGTAATTTAAAAATAAAATTCAGTGTTAAAAATGAATGTAAAATATTACTTTTCAGTTGTGCAATGAAGCAGTCAGACAGTCTCTGTTTGCTCTTCACTTTGTAGCATAAAATTAAAGTGGACCAAAATATCACCAAGCCATGAAAGCAAAGCTGTTGTTGGTGGCAGTTATTGTCTTAGACACACAATGATGGTGGGAATGTGGGGGAGGGCTGGCACCAGGGGAAGTATTCAGTCATTAGGGGAAACAAGGGTGAGACATTTCACAGGATGGGCTTTTCAGAATGGACTAAGCAGGAAAAAGGAAAAGGTTCTCTATGGACATTGTTCACTGGTTTGTGTGTATGGGGACAACAGGTGTCATATGCAAAACAGAAAAAGAAGTTACTTTGCTTGTAATGAAAGGTAAACAGAGTGTGCATAAACTAATATAAAAACAAAAATAGATGAGGGATCCTATAGAAAAGCAAACTTGCCTGGCTCAAATGCATTAACTGCTGTTTACTGTAGGTCAAAATGGCAAGCAGAGACTCAAAGGAAAACAATGACACTATATGTGGTCATTGCTCCCTTTTCTTAGCTGGGTGAGCCAGGTGTCCTGGCTTTGGAACGTGCCCTGCTTTCCCTGTGGCCCTGTTGATCTAGGCCTATGGCATCGTCCTCATAGTTTTGTGAAAGTTAATGCTTCCATGTCATTATGTCTGTTACCATTTGAAGACCAAGTTGTAAACAGAGATGGTGACTCCAGGGTATTCTTGTTTTCTCAGCAAAAGATAGGATCCTGGAATTAGAGAAGATGGAAGGGAAATGCCCAATCATATGATTATGTGTATGTTCTAGTCTTGGTTATCCAGATCGGAAATTGGTGTTTTGCTCGTTTGGACCTGAAATTTGATATCTCAGCCTAGTTCTCCCAGCATGTCTTTGAGCAATCATCTTGATATTTTCAATAAGTGGAACTTGAACCCATATTTTAAAAGTAACTGAAATTTTAGCAATTAGGAAATATCATAAATAAAACAAGTAAATAAAATGAAGCTGAGCACATATATGCTCTTTTGGGTCAGATTTCTACTTCTTTGCCACATTATTGGTTGAGGATGGATGGTTTAATTTTTATCTAGTGTTGGGCTAAGCACTTCTGTATCTATAATTTCACATTAGGTAGGTCTTATTATCTGTTCTCTAGCTGACAAATCAAACAGGTTTAAAGACTTGCTCACAGTCATAGAGACGATTTATGGCAAAAGTGAGATTTGAACCCAGAACTTCTGATTGCACAACTGGTATCTTTTCTCTGACACCAAGCAGCCAGTGGAGCAGGTAAATCTGCTGTAGAAATTTTTTCTATAAAGTATTTTCTAAGTGAGTTTTATATTCCAATAGTAAGAGATGGAACTTAACATACTAAACCACTAAAATAAAGAGGTATGTTCTTGTAGAATTTTAACAAATGTATTGTTTCCTAATAATAAAATCACATAAAACAGCATGTCTCTATTTTTACACATTTTAAGGAAAATAAGCATTTGATAAGCTGATAATCAAAAAAAGTCAGATATTGGGTCTCAAAATATGAATGTTATAAGTGCCACCGATACAGTACATTAAAATAAACTCTCTTAAAATCAAACCATAAGAAGTGACGTGGCTTATAAATCTCTTAATTCGGGAGTGAAGTGGAGGGACAGTGGTACCTGATGCAATGAGAATATACCCTATAAATTTAGGCTACCAAAAATATTTAGATTATGGTGAGCTACCTCATTTCATCTCGAGATGAGGAAATAGACAAATGTAGCTGAGAGTCATTCTACTGAAAAAGGTGGAAGACAGAGCCCTTGCAGTGAACTTGGACCCAGCAAAGCCACCTCCACTGCCCTTTCCTGTCCACCACCAGCCTCTGCCCAGACAGGGCAGAGTCAGTATAAGCCAGAGTTGGCAGGCAGGCTACTCCTCCCTGGTGAGGGCAAAAGATCTCAGGCCACCATGACCAAATATATAATTTCTTCTAAAGGAATAGCCTCTTTCTCTTACAAATTTCATCTTTTGTAATGAATGAGCAACAAAAAAATACATTTTGCTTTTTAGATGTGACTCAAGGTGAGAATGAAAAATAAATATTGGCTGTTACCTTATCAGATACTATATGGCCTTACTTTTAAACGTTCTTTCTGCACAGGGCCTGTTTATAGCAGAAGCCTATGGGAGACAAGTGGGGGTAGGAAAGTAGATGGTGGCCTGAGGCACTTATTTGCTTGAGAAAAATTGCTGCCAGATGAGTGGTTTCAGAAAGCAAAGGCTGCTGATGTGGTCTGGAGTGGGTTCAGGATTAAAGAGGATGCAGTTTCCCCTCTCCTTTATAAGTGTTCACTGGAGATGGACGGGGTTTTGTATGCATGTGTATTTCCTTTATCTATTAGGGAAATAGCAAGAAATACAGGAACACCCTGTGATAAAATAGATGAAGTGGCAGCTGAGGGAACAGATGGATGAAGTGGAAGGAGTATGCCCCAGGTCTATGACATCTTGTATTATGACGAAATTCTTGGCATGGTGGATTTGCTAAGTCCACAGGTAATCAACTCAGTGAATGGGAGGAATGTATGGGGCACAAGTGGGGGAGACGCTATGCCTTCAGCAGTTTTTAATGTAAATAGCACTCATCCCCATGAAAGTGGCTACAGGCTGAATTTTTATTTTATTAAATTAGTGTCCACCCTGGAAGAATTCCAGAGAGAGTAAGCCGGAGTGAGCAGAGCCGTCATTTGTTGCATTGCCTCCACTGCTATGATGAATGACTCTCCCAGTCCTAGATCTGCTAATCAGATTAGATGCCTGCATCGAGCGAATGAGACTGGGAATAGCTGCATGCTGCATTTCAAAGCAAGAAAGCAAAGGAGTATCTCAGTCTGTAATTATTAATCCTGTAGAAATTTCTGAAAATACTAATCTGTATTTCCAATGAGCCTCTCTTTAGGAGGAAATTTAAATATGGCTTCAAAATAATAGAATTGTCTTGCTAACATTGTTATTTGCTAATCATTTTGTGAAATGGTCTATTAACACCTATTTTATAGCAACAAATTATGATTTGAACTTGTTCACTTGCTATCTTTTAATACTGAGCTTTCTTTTCCAGAGCTCCTTTCTACGGGGCCTTATGAAAGCCCTCTCAACTGGGTACCAGAAAGACTGCTCATTCAGCAAAAGAGTCCCACTGGGTCCCCACAGGCTAGAGAGGACAGGAGGAAGAGTATGAGAGGACAGAGAGAGGCAGGCTAGCAGCACTGGCCCCCCTCCGTTGTCTCAGTGACCAGAAGAACTTCATTGGAGCCCAGCAACCAGGGACCTAAAGCTGGTCCTTCCAGTGCTAGGAACCCCCGCCCCCAGGAGGATTCTGAATCTCCTCCTCCCTCTACTGGGCTTTTATAGAGAAAGCGCTTCTTCTGCCCCTTTCCAGAAATAGCTTTTATTTATTTAATTAATTTATTATTTTATGTGTGTATGTATGTATGTATTTAGATCTGGGCAATGGAGTGAAGATACAGCTGTACCATTTCTTGCCCAAACTTATTTACCTGGGTATTTACCTGGAATAGGAGTGGTATCAGGGTGTTGGCAGGAGAAGGCCCACAGTTAGACACACCCTTAGGTTAAGCATACATACAGAGAAGTGCTCACAAAATGTACATCAGTGAGTTTCCACAAACAGATGGACCGATGCAACATCTTACCTTGTTAAGATGCTTCTTTCCTGGTTACAGAAGCTCTTGTAGGAATTTTTTGAAAGACAGCAAAATATACTAAAGGAAATGGAAACCACCTACTGTACTTATACCCCAGAATGAGCACTGGTAATGTTTAGGTGTGTTTCTAATCTGTCTCTCCTTTTTACATGTAAACAAATATGCATCCTAGCAAACACACACACACACACACACACACACACACACACATACACACAACACAATCTTTGAAGCTTTATGCATGTGTGCACAATACACAAAAGTTCTAAATAATTGCAGCCACACGATATACAGATTTTTAGGGGAAATAAATCAGAAAATCTGAGAACTATCTTCTCTTTTGGAAGCTGAAAAAAGGGCTTGGTGTGGGGAAGAGGTTGGAAAAAGTGGCTTACACATATATATGTATTCCTATATTGTACTGATCCAATATCTTTTCATCTCTTAGAACTGCCCATTTATTTATTTATAATTGATGCAAAATAATTGTACATATTTGGCAGATACAGTGTGATAATTCAGTACATGTAAGTAATATATAATGAGCAAATCAAGGTAGTATTTCCCTACCCTTAAATATTTATCATTTTTGTGTTAGAAACCTTCAGACTCTTTGTTCTAGTTATTTTGAAATATAAAATACATTGTTGTGAACTCTAGTCACCTTACTGTGCTGTAGAACACTAGAATATATTCTCCCTATTTAATTGTTTTTTGGTATTGTTATTCAATCTGTTTCTATCCACCACTCTCCATTCTTTTTTTAAAAACTGTATTTTGTTTTCTTCTGTATTTGTAATTTGAGTTATTACCAGAGAATGTATTTGGATTTTTGTATTTGGAAAATATCTTCTCAGATGGTTTCTTTTTCTTTTCTTGTTAAAAAGCATGTTCACAGATAGTATGAAGTGGGCTTTCTGTTTATGTGTGTTTCTGTTGTATTGTCTTTACAGTCGAAATCAGCTGTCTGCCCTGCCTGCCTGCCTGTGTGGTCTGCCTCTCAAAGTCTTAATCGCAAGTAACAACAAGCTGGGATCACTACCAGAAGAGATAGGTCAGCTCAAACAGTTAATGGAGCTGGTATGTTACTGATTTCTAAGATGCTCTTTTTGTTTGTTGACCAATCATGACCTATTAGGGTATTCTAAAAGACTTTTTGCTACAGTTGAGTAAGGAGAAGCTTCTGTTAGTCCATTTCCCATTGTTATAACAAAACAACCAAGATGGGACCCTTTATAAAGAAAGAAACTTTATTTAGCTCACAGTTTTAGAGGCTGAATGGCCAAGATCAGGTGTCCTCGTCCACTCCTCCTCCCGTGAGGGACCTCTCAGCTCATCACAATTCAGCTGGTGGGGGCAAATGCCAGAGAGATAGGTTGCATGGTGAGATGAGAAACCAGAGAGCGGGAGGGCTGCTCTTGCTTTTTATAAGGACTTTCTCATGGGAGCTTACTGGGATCTCAGGAGAACTGTGTTAATCCCTGTGACCTAACCACCTCCCACCAGGCTCCGCCTCTTATATATTCTACCACCTCTTGATACCACCAAACTGGGGACTAAGCTTCAGACACACCACATCCAATCCATAGCAGAGCTAGGTTGCTAAAGTGCAGTTATAAGGATATTAAATGGGGTGACATGACGCCAGCAGCCTGTGGCTTTGCTGTGACACAGTTCCTAAAGTTTATAAGTTTCCTGTAGTTTACGCAGATCCTGAAGTTTGCAGAATTTATACTTCCTGAGGTTGACAGGTTATCACATTGTAGTTAGATAATTTTTCCAGATTATATACAAATTATGAAAAATTATGGCTAACCCAAAGAAATAATCTGCAAATAAGTTAGTAGGCCAGAATATAGGAAGGCATATAATTAAGTCAGAGGACAGAAAGAACAGGGTACCACGAGTCTGTAAAGATTTTTGGTATGTCTGGAGCGGTGCTGCCTCTAGTCCTGGCACTGGAGCTGGAGTGTGGTTTAAGGAACTCTGAGCTTTTCTTAGGCCCCTGTCCTGTGCCCCACTCTGGCAAGGGTACCCTGCACCTTAATTCCTGTGCTGTCTTCTCCCAGATCTTGTGACTTTTCTCCACCAGCACTAACTCTAGGCCCCTCGAGTTCTAGAATGTTAGCTTCACAGTTGATTGTAAAAGGCATATAGTCCAAGCTCTTGATCTCTATTTGTGTGGGGGGGGCGGTGGGGGAGGCTGGGGATTGAACTAGAGTTTTATGCATGTGAGGCATTCACTCTACCAACTGAGCTATATCTCCAGCCACAAGTTCTTGACTTCTTGAAGACACCCAGATCAGAGAGCAGCAATGTATGGAAGGTCGCCCTTGCTAAGTGGTCACCTAAGCTGAAATACCTTCACCAAACATTGTCCAGTGGAAAAGTAAACAGCAAAGGCGATTTGAGATGTACCAGTGACCATATTTTAAAAAAGTAAAAAGAAGCAAGTTAATTTAACAATATTTTATGTGATGCCACATAGCCAAAAGATTATTAAACATCAAACATACTGAGATGTTTTACTTCTTTTTTTCCCACACCAAGTCTTTGAAATCCAACATGCATTTTATATTGACAACACATTGCAGGTTGGACAGCCACATTTCTGGTGTTCAGTAGCCACTAGGCAGGACAAGAGAAGGCCCTGTCAAGCCTATCCAGTTTCTTCTCTGCTGTCTGCAGTGTTTGAGCAAGAGTGCTCTTTGTAAAAAGCATTTATCTGTGAAGTAGCTGAAAAGTTAATAAGTTGACATTATTTAACCACAAGGAAGTGACTGGCCTTGGTTAAGGTCACAGACTAAAAAAAGATTATTTTCCATCCATTCTCATTTATCTTTGATATCTGCTTAAAATAGTGGTGTTACTATAGGTAACCATGTCAGATTATTTTTAGTTATCAATTGGAATAAAAAACTCCCTGCAGAACTTAAAGCAATTCTTGAATTATAGCAGGAAGCTTCTGTTTTATAGTCACAGATTACCAATTTGTTACAGAATCCTCATGGAGGCAGTATGTTTGAGCTTAGTGCAACATGCTGAGGAGGTGGCTCAGCTTATCAGTCTCTTGGCATTGTTTGATAACTGTTTTGGGAAAAAAATGTTTTTTAATTTTACATCAGACTCAGAGTATCTAAAACTGGTTTGTAAACACTTTTCTTCCAAGTGTGGATGAACATTCGAGTTTAATGTCCATTTGAAAAACAAAACCAGAATAGAATACCTTGCCATCTACAGGAAAATAGTTGTCCTTTCTTATTTTGGGAAGGGAGTGAATTTGGAGAACATTATCTTACCTTTTTAGTTATATCACAGTTACCTTATAATCTTAAAACAAAAAGCATTCCCGGTGTAGTCAATCCCCAGCCATTTCATATTGTCAGGGAATACCAAAAAGTGGTCATTTGGGCTGGGGATATAGCTCAGTTGGTAGAATGCTTGCCTTGCATGCACAAGACCCTGGATTCAGTCCCCAGCCCCCCCCCCCAAAAAAAGTCATTCTCTTCCCATGAAGAAGCCACCTATGAGATGTCCTTTTTTTGAACCAAGAACATTGGCCAGGTGGTGTGTCCACATTGCCCGTGGGTGCAAATCTTGTGGAATTTTTAGTTCTCTCGAGCTGGTTCTGTGAGGGTCGTATCTGATGGGAATAATGTACAACTCTCTGGCCTTGACCACTCCAAATGACTTCTTACCTGCTCTCTTACCTGCTCTGTAAGCCAGTCTCTGCATGCATTTTCTGTGAGGGGAGGAGGTAAAATGCTAACATTTACTGAGTACCTCCTTATTTCAGGTAATCTGCTAGAGTATGACTTGTAATAGTTCATAGAATCTTGAAAATAGCCCAGGTAGGCCTGTATCATTTTTACATTTTGTAGACAAATGGCCAGTTTAGGAATGACGTACCCAAAGCTATGTGGCTACATGGTGGAACTGGGGTCAGAAGCAGGTTTGTCTGATTAAAGTCCACACCACAGAGCTGGGGATGTAGCTTCATGGTAGAACATTCACCTAATGTGTGCAAGGCCCTTGGTTCAATCCCCATTACTGCAAAAAATGAGGCCCACACCGCAGTGTAGCCACTGTCACCCTCTCTAGGCTGCAAGCACTTGGTGATTTCTTTCCCTGGAGTCCATAGTAATGGTATTTGTGTTGGAAAATTTTCTTACTGTGGAACCAAATCAGGTAGGGTCTGTAGTCTTATCCTGTATTGAAGTAAATCTCGTTTTAACCGTCCAATCCTTCTGAACATGTTGGAAACCTGGCTCTTACTGAGGAATCTTGCAGAGGGATGAGGTATTTGGTGAGAGGTGCTGTCTCTTGTTAGAGGTAACAGCTGTGAAGATCAACACACTAAGGCAGAGCACAGTAAAATTGAGAGCATTTTTCAGGGCATTTGCCAGAGATCTACGAGTTTCTCTGGTTTTATGTGCATGGAGTCCACTGGGGCTCCACGAGCTCACAGTGGGTGAAAGTCATGTCTTTTAGCTCTGATCCAAAATATCATGGATTTAGAAACCTACTTTGACATCCAAAAGTGATAATTGGTTGGAAGGTGTTTCCTGGCCCTCAACAGACACACTATTTGTTATTCATTTTTCATGAAATGTTTGATAGTGTGGGGAGTTTGAATTCAAAGATTGATTCTAGACACATGATGTATTGAGCAGCTTCTGAGGAAAACGACTTCTTGATTATTTTTAAACATAGCATTCCAAACTGCAGCATGTAAAGGCGATGTAAATGCAGGTGTCCTCCCTAACCATTTGTCCATTCCTGGTCTCTGGAGATGCCTTCTAACATCTGAGGTTCCTGTGGGACAGTAGGAAACCCTAAACTTGCTGAGGCCCCTTTGTGGCTTCCAGTTCTGTCTTTCTTAGGAAGAGCCTCAGTGTGGAGCATGAGTTTGTGGGTACATGGAGGGGTATGAAGTAGAGTTTTATACTGGAGAGAGGCACTGGTGTTGAGATTCTTTATCATACCAGAGGTTGCTTGAAGGTGGTTTGTATTTAAATGTATTTGTATTGAAGTGAACATGTTAACTTTTCTTCTTTCTAAAGTTCTGACCCATGAGCAATGAGGTTTTCTTTCTTCTTCTTCTTCTTCTTTTTTTTTTTTTCCCTGTTGTTAACAAGTCAAGATATCTGTGTTTCGACTAAAGTGTTTTCATTATTTCAGATATCAGAAATGGGTCTTCCTGATGTTGGGAGAAAATTAGTTGTTCAAAGCTTCCCTTTTATTTTATAGGCATAGAGAAGGTAATCCATGCCTGAAGTTGCTCACTGAGCCATACTGAAGGGATTTTCATGGAAGGGCATGGATACATGACAGGAGGCGAGTGGAGTGTTAATAGCTTGCATTTCCTGTCAGAACATTAATGGGATCATGAGAATTTATTACCAAAAATTCTACTTAAGCTAGTAGTATCAGCGCACTAAGCCTTTGAAAACCTGAATGCCAGAGCAAGTCACTAGTAAGAGGCCACCTGCAACTCCACAGTGTCGCCTGGTCTCCTTGGACTCTGCTCTAACCAGGATCATCTTGACGCAGTGTTTATGATGGTTTTCATTAGATGCTACTGCTGTAAAAACACTTCTCGTCTTTTTTGAAATATTGTATTCTCAAATGAGTGAGCATCACTTAGCTAATAATTCCTGAATTAATTCTGTTATTATAAATCCTTCTCATTTTGCCTTCTGAAGGTACATTAGCAATTAGCATTTAGTAACAAAAATGTAAGACTTCCATTATTGTGACAAAGAGAGAACCTTAATTTCCAAAGGTTTTTTTTTAAACATGATGTTTAAACCCATAGAAAATAGGTAGAGTTTAAATCATAGTCAGAATTTTCTATTTTGTTTTTTATGAGAATAACAAAGTTGGACAGACTGGTTCATGAAAAACTTAAGCTTTTTTTAAATTTATAATTAGATTTATTTCTGTATCAAAAAGAATGAAATTGATACATCTAACAGATGTTCACGATTCTTCTTTATCTACTTGTTTATTTGTAATATGGTAACATTAAATATGTGGTGATTTGATTTCACAGAAGCTTGAAATAATTATTCTCTAAAGACATAGCTTAGGGATAATAGAAAATTCAAAATTAATTCATTTGATAATTAAGTAAGCGAGCCTGGAATTTATAACCTCACTAACTGCAGAAGTGTCAGGCATTAGTGTTGTTTACTTTTAAAATTTATTTTCCTAAATATAACTTCATCAGATAATTAAATAAAAATCCACAACTTATTCTAGACTAAATTTGGACCAAAATGTTCTAGAAAATGGGGCCATTCTAGAAATATTTTTTGCATATTTTCAAAACTGTACTATCTTATCCCTAGACACCTAGACTATTATCTCCTCTTTCTTCCTCATTCTCCAGCTAATTAAGACATAATTACCCATGGGGTTTTATTTTTGTGATGAAATTCATAACCTCCTTAAAATTTGACAAGGTTCAATGACTTGTGGGGATTGGAGTTTTGCACTGTTTTCTGCAATATTGATTGTACGATGATGCAAAGTCTTTATCTCCCTTATGGGCTAGATCTGCCAGGGTAATGTCTCCCCATTATTTTGTCAGTGGAGGAAGTAACCAAGAGTACATTGTACTAATAAAATAATCTGGCTTTTACCCTGTGTCCTTCAACATTGAAAAGACAATTGGACTTTGTGTTTCAAGTTGTCTACAGATGTCCTATCATATAGATGAAAATTTTGTTTTTATCATTATGGGAAATGTTTGTTTGTTTGTTTAAGTCTACCAAGTAACTGTTTTTTTTTTCCTGCTGGTGAGTATTTAAATATAGTTGACAGAAGTTAATTTTCTTTGATGAGGCCATTGTGTCAGAAATACATGTTGGAAAAATTAACTTACATTTAGAGAGATGGCTTACCCTGATTTCATGGTCAACTCAGGAATGACCAGCAAAGTGCAAGGGGTGTGTGTGTGTGTGTGTGTGTGTGTGTGTGTGTGTGTGTTTGTGTGTGTTTCATGCTAAAAAATAGAATAAGTGTGAGTTTCATGTCAGGAGATTTCATGCTGTGCATATGCTGACTAAATGTCTAGGTTATCTCCTTGCTTTCCTCGGTCTGAATAGGACCTGAGCACGTATCCTTAGCCTTAAGTGATGGAAGTGTGGAACTGGCTTCCCCTAAGCGGGAGAACAGCTTTGTGTGTGGGCATCACCCAATGGGACTGGGCTACACCCCCCTGAAACCAAATCACTTGCCTCATTTGGGTGGAACTCTCTCAAGTGTCTTCTCCATAATAAATATGGCTTCAGGCTGCACTCAGAGCTCTCTTTTTTGTCTACCTCCCTTGCTTCCTTTGTGGGAGCCGGGACAGAAGAGCCGTCACTGAACTCCAAGAAAAAGGTATTTTCTGTGTCTGTGTGATTACTTAGTGTCAGCCCAACTCACCTGAAGTGACCCTGACTGATTTAGTCGCGTGTCGCGGCATTCCTCTCTGTACTCCTTATTTTTTGAGAGAAAGATTTTCTTAATGATGCCCTTGAAACCTCTGAAAATTGTCAGTTTCACATTCAAAATCAGTGATTTTCGTGATCTGTAAAAGGGTCTTTCTCCTGCTGTCATTCATAAAACTTATCAAAAGAATGAAACTTATTTTAGAATCCAACAACATAAATTCTCTCTACAGATGGAAAATGATTCCCTGTAATTCTTCCCCACAACCCTCACCTCCACCACCAGCAGGATCACCCAAGTGACCTTGGCAGGTAGGGGTCGAGCAGAATGATTTACTGACACGTATTTCCGGGGCTTGCTGTGTTCCACTGGAGTCTTTTAAAAGGGAATGGAATGGTGCCTCTTGCTTGTTTCTTTCTTAGTTCAGGCAAAGAAAGGTGCGACTTTCAATGGAAGGCTTTGGTTGCCGACCTCTGTGACGGATCCTGTGCCACCTCCTCATTCTGTCCTGGCCTCCTGTCCACTCCTCCCTCTTCAGGGGAGTGCTCATGGAGTCGCGTTGTTTTAAACACTGGGAGTGTTTTTCTTAAAATTGTGTGTGACTGTCCTGGACCAGGAGCAGTGCAGCAGCTTGGGGGTGATGCCACTGAACACCTCGTGTTCCTAACCCATCTCATCCCACCGCTGTGCTTCAGCAGCCGAGGACAGAGAACTACAGTGGGTCCACGACACCTGTGCACTCAGGCTTCTTGGCTGGCAGCATGGTTCTCTTTTAGCAGCAACAATATTGTTCATTCTCGTCTATTGAGCATCATGATGATCGTGACAGGTGCCTGAGGACTTGTAGATGAAATAGTCAGAGGGTGGGGACTCACTGACAGTGGATAGCCCTGGTCTAACAGGGATCAGGAGCTGCAGGGGATGAGTTAATCTCAGTGATGAGTTAATTTCATCTGAATGAAAGTGAAATGGATTTTTGATACACGGGCCATGGTGCCTTCAAAGGTGAGTTGGGGAGGGGTGGGTTGTGGGTTCCAAAGTAAAGTGGGATATTTAAAAACATGGTCTTATGGAGAGCATTTATAATGTGACTCTCTCTTTGGATATCTCCAATACCAAGGAGGGCCTTCTTGGAATTTAAGTAAGTATGTTGGAGCATCCTGGGCTCCCAGCCAAAAGGCAGAAGGAGTTACAACATCGTGAAGTGTCAGCATACATGGATTTCGGGGGTTCATCCAGCATTCATTGGTCTCTGCTTTATATCGGGCACTGTGCTAGACACCAGGAGGATGCTGAGGATCTCACAGTGGGGAAGGCAAAGCCAGTGAACACACTGTGTATGGGACCACAGAGGGAAAGGTGGGCCATCTTTCAGGTGTTGGATCAGAGTGAGAGAGGGGAGGGGAACCTCATGGATGGTTTCAAAGAGGAGGTTGAGAGTCGAATTAGGTCTTAAAAGATGAGTAAGTGGGACAAGATGACATTTTTGTGGACAGGGACATCAGGCAGGGAAATAGTGTGAATACATTTGGGACCACTAAACAGTGGCACATGCTGATGACTGCAAATCAGGACCCTATGGCTTGAATGTAGGATTCAAGGGAGGAACTGACAGACCCATTGTAGATGCTGGAACTTTCTTCAGATACCTAAGCTGGTAGACACCATAATGAAATGTGTGCCCTGGCAGCTCTGAGAAGGATGGATCTGAAGGGGAGAGCGATGTATGGAAACCAGTCAGGAGGTCATTGGTTGCCATATATAACCAATGAGAGAGAGCGGTGGTCCAGACTGAAGGAGGAGCAGGGTTGGGGAGAGGAGAAGGTACAGAGTAGGATTAGTGAGGTAATAAGGATATATAAGACTATCAAGTCATGGATCCCATTTTATGGTGTATCAAGATGTGGTTCCAGTCAAGGGTGAATAGGGCATTAGTCTTCAAAATCTTCCTACCCACAGTCTTGCTCATTAGCTATAAGGTTGTCAGCCATTTGTTAAGAACCCTATTTTAAATAAATAAGCACCAGACAGTACATTCATGTTTCACTCAGCTTTTTCCCTGCTGCAACTAAAAGATCTGACCAGGAAAATTATGGAGGAAAATTTAAGGGCTGAGGTTGTGGCTTAGTGGTAGAGCGCTTGCCTAGCCTGTGCACGGCACTGGATTCAGTTCTCACCACCGTGTAAAATAAATGAATAAAACAAAGTTCCATCAACAACTAAAACATTAAAAAAGAAATAAAAAGTTTATTTAAGGGCTTATGGTTTCAGAAGTCTTAGTTCATGGAAGGCTGGCTCCATTTCTCAGGGGAACGTGACAGAACATCATGGAGGAAGAGTGTGGCAGAGGGAAGCAGCTCACATGGTGATCAGGAAGCAGAGACAGAGGTCTCCCGTTACCAGATACAAATATATACCCCAAAGCCAAAGCCACGCTCCTAATGAACCTCCTCCTCTAGCCACAACCCACCTGCTTTCAGTTATCACTCAGTTGATCCCATCAGGGATTAATTCACTGGTTAGGTTAAGGCTATAACCCAATCATTTCTCCTCCAAACCTTCCTGCATTGTCTCACATGTGAGCTTTTGGGGGATAACACATCTAAGCTGAAACAATCCATATTCCTGAACTTGTAAGATAGAAGACGTTGTCTCTTCTATCTAGAAGCACCAAGACACACCAGCTTAATACTGGGCCAGTCTCTCATGGAGGATACTTGCAGGCCTTGGGCCAGCAAGCCTCATTTTTTTGATCTATAAATGTTAGGCTAGTAATACTGTTGCATGGGTTTGTCGTGAGATTTAAATGAAAGTATGTGGAAAGCAAGCGTGGCAGAAGCAGCTACAGATTTAGCATCCTTCCTTTCTCCCCTTTTCCCCACTCCCAAGAGTGTTTAAAACTGAACTTTCTTTTTCTTCCCTGTGCTGAGCCTGACTTGCTAGGGACCTGGAGACACCTGTGTAGTTGTCCAGCTCTTTAAGGTTCCTAAGAAGTATTTACACAAAATGCTTGATTTCCTGGAGAGAGGCGCTGATGCTTTCTCTCCTGGCTTTCCATGCAGGATGTGAGCTGCAATGAGATCACAGCGCTGCCCCCGCAGATAGGCCAGCTCAAGTCTCTACGGGAGCTGAACGTCAGGAGGAATTACCTGAAGGTTTTGCCACCAGGTAAGGATTTTTTTTAAAAAGGGGGTGGAGGGTAAGGTGAAGAAAATGGGAGACATTTATTATTTTTTCGGTTTACTTTTGTGAAGAGGGTGCGTCTTATTTCATGTGTATGCCTATTAATAGTAATCATTTGAATTTCACATGCAGGTGACCGAAAAGGGATGTTAAAGTTGTAACTTCATAAATCAAGGGCCACAGTAACAAACATTCCCTTGTCTATAGTTGTGGAGGGTCGGGGAGGGTTATAAGTCTGCTAAAGCTGCTGTCAAAGAACCCTAGACAGAAATTTAGGGCTGGGGTTGTAACTCAGTGGTAGAGTGCTTGCCTCACACATGTGAGGCACTGGGTTCAATCCTCAGCACCACATAAAAATACATAAATAAAATAAAGATATTATGTCCATCTACAACTAAAAAAAAAAAAAAAAAAAACAGAAATTTATCTTCTAAATTCTGGAGGCCAAAAGTCTGAGATTCTGTGTGTGTCTGTGTTTTGGTCTCTTCTTACAATGACACCAAGGGATAAATCCTAATGACTTCATTGAAGGCCGTGTCTCCAAATACATTTATAGCCTGATATAGGGTTAGGATTTAGGGGCACACAAGCCAACCGTTTGTAATAGCAGCAGCATGAATTGTTTTTGGATACATGTGTGATGTTATGGAAAATGAAGCCAATAGTTTAGGGGACACGCTTAGACCTGAAGGATCCTGCAGAACCTGGCTAGCAAGATTTCTAGCCTTGGGGATCTGGGAGCCCTGGTTGTGAACCCCAGTATTCAGATTCAGTTCTTGGTGAGGGTGCTACCCCTGAGGGTTGAGCCTTGGTCACTGGTAGTTTTGGTGAATTTCACCGTGCAGGTCCCTTAGCCTCAGCATTGAGACTTGGGTCTTCCTGGCCCTGAGCATGAAGAGTCCCTCAGACAGCCCTGCTCTGGAAGTTGTGGGCTTCTTCAGCATGTCCCTCCAGTATGGTACGAGGGTTCATGTAAAAAGAAGATTCATTTAGCTATGTTGTACATTAAGAGCTTGAAAGCAGCCCTGTTGTGGGTAGTGGATATGGATTTCAAATTTGGGTTTGGGCCTGGGTCAGGAAGGAATAGATGAGCAGCAGAACGCTGAATCACACACGCTCACTTTCAAAGATCACCTTGCTTTCCATAGTTTTGGTTTGAGGAATCTAGACATACCCCATAGTCAAACATAAACTTAAAAATATATCTGATTACAAGACCAATGTAATTCTATATCATGTGCAACCAGAAGAATGAGAAGTTACATTCCTTATGCGTGTAATATGTCAGAATACATTCTACTATTATATATAACTTAAAAAATAAAACAAAAAAAATATGAAACCAAAATCAGGTGTTTAGAAGTGGTAAGTATCAGGTTCATTTGACATTAATGCACCAACTTGAGAGCTACCTGATTTTTTTATTGTCCTTTTCCCACATCTTGATCTTTGGCTTGAGCTGCCTCATTCTTCAAGGCAAGAGAACAGAGCTCATGGAGTCCTGGACGACAACTTTGCAAAATGCATGGTGTTTGATGGCTGGAAGATCAGGGGCTCACCAGCCATCTCCCACCTTTCTCCTGCTGATTTACATTTTAAAGAAGTAGAATTAGAAAGTATCCCAGTGTAAGATTTATTACTTTATTACTTGAGATGCATTCATATAAAAATAGTGATTTTTCATCTTGTCAGCATGCAGTCACATTTTTTGAATGTGTGTAAGCTTTTCTTGGCTTATGCAAGTTACAAATGGGAGACTTTTCATTAAGAGCAAATTTATACACATCCGTTTTCACACATGAAAGAAAACTTTCCTTTAAATTGGATCCCCCACGCTTATTTTTTGTGAAAGCATCACAAAAAATCGAACTCTGATTTCCAAAAGAAAAAATGAATGACATCATTTTACAGTTTGCTGTAATAGTCTAGAGTGTTTGGAGAAAAGGTACACCTGCAAAATCTAGTTTTTTGTTTCTCTCACCTCTCCTTTTTTAAAAAATTTTAATTTCAATTTTTATATCTTTTAGTTGGACACAATTCCTTTATTTGTTTTATTTATTTTTTTATGTGGTTCTAAGGATCAATCCAGTGCCTCACATGTGCTAGGCAAGTGCTAGGCAAGTGCTCTCTACCACTGTGCCACAGCCCCAGCCCCAGCCCCCCTCTCACCCTTCTTATTCTCTCACTTGAGAAATATTTCTTTCCCTAAAAAGATCAGTCACAAATTGCTCTACTTTCCATGATTATGTTTTCTCAGTTTTGATAATTTAAAAATAGATTTAAAGCTAAATCTTTAGTTTCCTGGAAAATCCTTGTTTAAAAAAAAAAAAGAAAGAAAGAAAGATTTCCTGAATATCCAGTTTCTTTTTTGCTTCACTCTGGAGAACTCTGTTGACAGAATAGCACTGATAATGCTTTCGGGCTTTAGGAACTGTGCATATTACTTACATGTGTGTCGTCTTTGGGAACCCCTCCTCATATGCTTTCAATTTGAGGAGGGGGGAAAAAGAGAACTCTGTGGCCTAATTATACATATCAATTTTGGGGTGGTTTTATGCAACAACGAGGAGATCATATTTTGTTCTTTCTGGAGCCAGAATGAACAGAGGGCTAAAATATCCATTCATTGCCCCTCTTTGCAGTGGAGAGAGAGAAATGGGACTACTCCTGCTTCTTCTTGTCCTCCCTCTTCTCCTCTTTCATCCTTTTTCTTCCTTATCTTTCTCCATTTCTTTGAACCTTTTTGGACTGTCCTTACAGTCCCTCATTTCATTGCTGGGAAACTTGTCAAGTTCTCATGTTCCAAAGCTGCTACAGAAATTCAGCATTCCAAATAGAAACTAAAGGAAAGAAAATCATCATTATCGAGTCATTCCTTTGTTTATTTCCCTGTAAGTTACATCCTGCTCTTCTCCCATGAATTTAGCCCTTTAGTCTATCCTTCAGGGTTTTCATTTTAAGTGGCAAAGATCTGGAGTCCTGTTACATTCTGCCACTGATTGGATACCCTTAGTTGGGTGAGACTTGGCATTGCAGTAGGGAGGAAGCTCTCTGTTGTAATCCCCCTCATTCTTAGCATTTTTAGGAACTAGGAGAAGAAAGGGCATCTAGACGAGCATGGTGCCATGCACGTGTAATTTCAGCAATTTTGGAGGCTGAAGCAGAAGGATTGCAAGTTCAAAGCCAGCCTCAGTAACTTAGTGAGGTCCTGTGCAACTTAGTGAGACCCTGTCTCAAAATATAAAAATAAAAAGGGCTGAGGACGTGGCTCAGTGTTAAAGCACCCCAGGTTCAATCCCTAGTATAACAGAAACGGGGGTGTGTGCATCTAAACTTTCCTTTCATTTCTGTGCTTCCAAGTCCTCCAGGTTTACCTCTCTCTCCACGTCAGCTGCTCCCCGCCCCTTCATCCAAATGACCTCCATGACTAATGTGGCCTGAGGTGCTCATCCTCCTGTGAGTCCAGATGAGAGCTGTGTTTGAGCAATGAACTAACTGCTAAGGACAATATGCAATAAAAATTCCTTGGCTTCTGGCCCAGGGGTCTCTGTTTTAAAAATACACTTTCTGAGTTTCCTACATAACTCACCTATCATGGACCTGATTCTGGGACCTGAGAGTTGAGTGTGCTCCTGCCTCCTTCTAAAATTTCAGTCCTGCCACTCCTTTGCCTAAGACTAAGTAATTCACTAAGGTATGAAAAAGGAAAGTCCCTTCTACTCCTAGAGCGTGATGAATTCTGGGAAGAAGACACTCCTGACTAGGGAAATCTCTGGTGGTGGAATTTTAAGCTGTGTTGCCAAGTAAAGTGAAAACCCTCAGGCATGGTGGAGGCAGGGGGATATAGTGTGAATTCTTCCTCTCTGTGTGTTAGATCCTTTTCTTTATCTGGCTCTTGCCCTCCTTCACTTTGGAACTGCTGGAATATTTTAAAGCACCTAGAATCCCATAATAAGAGTGCCGGAGTCCCGTTCTGGAGTGAACCTCCCATAGCCTCTGACCGAGTGCTCAGTGATTTGTGGGCATCACCCAGGATTCTGGCGTGGCTCAGCCTTTCTTTGCTCTATGGAATACATTTGACTTGTTTCTAGCAGCTG
Source organism: Callospermophilus lateralis (assembly GCF_048772815.1). Lineage (NCBI taxonomy): Eukaryota > Metazoa > Chordata > Mammalia > Rodentia > Sciuridae > Callospermophilus > Callospermophilus lateralis. The sequence continues at coordinate 71,877,451 of NC_135316.1, forward strand.
CCAATGTCGGTTTGAATGCTTGAAATTACTGAGTGTTTACTGTGCCACTGGGTGGGGATTTTAAGCTAAGTATAATGTTCCATCTTGTTAGCAGAGCTACACAGGACTTAAAAAGCAGTGGAATAAAGCCTCATCAAATCCGAATTATAGGGCCCATTGGAAAAATCCTAAATTAGATAACATTTGATAAAATCCATTTAAAAGAAACATAAACATGTTTATTTTAACTAGTTCTGGGATTATGCCAACCCAGATACATTGAATAGATAAGAATATTCTGTAATTAGCATATTATTCATGTGCTAGCAAGTATTACTTGAAAACAGTTTAAAGTTGAAACACAAACATATCCTGTGTGACATGGCTTGCATGATTCTTTTGCTGGAAAAAAAAGGGGAGGGGGATTTTTTAAACAATAGACATTGTAAATATCAAGTGTTTTCAGCTCTTACCAGAACTAACAACAATTACAGAGATCCCAGTGAAAGATTTTTTCCCATTTAATGAAATTCTGGGTATACATACTATGTATTCCTAATACACGACTTATTTTTGATTATGCTAAGTGATGTTTTTTCCCACTAAAAAGAAAATTAAGTTGAGAATGTTTAGCCATTTGATTAGGTTGTTTTCTGAAAAAAATTTTTTTTTTCTATTCTTTTAGAACTAGTAGATCTTCCCTTGGTAAAATTTGACTTTTCCTGCAACAAAGTGCTGGTGATTCCCATCTGCTTTAGAGAGATGAAGCAGTTGCAAGTGTTGCTGCTTGAGAACAATCCCCTGCAGTCCCCGCCAGCTCAGGTGAGCCACTTCCATTATCTGCTGAATAATACTGTATCAGATGTGATCAGAAGCAAGTGCCAAATCTGAAAAGATGAAACCCTAGGTGAATCAGACTATGCTAAGTTGCCTTCTGCGGAATCCAATCTGTTTACCTGCATTTGACTCACTATTTTGACTGTTCCAGCTCCAGAATTATGTATTTGATTTTTGTCACGTATACATACCTTACAAACTTTTTCATGGAGCAGGTGATTTACAAAAGGGGTACTATGCTCCTCATTTGAATCATAGCTGCAAAATGAAGTTTAAACATCTTAAAAACGGATTATTGATTGTTTAGAGATAGGGCTCAAGCTCAGATATAAGCATAAGAACAATAAGAAGTAGAAGTTCTTTCGGATGTAAATGTGTAAATGTTTTCATGTTTAGTCATTTTTCAAATGACTTAAGTTCTTAAACCTTCAATTATTTATAAACTGTTAATTGCTTCCTTATGGGCTTGAAAATAATTCTGCTTTTATCATCTTTTGTTATTGGAATGCTGCTAGTCCAGTTATCTGTTATACTTATTACGCTATACTTAAATACATCTCTGTTAGAATTTTGTAGTTTAATTTTTTAAAAAGTCAGGAATTTCTTGAGCATGGTTTTTTAGTCAAAGTAGAATTTGTAGAAATGATTCCCCAAATCCTTACATGTTTTGGAAAGGTCCAATTTAGTGTGCATCGTTAGATTGTTACATAAACTGAAATTGTGAAAAGTAAAATATGTGGTTATGTATCTGGTACTTGAAATTTGCTTTGTCATTAAAAATTTAATGTTCTTTATTAATTTCTCTGTAGATTTGCACAAAGGGCAAAGTGCACATATTTAAGTATCTGAGCATACAAGCGTGCCAGATTAAGACAACTGACTCCCTTTATCTCCACACCATGGAGAGGCCTCACTTACACCAGCATATTGAAGACAGGTGAGTCCATGCCTTCACTCAGAAAAACATCTAGGAGGCTTCCCATCTGAATTTAAATTGAGGGCTTTATTGCCTATTGTCATTATTGGTGACCACCATCGAATCCCCATGTTGAGCCTATGCTATTTTAAAATCAGAATAATAAATCTATTTCTTTTAAAAAAAAGGGAAAAAAAATTTGCTTAGGCCAAGCCTGTTCAGGTAACCAACAAAAAATTTATTTGCTTCAACCACCCAATTCTACTTTATAATTCAGAGTTCAGAAACTACTGGAATAAGAAAAATTGAAGCTGTTGAGAATGTTTTGGCATCTCTTAATATCTCAGCTTTCATTTCCTAATCAATAATCAGTCCTTCCTGAGTAGTGTATGGGTACACATAAGTAAGATCTATAATGCCCCTAAATGTGGGCATTTTTTACTTATCAGTCAGGTAAGCTCAGACATGCCCTTTTAACAATTACTGATTTTTCAGTGTGCCTTCTGAACTTTGTTAAGAAGAACACAGGCTTTTTAAAAATTGTTTCTCAGAAAAGCAATGTGTAGTTTTTTGCCACTTCCTGTTTCAAATGGAAGTGTTGGGATCCTTTCACATGTCCTTGGGTCATTTATAGCATAAATCAGGCTTTGACCTTCCAAATGACCTTCCAAACAAAATTCCCACAATGAACACACTTGGAGAAATACAAGTCCTTTCAGAGGAGTCTCCATTGCAGAAGTCTTTTCCTCAATTTTTCCTAAACAGGGCAACTTAAAAGACTACCCTAATTGTATTTTCAAGTAATGTTTCAAGTATGTATCCATTATTTTATGTTTGTAAAGATTCTATCAAGTTTATATAATCACCAAATAAAAGTATACAGAATTCTTGAAAACATTTTGTAAGCTAAGAGGTAAAAACAGTTACACAGTTTACTGCTTTTTTATATGCTGGAATAAATAAGAAAATTGGTAACTGTTTCAAAGAATCATGAAGTCTAAGAGTGGGAAAAACTGAACATAAAGAATTTCTCTTGTATTTTTGGGTGGTACAAATCTATGATTTTTGTAGTGTCTTTGTCTTTATAATCTTTAATACTAGGCTGATTTGTTGCCTTATAATAATAATACAAATTTGTATAGGAAAGTAACTATTAGAATATAATTTATATATCTTGGTGTGACTTGTGCTTTTAATTTTTCCTAAATGAATTCAATATTGTTGACATCTATCCCAGCAAGAAGGATTCTGATTCGGGAGTTGGAAGTGATAATGGAGATAAGCGATTATCGGCTACTGAGGTAAAGCTAGTGACCAGACCTTTTTTCTTCTGTGCTATTGGATATATCTGTCCATGTTTGCTAAACTCCTTTCTGGAAAAGGACTTTCAAGCATCTGCATGAGACTATGTGATCATGTTCTGTGAAAGCAATTTGAAATTCTCTAAGGGCTATGCAGATATTAGCCACTCCCACATATTACCTGGAATATTCTTGAATGTTTAATAAATATTTATGAAATGACTAAATGGTATACAAGTATCTATGAAGAACTTTTAAAATATGCTAATTTTTAAGTGAACTTAGGAAAACGTTGTTATATGGATGCATAAATGTGAAGAAGTCAAGTATATGTTGCATTTTAGTAGTTTACTGATAGGGAGTGCATTTATGAGTAGCAGTGTTTGACAACAATAACTGTTTTCCTGAAACAGATTGTGTTCCGTTTAGTTGAATAAAAGTCTGATTAATTTGTAAGCTAAGAGATTTCACAGGCTAAAGTTTCTCTAGTGATTGCAGATCACTGTTCATTAATACATTTATTATCTCATATCCTGTATTACAGCCCCCCTCCCAAGTCTTACGTTAATGTACCATTAAATGGAGCTTCTTCACTGAGAGAATGAGAAGGGATAGATGTGGTCCGGGAAGCTCATCAATACTCTTTCCTTTTTTTTGAGGGAAGTTAGTGAGATTTTATAGTAATTAAGTCCTGAACCATCATGATCCTCTTTGAAGAATTTGTTCCTAATAGGACAGTCACCTCTCTAAGGAGATCACATTTCTGTTGTGTGACTCCAGAGGAGCCTTTCCCCAGTTCTCAGATCTTTGTGGTTTAATAGGTAGCTAAGGTTTTTGGATTTGTTTTCCAAAAAACGCTCTGTAAAGCAGTGTATTAAAAAAAAAAAAAAAAAAGTAAGATTGCTCAACGTTTTTTGAATACAGAACATTTTGAAAGGAAGAAGAGTTAGCAGAAAAAGGAGACCAAGGTTAGTAAAAGAAAATGGCCTACACAAAGCCACATTAATAGTTGACCAGGGTTCCCTGGTGGGGTAGCATACTAAACACATAGCTTTCTAAGTTGCATTTTAATTTATCCCCTTTGGCTTTATTAAAACTCATAAGGCCCCTCAAATGGACCATTGTTATAGAAACTACTCTCCCTATACTTAATTTCTATTAAATTAAAACAGACTCTGCTTTATCCTCTATCTCCCTTCTAAAGCTAATTAAATTCATTAATAAAACATTACTCAAAGATGTTCATTATTCCTCTGTTACTCTTAGCTTAAGTAGGATGCTAATATCATTCTAAGAGGAACCTAAGGATTTATTGTCTTCCCTTTAATTCAATGCATATCTTTGGAATTTTGGTAAATTTTTAAGATAGGGGTGGTGGAGGGAAAAGAGGCTGTAGAAAGGATTATGTTCTGCAGAATAAAATGTATGACTTATCTTTGATGTTTTCTTTTCTCACACTATAGTCTTATTACCTAAGAATGCCTCTAAGAAATTTGTTGGATTGAGAAGTTTTTCATTCTCCTATGGATTGTTCTTTTGTTTCTTTGGCAACTATGTTACCCCCTCCTCCACTAGGATTTCATTGTGGGCCTCAGGAATCACTTCTCATTCCCTTCCTTTAGCTATTATTATTGTCTGATTGTTTTTGCATTTGTCATGAAGAAATTAAAAATCTATTTTTTTAAGAGAAACAAGCAAGAACATGTGGGGTCCTCTAACATTTGTTTGAAGAATGAAGTGTATGCTCACTTCTACCAGTTTCCAAACAATCTGCTCATGTGTCCAAAAGTAAATAGGGACAAACTCTAAAGGTCCTAGCCTCAGGAATTTAGGAGCAGGTCATAATCACCTGAAATGTGTTCTGGGGAGATTTCTGATCCCTGGGACTTAGAAACCTTTTTACTAAAAAGCAACAGAGAAATGGCGACAGGAAAATTAATGAGCCTCCATATTAATTTGTTTTTTTTGTATTGTTGTTGTTGTTGTTTTGTTTTTGTTGGGGGTACTAGGGATTGAACTCAGGAGCACTCAACCACTGATCCACATCCCCTGCCCTAATTTGTATTTTATTTAGAGACAAGGTCTCACTGAGTTGCTTAGCACCTCACTTTTGCTGAGGTTGTCTTTGAACTCACAATCCTCCTGCCTCAGCCTCCTGAACTGCTGGGATTATAGGCTTGTACCACAGCATCCAGCCCATATTTCATTTGTGACAGCTTTTCTGAATAAACCTCATCAACTGCTGTGGGAAAGGGAGGACTAACTCCAATAACTACATTGAAGCTTTGTTCTGAAAATCACCAAACACATGCCCTCTTTTTTTTTTTTTTGTTTTGTTTTGTTCCTTTTTTAGTTACAGTTGGACACAGTACCTTTATTTTATTTATTTATTTTTATGTGGTACTGAGGATTGAACCCAGGGCCTTGCACGTGCTAGGTGAGTGCTCTATATTGACCCACAACCCCAGCCCACATGTTCCTTTTTAATGACTGCCATTGTTTGGCTCTTATATATAGCGCAGCTTCCTCAGCCTGAACCAAGGAGATAAACTGAAGCTTAATGTCACATGTAAAATGTAGGCTGAGTAAATAAGATACTGTCACAGATCTTCACAGCCAGCTTTTTATGGCTAGCCAGGTGAAACTCACATGTAGTTTTGGCAAATTAGCCTTGTGTTCAGGTCTCAGAGTGTAAGTACTATTAAAGTGATTGATTGGACTAAGGCCTAAGTTATATATTATTAGGAATAATTATGAATTACTATAATATTTGGATACTACATAGTCCTTTTTAGTACCCTTAATATGGGTCTTAGTTTAGAAAAAGGTAGGTAGCTGACAAGAGTTCGCTCAGAACATACGTAAGAGAAGTGCATGCGTACCATCAGTGTTAGTGACCCAGCTTCCACAGCAAGACACCATTTTTCCAGCACTCCAGAAATCCCGGCTCATGCACCCACCCTTACCCCAAGAACACCCACTATCCTGAGTTCAAATGCCATGGAGCAGTATTCTGGTTTTCAACTTCCACAGGTAGAATTGTCCTTTGTGTCTGACTTCTCTTATTCAACATAATGTTTGCAAGGATCACAGGATATTGTTTTAATACAGTGTTCTCTTTTTTTTTCCATTGTTAAAACTCACTTGGATGAAACTGTGTGCTGTATCTTTTCAGCCTTCTGATGAAGACACGGTTAGCCTTAATGTGCCAATGTCAAATATCATGGAGGAAGACCAGATCATCAAGGAGGACCCGTGCCATCGCCTTAGCCCCAATAAAGGTCTGAGGGAGAGTGCTTGTTTTCAAGTTTCTAAGGTTATGCTTAAAATAACACATGTACAAATGTGGCAGTGATAATAGTTAATGTTTATTGCACATTTCCCCTGATTCAGGCATTGTGTTCATCTGGAAAGGAGATCTTTAAAATTCAGAGTGCTGAGATGGATATTCTACTCATCTCCATTTTATACAGGAGAGAGCCAAGTGTCAGAGAGTTTGAGTAACTTGCCGGTACCCCTTTCTACAGTAAATAGTAGAATTATTCACATCATGAAGATTTACAAAAGATTCTTTAAATCCATTTTAGGAAAGAAAATTTGGGGATGGTAGATATATTAGTTAGGACAACCCTAGCTACTGTCACACACATAAAATCCCCCAATCTCAGTGATTTAACACAATCCAAATTAAGTCCAAATGGGAGTTAGTGAGTTAGTGATGTACAAGCAACTCCACTCCCAAGCACTGATTCAAGGACTCATTCTTTTGTCCTGTGACTCTCTTTTGTTGATACAGGACTAAGATTCCATGTTCCTCTGTTTTAAACCAGAAGGGAAAGAATATGGAGCTTAGCTGGCAGGGGTTTGTTGCTAGTAATGGGCGTGGGAGGGTGTCTATTACTCACTTACAAGCTAGACTTCAGCTCACAGCCACATCTAACTCCACATGAGGGTAGCTAGTGTAGTTCAGGAACTTTCTTGACTTTGGACAAGACTGTTGACTCTAATTTTCTCCCCTGTAGATGAGGCAATTTGATTAGGTAACTGCTGAACTTCATAGCTCCCAAATTGGTCTTCTTCTTCTTTTGGTACTGGAGATTGAACCTGGGGGTGCTTTAACACTGAACCACATCCTCAGCCCTTCTTATTTTTAATTTTGGTACACGGTCTTGCTAAGTTGTTCAGGGCCTCACTAAATTTCTGAGGCTGGCCTTGAACTTGGGATCTTCTTGCCTCAGCCTCCCAAGTTGCTGGGATTAGAGGTGTGCATCACCATGCCCAGCTCTGTTGTTGTTTAATAATCATAAAATGATCACTAAACATGGAGGCCTTGCAAACCTTCAAAATCCTTGTAACTAATTTCATATCAAGTTACATTATTGTGATGACTGTTACCCAATGTCTTTTAGGGAAAATACTAAAGTTTGATGTTTTCTGATTTGTGGCACAAAGGGTTTCATGATGCAGGAATAATAAAGAACAAGGTTAATATACAGATTGTCTCTGTGATAGTTTAAGCATGCTCACATTGATAATGAGAGAGTTGTTTAAAGCTACTCAAATTTTGATGTTTGCTTCTACTACTTGGATTTAGGTTTTTAAGTTCAGCACTTAAGGTTAGCATTACACGTAATGAGACTAGCATTAAACTTATGATTGGAACCATACATTGTCCAAAAATAGAACTGTTTCCTTGCCTAATAACTACCATTGTATTAATGAAGGCAAAACTGTGACATTATGCAAAACGGGAGGGTATTTTAGGCAGAATTTTCAAATTAAAGGATTAAGAAATCTGCTATTACGGAGCCCCTCTTCCAACCTGTTCTGGGTGAGGGTATCTTGCTGGCTATGTGAGTGCTTGAAGGAGAATCCTTTTTAGTCTTCAGATTGGTCAGAAGAGTTCCTCATACTGTTTCGTTTGCTTCTCCCTCATCCCTTGGAACATGTTCCTCTTGGTTGTGCCCCACCTAAACATGCCTGTACCCCCTGTGGGGCTTTTTTGCAGTCATTTCTGTTTGTTAGGATTGGCGGCTCTTGTCTAGTCCTGTCCCACAGTCTTCCTTGAGATTATCTGCTTCCTAAGGACAGAGTCATATTTGACTGATTCTTGTAAGCCCCCAAGTGTATTGCATAATACCTGCCAGTTAGCAGCTGCTAATTAAATATTTGTTGAACCTGGAATTTGAAACAATTACTCAAAAGAGGACACAGAGGCCCTATTTTATAATTTGTTTTTTCAATTTCTTAAAAGAGTAAGAGGAAATTTTGTTTCTCTCATGATGAACCAAGCCACAAAGAGGTCTTGACTTTGTAAATTCAGTTGGAGACTTTCTTTTAATTTTCTTCCTCTCCCATTTTTTAAAAATTCTTTTCCTCAGATTCTATAGGGAAAAGAAAATCTGGGTCATTCCTATACTTCCATAATAGCTAAGAGAGGAGGTGAAAACAATTAGATGATGTATTTGAGGATCGCTGTGCTTTATGCTTCTGTCACGAAATCATGCTTTCTTCCTTTCTCTGTGTTTCCCTAATAGGGGAATTTCATCAGGAATTTCCACCAGAGCCTTCCCTTTTGGGGGACAACAACTCAGGAAAACAAAGAGACCAGTTTGCTGATGGGGCAGATGTTCTTCATTCGGGATTTATGAACTATATTAAGGTAAGGTTTTGAGGATCAATTAATTTTTCTTACTCGCATTCTTCTATTGGGCACTTCAGAACTTAAGTTCAGGGTTTCCAATCCATCACCTTCAAAGTCCCACTTGCTGTGGCCTGCCTGGAGCCTCCAGCACATCTTTTCAAAGCTCAGTGTGTCTATTTTTTGACATTCAGAACTGCTTTTCGCCAGGTATGTCTCTGAGTTTACCTGCTTATGCATATGGATTTTGTGTTGTTTTGGTTTGTTTTCAGAAATTGCTCAGTTTTTCCACTATTCACTGCATCACAAAAGTTAATCAACTTACCAGAATTGCCATTATCACTCAACTTACCAGAATTGCCATTATCACTCGCTCAGCAAAAGCTGAAACATTTTCATGCTGCTCAGTATGTTCTAGATGAGTACTTAGCTTGACATACAGAGGGAGTATCCCTTATCTAGAGTGCTTGGGACTAGAAGTGTTTCAGATATTGGAGGTTTTCAGATTTGGAAGTATTTGCATAGATTTTACTAGTTGAACATCCCTAATCCCCAAATCTGAAATCCAAAGTTTTATTAACAAAAATTTTCAGATTTGGGAACTTTAAAAGGTTTCAGACTTCAGTCAGGCGTGGTGGCACATACCTGTAATCCCAGTGACTTGGGAGGCTGAGGCAGGAGGACTACAGTTTCAAAGCCAGCTTGAGCAGCGTAGCAGGTGAGACTCCAAGCAACTTAGACCCTGTCTCAAAATAATAAAAAGGGCTGGGGATGTAGCTCAGTGGTAAAGTGCCCCTGGGTTTAATCCCCAGTACCCGCCCCCACCGCCAAAAAAAGGGAAAGATTAAATTCAGACTTCCAAGCATTTTGGATTTCAGATTTTTGGATCAAGGATGCACAACCTGCTATGTCCTTAGTGTCCAGAGAGAAGTGGAGACTTAAAATCTGGAGGTAACTCTTCCTTTGTGGATAGGTCACTCCAAGGACATGTGTTCCTGAACTTTGTAGTTGCCCTGAAGTGTTGAAAGGGCAGTGAAGTCCCCAAGGAGTCAGGAAGCCCTAATTCTGGTAGAAAAAGGGAGGAGAGAAAAACTAGGCCTGTGCTGATTTGCAGTCAGGCTCAGCTACTTGATGAACTGATTAGATGCCCTGGTATGTTCTGCCCATCCTTTTGGTTCGGGTTGAGGATTCCTGTTTTGGTGAAATAGAGTCACTGTGGCTTGTGAGAGGTGCTGATCTCTGAGTTACTATGCTGAAGCCAAGAATGGAATCTCTAGGTGACCCTCCTCAGACTCTGAGGAGCCTGTTAGCAGGGCTGGACTAGCCTAAACCAGCATCTCTGGGTATCACCCTCGAGGACAGTGGGAGGAGAACTGCTTGAGACCTGTGTGCTGAAGCCATCAAGACAAAAATAATGGACCTGCCATATGTGTGTGGAATATGACCATCAACGATGATTACAAAAGCATAGAGAAGGATAAAGCAGGAAAGCTAACTCTTTACTCTGGGTCTCTACTTTGTCATTAACCTGTCGAGACTCATTTCTGCTTTCCATCTCCACTGACCCATGGGCATTGCTTTGGTTGAGCCTCATTGTTTCTTAAGTTAATGGCTGTAAGAGCCCCCTCCCATCTGCACCACCTTGTGTGCAGTGTGCGTGCAACACACACACACACACACACACACACACACACACCCCACGTTCTGCCACCAAACCTTTACTTGAAATACAAATCTCATCACATCACTGACAGGCCAGTGTTTCTCACAAGACTCTTCCTGATTTCACCACTGTCTATCAGCTCTATGGGAGAATTCAATCAGGAAAACATAGAAAATTAGAGGGCTTTTTCCCCTTCATTTCCCCTAAAGATGGAAATTTTGAAAAATATATTTCAAAGATGCTTAAATTTAAAGTTTTTTGTTTGTTTGTTTTTTGTGTTGGAGTTTGAACCCAGGGGTGCTTGGACTGCATCCCAATCCCAGCCCTTTTTATTTATGTATTTTGAGACAAGGTCTTAGTAAATAAGGCTAGACTTGAACTTGAAATCCTCCCATCAGATTACAGTCAGGCCCAATAAATATAAATTTTAAAGGAGATATTGGTTAGTAAAGAAAAACATGCTATTTCAGAAAAATGAAGTTCCCTAGATTCAAAGATTTCAGGAAGCGAATCACCCATGGACAAGTCTGCTCTAGGGACTAGAGCTGGTGGCCAGACATTTTAGCAGTGAGAAGGGATGAGGAAGTCAATTTGGCAAATGTTTCCTGGAAGACCTTTGTTCTGGAAAGTCAAGAGGGGAATGCTAATTATGAAGTAAACCCTAAATTTATAAGGACAAGCAAAAGTCATGTGTTGAAAATCAAGCCATGTCTGGCTTGACTTCCACCACTTTAGCATCTATGAATATGTGCCTGAGGCCACCAAGTGTGCCAGACCACTCAGTACCGGACCAGCAGGAGTTCTGTTTTACATTATCCTGTTTTGTTTACTGAGTTAGCATCTTGTATTTTGTAACTGCACTCGATTTTGATTCTTCATGGTAGTCGATAGTGTGTGACATCACTATGCATATTAAATTTTCCAGTACTGAGCCAGCGCTCTAAGACAAATGCCTGTGAGCCTTTGGTCACATATATGTCATCAATGAATGACCTTATTTTGTGTGTTTCTGTTTCACGACACCACACTTTATACAGTTATTTGTCACTTAGTGATGGAGTTGAGTCTGGAGAAATGCGATATGGAGCAGTTTCATCATTGTAAAAACTGCACAGAGAGTGCTCACAGAAACCAAGGTGGCTCCAGCATTACTAGGTGATATAACCCTGTGGCTCCACTATTATGTAAGTGGTACGTCCTCAACTGAGATGTCATCACGTGGCACATGACAGCCTGTCGCTTGTTCGTCACCGATGAACTCAGGACCCATAGCACTGGAGCGCGTGCTTACCTTGCACCCGTTTGTCCTCTGTGAGGCACATCAAAACCTTTCTTGGGCTCAGAAACACTAGATAGCATTTGGCACAATTTTTAAGCATAAAAATATGAAATTGTGGCATTATATAGACTGTGACAAGCAAACTTGTCTAGATGTGGGAGCTGAAACAAGAATGCAGTGCCCCTGTCCCACCTCAGCAGGAACCTGTGTGTCTTTGGGCTCATCTTTCATCACCCTGCATGTGTCTACAGATGGCTCAGAAGCACCACAAGGAGTACTGGTTTGGGGACTACAAGCAAATAATTTGAGTAGGCAAATTTACAAACAGAATTCACTGTCTAGCCATCCGACTTAGCAAAAGAAGCTCAGTAAAACTGGTTCTGTACTTTGAAAACCATGAGATGTTTTATACTCTCGGCTACTTTTTATCTTGAGACTGAAAACTGGAAGGAAATACTCCTGTCTCCTATAGTTGAAACCAATAGGAAGGACTAGACCATGTTCCCTGGGTCATTCCTGACAGTATATTTTCACCTATGAATTTCTCTGTCATTTGGAGAGCAGCATGGTCATTTATATAGTTAACTTTATTGCACACTGAAAGTAGAGTCAGGGCAGCAGAGGCCTGTGTGTTGTTGATCCAGAGGCCACATTGAGGGGCTGGCCTCCTCCTCAGGGCCAGCGTCATCTTCATGACATAGCTGAAGACTCTGCTGCTCCTGCATTAGTTAAGGATATGCCCCAGCCCTTGCCACTCTGGGGCAGCTTCTGTTCTTGCATGGACCTGGTTAAAGCAGCGTTTTCTCTGTGTCAGAGGCAAAAGTGCAAAGAAGGGAGGCCCCCAGGGTCAGTTAGCTCAGCATTTGCTTCTCCTGGGGTCTGTTCCGGAAACATTGCAGGGGGTGGGCTTCGGTGCAGAGAGGACATTCTTTGAGTGAGATCTGGATAATGTGCACATGAAAATTATTGGGCTATTGGATATCTCTGAGGCATTTTTCTGTCGTTAAGTACTTCTACCTTTTTTTCCCCAAAACACATACACAGGGAGAGGCACACTCCCAGGCTTGCACACACCCCCTTTGTCTCCTCTCACAAACACATGGATGCACATTCATATGTGACTCAGGAACTCAAGGAGGCATCTGTCAACACAAGGAGGTGCTAAAAGAGCAACAAGGAACCAGATTCAGCTTTATTGTTTTTATTCTTGTTTTAATCCTCTTTTGGTGAGCAGGGGGTTACCGGGAATTGAACCCAGGGGCACTTGGCCACTGAGCCACATCCCCAGCCCTATTTTGTTTTTCACTTAGAAACAGGGTCTATCTCGCCTATTGCTGACGCTGGCTTTGAACTCTCGATCCTCCTGCCTCAGTCTTCCCAGCTACTGGGATTGATTACAGGCTAATTATCTCATTTTAAATTAGTACAAAATACATGTAACATAAAATTATCATCTTAGCTGTTTTGTCACCATATAATTCAGGGTGTGTTAAGTACATTCACCATCTCCAGGACTCTCCTCATCTTGGAAAACTGAAATCTGGTGCCTGTTGAATAGCTCCCTCTTCCCTTTTCCCCTGGCCCCTGGAACCACTATTTTACTTTTATTTGGAGGAATTTGACTCTTTAGGTACCTCACATGAATGGGACCATACAGTACTGTCCACCTGTGATGGGCTTATTTCACTTAGCATAGTGTCCACGTGTACAACAAATACGAGAATTTCCTTGTTTTTAAGGCTGAATAACCCTGCACATGTATCCATCATATTTTGTTTATCCATTCATCCATTGATGTACACTTGGCTTGTTTCTACCTTTTGACTATTGTGAATAACGCTGCCATGGATATGGGCTGGGAGCAGGCTTTAACTCTTCACTGAACAACCAGTGGTTCTCAGAAACCCATGTGTTCTGTCTACAGGACAGGGCAGAAGACTGTGAAGAGCTGTTACGGATAGAAGAGGATGCCCACTGGCAGACAGAGGGAATGTGAGTGCCAGAGACCCAGTTATGGGCCACCATCCTTTCAAATACACTGGCAACCCTGTCCTGGTAGAATTTTGACATGCTTTTCTTTGGGTGATATTGATTAAGAAATTCCCAATTTCCCTCTGCCTGATGTTTGTCACAAATATTGCACAATAGTGTGTCTTAGACTGTTTTGTGCCACTATAACAGAATGCCACAGACTGAGTAATTTATGAACAATGGAAGTTTATTTGGTTGACAGTTCTGGAGACTGAGAAATCCAAGATGGAAGGGGCCTGCATCTGGTGAGGAACTTCTGTGGCATCATAACGTGGCAAAAGACATCATGTAGCAAGAGCATGAGCGAGAACCCACTTCTGAGGGTAGAGCCCTCACGACCTGATCCTCATCGAGGCCTCAACGCTGTCGTCTTATAGATTACGTTTTCAACATGTGAACTTGGGTGGACAAGTTCAAACCACAGCACAAAGTTGGACCTCTTTGTTGGCCTTGAAGTTTATCTGATTTGAGGCTCTGGATAGAAATGTAATTCAGAGAATTAGCTAGAATGTCTAGAATGGAGATTGCCATTTGCTTTCCTTTACCTGAAGAAGCCAACAGTTGGACCTCAGGTGAACTACGGGGTCTTCTGGTTTGGGGAGAGCATATACCTCTAAAGTCCTGGTCCCAAATCTGATAACTGTCATAGCTTATGTTCACTAAACACTACATGCCAGGCACTGTCCTAAATACTTAACAGGTTCACAATTCATTTGGTCTTCACAAGTAATCCTATGAAGATAAGAATTTTTTGAAGATTGTCATAATATCTTTATCTATTTTATTTATTTTTATGTGGTGCTGAGGATCAAACCCAGTGCCTCACACATGTGAGGCAAGCACTCTACTTCTGAGCTATAACCCCAGCCCTGAAGATGAGTTCTTTTGTCCCCTGTTTCAAAGATGATAAAACTGGGGCCCAGAGAAACTGATTTTTGTACTTCCAAGGTCACAGAGGGCCACCATTAACCCCGAGCAGTCTAACACTAGATGAATATCCCCTCCAGTTTCTTATTTATAAAATATTTATTTAGCAAAATTTATAAGCGAGGAAGTGAGTGATTTTTTTAAGTCGTAGATGGACACCAGTCTTTGTTTACTTTTATGTGGTGCTAAGGATCAAACCCAGTGCCTCAGGCCTGCAAGGCAAGTGCTCCACCCCTGAGCCACAATCGCAGCCCTCAGATGAGTGATCTTATCAGATGAACCATTTCTGAGGAATTTGAGTTGGGACCATGTGACATAGATTAGAGTTTTGGTTCTCAAGATTTTGTTTTCCATGATCTGGGTTGTGGATCTGAGCCTTCCACTGAACCTTGTGATTATAGAATCTTAGACTCACAGGGAAAATGAGATAAAGCTTTAGAAACTCTGTTCTCAAACTCACATCTGCTGTTCACAATGCTGCTTACAAGTCAGGATCATCTGTAGAGCTTTATAAAATGACCAACCCTATTTGGGGTCAGACCTACTTGAGAGTATCTGGACTGGCCTGTTGTTTTAAGCCACACAGATGATTTTGCTGCACATAAAGCCTGGGTTGAGAACCACTCTCCTATACCATGCAATGTGAAGCCCACACTGTATGAAAGAACAAAATTGAGCCCAGCTGGTTTAACTGGTGTTCAGAGTCTTGAGGTAGTACAGACGGTGCAGAGGAAACCCCATGGAACCCAGGAAAGCACACTGTGAGCCCCACCCATCTTGTCTATTGCCTGATTGTGCAGTGGGGGACCAGGGGCTTCAAGCTGAGCTGAACTGAGCTTTCCCCACCCAGTGGCTCTCTGGCACCCTGCCCTCCAGGGTACTGACATATCTTCATTGTAATATTGAATCTGTCAAAATCATTTCCGTCTGTTAGATTTTTATAAGTTTACTTTTAAGTTTACTCATGTTTTAGTGATCAAGTTTTCATGCTTCGTACTTGGTTTTATGTTACAGAATAAGTTCATCCAAAGATCAGGACGTGGATATAGCAATGATTGAGCAGCTGAGAGAAGCAGTAGATTTGCTGCAGGATCCCAATGGGTATGCTTGTCTTCCTTTAACCCAGGTTTCCTGTATAGATATTGCCTACCAATCTAATGAGTACCTTATTTCAATTTTTAAAATACTTATATACACATTTTGGTACCAGTGTAACCACTGATGAAGTAAAAGTCATTTTAATCACCAGTTTCCCACGATTCAAAAGTGAAAGAGTCAGAATTTTGCAGAGATGGTGATCAATTTTCTATTTTAGCACTTAATGGAATTCATTCACCTCTCATGAAATCCACATGGGATTTTTGGTACAATACTTAGAAAACAGAAATATGGCAAAAGAACGTAAAACTTTTTTTTGTGTGTGTGTAAAGATTTTTTTTTAAGAACATAAAACTTAAGCCACTGATTTACAGAAATACAAGGAAATTTTTTCTAGAATGAAGATTAAATAAATAAACCTTATTATTTTTATTTCTGATAGTGCCAAAATACAAGTAACATATATACAATAATATATATAATATAATCTTTAGAAATCTAAAGATTTGGATTTCTGAATTTGAGTTGGCCTTTGTCGATAGCGAACACTATATGCAGTGGGTATTTTTTGTTTGTTTCTTAGGTAAGGATAATGGAATTCCCATGGACAAAATATTTTTCAGTAAGATAATATCAGGTATCAGATAATAACCACAAGACCACTAGAGAAATAGACCCAAAACTTGTCTGTTGTGAAATGTCCAGGAGTCCTGGGAATTAGGTGAAGATGGTGTGGTCTTATAATATGGTGAACTTGGGAATCACACCCCAGCACTCTTATCTGGGTTCTGGGAATTTATAATAAAGGTGGTTAGTGAATGCAGAGTGCTTTCAAGAATATTCCCAACAATATCATCTGGCATTTGAAAGAATGATGGCAGGTCAGGTTGAGTTTGACTGGAAATCTTTAGCAATTGATTTGAAAAACACTTCCATTCTGCAGACACTCACTGAGTGTTTAGAAGATGATTTATGGTGTGTACCTTGGGGGATATAAAGATGAACAAGACCCAGCTCTTTCCTTCCAGGCATTTCTAGTGTTTTTTTTCGCTTTAGAAGTTTGGATTGATTAATATATAACCCCAAAGCAAAACAGAAGAGCCCACATGGGTGACATAGTAGTGGCATGGGATGCAGGGCTGGAACCATAGTGAGACATGGGTGCCCTGAGGAAGGGGCTCCGAGTTCTGGGACTTAGTCTCCTGCTCTGATGAGGAGTGGGTTGAACCGAGGAGGTCCGACTCTTCCACAGTTCTGAAATGTCTGGAGCCACAAGTTGTGCCAATGTGGATGGGATGGTGGGTGTAGCTGCACTCTGGAAGAGCCTGGAGGAATGTTCCTGGTCACACGTGGTTTGCATCTTTATCGAGTGCTATGTTTAAATCATAAATGTTGAAAAATTTCCTGTGGAGTTCATTTCCTCCCTAAAATAATCCACTACTTTGGTTACTTTAGATTTTGTAATTTATTCTGAAATAACTACTATAAGTCTGATTTTCTAATATTTTTTTTGTAAGCCAGTGTAATCATGTTAAAGTAGGAGTCCTTATTTTGCTTCTGATAAAGAGAGGGGATTCAAGACATGTTTGTTTCTAGATTTTAAAATATTAACAATAAACATGTTTACATACATATTGGGTTTCTCCTTTATCTCACTCACAGATCCAGGGGGTTTTTTTTAGGTCCAGAAACTTAAGTGGAATATGGCTGTCCTGTTTTTCTTTATTTCATTTTCTTCTCTAGGCCTTCTCAGTGTTACTGTGGTAACATTTTCATAGGCATATTTATTATATTATGTTATATTATTATAATTATTATATTATTGAATTATATATGCAAAGATGGCTTTATAATTTTTCTATCGCTTATGGATTTCCTGGCTTCATTGTTCTTTGAAAAAAAGAGCAACTTACCTCTTAAAATTGCGTAATTCAAAAAAACTATACCTGAGACAATTTCAAAAGTAAAAAATGTGTATCAAATTGATTATGATTTCTTTTTCCTTTTTGGGAGTGGGGAGGATGCTGGGGGTCAAACCCAGGCCTCCTGCATGCTAAGCAAGTGCAGTAGGACTGAGCTTCACCACAGTTCTGAATTCTTATTTTATAATTGAGAGGATTAAGTTTATACCACAAAGATCTTCCCACCAGAACCAAATGTTGTTGGCACATATGTTTAATTATAGTACTCTTAGCAACTTCTGTAAATTAATGAAATTCTAGAATAAAACTTTCTACCTATGAAAATTGGGATTTTTATTGGAAATTTCTCTTACATTGTGAATCAGTTGGATTTCAATACCAATAACAGATGGAAAATTATATTTTGACCCCCTGTGGGTTGGGAAATGCCGTACAGTTTTTCATTTTTGTCATAAACCCTTCTTCACTTAATCTTAGATAAACACTGCTTTTCATTATATAAAGTTTTAAACTAAATATGTCCAAGAGAATTTATAACAAGTTTAATAAATATACTGACATTTCTTCCCCCCTACTTTTTAGATTAAGTGCAGATATTACTGAGAGAAGTGTTTTAAATCTATATCCTATGGGATCAGCAGAAGCCTTAGAACTACCAGATTCTGCACTTAAGTATGTTTGCCTTTTTATAACTAAAGATATTTCTCTTTTGACATTGAAGTACTTATGCTTTAAATTCCACCTTATGTCTTCCTTTTTCTTTCCTTGTGCCCACAGTGGTCAAATGCAGCTGGAGACATCCCCAGTGTGTGAGGTAAGACCACAGCACTGAGCAGTGCTCTTTCCAGAATATTCTACCATATTCTGTAAAGATCTGTCCAGGGAAACATTTTTATGAGTGAGACCAATATCCATGTTTGTTCAAGACACATTTTTCAGTGTTTGTATACTTTCCTTCTCTTAATTCTGCTTCTCTGTTATACCTCATCTTCTATTAAAGATGAGAGATGGCTATTTCTCATAGATTCTTTAAATTTTTTTATAAAAAGTTGTACTGAGTCAGGTGTCAACCGCTATGATGCATGGGAAACCTGCTCTTTGTTAGAAACTGGAGCGAGAACCATGCATTGTAGATTTTGGAGCCTAAGAAGAAGACTGGCTAGAAAAGACCTGAAAAGCAAGAGCAATTGAATTTCTGCATGTTAGGAGGATTAGAGATTATTACAAGCTGGATGTGGTGGCACACACCTGTAATCCTACCAACTCAGGAGGTTGAAGCAGGAGGACCACAAATTTGAGGTCAGCCTTGGCAACTTAGACAGACCCTGTCTCAAGATAAAAAATAAAAAGGGGCTGGGAATGTAGCTTAATAATAAAATGCTGCTGAGTTCAATTCCCAGTGCTGAAAGAAAGAAAAAGAAAAAGGAAAACAAAAATCTAAAAGAGAATATTATAAACTGGCGGGGGTGTTTGGGAGCAGGGTGAGGGTAGATTAGGTAGAGTTACAGGGGTTTGAGTGGCTATAGAGAAAGCAGTTTTGACATAAAACTAGAGATGAGCCTAAAAGGTCCCAAAGAAAGATTGTTACCCCAGTTACGGAGAGAGAGGTTTGCATGATGATTTGGGAGTTATGGCCTGTTTAAATCTGTTTTATCCCTCCTTTGTGAATGGGCTTAGGGTGGCTAGTTTAGGTACCAAGATTATATACAAACCAATCTATTCCCCCTGTGGTGTTTACACGTGTATTACCAGTAAAGCTTCATACCCTTTAACTATTAAAAGTTCCTGTGTGCAAAAATATGGAAAAAAGAACTATACAAGAGAGTATGAGAACTATTCCCAGAGTATGGTTTCATTGTTAAATGCAGTGACTTGGAATGATGTGAGCTATAGCCGCGTCCCGAAGACTTGCTAACTCTAGGCTAGCTAATTAACCTCTCTAAACTTAACCTTCATTTTCAGTAAATTGGGATCATAATAATAGCTATTGTAGAGCTTAAATAAGATGATTCAGAACGGCCTCACAATACAGGGCGCCTAAGTGCTGGCTGTTCACCTCCTGCTCTGTTATTGTTATTGGTGTGGTCTCTAGAGGGAGCCGGGTACCACTGCTGCTCTGGGTGGAGGCAGCATTGAACCACTCCAGTAGCAGAGCATTAGGAAGCCTTTCATTAGCAGGCTGTCCTGGATTCATGGCCTCAAGTTTCCATTTGAGATTGATTTGGTTCTCTGCACACTCATGTTTTTTTTTTTATGTTTCTTATTTTGATATGATTTTAACTTTACAAAGGAGTGCATAGATAAATAATAAAATAAAATAATAAATAAATTACAAGGTTCTACAAAATGTTGCAAAAAATTACAATCTTGTACCTAGATTTACTGATTACAGGTTGAACATCCCTAATGTGAAAATCCAAAATCCAGACACTCTAACATCTGAAACTTTTGAGCACCAACATAATGCCACGAGGGGGAAATGCCACCTCTGACCTCATGTAATGAGTTGCAGTCAAAATACAGATACACTAAAAATATTGTATTAAATTACCTCAGGCTAACTGTAGAGAAACATAAATGAGTTTTGTGTTTCGACTGGGGTCCCATCTCAAGATACCTAATTATGTATCTGCAGTTATTCTAAAATCCAAAACACTTCTGGTCTCAATGATTATGGATAAATGATTCTCAACCTATGTTAACATTTTGACACATTTCCTATATTATATATATATTCTATTCCTATATTATATTCTATATTATATTCCTATATATTATTAATTTCCTCTCTTTCTTTCTGCCTACCACCTGCACACACACATTGGTTTGTTTTTTTTTTTTTTGTAAGTTTTATAGATCATTGTCCTTCATTCCTAAACATCTTGGTGTATATCTTCTACGAATATGGATTTTATCTTAGGTAACACATGCCAGTTATCAACTTCATAAATTTACATGGATAACCTATTTTTATCCAATCTGCTATCTACACATGCAATTTTATCAACTGTTCTAAGATGCTTTCAGATCATTTTTTTCCCTATCCAGTATAGGATCTAGTCTAGTAGCAGGTATTGCATTTAGTTTTCAGATATATATATATAATATATATATATATATATTTTTCTGTATGCAATGTTTTTGTAACATATCTTTAATTTTTTATGACCTTCAAAATTTTAAGAACTCAAAATTTCCTCTTTTTAATGGACTGTCCTTCATTTGGTATTTATCTTACATTTCCTCATGATTGGTTTGAGGTTCTGTGTTTTTATTTGGGATGCTGCCCAGGTGATGATGTTTGTCCTTCTCGGAGTATGTTAGGGGCACACAATGTCTATCTGTCCCTCATGGGTAATTTTAATTTGATCATCCAATTGAGGTACAACTCCATTTCTTCACTGTATAATTACTGTTTCATTTTTCTCTTGCAACAAATCACTAGTCTGTGGAGAGAGGTATTTAAAGACCATCTTAGTATCCTGCTACAGACACACTTTTGACACTAGTAAAATAGGTGGCCACTTGTGAGCATGATTTCAGGAGTGTCAGGAAGACCCAAAACTTCTAGTTAGAAGGTAACTCTCCTTCATCTCTGATGGAGAATTGGCTGGTCATTCCAATAATTTTGTCTTTGATTAAAATGTGTATATTGCTGACCAAAAACAGAAGAGGTCTTGCTAGACGCTGGACCATGTTCTTTGTATCTATTATCATTATAGATGCTTCTCAACTTACAGTGGGGTTATACCCAAGAAATGCATGAAGTTGAAATAACTAATGAATACAGTGAAGTTGAAATTATTGCAAGTCAAAAATGCATTTAATATACCTAACCTACTGTAGACATGCTCAGAAAACTTACATTAGCTTGAAATTGGGCAGAATCATCAACACATAGCATATTTTATAATAAACTGTTGAATATCTTAGGTAATATATATTGAATGCTGCCCTGAACCTCAAAAAACAGCCAATTACAGTAGTAATTAAGAATTGCTATTGATATTAAGCATTTGGATGGTTTAGAAAGAAATGTTTTAAATGCCCCATTCCCTTTATTTAAGTCCAAGATAGTTTCAACTTCCTCTTACTGTCTCATCAGCAAAGATGAACTAGATCTTTGCAGTCAGGTTTAGATTTTTGAAGTGGAATTTTACTGCATATATTGATCCTGTCTTTGTTTCCTCCTGTGTCTTTCTCTGTAGCATGGCACAAGCACTTAGCATTTTCACTTGTAGGGGGACCTAGCACAGTATCTAGTAAACAGTGAGTGTTCAGTGAGGGTTTGTGGAAGGGAGGGAAACAGGAAGGGAGAGAGAGGGGAAATAGTAAGAAGTGGCTTTGGAGCCTGGGCACCAAGGTGCATGCCTGTAATCCCAGTGGTTCAGGAGGCTGAGACAGGAAGATGGATTTAAAATCCAGCCTCGGCAAAAGCAAGGCCCTAAGCAACTCAGTGAGACCCTATCTCTAAATAAAATACAAAATAGGGCTGGGATGTGGCTCAGTGGCTGAGTGCCCCTGAGTTTAATCCCCAGTAACCCTCTCCCCTCCAAAAAAGAAGTGGCTTTGGTCTGCAGAACTTCAGCATCCTGCTCATTTGATGTAGAGACCTCTGGATCTTAACTGATGGAGTAGCTGAAACACCCCATCATTTAAGGAAAACTAAATATTGTGTTCCTCTGATGACACATCTTTGTGCTTGTGTACATTGAAACTGATCTGACACTCTTCTGCACGCTTTTAAAGCTTCATGGGTTTTCCTTAAGTTTACCCATGTTTGCCCTCATTACATTATATAGAAAAGCCATGTCCCCTTCAGGAGGGAAATTTGACTTCCAAGTCATGTGTCATTCATTCAAGCAGCTCAGTCACCCCAGCGGGCTTTAATAACCAATTGTTTCTTCCATCAGCTATTAAAGCAGGGGACCCCGAGCTGCAGCCCTACACAAGGCCCATGCCGGGAGCCTGAGGGTCTTTAAGCAAGTCACTGCACTTTTCTCCAGAGTGAATTTTCTGCTCTGGCCAGACAGATTGTGTTAGCATTCTGAACACACAGAAGGAGCCAGGTCCAACCTACCCTGGCAACTATTTGGGCCTGCTCCCTAAAATGTTCTTCAACTTTCAGTCCTAAAGATTTTTTTTTTAAAGAAAGGAACATACCTGTGTCCAGGATTTTAGAGGTACCAGAAAGACACAAAAGTTTTAGGAAAAAAGATAGCTGTACTTAATCTCTATTCAAACTATAATGTTTTGTGGTATTTTAATATGTTTTTCTTCTTTGATTGAATCGGGGAGTTATATTTGGTGTAACATAATTTTATTCCCTGTCTTCCTGGGGCAACTCTCTGTCCTTGACAAACATACCCCCATAAGTTTAAAAAAAGAAGTGGGGATAGCTGGCTCTGGTAGAAAAAGGACATTATGAGAAGAAGGAAAAGAAAAGAAAGTGGTGAATTCTCAAGGGTGGTGACGGTCATGCAGAACTTAACGGTAACCCTCATGTGTGATTTGGTGGTTTTTGCACCACTCTTCCTTCTCATTCAGGGAGAAAGCAGCATCCTGCAGATAGATTGCACTGATTTAACAATATTTGTTGAGTACCCAGCTGGGGTCAGCTTGTTTTGGGGGAGGAGACTGGAATGTGGAAGACAGGAAGTTGCCCTCAGTTTTGAAGAGTTTTAAAAATTGCAAAGGGAGAAGATTTAGATGTTGAAAAAATTCAAAGTAGAACGTGAGATAGTCTGCCATCCTGAGAGTGTTTTTTTATGTTCTTTGAGACTGGGGAAGGGACCAGGAGATTAAGGCCAGGGGAGTGAACTGCACCTTTTGGACTGTTTTGAAATTGCACCTGTAGCCAGGAGACTGTGCTTTGTGTCAGTCGGTAGGGCTGTGTTGAATTCAGTGCCAAGTATGAATTGAATGGAACAGGGAGGCCAAGATTATGGAGTCCTTTGCGTTTGGTGACCTGACTCATTATCTGACCTTGAACATATTTAGAAGATCTACATCAAGTTTGGGTAGCACTGTCCTCCATTCAGGAAGAAATGTAAATCGCCTGTTCATGCATAAATCATACTGAGTAGGATAGGTATTGAGAGGGACAACAGGAACAATTAAAGGAAGGAGTTGCTTATAGAAAGATAAAATGATCAAATTTAAAGTCACTTATTAGCAGTTCAAATAAAGCTTATCAATTGGATAAGTACATTATTGACCTTTTATTCTAAAAATATTTTTCCTTGGATTTATGTAAAAAGTTGGGAATATTTTTAAATAGTACTCTTCAACATGATTAGGGATGGGCATCTTAAATTTAATTTGTTGTCATATATAAAGATGTTTATGTTAGCACCAAATTTTTTCATTAGGGTGTACCAGTGGGGTCTGGATCATCATATAAAGAAGGCAGATCTGGGAAAATAATAAGCTAGAGTGTCCCCTTTGTGGCATCCTGGTCTCTATGTGTCCCTTTCTAGGATTCCATCCTTAGCTACTGTTTATTTCCCTCCATGCTGTCTACCTGTGGACCATCTGGCCATCCTTAGGCATCCCATAAATAATAATGCCCCAACTCCCTTACCCTTCATCTAGCATTCAGCTTTCACCTCCCTGCTATAAGCATGCCATTCTCTAATGGCTACATAGAATAACTTTCTCAAACTGCTCCTGCATTCTCAGTGATGGAAACCACAGCCAATTGTAAACCCCATACACTGCACCAGTGGTTGCCAAGGCAAACTGATATTGAACTTCCTACAAGAGTTTTGCCCAGGTAATTTGGGGTCCAGGCATGCGTAATTATTAAAAGCTCCCAATGTGATTTTCCATATTTTTGAACTATTGCCTTGGACCAACCATTTCTAAAAACCCACAATTAAAATGGGGGTGGTTACCTGGATAGGTGGATAACCAACCTACCAAGGGAAGCCAATGTCCACAGACACTTGGGAATGAGCTCTTTATGCTGGAAAAGCCTTATCTTAAATTATGGATACTTCACATGTATCACAGCTATGGATACAGGTCATAGTAAGTATGACCTCTTTAGCTCTTTAATATACCAGTTAATTCACTGCATGTTTATTGTGTGCTTCTGTGCCAGGAATAGGATGAAAATAAGGCACAGTTCTTGCCTTGTCGGTTTTACAGTCTAATGGAACATACTATGCATTTTTTTCCCTCTTCCTTAAGGTGCAACATGATCTAACATTACAGAGTAATGGGAGCCAGTATTCTCCAAATGAGGTAAGTTTTCTGCAGATCAGTGGAAGCCGAGGTGTTCCATGAAGACTGCATTGGAATACCTGTTTCAGAAATGTGTGATCTGACACTGCAGTTACTGATTTAACTCTGTTTCTGGGAGACACTCATTAGCTCTCACTCATTCTCAATAGCAATGATTGCCTTATTTGGGCCTCTTCATAATTCAAGATTAATCTTTATGAGATACTTTGAAAACCAAATATGGGAACATCTTTGTAGAAAATAATGAAAATCACCCAAATAGGCATCATTTAGAAAGTCTGGTCCTCCCGTGGTGATTCAGCGCGTGGTGCCTTGATCTGCTTCGTGTTATCTGTTTTTCTATCTCATTGTGCCAGGAGAATCTTCCTTAGCTGTGCCCTCCTTGGGGTGTAGGAGTGTACTCACGCATGCACACCCACGACTGTGTTGGAGGAGAAAATGCATTGACAGTTTCACCTGATTATAAAATATATTTATAATGAACAAATAAAAAAAAAACAACAATGGTCATGTAGCAACATTCTATTGATAATGTCACTTAAATCATTTGATTTTTCAGCTAGTACTTGATGTCCCAGTAGCAAACGCAGACAGGAGGTGGTTTTGTAATAATTCTTGATCATAGAAAAGCCATCCATAGTTCTACTTCAGTTTTTTCCCTCATTTTCTTTCCTTCTGACCCCACAGACGAGAGAGGACTCTGCCTCTGGCTCTCCTACCACAAACAGCACAGCTCCATTTGGCCTGAAGCCTCGATCAGGTAAATTAAAACCTCAGTCCCTTCTTAGACTAAATAACTCTGTGGTTTCCCTCTAGCCTTTTAAAGTTTACATGATTATAATGTGAATGTCATCCATTCTGGGGAGTGGGGATTGTGGCATCAGAACCTTGCTTCACTTTGGGAAGGTCAGAGACTGGGGTCATGGTTTTTAATAAATCAGCTATTAAGCTCCTGCTAGGGGCAGTGGTGGCAACATTGAAGCGGGGAAGAAATTTCTGTTGAACTTTTTTTGCCCAAGGAAGATAAAATAAGACCTTTCCCCAGGGGTTCCCTGGTGCTCTGTTGAGTTCCAGAGCAGTCTCTGGTTGAGAAACTGCTTTCTGAGATGCCCTTTGTTGCTTTCTGAGCCTGGGAAGGTTTATATATTTACTCATGTGACAGGCTTGCCTGAGTGATCAGGAGTCAGGGAAAAAAATCTTTTGGAAAGCATTCTGCTCTTTGACCTATTTTATTTTATTTTGTTATTTTTATGTTCACAAAAGCAAATTATAGCAATATGCCAAATAACTATTGATTTTATAAAAGAAGGTTTCTAAACAGAAAAATACATTTTTTTCTGATTTTTTAAAAAAAATTTATTTCAAGCTATGGTGCTGCTATCTTCCTTTTTTCAAGCCCTTCTTTGTTTGTTGATTGATTGATTGATTGATTTTTGATTCTTTTTATATTTAGAATACTCATTACTAATGCTTTTAAGCAAGTGCTAGTAAAGGACTGGAATATTTTTAAGCAAAAGCTGGTAAAGAACTCTTGTGTTCTTGCATTTCCCACTAAAGCCTTTTCCAATAGTAGAGGTTATGCATCTGTCTAGCTTGAAAAAGAACAAACAAAGATGATTCATTAATAAAGGAAATGTTTTTGTTCTTGGAGCAAGTTGATTGATGGGCAACATCTGGCCAGGTGCAATGATTTCCTGGCAATTTAAAAGGGATTTAAGGGAAAAAAAAGCACATTTAGGAAAATGCTCGAATGTGGCAAGAGTCAGTGAGTATTTGATTATTTTTGTTTTTGTTGTGGTGATGATGATGGAACCCAGCCCCTTGTGCATGCTAGGCCATCTTTGTACCACTGAGCTACACCCGACCCTCATGGGTGTTTTGTGAGGAGTCCAATGGCCACCCCCATCACGTGTAGAACTA
This sequence comes from Callospermophilus lateralis, assembly GCF_048772815.1. Lineage (NCBI taxonomy): Eukaryota > Metazoa > Chordata > Mammalia > Rodentia > Sciuridae > Callospermophilus > Callospermophilus lateralis. The sequence continues at coordinate 71,904,213 of NC_135316.1, forward strand.
AGCATAGGTGACTAGATATAGACTGTGCTTCCACTTCCATGTTCTCAGGTGGGTTCTGGGAGGTGTGGGGGTGAGTCTGGGCATACCTCCCCTGTGAAAAGATTATTAGGAGATCTGTCTCCACACACTGAGGACCTCATATTGGATTGTGGACTCAGTTTACACAATTTTAACTTATTTTGTAATCAGGCAAACCAAAACCTGCATAGATGTCCAAAGAGCCATATTCTGTTGATTGAGTCGTCTTGCAATTTAGCTGTAAACTTGTTTCAGTGACTTTTTTCTTATTCCTCCTGCAGAGTCCCACCTAACTTACTGTAGTTACAGGTTACATCATGATTGTATTGTAAAGCATTTCAGATTCTTTGCAGTGGTGAAAAATAAATGAAGTATTTATTTTGAATAGCAGAAAAGAAAGATCATTTCCTCTCCAAGCTTCCAACCTTGGAAAGCTTGACGAACCAGTGTGGAAATTGTTCTAGTTGTTGAAAGCTTTGTGGAGTTTGGTTGCTGTAAATAATTGTTGATTTACCTTCAGGGACATCAGGTGACATATTGGAACTTTATAAAACTGGCAGTATGTATTGAGATTTTAAAATTTTATATAGTAATTTTTAAATGTTACAGTATGCATTTTTCATACTGTATGCAGTAATAATAATCGAAGTAGTAATAATTGGAGATCATATGATTGCAAGAGATAGGAACTGTTTTCGATTGAGTGACTTTTGAAAGCTTTTTATTTTGTAATTCATTATGTGGATTTGTGTGATTTCAGTGGTATAAATAAAAACAAGCTGCTCAAGTGAAGAAGTTGGAATAAGAATAATGACTGTTAAAATAAATTGATTTTTCTTCAAAAGAAACATTTTTTTCTCTTCTGTTTTCCTCTCAAAGGAAGATAGTGCACATACCCCAAAATTTATTCCTAGAACTATGCCCATTAATTTTACTAGCCCTGCTTTATGATTGAATAAAAATTATATGGATACTTCCTAAATATAAATATCCTAAATAAATACATCCTAAATAAGTAAATCCATTACTGTATGGATATTTATTGCAAAAACATCATTGTTGTTATATCATAATATGATGACGTGTTATCATTTCATAAATGACCAACTCAGAAGTTCTCGAAACAATAATTGGCATCTGTTTGTTAGTGTATTGTTAAATAGAGTCTATTGGTATCCAAAATTGGTTTGTTGTTGTTATTTTTTACTGGCCAATATTGAAAACTGTATTGAGAGGTACATCAAGAGGAAGAAATGGGTAGATTCAGCTTTGGGCAAAGTCTTCTAGTAAACTCACAGATGTCTTAGAAGGAAATTCTACATTGCCTTGGGAACAAGTTCCACTCATAGTAAATAGTGATTCTATAATAATTTTATTTCTGATAGATATATTTTTTATATTAAGTTTTGTCCCATTTGGCCAAATTTTTGTGTGTGAATCATGTAATTATTGCTACGATTGTGATTGTTAGTTGTTTAGAGAGCCTTGAAAAAGGTATCTAGTAGGGCATTTGCTTATTAATCTGCTCTTCCTTTCTCCTGAAACAACCCATTAGTACTCTAAGTCTGCGGGCTTGCGGAACTGTTAAATTAGCAATATTAACTGCATGCAAAGTGTATGACCGATGAGTACTAACACTCAGTTTTTATCATTCTTTTTATTCCATGCGCCATCTTTCATTCTCCTCCTATATTGTACATTTGCAAATAAATCCCATGTAAATGAAATCCACTTCATTTCCATACGAAACCTTATGCCATTTGTGAAACGCTGCGGCCCTTTTGGTTTTGCCTGGTCCTTGTGCAACTATACGCGGCCTGGCTCTCGCCCTCCTGCAGACCCAGCCCTCATTCTCCCTCCTATCTCCTTCAACAAACTTACACAGGCACAAACATGGGACAACTCTAGCTACAGTGTTCCTTCTGAAGGAGACAGTGACAATGGTAGGTGGCTTTGTACCTCTTCTTCAATGTTCTCGTGAATAAGTCAGTGAATGTAGTGAACCTCCCTTTATGGGAGCTGGAGAGAGGGTTGCATTCACCTGCATGCTTGATGCAAGGAATCCCAAGCAAGCCAGGGAGCTGAGGTCCAGAAAAGTGCATGCGAATTGTGAATTGTTTTCCAGCAGTTGGTCCAACTGCGGGTTAATTATCTTATGTATCCTGAATTTGGGGAGGATTTTAAAGTACTTTCTTCTCCACCTATTCTGCTTGGGGTTTGGGGTTTGTTTGCAAAGATTTGGGGTTTGCAAATTTGTGTTATCTCTGCTCACTACTGCACCTAATGCTTAGAATTTGACCTTTTATATCTATGCTTACCACATGTGTTTTTAAGGTAATAAAAATGCATCATGGCTAATCCTAGAGCGTTGCACTGGAAACAATGTTAATGTTGAGAAATTTCTAAAAATGAACAGAAATCACTTGCCTTCTTGAGTATTTCATTTGAATTATATTCAAGAATAGGAAGTTGGTCTGGGAATCATGCGTATCGATAGAATACTGAGGCCATCGGGATTAAAGTGACTATCTTAATTTTGTGCCATTAAATCATCTAGGAGAGACAAATAAAATACATATAAGCATTTAGATCTACAGATCACATCGGTCTGAATCTCCATTCTAGTCTAATATTAGTTCAGATCTTATGCGTTTCATTTCAAAATACAAAGTGATAGAAGGAATGTTAAGTGAAATAGCATGATTTCTAGTGAAGCAAGTAAGATGTGAGATCTGATCACTCTGCAAACCCAATGGGGGATATATATTCTGATAGTTCATATTTTTTTAATCTAAGTATGTTATATGTAACACATGGAAAATATGTATTTAAAACACTTACTGTGATTTCTGGTTAAGATTCAAAAATGCTTTTACAACTTCCTTATGTAGAAGGAGAGTGTACACTCTGGCAGTTTAGTTATAAAAGGAATATTAACATTTCATAGATGTCAAAAATTGTTAATTGCAAATGAGCGTGATAAAAAAAATCATGAAATAAAAAGTCCATCCTGATTTAAATTCTGGAAGTTGATGATTACTGAATGGAAACTTTCTAGATAAGCTTTCCTTTACTTAAAAATAATAATAAAAAAAAAAAAAAAACAGAAGGGAGGCATTTTTGTTTTTCAGAAAGCATGGCTATTTATGGGTATGATGTTGTTTCAAAGAAATAAAGTCTAGTAATGTAAGATTGATGTGTGATTTGGTATTTCTTTAGGAATGGTATCTGAAACCAAAAGACTTTATTTTTTAAAGCTGAGAAATAATTAGGAATTTACGTAGCAGTAGAACTTCTGTCCTCACAGATGAAATACCTAAAATCAGAGGCAAGATGAATTGTATGATCCACACTGTTAGGTAGAGGTGCCAGTGTGGCCACACCCAGAGCCCCTAATTCTTTTTCTTTGGCAGTGGGCTACCAGGAACTGAACTCAGGGGCACTCGACCACTGAGCCACATCCCCAGCCCTATTTTGTATTTTATTTAGAGACAGGGTCTCATTGAGTTCCTTAGTGCCTCGCTGAGGCTGCCTTTGAACTTGCCTGCTGCCTCAGCCTTTTAAGCTCCTGGGATCACAGGTGTGAGCTACCGCTCCCAGCTCTGAGCCCCTGATTCTTGAAAGCCTCCTCTCAGGCAAGTCTCCATTCATTCTGTAGATGTTTATTGAAGTACTAAGCCAAGCTGTCTTCTTTTTATTAAAAGTTTTGAGATTTCCGTAGCAAATAGTCATTGAGAAAATCTTTCTCACAACAATCAAAATAACCTTGCCTTCATTATTTGGTATTTTTACTCTGAGTGCAAATTTTAGGGATTTGTGTGTTCCTGTCATACTGTACCACAATAATAATGAAACGATCGTGTTCAGCGTTCATCTGACTCCGTCAATTATGTCAGATGTTTGGGGGTTGCCACCTTTATTTGTAATTGGTCTCTAATATGACGCAGGCAAGAGATGTGAAAGATGCTTTGCAGAATTACTTGTGCAGGTTTCCAGATCTGATCTTTCACATACATCTTCGTTCTCTTTTCGCTCCACTTGGCCTTGTGATTCGAATGTTTCAAATTAAAGAATCTGCACTGTGACACCAATAGATGAGCTACTGCTGCAGGAGGAATAGTTTTTACATTGTTCTTGATGCTTCCTCTTAAGTAGAATATTCTATTCAGCAGCCTTCTCTTGGCATTTCAGAGCTGATTATCACGTCACTTGTGTCCTCATAGTCTCCCTGTAGTAAGCTATCTTAGCCATTGTCAATAAGTGGCATCTTATTGCCAACTCATCCTAACATAATAAAACCTTTAGTTATTAATTTTGGCAAACTTGGAGTTTCTATACCTGTTCACTGCCTTGCTTTATATAAAAATTCCTCCTTTAGTTAAATTCTTGCCAATATTTCACTCCAAATGGATTTCATTTTAAATTTACCATTTTCTCTTCATATATTCTTCGTAGAGAATTTTTTAAAATGAAGATGCCTGGAGTTTGAAGTCCCATAACCCCCAAAATTCTGCCTCCTAAGGGATAATGAAGAAAGTAGGTCTACCCACCTCTGGCTCTAGATGAGCAGCTGTATCTCAATTTGTCCTTAACTGAAAACATACATCTTGCTCTTATGCCCTCTTAGGACTCCATCTTTTTTTCCCCTCCTTTACTTTGTAAAGTTTTAAACTTCTTTTGAAATACTCTTGCTTTTTCATGTGCAACAAATTGATGGGTACTAATTTATACTCATTTAAAATTGATCTTTTAAGTGATCACCTGGGAATGAATGAGCAGACAATTCCCTTGTGGGCCAGTTAACAGACATTCTCCATATTTTTTATGATCATCTTGCACTAAGATATTATTCTCTCCATTCCAGGAATGAGGAAAGAGGATGCAAAGTTTTCCCACAGTTCTCAACTCTGTCTTCATATAAGAATTGCTTTGGCCCCAGACTCAAAGATGCTAATTTACTTGGTGTAGTGTTGAATCTAATCTCTCTTTAAAACAAAACAAAACAAAACAAAACAAAAAACCTATGATTTTTTTAAAACTGGTTTTTCTGTGATATTTGATACAAATAAGTTTGAAATGGCCAAAACCATGAAGAGGACATTTGAGCATTTCAAGGGCAAAGAATATGTCTAATTCACTTTGAGTACAAGAAGGAAATGAATGAATGAGCTGGTTGGATTTCTAACTCATAGGAGCCTAAATCTAAAGCTCATGACATTGTCAAAGTCGATGTATTGCTGCCCTTGAACTTGTTTACCTTAGACATTCCTCTAGTCCAGGTTCTTAACTTCCAAAGAGAAGGTCAGAGCTAAATTTCAAAACCTTATACTTCTGTGAAGAAGAAGTCTCCTCTTGTTAGGTTTAGGTAATAAGGGTTAAAAACATGGACTAATAATCTTTGTACAAAAAGTACATTTCATGTAATAATTAAATGATAAAAGTACAAGCTTTAGAGCAGTGAGCCTTCTTTCTTTGCTTAACTGAAAGACATTCTCACAACAATTAAAGAAATGGTTTCTTATGCACATCCTTAAATATCACTGAGTGCCTACTATATGTTAGGCATGATGCTCATGATGGATAGCTCCAGAAAGCTCTCACAGAACTTTTAGAGTGCATTAGGATTTAGACCTGGAAACTTGAGTTTAGGATATTTTTCAAAAGAGGGAAATTCCGGTGACTGCTTATCAGAACAAGATAATTTCTGGCAAAGATGGTCTTCAAATAGGTTGATCTTGGAATGAGGGGGGTTTTGAACACTTGTTTTATTTATTTGTTTAACAAACATTGCTGCTCAACTCACTATCTTGGGGATCTGGCTGAAGGGTACAAATTGGAAACAAACATATGCTCTTATGTTTTTTACATAATGGAGAGAAATACATTTATTCTGCTATGCAGAAAGTGTTGAATGCCATGAAAGAGATCCAGAGAAAGAATTTTATATGTTCATAAAAGACAGCAATTTAATCTCAACCCAGGGATGAAGATAGTGGAGAGTGAAGGAAAGGTAGAGAAAAACTAGTGAATGGATTTAATACTCTTCATAAGGACACTCATCATTTCCTCCAAGTCCATGATTAGAAATTTATCTCTTCTGCTAAATAAAATTACATATATGAACTGATCTTCTTTTTCATGTTTTAAATATTATCAGTTTGACGTATAATAATTAAACAGTTAAGAAGAACTCATTTTCCCCCCATTGATTGCTTATTTTTTTTCTTATTTATGTTTAAATAGTCAGGGTGGCTATTTGATTTGGTGTAAAAAGCAGGTGCAAATATGGGACTTTTTGCAGGGTGAGTACCAGGGATTGAACCCAGGGGCACTTAACCACTGAGCCACATCCTCAGTCCTTTTTATTTTTTATTTTGAGACAGAGTTTCACTAAGTTGTTGAGGCCTTGCTAAGTTGCTGAGGCTGGCTTAAACTTTCGATCCTCCTGCTTTAGCCTCCTAAGCCACTGATTACAAGTGTGTGCCATCATGCCCAACTTGGGGCTACTTTTTAACATTGTCTTGTAATCTCAAGTTAAATTTAATGATATAGAATTAACCAAAAACAGAATAATTATTACACAGATCAATGCCCTGAAGTCTTGACCCAGACTGGTCACTGGCTGTATTACTTATTTAAGTACTTGAAAGAAGAGTGTGTGTGAGGGCGAGAAGTACCATAAAGAATATAATTAGAGAGGCTGGGGTTGTGGCTCAGCAGTAGAGTGCTCACCTAGCATGTGCAGGGTTCAATCCTCAGCACTACATAAAAATAAATAAATAAACAGATAAATAAATAAATAAATAAAAGGTGTTGTGTCCAACTACAACTAATACACACACACACACACACACACACACACACACACACATATAGAACCATCTTAATGCTTCTAGTAAAATTATTCTGTCAACTTGCAAAAGAAACTGGCAGATTTATTATGAGCCTAAAGAGTTTGCTTTAAAATCTCACATATTCCATGGTAATCGATACACCAACAGTAGTAGTGTAGTCATGATTTCCAATAAGTTTATGCTTATTCAAAGTGTTTGTTTTAAAAACTACAGTTGAAATGTTTTTCTTTTTCATTCCAATTGCTGAAACTTCATAGAGCAAATACCCAAGTGTGCTTGTCTTGCTTTTAAGATGCACAAGAATTTAAAATGAAAAGTAAGGCCAGGAAGTTAAAACCCAGATACTGCATTGTCCTGATCTCACACAGGGGTCCAGTAAGGCAGAGATGTTTGAATTGTGTGCTGCTAAACCAAAGCTCACGGTTCATTTAACTTCCTGATAGTTTCATATTCATAATGAAATCTGCCAGTAAAAACATATTGAAAATATTAAGCATGCTGTATTAGATAAGATTACCCCAGAGAAAAGGCAAAGGAAAACGAAACCTCCAAAGAAAACATTACATTGTTTAAATGGTGTTATGGAGCCCCTTGCTGGCATATGTGAGTATTGCCCAACTCTACCCACAGGGCTTCCTTTTTTTTTTCCTTTCTGCCTCACTAGGGATTGGACCCAAAGCCTTCCTCATTCACACCTTAGGCCTGCATCTAACGTGGAGCTATAGCTTCAGCCTGCATTCCTAGACTTTTTCCTTAAATTTGGTTGACTTCTTCTCAACCAGATGGACATGTGGATTATATCTAGATTTTACATTTTAATATATTTCTCTTTCAGTGGCTATACTTGAGTGGATAGGGTTTTTTTTTCCTGTCACTTGATTTGGTAGATAGGCAAGCTTAATGCATTCTCCACTTTTCTTCATGCTTCTGAATTTCTCAGCCTTTCCCTCCTTCCCCCTTGCTCTGTGAATTTTTCCTTCCTGCCAGCCTGGTTACTCTGTCCTTCTTTTTCTGGTCTTAGCTTTATTTTTTTTAGCAATTAGTCTCACTTCCTGTGGGCTATGGCTTTTGTGGGACTTGGTGTCAGCCCTTCTGTGACATGCCTTTAACTGTCTTTGCCTGTGACTTCCTTGGGTGACTTCCAGCAGAGGTCCAGGCCACAGGCTGACTCCTCCTTGTGGTTCCAAAAGGGGGAAGGCCTCATGCTTGTGAGATCATCCTCTTTTCCTAACTGTGACTCAAGGATTGAAGATGTATCAACTTTCTAACATTCCCTAGAGCATCAGAATACAGATTCAGATATTGTAGAACTGATTTAGGTAAAAAAAAAAAATCCAAAATTAAGATGAAAACGATGAGGTTGGGTGAGCTCAGGATATTTAATTATTGGAGTTGAACTCAGGACCTTTCATTCAATGTATTATATCTGTAAGCCATATTTAATTTTTTAAAAACCTAATACATTGAAATAATATTTAAAATAGCCATGGGAACAGGGCATGGTGGCACATATCTGCAGTCTCAGATGTTTAGGAGGAAGATCTCTGGAGCCCAGGAGTTTGAGGACAACACAGCAAGACCCCACCCATGTCCAAAAAGAAAAAAAAAATAAAGAAGCAAAATTAAAGTAGCCTGTAGAAAATGTTAGTCAGTATAGGATAAAAGTTGCATGCTCTTCTTATTTGGCATTATTTAAATTCTAGTGATTGGATCCGCTGATCAATTGCAGTGTGCCAGTGCAACCTTCTACATATTGATTTCTTCTGTTAATTTCTAACATGGAAATTCTCTGCCCAAAATTTCCTAGAGGACTCTTTTCTACTGTCCTAGTCTGAGAATCTACGGGACAGGACAAGCTGTCAACAGTTTGTTCCCTCTTGTGTACAAGGAAAATTGACAGACTAGAATTAACATCTTTAGGAAGGAAAAAATTAAATATAAGTCTGTTTTAGGCTTTGTATTATTCAAAATTAATTAAAATATTGTTATAATTATTCTTCCACGTGCAGAATATTTTTTACCTTCTTGATTGATCTATAAAAGATGTCATTTTTTTAAAAGTTCATTTAGGGCTTGTGTTTTTGTTACTGTTTTACAGTGCTGGGGATGGAGCCCTGGGCTTTGTGCATGCTAGGCAAGCCCTCCGTCACTGAGCTGTACCCCAGCCCAAGAGACTATATATCTACTTAATTCCTTCCAGAGGAAACATCCTTATTGGTTATTATTCTTGGAGGTTGTAACTTTAAGGATCTAGGCCAATGGTGATCTCTTAAGCTGCCTCTAATCCCATTGGCCTTTCCAAAAGTAGTCTGTGCTCATCTCCAAGGAGCTGGCTTTTTGGATACCGGTCTGCGACATGATAGAAGGCAGAAGTTTTCCACTCCACACTCAAATACGTAATTCTGTGTGTCATCACTTCTTTCTAAACCCAAGCTTTTAAAAATGTTATGTCAAGAAAAACATTAGCCTACATTTATTTTTAGCATGTAAAGCAATTCTAGAGTCTTCTTATTTGAGATAAGTTATTTGAATTTAATGAAAGCATTTTGAGTGTAAATTAAAAGTTAGAATGAAGACAGTGGAAAAATTAGAGAGACAACATCTGTCTGAGAAGTGGCCTGGAATGGTCTCTACAGCCCAAACCCTTCCCTGGATCCAGTTTACATCACCAAATACCATAGCTTCTTAGTTCACTCAACTCTGAGTAATTTAACATATAATCTCCTTTTGATTATTTGAATCAGGCTTTCCCCTGTAAACTTGGAATTTACTTCTGTGCATGGAAAATTAGTTATTTGGGATGAGTAAAGAAATTATTTTATATATATATTATATCGCAACCTGAGCAAGGCAGTGCCTAACAATCTTTTCCCTTTCTGTTATAGTGTTTCTAAGACCTCAGAGAAATTTGGAATCTATAGACCCACAGTTTACAATTCGGAGGAAAATGGAACAGCTGAGAGAAGAGAAAGAGCTGGTGGAGCAACTCCGCGAGGTACCCAAGAAATATTGTATAACTAAATAATAATTTTCAGAACCCAAGCCGCATTTTATATCGAAAAAAAAATCCTAATTTTAAATCTAGCCAGATCACTTACTGACTGTTTGATATTGGGCAAATCACTTAACAATCCTGAGTTTCAATTTTTTTTTTTTTTGTATATTCAATAAGTAGTTGTGATCTCCCCTAGAGGGGTTTCCTGTAAGTAGAAATACTTAATAAATATATATAAATGTAGTATTGTTTTAATTATGGTATACTTTAAAATAACACTCCATTGTTTGTTTGTTTAACGATAATACTCTATGAATTTAAAGATGTTTATAGTTGTCTTCATTTTGTACCCCAAACTGGTCAGAGGCTTTAAATCAATCATGTACTAGGCAAACCATTTGAATTCCTCTGAAAGATGAAGTCTTGCACGGGGTGCCTTTGGGGATTTTAAGCTTGGTGATGGTGGGGACCAGAGCTGTCTGGTGACTTGTTGTAATTTTCCGGTTCCTGATGGGAACTCCATAGATATTTGTGTATCCTCATGGACTTTATGTGTACCTAGGAAGATTGTAGATGGAAGGTGAAATAGCAGTACATGAATCAGTCCCCAAGGGAGAGGAAGTTGGTGTTAGTTATTAAAGGCAGCACTTTATGAGTTGCGGCATAAGTTTATTACATTTGAAGAGAAGTATGACCTAGGAGAGGTTAAGAAGCTTCTTGGAGGATGCGGGTTTTATGTTAAATCTCCTTTCACAAGCAAATGTTTACTGAACACCAGTCTATACCAGGCCATATTCTAGGTCATGTGTATGGAAAGAGCTAAATAAGGCCCTGCTCTAAGGAATCCTGTCATCTTGGGGAAGAGATACTAAATAAGAAGGAAACAAATAAATAGGTAATTTCAGACAGCAGTGAATTCTACAAAGGAGCAATGAATCCTATAAATAAAACCCAAGCCAAGAAAAGTCAACACATTTGTTATTGCAGATAGTATTCCACATATGGGTTAGCAAGCAGTCAAGGGGCAAGAATTTAAAAAAAAAAAAATCACTCTTGGCACCACTTTAAGTCACTGTGTTTGATTTAACAAGCATAAGAGTGTTTGGATGTCACTTGCCCATTGTATTTAGATGTGCTATAAATTTGGAAGGTCAACTTCCTAATATAAGTGAAAATAAGATCAGGAACCTACCATGGGCCTCTCAAAGAGCACTTTCTTATCATTTTATCTTAAACTTGGGTCATATTGATTGTGTGTTTTAATTTAATGATAAGAAATTAGAGACTAAAAGAGGGCCTGAAAATATTAGGTGTCTACACACAGGAGAGTTTGCAAAGAGATTTATACAACTCTGTTATACACACTGTTGCTTTGCAAAATTTTATTTATTGCAAATCACCAAATTAAGCCAACCATTCATAAACAGTTATCCAGTTAAAAGGAGCTTCTGTTGCAAAGCAGAAACTTGTATTCAAGGTCTTAAAATGAATTTCTCTAGTTCTGCTTCCAAGAGGATGGGGTAGACACACCTTTTCCTCTTGCTCCCACTAAGCACATCTGGGTGTGCTCTGAAAGGTTAAGAGAAGATGGGAGACTGGCTGAGGTCCTTGGGACTTGAGAAACAAGTGAGCTCCCGTGGGTTTTCTTTTTGCCTCAGATATCTCAGAGGCAAAGAGCTGAATGAGTTAAAAACTCTAAAAGGCACAGATTTTGGAAGAAAAAGAAAAAGCCCCAACAAAAGCCTACTTCCCCTAGCCAATCAGGAAATGGGCAATCTAGCAGCACAGAAAACCTTTAGACCCTAAATTTGCTGACAGCTAAACCCCGGAGGGAAGAAATCATGGACTCCTGCCCTTCTGGGCTGGTGAGAGAGAAGGCAGTGGGCAACCCGATCCCTGCTGCTAGTAAGGAGCCTCCTTGTTCCCACAGTGCCAGCAGAGACCACCCGGGAGTCTGGGTTTCCACCCTTCCCCACCCCCTGGCCAACTGAGACCAAAGAGAAAACCTGGATTTCCATATTCACCTGGCAGTAACTAGACTAGAAGGTTCCCCCTTCTGCGAGGGCAGCTTTCAAAAAACAACCCGAGGTTTGAATAGGATTCAGATTCACATAACATAGTATGTGAATATATTTCAGGTTTCAACTGAAAACCACTCACCCCACCAAGGAACAGGAAGATACCAAAGTGAACACAGATGACAGCACTGATCTGGCAGAGATGTTGAAATTGGCAAATACATATTTTTAAAAAATATTTTTTAAGCTGGGTGCAGTGGTGCACACCTGTAATCCCAGCAGCTCAGTAGGCTGAGGCAGGAGGGTCATGAGTTCAAAGCCAGACTCAGCAAAAGCAAGGTGCTGACAACTCAATGAGACCCTGTCTCTAAATAAAATTCAAAATAGGACTGGGGATATGGCTCAGTAGTTGAGTGCCCCTGAATTTAATCCCAGTACCCGCCCCCCAAAAAAGTTTGGTTTTTTTGTAGATGGACATAATACCTTCATTTCATTTATCTGTGGTGCTGAGGATTGAACCCAGTGCCTCACACATTCTAGGCAAGTGCTTGTACCCCTGAGCCACAACCCCAGTTCACCTGGCAAATATTTTAAAGTACATATGATAAAAATACTTCTTTAGCAATGATGAATATAATTGCAGGAAAGGAAAAAATTGTGTCTTCAGCAAAGAACTAGAAAATCTTGGTGAAAAAGTAAAAGATATAAAGAACAACTGTTTTTTTTGTTTGTTTGTTTTTTGAAAAACGACAATAATTGATGTCTCAACTGAAACATTGTCTAAGAGCAAGTCAATCCTGAATCCCTCTTCCACCCGCTGCAGATGATCTGAACCACTCCCGGGTTTGATTCTGATTTATCGCTTCATTCTGTGTTTGTGTTTTCATAGCTAAGGCCAAGGAACTTTGAACTCAAGAAGTGATCTCATTGTTCCTGTCATTTCAATCAGAAATTTTGGACCCAACTAAATTCTATTTTTATGCCAAGAGATTGATTATATTGTTTGAAAATATTTAAATAAGGTCAGCATTTTCCAGGTGTTCTTAATCCTTGTCTGCATTAAGAAATTGGGGATTTGGTTCATGAATACTTGTCCCTGTATTTTACCCTCAGTGGCCTCAGTGTCCATAGTAATTGGCTCCCTTCTGATTCCCCCACAGAGCATCGAGATGCGGCTCAAGGTCACACTGCACGAAGACCTGGGCGCGGCCCTCATGGATGGCGTTGTCCTCTGCCACCTGGTCAATCACATTCGCCCACGGTCTGTCGCGAGCATCCATGTCCCCTCACCGGCGGTTGTAAGTACCACTGACTGACATAAGCAGACTCTTTAGACGGTATTTCTGGTTAAGGATGCCAGAGGGATCCCTGGGACCCCACTCACATCCTTTCTGTTGGGCCCCAGACAACTAGAAGCCCAGAACAAAGGAATGGGTCTGAGTGAAGTGGCATTTCACTAGGAAGGGATGACATTGAAAAGTAAACATGTAAATGGCAAGGAAAAACAAACTTTATTTCAGACATCAAGTTTAAAGAAATTACTGCTCATGGTGCTAACTTCAATACTAGAAGAATGTAAAGATTCATTTCTCACACAGCCTTATTCCAACGGCGAGGGTCTTTTTAGAAAGCTCTTGCAGTTAGTGGCTTCCCTTCTAAATGAAATCTCTTCCCCTTGTTCATCATTGGGATTTTAGGGTTGCCCTGAAAAGATGTGCATTCTGTGGGAAATTATTAATGACCTGTTAAGCCAGAGGTCAGTTAGCCAATCATGTATTCCATCTCCTTTCTCCATCTCTCTGTGCCAGAGACTTGCTGGAGAGATCAGGGAAGATGAGGACCATTGGGATTCCATCAGTGCCCCCCAATTTCTCATCTCCCCTATGGGGGAGACAAAACCTGCACATGGGGTCCTTGTCCTCATGTGAGCCAGAGAGAGCTGCAGTCTGTTCTGTGGTTGCTGAGGTGCAAGGGAGGGAACCAGGGATAAGCTTGTCTTTGAAACCCACATAGAGCTTAGACGGACAGAGAAGAAAGAAGAATTTCTCTTCACAGTGCTGCATTAGGGGAGGCAGCAGAGTTTAGAGCTAAGAATGTAAAGTTTGGATGAAAATTCTAGGTCACAGGTAGGACTTTGGCAAGTTGTATATTCTGTCTTGAACTCGGTTTGCTCTTCTCTGTCATGGCATTGTCCTAACGAGAGTGAGATGAGATACGACAGAGGGTACGCACACAAAGGTGAACCATTACTATCACTCATGATTATATAGAGAGCAGATGCTAAGAATCCTTAGCTCCTATTCTCAAGGTACAATGTATTCAGCGTATTGGGAGAAAGCTTATGAGAAGCCCTGTCCCCATCCCTGTGCCCAGGAAAGTCTCATGATGGCATTATTAATCCTACTTTGTTTTCTCTTGGCTGTAGGAAAAGTGAGCCGATGATCCCATTTCAACTGTCAGTTTCTTTTCTATAATATTGAATGCATTTTTCCTTTCAAAAGTGTAACTTTTAGAGAGCCCAGTTTGGCTTTTCTTTCAAATCTGCCTCTAATAGCCTCAGTGGAGGATATAAATTCTACCCTCTGATCCAATAAGAGACATTCTGGTATCTTTTGCAGATGGAGTCCAAACAGCCATAAGTTACCTGAGTCACGCACCATGTTCTCATTTTATTATGTTTCCCCAATTATGCAAAAGACACTGAGTCCTCAGCCTCCAACAGGAACATACAGCTATCCTTTGATAAGGACACTCTGAGTCACGAACCTATACACTTTGTTTATTTTATTCATTCTTCCAAAAAATAATGCAGTACTTTAGAAATCTTTTCAGTTTTTTCTTTTTATGATTTTAAATTTTTTAATTGAGAAAATAATGCCTGATTAGAAAAAATAAAGAAAAACAAAAGAGTGCACTAGGGATATAGCTCAGAAGAAGAACATTTCCCTAGCATGTGCAAAGCCCTGGGTTCAACCCCCAGCACAGCAAAATAAGTAAATAAATAAATATTGAAAAAAGAAAAATAAATCATCCTTTTCCTACTGCTCAAAGATAGTCATGATTAACCTTTTTCTTTACTACTCACATGTTCTGTACATTTATTCTTGATTATGATCTTCTCTCTGATGTATACTCTTTAGGAGTTTATAAAATTTACTATTAAAACCTAAATATTCCCCCACTGTCATTAAAACTCTTCCTAAATATCTGTTTTAAGGCATGTAATAGATTTTAGCCTGTGCTGTTACATTACATTTTTTCTTTTGAGAGATACAATTGGTTTCTGCATGTCCATTCATCCAAACTGCAGTGAGCTTCTTTTTTTTTTTTTAACTGTGCAAAATATTAAACTGCTAAAGTGAGCTTCTTGAAGCTGTTTCTGATAGGCCCGGCCACCAGCCACTGGCCACCTCTGGCCTGGAGTCTGCTTACTCTCTGTGCCTTTGCTCTCTGCTCCAGTCTGGGCAGGCAGTTCTCTGCCTGGAAGGCTGCTGCCTACCTCATCTGCTTGGCCTTCAGCAACCCCAGCTCCCAGTTCTCTGCTGCTTCAGTGTTTACAAAATGCAAACCATTCTTGACTCCTTGTGATCGGGTCTCCTTGTCGTTTGTATTTTTTCCCTTATAGTAACTCCTTCCCCATTAAGAACTGTCCTATTTTATATTACAGTTTCCTTTAGCTTGTTAATGTTTGCAGCTACACTTGAGCTAAGTGACCACATGTTTGCATCTTTTGGTCGCACAGTTGTTCTTTATACCAAGTGTAGCATCTAACTCTTAGGAAACAGTAAGTATGGTTGTGTTACACCATTAGCATGTCCCAAGATGTTCTGGGGCGAGGGCAAAACCACCCGGGAAGCTGCTTGTCACATCTTAGGCAGCCCAGCTGAGGGGCACAACTCCCTTTCTAGCCAATATGAAGGATTTGTTTAGTCTTCCAGAAGTTATTCTATGGGGCAACATGCTTGCTTTCTTCTTGGTAGGTAGAGGAGAATGAGGGATGCCCTTTCATTTTCTTTTATTTAATAAATGCTGCACAGGTTTAGACTTCAATGATGATTGGCTTGAGTCCCTGTAAGATGTAGTTCACTCTCACTATTAACAGGATAAGGGTAGTCTTTGTAAATCATGGCTTCTACATGGGACTGTTGGGATCAGTCATGCTTCTTGCTTCTCTCTTAAGGAAACTAATAGTGGAATATTAAAAGTTAGCAGGAAAGAGTTTAAAATTTTCCATGCAAAAATTAGAACATATGAATCAAGTGAACCTATTATCCATCCCACACTTTCAAGGTCATCTGTAACAGAAGTCAACTCAGTGATGAGATGCTTTGGGTTAAATCCTAAACACCCACTATTTTTGGTGCTGTTTACCTCATTGCATCTTTCTGATTAAATCGGTCACTTTGCTGAGCCAATTACTTAGCTAATGAATTAAACCTTTCCTATAGAAATGTTTGTTGATGCAGAAAGGTGATGTGTAAGATATATATTTAGGTGAAATAAAGCAGGTTACACAGCAATATGTTCCCATAAAAACTGTGTGTAGGAGTGTGTGTGTGGTGTGTGCATGCACATACACATGTATGTATATGTATGCAGAAAACTTTGCATGCATCTTGGTATATATACATCTTATATATCCATATCCTTACTTATATGAGTATACATCTGTATGCATACACATACACAATGTCTCCAAGAATACAGCCCAAACTATTAACACATTTTATCTTTAGAAGATGTTTCTCAGTAATGTTTTTATTTTAATAATATGGTATTTCTGTGTATTTGTACTTATAGCCCAAACTTAGCATGGCCAAATGCAGAAGAAATGTGGAAAACTTTTTGGAAGCATGCCGAAAACTGGGAGTACCAGAGGTAACATCAAACTTTGTTCAAATAACCATGTCTTAGTAAAAATTTTATTTCATGTATGTGCTAGAACCATTTAGTGTAGGTAAAGCTTTGCACATTCTTTTTTAGTCTCAACCTTTCTCAAGGAATAATCTTGGGGTTTGTTATATAAAATTTTAATTTAAATTGCTCTATTTCTTGGGGGACATGAACAGTGATATTAATATGGCTTTATAGAGTATGTTCAATGCTGAGGGAAAAGGGATAATAATTTCTTTAAGGTTTTGAAATAAATGTGAAATTCCAAGCTGGAAAAAAATTAATCAGCTAGATAAATGAGAATCAGTAGATTCTCTAGTCTAAGAACAGAAGTTGATGAGGCTATAAATGAGCAAGTTCCATAGAATTTTGAAGCTGATGGTTTTCTTATTCAGAGCTCTAAAGAAGAGACCTATAGTAGCCCTATAACTGTTGATTTTCATTCCCTGTAGTTGCATTTTGAGTATGTGAATCAAATACTGAACATTGAAAATATGATAATCATTGTTATTATTAAGGATAATAATAACAATGCTTGTGTGTTGCTTTATGGTCTATGAACTGTTTGCATTTACCTTTCCTTCTTTGGTCTGCTGTAGGACCAGTTGGCAGTTCTCTGTAGCCATCACTGTAATAAGTGGAAATGGATAGCAATTTTATTTCCTATGATTTCTTCTGTTTTTTCCTAAGACCCCAGCATAGAGCAACTTAAAAATCTTGTCATGAGATACTGTTTTTGAACATGTGAAAGAATTAAAATTCAGTAGTTCTACTCAGCGGTAGGAGTTATTGGATTTGACCAAAGGGATCCTACCCTTCTCCCCTCTTTTCTTCCCCTTGTTGTGTCTTTTTTTAAATATCCCCTTCTTGTTTTAATTTAGTAGGTTAAGAGATGGTGTGGGGTTGGCAAGAGGCTTCTAATCTTTCTTGAAGAAAAGGAGAGCATTATGAAAGCATAATCCTTAACTGGGAGCTGTATCAATTAAGAGACTTATAAACTCATTTTATA
Organism: Callospermophilus lateralis; assembly: GCF_048772815.1. NCBI lineage: Eukaryota > Metazoa > Chordata > Mammalia > Rodentia > Sciuridae > Callospermophilus > Callospermophilus lateralis. Next base: position 71,922,000 of record NC_135316.1, read on the forward strand.
AAAGAATATAACTTTTAACTAATAGATCAGATGTCTTTGTGATCAGTTCTGCTTTCCACTTCCAATAGTGTGAGTCTGTGTCTGTGTTGTACATGTGCATTTTAATATTGCATATACATCCTTGACTTTGACTATTTGTGAAAATTCTTGCATACATTTACGAATAATTTTTTCTTGGCCTGGTAAGATTTCCTGTGTGTGAATCAAAACTCCCATGCCAAGTTCCAGATGACAGATTATTCGTGTCTGGACTAGAAAGCACTGAGGAGTTATGGCCTTAGCCCCCTGGGATGATTTAAAACTCATCAGTGCAGGTTTTTGTTTTTGGCTTGCAGTGATACAAAATGAAATGGGGATGCCCTTACCCATTTCTCTAGAGTAAGCTGGTAATTACAATTTCCTTTTCAAGTAGGAAAAAGGAAATAAAATTACCATAAAAATGCAGAGCAAGATTTATTACAGTTTCTGATTTATGCCCCTAGCATAGTGCTCCTAACACTAATAGGTAACGCATAATTCCCAAGCAGGTTAAGATAGAGGAATGGAATGACCTTTTTTGCTAATGTTCCAATTAACTATGCTTAGTAAGAAGTATCACTTGGAATTTTTAAAAAATTATTCTTAAGGTTTCAGATGTTTTTCAAGTCTACTGTGTGAGTATATATGTGTGTGTGTTGTTTGTTTGTGTGTGTGTGTGTGTGTATACAGATTTATTTCCATCCTGATGGATGATGCAACAGCATTTTACTGGTGCCTTAGAGTTCCTTTAAGGTCATTGATATTAGAAGAAGCCAGTGGCCAATTAAAATTCTTTAGTAAGAATGTTAAAACAAGAAAGAATTATTCTAGTGGAAAACCAGAAATTCCCAAGTGGAAGATAATTGGAAAGTCTTGTTCTATACTCAAAACAGCATGTTTTCATCTCACAGAATGCATAAGGACATGTTTCCATTTAGGGCTATCACAGTAAATTGTGGGGTCCAATGGCTTCCTCCCTCTCAAACACATATGTTCCTTTTACTTCTTAAAGAGTGTCAATGTTTGAATGTACATGTGGCTCCCTACAACTGATGATTTACACTAAAAAGGTAGTGTTATCATAAGAACACTTGCAGAAACATCCCATCTATAATTAGGCATTTTGAAAGATTGGTACAGAAAAATCACAGAGGACCTGCATTATTACTTTTTTGCCTTCAATCAAACTTAATTCCTAGGCAAAAAAAATTATATATATTCATTAATTTTCAGTTTTTAACACAGTTAATTCTCTCTACTCTGCAAACTTTACGTTCTTTATCCATAGCTTATACATACACACATACCCCAGAGATCTTGAGTTCTGCATTTTATAAGCTAACTACCTAGTTGACAGTGATAAGTCATAAAGACTAAGACTTCACAGCTGTACTCTAAGTCTATTTTTAATAGAACCACCATTTAAAACTACAAACTGAAGTTAGGGTGAGTAGCTCATATGGTCTATCAGGTGCACATGAGTGGAAAACAGTAGCTGAGCAGATTTAGTTAAACAATTACATATGAAGTCATTTGTTCCTATCATTATAGTTCATTGTATTTTTTTTTTTTTAGAAGTCCCCATGAGCACAATCCCAGCTCTTCACCCCGGGGTTCATGAAATAGCCACGTATGATGTAGCAGCTTGTGGTTTGTTGAGCATCCAGGAAGTGTATTTATGCAGGATGATCTGGATAGTACCTAAATTCACTGGATAAATAGTAGAGGGCAGTGTTCAAGACTGTCCTTAGGTGGAATTTTAAACCCAGTGTTTACAGTAGAGTGTCTGAACTGATTTTCAGTAAACATGGCTTCTTCCATTGGCTCCATGCAGACTTGTAGGCAGTGTTAGCAGCATCTGTATCTTTTGTGGTACTGAGGCCAGATGGTCAGATCATGCAGCTGTCCTTGACCTCTGCGCTAGCATCAACTTGGTCTGGAGGACAGGCCTTAGTTGGGCTTCTGAATCCTTCAGGAGAAAGTTTTGTATGTGAATCTGAGTCTAGTTAGGCCTTGGGCTCATGGGGCCATTTATGAATCTGCTGAGTTTCTTTTTCCATTTCTGAGTCAGTTTGGTTGTTGCTGGCTTCTGACCTTTGTGTCAGATTCATGGTTTCCAAATGGATCCACACTTAGGGTTGTTTTAGAGCTCTCATTAGTGTTCTCTCTGGGTGAAAGAAATCTCTTTAATTTATGAAGCCTTAAAAGTATTAAAGAATAGATGTTTGGTTCACCAGGGAAATTGATCTACTCAATTTTCAATAAGTATCCTTGATCTCAGAACTCTGTAAGGAGTAAGGTCCTTAGTTGAACAGACTTACCCTTCATCTTTAGATGAGGGGACTTGAAGTAGAAATGTACTCGGTTTCTAACTGCCTGGCCCTTCATCTCCATTGTATCTCCAGAGAGAAAGCACGCAGGGACTCATCTGAGGTGGGTGGCAGACATCTTGATAGTCACTGGCCCCTTCCTGCTTATGTGGGCAGCCCAGGGTCCTTTTAGGTCTATAGGAGGATGTTTTCATCCCATGTCCACAGCACAGGTCATTGGTATCCCTCAGCTTCTGCACCAGCCAAATGGAGTTATAAAACGAAAAGCTTAACATAGTTCAGAGGCTAACAATGATGGTTTCAATGTAAATGGAATTATGGCTGAGTTTTTCTTCTTTTTACTTTTGTTGTGCTTTATAGTGAGATTTTAGATCTGAAAGTAATAGTGGTAGCTTTTCTGTTACACACCTATTGTGAGGGTTAGGTCACTTACATTATGTAACTGGTCACATTTTTTTGTGATTCAAAGACGGTATATAAATTGAAGCCATTATTTTTTTTGTTTATTTGCTTTCATCTCAAGGAGAAATACGCCTCGTATCTCTCCTTCCCTTCCCCTAAATCAGTGACTTTTGTATCATTTAAATCATAACCCACACAGTTTTGGGGGAGGGAGAGTGGGATTCTTATTGTAATATGTATTTCAGTGTTGCATTTATATTGGTTAATTCTGAGGATGAATAACCAGAGATATAGACTGGCAGATTTATTATTACACTAGTGTGTAAATTCATTTTTTAAAAGATCCCATCTCTAGCTTGTAAAATCAGTGCTTCATTTTTAGGTAGTCTGTGCTGCTGTTTACGTGAGCATCCTTTCCCTGGGAGATATGCCTGCTGGTCACCTCTGGCTAATGGTTTGATGGTCTTTCATGTGTGCATGGTTGAGAATAAAGCATTTAAGAAATAGCACCTTTGAAAAGTTTTTTAATTATGTTTTGAGATAAACTAGTTACTAATTAATAATTGGTGTTACCTCTAAGTTCATAAAATTGGCAGTTACTGGAAATCCTCTCTACTTCTCTTCCTCCTGGCCACATTACACATGTGTGTGAATTTGGACTTTTTTGGAATGACTGTCAACATTCCTGTGCCACAATATTTTAGATTAAAAATACTTTTATAAGCATAGAGTTTTAGAAATATATTTAAATTAAATATATTCCAAAGTGTTAAATAAAACTTCTGTTTGCATATGGTTAACTTTTAGAATTTAGACTGTATGACACCCAGAACATCTATGAAAATTAGACCCTTTGACAAATCTGTCTACATTTCTGTTTCTGTCCATAGCATGTGGGGAACCTGAGCCGATCTTAGTCATGTCCTTGTGTTCACTGTAACCAGATCATTTAACCTCTGCTGATTGTGATTATTGCTTACTGGAATTGAAATGTACATCCCCACACTTGCCTCTAGGGGTGCTTGAGAGAATTGACTGTGTTTTTCAAACACTTCAAACATTACAGATATTCTGTAAATATGTACATGGTGAAGTTTTACCTCTTTAAATTTCCTTGGGCTTTAGTTTTTTCCTATTTCACTTTTCAGAAATATCATCCCTAAGACCTGCTCATTGGGGCTAAATTTTGGCAAGCACAACCATCAGAACATTCTAAGTTCCCTTGGAAATGTCAGCCCTGGTTGGCTTCCTGGGCTCCTGGCAGGGGCTAGAGCTGGCTGCTGTTGGCTCTGAGACATGGGTGGAACCTGATGGTTCTCAGGTGGCCACAGCAACCACACTCTACATGGTGCTTGTGCCGGTTCAGATTTTCCCTACCAGATAGGCTTAGACCCTTTTGTTTTTCTTTGGATGTCATGATTTAATTTAAACCACCAAAGGCTTTGGCACTAGGCCCAGCCACTTGAATGAAGCCCAGCCTCTGTGACATCCATGACACTGCTTCCTGGATAAGAGGGGTGTTCTGTGCTTCTTCCTTTGTATGGACTGCACTTCTGAATGGGCACCTGGGAACTGCACAGGTGTTGGACACCAGTTCTTTGATGGTGGCTGTTGAAATGCAGACCAGACGTGCGTGCCCCATAGAGTTCTGGGAAATGGACTGAAGTGCTTGCTGGAGATAGAAGGCTTTGCTGTTAACACAGAAACACCAACTTTTGGGGGGAAAAATATCACATGTCTGCTTTGCTGGGATCTCCCTGGTCAAACACAGCATTGCAATGCAAAATTCTCACTGCAGTAGATAATTTCTCTTTAGAAATTTCCCCATCTGTTAATCCTCGACCAGAATCTGCCCAGCACCAGTGCAGTCTAGCGTATTGTAGCTGTTCTAGTTCTTGAGAAAACTCTTAACGGTAGAAACCTGGTTCCTCCAGATCCTCTGAGGAAATATGCATGATCTGAATAGCTAGAATATGAATTTCTAATCTTAAAAATCCTTTAAGAGTTTATTTGTCTTTGTAAATTAAATAAAACTGAACATTTTTTTCAACCCACCTGATATTATTTCTGTTTATGTGAGGACAAGCTAACTTCAGAGGATGCAAACAAGACAAAACCTTTAACAGACTCAGTTTTCAGCTGCTCTGTGATTTATATCCTCTTAGCAAGGAAGCTAAAATAAAAGGGCAATGTTATTGTGAAGTATGTAAAAAATATATAAATATACTATATATTTTTTCAATGCTTTGCCTAATGTGAAAGTAAAATTGCCTTTAGGAGATATATCACAAATATTTTCAATCCTTGTTTAATTTGCAACAAAACCACAAATTGTTTTTCCTCACTGTTATCAATTAAGTTCTATAGCTTAAAATTCATGTGTAGGAATTCAGCATATCAGAAAATTCTGCTTCCTGATAGCAGTAGGCCACCAGGGGTCAACTCAGAAGACTTGAGTGTCTCATTTTTGCACTGAGTTGGTGCTGGTGCAGTGGGTATCTGCTTCCTAACATAGTTGGTTGACTATTGAATAGGTGAAGTATGGAGGCCTCTCCTCCCACCACACCTGAGTAGTGATGAAGGAATTTAGGTACTGACCCTACCTGGGGTTGTACTGTCATTCTAACTGTGCATCCCAGAAGCTTCCTTTAGATTTTTGTTTAATGTGTTATTTGCAAAAATGTACAATTTAATGCACCTTTCATCACATGTAGGACACATTTTTAACTATTTCTCTAGACTTTATGAGTAGTCCTAAAACAAAATTAAAGGGGTGTGTTAACTTTCAGAGAGAAACAGTCCACATAGACTAGCATAAAAGATGCATTAGGAGAGTCTTGAGGATGAAAGAGAACTGTAAAGTTCATATTATTTACTTTTTAGTAAGGCTAAGTCCTTAATGTCCCAAGCTCTTATTTTTAGGCCATTGGTGAGCACATGTATCCCACTTGAATCTTAAAACTGTTTGAAGCCAGAATGGTGTATAAATGAGATTGTAGGTGAAGGAGTTCTTTGTCCTGTTTTCATAAGGCATGTTGGGTATTCTACTTTCCTTTTTTAATGGATTAAAAATCTTAGATGGTAGAAAAGGTTTGACCTGCTTGAAATAAGGATTTACTCCTGCCATTTGCTAGTAACCAAAAATGTGTGCTTCTTTCCAGCTGTTCTTCTGTGTATTTTTAATTGTATGCACTGTCTCTTTCTGTTCTACTGGCTGCCCTCGGAATAGGCTGACCTCTGCTCTCCGTATGACATCCTGCAGTTGGATTTTCGTCACATTCGAAAGACTGTTGACACTCTGCTGGCACTCGGGGAGAAACCCCCACAACCAACCTCTGCCCTCCGCTCCAGGGACCTTATAGGCTTCTGTCTTGTCCATGTTCTCTTTATAGTGCTGGTCTATATCACTTACTGCTGGAATGCTCTATCCGCCTAACATCTGCATGTGCCTCCAAATGCTCTGCTCTGGCCCCTGATCCATTCCAGGCTCCTTCCTCCATTTGAGCCTTTGTCTTGCAAACTTCCGTCCTTGCCCTGTCTTCAGTAATCTCTGAACATTTGCAAATCAGATTTTTTCCAGAAGCACAAACTCTGTAGAATGCAGTTCCCATTCAGTAATATCTCTCACTTACTGAAACCCAACAGGGACAGCAAAGTGTGTCCATACCTCATGTTCCCCCGTCCACATGATGACAGCGGCGGTGAGCTTCTGCTGTGCTGGGTAGCAGGGAGAGGGCTCCAGGACAGGAACAGATGGGGTTTGCTATATGGAAGTATTGCCATTTAACTCCAGTCCTAATTCAGGATTGGGCAATTGAACTGTAGAGGGGTCACCTTGCAAAAGAGACAGAAAACCAACATTTTGGCCTAATTTGCTCTATAAAAATCTTTAATAATACCACTGTTGACCAAGCTGAAAACTACCATCTATTGGATGACTGCTTTGAGGGCCATCCAGTTGGATTCCTTCCTGTTTCCTGCAAAGGGGGCTGTGAGGGGCCCTGAGGAGGCCTGGTGCTAACTTGCACCCTGAGCAAACCCTCTGCCCAGGCAGCGGTGCTCCAAGGAAGTCTCTTCCTGTGATGGCGCCACCTGGAGGATTCGTTTACACACCAATTTTATTTATTCCTTGTTAGGTCTGCTCTCAAGTTCCAAGAAAAGCATTTTGCAGAGGGATTTCTATTTTTGCACAAAGTCATGGATCATTTTGCTTTTCTGCCACATCACATAATAATTTCAGGTCCAGAATGTGATGGATTTGACTATATTCATTTTCAAATAAAACCATGAGTCATGGAACATTCTTGGTCCTGGGGCTTGGGTTACTATGGCAGGAGACAATAATAAGATTGCTCTTACTTTAGAAGAATGTAGTTTCTCTAATTGCTTGAAATTTCCATTTAACCTCTAATTTCCTGTGGTTAGCAAGCACACTGTTTTATTTTTAAATTAACTTAACGGACCACATATCTGCCATCTCTACTTTTGAAGCAGTATGACAAGTTCATAATTAAAAGACAAAAAAAAACAACAAGTTGACTCAACAAGTTGACTCTTATCTAGGCCAAGATGTTCCTGGATTCTCGGATGTCTTTTTAGAAAATAAGAAGGCCCTGCTCCAAGGCCAAGCTGGTTTCTCTCTGTTTCATTTTACATCCTGTTTGCCAAATGCTATTTCTTGGATTGAAAAGGTGATAGATAAATTTCTCCGATGCAGACTGACCCAGACATGACTACTAAAAAGATGATCTTATTTTTCTGAACATTTTCATGAATCCAGGGAAGTTGAGATTATGAAAAAACCCACAGAGTTAAAAGAATATATTTATAAAGATTCCTTGCTGCTAAATCAGATGAGTTTATTTTAACAGGAAACATTCTTTACATGACAATATCTTGAGTTGCCTGAGATTTCCTCTCCTGCCTTTGTGTTGATTGGTAAAATACAGGGTATGTGAAAGTTATCTAACCTCAGTTGTGTCTCTATAACTCTCAGATGTACTGACTTGCCTTTGGTGCTATCTTGTACTCTTCGATCTGTAACAATAAAGTCCCTTTGTACAATGTCTGATGAGCACCCTGAGCCATAAATTGCTTAATAAACACATTTTGGATGATTATTCCAAGTTTTTATTGGCCAATTGATAAGTTTTTCAAATGCACCCAGAGTAGGTCTCAGTGTTTTCATCTGGCTTCTTTATGGGAGGAAAAGGGGAAAAGAGAAAACTTATAGGGTTGTTACCTGAAAACAAAATTACTATCAATACAAACTAAGTAGAACTATTCTGTGCAAGTAGATTTTGTTTTCAGTGTTGAATTGACATAGTTCTCTCTAGCTATGTTTGTATTTCAGTCCTGACATCCAAAGGATTCTTTGGACATAACCTCCATTTTTCATGTCATTAATTTATCTGTACCTGAACACATTACACTTCTTGGGATTTGTTGGATGATGCTTTTCCATTAAGTAGTATGCTAGCTAACAATTAATTCCGCCCTTTAAGCAAATTTTGAGTGAACTTCCTTTCCCATTACCAAGCCATTGATTTCTATTTGGGATACCTGGGGATGTAGTGGGGATACCTGGCTGACCTCCCTAGTACCTGAGAGGTGGTCAGAGATTCAGCTGTGTGACTTCTTCTCTAAATCTCCATCTTCTCACAAGAAACACTGTTTTCAGTACTCCCTTCTAATACATGATAAAGAGAGGCAGCTATTTATTCACAATTTCTTTTTGAAATGACCATTTGTGTTCTCTGTCTCAAGTTCCCCCTATTCAGTGTCAGGATTTCCAAAATCTGTGACAACTAACAATTTCTAATAGTTCCTTTTATTTTACTTTATTTCAAAAAAATGTTTTTTAATTGTTGATGGATCATTATTTTATTTATTCATTTATATATGGTGCTAAGAATCAAACTTAGTGTCTCACACATGCTAGGCAAGTGCTCTACCACTGAGCCACAACCCCAGCCCAGTTCCTTTTATTTATGGACTACTGGATTCATATGCACTTATTTTCCCACTCAGGAAATGAAGGAACTCTGCTGAGCTCCTAAGACATTTGAGTAGGATTTTATTAGAGAGAATAGATATTTAGAGGCAATGGATCTCCCAAGACTAATTGTTTGTAAAAAAAAAAAAAAATTAAATTCAGTGTGTGGTAGCTTGGATTATTTCTAAAATTCACATCAATCCCCCAATAAGTCATAAGGGTAAAGAATATTTCACCTAAGAGGAAAAATAGGGATGACATATTAAAATTTCTGGAGCCTAAGAGTGGTAAAGTGATTATGGATTATGTAGATTTTATGGATTATATATAAATATTTTGGGGATTTGTTTTTTGTTTGTTTGTTTTGGTTCTGGGATTGAACTCAAAACTTCACACATGCTAAGGACACACTCCACCACTGAGCTACACCCCCAGCCCCTGAAAAAAATATTTTAATATGATTTTATTTCAGTAAATTTGGTTTTTAAAATTAGGCTTCAGCTTTCAAAAGTAATTTTCAATAAACAACTTGATATACAGAATGTGTGCTTTGTTCTTCTCTAAGATCCTCAGGGTCCATTTAGTTTCTTGGCTTTCACAGTGGCTTTGTTCATTCTTGTATCCATTCAATCGTTCCTCAAATATTAAATGAGCACTCTTCGTGCAAGGCCTCATGGGAGACCCTGGGGTTAAAAAAAAAAAAAAAAAAAAAAAGACCCTGACCCATGGCCCTGTTCTCAAAAAACTTACAGTCTATACCAGGGGGTCAGCAAGCATTTTTTCTGGAAAGAAACAGATAACACATGATTTCCAGGGCATATGGTCTCCGTTGGGACCACTTAGGTGGCTTATGTGGAATAAATGCAGCCATAGATGATACAAAAAGAAAAAAGAATAGGTGTAGCTGTGTGCCAGTAAGAGTTTATTGACAAAAGCAGACCCAGACTGTGAGTTAGATTAGCCTTCAGGTCACAGTTTATGGACTCCAGATCTGTGGATCCCCAGAAAATAAAGAGGAATTCAGGTGATAAGGGCCCAGGGCAGATCAGGTACCAGATTCTGTAAAAGACATGCAGAAAAGGACACCTGATAGGGCCTTAGGGACTGTGCAGGCTCCCTGGGACAGTGACACTTACACTAAGACTTAGAAGATGTGTAGGAATGGCCAAGTGAAACAGGGAGAGGAGGGAAGACAGAAAAGGGGTAGGTGGGTGCGGGAACCAGGTGTTCTAGGAAGAGGAGGGGCTAGAGGGTAGCCTGCTCTGAAGGAGAGAATCAAGGAAGGTGTGACGAATTCTCTTGTCTGTAAGAGATTGACATGGTCATTACATTAGAAGAAACTGACCCTCAGTGATGGGATTAGAACTTGAAGCTTTCGTACATAAGATAAGATACAGATAGTTTTAAGGCTCAAATAATTTGGTACCAGAACTTTACATTTAAGAAACATATTGAACCAAAGGAAACAGACTGGAATGATTGACATCATTTTAGCCTAGTGGCTGTCCTGGAAGTTTGTGCAGCTCTGTGGAAGCATATGAACCTTCTGGGAGAGAAGAGTCAGCCGTGACAGCAAATCAGACTGCACCTTCCAGGCATCCTCCCCAGCTTCACTAAGGATAGAAGCCACAGGAGCTGAGTGGCAGAGCTAACTGACACCTTTCCCTAAGTGGAGGGTTCCCTGGTCCCCTTTGATGTAGTTGATGGGACTTGTCATCAAAGAACTTGAGGGCTGAGGGATCTCTTCATAGATCATGACTGAAGACTGAACATCCTGAGTTGATTGAGAATTTATGGGAAACAGCATGATGTTGTGGGAAGAACCTTGGCTCTAAGATCCAGGACTTCCCAGCTGTGTGATGAAAGCAAGGTTACCTTGAACTCTCCTCCATTTCTCACCTGTAAAATAGAGATACTAATGCTTACCTTGCAGGATTTTCATGAAGAAATGACCAATGCAAATCTGTAGATTTGGTGCTAGGCATATGGGAGTACCCAAGAAGTCTTTACAGTTAGCATTTAGTCTTCATTTCTTGCCTACTTTTCCTAACCCTGTTTGCTGTGGCACCAAAGAGGAGTGGATGAGAGATGTGAGTGAACCTAATTGAGTCCAACAGTGGAGAAGTCACACAGAGCATTAGTTCTTCAAACAGAGTCAGAATTGTTATTTTTATTTTTATTTTTTTAAAGAGAGAGAGAATTTTAATATTTATTTTTTAGTTTTTGGTGGACACAACATCCCTGTTTGTATGTGGCGCTGAGGATCGAACCCGGCCACATGCATGCCAGGCGAGCGAGCTACCGCTTGAGCCACATCCTCAGCCCAGAAGTGTTATTTTTATGCAGGATACTATTTTATGACCCTACTCTGTGCCTTTAAACACACACACACACACACACACACGCACACACACAACCAAAGAAGTATCCTAGGCACCTGCTGTCACATTCCCAACAAAACCTCCAGGATCCCATAACACTGCAACTTTGGTTTATGTAAAGTCAGTGCACACGTGCAACTATTTCTGCCTAAGTCCATTATGTACAAGGGTCTTCTGGAGGGGAAGACCACACCTTCCTAGACCTTTGAGGCTCTCTTCTGTGTCATTTTTTATCTCTTCCAATTCTACAGCAGTCTGTCCCTGTTCCAACCTTTGAGTGCACTTGGGGGAATGCAGTGGTGTAGATGCTCTGGCAGGACCGCTCCTGGATACCCTCATCTCCCAGCTCTGGCAGGGCTGCCTGGTTCATCCTTCACCCAGCACCAGGGTTGGAAATTCCATGAGTCTTCAGCCTGTTCCTATGATGTAATAACCAGAAATGCCTTCCTTAATTTTTTTTTTTTTTAAAAAAAAGGAAGATTTCTGTTTTCTTGTGCTAGTCTTTTTAGGTATTAGAGTGATATGAGGTTATCTCTGGGCATCTTTAAGGGGGCTGAATGAAAACAGAAGGCAGGAACGATGCAAGGGGTACCATAGTTCCAGACTTGCTATGGTTCAGTTTACAATTTTTCAACCTTACAGTGGTACAAAAGCAACACACATATAGCTATTCTCTTTTTTCCCTTTCAGTAGAGTTTTCCATAAATTGCATGAGATATTCAACGCTTTCTTATACGATTAGCCTTCCCAGGCTTTTTGACACATGGAAGCTTTAAATTTTTAGGTAATCAATATTTTCATCTTTTTCTTTTTCTCACAGAAGTATTTCTTTATTAGCTTAGAAAATCCTTCCCCATCCATTTGTCAGAGAAAATATTAAATGTTTATCTTTTGGGGGTATTTTTTTTAAAGTTTAAATTTTTTCATTCATTTTGAATTGATTATAGCATTTGGTATGAAGTGAAGACTTATTCCCACCCCACCACCACCCCAGTTCAGGCAATTTCCCCAAGCCCAAGGCAGATGATGGCAGGAAAGGGTAGGCATTGATAGGTCGCTGCAGATGTCCCCTCACCGTGCCACAAGGAGTTGTCATCATTCATCCCAACCTGGCTCATGACTCACAAAGCAGACACAACCACCACCCTTTTTTCTCATGGACATTTGGTCATGAAATTGGCAAGCAGCATAAACTCGCATGTTCCCTAATATACACTGTCATGCTATTTTGATCCTCCGGGAACTTTGTGAAATGATGGTTAAAATTGTGCTTTAAAGAATCGGCTACTCTATGTGGACATGTGGTCATTTCTGTTTTTCTTTTTTGGGTGTGGGATACTGGGCCTCATGCATGCTCAGCCCTCTCCACTAGGCTACACAGCCCCTCTCATTTTGAGATAGGGTATTGCCCAGTTGGCCTGTAACTTGTAATCCTTTTGCCTCAGCCTCCTATAGCTGGGATTACAGGTGTATACCATCACATATGACCATTTTTTTTCTTTCTTTTTTTTTTTTTTTTTTGTGTGTGTGTGTATGCTGGGAATTGAACCTAGGGACTCTTTGCCACTGAGCTACATCCCCAGACCCTTTTCATTTTATTTCAAAACAGTCTTATTAAGTTCCCAAGGCTGACCCTGGGAACTATGATCATCCTGCCTCAGCCTTCTAAGTAGCTGAGATTAGGCGTGCACCATGACACTCATGTACATGTGGCCATTTCTTAAGGCCTGAGGTCCAAGTCTGAGATGCTCTGCACTTACCACAAGTTAGGGAAGCTATAGGGACTGGGGATAAGAGATTTGAGAGACAGCGCAGGACCCACTCAACTGACAGTTGAGACCGTGGAACAAGTTATTAGAGATGTTATGGCATGTCTTTGAAGACCTTTTTGAGTCTAACATGTCTATATCTGTGATGATAATTTATGGAGAATCCAGCATTGAGACAGCAGCTGGAAGGCTTGTTTCCTCAAGAGAGAGTCCTGCAGAAGGATGTGGTCCTCTGCCGAGCATGTGGCTTCATGCCAAGCACCAACTCTACTGGGCCCGATGCAGGTCTCAATTAGACTTGCCTCGACACAGTACTCTTCAGACTTCAGGAAAGGAACTCTTGTCATTTGTGACACATGGTTGAAACTAGGGTACTGTATATTAAATAAACTAGACAGAGAAAGACAAATACGGCATGATCTCACTTACATGATTAATCTGAAAACGCTGATCTCACAGAAGTTGATTGTTGAACAGTGGATACCAGCGGCTGGGGGACAGACAGGCCCAGCATGGAGATGTTGGTAAAAGGTCACAAAATCTCAGGAAGAAGTTTAAGAGATTTATTGTGTAATATAGTGATTACAGTTAATAATATATACATCCCGGAAACCCTGGGCTTCATTGTAGGTCACTTGTGTAGTGCTTGCCTATCCCAGGTTTAATCCTTAGCAGTACAAAAAGTAAAAATAAAAATCGCTAAGAGTAGATTTTTGGTATTCTTACTGAAAAAAGAAATGTGAGAATGGATTTCTATTTGGCTTGATTCATAACATGCTACATGTATACTTGTATTTATGTTGTGCCATAAATATATACAATTTTTATTTGCCAATTAAAAAATAAAGAAAGAAACCAAGTGCAGTGGTGCACGCCTATAATCCCAGCAGCTCGGGAGGCTGAAGCAAGATGAAATCCAGTTCAAAGCCAGCCTCAGCAACTTAATGAGGCACTAAGCAACTCAGTGACACCCTGTCTCTAACATTTTTAAACAGGGTTAGGGATGTAGTTCAGTGGTTTAATACCACAGGGTTCAATTCTCTGAGCCTAATAATAATAATAATAAATGGGGACCATTGTGGAGAACAGACCATCATCAGATGAATAAGAGAGTGTTTACTGGGATCTTTTCCTGCCTGAGGAGACACACCCTGGGAGATTCCCTTGTATGATGTCAGACTGGGACCAAAGGACAAACATGCAAAATTATTTCATCATGTTATAAACTGTTTTGTGGAGCATGACAAGTTCCATACTCAAGAAGCACCTCATGGAGTATTTTCATTGAGGAGTATGTCTGGACATTTCCCAAGAGCAAAAATGCAACTTGAGAAAGTAGTGGGACTTTTGTGTCTTGGTCAGTTTTATGAAAGAGCCTTAAAAGAGGCTACTGAGGACCGTGGTTAAAATTTCTAATGTGTATGTCATCTGAAATCATGAAGAAAGGATGCCAGTCCTCCAACATACATTCCAGAAATCACAGGACATAAAATGAATTAAGTCAGGGTTTCCGGTCAGTATAATGGTGTGTTGTCTTTATAAATGAGGACTTGAGTTCCTTTAAAATGTGTGAGAGGTGAGTGGCAATGTTGCTTTCTAAGAACACAAGCCATTATATTGTTGGTGTGTGCTTTCCAAACAACTCAGTGTAGCTCAGCTATTTAATGTAAAAGTTTCTTAAATGTTTAGATCTGTTGCAGATTTCAAGGGTTTAGGAACTTTTCTGGAACAACTCTCACATGTGACAAATCATGGATGTTCCCTACAAACAAAGAAAAGGCTTTTGCATTGGGTTAGCAGCCAGGGAAGGAGCCCAGACCAAGGTGATCCAACAGGCCTATGACAATTTAGCTTCCATCGGTGATGTCACAGGGTTTTCCAGTTGGAGTCCAGTCAACTACAATTTGTTCTTCTTCCTTTTAGGAGAAACTCTGTCTACCCCACCACATCCTTGAAGAGAAAGGCCTGGTCAAAGTGGGCATCACTGTGCAAGCATTACTCGATGTCACCATCACGAAGGCTCTGTTCACATGAGACCAAGTCTTCTCCTCTGGGTCAGCTTGGACTGTTCTCCCATGGGGATCTTGGACTCTGCTCCTGGCACCTCTTCCACCCTCTCCCCCACTCGCCGCCTGTCAGTTCCCCAACTCTAGTTGCATTGACAAGGTTTAGTCTCAGGGAGGACTTCCTACCTCTCAGAGCTGACCTCCACCATTAAGACTTGACAGGTGTTCCTCTGGAAACCAGTGAGGGAGCTGGTGGAGGACTAAGTAGCACATCATTGCCTTTCTCCACCTCCGTCACCTTCCACGCTCACCGACTGCCATTACCAGAACGCCAAGCACAGCTGTTTTGCAGCAAGACACATCTGTTTTATTAAAACCAAACTCGTTATGGATTTAGTGGGGGGGGGGGAGGGGAGGGGGATACAATCAGGTTTTTCACCACCAAATTTTTCAAGAAGTTTCTTGAGACCATTGCCTTTTAAAAACTATTTTCGACATAACAAAATATTTATATAAGTATTATTTATTAGTGAGTTGTTATTCATCCTTTGGATGCAAATTGTAAATTAGGAAACTATTTTATTACTGCTTTTTTGTGGTTAAACACTTTATTTTAATATTATAAATATTGAGTTATTTTCTATCTTCTTTGGTGTGCAGTAGATCTAGGTCTCAATCATGTTTTCTGGTGTATATGATTCAGAAAAAAATGATTAAGCAAAAAACAGGTGCTTCTGTAACAACAACAACAAAAAAAAAAAACAACTCTTTCCGGGGAGGCATTAGTTACACTTTGGTTTGTGGAACATTGGTCTTATTTATATTTCTGCATTCCATTCAGTTTCCTACATTCCAGCAACCCTACTGTCCCCCAATATAATGAACTGACTGAAATCAAGAGAGCACCCCAAGGTTATTTGTAAATAGCTGTGATGGATTTAAAAAAAAAAAAAGACATATTAAACTTGAAGATAAAATGTGAACAATTATTTTTTTGGATTCATACTTCTTTTGCTATGCACAAAACATTCACATTTTAACACAAAATCATAAGTGTTAGCGTCATGGGTCTTGAAGTATAGTTTCACACTGTGATTTGTGTAATTAAGGAGAGTCTAGCACCAAAGGTAGATAATGAGGAAATGGTCTAGGAGAGTGGAGGTGATTAAAAAAGATGATTGTCTAACCAAAAAGTTTTAAGGGAAGTTTCAATGGAGTGATCAGAAATTACTTAAGGCACATAGGACCTGGATCAGGAAATAAGCACTTCTTAAAATTGCTAGTTTTAAAAGAAATGGATCTGAGGTGTAGATGTGCTCAGTTTCTTATAACATAGTTGGTGTTTTTCACAGTAGTCTGGAAAGTTCTGCAAGATTTGTGGTCTCTGGTGCAAAACCTGAGAAGCCACGTGGGTCGTCAGCGAGCCTGTGGGCAGCTGCACCACAAAGACAGGCGAAGAGGTCAAGTAAGTGGAGTGTGTGAGGCTGTGTGGTCAGGGAGGAAGCAAGTGTGAACAAAACAGGATGAAAGGAACCACTCAAGGAACCATCTGTGTTAGTCTGAGATTCACAGAAGGCTTCACAGGTCACAACCACCTGTCATGCAGTGCCACACATGTGCACTCCTGCTACAGCGACAGTGACCCCAGTCACCAATCTTTCAAAGTTCTGTGAATGCTGACTGCACTTTCAACCTCTGTGGAAAGTCATTGGAAGTTTCTAGAGCAGCAGTAGCCATATTTGTAAACATAAAGGTGAATGCAAAAGAAAAGCCATCAAGAGGACAGTGTGCGTTGAACACACACCAAAATCAACCAACACCAGGGCCGCCCTCCGTGGGGGAGGGCGGAGGTTTCTGAACAAGGAAATTTAGATTGGCAGCTAGCAATTATTACCTATCAAATGTACTGTGCACTTTAACCTAACTTAAAATATATTTTAATATTTTCCTGTACTGCACAAATACCTGTTTTGTCAAATAGTGTAATGATGTAAAGATGAAAGGCATTTTGAACAAAGAGCGTATACAATTTAAGCAACATTCAAAGGTTGATGATGTAAAAAGGAATTTTGACGGCTGCACCTTCACGGGCATTCAGAATGCAGGGTCCTGAAGTATTTTTGTACATGTATATATGGCAACGTGAAGCTCTGTGTAATCATTGTTTTCAGAGATTTTTTTTCAAAATTAAAATATTTCTTTGGATATTAATTTTCAGTATTTTTTGACATTGGCTGTATAATAAGAATGGCTTCAGTGTTTTGTAAAATGGCTTTTTTTTCTTTTAGATCCAGTTCTTGTATAGCTAAGATGCCTACAAGATCCTTGTATACTGTTTATATGTGCAATAAAATGTGCATGACCAGCTCACAGTACTGAAAGTAGACAGTGTAAATAGTGCACATTCCTTCCTTTTATTATTTAACAGCCATTAAAACTTTGAATTTGTGTGAACCATTCTTCTGATTGACTTACCTGTCTGGTGCAAAGGTCGGCTGTTGTCACATACAAAAAAAAAAAAATCATTGACAAAACAGATTGTAGCATTTATATACATTGTGAATTCGTATGTGTGCATATATGTCTATATTTTGTATATATGTATATAAGCTCTGGGGAATCAGAAAATAGTTATATCAGTGCATAAAATATATACATGACTATCAGTGTAATCCCCCAAAATATCAAAAATAAGACTTTGGTAACTATTTATACATAGTTAATCAGAAAATATATAGTTATGACACATCGGAGTCCTGGGTCGTGGCTCCTGAGGCATCTCTAAGCACACCCCGGATCCTTAGCCTATGTAAAAACCACAGGATCAGGTTCTCCCATTTCCACTGCCTCCTGTGGAATTGGACCCCCAGAGTGAAGTGGCCACTTCTCTGCTAGATCTGGGCTAGTTCGTTTTCCCTAAAGGTCCAGTATAACTTTGGTCAAAGAACAGCTGCTGTGAGAATGTCAAGTGGAAGCAGTAGCAGGTGGTTTCCATCTTCTCTTCCCATCCCACATATAACACGCAGGCCCCAGGACCATTAGCCTGAGTGAGGACAACACAGACCAGTTTCAGGGCCTCTTGCTTTAAGATCTGCATCTACTAAGTTGAGAAAAATCTATTCCTGGGTCACGATGTTCTGATTTGAGGTGCTGCTGCTTTGCCAAGCTCCACCATTTTGGTCATCCCTCTGCACCTTACAGAAGTCTGGTGCTTCACGGACA
This sequence comes from Callospermophilus lateralis, assembly GCF_048772815.1. Taxonomy (NCBI): domain Eukaryota; kingdom Metazoa; phylum Chordata; class Mammalia; order Rodentia; family Sciuridae; genus Callospermophilus; species Callospermophilus lateralis. Next base: position 71,940,123 of record NC_135316.1, read on the forward strand.
CACATGCTTCAGTAGACTGGAGAACTGAGAACTCTGTAAAGGCAAAGGGAGGGATGGTAGCAGGATATGTGCCCTGCAGGGGGCCTGCCTGGGGCAAGTGAGCATCAGGACCATCCAACAGTTGATTTCATTGTATTGGCGACAGCTGGGGAAGGCCCTAGCCAACAGCTGCAACTGGGAGCTGTTCTCGGGCAAGACTGATAGATCTGGCAGTAGTGACTCCTAATCTTCCATCTTCCACAGGCAGTCAGCTAGCAGACATCCATTTCAGGTAAGTCTGGGTCTTGGGGTGATATGAAGGAAAGAAATTATCTTAGAAACTGGCTCTTGTGGTGCATGGGGACCACAAGTGAAGCCGGGCTCCACTCTAAGCCACTCTGTTCATCCATATACCAGTGTTTAGCAGGAGGCTACTGTGAATCAGGTGTTGCAACTGAACTGTGCTCCAGAAGAGCAAGGCTGCCCATCTGCTTTGTTCTCTGCTGATTCTCCAGTGTCTATAATAGTGCTTGCATAAAGTAGGTACTGAAGAAAAGCCAGTTAGAAGAATTAACAAACCATATATGTTGGTTCAAAAACTTAACCATAACCAGGTGAGGAAGAGGTTTAGAATGGATATCCCACACCACATGCTTCTACGGTAAGGCTTTTGTGGTCCTTATAGTGATGCTGCCCACCTGGCTGTACTTTATTGGTTCAGGAGCAGCCACTGTACAATTTACCAAGGAGTCTCTCCACAATGCTGTTGTTTGAATGTTTCCCCAGGGTTCATGTGTTGGAAACTTAACCCCAATGCAAGAGTGTTGCAAGGTGCAACCTTTAAAATGTGATTATGCTGTTACTGCCGGGGGTGGATCCATTACTGTAGGATGGGTTTCTTAAAAAGGATGAGTTTAGCACTCTCTTTCTCTCTAGCACACTCTCTGGCCCGTACTCCCCCCATGGATGATGCTGCATGAAGGCCCTCACCGGATCCTCTCCCTCCATATGGGGTTTCCAGCTTCTGAAACTTGCGAGCCAAATAAATTTCTGTTCATTATAATTTACCCCATCTCAGGTATTCTGTATGTCAGCATGGAATGAACTAAGACACCCAGGATTTTCTTTCATTTCCTGATAATTGAGGATAGAAGACATAAAACCTAGAAAAGACCTAGAGGAGAAAACTGATGGGCAAAGAGAAGCAGGGATAAGACACAGCAAAGAATTCCCTGGTGTTTGCACTCCTGGGTTCAATAAGAAGAGAGCTCTGTATTTCTGAAGTTCAGGTACTCAAACTTCTTTCCCATGAGGACTTTTAAGGGGCTGTGACTTTTTGCTTAAAATCTATTTCAGTTGGGCCTTATCACTTCCAGTGAGGAATGCAAACTAATACGGAGAAGCTGAGTCTCAGAGTGTTCAAGTCATTCAGGGTCACAGAGCAAGGAGATTTGGTCTCAGCTATGTCAGATGTGTGTTCTCGATAGACAGGTCTTCTAGCAGGTCTGGCCTAACTGAAGTCTCTAGGGTTCAAAAAAAACAAAAAGTACTGGACAATAACCTATTTGGAGATACAAAGGAAAGCATATTTTGTGTGATAAAAACCAGATATACCTATTTGGGCTGGTTAAAATGCTAAGACAGATCAAGACTAGAGCAAAAAATAAGAAAAATGGAATTTACTGAAGAAGGCTCTAGTTTCCCTGCCATTTTTTTCTCTCCCAGTTTAATAAGCTATTTGTGTTGTTGTTGTTATTCTTATTTCATTTGGGGATTTTTCTCCCTGTTTATCAAAGTGATACATGTTTATCATGTATAAACTTTGGAAGGTAAAAGTAAATTAGGGAGGATCACCTATAACTTCACCATACAGGGAATGAAAAAGACTATCTAGAAAGCCTGGCATGTGCTTCTTGGAATTTTGGACACGGGGATTTGGCATCTGATACATTCCTAACAAACCCTGAGCTCTTGGGGTGGCAGAGCATAGGGCAGATTCTGACCTATAAGTGACCTGTTTCCTCTATGGTGAGGCATGGGACACGGTTTCTCCAGGTGGGACTCTGAGGAGAGGCGGCTGCCTGAGGTTGCTTTGAAAGTGCTGGAGATCATTTCTTGATGGGTGAGTGGATAGGACTGCAGCAGAAAGACTGAGGGAAGGATCAAGTTGTGACAAATCCTTAGCCTTGACTTTTTGTGATAAGCAAAGTCAGAACAACTGTGTAAAGCTGGGATCTCAGAAGGATGATTTTGAAATTCATACTTAAAATCACAGGAGCATTCTAACATCTGGGATGACAGCCTTTTTGTCCTATGCGGTCAGTTATGGGCTGGGTTACACTATTTAAAGCAAGAGGTATTCTATAGTTGTCAGGCCATATTTGACCATAGATGGTCAATTTATATTGGAGTTAACATCCTGATTAAACCCATCATAAATTATCATCCTGATTAAAACCAGCATAAAGATATTGTAACAGACCTAATCTAGTGACACAGTTTGGATCTGAAGTGGCTCCCAAAGGTCTATTGTAAGCAAGACAGGGACATCTGTATAACTAAGGGAATGAGCTGTGGCTATTCACTCTGGAAAACTATTTTCAAGAGTTCATGGTCAACTGTGCTTCACCTAGTTGAAACACTGGGGGGCAATGTTTTTACAGAAATGATTTCAGAAGGGACCTAAACGTACATTTTATTCTAATAAGCCTACTCAGCCATCAATGACTAAAATGGCAGTCTGCCTTCTACTCACCACCTGAACAACCTGTGCTCAGTATTACAACTCTCCATGCAGAGTTTGAAAACACACACACACACACACACACACACACACATTCTCTCACTCACTCTCTCTCTCTCCAAAACCAGAGTACCAGAATTGATATATTGGATTAAAAAAATTAAGTCTCTTGCCACACCCAGTTCCCACCTCCATGCCTCATTTTTTGAATTTGTTCTAGTAAACCCAATGAGATTAAAATGTTAATTTAATTGACTGATGATGTATGCCCTTATCATCCAAGAAAAGAAGGCTTAGGATTTTATCTTTACATACTGTCATCAGAAAGTAAACTGCTGGTTATCACTAGAGAGAAGGCTGACATCTTCTGGAGTTGGAAATTCAGTGTCTTTGGATTGGAGTCCTGGGTGTAGGCCAGATACAAGGGCATGTATTCCTTTTACGTCTCCAAAGGACATTTTCTGCTGGGGTGGCCGTGGCTACTAAAGGATGAGAAATTTACAAACTGTGTTCAACTGGAGCAAAATATTGTCTTTTCTGTCATCAGCATGGTACAGGCAGAGCCCAGCAGATACTCTGCGTTGGACCTTATAGGATTTTTCCATTTTGCTCAAATATTTGTAGAAAAAAAAAAAAAAGTTGTGGTAGATGAATTTGGGGAGGGGTAGGGTCTCATATTTGACACACACCACAATATATGGATTTTTACTTGTAATTGTGTATATTACCATACCAATGTGTTATGTATATTATAAAGCAAACAAGAACATAAATTTTAACAGAAGGGGATGAAATAAAAATTATCACAGAAGCTCTAATACAGAGCTTTCATGGTCTTTTGCACCCCCCAAGAAAGGCACACCTCAGCTGGAGCCCAGTAGCTCAGCTGAAGCCACACAGCTGAAAGTGCTTTGCCATGGGCATCTTGTCTTGCTATGCTCCACAGCCCCGAGTGACATGGTGTAGGGGTTCTTAATTACTCCATTTTCAGATGAGGAACCAGCCTTAGAATGATAAAATAGAAAGACCCTTAATCAGGTTTTCTTTTGAAAGTCTCACTATTGCAGAGTAAGCTGCAAAAATTCCATCAAAAAATGTGTTACTGGCACAGTGGCACATGCCTGTAATCCCAGCAGCTCTGGAGACTGAGGCAACAGAATTGTGAGTTCAAAGCCAGCCCTAAGCAACTCAATGAGACCCAGTCTCAAAAAAAAAAAAAAAAAAAAAAAGGGCTGAGGATGTGGCTTAGTTGTTAAGTGCCCCTTAGTTCAATCCCTACTACAGGAAAAAAAAAAAAAAGTGTTTTTGAATCAAAACTTAAACTCTCAGAAGTATAAACAAAGTAAGAATTGTGAAGATGTGTAAGCACCGTTTTAATTTTTTTCTGGTTTTCAATGTTCACTAAACAATGTTTAAAATTAATATTTTATAATTCAAAATACACATGAATGAATTGTTTATAAAAATGACATCGTTAGAAGTAAAGCCACTTTGGCACTCATCCTCAATTCTGCTGGACCACCCCTTTTTCCCAGAAGCGACTGCCACTGTTTTCATTCATATCTTTTCCTATGAAATACATTTGCACCCATAGGAAATATACATATTGTTTTGATGGTGTTTAAAAATGTCAACAGTATCAAATTATGTATATTGTCCTGCAACTTACTTTTATTCATGTCTGATTGTTTTCCCTTTGATCTATTACAATAGGGCTGGATTAGCATTTAGGAAATCTGTCTTCTGTCCCATCTGTGTCACATGGCTGAAGCAATGAGCCATTCTCTTAACCTTCTAAGCCTTGCTGTATAGCCAACAATAGTTATTAAATGCCTGATAGAGATCAAGTACCTGCTACATAACACAGATAATAAATGAACATGACAAAGGCAGTTCAAGCCTTCAGAGGCTGAAATTCTGAAAAGATCAAGAGTTTATACCACATTACCTTTAAATCCTCTGTTCCCAAGTTAGCATTCTATGATTCGGATAGGATTATATTCATATTCTGTGACCTGAGGCTAATACAACAAGGATTTCCAAATTACATGGAAAAGGCTGTGAAGTATTAAAGAATGAACACTATATGAACACTGGTAAAATAACTTTTTAATTCGAAAGTGACTTTTATTTATATTTACTCAGGTAATTCAATTGTACAATGAAGTTCTTAGCATTATGAAATCCAATGTTTTGAAATATTTTCCCTCGGCAATTCTCTTTATTATAATTTTTATAATCTTGAAGAGATTCTCTTATCAGAAGATTTTCATGCATTCAGGTATTTTGCATGATGTCTAATGTGATCAGCAATAAAGGTTGCAATGAAGTAGTAGCTATGATCATAACCCTAGAAGGCAAAAATACAGGAGATAACAGTTATCTACCATTTAGAAACATCAATATTAAGGACACTGAATAAATCTCTTTTGTTACTTAATTTGTTTATAAATAGCTAAAATATTATAAGTAAGGTTTAATCAAAATCAAAGTTCTCATACTTGTACTTAAACATTTTCACTGTGTATTAAAAGAGCAGTCGAGATATGAAGGAAAATGAAACATCCTGCATAGCCTAGTTTCTAAATGCCACAATGTATATGCAAAGAGGAAATAAAGCATTAATTCCATGTGCAGAACAGACATGTGATCCTATTGACAAGGATTAAAAGAAGTAACCTTAGAGCTTAGAAACATGAGCAAGACATTTTAGTTCGACAAGAGATGCATACTAATAATACTAAAATACAAAATAAGCACATATAAACAATACAGAAAAAGAACATAAAAATGCCCCAAAGCTCTATGGTTTGGGAAGCCAAAAGCGGCCACACAAAGAACTCTACCTCCTACTATAAAAGCATATCATAACCTTGAAGAGTAATTCATTAAACCCTGACATTCCTTAGCAGTATATCAAATTGAGTAAAAAGTCAGCAAACCTTTTGAAAACTACTGTGAAACAGGAAAAAGAAAAAATAAGTAGTGTGCCAAGCAGGTGAAACAGAGCTCAGTCAACCCATCCATTAAAATTAGGGCATCAAAACCAGCACTGGTGTTGTAGCTCAGTGACAGAGTGTTTTCCTAGCATACATGAGGCACTGGCTTCAATCCTTAGCACCACATAAAAATAAATAAGCAAAATAAAGGTATTGTGTCCATGTACAACTAAAAAAAAATATTAAAAAGTAAAATGGAGAGGCAATCCTTTTCCCTTTGAGAACGAGATAAGTAGCAGCCTTCAAAGGTGGAAGAAAAATATTGATGTAGGAAGAAATTTCTAAGGGTGTTAAACACCAAATAATTTTGGAGATGGCCACCCACACTAAACACAAAAGAAACAAGGTAGAATAAACTGAAAGAGATAAAAGTCTTAGATTTCTTTTAAAGTTTTAAACAAGAAAATCATCTCTGAAGGATTTACTAGTTAAACTTTTCTAAAGCACATAAGAAATAGAAATAGATCTAATAAAAATATCATTGGAGTTTTAGGGAATAAGGCAAATCCCCAAGGTTTTGATGAATCAGTAAATATTTTCCATTTCTTATTTCCAGAGTTATATGGAATGCATATCATGGGAAGTGCAGTTACTAAAGTTTTAATGTAAAATCATCAAAGTAATTTAAAAGCAAACTATCTTCTATTGTGGAAGTGAATCTGACAGGAGGTTGTCAAGATCAAGGCTGAGACTTGGAGTTACTTGGTATGACATTTCTCAGATCAGCTCTAGATGTTAAATTTAAAGCTAAAAAGCAGATTTTTGTTTAAATTTCTATTAGTTATCGATGGATCTTTATTCATTTTTATTTATTTATATGTGGTGTTGAGAATCAAACCCAATGCCTCACACATGCTAGGCAACCAATCTACCACAGAGCCCCAACCCCAGCCCAAGAGCAGATTCTTATATAAAGAAAGAAATTTAAGAATTGTTAAACAAATACATGATTTCTAGGCCACAAAACCTTTGCAATTGAGGACTAAGTAGTATCTGCCATTTTTCACAGATCAAAAACATGGATCTGAGAGAAAATAGGCACAGATGTGGGGAACAGATGCCTCAAAAGATTTGTGTGAGAAAACCCTAATGGACTGAGAATGCCCTATTTTTATCCTTCATTTCATGGAAGCTAAAGGCCTTGCCATTTCCAACATGATGAACAGCCACTGTTGCTTTTATTATTATTCTTTGAGAAGTTCCATGGTACAAGAAAGTGCCAGTTTTGAGCTTGCTGGAATGCACTGCAAGAAAATAGTACTTCATCCTAACTCCAAATCAAATGTCTTTAACTTCCATAATGATATTTAAAGGAAGGTTCACTTTTATGAGAAAACAGAAAATCCTAGTTATGAGGGACCAAGAACGATTTTTTTAAAAAAATGTCAATATAGAGGCAAGCAAACAAATTTCAACTATGGATATACATTTAGAGCTAACTGTGTCATCCTTGATTAGTTTCAAGTCCTGTTTATAACTGTTATTAAGTGGGGTGGCTTTCTTTATTGTCTTCAGTTTTATCACTAATGAGTTGGGTTGGTATGTTAAGCAGCTTGTACAATTGCCTATACTTAGTGACACTTGAAGGGATCTTACTTTCCTCTTCTACCTCACACTTTAAATGGAAAAATCCTTGGTAGTAAAATTCCGACTCCAGGAGTATAAAAATAAACACATTCTTTCATTCTTACTCAACTCTCAGAAAGAAGCAGTGCTTCAGCAGCTATGATGGACATTTACTCTAACAGGCAGTGTTTTGCTATATATTTTCTAGACCCAATTAGAAAAGTTGGGATATGAATCTCCAGGTTGTTAAGTCTCTTCAGAGTACTAACAACCAGCCTGTTGAAAGGTATTCATTTGCTTACTTAACAAACACTGACAGTTCACAGGCTAGATAATTGTGCTAACAGAATACACAAATGAGTGTGAAAGTCCTATATTTCTGGAGCATTCTGCATGTTCTTACTTGTCTATTAAGAGGCAAATCATGTGTACAGTTTACCCAACTTCATTCCTTTACCTCTTTAATGGTGTCAAATGCTCACAACTTACGCTCTCTCAACTATCTAAAAACAAAAACAAAAACTGTTGTTTGAAAGGGCAGAATTAGCGCACGGGGATTTTTTTTCCATATAATTTTCCTTTTTATATTTTGGTATCTGGGAACCTACACTGGGAAAAAAAAAGAAAACATTATGTAGCAGAATTCTGATAGCCAGTATATAAAGATCAAATGTTAAGATCTTAAGAAGCCTCTGCCAAAATAGCCTTTGAATCTTCAAAAAAGTTCTGAGACTTCAGGAGACCAGATAGCTTCTTTTTCTGGTCTCCAAAAGGGAATACTATTTCTGCAAGTTTCATCAGTGTTAGGTCAGTGAATTTTTTTCAATAACTAAAGATAAGAACCATTAGGCCCTTCCCTTTTGAGGCCAAGATCTGATCTTTGAATATTTGCTCTCAGAATTCTGCTGTCTTTTGTTATTTTTAGTTTAGATTACCTGAAATCGAGATATAAAAAGAAAAATTATATGAAAAATTAGTTCCCTGCACTAATTACATTCTCAATTTTTTGAGTTGACAAAGTATATATAAAAATTGTGAGCATTTAACACCATTAATAAGAGGTAAAGGAATGGGCTTGTATAATCATGCACCATTGTTTTATTTTCTTTCTCCTTCTTTACATCATTTATGTATATATACCCCTTGTCATTTTCATATTATTTTTTCACAGCTCCTATTTCAGAAAGAAACACAGTTATACTGTACTTATCATCAAATGATAAAGCAGTTGATGAAACTCTCAGACCTCAGGTAATCTGAGGTCAATGGAAGGTTTTAGAAAATCTGAAAGTAGCCTCTCTGGAGCCACTACTCAAGCATGTCCACTAAGTTGTTGATCCAATTACAACAAATCCAATCTACTTTAGAACATGTAGTTCACTCTTCCTGACCTTGCTGTTAAGGAAACTGAACAAAAAATTGTGCCTGAGTTCAAAACTGATTATGAATTTAATACTTTTTTATTTTTTTTAGAAAAATTTATTTGCTCAGTCTTGACTCCTCATAAGTATAGCCAGCCACTTTTTTTTTTTTTAAATGGTACTGGGGATTGAACCCAGGGGCACTCTACCAATGAGCTATATCCCTAACCCTTTTGACTGTATAGATTGATTGATTGATTGATTGATTGAGACAGGGTCTCACTAAGTTGCAAGGTTGGCCTCTAACCTGCAATCCTCCTGCCTAGGTATGCACCACCATGCCTGGCTCAGACAACCATATTTTCTTCATTGATTGGGATATATGTATTTTAGAAAAAAATAGGTAGATTTACTTTTTCCTCTCCTGTGTGTTAACTTGAGGCTGCTTTTGTAACTCCAGAGATTTTCAGATTTTGTTGGCAGGCAGGAACTTTTGTCTATAGGAACAACAGAATTTCTTGGCATAGGACAAGGCAATCCAACAGAGCTAATACCAAGAGTTAAGGTCATTTGGGAAAAAAACATGGTTCAGTACGTCACTTATAGCTACAGTTAATATAGTTAAATGCACTACTCCACTTATAATCAAATTGGTATTTGGATTTCTCAAGGCTGGTCGTTGATCTAAAATGTTAATTGTGATGGTAAAATGTTCAAATAAATCTAGAAAATATTCTATTACTTAGGATGAAAATTCAAGAGACAACAAGATATATATATATTACATATATATATGTATATATATATATATAAAATTATATAAAATATTGGTTTTGGTAAATTTCTCAAAAAATTATATATATATATATATATATATATATTTCCCCCCGCCCCCACATGTTCAAAATATCCTTGTACAGGATGTTGCTAAGATCTACTACATAAACTATAGAGGCAGCAGGTTATGTACATTTTCTCTGGTGCTAGCTCTTACTCTATTCCTTTGCTCCTAGGATCACACCATGTTGCCTGGGAATGGCTAGACAGATGACAGAGGACAGCATTTGTAGTCATGACCTTGCTTCTAGTCCCCATTCTACCAGATACTAGTTGTTTGACCTTAGATAAATAGACTACCTCTCTGAGATTGTCTCCTCATCTGTAAAACAGATGGACAGGAAAGAAATGATCTCTCATTTGGTGGTGTAACGACTGCAAATGAGTTAAAGCCATGAAAACATTTTGTAAACTATAAGGAACCACATTATACACTGACTACATTTATTTGAACATTTCCCATCAAAATTACAATGGCTGACACATTACTCTTAAACATGAATCAAAAATGTTTTTTAAAAAATCAGCATTGTGTATGATTTTCAGTGTTCATTACTCACCCTGAAATAGATTCTGTTTATATTATGCTCTGAAGATTATGAATACTTTTTTAAAAAAGCAGAATTTCTTTACTTAAAACTATAGTACTTCAGTGAAGGAAAATCTCCAATCCAACTGAAATTCAGGAATTATTTTTAAATCACTGGGAGTAGTACAACAAAGTAGCATAAAGGTCAAATAATGCAAAGCACATATGAGAGGAACAATGCTCAGTTTCTAAGGCTAAGATGTGCATATGAAATGCAGAGTAACGAACAGAAAAGCTTGTCCTTATTCTACTGTATCAGGGTGCATGTGTAAAGAACGATATGTCCACTTATGTTAGCAACTCAGTGTCATTCAAGTATTAAGTCTTGACAGTAGGGAGAAAATTAAATAATTTTCATTGCCTAAAGCTTTCCTATTTCTATCAAATTTGGTCTCAGATATCATGAATTTAATAGGAAAGCTTTCATTTCTAGAGTCTTAATATAGTTGAACTATCTGATTAGAAAATAGTAACTTTATATTCTAAAATAAAGAGATTTACTATGGAATCCTGTTTTTTAGATTTATTATTTAGAATATCTTAAGTTTCCTAGTACTTACCTCCTGTAATCTAAAAACAACAGGGAGTTTCTTTTCTGAAGAGGCAGAAATGAAATGTTCAGGGAGTAGCTGTCCATCTAGCAAAAACTGGTCATCTTTCCCTTGATCAATTAGTATGTCAAGCTGAGAATCTGGATAGGACTTTACAAGATACGTCGCATCATATGCCTGAAAGAGGAAATATTGAAAACTAAATTTAAAAGTGCACAAGAAGATAAGTCTTCTGAATATAGTATGCCAAGATCAAAAGAAAATTTAAAGTGATTTAAGCTCTGAGGCTGCTTACATCAGACATATGATTTAAAATTTAGTAATAAAGTGATATTTCTTGGTTAAGTTAGAAGTAATTTTTATTTTGAAATAAAAATATAAACAAACCATTAGCAAAATAAAAAGTAGCCTCAGAGCATCTTTCATGACTCAATAAAATTAGAAATTTGGGTTTTGTGATGGTTGTTAGGTACAGTCATCTCTCAGTATCTGTGGGGAACTGGTTCTAAGGGTCTCTCAAACACCCAGTATGTGTGGATGCTAAAGTTCCTCACATATTGCTATAGTATTTGTATAGAGCCTACACATATTATCCTGCATTCTTTAAATCATCTTTAGATTACTTATATAATTCTATGTGTAAGTTTATTCCCCACTCTAGAGGGGTTAGGCATATATTATGGTGTGTAAGCTTTTTAAAAAACTTGGAAACTTAAGAACAAATATTAACAGAGTTATCTAGGACCTACCTTCCATTTATTTTCATCTGTTCCCAAATATCCGCTAAAGGCTTTTTTGCCCCAAGGACAATGCACTGGGTTACAAATTGGCGCAAATGCTGACACAGACTTCAGAAATAAAGGAAATTTAAAAATAAGTTTAATTTTGCTAAATCAAATATGAATAGATATTTTCAACTAGCTTAAAAATTAACTTGCAATGAAAATCCCTGTGAACAATTTTTCTTTTGATGTATTACAGGCCTCCATTGTACACCTCTCCATAATACAGTCTTTTGTATACTCTAAGAGCGCTAATAAATATAGGTGCCCAAATAACATAAAACCATGGGTTTATTTAATGAAGGTATAAACAAAAATTTGTGTTCAGTGTTTCTACTACTTTTTCCCCTGAAAACTAGTCCATAGTAATATGAAACAGCTCATCCTTACCTTAGTGAACATATTATTACACCTGAGACATTATTTCTCTTAAACTGTCAAGAAAGCAGTGAGGAGGAATACCTTAAACATGACAAAATTTTTAACTCAATTTTGTATTTTGTACAATGTTGCTTTTTTCTTTTTTTAGAATTTTTTAATATTTATTTTTTAGTTTTTTCAGTGGACACAACATCTTTATTTTTATTTTTATGCAGTGCTGGGGATCGAACCCAGCGCCCTGCACATGCCAGGCGAGTGTGCTACCTTGAGCCACATCCCCAGACCCTACAATGTTGTTTTCCATTGGATAAAGGTACAAAGATGGAATCTCTCAGCTTTAGAATATTTATCAATGTATATATTTAACAATACCTTTATTAAAAACAAGTAGATTTTATACAAGAAATTTAAAGTTGCTTTTCTACCTCAGACACAATAAACTAACTGCATTATATTCACAAAATAGGAAATAAAATCCTGTTTCCACTGTTATACTATGAAATTGCTATGAGAAATATTTTCATTTCTCAGTAGCACATCTAAAGTAAATAATCTTTACTACAAGTGTAAAAAGTTCTGGTTCAATCCCCATCATTGCAAAAAAGAAACAAACAAGGAAAAGACATCTTTACTAAGGGAATTAAATGGGTTAAACAAACCTTGCTATACAGAGTAGCTCTATAATTTTAAAAACAGAAGTAATCTTAAGATGATCATTGCTTTGACATTTCCTGTTCAACTCTTGAAATATGCTCTGCACAGAATGACACTCCATATGTGGTGGTTACTAATCGTGGCTCACTTAAACAAACAAAAATGTAAAGCTATAAAGCTTCAAATAATAGGAAAAGCTGAAAATGATGTTTTTCAATCATGTTCTAATTCAGTTAACATGTAGATGTATTAAAAAGATAAAATTCTTAAATTTCTACAAATCATGACTATTTTCTTTAACCTTAAAAAATTAAGTAAATTTTTCAAAGATTCCTGGCAAAAGTATAAATAAATGACAAAATGTCACAATAACATCAATCAAATATAACAACTTTTAGAGGGAAAAATGTGTTCAAAAACTAGAGTTTGAATAAAAGTAATGGAAAAGATAAGCTACATTTTATAAACTTCTAGTAGGCCAACAAGAAACCACTCTGATGGAATTCCTATGCTTCTAATTCTATAACATGTCATATAATCAAACTTAATACCCTCTGTCAATACCCTGAAATTCCCAACGCTTAGAAAAAAGTTTAGTCCCAATACTACAACATTATCATAATTTTCATATCTGAGAATTCCTAATATCATATTATTTAAAAAAAAATATTTATCCTTAGGCTTTGGTAATCTTACTTTATATTTTCCAGGATTTTTCAAAGCACAAATCAGAGCTCCATGACCTCCCATAGAGTGGCCAAAAATAGACATCCTTTGGGGGTCCACTGGAAAATTGGCATTTATGAGCTGTGGAAGCTAGAAAGAATTTAAATATGACAAAAATTATCAGAGAAAGTAAGTTTAGGCTTTTTCAAAGTTATATAAAATAATTACACAATATCCAAATTACATTCTTAACATGTTTTCAGCTGATAAAGACAAAAGAAAAATAAAAACAAAAAACTCGGGTAGACAGTAGTTGTTAATATCACTCAGAATAACATAGGGCATAGAATTCTTTAAAAGCAACTTTATAGGAAGATTATGCAGAAAGAGCCTTTAAAATGTTCCAAAATTTTCGCCTAGTAATTTCACATTTTAGAATACATTTCAAGGGAAAAATCCTTAGAGTAAAAAATTATGTACAAAGACAATCAATACAGTAACATTTGTTATGGTAAAAAATACATATATAAAAACATAATTTATTATTTTCCAATGAAAAATGTTTTATTTCATTTGGCAGAATATTATTTAATTATTAAAATTAGAATAATACTGGTATTTATTTTCTATAATTAAAATAAAGAAAAGCAAAAAAACTTATAATTATGTGAAAATTAATCAGAAAAAAACTCTGCAATATATTAAAACACAATTATTATTCAGAGTGTAAGACTTATTTGTTATTAAAATTTTAATTATTGTTTGAGTTTTTATGATGTAATAAAATCATAAAATTTTTAAAAAATACATAAACTGTACATAAATATTATGAATAGAAGTAATGCTTTACCACTTATCCTTTCTAACTAAGCCTTGTTTTATCACTATGAAATACATTTGAATGAACCATCTGTCAGGAAATCAAAGGTTATTGCTTATTCTATTTTCTTTGATAAGCTGGATAATATATACATTCTCAATATAACTATTAAAATTTTTAAATTCATATTTAGTATTAATTTAAACTGCAGCAAATATCATTATAACATTAGTAAACTTTGCAATCTTCACTCAGGTACTTCATAAAAATATATGAAATAGATTCACCAATACCATACTCCAGTTTCAAATTCTGAGAACTGGAAGGACTTTGTGTCTAAAATTAAACTCTTTACAATTATCAGTCAATAATTAAACTACTAATCAAATCACCTCCTCTGTTACGTAAGAGTACATTCTGTAGTTAGTCTTCCAAGGATCTTCAGTGGCATTCACATAAAACCCAGCACCAGTGCCAAAGTCCCAGCTCTCATCTTCCCCTTTAATATTGCAGCCACCTGTCAAGAAAAAATCTGGTATTTTTATCCACTCTATGGTAATTTATTTAATAATGTACTTTTAGATAAATATGCAAATCCATTTGCATTAGAGCTGTTCACCAAATATTGTGAGCTCTCTCTTTTGGAGTACTTGGTAAGACTATATTCCTGGACCTCCTGGCCTGATAGGGACCATGTGACTAGTTCTGGCCAATAAGGTGAGAGGGAATGACCTGCCAAACAGAATTCAGCTGCCAAGGTAAGGTTCATTATCTTTCTTTGTTCATGAAGTTCCATCTATGGATTCTGAATATATGCTTCCTATTTTATAGTAAGTGTCCATAAAGAAGTTATCTTTCAGAACTATATAGAGAGCCCCTTCCTAATAACCCACCCCCTCTACTATATTTCTTTAATTCTCTTTACTACTGTGACAAACTTGTGCTCAATTTTCTACCTTTAAGAAAAAGTCTTCTAATGTGCTCTGATATAACTCCCTCCTGCTTCCACTTTTCACTCAGAGCATGGTATTTTAGAGTCATGATGTCACTTGAAAGATTTAAGAGATAATAGCAAAAAATGAAACAAATTATATAATGTACATATCATTTATAACTTAGTCCTTAAATATTTAAATTTTTATAGAAAATCTTTGAGCAAGAATACTTACGAGGGCTGGTGTCTGGAGCAATGACAACAAGGCCATGTTCTGAGGCAGCTTGATGATAACCAGATTTTGATATAAAATTCTGTTCCGTGCAAGTTAAACCTGAAGATCAAAAGCACTGTTACTGTTATCTCGTGTTACACTGTGAATAGTTTAGAAACTTTTAACCTTTTTATAGTACAGGAAAACAAGTTCACTTGTTATTATTTTGCTGTAGATATAAGTTAAGTAAGATTTAAGATCCCTTTCTTACAAAATTTATAATAGTATAAATCTAAGAACCATTATAGGTTAAATGATTCCATCATTATCCTTTAGTCACTTCCTAAATTTTCAAACCTGAAACTCTTTGGACCAGATGTGCTTGGGAATTCAGAAAATTTCAAACATATAATGGCAATATGGGGCATATGTTCAACAGGAAAACAAGCCCAGCAGGGTATACTGTCCAGTAAGTTGAATGAAAACAATTACAAAACTACTACATCAATTGTTACATTACTAAAATTGATAAATTAGCTGAAAGTGTTAATCAGCATAAAAACTTAAGTATTCACAGTTAAAAAAAAAGCTAATACTATGGCCATCATAACACAAAGAACTTAAATATACAGATAGTTCTCAGCAAAAATTGTATAATTTCTCACTGACCTAAAAGGAGAACAACAATGAACATAATATCTTTCTTAAATTCAGCTTTAGCCCCAGTTTTTAGAACAGTTTCTGTCATTTTTCCTAGTTCTGTGCATTTCAGTCATGTGATAGATACCTTAATTCTCTTACCATAGGTTCCTAAGACTATGGATGACATGAGAATGACCAAGAATGAACCAGCAATAAATTCTTGAACTAAGCACCACCTAATAGCCCTTTTCTAGCAGTCAGTGCAAAATATTGCATCTGATTATTAGCAATATCAAAACTTATTGATATGCATGAGCAAATATGAACTATAAAACACTTTTATAGTTGCTAATTAACCCATAATAGAGAGCACAGAGACTTATAGTGTGCCCATATATATTGGTTAAATTAATAATCAACAGTAAAACACAAAGTTACAAATATCATTATGGGCATTCATCAGTCATGGCAGAGCAATAAAGTGGTTTGTCTACCTTATTTATTTATAATTGTATAAATCTAAGAACCATCATAGGCTAAATGATTACATCATTATTCTTTCAAAGTCACTTCCTAAATTTTCAATCCTGAAATTCTTTGGACCAGATGTGCTTGGGAATTCAGAAAATTTCAAATGTATAATGGCAATATGGGGCATATGCTCAACAGGAAAACAAACCCAGTATTGTTCAGTAAGTTGAATGAAAACAAGTAAACACTCTGAAATCCTTTTGTCATCATTTCTCAAGGGCATTGGTCAGACCATCTTACCTTTTTTTAGAAAATCAAGACTTAATTTCCAAGGTCTATCTGTTCTTCAGAATCTCACTAAGAAAACTCTTCTGCCATTTAATGTTCTTGCCAGTATGTTTTCCAGTCAAATGAGTCATAGCATGATGAAGAACTGACCCCACTACTGTCAAAGTTCACCATTTTGCAGACCTCAATGTAAATGTGTTCAAAGGAGAAAGGGTAATAGGGTAGAAAGCAGGGGTTTGGGATTTCAGATGGGATCTGTTTCTAACTGACACTCAGCCTTTTACTAACCAACTTAAAAATTCTGAGTCTGAGTTCCTTCATTGGAAAAATGGAGAATGCCACCTCTTTCTATATCATAAGAAGATTAAATGTGATTAGATGTAATGATTTTTGAATTGGGTCTCGGATAGACCAAATAGCACCCTGCACTTGAGAAATGAAAATCTGTTAGGTGCCAGAGAAAAATTTCATTTTTTTTTTCCAGTTGGAATGCAAATTCTTTGATTAAAGTAGGGAGAGTGAATTGTAGAGGCACAGAAATGAAGATAATTCAACCAGAAGGATTACTCATTAAGAGTACATAGATAGTTACTAATTATAATCTACTCAACCTAGGAGCTCTGGAGGCTGAGGTAGGAAGATTCCAAAGTCAAAGCTAGCCTCAGCAACTTAGTGAGTCCTGAGCAACTTGGCTGGGGATGTTTCTCAGTGGTTAAGTGCCCCTTGGGTTCAATCCCTAGTACAAAAAAATAGAAGGAAAAAAAAAAAAAACCAATAAACCAAAAAACTACTCAATCAACCTCATCTATATGCAGAGATAAATTTTTGTTGGCAACTACTTTACTGAGCAATTCAATTAAATGATTATTAATATACTCACGGCTCTGCAGCCATAACATTTTTATCACCTCAAAAAGAAACCCAATGCCTATTAGCTGCCATTCCCCATTTGTTCCACCTACAGCCTCCAGACCCAGGCTACCACTACTCTACCTTCTGCCCCTATGGATTTGCCTATTCTGGGCATGTCATAAAAGGGGAATTTAACCCTTTTATGTTGTCTTTGGTGGATGGATTGTTTCACTTAGAATGTTTTCAAAGTACATCCACATTGTGGCATATATGAAGGCTACATTAATTTTGTTTCTTAATAGTATTCTATTTTTTAATAATATTCTACTACATTTTATTTATTATTTCATCGGTTAGTAGCCATCTGGTTTGTTCCTAGTTTTTGGCTATTACAAATAATGTGCTATGAATGTTCATATTTCTGTGTGTGTATACGTTTTCAATCCTCTTGGGTTGTATAGCTAATGAAAGAATGTTGTAACAGTCATCTCAATTTGCCAAAGACAGGAATCACCACATGGGGACTATCTTTGAAGACTTCTTTAGATGTTCTGATTTTTAGCTAATCTGTCAACTTTAGCAACTTACTGGTAAGTAAACACTTTGATATCCTTTTGTCATCATTTCTCAAGGGCGCTGGTCAGACAATCTTACCTTTTTTTAGAAAATCAAGACTTAACTACCAAGGTCTATCTGTTCAGAATCTCACTAAGGAAACTGTTCTGCCATTTAATATAAATAGAATAAAAATTCTATATTTTACCCTCAAAAAGTTCAACTAATCTATTTTTATACATTTCAATTTTGGTTAAGAATTAATCTGATCTCAGATTAAGTGTTTAACCAAAAGTTATGACTTTAGTAGCTCTCGTCAGAAACAATGCAAAAAGAACAGAGACTGAATACACATTTGGACTGTGAGTCAGAAAACCTGCTCAAACTTACACTGTTATGTGACTTTGGGCAGTATTCAGCTTCTGTGGGCCTCAGTTTTCTTTCTATGAATTACATGATAAATAAGGTTATATTTAGCTTCATATTACTATGTATTCTAGAACAATTAAATGTCTAATTTTGTTGCTATTGCTTTTTGCCAATATCAAATGCTTTCCTAGAAAAAGTGGTGTTCTTCATTTGGTCATCGAAGTGCTTTGCTGAATGAAAATGAGATATACAACTAAGTCTTTTTTTCTAAAGTAAACATTTATTCTCATTTCAAATTGGTGCTTGGGGCATATCCTTGATATACATACAAATGGAGGATTTATTAAATAAATGTTGTAAGAACCTATTTTAAAGAAACAACAGCTCTCCATGACACAATTTGGGTGCCATACCTCTCTCCTTGTAACTTTTTCTTATAAAGATGAAGTGCTAATATCTTGTGAAAGAGAAATTAGCATAGAGGTTCAAAACTACTAGTGTCAAAGTCTTACTCTCTCACAAATCTATTGTACAGTCTGATTAGGAGTATTATTCAATGATTAAGAAGCATTAGTGTTCTTTGTGACTTTCTAGATTGTTGCAAGAGAAGCTCTATAGAGGCCAGTTAAAATATTATAGAGAACACTGCAGGAAGGTACTTGTCTATGGTCTACAATTAGTGTACCATGGTGCTCTGGTTCTATCTAATAGTGTTCTATTTGGCAAAGTCTCTACAAACTGCAGAAACGCTTGGGCAGGTATAAGTTAAATAAGTAACTTTCTAAACCTTCACCTTTGAGCCCAGGACTGTACATTCTCTACAAAGTAACTTGTCTAATTGAAAAAAGAGTGAAGTAAATCTAATTCCACAGGTCTGAAGTTTTCTTAAGATAAAATTACAAAGCAGGTGATGATAAGCCTCTATTTTATAAGAGGCTCAGAAAGCATACCAGTGAGTCAAAGTTAAAAGGTAAGAAAAGCCAGTTAAAAGGAAATTGCTTTATAAAACTCAAATGTATAATACTCACCAGACAACCAATACAGTGCAGGGCACTTTCCACTTTCTGCCTTCGGTGGTAAGTAGATAGCAAATTTCATTTTGCACTTCAGCTCAACACTATAGTTTTAACAACAATCATCACAACAAAATATTAATGCCCTTTATTAATCAAGTCAGAGACAAAATAATTAAGCACTATGTAAAAAGTAAAATATACAATACAGGTCCAAAAAAAGTGGTTGAATATCTAAACTAAGTACTTCACCTAGGCTTAAGGAATATATTGTCCCTTAAAGAGAGAAGAAAACCTGTTGGGCATAATGATTAACCAATGTAAGGTTCTGCTTGGAATGGCACAGTGTCATTTTGAATAGAATAAATTTAAAAATAAATGTAGACCTCATGTAGCACTTCTATTATTAAAAAGAAAAATTGTTCCTATTTATAAAGGGATGTATGAAATATATCAGCTTTGATAAAAAATTAATTCCAAATATTTTAAATTACATGCTGGTTCATGAGCATTGAAATATTCCACATCCTTAATCTGTTTTTTCATCATAATATTTTATCACAATCACTATTATCACAAGTAAGATAATTTTGATAAAAACCATAGAACATTCCCATATAAACAGGCATTTATGCAACCCTGACCTTGCAGATGGAATTTTAAACTTACTGCTTCAGAATAGCTCTTTTAAAAAACTGTTACACATATACTTTAAATAATAACAACAAATAGTAAATAGTTCTACAAACTCTATATGAAACTAGTTTTTCCCCACCCTACAACCTTTTCATTTGCCACATTCAAGAGATGATCCATTTACCTCTTATAGCTAATTCTTCTAGCATTTACCCTATATCTATAACAGGTCTTCATTTATTCCTTGATTTTTCAGTTTTAGTTATTATTTACTGAATTTCCATTATGGAAGAATTTTATTTAACTTCCCTACCTTTGTTCTCTGTACCTCCCTACATTTCTCCTCGCCACATCCTCTCAATATACAATTTTAGTTGATCAGTATGAAGAAGCTATAAATGCAATTCAGAGATGAACCATGTAGTATGCCAGAACTACCTCCCTCTCCTTTTAATGTTTTTTTTTTTTGTTTTCACTGAGTATGTTATTCTTTTTGTTACTTGACTATGTTGACTTTTTAGGTACAGACTCCCACAAAGACCCCATCGCTGCTAGTGAGAAATTTTCTGTACGCTCCTTTCCATTCTCTGCAAATGTTTGCTTTTATTTTTCTACCCTATTTTAAACATCTTTTCCTGTGGATGATTAGAAGTCATAACAATTTTCTGGCAGCTGTTTTTAAGTCTTCAACTAATGTTAGGGAAATTAAGCTGTCTTCTTTCATGATATACCACATCAGATCCATGACCAATTCCAGAATATTTGTTATCAACTGGCTTAACCAAAAGTGCACAGTCATGTTCCAGGATAGTTGGTGCCTTAAAACCTTTTTGTAAACTTAAAAACTTGTTAAGAGGAATAAAAAGATGTTAAAAAAGAAAAAAAAGAAAGAAAGAAAACACAAAGTAAGTGGCACACTGATAAGAGAATCTCATGATAAGCATTTTTACCACAATACTAACTATAATAACAGTGGTATGATTATCACTAACATAAAAGGAAAAAAACCCAGAATTATCAAGTATACTTCTGAAACTTCTGTTCCTATGATGTCATTACAATGCTGCTCAATTACCAAAAGAACAGAATGTCATACACAGAAATTTATTATTGAGATGGGATAGGGAGAAGGATCAGGCCATAACTACCAGGCACACAAAACTTTAAGGCTGTGCCTCTCTTCAAAGATCCCCCACCTTCAAAGGGAGCAAAGCAGAAGCAAAACTATTAAATGGTTAGTAGGATCCTGGAGCATACAAAGGATTACATTCCAGAACTATTCTTGAAAGATAACTCTATATCACAAAGGATTATACAATAAAGATTACAGGAACTTAAGTTTATAGTTTTTGTTTAACTTAGAAAGGGAAATGATCTGACTTGAAAGTAGAGAAACATCAGAAGGTAATCATAAGCTTATTAATTAATGGTAAAATTCAAAGCCTAACTTTAGACAAAATTCTAACCTATCTTAGAATACCTGAGAAATCATACATATATATTCTCTAAGACTAAGACCACAGAACATCTCTCCTCAGTGTCTGCGCTCAATTCTGTCTTTCTGGGTGTGTACTGACTGCCTCTGCTTCATAAATCAGCCTGTGCCTCTTACTGATGCGTTTTGAAATTCATCTTGCTGCAGATATCAAGGTAGTTGTTGTCCTGAGTTGAGGTCTCCTTCTTCCAAGGACCTCCTTGGACCCCTTTCCCAGTGACATTAATGACACTGAGTTTATTTTATCACTACTTCAACATCAAAAATCCCCTTCACCCATTTCATAAATTTCCTCTCAAATACAATTAATTCTATTTCATTTTCTAAAAATGAAACTTCATCAAAGCAGTACTATGCAATAGGATTTTCTACAATAATGAAAATGTTCCATAACTGTACTGTCCCCAATATGGCAAATTCTAGTCACACATTAGCTAAAAATATTCTCAGAATTTTTAATGGCCCCATAGACGTTTTCATAAAGTTTTAGAAGGCCATCAACACAAATCTGGAAGGTATTCTTTGTTAGGCTCCATGGTCCAACCCCTACAGAATTAAGTTTGGTGAAACTGTCATATAGATAACAAGAGAAACCACTTTCAAAAGTGAAATATATACCAAAATATATAAATATTTGTTTAAAATTAGGCAAAACAAATCAAATTGAGTGAGACATCTAAAGTTGTGTACATCTTCTTAATAGTTACCTGTCATGTTCAAATACTTTCTGCAATCCTCCAAAGCACTTGTTGCTGGAAATCTGTTTCAATGCCATTCTTTTCCTATTAGTGAAGATTAATCTCATTAATTTCTAAAAAAGACTTAGTTCCTGAAAACTTGAAATGAAACTCATTGTTTTCAGATCAATTATCTAAATACACAACTGTTTTCCATCCAGAATTTTTTCACATGCCATTTTTCTGATAAATAACATTTAGAAACTAACTTTCACATTCACACTTATATTTGTTACCTGTACTTGATTCTAGAAAATTTTAATAACTTGTCATACCATTAATAATTTACTGTTGCAGACTGCCCCAGATTTAAAAATAAAAAAAACCTCAAGTTACTAATCGACCAGTTCAGTAGATTAAAAAATATTAACAGTCTACCTGTCAACTCTAACAAAGAAGTGAAGGAATGGGTATTTTTAATTATGGTTGATTTTAAAACAGAAAGAAGATGATGTGCCTATAATTATTTTGATGACAATATAACATTATTGATGACTAACATTATGATAGGTATTTTTCAATATGCTAAACTAGATCAAATTATTCATCCTCTGAGAGCTTTTGAGAAAAAGTGATACATAAATTTTAGATTAATATTTCTCCTTTTAAACCAAACCAACATAGATCTGTTATTAGGGAATAAAAAGAACAGCTTGTTGTACAACATAGGTCTGCTATTTTCTAAATAAGAAGAACAGCTTGTTTTTAGGAAATTTTGAAGTTTAGCACTTAATTTTTCTTTTCTCTCCAACAGAACTTTTTAATTGTCATATAAAAGTAATTTCAAACTTACATGTAAAATGTTACACATTATATTTTAATAGTAAATACATGGAAATAATTGGAAAACCATTTATCTGTTGAGCAAAGAGGAATGAAACTGATTATAATGTGTATCTCTCAAGGGAGGATTACCTTCCCATTCCTAGAAGCATTACATTAAAATATAAAATGATAAGTTCTATATACTAAATAAAAAGTCCAGATACCAGAAACAGATATTACCTCTCTGGTGGTTTTCTTCAGTGAAATGTACTACTATAGGCTGATCAGCTGCAGCTTTAGTATTATTCTTACAAAGATATGTTAATAATAATCTTAAAAAGCAATTCTGGAATGTCTTTGCAAAATTCCAAGTGAGAACAGTTTCAATCCTGTCTTCAAGCAATCCCTTCAGTAAGTCCAAATATTAGTTTTATATTTGAAAAATGTGATTTAAACTCAGGCAGTCTGACATCAGAGCCCCTTCTCTTAGCTGCTTTGCTGTCCTGCCTCTGTAGAGGATCATTAAATACTTAAAAAAAAAAAAGACAACCAAAAATGGACTGGATTCTATAGGATTAGGGTATTACAATTCCGAAGAGAGAAATTAACATCTCT
This sequence comes from Callospermophilus lateralis, assembly GCF_048772815.1. Taxonomy (NCBI): domain Eukaryota; kingdom Metazoa; phylum Chordata; class Mammalia; order Rodentia; family Sciuridae; genus Callospermophilus; species Callospermophilus lateralis. The sequence continues at coordinate 71,963,637 of NC_135316.1, forward strand.
TCCACTAGTTTTTGTTTTCAAACTATAAAAAAAAAATCCTTAAATGACAAATTGTTCCATAAGATGTTATGTTACTACATATTTACTTCAGTTTTTCTTATTCATGATCCTATCTTAAAGAATAAAATTATGCAGGGGGGACACCGTATAATATTTATATTCATAAATCATGAGACCAAAGAATAAAATTTGCTAGATCATTCTACATGGGAATTTTCTTAAAGCTCTAGGAAGTATGTAGGCTTTCTCAAAATATGGTACACTGGACACACTTAAGGGGCACCTAATAAATACTATATTTTTTTGAATTTGTGAATAATATTTTGAAGTTCTTAGATATTATGTGAAACTTCTAAAAATCACCTTGTCCTTTATTTGTATCACATACTTTGTTATTCATTAATTTTAATAAACCACAAGTAGTCTATTTCCTCTGCTCTTTGAATATTCCTTAATTAAAATAATATTCCTTAATCAAAACTAAATACTGTTCATTTGGCCAGAAAAAACATGGTTAAAGTATTTTTTAAAAAATTGGGAGAATTTTTTTTTAAAAAACCCATCTTTTAAAGTCCCCCCCACATAACTTGTTTTATAAACTACCTTCAATTACAAATTAAGAACAATGTTAAGTTTAACAACAACAACAAAAGGACATAAGCTAGGAATTAATGATATATAATATATAATTATAAAACACTAGGTAGTTATATTTTTCAATAGAAATTGTCTATGTGAAAAACAACAGATGTTTTAAACCAAGTTATTATATTTTTTTTCCATTTAACCCATAAACAATGAAAGGTAAGTTTACCTGTCCAATTGCTACTTGCTTTTTAGTCTGCAATGAAGGGCAGATGATCCTGAAAAAAGACCAAATGGATTATAAATTACAAAGGTTCTTATAGCACCATTACAAAGATTATGATGAAGCTGAAAAAGTCTTATTGTCTAGAGCACAAAGAGTTAAAGAGGCAAGAGAAAAGGAAATTGCAGAAAACGGAAAAGAATCCTTAAGAAAATTCACAGAGAAGGGTTTAGTAGCTTTTTCAGACCTCAACAAGTTCCTTAAAAAGTTAGAAAACATAGTTGGGTGCAGTGGCTCATGCCTTTAATCCCAGCCGCTTGGGAGGTTAAGGCAGGGGTACCTCAAGTTCAAAAGCCAGCCTCAGCAACTGGGAGGCCCTAAGCAACTCAGTGAGACCCTGTCTCTAAATAAAATACAAAATAGGGCTGGGGATGTGGCTCAGTGGTCAAGTGTTCTTGAGTTCAATCCCTGGTACCTACCTCCCCACCCCCCAAAAAGTTAGAAAACATGAACTCCAATTCTGAAAGGTTTTCATTAAGAATGCTCATGGTGTATTATCTATTTACAACCAAATTTATAATTTAAAAAAAAAGTAACAAGAAAACCATGAACATATTTCTGAAAAGTGACACCTCCTCAAGAAGAGTCTCAGACAGGTCCTCCTGAAGGTATCTAGAAGAAGGCAGTAAGACAATAGCTCTAAGTGTATTCCTGACCTGAGGACCTTCCAGTGGATAAGATGTGAAGGTGGACCATGATATTAATGATCTTCATCTTGTGTAGACCTGGGCTAATGTGTGTTTGTGCCTTTCTATTTAGTGAAATAGTTTAAAAAGTAAACAAAAAACAAAAATAAAAATTAGAAAACATCATAAAGATAAAAAATATTTTTGTATAGCTGTACAATGTTTGGTTTTTAAAGTAAATTACAAAAGAGTAAACTACAAAGTTTAAAAAGTAAAAAAGTTACGGTAAACTAAGATTAATTTATTACTGAAGAAAAATACTTTTTAGAAAGTCTATGGCAGTATACACAACGTCCTGGAACTTAATGTTCACTCACCACTCACTGACTCACCCAGAGCAACTTCCTTCCAGTCCTGGAATCTCCTTTCATAGCAACTAGCATATACTGGTATACCATTTTTATCTTTTATCCTGTATTTTTACTGTATCTTTCCTATATATGTATGCAAATAGTTTTACTGTACCTTTCCTCTTGATATATAAAGTTATCATTGTTATACAACTACCTACAGTATCTGTACAGTAATATGCTGTTTATAGACAAGGAGCAATAGGCTATATACTATCTAGGTTTGTGTGGGGACATTCTGTGATATCCACACAATAATGAAATCACCTAATGATCCTTTTCTCAGAACATATCCCAGTGTTAAGCAAGGCACCACTGCACCTATTTTGCCACAAGCCCTGGTAACTTGTCAAAATCTTTCTTGGAATGAGAGTACTATGAAGACTTTTTTTTTTCTTTTTAAACAAATAAAAAGAAGTGTTAAGGTATAACTTGGAAATATGAGATGTAGTCATCTACTGAGAGTGAAGAAAAGAGAAGTGAGGACTAAGAGAGTAGAGGAAGATGGATTTATCTAGTTAATTGTGGGTCAAATTTGTAATATGAGCAGGAAAAAGGAGAGAAGAGATGAAGGAGGGAGGCAGACTAAAGGTCTATGAGTTTACTACACAGAAAGGACATGGTGATAAAATTGACTTATGAACTATGCTAAAGTGACCAATATTAAGTAAAATATACATATGGAAATTTACATAGTACCAATTGTGTGTCATTTGTCTGATACATGTTCCATTTAGGTTGTAATATAGATATATATTTAGGTCTATAACAGATTTTGTAGGAGAAATGGGTACTAAGAACCAGTTTTAAAAAAAGAAAAAACAGGTAAACACAGGTAAACACTAAAACAAACAAACAAAAACCACCCTCAAGACCAAACCATTTTACAGTGCACCACCAATTCCCCCAACTGGCACTGTAAAATGTATCCAACTGTTCTAGAAAGTTCATGAATGGTGTTTGGAAAAGAAAGGTTCACTGAACATGGCTTGAACATGTCAAGCCAATCAGTAAAAACTGTTAAAGATCATTGGGGTTGTACACAAGTGGTTGACGGACTGCCTCAAATGTGTGAGGCACTGGGTTTGATTTTCAGCACCACATAAAAAAATAAATAAAATAAAGATATTGTGTCCATCTACAATATTTTAAAAAACTTAAAGACAGTAAATATTCTTTATTCATAACATACCCACTTTCTAAAAGGTCAAACAGTCAAATCTTACTGTTTTCTTTTCTTATTGAAGCTAAATGTCATCCAGAAATTCAGGTTCTCACAAGTCTCAAAAGTTTTCTTTATGTCTACAGGCTGAGCAACAATAATCCCCAAATCTGAAATGCTCCAAAATCTGAAAGTTGGGTGCACAAGACACCACAATTGGAAAACTCTGCACCATGAAACTTTTGCCTTATGAATAGAATTATTTAAAATATTGTATAAAATTACCCCTGGGCTTTGTATATGAGGTATATGAAACAGAAGTGAATTCTGTTTTGGTTCCATCCCCAAGATATCTCATTATGTATCTTCAAATAGTTCAAAACCTGAAATTCAAAACACTTCTGGTTCTAAGCATTTTGGATATGGGATAGTCAACTGTTACTTGTGGTTTTGGTTACCATTCTGACTTCTTGAATTTGTATCTACTTCATTTCCAATATGTCCCACACTATCGATTATTAACAACCTGAACAGTTCTCTGCAAAACAACAGGCTGCAGCGCCCCAACTGCTGGCTGTAACTTGTTTGTTCATATTTGAAATGTTTCAACATTGCCCTTTTAACTGCCACTACCACCAATTCCAATTATATATAAGATATTAAAACTCAGCCTCCTACTTTCCTTCTAGTATGTCCCACCACAATTCTAGCCTAGGATTTTAATCCATTTAACTTAATGATCAATGGTGCCACCTGAACTATTATCACCCAATCCAAAGATGCAAGTCCCCCTGGGCACTTCCTTCGGCGCGCGAGTGACCGCGCCTTCAGGTAGCCTGCCGTGTCCCCAACGTGTGTGGGCTACTCCCTTGGCCCTCTGAGGGCGCCACCATTGCGCCGAGGGAGGCCCGTTTCCTCGGTAGAATAGGGACATTTTTTACTCGGTGCGGTGGCAGCGCACGTAGAGAGAGGGAACTGTTTCTGTAAAAGGGAAAACACTGTCCACTGTAGCGGGCACTAGACAACAGGGAGCTTCTCCGGGATGCAGCACGCCGAGCGCCCCGGGTCACACACTGTTGGGAGCTCGGTGCAGGTAAAGGGATTAGGGAGAGGAGCCGTGCCTGGGACAAAGTCTGGCCTCGCGCCACGGTTTGGCAGCGTTCGGGCGCCGTCGCGTGCGAGCCGCCATCTGCGCCGCAGGCCTCGGCGTCAGCCCGACCAAGCCTGGGTTGCAGCTGCTGCTCTAGACCCAACCTGGCCGAGGACGTTTGCTGTTTTACCCGTACCCAGTCTTACCTACCGCTGCGGCAAGGGTGCCGGTGGGGACGCAAGACGCGGCAGGGAGGGGAGGGCGGGGCCTCAACATGGCCGCCGGGGACTCGGCCCGGCCTGGCCCCGCCCACGCCGGGATCCGCCCCTTTCCGCTAACCCCGCGGCTCCGCCTCCTTGGGCCCACCCTCTCCCTTCCTTCGCTCTTCCCAGCAGGCTTTTCGCCTCCCGGTCTCGGCTCTGGGGCAGAGTCAGTGGAGCGCGTTAGAGGTTGGACCCGGTTACCTTATCCAGCGACTGTCCGCGCACTCAGAGCCTTCCGGGAGAAGTGAGCCAGAGCTGAAGCTTTAGTAAACCTGAGGGCTGTCTCCATTTAAGTCGTGGAAAGGGTTTCTGTGTACCACTGTACAGTTTTTAGAAACCAAAGAATAATTTCAAGACCTCTCTCTCTCCACCCCCAAATTTTCAGTTCACCTACTTGGTAGATGGAATTAAGAGATATTTGGAATCTTCAGTGGCAGACACGTAGTACAAGCTGCATCAGTGCCAAATGATCTCCCTTCGTCCCTCGACAAAAGTTGAACTGTGCAAGAGTTGCTGGTTGATGATTTGCAGCAAATCACCCTTTGTCATTCTGCTACTGTTTAAGCAAACTAAACGTCAGTGTACTTTACCTACTGAGAAAATGAAGCATATTGAGAAATTTTAACATGATTTCGAAAGGACCAAAGTGTTGGTGTGTGTGTTTCACTGTTAGATTAACAGACCCTTTCCTCTTGGCTTCACCGGCAGGCAACCCGTGCATTTGCCTTAGGTCAGAAAGAACCCTTGCTTGGTTTATTTTCACAAGAGTTTTTGGTGTTGTTTGTTTGTTTGTTTGTTTGTTTGTTTTAAACACGGGCCCTACTTTTTTGTTTTGCTCTGGGTCCTGCAAATTATGTAGCTTATCTTGCTATAAGGAGTGGTGGGTGAAATGACATCAACGGAAATTGACATAAACATGGATGAGCTGCCACACAGATTACTGCCAGTATCTGTTGTGCGGCTCAGGTCCATTTTGCCATAATGACCTTTATACTGAACTAACTTGTGGACCCGTAGAACTAACTTGTGGACTCAGACTAGAAATAATGTTTAAGCAAAAATAATGTTTTTATTTTATGAAAGCATTGAAGTGAAAATTACTTTTATGTAACCCTGAAGTCCTTTCCTACAGGGTACTTAGGTTAAGGCAGTTGTGATAATAATCAGAACTGAAATTTCTTCATTAAGCATAACTAAAATTATAATGGACCCTAAAATTCTATTTCCTTAACATATTAGGGATGTATATTATTATTTGAACATGGAAGCAAAGTGAACTTAAATAAGAAAGTAAGTTGACTTTTCTGACAATGAAACTATATTTAAATGGATAAATACTAACTACTAAAGAAACAGTCCAAAAAGTATATGTAAATGTGTGACAGATTTAGGGACTCTTAGTTTGATCTAAAATGAATAAGATAGAATCTTAGGAAGACAATAAAAGAATGAAATGAAAATGAGATAAATTTGTCTACTTAAACATCTGTGGGAAAGGAGATTGTCTAAGTTAGCCAGGGCTGCTGTATCAAAAATACTACAGACTGGTTGGCTTAACAGAAATGAAATCCTCATCATTCTGAAGGGTGGGAAATCCTATATCAAGGAGCCCACTAATTATGTTTCTGGTGAGGGCCCTCTTCCTGATTTTCAGGGGACCCCTTCTTTCTATAACCTGGCTTGGGGAAGGGTGCAAATTTTGAACACTTCCTCTTCTTATAATGACACTATAGTTCCATTAGTGAACACACCACCCTTATGCTGTAATTATTTCTCAAAGATTCACCTCCAAATGCTGTCAGATTAGGAATGTAGGCTTCAATTTATGAATTTTGGGGAACACAAATGCTTATTCAGTCTATAGCAGAGTTAATTTTTAGAAAGTCTAGAAAAGACATTCATTATACATGAAAAATGATATATTGGATGTAAGATAAGCTACTTGAAAATCATTTTTATGGCTTTTCCACAGACTGGATCAGGGTTTATTGTCCTTAGCACTATTGGTATTTGGGGCCAGATAATTCTTTGCTGGGGGTTGGGAGGGCTATCCTTTGCATTATAGAACATATTAGTAACATTCCTGGCTTCTACCTGCCAGAAGCCAGTAGCTTCCCTAACAAACTTCCATTTCCAAAACATTTCTAGAAATTTTCAAATATTTACTTGGTGACATGTGAAATGGAGATCCAGGACTGAAATCTAATAGTCTATTCTAAAATATAGGCTTAGCTTGTAAAATTAATAAATTCAGGGCTTGGTTTAGTAATATGCATTTTTGAGTCATCTCATATCATTTATATAGGAAGTCAGTGGAGTATACTCTAAAAAATTAATAGGTCAAAGATTTTTGCTTTCACTTCTGAAAGGTAGATCAGAATAAATTATAAAGTAAAGTGGGGGATGTAGAGTCCATCTGTCTAATAGAACTTCCTGTAATACTGGAAATGTTCAATATCTATACTCTCCAACAGACCTACTAGCAATCATTAAGAAACTGAAATTTGGTAGTGCTACTGAGAAACTGAGGTTTTTAATTTTATTTAATTTTAAATAATTTAAATAGTCATTAGTGGCTAATGGCTACTGTATTGAATAGCATATATCTAGAACAGTAGCGATCTAAATAATTTATGAAGTGACTTGGGTTTAACTTAAATCATTTTTATTATTTTGATTTACACATGTTCTTTTCTTTTTTAAATAAAAAATAGGTGTCCAGCAAAGAAAGGTCCTGTGACTTTTTTCTGATCATGAGCTTTTGTGCTGGCCCCCACTTCCCTGATGCTAGGGTATATTGCTGTCTTCATCTTTTTACAAAATACTCAAATTAGTTCTACTTTTCTCTTGCCTGTATTTCAGTGCTTTCAATACAATAAAAATTATATTTCCCTACTTTCATAATTTCAATTAGATTCCATTTCAATTTTAAATGAAATTTTATTTGTAGTAATAATATGTTGAAATTTAAATATATTAATAGCAAATGTATATTAGAAAAGTAGAACACTTAGAAAATTTAGAATAGTGCAATAAAGTTTGTCAAATCACCAATAATCATACTGTTTAAAGAGAAACTAATTTTAATTTCTTTAATAGCTCATCAGTTCGTTTAAGTTTTGAAAATCCTTCACTATAGAACATTTTGTGCCTGACAATGAAAGCTTTTTTGCTTTTTTAACTTTGTAACATGATTTTTTTTATTTAAAAATACCTTTTGTTGAATTTTGATAATTTATGTTTTCCAAAAAGGTAATTGATTTTTAATTTTTAGAATGTTAAAAATATATCCGCATCTTAGGCTATCACACTTTTCTTCTTGTTTTGTTAGTGTTGAATGTTTGCATTCTTTCGGTTTTTTTCTCTTGAGTCTTTTTTTCCCCATTTCTGTTGACATATTCAGAGTAGTTCTTGCATTTACAGAAGATTTTAAAAATTTAAATTTAAAATACATTCCTAAAAAAGGAATTATTGGGTGAATTGTTGGGGATATTTTTTACTGCTTTTGACCTCTACCACCAACTTGCTTTCGAGAAAGCTCACAAAACTCATGTGCAGAATTTATCTTTCTCAGTTTCACTAACTCAGGTCATGTATACATATACATATATAATTACTCTATTTGTTCATACAGCAAATATTCCTGCAAGGTATATCTCCTGGAAATACAATTGCTTGCTGTTCTGCAGAGTATGCATATTTAGAATTTTGATAAATCTACTTAAAATTATTCTCACAGGCTTTTCTTTTAACAGCAAATGAAATAAAATATTTCTTCCCTCCTTTTTTGAACACTGATCTATATTTGAACATATTTCCATGACAAAGAATATTTTTCTACTCAGAAAATTTTAATAGATGAATAGTTTTCCATATATTCCATACAATATTTTTATTACTCTTGTATTATTGAGCATTTAGATTGCTACAATTTTATTATTATTCTATGATATTTACCACTGTAAATAAACCTTTGTCCATTTTTTAAGTAATTTTCTGAGGATACGATCCTAGAAGTGGAATTGCTAAGTCAAAATTCATTTTCTTTTTTCAACCTCTTGATAACAAATTGCCAAAATATCAGCTAGAATATTTTTTGCCATATTATATTTCTACCAACACATCTTGTTCTGTTTTTATGTTCCTTTCATCAGGTAATATTCTTCAACAGTGGAGACTTTATATTTTGTAATGTATAATCTGAAGCACTACAAATTCCCACTGGTATCAGGGAAGAGATGAAGTTGTGTGGATTCAGCTTGTGGATTCAGTAGGAACTCATAAATCACATAGAAATATTTTACTCTTAGTTATAATTCTCAGGGAATGGATGGATATTCTGATGAATGCAGTGTCTCTTTGATGTGGACAATATGTTCATGATAATAGAAACCTCTAGACTTAGATTTCATTTCCTGCCATTATATCCCTGCCCCTTCTACGTATACATTTAGAGAGCAATTCTTTGGTATTATTTTCGTATACATACATCTGAAGTAAAAATATGTAGCATTTGAAATAACTCTGAATGATATTTATAAAACAGTGCAATTACTGCTAATAAGGTATTCTACAGGTATTTCTCTTGGCATTAGGATCTAGATAAAAGTTTATTTTTCCAACAATTGAGTAATACCTCCTTATTTCTCTCTCTTTTTTGGGTGATGTTTGATTCTTATTGAGTTTAATCTTTCTTCAGTCATTTTCAGAAGATGGAGAGGAATGGTCAAATGATAAATGAATCTATAAAAATTATGTCCTTAATTTGTAACATTAGTGACTTTGGGGTCTGGACGGAGTATCAGCCCAAGTAATCTGGCTCCAAACTAAATGCTGGGTGAATCTAATTCCTGGTAGCAGATCAAGGCTTGCAAGAGAAGCAACATCTGTCCTGTGAAATGGACCCTAATAGCTATTTTACATTCACTATTGTCAGCCCAGACTAGTTAAGTTGAACTTGAGAAGACATAGCCAATGTCTCCCAATAATTGTTAAATGCTGGACTTTTCCAATCTACCTCCTACTAACCTAAACCATTAAAATCAGAAGTCAGCAGTGTTGTATGAATGCTCTAGAAGCATTATGTTTTGAGTAGGAGACAGTGTTAATGAGCAGATGTAAAAATACTTTTACTGGAATCAATAAGGGAAGGAGAAAGGACTTTTAAAAATATATAAGTAATTGAGTTTGTAGAGATAACATGAGAAAAAGATATGTGTCTAGAACAGAAGTTTATAGACTAGAACATGCTTCAAACTAGAAGAAACTGGGAAAATGCCAAGGTCATCTTGAACTTATTGGAAATAATAAGGAAAACAGTGATAATTTTCTTATTTAGTCTTGGTTGATATGTACATAAAGGACCATTCTTGAATACCTGCCAGAATTTCTGGAATCCCACAGGCGAGGAGAAAAGATTTATTTTGGTTCATATTTTCAAAGGTTTCAGTCCATTGTTGTTGGCTCTGTTGCTTTTGGGCCTGTGGGATCTCAGTGTTCGCTTTCAAGCTCAGACCTAATATCTTCTACTAAGCTCCATCTCCTAAAGATTCCACCAACTCCCAATAGAACCACATGTTGGCAACGAAGCCTTTAATACCTGAGCCTTTGGGGAATGCTTCAGATCCAAACTATAACATAGTCTCTAGTAGATAAAATTAATTTGTAATATTATGAATAGGAATATTTTTCATTGCAATTAACTGAAATCATTTGCATCTCTGCGTTTTCTATAACCAACCTCTACCTTGTTTCAGTTGCAAAATAGCCTGGACAGTAGAAAGACAGGTACAAGTGTGCATCTTTATAATTCAGACCACACCCAGAGCGCCCTCTAGACAAAGCTCACACCCACTGAAGGGACTCCCAGTAATCTCTTTTTTCACAGTAGTGACTAATTCTTCACTGGGAGTTTGTATTTAACCAATGTGCTTTGTTGCTTTGTTTCTACATCTACCACCTGGGCTTGGTATCAGGGAAGAGATGGAATTGTGTGGATTCAGCTTGCCAGGTGAAAGGCCTAGCGTGATAATACCAGAGGCAGGAATTTAAGACTTTGATGGAGTGTTTGGGAAAAAGTACTACAGTTAAACAAAATTTTTTAAAAGTCTACATATATTTAAAGTGTATGATTTTGACCTCCAAACAGTGCCCCACTTCCCATTCCCTAGATCCTCAGGTACTGATCTAAGTGTACAGTCCCCTAATAGTTACCGTGTATGTGAGATGACTGTAGTTCTATGTGTGCAGCTGTGGTCTTGAACAATCTCTCTGTAAGACAGTAGTTCCTTTCAGAGATGTGGGCTTTTTTAGCACCATTCCTTAAGATGGGCACAAAAACTTGGCATATGAGCAATAGTGGGAATACTTGTCTAAATGCACAAAAATGAACAACCCTGCCAATCTATTTGATACTTCATTCTTTTGGTAAAAGATATCAAGTCCTTCCAGAAAGTAAATAGCTCCTGGGAGGCAGGATCATGTATGCATCAATTAGTCCTTAAAATCAGTGCTTCGAACTGTCTGTGGTAGATAAATATGTATTTATAATTTCCAGTATCATGGTCCAATATAATAAAAATGGATTTCTACAAAAAAACAAAATAAAAAACCACAAAGGCAGAAATACAAGTTCTGATTTTTAATGATCAGATATCAATATATATCAATTACATTTTGGTAAATATAATCAGAACAAATACAAAAGGAAAATAATTACTGAAAATTTATTTTACTGGATGTGTTCATGGAGAATGAATAGAAGCACTAGTCACTTTTTAAATAGCACAATCATAAGTTAACTGAAAATTGAATTGAACAGTGATTCCCACATATTAAACACCTACATGCATACCTTGAATGAACACAATACATATCTATATTATAAGCTTTAATGAGACAAATGAATTTGCTTTTTGTTTGTTTCTTTATCTAATCCAGGATAGATTAATAATCCTGTTTCACACAGGGGATAAAGGACTGTGCATATTGTTTTATGTTTTGTTCTACTAACACCAAAGTGGAAAACCCAGTCTCATAGAGGTATTATTGTAAGAATGTAATGGAGACTTTAAAGAGATTTCAGCAAACTTGAGATATTCATCATCGACTAACTTTTTATTGTGACAAAATTTTAAAATTTCATAAAAATTGCAAAAATAACCCCCAAATTTCTGAATGTCCTTTTTGCTTTATTAGAGACACTTAACACTTAAATTCTGAATAATCTGGAACAGTGACAGAAATCAGGAAAAAACATTAACACTATTATCGATTCCACAGCTCATATTTAAATTGTGATAGTTTTCTTTTTGATTATTCAAAGTGTACATTGTGTTTGTGCACGTGTGTACGTACGCTTGTGTGTGTTCTATACCTCCCAGCACAAGAGCATACACTGAATTGTCATATCTCTTTAGTCTCCTTTAATTCAGAGTAGCTCCTCAGATTTTCTTCATCTTTCTTGACTTTAACATCTTTTTTTAACAATAAGGCAAGTTATCCCACCATTTGATTACTACTGTTGTCACATGCAGAGGACTATCTTTTTTATGACAAAAAATACAGTGAAGCTCATTTCCCCATGTGAAGAGTTAAAATTAATAATAAAAAGTAGTAATATAAATAGCTGCCTAGTTTAGGTAGTAATTTTTACCTTTCAAATAAAAATAAGCCTAATTCAAAATAAACAACAAATAACATTGAAGATTTAATTTTTTAAAGTACAACAAAATGTTAGAAGAAGAAATAGACAATTATAAAAATGTCATTTATATTAATTGCTATTGTTTAGGTGGAAAAGGTCTTTCTAAGCATAATTCCAAATTTAGAAATCATAACAAAAATGAATATAGGTATATAATACATATATATTAAATTTGATCTATACTAACAATAGCATTCCTGCAGAGAGGAAAAGCACCATAAGTAAATCAAAAAGGCAAAAATTGAAAAGTGTATTTAACTTGTACTGTAAATTTAAGTTTCATCTCTCTAATAGGTAAAGGACTCTTAGAAATCAAACAGAAGGGGCTGGAGTTATGGCTCAGTGGTATAGCACTCACCTAGCATGGGTGAGGCACTGGGTTTGGTCCTCAATACTACATAAAGATAAATAAAGATATTGTGACCAAACAACCAAAACATATTTAAAAAAAAAGAAATCAATCAGAAAAAGTTCAGCCCCAAGCCACATAAAACAATAGGGAAGCAATGAAGGTGGTCCCAAGAAAATAAATGCATGTGCTTCTTCAAGACTCCACATGCTTATACCACCTGTAATGAGGAAAATACAAGTTAAATGCACCTAGACCCCATTTCTCACCTAATTATTAGACAAAATTTTGAAAGTTGGCGGCAAACTGTTGGCTAGGCCATGAGAAGCAAATTCTTTCATGCACTGTTGTTGAGAATGTAAGATAGAATGAATAGATGCTAGAAACCACTGTGATGTTATAGATGACATTTATCAGAGTACAAATGCATCAATATTTTGGCCCAATACTGATAGAATCTTTTCTTATTGATATTTATCAAAATTACAAATGCATTAATATTTTGAGCCAACACTGATGGACTTTTTCCTATAGATATGACTTTGAATGTATGAAATACTATACAGTCAAAATATTCATTGTAACATTGTTTATAATAGCAAAACATGGAAAACAAACCAAATATCTTCCAATGAAAGCTTATTTAAATAAAAAATGATACATTGAAAAATGGGATTCTATGCAGGTTTACATAAGAATAATGGAGTTCTCTGTGTACAAATGTGCACTGATCCCTAGTTTGGAAAAAAGCAAAGTATAGATCAATGTATGCAGTAGGCTACTCTTTATAAAAGTGATGAATACTGGAAGGATACAGAAAATAAAACAAAGGGGCTGTCTATAAAGTGTGAATGTGAAGGAACAGGAAGTAGTAATATTCCTAATTTTATTTGATTTTTGAAATGTGATGTTTTATTTGAAAGGTTTGCTTATTTATAGTTCTATGACAAAAGGTGGCTTTGTATTGCTGAGATTACATGCCACAGAGCTTTCTATTTGCTTTTCTATTTTAGAGGCAAATGGACATTTTATAATACATATTATCATCTGTCTTTGATTTAATATAGCCATACTCTGTATTCTAGTTTTTACTAAAAAAGTAAACAATTGATTCAGGAAATGAAAGCTACCAAATGAAAGTAGACCCTATCTTTACTATGAGCTATTTAATTTTTATCAATATTTGGGTCTTTTATTATCTTAACTCTTTTTTAAGTGTTTGAGTGAATTTTTTTCTCTAAGGTTAGCAAAAAAAGTATATACATACTGAAAAATGTCTTTTTATGAATAATTGGAAAGTGGACTGTTGAGAGAAGTACTGGTTTGTGTCTAAAGACTGCCTCTCATCTCTGTGCTGCATCTAGCATTGGAAGTCCAGGTTATAGTGGCATCCTGGATAAGAGAAGCCCATGATATAAACAAGGTTTGGCTAATCATGAGTATGAAGGAAAAGATCTGCACAACCAGCTAGAAGCATAAAATGAGGGGAAATATTCACATCATCAGTAAAATACATAAGAATAAGCTGGATCATACATTTCAGAAACCAATCAAGAAAAACTTCAAAATATAAAACATTACTGTGATTATTTTCCGGGAAAGAAAAGTAGATAATTAAAAATTGTAAATCCTTCCAAATGGACTTAAAACTTTTGTGTAAACCTCATCAAAATTCTAAGGGTATTCTTCTGGAAATTGCTAAAAGAATCAAGTTTCGTCTGGAAGAATAAGAATTAAAAATATACTGCAAAAAAATAAAAACATTAAAAAATCAAGATGAATTGATAAGTAGGTGCAAAGATGAACAGATAGGAATAAAGCAAAGATGGTAACATGTAGATTGAGAATCCACATGATGCCTGTAGGGTGGTTAGTGTTCAAATATTTCAGTTGCTTTTGATGTTTGAAAATTCCCACAATAAAATAGGGCAAAAAATCTGCCATAGTTCCTATTTTTACTACATTGATTTTAAATACCTCTGCCTGGCTTTTATAGTGGGATCATATCATGATGTATCTGTCCAATCTTATTTTCCACTGTTCCCTACTAATTCCTCGGCTGTAACCAAGCTAATTTCTTCACTATCCCTCACTCCTGCTATGTTCATTTTCCCTTTTGCTCCTTTCTTCTTGTCCCCTTCCAACCTTGCCAGGCTTCCATCCAGGTCCTGCTGAGCACAACCCTCTGTCTGGCCCATACTGACCCACCACTGCGCTTAGGATTTAACAGAGAATTTATTCTGCCTCAAGGGAGAACTTCTTATATTTTGGCCTCTAATCCAATCTTATGTAATTGTGAACCCATTCTCACACTTCCTGTGTTACTCAGCATCTAGCATAGTGCTCAGTAGAAGACAATGAATGATTTATGGTTGGCTGATGGATTTTTAATAGCCATAGTTATGAGTTCAATCATTGAATGAATCAATGAGGTTTCCTTCCCCTGCAAAAGCTGTGGTGTCTGCCACAGTTATGGTGTCTGGTCCATGGGAGATTTTCCCATGGATAGAAAACAACAACAACAACAACCCCCCCCCCCTTTTTTTCCTTTCACTTTCTGCTCTTTCTCTATTTGAATATTTGTTTTTCTACATATTTTGTCTACTGAATAGACCAGCATTCCAGTTATTATATACCAATAAGCAAGCTATAGATTCACAAAGAACTTTGTCAATTTCAAAGTTGGGAACAGTTCTTCCACCTGTATCTAAAAGGTGTGCTTTCCTGTGGCCACTGTGAAATGAAGGGTAGATTGTGTATTAGTTTCCTCTTGCTGATAAAACAAATTATCACAATTTAGTGACTTTAACAGCACAAATTTATATACTTACAGTTCTGGAGACTGAACATCTAAATATGTCTTTCAGGCTAAATTCAAGGTGTTGAAGGAACTCCTTTTATTCTCTAGTCCTGAATAGATGGATGCCCACTTGGTGTATTCTGGAACATCAGGGAGCCAATTGTGGCTAGACAGAGCCAGAATCAACATGGGAGACTTTAGAGAGATAGGAACTAGGGCAGAGTATCTAGGAATTTCTTGGGTTTTTACTATGTATGATGGAGAGTTATTGGAGGCCTTTGAGCAGGAGACTGTTTTTAAAGGATCCCTCTGGCTGTTGTACTTTGAGTAGACTTTTTGGGTAAGGAAGCCAGGAGACCAGGAAAGGGCTACTGCTGTCATCCAGGTGAGAAATGATGGCTGTTTGGTGTGGGATGATGGGCATATTTTGAAGATGGAGTCAGTAGGATTTATCAATGGAAGAATGACAGAGAGAGAGAGAGAGAGAGAGAGAGAGAGAGAGAGAGAGAGAGAGAAGGATAGAGAGAGAGAGATAGGGAGAAAGAGAAGAGAGGAAAGGAGAGGAGACAGGAGAGAGGGAGAAATTCAGAGAAAAACAAAACAATAGAATTTTCCCTTTAAACTCCTGGAGCATAGAGAATAGAATGACTTACACCAAACTATTGGTAAGAAGTAGAAAAGTCTCTATGTGGCTGTAAAATGGACCTTCCCATTTCACTATAAATTTATATATATATATGAAACTTTTACAAGGACAATGCATTCTTATGTCATCTGTATACCTTTAAAAAATACAGGTAAGCTAAGCAACTTAGTGAGACCCCATCTCTAAATAAAATACAAAATAAGGCTGGGGATGTGGGTCAGTAATTAAGTGTCCCTGAGTTCAATCTCCAGTACCCCTACAAGTAAGACTGAAGACTTGCTAAGGAAACATTTACCTTCATAGGCGATATTAATGTAATCTTATGAGCTTTGTCAGTGATGCAGGTTAATTGAGACAAGTATTTAGCAACTTAGAGTTGGCAAGGACACTGCAGTGTGCTATGGAATCATTTAATAATTATGGGATTATAAAGAAAAATGCAATCAAGAATGGAACAATTAAATTCATTATTAACTCAGGACATGGAAATGCAGATGCAAGTTGAGAGATGAACAACTGGAGATCCTTGAGCATTTTTAGGAGGAGGAAAATTTACTGGTTGAAAAGAAAACAGCGATCAAACTATATAGGGTGCTTGAAGGGAGAGAAGTGGAGTCTACCTTGGTTTATTTGTACAGGTGTAGAAATAAATAATGCTACATTTATGGTTTAGATCTGGAATGTCCCCCAAAGGCTCATGTGTTGAATACTTGGTCCCCAATGCAGCAGTGTTTGGAGATGAGGCTTTGGGGAAGTGATTGGATCATGAGAGTTCTGGACCTCATCAGTGGATTATCCCACTGATGGATTCATGACCTGAAAGGACTACTGGGAGGTGGTGGAAACTGAGGCAGATAGGACCTAGTTGAAGGGAGTGGGCCCTTGGGAGTGTGCCTTTGGAGACTGGAGCTTACCTCCAGTCCGTTTCTTTCTCTCTCTGGGCTTCTCAGCTGACAGGTGAGCTTTGCTCTGCCACATCCTTCAGACATAATGTCCTTCCTTATCACAGGTCCAGAAACAATGGAGCCATCCAACCAGGAACTGAAACCTCTGAATCCATGAGCCAAAATATATCTAGCCTCCTTTATTTTTCTCAGGAATTTTGACCACAGTGTTGAAAAGCTGACTGACATAGCTGTATTATTTGATGAACTCAGGATAGACTTCTTTTGCATTGGTGTGGAGGTATACACAGTTGGACTCATGTGGCTCTACAGATTCCTTTCTCCAGGATGCCAAACTTTTCCTTATATGTAGAGGCTTTTAGGTTGTGATATAGTTTTTGAAACTTTACATATATGTAAAAATAAGGCGAATTCTCATTTGAAATTAAGATTTAATTCAAAGTCCATAAGTCCATAAGTCCATAAGTGTATGCTTACAGAAATGCTTTAGAGTTGTTCAGAACTAAATGCAACAGTTTTATAAAGTGCTGGATAAGCTCTGATGTATCCCACCAATGTCAGGCATTATTATTGTTGTTGTTATTATTATTAATTTATCTAGGTTTGAAGAAGATTGAGGTGTTCCAAGACAAGTAGATTTTCCAGATATGTGTAATGAACCCATGTAAACACTGTTTTAAAAATCAACAATTCAAATTAAAAATTTCCTACTTTTTAGTCTAAACTTCCATTGAATGTTCTTTAATCTTTTGTTCCTTCTTCTTCCTCATTCTGGATTGTGATAGTCTCTGTTGTCCTAAACCCAAGCCAGAGACAAGAATCCTTCCTTTTCTTCCTGTCCAGGTCTGCATCTTGTTGGTTTCCCCTTCTGTTTGATGCTTTGGTGCTTAGGTGGGAGCAATATCTTTGCTCTATTTTTGCAGATCCCAAATTCCTTATTCAAAACAGTAAGGCCCAAAGTATATGTAAATTCAGATTGTTCTGATTTTAGAAAGTAAATCTGAACCCTAAACCCCGTGTTCTATAACACCCTGCACAGGATAGAGCACACCTCCAAGGAACCATATAATTCAATAGTTCAGCCGTGAAATATAGGAATAATTCCACTAATGGGATAACTGAAAATTAGAGTCTCAGATCAGGGTAGGTTTTGTCACAAATTACTTTAAGGCAGGTAAGGTGCTGCTACTAAATCAATTACTATAATTTTTTTTCCAGAGCTTTTTGGCTTTGGGATTGAGGATAAACAATTTTGAAACTAAAGTTAAAAGATTGTGGGCTTGTAGTATAATGGTATCCATAGGGCTTCATACAACAGTTCTAGCCACAATTCATTTGTTATCTCACCAAACAATTTCAGCATCTTGTGCTTCTCCACTGTTACCATTACTTAAATAAAGTCTGTCATCTTCACCTTCAGAATCTTTATCTTCTGCACTTTAATAGTCAGAGTTCTCTAAAGGAACACAACCAACAAGATACACACACACACACACATATGATATATGATCATATATATGTGATTATAAAGAGGGAAGTTATTAGATTGGTTTATACAACCAGAAGCTCGGTAGTCCGTAATGGCCATCTGCAGCCTTCAAACCTGGAGGAACAAATAGCTCCTCAGTTCAAGAAGCTGGAAGCCTCAGAACAAGAGGGAAAAATGATTTGTAGCTCTAGTTTGGGACCAGAGGCCTGAAAACTCCCTGGAGAGTCACTGGGCAGAGTTTGCTTTGGAAGAGTGAAGGAGCAAGAGTACAATGTTCTCAGCCCAGCGCAGAAGCAATCAAGAACCCGTCCAAGAAGAATCAAGCTTGCATCTGCTGCTGCCTCCTTGTTCTTCCAAATTTTGTTCCCTCCAAGCCTCCAACCTATTGGACTCTGCTGCCTACACTTAGGGTGGGTGTCTGCCAAAGTTTGCTGTCCCACATGCCACTCATTCCTAGAATCTCCCTCATTGAGATACCCAGAAGCCTTTAATCTTAAGCATGTCTTAATCCAATCAAATTGATTATCCATAACAAGCAGTATGATCCCAACCGGAGTCTGAGTGATCAAAGGCACAAATCTGATTACATGTAATTTTTTTTTTTTCATTAATGCTGTCAGTCGTCCCCACTGCCAGCAAGAGAGCTTCTTAACATGAGTGTTTGTGGTTTGGAGTTGCCTTCAATCTGGCCCTTCCCCGGACATTCCTACCTATCCTCTGCTATTTCCCTCTCTGTCCTTCACGCTCCGTGTCAGGTTTACAGTTCAACCTCAGTTTAATGTCCTCACTTTCTTAACCTGAGGACCTACTGGTATTGAAATGTTCTTTCCCTCATGTCAGCTTGGTGAATTCATCCTTGTTTACTGTGTAGCTCCAACTTCTCATCCATGGAAGCTTCTCAGTCCTGCCAAAGTAGGGTTTGTCGTGTTATTGATGTGGCACATGAGCCACCCCCCATACCCATGTCTGTGCAGCAGTGGCCCCACAGATTTTATTTACCTGTTTTTATATCCGACAGGCTGTGGGCTTTCTAAGGGTAGGGCTAGGCTTTTGTCATCTCTCTGTAATTCCCAGATACATTTTAAACAAATATCGGTTGAAGGAATGAATAACTGGGGTGTACTCATACGCTTAGGTCAGTGTGTTCTGAAAAGGGGTCCAAGGATTAACTGTTACAGAAGTAACAGGATCTGATGAAACAAGCTTTAGGTTCCTGGACCTGACCCTAGGTACCCCCCAAATAGAATATCTGGGAAGGGCCTCTGGAATCTGCATTTTAAACCATTTTTTCCCCAGGGGGTTTTCTGAGGATTGAGAACCGTGGTGCTAGGGCCCTTGGAGGCAGGTGGGATTTATTGTCCAAAATGAAACTGTGAGACCTCAAGTTATCTTCTTCTTCCATCTACTGAGGTTTGCCCCGACCTCCCCCCTGACAAGAACAGTCACTTACCTCCGCTGGTCTTTATTTCCTCTTTCCACCCTCCTCCCCAGTCTTCTGTTTCCAGTCTAACCAGATGGCAGTGATTGATGGCCCCTCATTCCCTGACAGTTCCCTCCAGGAACGTGGAACTTCAGGTTTTTAAGTTGTAAGTAGCAGTATTTCTCTGTAGACTCCACCTTAGGGCAAGGAGTGTTCTAGGGGATTAAGGGCAGATCTCAAACATTGCTTTGGCTGCTCAGAAGCTCTTTTGACTCTGGTTTTGTTGCTCTGTTCTGGGGGGCTGGGTGCTGGGCAGCTGATGGTCAGCCAATCAGCCAGTGCTGGACAATGACCTCTGTTCCATGGGGGATGGCGCTGCCCAGGACGGCCTAGCCAGGAAGGAATGCACCCGCACACAGGACAGATGGCCTGGGACATCATCAGGTTCAGATCTGGAAAGGAGACATGACTTCACTTCATCCTTCCTCCCTTATTACTATAAATGACATTTGAGAGAAGAGTCATCTATTTTTCTAAATTACAAAAAATCTGGGCCTGATTCCAACTTTGCCTAGAGGTTGATGGAGAATCTGGTTTTGCCCTTACTTTATGAGGGCAAAGGTCATAGTGTCAAGCCTCCTGGTGCTTGTGTCTGTGGCCCTGTGGCCGGAGGCTGGGAGGCTCACCCCTCCAGATCAGGTTCAGGATTGGCAGCACATTGGATTTTCTGTTCTCTGGCAGCTCCACAGAGGTCTTAACTACTCCCAGGTTCCTATATGGAGCAGGGTACAGATCTTCCTCCCAAGAAGTCGTCACTAGTACTCTTTCTAGTCTCAGGGAAGCTTTGGCGTCAGGCTATTACATGTAACTTCACTTTAAAGCTCAGTGCTCATCCTTGATGCTTGGGATATGGCATCACCCAAGGGGCCTGAAAGGTGTATTTCCCAGCTTCCTCGCGGGAAGGAGTCCTTAGACGTTTTAAAATAGGAGGAGGTGGGGAAAGATTTGTCCCCTTTAAGCTCATACCTTCAAAAGAACCCTAAACAACAATCTATTACTTCTTAAAACCTTTATTTTGTTTGTTTATTTATTTTTTTATGTGTGCTGAGGATCAAACCCAGTGCCTCACACAGGTTAGACGAGCACTCTACCGCTGAGCCACAACCCCAGACCCCAATAATCTATTATTTTTTTCTTTATTGCAGGACTTCTCAGAACTTTTATGATACAAATGTATATTGTGAATCGTCCAAAAAATGATGAAAGGTATTGTTTTTCAAATTTTTCTCTGGCTTTATTAGGTATAATTGACAAAAGTGATTTATATTCAAAGTGTACCATGTGGTGATCTAGTTTATTTGTGCAGGTGTAGTGATTATTGCAGTCAAATTACTTAGCACAATGGTGATCATAACGAAGTTACCATTCGTGTGTATAGGTATGGGTGTATGTGGTAAGAACAAATTTCAAATAAAGGGTACAGTATCACCAACTATAGTAACCATGTAGTGCAATAGATCCTCAGACTTAATCATTTCATAACTGGAAGGTTTTACTCTTTGGCCAACATGTCCCCATTAACCCACTCCCCAGTCCCTGGCAACCAACAATATACCTCAGCTTTTATGAGTTTGATTGCTTTCAATTCCACATATAAGTGACATCATGCAGTATTTGTCTTTGGTTTTTTCCCTCCTTGGCAACTCCCCTCGTAGATACACCAAGGGAAAATCAAGAGGGGAATGGATTTGTTTGAGAGGCTTGCCAGACCCCACTTTGCCTCAGGCTGATTAGCTGCACAGGGGTGGGTCCCTTTGCCCTTATCTTCCCATGTCTGTGGAATATAGTCAGGAGGCAACCTATAAAGAGTTACTAAGTGGCCCAGTTATAGCTTTGGTTTTAGCCATTGTACATTATGTCTGTTAGGAGCCAGATGTGGTTCAAGAAGTGCTTTGTGAACAATCAGATTCTTTTTTTATTTGTTGTTGTTAGATATACATTAACGTAGGGTGTATTTGATGTGTTATACATACATAGAGTACAACCCATTCAAATTAGATTTCCATTCTTGTGGTTGTACATGATGGATGCTTGTATATTCATATATGAGCATAGGAAAGCTATGTCTGATTCATTCTACCATCTTTCCCATTCCCATTCTCATTCTCCCTACCTTCCCCCCCATTCTCCCTGTCCAATTCCGTGAATCTCCACTCCCCCACACACTTATTGTGAATTAGCATCCAATATCAGAGAAAACATTTGGCCTTTGTTTTTTTGGGATTGGCTTATTTCACTTAGTATGATATTTCCATTCCATCCATTTACCAACAAATGCTATAATTTCATTCTTCTTTGTGGCTGAATAATATTCCATTGTGTATATATACCACATTTTAAAAATCCATTCAGCCTAGGTTGGTACCATAGCTTGGCTATTGTGAATTGAGCTGCTATAGACATTGAGGAGGCTGTGTCACTGTAGTATGCTGATTTTAAGTCTTTTGGGTATAAGCTGAGGAGTGGGATAGCTGGGTCAAATGGTTGTTCCATTCCAAGTTTTCTAAGGAATCTACAGCTTTCTAGAATGATTGCACCGATTAGCAGTCCCGTCAGCAACGCATGAGTGAACATTTTCCCCAACATCCTCACCAAAATTTATTACTTGTATTCTTGATAATTGTCACTCTGACTGGAGGGAAATGGAATCTCATTGTAGTGTAGTTTTAATTTGCATTTCTCTAATTGCTAGAGATGTTGAATATTTTTCATATATTTTTTGATCTTTTGTATTTCTTCTTCTGTGAAGTGTCTGTTCAGTTCCTTTGCCCATTTATTGATTGGGTAATTTGTTTTTTTGGTGTTAAGTTTTTTGAGTTCTTTTATGTGCTGGATATTAATGCTCTATCTGAGGTGCAGGAGGTAAAGATTTTCTCCCATTCTGTAGGCTCTCTTTTCGCGTTCTTGATTGTTTCCTTTGTTGAGAAGTAGCTTTTTAGTTTGATATCATCTCATTTATTGATTCTTGATTTTACTTCTTCTGCTTTAGGAGTCTTATTGAGGAAGTCTGTTCCTGAGCTGATATGATGGAGATTTACGCCTACTTTTTCTTCTAGTTGGCACCTGGTCTCTGGTCTAATGTCTAGGTTCTTGGTTCACTTTGAGTTGAGTTTTGTGCAGGGTGAGATATAGAGGTTTGATTTCAATCTACTACATATGGAAAAATCAGATTCTCACAACTCCACAAAATACAATTATCGCCATTTAACAGACGAGTCTGACAGAGTCAAAGTAATTTCCTCAGTCAGTAAGTTGTAGATGTAGAATTCAAAGTACTGTCCATGTAGCTTCTAAGCCCATAACCTTTCTAAATCTTTTAGCATTAGATTTCAAACTCAGCCTCTACATAATGTCATTCCTGTGAACTTTGAATCATTGTGATATTCTCTAAAAATAAATCACTTGAGCTCTATTCTGTAATTCTTTTCTTGTAAACCCAAAGAATAGGGAATAACTCAAACGTTTTTTTGTTGCATTGCAGGAGAAACATTTTATTTCCTTAGTTTTATTAAGGTCCAATTCTCTCACTTATTTTTAGGGTTCTGGTCTGTAGAGAATTAAATCTACTCTCTCTGTTCACAGGTATAATTTAAGCATTTTCCCTGGGGGCCGTAGGCACAGGAGTCATTGTAAGCCTTTCCTCTTGTACAAATGCGGTTGTAACATCAGTGGATATTGTCAACCCAATGACATAAATGTTTCTAATTCAGTTACCAAATGATTTTCTCCTTTACTGAGGTTTGGCAGATTTTTCCTCCCAAATTGTCCAATTTTCTTTAGATTGTAATGTGGCTATTTTAATCACAGCTCACTGTGATTGCTTGCTGAGGTCATCGAATCACAATTTTCAGGGCCAGCATCAGAGAAGCGTCATCGAGCCCAATTCATCTCCTAGCCATTGTTTCCCAAGGGTTTCATATTCAAGCTTCTGTATTTATTTAGTGATGACTGTGTTGCAGATTGTCTCATAAAAGGAAATTGGCTGGCTGACTTCTGTTAATATTTCTTAAAGAGTCAACTACTGTGAACATTCTGTTTTGCAGACTAGTTTTTGGACAAGAAATTGGAAATACTTATATTAGAAGGAAAAACAAAATGGGAGGACTGGTAACTTGCTGTTACCAGAACACTAAGTCAGTGGATTCCTCCTTGTCCAAGGAGGTATTGGTTAGCATTTAGATTCAGTGATAGACACTTCTTTTCCCTTATATATTAAAACTCTCCTTCTGTAAGGGGCCTTTTGGGAGAACACTCTATATAGCCCACCACTGGAAAGGGCATGGGCCAGAATCTGGTCTGCAGCCCAAAAGCAGGGCGTAGAACAAAATCTGTCATATGCACAGAACATGGACCAACCTCACCGGATCAGGTCTCTCTTAGAAGTCTGTACAGGGACTACTGGGAAGGTCATGTCATTTGTGGCAATAGTCAATGATAAATCCCACCAGGTAGAGAGAAGTCATGGTAGACCAGGTAAGAAGGTAGAAGAAAATGGATCAGAAGGAGGAAAATGAGTGAAAGAGGCCCAGAGAGGAACAGGGTGAGACAGGTTGATTGAGTTCTTTGTGGAAAATAGAGGAACTTGTACCTGCATCCCTCAGACAACTTTGAATTTGGTATGAAGTGAGTTGTGTCTCTCTGCATTTCTTTAAGGTCTATTTGACATTCATGATTTACTTGTTTCTATTTGTTTCCTGACAATAAACTCCATATTCTCTAAAGGAACTTGGAGATTTCCAGTCTCCATGATTAGCCTGTCTGATACTCATTTAAAATAGTACTTGTTTTTCAGTCATCATTCATCATTTTATTGATGAGTATAGGAAGTAGAAAGAACATATCTGAAATTTATTTTTGAACATAATTCAACTGGCATGAAGGACACAATGTAACACATTTCCTCCTTCATTTAGGAAGAACTTAATGTAAGATACATTCTCTGGGCATGAAGAAGAGCCAAGAGAAGAGACAGCAACAAACATGCCATGATTCTGTCAAATCAAATCAAGAATTATCTTTATAGAGAGAATTAATCATGCTGACAATCAACTAGACTTAGGGATTGAAAATATGTTTATTCAGCAAAGTCTGATTTACCCTGCATAGTAAGTTAGAGACTTCAGGAGGAACCCAGCTCAGTCACTGCCTATGTATGAGCTTGGCAAGTTCCTTAATCTCTAGTTTCCTCACATAGAAAATGGAGATCATATGAAAGTATGCAGTACCAGTATTACAAGGACTACATGAGATCATATATTAAAGTGACTAACACATTTAACATTCAATGAGGGTTCAAATGAATAGTTGGGATAGTAGCAGTAGTATCTATGGTAGTTGTTGTAATTATTATTATTGTTGGATGGTATAACTGAGGGGTTGGTGTACTACGGTGTATAGGCTGAATCTGGGCCACAGCTTATTTTTGTAAAGAGGGTTTTTTTTTTTTTTGGAACCCAGTCATGTTCTCTTATTTGCTCATTCTCCATGACTGCTTTCTCACTTTAATAGCAGAGTCGAATGATTGTTGTAGACTAGATGGCCCCCAAACACTAAAACAAACAATTTGGCTCTTTATAGAAAATATTTTCTGATAGCATAGTGGAACTAGAAAACAGTAAAAGCTTAACAGTCACGTGGATCTGCATTTGTCCCGGTTTGGTTTCCTCATTGGTTTTACTATTGTGAAGGCTCATAGTCATACTGCCAGTTCTTGGTGACGAGTCCTGCTTCCTCACATGTTGAAGTTTGAACATTAGAGAAGCACACCAAGTGAGGCAAGCATATAAAGCAGGGTTTATTTAAAAAGCTGGTAACATAGACTTCTCCCGGGAGGGAGAAGGGGGCCATAGCTGGTGTCCTGGTATCCCCAGAAGCAGGGTGTTCTGCCCTTTTTGTATGTCCTAGGCTTCCTCTGTTCTCCTGCCCTCTTCCCCTTATCTTTCTCCTTCCTACTTACAGGCATTTGACAAAGGTGGGGTGGCCAAAAGGTGGGAAACAGGTGAAGGGGGAAGGGCAGGATGGAGCACCAAGAATACATTAATTAACAACCTTATAGCTTCCTATAGGGAGGGGCAGGTTCTTGATTAGGGTGGAGGAAGGGTTCTGAAGGAATTAACATTTAAATCCTTCAGGGGACAGTCTACAACTTCCCAGGACTCACTCTATATGGGTCTGACGTATCTAGTGGGACTCAATTTACCTATCTATCCCGACTGTATGTCATTAAGGCAAATTTCTTGAAGCAGAATGTTACATAAATGCACCTATAGCTCCATTGTTTTATTTAAAATGCTTAATATAAATTGAAATTATATTTGCATCATGATAGCTTCTTTTTTTGTGTGTGGCACTGGGGATTTATTCAGGCAAGGCAAGCACTCTACCAACTGAGCTACATCCCCAGCCCATCATGATAGTGATTATAATTCTAGGTTCAACAAAATTTATTCTTTTTGAGTGGTCCTAAAGAGTTTCTGGACTTGATCTGATCTATCTGACACTTGTTCTGATACCCTTGGTCGGGTCTATCAGGATCAAAATGAGTGTCTATATTCTACTACAGAGAAGTGCAGGAATGAATCAATCAGTTAAGTTCTCCAATTCTGTTAGAGGACTGGTCAAAGCATGACATTTTCATGCAAATCAATCTACTTGCTCTTTAGTCTTGAAAATATTTAGTTGCCTTAAGTTTGTCATACAATCGCTCACGAAGAACTCACCGTCTCATTCTGGAAATGGAAATATCCTATTCTCAGAGCATCAGAGAGACAAATTATTAATTAGACATGCTGAAAAATCACCTTTGATTTTTTTATCATTGTTTATTTCTTTTTCATTTCCCTTATTTTCTTTTAAATAATTCTTCTTGGTTTGCCAGTCCATGTTGACTTAATTCCCATCTTTTACTATTGCTTTTATGTACCTCACTGTCACCTGAGGCTCAAAATGTCTGACTTTTAACTGTGAGGCCTGAAAAGAGGGATATTAAATAATCTAATTTGCATTTTCCCCCCTTTAAGACAAACTTCTAAATCCTCCATTCTTGTCCTTGTCCAAAGTGCAACTCAGTCAGGGTGTTGGCATGGCCTCAGGGTATCTGGTCATACATAGTCTGTCAGGCACCATCCTTGGATAGGTGTGCTCAGTTATCCACCTGCCAGTTAGGCTCATTTTTGACCAAGCTGGAGGGATGAACAAAATTAAAAACAAATTTGGTAAAGGGAATTGCATACCTTCCCACACGATATCTTATGCAATTTTTAAAAAGAGCAATTCCATCTCCAGAATGCCCACACTCAACTGTGCCTGATGCATGACACGCTCACGGTGGACCTTCACTAGCAGACCTGTGGAGGGAGTGATGAGTTTGCAGCACTGACTGTTCAACCCGATTTAGATGTATTTTGGTTACTTGTCCTTCTTCCCTGTCTCATTCAATCTGCTTCCTGAGATCACCACATAATAATCTACACCAAAGACTTGGCTCTGCTCTTAGGGTCACCCTGACTAAGACAAGATGATCTGAATAATGGCATACGTTACTTTTCAATATCTGGAGTAGATGGAGGAACAGGAAGTACAAGTCGTGCTGTTCTCTAGAACACAGGATAAATACCATTTTAGATCTCATAATCTTAATTATAAATAAAAACTTAAATAACCTTGGCTCACTTTCAACAAAAAAATCTAGCTTTTAAAAAGGTCTCTGAATCACAGAGTTCTAAATCTATATGGTGTTTTCAATGTTAACCCCTCAAGGAATTTTTTATCTCAAATAGAGGGAGCAATTATTCTTCAGGAAGGTGGGGGGATATTTAAAAGAGCAACTCAATATCTTATGGTAGCCATTAAATTGCCAAGGAGAGGCCAACTGTGAGAAAGTTCCATGGTGGAAGTCATTTATGTTGATATCTGACTCTTGGTCGCATATCTTGGAAGCCCTTAGATCATTGATAATTTGACTTATCTGTGAAAGTTCAAGTTATCATTTATTTGAAATCCATCCAGAGAAAGTGAGAGCTGTGAATTTCAGAATAGTTTTTGTATATGAAACTGTGTGTAGGTTCATCAAAGTCTTGATGGACCCTTCAGTATTTATATAAACCTAGACCTGGAATAGACTCCTGCTGAGATCATTGTCTGTAAGTCTTCCGTTATACACTTGAGGAGAGAGAAACTATGACTTGTCCAGGGTCAAAGTACAGTAGCAGCTTGGACCTAGGTTTCTTGTCTCAGAGGCTCCAACTGGGTAGGAAGACTTCTGGTACTGTAATGTCTCATGTAGACATACTGATATCAAATATCAAAAGGGAAGTTAAGATTGGTGTTACACTATTAATGGCCAGGGAAAGGAAACCATTTGCTTTTGCAAGCCACATGCAAAATAATTAGAAATTAACAAAGAAGTTTTGTCTTATTGCACTTACTGGAACAAATATCTATTGATCAGAAAACCTGAGAAAGAGCTTAGTAATATTATTACTGTCTCCAGTTGAGACAAATTTTCTTTTCAATACTGGGGAATTGAACCCAGGGTTTATTTGAATGCTAAACAAGTGCTCTACCACTGTGCTACATCCCCAGCCCATCTGAAATCTCAAAAATTACAAATGTTTCTTTTAGTCATTATTGTTGATTAAGACTCAAAGTTTACGTATAAAACTGTGTAAGTTAGGGAATATCTATCTGAAGGTAATTGTTTTTCTGATGGTCATCTGTCAAATCATAGGAAACATTTCTTGTCCCTAGCTTTCTTTCTCACTTGTCTCTGTGGCACCTAAACTGTTTGCTTCTGGTTTCTGCTTTTAGGATTAAGACCACAGCAGATGGTTGAAGAGATGTCAATGATACATGTGGTTTGTCAGCTTTAATTACTTATTAGTACTCTAGCAGGGAGTAGAGGCCTGAGAAACAAGATATAGGATGGGCAGATGTTGATAGAAGCAATAAAAGAGTTCAATGAAGGGATCTCTGCATCATGGTGAGGACAAAGTAGAAATAAAAAGTTTTCCAAAAAGGTGAAGCATTTATAGGATAGAAGAAGTCACTGAATAATAATATTGTCTATTCCACAATTTTGTCTCAAATTCAGACTGATGGTTAATACTTGATGGAGGCTTTGGTGTTCTTTCCTTTTCAATAGCAGCCCATTTGTAATATTCACATACTCTTTTACAGGTTGTCAAACACTAGCAGCTCCATTTTAGAGATGATGTGATTGAGGTGCAGGGATGTCAAGTGATGGCCTAAACTCAACCAGTGAGTGGGGAAGCTAGGATAGCAACTTGCATAATTTAGTTCGAAAAAGTGCTTTTCCCCTGTACCATAGGAGGTTGGGAAAAAAATTCATATGTTGGAGTCAGATGACACAGGCTTGAGCTTGCTAATTTTATTGTCAATCATGTGACTTTGGACATGTTACTAACTACTTCCAATGTCAGTTTTTCTCATCTGGCAAAAAAAGGGAATAATCCTACCTTGTAGGATTGTTGTGAAGAGTCCGATAAGTAAAGCAAGTGAAGCAATTAGCTCATTGCCTGGTGTATGGTAGGTACTCAACATATGGAGTTATGTCCAACTGGAAAAAATATTTCACATGCTTTTCCTACACTTAAAGGTGAAATAGTTTAATTTTACCTTTTTTGGTCTAATGATACTATATTTCTTTAGTTTCATTTCCATGAGAGAGAGAAAGAATGTATGAATGTGTATGAGTGTGGTAATGTACTTGAGCAAGGCATACCTGTGTGGCCTTGGGGCACACCAGTGGTCCTCCATGTTGTTGGGCTGTGTGGAACCAGACTGTTGATCAAACAGAAGCATTTGTTTTCTGTAGATCATTAGAAACTGGAATATGACCATAAAGCTAATCTAACCAGGTGGGTCCTCGTTCTTTGACATGACTGAGCTCCAGAAACATAGGTTATTTTATTTTGAAAAAAAAAAATCAGGAAGTGACTTGAAATTCCCGGCCAGATGACATGGAAGGTTTGGGGTAATTTCCTTTAGTAGACACTGCTATGGACACACACAAAATTGCATTCCTTTTTGAGTATACTTTATTTACAATTATTCATTCTTGAAATTGTTTAGAATCACCTTAATTAAAACCAGTACATAAAATAATCTTCACTGTATTTGTTACATATGGCACAGAATAATTTAACACTTTATAAATATGTTCCATTGATGCACAAATGAGAGAAGCACCCTTTCCTAAAAGCAGTATGGGAACAGTTCAATTCGTCTACAGTAGCACTTCAAGAAATGACCATGAGATGGCGCTGTGGCCAAGTAGATTACGTATTTATTAAATCAAGTTTTTTTCTAACTACTGCGTTTAATTCCTTTCTTTTGAGTGTAGAAGAATTTATCATTCAACTTAAAGAAAATAAAGGTTTGCTACTCTGTTTTAATAATAATGGCTAGGAGAGAATCCTTTCATCACTGATCCATAAATTGTTAGAGGACTGTTTCATTGGGGTGAAGTATATATAAAAAGCCACAGTAGTCAGGAAGTCCCCAGACTGAACAAAGGACCCAAAGTTACTATTTATTTGAAAACCAATAAACTATGTACATAGACTATTCTTTTCACCACCCTCATAGAATCGTGCTAAAGTCTTTCCTCAAAAGTAGAGCAACTTCCAGTTAATTTAAAGGGCTATGCTTCTATTATGCTTTAGCTTCCTCTGATAGCCAATGGAAGGTCATAGGACTATTAGAACATGATTTTACATTTAAATCGACATGACACAAACATGCACACATGTGTACATACTGAGTTTTTTCATTTATTTTCTTTTCCTCCATATAAATATATAAATATTGAATAAAGTGCATGGGAACATGTCTGTACATATATACAGTTATATATGTGTCTATGTACACTTAAATAGATATTTTTGCAGGAAAAACATACACATTTATACTATATATGCAGTCAGAAGATATCTGTCAGGCAGTATGTTCATTCTGATCAAGATTGAATACATGGGGAAATCTGTAATCTTTACTATATAATGAAATGAGAAGAGTTATAAACTAAGGCAAAATACATTAGAGCACAGACTATATTTTCATCAGTTGGTATCATATGATCATTAAGAAGTAGTCTGGTTCAAATGCAGCCTTGGTACTAGTGGCATATTATAAATGCTATCATTAAAATAGTGAACTATCTTTCAACATATCTGGAAGGACAGCCCTAGTGCATTTCCAAATTATATAACAATATTTTCTACATTAATTTTCAAATCTGTAATTTTTTTCCAAAGACTTAGGGCAAAAGCTACTTAATATTCAATAGAAATGCTTCATCAGTGTAATCATAAATCCAACATCTATTCCAATAATCATGTGCAGTTGAAGTTAAAGCATTACAGTATGAAGCTGGATTAACTATAATTAATCTTTTTTTCTCTCTTTAAATCATTTATACCAAATATTATATTTGTCTGATTTTTACTAGAGACTCTAGTGTCAATAATAGTAAGATAATTGTGATTTTAGAGAGACAGGACAAAAATTCTGCTCAATACTTTGGTAGTCATAAATTAAGTCCAGATTGAGGTGTACCTTTCTATATTAATTACAGCGTTTGATCTCAGCTGATATACACCCCCTTCTTTGTTTGCTTGACATTTATTGGTAACCAATCAGAAAAACTAACTGAGAAAACTACCCTCACAGTTGTAACAAACCTGTTCCTGAACCAGATAAAGAGGAAATAAATTGAACTAATTATCAGAATGAGTTTGATATTTTTTAACAAGGACCATTTCAGTTTAGTCATTTGTCTTAAGGGAAGGATTTTGTTTTAATGATTTTTATGTCCCTAGTATCTAGAAAATTGCCCCCACCCATGAGAATACACTCAATAGATGGTTGTAGAACCAAGCTGAGCAGTTTAAATAAATAGTGTAAATTGATTCATCTGAAAGCATCAATTTACCTGATAAGTGCCAACAGGAAAATCACCAACTTTTCACATTTTTGTCCTAAGACCCTACTACTGTTAACAACCAGAAACCTAAGTTTATTACTCAACCCTGACACCATTACATCAATATTCTGTTTGCTGCCCAAAGGTGCGCATGCATGATGCAGTCATTTCACAGCAAGTTACCAGATACCTGTGCAGTACTGTTTTAAAGAAGCAACTTCTAGAATGTTTTTGGTAATGTGAAATTATCCTTTTGATAGCTTACCTATCAAATACTGATAAAGAAGAACAAATACTAAACAAGACTACACTGGAAATTCAGAGTACAGTACAAGAAGTAGAAGAGAAAGCAGCAATTGGTATTCAGTAACACTTAAGAAATCTTTTCGCTTCTGAGAAGAATGAACTTGGAATGTAGCAAATGCCAGCAATCTTGTGACTACTTCACAATGGCATCTATGAGTAAGCAGGAATGAAAAAATGTTGTCAAGTATTTCATTTAATTATCTTAGCAGTACAGACTTCACAACACTGTCGTTAGTGTCTTTTTGTTTTCCTTTCAAAATGTATGTAAGTTTTATATTTTTTCTTTATTGAAGAGGCCATTACAGTCAACAAAACTTTCACTATTTATAGCTATTTTTATTTACAGCAGTAGGTAACAACTGGATCCCATTAGTGGCAAGGTTTCCATTCAGTAATAGAAGTTAATCCTGATTTATTTAGGACCTCATTATAATTGTACAATAAAAGCTTATTTAAAGACATCATTTATAACATTAAAAGGATCATCAAGCTCACAGCTGAAATGCTGTCAGAACATATTTCAAGTGCACATCTTGCAGCAAGGAACCCTGCTTTTCATTGACAGAATACAACTAAGGGCCCTATAGTTACTATCGGTTCCAGCCTCCCTTACTTTTTGTTTCTCCAGAGAGGTGAAAACTTGTTTGCTGTGCCCTCCACGGTTGCCATGGCAACCAGCCTCTCACACGCAGCTAACCTTTTCGTTCACCGTGTCCACACTGTCTGTGCAAGCATCTTCCGGAGGAGGTCCTTGTCCTAGAGCAACCATGGAGCAGTCATTCTCTGTCGCCTTGGCATCTTTCTTGGAATCCTTCTTTTGTCCCATTTGGAGTTGACTAGACTTGTAAGCCAAGGCCGGAATAGTGTTCACTAAAATCAACTGCAAGGGTTTTTTGTTTTCCTTGTACTGACACTGAATGTAGCGCGAAAACGCGGACCTGTAGGTCTTATTGAAGAGCGTGTAGACCAGCGGGTTGACGGCCGAGGAGAGGTAACCGATCCAGACGAACACGTTGAGCAGGGCTCCGATGACATCCTCGTTGCACGACTCCTTGCAGATGACAGCCATGATGTTCGTGATGAAGAACGGGCACCACATCACCACGAACAGGAAGAAGACGATGCCCAGCACCTTGCACGCTTTCTGCTCGTTGCTGATGGACTGCATCGTCCTCCTGCCCGCGAAGGACCCTGGCTCCCTGTGGATGGATCGCTGGAAGAGCTTTTCCGAAGACAGGGAGCTCTGGGGGAGGAAGCTGAAAGAAGAGAGTTTGGACCGTGTACCCGGCTCGCTCACGCACAAAGTAGCTTCTTTCTGGAGTGACTTGATAGTTAGAAAGTAGGTGATCACCATGATGGTTAAGGGGATGAAAAAGGACACA
This sequence comes from Callospermophilus lateralis, assembly GCF_048772815.1. Lineage (NCBI taxonomy): Eukaryota > Metazoa > Chordata > Mammalia > Rodentia > Sciuridae > Callospermophilus > Callospermophilus lateralis. The sequence goes on from NC_135316.1 coordinate 71,997,062, forward strand.
AAAGAGCCGATCAGGACAAAGTTGTCGTCAGCGAGTAAGCAGCTCCCCTGCTTAAAGACCTTGGAGTCATCCTGCAGCCCAAAGACTGGTATTGGCATGGATATACCTGGAGCAGGACAGAAAATGAAACAGGATCACTAAGGAACCCAGTGCACAAAGGCAAGAACAATGCCACATAAAGTGGCTCTTCAAGGGACTTTATACCAACCTTGTTGAAACCTTAACATACAAATGAGAATTTAGATTTCCTTTGGACTTACATGTTTTATGCATACATACATATTATACAGTTCCGTGTATGCTGTCAAGCCTTGTGTGGTCTTTTACTTACAAAGAATATAATAAATCTAGCATTAATTTTTTATGTCACATTTTTCTGATTATAATTTAACTTACTAATTGTAGAAGTACACACATAAGCAAACACAAAAATGACCAACAACACCATCATCCTTAGTTAATCATGATTCATAATTCAATGCTGCTTATTTTAAACATATATAGACACACATCCATGTGCGCACATTAAAATAGGTCATATTCTGTAACTTTTCCATATAACAATGTCATGAGCATCACTTATATATAAAAATAGTTTTATAAAATTATAAATATAGAAAATTGTCCTTCCAGCAAATTTGAAAAATTCGAAAAAGTAACAAAGAATAATAAAACAAATGTGCATTCTCACTGGCCAGGGATAACCATAATTTACATTTCTTCTTCCATTCACATATACATATGTACATACATATAAAATGTATGTATATATGCACTACCGTATTACAATTTTGGATCTTATTCCATTGAAAATTAAATCATAAAGTTGCACATATTTTAGGTATCTTTGGAAAATAAGACTAATATTGATTTAAACTAATCCTATCTTTGAAGTAAGTCTAACATCATATCATTTAATATGCAGATATTTTATTTTATTATGTTAGATCTAAAATCTAAGCACTTTTAGAAAAACCTAACATTATCACAATACCATTCTCACGTCTAAATAGAAAGTTAATACTTCCTTAATATCATTAAATTTGCAGTTAGTGTTCAAATTTGCCATAAAGTCATCATATATTTTGATGATAGAGCATTCATAAGGGTAGATTACAATAGCAAAGGCAGCACCAGATTTTTATTTATTGACAATTTCAGAGTTAGGTACAGAATGTAACAATACCTAGGAGCATGAGCTTATAGTCATGCTCTGTCACTCAAATGTGGGGGGATCTATAAAGCTCCCCTAGGCCCAGGGCTCAGGTCGGGGGCCGGGAGCAGAAATGTGGAAAGGTGACCCTTGACTCTGATTCTTGCTAATTTCTCTCCATGATGACAGGACCCTCTCCATGAAGGGAGATTTGACTGACCATGTTGTACATCCTGTCCTCTTTCTGAAGCTTGGGAGATGCCAGGGAGGTTGTCTCTGCTGAGGCCTGTCTCTGCTTATGGAGCTGGCCTGGGACTGGCCAAGGCAATCATGAGATGACTTATTCTCTCTCCCATAAAGGAAGATGTAGGCATATGGGAGAGGAGAGGAAACAACGATTAACCATATAACTTAGTTCAAGGTTGCTTCTTTTGCAAAAGGGCAGACAGTACAGGTCTCCTTCTCATTCCTGCCCATATTGTAAGCTCCCTAAAGCTGTAAAACAGAGAGAGTCCTGCTATCGTTCTGACCCCTCTGTAGTCTAAGATGTGATCTCAGGCTAGTCAAGAATGCTGGTTCATTCCAGAGTCGGTGGCCACTACTTGACTCTTGCCACCCATGGGGAAAAAGTCCATTGGAGGACAGGTAATAGGACTTCTGCTTATTCAGAAAAGTTCAGCTCCATCCAACCACAGATATGACCAGCCCAACCTCATATAGCCCCACCCTGGCTGTTCTGGCAGGAGGGAACATTAGTGTGAGTTTGTGCAATGTCTAACACAAATCTTTCTTGGTGCCATTTACCGTTATTGTCACAGACTTCAATGACAATATCTGCCACTTGTCTCCACAAGGCCATTCCATAATTCTTGGAAGGTGGTGATAAATGACATCAGAACTGTCCTTAAGAACACTTATTGTGGCTAATGACTCATCCTGTCCTTCACTTTTCTCTGTGTCTGAACTGCTGTCAGGAACATTCTGTGGGCTGAGAGTTGTGGCTCTAAGGGGAACATTTTCTGAGACCCACTAGTCTTTCTTATCCTTCAGAAACCTCTTCATCATAAAAGCTAAAATATGATTTCTATGAAGAGTGTATTTTCTTCCAATGTTTGAACATAACATCTGTGAACGATGTTTCCTGTATCATCCACAGACTTCTTAGTTTGGTTGCCTACTCAGTAGACCAGATGTGTTGGACATCCATTTGAAACAGCCCTGGATTTGAGTCCTGGCTGTGGCTCTGGGTTCCTGGACTGGTATTTCATCTCTGCTTAGTTCCTCATCTATGATATGAGGTTGGTACCAGCATGCTTTCACAGATATGTCAAGGATAAGATGTATGAAGTATGCAGAGCACCCAGGGTGGTGCCTCATCCAAAGGGGATGTTCTACCAATGGTACACAAACATGGGAGTAGTTTTCTCTGCAGAACGATCATATTTATAAAAGTACATGGATGTCATTTTTTTCTAGTCGATTTTAATTAGTTTATATACACTAGACTTTATAGTATAGATCTTCTTAAGCCAAAAGAAGCTTTATATAAAGTATAATATATACTTTATATTATAGATCTTCTTAAGCCAAAAAAAGTAGTTATGGTGACTAGCTATGTAGTTAATAATGATGTGATTATTAGCTTCTGCCAGGGTGGTATTGGGTCTCAATCAATTTTAATTTGGTACAACTAGAACTGTTGATTACTTTTCTAAAATGATGAATCACAGCCATTACTATCAGTCATGATATACATAAACAAAACATCAACTGTCAAAAAAGGTGTATGATTTTTGTTATTAAGTTCTTGGTTGTTCATTTTCTTAATTAATACAAAGGAAGTTACTATTTTGAGAGCCTTTGTTCTATTTGTTTATAATCTGATAATTTATAAATGTCAATTTTCAATTAACCAGAATGTGGGATTATGTAAAATGCCAAATTCTTTAATCATTTGGAGTTTAGAACTGAATCAGTCCTTTGTTTGGAGAAAACACACAGACAGACAGACAGACAGACACACGCATGCACACATACACGTACACACACACCTTTTCAGAATGGCTCAGTTTCTGCATCCAGATTGGGAAAGGGGTAAAGGAGCCATTGCACTGATGGAGAGATTCCCTCTCTTAGATGCCCAACATAAAGAACCACTCTGAAAGGCTGTGGTGAGAGGTTGGGGTTGTTCTGTGTCTGAAAGGGAGACCTTGCTGTAGAGGGGAAAATCAAACCCATGGGTCTTTAAATGGCCCATTCCTCCTCCCACCTAACAAAAATATCCCGAACACTCTCATATATCATTGTTTTTCAAGTCCTCATTCATAGTAAGTAAATGTCAAGGTTTGATAAAAACCGTAGCCAGAAACTTAAAACAATCCTCTATAAAGAGGGGAAGAAATTTTATGTCAAAGAACTTAGATGGGCTTGGTGGGTCTAATCAGTTCAAAAACACAGTCCTACCAAGAGAGATGAAGACACTGGCTGATATCCAGGATTATGGTCACAGTCATCTCTAGGGCATTAATTTTCTGGCTGCTTTGTTTGATAATAACTGTGTTTGGAGATCTGACATGTCCTCTCACTTGAAATTTCTGCATATGAAGCATTTTCTTTTATGAACAGACAGACAGTAGCTTGAACTACGTGACTCTGCATTGTGCCGGATGCATTTTTTTCCTGAGGAGTGGAAACAGCAATCAAAATTCACTATCAGTACTGGATTTTCCATGCACATTTTTATTTTTTTCCATTAAAACTCAGACAATGAAATGAATGGGAAACAACTGACACTTCAGAGAGCAAAGGCTTTGATGGGTGCCTTTTTTTTTTGTTTTTAACCAAAGCCCTGGGGACTCTTTGCACCTCTAACTAACATCTTAGCACAGGCTGGATAAAAGGATCTGAACTGAACACTGGCTGTGAAAGATGGGCTTTATTCTTAAAAAAGGGGGGGGGTGCTTTTTAGTTATAGATGGACATAATACTTTTATTTATTTATTTATTTTTATGTGGTACTGAGGATCGAACCCAGTGTCTCACACGTGCTAGGCAGGTGCTCTACCACTGAGCCACAGCCCCTTGGGCTTTATGCTTAATCCTGGGCTTTTATGCTTTAATATCATAGGAAAGATGGTACCTATGTGACAAGGTTCTTTCCTTAGGGAACAAACAGGGTGCTTTAGCTGGTAGCAAGTTCCCACAGGGAACAGGACAAGGAGAACCCTATGGGCCTTGGGTGGAGTAGGTAATGGAGGGAAAAGAAAAAAAAAAAAAAGCTCAAATTTTGGTTCAGAGGTTTTAATTCCCTTGAAACTGATACCTTTTCTTTGCATTTTAACACATGCTGAATTTTTAAAAGATATCCGAAGGGATTTACTAGCAGCTTGACAGACAGCATCACAAGTGAACACTGCAGGATAATCCTCATACTGCCAGGGAAGAGGAAATGAATAGATAGGGTAACCGGGACTGGGACTCACTGTCTTTCCAAAGGTGTAATAATGCTCTTGCTAAATTCCTTCAAATCTATGGTCCTTTGACAAGAGAGATGCACATGAAACTGAGGGCTAGATAGGCATGTCAGTTACCCAAGAAATTGTATGTTTCCTCTTTGATTAATTCCGAATAGCTCTAATATTAAACCACAACATTTCAAGGTACTTTCATGTATATTCACTAACTCCACATTTTAAAAAATAAAATTGCAAAAACATTACCTACACTTCAGTGATTCTCTGAACCTTAATTCTTTCTTTCTTCGTTCTTTAATCTCAAAGTGAAAATTTCCTCCAGGGAAGAATTATTCTTTGAGGCCAGGCAGATAGTTTAAAAATGAAATCCTTCCAATCGACACTTAGATTCTTTCATAAACAGCCGTTATTCTCAAATTGTTTGCATTTTGAAATCACCTTGGAAGATTTTAAAAACTCTATTGCCTGGGCCTCATTCCGAGAGGTTCTGATGTTAATATTTTAAAGAATATAAATGCCCAGGCCCTCTTTAGACATTAAAGCAAAAGCCACTCAGTGATCCCTGAAGTCTAAGCAACCATGCATGCAGAAGCTGGTGGCCTAACTGCCCCCATCATAGTCCCTATAATAGGTTGCTGGTAAAGTGGCCTCTGGCTCTTCTGATTCTTATTCCTTTCCTGTTCTATGATCTTCAATGGAAAGGTAAAGAGAATAAATTCCAATTTGCAGGTGTGGTTTGCCAGCTGTCACTGAAGCACTTAGAAGCCCACGGGCATCTCTTTTGGCCCAGGGCAGATTTACTTCCATTCACCATTCCCCCGCTGACAAGATGTTATAAAAACCAAACAGAATTTGAATCATATGATGTAACTGGAACAAATTATCACCTTAGCCTTGCTTTGCTGGTGGAATTACAAGTAATAAAGTGACTTTGGTGGATATGCTAATTAGCTTGATTGGATCATCCCACATTACATACATATATCAAAACAACCTCACATCATCCCTACAGATTTATACAGTTATGATTTGCCAATCAAAATAATATAACAAAAATAAAATTCTTCAAGTCAACTTATCATTCATTGCATCTTTTTAAAAATAAGTATGTATTATACTATCTACCAGCAACCAGCATTCATTCCTTGACTGCATGTTTAGTATTGTGCTCATGAGAAAAACTTTACTTAGAAAAAAAAAATTATCCTTACATTATTGAACCTTTCCTTGAAAGTATTAAAATTGTTTCTCCCGTTTGAATTAAGAGGCAGATTTTGGAGTGTTTCTTTCTGAAAGTGTGGAAAATGAGTTTTGCATTTGATGTATCTCAATGTAGAGATTCTGGTTCACAAAAGCATGTGGAGAAACAGTCAATTATCTGGAAAGTTAGGGTGTAGCAGGACTCTCCATAATCCAGATTCTCAGGCAGTCCATTCTTTAGATGCTTCTCTTGCACATGGCATCCTAAAGCACCACATTTACCGTTTTACAGTACAGAGAATCTACGGTGTCCCCAGTGCTCAAGCAATTACCAACTCTTCAGCTCACCCTGGGAAGTCTTTGTAGTTTGGTCTTAATTTTCTCAATTTTTGATATGATCACATGGTGTTCTCTCTCTGTCTTACACTATGCAGAAGAATATGATGCATGGCTTAATTTCTGAGTTCACAGTATAGTGTGATTTGAGGAACTCCCAAGACCTGTCTCTTCTCCTGTGTGTCTTCTCCCATTGGTGTGCTTGGTACACTGCAATGTCCCACTGCTGGAGTGAACAGTCCCATTTTGTGTACCTACAATACCTTGAGGGTTGACAATTAACTGGAGTTCTGTAGCAGTGGCACAGAAATGCATAGCAGAGAAGAGTTCTGAGGGTGTGGGGCCTTGGAAAGAAAGCTGTCAGGAAAGAGGACAGAGAGAGCAGCTTTTGGTGTAGGGGGAGGTGGGTGCTGGGACATGCTACGTTGTTCCTAAAAGCATGGAACATCATAGGGAAAGGGGCACTGTAAATAGTAACCAGGTGTTACAGAGACTTCTCAATTTCTTCTCTCAAATGCCTTACAAACTAGTAGGGGTTCCAGAATTTCTATGTAGTAGGGGCTTGGGGGTGGCAGTTGGTTGGGCATTGGGGAGCAGGACAAACTGTCTTGTGACTACATTTGCATAGAAAGCACATTTTCCCCTTTATTTTGGGTGTATGATTATTTTGGGGGCTGTAAATAGAAATTATATTTTCAAACTGTATCTCACATTTCTTTCAAAACATACCTCAAGGTACATCCCCTGGGTGAAGCCTTCCCCAAATAATTTCTTTCTATAATAAGAACTCATTTTCTGACTCCATATTCCTTTGTCACCTCCTTAATCATTTATGCTGTCTTGGTTTACACTTCCAATATCTTAGCATTTTTTTTCTCTAGAAATGTCACTAGACTCATGAGACAATAATCTTATCAGTGGCAGGGATATCTTTTCTTTTACTTATTACAAGCTACCTCAGTATCTAATGGGGTTCTACTCATACCAGGGACTTAGTAAATACTTGTGGGACTGAGGAGTAAACAAAGGAGAGGAAAGAGAGGGTTGGACATCATCATACATTTTATAGACACAGCTTGAAATTACCAAATAAACTTTATAAAGCTTCCCTTCTTTTTTTTGAGGGGGGGGCTAGGAAAACACAGTAAATGAGGGAGTTGAGTAGTCTCATGATGCAAAAAAAAAAAAAAAAGAAAAAGAAAAAGAAAAAGAAAATGGATATTTGTATGATGCAGAATCTGCATACTCTTCTGAGAGAGTTACCCATAGGATTAGCCAGCGTGGGAGCTGATCACGTCGACAGCTAAAATGGAAAAGGAAAAGATGGCTTAAAACAGTGCAGAGCAGGAGACCTGAGTTCATTCCTATAGATTCTGATTTATTACCTGAAGCCAGGTGTGTTATGCTTCTCCCAGCTCTTTTTCAGGTAAATTAAACAAGTATTAGGAAACTAGATCATCATATCGTGGTAAAAGCACAAAATTTATAATCATAAGCTATAAGTTTGTCTCTTCCTATTAATGATTAGTCAGGTAACCCCAGGCTGCTTGATTTTTAAAATCCCCACATATAAGGTGGAGATAATAAAAAGATAATAAAAAGGGAAGCCTCTGAATTTACATGCAGCTCTTTGGTGAGAGAACAGTGACATAATGGGTTTGAATTAGTTTGTGAACTCCTAAGATTTATTTAGATGACAGATTGTAATTTACTTAAAGCTATGTAGGATTCTGTAGGTAATCCAAAAGAACTTTGAGGAGCTTTGGGAAGCCTGAGATTTTATAGAGAATACGAAATATACACATGTGATTTATTAAGGCAGCAGTGCACGGAGGACTCATACCACGAAGCAAACAGATGACATGGATAAATGCTTCCATGCTTATATCAGTGTACAATGCTTATTATGGGTTTGCATCCCTGGGAAAGTCACGTAGGAGACTGAGCTGAGCTGGCCTTGTGGGTGAATAGAATCTGGATGGGAGTCAGGACCAAGGCAAGGAGCCAGCAGAGATCTGTGTATTCTGGCTGTGGTGCACCTGGCATCCCTGGGGCTGAGGTAGTCAGCTCTTTGCTATGCAGCTGTGGGTTTGGAAGCAAGCATGTATGTTGCTTGCTGCTTATCAGAGGCATGGAGCAGGTCCTCTATCTGTGATAGCAATCAGTTTTGGTCACTTGTCCATCAATCAAAAACTTTAAGTGCCTCCTTTGTGTGAGGTGCTTAAGGATATTGAGAGGAAGAAGGTGCTTGAATCTACAACCAGTTGCTTTATAATCCAAGACCTTTCACTGCTACTGATTAACTCTTTGATCCAAAAGGAGACTAAGGAGAGAAAGGGTACAGAGAAGAAAGCAGGAAAACTAGGTTTAACACTGGCATCAAATTCATAAAAAAAAGGATGCATTCAAGTAAATCTGAATTTACCCTGGATTTTGTTGGCAGGTGTACTATAATGTAGGACAGCAGTTCTGAAACATTTGGTCTCAGGACTCCTTTGCGCATTTAAAAATTATCGAGGATTTCAAAGAGTTTTCATTTCTGTGGGTTTTATCAGTATCTATTGAATTAGAAATTTAAACAGAACACTTAAAAATAGTCGTTTATCAGTTCATCTAAAATAATAGTGATAAGCCCATTCCATAGTAGCATATTTTTATAAAAATGTTTTAATGTATTTTCTAAAATTAATACTAAGTGGCGCTGTTTTGTAGTTGAAAATGTCTTTATGTCTGGCTTCACAGAGGACAGCGGATACGTATAGCGGCTGCTGCTTCAGTTAATTGTGTTATCATACACCAACGTATCTGAAAATCTTCACCTCACTCTCGTAAAAGAATGAGAGGGAGAAAGGCAAATAACTTCTTATTATTTTGAAAATAGTCTTGACCCCCTGGATCAGGGATCTCAGGCACTTGCAGAACACACTTTGAAAGGTCACTGATGTAGGAGAGAAAAGCCATGGCTGGGGTGTAGCTCAGAGGTAGAGTGCTTGCTGAGCATGCATTAGGCCCTGGGTTCCATTCCCAGCACCAAAAATAATAGATAAAATAAAAAGTCAGAAAAGTCAAATTTGAATCCCTTTTGACTTTATGCAAGCGGCTTAATCTCTCTCAGTTTTCCCCTGCAAAATGGAAATTATTTAAAGTTTTTCCTTCAATGATTGCCAGGAGGAATATAAATGACAGTTGCTGTACCATTAGTAGTATACGTAGTATTACCTAACAGCTGACAAAGAGAAGAGTGTTTCAGCCTTCCTTAATGCCAAATAAAAGTTCTTCTTTCTGTCTAAAAATGCCATTTGGAGAGAAAATCTCCAACCTCTCTGACTCTTAAGAAAAATAAAACCCCAGCTTGCCGTCATCCTTAGAGCTTAGTTTAAAAATGGCTACCTGGCTTGCCTTCTTTGCACATGGACCTGTATTAATATGAAACCAGTTCATCAACCTGGATAAGGACCTTGCAGAACAAGAGCATCTCCCCAGATGACTAACAATGGACATAGTGAAATTGGAATTACCTCTCTGTATATGGTGGAACCCAGGTCCTTATGCATGCTAGACAAACACTCTGCTGCTGAGCTATACCCTCAGCTTTTCTTATTTATTAATTTTATTTTGAGACAGGGTCTCACTATGTTGACCAGGCTGGCCTTGAATTTGTGATCCTCCTGTCTCAGCCTTCAAATTAGCTGGTATTACAGCAGGCACCATGATGCCCACAAGGTACTTTTGTTTTAAGCAATGGAAACTGATACTGTTTGATTTGGCAGAAAATGAGCTTGATATTGAGTATTCCAAGAATTCTGGAGAGGACTGGGCTTTATGGACTAACATTCTGGGAGTATGACTGCATGACAGATACAGTGACAGGTGAGGATATTTTCCTCTGTTCCTTGCCCACTGAGCACTAGGGATAACCACAAAAGAAGTGCCTGCTGCCATGCCATGCCACCAGAGTCACCTTTGTGCTAGGGGCTCAGTGATGTAATCCCTGTAAATCCGCTGCCTTTGCCATACTGGCACACCATGGGGCAACTTGTTCATCCTGTTTCTCATTTCTCTTTTTTTTTCCAATTGCTATACTACCAGAGTGCTGCTGTTGGCTGGGACCTAGGCTAGAAACCAATATCCTACCTATAAGGAGGGTGGGAATTTGGGTTCTGACTCTTGACAGTTTCTCCAAATATTGACAGGTTAGTTAAAAGAGCCATAGCTCTTCAAGTGCAGTGGCTGGTGTCCACTTCGTTTGGCCTGATTTGTAGCTGCTCTAACTGGATGGGGCAGAAGGTGCTTCTTCCAAAGATGGTGCCCACTAGAATTTCTGGTCTTTGCTCTTCCCTCCGATTGGGATCTCCCTATCTTTTTTCTATGAATTCTTTGGTCAACAGATGTTCAAGTATTTAATACTTCAAAATGAGTCAGTCTGGAAATACAAACTACCTACCAAGAACTATGAAATCAAATATTTATGGGATCAGCAATGTAACTGAGGTAGGGTGTAAGGTAGTTGGAAGATTGGTGTGTGGTAAGCTGGATAATGTCTGAGTACAATCAGGTTCAATAAAAAAAAAACCACAACACATTGTGTGAGCAAAACAAAATGTATCTGAGGGATAAATTCATTTCTCATTATGTAATTAGCTGGCAGATTTTAGAGATATAAAGAGACTCTTTTGGATTCTCTTTATTTCACATCTCTATGGGCCTCTCACCTTGGCCTTGCTCTTGGGGTCATTGTCTTTATCCTGATAAATGGACACTATTTAAACCACAAGGCTCAAGTAGCTTTCTGTTTTGGTTCCTAAGTCCTGAGGTCTTTTTTTGCAGGGTCCTTCTGGGCTTGGTGTCAGATCTGTACCCCTTGAACTCAGAAAAATAAACAAACAAACCCCCCCCCAAAAAAAAAAAAGAAAAGAAACAAAAATAACTGTTGTCACAGAAAGCTAAATTCTTAATCAGACAGTGTCCCTGGACGCTACTTGGGGACATAGGACATCCCTAACTAACAATCCCTTTTTCTAACCTGAGCTAAACTTATCTTCCTCTTGTCCTATCTATTCTCTCTTTGAGTTTCCAGGATTCTAGAAGCTTCTTTACAGTCCCTCCATCCATCACTCAAGGTTGCCTCAAAACTTCCAGCTTCCAGCTGAGGGAAACCTTGTGGGGATTGAACCCAGGGCTTTGTGCATTCGAGGCAAGCACTCTACCAACTGAGCTATATCCCCAGCCCAAACTGTAGGTTTTTATTTCTCTCAAATTGTATTTGCGGCAAGCAGTACTAAAGCCCCTACTGAATGAAATTCCATTTACTCTGTCTTCTACAAAGTTCTATATACTTCAGAAACATCAGTTCAGGAATTTGGAGGCAGAAAAAAATTTTTTTTGCAGTATTGGAGAAATATTTTTTGTGGTTTGATTTCTACTTGTAAATTCTCTGTCTTCCCCGGTATAAGTAGGCCCTTAAGTTTTCAGAAAGATGCATTGACTTCAGGCTAAAAAACAGCTTTGATGGAGAAATTTATCTCGTTGCCATCAAAAGGATAATTTATCGATATTTTTGATGAGCTACAATAGAAAGAGCTCAGTGTTCTCTGAGTGAAGCCGTTTTCTTTGACAGTTAATGAAACCAGATATATCTAAATCCTTGTTCCAGTTTCTGCTGATAGGTAAAAAGTGGGAAAAACCCATCTTTATTATGACTGTCTGCAAGGTGTCAGACACTTTGCAGGTCTCTACACACGTTGGCAAATTTCATTGCTACAAGGAACTGATGAGGTAGGAATTATTATTCTCATTTTTCAAGATGAAGTAAAAGGAGGTTTCAAGATATTCTATTACTTGCTCTAGGTCTTGTGGCTCATAATTGAATGAGTTAGGATTGAAACCTAGGTCTGACATTTTTTCTTTGGTACCTTACGTTTTTAGGACCTTTGACATCATAAACTGTAGTTGAGTGTTTTTTTTTTTTTTTTTTTTTTTAACAACCCTATTGCCTTTCCATGCCTATTATAAGGCGTTTTCATAGATCTTTTGAAACATGAGATGATTACTTAGTTTTCTGTTTGTTTTCATTTGAAATATAATACTTTTAGATTTTTAGGGATTAAGAATGTTTATTTATAAAGAGTTTTGAGACACCTCTGGAAATTATATGAGCTCTCATATACTTAAACATGGTCCATAGGGATAGAAATGGGAGACAGGAAGAGAAAACAAATAAAATCCCCCAAGTGCAGCACATTGTTGTATTAAGTAATGAGCAGCTTAACTATCTAGTTACCTACTTAGCCTCTCTGGTCGGTCTCTAATAGGGCATCTCTCTCTCCAACTTCCTTATCCCAGTAGATGGTACATCTAGACACACAGCTCAAAAACTTAGGAGTTGTCTTTTCTATTATCCTCTCTGAGCCAAAACTCCCCAACATCCTAATAAGTCTCCCTAAGAATCTACAGTAGTCCTACTTATGAAATATATTTTATGTTCAAATCTTTCTCTATTTTCACTGCCGTCTCTTTAATCTAAGCCCTTAAAATGCGTGTCTGACCATGCCCACTGCTCCTACGGCTTCTACTTTTGCCCATGTACCCCTGGCTTAAAACCATCAGGGACCACCACTGTACATAGAGTAAGGTCCAAGCTTCTCACCCTGGTTACAGTCCTCAGAGACTGGGCCCGACCTCGCTCTCCTTCCTGACTCCCTCCCTCCCTCCCTCACCATGCGGCTTTCCTGCTCTTCAACCCTGTAAGGGATCACCTCTCTCGGCACATGGGCCTTGCTATTCGCACAGCCACAAATCTGCTCTCCATGGATCTTCACATGGCTGCCTCTTTTTCATTATCCAACATCCCCGGAAGTGCCTCTTCTCTGGATCTCTTCCTGACACTCGACCTATGTCGAGCCATTTGCCTCTCTATGACATGATTTTGCTGATCTGTTTATTGCTTGTTAGCTCTTCATCTCCCTGAATGTGAACTGCATCAAAGGAGGGATCTTTTCTAAGATCATGTCCTTCCGGCACCCACTGTTTAAAGATTAAACAAGTAACAATAAATGTTGGTGAGGATGCAGGGGAAAAAGTACACTCATACATTGTGGGTGGTACTGCAAATTGGTGCAATCACTGTGGAAAGTAGTATGGAGATTCCTTAGAAAACTTGGAATGGAACTACCATTTTACCCCAGTTATCCCACTCCTCAGCTTATGCCCAAAGGATTTAAAATCAGCATACTGCAGTGACACAGCCACATCAATGTTCATAGCAGCTCAATTCACAATAGCCAAGTTATAGAACCAATCTAGGTGCCCTTCAACAGAGGAATGGATAAAAAAATATGGTATATATACACTATGGAATATTACTCAGCCTTAAAGAAGAATGAAATTATGGTATTTGCCGGTAAATGTATGGAACTGAAGAACATCATGCTAAGTGAAATAAGACAATCCCCCAAAGCAAAGGCAAATGTTTTCTCTGATATTCAGATGTTAGTTCACAATAAGGAAGAGGGAGGTTTGAGAAGAATAGAGGTATTTTGGATTAGGCAGAGGGGAGTAAAGAGAGGGGAGGGGTAGGAAGGATAGAAGAATGAATTGGACATTAATACCCTATGTGCATATATGATATGACCCATGTGATCCTACATCATGTACAATCAGAAGAATAAGAAGTTATACTCCATTTATATATGATGTGGCAGAATACATTCAACTGTCATGTATCACTAATTAGAACAAATTAAAAAAAGATAGTGAAATACATAAACAAGCAAATAAAGAGGACTTTGGGAACACATGCGACATAAAAAGAAGGAAAGAAAACAATTAAGACTGAACAGTAGACTTAGTTACAGGGACAAGGGCAAGAGATTGCCCAACTATAGGTCATTCGGGGGATCAACAAATTCTGACAAATATGGCCTTTATAGAAAACGAAGGTAAAGATATTTAATTTGAGAGCTCTCCAACAACACTATTCTTGCTCTAAAATCCTAGTTAATAACAATTTAAAAAAAATTTTTACAACTTAGCACTGCCCCAGGGAGGTATACATAGTGGTGGTAGTAATAATACTCATAAAAATTATATTAGCAGCAAATACTTATATGAAGTTTACTGTGTTCCAGCAACTGTCCTAAGTGCTTTGCACAAACTAGCCCAGTTACTCCTCACAGAAATTCTATGAAATAGCATTATGATTATTTCCATTAGCTGATGAGAAAACAGAGGCACAGAGAGGTTAAGTAACTTGTCTGAGGTCACAAGGTAAGAAGTAGAACTAGAATTTTGATCCATGTCAGCCTGGCTCTGTAGTCTGTGCTCTTCTCTGATCTGCAGTCTCAGCAGTTTAGCCATCAGGGCTCAGGGGTCAAATTCCCTCATTTCAGAAGAGATGCTGCTTAATAAGTCACAGTGCTTTGGTCTACTTCTTGGATCTTGAATCAACTGGCTTTGGAGCTCAGAATTCCTGCTGACCCTATGTAATACCTTTATGAGAAGTGGCCTCCTTTGTCTGTGGTTGTGCCACAAAATTTCACAATTACAGCCATGTAGATATTATCCATGTGAAGGCTAGTTATGGTTTCCCACAGGAGAGATACAAAAGTGAATAAGATATGGAACCTAGCTCTCAGGAGCTTGATCTTAAGAAGCAATTATTTTTTACTGTAAGTTTTTAAGGCACAACTCCCAAATTAACTTTTTTTAGATTACCATTTCCTCCACTATTTTTTTTTTTTACAATACTTGTTTTCTTTCATGAGTCCAGCTAATTGGAACACCATATCTATGTTGGTACTGAATATTTTTGTTTGACTTGACCTTCAGAGGATGTCAGGGGTGGAATGGGGGTGGGGTAAGCAACCTTTTAAAATGAATGCAAATGTTTTAGTTCATGTGACTATTACACATCTTCCAGGAGAGGCATCATTCTCCCAATTCTTTGTAACACAGGGAGGGTTCTGGTCCATTGGACCTGATGTACAAAGGCTATGTCTAGTGTATGTGTCTGTGTTTCCTAGTAAAATCATAGTTTTATAGCTTTATAGTTCCACTTCTTCTGGAGAGTACTTTTTCTGAAAAGAGGAAAGCAATTTATAATTAAAAAAAAATCGTAATATGAAGAACCAAAAGTTACAGTCAAAGTGTAATGAGCCAGATGGTTTATAAGGAAATGCAGGGAAAAAAGGATGAGCTCCTTGATGAATTGGGTTTTCTGGTTAAAACACACACGTGCACTGAAGCACACACCACAGAACACATTCACTTTAACATCCTAGGGAGAAGTCAGTTGGCTGGGTTACCTACACATGTGTTAACATTAAAGTGCTGATTGGAATAAGTCAGGCAGAAAAACACTTAAACATGAAAAATGGGAATAGAGGTTTCTGAAAAATCACTTCAGATCTCCATTTTGCTGTACAAGGACAAGACGGGTTTAGAGTAACTGGAGAGCAATGCTGTTTGTAGCAATATCTGGGCACGTGGGACCATTGTGGATGCAGCTAAATGAGGAGCAAACTTCTTGATAATATATGCACCATTTTTTTTAGACCCTGTAATAGTAAAAAGGGAGCTGTTTACTCATTTGACCTGCTGAATATTCGAACCTGACGTATTATATAGTAGGTAGAACAATGTGCACTAAAGATGTCCATGTTGAACTCCTGGATCCTGCAAATATGCTGTTCTACACAGTAATGGGGACTTAAGTTGCAGAAGGGAATTAAAGATCCAAATCAGCTGAACCTAAAATAGGCCCAGAACCCTGGATTACCAGGTGTACCCAATGCAATCTCAAGTTTCTTTAAAAGAGGAAGAGAGGAGCAGGAAGGTTTATTCATTGTGATTCAGTGAGAGGACTTAAGCTGCCCTTGGCAGATGCAAGACAGGCACCAGGAACCAAGGAGTACGTGTGGCCTTTTGAAGGTGGAGGGGCCATCTGACATATCTTCCCTAGAGCCTCCAAGGAAGAGCACAGCCCTGCTGACACCTTGGTTGTGGCCCAGTGGGACCTGGTTTGGACTTTTGGACTCAGAACTGTGAGTAGTAAATTTGTGTTGGTTTTTAGCCAAGTATTAAGTTTGTGGTCACCGTTGGTGGTACCAAGAAATTAGTGCTCATTGCCAGACTCACTGGGGCTCTGATACTTGACACTGCTGTGGGGGTGCAGCTCCTGGAGATGGTTAGGGCCAGGGGGGCTCTCCAGGCTGGGCCATTGCATTTTTTCATGTGAGAATTCCCTTAATTTCATGGCCCCATGTTAGTACAAGTGCTGTGGCAGAAGCATTCCTAACAAAAACTCTTTGACCAAGGGGCAAACTTGATGAGTTTCGATGCCATTCAGATGAATGTAGTACCTTTTAAACCTTTCCATATGCAAGATAATTGTTCTATAATAGAAAAAGCGTTGCATGCCATATATTTCTTTGTGCTGTTAAAATGCAAGTCACCCTTGTGGCTAAGTGGGGGCGAAATAAGCAGGAGACGTGGAGATGGAAGCTCTGGTTTCTTTCCTTGGCTCGTCCCCATGCATACTAGGAACGTGATGCACTTCCATGCTCCATACATGTTCTAGAACAACTTTGTCATATTTCTCAAAAAAATCCTTTTAACATTTGGATTAAACTGTTGAAACTGCCAATGAATTTTTGGGAAAACTAAAGGTTTTGTAATTCACAATGTTAAAGTATCTCATCTTGAACATTAAAAAATACACAGGTCTTATCTCTTCAATAATTTTTTTTTTTCTTGTAAAGGTATTGATGATTCTTATGTTACCTTGTATCCAATGTTGCAGTCTGTTCCTATCTGAGTTTTTGCTCCTCTGAATAGTGTATTACTTCTGAATTGTTGGGTCAAAATTGGTCTGCTTGTCGTCTTTTTTAGAGATTGGGACTCTCATATGCTTAGGAATGCTTTCCTGTGAACCCCCCCGGGAGTATAAGCTGCCATGGGTGATACTGCACCCCAGGACAAGGGGCTATAGCTCAGGCCTAGACTGTGACACCTCTTGGTTAAGGAGAAGGATGGGCCCTAGTGCAGGGATCTCTAGCATTAGAGTGTGGGCTTCACATTCTCCCATTTGCCTGTCTTGCCTGGATGCCTCTGTGGACATCTCCTTAGGTCACTCTAGCTCACAGTCCCCTTGAACTGGCCTTATGCAGCAGGAGAAGAAAAGGCTCAGGACAGCTGGTGGCTCTCCTCCCTCACTGTGCTCCCAGTGGTTCTGGGCATCACATTGGAACCATCTGGGATCTTTAAAAATACACTTGAGCTGCTTCTCATTCTCTAAGTGGCCCATATTCTCTCTTCAAGGTGTCCTTGTTTTTCTAAATAAATCTATTGGTACCATTTAAAAGAAAATACTGGCACCTGTGTTGATGCCTTAAGGATTCTGATTTTATGAGGGCTAGGCTGAGGGTCTTGGGATGTTTTCAAGCCCCCCAGGTGATTTTGATATGCTCCTGAGATTGAGATCTGGATTTCTAGTCACTTCCTAAAGGCATTCACTGGCTGAAGATGCTGGGCCAACATTAGGGTAGCCTTTCTGCTTTTGCTAGGGTCACCAGGCAGGCAGGCCCTGCCCAGGGCAGTGTGGACACTATTCTGTGGCTCTTAGCCCTCGTCCTTTCTGGATTGCACATGTCTCCCACAGGTGAACCTAATGACCTTATGGATGCTGAGAGCAGCTGCTTAGTTTTTATGCCAATTTCTCATTTCTTTTTTACTTCTGGTTTTCACTATGGAGGCAGTTTATAGTCCCAGGGTACATGCCTTCAGAAGAAGACCTAGGAGCTCCCTTTATCTTCTAATACTGAAAGACTAAAGGGAAACCCAGCCTGACTGGGCCGGGGGGTTCCTGGTCATCAGGACCATGTATGTTCTGCTTTGAACCATTACCAAATAGGAAACGAGAGGATAGTGGACTGAGAGTGCAAAGTCTGAGATGTGATTTATTTATTTATTTTTAGCTAACAACTTTTATTCCCCAGAGAGTGGGAGGATTAGAAGAAGTAAAGTGGAAAAGTACCCAGGAGTGATAGGATTTTAGGAGATGCTCATAGATGTTAGCTAAGTTTGAACCCTTTTGGGTTGAACAGGACAGAAACATTAACTGGTGTTGACAGGAGAATTGATGATGGAAGAATTAAAAACATCCAATAGGCAACACTGCAAATACCACAGTCTTGGGTGTTCCTCAGCGTCCTTGAACCACCCCTAGGTGCTTGTTCCCCGGTTAGGATTGTCCATTAGGCTTTGTTAGCACTTAGACTTCTGTTATGTGGCAAGGGGGGCATATTATAGAACTTGACCAACTTGGTTCATGTTATGCTGGACCACCTAAAAGTTGAAGCTTTTGGAACTTGTTGTCATAGACAGGACTTTGGATCCCTTCTCAGAATAAAACATCATCAGCCCAGGTCTGTCCCTGTCTGACTTCAACTTTTTCTAGGCTAAAATTTGCCCTGGGGTTTCTGGATAGTTCTGTATGTGTAAGTCATATGTAATGTGACACATTAATGCATAAGACATGATGTGGGTAGGCATGCCAAAAGTAGAAGTGCTCAATGGAATGAAACAGCCTTGATCACTGGAGAAAATGGACGTTCCTCTGGCTACCATGGTCTTGTATTATTTACACCTTGTTCCTAACTGTTATGTTCCTTACCAAACAAAATGAGGAAATCAGAGAGTTGGCCTCGGCTTAGGACAAACTACAGAGTAAAGCAAAATAAAAGAATAAAGCAATCTTTTGCTTTGCTTTGTCTCTGGTTCTACACTTACCATGGGAAGATTGAGTGTTCTAGACTCTGGGCTGAGAACAAGATTCAGGCATTACTGAATACTATCTGCCAATACTATCTCATCCCTTTTTTGAGAATACCTGGCTTAAATAATCTTTCTCTATAAAAACTCATTGAAGAGCAAAACATTAATTGTTCAGATTTATAATCAAATTGATACACAATTTAAAAAGAACTTGAAGTAAATCCAAATACTTAGGTACAGTGTTCTATCTTTCCAATGAAACTTAATAAGTCTAATTACTTAAACTTTGTTTTTCCTAACAAAGGCAAGTAGGGGAAAATGAAGAAAATGTTCATTCCATACATTAAAAGCTAATGAAATTCAAGAGGCAGAAAACATGACAGGATTTTGAATAGGGGGAAAATGCTTTTGAAATGGATGTGAGGCTTGTTGTCCATATGCTTTATGGAATATGGGTCTTTTGAGTGGATATGAGTCTTGGCTATACCTTCAAGTTTGTGAAAGTGAAGATCAGCAAGTCCTTCTCCAGGTTTCTTCAACTCAGTAACAATATTAGACCAAAAGTCCATTAATATAATCAGGGATGGTGATTCTTACATACCTTCATGCTGGTATCAGAGTCTTATTAAAAGACTTGAAACTTAGGTTAAATTATCTGATTCCATAACAAATATAACAGCATATAATTTATTGAATATCTTCTGTCGGGCATGATGCTAAGCACTGAGGATACAACTTTGACCCAAACACCCACAAGCCCTGTCTTGTGGAGCTCACAGTTGGGTAGGGGACATTTATGATTCAGTGTGGTAAGTCCTAGGACAAGGACAGTGCAAGGTGCTGTGAGGAGTGCTAGGATCTCTAGCATGTGGCTCTAACATTACCACAGACTGGGTAGCTTATACACAGTGGAAATTTATTCAAGTTCTGAGGGCTGGAAAGATCCAAGATGGAGGCACCAGTAGATCTGGTATGTGATAAGAGCCAGTGTCCTGATACCATAGATGGTGCATTTTTACTGTATCTTTACATGGTAGAAAGTTCAAGGCAGCCCTCTGGGGCCTTTCACAAGGCTACTAGATCATGAGTCCTCTGCCTTCATAATCTAATCACTTCTCAGAAGCACTACCTCTTAATATTTCACATGGATGATTAAGTTGCAGCACACAAATTTGGAGAGACGTTCAGACCGCATCGGCCGGGGAGGGGCACTTAGCTTGGATTTAGGAACGGATCTAGAAAGCTCTCTAAGAAAGTGATAGTCGAGCGCTCGAATATGAAGAGTTTATTCAGACAAATTGGATAAATGTCCCAGAGGCAAGAAAGCACAGCATATAATAAGAAATGAAAGTAATTCAATATGAGGTAAGGGTGCCCGAGAGAGAGATGAACCCAGAGTGGTACACAAAAGCCACATCTTGAAGGCCCTTGCAAGCCATTTAGAGAAATTGTAACTTTATCCTAAGGGCAATGGGCAGTTACTAAATGGTTTTAGGCAGACGGCGGAAATGAGATGAATGGCCCGACTCTGTGGAGGAGGGATTAGGAGGGAAGCAGACCAGTAAGAGGATGCTTCAGTGAAGGAGGTGGGCAGGGATAGGCAGCAGTGGCAGAGGGACAGGGAAGTGGGGGTGGGAGTTTCCTAAGACAAAGAATTAGCAGAACTTTGAGATTAGAGATTCAAGGGAGAAAATGAAGATGTGTTTTTTTTTGTTTGTTTGTTTTTTGTTTTTAAGCTTTGTAGAATGGTACCTCTAATGGAGCTTAAGAACTCAGTAGGGAAGCAAGTTTTGGAAGGAAGGCAATTCAGCTCTGGACATAGTGATCTGGAAGTACTTAATGTATACCAGAGAAGAGCTGCTTGGTAAATACTTACCTGAGTCTGGAAGAGGAAGATACTAGTGATTCCTTCAGGAATCCTGGGGAAGGGGAGCTTCAGGCAGAAGTGAGTGCTGAGCTGAATGTTGAAGGATGAGTATTAGCGGTCAGGTCATGCAGAGGGGGGACACCTGAGGAAGCAGAAGCATGATGGCCAAAGAGACCATAATGCCATCAGGGATTGTGGGTAGAGAAGGAAGATGGAAGAATTCTTGCTGGGCCTTGCAGGTCCTGTTTTGTGTATGCAGAACCAGGAAGGAGCCAACAAAAAACTTTAGGCAGGAGACCTGATTATGTGTTTTAGGAAATTGGATTGGCACTAGCATGAATGTGAACCGGAAGTGGGAATGAGTCAGACCAGTTAAGAGAATATAGCACTATTTCTTTAAAGAGAGCAAATTTAAAATCGAGGTTGAGGAAGAAGAAATGAAGAGGAATGAATTCAAGGGATATTGAGTTGCAGGAATAATATGTATAGGATTAAATATGGGAGGTGAGGAAGATGGCAAGGATTGTTCTCTGGATTCTGGCTTGGCTAATGGTGGACCACTGGGTAAGACAGGCATCCAACTGGGGGATGGAACGGGGTAGGTGTGAGAAAATCAGGACAGAATAGCCATAAACAGTGCTTTTTTCACATTTTATGAAAGTCATGAGTCACTAAAACATTAGAATTTGTGTTCCTTAAGGAAACCAGCAATAATAATCATTTTCATCTGCAGTAAAAAAAAATCTTGTGGCATCATGTAACCCCTTTTCATCAATATTAAGGTTCAGGAATGAATTCACTCTTTGAAAAACTACTTTGTCTTTTAAAAGAAATGGCAATACTCAAAATGTTTAAAATTGACAAAATACTATGATGACTTAGTTTTCGAAGGACATCTTTCTTTCCCAAATAATCAGATACAGCTAGTCCTCTGCAATAGATTTTTAAATTTGTTCAAGTCCTCAAGATGCTATCATATGGGCTGATTTCTTGTCATTTCTGAAGCTTTGCCTGAGATAAAAATGGTCAGAAAAGACTTTCCTGTGTACCTTCTGTAAATAGATACCATTGTGGCACTATGTCATTTTCATCCATACCACTTCGTCACCTTAAAATTATGTATTGTTTGTCTACCTATTTATTGTCTTTCCCTTCCAGTACATGACTAGGTCCTTGAGGGTGAAAACTCTGCCTGCTTTACTTAGGCATTACATGGCCACATTGAGTCTGGTACATGAGCACCATTCTGCAAATACCGGTTAACAATTAGAAAAAAGTCAAGATTCCTGTAGTTGGGGCTCTTTGCAGCTAGCAGCTATCACCCTGTAGCCATACTAGTTAAACTTTGAACTTCTTCTGTTCTCTTAATAGCCACTGATCAGAGCTCTAGAAGCCCCCAGAACCTTACCCATCCTTATATCTACCTTCTTCTGGGAGTCCTTGGAATTTTCCATAATCCACAATTTAAGGCTTGATACCTGGATCAGCAGGCCCTTGTTCTGGGGCCAAGAACTGAATTTGTTCAACTTGGTGTCTGTGTTGTACATGTTTATAAATATTTTGACTATCCTCAATGGAACCTATTATTCTGAATAATTTATATGCACCAATAGTATTTACACAATAAATCTTATCTTTAAAAATATATTTTGACTGTCATCCTTGGCTAGACTTCCAAGTGAGAATCTACTTTTCTTGTTTTATAATTCATTGAAACTTCCATAATAATTAGGTTAATATAAGAAAAGATTCCTAACGTGAACGATGAACAAGTCATATTCACATTAAAGTAAAACCATAGCATTAGTATGCTAAGTACGTGGTTGAGTCTGTATATGGGTTTGATATAGGTCTGGGGCAAAGGAGAATTTTAGAACGACCACCATAACTTTCTTTTGGATGAAAGACAATGTTTTATTTTCTCCAATGAAAGATAAGCCTTATGGAATAGAAGTCAAACTTCCACTGTGTTGATTTTGCAATATATTCAGAGAAAAGATCCTGAATGAGCCTTTTTCCAAAGCTGAGCTTAATTGGATTCCAACTGGGCAAAATGGATTCTTAATCAGAATATATTTTATTTGCTTAAGATGAATATTATTGCCATGACTATTTATCAACAAGGAGGTCATTAATAGCCATCAGTGGCTATCCTTGACAGCTTCCATTACTGAAGAAATGAAGTCAGATGGGTTACTATTATTAACATTTGCTAATGGTCTTGCATTGCTGATCCTGAGGCTGGAGTGAAATGGAGCTTCTTACTTGGGCAGGTTGACCACAGGGAGAAGGTGAGGAGGAAAGTAATGAAAAACACAGGGAGGCTGATGAAAAACAAGTGGCTCTCGGGCAGAGTTTCTACAAATGGAATGCAAATTCAGATCTGTATCTTTTAATCACCACACTGAAAAGGTTGATTACTTAACATTAAACTCGCCCGATGTTTTTGTTGTGGGCAGAGATGGGAAGCTAAGTGGGAAAATAAGAATTTATCCTTTTAAAAGATCCTAGTTAATTTCATAATGACTGGTAGGAAGCTGGAATGATAAATTATAAGCAATCAAGTTTAAAAAGGAATGGAAGAGACAAGCTCAAAGAAGAACCATTAAGGTGAACCAATAAGGTGAAATCCTACTGTGTTAGCATTTATGAAATTTGGAAGCCTGGACTGATTATGAAGGAAGGGATTTATTTATTTTTTTCCCTTAAGGATTCATTGGTCAGCAACTTCCTTCTCACTGACATACTTTTAGATTGTTAAAAAAAAATTCTTTCATTATTTTCCAAGTAAAAAAAAATTCTTTCATTATTTTCCAAGTCATCATTATATTTCTATCACCTTCAAGTTCATGATATAACAAGCACCAACCCAGTACTTATTATTTTCCTGGGCAGAGCCAGCTGTGGGCAAAGAAGTAAACTTGCCTTTGCTATAAAGTTTGAGAGATATTGGAAAGGCCTCTTCCAGCTCAGATTATTTCCCCACCTTCCTGAAAATTTCTCATCACAGACTCACTTCTCTGGATCTATCTAGCATTTTGACTTTTCTGGCTCCCTGTTTAAAAGGCAAATATTTCTGGAAAAGGTAATCACTTACAACCCATTATCTCTTATCAACTAGAATCTTAGCCTAGATGGAAGTCCTGTCTGGACTGAATCATGTGGAATGTCTTGCTTTGGAGAAATTAGCACCTGGAAGAGGGAAGATTGTACTCAAAGGAGTTGGAAAAGCCCATTTGTTTTTGCCTGTGTTCCAATTCTGAAGAAGAGGGCCTGTCTTTGGCTCAACTGTTTACTAAAACAAAATTTTATGGGTCACTAATGCACCAACTAAAGTCAGGGTAGGTATTTTAGGCCTCTGTACTGTAAAAGAGCCCAGAATAAGGAGAAATATTGAATTGTATATAGGGATAGCCACCTTTATTATCTCTTTAAAAGAAACAGATTCTGTCTTGCTGTTTTCTTTAGTTTCTGGGTCAGTAGTCCAGGAACATGCTAATTTCCTACATTAAAAAAAAAAAAATTAGGTGTGGACCTCAAAATGACCTCTGTCTAAACACGCAAAATACAGGACCAGAGCGGAACTCCTTGCCAGATCAATCTGAACCATTATAATGAAATGAGCTGCAGTATTTTCCTAAGTGTACTTCACCTCAACAATCAGTTCACAGCATATAGAAAATGCACACGCAGTATTATGGTTTGGATCTGGAATGTCCTCCAAAGGCTCCTATATTGAAGGCCTGGTCCCCAAAGCAGCAGAGGTGTGGCTTTTGGATAGTGATTGGATCAGGGGGTTCTAACCTCATCAATGGATTAACTCGTTGATGGATTCATAGTTGAACAGACTATTGGGAGGTGGCAAATAGGAAGTGAGATCTCAAAGGGAGTGGGTCCTTGGGGACTATATCTTGTCCTTGTCCTTTCTTGCCTCTCTGTCTGATTCTCTTTCTCTCTCTCTCTCATCCTTGGATGCCATGAGGTAAAAACCAGCTTTGCTCTGCTATACTTTTCTGCCATGGTGTTTGGCCTCACTACAGCCCAGAAAAAATAGAGCCAGGTGATCATAGGCTAAAACCTCTAAATTCATAAACCAAAATAAATTTTGTTTCCTTTAACTTTTTTTCCCCCAGGCATTTTGTGTCAGTGACGAATTGCTTATGAATGTGCAATTTTGAACCAATCAGTTGAAACATATCACGTCTTAGGGGAAACAGACTCAAAGCAAGTGGTTCCTTTTAAAAATCTTTTCTACCTATCATTTTAATTATGAAAGGGCTTCCTTTGGTAAGTATCACAATTCAAAAGTACAAAGGTAACCGCTGGGTCTGATATGAATCTATTCTAAGCAAATGAATGTATTATTAGGGAATTTATGCTATATTTTAAGATCAAATTTAACAAAATATAAAAAAATAGCTTATACAATATTTTTTCACCAGCTATTCAGGGAAAGATGATAAATAGCTTTAGCAAACATAGAACCCCTAATGAGGAAACAACCAGAATAGGAAAATGAAAGTTGACTGGTGATCCTCACTTAGGGGATGATTATTAGTAGATTCCATTAAATGAACAGTTTCGGGGGCAACTTATAATTTGTTTGGTCAATTAACTTTAGAAGTGTCTTCTGGTTGGTAATAAATAGCTTCAATGGTAGTATGCACCACCAATACCCAACTGGGGGCCCAGACCCAAAGCAAGAATAGGTGGGGGTAGGAAATGAAATTTCAACCTTGAAACAATAGAGCCTGGTAACTGGGGAAATTCTACATGAACCTTTAAAGGATGGGGATAGGTATCAAGTGGGGTGAAGCAAGGAAGGAGATAAAGGTGCCTGACTTTCCAAACCATCCAAAAGACAATGGGAACTATTAAAACATTATTAAAAGATCTTTACCGATAGCACTCATCTCTAAAGTATACTAAATACCTATAATAATCAACCACTATTTATTCATTCAGTTGTTCAGCTACAAATCAACTGAACTACTTGTGCATTTTTAATGCGTATTTAAAGTCTTGGAGCTGTTCTGATTACTCAATTAGTATTTTAAGGTATTTTGTAGGAGAACGAAATGTACATTGGATATGTGGACTTCAGCCAACTAAATAGTCCTAGAAGTGAGTGATGGTATGATTCCTAATTTTCTTGAATCAGAATTTTATCAAGTGTTGAAATTAGCTTTTAAATTTAAAATTTGATTAAAAAATGATATGGAAATTTTCTAAATTATAATGAAGTCAGCAAAAGCATATTGTTACATGCAACACTTTCAATAACAATAGGTAAGGCAAAAAAAATCTATGTAGCCAGGCAATACATCAAAAAAATTAAGCTATTAGCTTGCTTCACATAATGCAACTTTATTTGAATGTCAATATTTTAGAACATGTAAAAAAAATTTGTACTAATAAAATGGTATTTTTTAACATGTAGTAGGAAATAAGTTATTAGGGAAAGTATTAGGGTTTATACTATTTTCAGATACCTTCCAATCTGATCTGTGTGAAGGACTGATTTAAAAATGTTACAGTTAACCCTCACAGAAGATGTCCAAGGACCTCCACCGACAGATGCCCTTTGTGGTGTATGACCCAGGTTTCTGTGTGCACTTGAAAAAAATTTCTCTTAAATAATCTGTAATTTAATTTTGAGACTTAGATTTCAAATTATCAAATCAGGGAATGTTGTACAAAACTTTTAATGAATATACTCCTGTGTAAGGGCACATACAAATTTATATAAAAAAAGAGGTTTCTCTTAAAAGTAAGGCAATTCTTTCCTTTTCTTAGAGCATTTTCTTTTGCAAACTTGTAAATTCTCTGCCCTCAGATGTAAATCTTTTAAAAACCCATTGCAGGGCTTTCAATCCAAGTCTTTTCCAAGATCCAAGGAGTATTACATGAAATGTAATCATCAAAGGAGATGGTATCCCAATCTTCCAGTTTCAGTGGAAGGGTAGAAGCCTAACTTCAAGGAAGATCTCTCTCCAAGTTGCAAAACTACCTCTTGTCATTAAAATGGAAGAGATTTGTTTTTCCTTTGTATGAAGCCAATTAGCTAACACAGATAGTCACTTCAATTACTAGGTAAATTTAGGAGGGACTATGTGACAAATGGTGCCAGCAAGGCCTCTTGACTGAGGAGTTATTCTTTATCTTGTGAATGTGTATATCATAGGTTGCATGTGCTCAGCTCTATAAAAATGTGGGGTTTGTGTCTTTGCAATATCTGTATTTCCTGTGAGGTGCATCACATTCTGGTTCAGTGTGTATTCAATAATAAAGCTATTTTCTTTCTCTACTGTCTTTGTGGAGAGATTTTCTAGGTTAGGAGATAATTTTGTATCCCCAGCATGACCTCATATTGATTATATGGATGGATTTCACTTGCTCATAAAAATATTCCCTTGCCAGATGTTAATATTTAGTTTCATTATCTATGGTTTAACCATTCAACGTCAAACTTAATTCTCCCACCTCCAAATAGCATCAAGTTATGCTCGAACACATTCTGCTATTCTTTCCCATCCTCCATGGGCATTGTTTACAATGATGTTCTGTAACTTTAATTTGGACCTAGAGGATTAATTTTATAATAGCTTGAAGAATGAAATAGCAGCAAGTTGGACTAAGCTTCATGTGGCCAGGAACTGCCAGTTAACCGAGGATAAGAGGACTGCAAGGGATGGGAAGAGAAGACAGCCTCTGCTGTTAGGAATTCAAGATCAGTGAATGAATGGCAGAAAATAAAACATACCATGACCTCAAAAAGCAGGATGAGGCAATGGCTCCAAGTTCAAGAAGTGGGGAAGAAATATTATGCTGAATTTCTGGCAACAGACTGTTACAAAACAGTTCTTGCTCTACCAGGTTGAGATCAGACCAAAACCAGTTCTTTATCATATGGACCACACATAGAGTAGCATTGTTCAATGAACTTTCTACAGTAATAGAAGTGTCCCATATCTGTTCTATCCAATGCACTAGCTGTCAGCCAGATGTTCTGTTGATCATCAAATATGGGCAGTGTAATTTAATATTTACTCTTATTTTTAAATCAATTTAAAAACAGTGTCTACTCCATTGGACTGTACAGAACTATGATTCAAGGGGAAAAGATTTTGGGGTCATTGACTTATGGAAAAAAATGTTATAATGCCTGTACTACTCAGCAGGGAGTAGTTACGGTGGGAAATCTCATGTGGGAAGCTAACTGGCATTAATCACTGGTTGGAGGATGTGTAGACAGGAGTTGAAGTGCTCCTAAAAGTTAACAGCAATGAGAACATGTAGATGCTCGGTATGAAATAAGCTTTTCTGGGTTCTCTCCAGCCAGCTCATGAGAGAGACCTTTTTACAGTCCTTCTCTCACACACTTCATTATTTTCAAGTTCTGCTATCTTTATCTTGCCCCATCCTGGGAATCCTAAGAGGATTCTAGAGAATTTTATAAATTGCTTTGTAGATTAAAATTCTATATAAAGTGTCTATGACTACCAGCAGTCCTGACTTAGAGAGATTAGACTTCTGACAGTTCCCCTTTATAGGGTTTCGTGCAATGAATCTGCATTATTAACCCAGGAGGCAGAACCGCACAGATAGTCGGATCAAGGGTTCTGCTTCCCAGTGATCTTACCCATGCTGATAACCCTCCTGTAGCCTCAGCCTGGCTTCACAGTTCTTTCCTTCTCTATCCATGTTCATCCTTTCCTGGGGTGTCAGCTTGTGGACAGAGCTAATCTAGATCTTTGTGGAGGGACATGCCATTAGCTGGAAATTGCAGGTAGGTTGGCTGAAAGTCGTGAAGTAAGAATTGCACAGGGGAAACGGCATTGGACTTGAAGTCAGACCTCCTTTGAGTCCTAGTCCTGCCCTCTGGGTTATGAAACCATAACTGGATGCTTAATGTGTTAGAGTCCTAGTTCTTTTATTCACTTAACAAATACTTTACTGAATACCATTTTGTACTAAGTATTGTGTTAGGAACTAGAAATTTGTCAGTGAACTAAACTGAAAATCTCTACTCTCATCAAACTTGTATTTCCAGTGGAGGGAAATGAAAATAAAACACAATAAATGTATTACATAACACATAAGACAAGCTGGGGAGAGGAATAGGAATGGATGGAAGAGAATATTTGATATAATTTCCGTTGGAGAATCGGGATAGGCCTCACTGAGAAATAGACATTTGAGCAAAGGGTTAAAGGTAAATGCCTCATTTCCTGTGTAAAGAGAGACTTCTAAGCAATGTCATTTTGGTCCAGAAACTTGAAAATGATAGAGGAACTTGAAAATAAGCATGGTTGGTGACCCTCACTAGGAGAGAATAACAGCCACCCTTGAAATACCTACTGTATGCTGGGTGACAAATACTTTGTATCTGAAAGCTGATGTTAACTGGCATTCTTCACCCTGGAAACTGAAGGCTCACCCTAATACTTTGAATGATCAAAGTCTCAGGAATGGGAACATTTCAATGTGAATCTGATTCCATTTCCTAGTGTGGATTTTATCTCAATATTATGGAATAGGCTGGTGCCTAGGGGTATGTAATGCAGTATAAAACTATTTGGAGTTGTTCTCCATGGGACTACAAGTTGCTGTCCCTCCAGAATCATTTCAAGGATGTTTGAATAGTGAAATCTTGGAAGACAGATAATGTCTCCATCTGGAGCCAAGAACAGGCTTGCTTACTGCTCGTCATAAAAGATTTAGCTTTGCTAAGCTCAGGTTCCTTTCCTGTAATGTAATCCACTGTGTTTGTGGTTGTCATTTGGCCTTCTTTTTATCACCCTGTGGGAAATGGAACTTGGGCAACCAGTGTGAGAAAGTGATAATACTTTATTTTGCTGGGGTGAATCTCTGACCCAAGAGTCTCATATCTTCAGACCACATCCATGAAACTGTCAGGCTAACTTGTTCACTTGCAAGCAGAATAGAATCTAAGAACTGCACTTCAGTATTTGAGTTGGAGATTTTCCTAGGAGAATCTTTAAAGAAATTTAAGAAGGGATAATAAACCTTACAAACATATATTATCTAAATTAGCTTTTCGTCCCAATTAAAAAATACAGATTATAAAGTAGAAAATAAAAATGATGGCTTATTAATTTTCCCAGCACTACTGGGAGAGTTAATTCTTAAGTAGTAAGCTTCCTTAGGCAGTTGGAAACATATAATTTTGTGAATTTAATGGGTCATTATTGGAAGTTCTATTTTCATTTACAAACATTTTTCCTTCCTTTTTTAATTTTTATTTTTTAAAATTCTGGGGGACGTCCTTTCTCTAGAAAGGACTTTAGGAAGCACATAGCATTTGAATAACCTGAGAGCTCAGCATCCTTGAATGTGCAAAGCTGCCAGAGTTGGTCAGAGAGTCAACCTGAATAGAATTATCAAAGGCCACTGTGCGGATGGAAATGCAATTTGAGGATGAAATGGAAAGCAAGGCTCTGAAAGTTTGGTATGGGGATTTAACATTTGTACAAGGTCCTTGAGGGTAAAGGGACTAACTAGACAAATAAGACTATTTGGAAGATCGTGGTTTGGAAGAGTCATTCATATGACCCAAAGCAAACGCCAATCAGAATTACATGCCACCTAACGTTTTCCCCAAACATTGCTGATTTTTGTTCTTTCAAAATTATGGAACTTGTACCCTAAAATGTTTAATTAGTATTCCTAACTCTTTAGGAGGACCTACTCGTGGGGAGTATAATGGAAATGCCCTATGTTTAACTCAGTTCCTGTTTTACCCTATTTGCAATGTTTATCTTCAGGCACTTCCCCAAGAAAGTCTGGGGCAGATATTCATTCTCGAAGTGCACAAATATGCATTCACCAGCTGCTGCCATTTATAAATATGGGACATGTGAGTCACTCACTTCTATTATTGCCATACAGGAAAAAAATCAAATACTTATCAAAATACTTTTTTAAAAAATTATAGAAAAATAACTTTGAAAATCTTTACTTGTTTATTCCCAGATATATCATTTAATAATAAACAATCCAACAACAAGTGAACTCAAGGTGATAAAGAAGCTCGAAAGAATCTGAAGAGAGTAAAAAGGGAAATTAGATTAAAGGAACATTAAAATGATTGAAGTAGACACTACACGGAAGCACAAGCAAGAGAAAAAATTGATAAATTGGACTTCATTATAATTACATTAAAGGATAGTACCAAGAAAGTTAAAAGATAACATGTAGAATGAGGGAAAATATTTGTGAATCATTAAATCCTTGTAAGAGAGAGATCTAGGATATATAAAAAAACTATTAAAACTCAACAAAAGTATAAGATAAACTTGTTTAAAATGAGCAAAGGACTCAAATAGATTTTTCTTCAGAGAAGTTATACAAATAGCTGATAAGCATATGAAATGATGCTCTACATCATTAGTTACTAGGGAAATGCAAATTAAAACCATAATGTGATACCACTTCACATGCACTATGATAATAAAACAATGGAAAATAACAAGCATTGCCATGGATTTGAAGAAATTGGAACCTTTGTACATTTCTGGTAGGAATGTAAAATGATACTGCGACTGTGGAAAATAGTTTGGTTGCTCCTCAAAAAGCTAAACCTAGAATTACCATGTGGTCTAGCAATTCCACTTCTAGGTATAGACCTCAAAGAATTGAAAACAAGACTGAAATGGTTATTTGTACACCATTGTTCATTGTAATCTTACTCATAATAAAGAGGTGGAAACAGGTGTCCATCAACAGATCAATCTTAAAAATATAAAATGTATTTTATTTTATATATAATGTGCATAATTATATATAAAATATTATATAAACATAAAATAGAATTATTCAGTCATCAAAGGGAAATGAAGTTCTAATACATATTTTATTTTTTTGTACCAGGGATTGAACCCAGGGGCACTTAACCACTGAGCCACATCCAGTCCCTTTTTATATTTTATTTAGAGACTGGGTCTTGCTAAATTGCTTAGGGCCTCACTAAATTTCTGAGGCTGGCTTTGAACTTGGGATCCTCCTGCCTCAGCCTCCCAAGTTCTGGGACTGATGTATATTTTATATGAATCTTGTAAATAGTTTTGCTACATGAAATAAGCCAGAGACAAAAAGGACAAATGGAATTATAGAATTCCATTTACATGTAATATCTAGAATGAGCAAACTAATAGAAGTAGATAAGAGATTACTAATAGAGAATTATTGAGTTATAGAGTTTCTGTTTACAAAATGAAAAAAATCTGAAAATAATGGTGGTAGTACACGATGGTGAATTTAATTAATGCCCTGAAGTACAAACTTAAGAATGGTTACAATGGCAGAATATGCTATGTATTTTACCACAAAACTTTTTATAGAGGATATATACCTTCATTTGGTTTAAGAAGTGTGAATTCTAAATTGGTCAAATAGGTTTTTTTTTTTTAATGGAGAAAAGTACTGGGGCCTAGGTAAATATATCAGATATTTACAAGCAAGTGGAAACTCAAAGGACAAATACAGACTATTATAGGACTAGAAAAAAATAAGTTGGAAAAAATTCCAAATTAGTTTTGAGTGTACTAGTTGATTTAATTTTTACTAATCAAACTAGAAACCATGGGAAGAATAATTAATAGGTCATAACCAGTAGGAGGGAATAATGACCTGTAGGCACTAGTCATGAAGAGGCCCATGCAGAAAAACAGAAATATGTCAACAGTACAAAGTTATATAAAAGGATCAGAATGTAGACCAGCATGAGAGATTGTTGCAACTTTGAGATATGTTGTATGTGGGAGACAAAATACAAAAATGGAAATAGCTGCGCTAGGATTAAAATATTTCTACTGCTGTTGCATTATTCAGCTTTTTAAAAAGGGAAAATGAAAAATAGCTCAATACCTTGCATCTCAATTAGTAATTTGAAAAATAACTTTGGAGTTTCAGGATAGAGTCCCTTTATCCTAGAATTGTATCAATTATATACAACAATTATATACAACTCTATGTTGTTCGAATGTCGCTATTTTTCAATCCAAAGAGAATGTTTTGCAGAAGTTATAGAAACTCCATACTGAGTTTTGATTGAGATTTCACTAAATCGTCTCATTTATTATGGAAACTTCAAGGTTCATTAACATTAACTTAGGAATTCAGTAGTCCAAGTTGTTTTTGCCGATGAGGAAACTGAGGTATACAGACTACAAGCTGACAGAAGCAGGCAGGAGCCCAGACTCCTAAGTCTTGGGACTCTGCTCATTTCATTACTCAGTGTAATCTCTAGTTCATTGTCAAACTGTGTATTACTGTGTATTATAAATGCACACCTAATGAGCCTAGTGCTAGAAGACATGTCTTCCAAATGCTACTATCTTGTTACTATTAATCTGTATTAAATTAGCCAAACCCATGATCCCGTTTCACACTATGAATTGATCTCAATTCATCAATCACTGGACTTTGGCATATGCTGGAATTTTGATGTGGAGATATAAATGCAATCATATTTCTTATTCTATCCTGGTGAAAATCTGTTCCAAGCCCATAAAGTATATGGATCAATTTTGACCCAAATCAAAAGGAAATCAATCATAAAACCTTGCCTCCTTTTTTGATTGCTATCTATTTAATTCTAGTTGAAGCAGAAGCTGGTTTAAAAAAGATCCCCTTCTGGCCCGTCAGTCCTCTCCTGGTTTGATTCTATTGCTATCCTATTTCAGGTTGCTGAGCCACTGGTCAGGTTGCAAAATAATCAATTTTCTGTTCTGCATTCAACTATCATGGAAAAGGAAAGCAAAAACAAGCGTACCATCCTGAAAATAGACTATTTAGCATTGCTATTTCAATACAGTATACCATCTAGTTTATTCAACCAAGAGAAAACTCTATTTCAAAATAATTACAAAGTGTCAGTGGACTTTCCAGGTTGGCAGACAGAGATGAGAGTTGCAGGTGACATCATGTGTACTAATCGGATCACTAGGTTTTTTTTTTTTTTTTGTATTAGGGATTGAACCCCTTTGGTTCAATCCTTGCACAACCAGCTGGCTCTAAAGGTCATGTGGAAACGTCAAGTAGAATTCCTTGCTCACAGAACAAAAACATCTTTTGTTCAGAGGCTTGATGGCAATTTTTGGTGTTGACCTAATAGCAGAAAATGGAATTGATTACTGAAAAAGATTATCAAATGTAATTTAATTGGACAAATGCCTCATAAGACTTAAGATTTTTTTTTCAACTGTTTGATTTTTCTGAATTGTTTCAAAACAGTACCAGGGAAATTGCTTTAATTGTATCTTATATTTTTCCTCTTGCATTCTGATAGGGTTGTTAAAATATGGAGCTCTTTGAGATGTGAGAAGGTTCCTTTCTACCTTCTCACCAACCAGAAATGAAAACTCCTAAACATGAACTTTAAATCAGAGTTACTGTGAGAGAAAATTCTAAAAAATCAAGGGCAATACACCTGCTTGAAACAATCAGGATTGGCTCTTCAATGGCCAGTTTTACCATTTATTAAGTGCCTATTGTGTTAGTGGTGATGAATTCAAAGACAGTAAGACACAGCCCCTTCCTTTGAGAGTTTAAAATTCTAATATGCACCATTCCATGGATTATTTGACCACTCTGTACAGTAGTGGAAGTGCTTGCCTGAGCAAGCATATATGAATGTAGAAAAGCTACAATTTTAAAACCAAGTACTCATACTGTGCGATTCATAGGATGTTCAAATTCTTCCCAATCCTTAACTGAGTATTCTTTTTAGATAGTGCTTCTCAGAGCCTATGGAATCAGATCATCCAGGAACTGGCTCTAAGAATATGCATTTCTCAGTAATTCTTATGTACTTTTCGTTACTTTCTTACAGAAAAGTCATAAGTGGGCTCTCATGCAAAGGTGATGTGTTCCTCAATTTTCCATTCAGACTTACCTGAGAATGGTTATTATGGATGCTTGGAAATATTTCACTTTAACAACTCATTCTTTTGTTTTTTTTCCTAGGCTTAATATTATTTTTTTAACATTCTGATAAATGGTTCATTCAAACATGATAAAATACCTCACAATAGGCAGGTGAGCAAGTGCTGGCTAATGTAGTTCACTGAGAAAAAGGCTAGAGGTGGGGGGGTTTTGAAGGCCAAAACCTGAACCTGAAGTTGTCCATTCCCCCGAGGAAAATTCTCTACTAAAACTGTCCCTGTAATTGCTTTCACTGTTATGGGAAATGTAAACAGTCAAAAATGAAACCTCATTAATTTAATGAAAATATTTCTTGGTTGAATTAATAAGGTGTTCTCCTGCTGAGTTTAAAGCACCAAGTTATTGAAAAGACAAAGTGCAACTTAAAAGTGCCAGCTTTTGCCTGGCAACTGGAATGTGAAATTCTCATGGTATATGTTTTGCATTCTTGGCTTCTGTTGACAACCATCTTTGCCAAACCATCTCCATGGAAACAGACATTAAATCTCTGAAAATACTGGAAAAGCTACTTCAGAGATGTCCATCCAAAACTCTCATTTGTTGTCCTTTTCCAAGTCAGGTCCCATATACACACCACAGGCCTGGGAGGACATTCTAATTTAGAAAGGACTTTGTCAGGAAGAAACCAAAAGGACCTCTTGGGAAACTATTTCCTCCCTCTTATTTCCTTGTTCCTTCTTTTATTTTTTATTCTCTTCCTCCCCCCACCTCATTCATTCATTTATTCAACCGAAATAATTGAGCTAGAATAATGGATACATACATTATTATGCGCATATGGATATACACATATATAATATATATAATATATATATTATATATATATATATATATATATAATACACATATACATGTTAATATTTCTTCTTATATAGGTCAGACACTAATACATGGTTATAAGAGCAAAACCAATCTGCAAAATGTCTTTGAATACATCTAGGAAGCATGTCTGTTATAAAACAGTGATACAAGGACAGGATTAGGGTCTGAATCACTATCATCCAACACATAATGTACATATAAGCATTGGGATGCTTGGCTGGACAGACTGGGGTAGGAATGTGTTGGAGAGCTAGTGTACCTGGGATGCACACAAAGAATTTACAAGAAGATAAAGGTGTGCTGTGTCTGGCACATCATGTGAATATGCCAGACAATCAGAAGTCTGTGCTTAAGACAAAATCAGTAGACATAAACCTCAGTGCCTCAAGAACAGCCAATAATTGAGAATCATGTCTCTATTTCAGATAAGATTGAATATTGAGACGAAACACATTTAATAAATAATTACCCTTACCACAGACAGAGTAATTGACCTACTAGAGAAATAAAGAGCACTCTGGAGTAGTCAGACTTGATTTTTATGTCAACTGGGCGCGGGGGGGGGGGGGTGTCTCCAAAGTTTCTATCTCAAATGTATAAGTGGCATGGGAATTAGTCTGGTCACACAGTATGTAACAGGGTCACTGACATAAACCTTCATGGTGATTCATTTGGGATTTAATAAAAGAGCAGGAATATGAAAAGGAATCCAATGAGTCATAGAAAAATGTAGAAGACAAATTAATTCATGTTTTAAGAGATTTTAAAGGATTTTTAGCATTAGTGATTGTTACCCTAAAGGATCTTATGGGTGTGTTCCAATTTAAATTGGGCAAGATATGCCTGGTCAACTTCACACTTCACCACAGCCAGTGGTCCTAGTTCCTGAAATCAAGCATTAATTTAAAAAATGAGAAAAACTAGATAACTAACAGACTTTGAAGACTTCACATTTCTTTAAAGTGCCAGTATAATTCACGTTTCTCAAATCCTTAAGGTAAAAGCAAAAGCTATTACAGACCCATAACCGAAGACAGAGAATGAAAGCCAGAAAATGCCAGTTTTTGAAATAAAAACCAAAAAGTTTCCTCAGAAATTGTTCTGAAATCTTCCTAGAAGTGCTTCTCCGGAATAAAGATTTTGAAAATGTGTCTAATAGAAATATAGCTCTCTGTTCATCCATGATCCCAAAATACCTCTCTAAAAGTCATCAAATACTGCTCTTCAGTGTGACTAGTGCTAATCTTGAAAATATAAAATAAAATATAAATATAAATATAAAATATAATATACAATATAAAATATAATATTAATGGTATGATGCTATTTTGATGAAAGCAAAATACTGAAAAAGAGTCCAACAGCTAGGAAATCTTGAGCATTCTTCCAGTACCATCAAAGATGCTCTGACTCTAGATAGCTGGTCCTGCCTGATTATAAATACTCCCAGAGTGGAAAAGGGCCTCAGTTTTAGAGTTAGATGTTCCTTAAAGGATATTTTTTGCAAGTTCGTGCTATTTCTATGCTTTGCTTTTAAAGCCCTGTCATAATGTCTTTCTCCCACATTATTCTCTCTCTTCTTGGGAAGTTCTGTCTCCTCCATTTTGCCGACAACATGTCCCTTTTCATGAAATCTTGCCTCGTTCTGGACCTTCACAGAGTTCTTTATATTTTTAGTGCAATGGCAAATTCTGTTTTCTGCTATAGCTGGTTTCTCCATTAGATTGTAAGCTGTTTGCTGTACACATATATTTTGATTCATATTTAAAGAAAAACGTTCATGATCGTGTGTTGAACCTTCTGTTAGATGGTTTTACGTGCATTTGATCTTCACCGGTGTCCCTTGCATACTTGTGAAGCTCCTGGATCTTTGTGGACCCTCATTAATGGCACTGTTATTTAATACGGTCTTCTGAGAGGATTCTCATACCAGAAAGGAAGGTCCCGTGCAGATGAATGGACCCAGGAAAATCTATACCTACATTTTAAATCAATGAGTTTACTAAAACTTGATTCATATAGGTCAGCTTCCCAAAATGTAATGACTCTTTGATGAAGGAAAAAGATGATAATCTAAACTTGCAAAGTTCATGCTTGGACTGTGGAATATGGAGATTCCATTACTAAGTATCCAGAATGGTAAGGTCCTGAGACAAAGGAGGACAGCAGATATTATACCTCTCCTTAGACTATTTCTTGTTGTGGATACAATCAATTTAAAGAGAAAACTTCCTGATATGGAACTGGATTCTGACATGAGAAAACTCAGAAAGATTCTTGAATACTTTTTTTTTTTTTTTTTTTTGTATTGGGAATTGAACCTCAGAGGTAATTTACCATTGAGCTATAAACCCAGTCCTTTTTGTATGGGGGTCTGTCTCATTGCTGAGGGTTTTGTAAAGTTGCTGAGGCTGATCTGGAACTTGCAATCCTCCTGTCTCAGTCTCCCAAGTCACTGTGACTACAGGTGTGTACTACTACACCTGGCTTTCTTGAATGCTTTCTAAAGAAATCTGAAAAATCTCAAACTAAAGTTCACCAACAGGTAGAGAAAAAGGAAAACAAAATGAAACCCTCAGACAGTTTTTTCTTATAGCTTCAACTAATGGCGCATTTATAATGATTATAACATAGTGATATTAAGTAGAAAAATAAAACTAGTTTATTTTTATGATTGTTAGTATTCGGTTTAAAGTATAGGAAAGCAATCCAAAGACAGCTTTTGAAACTGAGCACAAGGTTAATAAAATTTCTTTCAAGAGTACCTTCCTTGTCAGACTCCAGAAATTAATATTTGAATGCCTGCATGCCTGGATAGGCATTTCCTATTATATAGTTTGGGAGCAAGTTGAAATGCATTTTTGTTTTGCTCTTTGTTTCTTGCTCTTTGGAAGCTTTTGACCAAGTGGAGAAATAAACAGGACTGTTACAATAAAATATGTGAAAAGACAATACATGAAGGGCCACGGAAGATTCAGAATAGGGCACATAGGAAGGAGGCTTCTTGGAGAAAGTGGTTCCAGAATAGAAGGAAATAAAAGTTAGCCAGGTAAGGGGATGAGAAGGCATTTCAAGCAGAAAATTAAATAAAGTCATAAGAGTGAAATGACATGATGCTAACTAGTGTATCTGGAAAATCAGTGGTGGGACAAAGTGTGGTAGGTGAGACAATAGAGGTGTGGGCAGGGGCCAGATCTGTGGGGACTGTGGGTCTTTCGTTTAAAGGTCTGTACTCCGCTGGCAACAGGAGCATTCAAATGGCCTCCAACAGGAGAGTGACTTCTTCAACCTGCGGTTCACGAGGTTGATCTCGAGGCAAGGTGGAGAAGGAG
Organism: Callospermophilus lateralis; assembly: GCF_048772815.1. Lineage (NCBI taxonomy): Eukaryota > Metazoa > Chordata > Mammalia > Rodentia > Sciuridae > Callospermophilus > Callospermophilus lateralis. Next base: position 72,035,984 of record NC_135316.1, read on the forward strand.
AGCAGGGAATCTGTGGAGGGGGGAAGTTCACAGTAGCACGGGACAGATACTGAAGGCTGAATGGAAGGAGGAGACTGACTTAGGAAACAGTGAGTAAATAAAAACAAAAGGATTAGTCAGTTGCTTGCATGTGGAAGTGAGGAAGGGGGATGTGGATATCAACTGAGTAAGTATTGATGTTATGTTGAGGTTGAGACTTAAGGAGGAGAAGTGGGCAGGCCATGAGTACAGCTTTTGATCTGGTAGGACCAAGGTTCCTGTAGGTCTTCTGGCTAGAGGTGTCCTTCAGGTAGTTGAAGGCAAGAGTCTGAAGCCCTGGGGTGAGCGGGGAGGAGCACTGTGAGCCAGAATATAGCTTAAAACAGTTGAGTAGGTTTGTAACAGCTGAATCCATGGACATGGAGAGGACTTGGCATAAGCAAGGAGAATGGGAAGTGGAAAGGTGGATGGTTCTCTGGAAGACTCGAACATTTAAGGAAAAGAAAGAAAGAAAAAGAAAAATCCACAGAGATGATCAGGGAGGGGAGAGAAGCCAAGGGAGGAGACATTTGAAAAGACCCACGGAATTCAATGAATAAAAGAGATAGTAAAGTCGGAAGCTGTGGCGCACACCTCTGATCCCAGCGGCTTGGGAGGCTGAGTCAGGAGGATCCTAAGTTCAAAGTCGGTGTCAGCCACTGGTAAGGTAATAAGCAACTCAGGAAATAAAAAATAGGGCTGGGGATGTGGCTCAGTGGTTGAGTGCCCCTGAGTTCAATCCCCACTACCAAAAAAAAAAAAAAAAAAAATAGAAAAAGAAGAAGAAAGTAAGACAGTAAATAACAAATGTATTCATATACACTTTTTTCTTGTGTGGATCCAATTGTGTCTGAGTATGGGTCGCTCTAAAAAAAAAATTTTAATGATTAAAAAGATGAAACAAATTAGAACAATTCATAACCTTTGAAAAGAAAAAGATGTCATTTCATTGGTATTTTAAAAATACCAAGGATGATTGGTATTTCAAATGCCTCTGGGAAATAGATGGCAGATGGGATCTGGTGTAAGGACAAAGAACTTAAAGGACTGAAACAAATACAAGACAAAACTGCAGCAAAAGTTAGCAGGGTTTAAGGCAATTGCTTGAATTGCAAAGGGTCAACAAATATCCAAGTGGAAGGGGACCAAGGGGCTTTCTCAAAGGGCTGAAATCAGTGGGGGGCTTCCTTAGGGCACTCAGCTCCAGTTACCACCACGACTGGATGTCAGCCTGCAGAGGCAGGGAGGGACAAAGGGTCACTTCACTTTGTCTCCTTCGTGGTCCTGAACTATCAGCTCCTTCATGGTGAGAATGGACTCTTATTTACTTGAATATATGATTTAACTGTTTGGTGACTCATTATCAGATTTATAATTCACTGAGGAGTTGCCAATGAAACTCAAGAATGAGAAATACCATTTTGAAGGCAAGTTAAATCCAACTCTCCTTTGGAAGATTCATGACTATAAAGAGGGCAAAGGATCAGCATTTTAAATATTAGCTTTTTAACTTATACATAAAAACAAGACTGTACATATTTATGGAATACGATGAAGTGTTTTTGATACATGTACATATTGTATGGATGTTTATATCAGATTACACATCTTCTTAAACATTATTTTAGTGGTGAAAGCTAAAAATTCTTCTAGTTTTTTAAAAATATACATCACATTATTACTTATAGGCACCCTACTGTGCAACAGCACACCAGAACATCTTGCGTCTATCTAACTGTAACCTAGTACTCCAATTGACCTTTCCCTATTCCTTTTCATCCTAATTGCTCCAGCCTCTGGTAATCAATATTCTTTTACCAACTTCTAAGTGACCAGTTTTAAAATATTTTGCATATGAATGAAATCATGTGGCATTTGTCTTTCAGTGCCTGGATTTATTTCATTTGACATAATGATCTCTGTTTCTCTCTATGTTGCAAATGATAGGCTTTCAAGGCTGAATAGTAGTCCCGTTTTATTTATTTATATATATATAAATGCGCTACTTTTTAAAATACATTCATCAGTTGATGGACACTTAGGTTGTTTCCGTTTCTTGGGTATTGTGAATAGTGTTGTAATGTACATGGGAGTGCATATGTCTTTGACATATTGATTTAATTTCCTTTGCATGTATACCCAGGAGTGGAATTGATACAAAGTCTTTCAGATTTGATTGGAAATTAGGAGAGCATTTAAGATATGGACAAGAGCAATAAAAGGGAAGGAGGTTGCAGCTGGATGGTACTTTTGGACACGAATGAGAAGAGACAACGGAAAAAAGCAAAGGTAGAATTTGAAGGCATATCGATCTAAATTGAAGAAATGGAGAGGAATTGATTCTTTGGGGGAAGGCTGGGAGGTAGAAACATGGAAGAACATGGGTATAATTCAAAAGTGGAAATAGAATAGGAAAGGAAATTGTACATGATGGCTTTTTTTTTTTTTAAGAGAAGGGGACAAGATCATCTACTTAAGAGTGGCAATCTGAGGTTGAGAAGAGAATCTCAATAGAAAAAGACTTGATTAAAAGCCACTGTGGCTCAGTGGCAGAGCGCTTGCCTGGTGCACGTGAGGCCCTGGGTTTGATCCTCAACACCACATAAAAAATAAATAAAGATTGTGTCTGTGTATAACTAAATTTTTTTTTTTTAAAAATGCACTGAAATAAAGAATTTGTAGCAATGATGAGGATCTGGTTAAGGTTAGAAACATCAGAGATAGAGCCTCCCAATCCACAGTGTGGGACTCTCTGGCAGCTCTAGTTAACATCAGCACAGCAACAATGAAGGTTGGTCACCAGCATGCTCCAGAGCTGGATATTTTTGGACTGAGGAGGGATGCTGGGTCACTAGGGATGCTGGTGAAAACAAAATGATCAGATAGTCTTCCATAGTTCCTGGCTTGGTGAAAATTTTTTGCTGTTGGTTCCAGATAGATTTGGAGAAAATAGAAACCTCAAGAACCTATGGGTTCCTGCCACAGCCCAAGGGCATATGGGTGCTATTCTTCTGCTTTAAATAGCTAGAAGCAACAATAGTCGTTTTTTTTTTTTCAAAAAAAGCAAAGACATTCATAGTCCAAAAGCCAGGCCAAACCAACAGACAAATGAGAAAGCATTTTTCCTTTGTCTGATCATTTATTATTTTTTCTCACTAGTTTTCAGTGGCTGTGGGGTGTGTAAGCTACCAAGTGCTGTGTTATTGAGCACATTGTTCCATGGCTGTGGCTAGAGTCTACCATGCAGAGAGAAGTCAGCTGTCACTCTGGCTGGCTCTGAGCTGCCTGGGTCATTATTGCTTGTCACTCCTAAGTTAGTATACTAAAGGACAACCAAGGACATGTTCTCTAAGAGCTTAAGCTCTCTGTGATATCTCTCTTACCCAACTGTGCTATTAAGCATGAGAAAAGCTGGCCAGGCAAGATGTCCCTACTTCTCCTGTACCAATGGACAGAAGATGGGAAGGGTCACTGTACTCAAGGGACAAAAGGGGCCTGCTTGGTGGTGGCCCTATGGAACCTTGGTTTTGGAGAGTGAAAGCATGATGCTGCAATACTCTAGGGATGGATTGCATCCTCGCTCAACCTGGCTGTGAGCATCCCTGCTCCTGAATGCTGATCCTCCCACCTACAGGCTGGGGTAGTGCCTAAAGCTAGATGTTAATTAATGAGTGTGGTGGGGCAAAAACAAAGGCAAAGGAAAAATCGGAGGTAATTTCATTTCTTTACTCCAGGAGAGAAAATGAGCAGATAAACTGCAGGAAAGGAGAGTTAGAATTATGTTTCCTTTTGAATCCTGGTAGATGTTCACCTTCCATATGACCTAGGAGGAGGAGACAGAAAGGGGGCCCACAGCCCTCCTGTCCTGGTTGCCAGAAGGGTCTCTCTAATCTACTTCTCAGGCTGATTCACAGGCATTGAGGGAATTGGGCATAAACCCGTTGGTCCCAGAGGAGACGGTCCCACGTGGACTCCTTGAATGTTTCAATTTAGGCAGCAAGGCTGACAGAACACCATCTGGTTTTGAGCCCATTTTATTCAGTTGATTTATTTTTTCAAGCATTTTTCCCCAAAAAAGATATGATAGTGAAATATGTACAATTTTCCTGTCTTTCCTCTCTGACCTAAGTGGTGGATCCATGTTTTCAACCTAAGTGCCAAGATTTTAACATAGTTATTTCTTTATGTACATTTGCTACATTCCACATAAAAATCAAGGGTGAAAAATTGCAAAAAAGGGACACGAGGGAACAGAATTAAAGAAACTTCAGAAGTCTATCAACCAAAAGGTTGAGAAAGTCAATTTATAAAGTTGAATGCAATTCTGAAAAAAGGGAGGGGCAGTTTTTCTAGAACTGGATGGAAACTAATTTATAAAATTCATAAATAAGGAAATGAAAGTGGTCAAGAGAAGTCTGAATAAATACAAAGTCTAGATTTGAGATAATAAAAATTATATATCCTCAAAATTATATTACAGATGAAGGAATAGATTGACCAACTAGCAAAGAAAATCTAGAATATACCCAAATGTGTATCAGACACTTTTTTACTTGGAGGATCTCACAAATGGAAAGCACAATATGCTTTCCATATTGGCTGCACCAATTTGCAGTCCCACCAGCAATGGACGAGTGCGACTTTCCCCCCATATCCTTGCCAATACTTATTGTTGTTTGTATACTTAATAGCTGCCATTCTGACTGGAGTGAGATGAACTCTTTGTTTTGATTTGAATTTCTCTATTTGCTAGAGTTATTGAATATTTTTGCATATATTTCCAACTCAATATTTTTAAGAGCTCCAAAATATTTTGTAGCTTGCTCAAAGTCAAAGAGCTTATAAGGGATAGAGCCAGGATTCAAATCCAGGCAATCCGGACTTTTTGCTTATAATCACTAAATTCTACAGTAAAAACATGAGCATCCAACTGTAGGAAACACAATCTAAGTTTGCTCATGAACCTGCAAAGATGATGAAATTCCATATAAAAGTAAAAAAAAAAAACAAAAAAAAACTATAGTAAGATACATTTTTACTATCCCTCAAAGCTTCCTTATAGACCCACAGTGATAAGGCAAGAAGCTCATCTGAGGACCTAAGCTTCCAGTTCAAGATTCTACATATGGTGTCACAGCTGTGATGATGACACAGCTTGCCTTTTATTACAAAAGTAATAATGCAGAAAATACATGGCCATGCTTAGCCTTGAGGGAGGAAAACATTTTTATTTAGATTCACTTCAAAATTACCCCATGAGTACAAATATATTTCTGAAATGAAATAATACTTCTGGAAAAAGAATTTCAAGTGGTGTCTTTGCTTGCCTGTCAGAAAATGACAATGTGAAAATAGTCATTTTCACTTTTTCCATCTAATATATACCTTTGCTAAAGACGGTAAATAATCTGGCATCTGTTTTTTTCCATAAGGCATTAGCAAGGCAATCACTGGGAGGAAAGGTCCCCATCCCCCAATAGATCCATAGATTGTACTGAAGTCCCAGTTACCTATAATCATAGAAATTTGGTTGATGAAGGGAAAGCGAAACCCACCGAGAATCCCAGCATCATTCTTAATGTAATACTTCATTCTTTTGCCAACACTTTTTTACTTGGAGCAGCTCACAAATGGAAAACACAATTAATTTGTCATTATGCTCATTTTTCTGAGAATTAGATGGAAGCCTAGGTGAGCCATAGAATGACAACACCGTTGGTAGCACTCGGGGGAGAAGCCGCAGCAAGGATCAGGAATACCTAGTGTAAGAAAACGAGAGTAGTCTATGATGTGCTTTTCAAGGTCGCCATTTGCTAGATCCCAGCAAAACTTGCAGGTCATCCACCTGCTTGAGGATGCCTAATCTGACCTGATAGAGGTAAGCATTTTATTGTTGATCATGCAAAACACTTTGTAAATAGTATTTGTGCTGAATACAGCCATATGGAAGTGTATAAGGGAGAAAGTAACAATCCTGCCATCCTTTTAAATTTCATCTTGATAAGTGTGAAGTCTTTTGAGAGTTTCTCTGTGCTGCAACAATACATATCCCTATACATTATGATGACTGTTTTATCAGAATCCGCTCCTATCATGCATTCCACCCCAAACTTCCTTTTTTTTTTTTTTAAATTTGACATCATAGACATCCTTCTACTTCAGTATCAAATAGCCCTAACTCAATATTTTTTAAGATCTCCAAATTTATGCTTAACATATAAAACTAATATATCCAAACACAACCCAACCTTTCCACTTTTCTACACTTCAGAATTGTTGTGTTAAAGATTCCTATATGTACTTTTGGTTTTCAATGGAATAGATTCTCTCAAATGGGTTTGGGAGGTCACATTTTAAGAGCACTTGTTAGATTGTCCAAGAACCAACAATTCGATCTATAGAAGTTGGATATGAGTACGTACCAGCTCCAGAACAGCATGGGGTATTTTCACTCTATCTTGCTGATCAGATGGGTGAAAAATGTTATTACATGGTTGGTTTATATTATGTTTCCATGACTGTTAAAGAGGATGAACATTTTTTTCAAGAGCCTAATTGTCCATTTCAAATTACATTTCTGTGAATTGCCTGTTTGTTTGATTTATCTATTGTCATCTTTTTTCCTTATCAAAATGTAGGTGTTGTTTGTATCTTAACATGTCTAGTAATTAGAGTAGTTTTGATTTGCATTTCTCTAAGAGTTCATCTCACTCCAGTCAGAATGGCAGCTATTAAGAATACAAACAACAATAAGTGTTGGTAAGGATGTGGGGGAAAAGGTACACTTGTACATTGGTGGTGGGACTGCAAATTGGTGCAGCCAATGTGGAAAGTAGTATGGAGAATTCCTTGGCAAGCTGGGAATGAAACCACCATTTGACCCTATTGTCCCACTCCTTGGTCTATACCCAAAGGACTTCAAAACAACATACTACAGGGACACAGCCACATCAATGTTTATAGCAATACAATTTACAACAGCTAAATTGTGGAAGCAACCTAGAGCCCTTCAGCAGATGAATGGATGAAGAAATTGGAGAATATTATTCAACATTAAAAGAATAAAATCATGGTATTTGCAGCTAAATGGATGAAGTTGGAGAAGATAATGCTAAGTGAAGTTAGCCAATCCCACAAAACCAAATGCTGAATGTTTTCTCTGATATAAGGAGGCTGATTCATAATGTGGTGGTGGGGGGGCATGGGTGGATTAGATGAACTCTAGATAGGGTGGAGGGGAAAGGACAGGGCATGGGGGTAAAAAAAAAAAGATGATAGAATGAGATGGATGTCATTACCCCAAGTACATGTATGAAGACATAAATGCTGTGAATACACTTTGTGTACAACCAGATATGAAAAATTGTGCTCCATATGTATAATATGAATTGTAATGCATTCTGCTGTCATAGATAACAAATTAAAATACAAAAATGAAAAAAAATCAACCTTTGGTGTTTGCATCAAATACATGAAAAATATTTTTCTTTTGAATTTGCTTATATTGATTTTAGCCGTTTTAAACATCTTTCATATAATTGGTCTATATTTGTAATTTCTGCATTTTTAACTTGTTTGAAAACATCTGACCCACCACTAGGTTACTTAAAAACTATTAAAAAAAAAAAAACCCTGTGAAATGAACTGGGACTCGGGGGTATATGATAAAATAATTTAGTGTGATTATTAATTTTTTATATATTAATAGTAATGTTAGTGTAGTAATTTTGGGGTGAGACTTTAATCAGAAAACGAATAGAAAAGTCTAACAGAAATTCAAAGTAGGTTGGACGGGTAAAGGGCATTCCCTGGAAGGAAATGTGAAATGAAGAAAACATTTGCAAGTAGACCTCTGGGGCAGGGGAAGGTGAATTATTACAAAGAAAACTCCATGGAAAATATAAACTGGAATAAAACTGATGTTGATTGTCACAGTACACACGGACAGGCTGAATTTCAATATCAAAAGGCAGACTGTCAGATTTTGTTTGAAAAGTAAAGTTCATCTATAAATTAGGAAAATGCATACAAAGCAAGGGAACTAAACTGTATGAAAAATGAAGTGACGAGAAAAGCTGCACTGGAGAGATTCAAACGTAAAGGCAGGACGATATTAGTATCAAAGTAGAGTTCGGGGCCCTTTGTTGGGGGCTAGGGAGATAAAAACCCGACTTGTCAAGGCTACTAAGGAGGCCAGGATTTGAGGAGGTCAGATTTTGAAGTGAAGGGAAGAGCAGAACTGGAAGATGATGGTCTGAGCCCTCTTTCTCCTTGAGGCATATTTCAATTGGTGAGTGAGGCTCAGGGGCTAGAGAGTCTGTGGCAGTTCATGGGGCTGGGGATATAAAAACTGCATTTCAAAGCTCATAAAATGGAGAACACATGGAGTTGTCATCTGGGATCATGAAGGAGTACAGTGTAGAGGTGAGGATAAACTAGAAATGGATCAGCTCTTACAAAAATCCTGTTTAAAATAAGTTCAATCCCTGATTTGACTAAGGGGACCTATATTTTTGTCTGTTAAAGCTACAGGATGCCTCTCTGGAGAAATATCAACAGGGCCCAATATTTAATTTAAAAAATTACCATTCCTATCACTGATAGAATCCAGTGAGGGGGAGACCCAGAAAATAGAAATCCCCAGGTAATTCGGATATCCAGAAACCTGTGATTAATATTAAAGAACATAGATGGAAACCTAGAGAATTATTACAAGAAAACTGAAATCTGTAAGAAGTAAATGGAAAAATCTGGACTAGGAATATAATGGCTGAAATTAAAATAGATGAGTCTAGCAACAGAGTAGAAGAGAGGATTAATAACCTAGAAGAAAAGTCAGCAAAATTATCCAGACTAAGGCAAGAAGAGAGGGGCAAAAGTTGGGGGGAAAATGGAGAAAGCTGAGTCACAAGAAACTTGGGTAAAATTTCTGTTGCACCCAAACTGAAGTCCCAAAAGTGAGGGTGAGAAAGAACAGTCAGAAGTAAAAACAAAAGATACTCGTCAAGGGATTTCCCAAAGAGAAAAGACAAATGTAAGAATCAACACAGACCCCGTGTAGGATAAAAACAAAACTAACCCATACCTACGTACATCATCGTCAAATTGCTAAAATACAAATTCTAATGCAGCCAGGGGTAGTGATTGTTAGGGAACAGCAAGAAGACTAACACCTGGGTTCTAACAAAGGAATATAATTTAGAAATTTTGGAATACTACCTAGAAAGTGCTGAAAAAAGACTGCCAACTTTGAGTTCCAAGCTGAGCAAAAATGTGCTTGAAATGAAGTCAAAATAAAGATGTCTAAAGTAACGAAAACTGAAGGAAAAAGAAAAAAAACAAACACCATGATGTTCTAAAGGAAGTTCTTCAGGCATAAGAAATATGAAGCCAGGCAGAGTCATGGAAATGAAAAAGCAATAACAGGACAACATGTGGGAAATAAATATGTATCAATAGAACGGCTATGATGCCATCTTATGGGTTTAGAAATGCACATGCAGAAACCAGGAAACAGCACAGCAACAGGATACGTGGAGTTAAAAAAGTTCTAAAGGCTTTGCATTTACAAGATGTGTTCAAGGAATTGTTTTAGCTACTGAGATCAAAAAGGTATGTTATAATCACTAAAGGAATGTAAAAGAATGAATAGCTAACAGGTTTACAGGAGGGGATTATGAATGAACAATTCCTGATTAGTCCAAAAGAAAGCAAGAATGGAGAGAGATTGGAATGTAGAAAAATTGAGACCAGGAGAGGGGATTTAAATCTAATACTGACTTGGGTTGAATATAAAAGAGCTAAGTAATCCAATTAAAAGTAAGTTTGACTGGATAAAAAACAAGCTTTATTTTCTACAGCTAACATTTAAAATAAAAAAAAAAGCCACAACTTGAAGGTGATAAGATGAAATAAGATATATCCAAAAAAATTGGATAAGAAATTAGCTTAATAAGAATTTATCAAGAAAACTGAGTATCGATAAATTGAAGGTAAAAACTGATTATATCAATAGATGTTGAAGAAGCTCTAATTATTGGTAATAAAAAATAAGTGAGACCACATGCAAATAGAAATGCTATATTTTTATGGCGTCATAAAGGAAATCCTACCATTTGTGATAACAGATGTCCCTTGAGATCATTGTGCTAAGTGAAATAAGTCAAAGATACATTCTGCATGATCTCACTTGTAATTCAAAGCCTAAAAATGTTAAATTCATAGAAACAGAGGATAATGGTAGTTGCCAAGGGCAGATGAAGGAGAAGCGGGGAGATGTGGGTCAAAGGGTACAAACTTGTGTAACTTTAGATCTAATGTAGAGTATGGTGACTAAGCTAATAATATGGAACTTGCTCTTGCAATTTGTTTAAATGTTGTAACCACAAAAGAAAAGGTAACTGGGTGAGATGATGGAATTGTGGTATACTTATATTTTGTGAAATGGTATCAATCACATTGTGAAACTTAAATTCCGTCAATTTGTAAGTTATTCCTCAGTAAAACTAGAAAATTAAAAATTTCCAACTGGACTAAGGATCTAAATTGAAAACAGAGCAAACAAACCAAAAGACAAAACCTCGAGCAACAAACAAAATAACCATAGAAACAGAAATACTAGAGGAAAAAATTCAGGAAAATATTTGTGCTGAGCTTCTTCGGGCCCCTCAGTAGAACTCATGTTTTCATTTTCACATTCCCTACCTGCTCCCTCTTCAGCCAAACATGCCGTAGACTTCTAGAATAAAGGCTGAGTAACTTGTTTTATGTATTTCCTTAACTAACTTCTCCAACTGCACTGTGAGAGATTTTTGAATGTGTATTACATTCCTCAGATTTGCTTTAGAAAAGAAAAGCTTTAGTATGCCCAGTGCCAAGGACATAGCAGATATGTAATAAATTTTCTGTTGACCAAATGGATGAATGACCCTTGGCCAACACCCCCATAACCATTCCTGCCTCCTGGGGTCATAGCCAGAAAGAGCCAGAAGTAGAATTCCTTTTTGGGTAATAGATAAAGCATAGGCTTTGGAGTCAAACTGACCTGAATTGACTCCTGTTTATAAATAATATGTGCAATAGGTGATTTTCTGTAAGATATTTACAGATGTTTACTGGGTCTATAGTCAATGTTAAAAATTGTTAGCTTTATTAATGGTACTACTATGAAGCTTGACTAGGATGAGGGAGTTGGTATGGCTGAGGATAAGAGATGGTGGACCCTCCCAGTTTGTCTCACCAATGGGATAGTGTATGGGGTAAAAGTAGAGTAACTTTACTAATCACTGCTTCATTTGCCTTATACCTGACCCACCTTGCTCATCCTATCTCCCTCTCTGACAATCTGTCTCAGTGGTCCTCAACCCTGGCTGTACATAAGAATCATTTGGCTGCATTCTGGACCAATTAAATCAGAATGTTCTCCACGGGGGCTTACATGTACAACTTGGATTGGAAATTATTGCCCTTTCACTCTTGTTCCTAGTAGAATAAATCCTAGATTGCAGAGGCCCAGAAACCACAGCATTTTCCTGGAGCAAAAATTATTTCCTAAGGAATGTGGTTACCCATAGCAGAAAGAGCAGGGTTTGGTGCTAGAAGCTCAGAGTCCTAGCTGTGGCACAAGTTGAAGGTGTGACTCAGAAACCCACAAGACCTCTGTCTTCTGGTTACCTAACTTATCAAGTAAGTGTGATAGAATTTTCTACTATAAACCATAATGTGTAGATCAAATTGGAAAATGGATAAAACTTTTCAAAAATTTGGTAATTACTCAAATGTAACTTGTTACTGTTCTTATCAGAATTAAAGAAAATTCCACTGCACATCTTACCACCTGTGGGCTATGCAGAAACTATCCCAGTTTCTTCAGCTATGAAATGGAGATATCTACTCTGCTGATTGCATATTAGTTCCCACTGCAAGAAAAAGTGGGAACCAAATATATGAGGTTGTATTGAGTGCTGGCTATTATTGATTGGTATTTTGTGACAAAGTTGCATCTTTACACAAGTTCTTGAATTTCAACTTGCCATCAAATCCCATGACCTCTCATGGAAGTAGATACTGGCACTCATATGACCTTAAATATATATGGCATTTCCATCTCAGGAGCTTTGAGACTTTGTAACAAGTCTCAGGGAATCGTTGGTTACAAATAAAGCTTGCTGAAGTGATGGGTACAATTGACATTGCTGCCTGGGAACTGTCCCTTCGGTTTCTATTACCTGGGATTTCCTGACTTAGGTTGATTACATACATTCACTTCTTGCCAGTATTGATCATCTGTCACACACCTAACTAAAGTGGGTTGAAGTCCTGTGGTCTGTGGTATACAAATGGAGACGGGCCGAGAGGAACTGAGCAGGCTGAGATGCATGGTTCCTAAGCAAGTCCTGCCATTTCTCTCTGTCCTCACCTCCCTCTGAGTTGTAACCTGGTACCTTTCTCCTGAAGCCTTATGTTCTCTGGTATGGGCATCTGTACACTTGTATTGACCATAAGTCCACTGATTATAAAATCAGAGGTTTCTGGTAGATTCAGAATTCTGAATAGTGAACTTGAAAGTGACAATTGGGGAATACAGCACAGCTATTCCTGATTTTGTCCCTATTGTTATTTTTATTCTTACCTGGGCAAAGCAATACAAATAATATTGTCAGCCAGTGACATAAACAGATTTTCTTTTCCTATAGCAAATCTGATAATTACTATGTTAGGACATAATCTTGAAACACCCCAAACAATATATTCAGCTCGATGTCAGGTTTCAATGCAATGAAACAGAACAAGTCTCCCGAGAAGGCATGAACTGTCATTTCAAACAAGGCTGGCAGATGCTCCTGCTTACCTACAGATATGGTCCAAACAGCAATGATTTTCAGAAATGCCTTAGTTCTGGAGTTAAAGCGGCTGTGGTGGATGGGATTCTGGATGGCGACATAGCGGTCCAGGGAGATGGCGCAGAGGTGCATGATGGAGGCCGTGGAGAAGAGCACATCCAGGTAAATCCAGACCGCACAGAGCTTGCTAGGCAGTGGCCACCGGTACCCTACAATACAGAAGCTTAGCATCAGTCAGCAGCCTCATGCCTCCTGAGGCAATGGTTTTCATTTTGGTGACAGGCACAAGTGGTGGCATGGAATGATACAAGAAAATTTCAGTATCTGAACAAACTCTAATAGCAACTTTGTTTAACTGCAGTACTGCTGACCTGACTGATGAACATGAGGTTTGAACATTTCTGGTGTCTAGAATTATCAGTGTGGTATGGTTAACTTGGATGGTTACTCTTTAGGGATTCTCCCCTGCTCTATTCACCTAGCAAAACTACTTTTTCAAATGAATTATGTTCAAAGTTGTGATGTGTTTTGAGTTCCTCTATTTGGGTACCTCTCACACTGTACTATCATATTTTTCTTCAGGGTTTAAGTCCTAAGGTTAGTCTCGTATTATTATCCTAACTATCATCTAGTCTCACAGTAATAGCAATAAATGGTATTGGTAAGTGGCTAAATGGTTAAAAATCCAGATGGGGACTTTATTTGTAAAAAAAAAAAAAAAAAAAAAAAAAAAAAAAAAGAAAAATGAAAAATAATTGTCTACTGATACTTTTGGTGTTAACCTCAAACATGGGGAAACTTGTGTCCTTTCTCTGAGCTTTGTTTCAGGGCAGTAGTTCTCAAACTTCTGGGAACAGGTGACTCTTTTAAGTGCTTCTTAGAATAGGGACTGCTGGACCCACCTCTGGAGGTTCTGATCCAGTACCTCTGGAGCAGGCTGAAAAATTTACATGTCTACCCAATTCCCAGGTGATGCTGCTGGTCCAAAGACCACACTTGGAGAACTCAGACTGCCATTCTTACTCCTGGATGTCACATTAAAGTCAGCTGGTGAGCATTAGACACGGATCTGGCTCTGATGCCCAGGCCAAACAGTAGAATTAAATAATTCTCTCAGAAGGATGGCGGGAGGTGGGCTACAAATATTCTAAGGGCTTTAGATCTCCCTGAAAGATTGCTATCCAGGCAGCACTGCAGGCTATCTCCTGTGTTAGGAAGATAGAGGACGCCTTATGAACACAAGCAAAGTGTCCGTGTTTCTGTGTGTTCTGGAGGGAGCAAGTGGTTATATAAAGCGTTAATTAGTTTTGCTAACAGTATAAGCAGTGGTGTTAGATCTGCCTGCATGAGAGAAGGAAAATTGTAAAGATTGCTTTCCTTTACGCTACCACAGACCAAAAAGCTGAGCAAACTCTCCATATATGAACCTACTGTCTACCAAGATGTCACAAGGGATATTTAGATAAGGAAAGGGTGCAGGACAGAGCTTGAGCAAAAAGAAAGTCTTCTTTGGAAGAGCCCCAGCTAGGGAAGCAGGCTCTGCCTGTTCCCAACTGATGTTGGCTCTCAGAGCGTTTTTTTTTTTTTTTTCCTGGAAGGAGGCAGCCACAGCCACAGACCTTAGTTTGGTGGGACATATCCTTTGGTGGGACTGCTGGGCGCCCCGCAGGTTGCCATAGGCATAGGGACCAGTCTGGGGTTGGGGGCAGGACTCTGGGCCGAACCAGCCATGCGCCCAGCAGCTGCCGCCAGGGGGCGCCCCTGCACCCTGAGCCCGTGGTGCCAGTGGTCGCCTTCCAAGCCCAGCTAGAGCGCTCCCGCCCATCCTGCGGGGCGGCGGGGGCGGGGAGAAGGAGGGACGCACTGGGCTGGGGGCGGTCACCCCCCTCTTGCCGAGGTTCCTGCACAGTCACCCTCCTCACTTCCCGCCCCCACTGGATTTTGCCTTTGAGCGTGGGGCGGGGTTTTAGAAGTGAGAAGTCCTCCAGAATGTCTGGGAAATGACAGGCAAATTTAATGAAATTATTTAGGTGTGACATTTGCATGGTGAAGCGGGGGTTAGCCTTGCAGTGATCATTAATGACCCTGTACAAACTGATGCCTGCTCTCCCTTGCTTACCTCCTTCATACTGTTCAGGGATAGATGAATTTTAAAAGAAAAATTAGACTTTAAACTTGGCTAGAAAATCTCCTCTCACAGGCACCTCGTTAGCCAATCTCTAAGGTCCAGCTGATTGCCAATGTGCCAGTGTCGGCAACCTCAGTGTTCTCTCTTTGGCTCTCTGTTTAAGGAGAAATCTGGCTGTACCATTCATATTTTGGAAAGAATATCATTCTCCCCAATGAAGCCGTCCCAGTGTTTGCAGACTTGCTGAGAGGTTTGACTGTGTCAAACTCTGTTGAGAAGAAAGCAAGATTAATCTCTTTCCATTTGTTTTCCACCCTCCTCCAAACCAGACTGGAGGAGTTTTATGCATATGCATTTTTAAAGAGTTGAGGATATAATTCAAAGGCACTTTTCCAAATTAGCTTCTTTGGGCAGGCAACAATTAAAACTGGAGTAATTCATTTATTCTAATGGAGACTTTGAATGTTTTAACATTAAACCCACTCCACCACTAATGTTCTCTCTGCAAATGTTCCAAGGTAATTGGGAAGGTTTTACCACTCCATTAAGAAGTGCTGAAAACTGTGTGACAAAGATAAAACTGTTCTGTCCTAAGTCTGGAATAATTAGGTGGGAATGTAAAGGATTAAGAATCAAGTGGATTCAGAATTTTGGGTAAGTTATTGCTTGATGATGATATTGGGATATTTATAATCATTATTGCATACACCCCCATGTTTTGAAGCACAAACTTGTATCATTATCTTCCTACATAAAGTGTATACAGAAAACCCCAAAATGATCAGCTAATGTTGTCTAATTTTTGTTTTTCAAGCGAAACATCATTTTAAGGGTTAAAATTTAAGTAACTAGCATAACATGGTGATAGACCCTGGTCTACAAATAAACCTTCATATTCACAGTTCACCCGCTGAGCCCCTGCTCATCTGCTAACAGCATGCACATGCTCTTTGTGATCAGTGTGGGTACAGCTGGGAAACTAATGCCACTCACCATACAGGATGGTTAACATGGACACGGGCATGACAAGGAAACCCAGCAGCATATCGGCTATGGCAAGTGACATCAGGAAATAGTTGGTGGCGTTCTGCAGCTTTTTCTCTAGGGACACTGCCATGATGACGAGTATGTTTCCAGCAATGGTTAGAATAATCACTACAGCTGTCAATAAAGCAGACCAGTTTTTTTCCTGGAGATGAAGTAAGGAGAAACATGTTGGTGGGAGGCACCCTTCACAGGAAAGGTTGGTTTGGTTTTCATACTCTATTGTCCAGTTAAATGCATCAGAAGTATTTGCTTCTCCAGAGTTAAAGTCATTATTATAATGCCTTGTGTCATCGTTTAATTGCATTAAGGAGTTCGGAGTTGAGCTCAAAGAAGAATTTTCTTCACAGAGAATATCCATGTCGGAGTCGGAACTTGTAGCAGATGAAGTGTTGAAAGACTGACAAGTTATAGCCTCTGCTCAACGTTTATCTTTCTATCCCCGAGCTCTGTCGTGCGGATGCTGATGTACATGTGGGACTCCTTTGCAGTCTTTTCCCTCTCCCATTATTATCATAGTAGTTAAGAATGGCAATGCTCTTTAGATTGCTTGCCTTCACAATTTTAGTGGCGTCCTCTGTTGGGTTGTATTTTTTTTTTTTTCCACCAAAGAAGGGCAAAATAAGCAGAATGAACTTTTATCACAGAGGTTGCAGAGTTTTGAGAATTCAGGAAGTCAAATGTGATCCTGGCCAAAGAAGAAAAGTTTTGTAACTACTAAGAATCTCTCTTAGTTATATCTCATTTGATTGGATAGACAGATCACCTAGTTTAGCCACAGTAATGTTCAAATAGCATGCAATCCAAAACAGGATGTATACAGTCTATATTAGGAAAGTCCATTAAAATTGCATCCAGAGTTAAACCCATAGTAATGGGATATACTTTGGGTTATAGTTCTCAGTCTTAGGCTGAATTGCCGCAATTGCTATCAGGAATTTCAGCTTGTATTATGTTGCTTAGTTAACAAAAGGAAAAAGAAAAAGTCCTGAAGATTAGCAGACAACTTTCCACACCAGAAATTCTCATGGAAATGATTACATTTTGGCCAAGCATGATTTCAAACCAGAAAAGAAAATTACACAGCAATAAAATGAGAGCAGCATGAGAACTTACATTTGTCTTCAGGGGTCCATACGGTAGACATACTTGGCTATTCTGTGCCTAGCTGCATCTCGCATGGTAATGAAGCCGGTGTAAAATCCCCTCTTTCTGAGCTTCCAGCAGCATAATATGATAGTAATTTGATTTCTCTTTTGCTGACTTCAAAAACTGCATACAAGAGTCGAGCCAGTTCCAGCACTGTGAGGTCCCTGTTGGCTTCCTCTGCCACCGTTCGGCTTGGGTCCTCCCTCCCTGTGGGGCTCGCCTGAGCAGGCACACATTGATAAATCATCCACAAACCCCTCTCAAAGTGACACAAAAGAACTGCACGGGAAAGTAGGAAGAGCTGTCTGCACCCAGGGGCTCCTGGTTTCCACGGGGATGGAGCTGCTCTCTGGCTGCCTCCTTCACTTCATCAGACCTCCCTCTATGTGTATGTCATAAACTGCAAGGTAGCAACAGCCGGGGAGGGCGGACCAAACAGGCTTTTTTTTTTTTTTTTTCCTCTTTTTTGCTACATGTTAACATTGGGAAGTTTTTCTTTGCTTTAAAAAAGAAACTGGAGAAATGCTCTTTTGTGCAGATTCTTGATGAGGCAGGTAAGCCACACAGTGGTTAATCTTTTAGCTTGAAGGGTGAAGCAAGAACATAAATAAGGCTAGAAAATGGAATGTCCTGAGAGCTGGAAGCATACATCACTTCCATCCAAAGCCAACTGTGTTTCAGCCAAGTGGAATTACTTGACTTCCGCAACATGGGCTCAGGGTGGCAGGAAGGGCAATGACACTGATAAACTTATAGTGCTATTTTTATTTATGGCTAAATATGTACACCATTCAGCTAGATTATTTTTCTTCAGAAATGTACCACCCAGAAGTATTTTAAAACTTCACATGTGATAGAGGATGAGTTTTTTTTTTTTCCCCAGAAATAACACTAATGACAACATGCTTTATATGTAAGCTGTTTCCCAAGGAGTTTTTGTTTGTTTTAATTTGTTTCCACGTTTTCCAAGTAGATTTTAAGGAAGGCAAAAGTAGCTCCGTATTTTTACAGATGAGAAAATGGATTCCTTCCTGAATAGTTGGGACTTTCTAGGTTTCTGTCCATCTCTGGCCTTTTCTTATTCTTTACATTCCCCTTAGACAATGCAACCACTCTCAGTCCTTCAAAATGTTTGTGGCCAAATTTTGTACCTTAAAAGGTAATTATTTCCCCTCAGTTCCAGACCTAAATATCAGGTTGCCTTCTGGATGCTTCCATCTGCAGCCTAGTCTGTCATTCTCCCTTGTCCCACTTATATCTCCGGGATTATCCCCACCCCTTCTCCTGGTTCATGGAGTCACCTCGTCATACAGCTAGCTGGTGATACTACATGACTCTTCCTTCCTTCTCACTGCCAGATCTCACTAAGGGTCCAGGGCTACCTCTGTATGCATGTTTCCCCAATCTCTTCTCCAACCCACAGGTAGGTGGATGCTCTTTGGTTGAGGGCTGCTTCATGTGCCTCCTGGGCTGCCCTGTGGCCATCCTCCTGCCCACCACATCAAACACTTGTGCAGTAGAGCATGCAGCTGAGAACACAGCTTTGGAATCACGGTTGTTTGTGTTTGAATTCCAGCTCTCCAACTCAAAAATAGGAGACTCCCAAACAATCTGGTGGCTCCCTTTAAAGCTTAGCATTCTCCCTTTATACAAGGCAATAATAGCAGTACCTTGTTCAGCGGATTGTAGTAAAGCTAGAATGAGATAAAATTTGCAAATATTTAGTCTGGTGCTCTCGGTGCATGTTAACCATTGTATTTGTATTCGTATTGATATTATTACAAAATTCGCATCATCCCGTTGCCTCCATTCTTCCAGTCTCTTCCTTGGGGGCTGTATGATTCCTTTCTTAGTCTGCTAGCTCCCCAGTACCCTTACTTTTCAGGCTCTAACTCTTGCTCCTCTCCTGAGCAGCCTACCCGCAGACTTGTGCATTTCTGGACATTTTTATGACTGTGAACTTGCAGTTCCATGTGTCTGGAATGCTCTCACTGCCCCTCTCGGTGTTCATCTGGCAAATTCCTACTCAGTTTTCAAGGCTCGATTCCAAAGTTATCTCCTCTGAGAATCACAGACCCGCCACGTATACATTTTTAACCTTAATTAAGCTTTTAACTACCTTTTGAGCTTGATGAAGGCATTTAATCTACATTTTAGTTTCTTCATTTGTATATAGGGAATGTTATTAATACTATCACTGTCTCAGGATTAATTCGAAAGCTAAATCAATTGCTAGATGAGCCAGACACAGTTTAAGCACACAATAAAGGTTAGTTGCTATTGTCACCAAGCCTATTCCCATCAAGTTTGCTGTGGCTCATCTTCAAAAGCCATGGCATCTTTTGCTATCTTCCATTTTAGTACTCACATGTAGCACATAAGTTCATAAAGGCAAGAGTTGTGTATCCTGTTCATGGTTGGTTCTTAGATATACTTGAATGAATGAATGAACATATGGCTGATTTATGATGACCTGTTTACGTGTCTATCCTCTCTTCCATAGGGAATTTCCTGTTCATCTCTATACCTTTAATATGAAGCCTGGTGTCTCAAAAAGGATGTTACTCAGCAGATATGCTTAGATTGAATTGTTGAAATATTAAAAAGGACAACTGGGGAGAAGTCTAGAATCTTTTAAAAAATTACTTTGTCCAATGTGATACTCAGAGGGCAAAGGACTTTTAAAAAATATTTGTTAGACAATTACTGTAAATCTTTGTGTTTTTTTTTTTTTAATTTGGTACCAGGAATCAAACATAAGGGTGCTTAACTACTGAGCTACATCCCCAGATCATTTTATTTTTTATTTAGAGACAGGATCTCATTGAGTTGCTTAGGGCCTCACTAAGTTGCTGAGACTGGCTTTGAACTTGCAATCCTCCTGCTTTAGCTTCTGAAGCTGCTCCAATTATAGGTATGCATCACCACACCTGTCCACTCTAAATCATTTTGAAGTTAAATTTTGTTTTATGGATTTCTTATTTCCTTAGAGAAGTCTGATGTCTCATACCTCACGAAGAACCTTTAGCTTCTCCTCACGGCAAAAGTAGTCGGCGAGTTTCTTGTTCTATGATTTACACTCTGAAGTAGAGTTGTTAGTAACCATCTAAGATTATTTGCAGTTTTATGATTACTTGTTATAGAAAAAAAACCAATATGAACACGGTCTAGGACTTTGGCTACTGATTCTTAAACAGAGCTTGTCCATTAGTAGCATGAGTGTCAGATTTGGTAGAATTTTTTTTTTTTTTTTTTTTTTGCAGGTCTGAGACTCCTTTTGAGTTTGGCGAGACTGGGGTATCTTGGCTGCTGATTTATATGCTGACGTGCTGTCCAGCTCTCCCTTCACACCTCAGGCACTCACTTTCCCCGTTGCTGGAAATGGTTCTCAGTTCTCTGCAAACTACCCTCAGCCAAAGAGAACTTCTTGCCCATGGTTAAGCCCTGTCCCCAGGACAGCCTGCATATAAGGACTAGTCTGATCTGAGGTTGTCAATGTCTAACCCTCTTGTCTTTAGGCTGAGTAACCCTCAGGGCCTACCTGATTCCAGAGCCCTCTACAGGATCCCTGAGGTTTTTCTTGGGAACAAATCACAATTAAAATGCTTCTGGACCCTGTCAAGCCCTCCCCCATCCCCTACAGGTGGTCTGTGAGCTCTTCCCAGCAAACCTTCTGACACTCAAGTCTGTCTCAGAGCTGACATCCTGGGGGTCTCAATCTAAGACTTTTTAAATTTGTGTTTTGATGCCTCAATAGCACCTCTGGATGAGATGGATGTCATTCAGGGAACAAAAAGTTAAGTGTGGTCTATATGTGGGTGACTGCTCCCGTGGCATAAACTTGGAGTTCTCCAATTGACAACTGACTTTACTTCCGAAATATAGCCAGAGGAATTTAAGGTCAACAACTCCAAAACTAAATTTATTATTCTGGGAAGAACGCCATCAGTAATTAATTGAACCTTATATACGGGGGTGCATTTTACAATTAGTTTATTCTGAAGAGTTCACCAGAAAGTGATTGCTTAAAAATTAGATGTTGATTTATTTTTCTAACTGGCTGCAATAGTATTTGTAGTCCTAAAATTTTTTTATGCTGAAGTTATTGGGTTTCTGAAACATTAGTGCCTTATAGATGTTGTGTAGAAGGAAAAAAAAAGTTCTTTGAGCACATAAAGCTGTAACATACTGCATCTCATAGCCTCCTTTAGGAAATGCACAGTGCACATTAGCATATTAAAGTCTGTGAGAGATCCTGCAGTAATGAAATCTGTTTATATTTGTCTTATTTTTCCTCTTCCAGAATACTCCTTGTAGGTCAATTTTATTAGTTTAAATTGTTCTATTTTACTTCTGTTAAATTATAAAGTATGTGGTCCAGTGGTTTTTTAAAAATTTTTTTTTGACAACTGTATATGCCCTTGTAACCATCACCTAAGTCAAGATATCTACCATTTCCATCACTTCTGAAAATTCTCTGGTGCTCCCCTCCCCCTTTTTTGGTGGGGGTGGTACCAGGGATTGAACTTGGGGCCACTCAGCCACTGAACCACATCCCCAGCCCTATTTATTTAGAGACAGGGTCTCACTAAGTTGCTTAGCGCCTCACTTTTGCTGAGGCTGGCTTTGAACTCATGATCCTCCTGCCTCAGCCTCTTGAGCTGCTGAGTTTATAGGTGTGTGTCTCATGCTCTTTTTTGCCTTTCACTTAAGACAAAAATATACCATGTATTTTCATTTATGTTTGATTTCTTTTGCTTCATAGTACTTTTCTTTCTTTTTTTTTTAAATTTTATTTATTTATTTTAGAGAGAGAGAGAGAGAGAGAGAGAGAATGAATTTCTTCAATATCCATCTTTTAGTTTTTAGCGGACACAACATCCTTGTTTTGTATGTGGTGCTGAGGATCGAACCCGGGCCGCACGCATGCCAGGCGAGCGCGCTACCGCTTGAGCCACATCCCCAGCCCCTTCATAGTACTTTTCATTTTTAAAGAATTATAGTCTGAGAAACTCTTAAAGGGTGTGAACATTTAGGGATCAACCCTTCGTGTTTTGTTTTCTTGTTCAAAGGAATGTAGACCAGATCCTTGTTCTGTCTTTCACAGCCTAATTTTTCAAGATGGTGCCAGCAGCATAGAATTCCATTATTCTTTTTTGTCTTTTGATGTGCTGGAGATTGAACCCAGAGCCTCAAACATGCTAGGCAAATGCTGTACCACTGAGCTATATCGCCAACCACTCATTTTGTTTCTTAAAAGTATATCTGAGATTTTATTACCCAGATCTTATCAATGGTCTGAGAATAAGAAAAAAATATTCAGAGGATTTTTCTGAGTGATATTTAATCTATTGCTTCTTTTGACTGTTCTAATTCTCGGGATTGGAAAAAACCAGACTTCAGGAATCCTGTGTACCTGGAATATACAATGTTTTGAAATGCCATTGACTTGCATCAAAAGAAATAAGGACCTGATATGAGCTAATGACATCTACTTTTAAAATTTTCTGTGATATTTAGTTTAACAATATTTATTATTTGAACAGGTAATTGTGTCGAGCACTATTTTATGTGCTGAGTATACCTATGATGGTGGATAGGGTTCCTGCTTTATTTAATTCAATTCACTCAAATAATTGGCTACAGCACAGGTGTGTATAGAGATAAATTTGGGAGTTGATGGCATATTGCTGGCATTTAAAATGGGTGAGATTATGTAAGTGAGTAGAGATACACAAGGCACGAGGTCTGAGTACTGAGCTCTGGATTTTAGGGCAGGGAGGTGTGGAAGAAGTAGTCATGGAGGTTGAGAAGGGGCACCCAGGGAATGAGGGAGGGACACAGAGAACTTGGTATCTCAGAAGTTGGTTGAAAGAAGTACTATCAAGGGGAGAGAGTGCACAGTTAGGTCAAATGTTCCTGATAAGTTGACTATCACAGGGACTGAGTAGAATACAATGAAGACTGAGGACCATTGCATTTGTCAAAATGGTAGTCTCTGGTGGCCTTGATAAGAACTGTTCCACTGAAATGGCTGGAATTATAGCTCAATAAGTGGGTTCAAGAGAAGAACTGAGGATGAGTATGGACGATGACTTTGGGAAACAGCAGAGAAATAGAATATCAGTTGAAGGGATACGAGGCAAAAATATTTTTTTTCAAGATTGGATAAATTATATATATTGCTGTGTATGATCCACTAGAGAGGGAGGGAAAAATTGGTGCAATAAATGCAACAGAGAATTGTTGAAATGAGGTTGAGTAGATGAAAATGTACAAATACTCAAGTGGAGGGTTTTTTTCTGTCATAGCCAGAGAGAAGGCAGAAGGTATGTGCCCAGGTACACACAGCTGGCAGATGTAACAGACGATGCCCAGACCCTTTGAGAGATTTGTATTCTGGTTAAAAGAGACGGTAAATAGGTATTTTTACATGCTATAGAAGTTCTATGAAGGAGATTAACGGATTCTGTGATCAAGAGTGTGAAAGTTTGAGGAATAGCTTTTTATACGGTGGTCAGAGAGGGAGGATTGGGGGCAGTGAGGCAGGGAAGGAGGTTCAGCTGAGTGTCATGTAAGCCTTTCTGGGTCAGGGTAATGGTCCAGATTCTATTTTAAGTACAGTGGGAAGCCACTTAGGGTCTTAGGGAGTGAAATGATTCCCAGGTTATAAAAGGATTGTGGTTGCTGTGTGGAGAACGGGTGGAGGGTAAGGAGAATGGAATGAGGGAAATTGGTTAATAGTGATTACCTTGTTCCAGTGAAGGGTGCTGACATATGGAGATGGAGAGAAGGGGACAGAAATAATTTAGAAACAGACTCTGGCTTATTATGAGTGGGGTGGGTGAGGAAATAAAGGCATGGATCAAGGATCACTTTAAGGGTTTCTCAGATTGAGCAGCTGGGTAGGTAATAGTATCATTTATGGAAATGGGAAAAAATGCAGGGTTGAGCTGGGAAAATGATCCACTGTGTTAGCGGAAGGCCCTTCTCAGATTATCTATTTTTGCTGTGTTTTTATTTGGCCACATTGGCTCTGGAGCCTGACTCATCCTTAGGTGCTTCAAGAGGCATCACATTTATTTCAGGTCACAGGGAGGCCATTTGGTGTATTATTACTCTGGAGGTAAATAGCACTCCAGTCAGTTAGTAACCTAAAAGTATAAGTGGATTTCCTGAAATATCTAATTTACTACCAGGCATGACCTGGGTTTGGGAGAAATGAATATATTATCACGTAGCTTCTCATTATAGAGCAAGATGATAACATTTCTTATAAAAAAGAGTACAGAACTATTTAAAGCAAAAAATACTTTTTGCTAGTTTCACAAAATTTCGAAGGTGTCTATTGGTTGAATCTTGAAGACATTTGGCCAGGAGCCCAAATTTTGTTCTGGCACCAACTGTTAGGTGTCTGTGGTATGTGCTGAAGGAATATTTGAGACAGATTTATTGCTTACCCCTAACTAAGGGTAACTTCCGAATTAAGAGAAACATTTTGGAGCAGTTTTATCAAACTAGCACTAGGAAACCAGGCAGTATATGAGAGGAAAATAGGAGGTATAAAAGGAAAAGAACCGAAGTTCATCATTCAAAGGATAGATTTTTAACCTCTTTGGTTCTTTCAATGAAGGAATCTTTTAGCAGTCTGGTCTAATTGTGTCCTTGGACTTGACCTATATTAGCATCTTACTTCCTCTGTGAAGAATGACAATGAGGAATAGGGGAAGTCTTGAATTCTTACAGGATGAAATGAGTGGTAGACCACACCCTGGGTTCCTCTGTTTTCCAGTGGGTTCAGTAGCCACAAGTCAGTATAAAGTACTGCCTTCTTGAAAAGATGTCATTAGGTCAGAAAAGTCAAGTTCTCACCTTCATGAGACCACTTTTCAAATCCAAGTTATTGTTTTCTGTTCTGTTTTCTACCTGATGTGGACACTTCAGGTAGTTAAGTCCCTCAAGGCCTTTTATAAATCGAGTCCCCAAAGTCACTGAAATGGACTGGAACATTACTTCAATTTAGTTACTCCTAAAGGCACACTATATATTGAGATAAAATGACTCTTCCTGTCTATTTTCCATCTCAACGCTCGATTATTGCTGTTCAGAATAAGGTTGTAGGTCAGTATACCTTGTGTTAATCTGCTTTCCGTTACTGTGACAATATACCTGAGATGAGAAACTGATGAGGAGAAAAGGTTCATTTAGGCTCAAGTTTTTAATCCATGGTTGCTTGGCCAAGTTGCCTTGGTCCTGTAGTGCTACAGTACATCAGGGCAGGAATGTGGGACAGAGGAGGTCAGAAAAACTTGTGGAGGATATGAAACAGAGAATAAGGGGATGGGTCCCCATATCCCTTTCAAGGGAATATCCTCAGTGACCTAACTTCCTCCAACTAAATCCCATCAATGGCGCCAAGACTGGGGACCAGGCTTTTAACGCGTAGGCCTTGGGAGCGCATCTTGGATCTAAACAATAGCAGACCTCCTCAGTTTTGGAGTAAAAAAGATACTCATGAACAAGTTTTATTGGTAAAAGTTAATCGCTCGAGTTCCCATCTGCCCTTAAAACGGGATGTTTAATCCCTCCCCCCATTTAGCCCTTCACTATCTCCACATCTTTTGAAATTGCTAAGTGTTAGGGGATCTTGGACTTAAGAGGTCAGTCCTGCTTCAGACCTCCTGTGGGGAGAGAGTTGATCAGTCCACAGTTGCCATTGCTTCTTGCTGCCACACAGTGTCTCTGTTGAAGCCTTTTCCATCCCTTAGGAACAGTGTGTCTTCAGTCACGGAGCTGCCCTGGTTCCTGGGTGCTCTGCAGTGGTTAGGAAGTGAGACTCTTCCTTTATTCTCAGGAGGTGACCATTGTACCCGGAGTCGAGACTGGAGTATGTGAGTTGTTTCTAGAGATCCTCCCTGTCCCTTGGAGGTTGTGAACCCTCAGAGGAATCAAAGATTGGACAGCTGCCCTTAAAAATTTTAAAGGAGACACATTCACAAAATGAGTTGACATTTGTGTTCTTTAGGTTCCTTCCAATCCTGATATTGATTTTGTAAATCTAAACAAAATGAAAATATTGATATCTTAAATCTGGTTGGGATTTCATTCTTAAATGTAAAAAAAAAAATTGTAAACAATCCATGTAAAAGGGTTTCTTTTCTAAACTTCACATTCTATTTCCTTCTAGATATTTTATTTGCTAATATGTGAATGTTTGCATTTTTGTGTTATGCATATGTATGATTTACATGTGGTGTTTATGAAACTTCAACATATACAGATTGGTAATAGAATTCAACAGATGCATATACTATAATTCATTTATTTTTTCTTTTTTTCAAATAGATTAAATAGAATATTGGCATTTCAAGTACCAAATTTCAAAGATGCCACCAAATAGCTCTCAAACATAGTATGCTAATTTAGAGTCTTACCAACTACTACTCAGTATTTTCCTCACACCTGCTATAGGGTTCTTTAAATTGGCAGTTCAAACACCAATGTATCTTATGAACTACCATATGGTTATTCTAATAAAACTTGTGTCAGGCTATAAAACAAGATTCTTTTTTTATTTCTAATGAAGATACTTAGAAGTTTGTATATATGGAAAATTCTTTTAAGTCCTAAAAACATGACAAGAATTTCAGAAGCCACTATCTTATTGATTCAGAAAAGCCCTGGTTTCCACACACAAAATCACAACACAGTTTGAGATTCCTGGATTTTATCATTTCTATTAGTGTTTCTTTAAACTGAATTTTAGCAACTTGTTTCTAGATAATTTCTTTGCAAAGATGAAATGCTTTTCTGTACATCATTTACATAAGAAGCCAGTCTAGGGCTGGACATATAACTCAGTTGGTAGAGTGCTTGCCTTGCATGCAAGGTCCTGGGTTCAACATTCAGCACCAAAAAGGGGAAAAAAAAAAAGTCAGTCTAGAACATACATATTTTCAGAAAATATTTCATCTACTAATGCACTGTGAAAATTTGACATACAGGATTGCACAGAATCGTGACTATCAGTCTTTACAGGCCTTTTAACTTAAGTAAATGTACACCTTTAACTACTTGAGTTACCAGCTTTAATAGCTATAAAAGAAGAAAATCATATTCATGTTAGTACTTTCTTTCCTACTTGTCCACCCAATTCTGTTATATCATTTTAAAACCTTTTGAGGGCTGATAACACTAAATCCTATTTTGTGATCACAATCCCTATATCTTTTCTAGTTCTAGTCCCATAGTTTAATGGGATGAATGCTGACCACTATCTATTTTGCTATAGAAGTCCAGTAAGCTCTTGATTGGTTAAAGAATGTTTTTTAGTGGTTTCTTCAAAAATAAGTCATGGAACAATACTCAGAGAGTGCTAAAAACTTAAAAAGCATTCAAATATTATACTTGAATAACATTTGAATAGTCTAAAATTGTCAGGTCACATTTTCTTTTCTCAAGGACACTACAGATGTTGAGTAGGCTATCTTTTGGAGTTGAATGTGGATTCAGAAGTAGGAGTATAGTGACATTCCTCCAGCCCTTTTTAAGGTGTCTTAAGATGTTTGAATGTTCTAAGGTCTCCTTTTGTTAATTTGTTCTAACTTTTTCTATTCAGTTAAGTTTACCAGAATGTGTGTGTGTATGTGTGTGTGTGTGCGCGCGCGCACGCGTGTATATACACACACACACACATATTTATCTATATACTTCCACATATACTTACATATATCTATATACTTCCACATATCTATATACTTACATTTATATATTTATAGATACATCTACATGTATGTTTACATATATGTGACTATTATTCTGTGTCAGATTTTCCTGAAATATTATGTCTTTCCATCTGTAGATTATATTCTTCTTGACTTTCTCAAATTTTCTTAATCTTAAATTTTTTATTTGGATTTTCTTAGAGATGCCAATTATGAGTATGTTATCTTGCCTTTATTCACTTTTCCCAAGCCTGCTGCCTTTGTCTCTTACTCTGTTTTAGCAGTGTCTGTTTTCTGCTTCCAATGTGGCCTACATTTCTTTGCTTTTTCTTTTCTTCTAGGGCCAGCTCCTGTTATATCTCCTGATATCCCTGCTAATCTTATTTGAGATGACTTGAGAGTTAGTCACTACTTGAAGTTCTTGTTTACAAAAGAGATTTATTAAGGTCTTTACATTCATGTCATATGTTTGGTAAAACTTTAAAATCTCCATGGAAATTTTCTGGGAGGAGGAATATTCTGGGTTTGTGAGTTGCCTTTCTTCTGCTCTTTTTCCCTTAGACCAATTCTTCGTTGGTCCTTCAGGGCCAGAGCCTGGTCTCGTCTAGTGGATTTATGTCTGATTTTGTGAAGTTCCAGATCATACTGTGTGTGTGTGTGTGTGTGTGTGTGTGTGTGTGTGTGTGTATAAAAGACACTTTAGCCTTACATCTCCCTAGCCAGCAGAGACTGATGCTGCAGGTCAGTGATCAATGCAAATGTCCTATCACCACCCTGGTCTACTCACTAACAGATAATCTCTTGATTTCTGAGTCTTGCCTTTTTCTGTGCCAATCAGGATGAGGAAAGCTCTTGCCATCAGCATGCTGACTTCATTCTGCTTGTTACAAAAAAAGGGGAATCATCAGTCTTCCCTCTCATAGTTTGCCACCTCTAGAAAAAAAATGGTTGCTGCCAGCTTTGTCTGAGATCCATGGCCAAAGGCATCCTCTTGGCACCCTCCCACACCGTTCTTTGACCTCCACTGAATGTGGCAGCCCTCTCTCATATAGTAATCTAAGACACCAATTTGGTTGAAAATGGAGTCTGCATTGGGCATCTTTTTTTTTATGGTACAATTGAAAGGAGAAACAATGTTTTTGTCTACATATTTTGGATGTCTTATTGCATTAGTAGAATGACTCATGTTTGAATCAGTCACATAGACTAGATTTTTTTCCCCTAAGATTTATATTTTGTGTCAATGCTTTATATTTCAATTTATTCTAAGTTCCTGATATTATAATTTCAAAGCTTAGGAAAACAGATAAAATGTGTGTGTAAACATCAAAAAGAAAAGTCCTTTAAGTGTAAGACGACTTGAACAAGAGCTAGCTTTCTTAGAGACATTAATACTCAAGCTTTTGATGTGGCATAGAAGACTAATTGATATCTTCTCATGGCCAGAATTAATAAAATGTTGATGTATTCCACTCAATAGGAGGGGATCTTACCTAGAGCTGGGACCTTCAGACTGTATACTACTAGTTACCTGTTTTATAAATAAAGCTTTATTTTAATGCAACCAAACTCATTCACTTACATATTGACTATGGCTTCTTTCATGATCCGAGGGCAGTGTTGAGTATTGTTGGAAATCATGTGGCCTATAAATTACAAGATATTTGGCCCTTTACAGAAAAAAAATTACAAACTGCTTTAGAAGTAATTCTCTATGAAATGCAATTTGAAACTACACTGAGATTCCATCTCACTCCAGTCAGAATGGCAATTATTTTTTTTTAAGATAACAATTTTTTTCTTTTTAAAAAATTTTATTGTTGGTTGTTCAAAACATTACATAGTTCTTGATATATCATATTTCACACTTTGATTCAAGTGGTTTATGAACTCCCATTTTTACCCCGTATACAGATTGTAGAATCACATCGGTTACACATCCACTGATTTACATATTGCCATACTAGTGTCTGTTGTATTCTGCTGCCTTTCCTATCCTCTACTATCCCCTCCCCTCCCCTCCCCTCTTCTCTCTCTACCCCATCTACTGTAATTCATTTCTCCCCCTTGTTTTTTTTTTCCCTTTCCCCTCACTTCCTCTTGTATGTAATTTTGTATAACCATGAGGGTCTCCTTCCATTTCCATGCCATTTCCCAGAGCAGATTATGCTAAGTGAAGCTAGCCAATCCCTAAAAAACAAATGCCAAATGTCTTCTTTGATATGAGGAGAGTAACTAAGAACAGAGTAGGGAGGAAGAGCATGAGAAGAAGATTAACATTAAACAGGGATGAGAGGTGGGACGGAAAGGGGGAGAGAACAGAATGACAATTATTAAGAATATAAGTAAAAATAAATGTTGGTGAGGATGTGGGGAAAAAGATACAAACATATTTCTGATAGGACTGCAAATTGATGCAACCACTCTGGAAAGCAGTATAGAGATTCCTCAGAAAACTTGGAATGGAACCACTACTTGACCCAGTTATCCCATTCCTTGGCATATACCCAAAGGACTTAAAATCAGCATACTATATTGATGCATCAACATCACTGTTCATAGCAGCTCAGTTCACAATAGCTAAGCTACAAAACCATCCTAGAGGTCCTTCAATAGGTGAATGGATAAAGAAAATATGGTACGTATATACAATGGAATATTACTTGGCCACAAAGAATGAAAATTATGGCATTTGCCAGTAAATAAATGGATGTGAAGGCTATCATACTAAGTGAAATATGCCAATCCCCGAAAAACCAAAGGCCAAATGTTCTTTCTGATATGCGAATGCTGACTCACAATAGGGGGAAGAGGGAAGGTTCACTGGGTTAGACGGGGTGAAGTGGGGAGAAAGGAGGGGGATGGGAATGGAAAAGACAGAATTAATCAGACATCATTTTCCTATGTTCATATGTGAATACAGAATAGTGTAACTCCACGACTGTACAGCCAGAAGAATGGGAAGTTATATTCCATGTATGGATAATGTCAAAATATGTTCTACTGTCATGTATAGCAAAAAAGAATAAATTGAAAATAAATGTAATTCTCTATGTCCTTACAATTCTCTGTTTCTTTTTATCCCCACTTTGGAGTCATTCCAATAATAAAGCCTCAATCTCCCCTTTCTTGCCTCCCAGTAGATAGCATGTGACAGTTTGGCATATAAACAGAATTTATTTCTTAGCTACAGACCTGACCACATTTTTTTTCCCTAAGTGACCAATTCACTTTTTGGAAGATGCTGATAAAGGAAAAAAAAAAAAAAAAAAAAAAGATTTTAAACTCTTATAAAAGAGTGAAGTTAAATAATTCTGTTGTCTTTAGTTACCTTTTTGATATTTAGAAGACTATCTTGTAATATACTGACATTTCATGGCTGTGTGGCGCTCTCCAAATTCTATTGGTATCTATTTTGGGGTTGATGATGATCTATGACTTTTAGAGTCGCTTGCAATTGACCCTAGTGGCCAAGGACAGTAGAAGACGATGGACTAGAAAACAAGCTTATTTACCCAAACACTCCTTTCTCTTCCATTCTGCATTTTGCTTCCACTTCTAAGAGCATGTTTTTCTCGATCAGAAATCAGAGATTATATCCTGACCGTATGCACCATTATGAAAATAAAAGCCAGTGAAGGAGACATCATTCTTGCTGGGAAGGCACTGTGGTACCAACAGGCAGAACTGTACGAACCTGTGGTCGGTTCTTTGCTGTGTTTGATTTTGGTTGATCAGGCACTTGTTATTTTCCCTGTTAATCCTTGATCTTTTGATTCACACTCAGGCTATTGAAGTGTCTCCTATTTTTCTTTGCCTTGTGTGAATAATGCTGGTTAATTTTAAGTTTTGCTTTGTTTCAGATTTCAACCTTTTATTCTGTCTTCTCTAGCTCCCATCTCTTCTGGAGCCTAGATGACAACTGGGTGGCGAGGGCAGAATCTTGACACACAGTGAATATTTGGTCAAAGTGCTGTGACTAATAAATGCCAGCCACATTGCGGCATTTGAAAATGAGCCACTTTTAAGTGGAAACACAGCCGTGCTGACTCCCATTCAGCTAGACAGTCTTCAATATCCAGATGTGGTTTTTTTCTCTTGCATTTGAATTTGGCTGCTGGAGTCTGATCTTTACTTACTTCAATGACATATTTTAGTGACACCCTACTGAGTCAGGATCACAGCTCCAGGTTGTTGAAAACAGTGTCACAGCGAGCATTCTTTTAGACTTTACATTGTGCACCACAGGTACGGTTGCCAGGGTAGCTCGGTCACCATCTACCATTTGCTTTCCCATCCCCCAAAAGCACTTAAAATTGGAAAGATCTAAAAATCCTCTGGAATTATATAGTTCTGAACTGGCAAAACATTTCATTGAAATATGTTTGCTCACCGAAATATTGAGTTATATCCTGGTTATACAATCTTACTTCATTCAAGAATGTGGCAGTTGGTTTTGTATGAAACATGTTCCTATTTTGAGTCAAAGAAGGGAGATGAAGGAATGTTAAAACCACCGTGTGCTGAGTGTGATGGTTTTACACACGCGGGTTCCATAGTCCTGGCAGTAAGTGTTATTCTTATATCACTATGTATTTAAATTTTTTTTAATGTCTTGGTTTCAAATGTTTAAACATCCTAAGGATCCCTGTTTATTACGGACATTTTAGATTTACTTCACCTTTTTAATTAGATTGCTTTTTAAATTAAATTTGATATATTATTTTGAAGTGCCCCCATCCTAAGTATACAGCTGCTTAACTTTTCTCAGTGGCATGTCCCTGTATTATCAACATTCAGATTGAGAAACAGAAAATATCAGCATCCATGAAACCCTTTTTGATCTCCCTCTAGTTAGTCTTCCCCTAACTTCAAAGGTCATCTCTATCCTGATTTCTAACAGCAAAAATGAGCTTTAGGATCTTGAATTCCCTATTAATAGGAGCATGTAGTATGCATTCTTTTGTGTCAATGTTTTTGCTTTTGCTCAATTTTTCATTTGTGGGATTCCTGCTCATTATTGCAAGTAGCCCTAGATTGGTTTATAGCATTGTTGTCTGAATAAACCACAACGTATTTATCCATTCTACTTCCCTAAGCTTTTGGCGAGTCTCTAGTTTGGGACTTTTAGGAACAGTGTGGTTCTAGTCTAGATTATGTTTTGCAATAAATGTCATTTTCTGTTGGGTACCTACTGAAGAGTGGAATAGTTTGCTTCCTTTCTTCCTTCCAATTGTAATAGGGATTCCCAGTCATTGGTTCATTCAACAAATATGTCTGGAGATTTTTCAAAATACATACATCTGTATTCTACCTTAGAGAGTTACTACTTTTTTATTTTTTAATGACAGAACACGTCAATCATTTCTCCATATAAAAGATATGTCAGGGTGTGTGTACATTCAGAAATATGATATCTAATGCTACTTTATATAAACGTGATAAAACACATTTATACTTACTTTAGCTAATTTCTCTTTTTATCTTTCATTTTTGCAAAGATAATGTTTCACCCAATTCTGTTTTATCTAATGTTGACCCAGAGCCCTCTGTGTGTTCAGACTCAAGGGATTCAGTGTTTCCATTGAGCGGGTGTTTCTATCAGACCAAGGATTTAGTTGCTTTTATTAAAAAAGAATGTGTTCTCCTTACAAAAAGAAATCAAGCAGAGGAGAGATACAAAACAAAAATGAAAGTTCTATTCATGCACCCAACACCACTGGTGCTGGCTTCTCAGACCCAACTTGGTGAGCAACAGACAAGGGCTATTTACAAGCTCTCCATCCTCTAAATGTACGAGGTCTCTCACTTGTTTGGCAACATGGTAATCTAGTTTGTGACTTTGGGCTGGCCAAGTCATTTCCAGCCTCAGTTTCCTCTTCTATATGACAGGGTGGCAATACCTCAGAGAGTGACTGTGAGACTTAAATGCAACATCTTGAAAGAACCAAGTGTGCTCCCTGGTGTATGATCGACACTGAATAAACAGAGCAATTGGATTATAATTATGATAGTGGCTAACAATCTGCTTTCAGAACAAAGCCCTTTAATGAAGGAAGAAGGAAGGTGCTTTGTATGATACCTCCAGGCAGTGTTTCTCACTTTATTAAAATGTCTGTTCCATTTTAATCCTGTTTCCACAGAAGCAAGTTGGAAGCTTGTTCCGTTCACAGAAAATGGCAGATAATATATATTTTTTTAATTTGCTGAGTTACAAATATGCCAGTCTGCCTAAAGGTAAATTTTCTAGCATCCAGACATCTCTGTCAGGGATATGATAAGATTCTGTCCTTTTTTTTCATATCTTGTGTGACATAGTATCTTTTAGTTTACATTCCCCTATACAAGGCCCTTATTGACTCAGTATAAACATGAGATCCCAAATTTCTCCAATATATGTTGCTTTTCAGTTTGATTCTTTCATTCTCTACAGAACCCGTTCCTGACAGTTTTCTCAAATAATTGTTTTCGTAGCACTTCAAAAGCTGTGAGAGAGTGCTGAGGGTCCTTGGCCAGTTTCATAAGGACATGATCAGATTTAACCCACACCCCACAAATACAGCCTCATTCATTTTACTCAAATGGAATAATTTCTGCAGATTTCCTTTATATGCCAAATGCAGGCTTCCTTATTTACGACTGAGATACCATGTAGTTTACAGACCCACTACGGTTGTTCCCTCCCTGCTGGTGAGGGTCTTCAGGTCTCTGGCATTTTGTAGACAGAGCTCCTTTGTATAACAGTGTCTCACAACTCCACTGAGTAGAACAAATGGATAAACAGGGCGCGTGCACCTCAGTATGTATCAGGGATGTGCTCTGAAATGGATGTGCCTAATGTTTTTTAAAAAGTTTGAATTTTATGAGAAGGAAAAGCAATTGCTCCTTTTTTTTGGAGGGGGAGAGTATACCAGGGTTTGAACTCAGGGGCACTCAACCACTGAGTCACAGCCCAGCCCTATTTTGTTCTTAATTTAGAAACAGGGTCTCACCGAGTTGCTTAGCGCTTTAGCTTTTTTGCTGAGGCTGAGTTTGGACTCTGCATCCTTATGCCTCTGCCTCCTGAGCAGCCAGGATTACAGGTGTTCCCAATTAAGTGCCTTTGAGAGGATGATTGAGTTCTTTCTCTGTAAGAAGGGCTCAGAACCAACTTTGGCATTTGATGGGTGGGCTGAAGTAAGAGTATCAGAAGGAATCTAGGCAGAAGAGCAGAGGAATTGGCTGTTGCCCGTGGTCTCACGTAGCTTGATAAGATAACTTGACGACCCATGGCATCCAGCTTGCAAAGCAGATGTTCTCAACACTTACGTGGCTGTTTGATATTTCCCTTTTGTTTTTCCGTGTATTAAATCTAAACCAACTTAAGGAAAATGAGAGTAGCTTAAAACAGCTTGTTTCAACTACTAGAGAAACAATTCAAGAGGGTTTTTTTTTTTTGCTGAAAATGGGACATCAAAATGTTTATGTCAATTACTGTGTGCAGATGTATTATTTACTATGAGGATGAATGCTGGTAATGTTATGAATATTTCTATAAATTAACTATCTCACACTGTATTGGCCTTAACAAATTAGTTCCCTTGTTGAACCAAAAACATAAGGAAATCTACCTGTGATAAATTCCATACATTTTAAGGACTTTAGTTTTTAGAGCAGACTTAGATTTATAGAAAAATGAAGGTACAGAGATTCCCCATAAAACCCCCTGTCCCCACACAAGCACAGCTTCCCCTGTTATCAACATCCCTCCAGGATGGTACATTAAAAAAAAAAATCAGACCTTAAGTTGAGACAGCATAACCACCCAGTGTTCATGGTTCACAATAGTTTCCTCTTGGTGTTATATATTTTATGGGCTTGGACGTCTGTATACAGCACATCTGACATGGTAGTATCACAGTATTTTCAGTGTCTCCCAAATCCTGTTTTTCCTATTCATCCCTCTTCCCCTAGTCCTTGCCAATGTCTGACCTTCTTACTATATCTGTAGTTTTGTCTTTTCCAGAGTTGAATGTTGATAGAATTGTGCAGTATATAGCTTTTTTCAGATTGACTTCTTTCACTTAGTAATGTCCACTTATAGTTCTTTATGACTTTTTATGGCTCATTTCTTTTAGGTGCTAACGTTGTATGGATATATCGGTTTATTCACTGAACGGAGGACATCTTAGTTGCTTTCAGCTTATGGCAATGACAAACTAAGCTGCTTATAAACATCCACATGAAGGATTTTTTTGGACATAAGTTTTCAGCTCCTTTAGGTAGACACCCAGGAGCAGGACTGCTGGATCCTATGGAAAGACTGTTTGGTTTCACTCTTTTGTATTCCATTTTGTTCTGACAGTCCAGATCATTGTGAAAGTGGCTGTGTTACTTAGGAATTGTTTGGCAGCAAGAAATGGAACTTATCTAAGCTAGCTTAAGCCCAGAGGAACGTCAGCAGCGCACAGTGTTGCAGATCTCGAGGATGGTGCTGCTGTGCCTTTCTCAATGGCATGTGGAGCCATGAACTCACCCATCCAGAGGCATCAAGGCTGTCCTCTTTAGGGGGCTTCTTTTTCTTAGTAGCTTATGCTTAATCATCTGCCACCTTTGCTTTCATTGTCATTTGCTGCCAAAGGGTTTTGCTGTTTGCCTTGCCTGGTCCAACATCACCTCCCCAGCTTCCACTAAAAATTACCTCCCAGTTCCAGTAGCCAAAAGGGACTTGCGGCTCTTTTTAAAATTTTTTGAATGATACTTTCTATTTTAAGGTCATTGTAGTTAGGTATGAAGTTGAATGGAATAACAGAGATTTTATGTGCTCTTTACCAGTTTTCCCCAATAGGAACATCTTACAAAATAATGTTATCATAATCAGGATATTGATCTTGACACAGTCAAGGTACAGAACAGTTTCAGTGTCATGAGAATCCTTTGTGCTGCTCTTTATAGCCATACCCACTCCTCCTGTCTACTCTTTCCTTAGCCCCTGGAAACCACTAATCTGTTCTCCATTATTATAATTTGTCATTCACAGAAAGGCATGTAAATGGAGTCATACAGATTTCAAATGGAATTGGTATTTTCACTTAGCATAATTCTCTGGAGATTCATCCTTGTTTACTTATATTGGTGTATCAGAAATTCCTTTTAATTGCTGAGGTGTGGTCTTTGGAGTGGTTATACCAATATGACTATTTACCCGTTGAAGGACATTTAGACTGTTTCCAGTATTTTTTTTTTTTTTTTTTGCTACTGAAAATAAAGCAGCTAGAAACATTCATGTACAGGTCTTAATGTGAATGTTTTTATTTTTCTGGGATAAATACCCAGTAATGAAATTGCTGAGTTGTAAGGTTGGTTGTATGATTAGTTGTTTTTTTTTCTTTTTTTTTTTTTTTTCTGGTAATAAACTGTCAAACTATAGTCCCCAATAGCTGTCCTGTTTTCATTCACACTAGCAGCATCTAAGGGATTTGCACCCTTGTCAGCATTTGGTTGCTGACACTACATTTCATATTAGTCATTCTGATAGGTATGTAATGACATCACAGTGTGCTTTTAATTTTAATTTCCCTAGTGTTTGTCTCTTTTGCCTATTTTTAAGTAGGTTTGTTAGGGTTTTTTTTGCTCCTGGGATTTGGGTATTCTTTATATATTCTAGATGCTGGTCCTTTATTGGATCTGTGGGTTTGTAAATATTTTTCCTATTTTGTAGTTATCTTTTATATTATCAATAGGGCATTTCTATAGCACAGAAGTATTTAAATTTATATAAATTATATATAAACTATATATAAATTTCCTTTATGGATAATGATTTTGATGCATAGTCTGAAACCCTTTGCTTAGCTCTAGACTGCAAAGATTTTCTACTATTTTTTTCTGAAGATTTTTAGTTTTTCATATTAAATTAATCTGTGATCTATTTGAGTAGTATTTGCATAAATTGTTATTAGGTAGAGATTTATTTTTTGTCTATAGATCTTCAATCATTTCAGCACTATTTGTTGCAAAGATTCTTTCCTCCATTAACTTATTTTTGCCAAAAATAACTTGAGCATATTTATATGGACTACTTCCAACTTCTCAATTGTTTCATTATTATATGCCTTTTCTTCTGCCAATACTACACATCACAACTATGGTAGATATATAATAATTTTTTTTTTTTTGGTGTGGGGGGAGGACCGAGGATTAAACTCAGGGGCACTTGACCACTGAGCCACATCTCCAGCCCTGATACATAATAATTCTTAAGCAAGTAAACTGATTCCTCACAACTTGATTCCCTTTCAAAAATTGAAAAATATTCCTTTGTGTTTCCATACAAATTCCCAAGTAATCTTATTTATAAAATTCTTGCTAGGATTTTGTTAAAAATTGTTTACCAATTTTTTATCAATATGGGAAGACTCAACACCTTTAACAGGTAGATCCTTTCACTCTATAAAATATCTTTCTTTCACCAGTGTTGTGTAGTTTTCATCACATCCCTGTTTTTTTCTAAAGTATACAATTATTTATTTTTTGAGTGATTGTAAAAAATTGTCTCAAATTGATTTTTCTTGTACTCATTGCTGTGTATAAAAATACAGTTGATTTTTGCCTTTTATTGCATGAATTTTCTAAGCTTCTTTCTTCTTGGAGTGTTTTCTGAAAATTCATTGGGAGTTTTTGCCCAGACTACCATGCCATTTACAAGTGGAGGTAGATTTGTCTCTTCCTTTATAATCTGTGTGCCTTTTATTTCCTTCCTTGCCTTGTTGAACTGGCTGGAACTTTTAGCACGACGTTAAGTTAGAGTGGCAAAAGTTACATTTTGTCTTATTCTTCTTTACTGTTGGGCAGCCACAAAACACCTAACATTATACCTTTTATCAAGTCAAAGAAGTTTCCTTCTCTTCCTTTTTTTTTTTAATCATGAACAGATGAAGTCTGTCAAATGGTTATTCTCCATCAATTGATATGATCTTGTGTTTTTCTTCCTTTAGCCTATTGATAAGGTGTACTACATACTCTTGAAATTCCAACAGGCTTTGTACATATTAAGCCAACTTTGCATCCCTGGATTAATCCTAAATTGGTCACGGTGTATAATTTGATAAAGGTTATTTGTGTTGATATTCATAAGGGATTTTACTTGATAGTTTTCTATTTTTTTTTTTTTTTTTTTTTTTGTGTGTGTGTGTGAGAGAGAGAGAGAGAGAGAGAGAGAGAGAGAGAGAGAGATAGATAGATCTGGTCTGGTTTCAGTATCAGGGTAATATTATTTTTTTTCTCTTTTTCTTTATTTATTTCAGTACTGGAATTGAACCCAGATCCTTGCACATGCAAGGCAAGTGCTCTACCACTGAGCTACATTCCCAGTCCTGGTAATATTAACTTTATAAAATGAATTAGAAGTGTTTTCCTCCTTTTCTACTGTCTGGAATAGATTGTGTAATAGTGATGTTTATTTTTCTTTAACCATTTGGTAGAAATCTCCAATGACACCTTCTGGGGCTGAAGTTTGTCCTTTGTGGTTGTGGGAGTTTCGAAAGTAAGAATTCACTTTGGGTGAATGTGGTGGTGTGTATTTTTCAAGGAATTAGGCCATTTCATCTAAATTATTATGTGTAGAATTATTTGTATAGAATTATTCATCGTAGTCCCTTATTGCTCATAGTTCCTGGTTTCATTGATTTGTGTCTTTTTTCTCTGTTTTGTCAATCTTGCTAGGGTCAAATTTTTTCTTTTCAAAGAAACACGTCTTTGTTTTATTTTCTCTTCAATTCTTTTGATTTCTGCTCCTATTTCATTTCTTATTTCCTTTGGGTTTATTTTTATTAGTTCTTTTTAGATAGATACATTGAAATTTACATTATTTATACATGGAAGGTCTAGTCTGTTGTTTTGTTGGTTCTTAATAATGGAGCTTTTAGTATTGAGTTGAGATTTCCCCTAATTTTCCGTATGTCTTTAGTGCTATAAATATCCCTCTTATCCTTGCTTTTGCTGTACCTCACAAATTTTTATACCGTCTATTTATTATTTCATTTCACTTTGTGGCGTCACCCCCACCCCCTTAAAATATTCCTTGAGACAACTGCTTTGACCCAAGGGTTGTTTAGAAGTATACAGGTTAGTCTCCAAGTGTTTTGGAGATTTTCCTTTCATCATTGTGTTGTTGATTTTTAATTTGATTCCATTGTGCTTGTGAGAACGTACTCAATATGATTTTCTGTCTTTTTAATTTTTTTTTTTTTTTTTTTTTTTTTTTTTTTTTTTTTTAAGGAGAGCAAGGGGATTTATTCGGGAGAGCTAACAGTAGAACAGGATCCACACTGAAGGGGACAAGTGCAGGTGCTCCAATGTGAGATATTCTTTGGGGTCTCAGGCTTCTTTTAAAACTTTGTAAATGGTGAACAAGAGAAGCACAGTGAGGTGGCATCAGGCTCATGAACTTGATTTCTTTGATTGTGGAACCGAGTAGGTCATGGTCATCTGATTCTAAAATCTCAGTTTGATGCTGTCTAGTTAATACAGAGCACTTGGACTACACTCATCATGGTTCTCTAACAATCTCTTCCTCTAGGTTTCTTTAAATCAGTCCAAAAATAATTTGTAAACTAACAAAGTATAACTAACAGGATTTAGAGTACTCTTCAAGATTTATTGGAGGTCTTAAGAATTCAGGCCTGCAGGAAAACAGGCCTGGGTATGAAGGGGAGGATGATCAATGAGTTTTTAGATTTAAAGTTATGGTCCATCTTTCCTTCCCTGTTTGTCTCTGTTATACGTATACATATATCTTTAATCCTAATTCAGCTCCCCAACTCAGATTTTTTTCTCCCTTATTTTTTTGAGGGGGCAGTGATTATTGGGGATTGAACTTGGGGGTGCTAAACCACTGAGCCACATCCCCAGCCCTGTTTTGTATTTTATTTAGAGACAGGATCTCAGAGTTGCTTAGCACTTCGCCTTTGTTGAGGCTGGCTTTGAACTTGAAATCCTCCTGCCTCAGCCTTCTGAGCTACTGGGATTACAGGCGTGCACCACAGCACCTTATTTTAAGGGTTGAGGAAGGTCAAAGATCTTTCTTCAAGATCAATTTTAAGGTGACTGCAGGTGTTGGCCCTTCCTAGCTAGGAATCGAAAGTCTCATTGGGACTGATCTAAAGGAGACAGAGGCAGGTTGAACTTGGTTATTGAGATGTGTCAGAATCCTTGCATTATCCTCCTAACATGGAATTGTTATAATCCATAATCTTGTAAGTCATGTACTTCAAAGCATTTTTTTTGTGTGTGTGTCTTTCTGGAGTTCATTGTTAGACTTTAAAAAGTCTTGTCTGTCTTGTAGGCGATGGTTAGCATCTTAAAACATGACCACATCATTTTTTAGGTGAAGTAGTTCTTAGAAGTATCCCTGACTCTTTCATTTCCTTGTGCTCCAACAGCTGTTTTCCAGTAGCACACACTCAGGATAATGAGCCTTGCACCTCCTTGGTTGCCCAGTGAAAATTTCCACTGGGGCTGATGGTGTAGTGCATGCATCCACCTATCTCTGTATGATTTCAGTTCTTTTAATCTTGTTGAGGTTTGCTTTACAGACCAGGACATGGTCTGTCTTGCAATGTTTTTCAGGATGCTTGAAAATAGTGTGTATATTCTGTTTTGTGGTGTGTTCTATAAATGTCTATTAGGTTGATTGGTGGTGTTGAATTCTTCCATATCCTTATTGGTGTTCTAATTATTCTACCAATTGTTGAAAAATGAGTGTGAAAGTCTTTATATAGAATTGTGGGTTTATTTCTCCTTTCAGTATTACTTTTATTTCACATAATTTTTATCTCTGTGGATTGGTGCAAACATGTAGGATTGTTTATCTTCTTGGTGGATTGACTTTTATCATTATACAGTGTCACTTTATCTGGAATTTTTCTTGGTGTTCTGTAATAGGTAGTTTTATGAACTTTTATTGCAATTATTTCTTGATTAATGTTTTAAATCATGATTTTTTTAGTGTCTCTTTGAATAGTTCCTTTAGTAGTTGCTGTAACTATTACATTATTTGTACATACTTTTACAGTTTTCTGGTATGGTAATTTCACCAGTTCCAGCAAAGTATGGAAAATTTCTCTTTGTCTCTTTTTGTTCTCCCAACTTATAAATATCTTGAGTATTTCTTCTACATACATTTAAAATCTCATAAGACAGTGTTACAACCTTTTATTGTTGCTTCCACTGTCAAATATAATTTGGACAAATAGAGATAAAGTTCATTATTTTTACCCATATTTTTGTTTCCTGATGTTGCAATCTTTTAAATTATTTATATTTGTGTAGATAGTTTTCTTTAACTATTCTTTCAAT
Source organism: Callospermophilus lateralis (assembly GCF_048772815.1). Classification (NCBI taxonomy): domain Eukaryota; kingdom Metazoa; phylum Chordata; class Mammalia; order Rodentia; family Sciuridae; genus Callospermophilus; species Callospermophilus lateralis. The sequence continues at coordinate 72,078,226 of NC_135316.1, forward strand.
GTAGGTCTGCTGGCAACAAAGTCTTGTGGTTTTCTTTCATCTGAGTGTGTTGTTGTCTTCATATACCTGAAGGATGTATTTACTGCATGCGAAATTCTGGATTGATCTTTTCTTTTGGCTCTAAAAACATAGCTTTTCTTTCTGTCAATGATTTCTGATGAGAAATCCACTGTCCTTGGCACTGTTGTTCCCTATAGATAAGGTTTCTCTGTGTCTGCTTTTTTAGAACTTTCACTTGTTTTATCTTAATGTGGATATATTTGGGTTTATCTTGTTTAGGGCTCATTGATTCTTGAATTTAAAGGTTTGTCCTTGGCCAAAATTGGGAAGTTTTTATGCACTATTTCTTTGAATTATTTTTTCAGCCTTACTCTTACTCCTCTCCTTTCCAGACTAATGATATAAATATTAGGGCTTTTGCTAGGGTTTTTCAGTTCCCAGAGGCCCTGTTAATATTTTCTTCTGTATGTTTTCTCAGTACAGATTGTATGATCTCTATTGTTCTATCTATCAGCCTACTAGTCTTTCCCCATCTTCTGCATTCTGCTTTTGAGACTATTGACTACATTTTGATGATTATAGTTTTCAGTTATAAAATGTCCACTGGTTCTTTATATCTTTGTTGAGACTTCCTACTTTTTATTTGTCTCATATATTTATATTTTCTCCTCAGAGTATCTTTATGATGGCCAATTTAACATCAGTCAAATAATTTTAACATCTGCCATCTAAAAGTTGGTGTCTATTTTCTGTTTCTTGTGTTCAGCTTAAGGTCTCCCTGTTTCTTTATATGATGATTTTATATGGAGATCTAACATTTGGATATAGTGTTGTGATTCTAGATTTTATTTAAACCTTCTGTTGTAGTTGGCTTTCTCTGACATTGCTCTTGCAAAGGAAGGAGTTGGGTGGTAGCACTTGGTTATTGCCATGTAGGGGTGAAAGTCCAGGTTCCCTATTTGGAAATTTTCTTGAGAATGGAACTCCTCAATATAGCTGGCTGGGTAAAATTACAGACCGCCCTTCAAGATTCCTCCTTGGATGGAGAGACAGCAGTGCTTCATTAATGCTTCCCACTTGGCCTCCAATGATACCACGGGGAGTAGTGGCCTCATTATGCACAGTGGAGAGCCTTCTATGTACTAGACCCCCTCCCTCTCATGCCACCGCATTGGGGAAAGAGGTTTCCTCATACCTTGCTCATAGGAGGTGAGGGTAGAAGTCCAGGCTCCCCATGTGGTTTCCATGGACACTGAGATGGGTGAACTGTTATCATCCAACCTGGATAAATGTCCTGGCCACTCAGCCTTTTCTCCCTGATGGCATATCTGGGTTTCTCAGTTCAGCCTGTGCAGTTGTTTAGGTTTACCATTCAGCATTTATGGGTGGGACCAGGTTTTTTTCAGTGGTGTTTGGTTGGAGGAAAGTGGATATTCTCTAAAAGTTTTCTGCTTTCTTAATCTTCCCCTTTGCCAGACTAGAGGAGTTGTTTGTTTATTTATTTATTTTACCTGTTCTTGTTGCTGTTTCTGAAACACCAAGTCTGAGATATATGGAGCCCCAAGAAAACCCAGGGAAATCATTACTGTGTTATTCCTTGGGTCACTAGAACTCGCCATCTGGCTGCCTTCTCTCCACTCTTCAGAACCAGTCCCTCCTCCCACCTGCCCCTTCCCCCACCTCTCTCCACTCCCACCCCCATACACACATGCGGATTTTAGTTGTACTTAGTGGAAGGAACAGAATGAAGTATGTCTAATCTCCATTTCTGGAAATAGTCTACTAAAACCTCCAGCAAAATAATTTCTATCTCAGAATTTTAGGTAAAGACCATCTAATGAGCCGATTTGGGGTGAACTCTCTCACTCTTTTGCTATTTGTCTGTAGGGAGGGCAGCAATGGCTTGCTCTCGACTCAGCAGGAATGGTGGAAACAGTCTTTAAAAGGGAATTGGAGTGGGCAGGAATTCTAGGAGATGGTTTACTCTATAAACTCAAAAGATTTTAAAGAACTCTTATTTCTTAATTGTGACCCATCTGTGGAAAAAAAAGATGCCAGTTATTTAGTTTATCCATTCCAGTGTGATATAAAGACTGTGTATAAATGAACAAAAAACAAATATGAAAGGAGATGAGAAAAGAGAATGAATATTTCTTAGACATTTATCAGACAAAATTTTAATTATAAATAAATAATAGCGATAACCTTTAATAATAAATGAGGAAGAAATACCATTACTTAACATGAATTTACAAAGATAACTGGAAATTATCAAATTCCACTTGCATTACTTAAACATTAGTTCCAAGATGCAGTTATTAATCGTAGCCTACTCAGTCATAAGATGCTCATTACATATTCCTGACAAACTTCAACTGTCATCTTCCTGTCAGAAGTTTGACATTCTCTGCAGTGTTTGCTGTGCCTTTTAACAGTATTTAAAAATCAGTTAGATTCCTGCAAACATAATTAGGTTAGAGATGTTCTGTCTCTAATAAAAACTCTCTAATTGAACAGAGGGATGTTTTCTGTAACCTCTTTTCAGTTCCAGTTACCCTGACAGTTCCTCATTTTTTCCCCATTTGCTCTTAAACAGCCTCTGGCATTTTTCTCATTCATTAACTATTTATTCAGGGTTTCCCATTAACCAGGCCCTGCTCTAGATGCTGGGTGTGTAGATGTGAGTAGCTGGAGTTAGGTCCATTCACAAAGACGAGTCATAAACCAGTATATAAAATAGTATATATCTGACCAGATGATGGTGAGTGCTTAGAAGAGCTGTAGTGCAGTGGAAGAGGTTAGACTATTATATAAGGGGTGGGGAGTTTTCTAGACAGTATGGGTAGGGAAAAATCTTTCTTAAGTGATAATATTAGCAAGGAGGCTTTAATGGGAACTGGAACAAGAAATTTCCAGGCACAGGCAAAAATCAAATGCAAGTATTGATTTTGGGGATATTTAATGGGTAAAAAAGTCTAGGTAGCTAGATTACAGTGAGAAAGAAGAGTGGGGCATGAGGTTGGAGATATAGGAAGCCACCAGATAATAGAGGGCTGTGCATGTTATGGTAAATCGTTTGGATCTTTAGAAGAGCATTGGCTACTGTGTAAAAAACTGTAAGAAGCTAATAGTAGTAAAAGGCATTTCAGTTGGAGGTTGTTGTGCTGCTTTGGCCTTAGATTAGCTGGTGTTGGCGAAAGTGGTAAGATATCATTGGTTTAATAATATTGTGAAGATTGACTGAAGGATATGAAAATGACAACCCCTAAAACAGTGGCCTGGGAAGAGGGAGAGAGGAAGAAGGTGAAACATTGATCCTTTCCCAATACATCCTTTCCCAGTGACAAGACAATCCCTGAGAAGGAAGCAAACATCAGCCAGTGACAAGACAACTCTGGGAAGTAAAAATCCATCAATCCTAAAATGACAGTCTCTGTGAAGAAGCCAAAACATTGATTCTTCCCCAAATAAATCCTTTCCCAGTGATGGTACAGTAGACCTTGGAGGGAAAGAGATGAGCACTGAATGCTGGACTCTGAACCTTCCATCCTTCCCCAGTAAAAACAAATTTCAAATTCTCCCAACCTGTTTCCTGGGTATCATTGGTTTGTTCATATCATTTGATATGTTCTATTAAAGTCTTCCATGGTTAAGTCACTTCTCAATAAGCACTCTGTAAGTAGGGGCCATTTTCTACCCAGAAAGTGAGCCCATCTGATGCCTGACTCCGCTGCTGAATAGAGGGCCTAGTTGATCCATGGAGTCTGCTCCTAACCTGATTATTTGTACTTTCATTATGATGCCGAAACCATTTTGGTTATTTTTGCTTACATTGATCCCAGTAAAATTTATTGATGGCTTGAATGTGGGGGTGTTAGTATATTAGCTTTATAACACTGATAAAATAGCTGAGATAATTTATAAGGAGGAAAGTTTTATTTTTGGCTCACAGTTTTGGCAGTTTCAGTTCAGTTGGTTGGCCCTGTTGCTTTAGGCCTGTGGCATCACAGTGCATTAGGGAGGAGGCGGCTTGTTCACCTCATGGTGGTCAGGAAGTGAAGCAAGGAAGAAGGGGCCAGGGTCTCAATATCCCCTTCCAGGTCATGACCTGAGTGACCTCACTTCCTCTCACTAAGCCCACCCACTAAATGTTCTGCCACCTTCTGTAGTGCCACAGGCTGGTGACATGGGTTCCTAGAGGATACTATAGATCCAAATTGTAAAAGTGAGAGATAAAGAGGAATCAAAGGTAATTGTGATATTTTTGACCTGAGCAATTAGACTTGCCATTTCCTGAGACGTGAAAGATTATAAACATATTTTTGTTGGAGGACAAAGATGAAATTCTATTTTGGACATGTTAAGTTTGAGGTGCTGCTTAGACATTCAGATGATTAAATAAGCAGTTGGATGTATGAGTCTGGAATGGGAAATGAGATTGGGGCTATAGCATAAAATCTGAGAGTCCTCAGTATTTGGATGATCTTCAAATCCAAGAGATTGAAAGAAACTGCCTAAGGAGTGAGTAGAGATGATCAAAGATTGAGATATGGGATCTTTTAAAGTGCAGAAGTCAGTCAGAGGAAGATGTCTAGATAGGAAAGCAAACTGGGGAGATGCAGCCATTGAGGTAGGAGAAAACCCAGGAAAACAAAGTATTGTGAAATCCAAGAGGAAACAGTCTTCCAAGATGACTGGAGTGTGTCAAATGTTGCTGAGAAATGAAGATGGAAGAGATTGAGAACTGATTGTAGGAATCACAAAATGGACCTCATTTTGTGACCTTGTTGATGGGGACCTGGTTTAGGGAAGTGGTTCCTGAAAGTACTATTGAAATAGAATTGGAACAGAACATGGGGTGAAAAAGAAGAGAGAGTGAATGGAGACTGTTCTTGAGTTTTGCTACACAAAAGAGAATAGAAATTGTGCAGTAGCCAGCCTGTGGTTGGTGGAAACCTTACATGTGTGAGGGCTATGGTGGCCACATGAAGTGACCATCCCTTGCCTCTCCCAGTCTATGTTGAGATCTTTCTCTGCTGCTGCCATGGAGAAGGGAGGCTGCTCCCAGGGGGACCACGAAGGGCTGGTTCCTGATAGAAAAGGTGGCAATGTTTCTTTGCTGATGGGAATGATTCTACAATGAGGGAGATGGAGATGCTGGGACGGAGCATGAATGGGAAATGAAATAAGATGGGATTAGAATAGAAGAAAGATAACATACAATAAAATAAAGGACATTATAAGGACAAAAAAAGAGTGCAATAATTGGATTTTAAAGGCTAGATTATTTTGAAGTTTTTTTTTTTTAAATTAACCATCTGTTTTAATACATATTTTCCAGTTTAATCAAGCACAGGAGTGGTCATGGGAAATGGAAATGTGTTGCTTTTGCCTGACCAGCACCTTTCTTTCCGTGGGGAAGTTGCTCTTTTGAGTTTAGTAGACCTGATTTTATTACTGCAGTCTTCTAAAGTAAGCACAGGGCCCAGCCAGGCCAATTGGGTGATCTCTTTCTTTCACTACGGTGCTTGGTCTAGATGTGCATATGGCACATAATAAGACTGGCAGTCCTCTGAGATTTTAAATATAGATACTAAAAGACAGACGGATTCTTTTGCCCTTCAGAGGATAATCTCTAAGCTTCAAGTGGGAAAGAATGAGATAAATATGCAAAGAGAAGCAGAGCCCATTGGTGGAGAAAGAATGGGCACAACATTTCGGTCTCTGGATCTACCTGTGCATGAAGCACATTCTCCCTTTTAAAAAAAAAATTCCAGTGTCTACGCCAAGTATTTTCCCAATTTTTATTAAATTGGTCTATTAATTGCAAGTAAAAGGATCCTACTAATACACGATATCACAAAATTAACAAAAATCAAATAAAGAAGCTGTGGGATGACAAGAATGTTAGTTAAAAGTGTTCTGGATTTTGGATAGGATTTAATTTCTGCATGGAATTGTGGTGGATCTTATATGAGAGGGGATAAGTAAAGAAATATGCTGGCTATATTTTGAATTTCTTCTCCTCTGCCCACCTCTAATAAAGAAATGTTGTCACGTGGCTATCAGCATCTGCCCAGATTGTGGCCACGTGGTTGGGATACATGTAATGTAATAGGACTGTGGAGGTGGGTTGTCTGCTTAGTGACTGTTCCTGTATTCACCTAAGGAGTTTACCAAGGGCACAAGAAAATAATCTGGTGATTAGAACAAGAAATTCTTTATCACTAGTATTTGAATGCAGTATTGGAATAGATGGTGACAATAATGTCAAAGCATAGAGGGAAGTCATTTTTAATTGGGAATTGCTAATTTTTTTTAATGTAAGGGGTAAATGCCCTTATAAATGCCAACTTTTTCCCTGCTGTCTCAGTGAGAGAAGAGCATCAAGGTGACTCAGATCTATGTGATAGTACCTGCATTTTCTCAGGAGGAAATGGTTATCACAACATAGGAATGAAAGTGTATTATCTGTCTCATCTTCCACCTATAGACTGGGGACTCCAGTCCTTGGTCTTGGAAGCTCTATGGTTGGTGGAAACCTTACATGTGTGAGGGCTATGGTGGTCACATGAAGTGACTATCCCCTCTCCTAGTCTATATTGAGATCTTTCTCTGTTGCTGGAAAGGAGAAGGGAGGCTGCTCTCAGCCTCTTCTGCATCTGAAATTGACAAGATGTTCCACCTTCGTTTCTTACGTTTTACCTTGAAACAAAACTGTCAGTATCCTCAGCTTCCTAACATCACCACATTATTCTAAACTGCAGTTTCTGTGTCATAAATATCAGTCTGACCAGGCTCTGGTGTAGCCTGAGTAGCATGCATCTGTGTAGTAGATGTATGTAGCATGAATCTATCGTGACATTCTCCTTGGAAAATTACTACTTTTTCTTGGACTAAATTTGTTTGATTCTGTGGCAGATTAAAGATGGCCCTATTAGGAGGTGTGTTTATTTTCCATGATTCTGGGCTGATTTACACGGGCTCCGACCAATTGCTATGGCAATTCCGTGCTGGGCCACTAGGGGGCTACAGTTTCTGCGTATTGTCTCTTGGAACACTTATTCTTGGAGCCTGAGGCCACCAGGTACACAGCCTAATTGTCATGCTGGAAGGACCATGTGGAGAGGCTCTGAAACTAGGAGGAGATGAATGACTCAGTTTTATTCAGCTTTCCAGCCGCCCCAGGTAGGTGAGTGCAGACATTTTGGCCTTTTCAGGCTGGAGCAGATGGAACCAGCCATCACCCACTTACTGCTGAGTGATCACAAGTAGCACTACATGGTGCATAAAAAGTGCACAGTCAAACTGGCCGTGGTGGTGCATGCCTATAACCCCAGCTACCTGGGAGACTGAGGCAGGAGGATCAGTCTTGGAAGCGTAGTGAGACTCTATCCCAAAATAAAATAATAAAGGGCTGGAAATGTAACTCAGGGGTAGACCATTTGTTTTGCATACTGGAGGCCCTGGGTTTGAAACCCAATATTGAAAAAAAAAAATACATAGCCAAATTTTGTCCAAATTCCTGACCCACAAAATTAGGAACTATTATACAAAAGCTCAAGACACTGTTGGGGGCATAATTAATAACTGGAGTGGCTCTGACAAACTGGAAGAAATTTCCTGAGAGTCCTGGGCTTTCAATTCAGATGACTCTTGGGCCCTCTGTTAGCTCTATGTACACCTGAACTTGTGGTCAGCATATGATATGGGCCTCCTCATCTGATCTGCCTGATTTGTTCCTGGACCACAGGAGAACCTCCCTCAGCTTGGATTTGTCCAGCTCCTTGTGCTTGACTTTCACCGCTGCTGCCCTATAGCTGGATCCAGCATTTCCTCATCCCAACCTCCTTCCAAAATAATTCTATAAACTCACACAAATATGGGTGAGTTTATAGAAAACATTGTGTTGCGTGTGTGGGGAGGGAATTGGAGGAGAGAACTGTATCATACACAACATAACATCAATTAAAGTTTCTTATTTTAAAAAATAGGTTCTTTCAAAAATTTCTCACCCATATATAGATGTCCAAGCACCTTTCTAAAATTATCCCTTATTATCCAGAGGATTTAAGGTGTTATCCTCAGCTTATATACCCTTTTGAATTCCTAAGCAAAAATGGTTGTTCTTTAGCCTGACCCTTGCATGAGAATAGGGAAGAGGGGAGATGTTTCAAATCTAATGAGGAGCCTATGCAATATTACTGTTCCCCCCACCCCCCGGATTTCCCTTTTGACTAAGTTCTATTCCTTCTCTTATTCCCTGCCACCCACTCAGCTGAGCTCACTCGAAGAGCTGAGCATGGCTAATTGAAGGAGCTCTCTTAGGTGACTCTTTACTCAACCTGGATGCTAAAATGCTGAACAGGTTTGTGCCCTCTCTTCTGAGTCCTCTTTTGCCACAGCTCAGGCAGGCCAGTGCCCTATGTGTAAACTAACATCTTGTGGAGCTTGAAGGAACTGGAAATTTGTCAAGTGTTCAGTAAAACTCAGTAGCAGCAGCAAGTAGGCAGAATCCTATCCAGGCTGCATTTTGTGTTTTCTTCACATTGAGTCCGGCCCAACCTGGGATGTGTGGCCCTCTGCTGTGGTCTTGAACTTGTCTCCCAGCTCAAATGCATATGTTGGAATCCCAACCCCAAGGTGATGGTATCAACAGATGGGTGTTCTTTGGAAAGTGGGATGGCACACTCATCACTGGAAATTGTACCCTTATAAAAGTGGCCTGAGAAAGCTTCCCTGTTCCCTTTCACCATGTGAAGACATAGCAAGAAGTATTACATATGATCAGGAAGAGGGCACTTACAGACAGTGAGAGATTTCTTATTAATAAGCCAACCAGTAGTCTATGGTGTGTTGTTACAGCAGTCCCAGTGGATGGACAAAGACACCCTCTTATTCTGCAAAGGAAAAGGACCATTGGTAGGTGCTCTGCACACTTCATTCTTCCTGCAGGACCTCCTGCAAGGGAAGACTGAGGGAAATCTACCCTTGTAGATTTCTTTCTGATGACTTTCTTCACCAATATATTTCTTGTAACAAGTGAAACAGGAAGGTAAGTATTCCACCTCCTAATGTCCTAGATAATCCCAGGACTGACCTAGAATTTGTCCTCTGAGTTATGTTTGAAAGGAGCTGGAAGTTGGCATCTGCTTGGTCATAGCTTTGCTGTTTCATACTAACTTTCACAATGGAATAGATTATGGAGCTTCAGGTCCTACTTGACCTGCAGTGGGTTCTGAGGACCTTGCCCGCCAAACAATTGAACTTAAGGGGCTAAGTCATTTCTGCTTCCTGTCTAGTTCAAGGCCATATTTATACTTCTTGCCTTATTACCTGAGGGTAGCCAATTCTGCCCTCCCTTTTTCTCACCTAAGAAGACCTTTTTTGTGTGTGCTTCTGTTGTGCCTTATTCTCCAAGGGGTGCTCCTTGTGGCCTCCTACAAAATTCTCTGGATTTTGAATCCCTATACAGAGTACTTTTCTCTTTCATCCTGTCTTAAAGGAAACCTTTGATTATGCTGTCTCTTTCCAATGGTCTTCGGTATCATGCCAGAGACATAGAGACTTTTGTGGATTTGAGACCACATGTAATTTCTTTGTCCTATTCAATAAAATTTTACTTGACTTCTATAGATTTGTACTGTCTGAATTCATTCAAAGGTATACACACAACTTTATTCTTCCCTTCTTATTCCTGGATTTGTCTTGAAGTGGCTTTTGATTGCACAAAGCCTTGCCCATGGTTCTTATGATTGTTAGCTAACAAGCCCCATGATAATTTTCTTTAAGGAATCCTATTTCAACAGGTGAAAAAAAAAAAAAAGTCAAAGACCTTGATCTAGCAAGACATTGCTGCTAGATATGTCCTGTGTTAGCTTGTAGTTACTGTGACCGAAATACTTGACATAAATAACTTGAAGGAGGAGAGTTTATTTTGGGTCATGGTTTCAGAGGTTCAGTTCATGGTTGACTGGTTCTGTTGCTTTGGACCTGAGATCAGGTGGAGCATCATGGCTGACAGGTAGGGTAGAAGAGAGCTACTCAGTTCCTGGTGACTGAGAAGCAGAGAGAGAAGGAACCAGAGGAACAGGATATGATCACCAAGGAAATGCCTCCAGAGACTTAATTCCATCAGTTATGTCCCACCTGCCTACATTTACCACCTGCCATGATGATCCTTTCAAATCACCAATCCATCAAGTAGATTAGCCCATCAATTAGGCTACAGCTCTAATAATCTAATCATTCATTCTCTGACCATTTCTGCATTAACAGGAGATTTGGTGGGGAGGGCACTTCATATCTGAACCATAACACCTCCTTGCTCCTTCCAAAAACATGTCTCCATTTCTTAGGATTCTGTTCCTGTTGAGGTAGGATCACACATACATTCCTGCCTGAAAATTCACAAGGGATATTCTAAGACTTAGGCAATAATACTTGAGTTACTATATTGACAATCACTCTCTCTATGCTAAATAGCTTATATCCTGGACGGTTTTAATTCTGGTGATGAAATATTTCTGTAATTTCCGTCCAACTTGGAAGTGGACGGAGTCAGCGCAAACTGGTTCAAGTTGGTTCCTGCGCCCTCTGGGTTTATCAGTTTGGCAGTATGATGAGGATGTATTTTGGTGAGGTGTTGCTAGGAATTGCACCTTAGCCATCTGTGGCCAGATTCCTAAAGAGCAGCCTTAGAAATGGGATCTACAAGACCCAACAAAGGCATTTTCGGACGTCTGGATCCCTCTCAGAGAAAAAGTCTGTGGGAAATTTAATGATGAGCAAGAACAATGGCCTTAAAGCACGAATCTACAGTTCTAAGTGACAGGGAAGATTGGAGATGAGAAACTCTAGATGTTATTCTATCCATAGCCAAGAACACAGATGTGCATGCTGTGGTTTGGATAAGTTTCCCCAAATGCTCACATGTTCAAGGCTTGGTCCCCAAACTGTGGCATTATTGGGAGGTGGTATAACCTTTAAAAGGTATACCTAGTAGGTCTTCCAGTCTTTGGGAGTGTGCCAGCACCTTCCTCTTTCTTTTGCACTTGGCCTTGAGGTGACTGAACTTCCTCCACCATGCACTCCTGCCTTGATGACTGCTGCCATAGGCCCAAAGCAATGGCCAGTCATGGACTGAAACCTCCAAAACTGTGAGTCAAAGTAAACCATTCCTCTTTCTAAGTTATCTTGGGTATTTTGCTGTAGTAACAGAGAGCTAATAGCCACTGAAAAAGGTTAAAAATCAGAGCTTTGAAATTATATGGCTATGTGAAGAATTTGGCTCTGTTAACTTAGATTAATCTTTCTAAGCTTCAGTGTTAAGAGATTTAGATGAGATAGTGCCTGGCTTTGCACAGTGCCAGGCATATGGCAAACCTTTGTAAATGTTAGGATTTTTAAAATTGCAATTGTTAGGGAGAGAGTGGCATCAATGCCGATTTTGGAAATAATCTAATTACAAGGCAGTTGTAGTAGAACTTTTATATGTGTAAACATATAGATGGACTTAGTTCTTTCTGAAATTTAAAAAAAAATATTTTTTAGTTGTAGGTGGACACATAGTATCTTTATTTCAATTTTTTATGTGGTGCTGAGGGTTGAACCTAATGCCTCACATGTGCTAGGCAAGCACTCTACCACTGAGCCACAACCCCAACCTCTTTTTGAAGTTTTTAGGGGATATTTTTGGTAATTTTCTAAAAAAAAAAAAATATGGATTTGAATATGACAGGGTTTTTGTTGTTTCTAACTTCAGTAAAAGATGATAAAAAATATGGAACTTGGAAGCCCGTGTTTGAGGAAGTTCTGGCTTGTGCCATTTAGTAGCCACGAATTCGGACATATTATTTAGCATTGGAAATATAATTTCTTCCTCTGCAAAATGGAGATTATAGGAAATCAAATAAGCACTGATAAATATAATTTTGTACATTAGAAGATGACAGTCATCGTGGCCAGGTATAAAAATGCAACAGCAAGGTAGACTCGCTAGGCTATCCTAGAACAAAGGTCCATTCTTTCTGCTAAAATACACTTCACTTTGGAGCTCCTGGAGAGAATGCCAGTGGAATACATCAGCAGGCATTGTATGGAGGTTCCAATGAAGACCTTGAGCTAGATGGTAAAATAAGTGCTGTCATGTTAAACTGAAGTAGAATTTAGTAGAAGTTGATGTGATTATCTGACTTACGACTTTGACATATGTGCATTATATTTATTACACTAACCTTTATTGTTTGTGCTATGCCTGATACGAAGAATCTCATAGAAAATCGTAACACTGAAGAGGGTTCTCACAAGGTCAGGATTTTACGAAGCACTTGCCATGTACCAGACATTATGTTGATTGCACACAGCATGTAATTTTCCAGACAATACTGTTTCTTAGGTACTAAGAAAACAGAAGCACAGAGGCTGAAATAACACGCCCAAGGTCACACAGCTAATGGACACCCAGCCCATGGTCTTAACCCCTATTCTGTACTGCTCTTCAACATTACCTCCTCAGACTAGAGGTCTCCAGCGTGTGCACTTTGTTTTCAGCCTGTAATTTTCCTTCACAGTACTTAGCAATTTGAGTTGTCTTTCCAGGAGTTCATGGCCTGTCTATTTTGTCCTCAGTGATTAATAAAGGGCTATCAACAAATATTCAAATATTTAGATGAATGAACCATGTTGACAAGAGGGGGATAGGCATTCTAGGCAGAGGAAATGGTAGGACAAAATCAGTCACTAGGCAAGAATGACACAGTGTTCTGGAAACAATGATACCAACGAACCCATTTTTGACCACAAATCATCTACTAAGCAATTTGTCAGTATATCACGTACATGAGTCCTCACAAAAGTCTTTCAGACAAGGTATCATTATCATCTTAAAGATGAGGGTTCAACTAGATTGAATAACTTGTTAAAAAGCAGATAGCTGGTCAGTGGTTAATCTGGAATCCAGTGCAGTCATAGAAGTACTGAACACAAACTCAATATGATAGTGCTTCTCTGCCAGTAGCTCAGGATAGCACCTCTCAAAAATAGATTTCTTCTTTGGAACACTTGGAAATTAATATCTAAAGTCTTCAATAGGCATATACTATATAACCCTTTCAATTGTAAATCAGAATGTAGTTTATACTTGTGTATGGTGTATGCATATTAGTTACTTTCTACTACTAGATACTCAAATAGTAGCATTATTTTCGCAGTGTGTAGATAACATGATGTTTTCCTCCAGTTTCCTTAGCTAAAGCTACTGTGTTATGCATTTTTGTATGATTGTTGAGGTATACGGGATAGGATCACTCCACATACGTAGGAAGTAAGGTTTCTCATGATGAGTGATACTGCTGATATTGCCCACCCGTGCAAGAGTCTAATTATTGAATAGGAAATCAAAAGTTGGGAGGCACACACTAAAGGGTAAAAGAATTTCTGATCTTCACTCTTGTTTTTCCTTGGATTTTATAACATCAAAGCAATGCTTATAGGAATTTCTGGTATGTTGGGGAAAAAAATACCAAGTACGGGCAGTGAATTAGCTTAGAAGACTCCTAGATGGGAATGAATATGGGGAATCTTGTATGTAAGTTGTGTTCATTGATTTTTCAGCCCAGGTTGAACTTGAGCAATGTGGGGAGCTCTTAAAAATACTGATGACTGGGTCATGCCATTTTCTGGACCCATAAATTTGGTTACACATTGAAAGCATCTGGGGAGTTTTAAAAGCTACTGATGCCTGCCTTCTACCCCTAGAGATGATTTGATTGGTTGTTTGTAAGGTCTGGGTGTTGAAACTTTTAATAGGTTCCTTTGTGATTCTAATATGCAATCAAATTTGAGAATGATTATCATAGAACAACTCAGAAATTTAGAGGCTGTCAGGTTCAGTAATTTAAAAATGTTTTGCCCATAAAAGAATCATAACAAACCTGCTTAATACATGGATTCCTGGGCTCTGTTCCTGGCTATGCTGATTTAGTATGTCTGGGGCAAGGCCCACATATATGCCTTTGTAACAGATTTCCACGGGATATTGATGCTGCTGGTTCTGGTCCCCCATCCCCTCCATAAGTTGCTTATTTCTTTTTGTTCCCCAATTTTCATTAAACTCTTGTGTAAATGCATTGCCTCGATTTCCTTAAACTCTTGTGTAAATGGCCTTACCTCAATTTTGCTTGGGAGTGTTAAGAGAAGGGTTCTATGTTCTGACCTAAATTATAATCTTAGAGGAATTGAATTCTTCACGAAGCAGCTACAAGCACTCAAAAGGTAGATTTCTAGATGAGAGGGATGGCTGTGAAGTCCAGGGACCTTTCTCCGTCACTCTGACCTTTTCTCTCTTTTCAGTGGAGGATTTGAGGTTTGATCTATTAAAAGATATGATGATTTTTTGGTTACAAAAAAACAGTAAGATTTTTAACAGTACAAATAAAAGTGACTTCATTTTAAAGAAAACATCTTACACCTTATACCTCAAAAAGATACTCATGTTTAAATGACATATTTGAATGATATATTTCAATGACACTGCAAAATGACATGAATCTTTTGTTACTTCCCTTTTCAGAGTTGCTTTTGGACTTTGGCTGAGACTTGGGAATAATATTATGATATTATGATATTTGTGATGATAATCCTTACTAAAAACATCTTACTACAAAATTTTAAACATAAATGAGACAGTCTACATTCTAGCCAACATACTGGTGATACTAGAGTAAAGGGAATGAGTTTCCATATGTTCAACATCAAGATCTGAGTTGTCAAAATTTTTGCAAATTGCTTTTTGACTATTTAAGCATTAAAAAGCATATATGAGACATCATATCATTTTATACCTTCACATTAGTGTGGGCATCTTTTTATAATTTTTTATATAACTAAAATAACATCATATCTAATAAAATGATAGATAATTCCTTAGCAGTATCTAATACTATTGTCTTAAAGATGTCCTTTTTCTTTGAACTCAGAATCCAAATGAGACCTGTGCATTAATTATGGCTCCTAAGATTCTTCAATATTACTCCATCCCCATTTTTCTTTTTTATGACATTTTGATTTGTTGTAACATTTAGTCAATGACTTGTCTATAGAATTCTGAAGAAAGTTCAAATTTTAGGATTGTTTGCTTTCTTGAGTTGTCATTTAACTATCTCTCCTGAGTTTCCTGTCAATGAGCAATTAGCTTTGACACTTTTAGATTTTATTCTAGTTCAATGTTTTTGGCAAGGATATTTTATAGGTGGTGAATACTATATGCTTCCTATTACATAACATGAGGAAGCAGTAATGTCTGTGTTAATCCTTGGGATGCTACAAGTATACTACCTCTATTGTAAATCTCCCCATTAACCCATTTTTGAATGGTTTCATTCCATTTGTATTCATTGTCTGAATCAAGTATTTCAACTAATGCCTATAAATTAGTGAATTTTAAAATCTGTTATTCCTCCCACATGGTTTAGCTAGAACACTTTTTTAAAAAAAAATAAAACAAAATTCCTTTCTAATCATTAACTAGGATGCATAGGGAAGGCAGGATGACTGATTTCTTTTCTCTTAATTTCCAATTGCCAGTCTTCGGGATAAGGAATTGGTAACCTGCTTACTTCCAGAGGTCTCCAGTGAGTTTTTTTTCCTTTTTCTCCTTTACAACTAGTGTTAGAATTCATGAATGATTTAAAATAATCATTGCTTCAATCAATTGCATTTATTATTTTTGATAGACTCCCTTTCTGGTGAGCTCCTGTGTCCTTTTGACACAATTCAGTTATCTTAGATATTGTTCTTCCCGACTGGCATAAAATGTCACAGTAAATTGGAAAAATCTGAGAAGCATATGCCAGAAAACTTTGTTGTGTAGGTGAAAGACTGTTTTCTTTAAAATAAGCAAACAAGCCAAGTAAGTAACCATAATGTGTAGAGGAAGTTTTCCTGGTTGGTAAATGTATCTTCAAGGTAGTTTAAAAGGACAGCTGTGGATTTCTAAAAAATGTTTGTGCCATTTGATACTGAACTTAAAGTTATGTTGTTACAGTAAAGGTATATATAAGTTTTGTTTTAGTATCTGTGTAGTTTCAACTGTAAGCCCTTTGCCTTACTTTTTTTTGTTTTTAGTTCTTATATTTACTATAGAGTGAAAGTTTGTATGTCCTCAAACTTCACATGCCGAAACTGAACCCCCAATGTGATGGAATTTGGAGGTGGGCCTTTGGGGTTATGTCATTAGGGGGGAGCCCGTGTAAGATAATAAAAAAGGGGAGGGGATTTGGAGCCTTGCTCTCTGCCTTGTAAAGACAGCCATTTACAAAACAGGAAGGGGACATTCACTAGACCGCTCCCTGATTTTGGACTTTTCATTCTCCAGAACTGCGAGAAATAAATATTCATTAGCTTATGAATTACAAATGTAATTTGTTACAACAACTCAAACTAAGTATTTTTAAGTTTTAAAATTTTCATTTTCTTTTTTTATGCATTTTATTTATTTGTTGAGACTTGTATTTTTCTATTTAAGAGTGTTTATGGTTGTTGGAACATTTTCAATAATAGCTGCTTTAAAGGCTTTGTGAGATATTCTAACACTGATTTCATCTCAGTGTTGACATCTGTGGATTGTCTTTTTCCATGTGAATGGGCAATTTCCTACTTCTTCATATGCCAAATAATTTTAAATACCATGTTGTGAGACATCGGGTCTTGTTTAAGTTCTATGGTGAATGTTGGTAATTTTGTTTTAGTAGCAAGTTCAAACTGCCTTCCACATGCAGTGGTCCCAGCTCAGTTTTCAAAGCCTCATAGTATTATTTGGATAAATTCTATTTGTGTAGCAAACAGTGAACAGTCTGGGAACAGGGTAGATCCTTCAGTTCAATTCTTAGTTCCATTCTTTTATTTTATTAAATTTCATTGTAGCAAGAACACTTAATGTGAAATTTGCCCTCTTAATTCATTTTCAGGTCTATGGTATATTGTTGATTTTGGGTACAATATTGTACAGTAGATCTCTGAAGCCTATTCCTATTAACTTTATGGCCTTTCATTGACAACTTCCCATTTATATCACTCCCAGCCTCTGGAAACTCCTCTTTAACTCTGACTTTAACTCTATAAATTTGACTATTTTAGATACTTCATACAAGTGGAATCCTGTCTGTGGCTGGGTTACTTCTCTTACCATAATTTCCCCAAGGTCCTTTTATGGGTCACATTGCAGAATTTTCTCTTTTAAGGCTGAATATTATGAGATTTAAAAAAAAATGTATTCATTCATGGACATTAAGGTTGTTTCTGAATGCTGGCTATTGGGGATAGTGCTGTACCAAACATGGGCGTGCTGGTATTTCTCTGAGATCCCGATTCAATTCTTTTGAACAAATACCCAGAAGTGGGATTGTTAGATTTTTATGGTAGTTCTATTTTTAAATTTTTGAGAAACTTCCCTGTTGTTTTCCATAAAGGCTGCACCATTTTACATTCCTGTCAAGGTTGCACAAGAGTCTGAATTTACTCACATCCTTACCAACACTTATGGGTTTTTTATTGTTGATATTTGAGAAAAGCTTATCCTAACAGATGTGAAGTAATATTGTATTGTGATTTTTTAAAAAATATATATATATTTTTAGTTGTTAATGGACCTTTATTTTATTCATTCATTTATATGCTGTGCTGAGAATTGAACCCACTGCCTCACACAGGTGAGGCAAGAGCTGTAGCTCTGGGCCACAACCCCAGCCCCTTATTTTGATTTTAATTTGCATTCTCTTGATGGTTAGTAATGATTAGTTTCATTTCAAAGTACCCTTTGATCCTTTTTATATCTTCTTAGAAGAAATATCTATTCAAGCTTTTTCAGATGTTTGTAGATGTTTTCTCCCATTTCTCTGTGTTACCTTGCCACTATGGATTCGTGGCTATGCAGAAGCTTTTTAGTTCAATGTGATCATACTCATCTGTTAAATCACCTATGCTTTTTGTGTCTCATCCATGAAATCTGTTATTCTTTATATATGAGGTATCCCCCAAAAGCTCGTGTGTGAGACAACAAATAAGGTGTAGAGGTGAAATGATTGGGTTATGAGAGCCTTACTCCAATCAGTGAATTAATACACTAGAATAGATAAATTAGAGGCAGGTAGGGTGTGGCTGGAAGAGGTAGGTCACTGAGGGTTTGGTTTGGGGGTATATATTTTGTTGCTGGTGAGCAGAGCTCACTCTCTCAGCTTCCTGATTCCCATGACCCCAGTGGCTTTCCTTTGCCACACACTTCTGCCCTGATGTTCTTTCTCACCTCAGGCCCAGATCAATGACGTTGGCCATTTATGGACTGAGATTTCTGAAACCATGAGCCCCCAAATAAACTTTTCCTCCTCTAAATTATTCTTATCAGGTCTTTTGGTTGCAGTGATAAGAAAGCCGACTAAAACCATCATTGCAAAGGCTAATGTTATGAGCCGCCCTCCCCCCATGTTTTCTTCTAGAAATGCTATAGTTTCAGGTCTTATGTTTAAGTATTCTATTCATTTTGAGTTGATTTTTGTGTGTAGGAGGAGAGTAGTTCAGTACTCAAAAGCTTTTGTATTTTTAAGATTTTACCAACCTATGTTCCGTTAATGTGTAAATCCAAGAATTAATAAATATGTGGATGCTTTCACAAGTGTTCTTATCTTGACAATCTTCAAAGCATTTTCCACTTCCTAACATCTATTTTTCAGTCCTTTGACCAGAAACTTGGGGATTTGCTTATCCTGCTCTGCCTTCGACTTCCACAGCAATATCCACATGTTGGGTCAAGTGATAGGCATTCTGACTGGAAGGAAGAAAAACATCAAATTTTCCACTGGTACTTTGAATTTTGGTCCATAACTCTAAGTATTTACCTTTAAGAATCATCCAGTATTTTCACTGTGGCTTCTCTCCAAGTTTTGTCATTGAACTTGGTGACAGAAACAGCAAAGAGTGTATTTACTCCGTCTTGCCCAGAATCAAAAACTATGACCTTGAATTTAGATCAGTTTGTCCATTTTTCCTTTAAGAGCCAAATAATATTTTTTAGCTATGAATTCGGTTGCAACTTCTCAACTCTGCTGTTGTACCATGAAATCAGCCATAAACTATACAAACAAATGGGCACTTATTTATTTATAAAAACAAGTGACTGGTTTGCAGACCATGTTTTGCCAACCTGTTTTAGACAAAGAGTACAACCTAACTGAATGAAGGGGAGTAAGTAGGGGTATGGAACAACAATAGGAAATATTAAGAGTTTTCATTTTATTATGGAAATTTAGCATGGACGATGAGAATTCTCAAAGGTTAACAGTTACTTCATTCTGCTTCAGTTAAACACTGTGATGCTCCTACCTATTGTAAAACACCTTAGTAGGCATATTTCTAGGGTTTATGTTCTGAATTACAGGCCAATTTCGAGTCTCATGCTATTCCTGCCAGTCAGTACTTTTATTCTTTAGAGCTACTTCTTGACTAAGATTTAGTCACCATGTTTTTCTCTGTTGACTTTGGACAGGGCTAGGGTGGGACAGCTAATGAGCTCATTATCTGAGCTGGATGCACAAGCCTACTTGAGGGTGGTGCTGTCTCCTTAGGTGTCAGCCAAGAGGATGACAAGCTGGGACGAGGCATTAATAATAGAAGGCTGACATTTCTAACTAACTTGTGGGCATATGAGCACAGTATTTGCTATTTGCTATAGAAAGGTTGCTGATATTAGTTCTGGACAAACATAAACATTCTTTACACTGTCCCCAGGTCATACAAATCAATCAGAAATATGTCTTTACCAAAGAAAGAAAGCTAGCTATTTCTGCAATTGTGGAAACAAATGTGCAGAGAGGGTCTTCCTGGGTGGTCACCTCTCAGGCCTAGATATTATCCCAACCACTTCCTTTACTTTGTGTCATGGAAACATACACACAAAAAATAGCTTTTCTAGGACCCCACAAAACAGCAGAATTGAGAGACATAGTGTCTTGACTTCAAGAGATCATCTGTCAGGAGAAGTCTTAATATTTTTTATTTTATATTCCACATTGAATTTTGTTTACTTCTGTGCAAAGCCCTAGAGGCTCAGGGAATTCCATTTGCCTAAAATTTCACATCTGGTGGGAGTTGATAGGAGGCTGTTTTCTAGAGTTTTTGATTTGTTTTATTCTGGGGTCCAGGGATTGAATTTAGGGGCACTCAACCACTGAACTATATCCCTAGCTTTATTTTGTATTTTATTTAGAGACAGGGTCTCACTGAGTTGCTCAGCACCTTGCTGTTCCTGAGGCTGGCTTTGAACTTGAGATCCTCCTGTCTCAGCCTCCTGAGCTGCTGGGATTACAGATGTGCACACCACCCTAGGCTAGAGTTCTTGTTGATAGGTCCAGTGAACCTCTCCCTCTGCCCTGTTTTCAGCAACTCTCACTGAGAAACAGTGTGCTTTTCTATAATCTGGTCAATGAAGAGTTTAGCAAGAACAAAGAGAAGGAATAAGGAAGAAAAGTTGGAGATAGGAAATTGGAAAACACCATTTCTTGTAAAAAGAATAGCTGAATGCTGTTAAGTGTATTTTATAATCTAATCTTTACAACCACTCTGTAGAAAACGAGGGCTTCAATTTGTACAAAAGCCTGGTGATCCTCCCAACAGAGCCTTTTATACTGGCAGAGTGCTTAGGAGCTCAGGTTCTGGAGCCAGACTCAGGATCTGAATCCTGCCTTCCCTGTGTACCACATTCTCTTTGGACAAGTTACTTGACTACTTTGTGCCTCAATTTTCTTTTCTGAAAAATGGAAAAAAAAAGGTGCCTATCTCAAAATGTTGTCAAGATTGAATTATTATAAATAAAACACTAAGTATAGTGCCAGGCAGATTATACATGCCAATAATATTGCTGTTTGACCATGGACTTCAACCCAAATAGGGATTGGATTTCTCCCTTCATGTAGTAGTCATGGGTAAGAGGAAGATGAAAAGTGATGTCAGGTGTGTTTTAACAAGAGAAAATGTGATCCCATAAAGCTCCAAAATTCTTCCACTCTCTCTCTCAGCAATAAAGGTGATAGGGGTATCTTCTGTTATTCATAATAAGCTCCTTTCAACTCCTCCTCAATTTATGCTAATGAGATAACTTAGGTGGGTCTCCAAGTAGCTTCAGGAAGGGGCTAATTGCCAGAAAGACCAAGCCTTGATTAGAACCTCCAGGGAGGTTAGAGTGGATGGATATTGAGTTCAATCAACAATGACCAATTAGTAAGGCCCACATAATTATAGACCTCTAAACTACAAGTTGGGGAGCTTCCAGTTAGGTGAATGTTTTGAAGTTCTGAGTGAGTGGCACACCAGGAAAGAACATGGACTCTCTGTGAACTCCCCACCATGCCTTTCCCTACATATTTCTTCCATTTAGTTTTTCCAAAATTGTGTTTTACCATAAAGAGGTAATAGTATGTGAATTACTCACCTGAGTTTGAGTCATGACAGCAAATTATTGAACCTAAGACAGGGAAGACATGGGAACCCTCAAATTTAAGTTAGCTGAACAGGTGTAATGAGTTGTCTGACCTTATCCTTTGCAACTGGCCTTTGAAGTGGGACAATCCTATGACTGAGTCCTTAATGTAGGAAGTCTGCTCTAACTCTTGGAGTTGGTACCAGAATTGAAGTGAATTTTTAGATTCCAGTTGATGTTGAAGAATGAGACTTGGTTGGTATCAGGGAGTCTCATGCATTTGGTCAAATGAGAAATACTCATTGTAATGACTGAATCCATTCTGTGGTGAACAGAGTGACTGTCTTTGGAAAGACATGGGTCCCAGGGAACCCCATGGAGAACTGGATCTGCTCAAGGGAGGCACTGAGATTACCATATAAATATTATAAGGGAAGAAAATTATTGCTATTGACATCTATATAAGAAGATTCTCTGAGGATTCCCTGAATCAGGCATGACTTCTGGACTGAGTTTTTTTTTATGAGTGGGTTGATTAGTCATTATTTAAATCATTTAACAAAAATATATCAATTTTTTCATGTTCTAAGCATTTAAAATAGAGTAGTGATAGACAAGGTCCTGGTCATTAGACAGCTTAATATCTAGCAAAATAGAAGAGACATTGAACTCATTAGTTAATGAAGAACTAGTAAGAACTAAAGACAAAAGTTAGAAGGTGCATGAATGTGTGAGAGATTAAATTTTAGAATAAAGGAAACTTCTGCTCTGGAGTCAACTGACTGTCCTGCATTTTGTGATGTTTTTTTCTTCAGAGAAGTTCAATATTCCTTCAGTTTTATAACTCTTAAAAAAGAATGAGAAGAGGGGAAAAGGGAGGGGGTAAAATTCTTGGGCCTACCTGGTGCCCTGAGATAGGCTGTCGTTCAACAGTCCCTCATGGGGTGTGTTGTGCTAGTGAAGGCACTACTCAGGATGTTGGAGATTCACTGTTGGAACGACCTTCCCCCTCAATAGAATGAATTGATGAGGAGTTGTGGTGCATTATCTGCTTTAAGGCATAGGAGTATATTTTTGAGATAGTATGTATTTTGATTTTTCTGAAACCAGTACTAAGTATTATATGTTTTATGAGTTGCCCTTTTCATTCCCGTATTTCACCCATTCCTAAATTGCATCCAGGTGGTATTGATTTTCATGGACCTTCTTTTCATAATTCCTATGAACTAATGTTTCCTATGAGTGTGTATTCACTCCATTATTCAAATTTGATTGAAACCCAAGTGGGTAATGACAATATCCTGCAGAAGATTAAGAGGACCTGTAAATCATCTCTGGTTCTTTCAGTGTTTCAACCATTTATCATCCATTTCCCTTGAGAGAGGACCCCAGATTGGGGAGGAAAAGTTCTTATTCACATAAGCATATTTGATTATTTAAAAGATCATGAACGATTAAATTTTTTAAAAAGCCGTATTGAACCTCTCTGTGGAGATATTCCGAAGAGGTGGGGTCCTCATTTTGACAAACTTTTGTTAAAATCAGAGGGACAGTACTGGAACCACTCAATCATATTCTTGTTTTGACACAAGATCCAAGTAGGTCAGTTCCTTATATGTGGGCTTATTGGAGATTCTATATATCGAGCTTCAGTTCATAAAATTGGTTCCAATTCATGTTGAATGCAGTTTTCAAGCTGCTGAATTCTGCACCTGTGGCAATTTCTGGCTGCCTTTCAAGAGAATCCCCGGGAATCACAAATTATAGTGTTACATGCCTTGCATGGAAGTTTAACAACATAGCCCCATGTCGTCTTTGCATTAAACACATCAGAAATTAAGGGAAATGAAGATAAATTAGTAAATATTAAAATTCTGTTGCTCTCAGCATGTATGAAGGTAGGGGTTATTCAGTCATTTGCTTAGTTTTTCCATGGCCCAGATAAGCCTGCTTTCAATAATGTCTTCTATCTTTCTAGAATCCTAACACTGTGCTTTGGGAATGAGTTTCTATTTATTTCAAAATGTGTTTATTTATATTAAGTCGGATACGGAAATCTTTGCAAATAATTCAGACAGCAGTGGTGTCAATCAAAAGAGCTTTGTTAAACTACTTGTCTTGTGTGATGGTGTAGCAGGCTTGTATACGAAGTAGAATATTTACATTATCTCTAGCCAACTTTCTTGTGCCTGCCTAGATTTGCAGATAGCAATCTTATCAGTGGTTTGTGCACTCATACAACACTAGTTGTATTTGTACCTACTGATGGAGAAAATGTATGATAGAAAAAAAATATTGCTGCAACATGTCGGTTAATAAGTGCAGAAATAAAAACAATGTTAGAAGATTGCTAACTTGCAACACCCAGTAGAATAATATTAAAACTAATGGGTGAAGATTTGGGGGAATAAGAGATTCACATTGGTCTTGAAATATCATCCTGTAGATTACTTACTGTTTACAAAGGGAAAAATCAACCTTTGCCCTGAAATCATCTGCCTGTGATGATCTTAACCATGTGACCAAACTTAGCATTTCTAATAGTGGGACAACTGGCATTATGTGCCTCAAATTCAAAGCAATGAGAAGTGCACAGTATAACCACTAAACATTCTTCTTGCAAAAAATGTTTCAGCTGAGTCTACAGAAGTATCAGTCAGGCAATCCATTATGTGGGATATTAAATATGACCATTTGCTTGATCTCCTCTGAAAAATCAATGCTATAAAACAAAAAGGATGATGAGAGGACTATTTTATACTAAAAGAGAATTAAAAACCAAAACCCAAAGCCATTTCTTAAGTTTTGTTTAGAGCTGAGGTCAAGCTTCTAGACATATTTTTAGGGCAATTGGTGGACTTTAAATTTATTATTTTGTTATTAAAAGTGTTAATTTAAATAGGTATGAAAGTCATATGGTTAATGTCTATAGTTTACATAAAGGTTTACTCATGGTGTTACACATTCCAAAAGTTTTGGACAAATGTGTAATGACATGTATCCATCATTATGGCATCTTACTGTCCTAAGATCCCCTGTGCCCTGTATGTTCATCCTTACCTTAACCCCTGGAAACCACGATAACTTACTGTCTCCATAGTTTTGCTTTTTTTTAAAAAAATATCAATTGTTGGAATTATACATTATGAAGCCCTTTTAGATACTTTCCACTTACCATTGTACATTTAAATTTTCTCTGTCTTTGCAAGGCTCCATAGGTCACTTGAATATTCCTCCATTTTCATCGATTTTTTTGTCTATTTGCCTGCTCAAGGACGTTTCGGTCATTTCTAGGTTTGGCAATTATGAAAAGAGTGGCTAAATATCAGTAAATATCAAAAAGTGCCATTGTTGTATTATGAGACATGTTTAGGCATGTAGTAGCATTTTGTCTTCAGAACCTTTTTTAAAAAAATGGAAAGTGAGTCATTCTGCCAAGGACAACCCCAAAAGGTGTGACTCTGTTACATACTCCCCTCCCCCTAAGTCTTTGTAAGCAGGAAAGAAATCCTGGAAAAAGTAGGAACTCTGCCAAGAACAGGCGGTTCTGATTAGCATTTGCTGTTACATGAAATAACCTAGTATTAGATACACAAATTTATCAGATCTCTTAAGATAGAAATTTCAGGAAATTAGTTTCCAATAAAATAGCCTAATCTCCAAAGGAGATCATATATTCATAGAGATTAAACCTCAGAAGACTCTGATAATTAAACAAAGAAATCTGGTGGAAATATATACCTTTAAATGTCAATAGATGAGGTCCATCTATCATAGGACAGGACAATAGATTAGGAATTAGGGCATTTAAACTTTAAAAATACATCATTTTCAGAAAAGGCATGAGGTTTCAAAAACTTGAAATTTTAAAACATTTGTTATATAAAAATTACTCATGATTTTCAGTGTCACTGTTTGAATCACCATGACGGTTATAATCACACTCAAAGTCCCAAACCAGGGTCACTTATTTAGCAACTCTGAATCTGCAGTCTTGACTTGTAGGAAACTTTTTATTCTTTCGGATCTGGTAAGATTAACAAAACTCTAAAAACATCTAAAATAGTAACACTAGCAATGTGCCAAGTTATTTTAAGAATAAGCTAAGCTTATTTTAGAATTTTGATAACTGGATTTAATGTAAAGGTATTATAAGTTTTTTTTTTTTACCACATTGTGCATGATTTACTATTTTAGATGCTTTGAGATATTCCAAAGAATCAGGCATACTTTGTAATTACAATTAAATTATTTAAAGGAATTTTATCAAACTTATTATCAATGTCTAAATGCATATAATAAAATTGATTTTCAAGTTCTTTATCAGAGATGAGTGTAACAGGGCTGTTCCTTTGGGAGTAGTCCTTGGCAGAATTATTTTCCACTACCCCTCACTCTGCCCTTCTGTGAAGTAGTTTCCCTTCCCTTACCCTTCTGCAAATATTTCGTTCCCCTCCTTTTGCTCAGCATTCTAAATTCTCTAAAGAGAGAGCCCACCTGAGTGGTTAAGATGTTAGATGCTACTTAATCTTTTTAGATTTACAGAACCTAGAACATGTGACCTCGCTAATGTGCCTCTTCCATCTTTAGCTCAGTGCACCAACTAACAGAACATGTAAACTGATGTGAGTTTAATTTGCATAAAAGTAATAGGTCTGTCTTAAGAAAATATATAGGAACGAGCACCAGGAGGTTGATCAATTGTGATGTTCTGGCTGGCAGGGGAGCGGGGAAGATACATGTCCTGGTTGACAAACACCCCACTCAGTAGGTAGCCTTCCTGCCTTTGTCCCATGGTGCCTATTTTTCCTCCCCTATAAGATCCCTTTGTGCCACTGGTTTTCCCCCAACTGGAACTTTAAGATCAATAGCCTTTCTGTCTTCCAAGACACCTACTCCTGAATAAATGTATTATTTTCTATCATCTCTCAGCTTCCAAATGTTGGCCTTTGAGTATCAAACAGCCCAAACTTTAATTTTGTAGTGTGACTTTAATAAATTGAACATTAAACTAGGTACCATAGTAGTACATAGGCCTTGCCTTGAAAACAAAAAACAAAAAACCTCTTGGTCATAATTATTCTGGGTTCTCTGTAAAGGAAACTTAAAAATTAAAACCACTGTTCTCTGATATATAAACCTTAACTTGCCTTTCCCCCTGCCTTTGAGAAGCTGTAGCAGTGAAACTCGACCAGCACTATGACTTCACCATATTTCGATCTGTCATTGTGTCTGTCACCATCCCTTGGTTATGCATATAGTTTAATCATTGCTTAATTGGAGGCAGAAGAGATCAAGCACAGTGAACAAGTTGGTTGTGCTGGAGCAGAACTGTCTTCTTGTGCATTAGATTTGCAGATTTCCATTGGTAATTTTTTGATGGGGTCTTAAGACAAAAGTGAGGTAGGAGACTACTTTTGCAATGTTAATCATGAATATTTATTGTTTTCTCTCTGCCACTTCTTTTGGGAAAATCTTCCTTCTTGGCTTCACCTGTGTGTTTCTGGTGGGGCTACCCTTACAGCTCCCTAAGTCCTTCCTATAGAGTTGGGCACTTGTTATACAAGGTGTTATG
Organism: Callospermophilus lateralis; assembly: GCF_048772815.1. Lineage (NCBI taxonomy): Eukaryota > Metazoa > Chordata > Mammalia > Rodentia > Sciuridae > Callospermophilus > Callospermophilus lateralis. The sequence continues at coordinate 72,105,267 of NC_135316.1, forward strand.
GTTCACACATCAGGTTTCCCCCCAAATGCTCATGTATGAGACAATGTTAGAACATTCAGAGGTGAAATTATGGGTTATGAGAGCCTTGCTAATCAGTGCACTAATCCACTAGTAAGTGGTGGTAACTAGAGGGAGGCAGTGTGTGGGTGGAGGAAGTGGGTCACAGAGGCATGCCCTTGGGGTTTGTATATTGTCCCTGGTGAGAATGCTCTCTGCTTCCTGGTGGCTTGTCCTGAGCTCCTTTCCTCTTCCGTGCCCTTCTGTTATGATGATCTGCCTCCTCTGAGGTCCAGAGCAATGGAGCCAACCCTCTTTGGACTGGGACCTCTGAAACTGTGAGTGCCAAATAAACTTTTCATCCTTTAAAATTGTTCTTGTCAGGTATTATGGTCACAGTAGCAGAGAAGCTGTCTAAACATGAGGCATCAGAGTTATACACTCTCTAGGTCACATAAACTCATGGAAAGAGGGCCATGATTCAAAAATACTTCATAATTTACATATAATGGAGCTGGAGGAGAGTTCCCAACCCCCATCTTATATTTGGTCTTGATTGGAAGATATGGTGCTGGATAGAAATAGTGTCTATTATCTCTGAGCTATAAAAGAGTCCATCTATGGTTGAAAGGTTGCCTGAGGGTGATGTTTGCTTGAAGAAAATGCTGACAGTTTTTGCATCTCTGGTCCTGGTTCTTGAAGTCTCAGGAGCTATCGGGTTCTTATAGCCTCTATTCCAGTTTGAGGAATGTGCTAGCTAGTTATTACATCCAAACCTACCCTTTTTCATTCTACTTTGTGACTGCATATCTGAACTTTGCAGACTATATTTCTCCTTTGCCAGATGGCTTGGTGTTAGGCTCTGCCAATAGGTTGTATGGCAGGGAGTTAAGATTGGAGAAAGGTCTTTTCTTTTTCTTTGAGTCTCTATGACAATAGTATAGGATGGATATTCTTGTTATTTCCATTGTGCATGTGGAAAACTAAATCTAAGAAAAATGAAGTAACTGGTCCACGAGCATATAAAAGTAAATGGTGACAGATTCTTTAACCCAAATATGCACCTGGCACCAAAGCCTGGCTTGGTGCTACAAAACTGTTTCCATAGACAATAAATATTAAGACTGGTTTCATGAAAAAAAATCCTCATATATTTTTCCATTGCCATATATATTGGTCAATTCTTCATTGTTGTAACCAAGTGTCTGAGACTGGAAATGTATAAAGAAAAGGAGTTTATTTAGCTCTCAGTTTTGGAGGTTGAAAGTCTGATTGAGACTCTGCCAAGATGTATCTCACAACAAATGGCATCATGGTGGGGATGCATGTAAGAGAGAGGGAGCATGTGGAAGACAGGAAGCCAGAAAATCGTAAGACCACATAAGACATGCTGTACTTGGCCCCACTTCTTAAAAGTCTTGCCACATTGAGGACCAGGATTTCAACACATGAGCCCTCAGAGGCAAGCCGCAGCATCCAGTAAATTAATAGTGTGCTGGATGGTATGAATGAGCTCATAAGAGCAAATTGCACATATCCTTTCCTAACTCTGTGATAAGTGATGTTTTGACAGCTTGGGATTGGCCACAGTGGTAGTATTTGTACCATGAAAATAGTCGAATACTGTACAATGGTTTTGTTTTCTGTAAAATTAGTCATTAAATATATACCAACACATCTCTGTTCCGAGCTGTGTTTTTAAAAATTTTTAAAAGTCCTAATACAATGTATTCTTTTCCCATCCATATGGGAAAATGGATAGGAAAAATGATTTCTTATACATTAAATCATTTTTGTTGTTTTTGACTTAATACTTAAATTCTGGCAGAACTGTTAAATTGTATGAATACACTTGGTATCTTTATATTTGAGCCAAATTTTTATGGGGAGGAATTAAAGTCAAAGCATCTGTCGGGAGCCTCATTTTTTCTTTTAACAGCTGTTTATTATATCACTTTTTATGATTTACTGATGTCATTCTTGTTCATTATGGATTTTTTTCTCTTTTTAGAATTGATTTTGATAAAATTGGATATTTTGGGGTTACCACAGTCACTTTCTTTTAAGTGTACATGTGCAAATCTATTCATTCTTAGTGACTGGAATTGTATTAACTTTAGTACTTTTCTATCATTCATATATATATATATATATATATATATATATATATATATATATATATACACACACACACACACACACACACACACATATATAGTTTGTATTATATATAGTTTGTATTTAAGCTTAGTATGATCATTTTGTTTAATGATTTCTTTATAATCAGAGAAGAATCTGAGGTTCAGATTGTCAGTGTCACCAAGTAGTCACAGACTTAATTCTCACACATGGTACAGCACACAGATCTCAGGAGACATGTAGTAGCCTTGGGGTGATAATGATGTGAAATGTCTGTTGAATGCCATGTCCATTTGCCCACTGTTTGCCTTTTACTGTGAGAAGCACTCTCTTATTAAAAATATCCTTGATATATGAAAGTATGGTATAGTTTAGTCTGTAGTGCTACCATGGTGGGGCTATTAGACACCAGTGATAGACCACATCAATACTGCATCTCATTGCTATCTGCCAGGAATGGTTAGGTGGCTTGAGCTGTGTACCCTTACTGTCTTTTCTAAGTTCTTTTCCTATTTGGCACTTAGTGTACTTTTTTGACTCTCTCTTTGCTTGCCAACTAAATTGCAGTGTTTCTGTCGGCTGCATATTCTAGTTACCACGTGGATCACCTAAATAGGTATTTACTGATGGATGGATATTTTTTTCTCTTTCAATAATATCTAAAGAGCTTCAGATGAAATGTCAAAATTTGTTCCTTGGTGATGTCAATTTCATTTGAAAAAAAATCATTCTATTTCATCTGCTTGAAGTTAAGAGCATCTTAAGACAATTTTGAACTTCCATTTAATGGATTTTGACATGGCAATTCCTCCTGGAATGGTTCTCTTGTAGCATCCTAAATTATTTCCATGTATCTTCTCTGAGGATTAAATCCCCAGGTATTCTGAACTAGGTCCATCTGTTTTCTTAAATGATTTAATTAATTCTGTCATTCATTGTTGCTTTAGGAGTGAGTCTCAATACTAATTGGTATAACTAAAAGGAAAGAAGATGATCTGTGTGAAGAACTCCAAAACTGACTTGGATGTACACAAAAGTTAGAGTGCATACTGCAATAGCTACATGAGTAGTGACTACCACACAATGTGATAACCCTACCTGATCGATTGCTTTGGCTAAATGACAGTTTGGAAAAAACCACATTCATCATAAATTGCCTCCATGCATTTTTTCCAAAAAGTAGAAAGAATGATTATTTCTTTTGTTGACATTAGGTACCCTTAAGTGTTTATTTCAGAAAGAGAAAAATAGCTTGCTTGTTGAGTTCAGAGTTGCCTGATCTCACAGCAGCCCTGACAGTACTATTTTTATGATCTTCCAAAGCCCTAATGTCTTTAGAACAATAGTAAGAAATATAGTCTGTGTATAATCAACAAATCAAAAAAAATATAGGTTCTTTTTTTTCTCCCCCTTTACAGGGGAGAAGAAAGGCTTTTGGTAGGGTCTAAGATTTACTAAAGTGGAGGTTAGGGATGAAGTGGCAAAGAAGAGAGATACTTTCAGTTAGAAGATCTCAAGAAAGAATAAGAACCAGAAGATCTCAAGAAAGAATAAGAACCAATGTAGAGGGTGGGATAGGGCCTGGAGAGTATCTGGTCAACTATAGGAGGCATCTGTGGCCTCAGAAGAGGCTAGAAAGATCAAAAGAGGACAAACTGAATGAAATTGGGTCATCCCTCCTTGAATGATAAAGCATTAATATGTTACCTCAGGTTAAATGAGGTGCTAAAACAAAGTTAATTAACATAAATGTCATAATTTATACAAATGCCTCTGACTCTGGGATTTCAAAATACGTTAACAGGTAAAACATGGCTACCAACCAAGGAGGACCCTAGTTACAGTGCTGGATCAGGTCCCTTTTTGCAGACAGGTGTTAATCTTGTAGTTTGGGGATCCTGGAGTTGTCAGCTGGTTTCAAGTGAGGGGCCTGATTAAGGGGGATTGGGGACATTTAATAGGCAATGGTCAAGGTCTATTTACTAAATTGTATGGATATATTTCAACATATTATTAAAGCAGTATGATTACATTAGTGAAAACACAGTCTGAGATGAAACTAGATTCTCTTCTTTCTGCTGGCAGGTGGGATCTGAATAAGCTGCAGGCCTCTGCAGCTTAGAGAGCCTGTTGTGGTCTTAGCAGTTAAACAAGGCAAGGGATGTCTGCTTCTGTCACCTCTGAGGGTCCCAGCTGCAAAGTCCAATTCTTCTCCAGTACCATTGAGTGGTGTGTTGCAGCTGTAAATGGCAGGCTATGTCCTCCAGTGTTGCAGCTGACCCAAGGAACTCCCGACCAACTTCCTTCCAGGTTCGTGTCTCATGAATTTAAAGAAAGAAATCCACAGACAAAGAAGAGTGGGTAGAAAAGAGTAGGATTTATTTATGTGGAAGAATAGAGAGCTCTAAAAAGTTGAGAGGGAATCTATAGAGGTAGCTGAGTGTGTTAGTCTAGGGGTTTATATACCATTTGGGTGAATGTTATTGGTCCACATTTATGCAAATCAGGTTTTGGAAAAGTACCAATGCTGAAATCTCAGTCTGCTCCTTTTCCATTTTCTTGCTGCTCCTTGGGAAGCAGGAGGTTGAAGTCCTGGGATCATGGATGCTCGCTCTCTTTGAAGCTGCAGTGTTATGTGGAGCAGACATTTGCATGGGGCTGGGCCCAGCCCTGGGGCCACAGGTCCAAGTGCCCTGGCTTGCCTTGGTCCCAGCTCTGAGGGCCTCAGGTTACTACCTAGGCTTGCCTCCTGTGCTCCAGTCTGCCTGTGCCACTGCTCTGTGACTTCACCACTACTTCCCTTGGTGGGGAATTATGGGGCTGACTGTGCAGTTTCATGGCTAGGGAGCCACGTCGCTAGTGTACTTGCTGAATATTCCATCTGACTCCAGAATTCTATCTATAGGCTTTTTCCCCCGAGGAAATCAGTGCAAATATGGAAACATCCATACACTCCGTCAATGTGATGACTCAGATCATGGGACAAATAGGAATTACATACACATTCCATAGGGGACTGTTTTAAGTGTTTGTCTTCAATCAATAGTATATCGTGCAGCAATTAAACTATTATAAAGGCTTTGTGGTAACATGTTCTTGTAATACATTGCTGAGTTATAATGCTGTACATGAGTATATATTTATTTGAATGCATTTATGAAAAGAAAAGAACAGAAAAGTAGAAACCACTGTGTCAGGGTTTAGTACCTCTGTTTTCCAATGTTTTTAGTGTATTATGTTAATTGAATACAAAATATGAATATAGAAAGAGACAAAAACAAACCTAAGCAAACATAAACTCACTTTGTTTTCAAACAGACATGCTCTCCAATTTATTCACTAAAGTTATGTCATTTTTGCTGCCCTGGCCTTTCACCTTGAAAAAAATCACTTCATTTTTGAAGTCAGGGCTTCTCAGAGAAACAGGGTCATTAAAGGTGAGTACTAGATTTCATATGGTAGGTCTTGTGCAGACCAAGAATTCTAAATGAGGAAATAATGTACCTACGGTTATAGTGAAAGAATAATACAAAATTGAATGACATAATTAAATCTTAAAGCCCAAGGATTGTTCTGTTTATTATTATTATTATTATTTTTACATCTACAAAGTTCCTTTGCAGCAACATTTGGACTAGTGTTTGGTCAAATAACTGGGTGCTAGAGACTAGACAAGTTGACATATAAAACTAGCCATCAAAAGGACTAGTCACTTTGATTTTTAGATTACACTTATATTTCTGGGATCAAATAATAAGAGGACAATCCTTGGGGCTTAAGATTTAATTATGTCATTCAATTTTGTATATTATCCTTTCACTGTAACCATAGATACATTATTTTCTCATTTAGAATTCTTGGTCTGCATAAGACCTACCATATGAAATCTAGTACTTACCTTTAATGATTTTTTTCCTTGCCTTAATTATTCATCATTGAATAACCTGTACATTGAAATTGAATGCCAGATTTCCCGGATTATCAGTTGTACCCCTGGTTAGCTTTCTCTTTTTAATTTCATTTTCTTGTTTCATAATTTGGGGATTTTCCTTAATTTATTCTTCCCAGATGTGCTTACAGAATATCACATCAAGGATTATGGACTTTAGAGGAAACATAATATGGCTTTCTCCATCTTATCAGTCAATATAAATTTTTTATTTGACAGATTCCTAGTGGGTGGTCATCCAAGGCATGTAAGAATCCTTTTAGTGATAGAGGGCATCATGACCTCGCTAAACAAATTGCATTTGGGACATATTTGTTATAACTATCTTCTATTAATGGAAGAGTAATTTGTCTTGTATTTTTAACTGCTGAGACATCCTCTCCTTTCTGTAATGATAAAAAATAGGTTTGATAATGACTCTCAACTCAGTACCTTAAGGGTACTATTGCCTTCCTCCTTAATCTTCATGATAAATGCTTGAAATTCCTCCAGCTCTTCCTCACATGACAGTTTTCATACTGGTACGCTTATGTGGAGACTATCAGTTTGTCAGTCATCTCTTAGTAAATGAGGAACCCAGAAGGAAGAATTGTCTAGAAGGAAAATTGCCAGAAGACTGCTTTTCATTTTCTAAATACCATGTTTTTGTTACATAGCCTGGGTATGACAGCTATTTCTTGACAGCTGTCAATCTGAGGTTCTATTGAGCTTAGACCTGATTAAAACTTCACAGTCTTTTCTATACACAGTTGTGTTAATTCAAATGTTCTCCTACTTATGTGCTGTTTTGTTTTAAAATTAAAAATGCAAAATTCTAAATTGGAACTTATAAAATTTTATAATTTGGTAAATTTTGATCCACTGGTCCAGATATCCACATTCAATTGGCATACTGGTTTATTTATTTTACCAACACTAAGAGCCTCTAGGATTCATTGTTTCTTCTTCTCCTCTTTTCCCCTTCCAATTCACTAGCAAGTCCCTGTCACAGCATCTTAAGAACCATCCCAAATCTTTCCTGGCTCTCAACCTCCACTCCTACTGCCAGTGGAAACCATCTTCACTTCCTGTCTGGATGCCTGTGAGCATCTTCTAGTTTCTGTTTCTACCCCCAGGCCACAGAAGCCTTTCTTTGCACAACACCTGGGGTGATCATTTTAACATGTCTTCCATATCACATAATTTTCCTGCTTAAAATTTCTAATGACTCTGCCTGCCACTTGGGATTTAATTTGGACTTCTTACCAGGTCCCCTGTGGTCTGCCAGAACTGAGCCTGTCTTCCCCCATAACCTCAGTTGCTGTTCTTCCCTAACATGGGTTCGCCTTCATCCATGCCCCTTGCTTTCCTCTCCTAAAGCACAACAGACTTACCTGCCTCTAGGCATGTGCTCAAGTGTCTTTCTGTCTGAAGTGCTTTGCCCTTAGCTTCTTCAACCATAGTCTCTTCCTTGTTATTCAGGTCTTAGCCAAGATGAAATTGGTATTTCTTTCCTTTGTTAAAAATTTGTGGGTGTTTTATATGTAGAAACTTTCACCTTCTGCCAATGTTGTGAAATATCCATATTTTTATTTTAGCAGAAACAAGCAAAGAATCGTGTATGGGGAAAATGCTCTTCAATGGTTTGATATGTATATATTTTTTCTGACAAATTACAACTGTGGCTTCTCATTTTAGGAACAGTTGGAGAGTAGGAAGCATAATTTGTTCTCCAAGCACAATGGTTCTATTTGACCACAAGCATTCATTTACTGCTGGACATTATTTAAGATGTTTGAAAGGGGCCAAACTGTGTATATAATAGAAGGAGAAACAAAGGAGGAATGAAGTGTGTGCAGCTGCTTGAAGTTTTACATTGATGAGCTTCCTGCAGAGAGAGCTTGAGACATGTACTCTCCAGTCCGAGAAGCTGCCAGAATGGTGCATATAGTAGAAATTGGACCAAAGATAATGGATACATTTTCAAATTTGTGATTCTCTTTCTCTTCAGGAAGCAGTTATGCCTGATCCTGAATCCAGTGATTTTTGATAATAGTTTAGTTTGACTTATATAAGGTTCTGAGCAAGTCCCTTCTTTAATCAACATTGAAGTTGTTACTCAGTACTTTTATTACTAGTCATAGAATTATTTTATTTCAAATGAAGATTTTATTTTACTATGTATTTTATCACATTTTAACTTTTTGAAGTGTATAACAGACATTTAAAATTGCACATAAAAGGGAGTTACATTAAATTCTGAGTAAATGCATATAGTATATAGGATGTTTTGTGAACTTAACATACTCACAAAACTTTGTGGTAGTCTATTTTGCAATAGTCCACTTACTTTTTCATTATGACTGTCTCCTTTTCTCTTTCTCCTGAATTAATCCTATCATTGATCTCTAAATTTGTGTGCTGTTGAAGTTTTGGAAGACAATGCAATCATTTAGTATTGAGGTAGAGTTGTGGTTTGATGACAGCAGATTGTCATATAGATATCTACATTGAGAGTATGTACTACAGGAGTGACTTCTCAAGATGGCAGAATAGCAAGCTCCAGACTCATATTCACCCAACGGAGACATTGCCTAAGCAATAACACGTAGATTTTTTTGTGAAAAATCTAGTAACCAATTAAGAGACTCTTATTTTTATTTTTAAAATCCAAGGTGAGAATAAAATTAGCCAAATTAGTGCTGGAAGGAAAATCTGTGGTACTCACTTGCCATAGAACCCTTTCCCTGGCTCATTGTGGCACAGTTGGGAGAAAGCTCTCAGTTCCCAGTTTGGGAAGGACAGAGAATAAATTGACAGACAATCTGCTGTCATCAAACCACAACTCTACCTCAAATGATAGTCCACTACTAAATGATTGCATTGTCTTCCAAAACCTCAACAGTACACAAATTTAGAGATCAAATACAGGAGAATAAATTGAGAGAAGACTGGACTCTATATCCAATGTTGAATTTTTCAGAGGCTGCCTGAGGGAATGGGTTCCGTCCTGCCTAGATCTAAGGGCTGGTGGGGAGAGCATCAGGTTAGGATCACGGAGAACGAAGATGATAGTGTAGAGCATGCCTTTGTCATCTATTCCCCCCCACTCTTCCCCTGCCAAATCACTGCGGTTCAAATGGGAGAAATTCTGCAACTCTTAGCGTCTCCTTGGGGAGTGAATGAGCTGGAGCATGCGTGCAACATTCTGGCTTTTCAAAAGCTCCTAAGGGATTGGTTTCTGTTTTATCTGTCTAGAAGACTGAAGGGAATCCTACATACTCTAAAGCCTAGATACCTTGGTAACAAAACAGGGGTTTGAGGGTGCATTCCTGTAATCCCAGAGACTCAGGAGGCTGAGGCAGGAGGATTGCACATTCAAAGCCAGCCTCAGCAAAAGCAAGTGTCTCCAAATAAAATACAAGATATGGCTGGGGGTGTGACTCAGTGGTCAAGTGTCCCCGAATTCAACCCCTGGAGCCCCAAGGGGGGGTGGGGAAGAGGGTTAGGACACTAGTAACAGCTTTAGAAAATGCTGCAGTACTGCAGAGAGACACCAGAGGGAGAAAGAAAGAATTGGTGAATTTGAAGAATGGTTATCTGAAATTACCCAGTCAGTGGAATAACAAGAAAAATGAAAATGAGTCCTTAAAGAAAGCTCAAAGAACTTACGGGATACCACCAAGTATGTCAACATAGTGTTGACTTAAAATGTTTTGACGTGTGATTTTTACTCTAAAATGATACAAAAATAATATACTTCCAAGTTTGAATTTTGATCTTTTCCCAGGTTAGCCATATGCAGTAAGACAATCTTGTGATGCTGGAGAATGGCAGCAAGCTGTAGCTCCAAGTAGCCCTGAAATTGAGGGTAAACAACTGATACTCTACAGTACATGGTGTTGCTAAGCTAAGATGTTAAGTAGCTTATGTGTATCGAATGCATTTTTGAGTTATGAAACTTTCTACCTAAAATGGATTAATCGGGATGTAATCCTGTTATAAATTAAAGAGCATCTGTGTATGCCTTATGGGAATCTAAGAAATGAGAGAGAAGTTCAAAATAATATACTTGAAGAAATAATGGCTGGAATTTTCTGAATCTGAGGAAGGAAATGGATAACCAAATTTAAGAAACACAATTGACTTCCACTAGTGTGAACACAAAGTACACACTAAGACACATTATAGCCAAACTGTCAAAAATGAAGGATACAAGTTTTACAATAGCAAGAGGAAACTGACTTGTTAGGCACAAGGGAGACCCCATAGAACTACCAGGAGATCTCTTCAAAGAAACCTAGCAGTATAGAAGTGAGTAGGGTAAGTGCTAGAACAAAACAAAACATCTGGCAAAAAAATATGTCCAGCAAAACTATCCTTCAGGATTTAAGAAATAAAAGTGTTCCCAGATAGATAAAAGCTGAAGGTGTTCATTTCCAATAGACCTGCCTTACTAGAAATACTAAAGAGAATCATTCAAGTTAAAATGAAAGGATTCTTGACATTAACATGAAAGTAAATCTAACTGAAAAAAGAGAATATATGGACAAAACAGAATATTGTAACATGGCTACAGTTACAGAAATCACTTTTAATTCCTATATATGTTAAAAGACAAAGGTATAAAAATAATAAAACTATGAAATATGCTAATAGAGATACAATTTAGAAGAATATAACCCATGATGCCAATAATTTAGAATGTGGGGGAAGAGTTAGTTTTTGTATGCAGGTGAAGTTATCTGCTTAAATGCTTATTATAACTACAAACTATTTTATATAAGCCCCATGTTAGCACAAAGAAAGTATCTATAGAGAATATGTGAAAGAAAATGAGAATGTAATTAAAGCATGATGCCAGTACAACAATAAAAGCACAGAGCAGGAGAGGAAAAGAGGGACCGACATAAGACAATTAACAAAATACATTGATTTTAATTCCTTTGGATATATCCACAGTATTGGGATTACTGGATCATATGGTAGTTCTATTTAGGTTTATCATGTGCCTGTCATAGGTTTCCCACCATGGCTAAATAATTTACATTCCAGCTAGCAGTATTCGAAAGTTCCCTTTACGCCACGTCCTTGCCAATGCTTGGTATCATTTGTCTTTTTGATAAAACCATTCTAATTGGTTTGAGGTGATTTGTCATGTGGTTTTAATTTGTATCTGCCTGACGACTACTGATGTTGAGCATCTTTTCTTATTGGCCATTTACGTGTTGTCTTTTGAGAAATATTTATTCAGCACCTTGGCCCATTTTTTAAAAAATTGAGTTATTTATTTCCTTGCTAGTTAGTCCTTTATATTCCTCTCACAGTGTCTATAGCAGTTTCTCTATTTCCAGTTTTCATGGCAGTGAAAACCAGAAAACAAAGGAAATAAGAATATTACGGGCTTAAAGATCTGATAGCTTAGGTATGGCCTCATTTATTGAAGTTCTTAGTTCAGAGTAACCTGTGCTTAATGGCTCATGATATTAGTATTCTTAATATCAGTGATTAATTTTTTTTAAAGACTATCTTTAGAGCACTTTTAGGTAAATAGAAAAATTGAAAGAAAAGTACAAAGAGCCATCTACATCCTGCCCTCACACATACACTGCCTCTCCCATTGTCCATGACCACACCAGGTGGGTACATTTAACAAACATATGCTGATGCATCATTATTGCCAAACTCCACCATTTATGGTAGGGTTCATTCCTGCTTTTGAACTATGGCTTTGGGCAAATGTATGATGTCATATCACACCGTTGTGATATCAAACAGTATTGCCACAGGACTAAAAATTCTGTTAGGTTTATGCATTTTTCTCTGCCCCCTAGCTATTGGAAACCACTGATTTTGAAACAAATATTTGCTATGTTAAAATACATAGAATTTAAGTTATAATATTATACATGAATGTATGATATAGTGTTGTATACAATACATATGTACAATATTATGTATTACCATATGCAATATAGAAGATTTTGGCAGTAAAGAGGGGTAAGTTAAAAGAACATGTACAGCTGAGTCTGAAATTGGATGGAGATGGAGAAAAGGTGATGGGAAAAGCGGGAGAAAAAGCTTCACTAGAGCTAGTCTAGACTTTCTGCATTCCTGTTAACTGTGTTCACTAATTCTTGTCCCAGTAGTGGCAGTGTAGCAGAACAGCTGTTCACCTTGAGCCCTGAGAGATGTGATTCTTATCCCATGCAGCTAAGGTATGTGGGAGCAGTCCCAAACCCAGTCTCATCACTTGTAAAATAAGGAAGTTAATTACCTACCTAGATTGATTTCCTGAACTCTTCATCACAGTCTCAATTTCAAATATGTAGTTCCCTTCTGACTGTAACCTGATTTTGGCTTTGCAAATATGGCTGTCAAACTTCTGAAGTCTGTTCCAGACAGACTTTGATCTTTAATCACTCTTATAAACCCTGCAAAACCTTTCCCTCTTGCTGTGGTCCTTTTGATGCAAATTTGGCTAAAATAGGAGCAGAACTGTAAAGAGCTGATTTTAAGGGCAACTTCCTTAGTCCTCAGGCTGGATGTCTCCTCGTGAGAGCACATCCCACCTACTAGGGCAGCTCATTGGTTTTCTTGCAGAGAATACCAAATGGGCCCATTCAAGAGAGGATTCTCTTATTCCGGATCTCTTTCCCATTGTTTTTCTTGAGATGTGATTTGTTAATATCCATTATTGATCCCCCTACAGATCATCAAACACATTTCTTTTAGAGCATGTCTTGCTGCCATAGACAAAGAAAATAGACCACTCAAGGTATGATTTTTTTTTGCAGAAATTCAGAACTCCTGATCCTCATGTACTATAAAATCACCAATAAAAAACAACACTAGATATTTAATCAGCACATATGCAAGATAGGCATTGTCGGTGCAAGATTCTTTCCATATATTCATTCCCTTATTTGGGTTGCCGAATTACATGGTCACTAATTTTGTTTTTCACTGGAAGTTTTGCCCAACCTTCAAATGTCCAATCCTGTGGCAATAGGAGGTTTCTGTCACTATTTCCCAAAGGGTCCTCAATACATGAAGGTCTAGGGATAAATGTGCTTCTGTCAGACCATTAAATAAAGCTAAAAATACAAAAAAGTTCTCATAGATTAGGACTATAGGGCATCAGAGGTATAATGACTTCCTACTTGCTCTCTCTGTGTCCTGTTCTTCAATTCTTTGCTGAATGGAGACAATGAACCCTGCACCCCTAGTTGGTAACAATAGTCTTTTGAGAGGAATATATTTGTTCATTGAATGTAGTTCAACAACTTCTATTTCCCTTGCTATGTAAGAATAAAGTACAAATGACAACGATAATATTTTACATTTATCATGCTGTTTTTACAGACATCATTTTTTTCATGTCTATACTCTCATTAAGTATGGTCTTTGTCCACCCCCTAAACAAACAAACAAAAACTTATAATCTGGAGGAGAGAAATTAATAGACATGTAGTTATTAGAGAATTATTAATGGTATTCTGTGTAAATTTAAATATCATAGTGAAAGTTCTTGATTTCATTAAAAAAATCAGCCTACTCCTACCTCTGATTGGTTTCATAGAAGATGATAGTTGAGCTTCTCTATCTATACTCAGGCTGTTAATTTAACTCACAGATCTTTGATTTATAAGAATGGCAGAGGTTGTTCATGGACTCTTCAGATACAGACATGCCCGTACCTAATCACCTTTGATTGATTGATTCTCTTAAAAATCCAGAGATGTGCAATTATGAGATAAAATCATTACCAGGAGGAATGCTGAGAATAACAAAGTCTGCTCTCATTCTTTGGAACAAACAGATGAATAGTACCACTTGTATTATGTTATTCTGTTTCTCTTCACCTCCTCCATGATGTTGGATTCTCCCCAAAGAACTACTTAAAGATTTTGTAATTTGTTATGTTTTCCATTGGTTTTTTTTAACTGAAAAGCCTCATTAACTCAAGTTATACCATTTATTGCCTATGGAAAATGTGGGTAGCAGGAGGACAATTCAGACTCAGTTCAATTTTGTATTAGGAAAAATGGGAATTCATTTATGATCTCTTTTTGCTTGATTTTCATTCTGTTACTAAGCTCCACTCTGAGCTTGTTTATTACAGAGCTATCATGAAATTCACTACACCTTAAGGGTTAGAAGGATCAAGGAATCCTAAAAAGGGATCAGAGAAGCGATTCTGAGAACAGATTTGTGTTATAATGTATACTTTGATTCACTAAGCATCCTAAGAAACTAGCATCTTAAATGAAAAGTGTATGATATGGAGTCTTATTAAAGTTTATTATCCTGTAAGTCGGTGAGTCAATACTACACAACATGATAAACTTTAGCTTCCTAAGTCCTAATCTTCACAGATTCTGAGTCAGAAGTCTGGGATGGAGCCAGGTCACCTGCATATTTAATAAGCACTTCAGATTATTCCTACATAATTGATCTACCTTCCTTACAAAATGCTGACCTAGAGTCATTTAAATTTTGAGGGTTGAATGTGTTCATTATCATTGACATAAAAACAAATTATGATTTATTGGGGCTAACGGAGCCCATAGTTTTGTGATATATTTAAGATTAGGTCTAGTTCAGATGCTTTTTATTTTCCACGTTTATTGATGTATAATTGACAAAAAATAAAAATTGCATATATTTAAGGTATACAATGTGCTATTTTAGTAGACATGTAGAGTGCAAATTTTTACCACAAGCCAATCAATATTTCCCTTGCCTCTTGTTTTTGTATGTGTGATGGGAACACTTAAGATCTACTCAGTTAATAAATTTCAAGTATACAGTGATATTATCCAGAGCAGTGCATTAACTCCCTAAACATACTCATTCCACATAATTGAAACTGATGTTGGTCAAAGGGTATAAAATTTCAGTTATGTAGAAATACTGTTTTGTAAAATGTGGGCTATATTACATATTTTTCAGAGGCTTTTCCCTTTAGGAAGACTGACTGCTTTTACATTATTTTATTTACTCATAACTATTTTATTTCTTTTTTAAGCACTCCTGCTTCTGAAGTAAAAGTTTGATGCTGCGCAAGTGAAATTTGCCTGTACTCCATCCACATACTGTGTTAGTCAGCTGCTGTTACTGAAAAAAATACTTGATATAATCAACTTGGAAGGAGGAAAGATTTATTTTGGATTGAAACTGTGGAGGTTTCAGTCCGTAATCAATTGGCCATAATCATTGCTTTAGGGCCTGTGATGAAGTAGAGCATCATGGTGGGAACAACTGGCAGAGGAAGCAGTCCACCTCTTGATAGCCAGGAAGTGAAAAGGTAGAAGGGGAGGGACTGAGTCCATCCATCCTCTTGAAGGTGATCCTCCACTGACATAAATTCCTCTCATTAGGCCCAATTCTTAGATTCCTTCACTTCCCAATAGGGGACTGGGTTGGGCAAAGCCTTTAACCCATGGAGCCCTTGAGGAATATTTAAAATTGAAGCTATATCATATATTGTGTTTTTTTCCTTTGTTGTGAGTTTATTTTATCAGTTGAATTATTTATAAATACTGTATTAGTTACATTTCAGTTTAAAAAACATATCTCTTTTTGAAGAACCAATATTGATACATTATTACCTAATGTTAATAGTTTGCATGGGGGTTCACTTGTATTATACATCCTCAGGGATTTGCTGAATATATAATTCCTTATAACTACCATTATACTATCACACATAATAGTTTCAGTGCTCTGTGCTCCATCTAGTCTTCCCTTTGATTCCCACCTCCTGGAAATGACAAATATTTTTAATATGTCCCTAGTTTTTTTCCCAGAATGTTATATAGTTGGAAGCATATAGTATGTAGTAGTCCTTTAACATTTTAAAATTTTATTTAGTAATATGAATTTAAGTTCCCCCCCCCCATGACTTAAGAGCACAATTATTTTAGCATTGAATAGTATTCAGTTGTCTGGATGTAACTATTCGTTCTCCTATTGGAGAACATCTTAGTGGCTTTCAAGCTTTAGCAATTATGATTAAAATCACTATAAACATTTGCCTGCAAATTTTTGTGTAGATGTACATTTTCAACCCCTTTGGGCAAATACCAAGGAATATAATTCCTGGATCATATGATCAGTAAAATCTCTTAAAGCAAATATGCTTGCTTTTTTTTTTTTTTTTTTGGCTGAAGCTACATGTTTATTCTGAGCTGGTTTATGGGTTCTGTTTTGTTATTTTGGCCCAGGGACTCGATCTTATGAGTAACTCTCAGCTTGACATGGGCTTCCATGATGAGAAAAGGAGAGGATATAGGGAAAGAACTCTAGAGAGTTTTATACCAGCAATTCAATACTTCAGCAGGGGAATGACCCACAACACTTACACTGACTGGCATCATGACCCACCCCTAAAAGGGAGCCAGGAAATTCAATTTCCCAGTTTCCCAGAAGAAATGGACAACTGGCTATCCATGTGCAGCACTATATACTACTACATTTTGTCCATATGTTTATCAAATGTTTGGTTTGCTTTCTCATACACACACACACACACACACACACACACACACACACACACACCTTCCTAGCTCCATTTAGTTATGGAATTAAGTTAAACCCTCCAGAGATCCTGGATGTTTTTCATAGCCTCCAGCCAGAGCTGGGGTGATGGTTGTGGCCTGTACTTCTGAATTAGATGTAGAGACTGTTACTAATTAGACTCTGGGTGGAGCTCCCACTCTGTTGATCTTCATAGCCCTGGGCTTCACCCAAGGGGGGGTGGGGGGGATTCCTTGTTTACCAATATTTTTTTTGATCACATATGAAGAAAATATTGAACAGCATACTCTGTACTGATGAGGCTTCTCAGCTCACTTGTGGCCTGTAGATTCATAATCTCTGGTTTTCTTTGGCAATCCAGTTATTTCAGTAACTTAGCCAACTTTTCATTTATTTCAATCCAATCACTGGGTGCCAGTGGCCATATCCACAATTCTTTTCTAGATAGTCTTGTTAGATTTGCAATATATCTGTTACCTTAACTCTATTTCTCTCTCATTTAGCTTAATTGTAGACATTCTGGTCCTATCGGGCTTCTGTGGCAGAACCATTCATTTTGTTGATTTGTTGAGTCGCCATATTTTCCTAAATGATACAAATATCTGGGTGCTTCCTAAATCTATTCAAAGATTTTTATCCATGGATGAGATAGATAATCTCTTTATTTAATTTTTGATGCAATATAGTTTTATTTGGCATTTGCTACTGTAGCTTCACGCTTGACTTTTCATGCATCCGAAGAGCTACCTCTTCCAAACATAGAAGTTCCTGCATTTGGGAGTTCTTTATTCTCTTAAATTTTTGTTTGCATTGGCTTTATTTCTAATTTCATCTCTTTTCTTCAATACTTAATGTAAAGGATATATTTCATCATCCCAAAAAAGACATATTGAAGTCTTAACCACCTACTACTTCAGAATATGATCTTATTTGGAAATGGATCTTTACAGAAGTAATTGAATTAAAATGAAGTCATTATGATAGGACTTAATGGCCTATGTCCTTTTAAAAAGGGTAAATTTGAACAAGGATAGGCATGCACACAGAGATAGGGAAAATAGCAATGTGAAGATGAAGGCAGAGGTAGAGGTGGTTTAACCAAGAAATGCCAAAGATTGCCAACAACCACCAGGAGGCAGTAGAGAGGCATAGAATAGATTCTCCCTCACTGCCCCCTCAGAAGGAACCCAAAGCTGCAGACCTCTTTATCTCGGGTTTCTAACCTTTAGGAACAGAGGCAATACATTTCTGTTGTATGAATCCCTCAGTGTGGTAATTTGTTATGGGAAATAAATCCACTTTGTCAAAAGAAACCAATGGCATATACAACTACTTTTCTGATTCCTATCCATTTCTACCAGATAGCAAATTCACTCCATGTTATTGGCTTTTCAAATTGTGATAGGTAAATAATTTTAATCAAATATATTACCACTGGATAATATGAGTGGCCATCTTTCGGTACCAATTTCTGCCTCATGCAGGATAGGCTAGGTTATACTGCTGTTACAAACAACCCTAAAACCTCATTACTCAAACAGTAATGGACTATTTCTCACTTACACTTCATATCCACTGCAGGCTGGCTGGGGGACTCCACTCTCTACTATCCTTGCTTGGTGACATTGACTGTGAGCAAAAGTTCATTTCAATGTGTGATTCCAGAGTCACCACAGAAATCAAAAGACTGAAAATTAAAACACTTCAATAACTTGTCCAGAACTAATTACATGTCGTTACAAAACTGCAAGAGGTGCACAAAGTTTAGTCTTTTGTATGTTCAGAGGGTGTCTTAGTTAGCTTGGGCTGATATAACAAATACCACGAACTGGATTGCCTAAACACTTATTTCTTGCATTTCTGGAGGCTGGGAAGTCCAAGATAAAGGTGCTAGTATGATTGAATTCTGGTGAGGACCTGCTTGCTGGCTGCAGGTGACTGCTTCCCTACTATGTCTTTACATGATGCAAAGAGAACAAGCTCATGTCTCTCTTGTAAGGCCCCCATGTTATTCATGAGGGCTTCATCATCATGACCTAATCACTTCCCAAAGGGTCTACTTCCAAATATCATCACTTTGTGAGTTACTATGAAATATGAATTTTAAGAGGCATGAACATTTATTCCACCAAAAAGAAGGCACAGATATCACTGTGACACTGATAATCACCAACACGTTCCCCCAAATGTCTAGAAACTACTACTGAATTAATTCCTTAATTCAAGACTTACCAAGTCACCAACTCTGTGATAGGTGCTGAGGAATAAAATGATAAGTAAAATTGAACTCCTCCTTGGTTCCCAGGGAATATAGCACAGTGATGAAGGAAACATTCATAAAATCATATAATTTTGAGTTGAAACCATCAAACTTGAATTTGAAATTGTCACCATGACAGTTGCTGCAATAAAGAGATACAAGGCACTGGAGTGCTTGTAATAAAAGGATTTGACCTAGTCAGGGAGGTTAAAAAAAAAAAAATTCCCCAAGCAAAGTGATGCTTGAACTAAGGGCTAAAGGATGAGTAATTGTAGAGGAATGTGGGGGAGTAGCCAGACTTTTCAGGAAGAAGGAACCTTAAATGCAAAGGTCCTGTGAGCAGGAGGGATTATCAGCTGCGCTGGGCATATAAAAGTGTTAGGAATAACATCATTAGATTGAGGTTGCAGGATATGTCATCCAGTTATCTCTCCAAGAACTTTCAGGCCATGAAAAGGAATTTTGTTTTCATTGCAACATAAGATGGAGTCAGTTGTAAGTTTTGAGCAGAAGCATAGCACACAGTGGCTCTCTGCAGTGATGGCTGATGCGTGTCTGACAATATGCCCAGCAGCAGGACCTCAAGGCTGGCCTTGAAGGACTTGGTGGCTCATCACCAGGTCCCCCACACTCGGTTACAGTGTGGCAGAGCTTGGACTAAAAACCCACCGGCTGAGTCCAACTTTAGTGCTTGTTTGTCAGCACTGGGAACCTACCGTCAAGTTCAGAGTCAGAAAATATGGAAGAACATAGGGGAGGAGAGATAAAGGAGATAAATACAGGCATCTCTTTTCCCCCCTAAAATTATCTTGGGTAAATGAGCCATTTTCCCCTCCTCCCTGTTTTTGGTGTCTACTCTTCGATTTAAAATAGAGTAAACTTTCATACAAGAACATATGGCTTTTTTTCCTCCAATCTGACTATTCATAACCTATTTAAAATTGATTTATAGTCTTACGGTCTTCAAATTAATGCCAGGCATAAGCTAGGAGAAGGTCATCTTTCTCCTGATTTCTGCAGTTTGCTAAAGTTTTATCCCTGCCTGATTTAAAGGGCCAGCTTCAATGTCACTGCTTTGCAGCCCTGGCTTTTATACATTACCACAGACCAGTTGCCCTGACCTAGATTCTTTCTTCTGCTTGGAATCCTCTCCTTTGGAACCCACCAAAGCTGTGAAGGCAAAGGTGTTTAGCCACTTGCTCAATATTACCTTACTAATGGGTCAGAGAGTTGCAATTGGGAGCCAGATTTACTGAGATGTCATCCAGGGATGTTTCTCTTATAAACCTCAAGATTATTGTTCCTTTGAGGCAGGAAACACTGCCTTTGAAGGCTTGCCCAGTCCCTGTGCTGAGTATCACAGCCTTAAAATGGTTTGATTTCCTGTGAAGAGATTCCATGTCTAGTTCGTTCTCATTATTTGAACCTTCGAGCCGCCTCTGAGTCTGCTCCTTCTTAATCTGGTTCTTAAATAGTGAGGAACTTTAGAGACCATCATCTTTATTCTTAGCTAAATCCCTTGGTTTGGAAAATCCTTATGCTGAATTTTAGTTCACTTTGAGGTTTGCTAATTCCCCAGAGGCTGTTCCGTAGTGATCTTGTGCCTTGCAATTGTCTTCTTTTTCTTATGTATTCCTTACTCTTTTTTAAAAATTTATTTTATATGACAGAAGAATGTATTACAATTCATATTATACATATAGAGCACAATTTTTAATATCCCTGGTTATACACAAAGTAGAGTCACACCATTTGTGTCTTCATCCATATACTTAGGGTAATTATGTCTATCTCATTCCACTGACTCTTTTTAAGTAATTAGGCATCTTGGATTATCGACTTTTTTCCTTGAGGTAAATGAGGTCCTACTTTGGACCTGGAGATATGTATGAAGGTTATTGACAAAAAAGATTCTGAAAATGCTTTGTTTACTTCTATCTTTACTGTTCAGAGAATATTGATGTAAGTAAATCGTTTTTTAATATTTTAGGTTCTGAGAGTGAGATCAAGATAATCTATTTCAGTTCCTGAAACTCCCCTTAAGTACAGGCTGAAGAGATTAATCACTAACCCATTAAGTCATGAATGATTAATTTTGTGACTATTTGAACAACATTGACATAGGTGCATTAAAATAGGTTGGAAATCATAATCTAGAGCTTAAGTGTTAATTGACATTAATAGTAACTATATAATTATATTATGCTATATACTATATAATTACATAACATACTATATTTAAGTTTTTATTTGTGTCCTACATCTAGACAATGGGGCAAAATATTATGTACAAGTTCTAGATCAAGATCACCATTTGTGAATCTTGTTTCCATCATCTGCTTGCTGAGATCTTAGGCAAGTTACTTAGCTTTTCTAAGCTTCAGTTTCTTCTGTAAAATGGACCCTTCCGAGGGTCTTATGGGATAATGCTTGCAAAGCATTTGACATGATTCCTATAAATCAGATGTACCATTTTTGAGCATGCACCACAGCAGGCATTATGCACATTATCTCTCATAATTATCAAGTAGCTTTGCCAAAACATCCATAATATACTAATTTATTAATTTACATAAAATACTAATTTCAGTATCTGAATTACTTGCCCATGGTCACAGGCTAGTGAGCAGGAGAACTGTGGTTTGCATTCCTGTCATTCTGATTCTGGAGAGTTTCCCCATTTCCTATGTGCCGTGGTGTCTCCAGAAAGTGGTAACTGGTTGGTGCTATGAACTGGGCTTCCTCAGGGCTACCAGGGTGTCTGAGGCATGGCTTGGCTTTTTTCTGCATTCCTGCAGCAGCTGTGCCGTTCCATAAGATCTCTCATATCAGCTCCTGTAGCACCACCCTCTTTTAAACTTCTCTGTATTCCTTGCACCCCACTCTATGTGCTTCTGTATCAAAAACAATTATTTTATTGGTAATCCATTAGATAAACTTCATTTCACATATAGGATGTACACTAGACATTTTTACATTTTTTTTTTTTTAAATTCTAGAACCATGTTATACTAGTCCCATTTTATTGGTGAGAAACTTACCATACCAAAGAGCTTGGAAGGTAGATAAGCCAGTATTCAAACCTAGGGGTTAATTTAGTAGTTGTCCCAGGAATGGAAATTCAGAAATTGTGAATCTGGGATTGGTGATCTGACATCCTTGAAGGCAATGAGGATGTTAGCATTAAGAATAGGATACATGTTGAAATGGTTACTTTGAATTTCCCCAGGTCATCTGATATAAATTGCCTGTAGAAATAGGGAGGGTGGGACTGGAGGCAGCTCCCTCAGTGTGGTTTGATACACAAGGAATACTGACCAATGGCCGGCTGCTTCCAGCTGAGCTTCAGAGATCAAGAGAAGGGAACTGTGAGAGTTTTACAATTCCTGGTCATTCTTTCTCCTACTTTTATATTGGATCTGTACAGTCACGGGCCACATATGACTCTTCTGTGAACAATGGACTGCACAGATGTTCCAGGTTATTTCACCAAGTGGTGTCATACCCATGTGTGCAACTGCACTCTCTAATGTTTGTAGAATGACAAAACCAACTAATGACACATTTCTCAGAATGTGCCCCTATAGTTCAGAAACATGTGACTCTATCTAAATCATAGCTTATAGGATATCAAGGGAAGGTTATGTCTGAACCAGAGGAGAAATGCATGTCACTCAGAAATGGGTACAGGGATTAAGAAGCCCATGGATCTCCCTTTGTGGGAGGATATATTGATGTTTTCAGTCAAAATGTAGAATTGCATTAAGTTAGGAGTATGTTTTGCTTTGTTGTTTGGATATTGAATTTTGAGAGGGAAGGTGTGAAGGGATGTTGGATATTTACATGAACAGACTGTGACTGGCACTGTAGATTTGGCTCACTCAATACTCATCCCAGTTTCCCTTGTATTTGCATTTCTCTACCACAAATCTCAGATTTCTGATTTTCTTGCAGTTTAGGATGCAGGCACATGGCTTAGGTGGTACCAAACTAATGAAATGTATAAGTCTTAAAGGCAGACATGAGTCATTTTTGAACCCTGAGCAAGTACAGTCGTACTATCTGAACATGTAGGGTGCTATGTCATGTAGGGTTCTGAGTCCATTGCCCAGAGTTGACACAAAGTAGTGTCATTGGGGCAACATCTACTTCCAGTTGAGATGGAAGAGTGGTGATAGGCTAAAATGAACAGTAAGCAAGTCTGGGTCTCCAGCACCCACAAGGATTATCAGTGACAAATTAGTAAATTTGCTTTTGCTTAAACTAACCAGGATGTGTATTGTTAGTTTTGACAAAACACTAGTCAATGCATTCATTTGGGTTCCAATATCCTAGTTTTTATGCTTTATTAACAGTTTCTTTTCAAGAAGATATATGGCCAAACACATTTGTTTCATCACACAGGTCTTGTTTGGAAGATTAAGTAAAATAGATTTCTAAAGTACATGGGAACATTTTGTGACAACTATTTTGTTGAATATTTTTTTTTTACCCTGGAGGCATTAAATTGATATGTGGAGTCAAAACAATTCCAAAGGCTTGTAGCTGCTGATTATTTGTGTGATTTAGTGTAAAGCTAATAAACAATGTCTCCATAACTCCTTAATGAAAAATTTGACTTGTTTCATCTTTCATTAGCTAAACTCTGCCATGTTATTTATTATAGTTTGAGGACATTGAATTTATGGATTACTTGGGGCTTTTAGAATTGTTGACTACTCGAGATTGTTCTATTGTTTTAATTTTCTTAATTTTGTAATATTCATAACCTGTCAATATCATTTTTTAAATAAGCTAGAGTTGTGTATTTGTGGGGAGCAAATGAACCCTTTCAGCTGATGAAACCAAAAACCATGGCATGAATTAGTATCGTAATTCATCCTCCACTCCAGGGCTTACAGAGAGCTCAACAAGGAAGAGGAAGGAAGTAGAGTCTGTGAATCACGAGCTCCCTTGTAAGGGAGTAGTCAGAAGGGTTTGATCAACTCATCTTGCTCTTGACTTCGGAGAATGCCTAATCTGGTAGATGGAGCCTCGTAGCCTGATCAGAGGGTAGTGTTAGAGGGCAAGGGCTTACCTTGGAGCTGAGGCAGCCAAAACAATTCTTTCACTCTCACTGGTTCTTGCAATACACCAGAGAGATTTCAAACATGTTGCTCAGAGTAGCGGGCATGAGTTTATTCGGAGGGATAGGAAAAAGGAAAAGGGGAGACTCTCAAGGGAGAGAGAGGCTCCTCTGAGAGTAGAGAAGGATGGGGTACCCCTATCTATGCTCCAGTTTTATTAGAGGTCTCAGGGAATTTTCAAGAGAATCCTGCCCAAGTTTACATCTTGACTTTTGACTGTCAACAGGATGACATCAGATTTTCAAGTCCCCTCTGTACATGGTAAAAGTTCAGGGCAACTCTAGGTCACTTTGTTTCATCAGTTTTAATTGGATTCTGTTCTTACAGATTTTATGGTCAGGGAGAATTATGCTTATCTCCCTGAGTTCTAGAACTTTCTGTGAAAGGGTCACAAAAATCCCTTCCCCGCTTCAGAGTAACCTGTGGTGTTCTTAGTGACATTTTTCCTGCAGATAACAAATTGCTCAGGAATGTAATACATCCTATGGACTTAAGCCAGGCAGGGTTGTAAGTTAATTTCCCCCTCCTTTTTTTTTTTTTTTTTTTTTTTTTTTTAAAAGAAAGCATGTGGGGGACAGCACAATGGGCCCAGATTATAGATAGGTCTAGTTATATGCCTATCTTCTGTGTATCAATAGGTCATCTTGAAATTCTGGTGGATGGTTATGGTCTAATCCATAGGAAGATTACAGTCAATCTCCAGGTTTGCTAAGTTTGGGATCCAGGTTTTAGAGGAAGAGAATTATCAAAAGTAAATTTGGGACATAAGGGCCGTAACTAGGTCATCTGAGGTTAAGGCAGGGAAATAATATCAGATAAAATATTCTGATGTGGAAGCTGAGGCAGATGCTCTCAGCCAGCATTGAGCCAATTTGGTATGTGCTCAAATGTCCCTGTGCATGTCTGTAAGAGGTCAATAATGGGGCTGAAGGAGATGAGTAGTGAGGTGACCTGAGATCTGGGCTTACCTTAGACACATGGGAACCTACACCTGTGTCAGTGAGACTGTCCCTAAACTCCTCCTAGTTAGGGTGAAGCTGTGGATTTGCTTCCTACCACAGGGAATATTAATTCAGGAAGCCATTACGGGAGTTGTGTGGCAGCTTAGTGAGGAAGCCTCTGTAGGTGGGGACTGACAGATGGGTAACAGAGGGAGCGGAAGGCACTGTGTATTTGGAAGTGGAAACTATAAAATTAATTTGCATGTCCTCTATGAATGAGACATTAACCGTCACTTTTGAGCCAATTATGTTGGCCATCACATTTTTAACATTGGCAGTTTCAGCCAATTTAATTAGCAAGTTTTTGTGAGTAATTTAACATTTCACTGGATTAAAGGGCTTTCTGAGGGGAAAAGAGGTGTCTTCTTTAAATAATATTCGCAGCTCTGCAAAAGCAAATCAGTTAATAAACAGACATGCAACAACAGAAATTGTTGTTCCATATTTTTCAAGTGACAATTTAATTAGGTCTTTAAAATGGAAAAATAGAAACACTGTTTGCTATCAAAGATGGTGATGAATACGTTGCATTTAAATTCTGGCATTTTCTTTTATCCTTCCTTCTTACCTGTTGTTTAGTTCTGATTTGTTATTAAATTCAATCTCTTTTTTCCACCTTCTCCTTAGTTTTCCCTGCCCTGTCCCCATCTCTCCTCTTCATTTATCATTCAAAGCTCTCATTACCTCTCTCCCCTCATCTGTGAAATTCCATTTCTCCCTCTCACCAACCCACCCTACATAATGCTGTCAACCTAAGCTTCAAAAATAACTGTTCTTGGTACTCGTATGTATAAAAGCAACAACAACAATTTAAAAAAAGTTTATACCTTCCTTTTGACAAATTCTACATTTCTTAGACACATATCCAAGGCTCTCCACGATGCTGTCCTTTGTCTTTTTCGGTGTACATGGTTTTATATTTGGACCCTTGATTCAGGGTCTAGTCAATTTTTCCTGAAACTGAATGTGTGTATAACTTTTCATTTTCTTTATAATATTCTCCATATTAGTCAACCTACCTGGAATATGGACTACCTCCCTTTAGTTCATTTATATACAATCAAAGAAGAGTCCTACTTTAATCTCAGGACTGAGGTTCTTAAAATTCAGGCAGAAGTCGGCCATCTGTTGTGGATCAAATTACGTCCCCCTCCAAATTTATGTGTTGAAGTCCTAACATCCAGTACTTGAGAATGTGACTGCATTTGTAGACTGTTGTTTTTTTAAACAGGAAGAGCAAAAAGCATATAAATTTAGTAATATGCAAATTATAGGAGTCATAAAATATGAAACTCAAAGGGTCACATTGTGGAAACTTAAATATCCTATTCATAGGGGAGAGAAATAGGAGATATGGGGTGTGTGTGTGTGTGTGTATGTGTAAAATGTTATTTATAGATACACACAATACCTTTATTTATTTTTATGTGGTGCCGGGGCCAGTGCCTCACCCATGCTAGGCAAGCGCTCTACCACTGAGCCACAACCTCAGATCTGAGGTAGGGTTTTTGAAGAGAGAAATATTTAAAGTGAGTCATTAGCACAGGTCTTCATCCCCATGACTGGTGTCCTCATAAGAAGAGATTGGGGCACAGGCAGGTACTGAGGGACTATGACATAGGACACATGGAGAAGATGGCCATATACAACTCTAGGGTAGAGGCTTCAGAAAGAAAGCAACCCTGCCAACACCCTAGTCTCAGACTCTATTCTCTAAAATTGTGACAAGTAAATTTCTATTGTTGAAGCTACCTAATCTGTAGTGGCAGCCATACCAAGTAGCCCCCAGACCCCTTTCAAATGGTGTAGGTCTACTCAGACCTCCATGGCTTGGCACTGTTACAACCCAGCTTGGGGACCATGATGGGATCAGGCTAGTGGATTGAGCTACCTGTCCACAAAAGATGGAAACATGAATATCCAACTTTGTGCATTTTATCCAACTGGGGAGAAGCAGCTAGATTGCTGAAATAGTTAACAGTTTATAGAAAGAAAAGCCAATTTCGGTATGTATGCAGATTTAGTTGGCCAGCCTGCATTCGATCTGACTGGGCTCCTATTTTCTTTGGTGCTTGTTAGGGTAGGAAGTCACAGTCATTTAGCTTCCATCTCTCAGCACAAGAAAGTGTTCCTATTTCAGAGGGAGACAAATTCGGTCTGTTCCAGCACCTCTGATTCCACTTCTGCAGGCCACACAAGCAGACAGAGGCCTTCACTCGGGGTCTATCACGGAAACAAAGCAATTCTCCTGAATAAACTGTCCTCCTTCCATGCTGACTCTCCTGAGTCCTTTTCTGAATGCACTCAGTGACTAACCTTCACATTCCCAAAAGCAAAGGTCAAAGCCTTGATTTGCCATCCCTGAGTTTCCAAGGCCCAAATAAAAGTCTCTCTCTCTCTCTTTCCTGTATATTGTAATTTTTTTTTTTTAGGGATGAGTTGCCTGTTTTTCATACTTTTATAATTCCACTGTGTTTCTAACATCCTACTCCAGAAACTAGGTGAAGCCCAGAACTATTAGTAGTCTTAGTTCTTACCTGCTTTTGTCATTGTGGCCAATTTGGTATTTGAGTGCTTCTTCTAAATTGATCGAACCTATTATTGCACTAGTGATAAGTTGGTAATTTGCTAGTTTGTACTTGGGCACCTGGAGCGTATGTGGGGCCAGTGTAGCTTTGTTCTCCATCTGCATCTCTTCCTCTGTCCTATTTTAGCCTTCTGATGACTCCTGAGAGATCTCCTCTACTGGATATAGCAATGAATCTGATTCCTAAGTTGCATATTCTACCCAAAATATAAGAAAGTGAAAATGCAAAACTTTGAAGTGCCAGTTACTCTTAATGTCCACAAAAAGAAATGTTGAGTAACATATAAAGAGGGATGCAATGATTTCAAATAATATGGGAATCCATAAAGATCAGGGAAGCTGTTTTGGGGACATAGAGAAAACAGTTTCTTATATGTACTAGTATTATGTATGTAGCTATTGTGTCTTCTAAATCAAATTGATAGTAACTTTTTTGTGATCCTAAAATACATACATCTCAAATTATAAATGATGTTTGAATATAATAGGCTTTCTTCATTTTGGAAACTAAAACTAGCATTAAAATACTCAAGTTTAGTACATTGTAGGGGTAAATACACTAGATACTGGTTGTTATCTGTAAATGTGTTTTCTAAATTTTGCATTTTTAGACTTTAAAAAATTATATTAGTCATTAGTTAGTATTAATGCTTCATTTTACTATCTTTTTTAAATAAAAAGGACACTGGCTGAAATAATTTGCTTTGATTGAAGATAGGTCAAGTGTTCTTTCCATGTTTGACCTAGGATGAGAACAGACCCATCTGATCTGAAAAATTAGGAGAAATTCATGCATATTATACCTCATAGAAAAATTAAACTAAATCCAATAATTAAACCACTAGAAGACAAACACAGGATTGATCTTAGTTTCAATCCTGTCTACAGTAAGCCTAATTACCCAGCAAAATAATTTCAAGAGATACCACCTGAGGTAGGGAACTGCTAGTAAAGTATTCATGAATAATTGATTTTGAGGGGAGGAGGGTTAGGGCTGGAAAATGGAATAGAAAACAAAAAATAAAAACAACCACCCCCCAACAAACAAACAAAAACCAGGGATGCCAGGCTGCATAACATAGCTGTGAGTGCTATTTGAAAGGTTCTTTATAAATTCTGTAATTCATATAGGACAGTCTGCTATTGCATAATTTAAAAGGGGAGAAAAAACGAAACCTAGAATCAGTTAACTTACATCATTACTACCCACTTTTTACCATTTTTCTTACTTTGGGGATAAATGGTTCAATAGCCATTTTCCTTAAGAGATTAAGATATAGCCTAAAGAATATTACTCCTCAGTTTCCAGTTCTAACTTGATTTTACCAGGCAGAAATAATCTCTATTAGACTCATAAGAAGTCTGAAAAATTGTCTCTGTTCTCAGGGCTCCCTTATATCTCAGGCAAATTTAGCTAATTTCACCAGGGTCTTGCTTAAAAGTAATTCTCTTCTTATTCTCACCCATTCCATCTAATTTCTTATGAATTCATATGCATAATTAGAATTCTGCAATTAAATGACATAAAGTATGCATTTATTAGTGATCCAAAATTGGTTAAAAACTCTTTTGGGAACACATTGGAATTTTCAGTAGGGCTTGCTGGCTGACTGATGGTCTACCATGTAATGATATAACAGGCCAAGGTCAAGTCCTTAGCATGTGATCAAGAAAGAGTTGACATATGAAAACACTGCTAAGATACAGTGGAAAGGCCACCTGTGCTAGGATGCTTGTCTGAGTCACATATTTGTAGGTCTGTGGATGCTGATAGTGATGTGACCCTGAGGAAGGCTTTACCGCTGCACTCTGCCAAAGTTCAGGAGTCAGATTTGTGAGGGGAAAATGGGTCTTACTCAAAACCAGCTTTGAGGAAGATGGGAACTTTCTCTACTCCATGTTCAGGGGCTCGGGGTGCAGAAAGCTTTCATGAGAGGGAAAAAGGGATAGTGAAACAGATGGCAGTTAATGCTAGGGATCTGCCCTTCTCCAACAACATCATGGCCTTCACTGTCCTTGTCACATCAAAGAGAACCTTGACCTCCTGGCACCAGCATCTGTATTTTCCTTTTAGACAAACATACTATCTTTTTGAGCTGAGGTGAGGAGAGACATTTCGGAAGACTTTATAACTTACAATACTTAAAGTCGGGGAGGTAAAAGATTGGGGGAATAGATTAGGGAAATATTGAGGAAGAAGTGGAAGTAACTGAAAGGAAAACATCTTTCCAAGCAAATTGGAGGAAATAACTTTGTCCAATGGCTTCCAGAATTGCTTTGTTGTCATGCCAATCGTGTTCCCCAACACAGGACGTTTGTTGGTATAGATAATTTATTATCTATTGGTCATTTGGACATCTTCTGCATCATTATAATCATTTCTCATTCCAGGTTTGCATTTTGAATCCAACACTGGTCCTGTCACCTTCTAGTGACAGTGAGAGGGGCAGATGGCTGTGTTAATGAGGGCAAGTAACTAAGCTCTCTGCATCTTAGTTTTGTAGTCTGTAAAATGGGTCTTATGTCCACATCTGATTTGCCCCAATCAGAAGTGAGTCTCTCATTCTCTCATGCATGTGTGCTCAATCTTTTTGCCCTTCTCCCTGTAATAATTTTACACCACTCTCTCATTACTCTATGGGAAGTATATTTTACATGCATTATTTGAAGCCAGGGAGAAGGATTATTTTACAAGCCTTTTGAAGCTGATGTTAATTCTAGGGTACAACCTTGGGGCAGGAACCCCCTTCTGCTATAGCTTAAAGGAAATACTACTGTATTGTCTGAATCTATGCTAATTTTCAAACTATAAATTCTGGCCATCTGTTCTCAACAAGGATCCAAATACCTCCCTTGGGACCAGATTTTCAGACTGAAGTCAGCTTTCTCTATTTGTGTATTTTCACTCTGATACACTAAAGAGATCTAGGAAGTGATCCAAAGTGGTAAGAATCCCTGAAATCCTGGAGAGAAAAAGTGAATCAGGTTATTTCCTAACCAATAGGAGACTCAAAGCTTCTTTCTACTTGCAAATTTTTCCTGCTTAGGACATAGAATTTTTTGACAACAGAAGTTCTTGGATTTGTCATCTCGGATCCTTCTTTCCTTTGTCTTGAGAGGTTTTATGAGGACATTCTATGGGCACATCAAACATTTGACTATTTACAACCTAAAGTCTGTGCTGGTGCGGTCTGTTGGTTGATTGCTTATTATTCATAGTGTCATGGGAGAAGAGGTGTCTCTGAAGAAGGGTCTGGGGAGTTGCCAGAGAAAAGGGGAACTCAACTGAGGACCAGTGGGGTTCTTGACTTATGCATTGGAAAAGGATTTAAGCATGCAACAGTCACAGACGTAGACAGCTTTATTTAAGACAGCAGATACACATTTAAGGGAGAATGCGGATCATCTCAAAGAGTAAGAGATGCATCCTGGGGGTTCCCAGTTCTTCTTTTAAAGGAAACTTGGTGAGGGGTGGGTATGGGAAGGAATGTAGGAATGGCGTCAGCCTGGTGATCTCAAGATGGTTTCTGGTGGTCTGGTCAGTTTCAGGATCTTCAGACTGGCATGGTCCTCATCTGATCAGGTCATAGTGCTTGAAGAATCTCCTAAAGTATAGGTTCTTCAAGATACAGTATCTCTCTCAATGAATTTATTGGGAGGTTAACTAATAGTTCAAAGTTAGATTTACAAATTTCCCAGGAATTTGATTGACAGACCTGGGAGAGAGACTGACTTAGTCCAGGAAACCTATGAAGAACTTCTGGATTAAAATCTTATTTCCTCATCCTTTCTTTATGTCTCCTTTCTATGTATTTTTAAATTCTTCTATCCTAGCTAGGATGACCTAGGGTGACCTACTCTTTTTTCCCTCATCTCAATCATTTACATTTCCAAAATTTTCTACCAAAAACTAAAGAAAAATAACACTATTTTGCCTTCCTTTTTCTCTTAGTTCTTTAAACAGCTCATGTTTCTTTTCCTTTGGTCAATAGGAATGCTTTTAATCCACCACCCCCCCCCCCTTATACTGTTTGTGAAGTTGCCAGTTATTTATTTTATTCATAACATTTCTAAAAAGTTTAGTGTCCCCCAAGTGTTCTTTTCATATTGGCGAATTGAAATATTCCTTTCTCTTCTTCCTCTTATTAAAAAGTCCATGAAGATCACTATTGCTATGTACAGTGGGATTGATTATCGGCCTTCTTGATTGTTATCTTTGACCTAATTTAATATTTGAAATATTTGATTTGGTATTTTGGGGTTTGTTTACATGTAATTTCTAGTGGAAAATGTGAAATGACATGGTTGTTAATTTGGAAATAGTCATTTGGATTTTTTTTATTAAACTCTGGTGTCAGTTTGATTTTCAGGGATGTCTTCAATTTAAAGATCACTTCCAAACTTAACTGAGAGATGTCCTTTTAAAATTGAGCAAATTTATTATTTTTGTGGTGCTGGGGATTGAATCCAGGTTTTCACACATGCTAGGCAAGTGTTCTAGCACAGAGCTACTGACCCAGCCTTCTTATTTTAAGATAGGGTCTTGCTGAGTTTTCTAGGCTAATCTCAAACTTGTGATCTTCCTGCCTCAGCCTCTGGAGTAGCTGGGATTATATAATATAATGTGCCATCATTCCTGGCTATTTAATTTAACCGGTACATAAAAAACTAAAAATTATGCTTATTAATGGAGTACCATATGTTTGACACATGTGTGCAATTTTTAAATCAAGTTAACTACAACTATCTCTTTTATGGAAAAAACTTTTAAAATCCGTTCTTATAACCTTTTGAAATACATATTTGCTATTCTCTATAGTCACTTTGTGTACTAAATAGTACCCTAGAACTTCTTGTTGCTAATTAATTGTAACTTATTACCCATTGACGAACCTTTCCCCATCCTGCCTATACTCCTCAGCTTCTGGTAAAACATTCTACTCTGAACTCCTGTGAGATCAACTTTTTAAAATTCCATACAGATGACACCGTCTTACCATTCAGACAGTACCATGTGATATTTAACATAATGATCTCCAGGCTCATCCATGTTGTCCCAAATTATTTTGTGGCTCAATAGTGTTGTGTATGTGTATTGCATTTTCTTGTCCATTCATCGGTTGATGGGCTCTTTCATTGTTTCCATTTTCTGACTACTGTGAGTAGTGTTGCAATGAACAGGGGAGTGCAGATGTCTCTTTCACATTCTTATTTCCTGTGGATCTATTCCCGGTGGTGGGATTGCTGGATCATATGGTAGTTTTATTTTTAACTTGTTGAGGAAACTCCCTACTGTCTACCATAATGGCTAACTTATCTTCATACCAACAATGTACAAGGGTTCCCTTTATTCCATATCTTCACCAATACTTCTTATCTTTTGTCTTTTTGCTAATAGCCATTTTTTTCTGGGGTTAGGTGATACCCCTTTTTGGTTTTGACTTATGTCTCCCTGATGATCAGTGATATGTAGCATACTTTCATACATCTGTTGGACATTCTTACATCATTCTTTTTGAGAAGCATCAATTAAGGTCTATTGTCCATTTTTAAATCAAGTTGTTGTTATTATTGTTATTATTATTATTATTATTTGGCTCTTGGAGTTTTTATAGTTCCTTATATTCTGGATATCAATCTTTTGTTTGAGGTCTAGTTTATTTTTTTATTTGGTAGATTGTTTCTTTGTTCATTTCCTTTACTGTGTAGAAGTTTTTTATTCAATGTAATTCCATTTGTCTATTCTTGATTTTGCTTTTTTCTGTTTTGGGGGTTTTCTTAAAAAATATCTTTGATCTTTGCTCATTCTAATATTCCAAAGAGTTCCCTCTATTATTTTTTGTAGTAGTTTCACAGTTTCATGGCCTATGGTTAAGTCTTTAATCCATTCTAAGTTGATTTTTGTAATAAGTAAGAGATGTGCAGTTTCATTCTCTTTCTTGTAAATATGTACATTGTCAAAAATCAATTGCCTGTAGATGTCAAACTTTGTCAAGAATCAGCTGCCTGTAGATGCGCGGTCTACATGTGTGCTTTGATGCCAATAGCATGCGGTTTTCATTTGTAGTATGCTCTAAAGTTGAGGAGATGCCTCAGGCTTTGTTCTTTTTGTTCAAGATAATTTTGATTATTCAGGAGATTTTGTGGTTCCATATAAACTTTAGGATTTCTTTTTTTTTCTTTTTTTTTTTTTTTTTAGTTCTTTGAAGAATGTCATTGGTATTTTCATAAGGAATGCATTAAATATGCAGATTGCTTTGGATAGTGCTACTGTTTGGATCTGGAAGGTGCCTTCAAGGCTTGAGCCCTGGCTTGGCACCATTGAGACGGGATGGAATCTGGAAGAGGTGGGCCTAGTGGGAGGACTTGGGCCACTCAGGGTGTGTCTTTAAGGTGACAGTGGGATTTCAGCCCTTCCTGTCCCTATCAGGATTCCTGGCCATGAGGTGAGTAGCTTTGATTCATACTGTCCCCCCAGACATGATGTACTGCCTTACCATAGTCTCACAGTAGCAGGGCCAATTGATCATGAACTGACACCAGGGGCCAAGATAATCCTTTTCTCTTTATAAGTTGTTTTATCGTGGACATTTGTTATCGTTATAGAAAGCTCTCTAACAGGCAGTATGGACATTGTAACAGTATGATTTCTTCTAATCCGTAATGCAGCATGTCTTCCCATTTGTGTCCTCTTCAATTTCTTTAATCAGTATTTTATAACTCTTATAATGGAGATTGTGTTAGGTGTTTATCACTGTAACCAAAAATCTCTGACAAGAACAACTTAGAGGAAGACAGTTTATTTTGGCTCATGCTTTCAGAGGTTTGGTCCATGGTCAGCAGACTCCATTGCTTTGGTCTCAAGGTGAGGAGGCACATCATGGCAGAAGGCTGTGGTTGAGGGGCACTGCTCTACTCACTGGATCTAGGAAGTGGGGAGTTGAGTAGAAGAGGCTGCAAGGGAAGATAAACCCTTCCAGGGCATTTCCCCAGTGATCTACCTCTTCTAGCCATTCCCCATCTGTTGTGTACTCTAACCATCCAGTTAGTCCATTCAAACTAGGATGGACTAATTGGGTTATAACTCTCAAAAATCTAATCATTTCACCTCTGAATATGTCTGCATTAATAAGAGATCTTTTGGGGGACATCTCATATCCAAATCATAAGAGATCTTTCACTTTTTAAATTGTATTTATCCCTAGAATTGAAAATGAAAACATTTGCTGATGCAGAAACTATTTTCTTGATTTTTATGTCAGTTAATATGCTATTGGCATATAGCAATGTTACTGATTTTTGTTTATTTTTACCTAGCAATTTTCCTGAATTCATTTATTGGTTCTGATTTTATGGTGTGTGGAATATTGGGGATTTTCTATATTTGAGATCATGTCATCTGCAGAGAGACAATTTGAAATGATTAGATTTTGAGAGTTATAACTTCTTTTCCAATTTATTTACTCTTGCCTGATTGCTGTGGCTAGAACTGCCAGTACTATGTTGAATAAAAATAGTTAAAAGCGGAAATATTTGTATTCTTCTGTATCTTAGAGATCTGACATTTAACAGATGCTTCCAAAGTGGTAAGGTTTGTGGTTCCTAGACTTGGCACTTATCACTTGGAGACTGCAGCCTCCACCCTGGGCTACGTGATCTGGAGGGAAAACACAAGGAAGATTTTATTCAAGAATATTGCAATAGGAGAGATATTAAACTGTACAATCAATCCTTCCATAAGGTGGGGGAGTTTTTAAGCACTGGTATGAATTACTCAAAAACAAACAACTCAAGGATGTTGAAGGAAGTTTATTTGGTATAATTAGGCCATCAATGCCTGCTAATTGATGCTTATGGAAGTTAGGCTACCTTCTCACAGAAATGGAGAGCGAAGGGCACTATTTTTCTTGATGGTCACATTTCAAAGAGATGAGTTCTGGTCCTTTTCAGAGCTGTTGAATCCTAAACTTGGAAAGAGGTTGGGAACAGATTTACATCTTGAGTCATCAGAGAAAGAACTCACAATTTCAAGTTTTCTAAAGTAACCATTTTTAAAAAAAGAAAGTATTGGGTCTGGAGTTAGGAAGAAACCTGTCTATAGTTTAGTCAAGGTGAGGGGAACATGAAGCTGCATGTTCTTTTCTTCCACTGACTTTCCTTCCAAAAAGGGAAAAGAGTTTTGGGGGCAGAAAAAAACGTGAGCACTCAGCAAGGAATTCTTGGTATATTACCTGAGAATTGTTGATGGTTGAACTCTAAATATAAAGAGATTTCACTAAATGGTGATTGCACTAGGTCAATGTATAAGATCATCATATGGGTCATTCAAAGTCGAGCTAATTGGTTTATCTTTATAGATTTTTTTAAGCTTCATATAGTAAGGTAAGTAAATCTAAAAGGTATAGCCTCAATGAATGTTTATACATGTATGCACTCACGAATAACTAACCAAATTATAATATAGAACTTTTTTGGTATTCTCTTTGCTTTCCCTTATCAGTCAATAACCAATAAAGGTAAAATTATTCTGACCTATATCACAATAGGTGGTCTGTGCCTGTTTTGTTTTTAACTTTCTATGTATGGAAACATATTATACATGCTCTTTTGTGTTTTCATCAATGTTGTATATTTTGTTTATATATTTTCCTTGCTGTGTAGTGTTCCAGTGTGTCAATATATCATAGTTCTTTAATTTGTTCTGTTGATAGCCCCCAACTGGATATAATGCTAATGTCTATCAGGAATTAAGCTACTCTGAAAGTTGAAACTCATAATTTAGTGGACACATACATTCATTGTTGTTGGGGGTACTGCGAGGAATAGAATATTTGGGTCATAAATTAGACATATTTTTAGTTTTAGTGTGTACTCTCAAACCAAGTACTTGTATCAATTTACACTTCCACTGGCAATATATGAATTCTAATTATTTCACATCTTTGTCAGCACATGGTCTTATCTGGCAGTTTAATTTTAGCCAATTTGGTGACTGTTTAATGATATGTTATTATTTTATTCCCATTTCTCTGATGAATAATGGTATGAAGTACAATTTTCATGTTTGGTAATGTGAATGTTTTTAAGTACCTTTTCAAGTGTCTTAATTTTTTTCTGTCAAATTGTCTTTTCCATAATACTTTGTAGATTTCTGTATTTTCTAGACATCTGCACTCTTTTTAGATCATTATGTGTATTGTAAGCACCTTACCTTAAGCTGTGCCTTGCCTTTTTACTCTCTTATGGTACTTTTCTTGATGAGAGAAATTTTAATTCTTCTGAACTCCAGTTAATGTTTTCTCTTATAGGTTCTTCTTTTTGTGTACTATATTTTTAAAATGTTTGCCCATATAAAAATCATGAAGATAGTTTCCTATTTTTTCTTTATTTTTTAAACATGTTTCCACATTTAGGTGTGTGTTCCATATTAAATTAAATAATTAAGGGGCTGGTGTTGTGGCTCAGTGGGAGGGCGCTTGCCTCGCCTATGTGAGGCACTGCGTTCTATCCTCAGCACCACATAAAAATAAACAAAATAAAGATATTCTGCCCATGTGTAACTAAAAAAAAATTTTTTAAAAAATTAAATAATGAAGTACCTTATGGCATTGGGTAGGAAAGCCAGTACAAGGTAGAACAGAAGTAGTGGCAGTAGAATTCCTTGTCTTCTTAGAAATCAGAAAAAAGAAAATCAAAAAAATTTAAAGAGAAGGTAATGTAGCTGGTATTTTGTCAACTAACTATGACCATAATCCTAAATGAAATTTGGTCAAGTTCAGTTCTGTACTCCAGAATGCTTATCCAGAAAGAGAGAACCTGAAGACTAGGGCTTTCAAAGAACATACCCAAAGCTCACAAACTACCAAATGTCCAATATGCCCTCTCTTAAAATTCCAGGTACCTGTACGTTTTAGTCATTCCAATCACTGCTGTGATAAGTTATAGGAAGAGGAACAATGTGAAATAAATTCTGTCATAGTAATATTTGGGTCATCATTGGTGCCTGGCTGTAGTGTGCTGTAAATTGTGTCACACAAGTGCGTAATGTAGCCTCCAAAGCAGAAAACCACACAGCACCTGAACAGACAAGGGTTGTGAACAGAACTTTCTGAATATTGGATTAGGAGTTAGAGAATTGAGTTTGGCATGTTTTAGCCATCTACCACACATGGCCATGACTTTTACTGATGTAAATGTCAGATAAATTAGGAAACAGTTTAGATAGTTCCAACCTTACATCTTAGTAAGAATCAAAGGGTGGAGTCCAGGGTTGACATGGGGCAGTGGGTGGAGAAGGGGTTTGCTCCTGTCTTGGATAACATTAGGTCAGGTGGGAGCTTAATGGAACTTAGTTTTGGAAGCCACTTCACAATTTATAAATTCATTTATTCATTCAGTAGACACACATTTTCTACAATTTATAATGTATTCTGAATCCTGCCAACTCAAGGAGCTTAAGGTTTATTTTGAGACTATGAAGCACATACATAAAATGTCCAACACTTTAAGAAAAAAAAAGATAAATTTTTGCTAGTTACATTTTAATCCCTTAGACTGGGTTCCTTGAAGGTAGGAACATGAATTATCTTAGAACTAATGACTGAATCCTTCCTAAAGCAGAAATAATCTGTTTCCTAATGCCTACCTCATTTTATTTAAACTCTACTGAATACATTTAGGATCTGATATGTCAGGAAACAACCTAGGCACTGAGGATACAGTTGTAAACCAAAAGACAATGTTCCTTCCACATAGCTTTTCTTGAAGAAGAAGATACTGCATTGGTCTTGAAGAATGAAAAATTGTTTTTGAACATTCGGTAATTAAACAGAAGAATATTCTATATAGGAAAAACAATGGGAACAAAGATGTGAAAGTAAGACATTTTAGAGCAGAATGGGTAGCAATTAATAGTTCAGACTAACTAGAAAACTGAATAAATAAAGGGAAATATGAAATGTTGGGGCCAAGAAAGACAGATCTCTATTGTCTGTGTGCCAGACTGTATGAGAACTAAAACAGTGGCTAAAGGTGGAGTTAGACATATGCAGTTCAGTGAAAGATTCAAAGGGCCCGAGCCCAACCCCAGAATCGGTCAGATTAGTCCACCCTTTCATGGATCAGGGCAGACATACCCCTGGCAAGAATAAGCCTCTGTTCTATTTTCAATATAGAATGATTCGTGAGTAGCTCTCTAATAAGAGGAAAAAGTTAGAATTTTCCCCCCAAATATATTAATCAGATAAGACACTTCCCTTTCCCAGCACAAGAAAAGTGTACTGATAAAGTGAGTCAAAATTGGAGTAATTGAAAGCTTTCTCAGAAGAAGAAAGCAGGAGGAGGAAGTAGTGCTTCTCATTAATATTCCTCAGTTCCTTCCTTTCTTCCTTTAATCCACGGAACTTAATCATTATGCATACGGTCAAAAAGGGAAAGAGCCTCACTCAGAAGAAATGAGCAGCTTTTTAGGACAGCCTTGTTTGTTTGTAGCTTCTGGACACTCTTATCCTGATATTGATCACTGTATCCTCCTGGACTCCTGGTGAGCAGACTGTATGTTTGCCCCGATGGTGGAAAATGAATTGGAATATTAAGTACTGAATGCTAATACACCCAAGTCTAACATACCCAAGACTGAAAATGCATCCCCTACTCTGTTTCTCATCCAAATTCATCTAGCCACCATATCCAACACAGCTTATTAAAGGT
Source organism: Callospermophilus lateralis (assembly GCF_048772815.1). NCBI lineage: Eukaryota > Metazoa > Chordata > Mammalia > Rodentia > Sciuridae > Callospermophilus > Callospermophilus lateralis. The sequence goes on from NC_135316.1 coordinate 72,144,556, forward strand.
CCGCAATGGGACTGTTTGACAATGTTAAAATATTCCTATAATGCAGTTCAGAAAGACTCTCCAAGTATAAAACACCAGCATCATGGATTTTCCCTAAAGCTGAATGGTAAAGGCCACATCAAATTATCAGGTCCTTGTGAGTTAAAGATCTTATCTCTCCTGGTCTCAAGTCCTATTACCTGAGAAGATGCCATTTCTTGAGCATCTCTGTTCTGAGTGAAGCTTTCCTTGCTTAGAGGCAGTGTGGTTTCTTTAGGATCCCTGAAGTTGGACTGGTGTCAAACATCCCAGAAGACTCTCCTTTTAAAAGAACAGATTTTATCAGATTTATCTGATTAGCTCTGCATTTGTTTTATGCACGAAATTAGAAGAAAGTCTCTAGTTCCTAAAGCAATCATCCCAGTTAGAATTATGATCTCAGAACCGGGTGCTAATGCTCAATCCTACCCAAGACTATAGAGCAACTCAGTAGTGCAAGAAAAATAAAAAATGTGTGATGGAAGAAATTCCTCATAATAAGCTCCTACCAAATTCTCACAATCATTTTAGATTTTCTGTAGCATTCATTAATCAAGTGCTCTTTCATTTTCCTTGAGTATTTCCTACCCAGAGGTCTCTGTGTTGCCTGCATTAAAATATTAAAATGCCTGTTAGGTTGGTTACACCTGAGGAGAAAGGGTTAGTTTTAATGTGGGAACGTCTGACTTATGGCCAACTCTATGCACAGACCTGGACAAATGACTGGCTTAGAACATCCATTTTCATTCAGTTTAAAAGTAACCCAGAGATTTGATGTTTCTAAGTAAAAATAACATAAATTGAGAACAAAATGAAATGGGATGATTGTTATGATTTGGATAGGGGCGTCCCCTGAAAAGCTCATGTGTTAGGTGATGCAGGAATATTCAGAGGTGAAAGGACTAGATTGGGAGCTGTAACCCCACTAGGGGGTCAGTCCATTAGATGGATTGATAATTTCAATAGACTACTGAGTGGTAACTGTAGTCAGGTGAGGTGTGTCTGGAGGAAGTAGGTCACTGGGTGTGTGGCCTTGAACTATTATCTTGTCTCTGGTTCCTCACTCTCTTTCTGCTTCCTGGCTCCCATAAGCTGAGCAGTTTTTCTCTACCATGAACTTCTTGCTTTGAGGTTTGTGTCTCATCTCAGGCCCAGAGCAATGGAGTCAGCTGACCATGAACTTCACACTTGAAGCCCAAAATTCACTTTTCCTCTGCTAAGTTGTTGTTGTTAGATATTTTGGTCACTGCAATGAAAAACTAATTAATACAATGATCATTTCCACATGAAATGTGGCATCTCCTCCCTTCTCGGCTGATCTACTCTAGGGATGCCCGTTATAGGAGATGATCAGGGGCAAGAATAACGTAAAGCCATATTCTGTAAGAGCAGTGGATGAATTCATTCATTCACTTACTTAATCCAGAGATATTTACATGCATTCTATTAGACACTGTTCTAGACCTCAGGGATGCATCAGTGATCAAAACAAAACTCCCTCATAAAGCTTATCTTTCCATAGAAAGAGGCAGACAAAAAACAAGCAAGCAAACAAACAAAAAACAACAACAACGACAACAACAAAACAAACCTGATGGTTAATAGAGGGTGATTGATAGAATGGAGAGAGAAAGGGAATAGGGTGTAGGGTAGAGCAAGTACTGCCTCACTGTTTGGGAGACATATGGAATTAACATAGGAGATAAGGAATGATCTGGGAGTCTTCAGCCTCATTAGATGAGGGAAACAAGAATAAAGGGAATAAATAAGATTAGTCCCCATGGTTCCAAGACAAGTAGTTGTGGGAGGCTGTGAGGGCTGGGAGTCTTGCTAAAATCATAGGATTTTCTCTTCACATCTTTAAATGAGATACAGCCTTTCAGAAGCTGTTCTTTGGTTCCTTATAAAGCAGCAGGTTGCTTAGAATTGGTTCTTGATTGTTAACAAAATTTGTTACTAGCAAATCTTCCTTACATTGCTTTTAAGTCACTGAAATTGAAAAGGAAGTGAAACCCTTACACAGAACCACATATTTCCATTTAGGCACCAATAGAACATATCCTTCTAGAAGATTCTCCTTGTAATCAGACGTAGTTTGAGAGAGAAGATACAGTAAGAAATGTTTTCATCTTTAAAAAAAAAATTGTTTTTAATGTGGTACTGAAGATTGAACCCAACGCCTCACCCTTGCTAGGCAAGGACTGTACCACGGAGCTGCAATCCCAGCCCCTATCTTTCCACCTTTTTACCTTGTGTTTTTTGGGCAGGGTTCCTCCTTGGCAGATAAAACTGAATAATAAATTTCAGATGGTAGGTATGCTACTAATGACTTCACCATTGTTGCTATTTTCTCTGAGAGACAGAAGACAAAATTGTTCTCCTGGAATCTAAATTCCAGCATCTACATTTTTATAGTGCAAAGTCTCTATGATTGCATTCATACTTGGGAAATATTTTTGGTTCTATTTCTTAGGTAAAATACTTAGAAATAATAAATACATGCACATGGACAGAGAAGAATTATTTTTTTTATTAGTGATTATTTTTAAATTTTTTATTGATGCATTATAATTAAACATAACAGTGGGCTTCTTTGTGATATATTCACACCTGCACGTAACATAATTTGCTCCATTTCAATCTCTAGCACCTCCCCTACTTCCTCTCCTTAACCTCCTTCCTGTACTTCACTGGTTTCCCTTCTGTTTTTATGAGGTCCCTTTCCTCCTCTTTTTCTCTCTAGTTGCCACATGGGAGAGAAAATATATAGCCCTTGATTTTCTAACTTGGACTTACTTCACTTAACACAATGTTCTCTAGTTCCATCTATTTTCATGCAAATGACATAATTTTGTTTTTTTATGGTTGAATGAAACCCTATTGCAGACATACATGGCATTTTCTTTATCCATTCATCTACTGTCAGTCACCCAGACTGGTTCCATAACTTGGCTATTGTAAATTATGCTGCTATAAACAGGGCTATGCATTTTTTCCTATAGTGTGAAGATTTTAATTCTTTTAGACAATACCCAAAAGTGGCATAACTGGGTCGCATAGAGATTCCATTCCTAGTCTTTTGAGGAACTCCATGCTTATTTCCATTGTAGTTATAGTAATTTACAGTCCCACCAACAGTGTATAAATGTGCCTTTCCCTCCACATTGTCTCTAGCATTTATTGTTATTTGTATTCTTGATGATTGCTATTCTAACTGGAGTGAGATGAGATCTCAGTGTAGTTTTGATTTTCATTTCCATGATTGCCAAAGATGTTGAATTTTTTTTTGTATATTTTGTTGGTTATTTGTATTCTCCTGGGAAATGTCTGGTCAGTTCATTTGCCCATTTATTGATTAGTTTGGGTTTTGTGGTTGAATTCTTTCTATGTTCTGGATATCAATCCTCTGTCAGGAGAGAGCTGGCAAGCATTTTCTCCCATTTGGCAGGATTTCTTTTCATGTTCTTTTTTCCTTTATTGTGCAGAAACTTTTAAATTTAATGTCATCCTAGTTATTCTTAGTTTTATTTTCCTGAGCCTACTGAGGAAATCATAACCTGTTCCTATGTGCTAGGGTCTGTGCTTTCTTTTATCAATTGAAAAGTTCATGGTCTAATTCCTATGTCCTCAATCCATTTTGAGTCAATGTTTGAGCAGGGTGAGAGTCAGGGATCTGGTTTCATTCTTCTACATTCTTCTACATATACTGTGTATTTTTAAAATACACAGTGTTTAAAAAAGTTATTTATTCTAATTTGTTATATATGATGGCAGAATGCAACTCATTTCATATTACATATACAGAGCACAACTTTTCAAGTCACTGATTGAATACAAAGTATTTTTATACCATTCATGTCTTCATACATGTGCTTAGGGTAATTATGTCTAACTCATTCCACCGTCTTTCGTATACCTTTGCCTCCTCCCTTCCCCTCCTTCTCCTTTGCCCTAAAATTCCTCCATTCCTTGAATGCTCCCCCACCCATTGCCATTATGAGTGAGCATCCTCATATCAAAGAAAATATTCATCCTTTGGGTTTTTTGGAAGTGGCTTGCTTCACTTAGCATTATATTCTCCAATACTATCCATTTACCTGCAAATTCCATAATTTTATTCTTTTTTATTGCTGAGTAATATTCCATTGTGTATATATACCAGAGTTTCCCTATTCATTCATCTACTGAAGAGCTGGTTCCACAATTTAGCTATTGTGAATTGTGCTGCTATAAACTGGTATGGCTGTGTCCCTGTAGTATGCTGTTTTTAAGTCCTTTGAGTATAAACGAAGAGTTGGATAGCAGGGTCAAATGGGATTCCAAGGAATCTCCATACTGCTTTCAAGATTGGCTGCACCAATTTGCAGTCCTACCAGCAATGTATGAGTGTTCCTTTTCCCCCACATGCTCACCAACACTTATTGTTGTTTGTATAATTAATAGCTACCATTCTGACTGAAGTGAGGTGAAATCTCAGTGTAGTTTTGATTTGCATATTTCTCTAATTGCTAGAAATGTTAAGCATTTTTTCATTTGTTTGTTGATTGATTGTATATCCTCTTCTGAGAAGTGTCTGTTCATTTCCTTGGCCCATTTATTGATTGGGTTATTTGTTTTTTTGATGTTAAAGTTTTTGAGTGCTTTATATATCCTAGAGATTAGTGCTCCATTTGATGTGCTTGTGATAAAGATTTGTTCGTATTCTGTAGGCTCTCTATTTACCACACTGATTGTTTCTTTTGCTGAGAAGTTTTCTAGTTTGATTCCATCCCATTTATTGACTCTTGGTTTTAATTCTTGCATTATAGGGGTCTTATTAAGGAAGTTGGGGAATAAAATCCAACATGATGGAGATTTGGGCCTACTTCTTCCATTAGGCACAAGGTCTCTTGTTTAATTCCTAGGTTCTTGATCTACTTTGAGTTGAGTTTTGTGCATGGTGTGAGACAGAGAGGTTTAATTTAATTTTGTTAAATGTGGATTTCCAGTTTTCCTAGCACCATTTGTTGAAGAGGCTATTTTTTCTCCAATGTACATTTTTGGTGTCTTTGTCTAATATAAGATAACTATGATTATGTGAGTTAAACTCTGTGTCCTCTATTTTATATCATTGGTCTTCAGGTCTATTTTAGTGCTTCTACCATGCTATTTTTGTTACTATTGCTCTGCAGTATAGTTTAAGTTCTGGAATAGTAATGTCACCAGCTTTGGATAAGAAAAGAAGAACTCAAATGATAATTATTTGCAGATGATATGATTCTATACCTAGAAGACCCAAAGCATTCCACTAGAAATCTCCTAGAATTAATAAATGAATTCAGCAAAGTAGGTGGATATAAAATCAACACTCATAAATCAAAGGCATTTCTGTACCTCAGTGACAAATCTGCTGAAAGAGAAACTAGGAAAACCACCCTATTTACAATAGCCTCAAAAAAAAATAAAATACTTGGGAATAAACTTAACGAAAGGGGTGAAAGACCTCTATAATAAAAACTATAACATGCTAAAGAAAGAAATTAAAGAAGATCTTAGAAGATGGAAAGATTACCTTGTTCTTGGATTGGCAGGAATTAATATTGACAAAATGACATACTACCAAAAGCACTATACAGATTCAATGCAATCCCAATCAAAATCCCAATGACATTCCTTATAGAAATAGAAAAAAGCAATCATGAAATTTATCTGGAAAAATAAGAGACCTAGAATAGCCAAAGCAATTCTTAGCAGATATACAATTTTCTTGGTACCATTTATTAAAAAGGTTGCCTTTTCTCCAATGTGTGTTTTTGGTATGTTTGTCAAGGATGATGACTATTGACTGAATGTGTGTCTTCTATGTGTTCCCTTGGTCTGTGTGTCTGCTTTTATGAAGTACCATGCTGTTTTTATTACTATAGCTCTACAGTATACTTTGAAACCAGGTATTGTAATACCTCCAGCACTGCTCTTTTTGCTCAAAGCTGCTGTAGGTATTCTGAGTCTTTTATTCTTCCTTATGAATTTTAGGATTTTTTCCCCTAGTTCTATGAAGGCCATTGTTATTTTGAAGAGGATTGCATTGAATCTCTAGATGCCATTTGATAATATGGCCATTTTAACAATATGGATTTTTTCTATCCAAGAACATGAGAAGTATTTCCTGTTATTTTGCTGAATTTGTTCATTAGTTCTGAGATTCTTTTGGTGGTGTCTTTAGGATGTTTTATGTGTTGAGTCATAATATCTACAAACAGTGATAATGTGACTTCTCTCTTTTCTATTTGTATTCCCTTTATTTCCCTGAGCCCCATATTGAATAGGAGTTGTTAGAGTGGGACATTCTTTTCTCATTCCTGATTTTACATGAAATGCTTTTTTTCCCCATTAAGTACAATGTTGGCTTTGGATTTGTCATAGATAACCTTTATAATATTGAGGTGAGTTCCTTCTAAGCCTAGTTCCTTCAATGATTTTTAACATGAATGGTGCTGAATTTTGTAAAAGGCCTTTTTTTCCATCTCCAAAGATAATCATGTGACTTTTGTGTTGATTCTGTTTATATGATAAATTGTGTTTGTTTGTGTTTGTTGAAACATCTTTGCATCCCTGGAATGAAACCAACTTAATCATGATGTATAATCTTCTTAATGTGTTTTTGAATATGAATTGCTAATATTTTATGAAGAATTTTAGATGTCGGTTCATCAGGGACTTTGGTCAGTAGTTTTCTTTCCTTAATGGACCTTTATCTGGTTCTGGTATGAGGGTGATACTGACAGCCTCTGGAATTCTTCGGTTCTCTCCAATGTTTAAGTGGATGTACGTAAAAGAAATCTTGAGGTACGACAAAATCAGTTCCTCAGTGAAGCTAGCCTCTTCTGTAGAGTTAGGTAAGGCTTTCAGGCTGGTTTTAGGAAGTCAGCTTCATGTCACATTCCCAGTCTGAGTCATCCTTTCAACCTGCCTATTTGTCTGAAGATGATAAGGGACAATGATAGTAACTTTGAGGCTCTTGATAAATCATCACTGACACAACAATAGCACTTATTGATTACTTAAATATGTGCCAGAAACTTTTCTGGAATCCTATACATATTAACTTTAGCAACAGCTATCATTACCTCAACTTTAAAGATAAGAAAGTAGAAACACAAAATGAAGCAAATTACCAAAGGTCACTCAGTTCAAAAGTAAAGGGGCCAGGATATTTTGGCAGGTGGTATAACTCTAGGCCTCAATTCCTAAATGCCATATTCTGTGACTTCTTGAAAATTTAGCATCAGTATTAGAAGTAATAGTATTTTTCAATATATGAATTGGTAGTGTAGTTGGGGACATGAATTGTCTCAATTTCACTTGAATATATAGAGAAATAGCTTTTTAGAATATGTTGTGATATCTTTAGAAGGTTCCAGTCATTTAAATAGTTTTTTTAAACATATTGACAGTTTGGTAAAATACTGATAATCTCAGTCCAATTTATTCCCCTGCTTTTTCGAGGTATCTCAGGATATGAGGGAAGGAAATAATTTAAGAAACTCTGTCATGGACTTACTCCTGTTCTGATGAAGAATGATGAAAAAGACTTTTGCCCTCACCCTAATTTTCCTCAAAAATGTAAATAAAGTACATAATTGCCATTTAAAAATTACCAGAGAACAAATGCCCAAAGAAATTTAGATAAATTGAACTCCAGAAAGTGTCAAACCCTTCATGAGAGAGAAATGATGCACAGTGACTCTGAATCCTGACCAACAGAGGGGGGAAGAAGAGGTATCTGCCATACCCACCATAAGCTATTCTAAACTAATTTTAACAGCTGTGTGTGGGTTGGTATAACAGATTAGGATCCATAAAAGCCTCAGATTCAGACTGAGACTGAACTGCTTCCCCCTCCACCCCTACTCCTTCACACTGGTCTTGAGTGTGTGCAGCAAGTAGCTCCTGAAAAGTGGAGACTAGGGAAGAGTTGAAAAGAGTATCCTGAGGTACTTCAGGATTTCATCGAGTCTGCAGAATGTATATGAAGGAAGCAACACCTGGGTGCATCATAAACAAACTGCTGGAAATTAAAGTTACAATGCAGGTCTTAAAAGCAGCTATAGAGGGGAAATGACCATAACTAACCTCTTACCAGAAACAATGGACACTGGAAGCAAAAGAAGTTAACATCTTCTATGTCCTGAAACACAAAACCCTGTCAACTAGAATATTATATATAGTGAAGATTATTTTCAAGTATAAGAGTTTGAGAATTCAAAGACAGGTGAAGGCTGAAAATAATTAATCTCCACAAGACCTGCTTTGTAAGAGGTAAGAAGAAATATTTTTGACTGATAGGAAATGACATCTTATGGACTAAATGGAATCCTAGATATCTATAGGAAGGAATAAAGGGTACCAGAGAAGGTAAATACCTGGTTAATATAAAGGAAATGTATTAATAACTGCATCTCACCTACATATATAAATTTCTTTAAAAAACTAAACAGAAAAGTGAAAATGTATTGTGGGGTTTATAACATAGAAGTAAAAGAAGAGAAGAAGAACTCAAGGAGAGAGAGTAAATGGAATTACACTCTTGAAAGATCTTGCATTATAAAATTATATTGTTTGAAGCCAGACCATATAACCTAAACCACTACCTTGTAAATGCAAAACTAATTCGTGAAATGTAATGAAAGCAGGGCTTAGAGGTCAGTTTGTAACATTGCATGTTCATGTTGGAAAATAAAAGGCAATAATCAACTAGACTCCGACCTCAAAGTTAAAAATAAAGTGAAAACTAAAACCAAATTAAGTTGAAGAAATGAAATAATATGAAAGAGCAGAAATCAATGCAATAAAATGGACAAGTAATAGAAAACTATCTGCAAGAAGTACAATATTTGAAGGTTAAAAAATTACTAAACCTCTCAAAAGTTTAAAAATAGAGGGAAAAAACAAATTACTAAAATCAAGAATGAAAGGAGACATTACTACAGATCATACTAACATGGAAAAGGAATATTTCGAACAATTTTTTACCAATAACTTTGAAAACTTAAAGAGAATAAATTGAAAAAAATGGCTTTCGAGACTGTCAAAAGAAGAAATAGAAAAAAATAAATATTTTTGTATTAAAGAAATTGAATGTGTGGTAATCATTCGAGAAAAATAACCAGTCTCAGAAGATTTCATTGGTGAATTGTATTAAACTATAAATAAAAATATGTTAATGAGAAGATACAGTAGAATGGAATAGTTCCTAACTCATTTTTTACTTTTTAAATCTTTTATTATAAATTATTAACTCATATTAATTGTACAGCTTGATGGATTTCTCAGTGACAATTCCATGCATGCATATATTGTTTTGATCAAATCTACCCTTCCTAATATTCTGTTTTGCCCTCCCCTTTCTTCCTCTTCTCTTTTAGTTCCTCTTCTATTTTCAGGATTTTTTCTTTCTCAATACTTTAAATATGAGACAAAATATGCAATTTGTTTCTGTGTCTGGCTTATTGTGTTTAACATGATGATCTTCAGTTCCATCCAAATGGAGCATGATTTTATTCTTCTTTATGGATGAGTAATACTCCAATATTTACACTTGTGCATGAATGCATGTGTATTTGTATATAAAAATATTTTTTATCCACTCATCTGGATGGGTACCTAGGCTATTATATGTCTTAGCAATTGTGACTGTTGCTGCAACAAACATGGGTATGTTTATATCTCCTTCAGTTATAAAATGAGGAGTGATAAAGCTGTATGATATGATAATGCTATTTTCAATTTTTTAAAGGAAATGCCATACTCTTTTCTATAGTAACTGTACTAATTTATATTCCCTCCAACAGCAAATAAGCGTTCCTTTTTCTCCACATCCTTGCCATCATTCACTAATTTTTTTTTTATAATCGCCAATCTGACCCTGGTGATATGGAATCTCAATATAGTTGTGTTTCCCTGATGGCTAAAAATGATGAGAGGTTTTTTTTTCATATTTGTGTTGGCCATTTGCATTTCTTCTTTTGACTAGTGTCTGTTCAGATGTTTGGCCTATTTATTGATTAGGTTATTAAGTTTTTTAGTTCATGTATTTTGGATGTTCACTTGTTCAAAGAATAGTTGGCACAGATTTTTTTCCCATTCTCTGGGTTATCTTTTCACTGTGTTGATTGTTTCCTTTGCTCTGAAGCTCTTTAGTTTGAAGTAATCCCATTTAGAAATTCTTTTATTTCCTGAAACATTGGAATCCTATTTAGGAAATCTTTGCCTGTGCCAGTGTCTTGAAGTGTTTTTCCCTAAAGTTTCCTCTATGATTAAGGACCTATATTAAGGTCTTTGATACGTTTTCAATTAATTTTTAGTGTCTATCAACTTTCCACCAGCAACACTTGTTAAAGAGGTTGACTTTTCTCCAACATTGGTTTTTTTTTTTTTTTTTTTTTTTGGTACCTTTGTCAAGAATCAGATGGCTATAGATGCATGGGTTTTATTTCTGGGTCCTGTATTCTATTGCATCTCTCTTTGTGTGTTTTATGCCAATACCATGCTGTTTTTGTTACTATGAACATTTTGAAATCAGGTATTGTGATACCTCTGGAATTGTTCCTTTTATTTATTTATCTTTTATTTTATGCCATTTGTACAGGATCAGTTTTGGAGTCTTTTGTGCTGCCAAATGAATTGTTTTTTCTAGTTATATGAAGAATGTCATTGGTATTTTGATGGGTATTTGCATGGAAGCTGAAGATAACTATTGGTACTTTGGCCATTTTAACAATATTAATCTTCTAATCCACAAACATGGGAGACCACTCTTTTAGTGCCCTTTTCAATTTATTTCTTCAGTATTTTACAATTTTTATTGTAGATTCTTTCACCTCCTCAGTTAGGTTTATTCCTAGGTATTTTAATTTTTTTGAGGCTGTTGCAAGTGGGATTCCCCCTCCTCCCAGTTTATTTCTCAGAGTGTGCCTTATTGGTATATAGAAAAGCTACTACTATTTGCACATCAATTTCTTTTTAAAATCCTGCTGCTTTGCTGAATTTGTTTAGCAGTTCTAAGGGTTTTTTTGGTGGAGTCTTTAGGGCCTTTTAAGTATAAAATCATATCATCTGCAAACAGGGATAATTTAACTTCCTTCTTTTCTATTTTTATCTTTTTTATATATTTCTCCTGATTACTCTAACATTTCAAGCAGTATATTGAATAAGAATGGTGAGACTGGCCACCCTTGTCTTGTGGCTGATTATAGAGGAAATGCTTTCAATTTTCCCCATTTAGTATGATGTCGGCTAAGGATTTATCTGGTTTTTAAGTTGTGGTATGACTCTTCTGTATATAGTTTCTTCAGGGCTTTTATTATGAAGGCACGTTGGTGTTTGGAGTATAATGTGTGTTGAGAGATTCTTTTCTGGTCATGTCTATTTGGAGTTCTAAATGCTTTTTGTACCGGGATGTCTTTATCCTTCCCAAGATTTGGAAAAAATTCTATTATTTGACTGCATAGATTTTCTATGCCTCTGGCCTGTAGTTTAGAAGCCTCATCTGTTCCCTTTATACATGTTTAGTTCTTTAATGGCAGCCTGTAGATCTGATATGTTCTGTTTATTTTTAAATTTTTTCTTCATTACTATTTGTGATAATTCATCAGCCTTATCTTCTGACTCTGATGCTCTTTCTTCTGCTTGATTTAGTCTGTGGGAGAGGCTTCCCATTGAGTTTTTGTATTGGACTTTATTGAGCTTTTCATGTACAGTATTAATGTGTGGTTCTCTTTCAGAATCTTTGTTGAATTGCTATTCCATATTCTACATTGTCTTCCTAGCTTTATTCAGCGGCTTATCTGTCCTTTTTGAAAGCACGATCATTTTCAAAACCACTCTTGTCAGTTCTTTGGAATTTCATTCACTTTGAAATATTTAGAATCTGTTACTAAACAGCAGATATTAACTTTTTGTGGAATCATATTGCCTTGTTTTTTCATATTTCTTGTGTTTCTATGTTGATATGCATAAATCTGTGCAGCTGTTGGAATGAAAAATATTTTTCTTTTTTTATGTAAGGGTCTTCTTAGGGAGCAACCTTCTGTTGATGATGTACCAGGGAAAAAAGTTTGTTGTGTAGTACTGAGTTCAATTCCAAATATATTTCTTGGTGTAGCTTCCCTGTGCTTTCTTCAACTGTGATTAGTGGGTTTTGAGACAGTGTCAGAGCCTGAGTGGTAGGTTTTCTCTGTAGGCTTTGCAGGAGTGGAGGCAGATGGGTCATAGATGGCAGAGTATATGGGTGTCCCTTGTGTTTACTCCTCAGGTCTTGTGAGCAATGTAGAGTCTGAAAGGGTATGTGAGCTACGTATGCTGAGGTCAGTCATAGGGGTGGTGTCCAAAGCATCAGAATTCTTTCTTTCTGACTTCAGATCTCCCACAGCCATACCTTCTTGGGGCTGGGTTGTCAGATGAAAGGTTTTATAATCCCTTTTCTTTTTTTGTATCAGGGTTGGAACACAGTATATATAACAACTGAGCCACATTCCAGCCCATTTTATTTTTTTTTGAGACATAGCTTGCCAAGTTCCTGAGGATGGCTTTGAACTTGGGATTCTCCTGCCTCAGTCCCCCACCCCCCACCCCAAGCTGCTGAGATGAAAAGCATGCACTAGCATGCCTGGCATAGCCCCTAATCTTTAAGTTGAAATGCCCACTAAGGTTCAAACAGATCTAGGTCATGGCTGGATTGAAAAACAATTTGTCACATCTCGGCTTGGCCTGTTGCTCAGTTGCAAAGCACCCTCCCAACATGCTTGAGGAGTTGGGCTTCATTCCCAGCAAGACTCAGAAAGAAGAAAACAAGTGGCAGAAGAAACTGCAATGTGGAAACACACCAGACATGGACATAGAGTCATAACCAAACATAATCAACTACAACCACGGCACCCACAGCAACAGAAAAGATAGGAGCAGAGATAATATAGAAGGTACTAAAAATTTCATAACCAATAAAGGTCCGAATTTAGAAGGAGAATAACATTTTAAAAATAAGGAAAAATAAAGAGGGAAAAAATGAGAAAGAAGAAAAGGGAATGGAGGAAAGGAAAAAGACAATCAGCTAACTGTTAATAGGAAAATAAGAGCGGGAGAGGTAAAAGAAATATATGTGGGGTGTGTGTGTGTGTGTATGTATCCCCCCCACACACGAAAAATTCTAAATTTTAGTCTCCTCCCTGCCAAGCAGACTGATTGTGTAGGCCTGAGTGGATGTTCTCACCCTATGTTGACCAGGTCTTCTTTCCTTGACCTCTAGGGCTCTGTGCCTCTTGGTAACAGTGTAGGCTGTGTGGCGCTCTTTCTTTCTCCTCTTTCCTCTGTGTTGCTTGCCTGGTGACCAGGAGTGGTGTCTGAGCAGTCATTTGTAAAGACTCCCATATTCTCTTCTCACAAAGTAGGAGAGTGACACCCTGGTGTCATTTTCTCTGTGCACCCCTAGGGCAGAACTGACCCTGGTGGATGCAGCACAGCAGGGTCTTTGACAACTTTTCTGATACCTGCTTGGTGGTAGGAGGTGCTTGTGGGGGATGGGCAAGGAGATGCTATAAAGCCTCAAATATCTGCACTGAAATGTGGGCAGCCTCAGATCCACCTTTGGTGTCTGAGACGTAGCTGTCGATGAGTAGTCACATGCGAACATTTATTCCTCCTGAGCTCCTGCAGCGCAATGGAAAGCAACTGTGTGGTGGTCTCTTCTCTTACAGGTCTTGGGTTTCCCACCACATAGAATTCCCAGTGGCATTGTTTCAGAGGCTTTCCCTAGTAGCCAAAGTCATTTTCAAAGCTGACCCCTATGGGCTTAGTGTATGGTACTTGAGGGATTGAAAAACACAGGGACCTTTGTCTCCCAGAGTAGTAACTTCAGACTTTTTCAAGATGGCCCCCCACTATAGAAACACACTTATATGGCAGAAAGTAGGGTGTTTTTCCCTAGTGCTGGGTAGAGTCCAGGGACATTACCTGTATGGCGGCCCTTCTGCATGGTGCTCACTCCTGTGCTGGTTGTGATGGAGCCATTGGTGGAGTGTTCCACATGCCATCTGTTCTGCTTTCAATAGTCTCTGGGTTTCCCAAGTCTCTGGCAATTCACAGGTGAACTTCAGCATTACCTACAGTCACCTGCCTTATTGAGTAGCTGCTCCTTGGTGGTTTTGATTCTAGCTGGTGGAGATGCTTTTGAATGCTGGGTGTCTCTACTCTGCCGTCTGGAGTGCCTCACCTTGCAACTCTTTTTAAAAGGAAAGCATACTGTGGGTACCAAAATTTGTTAAAGTGAAAAACAAAACAATATCCTTCATTTGAGTAGATTCATAAAAATTCTTTAACAAAATATTGCCAAGTTACATCTAGTAATATTCTAAAAGGGTGATAAATCATGATCAAGTGGGATTGATTCCAAGAAAGCAAGGTAGATTTTACATTTAAAAAAATCAATAGAAGTACCACAAAGTAATAAAAATCTCTCAATCAATGCACCAAAAGCTTTTGACAAAATTTAATGCCTCTGCACTAGGAATTGAAGAAAATTCCCTCAATTGGATAAAGGTCATCCTCTAAACACACACACCAAAGCAAAAACACTAGGACTAGCATCACATTTAATTGGTACAGCATTAATTTGTCTTGAGATAGAGCAGAAGGCAAGATGACAACAGTCTGCATTTAACATCATGTTGGAGGTAAGAAAATAAAACATAAAAGGCATAATGACTGGAAAACTATGAAGTAGGGAATACGATTGTGTACTTAGAAAACACTATGGAATCAAACCCCCAAATCTCTATATAGAACTAATAAATTTAGTATGGTGAATATCCTAAACTTTTATTTATAGGCAATATATGTGAATAGATAACAGTATAGTAGCAATAGAAAACTCTATTAGAACTAGTAAGTGAAGGTTGGCAGAGTCATAGAATATAAGGTTAAAATGCAAAAAATCAACAGTATTTTATATATGAACAATTTGAAAGTGAAATTGATACTATGTACAACGACATCAAAACCATCAAAGACCTTAGAATGTATTACTGTCAGAGGCATAAAGCTTTCAAACTGTAATCTTCAAAACGTTGCTAAAAAAATAAGTACAAAATAAATAGAAAAGTGTACCATACTTATATATTGTGTGACTTAATATCATTAAAAAGTCCATTCTAATATTGATATTTCAGATTCAATGCAATGTCTATAAAAATTCCAATAGGCTTTTTTTCTTGATAACTAGGAAGTGTGATTTTAAAGTTTATACAAAACATAAGACATATAATACCAAAACATTTCTAAAAAAAAGACTAAAACATTTCTGGGGGAGGAAAAAGTAGAAAGATTTACACCAACGAATTTTACAACCTACTATATAGTTGTAGTAACCAAGATGGGCAGAACTAGGCTAAGGACAGACACATACACTAGTGCATAAGAATAGAAAGTCCATGAGTAGACATAATACATATGCAGTCAATTTTCTTTAAAAACCAAGGTACTCAGTTAATTCAGTATGGAAATCTTTTTCTGAATATTGCTGAAACAACTGGATATCTGTGAAGGGCAAATTCACCTTTTGCTCAATACATAAAAATTTCTTAGATTTAAATGTAGATGTCTAATCAAATTTCTGTAAGAAAGTGCAGGGAAATGTCTTGGCAACACCTGAGATAGGCAGAAAGTACCGAGATTGGAAGCAAAAAGCACTAAGCCGTGTTTTTTAGAAGTTGACAAATTGTATTAGAATTCAACAGTTCTTTCTTCAGAAGACACATTAGCAGTGGAGACATGCTCTCAGCTAAGTTTCCCCATACTCCTCTTTCCACCTCACAAGGGAGTGTGGCACCAGGAACCCCTTGGCCAACCCCCACCTGGTACCATTGGAGCTGTAGTAACTTACTCTCAAAGGCTTTAGAGAGAGATTTGCACAGCAGCCATGGGCCTGCCCCATATTCCCAGTCCTGCCATGTGGAGACCTGCCTTCCTGGACAGGAAGGGAGGAAATTTTGAGAAAGGCGAGAAAAGAGACCCATAAGCTTAGAAAATACAGAAAAATGTAAAAAACTCTGATTCAGAAAATTAAAAATGTCATTAATAAGTAGAAATGCCACAAAAAAAATTTCTTGGGACACATTTGACAATGAGCTCCTATCCAAATTCTATAATAAATTATCACAAAGCACCAAAAAGGATGAGCAATCAAATTAAAAAGTCAAAATCATTGAGCAGACACTTCATAAAAGAAGCATGTGAATGACCCATAAATACAGAAAAATCTAAAGCATATAGTTATCAAAGAACACAAAACCACCCATGTTAGAATGACTAAAGGAGCAAATATTGATGAAGATGAGGGGCAACTGGTCATGAATAAAATATATGAAACTCGCTGTGAAGAACTGTGCCTATGAACTGCAGTTCCAATTTTAGGTATTTACCCAAGAGAATAAATGTGTTTACAAAAATTCTCATACAAGAATGTTAATAGCAGTTTTATTCATAATAACACCAATTTGGAAACAACTGGCATGTCCATCAGCGGAAGAATGGGTGAAAGAACTGTCATCTCTTCACAGTATGGAGTACTCCTCAGTAACAGAAAGGAATGAATTACTGAACACAATGGTGTGCATAGATCTCAAAAGCATTATGTTAGGCAAAAACAGATCCAGCTCATAAATACTGTATGATTCTCATGTATGAGATTCATAAAGAATGAGATCCAAGAATAGAAAAATTAAATCTTTTTATTCATGGTGATAGAAATTATAAGGTGGTTAATAGAAGATTGGAGCAGGAATTGATTGGGAAGGGTACAAGAGGATTTGGGGGATATTGTAAACATTTTATATCTTGTTTCAGGAGGACAGTGAGCTCCTATCCAAATTCTATATAAATTATCACAAATAAATAGTTAAGTTATTAATGCTTAAAATCTTCAGTTTCTTTTGTTATTTATGCCTTATTTAGAAAAAAAGATAATTGAAAAGAGAAAAAATTCTATAAATGTATGATCAGATAGGTTTCCTTTTCTTCCTGTCTATAACCTAGAAGATAGGCAACATAGCCAGATGCAGTGGTGCACGCCTGTAATCCCAGTGACTCAGGAGGATCTTGAGTTCAAAGCCTGTCTCAGCAAAAGCCAGGTGCTAAGCAACTCAATGAGACCCTGTCTATAAATAAAAATACAAAATAGGGCTGGGGATGTGGCAAAAAGACAGGTAATATGGAGGAGAAAATGTATTGCAAAGGAAGAAAGGATAAAAATAAACTCTCTAATTTTCAATTTTCTAAATTTTATTAACACTCCAGTGTTAGTATATTTTCTGGAAATGTTATTCTGCAGTTCAATCATCATCTCTTTCCCCCTTATTCCTGGTTTCCACTGTAGCTCACAGTATAGTGGTAGGGATGCCAACAATTGGAGCCAAAGTTATTTCCCAAGTCAAACACAAATCATGTTTGTGAATTGAGACTCTCATGCGATTCATCCAAATCCAAGTTTTACCAGTTCCATTAAGGGAAGCATGTGTCCATTCTGGATGTGGGTGTGAGTTCCTGTTGAGGGCTGATGTGCTTATAGAATGAATGCTCTTTCTCCTTACCTGGCCTCTGTATAGTCTGTGACAATGCAAAGTTGTAGGGCAGGGACGGAGGCCATACCTAAATACACATTTGTTCCTCAGACAGCTCAACCCAAATTTAAAAAGCCAATAGGAATCTCAGCCCAAGAAGAAGTGGGGCGGAGCAGGAAAAATAGAAGTGAAGCCTCATCACAGACCGTGGAGGGGGGGAGGAAGGCCTTGTGCGTGTGGAGTCTGTTCATTTCCCTTGAAGGACAGGAGCACAGATGGTGGGAACTGAGGAGAGGTGACTGAAAAGGATGACATTAGAACTTTTATAAAACTCAGTGTTTTTAAAACAGATGGAGGAGTGTGGAGGAATTTCCTGGGAAGAGTTATTCCTGAATGATTTCATCCGTTTCTTTTAAGATGGAGGGAGGGGGCTGTTGGCTCAGTTACCCTCACATATTGAGGTCTCATTTTCTTTCTTCTGTCCTCCAGACAACAGGTGTTTTCAGGGCTCTGCGGCTTCCAAATATGAATCTATCTGATATGGGGAGTGATGAGGGAGAAGAGCAGAGGAAAAGACTTATGTATTTGTTTTGGGGTTAGAGAGAAGATATTAGGGATGAGCTGGGACTACAGGGAATGTCCTAGAGGATGATCCAGAAACATCTGAGTTTATGAGTACCTGGAAAATGTAATTCTTGCATTCCGTGTAAAACCATTTTGTTTTCCTGTAAAATGAACACTGAACTGAACCTTAGGAAATGACTGAAAAATTTGTCACCAAAGAAAAAATTCTTGATGCCAACCCAGATGAGACACCTCAAGTGTCAATGGTGGATACCAAAATAGTTACACTGGTTTCCTGATTTTTCTCCCACCAATTGCTTGTTTCAAAGTCTAGAACCCTGGAAGAGGGCTGAGCAGTAACACCTTTAAAATAACCTTATTTTTTCCTTTCACTCTGGACTCCTGATCCCTTTGGGGGAAATATTCAAAAGGAAAAGCTTTTTTTACTTCTTCTTTCACAATTAAAAATCAGTAGGTGCAGCAAACACATTCACAGGTGGCCTCCAGTGAGTCACCTCTCTGCATAATTCCTTCCCCCAGCGCAGATGGAATCTGTGATCTGCTTTTTAACCATAGACTATGGCAAAGGTGATGGGAGGTCACTCGAGTGATTGTGACAATGGTATAAGACTCCATGTTAGCAGATTGAAGAGCATGCTCTGCCTCAAAGCAAAGCCATGGTGTGAATTGCCTACGGGAAGGGCTTAGTATGGCAGAGAACTGCAAGCAGCTGCTAAGACACAAGAGCCTCTATCCTACAACCTAAGAGAACTACTTTTTTCTGCATTCTGGAAGAGGGACCCAGAGTTTAAATAGAGAACGTAGCCAGCTGACAACTTAACCACCATCTAGGGAGACCCAGAGAAGAGGACTGAGCTAAGCCATGGCTTGATTTCTAACCCATGAGTGAATTTCTAACCCTGCTGAAACTGAAATAATAAACGTGCGCTGCTTTGGACTGCTAAGTGATTTATTATGCAGCAATTAATAACTAATGTAGCTGGGGAAGTGTTGACTTAGCGGTCAAGACGCTAGGTAAAATCCTCTGATGTGTAACCAACTAGGCAATGAATCTGACATATTTGTTATGATAAAAATAACTGAAGCGGAACCATAGAGTCCCATAACTTATCAAAGCAGTGTTACTTGGGGAGAGAAAAATTTTGATTTAATTGTACCTTCCCAGCTCCAAAAGGTGGGTGACATATT
Source organism: Callospermophilus lateralis (assembly GCF_048772815.1). Taxonomy (NCBI): domain Eukaryota; kingdom Metazoa; phylum Chordata; class Mammalia; order Rodentia; family Sciuridae; genus Callospermophilus; species Callospermophilus lateralis. The sequence continues at coordinate 72,163,935 of NC_135316.1, forward strand.
GGAAGGAGATATAAAGATAAGTGGGCCTCTTAGTCTGCATGTCCCCCATATTCTTTTTAGCCTGAGGCTCAACTTTCATGCCTTCAGCTCTTCTCACAGTGTTTCAGATTACGGGTTTTTTCCTTTGGTACCTGCAGATGGAGTAGCATTAGATGGGGAAGGTGACCAGTCCTTCCTCCCACCCACTTTCATCCTTTACTTTGATTCAGTACTTTAACTCCCATGGTCATTGTTTTCTAAGGCTAGTCAGTGTTAATTAGTGGAATGAACATTATTGAAGCAGGAGAACAGAAGCTCCTCTGTTTACAAACATTAATTTTACCCAGTATGAGCATAATGCGATAGGACGGAACAAAAAGAGGTCCCATCTGCTGCCACCACCACGACATTTGTGCTTGGGTCGTATCACAATGAGTTAGGAATAAATGACCTTATGAACCTTCTCATGAGCCTTTGATCTCCTTGGAGGTAGAGGGCATCAGTAATTATCATTTTAACTTTGCAGGAGAAAAAGCAGGTTGTGTTCAGCCCCCTTCTTCACTCACTGATTGTGCTCCACTGGAACACACCATGTGCTCCCTCTGGGTCCCCATTGACTCATCTGCTAAGAGAACATGAGAAACCTTACTTGTGGGAATTGAGGCGTCTTGACCAGATGATCTGTGGGCTATCTTAAAACCAAAAGACATACTCTGGATTGGAATTGATTATAGCTTCTCCAGAGGCCCAACACCTCCAACGATTATCCACACACACTACAGCTCAATTAGGAAAATAAAGGAAAACCAAACATTCCACTTAAAAGGGTATGTCCATGGCAAACAAGTGTCTGAAAATTTATTCTACATCATTAGTCACCAAAATAACGCAAGGCAAAACCACCATGAGATATTATATACCTATCAGTCTGGCCAAAATTAAAAAAAAATAGTAACAACATCAAAAACTGGTAAGGATGTAGAGAAACTATCTCATTCATACACTATTGGTGAGACTATAAAGTGGTACAACTGCTTTAGGAAACAACTTGGAACTTTCTTGTAAAACTGAACACTTAATTACCATGGAACCCAGCCATTGCACTCCTGGGCATTTATTGTAGAGAAATACTGCTAGCAATAACATGGAACAAACTATTGATACACACAAATTTGATCAGTTTTAAAGGGGATTTATACTGAGTCCAAAAGCCAATTTCAAAAGATTGCATACCATATTGATTCCATTTGTGTGTGTGTGTGTGTTTTGGTTTAGGTTTTATTTTTTTATTCTTCTTAGATATCATGACAGTGTATTTTGACATATTAAACATACATGGAGTTCAGTATATTAACAACAAGGAATGAAAGGAAGGGGGGCGATGGGAGTAGGAATGATAGTAGAATCAATCAGACATAATGTTCCTATATGAATACATAACCAGTGAAACTCCATGTCATGTACAGCCTCAAGAATGGGATCCTAGCTGGGTATAGTGGGGCATGCCTATAATCCCAGCAGTTCAGGAGGCTGAGACAGGAGGATTGAAAGTTCAAAGCCAGCCTCAGCAAAAGCGAGGTGCTAAGAAACTCTAAATATAGAGGCCCTGTCTCTAAATATAAAACAAAATAGGGCTGGGGATGTGGCTCAGTGGTTGAGTGCCTCTAAGTTCAATCCCCGGTAACCTCATCCCCACCAAAACAATGGGATCCTAATTAGAATAATTTTTACTCTGTGTGTACATTCCTGAGAAGATATAGAAATGAAGAACATATTAGTCGGAGTAATACTGGGGATCCTTCTGCTGATGAAATTGTTCTGCATTTTGATAGTAGTGGTGGACACATGACCCTATGCCTATGATAAAATTGGATAGCACTTCATATTCATACTCTCAACTGAGTACAAAAGAAAACTGGAAAAATTAGAATAAGACTAGTTGATCATGTTAATTTCAATATCCTGGTTATGATACCATACAATAATTTTTATAACATTGTTACCATTGAGGGAAGCTGGATAAGGGTAGGGCACATAGAATTTCTCTTTTGTTTCTTACAATTGCGTGTGAATCTCCACTTAGAGAATTAATTTATTTTAAGTTATATGGACTCCTTAGGAAATAAAAAGTGAAAGTATTGACAGGCATTTATAAAAGCATTCATTGTATATTACTGTACTAACCATTGCCCCTGCCCTAGAAACCATTTTGGTTTGGTGAAATGATGGAACCATCAGAGGATTAGATAAAATAATATATTGCTACAGAAATATAGATAATCTAGTGCTGCTAGAAGGTGTCTTTGGGCTGATGGCCAATTTGGAAGATTAAGAGGTCACCAAGTACTTCTTTATGGTCTTCCATTAACATAACCATGATAAATACTTACTTAAAGAATCTTTTTACATTTTTATTGATGGCCTAAGTAGCTGGGCACCAGGGAAAATAAGATGGGGAAAATTTCACTTTAATTAAAATATTGGCACTGTAAGCCATATTAAAGGAGTAATATTACAGTAATATTCCACAGTCCTCTCCTACTTGCAGCCTGTGACTGTAAGAAGCCACATCCTATGACAGAGGTGAGGGGTGGTAGAGTTGGAGAGACAGGAGCATCCACTGTCTCCTCTGACCTTTTAAACAGCTTGATACATACATATTAAGATTAATGGAGATCTTAAAAAAACAACAGTTACTTCTGTCTTTAGAAGTAGCATCCATTGAAAATTTCATTTTGAATCACTGAACAATAATCTTAAGGGTGTACTTTTTTTCCCCTCCATTAGTTGCTAATGAAATGTTCCAAACAGGCTTCTGAAATGATCATTCCAATCTGATGATTAAGAGAAGCTTTCCTGTGTGCCTCTGTTATTCTGTTCACAGAACTCTGCTATTATTAACGACATCTAACACAATTCAGAATCAACATTTGCTGAAAACAGAAAAAAAAATGCCATGTATTTTGTGCTGGTTCACATTTATCAATAATAGCTGTCAAAATGGCAGCATCTTTTCTCCAGAGAGCAAAGTTGCTGTGAGTTTAATTTTCTCAGTGATTAATCCATAAAGATTTTTAAAGGTGATTAAGATTTTGTAGCTATGGTAGCAACAGGTGTTAATAAGGGATTAGGCTTAGCTGTCAACCTCCACCACAGTGTGTCATGCATTAGATGACTTAAGGAACATTTTATTTCTTGTGAAAACTAGTTTGAGAATTGAGATGCACAGATAACAGTGCTGTTGAGGTTGTGTGCCCTCTTCGCATGGCCTCATTCTTCATTGCCAGCAAAAGCAAGGATAATGTCATCCTTAGGGTATCCATGATACGCCTTTATGCAGGAATCCCAAGGCACTTTCCTATTTGATCTTGCAAAAGAGCAGAATTTGGCACTGTTGTGCTTCCTGTTGGGTTCTCATGCTTCTGATCATTTTCCCTTATTTTTATTTCATGATCTTCATTGGATTTTTGTTATTTGTACTTCTGAAGGTTGATGCTAGTTTCAACCTTTATCTCCTACCATGTAAAACCCAGGGTGGGATTTCCAGGGTTGGACATATGTTGATGGCTTATTTGAATAATTAGAATGTGGGATGTTAAGGGTTAAATGAGGAATGCATTCACTGCCCAATTGATCACTTAGACTTCCTTGCCTCTTGCTTGGCCTGTCTAAGGCTGAATTCTGGGATGGACTGGCTTTTAGCCAGATTCTAGCATTTCACCCATCTCATTCCTTTCCCTCTTGCACTTTGGGTTAAACTATTAAAAATGATGGTACTTATTTTCCCTGGCATGATGCCTGGAATTTCTTCTAGAAGAGAAATTATCTCTTTGTCCAGTCATTCTTTGCTCTTAACTCAGGGACTTTGAAAGCCAGCAACCCACAGCCTTTTTTCTGTCCGCCAACTCATCACAATAGACAGTGCCAGGGAAGGATGTCTGCACATCATCCCTGCTCCTCCTTTGTGTCCCACTTTTAATTGAGTGTCTGTCAGGTTTTGAAAGGCACTATAGAAAAACACTACCTGACAAAGGAATTGGATGACCAGGAAAAAAATTTGGGAATGTTCAGTTATTGGGGGAATAAATGAGCAACAGCACATCAAAAGCCCCAAGCAGGTGAAAACATCTATGCCTCAGAGCCTGGGAGTTAAATTGCTTCTGTTTCTCTGAAGAAGAAGAATGAAAGAGGCCCAAAGCACCATCTCTTGTGGTGCAGAGCCAAGAACTGAACCAATACTGCACAGAGCAAATTAGAATAGGCATGGAACAAAAAGACAAGATTGTATGTTTATGGTTTGCAGAAAGAAGATAAGGGGAACAGAAGACCAGAATAAACTGTTACTCATCAAAAGGAAAAGAGCAAAGCAAGAATGGAATTTGTATTTATAAAGCTTCTAGAAAACAGAACTGCTAAGGATTGACATTTACAAATGAGATGGATGATGACCAAAGGGGCTTAGTTATCAGATTAATTTGATACGTGTGACTGTAAGTCATGAAAGCTTACTGACTTATAAAATATGTGGAAGCTTTTGGTACTAAATTATTAGATCAAAATGACATAAATCCAAGGATACCGAGTGAAGGAAGCACAATCTTCATGTTCAAGTTGACAAAATCATTTTTCAACTAGCCCAGATGCATGGGCAATTTCAGAACAATGGGGAAGACAAAATAAGGGATGGTACAGAAGAAAAGCAGCTCTGAGGAAACATCACTTATGTGTCTGTTATAAGTCAAATCTATTAATTATAAGAAAGTTCCACGTCTGTGAGGTGATCATAAAAAATTAATATATAATAATAAAAAATATATAAAAATATAGCATCTTCATAATGCACTTTATCCCTATTGTAGAATTATGAAATCTCTCTTTAAAATAGAGACTGAGTAGGCACAGCTGAATTTAACATAAAATTGTATATATATTAGTATAATTTTCCCTGGCCTCATGAAGACGCTGAGAAGTAGAGAATGAACTAAGAGCAAATGCATGATGAGGGTATGAGTCTAAGTATCTTGTGGGAAAAAGCGGTTGTCAGGTTGATGAATTTCAGGTCTGTTCTTAGTAATCCCATTAATAATCTGGACAAAATAGAGTGTGAGTTTTGGACAGATCTGAACTTTTAGTACAAGCGTGGGCCCTGGGTAACCTTGGAGAAGTTACATAATGTCTCTGAGGCAGTTTCCTATTTCTGAAGCAGATAACAATAGTTAGCTGGTAACACCTGCCTGGATGGAAAGCCATGGAGGTAACAGGAACACACAAAATGCCTAATGCAATAGGCATTTGATATGCCCGGCTTCCTCTTTTGCTTCTGTGCTCTGAGCGTGACCCACCTTCGCTGGGAATGTTCTTTCATTTATTTATTTGGTGTGCATTTCTTCTCTTTTATACAAGCTATTATGTCTTTGCATCTTTATCATCCCCGGACCCTTTTCTGATCCACTCACAATATTTGCACAGTTCACTTCCCTTTTGTATGTATTCTTATATATCCTTTGTACAGTTAGTTTTATACTGCCTGTCATTGATCACCTCCAAAATGCTTTAAGGAATTTAAATTTGATCTTCTCAGGTAGTGGTTCTCAACCTTAACTACATATTAGAATTACCTGGGAGAGCTTTAAAAATATCCTGATGCTCAGGCTGCATGCCAGACCAATTGAATTAGGATGTTGGACCAGGTATCAGTATGCTTACAGAACTGTACAGGTGATTCTAATGTATAGTCAAGGTGGAAAATCATTGTTCTAATGTATTGGTAAAGTACTCTGTCTCAATGCCCTCTGGAAAATTAATGAGAATGCCTCTCATTTTGCTATGGATTTGATGGGTCAAAATAGTATCTAGGTTTGTGCCATCCTGAGATGTGGGTAATCTTAGGCCCAACTCTTCCTCCCCCACATTAATTCTGCTCCACTTTCATCCCCGTATCATTCTGAAGTAAATAAAACAAAAACAAATTACTTTTATGATGCAAAAATAAGAAAAGATCTGGTACCACTCTAATTTTAGAACTGAGGCACAGAGAGAAGAAGCAAAAACTATTTCAAATCCCAAGTTTGTATTGGATCCAATATGCAAATAGAAGGCTTAATTTTGATGTCAAGGGAGAAATTGGACAGCATGTGAGCATGTTTTGATTTGCCATGAAAAGAAAAAGTTTTTTTTCTATTCAGTTTTTCTAAGAATTATGGAGGTTCTCATTCAATGCTAGGTCATATGTATAGAAGCTAAATAAACACACTAATAAATGAAAAAATGCAGACTAAAAGTCACTAAATTAATTTTAACAACATCAAAGTCCTTGAAAGTTTTAAAATCTCAAAGAGAAATGAGGTCTTTAATAGATTAATTTGGCCCATGGGGTCTGGTATTGATAGCAGAAGAGAGAACTTTGGCATCTCTCTGAGTCTTTGAGAATAAGAAAGGTGACTTAACTCATCTTTAAGGGGGATACCACTTAAAACTTGCACTCTCTGCCAAAGAAAATTTGCATCAGAGTTAAATAGGCAAAGAAAATTTTACTCAAGACTTTGCAATAGGGAAGAGGTTGAACTCAACTCTATTGAAGCAAAAGATGGGGTAATCTTTTCAGGCATGAGCCAGTGAAAAGGTATCAATGTACTAGTGGGGAAGCTGATCTATATGAGTTAGGCCATCTGTGAGAGCTAATTAGTGCTAATGGAAGTTTGGCTCCTGCTCTCCCACAGAATGGGAGGTAAGATATTATTTTCCTTAATGATTCTGTTTCAGAGGAATGCATCCCAGATCCTTGGAAAAGACAATCCTGGGTTGCAAAACCAGCAAATAACTGGAAAAGATTGATATTTTAAAAGGCCAGAGAAGAATGTAAAAGTACCATTTTTTTAAATGTATTTGCAAAGAAAAGGCCAGGGACCTATATTATTAGTAAGTTTTATATCACTGTGATAAAATAACTGAGACAAAGAGTCAAAAGAAGGAAAGATTTTGCTCATGGTTTTAGAGGTTTCCATTCATTTCTTGACTCCATTGTTGTAGGCTTGTGTTGAGGTAGAACATCATGGTGGAAAGGTGTGGTGGAATAGGGCTGCTCACCTCATAGCATCTGGTGGGGTGGGGGGAGAGAGAGAGAGGAAGGGAGGGAGGGAGGGGGGAAGGGTCTGGGAACAGATATATCCTTCCAGGACATGTGCTCAGTGACCTACTTCCTCCAACTAGGCCCTGTCTCTCAATAATGTCATCAAATTATGAATTTATCAATGGATTAATTCACTGATTGGGGTTAGAGTCATTGTGATTGAATCACTTCCCAAAAGTTCTACTCCGAACACAGCTATACTGAGGACCAAGTCTTCAACACTTGAATTTTGGCTGGTCATTCCAGATCCAAGGCCAGAAGTTGAGAAGAAAGTTGTCTAAAATTTCCTCAAGCTGAGAGAGAATGCTGAGGTTGTTTGGTCTTCCCTGTGAATCTTCTGTTCTTGACTACCTCCAGAGATGTGCTAAGTCCTGGTGGACGCAAAGAACCTTGTGTTCAGATCAAGAGGCCAGCCACAGCCTTGACTACAGCATGATAGGCCTCCCAACACAGATTTCATCAGTGGGCCTGAAGATCATGAGCCATTTAATGTTTTAAACCTCCCCAAATGATACTAGTGTGTAGTATCATTTGTACATAGTATACACTAGTGTCATTTGGGGAGGTTTAAAACATTCTCACTGTCTGGGCCTCAACCCTTGAGATGGATTTTGGTTGATAAGGGTCAACTCAGACCTTATATTGTTTTAAAGCTTCCCAGGAGAGTCCCGTGTGCAGTGAGGGTTGAAAACCATGGCTGGAGGCCAAACTTCTCATGTAAGGTGAGAGAGAAATGGAGTCAGACAGGAGGGGGGGGATTGTCCAGCACTTCATAAGTTACAGACACACCCAGGAAGCCCTCAGATGGCTACCTCTAGCTCAATGGGTTTTGCTTACATTTTCTCTATTTACTATATTTATATTTTCAGCAAATAGTCAAATTTCCCTACATTTCATTTTGTTTTAATTTTTTAATTATTTCAGAGTAAAACCTTGGAGCACTCACAAGTGTTGGTGGGTGTGAGGGTTAGGCAGGTAACAAGTGGCTGTAAAACGCTTGGTTTCTGTACTTTGGTTTCTCATCTTTAAATCGAGATTGTTTGACACAGTCACTACTGGATGTATACATTTCAAGAGCAGAAGTCTTGTAGATTACTCAGCCTCTGGTCATGCTTCTAACCCTGGAGTAGTACAGAATCTGAAAACAGTTCCAGCCGTGCCTTCCTGAATGGTCTAGTCTTTGTTTCTGGAAACAGTATCACAGTAGGGAGGATTTGTACCTGTGCCTTGGAGAGAGTCCAGTGTGGCTGGCTTCAGATGTTCTATTTTTCTTCCTGCTGACGATATTATAAACGTTGTTTCCTAGTTGTCATTTGTCTTCACATTTTTACACCGTTTTCTTTGCTATACAGAAGATCTAGATTTCAGTGAAGCCAAATCTCTCTTCTTTGAGGTTTTTAGGCTCTGTGCCTCAAGTGGGAAAGCCAATTTTTTTGTTTTGTTTTTAACATTTTTTTTTAGTTGTAAATGGGCCTTTATTTATTTATTTTTATTTGGTGCTAAGAATGGAACCCAGTACTTCCCACATGCCAGGAAAGTGCTCTGACACTGAGCTACAAACCCAGCCAAGGAAAGCTGTTCTTACTTCAATCTCATTGAGTCCTTTCTGCCTACAAACAGCACTCAGCTCTTTTATACATAATACATCTGAATATAAATTCGTGATGTTAGGCAGTGGTTTAACAACTTCATAGTTTCCAAATGCATATCCAATAACTAGTTTTCACTCTATATTTATAAAATTTTCTTCTTTAGATATCTTTTTTGCCCCTAACTAAATTTGCCTTTGTACATGCGTGGCTTATTTTGTGTGCCAGTCCATTTGCATTAGCTTACTCTGGTACCAGTATGACATCACTTGACCTAGAGTAATAGAATGGTTTTTTTTTTTTTTGGTAGGGGGCGGTACCAGGGATTGAATCCATGGGCACTTTACCACTGAGCCATATCCCCAGTCCTTTTTTGTATTTTGTTTTGAGACGGAGATCTCACTGAGTTGCTTAGGGTCTTGTTAAATTGCTGAGGCTGGCTTTTTACTCTTGCTCCTCCTGCCTCAGCCTCCCAAGCTGCTGGGATAACAGGTGTGCACCACTGTGCCAGGCAAGATGTTTTGATATTTTTAAACTTCCCTTTATTCACATTGCACACATGGTTCTTTAAAAAATTTCTTAGACTCTCTTGCTTACTTTCATGTCAATGTGAATTTTAGAATCAAGTTTCCAAGTTTCATAAATAATCCAGGTGTGATTTTCATTAAAGGTTGCTTTGAATTTATAGTTTTAAGTGAAGATAATTTATAATTTGAAATATATTCCTGTGCAGAATCATGGCATATTTTTTCAATGAGATTTTTAAAATTCTCATGTGCTTCATATTTTTTTCTTGAAGATTATTACAGATTTATCTATATGTTATTTAAAGATTTTATTTCATTGTCTTTTAACATCCTATATTGTAATGAGAAGTCAGATACAATTTGTAGTATAAATATTTTGTAGTTATTTTACCTTTTTTTGGGTACCTGGGATTGAACTCGGGGGCACTTGACCACTGAACCACATTCCCAGCCCTCTTTATTTAGAGACAAGGTCTCACTGCGTTGTTTAGCGCCTCACTTTTGCTTTGAACTTGTGATCCTCCTGTCTCAGCCTGCTGAGCCATTGGGATTACAGGCATGCACCACCACACCTGGCTGTAGATGTTTTTCCCTTATTGTAGGTAATTTTCTTCTACCTTTGGTTATTCCTTCTGCATAAAGTGGGGTACATGAGGGGTGATTGAGTACCCTGTATTCTCTTCATTTTCTGGGCTAATAACTATGATGATTGATCCAGGTATCTTTCTCCTCCCTTCATGCTTTGGATCAGATTTATCACATAATTTCTTATGTGTTGGGTCTTTCCAAGTTTATCATTCCCACAGAGGCAACTGTGTATGAATGATCTGCCACAAAGAAGGTATAGGCTTCTCATTCATAGTTGCTGGCCTGTCACAGGAGATTAATTGTTTTCATGGAAGATTGAATGAGTTTGATAGTATGTTTATATTTAAAGAAGGAATGATTTAGCAATTTAGTGTCTCTCTTAAATTCACCAACACTATTTTACATTGTAACATTCATAGACATTGGTTTGGGAAGGAATCTTGATCATTGTCTACATCACATTGGGCAATCTGGGTCTCATTTCAATTTCATTCTTAGGGAATCTCCTTCTAGAAGCTTCTGTGATGCTATCTAATTGGCCTTTGTACCCAGGCATTCTGATTTTCAATTCTAAATTTCTTCTCCTCACTATTATCTTCCCAGCTTTATGAATGCATGGGCTGGGATATTCAAATAAGGAAGGAAGGACTGTGCAGTTTCCTTTCCACGTACCTGGATGTAGTCCCATAATTATTAAGAATTGCTTGGACATTAGATGATACCCAGGAACATAAATGAGGGAACAGATCACACTCACTTTAGATGTGTGGGCCTCAAACACAGCCTTAAAATGTGCTTAACGTGTATTTATGGTAAAATATTTTGAAAATCATTGCCATTAAAGTGTATTTTTATTTTTATAAAATGATACATACAGACTGAGATCAAGATGACTCGGTATTACTTTCAGAAATGTGTATCCCATTAAGAAATCAGTGATATTATTCATAGAACTTTAAAAATATGTCACCAGTTATTTTCTCAAGTTCTTAGATGAAAGATTATTTTTAAGGACTTATGTAGGACACAGATTCTGTGATCTTTCTAGTTTTTGACAAGCTAAGAAAGAAAAACAATCATTTCCTGAGCACTTACTAGGTGCCAGACGTTATACCAGTCATTTTGGATGTGTTTTGTCCAATGTACAGAAAGTAATATGTGCGTTTTGTTTTAATGCAGATATCTATTCTGAACACCCAAGCCCACAAAATTAAGTCTATTGCTCTGAAGCTATTTCCAACTAGATTCAAATTGCTAGCTTTCTTCCCCATAGAATCTCTCACTGTCCTTGGTAAATGTGTCTGAATAATATTTACTAGTATGTATTTGAAAAGAGAAGATGAATTTATCATTCATCACTATATCCTGAGGTATGCATAATTAATTATGAATAAGCTAGAAAATGGAGATTAAAATGGATGAATCTTAAAACTTGAAGTGCTAGCTAAAATGATAATTTTTTTAAATGATTTTTTTTCATGAAGCTATAGAGGTTCTGAGTATACAGTAATACTAAAAAATGGATTTAGGAATCACATTTTTTTATTACCAGCTATTGGGTGACTGTATAACTTGGGTTGAGTTAATCTCATTTTTAAAAGGCACATAATAATTACTTTATGAAATGAGAATTAAAGAAAATAGGGTATGTGAATGCCTAAGATACAGGGTTTATCTTATTTTTACACTTTGAAAACTGACCATTGCTTGGGGCTATCGTCTTGAGCTCAAAGTATTGCCATGGTTGCTTGGGTGGTAATTCTAAAATCGAATTATACATTTCCTCCTTTACAGATTTAGAACATCTTTTAATATTTCCCAGAGGCATGTTCTACAGCTTGGCATTGTAGTTAGATTCTTTTTCCCCCCAGCAGATATGTATCTTATGCTAAAAAACTATATGAAATTTTTCCCCTGTCTGTACAACTCAAATTTATTTCTTTTTAAATGAAAAACTTTCCCTTTCACTGTCTGTAAATCCTTCACATTTTATAGAAAAATAGATGCAATCAGGTGAGAACTACCTTATATTTCACACATCAATCTTACCCACACATCCCTCTGCTCTCCCAGAGGGTCGTCTTCCCCTTACTGTAGAATGATAATTTTTAAAAAATCGTTTATTCTCTCTGCTGAAACCAGCTTGCTGCCCACATCCTCTTCTCCAGTGATTTGTTCTTGCTGTGGTACTCTGTTTCCATCACCAATTTCTATGTGTCTGTTGGATCCTTCCCATCAACGTACAATTATAACTTAGTACTATTTTAATAATATTTTTACAAGCCCCACCTCTTGCGTTTGCAGTTTCCCTCTCTCACCACTGTCTTCTCTAGAGTTGATTCTTTTTTCAGCTTACATTTTTTTTCCCCACGAGTCAGCCCAATGAGGCTTTTCCATCCAGGAAATGTCTCCTGTCAAAGATGCCACCCATCTCAGCAAGCTGAACTGGTGGGTGATTCCCTGTCCTCCTTCTGATACCTCAGTAGCTTTGACGTTGTAGACTGTCTCCTGCTTTATGAAGTACTTTCTAACTATCTGTCTTTCGGTGATCCCCTATTTCCTATTCTTATAACTCAATGGTTGTTCTTTCTCATTCTCTTAGTAGCTTCTTTCCCTATGCTGAGCTGTTGAATTTTGAAATAGTACAGACATCATTTTTTTTCCTGAGTCACCTCAAATGTCCAGACAATTGCTTTTTTTGGTATTATTTATTATTTGTTTATTTTTAATATATTTTAAATATATTTAAATTTATATATGACAGCAGACTGTATTACAGTTTTTATTACACATATAGAGCACAATTTTTCATATATATGATTGTATACACACTATATTTACAGCAATTCATGTCTTCATACCTGTACTTTGGATAATAATGATCATCACATTCTACCATTATTAATAACGCCATGCCCCCTGGGCCCTTCCCCTCCAACCCCTCTGCCCTATCTAGAGTTCGTCTGTTCCTTTCATGCTCCCACTCCCTATTTCTCTATGAATCAGCCTCCTTATATTAAAAAAAAATCAGCATTTGTTTTTTTCTGATTGGCTAACTTCACTTAGCATTAGCATTACCTTCTCTAATTCCATCTATCCAATTACCAGTAAATGCCATGATTTTCTTCTCTTATTGCTGAGTAATATTCCATTGTGTATATATGCTACATTTTTATACCCATTCATCTTTGAAGGGAATCTAGGTTGGTTCCACAGTTTGGCTATTGTGAATTGTGCTGCTATAAACATTGATGTGGCTGTGTCCCTGTAGTATGCTGTTTTTAAGTCCTTTGGGTATAGACCAAGGATAATTGCTTTTTAAGTAGCATCTTTTTCCTCTTTATAATCTCTCTTTCCCTCTCCTCATCGCTCTCTCCCTCTCTCTTCTTTTCCCTCTCTTTGCCCCTTTGCTCCCTGCCTCCCCTTTTTAGTTAATGAACTATATTGATTACCATATATAATATATTTCCCCCCCCCTGGGCACTGAACCAGACACTGGAACTACGAAGATGAATGAGATAAATCCTCTGTTTCCAAGCAATTCATGATGTAGTAGCAAGTGTTAGACATCAAAATAAATAATTGCAAAGAATTGGAGTTGCTGTAACAGGTCTATGGGTGGGTAGGTAGGTATAGAGAGGTACAAAGGACACAGTGGGTAGGGGTGGGAATTATTCAAGGAGAATTTTCTCTCTGAAATAGGAATGGTTCACCCCATCCTTACTCTAAATTCATAATCTTCAGGGAGGAAAACAAACTTAAGACCACACAAAAACTTTTAAAATGTGATCTTTCAGGTTAAAAAAAGAAAATACATTTTTCCCAAACCATCAAAGTTTTAAAATGAATAAAAAGTGAGATTTTTACAGAGCTTAAAAACTTTTAATTGGTTTAATTTTTATTGCCATCAGAGTGGTACATATCCCATAATTTTAAAAAGCCAAATGGTTCTGTAGGGCCCAAGGTAAAACATTTTTTGTTCTCTCTCCATTCCATTTTTCCAAATACAAATATTTTTTATCTAGTTTACGGCATTTCTATCCATATGACCGAAATCCTGATTCTGAGAAGTGTATGTGAAAGCTTCCGGAACTCTGATACCTGTTGCAAACACCAATTATGTGCACTGAAGGGAAATCAGCACTTTTCACTGATAGTAATGATAACTATCAAGGGCTTGTAGCCTGGTGTCTTCAGATTATTTCAACTCAAAAAATATTTAGAGTCTGAGATCCAGGCATTATTCAGTGTGATAGAATATCTATTCTTTTATAGCCTATGATGTGATTTGTTGATTACCACCCTTTATGTATTGATTATTTACTTCCACACATCTTTGAGTGCTCTTTGTCTTAAAGTTATGGTATATTCCAAATTGTCTATAAACAGAGGTACTCCAATTTTATGATGGTTCAACTTAGTATATTTTGACTTCAGGATGGCACAAAAGATTCAGTAGAAACCATACTTTAGCTTACATCAATTACGTGTTAATGGTGAGTACCCATACAACCATTCTAATTTTTTACTTTCAGCTTGGTATTCAATAAATGAGGTATTAAACACCTTATTACAAAATATGCTTTGTGTTAGGTGATTTTGCCTAACTGTAGAGACTGATGTCATTGTTCTGAGTGGGTTTAAGGTAGACTAGGCTAAGCTATGATGCTGAGCATGTTGCATTTTCGACTTCTATTATCTTCAGCTTACAATGGAGGAGGACCATTGTACAAGTTGCATTTGTATTTATGTAGTATTTGAGCGTTTTTCTTGAAAAGCAGGTAGGTAAGGCTTAATGAAAATACTTAAAGTTATTATTGTTATGGCTACATTGCTGGAAATTTAGGAAAATTTATGGATATAAAATCAGATGATAATCATAAAAACAGATAACATGTATTGACTGTTTACTACACGGCAGCCACCCTTCTAGGTATTGTATTTGTATCAACTCAAGGTAAGGGTGATTCTAGTTTTGGATATACCCACTTTGGAGATTAGAAAACAGATAGGTTCAGAGATAGTTGGAGATCCACCTTTTAGACTATTGCTTCTCTGGATGACCACTTAATGACCATCTCAAAGACCTCTTAGGATTCCATGAGATAGCAGTGGTACCCAGGGAGGCTGGTAGGTTTGTTAGGTATTTGTTTACTCACTCGTTTGTTTTAAGGTTAAGTTTATACTGAAGACTGAATAGACTTGATAAGCATGGGAAAGGTATTTAAAATTCTGAAACTTTGAAAAAATTTTAGTACATTAAAATTATACATTAAAATTATTATATTAATAAGGTTAATAGTGATATATTCATATATGTACATAATTTGCTCCATTTGATTCCCTAGTACTTCCTCTTTCTCTTCCATCCTCCCTTCCCCTAATCCTTCCTCTACCTTATGGCTCTTTATTCTTTTTAATTGGCATAATATAATAATACATTAAAGTGAGACTCATTATAATATATTTTTATATGCACTTAGAATAATTTGGTCATTTTAATTCTACAGGTTCTTTATCTCTCCTTGTCCTTCTCCTTAGAACTCCTTCCTTTACCTTCTCTTGAATTGTTGGGAGATTCCTTTTTAAAAAAAAATTCCTATTTCTCTCTAGTTTTCACAAGTTAGAGAACACATTTGATCCTTGGTTTTCCGAGTCTGAATTATTTCACTTGGCATGATGTTCTCCACTTCTATCCATTTTCCGGCAAATGACATAATTGTATTCTTAATGGCAGAGTGGAACTCCATTGTGTACCACATTTTCTTTATCCTTTCATCAGTTGATGGACACTTAGACTGGTTCCATAACTTGACAATTGTGAATTGCATACTTTAAACATTTGCTGATTCCAGTTCTTTTGGATAAATATCAAGGAGTGGATAGCTGGGCCATATAATGGTTCCATTCCTAGTCTTTTGAGGAACTTCCATACTGATTTCCATACTGATAATACTAATTTACAGTCCACCAACAATATATAAGTGTTTCTTTGCTCTCCACATCCTCACAAGCATTTATTATTATTTGTATTTTTAATGATAGCCATCTAACTGTGGTGAAGTGAAATATTTTGATTTGCATTTCCTTGATTGCTAAGGATGGTGAACATTTTTTCATATATTTGTTGGTCTTTTTCATTTATCCTTTTTGTCATTGTCTGTCTAGCTCATTTGAACATTTTTTGATTGGGTTATTTGGTGTGTGTATGTGTGTGTGTAAGCTTTTTGAATTTTTTATATATTCTGGATATTAATATTCTGTTAGAAGAGTAACTGGCAAAGATTTTCTCCCTGTCTGGCTTTTTTTCATGCTGTTAATTGTTTCATTTGCTGTGCAGAAGCTTTTTTAATTTGATGTCACCCCACTTATTGATTCTTGGTTTTATTTATTGAGCTTTAGGAGTCTTATAAAGGAAGTCCCTGCCAATACTTCTATGTTGGAGTGTTGACCTATGTTTCCTCCTAGGAGATGCAACAAACTTTGAACTCTTTTGATTATTTAAAGAATAATTTAGTGTATTAGAAATTCTTAGCCTATATCTGTGCCATTTATAGGAAACAACTTATTAGTGGATTTTAGGAGCAAGAATTTGCACTGTTACCAGTGCTCAAAATATGTGTCTAAATTCAGTTTATGAGTTAATTGCTACCATATGCTAAAATCAGTTTCTCAAAAGGTTTCTTGGGGCCATGGTTTGCAAATGAATACCTCTACCCTATTGCTGCCCATTTTGACTTCATTTGCTTATTTTTTCACTGTGTACATCAATTAATGGTCATGCAGGCTGCTAATTGTTGATAGTGCATTCCAGCAGCCAAGGAAATCAGCGTGGGATGCAGTGCTCTCTGGATAAATGAAGTAGCACAACTAAATCATTAGTTTTCTCCTCCTAGAAAACATGTGCTTCCAAAGAATCTGATAAGCTTCTAGTCTCAAAAAATTATCCAGAACCCTTCTTTTCTTTGGCTTCTTTACAGAATCAAAACTAATGTGAATTTGACATGTAAGTTCAAAGCTTATTGGTGCTAAGGAATGCTTTGGTAGCAGGTTTATTGATGAGAAAGCTTTATGTTGGTGGCATCATGTTTTCTGAATGTTTTCTAGAAACCTGTCATTCTCCTATACACTAATTTCTGCGTGTATTTAAAGTGCTTATTTTGGGCTCATTGAGGTTAAGATCACTCATGCTGGGATTTCATTTTTAAACACCATAAGTAAGCTGTCCTTATTTATGAGCTGGTGCTTAAGAAGCCTAATTATTAAATCATCCTCCAAAGGATCAAGTTTTGCACATACTCTTACAACTGAATCTTTATAACTTTTCTTAGATGGATTAGTTCAGTTTGCAAATCTCTTATCCTGATCATTTTTATTAGCGTTGAAACCTTGAGATAGTGTCCTACCATTCATGGTCTCACTTTGGTCATCTTTAGGGTTATATGAGAATTAAAGAAGAAGTGAATTAAGGCAAATAAAATATTTGTGGGCCATAATAATCACTCAGTAAAAATTAGTTGTTATTAGTACTAATGCAAAAGTACCAACTTACTTTGCACTCATGTGTTTATTTTAAATATGGGAATTTACAGAAATAGTATCTTTAATGTTTACATTGAAGCATGTTCTGAATTTTATCCTGTGTTTTAAGAAACATTTCACCCCCAAATTATTCCACATACCTTATTTAAATAATTGCTGAGAATCTGAAAAATTGGAGAAAAATCGTTAAAAAAAAATCAACATTCAGTTTTTCCTTGTACTTCTGAATTCTTAAGCACCACCTTCCTGTATTTCCAATTTACATTATCCTCAAATAGTTTCCATCCCTGCCCGAACATGCCAATTAATATTCTAGCTATTCTATCATTCACCTCAGAAGAAAGTTTCAGTCAAGCTCAAATCAAATTACTAAAAATATGAAGTTAACACAAAACAATGGTTTAAACAACAACAACAACAAAGGCTTTAACAAAGAGCATATTCCTGATGGGTGGGGGGACTCTATTTGCAATCAAATTTTACTATTTCCTTGTGAGAATGTCAGTTCCCACCTCAGCTTTAGACAAGTATATGAAAGAAATATTTTTGGAATTTCAATATTGCTTCCTCCGATATTTACTGAGGAAAAGGAGAAAATAGCCAATATAATAAAACTTCTGTTTTGGCTATTCCATAGAAAGCCGGTGAAGGCAGAACTGTCTAACTGCTAAGTTGTTGTTCTGAAAGTCTGGGAATGTTTGTCTTTGGAAGACCAAGGTAATGCAGTGGGTCATTAATCAAGGAAGTGATGTCTCCTTAGGTCTCTAAACTTAACTGCTCCACCTATATGCTTAGCAATCCTGTCTCCTTCCTTCTGTAAAACTCTCAAAACACTTTCCTTTCCTTAGTTCCTGTTCTGGCTCCTTCTTTTCTTCCTAGGCTCTCTTGTCCTTTCATTCCTTCCTGTGGCTTAACTCGCACAT
Source organism: Callospermophilus lateralis (assembly GCF_048772815.1). Classification (NCBI taxonomy): domain Eukaryota; kingdom Metazoa; phylum Chordata; class Mammalia; order Rodentia; family Sciuridae; genus Callospermophilus; species Callospermophilus lateralis. The sequence continues at coordinate 72,182,212 of NC_135316.1, forward strand.
TTAGGCAGATGACACCCAAATTGGTATTTATAGCTCTATCTTCTCTTTTAAACTCAAGTTTATAATTTCAGAGAAATCTGCTAGACATTTGCACCTAAATGAACCACCAGTACATTTAGTATCTTTAATTCCAAGTGTCTAAAACTTAGGTTCCTACTTCTAGATCCTCCTCCTGATTTTCTTTCTTTCTTCCTTTCTTTATTTTTCTAATGGTAGTCATTCTCTTTCCATCCTGTGCTTTCAAAATTGTCACAAAATCCCATCAAACTTCCCTTTAAATCAATTCAATTGCATACACCCGTCTATTGGGCATCTCTTTTAGCCTAAGCTCTGTGCTAGAAACTGAGGTGTAAACAACAAACAGATCACCAAGGTACAACCCCTGTACTCAGGAACCTTGTAATCTTGTGGCTGAGGTAAGATATGGACCCAAATTTTATTCTCAGGATCATCATATTATTTTCCCTGTACCTCATACCTTCCTGTTCAGAAACCTTAACTGCTTGTTTTCTTTTCCTGAATGAAACTCATGTTCTTAATTGTGACTTCCAAAGTAGCCCATAACAGGACTCTGTGATACCTATAATAATAGCTTATATTACTAGATTAATTTCCTGTGCTCCAAACACTGTTCTAAAAACGTTCACCCATTATTTCACTTACTCTCCATAAATCCCCACAGATAAGGCTTAGAGTGATTAGATCTTGGTTAAGGTTGTACAGTTTGCAGATGAAAGGTCCAAAGACTGAGCCCTGGATTCTGGCTTCGGAAACTCATCTTTCAATTACTGTCCTCCTGCCTGCCCCCTACCTCTGGTTTCCATCCTTTTCCAGCCAAAAGTGACATAGAAGGACCTTGACCCCCAGGAGCCCATCTGGTGACTGAATAGTCCCTGATGGTTTGTGTGACTTGGCTTGAATAAATGAGCTGAGCCTTTGGAAGATGTTTCTCTTTACAATTTCAAATAGGACATAGCAACTACTGCCATTTACCTGATGTCTGAAATATGGGTCTTTCTTTTTCTAACTCTGATGTACTTTTAATACTTTTGAATTGAAAATTGAAACTGAGATTAGAGTAAGTTTTTGATTCACATCACTATTCTTAGATCTTTAAATAAAATTTAATTTTAATTTAAATATTTGTGTTACAATCTGGTTTTCTTTTCAAACTTTTTACCTTTACTTCTTTTGTGTTTTTCCTCTGGTAGCTTCTCAGCTTAAGTTCTTTTTAATGTAATCAATTACTATCTAAAACTTAATATTTGAGGTGTGTTTTAACACATCTGTCCTTTTCTTAGTAGTCTGTATTTATAGATTCAGAATAGTAACTCTTCTTGAGATCCCCTCATTGCCTATTTGATTTTACCATTTTATTTTTCACACCTCTGCAAACTTCTGCCAGTTACTTATGTCACAATTACTTTTATTAGAAATATTTTACATTTGTTCAGATTGGGCTAATTTTAATTTCCTGGAGGTGCTTTTAAATATCATTCTGTATTCAACATTCAACTACTTTTTGTATTTTTACAAGTTCTTGAAAGAGAATATCAGTTATTATAATAATTATAAATTAAAAATGAATTATAAAGTTTAACTTAATAGAGAATTTAACAAAAATGTGATTTGGAAATTTTTTTATTTTAACACCTTTAACATTTTTTAAAACTCATTAAGTAAAAATAAAAATTATACTTACTAATGGGGTAGGTAATGTGACGTTTCAATACATATCCATTATGAAATGTTTAAATCATGTTCGAAGTATCTCTTTAAGCAACTATTTCTTTATGGTGAACACTTTCAATATACCTCCCTCTAGCTTTTTGAAATGTGTAGTTCATTACCGTTCTTATAGTCATCCTACTGTTCAGTAGCACATCAAAATTTCTGGCTCTCATCTAACTGAAATTAAAATTTTAATTGGAAACATTTCAATTTTAAATTATTCAATAGCATCTGTGAAAGGAATCAGAATTGGCCCAAATAATCTTGCATTAAAATTTATATTCCATATTATTCAACCATAAAGAAGATTGAAATAATGGCCTTTGCCAGTAAATGAATGGAATGGAAGAATATCATGAAATAAGTTAGTTCCCCAAAACCAAAGGCTGAATATTCTCTCTGATATGTGGATGGTAACACACAACAAGGCAAAGTAGAGAGAGGAAGAATAGAAGTCTATTGGATTAGACAAAGGGGAATGAAGGAAAGAGAGAGAGAGGATGGGAATGGGAAAGACAGTAGAACGAATCAGACATAACTTTCCTATGTTCATATGTGAATATACAACCAGAGTAACTCTGCATTATGTACAACTATGAGAATAGGATCCTGATTAGAATAAGTTATTCTCCATGCATATAATAACATGTCAAAATATATTCTACTGTCATGTATATCTAAAATGAACAAAATTTAAAACATTATATTCTAGTTAGTCTGCAAAGAGAAGGAAATTCCATCCTATCCTACCTCATGGATGAACCTTGAGGACCCGATGTTTAGTGATATAAGCCTGTCACAGAAAGACAAATACTGCATGAACCCACTTATACACAGTATCTAAAGAACTCAAGATTCTTAGAACCAAAGAGTACCCTGGTGATTGTCATGGGCTGAGGAAAGGGTGCCACAGTCTGGCTGGGCACAAAATCACGAGCCACTCAAGCAGGAACAAACTTTATTTTTTGAAACTGCTGCCAATGCTCCGTACGCGTCTGGGAAGATTCCCGATCGACCCACGCCGCGTTCTCCTGGAACCCAAGAGGCGGTTCCTCCTCCAGAATTGCTCCTACCGCACTTCCCCAACCAATGGGAACTCTCCAGGAGTCCCGTAGCAGGCTGAGGTGGACGGCAGGAGTCCAATATCCATATGAATGCAAATCTTAACATAATCATATCATCTCAATGGCTTGTTGGCATCACCTTTCAACCCAAAATGCCATGTATCATATTACTTGGCTGTGGCTCTTAGCATCTCCCCCCTTCTGTTTAATTAAGCAACAAGCAATGTGGCTAGGGACTGTGCCTGTTAGGTTTGTCCAATTCAACATATGGTTCTTACCCGTCATCGGAAAACTGACCTTTAGGCGTCAACCTCCTGTCTTAGGTTGATACCACTGCAATTGGATCATACCCGTCACTGACTACCGGTCCAGCATATAGCCATACTTGTGGATAGGCCTATGCACCAGTGGGGGGTGAGGTTCTTTGCCTCACCTCTGTTGGCCCCCCAAATTAGATCATCACTAGTAGAAGGGAGGAGGATACAGAAATGCCACGACACCAAGTCAATTGACGGCTCCTAGGAAAAATTGCATCACTGGTGACACATCAGCAAAGATACGCCAGCATTACCATAATTCGCTGCATCGACAGATAGATCACAGTGCATACAAGTGATACATAGTCCAGGCAAGTTTTGTAAGCAGTTCAAAGCGGAGGAATCTATCAATATGTCCATTTCCTCCCAAAATAAATCGACTCATTGATTGAGCATTACTTGTTGAGTTATTATTCATTGATGCATCAGTTTATACAGTTTGTTGTGATAATTATCGAAGAAGTTGTAGTTTGGTTTCATCTTTGTCTTCACCGGCATTGGGATGAAAATAGGAATTCTGACAATGATGTTAAAAAAAAAAAATAGGTAACATTTCAACAGGCACTAAGAAAACAATTTTTAGAACAATTTACATTATCCTGAACAGATTTATTAAATATAATGAAAAGGAAAGGTGAAAGTAACAGATCTGTTAACCTGCTTATTTGTATACATATTAAAACAATCTTTAACAGCTGTTTACCCAATTTAAATTAAACCATTAAAATCACGTGAATAATAAAAAAAATTCGGATCCATTTATTCATGAGCGCTCCTCATATATGATATATGGACATACGCACATACAGACATACAACACAAAACAGAAATGTGCACACGTAACATACAACACATAAGACAATAGTACAGGCCTTGTAGCTTTACCTAGGTGAAATCTCCATTGCAATGTTTAAAAACTTCACAGTCAAAAAATAAAACTGATCAGAAAAACATTAACATAGGTCTGTATGAGCTCAAAAATAAAATAGAACTTTATGATGTGGGAAAAAGCAATAATAAAATAGATATTGAAAGAAGCATCCTGATTAATCATTGTCGCAGATGTAAGAATAGCCAAGCTGGAGTTCTGGATATCAGCTGTTATGGATTTGAGTCAAATCATCTTCTTTTTGGTTTGTAGAAATTGTTTTGGTTAATCTCTCTGGAATCCAAATCGGCTGCTGTTCTCCCTGTGGAAAAACACAAACAGAGCCCCGACTCCAGACAATCACTGGGTCAGGACCTTTCCATTGTCCTGTTAGAATATCCTTCCAAAGTACCTTAGGCTTATGTACATTTTTTGGATACAAATGTCTTTCCGCAGCACTAAGCCCTGATGAATCCAAATTTAAAAAGTTTAGAGTAAAAAGTGTTATTTTAAGTTTATCTTTGGGGGATATATACCCCTTTCCAATTCCCTCCTTTTGTTTTAATAAGTACATTTTAATAGTTTGATGAGCTCTTTCAACTATGCCTTGTCCCTGTGGATTGTATGGAATTCTTGTTATGTGAGTAATGCCAAATGATGAGCAAAATTGTTTAAAAGAGGTAGAAGCATAACCAGGACCATTATCTGTTTTTAACTGTTTTGGAACTCCCACGTGGCAAAATTTTGAAAGCAATGAGCTATAACATCTTTAGTTTTTTCTCTGGCATGAAGGGAGCCCATCAAAAATCCAGAAGAAGTATCAACTGTAACATGCAAATATTTTAATTTCCCAAATTCTGGCAAGTGTGTGACGTCCATCTGCCAAATATGATTAGGTATCAGTCCTCTAGGATTGACTCCAAGATTAACTTGTGGTAAAAAGGTCACACAATTTTGACATTGTTTTATTATATGTCTGGCTTGTTCTTTAGTTATTTTAAAATGCTTTTGTAAAGTATTAGCATTGATATGGAACCTTTTATGAAAGTTTATAGCTTCTTCTATTGTGGAGAAAATATGTATGTCATGTGTAGATTTATCTGCTAATTCATTGCCCAAACTAAGGGCTCCAGGCAATCCTGTATGTGCCCTGATATGTCCTATAAAGAATGGATCTTTTCTGTCCCAGAAAAGATCCAAAAAGTGGAAAACATTGAGAAAACAAAGAGAAAACAGTAGAAGAAGGGGAAATCCTACCAGCATCTTCAAGGGATACTGTAGCATTAACTACATACTGACTATCAGAAAATAAATTAAATACAGAATCTTTAAACATCATAAAAGCTTGTAAAACTGCATTAAGCTCTACCTTTTGAGCTGATTCTTTGGGTACTAAAAATGTAAAAGTTTGATCAGGGGTAACTACTGCTGCTGTACCATTATTTGACCCATCAGTGAATATTTTTGGAGCATTCATGATAGGGGTTTTTCTTGTCATTTTTGGAAAAACTACAGGATGCTTAGACCAAAAAGACAACAAAGGATTAGATGGCAAGTGATTATCAAATGAAACATTAGATTTACACATGATTATTGCCCAAGTATTTAACTCATTGGCTAACTCATCAATTTGATCCATAGTATATGGAGTAATAATTTTATTGGGAGAAATCCCAAACACTCCCTTCGCTGCTTTTATTCCTTTGAGTATTAATTGTCCTACAGCCTCAGGATATCTAGTAAGAATAGTATTAGGAGAATAAGATAAATGTATCCACAATAATGGACCTTCTTGCCAAAATACTCCTGTAGGAATATTTTTTGTTGGTAGTACAATAAATAATAAAGGCAAACATCAATTCTATCCAAATGCATATTTTCCATATATGTTTCAATGATTTTTAATGCCTTTCTTGCTTCAGGCGTTAACATGCGGGGTGAATTTGGATCTGATGGACCTTTTAGGATATCAAATAAAGGTCCTAGCTCTCCTGTTGGTATGCCTAGATAAGGCCTTATCCAATTTATGTCTCCCAATAACTTTTGAAAGTCGTTAAGTGATTTGAGTTGATCTACTTGTATTTGAATTTTTGGTGGACGGACCATGGTTGAGGATAATAGAACTCCTAAATAATTAATTGGAAAATTTATTTGTACTTTATCTATTGCTATCTCTAGATCATAACTTTTTAATAAATTTGTAAGTGTGGCATAAGATTCTAGCAATGTGTTTTTATCTTTATGTGCCAATAACACATCATCCATATAGTGAAATATTTGTAGTTCAGGATTTTGATTTCTAAGTGGCTGGATTGCTTTGTTAACATAAACTTGACACATAGTTGGACTATTAGCCATCCCTTGAGGGAGTACTTTCCATTCATATCTCTGATCAGGACCTCCATGATTTAGTGCAGGGATAGTAAATGGAAAATGTGGACTATCCTGAGGATGAATTGGAATTGAAAAAAAACAATCTTTAATATCTATAGCTAAAACATACCAGGTTTTTTGGTAAAGCAGACAATTGGGGAATCCCTGATTGAGCAGGTCCCATAATAACCATTTCATTATTAATGGCTCTTAAATCTTGCAATAATCTCCATTTACCAGATTTCTTTTTGATGACAAAAATGGGAGTATTATGGGGAGATACAGAAGGTTGTATATGTCCCTCCACTAATTGTTGTTTGACCAGGTCATGGGCTACTTGTATCTTTTCTTTAGTCAGGGGCCACTGAGGAACCCACACTGGTATTTCTGATTTCCAAGTAATTTTGATTGTCTCAGTGGCCCTTTTTGAAAACCCAATCCATGTCTATTTATTCTTTGATCTATTTGAATTGGTGCTGTCATAACTTGTTCTTGTTCTCTTAATCTTTTTTCTTTCCTAAAGCCTTGTCTAGCCCTAGTAGTGGGCGTGTTAGGACTGATGTTATTTGTTAATGTCAAACCTAATTGATCTAGGACATCTCGTCCCCATTAATTTATAGGAAGATGATCCAATACATAGGGCTGTATAGTTCCTTCACATCCTTCAGGATCCTTCCAATCTAATACCATTGCACTTCTATGGGGATTAGTCGCCACTCCTAGGCCTTGAAGCGTTTGAGTGGCTTGTTGTAATGGCCAATGTTTTGGCCATTCTTGATGAGATATGATGCTAAGGTCAGCACCTGTGTTCAGTAGCTCATTAAATTCATGTCCTTGAATATTTAGTTTTAGCATGGGGCGAGAATCTAAATTTAAAGACAGCATAGCCCAACCTACACCTGTGGAGCCTAATCCCCTGGTACCTCTTTCTACAGTACGACTGGAAAATTTATCATGTAGGCTGGGTACTATTAATAACTGTGCTATTCTATCTCCTGGTGAAATTACTGATATACCCTTTGGAGAACTAGCTATAATTTTTATTTCACCTTCATAATCGGGATCAATTACCCCAGAACTTATCATAAGTGCTTTTAGAGTAGAAGAGCTGCGTCCCAATAATAAGCCTACTGTTCCTTGGGGAAGCGGTCCTTTTACTCCTGTGGGAATGATTTGAACTCCCATCTCTGGAGTTAGTACTGCTCTGGCAGAGGCGCAGATGTCCAACCCTGCACTCCCTCTAGTTTGTCTGATGAGGGATTTAATGGATAATGTGTCCTGGGCACTACCTTGATGGTGCTGCTGGGTTCCTCCATTGCCCTGTATATTTGTGGTTTTGGGCTCCGGAGCATTGAGCCGTCCAGTCCATTTTTTGGCAATGGAGCCTGATGCCTTTCTCCACGATATCGTGGGTAAACACTTGGTCCTTGTCCGTTTTTCGATAACGGAATACCCTCTAAGGTGGTTTGAGAACGGCATTCATTAACCCAATGTCTCCCTCTACGGCATCGTGGGCAAATACCCGGTATTCTATTCGTTTGATACCTAGCTTTGTTAAACCCTCCTCCTATGGGGCAACTCCTTTTAAAATGTCCTGTTTGATCACAATTATAGCATGTTTTTGCCCTGGCATCTAAACCCTGTTGTACTGCTGCTAAGACTTGCCCTTGTTCATTAATGTCTCTACATAATTTAATATATGTGTTTAAATATTCATGTCTCCATGGTCTAATGACCTCTCTGCAGCAACGATTTGCTTGGTCATAAGCCAGTTGTTTTATAATGGCATTGCCTGTTCTGTATCTCCAAATATTCTAGAAGCTGTTTGAATAAGCCTATCTACAAATTCAGCGTAAGGTTCATTAGTTCCTTGTATTACCTTAGATAATTGTCCTTGTAAATCTCCATGACCCTGTAAAGTTTTCCATGCCCTAACCGCATCTACAGCAATTTGTGCGTATACACCAGGATCATATTCAATTTGTTGCCGTTGACCCTCATAAGGTCCCTTTCCTAACAACATTTCTAGATTTCTTTGAGGGTAACCAGCTGCTGCATTTCACCTAGCTGTCTCCATGCAAAATTCCTCATTGGCAACCTTCCATAACAAATATTGTCCTCCATTTAGCACAGATTGACACATGTTAGCCCAATCTGCTGGTGTCATGTCCAGGTTGGTAATACATTCGACCATACTTATGGTGAAAGGTGCTTGTGGCCCATAGTTTGTTACAGCCTCCTTTAATTGCTTCACTGTTTTTAAATCTAAAGCATGGTGAATTCGTTGCCCTCCTGCCTGCTCAAGTACAGGGCATGGTAATCTTTGGGGTCCTGCCTCAGGATTCCATCCATCAACTACGGGAGTTGAGGGCCGCTCAGCTGTAGATGGAGCTGTTGGTTGAATTACGCCCTCTGGTGATAGAATGGAGTTAGTAGCAGCCTCCTGTTGTAATTCCCCACCTAAAGGTTGTTTTTCCTCTAAGCTTTCTTTCTTCAAATTTTCCTCTGACTAGCTCAAGAGACCTTCTCTTTTGCTTGACCTAACATGTTTTCTACCATAGTCTGGACCTCTAACAATTTACTTAACAGTCTTTCGGTTTGTTTTTTACTAGTTTCTAATCTACTATAAAGGTAATGCAACCCAATAAGATAGCATAAAACAAAACCGAAACAGAATGAAACAAAAACGGAACAAAGAGTAGTTGTATCAATTTTCTCTTTCTCAGGGCCGAACAACTTCAAACCTTGAGTCAACCATTTTTCCCAGTTTGCCTGAGAAAATTCTAGGGATAGGCAGCTTGAAACAAAAACAAAATGAATCAAAACAAGAACACATTGGTTTTTGAAATGGTCACCCATTCTGTCGCCTTCCGTCAGGGGCGAGCAATTTTACTCACCTCCAAGCTTCAGGCGTCCCCCGCACGGGCCACCAATTGCCGCAATCTGGCTGGGCACAAAATCACGAGCCACTCAAGCAGGAACAAACTTTATTTTTTGACACTGCCGCCAATGCTCCATACGTGTCCGGGAAGATTCCCGATCGACCCAAGAGGTGGTTCCTCCTCCGGAATTTCCTCCTGCCGCACTTCCCCAACCAATGGGAACTCTCCAGGAGTCCCGTAGCAGGCCAAGGTGGACAGCAGGAGTCCAATATCCATATGAATGCAAATCTTAACATAATCATATCATCTCAATGGCTTGTTGCATCACCTTTCAACCAAAAATGCCATGTATCATATTACTTGGCTGTGGCTCTTAGCAATTTCCAAAACTCCCTTGAATGCCAAGCACGCGGCCTTCTCCTGGGACACGCTACCCCAACCCGAAATCCCTCCTCCGGAATTCCCTCCTACCGCACTTCCCCAACCAATGGGAACTCTCTGGGAGTCCCGGGAGACCCCCAAAGTAGCAGGCAGAGGCGAACAGCAGAGGTCTAATCTCCAATTGAATGCACATCTTAACATAATCATTATCTCAATGGCTTGCTGGTGTCACCTTTCAACCAAAAATGCCATGTGTCATTCCTACTTTGCTATGGCTCTCAGCAAAAGGGGAAATGGGGGAGTTACTAATCAAAGGGATACAAAGTTTCAGACAAGCAAGACAAAAACTTCCAGAGATCTGTTGTGCCAGGTTGTACCTCCATTAATTTCACAATAATGTACAATTAATGTGAGGAGTGTTCTTACTAATAAAGTAAAATTGAAAAAAAGTGAAAACTAGAAATATATGTGAAATAATAAAATCTCAATTGTTTATGATGAAATATGCTTTCCTGATATTTCATCATTGGTAAGAGAAGAGAACATATTTGAAACATTTCCGTTAAATTTCTTAAACATTCTTGGTAACAATTATAATCAGAAATGTGGTAAATCCAGATGGTTGTCTATTCTGAAATTTGGCCATAGATGAAATGGTTTTGTGAAATTCTGTTTTAAATTCACAGTGGTCTGCACACCCAAAGCTAAAGATCCCATCTCAACCCCATCTCACCCATTATTTGGTAGCAATTGTCAGACTTGATGACTGTACCACTTTAGCGGTAAGGAGTTCTTTCCCATGACTTCTGGTACTCTGCATACTGAGCTGTTTCCTCTCCCTGTTTGATTTTTCTCTGGGGATCTCAAATAATCCCATGGTTACAATTACTCCCTCACATTCTTCCCTTCTGGGTCCTTCTCTTCAATTCTGCCCATAGCTCTAGACACAAAACTCATGGGTCCTATTATTTTCTTCCTAGTTTCTAAGTAGATATTTCAAATCGAACATTCCAGAAAGAAAACAATTAATTCTATTCCTGTTGTCCATGTCACTACAGATTCTCACCTCTTGCTTTGCAATGTCTATGCAGCTGGTCCCAGCTTCTGCTCTTGGATCTCTCAGGTCTGTTTTCCACAGCATGGCCAGAGTGATCCTTTAAAAGCACACTCCAGATTTTTTATGTCTATACTTTTTCATGTCTCATAGGAGCTACATTACCTGGTCTTTGCCTATCTCCATATCCCCACCCCCTTTTGCTTAAAGTGCTCCTCATTTAGTTCTAACCATGCCAAGCTCATTTGCACTTGCTCTTTCCTCTGCCCGTGATTGACTTACTGAAATTCTATTTCAATAGAACTTGTTTATCCGGAGTGGCTATGATCCAAGACACCCCAGTGGAGGTCTGAAGCCACAGAAAGTACCAAGCCCTATGTTTGCTGTTTTTCCTAAACATATATACCTATGAAAAAGTTGGTTTTACAAGTTAGGCATAGTAAGAGATCAGCAATAATAAAAAACCTAAATCATCTATAACTAATTAAAACAAATTTAAAAAATAAAGAAAATAGATATAAAATAAAAAATTGAAATTTAAAAGAAAAGATAATGTGCCAAAATGAAATTGCCAAAATCCCTACTCTTGAGGTCTTTGATCGTGAGTTCAAAGCCAGCCTCAGCAAACCAAGGATTACTTAGACATAGGCACTGTAACATCATGACAGTCAATCTGATAACCAGGATGGCTACTAAGTGATTAATAGCAGGTGCCACATAAAACATGCATATTGCTGAACAAAGGAATGACTCAAATCCTTGGTGAGAAAGAGCAAGATGGCTCAAGATTTTATCATGCTACTCGGAATAGGACACAATTGAAAACTTAGAAAATTCTAGAAATAAACTTTTTATTTAATATTTTCTGATGGTGCTTTACCTTAAGCAACTAACATTGCAGGGAGTGAAAGCATGAATGAGAGGAAAGGACTGTGTCCAGGTCTTTCCTCAAATGTCACCTCCTTTGGGAATCCTCAATTGATCATCACATCACAGGAGGTACACCTACTTGGTCAGTTTCTGTGCTTTGAACCTGGTTTGTTGCTTCATAGCCACTGGTTGCCAGTATAGTTTTATGCTTGTTTGTCATTATCTATATCTTCCTTCAAGCTTTGTGAAGCAGGGAATTTGTTTGATTTACTTATTGGTTTCCTTGCAATGTGCCTTGCACAAAGAAGATACTTGATGAATATTTGTGGAATGAACACCTGGGAAAGTTTCTTGATGCTCTGAAACTTCAGTGACGATGGCAGAGCTGGGCATGGTGGCCCATGCCTATAATTCCAGTAGCTCAGAAGGTGGAGGCAGGAGGATCATGAGTTCAAAGCCAGCCTTAGTAAAAAGGAAGGCCCTAAGCAACTCAGTGAGACCCTGTCTCTAAATAAAAGACAAAATAAGGCTGGGGATGTGGCTCAGTGGTTGAGTGCCTCTGAGGTCAATCCCCAAGCTCATGCATCAGACCTTCTTATAGGCATCTGATCAACATCCTTATGGTGTTCATGATCTTTTCACACCATCATATATATAGCTGTGTATACTGCTGCTGGTAAAAACTCTGTAATACAGCAAGTTGGTTCAGACAGACTGATCTCTGTGCCTCTAAGAAACATTTTTGGTTCCTTGGAAAGGCATTTCTCACATGTGGGTGGTCACAGGTCTGGATCATTTTTGTTATTATAGAAAAAGGATAAAAACATAAGGAGAACAGCTAGCAGCACCACTCTGTAACCCAAAGATTGCCTACATAGAAGGTCCAAACAACCAACTCAAATAGAATATTCAGTAGAATTAGTAGATTTCTGACATATGTTCAAGAGAGTTTTATTTAGCATTCTGATTCACAACAGCGTATTAAGTAAAATGTAAGGTGATTTTTATTGTGTAGATTTCAGATAATGTATGACCAAAAGTGTCAATGTTTTGTTAGGATTTATCCTTGTCCTCTGAGTACAGACCAGATCTTACGTCTGCTACAGAGATCATTTATTGTGCAACGAAACCTTCATTTCTAAAACTCCAGAGAGATTAAGATGCCTCACAGGTCAGCAATGCTGAATGGAGCTGTTGATGTAATGTTTGAAGGATGGCTTGGGTACTAGCATGATTCTTAACATCATATTCAAACCTGACTATTTTGTCAGACAATTTTCTTTGAAAGGAAAAAGACAACAAAAGAAGAACCTATTTGTGTGTGCATGAACATTCACATGCCTCCAGATTGGTGTGGGTGTATGAAAGGGCATGTGGTTACAATAATAGGAACCAGGGAAAGCAAAGATGAATTGAAAATTAAAAAGTTTCCGTTAAAGATAACATATTTTCCCTGGGTCCATGTTATTTGTTTATATCATCCCTGGAAGGATTTTTTTTCTTTTAACCTACTAATGCTTGCCCCTTATTCTTTTCTTCTAACAGCAGTAATGACACCTAACATTTATTTAGCACATTAGCCTTTTTTGAGCTTTTACACTATATTATCAATAACTATCAATAACTCCATGTTTCATTGTCTTGATTTCAAGTCCAAAGACTATTATTGAAGTGATCTGAAATTTAGATATTTTAGATTTGACTTCTGTGAAATTTATAAATGGGGAAAGAAGACTATACATTGGCCTTTTAAGGAATCTGTAGCAGAGGAGAGGATTTTGTTCACTGCTCCTATTCATCATATACAAATTGACCAAATGTCATTCCAGAGAGTTGAATTGTAGGAAGACCAGGAGCAGCAGGACAACCTGCTGGCAACATTGGCTGTAGGGAAGGCTGTAGGATTTTTATCTGATTGTTTTTAAGACTCAGTTCATTTTTATCCAGATCTCTCTCTTCCCTTGGAGAGGGATAGTAGGGTATTACACTATAGCTGGCTTAGGTTTCAGAAGTGGACCGATTGTGTTAGCTTTTCCCCACTATAACGAAATACCCGAAGAAGCTTACTCTATTAAAGAGAAAGGTTTATTTAGCTCACAGTTTTGGAGGTTCAGATTCCAAGGTCAGATGGGCCCCAAAGATTTTGGCCTCTGATAAGTGCAGAAGATAGCAGCTCATTATGGGGGAGAGCTTACATTGCTACACAGGAAGTCAGAGAGGGAAGGAGGAGAAGATTACAGTCCCACAGCCCATTCTGAGGATAAGTCCCCAGTGACCTAATAAGAACTTCCACTAAGGTCCTACGTCCCATAGGTTCCATCCCATCCAAATAGCACCACCCTGGGGACCAAGCCTTGAGTCACGGTGGTTCCTTGGGGGAACACTCAGACCATATCCAAAGCATAATGGCAGACTCAGTTTTAATATATATTTACATCATTTACTCACTGTGTCATTTGGAACAAGTCATTTATTGCTGTCTTGCTCATCTGTAAATGAAGAGGATGAGAGTTCTTTTTAAACCCAACACATAGGTCTGTTGCCCCAGAGTCAATGCTGCCTTGCCCCTTGGTGAAAGAGGCAGTGAATGTGTTGAGTCAGAGCAAAGGACACACAGGAAGCCATTGACCAAAACCCCACTCACAGGTCCCACAAGCTTAGCTTTGATTGGAGAGACTTTCAGGTGGTTGGATGGGGGTGTGATGGCTGGATCTGTGAACTCTGATTCTTTCCTTCTGAATTTTGCCTTTACGGTGGGTGGAGCTTTCAGTAGTGACGTATGCTTTCCTTCAGGGGGACACCAAGCTCCGTGATGAATTCTAACCTGAGTGTGGACACAGGCCCTTCCCTTGGTACCTTGTAGTAGGAACAAATGAACAACAACAGCAGAAACGAAAAGCAGTGAGGAAGGGAAGGCAGGAAGAGAAAAGCATGTTTTTACTTCTTTTTCTGCCACAGCTGTTCAGCAGCTTCCTTGTGTGACAGACTGAGACCTTGAGGCTTATTGTCAAGAGAACTAGGGGCTGTTTCACGTTCTTGGTATCTTCCACATTAAGCCAGAAGCCAACTTTGGAATCCCAAAAGGCAGGAGAACACTTTTGACCCAAGGACTCTCTCTTATGTGGTTAGCAGCATGCCCATCACCACAGTTCTGGAGAAAGGGGAACCACATTCATTACTCCGAGGCTCATGCATTGAGATTGCAAGAATTATTTTATTGGAAACTATTATTTTTAGCCAAGAGGGAAAAGTGAGTCAGATTTATTATCCTGAAACAAATAAAAACTCAGACAAAAATATGTGAAGCAATAAGTTTCCAGGATGTGATTCCTACGAGATGGGGGATCCACACTCTCTTACTGCCTAACATTCTGCACTGAGTGTCTAGTCCGTAATGCAGGGAGGGAGGGACCAGGGAGACTCCCTGAGTTGGGGAGACTGGGCTGAGAATCGGGGGAGAACAAGGCAGCTAGAGTTTGCAGGCCAAGTACAAGAGATGAGAGCTGCACAGTGGAATCCCTAGAGGTCTGCAGCCAGTGCTCCTTGAGTATGCAGCAGAGAACTAGTCGTGTGTGGAGACAGAACCAAAGGAAAGAGTGACAGTTACTGGAACTCAGACAAGGCCAGGAAGTATGCCTCTTCCCACCTGTATACTGGAAACCTCTATAATTTCTGGGACGTTGACTAATCAAAAAAATCTTCTTGCTTTAGCAGTGCAGAATAATTGGCCCCTATTCTAAACATTTGTCTTGCTTTACCTAGTAGGTAATGTAACAGTACCCAAAAGGATCAAGTGATTTTGGTGTTAATTGCATCTCAGAACCAAGTTCAAATATATTTATAGAAGTATATTTTATCTAAAGATAAAATTTACGATGTTTGAAATTTTAAAAAATCAAAGCACATAAACAATGGTAAAACACTTTTATAAGTTGAGATGTAAAACAAAAAAATTGATCATGCCTGAGAGCCATGTCATCTTTTGCCTTCTCTCAATTAGTTTACTTGAAGTTGAAACAGCTGTGTCTGAGCGTAAAAGTTTTGTCTTTGCTTGTTCTGTATGTCTTCTGTACTTAAATAACAATAAAATTTAGGCAATTGAAAGAATTTGTTTTTCATATTTACAAACAGTCCTATTTGATCTCTACAGAATCATTTTTTATTTTTTAAATTTCAAAGCCAGTAATACATGAAAGTGCTTCAGGATTTTAAAAATCGGATTCTCTGAGTCCTCCTTAGGATGTTGAGATTAAAAAAAAAAATCCAACAAAACAAAAATAAATATTCTACATATCTTGTAAAAGACATAGCTTTTGTAACTGTCCCCTAAAATAATAATAATACATCTATTTTACCGTTCTGTAAGATTATTAATTTTCCTAAGAATGCCATTGGCATTTACTGTTTAAAACACTTGAATAAAGTCTGAAACTTGGGCCCATAACACAGTCCTAATCTTTCAGGGAAATTAACACCAGGAATTTCTCAGTGTTTAGAGCAGAAATTCCAAATTTCAGATGACTTCCGGGTGTCCCTGTAGTTGCTACCCCTTTTCACTACTACTTTTCTTCTCCATGTGATTGCTGTTTCTTAATTTTGCCTCTCAGAGGTAGTGACACCACTACCAAGGAAATTCCCTGCCCTCTGTTCTTTTAATTCTTTTCAAAAGAGCAAAACTGGTCTATTTCTGTTCCCTTTTATTCTGGGCACTCGACTTCAGTCTATGTCTTTCCAATTAATTCCTGATAACTACGTCAAGTCCTGGCTCAGTGTACACACAGCACTGGGAAGAGTCACCAAGCATGAGCAGGGCCGACTGACGGATTCAGATCTGTCTGTGGCCATTTTTTTTTTAAGTCACCCAATCCAAGTTTCTTATCTCTACCATTATAATTGATACATCATATATATTCAAAAGCATTGATGAATTTCTGAAAAAAGCTATCAACATAAGAGCAAGCATAAAACTGCCATTTTTAGAAGCTATATGTTATAACCAAAACCAAATTTGTGTTGAAGGAAGGAAATAGACCAGTTACATGCCGTATCCTTTAAAAAAAAAAAAAATTCTGCCAAGTGTCATCTACAGACGTTATATTGAAGGGAATCATAAAGCTCAGCTCATAACTTACTTTGCCCTCTGAAATGGTGCAGAATTTTAAGATGTCCACAAAGAGAGTCCTGGAAGACCACAAATGCTCCTACTTATAAGAGTCCAGGGACACAGGTGGTGAGAGGTGTGGGGAAACCAAGGAACACTTTACTTTCAGCCAATGTTACCTTATGAATTGAGATATCCAGGGGTGTTTGTACAGAAACTAGAAAAGCCATCTTTACTGTGGCTGACAGGAAGCATGTGAACAGAGGGGTACTTCCCTTGAAGATTCCGCATTGATGGATGCAATGAAAATATCACTCTCCTGCTCAATAGTCAGGAAAAAAAAGGTTAGATGCAATGTCTGAATATGTGAATCAGAGGCCAAAACAGATAATCAGGTATATATAGATTCTTGGGAAAGTTAAAATAAGAGAAAAGTCACGTAGAAACTTGCTCCCTCAGCCTAATTCATTTGCCACTGTTTTTAGGCTCCTGAACATTTCAAGTTATTCAGAATTTGATTATCTAACATTCTAGGGTAATATCCAAGAGAGTTCCAAACATATCTGTGTAAATTGTGAGGGATCTACTGGAAAATATAACATTAGTATACAAAGGTCAAATACAGACTGCCTGTTTTATTAAGGATAAAAATGGAAATGGAAAAGAAATTTTTAGAAAAAATTTAAAAACTTAGATTAAAAAATTAATAATAAAATTAATGAAAAGGTTAAAAAATTAATAAAAATGGAAATGAAAGGTTTTAGAAATTATCTCATAATGGAAAAAGGATCTGAAATGGAAAAGAGATTTTTAGAAACCATTTCATAAAACAATGAGGTAATCAGAGCAATCTAAATAGGAAGAATGTATTTTTGAAATATTTGCTATAGGAAGATAATAAATTCAGTCAGCATTTGCCTAATGCTTTCAAGTAAATAGAGCTTCTTTGAAAAATAAAACTAGATAACATGAGACATTTTAGTAAAGAAGGATCTGGTGATGCTAAGGAAAGACTCCAAGGAGACTGAAAACTAGCACATGCAATTAGCAAAATTAAAAATAATTTTTACATACTGAAAAGAGTGGAATGGATTTTGATGAAAATTGACGAGTGATGTGGATACCTAAGACCTTGAGACTCTGTTGTCAGCTCAGGCCGTCATAACAAGATGGCGTAGACATTTATTTCTCACTGTTCTGGAGTCTGGAATGTCCAGGATCAGGATAGCAGCAGATTAGATTCCCTTAAGGGTCTCTTCCTGCATGCAGATGGCCTCTTCCTCACCGTGTCTTCCCACCATCTGCTCCCTCTTCCTCCCCTTTTAAGAATGCTCATCCCATTTTGGGAGGCCCATCCTCATGGCCTCATCTAAAGCTTTTAATCTCACAGTTTTCATCTTCCAATACCATCACACTGAGAGGTAGTGATTTAATTTGTAAATTTTGAGAGACAGAGAGCCTTTTATGGACTAAATGTATCTGTCTTAAAAATTCTAACAAGATGGATGTGATTAAGGTCAATATAAAAGATATGGAGGACTTAAACCTAGCTAAAGGGCAGAATTTTAAAAGACCTGTAAGAACTCAGGCAGAAAAGTTACCAACAAAAGGATAAAAATGTCTAATGGATCTAAAAATATATGTAGGGGTGGGGTGTTGGGAAGAAACAATACCTAAACTGTGTGAGGGGTATTTTTACGAGTTGCCCCTTCCAACTGTATCCAGGTGGTTTTCATTTATAAATGCAATGAAAACACAATCCCCAATAGATGAGGATTCATGTAGTATTCCTTCTGCCTACTCTATCTGTAAAATAGCTAAATAGAAAGCAAAATTAAAGATTGATTTTAATCAATTAGGAAACAATTTAAAGAATTATAAAGTATTACAAACTAGGAAATAACAATATCAGAAATATTAGGAAATAGAATTCTATTTTAAAATAGAATGAATTATAAATATTATAAATATTTGAAAAGATGATAATGTTGACATTCTTAGAAGAAAAATATGGAGTGTGATAGAAAAACAGTAATGAGAATAACAAAATGGGGTGAAAATCCCATATCATATTAAAAAAATAGCAAATGAGGGGAGTTGATGAGTATGTATTTTTCTTTTCCTTCTCTTCCTCTCTGGGCATTAAACCCAGTGCTTTGTGCATGCTAGGAAAGTCCTCAACCACTGAGCTACACCTCCAGCCCAATGGATATATTTCTTAACCCTACATAGAAAAGAAAAAGAAATTTTTAAATTCCATTGATATTTAGGAAAATACAGATTTAATTGTTTTAAAAACCTTTAAAGTAAGCTGTAATAAAAATAAAAGCAAACCATATGACTTTTAAATTATTAGAGAAGCAAAAGAAAGCAAAAAGTAAAAGGAACAATTGTAAAATAAAATTAAAATAATAAAATAAAATGTCAGGAATAAGACCATGATAATAAAAATAAATGACATAAAGTTAATTTAATAAACTATGTATCAGATTAGATACTAAACCAGAATGGAACTATATCCTATCAGTAAAAGACACACCTAAAACAGGGCTTTAGAAAACTATAAGCAAATAAATAAAATCTCACAAAATGTTGGATAAGACAAAAATGTAAATAAAAGTATTTCCAGGAGGCATAGATTTTTAAATATGAAATTTTAAACTGATCATAGGTAGAAGATGTTCACTAATGAGGGAAATTACTGATGAAGATACGGTTTCAGCAACCTTTATGAACAGAATATCAAAACACTAAAATAAACCAAAAAATGATCAAGAATGTGTGAAGAAACATAAAAAGATATAAAATTATCAGCTTACAAAAGAGGAGAGATTGCTGATTATGCATATATTCAAGGATGAGGTATAATGTATCCTTCCAAGTACTTCAAAATTTGGAAACTTTCCTGGCAGGCGATTTGGTATTGTGTGCCAAGAATTTAGAGTCATTGCTTATAATCTATTCTCTCTACCTCTAGGAAATTATGCTATGGACATAATGAGACAATGTCCTAAGACTTAAATGTTCACTAGAGTGTTAAAATCACCATATCAACAATGTTTTGGTTTGCATCGGATTTAAATGCAAAAATCAAAACTTCCTCTGAAAATGCTAGAAGGGGATATTTAGAATCTGTATATGACCTTTAAAAGTATGAAAATATTCAGTAAGAGATATTACAAGATATTTCACACAATATGTCCACAGGGAAATGCAAATTTAAATAAGGAGATACCACTACAGACCTAATGTCAGACATTAGGTCTGTAAATTTTCCCAGAATACTGAGAACACCAAATGCTGATAAGAATATGGAGCCAAAGGGGCGCACACATCCATTGCTGGTAGGAATGCATAAGGTACCACCATTTGGGGAGACACCTTTGCAGTTTCTTATAAAACTAAACATACTCCTGCCATAGGATCCAACTATCATGCTACATGGTTGTCACCCAGGGAGTTAAAAACTTCCCTTCACATGAAAACCTGTGTCCAGTTGTTTATAGAAGTTTATTCACAATTGCCCAAACTTGGGAGCTACCAATATTTCTTCAGTAGGTGAATGGGCAAATAAACTAGTACATTCAGACAATGAAATATTGTTCAGCATTAAAAATATCAGGCCATCAAAAGACATGGAAGAAACTTAAATGCATGTTAGTAAGTGAAAGAAGCCAATCTCAAAAGGCTACATACTATATGATTCTAGAAAAGGCAGAACTATGGAGAAAATAAAAAGATCTGTAGTAGCCAGGGTTTGGGGAAAAGAGCAAATAGGCAGAACAGAGAAGATTTTTAAGACAGAAAAAGTGCTCTATATGATATTGTAATAATGGATAAATGTCTTTGTCCAAATTCACAGATTGTGCAACACCAAAAGTGGACCCTAAGGTGACCTATGGACTTAGGGTGATAATGATATGTCATGTAGGTTCATAAATGATAACAAATGGACATTTGGTTTGGAGATCATAATAACGAGGAAGGTTGTGCATGTGCAGGGACAGAGATGTCTGGTTTATCTCTGTACCTTTCAGTTTCGCAGAAAGTTATTGGACTACTTGTTTCCTTCTTTTGCTAATCCTATTTTCTGTAATCATATGTATAACTTTTGGAATCAGAAGCAAAAAGTCTGAAGGATGGCTGTTGAGTGACTTTTTAGGCTGCTCCTGCCTGGCTATTCTTTTCTATTGTACTGAGAAAAAAACATGTTCTTTTACATGTTTGAAATCTGTAATTAAATATGGTTCCATGCTCTGAGGTGCTATTTTATTTTTGTACAGAATACTGATACCCAAACTTCAGGTTCATCAGAATACCTTTGAAAAGTTGGCTAAAAGAGGACTCTGGAGTGGCATCAAGCTGGGCAGGCAAGACCCAGGGTCACCTGTGTCTGCGTTGCTGAGATGAGACAGAAATATAAAATGTAAAATATAGGAAGAAGCCATAGTTACGGGTAGGAGAAACTGAGATGTTCAGTATGATGAGGAGTGAGACCATATGCTAGAGAGACCTGTGAACTTGGCAGCGGAAAAATCAGAAATGACATAAGATCCAGCCATGGGGAAATGAGATAGCTTAGGGCCTAGTCCTTGAACAAGTGACACTTTTGGGGAATGCTCTGTAACATAAATGAGCATTTTAAGCTGAGTCTATTTTTCCTTTTATTGCTTTCTTTCTTAAAAAAATAGTATTTTTAATTATAAAAGTAACAGAATATTTTAAAAGGGCAAAGAGATTAAAAAGAACATAATTTTTCTACTACTGTGTTCACTCCCACCCTAGACCATTTTTTTAAAGTTGTAAATGGACACAATATCTTTATTTTTATGTGGTACCAGGGATTGAACCAACTAGGCAAGCACTCTACCACTAAGCCCCAGCCCCCTAGCCCACTCTTATTCCTACTCCCCAGCACTGGTAAATTTTGTTAAATTCTCTGCTTTTTCCTCATTAATTTTGTTATGCACTGAAAGCATCTACCTGTCTATCAATAATTTATCTACTAAGTGGATGCTGATCTATAATGGAAGGGGCATGGGAAAAAATGGAGGAACTTTGGAATGGCAAAGGGAGGGTAGAGAAGGGAGGAGGGCATGGGGATAGGAAAGATGGTGGAATGAGACAGACATCATTACCCTAGGTACACATGTGATTGCACAAATGGCGTGACTCTACATCTTGTACAACCAGATAAAGGAAAAGTTGTGCTCCATTTGTGTACAATGAATCAAAATGCATTCTGCTATCATGTATAACTAGTTAGAACAAATAAAAAATTACCTATCACATTTTATACTAACTATATTCTTCCATATGTAAGTTTCAATCAATTGCTTTGTGAACAGGGGCGTTTTTCATATAAATACACACAGATTTTATTTTTTTAAGATAATTATTATATGCATGTTTCTGGACACACGTTTGCAAGTATGTTTGTAGGATATATTTCTATAATTTCCTGTGCCTCATGGTATGCAGATTTAAATTATTTTGATATTGCCAAGGTGTTGTCCCAACAGTTCTAATGCTTTTTTTCCCCTACAACAACATGCTAGACTGTTCCTTTCCTCCTACCTGACCTGTGCTAGATATTGTTATTCTTTCAGATATTTTCCATAGGTCTGGTTAAGGGAAATTAAGGATATTTGAGATATGTTCCTAAGTATTTAAAGGATCACCATTGAGTTCAAAAAAGTTTAGCTAAATTCATAGATAAATGCTCAAGGAGGAATTAAGGAAGCAGGTGTTTTAGTTCTGGAGAAATACTTGGTTTTGACTCTGGCTACACAATCAGATGCTTTGAGTAGAGTGGCTTCCTGAGCAATAATAATAGGATAATTATCATTTTCACAAGAGACACCTGTAGGGAAGTATGGGACATTGTCTGAATAAAGAATAACTAGTAGCTGTTAATAAAATTGGATTTCTTGAGGCAGTCTTATTTTTTAAGGAATTATATCAGTGGATTGACATTCTCTTTCATGAAATTTTCTCCAGACTTGGTCAGCATGAGTGATGCCATTTGTGCCCTGATCTTCTCATTAAGAAGCTTAATCTCTCAAAGCCAGTGAACATGGTTTTGCAGCCCAGTGGGTGGTGGAAGACTTATCAAGGTACAAACTTGCCGTCATTAGCAAATGAAAATACAGGACACCAGTTAAATTTGAATTTCAGAGAAATGCTGAATAATTTTCCTGTTCTATTCAATATTTGGAATATAGTCATGCTAAATTATTATTTGTTATACATTTGAAGCTCAAATGTAATAGGGTATCCTGGCAGTACTAGTCAAATGGGTCGCTGAAGCACCTTGGCCAGTATCTGCAGGTTTATGAGGTGACTGCGTCTTTGGAAGACTGAATCTCTTCCTCATGACATTACATATAGTTCTGTTTTTTTTCTGTCTTAAAACATATTTTACTCATGTCCCTGCCCACATCCAAAAAAGTTAGATTTTTTTTGAAAGTTTTTTAAAATTTATTTTATGCTGAAGTGGGTCAGACTTTGAATTCCATTTTTATTCTTCATAAATCGCAATATCTAGTATGAAAAATTGGTAATTACCACCTGGGGAAATAGATGGTTTAGACCCCATAGTATACTAAATGCTTTAGTATAAATTAATGGAAATTCATTTTAAAATATTCAAATAACATTTATGTAATGTATAGTGTTATTTTGTATTGTTAATGTGTTTGGTATGATTTATACACTCATACTATGCAGAATCCCCAGAGTCAGTAATAACAGTCACAAAAGTTCATTCTACTTGCTTAAAGAAGGGCTATAATCTTTATCACCCCTCCAGTTATTTTTGTTATGGACAATTACACATAAAATGAAATTTAGTAACTTAAATATTTAAAATGTACAGTTGAGTGGTATTAAATACATTCACAGTGTGGTACAAAAATTGTCAACATCCACCTCCAGGACCCTTTTCATGTTGTAAAACTGAAATTTCATACATTTCACTTAAAACAAATAATTCCCCATTGTCCCCTCCCCCCATCTCTGGCAACTACCCTTCCACTTTCTGGTCTGCTCTATGTACCTTATATAAGTGGAATCATGCATTGTTTGCCCTTTTGTGGTGTGATTGACTTATTTTACTTAGCATAATGTCCCCAAAGTTTCATCCATTTTGTAGCATATATCAGAATTTCCTTCTTTTTTAAGGCTAAATTATACTTCGTTGTATGTGTTTGCCATATTTTCCTTACTCCTTCCTCCATTCTGGACATTTGGATAGCTTCCATATTTTAGCTATCGTGAATAACGAATGCTGCTTTGACCGTAGGTATATAAATGTCTCTTCAAGACCTTGCTTTCCGGTGCAATTCACAATGGCCAAGTTATAGAACCAGCGAATATGACCATCAGCAGATGGGTGGATAAAGAAAATGTGGTCTATATGCACAATGCAGTTTTACTCATAAAAAACAGTCTTTTAAAGGAAAATGGATGGTAGTTGAAAGCATTATATTAAGTGAAATAAAACAAATTCAGGGGTCATATGGTTTCTTTCATATATTGAAGCTAGAGAAATAAAAGGAAACCTCATGAAATAGACCAGGAGACTAGAGGATGGAGACTGGGAGAGGGAGTAGGGAAAGGAAAGGGGAAATTCTAAGAGAATAAAATTGACCTAAGTTACATGTGCATGTACAAATATGTCACAATGAATTTTACTACTTATTATTATAATACATCCATTTAAAACCCTTGTTTTCAATCTCATTTGGTATAGATTCAGAAGCAGAATTATTGGATCATATGGTAATTCTATTTTTAATTTTTTTGAGGAACTGCCACAGTATATTAGAGGCTATACCATTTCACATTCCCATCAAAAGTTCACAAGGGTTCCAATTTTTCCACATCCTTAACAATTATTGTTCTTTTTTAACTGACAAAAATTTGACATTTATGGCATACACTTCAAAATATGTGTACATTATGTTATGTTCAAATCAGAGGAAACATCTATCTCCTCATTCTTATTTTCTTTTTTAATAATCATCCGGATGGATAAGAGGTGGTATCTCATTATAGTTTTGATTTGCATTTTCCTAATGATTAGTGTAATTTCACTCTCCAGGGCTCCCTGGAGCACTTCTTACAGGGCTGTTATGATGGTAACATACTCCCTCAACTTTGGTTTATGTGGGGATGTCTTATTTTTTCCCTCATTTTTGAAGGATAGTTTTGTCAAATATAAGATGGTTGAGAGATTTCTTTTTATCAGCATCTTGAATATGTTGACCCACTGCCCTCTGGACTCTAAGTTTCTGATGAGAAGTCAGATAATCTTATCAAGGATCCATCCTATGTGATGAGTTATATGTCACTGCTTTCAAGATTTCCTCTTTCAAAAGTTCGATTATAATGTGTCTTGGTGTGTTTCTCTTTGAGTTCATCTTAGAATTCATTGAGCCTGGATGCTTACATTTATATCTTTCAACCAACTTAGAAAAATTTCAGCCATTATTTATTCAAGTGTCCTCTGTTCCTCCTCATCTCTTTCTGGGACTCCCACAATGCATATGTAGGCCTGCTTGGTGGTGTCGGATGGGTTCCTGAGGCTCTATTTTCTTTTATTATTTTCTATGTATTTTAATTTATTTTTTATGTATTTTCCATTGTCCTTCTTCGTTCACCAATTCTTTCTTCTGCCTGCTCATCCCCGTCTTTGAATCCCTTTAGTAATTTTACTTAATAACTCCAGAATTGTTGTTTGTTTCCTTTTAGGTTTTCTATCACTTTATTGATATCTCCATTTGGTTTACATGTCATCTCCTTAAATTTCTCCCATATCTTCCTTTAGTCTTGGGTATCTTACAACAGTTATTTTAATAACTCGGTGGATTTTTCAAGGACGATTGCTGTTGAAACTTTTTCTTTTGGGTCAAGATTCCTTGTATGTCTTGTAATTTTGTTGAAAACCAGACATTTGCATGTAGTAATGTGGTAATTCTGGAAATCAGACTGTCTTCCCCAGGCTTTGCTGCTTTTTTGTTATGGCTTTTGTTCTTTTTGTCTTGATAGTTGGAGACTGACTGTGTGCTGATGATCAGACTGCGGTATAAACTTAAGGCCTACACTGAGTCTGCACCTTTCCCAGGGTAGGCATAACTACTTTCCAATTTTCCTAATATATGCAGTTGGTTTTGAATATTTTATCATTTAATGTCATGCTCCCAAAAGGGGGAAAAGAAAAAAATGAAGGAGGAAGTAGCTTTAGTCAGAAGGAGAGGGGCTTACAACAGTGTGGAGGGATATGAAACAGTAGTTGCCTCTGTCTTTGTGCCCTGTGATCAGTCACAGCAATCAGAGCACAGACTCCTAGTCCCCCAGGACAAGAGCTTTCTTTCCCTCCTTGGCTTCTTTCTACCAGCTATGTGCAGAATGTATTCAGAGTCTCCTCCCTTGGTCTGGGGATGGGGTTTGGGATGATAACTGCCTGTGCTGAGTTGAAATTGACCAACATTAACTGCAATTTGCCATCCAAACCTCCCTCTGAAAGTTGTAAGCCTTCAGTAGATTCCAGGGTTCCAAAATAGTTACCTCAAATTGATTCTGCCATTACAAATTGTCAGGTTTCTGATGCTTCTTAGTTTATCATCTTTCCAGAAATGATGATTAGTATCTTGTCTCTAAATTAGAATCCGCCCAAGAGAGCCTATTTACAAAAAAAAAAAAAAAAAAAAAAAAAGCTGTTGACTATTTGGGCATGGTAGTAGCATTTTGTAGACAATTCCTTAATGACATGCTTTAGTTTAAAAGTGTCAGGAAAGAGAGAATATAAAGATCATGTGATATTGATATACCCATAGAACTTCTAGCATTGTATTATCTGGGGAAAAAAAACTTTAAAATACTTATCTTTATTTTGATGCTGCTTCCCCAGAGCTCAAGATATATTCTGAAACATTTCCCTTTCCCAGTGAGTCAAGCAGTTCTCTAATATTATCCTCTCCTCGGCTTGCCTGGATCTCTGGACCTTAGGTCAGCCAGGGTTTCAGCAAGCCTTTCTTCATTAAGACCTGTGTTTACATCAGAAGATGGTGCCTCTGCGTAAGTTCAGGAGAACTATTTAGTTCTTGTTTTCCACTTTTGCTTATTTCTGAAATCTTGCAGAACACCCACAAGATGGAGAAAATAGAGTAGATGAGGGAGGAGAAAAAAAAATGGAAAGTAACTACATCTATGCACTTGCTTAGATATGTCATGGAAAGGGAGAACTGAAATCCTCTGGTACAACCTTAACAAGATAGAGCCGGGGTTTATAGGAAGCAAGAAAAAGACAAAATAGGAGCTTTGGCCATGGGATACTGTGGACTTAAGAAGTAAAACCATAAAAAAAAATCATACTTAAATTGATATTTTCTACCTAAAACATTAAAAAATGTAACTAAAATCTAGTTTTTAGGTTCTTAAAAGCATATCAATCAATTCTAGGTCACATTGTCTGTGGTCTGGGTCATATGTCACCTTATATTGGGATGAAACTGTGATGAAATAGAAAGTGGATGTAGGAGATGTTGATTCTTATTCCAATTACTTGGTGCATGTTGGTGACACCAAAAAGCGCCTTCTTGTGGCACTGATTTTTTTTTTTTCACTTTTGCAGAACTTCCATGAATGTCAAGGCACATACGAGACATATCAAATTTGGAAAGAAAAAAAAAAGAACTATTTAAAACTCAAACATGAGTTTTGGGGTGATTCACATTAATTCTCTTTTTCTTTTAGAAAGTTGGGGTAGGAAACAAGAAGATGAGGTTCTGATAGGACTGTGAACTTGCATGTCCTCTTCTCTCATGTGACTATTGGTCAGTATTGTCCTGGGAGGGCTTCCAGCCCTTTTGGAGGAGGGCTTCTTCCCAGTCCTGACGTTTCCTTTCTGGTGGATGCAGTCCCCTGGCATCCCTCTTCATCTCCCTCTACCCCTTACTCACATTCTCTAGAAAAGGTACAACTTAATCTTGCTGGGAATTTCAGAAGAGAAATGCAGCATGTAGTCCCTAAATCTTTCCCTTTCTCTTGGAAATAAACTTACCCAGAGTGAATTTGCCCTTGTCTTTGTAGAACATGCAGCAGGAAGATCTGCAGTTATAACTTGGAGGGGAAGTTTGAATGCTTTATGGATTTAGAAGAAGGAAGGCCATTTTCTTGCAGATATAGCTACCTTCTTTAATATCGTCTTCATCAGAATAAAGGTGTGTGTGTGTGTGTGTATCATTTTCTCTTACTACATTTTTTCAATTGGTTCAAACTTTAGTAAGCCTGTAAGAGAGGTATTTGTTGAGTTTCTTTGTCCTGGTAAATGCTAGAACGGGGACCAAAAGCAAATAAGACTGGCTCTAGTCCACCTTGTTATATGTCCCTCCCCACGTGAACTCACACCTGTCATTCCCATGGGACAACAAAATATTTGTAGGTCGCCATTTTTTCCCCAACATTATAAAAGTAGGTTCACTTATTGATGATGTTGTTATTCTTGCCAAGTTCTTAGTTTTTTCTTTCTGAATGCTCTTTGGCATCTTATGTCAGAGCAAGCTGGAGAATATCCTCAGAGAAATCACAAGAGGAATGAAATTCAAAGGAGAAAAATGAGCCAAACCAGGGACAAGGTAGGACAGGATGAGAAAACAAACAGAAAGCCATCACCCAAGAAGTTTGGTGTGTGGAACTTAGAAACAGAGTGGAGTGAAATCCCCAAGCAAAGAGGTCTGTTGTGGAGTTCTGTAATACAGTAAGAACCAGCCCTAAATGCTCTTGAGAAGTACAAAAGACAGTTGCATTTGGTTGTATGAAGTTTTATCCGAACAGCTTCAAAAACATATTGAAAAAATTCTGGAGCAACAGCAGCATGAAAATGAGACACCAGTTTCTGTGTCGTGTGTACACTTTGTAGTAAAGAATCATGGAAAACACAGCTGTCTCTTAGATCCATCTGGCTAGAAAGCAAACCTTCGAGATTTTACTGCTGGGAAATTGATGCCATTTTATGTACCTTTTGGAAAAAGCAGGCAACTTGCAGTGCACATGCTGAGATCTGAGACCAGAGTGTTCAGATGAAGACATAAGGCCTGGTGCTCTGAGCAGAAAGCATGGCTCATGTTGTACTGTGAACATTTTGAACCTGGAATGTCTTAGGAGAAACTGGATTGGAAAACAGTAGGAAATTACTAGATATTTAGGAAGATGACTAGAAAGATTTCAAAGTCCCTTTCTGCTTTTAAAGTCCCTGCCGTTAACCTTGCTTTATGAAAAGCAAGCAGAAATGTAAGAGAAGCTAACTGAAAAGCTACATGTCCATTTGAAGGGTACAGGCAGATTTTCACCTCTCAAAAGGAGGATAAAACCTGGATTTCATTTCTGTACTGGAGAGGGTCATAGGGTTATGATAGTTATTGTGGATGCCTTTAAACCAAAGTAGAATTAAAGATACCACAAGGATACTAAATACATAATTTTCTTAAAAGGCACATATGGGATTACACCCAGTATTAACATTTTAGTCTGTGGAAATTATCTTCTTCGATGAATGCTATTTATAGTGATGCTGACCTCATGGCTCAGAAGCAGAATTAAGTTAACCCCTCATCAAGAGACTTACCTCATATTGCAGCCTGTGAGAGTAAGCAATATTGTGAACCAGATGAGGTAGAGTTTACAGTTGGGAATTTGGCAGGGTTTCTCCCGAAAGACAGGTGGGAAGGAAGAGTTTATATTTGAGTGTTGGCAGAGGATTAGTCTTCTGGGAAATAAAGGTTTAAATATGGATCTTGTTCTCAAGGGGATCAAGTGAAAACACAATATCACTAAATTACAAACATAAGTGCCAGACAAAAACTTGTGGGCCAGCTCAGAGTTCAGATTTCAGGGACCTGGGAGCAAGGGAATTTTGAAGCCTTGAATAAAAATTCCAACCCTGTCCTTAAAGAAAACTTGTCCTTGCAGAAGCAGTGACTAGAGGAAACACACCTGAAAATCCTTCTATGTGGATTATCACCGGAGGTCTTTGGATGGAACTGGTACAGACAATAAATGAAACCTGTTTCCAGATGTGAAAGTGATCACTAGGGCTGGAGAATAGCAAAGAATGTTTAAAGGGAGGCAGAGACTTGGACAGCCCAAAGGCTGAGTAGGACAGAAATAATATCAGGCTAGTCACAAAGAGGTGGGCACTGGTGACATCAATGGGCATACATGACCCCACAATTTCCCCTTACCAAGTAGAACTGAAAATTCATTTGGATAAATAAGTTTCTCTTTGGATATGCAAATATCTTAATGCTTGGGACTTTCCCTTAAAAGCAAACCCTGAGACAAAAAAAATTGGGATTCAAGTAGTTTATTTGGGTGATTTAGGGAACATTCATAGGAAAGAGGAAATTTGAGACAAAGTAAATTAGCCAATAAATATTGCATTGTGATGCCAGCAACCGTAGTGTGAGACAAGGACTTAATTTTGCATGGAAACTCCACAAAACAGATAAAATACACTTCTCAAATTCTCTATCTTGAGATTGATGGAGCTGGAGTCATTGAGGGCTATACCAGGTTAGTGCAAATTCTCTAGCACTTTTGATTTATTCTATGTGTAGCTCAGCCCTCTGTTTTGAAACCACTTCAGGCACAGAAATCCTATGCAAAGTCCAGGGATAAGGGCAAGAGAGCATCTACTATTAGAGAATTAAGCCTATTAATCCTAACTCAGTGTGGATGAATTAGTTGAATCCAGTTGCTCTGAGACTTGGGAATCTGATGAGCTTGTACGAAAGGCTGGTAACTGAAGACTGGACAGCCCTGACAGGAGGCTGAAGTTTGGTTACATCTTTGCTTATAAATCAGTTCCTCTATAGTAGCTTTCTAATAACTGGTTGTTGAATTGTATTGAAAAGAAGTAAAGAGAGGTGGGAAAACCATTCAAACACAAATTTACAGTTCTACTATTCCTTTTAAAGTTTCTAAACCTCTAAAATCTGTATGCTTGGATTTTCACAAATGACATCAATTGGAAAACAGGATGTTTAATAAAATATTGAAAAACTAATGATGAAATAATGGATATATTTCCCACCATCTGGGAGTTTCCACACTAGTAGTCAGCTTTCATGGTCTTATTCATCCTTCCCTATTTAATTATACTCATTGTACCAACATAAATAATTCCTTTCACTGAAGGAAGTTATTAAATATTCTCATTCTTTATTTTTAATCTTAAAGATGTGAATTATATAATTTAATATTCCTGATGATTCACTTTCCTCTTAGTTTTACTTATCACATCGATGATTAATTTTTTAAATAATAGATAATTTTAGTTAATGTACAGTATATAATATTGTTATTTTTGAAACTTGTAATTGATACTTGGTTTTGTGAAGTACTTTTTCTAGTTTCTGAGTCAATTCTGGTCCTTATACTAAAGATTCTAAATGTCTAATTGCTGATTAACTTTTGTTTGGCATTACAGGTTTTTAAAATTGTTGATGAAATTCACGCAGGCTCTTGAAGACACAGTGTTATTAGAATGTGCTTGCAGAAGTAGGGGAAAAAATCTTCAAAAGTACCACTTCTTCAATATTATTCCTGGATATTTCATACCTGATTAGTTGTCATTACCTAGTACATTACTGGCAGTAAATTCAAGCTTTGGTTGTAGACTTTGGGCATAGTGGTGCTTGTGCTGATAGGGATGTCAGAAGGTTCAGGGAGGAAGTGAAGACTGACACATGACAGAGATGACAGAGAGCAAGCAAGCCAAAGCTGGAAAATGACGTTTTATTCTACTAATTTCCCCTGAGGGTTCTGGGGAAATTTAGAAAATGTAAAACAAATAAATAAATAAATAAAAAGTAAAAAAATGAAATATTTATAGGCCCGTGGGAGCTATGATGAGCCCCATGACAGTTTGTGCTTGTCCTATCTCAGGCCTCTGCCCTTGCTCTTCCTGGTATCTGGATACTCGTCTTCGTTTTCCTCCTCTGAATTGTCTACCATCTGCAGGTGCTTGAGTTCAGCATCTCCACTTTTCTCATTTTATTTTTCTGGCTGAGGACCTTCACACCTCCCTGCCAGCCATCATATCCTCCTTATCTAATATTTTGTGGCTCATAAAATCTTCATGGGTTGACGTCTTTACACTGCTTTAGTCTCCACTCAAATGTCATCTCTGAAGACTCTTTTCCTAACCACCATAGTGGAAATACCACTCTTCCCAACACACTCCATTGCTTTCTGTCCTAGGGACCTATTTTATTCTCTTTGTCACACTCATTAACCTTGCAAGGGCTTTATTTTTAAATATCAGGGATAAAACATAGGGGCACTTTACCAACTCTTTTTTTTTTCTAATTTTTTAAATTTATTGTTTTTGTTCTAATTAGTTATACGTGACAGTAGAATAAATTTTGACACATCATACATAAATAAAGTATAACTTTTCATTCTTATTGTACATTATATAGAGTCACAATGGTCATGTAATCATATATATACATAGGGCAATAATGTCTGATTAATTCTACTCTCATTCCTACCCCAAAACACCCTCCACTCTCTTCACTTCCCTCTGCCTAATCCAAACTACCTGTATTCCTCCCTAGCCAACCCCCTCTGTATTGTAAGTTAGCATCCAAATATCAGAGAAAACATTCAGCCTTTGTTTTTTTTGGGGGGGGGATTGGCTTATTTTGCTTAGCATGAGAGCTCCATCCATTTACTGTCAAATGCCTTAATTTCATTCTTCTCTAAGAGTAATAGTTCATTGTGTGGAGATATATATATATATATATATATATATATATATATATATATATATATATATATATATATATATATATATATATCACATTTTCTTTATCCACTCATCTGTTAAAAGGCATCTAAGTTGGTTTCATAGTTTAGCTATTGTGAATTGAGCTGCTGTAAACATTGAAATGGCTGCGCCACTGAACTGTACTGATATTAAGTCCTTTTGGTATAAAGTGAGGAGTGGGATAACTGGGTCAAATGATGATTCCATTCCAAGTTTTCTGAGGAATCTCCATACTGCTTTCTATAATTTGCAATCCTATCTAGGATAGAACCCCAGGGCACTTTAACACTGAGCCTCATGCTCAGCTCTTTTTATATTATTTTGAGACAGGGTCTCACTAAGTTACTTAGGGCCTCCCTAAGTTGTTGAGGCTGGCATTGAACTTGAGACCCTCCTGCTTCAGCCTCCCAAGTTGCTGAAATTACAGATGTTTTTTTCTTTAGGTGTTTATTTCTCATCTCTTTCCACTGAAATATAAGCTTTATGAGAATTGTACTTTATTTACAACTACATCCACAGCACATAGAATGTGTTTGCTACATAGCTGATACTTGATAAATAAGTTTTTAAGTTAAGAGAGTCTAGGGCGGGAAAACTATAATTTTTCAAGATCTTCTAAGGAATTCATTTTGACATAGAATCTCTTCCTCAGTATACTCCAAAATGTAATTTTTGTCGTCATCTATATTTTTAGGAGTTATCTATAACATATTTGCCATAAGCCTCTGTTTTCTCTGATTCTCTGACTTTCTGGAACTGACTTGCATGACACTTTTGCAAATTATAAGCTATCTAGATTTCATTTATCAGAGAAGACTCTAGTTTCCTATTTTGGCCACAAAGAGTTAAAAAGCAAATAAGGGACTGGCAGGAAGGTTCTAATATCTTCTACCAGGTGAAATGAAGAAGAGCAAAGATGGTAAACTCCAGTACCCAGAGGACAGATAGAGCTTGAGGAGGGACTGGCTATGAGGAGGAGGGGCTCATTTGCCTGACCCCAATCCACAGGCTGCAAGCCCGTGTGGCCACATTTTCTAATTTTTTTTATTTTTGAAAGAAAAAGCAACCATCTAGATTTTTCTCAAATTCTCTAAAGCGTGGAATGTAAAATCAAATTTACAAACACCGTGCGGTATAAATCAAACTGATTGGACATTCCTAGTTATCCATCACATTTCTGGGCCTTTAGTTAAAGGAAGTAAGCAGATTTCTGGACTTTACAATGATTCTGTTTAAAGAAAACGAATGCCTTCTAGCCTCTCAGGGATGCAAAAGGATTTTAAACTGTTCCTTGCTGGCATAGCTTAACTAAATTTAGTTTTCATGTGAAAGTCCTAAAACCTTGAGCGGTGCCTCCCAAAAGGTCTGTGGTAAAGAACTAATTTCTTAAAAAAAAAAAAAAATTCAGTCATAGTTTGACACTTTTGAAGCCTATAGTATAGATGAATTGTTAGAAAAGTGGTCATGTACTTTGATGTCAGGGTAATTTCTATGAAGGTTTCTGTAGGCATGCTCTTAATTTTTCTATTTTTCACCTTCTGGACCCGTGATGAGCAGCTGAGAGTTCAAAAGCTTACTTTAATGGACACAGATACCCTTCCACATATTGTTTAGTATGATTAGATGCCACTAGTCACCAAATCTATTGGTACCTTGATCTTGGACTTACCATCCTCTAGAACAAGAGAAATATATTGGTTTATACCCAGTTTATAGTATTTCTAGCAGCAAGCTGAATTAAAAAGACATTGTAGCCTGTGAGTTTCTTAAAGACAGATTCACTGAATTTTTTATTTTTTGAATTTCTGAGTCTAATTTAGCACCTGGCATGTTGTAAATGCTCCATAAATATGTTTTGAGTGAATAAATGTACTAAGGTAGATGTGTAACTTAACAAGAAAGTCATATTTTATAGCATTAAA
Organism: Callospermophilus lateralis; assembly: GCF_048772815.1. Taxonomy (NCBI): domain Eukaryota; kingdom Metazoa; phylum Chordata; class Mammalia; order Rodentia; family Sciuridae; genus Callospermophilus; species Callospermophilus lateralis. The sequence continues at coordinate 72,216,610 of NC_135316.1, forward strand.
ATATATCTTAAAAATTTTCTATTTTTCTGTGGAAAAAATACAACACCATTAACATTCTGACATCAATCCCCATGCCCACATGGCTCTGGGTGGAAGGAATTGCTACCAGGGTCTCACCTGACTTTGTGAAGGGATTATAAAAAGCCCCCTTGGCCAATAGCTTCCTTATGACTAAATTGTTCTAACTACAGTTTTAAAGCCATTTAAATTAACATGTCTTAGACGTCTTCTCTACACTGAGAACTGGAAATTTTTCTGTAATCAGTCTTCTTCCATTATTTGACTTTTTCTGATATACACCAAGTCAAACGGTAAATACATAATGCTTTGCTTAGATGCTATGCACATTTTATGAACCCTATCAATCCTCAATGCTTTTTCAAAACTTGGGTTGGTAAACAGAAAAATTGAGTTTTGGGAAATAAATGGAGGAAAAGTTGGCTCCTCTCATTCCTTCCGTGTTTTCTGCTTGGAATCCCCCTTCCCCTGCCCTCACTCCACCCCGTCTTTATTCTCATGCTTCCTCCATATGGTCTACAGTTAATCCAGCTGGCCATGTCCTCCCAGTGCCTCTTGCAAGAGGAACTTTGATCAACTTCCTTTAGTGTTTCTCTGGGATGAAGTAGACCTTAAAAAGACCTAAAAGCCAGAGATAAGCAAAGGGAAGGAAGTAGAGATAGGAATGATATGCTCCCTAGGTTGAGCGGCTTCCCACTTTCTTGGTTAATGAATTTCAGTAGATCTATAAACCCTCACTGTGGGGACTGAGGCTCCCATGGGTTGCCCCTAGAAACAAGTATTCAGGCTTAGTTGCTGCTCTGCTGTGACAATGACTGAGATCATTAGAGCCCAGTCTTCTCTGGTGATCAACTCACAGCCGGGAACTGTCTTCCTGATTTTGTGAAATGATTGATAATTGCAATCAATGTGTTCCTTAATGGCCTTGTCAATATGCTCTTCTGACTTAAAAATTAGTATTAAAAAATACAGAGCTTTTGTTTGCTTCCTGCATATGGAGAGGATGACAAATGTCTCCCGTTTATGTCGTCTGGAAGTGAGTGCCGTGAAATTCAACATATTCACTTCTGAGAAAAATCGGCAACATTGGGCCACAAAAGAACAGCTCTATACATTTATTTTTGTCTTGAATAGCTTTCCTTGTGGCCTAAAATAGGGTTTTAATGATGGAATCATCAGAGCAGTAGCCTGTGAAATTTATTAAGAAATCCAAGGGAAACTGCCTTTCCTTCTTTGGGAATCTGAAGATGCCAACTCATGTTCTTGCAGTACTTTGTCTGGTTTTGAAAGCTGTCCTTTTCTGGAGATAAAACATGGACACAATTTAGTCTGATGGGGTGGGCTGGCTTTTTAGGCTTTTCATGAGCTATGCACCTCAAATTCCAGCGGACGCCTTGGATTCTTTAGTGGCTTGAGGCAGGACCCGTTGATGCCTCACCTGCTGTTTCAGACAGGCTCTAGTCCTATGAGAGACCACCAGTCCTATCAGGGATCAAATATGTATCTGTAGCTCATGTACTTTTCAGTGTCTGCCTCAATGAGACTTTGAAGACATGTCCACAGGCTCTCCTATTTCTAAGACAGCAATCTCAGTCTTGCACATAGCTCAAAACAAGAGCCGGATCTCTGTCCCCATATCCCCTCTTAAGAACTGAATCCCACCCTGTTATCATGTATAACTTTTGAGAGTTTCAATGCCTAAAACCGGATTCTGTTCCTTTCTCTGTATGAGTTCTGAATCATTTGGGTGATAAAGGAAACATGAGCTTCATTCCCAACAAAAGTCGAACCTGAGGATATGGTTTGCATATGTTGCTCTAGCAGATTTCTTAAACCTATCCTCAGAGCTGGAGTTACCCACCCCAAAACAGGTAACAATGAAAGACTGCAGACACCCTCCACCCATCCTGCGTGGGGCTGGGTACCTGTAAAAGTGATTGCATGGTGTGCAGAGGGGATTTGTGCTTCCCTGCAAGTGCTGCCTCCAGGAGACTGGAACAAGGAGGGGCTGAGGTAAGGATGCCTGGCTGCTGCTTGAATGTCCAGGGAGACGGAGGGGATGGGGCAGGGCAGAGGTATTCAGGGAGAGTCTATGTATTAGTTCCTATTGCTGCTGTGACAACTTTATCACACTCTCTGTGGCTTCAAACAACACCATTTTATTGTCTTGTTGAGCAGTCTGAAAATGGGTCTCACTGGGCTAGAGTGACGGTATTGACAGGGCTGTCTTCTCCCTGCAGATTCTCGGGGAGAGTCTGTTCTCTGCCCCTTTCAGCCTCTGATTGCCGCCCACGGGGCTGGTCTTACGGCTCTTTTCCTGCAGCGGCTTCACTTCAGTGACTCCCATTGTCAAATCTTCTCTGTGTTGCTCCTGCTTCTCTATCATAAGGACACTTGTGATTATATTGGGCCTGCCTGGATAGTCACGCTACTCTCCCATCTCAAGTTCCCTCCCTTGAGCATACCTGCAGGTCCTTTTGCCCTGTTGTCAGAACATGTTTGCAGATTTCACTGATTAGGTTATGGATGTCTTTGGAGATGCCATTATTATGCCTACCACACTCTGTCTTCATAGAAACTAGGGGACTTGGGAAGACATGCTGCCCTTAACTTATTCTTGTGGGAATATTGACTTGTCACACTTGAACTTCTAGTGACATCCCATTTTGCTCAACTCCACAATATTGAATACTCCCATCTAATGAGATCAGTCGTATCCCATGATCACTGTCTCATATAACGACAACAACACCGCTCAAATTATCTTGAAAAATAAGTATTAATATATTAATTTTACCACCACCAACTGAAACTTAAAGGATAAATTACGTGCTCCAAAAAAGTGATTGGGGCCTAATCCAACATGCTGGAGATTTGGGCCTACTTTTTCTTCTAATAGGTGCAGTGTCTCTGGTTTAATTCCTAGGTCGTTGATCCACTGTGAGTTGAGTTTTGTACATGGTGAGAGATAGGGGTTTAATTTCATTTTGTTGCATATGGATTTCAAGTTTTCCCAGCACCATTTGTTAAAGAGACTATCTCTTCTCCAATGTATGTTTTTGGTGCCTTTGTCTAATATAAGATAACTGTAATTATGTGGGTTAGTCTCTGTGTCCTCTCTTCTGTACCATTGGTCTTCAAGTATAGTTTGGTGCCCATACCATGCTGTTTTTGTTACTGTTGCTCTGTAGTATAGTTTAAGGTCTGGTATAGTGATGCCACCTGCTTCATTCTCTTGCTAAGGATTGCTTTAGCTATTCTGGGTCTCTTATTTTTCTAGATGCGTTTCGTGACTGCTTTGATGTCCTTCTATCTGGTCTCCTGTGTTTTCTCCTCCCCTTTCTACTTTAGTACAGCTTTAAAGAGAGGTTCCCCAAAGCAACTGAGCATGTGATTTTTTAAGATAAAGGAATGCCTTTCCTGGAGGCTCAAGGCCACCAACTCTGCTGTTGTTCCTGGGAAATTTGATGCTTATTTCTTCCCAGACAGTGAACAACTCCAGTTTTCTTTCATGGCAACTTGGATGATTGACATAGGCAAAGCATTCTGAAATTTAATGGGAAAACCAAAAATGGTTTCTTATAAAATATATAGAAATAGTTCCAATATGTAAGTAGGCTTTCTAGGATAAACTGTCCATATTTCTGGAAAGCCCATAGTACCTAGAACAAAGAAGGTGCTTAATATTTGCTCAGTTGGGCCCAAGTACTCAGCAGTATCAAAATCGGTACTGATCACCCTTTGATACTAAAAGGAATAGAACATGGAATCAGCTGGGTTCCATGTGACTTTTAGAGGCTTCCTGTCAGGTGTCATCATTTTTAACATTAACATTTGCTGAGAGGCTCATACATGCCATGTATTGGAGAAGAATTCCTAGAGATGGTTCTGTACCATCATCTGTGCTCTAGCCAATGAAAATCACTGTTTTTATCTTAAGGCTAAGACCAACTTCAGCTTTAGTATGTATTTGATCTTTAAAGCAATTGTACCAAACAAAGATACATAGAGTAGTGATGACAAAATTCCTTCTATAGTAGATTAAGTTAATTCATAAAAATCTTGAAATGTTCAGGTTGCCAAGATTATATTGCCAGGCAACCTTGCATTGTTCTAGTTCACATGTGCCAGTGGCATTTTCTTTGTTTATCTTGGATTTCTAAACTTCTCTAAGGAACAAAATGTCTGAGACCATTAACACTGGTTCATGATAAATGCACCCGATCTCCTGTAAACTTCAAGTGCTTGAGAAGACCTAATCAAGATGAGAAAGTAGTATTAGCTTTCTTTGGACTTCAATGTTTTCTGTTTGATGCATTTTATTTGTTTTTGAAACTTGTGCCATATATTCAAATGCTATATTTTAATCAAATCCACACATTACAGGGTCAACTAAATATGCAGATTTATTAAAATGAAAAGTAATGTTATTTCCCCTTCCACAGAGGCACCCTCTTTAAACATGTTCAGATGAAGTTTTAGAATTTGTCACCATGCCTGTAAATATTATGCTTATAATACCCCTTTAAAAAATTCAGTTTGGGATTTTCTATTGACTTGTCACTATAGAAGATGAGGAATTAAGTAGTGTTCTTTGTTTTTACTTTACATAGGCATATTTGCACACCTCACCATTATCTCAATATACTTATAATCTTTTTTGTTAGATCTTATGTTATTAAGATTGTATAAATGCAATTTTTGTGCTGTTAGTGAGCTATGACCATAACACTTTTCATGTACCACCTTTGTTTTCCCTGGAGTTCATAATACCCTGTATTTGCTTAGTTTTCTATTTATATAACATTAATTTAACCCCAAGCTTTCTAATAGTCGTCTAAATCTCTTCTGCACATAAGCATTCTCATCAGGTTCATCTTTTCACAGAAGTTCCTCTTGGCACCTTCTGATTGGCTTCTTTCTGGGCTGATTGCTCTTTACTGGGGCACAGATGTCCCTCTTGGGAATCTTCTTTCAATATCTTCCTCTTTGCTCCTCTCCTTAGCAGGATCTTCTTTTGTCTATATTCTATATCTTTTTGTTTGTTTGATTTTGCATGTGATTTTAAGGACTTGTCTTGTTGGGAAAAAATTTCTGGTAGTTTCCTGGGAATAGATGTATGAAGAAAAAAATTCCTGGGGTCTCATATTTCTGTCTTTTCTTCCCTGACTCTTGATAGAGACCTTGTTTATCCATAAGTATCCTCTAGGATTGTTAAGGCCTTCAGTTTTCTTTTAGATTCTAGAATTGTAATGGAGAAGTCTGAGGTTTTTCTGTTTCCCAATGTTTTGTGTATAACCTATTTTTTCCTCCTCATCTTCTGGAAGTGTGTAGAATTTTCTTTCTCTTCATTTCTGAAATGTCTTAGAATGATGTAAACATGTGAGTATAATTTATTTGGACATTTTGTGAGGCTTTTTGTTATCTGGAACTCATGTTATCAGTTCCGGAAAGTTCTCTTAAATCATTTCTATAGTAATCTCCTTTCCTGTCTTTCTGAAATTTTTATGTAAATATTGGGCCATCTGGTTTTTAATTTTTCTTTTTCTTTTTAAAGACTTTCCTCTCCTTTGGTTTTGCCTTTTTGCTCCATCTCCTGGAGTTTCCCAAGTTTTGTATTTGAATTCTCTGCTCTTTTAATTCCCTAGTAGCTGCTGGTTTTCAAAGGGTCCAGTAGGTAAAAAATTCTCAGAATAAGTTCAAGACAGTATCTCTGTTTTATTCTCAGTATCTCATAAGGATAGAGGAGTTTTCTAGTGTTGACCTTATATGTGATATTAGAAGAGATAGAATGAATAAATTAATATAATGATCCAGCTACTAAAGCAAGATATTAAAGAGATTTGGAAAAAATGTGAAACACTTTATTGTCACTAAATTCATTTAGAGTTGATTTCTTCAAAAAATAGATTATTCATTTTATGCTTGTTACTTATTATATGTAATTTATAATATACTGGCTCAATAAATAATAGATTTTCTCTCAATTTCTAACATGATATATACTGATAGATATAACCAGATATAGTGTTCTTTGGGGAACACTCAGTAATTTTTTATAAGAATTAAGGGATTCTGCAATGGGGTTTTGAGAAATGCTATTCTATGTATTCCTTATTAGGCTACCATAGTCTTGTTTCATGGATGCAATGTTTTTCTTTCATTTCTCTTAGGATATTAATTTTTTGGGGGGGAATTTCCTTTTCTCCAGAAAGTCTGTTTCTGCTAAGTTGTTCTATTTCTTTTGGTGTCTCTTGAAGGCTTTGCCGAGGGGTCTGGTGTTTTTTAGTTATCTGCTCATGTAAGAGTGGAGGCTAGAACAGTGACTGGAAATTCAGAGCATTCTTGGAAGTCGTCTTTGTCTTAGGGTGATCTGGTCACTGAAACACCAGGTACAAAAACTAGCCTCTTTGGATATTTCCAATTAGATCCATCTAATTTCCCAGAAGAGATTTTTGCTATAAAGTAATGCCAGAGCTACCCTTGTTTCTGGAAGCCAAGCAGGGGAATTGGAGGAATTTAGTGCAATGGGGTATCCCTACCTACTTCTTTGTACTTGTCCTCCTCAGTTCAGAAATCGAGTGCTTGACTGGCTCCAATGAATAGACCTCCAACATTCTGCTGTACTGTAGGAGAGGGAGTAACCCCACAGCCTGAATTGAGAATTGACTACAGAGATCTAATGCTTCTCATGTGTTCTTAAGTTATTCTTCCACATTAGAGCATCCCCCTGCAGCCCTACCATAGACTCTCAGCCTTTTGAATATCTGCTGTGTAATTCAGGCTGTATCTCGGCTCTCTCCATCATCAGTTTAGGATTCGATGCTTCTGTGCCAAGTGAGTTGCCACTTGTCCATAGGCTTTCGGTTTCCAAAATTGCTTCTCTTATACTCATGAATTTATGTTTCAAAAATAAAAAATAAAAAGAGTCCACTATAAATATCTCTTCTGGGATTTGCTAATCCATAGTGAATTGATTGAATGTGTTAAATATGCTTCATTACACAGAGCCAGGCCTGATTTCTATATGGGCCCAGGCATGTGGCCAGTATTTATTTTTATGAATGTTTCATTCTGCAGATTCAGAAATTATGTCAATTTCTGTTGCCAGAGTTGTCTTTTAGCACTTCACTCAGTTGTTTTTAGCAAAGTACAGACAGGTTTGCAGATCTAATATTAAAAATCCTCCCAAAGTAGCAAAGCTTTAAATGGATATATTTGATTTTAATTTAAGAAAGATGTTGTTGCTATTTTTTATAAGCACTTTCACAGTGATAAATTCTTTATCCCTTCTGATAGTGGTATTGGATCAGTGTTGGCTCTGTCTAGAATTTCATCTCCTGTAGGAAATGATATAAAAAGTAGATCTGCTGAATATGCTATAGGAATATTTTTTAGCCTCAGAATTCATTAATATTTATTGAACTCTGTCATCTTTGGCCTGTAAGTCATACCTCAATAGTATTTAAGGAGACACTGACACTATTCACGATACTGTACTTGGAGACCTTTTAAGGTGCAGCAAATGCTAGAATCATTTTTAGAAAAAATGACTAACCAAAATCTACCAATGGAAAACAAATGTCAATGCTCCCTCACTTGGCGATGGGTCTCTGAAAAGACCTTTTCATTTCCTACTTGTAAGTGGCTCAAGGAGTGATGGGGTCTTATAAGCAGGACACCTTGATCTGGAGATGTATGTATTGAGTTCTGTGTCACTAACCACCTACTCTCTTGTCCGCTGCACCAAGGCAGTAGACTTTCATACCTGCTTTAGGCAATTCAAGCTGGAAGCAAGAAGGAAAATATTAAAAGTGGATGATGCTTTAGCCATCCTTTGGGTTGCTTGGGATGATTTTATTTTGATGATTGGTTTTGCTGTTATTTTCCCATCAGTATTTATTGTGGATAGAGTTTGCATTTATGTTGCTGTGTTGATCATGTTCTGTTCTTGGGACACTAGAGCAATAACGAGAGGGCTGACTGCTTAGAGCTGAGAGAGGGATGGATACAAATGTCAGCATACCTGACAAAAAAAATTAGGTTGCAATTTAGAAATGAAAGATAAAGGTGAATAGGAAATCTGCACATCAGACCTGTTAAAAGCAGCGGGCCTGAAACTTGAGACTACATTCAGTAGGGTTGGGCTGAATCCTAGAATTTTGTGCTTCACTCAGTTGTTTTTGGCATGTATCCCTTTGGTGATGTTCATGGAAGTCAAATTTTATAATCATAAGACCCATCTGTAAGATTTCATAGGTTTTAATCTGTTGATGTCTTTGACTTTCAGTTAAAATGAAAATCACTAATATAAATATATATTGCTTGTCTTTTGTAAAGATTTTTTTTATTTTTGTTTCTGAAGTGCTTTGGTGACAACAACTCATTTAAATTATGGTGAGTTCTCATTTCTTGGTGATCACTATGCATATTTTGAAATTATTGAGAAGCTAAAATAAAACTAACCTACAAATTTTTTTATCTGTAATAATTTTTTAATGAATATTAAATTTAATAATTAATGAAGCTGGCATAACATGTTTTGCAGTCATCTAATAAATTTTTAAAAAAATTTCAGCTTTTAGGTTTTGTTTAATATTTTGGTGGTAATAATTTCAATTGTACACAATTAGTTCTGTAAAGCTCATAGAGCTAAGATGGTGTATCTATAATGTCCAAAGGATAAAGCAGCTGAGATGTTGATGCAGAGTTTGTTCTTGCAGTAGAGTATCACAGGGAAAATGCCAGGTGCAGAGAATGAAGATCAAAATAACACGAGGAAACACTGATTTGCATGTTAGACTTGGAATCAATACGCGTAATTTATGGGAGGTGACTTTTAGTTCAATATCACAAAGGATTTTCTCACACGTAGACTCAGTTATAGAGTGAATAAATGTATGAGATAATAATCCCCTTTCTCCTTATTCAGGCTTCAGGTCCATCTACAAGAATATTGTTTTAGTACGTGGTGGCTAGTTTAGATGTTCCAAGCTCATCTCAAGCTCAGATTCTGAGAAAAGCTTCAGAAATACATAGTCAATATGTCAATAATGGGTTGCACATGAGCACAGTTTTTGAGAAGTTCACCTTGAAGTATACCTAGAACAAGTAATAAATCTGTTGCCAGATGTAAGGACATGCTTAGTCTTAAGTGAATTTATTTCACAGATTTTTAATAATTTTATCATTAGAGATTTGCTAAAAGGCTGCTAAGACAAAGATGTTAATAACATTTTTATGAGAATTGAGGAAACAATTTGTGCAAGGGTTGTAGAAGGAAATTAAAGGTAGCATTATCTTGGAAAAAGACTATTTTGGGAGACAGGAGATATTATGTTTGTTTTAAAATCATAATAGCCAGCCAGGTATGGCAGCACCCACCTATAATCCTAGAGGCTTAGGAGGCTGAGGCAGAAGGATTGTGAGTTCAAAGCCAGCCTCAGCAACTTAGTGAGGCCCTGAGCAACTCACTGAGATACTGTCTCTAAATAAAATACAAATAAAGGCTGGGGACATGGCTTAGTGGTTAAGCATACCTGTGTTCAATCCTGGTACAAAAAAAAAAATGATAATAGCCATTTATTTTTGTCAGTATTTCTAATTAGAAAGAAAAGTTTCACAAGACAATAAACTTTATCTGAGCATGTTGATGGGGCTTTTTCTGTATTCTGCTTAGTTTTTTGAAATTCAGTGTTGTATACCAATTCAAAGGCAAAAAGGAGAGTTTCACACCATGTCATGTTATACTGGTATAACATCTAGTAAACAAGCAACCCTAACGTGTGTCATTATGCTACTTATCACATCAGCAACAAAGCAAAAGTAGTCCTTGATGTTACAATTTCTGGTGCTTATTATGAAATAAAAGCTAAAATTTTGGATCGGCAAAGTGCTTCCCAGAATTTCAAAAACTAAATATTAAAACACAACAAATATAGTCTCCTGTCTGCAAGGGGGAAATGTAGCTAAGGTTTTAGTACTTGTTTGCTTAGAATTGATTTGCTACAGACTGAATTTTTTTGCCCCACCCCCCGCATCCTTGTTTAAATTCCCAACATGATGGCATCCAGGAGAGGGACCTTTAGACCATAATTAAGTCATGACGATGAAGCCTTCAGGAATGGGTGTTGGGATAAGGGGATGAGAGGGGTGAGCGCTCTCTACCCTCCACATGTGCTGGTACAGTAAGCAGACAGCCATCTATAGACCAGGAAGGTCCTGTTCAGACCTGGATCTGCCAGCACCTTGATCTTGGACTTCCTCATCTCTGGAACTGGGAGAATTAGGTTTTTTTTTTTTAAACTATGCAGGGAGTGGTGTTGTGGTATAGCCCTACACACAGACTGGGAAGGCATCTTGTTTTAAGTACCTTTGGCCTACTTTCTTCAGACCATGGCCCTCAGGAATTTTAGGATTTTGAATCTGGAGACTGTAGCCTCTAAATGTGAAAGGAGTGTGTGTGGAAACATGAGATTTCTGGATCAGAGTATGGACCAATTATTTATTTACATCTTGAGAGTTCACCAGGCCCCACTCTCTAACGAGGCGATACAGAGAAGGCGGGAGATACCTTCACATGTCGTGGGTGTAGACCACAGTAGAGGCCATCTGAAACTATGACTCTGGGAATTTATATAACAGCTTCTGGAACAACTGCCCCTCCACCCTCCTCCTACACACACATAGAAAATAAGAGAGAAACAGAATGAATACGAATGTGTGTGTATTCAAAAAGTACATGTTGAACTTTTGTCCTGTGGAGTATAAGCAAACGCTCTCTTGGGAGAAGCAGCTAGGTCTCTGGGTCTTTTACCTTTTGAAATGTAAACAAATGATTTCAGGAAAAAGAAACCAATAAGTCTTTCCAGAGTTGTACTTTCCAGAGTTGTACTTTAACTTCAAGATTTACCTTTGCTTTCTAAGATGTGTTCGCCCAGCATCCTTTAACCCAGGCCACCAGCGCTCCTTCCTGAGGAAGACATGGCCAAGAGGAAACAGGAAAGTGTTATTTCCTGACACTAGCAGTTCAACTTAGGTTTCACAGGTGGTTCAGCACTGAGTATAATTGAGGCTTGGTTTCAGGTACCACTGAAGAAAATGCAAGCGGTCAGTTGGGGACATCCTCATCTCATCCTGCCCTCTCCAAATACACTCACTGTGTGCACCTTCCTCTCCTCCTGCAGCCACATTCACCAGAGATGCTCTGGAACCCTTCCCTTGATAACCCTAAGGACTTTCCACCTTCAGGAATCTCCTCTGTCTGCATTTTTGACTTCTTTCCTTCTAAGAAATTTGTCCAATCATTAAAAATAAAAAAAATTGTTATTGACAGTACATTACCCATTCAGTTTCCATTCTATTTTTGTTTAAATTTTTAAAAATATTGTCTACATATTGTTTTCCCACCTGTGTAATTCTCTCCACTTGTCAACTCATTCCATTCTTGCTTCTTTATATAAGCAAGAATCTGTTTCTTCCAAGGTCACTAGATATTTCCGTTAAAAAAAAAAAAAATCCTTAAAGTTCTTCTCCTGTGTGGTCTGTCAGTTGTTTTCATCAAAGTTGATTTCTCCATCTTTGAGACCATTTTCTTTGGTTCTACTTACCTCATTGGACAGGCATGATTATTTAATCTGAATTTCTCAGAAGGAACTCTTGTATGTGCATGAAAGAAAATATTGATCAAAATGTTTCAAACAATTATCAAGCAATGAATCATGACTGCATATGAAATACAAAATGACAGAAGTCCTATTTCAAGGGTCATTGTCACTAACCCTTTTTTTTTTTTTTTTTTTTTTTTTGGTTGGGGTATGTCTGGAGATTTCTTTGTTGAAATGGCAAGGTCACAAGCCTATGCAGAACTTATCCACGTAAAAATCACTAATCGAGGCCTTGTGCTTTGCTGATAGGGTTGAGAGCAGTAGGACTTTCCTTTTCTTTTTCTTATATTTTTCAATGTCATCTTTATATCTAACTGTGGAATTCTGGAAAATGAAGGAGCCCAGAAGTACACTGGTAGAAAAGTCTAAAGTCAAGCTGTAGCTACATTTTCCCATTTTATTTTCATAAAATTTGTTAATTTAGTCTTGTCAGGAAGAGGCAGATATTGTGGATAATGAAAATCACCTTGGGGGAATCTTTAGAATCGTAGAACATTAGTCCTGGTTTGACTGTAGGCAATATGTTGCCTCTGAATTATTTTGAAAACCTTGACTATCTGTTTACATCAAGAAAATTAGGAACTTTAACTATATAAGATCTTGACAAAAATTTTGAAATAACACATGAGACTTTAATTTTGGTACAACTTTATTTTTTAATTATTTAGGACTAAATAAACATTACTTATGGTAACGGTTTTGAATTTTTAATTCAGTAGCAATGAAGAAAGTTTGTAACTTTCCTATAATGCTTTATGTTAAAAATAAAAGTTTGAATACTTATAAACAAAGTATAAAGTGCATTCTCCTGGGGTGAGGTTGTGGCTCAGTGGTAGAGCGCTTGCCTAGCATGTGTGAGGCACTGGGTTTGATTCTCAGCACTACATATGAATAAATAAATAAATAAAGGTCCCTCAACAACTTAAAAAAATTAAAAATGCATTCTCCCATCATAACTGAATTTTTGAAGAACTTCTATTTTTAAAAAATTAAAAATAAAGATTATAAACATGAGTGATTTTTGGCTCCTCAGTATTCAACCCAGTAAAATCATCTAGAATTTTAATAAACATTTCAGTTTAGTAAACATTTATTGAGCACCTCCGATGTAACTAGCATTGAAATAAATAACTTCACAAGGTCAGCATTAATGGCATGTGTGAAGCTGTGCACCTGCTGGCTTGCTTGGTAGGCATTGCTAATTTTTAACCAGAGTCTTTCACAATAATTTTCTCTCAAGACTTCTCTTCATTCTCCATACAGGTCACTTCATGGTGGGCGCATTATATTTACCATTTTAATTTTCATGGTGGCAGGATCTGTGAAGGGTCAGAGATTGCATTCTATTTATGAGAAAATAGACATCTTGAAACTGTTTCATGAATGTAAAACATGAGACTCTTTGGGTCAGAGACAAAAAGACTTCATCCTGCAGTAGGCAGGATGAACATCAGCATATTATATATTGGTTCTCTGAGACCGAGTTTCCGCACGGCATTGTAAAGAGTCATAGGTGACCTACACTGTAGTTGGTTGTGTTAGATTAGAGGAACTTCTAATTTAGGGAACCCAAAACTTTTAAAATGGGAGGTAAGCCATACCTACCCTTTGCTCCAGAGGGAAACACTGTTTGTCTTCCAAGGATGCTCCTACACAAAGTTTCTTTAAATGTTATTCTGTGATAAAGAACAATCTGCACATTTGCTGGCAAGACATAGAAACCTCAGATACCCAAGTAGAATTGTCTCTCAGTAATCAGAATATTTTGCCTCTTAAAGGTTTTAAACCTCTTCAAATTATCCCACATCACACATTCTCCTTTAGAAATGAGGGAGGTGGTTGGAAATTGTTTATATTCTAAGAGATCAATCAATTAAGTCTCTTTTATATGAAACTAGGAACCAATTTAAGCAACTCACTTAAGATGAAGTGATCAAAGTTAATAATCTTTAGTTTTCAGTTGGCACGCAGATACTATATGTGGATTAGAGCCAGGTATCCTTTTAGAATTAAGGAAATTAAACAGCACACAGGCCATTTGAACAGTTTTGATTATTTGCTTTGTTGATAGTTCTATTAGACCAGACATCAGTATTGCTCTTTAGGTTACTTGTCAGATTAGAATTTTTTCTTTTTTATTAGGGATGTTTTCTAATAAATACAAATGTAGAGAGAACAGAATAATGAAATATGTGTATACATCACTTAGTTAAATTATCACCACGTGGCCAATCTTATTCCCCCACCTTCCTTCCTTCCCCCCTCTCTCCCCCTTTTCCTTTCCCTCCCTATTCATTATTCCCCATTTCCTTGGCTGACTTGAAGAAACCTGTAAAGAGAAGACATTTTTGCTATTCTTTCTTTCCTTGTTGCATTCTTTTTCTAGTGTGTGCGCCTATTCATCAACCTGCCTACACAAATTGTATATTTTTGTTTAGGGCTTGACATTCAGGTATATTTTGCTATGATTTTTTGTTTTTATTCTTCAACACCATTCTCTTTATTTTTACCTATGAAGATGGATGACTAAGGAACATTTGAAGGCTTTTCTTTTTCTTAATAAACACACATCTATATGTGGTTGATTTTCTTTGAGCTCAGCAAAGATGTTCATATGCCTTCCTGACACTTACACCCATAAGATATGTGGCCTTGAAATTCCCTTCTACATGCTAGAGCAACTTGCTTGTGTACAAATTCCTATAACATCCCCTAACCAATCGTTTTATCTAAGCTTATAAATCATTATTCTTCTTTTCCTCTGAGCCTTCTGTGGTTCATCTACAGCTTTAGAAATGGGTTGCCAGAAGAAGAAAGCAAAGCTCAGTCTCCAAAAAATCTGGCTCCATACCCTGTAGTGGCCTGGGTTTGAATGTTGAGAAAGAGAATGGGTAGAAATCTTCAAGAAATATATTTCGGGGCTGAGTTTGTGGCTCAGCAGTAGAGTGCTTGCCTCATATGTGCAAGGCCCTGGGTTTGATCCTCAACACCACATACAAATAAGTAAAATAAGTGTATTGTGTCCAACTTCAACTAAAAAATAAATATTTTTTTAAAATGGAATATATCAGAAGTGCATTGTAGTTTCCTTAAAACCTTCCAGGGTTCACTTGAGAAACAATGATTTGTCTATTACTATTTAGGTGCTAATTCTTAACACATGTATTTAATGTTAAATTTGTGGTTCTAAACTATTACATTGTAGCCCAAGAAGGACAAGGTTCACTTCACTGAGGCTAGGGTAGGTCAGGAGATGTGTGGCTAAAAGGAAGGAGTCTTCTTTTAGGGATTAGGTTGTTGCTGTTATCAATTACCATAAGCCAAATAAATTTCTATAGACTAAATTTCTCACAGACTGGAATTGGTAAAGAGGAGGGAAGAACTGAGGGAGGCTGATTGGTGGAAAATGAGTGTTTTGGCAAAAGACTGGAACCCTGGATACAAGTCTAAGGCTGTGACAAATCCATGCATCTCCCTTAGGAAACTGGATCAATTTCAGGAAAGGAAGAAGGTCATCCTTCCTGTAGCACTGCTTGGTGGCACTGGTGTGTAGTCATTGCAGGATTAAAACCAAATGAATTCTGGTGAACATGATTTTTTTTTAATCTGTTGTTTTTCATTGGTTTTTATATACAGCATCTTTTCAACACTGTGATATTTTCTTCTGGAGAGGAGCATATTAACAAATTTTAATAGTACTCTGGTCACTGAGGGTTTTTTTTTAAACAAAATATTTTCAAATGAATTAATATTAAATTCTTAGGGAGAAAATCTAACGTGAGATTGTTTCATAGAGATGCTTATGAATACAATTTAATTTTTTTTGTTGTACTGATTTAGGTAAGACGTTTAGGAAAATGACTCTACTTGTCCATACTGA
The DNA here is from genome assembly GCF_048772815.1 of Callospermophilus lateralis. NCBI lineage: Eukaryota > Metazoa > Chordata > Mammalia > Rodentia > Sciuridae > Callospermophilus > Callospermophilus lateralis. Next base: position 72,232,174 of record NC_135316.1, read on the forward strand.
TCTCTTCAGTAATATGTTATCTATGGCACACCTGTACCGCATGTGTCCTGTTTTAATTATGGTGAGTTTTCTTATCTCTCCACCACACAAAATATCCTGGAGATGAATGTATTTCCTAAAAATGAGTAATCACCCTTTTGCAGTCGTATATGTGACAACTTTATATTTTATTCCTTGTCACAGGAAAACACAACAAGGTCTTTAAATAGAACATTAAAAGATTCCATTTAGGAGAGTACTGGCAGTGTTTCTCCAATAGCTTCTAATAATACTAAACAGGAGAGAACAGTGCCCTGAATCACAGCCTTGTCCTGTTACACAATTGCTTAAGGTCAGTTACATAAGGAAATAGATAAATACGGCAAAAGCAAATTTCCATTGCGTTTTTGAAAAAACCCAAGGTGCATAGAATGGGAAAGGTTGTCCATTAAGGGTTGGCTACATTTAGGGTCATATTTAGCCATTAGCTCTTTAGCCCATTCACGGCAGTAAGTACACTCTTTTGGATTACTTATGCCTTACTGTTGCAGTGGAACTGAGAGGGAAAATTAATTTCCAGTGACTAAACGTAATCTTCTTAGCTTACTAAGTCCTTTTCCTTAAGGTCTTAAGTAGGTCTAAAGGTCTCTAAATATCTAAGAGTGGAAAGCCCAGGTATGAAAGGTTAGTTCTTGATGGTCCTTTTTCTCCTATCATTTCATGAGATGGGAAAGAATACAGGCAACGTTGAGTTTGGAGTTAGGAAATATGGGCTTGGGTTCTAGTCTTCTACAAAAGTTGAATTTCCAATAAAGAGCTCAAGATTAGACTGTGACTAAATAAATGAGCTCTGTCAACCGGTACAGAACATAACAAATGTGAAGGCTGCATCCAGTTACAGTCGTGGACATTACTAATCTTGTGACTTTTGGATAAGCCATTTTATCTCCTCTAAGCCTTGGCCTTGGTTTCTCTTTTGAAAAATGTGGACAGTATTCTCTGTCTGTATCAGGTGGTTCTTAAGGCAAAATGAGCTAATGCATGTTAAGGTGCTGTATAAGCTGAAGATAGCTATACAAATATAACTCCAGAGTTCCCTCTTAATAATTTGCATGAGAATGGCCTCCCAAAATAATGGGTTTGGGAGAGTCATGGATTTTGATGTGATCAAAATGTCAATCTTGCCCTTGAATATGATCCTCTTCATTGCTAAAGGGATTAAGCTAGACACCTACAGAGGTATATTTTTTCAACAAATTATATATAGTTTGCAAAGGATCATAGCAATTTATTGACTATTCCAGATTCTCAATAACTTGAAAGAAAAAGCTCTGATGCTATGTCCTCTAAACCCAAAATATAGGCTATATCAAAACTATACTTTATCGTATAATCAAGAATATTCAGTGGTACACAGAACCCAAATAATATCTGGGGAGACACAGAGTGGATTGTTTGGGGTAGGCTTTGACTTTATCTAATTGTACTTAAGTCACCCATATTGATTAGAACTCAAGAGGGTATTGAGGGGGTGTTGATGAGCTATAGGGAGATCAGGAAATTCTTAGATTCCTGGAATTCTGTACTAAATGCCTTTTCCAGGAATGTGTGGATTCTATGGAGGGGCCAAGGCAAGACCATTCTATAAGGCACATTACTCCATTTCCATTCTTAAGAGGTTGAATGGTATGTTAATTTATTGCACTAAAAAGTGAGACATCAGGCTCTTATCTTAAAGCTGTGTATATCTAAGTGGGGAGTTAAAACATTTGGAGGAATGGTATAAGCAAGATCCTCCCTGAGTAATGACCAACAGTTAAATATTCATGTAGAAAATATTTGGCCTAATTAGACTGATAATTGCATCAGTCCTGTACTTGACTTTGCACATACTTTTTAAGTGTACTTTATAGACATCAAAGCCATATTACCAGCATATAGCTATTTATGCTCTTTGAGGCATTGGATTAAATAGCCCAATGAGTCTTTGAGGGATTACAGGGTAGAACCACTCTTAATTTGATTTACTTTCATCCTTAACTTTCCACTCAAAATAATACTCAAAAGAACATACAGACCACCGACTTTTGATCTCGGGCTGTGTTATAATTCTAGCTGCAAATTTGCATTAATGGTTTCACATGACTGAGTTAATCTTTTTTGCCGTTTGCCAGGTCAAAATATTAATACTGGAGCTTCCTGGAGTGGCACATAAGTAATTTAATAAACACAAATTAATAGATGTAGAGGGAACAGTGCCATGTCTCTGGTTCTACCAAAAGTTGAAATTCCCAATGAAGAGCTCAAGATTAGACTGTGACTAAATGAATGAGCTCTGTCAACCAGTACAGAGCACAACAGATCTGGAGTCTACATCCAATTACAGTCGTGGACATTTGGAAGCTATCACTGCCTTTAGAGCCAGGGAGAGAGCCAGCAGCCAAGCTTTTCACTGTCATGGGTTATCTGTGAGACTCAGACTGCGATTTTAGCATCCTAACATGGGGACATCAGTGTGGGATCAGCAAGAGGTAGGACTTTGAAGTCAGAGAAGTGTGGGTGGCTTTGTTATTTATTATAAATGTTATGACGCCTCTGGAGTTTTACAGTGCAAATGGAAATATAATAGTTTTGTGAGAATTAAGTGAATGTGGATAAAGTGCCTAGACCTGGGCCTAGTCCAGAAATGGCACTCGGTGCACACTGCCTCCCTGCCCTGATCATAGGCTACTGCAGACAGAGAAACAGGGTGATTTGGTGAAGTCTATTCCTCTCATTTAAGTAAGGATCAGAGAGTCTCCTTTAGGTTGAGGAATGCACTCTGAAATTCGGGTTTGAGTCTTCCATTTGGGTTCACTCCATCCCTCTTCCTTCGTTGTCCATACCAGTTTTCAGGGAGGCAGCAGGTGACACCAGGGCCTGCAAGGAGGGCAGGTGTCCCCCTAAGTGTCTCCAGGGCATTGCTCACATTCTGTGCTTCCTGGAGAAGAAAGCGGAATTGTTTATGTCTGGAGAATATTGTAAGCTATAAAGGGAACTGAAGAGAATCTGCAGAAATAGGTGATATCTGTCTTGGGCCCTCTTCTGCTTCTCTTCATGGTCCCTTTTCCAAGGACAATCTGTGCTCTCTAAAGACAACATCACAAAGTTATTCCACTGCTTCAAAGTCACTCAACTCCTTAATAAAGCCAAACAACACTTTCCCAAATGACTTCTCCTCTCCTTCTGTCACCCAAATACCTTCTATTTAGTTTGACTTTGGGTAGATTTTAAAAGGAAATCAAATTGATGATACAAAATCTCTATTCAACTCTGTCAACATTTATTGTCAAATATCCTTGGGGCTGTGCTAAGCACAATGAAAAAAAAAAATACTCCTTGTCCTCAAGGAGGCCACAATTTGGAGATGTGGAACCAAGTGCAGCCAGAAAGAGGAAAAATGCCAAGAGCCATGACAGGAGCTGTCCAGTGTGTCCTCTTATTAAATCCTCATAGAGAAACTGAGAGGAAGGGTTCAACATCTTCCCTTAATGGATTAGGAAACACATACCCAGATTTTGAATACAGCAGTGTTTTGTAATTACACAGTGTAAAATTAATGGCACTCTGTCCAGGGAGTGAAGTTTGCACAGAGGAAATGACATTTGACATCTTTAGGATGAGGGGACGTTGAAAAGAAGTGGCTGGGTAAAGAAGAATTCATCATTAAAAGATGTAGGCAGATCATCTACCCTCACTCCTTCACTAGTTCAAATTCTCAGAAATGGTAAGTTGAGCAGAGGAAACTCATCACCTAGAGGAAGGTTTTCAGACCCTGTAACCCTGACCAGTTGCCCTTGACTTATTCTCTCATTGCTACCACTAGCTGTGGCCAGAGATCAAACACGGACCATTGACTTGGCTCCTCTTAGCTCAGGGAAACCAGATGGAACTTGGAAAACATTACAAAATACCAGCAGAGGACAAATAGCACGTGGAGTTTAAGAGCATGTTAGATGACTAAGTGCTGATTTTTCAATCCTATTATAGATTTCTCTTTTCCAGAGCTCCCCTGTCTTGGCTGGTGCCATTCCTGTCTGAGGTGGTTATCTGTAGTCCTCAGGATTTAAAATCCCTCAAGGACCCTCCATTCTTGCCTCCCCACATATAAGCCATTCTTCTTGGACCTTTACCTCTATGTGGTCAAGGTGAAGACTGGGAGTATAATTTGTTGCCTTAAAATTTCTGGCCCAGAGGAAACAGTTTCTCTAAGGGACTTTGGGAATGATGATGATTGACAAATTGGGTTCATAGTTCAGATCAAGTTCTGTTCCCAGATTCATAGAGTGAACTTGTTCTCACAAAGACCAATACTATAAATGTACATTCAACTTAATATTAGAAGATTAATAATAGGTCGTTTCTGTTTCAGAAAAGCATTTAAACAGGTGCCCCAATTAGAATGGGGTGTGTGTGTGTGAGAGCAAGTAGGTCTGTCAGGTTGGATGGAGTATAGGATACTGTGAAAGGAGGTGAGAAGTAAAGGTAGTCATTTATTATATAATAAAGGAACTGCAAGGTAATCCTAAAACATTTTGCTATTAACTTTTTCATGCTGGGGTCATTAAATCATTTGAGCGGGTGAATGACAAACAGATTTGTTTTTTAAACATGATATACCTCCAAGAGCATTTCATTTCACTCATTAACCTAAATGACTCTCTAACTGCTATAATTTCAGGGACTCCATAGTCAAGTCCATCTTTATTACTTCCCAGCATGTTAGGGAAATTTGGGTTGCCAGCATCTCTGAAAACACATTGAGTAGACATTTTCTTAGTATGAAAGGTAGGTTCTGGTGAACTTTGCATGACAGCATACCTGTGAGGTAGCACAGGATAAGACAGTGGGAACTGTCACTGGAAAAGAGGTGTCTCCAGAGAAGAATCCCTGAGAAGTTTCAATGGAAAAGAGAAAATTTAACTTGGGGACTGGGGATGAGGGTGGGGTGCGGTCCTTGCCATATGTGACAGAAAAGAATTTCAACACATGCTATTCAGAGGCATAGGCAGATTAAGAAAGTAGATACACATTCAAGAATGAGAGCTATGTCCCAAGAGAGATCCAGGAGGTTTAGCAAGGATTACACATTCAATGGGGGAATGTAGGCTATCTTGAGAGAGAGAGAGATGCACTTTGGGGATTCCGAGGTCATCTTTTTCTAAATGAGGGGTGGGTATAGGAAGGTCAATCTCAGGAGCCTTTGGCTGATGTGGTCTTCATTATCTGATCAATAGCACAGAAAAGGTCCCCTAAATTATAGATTTCTCAAAATAATGTACCTATTTATTGGATGGTTAATTAAGCAAATGGGTTATGATTAACTTTAAAATTTATAAGTTTCCCAGAAATTTGGGAGGGGCATGCTTGGGAGAGACACTAGGTTAGGGAGTTACAGGCCTGGAAGAGTATTTGGACCTTTTGAATTAAATTTGGTGCCTGTCCTTCCTTTCTGCCTCATATTTCATATTTTTTCTATCCTACCTCAGAAATAACAATTATTATGCAGCAAATTATATCAAGTTTTCTGCCTGTTTTATTTATTAATCCATTCAATGTATAGTTATTTAATGTTGGACATTGTAGCTGATTCTAATTATATCAGTAAGAGAGTAGAATTCAGAAAAATAGGTAATGTGATAGAAGAGGAAAATAGTAAAAAAAAAAAGGTAGAATATATTATGGATATGGTCACATGCACAAATCATCCTATTAACTAAATTAAGATAGACTAATTTCTGACTCTAGACCTCTGATTTCCTTTTTTTTTCTTTTACATCATTCACCTAATAAAACTTGTAAGTGTAGATTCTTTTTCTGCCATTTTGAGATGTGAATCTTTTACTAGCCTCTTGCCAGCTTCACAGCCCAGAAATCTCTAAGGATCAGTTGCTCGATTTGGGATATTAATTGTGAAGAAGCAAAACACAGCTATTTTTGATGTTACTAGCTCCAAGATCTTAGTACTTCCCAGCTCATGGGAGGGTTCTTTTGCTCAATTTGAGATAGAAGTCATGAAGAGTCAAGCAGTACTATCCAAATGAAGCTTTTTTGGGTCTTGTGTTCCAGCATAAGTGTGACAGTGCATGGGCCAGGGTTCTTGGATGGGCTCTCTGAGGAGATGAATGAAGCCAGAATTAAACAGGCAAATAGGCAAGGGTCTGATCCAGAGAATGGAGGAATTGAAATGTTAATTCCTTCAGAGCCCTTCCTCCACTGTTCTCAAGATAATAGGCTCCTGCTCCAACCTGTTGCAAGGTAACCTGTCCCAGGGATTGTCCCTCCCTACAGGGAGTTGTTAATTATGCCCCCTGCCTGCCCAGGTCACCTACCTTGGCCCCTCTACCCCATCTGCTTCTGACCATTCCACCTAGCAACTCCTGGGTCTAGTCATGTAGGCAGGAAGGAGAAAGATAAGGGAAAGAAAGCAGGAGGACAAAGGAAGCCTAAGACCTTAAAAAAAGGGGGGGGGGGCAGAACACCCTTACTTCTTGGAATACCAGGATACCAGCTCTGGCCCTCTTCTCCCTCCCGGGAGAAGTCTGTTACTGTTTTTTAAATAAACCCTGCTTTATAAGCTTGCCTCGGCACACTTGGCGCACATATCTAATGCTATACTTTAATGTGTGAGAGAGCAGTAAACAGTGGTATCATGAGGAGCAGCACTTATGTAAACAACAGGGGTGGGCTCACAGGGGCATGCAGTCTGCAGTTGCGTATGGTCTCAGGAGATGGAGGTGGCTGCACAGCCTCCAAGTTTCTGGTTGGAGATGGAAGATGCTGGTGTTGGCCATGGCCTTTTGCCTTGTCCTGGGTTCTGGCAGTAGTGGCTCTGGTGGATGGACATCCAGCATTGCAGGTAGCAAAACCCTAACCTGGCCATGAGCCCTATCCTTTTACTCCCATCCCACTGGCCCAGTTGTAACCACTCAAGTGCATGCCAGAGAGGTGGCAGGGGTGGGACTAGGGGTGAAGATGAAAGGTGGGGGGGCAGTAAAGCCCTTTCTAATGGCTCTGGCTATCTGCAAAATCAACCTGTGTCTAGAAAAAAACCAGGAAAAGATAGGAAAATCCTTTTTGGAAAGTCTTGAACCCTGTTTTAATCAGTGTTTGCATTGCTGGGACCAAAATATCAAACAAGAATAAATTAGCGGAGGAAAAGTTTATTTGGGGCTCATGATTTTAAGGTCTCAGTCCATGAATAGCCAGCTTTTGCTCTGGGACCAAGGAGAGGCAGCACTTCATGGGGAAAGGACCTAAAGGAGGAAAGCTGCTCAGCTCGTGAGGGATCGTAAAGCACAGAGAGGGAGAAGGAAGGTGAAAAGTGACACAGGGAAGATGCACATTTCTAGGATATGCCCCCACTGTCCCACCTCACCAGTTACTACCCAGTCAACCCTTCAAATTAGGATGGAATGATTAGGTTACAGGTTTCACAATCTAATCATTACATCTCTGAATATTCCTGCATCAGCACAGGAGCTTTTGGGGGATACCACATACCCAAACCATTTCTCCCCCAGCCTCCAAAAGCTCATGTCTATCTCACCATGCAAAATGCAATTAGTTCATTTCCAAGAGTTCTGTAGTCCAGAAGTCCAAGTTCAAGGTCTCATCTGAGACTCAAGGCCAACTCTTATTTATGAGCCCCTGTAAAAAACTAAAGGCAAGTAACATATACCCAATTTACTGTGGCACAGAATAAACATACCCATTTGAAAGGGGAGAATGGAGGAATTGAAAGCAAGAATGGGGCCAAAGCAAGACTAAATAAAACCCAGCTGGGTAAACTGAGCCCATAACTCCACCTGTAGCTGCACATAGCATCTTGCCATCAAGTGTCCTAGATGCTATTTCCAAAGGGTTTGGGCAACCCACCCCTCTGACCCTGGTGGCTGCAGTGCACATGGGCTCTTAGCCTGACTTTCTCCATAACAGCTTTTCTTGGTGGACAATCCACATTACTAATATTTCATAGTTCCTGGGGTCTCCATTCCAGCTTTGACTTCACCTGCACAGCTTCACATATTGCCCTCTTGGGGGCTTCTTGCAAAGATTTGGACCCTGCTACACTTTGCCCCTTTTCCATTGCAATAGTCTTGAATAAGGACTTCCCTGTATTGTTTGTTTGACCATATACGTATGCATGCATGCACAAAAGGCCATCAGAATTTCCAGGTAAAACAACCACTGCATAAGATTCACAAGCATTAGGGCACACAAAATGCAGCAGCATTAGGCTTTTGGTAGAGTATATAAATGAGATTTCTTCGTACAATCTTAGGATAGCACACAAACTATAAGTTTTGAAACTTTGAAGGAATGTTGTTTGCTTCAGAAACCATATGACTTTACACAATATTTACCAAGTCCTAAGATGAAAATGTTATTGTCTTCCAATTTTGCAATTACCTGTAGATAAAACATAGAATACCTAATAATAGCTTACAGAACAGAAAATGTTTTTCTTATCTTTAATAGCGTAAAATATGGAGTTGGGAAGAGAAAGGGGACAGGAGCAAAGTGTCAGGATCTAGGTATGAATATAACTGATTGTGTAAGTATTGTTTAAACAAAATGTGTGAAGATAGCTGGACATGATGCACACACCTCCAATGTCAGCAAACTGGGAGGTTGGGGCAGGCAGATCATGAAGTTCAAGGCCAGTCTTGGCAACATAGCAAGATCCTCTGCAACTTAGCAAAACCCTATCTCAAAATTAAAAATAAATAAAAAGAACTGGGAATGTAGCTCAGTGATGAAGCACCCTTGGGCTCAGTCCCTAGAACACCCCTCCCCCCCTACACACAAAAAACTAACTATAAAGGAACCATGAGTGAATGATCTGATATTAAGTTATACTGAGGCAATGGGGTAGGAAGAGAATGAAAAATTTTATGCATATTAAGTACTTATGGATACAAGAGTAAGGATTTTCAAAGCTCATATTAACATATAATGCAGAAATATGGCAACTAAAATGTAAGTATAGTTCTTGAAAACAAAGAACTAAACTCAGAATATTTTAATAGTTATTACCTCTGAAACAGTTTTGGGGCTCAAGAACAATGTGGCAAGACATTGTGTTTTATTGTGAACATTTTTATTCTATGTGGTTTTAAAAGCTGTATTCATTACTTTGATTAAAAGATCTTATTTCTGCAATTCTTCTTCAAAATTTCTCTTTGACTGCCATACACTGAATCTTTTCTTTCTTGAAACCCTGGTCTCAGATTGTTCTAGTGTCCAAATCTCCCTGGATCCTGTCCGATGGGAACCCCATGCTCTCTCAGTCATTGTATCTATCTATCTTATTCAATGGGTTTAGTCCTTTCATCTCGCCCCACAACCGCCTGGTGTTTAGCAAGCAAAGGACCCTCCAGGTATGAGAATCTAGCCTTCTTGGAAGGCAGCAGGGTGTTACAAATGACAAAAAGCAACAAAAATGCCAGAACTATAATTTCTTGTCACAGTTTTGTTTTTTTTTCTCCTTTCACAATGTGAAAATCTCAATATTGTCCTTAGAATATCTGAAGGCAGCTAATGGGCTGCTCTTTTCACCTGGCTCTTTAGATGAGTCCTCTTTTCTTTAAACTCAACTGTTTTCAGATCTCTACACTATCATATGCCTGTTTAGCTCTTTGTCACATTATTGGACCTTCTCTATCCTGTTTGTTCTCCTTGGGACAGACTTTCGCTCGTTAATGTCCTGTGTACTGGTGGCTCCCGGGTGGAACGGAAAGTTCTCTATGTACTCTTGCCATTACTCGTCACCTAGAGCTAGACAGAAAAGGATAGGCCTGCCCTTTACTTGGATTTACTTCTTCTTTTTGTATTATAAAATAAGGAATCGAAAATAAAGAATCGAAAAATGCTATTTTAAATCTTGTGAAATTGATAAGTGTATACGATATGTACATAAAATGGTACATGTTTAAAGGTTATCACATGATGTTTTAATACATGTATACATTGTATAATGTTTAAATCAGGTTAAACATCTTCTCCTCAAACACTTATGATTTCATGATATTAAAAGCTTTCTAAATCCTTCCTTCTAGCTTTTTGAAATGACCACTACATTATTATCTATAGCCTCCTTGATGCACAATAGTACCTCAGAACTCTTGCTCCTATTGATAACAGAAAAATGTTCATGCCTCTGGGGTTAAAGTGGTTTCACTCTACTATTTCCAGTCGACTAATGAATGCTTTTTGAAATAGTGAGATTTGTGAGCTTATTACTCCTTAATTTCTATTAAACATTAATTTTGAAGACCAGAAGCATATTTGCTGATGAAAACAAAATGTGAACTAATGGTAGGTATAAGTGTACAAAATTATGTCCTTTTTAACCTTGTTTTGTATTCCTTTAATGATCAGTAATACATGCATATTTATTAATTTCCTGAACCCCAATTGACTTATTCAATGCCCTCTTTCAAGGGCTTATTCTTCACTGGAAATAGAAAGGTTGGATGTGGACAAGTGCTTAGGCAGCATGGAACTTAGAAGGGAAATGGGACTTTTAGCTGACCAAGGGTAATTGGGGGATGATTCTTGGCTGTCAATCTCCAATTAGTGAATCTGCAATGTTTAGATGGATGGCAAATGAAAGGGAAAGAAAGAAACATTCCAAAGGTGAATGATCTCAAAGCTGAATAATAATAATATTGAATGGCTGAAAAAAAAAAAACCAGACCCTAGAGGTGAGCTCCCATAAAGCTGTATCCCACGTGCAGCAACCTGGCAGGTAGTAATTATCATATGACTGAATAAATAGACATGTTAAAAGACTCTACCTCCATGACCTTCACAGTCCCTTTCAACTTGAACATCAAAAAACAAAACTAAAAACTAAAAACTGCCAGCCCCCATCTTCCTCTTTAAGGCTTTGGAAACTTTTGCAGTTCATATGATCCCTCCTGAGCCAGTGACACAAATGAGAGCTGTCACAAGGAAGTCACCTGCTAAAATCCTGCTCTAGGTAATCCTGAATCACCCCATCCTTTGCATTCACTGCTGTTTATTTTGGACTATTTTGATCCTTGCTCCCCAGGTCTATATGCCTAGTTTAGGTCACTATCATATCCTGGGTGGCACTGGCTCTCTTTTTGTTTGCCCATGGCTTCCTACTGGGTCTCAATTCTGAACTGGTCCTGGTTTAGAGCTGTGCCACAGATGCCCAGCTTTGCTTCTAGTGCTGACATGGGGAGGAGGATGCGTCACGTTTCCTCAATACTAATACTCTTTATCACAGTCTCTCTTCCTTTCTAGCTTAAGAAAGAGTTGTCACAACTGCTGTTTTCACTTCCATCCCTCCCACTCACTTTGACACAGTTGCTTGACTTTTGTCTTCAACATTGCACTTCACTCTGACCAAGATGATGGGCGAACAAACACTTTGTTGGTCTCTTCAAAGAGGGTATCTGAATCCTTGATTTAAATGACCATTGCAGATTGAGCATCCACTCTCTAATAGACACAGCTGCTTCTCTTCTCCTGTCCGCCCACTCTCCACTCTTATTCTGAGCATTCATTGCCTTCACTTGTTTCTAGGAGTTTCATTCATTGCCTTCACTTGTTTCTGGGAGTCTCTCTACAAAGTAGACCAGATCACGACCATTTGCAGCTACCACCCATCTACCCAAATGTCTCCCTTGAGTTCTGGATCTAAATGTCTTTGTGCATTCTAGAGCACCCCATACCCCACTGTTACATCGCACATCATGAGTTGAACCTTTGCTTTTAAAAAAAAAAAAGGCAACTCTAAATTTCTCATTATTTTAAAATAACAGTGTATATGTACACGTGTATATATATTTCTAGTAATTGCATTTCTATTATTAATTTTAGAGAGATAATCTTAGAAACATAAAAATTATTGAACCTAATACTAAATTCATATTAGCTAACAGATATTAAGCACTTACTATATTCTTGGAGCTGTATTAAATTTTCCAATGTAGGAAATGATTAAATCCTGATGAACTGGTATGAATGACCCTATGATCATTTGGTTTTGCATATCAGGAATCTGAACCACAGAGAACTGTAGCAACATTTCCAAGGTCATGCAAAAAGAAAGTGTCTAGGACTTGAATCTATGCCTTGAATTAGGGTCCTGGTTCTTGATCATCATATTTTACTACCTTTCAAGAACTCTGAGAAACTACAGGAAATTGCTAATGAAACATTTAGAAGATGTTAGATCAAACAGATGATTAGATGAAATAACTCTTTGAAGATGAAGACAGTAAAGAACTCTGAAAACAGAAAATGAAAATCTTAGGAAAATCTAATACAAATCAGAAAATCTTAAAGCTGTGATCAATATGGAAAATCTCACGTAGAAATTTTGGTTACAATTAAAGCACTGCTATCAGTATGTTGCTTTCTCAGGAAACTTCTAATTGGAACGCATGCAACATATATGTAACTAAAAGGCATTAATTAAAAATGTTACATCTGCTTTTTTTAAAAAAAAATGAAAACAATTTTTCATTAGTCACTGGACAAATTTACTTTATCATGTGTTGCCTCCAAGTCTCATTGAGTACATTGGCAATGACTGGAAAGCTTTGTACCATGAAATACATAGTTAATTTCAAAAAGAAGAAAAAATAAGTAAGTCCCAGGTGCATTGGGAAGAGAACATGGAGTGGATTAAGGAGACCTGGGCTTTGATAAGATCAAGGACCATCTAGTTTCCCCAGATTGGAAGTCCTATGTTTCAGAAAACTTCAGTCTCAGGCAAGCCAGGATATTGGTTCCATCTTTTTTTTTAAATTTATTTTAATGAGGTATATATTATATCAAAATTCATTCGATTCATTGTACACAATTGCAGGGCAACTTTACATTTCTATGGTTGTACACAATGTAGCGTCACATCATGTGTGCAGTCATACATGTACTTAGGGTAATGGTGTCCATCACATTCCACCTTCTTTCCTGTCCCCATGCACCCTCCCTCCCCTCTGTCCTCTCCCTCCCCTCTCTTCTCTTTGCCCAATCAAAGTTCCCATGTCTCCCCCCTCCCCATTATGGATCAGCATTCACTTACCAGAGAACAATCTGTACTCCGTGAATTACAATCTTTGCATTACAAAACTGCTGGCAAATCCTTAAACATTTCCAGTCCCTCTTTCTTCATCTATAGAAATGAGTCATCACCCCACCTAATGGGATTGCGTGGGTAGAGGAGCTGCTGAGTTGGTGGATATAGACCTGCATGCTATGGAGACCCAGGGACTATGGGGGCACCCTGGTTGTGGCTCTGCTTTGCCTAAGGTACTTGTATTTCTCCATAACAATCATCATGCTTAGAAATCAGTGTAATGTCTATGTTCCCCATTAGGTTTTTTTCTTTTATACCTACGTTTGGTGCCTGATAATTTTTGATTAACAAATAGGTTGGTGGCAAGAATCCTTAGAATGGAAAACTAAGCATGTTATGCACATACTTCTCCATCACCCCACCCCTCTATATCATCATTCTGTGTCACTCGGCATCCCACGAAATACTTTCTTATTGACCATGTCCACTCTCAGTGGGAGACAGTTTCTCTGGAAACACAGAGTAGTGTAACAGCCTGTGGGTGAAATAGTATTGGGGGCAGGACATAATAGACTTTGTACTAAGTATATTTATGCTAGTTCTGTTACTTTTTCTGATAGTTCATATCATAAGATCACAGTTTGTTAGAAACTTAAAACTGTTGTATAATAATATTTTTAGGGAAGAAAGAGTCACTGAAATATTTATTTTTTCATGCTCTGTTTTCCATATTCTTCAGAAACCATCTTATTATCCTTAGTCAATAAGAGATGGGTAGGTGGAGGAGGCTGATTGACTGATTTCAGAAAGAAAGAAATGGTTTATTTTAAGTAATCATTAAATCTGGTATTTGAATTATATGTTTTAAAATTACAGTGTTGAAATTATGTACTAATATGTAAAGAGAATGATAGCAGTAATTTTCACAGGCATCATGTGAATGAACCAAAGAAATCAATGCAACACAAACATTCAGTGGCCTGAGTATATTGCTGACATTTATATTTGAAAACCTGAGTACAATATAAATATCTCTATTGAGGGATTTATTTGTCTTACATGATAGTTATTCATATTTAACCTTTTCAGGATCTAGATTATATGTGAGCATTTTGATCAAAGAAATTTTAACTATATGCCATGACTTTTTTTTTTTTTTGCCAAATTTCTACCTTTTTTTTTTTTTTTTGGTAGTAGAAGCATCACCTATGAGTGTTTTAGAAATATCTACTGTCAACAAGAAAAGAGAATTTCATAAAACAAAACCAAGCCTTTTTCTTATTGTGGAGCAAAGTGTTGATATCTGATACTGAAAAAATCATATCAAGGGAACAGAGGACATGCAAACTAGACAGCGGAAAACAGATACCAAACATACATCTATTCCATTAGAAGTGGTAAAGTTAAATTAAGCAAAGGAAAAGGTTTGTTACAAGGATCCAAGGTCTCCTGGAACTCGGGGACATCAAAGCAGCCAGGTTGCAGGAACATCTGTCTCTGAAACCTGCAGAGTCATCTCAGAAATGGATGCTGCTCTCACAGGAGAGCAGGTGAGAGTGTGGATGACTCACTGTGGATCCACCAGAGGTACTAGGAAAACATTAACTTAAATGAACAAATAAGTTGCAAATGTTAGCCCCCATGGGTCTGAGTCCATTTTGAGTCTTCCTATATGAACAACATTAAAAAAAAAAAAAAGACACTTTTCCAATTCCCCAATCAGATTTCATTATGTTTTTCCTCTGAGAAACATTTTGCTTAAAATAAAATTTTATGGCCTGCGCATGGTTTCCTACAGCAAGGACAGTCAAATCTTGAAGTGCAATTATTATTTTTCGTAGCACTGTGGCCTACAGTAGTAGGAGTCTGTTCACACATTTTAATGAAAACACCTCACCCTTGGGGTTTCTCATATCTACGTTGCCCAAAATAAAGTGAAGACTTGCAGTGAAGTGGGAATTTCTGATTGTCTGCAGTCAAAATGGTTAATTCAAAATGATTAGTTCAAAATTCTAAATGGAAATAGTGAAGTGAATTTCTCAGCCTAAATTGCTTGATTGAGGGATGGGGCTTACTCCTTAGAGGGGCTCAGAGCTTCTGTATCCCAAATGAAGATTGTGTGCTGCCTCAGGGGTGCCTCTGTGAAGATCTTCCCCATTCTTGGGATGATTTCCCCAGGATTTCTTAAGGAAAGGATGCTGGTCAGCTTGGGATTTTCTTTTACGAATTAGAAGTCTCAGTCAATTTCTATTTCATTTGTTCTTTCAACAATTTTTTTTTTTTTTTTTTTTTGGTCAGCTTCCTTGGTTCTAGGTAGCGTTTGAAGGAGTTAGGATGTTTCCATGAGTACAATAAACAAAACCACTTCCCTTCATGGAGCTTATGTTCTTGTGGGGGAAGACCGATAAAAATATAAAATAGTAAGTTCTGTATCATATTAAAAAGATGAGGTTCTGTGGACAGGAAAATAGAGCAAGGTGAAGGGCATTGGTGTGTGAGTGTGTGAGAGAGAATCTAGGTTTTAACTTAAAACTGGGTGGTTTGTGGAGGGTTCATTGACCAGGTGACATTAGGAGCAAAGACCTAAAGAAGTTAAGGATACAGAGAGGAGAGGGTTCCTAGGCACAGAGACCACCGAGTATGAATGTCCTGGTGGCTGAGTATCCTGGCCTGCGCGTGGACCACAAGGAGGCTGGTGCAGCTGGAGTGGAGCAAGCTGTGTCAAGGCAGGAGTCAGCAGGAGGGCACGTGAGGCCAGGTCCTGCAGGATTTAAGGGTACGAAACACTGAGTGGTGTTCCCTCCGAATTCACATGTTGAATTCCTGACGCTGAAAACCTCAGAATGTGACCTTATATGGAAATAGGCTCATTGTAAATGTGTTAAGTTCACACTGGAGTGAGGTGGGCTCCTCACACAGTATAACTGAAGTCCTAACAGGAAGGGGAAATTTGGACACAGGTACTCACGAAGGAAGAATACCATGTGAAGACAAAGTCTCAGATCAGAGTGACGTGATGCTTCAAGTCAGAGGATGCCAGTGTTTACTCCCAAAGCACAGTATCTAGGGTGATCCGCAGAACAGATTCTCCCTTATAGTCCTCAGAAGGAAACAGCCCTCCCAACACCTTGATCTTGAACTTCTGGCATCCAGATCTGAGAGACAATATATTTCTGTTGTTCAAGGCTCTCAGGCTGTGTGCCAATTGGTTATGGCAGCCATAGCAAACTCACATGTAAGGAATTATGAGGACTTTGGTTTTTGCTCTGGGTAAAATGGAAGACCTTGTAGAGTTTTGAGCAAAGGAAGAACATAATCTGACTTATATTTTAAAGGATATTATATTTTAAAGGATACTCCTGAATGCTTTCTGGGGAAATATTCTGTCAAGGAAAAGGGGAATAATTATATCATAAAAACACACTAGAGGGGCTGGGGATGTGGCTCATCCACATCCCCAGCCGTAGCACGCTCGCCTGGTGTGCGTGCGGCCCGGGTTCGATCCTCAGCACCACATACAAAACAAAGATGTTGTGTCCGCCGAGAACTAAACAATAAATATTAAAAAATTCTCTCTCTCTCTCTCTCTCTCTCTCTCTCTCAAAAAAACACACTAGAGATAGTGGGGGGAAGTGGTTGGTTTCTAGATTAATTTGAAGGTAGAGCTGGTAGGATTTCCTGATGGGTTGAATGAGAAACAGACCTGAGGGATGGATAAACTCTTGGATTTGAAGTATTGGATGTTTGAGTTTCCATGAACTGAGATGGGGAGACTATGGTTGGAGAAGTTTTTAGTTTGGTTTTAGTAGGAAGAGGTTAGTTTAAGTTTTGGACATATGAAGTATGAGATTTCTAATAACAGCCAAGTTGAAGGTATTCCCAAACAGAAACACAAAATGCACTCATATTCCTTAAATGCTCCAAAGACACAGAGACAAAAATCTATCAAATGTGGTCAAGTAGACTGTGGAGGTCACATGCTGACTAATTTAACAATAGTCATTTAGGGTCTTAGATGATGAGCCCAACAATAAGGGATGAGATACACATAAAGATGCTGCAAAGCTATAAGATATGATTTAATTAGAGATTTCTCAGAACACTTGTGTTTTCGAGGCCTCTCTGCGACTTTATATAACATATTATTTATGCTGTTTGTATATTGGAATGAGCTGGAGAGGTCTGGTGAGAGCAGTTAGTCATGAGAAGTGTGACTGTGGTGTTCTTCCCTGGCCATGATAGAGAGCTTTTCTTCATGCACTGTCTTTTTGAGCTTTCTGTATATTTAGAGTTATAGACTAGCTTACATCTCTGTTCTGCTACAATTAATTAGGCTGAATATTTTTATTTAATGCTCCCTTCCTTCTGAAAAAATCAATAGCCATGGCCATTAGTCTCCAAGTGATTTTCATGAGGCATTTTAGAGTCCATTAGAATGCAAATGAAAAGTGATCCTAGGCCTGATATTTTAAGAATTAAGGGGCTTTTAAAAGTTGTTTATTTTGATTTGGTACAAACAGTGACTCTTGGTGCCAGCAGCACTTTTATGGAGTGTTCTGAGAGCTGCTTTCTTGTGGGTGACGGTGGAGGCAGCACATGGGAGGGAGCTGGTGGTCCACAGGAGCTCTGAGTGGCAGGCAGCCAGCTGGGGCGGAGGCTGTGGAGTGTGGGTGTGTGGGGAAGCTACAAGGGGAAGGAGGTGTGAGGAACAAGTGGAGATGGTAGAAAATGTTCTAGAAGGTAGGAGAGGCAAGCGAGGAGGAGGGAAAGAAGGACCGAAGGAGAGCATCTTACATAGTTAGTGATCCTACCAAGTAAGTGAGACTTCATTTGGCTTGTCTGTCGAGAATGAGAGGAGGAATATTATTTTATGTGAAGCTGAATGTCAAAATCCTTTTGATCACTATGTGAGGCTAGACATGATGTAAGGCACTTTCCCTTTCTAAACACCCTTGGCCGGTGCAGCTGACACAGATCTCATGCTATTTGTCTTATGAACTTTGGGTACCACTGACTCCCCCATCTTTGCCCACACCCTTCCCAGAACATCTGAAAAAAAAAATGGAATAAAATGCAGAGACATACTTAGCACAGTTATCTGATTGTATATTTAGCTGTCTGGATGTCTCCTTAAGCAAACATCAGCTTCAGATAGAAACAGAAATTCCTTCGTCACAAAATTCTCAGTCTTTGGTATTTCTTTTGCTTCATTCACATTTCTGAAGGGTTCAGAGGATCGTTTTCTAAGCTCACCCATCTCAGGATCATGGTCATAAACTAATTCCAGTTCCTTCCAGAAGCAATAGATGACTGCCTTACCTGAGTTACATCCTTAATTGCTACCTGGTCTAAAGTTCCCCTAATGACAAGAAACCTTAAAGTCTTACCATGTAGGGAAAAGAGAAACACTGCTCCTTTTCTCTCTGCAGTTCCAACTTTTCTTTAAAATACCATTAAAAAAAAAAAAACACACCTTTGTGCTTTGTTGATGTTACTTTTCTTGGACAGAAGCACTCGCATTCTTCTTTAACAAATTATAGTCAGAGCTTAGATACCTTACCTCTTCCCTGGAAAATTCCTGTGTCATCTCATTGATTTTACATAGGGACCCTAGAAAGTATGTGAGATTAACTCATTTTTACAGGTAAGGAATCCCAGATGTCACTTAGTCAGGTCAAGCCAGATCAGCCCAAATCCCAATCACAATATCTCCACTGTGGTAGGTCTGACTGAGCAGTCAAGGATAAGGATATTTGAAGCAGCAGAAATTTCATGTGAACAAGTAGAAGTGTCCAGAAAGTCTGGAGAATTCAGCATGGTTCCGAGTGACCAAGATTCATTGGGGAGCCACAATAGAAACAAGTTTGGGGATGAAGCTAGAGACTACATCACTGCATGGGTGTTACAGGACATTCAGAACCATTGCTGGAGCATGCATTTGACTCAATGGTATGATTTCGAGGGCATGGAGAACCAGTCGTCCACCCTCCCACCATTTCTCTTATCAGCCTCTTTCTGATGATAAAAATTCTGTTTCTCAAAATTCACTTCTTTGGGTTTTTAAGAAAATAATTCTTATTAAAGGAAGGGCATGCACCTTTTTGGAACTATAGCATGTTATATGTTCTCAGTCATTAATACCCTTTTCACATATTCATAACATATTTGATACAATCATTCCTTTAGGTAGAAAGATCTAAAAAGCAAGTCACAACAGTACTGGACCTCAGGGTTTGGTTCGGTTTGTGGAAACAAACTATTAAATACACTAAGAAAAAGCACTTTGATAAATGATTGTGCAGGAAATGTGGCTGGGGGGAACTCGCTGACCCAGTAAATAGTTGTTGAATGACCAGACACTTGAAAATGTTTCTTTCACACACACACACACACACACACACACACACACACACACACAAATGAGCTGCCTTCTAAAAGATAAAGAATTGAGAAGTTGATGGGGACAGGCCTAAGAAGAGAGGGTAACAATCACAAAAGGCCAGAAATGAGGGTGAGACCTACACTTGACAGAATCCGTTTGGTTTGACTGGAGGTCAGAACTCACATGGGTGGGAACAAGCCAGAGTCTGCGGAGTAGGAAGGAAAATTATATTTGAAGATCATGTGACAGGGTCAGAACACAGGGGCTCCTGTGCACACTGGTCTCAAACTTGCAATCCTCCTGTCTCAGCCTCTGAGTTGCTGATATTACAGGCATGATCCATGGCAGATGAGTCTATTAAAAAGATGCTAGGGGCTTTTAAATTTTCCTGAATGCAATAGGGATGAATGAAGCTTTGTAATTTAGAAGGACAAAGTGCAGAGAATATTTGAGAGGTGGCCGGATCTGTAGAAAAGGAAATCTAAGTAAGACCTGATGAGGGCAATGGTAATGGAAGTATTCATGAGTTATTAAGTTAGTAAAATGAAAATAAATGAGCACACACACATAAATGTATTGCGTGTATATATGTATATGGGAAAAATGTATGCACATAGATAAGTATAAATTTATGTATTATGATATGTTCATGACCTAATCATGAATATATCATAATATAATTTATGTATATATATGAAATCAGGTGGATGTAAAATATATGGTTGACTGTTGGATTATTTCCTTGTACCTGAGTTAAGAAATAATAGGAAAGGGACAAATTGTTCTTCCTTTACACTTTATTTTACCCAGGGATAGGAACAGACAGCATTAATTTGGCTTGGGTTTCTGGCAACAATGATATTTAAGGACAGCAATGATGTTTGAGGACATCTGGAGTGGAGCATGAGCCAAATGGTAGATTGACTGAAGACTCACCCCATGGCCCGTTTGGGTGACAGACTGGTGAACTTTGAATACCTAGCATTTATCATCAGAAGTCGAAACATTAATGTGGATCATGTACGTCATTCATTGGCAAGAGCATATCCATGTTGGAGCAGCTCCAGAGGGTATCCCGGCCTTCAACTTGCTATTCATCTGGTCACTAAGAAAGCTTCTGATGAATGTTGAGATTTCCATAGATATATGCCTTCTTGGGGTAGATGTCCTGTAAATGTTCAAGTCTAAGAGTTCTTTACTATAAAAAAATCAACATTCTGGGCAGAGTCTGTAGCTCAGTGGTAAAATGTTTGCCTTGCATGTGTGAGGCACTGGTTTTGATCCTCAGCATCACATAAAAATATTGTGTGTCCATCTACAACTAAAAATTTTTTTAAAAAATCAACATCCTTCTTTAGTACATGTTTTGTGACTTGGGTAAGTGCTTTAGTTTTCTATGACTGCCACAACAAATTATTTAAAAAAAAAAAAAAAAAAAACTTGTGGGAGCCATGAGTCCAAAATGAGCTTCATTGAGCTGAACCAAAATCCAAGTGTGGACTGGATAATATTCCCTCCAGAGGCAATGTGGGAGAATCTGTTTCTCACCACTTTCACCTTCTAGGGGCTGCCAGCATTCCTTGGCTTGTGGCTGCATTGTTCTTGTCTCTGTCTCCATGGTCACACTGCCTTTTCTGGGTGTGTGTGAAAGTCTTCCTCATCCCTCACTTATTATGAATTTCCATGATAACATTTAGAACCCAACTAGGTAATGCAGGATAACCTCCCCATTATATAATCTTTAAATTGATTATATCTGCAATTACCTTCCCACGCCCCCCCCCCCACAAAAAAATGATGTAATATTTGCAGGCTCCAAGAATTAGGACCTGATATCTACGGGGCCACCATATATATATAGCCCCTATAGTAAGTTTGTAAATTTGATCCTTATAAATCTATGTGAGTGGGCCAACAAATCAGGTAGCTGAGTTGAAAGTGCTTATACTGGATTCCCTAACGATCAGGGAGCCTTCCATCCATGTGGGCTATGTGGGAGCAACCTGATGTTCCCACCCGGTGCCTTTTTTTCCTTGTGACTCATAGATTTCTCTGTTCCGTTGCATGTCATTGGTGATATACCCTATATCCTCCAACAAATGGAGGTTTACAGCATGACTAGTAACTGAATGGAAATAGACTATGATAAAACCAGAAGTGACTAAGGGCAGACTAAAATCATTATCTAAGGGCCTGATCATGGAAGATAGGAGACTTAGATCAAATACATTTCAGAACCAAAAAAAAAAAAAAATAGTAGACAGACCTTGCTCAGGACAGTATAGATTCTCCTTGATAAGAAATCTAATGAAAACTTAGACCTACTAAGCACTGCCTCTCAGGGATTGTTCTAAGCAATTATATGTCTTCCTCTTTTTGGTCATCACAAAATCCAATGAAATATATAATATTACTCTCATTTTACATAGAGGGAAACTGAGATACAGGAGTTATAAATAACTTACCCAAGGCCACTCAGTTTCTAAGTGATAGATTTGTGATATGAACTGATGGGATCTGGTCTCCAAACTGATGATTTTGCATGAGTGCCACCAGATGTAACTTAGCTCTTGTTCTTGTATATACTTATTTAATCTTGCTTTCCTACTGGTTATAGCTCTTCAAGGCCAAGAGCCTTGTATCATAGGTGGCAGCAGTTGGAGCAGCACCTCATGCCCAATCGTGTACACTTTGTGCTGTTCTTATGACTAATAAATGCTCTTTGGGGTTTTATTTGTCACAAGGCTGCTGTGAAGGAACAATCTGAGTTTCACTAAAGAGGAATCTGGGGATAATAAAGAAAATCTTTGCAAACAATAGAGCAACTTTCCTGCAGCAAGTGACAGCCTTTATGATGTATTTAGACGGCTCTTGCTATATGGCTTTGGGATTAGTTAAAAAGCAAAAAAAAAAAAAAAAAAGGCATTTTTGATTTTTTGGTGGAAGGCTGGCTTTCACAGCCTTACTTCACACCTGAACTTTGGACCCTTATAGCAAGAGGGAAAGGGAAGAATTCATGCTTTCATTCAAGTCTCATCTACATGTAAATATTTTTCTTGAATTTAAAAAACAAATCAATGTGTAGAAGTTAAATTCTTCTTATGTGCTTCTGGGTAGAGGGATTTGGAGGAGGCTGACAAGAAAGAAAGAGATGTGAAAATTTAGGATATGTAGGCAATTTGGGCAAACAGAGGTACACTTTATTTCCCTGAAAGACAAAACAGAGTGGAAACCACAACAAAATGGTTCACAAGGATACAGAGGAAATCAAATGGGCATGAATAAGCATACCACTCATGTGATCTTCATCCTGCCATAGAAGTCACAGAAAAATATGAGAGAATATTTGGTGATTTCTGTCTTTTTAGAACCCAGAAACATTCTGCTGATGAAAATCTTATTCATCGTCATAGCTACAGGAACTATCTATCCTCACCGAAATATCAAGCATAATTTTGAAGTCAATGGGAGAAATAATAGCCCCATTTTAACCAGAGGGGAAAATAGAATCCCAGTGCAGATAGACACTGTGTCCCTTTCCACCAGGTCAACTAAGGACAGTAGCAGGAGCAGGCAGTGGGGCTCCTGCTGGGCTCCCAAGCTCTTTGTGCTTGGAGGGGCCATCATATGTTGGCTGTCTATGTCAGGAGGACCTGTGGCCCCTTCAAGGTTAACTAATGTACAGAAGTCAGAGCTGCAGGACCCTAGTGCCTTTCACTGATTTCATCTTTCTCCTGCCATCACATGGGTGGAGATTCTGCTCCCTTCTGCAGGAATCGGAGAAGGACTCTCCCCCTAATCCCTCTCCCATGCACAATGAGCAGCCCTTGACCATACTGTAGTATCATCTTGAATCTCCTTCCCACTCACCCATCTTTTGTAATACCCCAAATGCCCAGGAGTCAGGATCAAGCACTGTCATCCCTACAAAATGAATAATTGAGTTGTAATATTCCAGATATGAGAAGCTACCCCCAGACTATCAGGAGTCTGCCATTGTATCTTAAACACATTAACCTCCCTCTTCTTACGTCAAATATGAAGAACACTGTCTGATATAAACTAGGTGGTGGAAAGATACTACCAACCTCATTTTTGTGTGTGTGCTTTGCATTTTTAATTTATTTAGTTATAATAAGCATGCAACGAATGGCCTTTGTTCGAGGCATACAATTTTAAATGTTTGGTCAGGTATGTTGGTGGTCAGCAAACATTACCACAATCCAGAAAATGAACCTATCCATCACCCCTTCAATCCCTTGGGCCTCTGTTATCCCTCCTGCCTGACTTTCCTTATCCTTGCCCCATCCCAAGGTGTCAACTGATCTTCTTTTTGCTAAGAGAGATAATCTTGCATTTTTCAGAATTTGTGACAATAGATTGATGTACTATGAGTTTTTCTTTGGGAGTTGAGGGTCTGACTTCTTTCATACAGACATTTTAGTAAGCCCACAATATTATCTTGTTGTGGTTTTTACTGAATTTCTCTAATGGTCAACAATATTGAGTCCATTTTTTTTTCGTGATTGTTGTAAGTCTTGGACAAAGTATGTAGGCAAATTGTCCCTTTTGTAATTGGTTTGTTTTCTTGTTATTGGGCTTTATAAGTTCTTTGAATATTCTGGGTACAAATCCTTTTACAAACATGTGGTTTGTGAATATTTTCTTCCCAGTATATAGCTTTTCTTCTTATTCTCAGGGTAGCCTTAAAGAGAGCATTTTGAAATTGGGTTGAAGTCCAGTTTCTCAATATTTCATTTATATAATTCACTTTTGTTGTTGTATCTAATTTTTTTTTTCGAAAAATTTTCTCCTGAAATTTTAGGTTTGGGGTCTTTGGTCCATTTGATGATAGTTTTAGTATATGCTAAAAGACAAGGATTGATTTTTTTTTTTTTCCTTCTCTCTCTCTCCATCCCCCACCTTCTTTCTTTCTTAACTTTAAGCTCAGAATCATTCACTAGCCTCCAGTCACAAAAGAAAACATCCTTTGATGCTGAAAAGTTCACATCAACAAATATAGGAATAAAGCAGGGGCTAAATTCTCTAGGTGAAAGTTTTACTTGGCAGTTGTCTGGTGGTCATGGAGATAGAGGTACTGGACAGATTTTAAAGGCTTTTGACTTGCAGTTTCATTCATCTTAATGATAAGCCGTCCCATAATTAGTTCAAATATAGTTTCACTATTTGGACCTTAGAACTCTGAAATACTAGCAAGAAACTTCAGATTTAGGGAGAGAGAGCTAAAATAGAACTTGAAATTTTACTTAGTTCGTCCCTCGGGTCGTCTTTAAGTTTTGAATTGCTTGTTTACAGAAGAGGACTGTGTCGTTGTTCAAGACCTGATTGATGTTAACTAGTATTCAGTGCAATGCAGTGTAAAATTTCTGGACCTTTGATAATTGCACACCAAGCAAGCAATGAGAAAATAGTCCCAGAACTTCAAGTATGTACTTGGTGTTGTACTTAGAGAAGAGAATAGAATCAAATGTATAATAACAAAAAAAAAAAAAAGTCATATGGAGTGGTGTGTGTGTAAGACTGACACCCAGCTATTGGAAAGTGGTGGAAGTCATAAAGATGAGTGATAGCATTTTGAAATAATTTTTTTTCACATGGAATATTTCCTTAGGTCAATTATGGTAACTTCAAGTATTCATCTCAAGATTGTACTATACTCAAATCCTCTCTCAAGAATTCTTCCTACATTGGGAATTTCTAGTATAAATTACTTTAAAATGGGAGGGATGGGATTTTAAAAATTATAAAATAGTTTCTTGTGTAAAACCAAGTTGAGTAATGAATGAAGGCATATTTTGATGCTTACTTGGAATGGGATTATTAATAAGTCTATTAATAAGTCTTCATAATGTACTTCTTTAGTTTATGTTTGGATCCATTTAAATATTCTTCAAAGAGAAGAGTAAATGGTCTTAACCTATGTCTAAATAAAGAACCTAGTTAACTGTACTTTTACACTTTCTGTTTTTGGTGCTGGGGATTGAACCTAGGGGCCTTTATCACTGAGCTACCTCCCCAGGCCTTTTTAAAAAATTTTTTTAAATTTTTTTAAAATTTTGAGACGAGGTCTCATAAAGTTGCTGAGGCTGATTTCAATCTTCAGTTCTCCTGCCTCAGCCTCCCAAGTCACTGAGGTTACAGACATTCCCCACTACACCCCACTCTTTTATGTAGACCCCCTTTATATACAATAAATAAGGCTAAAACTTTCCTAGTAGAAGTCAAGCTAATGGGTTCCTTGCATTTTTCTTAGAGATTTCTGAGACGTCCCCAGAGCCCAAGTTCCTCAAAAGAAACACAAAGTCACCAGCCCTAGGCAGCTTCTCTCTGGGTGCCTCCCCCCAGCATTCCTGCACCTCGTTTTCTGGGTTTCTCCCAGCCATTCTTTCCTACTCTCCCCACACCTGAAGTTTTTTCTCCTAGTTCCCTGATCAAATCCTGTTCAGGCCTCCCTGGCCCCTTTTTCAAATCATTCTCCTTTTGTAGAAATGCAGTTTCAAGCACAGTGATATGCAGACAGCTTTCAAACCCACCGCCTCCCTACGGACAGTCAAGGAATTGATTTTAACATCATCAAGGCATTTTTGACCTGATTCTTACCCGAGGGACTTAAAACTTTCTAAAACTTTTCTGCTGTTAATCCCCAAGACTTTCTGAGCCTCATCTTAGCCTTAATCACTAAGTTGTTTGCTTATCACCTTGCACTGAACTACATCGCTCCTGAAGGAAACAGTCGTGACAAAAAGCACCGGAACATAGCTTAATCAGGGAAAGAAGTGGAAGAGATTTCAAGTTGGGGAGAAGGGGGCAAAGACAGCCGGGACAAAGGGAATCCAGACTGTGGTTCTCTGGATCTCATGCTGGGTTAAGGCACTGAGAGGTCAGACGACCTGTCTTTATGTTGTTTTTTTATTCATCATAGTAGTGTTGATTGGATACTATTTTTGACTAATGGTTGAGTTTGTACCCTTTGAAACAGGATATGATCAGTGTAATGATGTTTTTGTGACAAATGACTGGCATAGTCCACAGTGGTCCCATAAGGTTAGAATTGAGCTGAAAAACTACTGTTGCCTGGTAACACTGAGGGTCATAGTAACCTCCTAGCACAAGGCATTGCTCATGTGTTTGTGGTGACACTGATGTCAACAGATCTGCACTGCCAGTCATAGAAAAGTGTAGCAAGCAATTTTATGTCCAGTGTACAGTACTTGATAGTGGATATGTTACTGGTTCATGCATTTACTACCTTATATGTTTTATTGTTATTTTAGAGAATACTACCTATACAAAGAATTTACCATAACATTGGCAGCAGCTTCATATGTCTCATGCTTACTGCTTTTCTTGATCATCCCAAGAAACTGTTGGCCGATTGACCTGAGTACCATTGAGGGTTTTTGTAAATGCATTCTATGATGTTTGCATAATAATGAAATCGCCTAATGACACATGTCTCAGAAGTATCCCTTTGTTAAGTGAGGGATGGACTGTAATTTAAAAGATATCATGTCCAAAGAATACATCAAACTGTAGATATTTACTAATTTGGATAAACATTGAATGCAAGCCCATAGCAGTAGCACAAACAACGTGTCAGACCTGGCTGAGCTCACCCCAAAGTACCCCGCTGGGTGCATCCCACTCCATGTCTGTACATCTCCCCAATTTGGGGCAAACTTCAGGTATCTCCTTGATTCTGCCTCTGCCTAGGCCTTAATTCTGATAGGGGGTTACTTCTGCCTCCATCATCTCAGCTTCTGGTTAGAAGGATTGTCACATGGGCCAGTGGGTCACCAATGAGCCACTGCTGCTCATGCTTCATTTGGCAAGCCCTGGACCTCTGCGCTTTCCCTATGGGCATCTCAAGCAGCTGCTGTTGATGCAGCTCAGATTTGATGGTTTAAGAAAACTTATTACTTGAGGTCATTGGGAAAAGTGAAATAAGTCAAAATCAGAAGGTCAAACTTTCTATATTTTCTCATATGTGCAAATCATAGAGGAAAAAGGAAAAGATGAGGGGTGATCGCAGGAAAAGCAAAGGGACATCAAAAAGTATAGGAAGGGGGCCAGAAGATGGAAGGAGGGGAGGGAGGGGAAAAGTGCTGGAGAGCGATATTGGCCAAATTATGTTACTATTTTGTGTGCACATACTAATATGCAACAACAAATCCCACTATTATGTACAGCTATAAGCCAATAAAACAGAAAAGAGAGAAAATTAAAAAGAAAACAAAACAGGCATCACTGAAAATTGTTAGAGAGGAAGACAGAAGAATTAATGAGCAGGTGGTTAAAACTCATTTTTCAGGACTTCCAAACAAGGACACAAGAACCATTCCCAATTAGGTGTGTGTTTGTGTAAAATGTTAGGACTCTTCTAAGACACTGGTAACTCCACGAAATGCTGAAATCTTGATTTTTTTCTGGCAGACTTAACTCATGAGGACACATAAACCTTTGGGAATCTTTCTTTCTTGCGCACATGCTAGATACTACCCCTCCTTCCTCTGCATTTTCTCTGGGCTGATAGTGCACATCTGCTCTTTCCCCTGGTTATGAATTGTACTTGCCCAGCTTCCCAACAGGAAAGAGGAATAGCATAGATATTGTTGCTGGCCCATGGGAAACAGCTGGGGAGTTTCTCTGGATGTTTAACAGATGGCTGGAGCCAACTTCCAGTTTAAATTCCAATAAGGGCATGAGGTATCACCTCTTGGGGAAGTGTTAAAACTAACTTCCAATATTTTATATTTTCAAATTGGCAGGCATCAAAGCTTTATGACTTGCTCCCACAGGTACGAGCAAGAGCAGGCCTGTTCTGTATGTGTGTTATGGAGTTGGCTGCCTTTCAGCCATTATTATTGCTGTGGAAGAAATTACCAGAAATTAGGAATGAGATTGTTTGTTGAAGTAAAGGAAATACTGACCACATGTATGTGTGTAGTGGTGATAACAGAGGCACAAGAAAAAAGGAAACCACCATCCAAAAATACCCACCCCAGCATCCTGAGAAAACTTAAAGATGCTTTCTCTTGTATTATGCATATTTCTCCATGTAAATGACCTTGTGGCACAATGCATTCAGTATAAAATCATTTATTAGATTCTTTCCTCAGGGACAAATGATAGAGAGATGCATCCTTAATTTGTAGGTCAGGTTCCCAAAATGATTTGTATTTTTAGCACACTTTACCAATTATAAAACTTTTTAGACACATTAGTCTATATGCTCCTGAACACAATTATTTATGACAAGTGGAATATTTTATGTTTTTTTTTTTTAAAGATGCAGAGGCCAAGTGTAGAGATGTTAAGTGATTTAGCCAACCAAATCATGGTGAATAAAAGGCATAGACAAGATTCAAATCTGGGCTTTCTAGAACCCCAGGGGCTTTGTTTTCTCTGTTCAGCTTGATTAAAAATTTATTTTGAGTTGAGAAAGAAGTAGAGGTCCTGAGCAAAGATAAGTGTCAGAAGCCCCTGGAAGCTGGGACAGGTTGATGGGTAAGAAATCACCCAATCACCAGGAGCCAAGTAGAGTCAAGGGGCCCATGTGGGAAGCAAAATGTCCAGCCACAGTGAGCCAAATGCTCAGAGAAATACCTTCCTGAACCCAACAGCTGAAGATTCTTGGCAAGGTAGTTTCAAAGCATAAAGGGGCTATATATGGGAGAAGGAGCTGGGTGACCATCAGAAGGTCATAGGTGAGAAGAAAAGATCAGAAATGAAGAGGAAGCATTCACCCAGAGAAGGAAGTGCAGCTGCAATCAGCGTGTTCTAATTCAGGAGCTTGGTGGGAGACAAATAGGCTCATTTAATTATAATTTTAAAAATTATACATATATCTAAAAATTCCTGACATGTTATACTTATCAATTAGAAATATAACCTTCAAGAAAACGGGCCTACCTTTGGTGAAAGGCAGGAAGTGGGAATGAAAAGCAACTGAAATTGGAGTTGAGTGGGCGTTGAACAATGACTCCGATTCATTGCTTGCCTATATTGTAGGAGACACTTGACTCCTATAATCAGTAGTCCTTGCAGCTCTTGGAAATAAATCTTGTAATAGGAAGTGTCGGCTACTAAAGGAAATTGATACTTCAGATGATGATGTTGCTTACCTAAAAGCATATAGTTTACAAGGAGATGGATTCAAAACTAGATTTATTTGGTGCCAAAGCCAGCTCACTTTCTCCTGAGTGTGGCTGCCTTCCACACCCCCTCTATCTTGCTCAGATATGCTGAGGTTCAGCTGCTCAGTTCAGTCTTGTTCAGCTTGACTCATGACTAAAGTGCTGGAGAGGGAAACAAGGACTCGTCTCTGCATATGCTCTGAAGCCAGTTGTTGCAACCTGCAATGCTATCTCTAAGGTATCAGTTCATTCAGAAAGAAGTAAAACTTTCTGTTACTCAAATGGGAGAGCCATGGCCCCATCAAAAAATTAGAATAAAGTTACTATGCAAAAAAAGGATTTAACTTTGTATTAACCAAACCAGAATTAATTTGGAAAATATTAAGATTATTAAAGTTATCTGAGAAAAACACAAAAC
Source organism: Callospermophilus lateralis (assembly GCF_048772815.1). NCBI lineage: Eukaryota > Metazoa > Chordata > Mammalia > Rodentia > Sciuridae > Callospermophilus > Callospermophilus lateralis. The sequence continues at coordinate 72,262,209 of NC_135316.1, forward strand.
CAGTTCTGAATGCGAAGATTGTTCTTCAGGGTGCCAAGAAAATCTTCAAGAAATTCACGATTCAGACCTTGCATCAATATCCTGGAGGTATTGATTTTCTTCACACCATTGACTTGAATCATTTCTAATTTCTTTCATCCCTAGTAAGGTTGATAATATTTATTGTCTACCTGCTACAAAAGTTAGTTTGGAAGAAAAGCCACCCTGTATTTCTGTAGAGAGATTTTTTAAAATTTGCAACTTGTTGCTGCTATTTTTGTTTTATTATAAAGAAATAAAATGAATGAGGTGTAATTGATAAAGGAAATTGATACTTAAGATGATGGTCAATGTTAAAAAGATATCAGAGGATCAACACCTTGAATACAAGGCATTACAATCAAAGAGTGACCATTACTTCTCCATTTTTTTTTTCAAAATAAATGCTTTAAGCTTTCTTTCTCCTCACCATAAAATTTGTAATTATGCATGTTTGGTGGTGGTGGGGAGAACAAGGTGAGGCAAAGGGGGAGATATACCAAAGGGAATGAAGAGGAGACATAAAACAGGATGAGAGGAGAGAGATAATTTTAGGGAATCAATGAATTATGAACTCATTATTTTGTAATATGACAATTTTAACCTCTTTTAGGGTGGGTTTTTTTGTCTTTAAATGATTCATAAGTAAACTTGGCAATTATGACTATAATTTATCATTACATTGATCAATCTGAAAGTAATCTTGATGACCATTTATACCAAATGCCACATTTTATAGAGGAGAAAACTGAGGCCAAGGACTTCACCAAGGTAGCACAGCTATTGGGGGTGGGCCAAATGGTGGGGAAAGGGAGTGCACAGTGAGACTCGGGACCTGGTATTCCAAACCACCATCTGAGGCCTCCTTTGCAGCTTGCTTCTGTCTGATGAGGGGAAAAAAAAAAATCTGCACTCACTTAGACCTCAGTCCTGACTATTCTCTGGGACTAGAGACCACAAACACTCTTCACCAGACACAGTTCACCCCATCTGGTTATTTGTCCTCTAAAGCATAGATAGATCCCTGGGCAAGACCTTGTGCTGGATTCCTTCCATTCCCTTTGAGGGGAGAAGGATTATGATGTGGAGAAAAATAGACCCGTGTGATGAAGCATTGTCTATGTAACCCAGGAACAAGCTGAATGAAACCTCCTAAGACCCCGAGTGACTCTTCAATGTAGCTAAAACAAAGTAACAGGGAACCTGGCAGCACCTAAACTCAGATTCCTGACACATCATAGGCACACCATCAGCCCTTTGGCCATACATCACTGACAAGCAGGGTTTGGGTTTTTGTTTTGTTTTGTTTTTGTTTAGAATTTTTTTTTTGTCTGACATATACAAGGTGACAGATCTCTCACTGCTGTGAGTTGCTTAATACTGCAAAATCTAATATTTGGTGACAAAAACTCCCAGGACAGTGATTTTCTAATTTTTCTTTATAGTTCCTGTTTATTTTTTATTTTTTGTCAAAGTTACAATGCATTATATAAATAAACACATATTTACTCCAAATTTCATCAAAACTTCTATCTGCTTACATAGAATACATACCAGATATGAAATATCTCCTTACCCTACATCCCTGTATTCTCTTTAAAAATCTGCCCTAATTTATTGTCTCTAAGTAGGTATTGAAGATAACACTAACACTTTTGTATAGCACGTTTGCATAGGCAAAGCAGTAGGAAAGAATCAAAGCCCTCAAATACAAATATGAACTACTGTGTTTATTTTCTTTATTCTCTGTACTGATGGAAAGTTCTTATTACCATTATTGGATTCCTTGACCCCTGGGGTGGGAGGGGCATAGGATGTCTAAGTTTTACATGTTCAAATTATTGGGAAGTTACTCTGGGGATCTCTCTGCCCTGGGCGGCAAAGACTTGTCCTTTCTGCAGATGCTGTGGGTTCTGGATCATGAGTTTCAGGAATCTCTGTCAAGGTTGGCACCTGGAGGTATACCACAGAACCATAGTTTTTCAGGTTTTACCAAGGTTAGGAACCCTTGTCTGAGTTTTGACTCTTTTCTGGACCCAAGGAACCTCTTACAGCCTTGCTTCTTTTCAAAGGCATGTTTACTCTGTGTCCCCTTTGGGGATCCACAATTCCTGAGGCAAGAAAATGAAATAAGTGGGTTAGGAAATTTATAGGCAGGAAGAGCATAACTTAGTACTGCAATAAATCATCCTGTAGTAATGATATCATGTCTATAAATTGGGATTTTTTCCCTCTTAGAGAATTTTTGAAAGTTCCACAGGAGGAAATCAAGGGTAGAACTACTCTATCACTACATGAAAACACAAGCTTGTGCGCGCGCGCACACACACACACACAGAGTTCCAAGTCCATGTGTAAGCTCTGTATGCATACAAACATGTAGTGGCACATTAGAAGGTCACAGTGTTTAATTGGTAGAATCTATATTTTGTCTTTTTTTTCTGCTTTCTGCAAATCTTAATCTTTCATTTTTATTTTTTGATAGATTGTATATGTTTAATGTATAACATGATGCTTTGAAATATTCTTGTGAAATGGCTGAATCAATCTACTTAACACACACATTATCTCATTTTTTTTAATGGTGAGAACATGTAAAATCTATTCTCAGCAATTTTCAAGTACAAAATACCTTTTTAGTAATTATGGTAACAACGTTATTCAACAGATCTTTTAAATTTATTCCCCTTGTGAAGTTTTATATCCATTGACCAACACACCTTCAGTCCTTCCCAACCCACAGTGCGTCCATCCATTCTACTCTTAGGTTTTGTGAGTTCAACATTTTGAATCTGAGTTTTATCATTTGTAAGATAAAGGATTAGTAATGTTGAAGAAACTTGTTCATTCTGCCACTTGTTTTTCTTCATTCATCCCATTTTTCTTTGAAGTTTTGACCATTTATGAATTTCGTTGTTAATTATACATATAATTAAAATTCTTGTCCTTGTAAAAATTGTCTTTGACAGAAAGCTCAGTAGCATTTGGTGCCTAGGTCAGTGGGCGCACTATGGAGGACTCGATGGAAGCATGCAATTCGGGGGGCATGGATTTGACCTAAAGGAGCGTCCATCAAGTGGGTTAAATGAAGTGACTTCTGAGAACAACTCACATGGAAAAATGAGCATAGCTAATGATTGAAAAAAGATAAATGTGAAGGTGGACATTAAAGGAAACAGAAAAGGTCTGAAAGACAAATGGGGTTGAGAGAGGCCAGATTGATGGAGAAACTGAGGGTAGATTCTCATTTTGTACCAGTGAACTTGCAGATCCTTTGGAAATGTCCTTAGACACCCAGGGGTCAGTCAGTGTTGAAGCCTTTGACAGATGAGCAACTGAGAGCAATTTATTAAAACCAGTCTTTCTCAGACCAAAAGAAGGTAGATTCAACAGCTAGAGTCTTTGGCAATCATAGGAGTAGTATTATACGAGAAGAATGTGCAAGTAGGTTCCCCTTTGGACAGGACTAGAAGCATTTAGACCTAGAAGGAAATGTTAATTTCATATCCAGGGACCTGAGTAAACAAGGGTTTGGGGAATAAGAGTTCAAAGGAGTTAAGGAAGCAACAAATAAGGAGTAGTAAAATCACCAGCTGAGGGTGAGGGCCCTCGGCTTATCTGGTGGGATTCCAAGAGGGGAAGTGATATATTCAAGACCACATGGTTCATTAGCAGTGAGTCAGGATCAGAACCCAGGTGAAAAGTACCTCTTCTGATCCAAATGGTTTCAGCAAAGATTGCATGAATTTTGTCTTACAGATGGTAAAGTCACTTCTTGGATTGGGTGGACCAGGGGTTTAGTGTACTACTTACTCAAGGCGACAGTGCTCAGGGCTTAAGTTTTTTGGAGTTTCAAAACACTTAAGAAGTAACATCAAATAAGATCAATTGGTCTTTGCTGAATTTATTTAGGTGACGCGTAGGAAATAAAAGTTGGAAGAGCAAGTAGGATTGTGCTTAACTCATGCCATATTCTCATAACATTGACCTCTGTTTTCTGGAATCTTTATGTTGTCTCCTACATTTTTTTTTTTTTTGCTTTTGGAAAAAAGCTGAGGCTTTTTCCTAAAGATTGATCTGCTGTCAGAGAGAATACATTAAGCCATATGTTGAAATGCATTCCTGAATCCTCTACATTCTACCTCAAGTAGATTTCCTTTATAAAATTTAGTTCTTAAAAATAAAACAACAACAAAAAAAATTAAAACACACACTCCAGAACTATAACATTGATATTCAGGGCACGGGCTTGATTTCAAATGACCAGATCCTTAGTAAAAACTTTCATTTTCTACTGAGCATGTGAACATAGCAATTAACTTACTGGAGAATTGCTGTCAAGAAGAGCACATAATTAGAGATAATGAAATAGCAGAATTTCAACACGAAAATATGCACCCTATGACATGAAATATATTAAAATTCCCTGGTAATCATCTGTCAGTTCAGAACATTTTTACTACTCACAGAAATTGTCTGTACTTCCTAAATGAATAGAAACCAATAGCCTTTTCCACCAATATGGCAATGGTAACTTGTCTGCATATTAAGAGACTGTTTTGACTCTAAGAAGCAAGAAAGAATTAACACTGAAACCAGTGGGATCAAAGCAATGCTAACAATTCTAGGATTATTCTGATATAATTGCCAACATTTCTCAATCCTGAGAACATCTTTACATTCCCCAAATTGACACAGAGTTCTCAAGTTATTTTAGTTCATTCTCCTAGCCAGATCACAGAGAGTGATGTTGAAGACAGAAAAGTTCTGGGGAGAATCCAATGAAGGAGAGTCTAATAATTTCAATCCACATGTAAGAGAGCTGCTCACCAGAATTCAAAGATACTAGAACAGAGGTTTTCTTGGCCTGAGGATTTGTAGTTTCCCCCTAGCTGTGTAATTGTCATTTTTCTGTACTTGGTTTCTTCACTTGTGCAATGGAATTAAAGAGATCCCTTTAGGAGGTCGGTGGGGGTCTAATGAACTCAGACTCATGAAGCACCTAGAAAATGGAGGAGAAACTTATTCAGTGCTGACTCCATGCCCAAATGAACCACTCCCTCATAGTGTGATCTTCAATAATCTCTTCCTCAGGGAGCCAGCGTTGTAGTCTCTAACCTGTTTGGGAATACTGTGATTTCTCCAGAGTCTCGTGACAGTGACATTAATTCATTGGTTGTGGCCGGCATATTTTTATGTGAATGAATTGAAATAATCAAATAGAAAGTATGAGAGAACATCATATATAAGAAGTGTTTTGTGCAAATTTTGTTCACAGTATGTCTTGGGATACTAGATTGAAATGAAAAAAGTAGTTTATTTTATGGATCATGATCAGAATTTGGAAGTCACTGGATTATATGGTGCCCAGGTTTTATTTTAGTGGTTCGATATTAAAAAGTAAAGTAATGCATAGGAAAGGGCCCTGGAGATGAAGTGAGGAGACTTCAGGGCCTAGCCCTTCCTGTTGGAAATAATTTCTCTGTTCCTTGGTTTTCTCCTGTGTAAAATGTGGATAACAGGGAAAATGGTACCCATCTCTCTCAAGCTCATTATAAGGAGTAGATGAGGTAATATTTGTATACCACGTGGTCTTATAAATTTTATCATAAATGTAATCAATCTGCAAATTTGAGCACAAAATGCCTTTTGCCTTATAACATTCCTGAATAACCCCTGTTTCTTTCATCTTGTACCCCCTTCTCTTTTGTTCTTTCTCTCTCCTTCTCTCTCCTTGAAGAACCTTCCAACTTCCCTTTCGTAGACCATCCTAAACGTGTGTGTGTGTGTGTGTGTGTGTGTGTAATCTTCTTACCACACTTTTAAATAAAAATCTGCTCATGTGTCTCACATTCCCATAACAGCATCATACTTTCCAACTGCTTACACTGTTTAGATGCCCAAACTGCTGGGCATCTGCACATATTAGGCATTCTAAAATATTTGCTGAGCATGTGTTGGGTGTGTGTGTGTGTGTGTGTGTGTGTGTGTGTGTGTGTGTGTGTGAGAGAGAGAGAGAGAGAGAGAGAGAGAGAGAGAGAGAGAAACAATAACTTATTGAGTGGAAGCAATTACCTCTTGGCCTTCTTTATTGCAATTTCTCCAGGGGAGGCTGTTATAAAAGTGTATTCATTGTAGAAGAGACATAACAACCAGATGAGAAAGGTGATAAAGTCAAGGTACTCATACATCTGAAATTTAAACTGGAAGACCATGTACATGGGTATATAGATGGAGGAGAGCCAGGGGGAAAGGTTGAGGCACAGAGATGATTGGCAGAAGGAGCAGTCTGGCCCAGCCCTCTCTCTGAGCCTTTTTCTTATCTTCTCATCACCCCAGGGATGGATCTAGAGTCCTGGGACCACCATTCTCCTTCCTCTGCAGTAGAAAGGGAGTCTGATGACCCTCAGTCATTACTCAACCGTCCTAACCAGAACACTTCTGATCCCCAATCCAACACATAAATAATTCACAAAGCAATTTCCAGGAGGCCATGGTAGTATGACATAGAAATCAATGAGGCCTGGGCACAAGGACAGACACTTTCTCAACTCTGAGTCCATCAGTTGATTACATCATTCTTCTGGCTGCTGGATGTTTTCCCTGCTGTCATTGCCAAGTTGCTGTTTGAATTTATCAGGAAACAGAGGTAACAGTTACCTTCTGGCCAATGTGAGCAGATTCCTGTGAGAGAACAGCCTACAAAAATATCTGGTTTGTCTCCCTTGCATTTATCTGATAATTCATGTAGGGAGATTTGTTCTGAGGGTAAGTCAAGCATAATATACTCAAGTTCTAATATGTTGAAAATTGCTCCTGCTGAGGTTTCGACAAGTTATTTTCCTGCTGGGTTTCACTCAAGACTTTTCTTTCACAGAATATTTAAAATTGTCTATTGTGTCAGAAATACTGTAAACAGTTACCAGTGTCCCAGCTCAGTATGTTTTTCAAAGCTCCAGGACACCCAATTTGCTATTTAGTGTATATTATTAATAATAGTGCTTTGCCAACTTTTCTAAGTGTTGTAATAATAATAATGGTATCACATAGTGTCTTTTCTCTTGAATGAGTCTTCTCTTGGCTTATGGATGACCTAAGCAGAAACCAAGGCCCTGCTGTCATTCAGTAGAAGTCATCTCTGTACTTTTTCATGGGCCATGTTACAAAGCATTTTTCCAAATGCATTATTTCCATTATGACCTTTAATCCTCTTAACATTATGATACTCTTTTATGGGTTTTATTGGTTCATTTTCTGTTGCTTATAACACCCTACCACAGGCTGGGTAAATGATAAAGAAAAGAAGTGTCTTTTGGCTCACAGTTCTGGTCCAAGGTAGTGGGGCTGTATCTGGTGATTGCCTTCTTGCTGGAAGAATCTCCAGGAGACACAGGGCATTGCACGCAGAGACAGGGGTTGTATATGTACATATCTCTTCTTGTATAGTAACTAGGATTCAATCATTGGGGCTCTACCCTGAGGACCCTAATAATCCTGAACAGCTCTCAAAATCACTTGTAACATCACATAGTTGGGTTAAACTTTCATCATCTTAATACCTCACAATGAGAATAAAATACTAATGTAAGTTTGGAGGAGTGGTGAGCCATATTCAAACCATAGCATTAATGTATTTTTTAACTGATTTTTAAATAAGAACAAATTTTGACTCAAAGACAAATATTCCCAAGTAGAAGATTCATAAAGATGCAAAGCCAATATTCAGATCATCTTTGTACTCTCTTGTGACCTGTGGCACACCTCTGGTGATCTCTCTAACAGCCAGAATCAGCTACCTTGGTATTAAGTTTTTTTGTTGTTGTTTTGTTTTGTTTTGTGTTCCTGCTTCCATATCCCTGGATCTTCAGGTGGAATCATGATTTATCCAAGAGAAAGCAGCCATTTTGGTGAATGATTAGTCTAGGAGTGGATATGGGACCACAGTTCAAGTCATGGAAACATTTTGAAGACCTTCTGGAGTCTCCTAAGAGGAGTCTTTCTAATATTATGAGAAAGCTCTCTTTCCCCCACCATTCTTCTTGGTTTCTGCTTGAGATTGTGATTTCATTTGGAGCTTCAGCTAGCCACTTCATGGCCATGTGGGCAAATGACATTTCTGGCATTAAGATCACTTTCTGCACAGATGAAAAGCACCTGGGTCCATTTTAGCATTTGTGCATTTCTAAACCAACCACATACACCTCTGGACCGCTTGTTAACAAACATGCTTATATTTTGTCATTTTAATAAGATTTCCATTACTGATTACACGAATGCCTAAGGTGTCTAATATTCTTAAGGCTGGTCCCATCAGTTCCACTTATGGCAGGAGCTTTGACACACACTTAAGACCTCTTCTAGCTCTGTTTGTCAATACACGCTGCCCTCAAAGAAAATGTATAACACTTTCTGTTGAGAGTGTCTCCGTTGCCCAGAAGGTTTTCCTGTTCAGCTCTGCCTGGCCCTGACCTTTTTCTGTCCTTTCAATTTTCTAAGAGCTGGTTTTTTTTTTTTTTTTTTTAAGTCCTTGGCTTTTTTTCTATCTGTTCTTTCTGCCCCTATCAGCATTTTCTTCCTTCCTGGTCTGTGATTATTTGTTTATGCCCTTAGTCCTTCCTGTCCTTGCTTTCTTTCTGACATCTTGACCCACTCAGTGTTGGCTTGTATTATGGTTGTGATGACCTGATAGTTCATTTGTGACTCATTGTCCTGCTTTGGATCCTGATAGGAGAAGAGAACTAACATTTATTGATGTAGACTATGTGTGAAGTGCTGATTTAAGAGTTGGAAAAAAAAAACAACCTCTCAAATTAAAATTATTTCCATTTTCCATTACCAAAAATCTTAGAAGGTATGAAAACTACCCAAGATTGAACCTCTAGAGGTAGGAGACTAATCTATTGAATTAGACTTCAAAATGCATGTCTTCTAATTATACCACTACATAGTACAAATACCCATGCATTTTATCTTTCCTAATCTTCCTAAGGACTACTTTTCCTAGACTGCTTATTTCTGACTACCAGCCCTCTCTGCATCTAGTATAGTCATGCATCACATAATGACAGGAGTCTGTTCAGAAAAACACAATTTTTTCATTGTGTGCACATCCCAGGATACACTTACCCAAAGCAATATGGTAAGAATTTATGAATCTAAATATGCCTAAATGAAATTAACATTGTAGAGGTTATAGCAGGAACTATTTGGTTTAATGCTGTGCATTGTTTTATTGTTGTCTTCCCCCTAAATGGTGAGGCACTGGAAACCTTCAGATATACTATATAAGTCCACAGGGTAGTAACTCTACAGCCTCAGATCCTTACTGTTAGATGGGCAGACACACAACGTGAAAAAGCAAGAGAATAAATCTCCCCAAATAAACCAAGATAGTCCAATCACAGAATCCATCAATACCACAGTGTGAGAAATGTCAGAGAAGGAGTTTAGAATGTACTTAAACTCATTGGCAAGGTAAAAGATGATATAAGGAGTCAAATAATAGAGAAAATATAGGAAGTAAAAGATCACTTCAATAAAGAGAGATTCTAGGAAAAGAAATTAGAAATCCTCAAGATGAAGGAATCAATAAACCAAATTAAAATTTTAATTTCAAGCAATGAAGACAAAATATATAATTTTGAAAACAAAGGTGACCATGGAGAAAATGTTAAGAGACCATGAACAGAACTTCCAAGAAATATGGGATAAACTGAAAAGGCCAAATTAAAAATTTATCAGGAGTGCTGGGGATGTGGCTCAAGCGGTAACATGCTCGCCTGGTATGCATGGGGAGCTGGGTTTGATCCTCAGCATACATAAAAATAAAAGATGTTGTGTCCACCAAAAACTGAAAAAATATTTTAAAATTCTCTCTCTCTCTCTCTCTCCCCCCCACCTCTCTTTAAAAAAAATTATCAGGATAGATAAAAGTTTGGAAATACAAACCAAAGGAATATATTATTTTTTCAATGAAACAGTATCAGAAAATTTCCCAAACCTAAACAATAAAATGGAAAATCAAGTATAAGAGGCATACAGAACCCAAAAAGTACAAAATTACAACCCATAGCAAGGCACATTATTATGAAAATACCTCGCATACAGAATAAGGATAGAATCTTAAAGGCTGCCAGAGAAAAATGATAGGTCACCTTGAAAAAAAAAAAACCATCTGGATCTCAGCTGATTTCTCAACTCAGACCCTCAAAGCTAGGAGGTCTTAGAATAATATATACCAAGCTGTGAAAGAACATGGATGCTAGCTGAGAATACTATATAAAGCAAAAACAAGCTTCAGAATTGGTGATGAATAACAACCTTCCATGATAAACAGAAGTTAAAAGAATTCACAACTAGAAATCCTCCACTACAGCACATTCCCAGCAAAATATTCCATGAAGGTGAAATGAAAAAATAAAAAAGTAAAAACCAGCAAAATGAGGAACTGCATTAAAGAAATAGTAAATCAAAGGAGAAACTAATTCAAATTAATATCATAAATAAATCAAAATGACAAGGAATAAAAAAATCATAACTCAAAAGTAACATTGAATATAAATGGCCTAAACTCATCAGTCAAAAGACAGAGTGGCAGATTGGATTACTCAGAAAGACCCAACAATATGCTGTCTCCAAAAAAAATGCCCCTCATATGCAAACAAATCCACAGACTAAAGAAAAGGATGGGGGAAAACATATCACTCACATAGAATGCATAAACAAGCAGGGGTTACCATCCTCATATCAGATAAAGTGGACTTTAAGCCAAAGTTAACCAGAAGAAACAAAGGAGGACATTTCATATTGCTTAAGGGAATTATACATCTGTAAGACATAACAATCATAAATATACATAGCCCCAAACAATAGAGCATCTTTGTACATCAAACAAACCCTTTTCCATTTCAAGAATCAAATAGACCACAACACAATAATACTGGGTAACTTTAACACCTCTCTCTCTCAGTACTGGATAGATCTTCCAAATAAAAACTAAGCAAACTATAGAACTAAATAAAACAATAATTGAGACTTAACAGACACATATAGGATAATTCATCCATCCATGAGTGATTATACATTCTTCTCAACTGCACTTGAAATGAAAAGTCAATTGAAGTACTGTAAAAATTTTAATTTTTATCTTGCCCCGGAATGGGTGCACAAGGAAGTACACGAGGGTCCCCCAGCGGACAGCTGGAGCCTGGGTGTCATTTTGTATTTTATGTTGACTGGACAGCGCCCATTTAAGGCGGCCAGCATGAAGGGGCTGATGAGGAAGATCTTACACCCCAAGTTGAAATTTCCCTGGCATATCTCAGCCAGAGCCAAAAGACTCATCAAGAAAATCTTGACAGTGGACCCCAGAGCAAGGTTCTCGGTAGAGGAGATCTTGGCGGACCCGTGGCTGAATCAGGGTGAGGAGAAGTTACTTTTCCATGATGTGCCCCTCCCCAACCTCTCAGACCCCACAGTACTGACAATGCTGTTCGACATGGGGTACGACCCTTACAGTACCTGGGTGTCGCTGTCCCAGAAAAAGTTTGATGAGGTGATGGCTTCCTATCTCATAATCCAGCAGCAGATAAGCCAGGGGGCAGGCTGCATGAAGCCTGTGAGAAGGGATCCTTCCATTTCCCCTGCCCTCCCGCAGAGGAGGGCCAGTGAGCCTGCCCTTCACACCTTCCCCTTGCCCTGTGAGCATCATCAGCCTCAGGAGGCCAAGGAGTCAGGGCAGAAGGGCTTCAGAAGGGCCAGCTGGCCTGCCATTAGTCTCCGCTGCCTGCATGAGAAGCCCCCCACTCCCAGGCTAGCCTCCCAGCATCACTCTGTGTCCGACTCACCCCAACCCTGCCCATCAACAACAGACAGCCATGACTCCCAAGATGCCACCACAGCTCATGTCCTTTGGCAGAAGGCATCCCTCCCTGAGCTGTGTGGAGAGGGTGGGTGGCAACTGTTGGAGAAATCACATCTGAGAAAGCACAGGAGACCCTAGAGAGTTCTATGACATCATCTCCTTCATACTGTTTGCTGGGAAGTCAGAGAGGGGCCAGGGGTTAGGGGTGGGCCTGCCTGCAGCAGTGGCTGTGTGCCTCACCATCTGCCATGCTGCCTCACCACCCAAACCCTCCTCATGGCCCCTGCTGGAGGTAGCAGAGAAGGGAACACATGTGGTTTGGGGAGTGCAGATGACAGGCCATCTTATGGATGCTATTTACATAAAAGCAAAGTGTTTCCACGTGGAATTGCTCTTTGCTTTGGGTTCCATTGATGCCTAAGTTTGAAAATTGAAGTGTGCACAATTGAAGAGTGGGAAGTACGTGGGTTAGCCAGGAGGGGAGGCTTCTAACACCTTCCATCCCTGATGGCTCTTCGGGACCACCAACTCAGAGCTGCTCTGGCAGCAGCTTCTGGCTATTTCCCTCAGTGGCCAGAAGTGGATACCTTTAAAGGTATCACATGTGTCATTTTGGTCGTTTGCTATTTTCTCATAGGGCCCCAGTTGTGAAATTATCAGATGCTTGGACATTTTTTTTTTGTAATTTTAAAAATTTCTAATTATTTATACATGACAATACAATGCCTGTTGACACATTGTATCCAAATGGAGCACAGCTTTTCAATCCTCTGGATGTACATGGTAAATATAAATCTACCTATGCATAGGGTAAAAATATCTGTCTCATTCTACCTCCTTCCCATTTCCACAGCCCTACCCCACCCCTCACTCCGCTCTGCACAATCCAAAGTTCCTTCATTCTTCCCCATCCTCTCCCACTATGGATAAACATCTGCTTATCAGAGAAAACTTTCAGTCTTTTGTTTTTTTGGGATTGGCTTATTTAACTTAGCATGATATTCTCCAACTTCATCCATTTACCTACAAATGCCAATTTCATTCTTCTTTAAGACTGAATAGTATTCCATTGTGTATATCTACCACATTTTCTATATCCATTCATATGTTGAAGGGCATTTAGGATGGAACCATAGTTTAGCTATTGTGAATTGAGCTGCTGTAAACATTGATGTGGCCATATCACTGTAGTATGCTGATAAGTCCCTTGGGGTATAAACTGAGGAGTGGGATAACTGGGTCAAATGGTGGTTTCACACTTGTAAGAATTTGAAAGAGAAACTCTTCATGTCTTTGTCTATAGAAAAATCCCAATGATAGTGAATCCCCCTAAGGCAAAGCCACTTCCCAGCTTGAGGCAGGGGAACGGGGAATGCAGCCAGGAAATGGCCATTTTCTGACCCAACCTTGGCCTAGGGAAGGGATTGCCTAAGAGCTGCCTGAAAGGTCACAATGTGCAGGAGGTTCTGGGAAGCAGGAGAGGCCTACTGAGGATCATGGAGGAGTGTCCTGGGGAGGAAGCCCAGGCCCAGGTGACAACTCCAGGCCCACATTGGGACAGTCACAGAGGTGTGGGATCCTGGAGGACGGGAGGGAGGCAGTGTAGAGGAGGAAGGCCTTTTTGCATTTTGTGTGGTTGTTCTCAGGAGCAGAAGGACAGGGTGTCCTGGGCTGGCATTTTCCTTGAGGCCTGCCACTGGGCCAGGCTGGCACTTGTCAGGAAGGTGTTCTCCCTGTGGCTCCTAGAAACAGATGTTGGCCTTCCAATGGGGACAATGCAACTCTCCCTCCCTAGGTAGGAAGGAAGGGCTGTTTGACTTGTTCAATGATTTCAATATGTGGATGCCGAGCTCCTTCGCACTGAGGCCTTTCTATCACATAGAGCACAAACCATGGGTTCCAGCCTTACGACCTACAATCTCTTTTCCACTTTGTTTCCCAGATGCCTGTTCCCCCAGGGCCTCCTTGCTCCACAGCCTCCCATGGCCTCTTCTTGCCTGCGGGACTCAAGTGCAGTCAAAGGGGGATGGTGGCTGTTGTCAGTGCATGTCCCCACCTGAGAGGAGTTTATCAGCAGTGGTCTAGAAAGCCAGGTGTGACATTCATCTTCACAAACCTGAATAGAACAGGCATCGTTTTTTTACAGTGACAGCTCAATAAACCTGTTTTGTTTTTTTTTAATGAAGTATGCAACCTTTTTTTTTTTTTTTTTTTAATGAAGTGTGCAACTTTAGGGAAAACATGATAGTGACAGAAAATGATTAGTGCAACTGAGAAACTTTAAACACACAGTCTATACAGTTTAGATGAGACAGATCAATTTATAGAAAAGCTTAAACTACCAGAAGAACACGAGCATTTACATGGTCCAGTGATCCTTAAGAAAATTATGTTCCTAATTTGAAAATCTCCAAGAAGCTCCTCAGTTATAGATGCTATCAGTGGCCTTTCCTACCCACCTGATGTGGTCTGGCCACAAGGGCTACAACAACTGTGTGATTCAGGCACAGGTATTATTTTGTGATTTATCAGTAGAAGCAAAGGAATCATTTGCTTACATTGCCCTGGATGTATTTGGCCCTCATGTACCCATATTTTTAAGCAGTCTAAGTCCTACTGAGCTCATAACTTAAATTTTATGTTCAGAAATAAGAGTCTGATTTTCAAAAGCAGCTCTGAATTTATCACAAAGTTTTTAGTAACTTTGTCTATGACAAAGCCTAAGTACTGTTTAGAAACAAATACACATTTGTTTTCCTTTGCTTGAAGAAATTTCCCCAGTCTAAAAATATATTAAGTGTAGTCTTCCTGCTTCTGCTTTAAATCAAACAAACCTCACAACAAGGCTGAAGGTTTGAGATTCAAATTCATTCAGCATCTCCAAACGTACGAGCATTATGGGAGATGCATCTTACAAATAATTTCCATTGAAAGGGTCAGGTTGAATTGATACAAAGTCAGTTTTTGGATGATACAGTTTTAAAAAGAAAATGCATTTGACTTCCAGAGCCACTGTGATTCAGATCACAACACACGATATGAGCTTTTTGAATAAATCATATTAGAAATGTGTACAAAAAAAATGTCATGAATAAGAAAAGACTAAAATAATTGGAAATTTGTTACCTGGTGGGACTGATTCTTCTTTGGTGACATTACTTTTCTTGTACCTTTTGAAATTTTATTGTAAATCAATGATATTATTGGCATGGATAAAAATTTCTTTTAATCTTTAGGATCTATTACTAGTTAATCACAGATATAGCAGGAGGAATACAAACATGATTGGAATGCAAATCAATAGTCAATGAAGTTCTTCATTCTGCATTTGTATGGGACATTGGAATTTTGATCAGTGGTTTAATACCTTTTAAGAACAATATTCCTATCCTGCTGAGATATGTAATTTCCAGAAATTAATTCCATTTTGTGTTGGCTGTTCATGTAAACTGGCTACCACTTCTATGATTTTTAAAAAGGATATCTTAAAAAATGTCTTTTGTTTTCAGCCAGTTAGGCTTCATAAATCTTCAAGAGAGGGGGTGGCTGGATGATCTCAAGTGTTTCGAGTTTCCTTTTTCTTTGCCAAGGCTACATTTTTGCGCATTAGTTTTTCGCTGACGGTATTTGTATGATTTTAAACAATACAATGGAAGTTCAAAAAGTTGTTTTAATAAGTTGGCTAAAAATGTATGCCCTAAGGCCAGGATATCACAAATTTATTGATATTGTGCATATTATATTTCAGATGAATCGCATAGTCTTCTAAATCTGTATCTTGTTATAGGGTGAATAAATGGGGAAAATTTTATATAGGGTATTTGTTTTTCCTTTAACAGTTAATATGTTTGATTTGTCTCCTGAAAACCTTGTTTTAAAATAATTCTGGATGTTTAAGTGGGTAGTTACACTCTGTTAGTCCTACAAGCAAATTGGTGCCTACCATGGCCATGTTGTTGAGGCACTGGATGGTACAGAAGCCTTTGTCTTCTGTTTCATCAATTCAGTCTTACTCTGAAATGTCCCCAGTGTCTATGTAAAGTGGGAACAATGTCTTCAAATTATTCCAGATTTCATGGAATATCATTTTCTGGACATTTGATTTTTCCCACTGTAGACAATTGATGGATGACCTTCACCGATCGTGTCCTCTGAGGTTTATTTATTCAAATACATCACTTTCTGCTAAGTACCAACATAAAGCAAGATCAGGAATTTCAGGTTTGAAAGGAACTTTTAAGGCCATTCAATGAAATTTCTTTGGTTTTAAAATAATTTGGGGTTTATAGGAAGCTGTAAAAATGACAGATTTTTTTTTTTTTAAATTTCAAGTACTTCCCTTGTCCTGAAGCACTTGAAATTCTAGAACTGAAGAAACTGTTCCTAAGATTCACCTTTCAGGATCTAAATAATACAGGCGTCCAAGTCAAAGGACTAACTCACCAGTATGCAAAAAGGTGATGAAAGTAACAACAGTGACCCAAGAAATTACATCCTTATCCAAGATGACTTCTATTACAGAAACATGTTATGATGGAATGGGAACTTGTAAATGTGCGGGCTTCTTTAATTCTGCAGTTAGGTTGGAAGAGGTATTCACACAATCATCTAGGCTTTGAAGTCAGAGCTGGTTACAAGTCCTGGCTGTCACTTAATTAGCTATATAATCCTGAGAAGGATTAATAATTGATCTGAGTCTTACCTTCTCTACAAAATAGTAATAATAATACCTTCCTCAATTATTGCCAAAGTTGTAAATATGCATAAGGAAGGTATTCAACATGGTTGTCTGAGCAAGTGCTCAATATATTAAAGATGTCATTATCATTTCACTTTTGAAAACTGAAGTGCACTCAATTCTTAATACTATTTGTGGCAGTTCTGTGTACTCAAGGTGACCAACACTGAATTACTAACTATTGAAACATGATCTTTAGGGGAAACACAGGATAGGTTCCTACAAACTTCTGATCAGAACATTTTTTTGTGTGTGTTAGCCAAGAAACTTATAACCTTGGTTTATATGTGTTTTTATTTAAATCACTTCTTTCATTTAACACTGAACTCATGACTAAGACACTATACCTATGTGTGAACAAAGCTTCTCTAACACATGTATTTTCTCCATGAAGCAGCTTACAGGCTTCTTGCTCTGAAGATCATTAGACATCATTGCAACACCATGATGCTCGGAGGTCATTTTAAACAGAAAATAAATAAAAGGAACACAGATGTAAAATATTGCACCTAAATAGTCTGCGAATACCACACTTGCATATAGTATGAGAGCTGAACGAAGAAGGCAGAGCATGGGCTTTTGTGACATCCACTGGGGACTTGTATGTTAGGGTCTCTACACAAGTGCATGCTCACAGATGATTGTGAAGATGCCTAGAGTATTGAGGGTTAGGAGTACATTTTAGCGAGTGGGTAAATTCACAAATATGCAATCTGTGAATAATGAGGATTGACTATGATAGTTCTTTTTGCTTCCTTGAATGGATTACTATATTGACTCCTGCAAATATAAGCACACTCTGTCACAGTGTAAAGCTCTGAGACAATTTTTTAATGTGTCTTGTAGAACCAAGGCCAGACCTGTGTTTCTGGTCTTAAGTTTCCTTCCTGTATATGTTCTGTTCTGGGCTCATGTTTCTGTTTGATTCCCTAAACAGGGAGGTTATTTCCCTTACTTTAGCACTTCTCCATGGTGTTCCCTTTATCTATGATGGGACAGTGCAGATTAGCTTGGCCTGCAGACTCTGGATTCTCACAACCTGGGTGTGACACTTAGCTACTTACAGCAATGCATAAACCTGGAGCATGTCATGGAATCTTTATGACTACAATTTCCACTCCTATAAAATTGTAAAAATAATATTACTTAACCTCAAGGAATATTGTAAAAAATTAATGAGAGTATGTCTAGAAGGCACTCCACACAGTGCTAGGCACATAAGATTATCCTGTGTTTCTTTGCTTGGCAGATTCTTTCTCAAACCTTTCTCAACATCACTTCCTCTATGAACATTTTGCGGATTCCACAGACACAACTAATAATTTTTCCCCTATGCTCCGAAATCATTTTGCTCCATGACAATTATCACTTGAGGAAATCCGCTACTAACAGGCACCTTATACTGCTTGGCTTTGAGTTTCTTGAGGGCAAAGACAAATCGTTCCAGTCTGTTTCTCTGGAGCCCTTCAAAGAACCAGATACATAGAAGTTACTCAGCCTTCTTGCTTATTCATGAGTTACTCAGTCCACATTTGTAATTACCGCTCATAAAAAGGAGGGGCTTGGATGAGCAGAAGAAAACTTTGGGGCAAAAGTTTTATAATTTATAAATTTATTATTTATAAATTAGTTTTATAATTTTATAATTAAAATATTATAACATTTGCTGCCTTTTAAATTCAAACTATAGACAGTGAATAATACCTTAAGACTAAACCTGTAACAAATTATGTATTCTATACCCTCACTCTGCAGAATAGGGTTTCTTAAGGTGTAGGTGTAATCTCCTGGGAAATTTGTTACTTTGTAGATTCCTAAAATCTGCCTACCTCCGATCTACTGAATATGAACTTTAACAGGCTTCCAGCATGATCCTTTTCACAGCCAAATCTCTTCAGGATAATCTCCTGAAACATTATCAAAACTGATAATCATGCTCAAAATACTGTGAGTATTCCAGTAAATACACAGCCACTCAAGTGTCCTCAGATTATAGTTAGAATGCAAAGTGTCAGTTAAATTCCCTTTACTTTGAATCTTAAATCTCTTCCTGATAGAATAGGGAACATGGCAGGACAAGTGTGGGTCCTGGCTTGCCCTCTCTCTCCACACACTGTTTGATGAGTGAAAAAAAGAAAAAGGACAGTGAAGCCATGTCTTCAGTGTTTCCCCTTCATTGGCTGTTATGATGTTGTGATGGTTGCAGTACTTTTTTTTTGGTACCAGGGATTAAACCCAGGGGCACTCAATGATGGAAAGACATCTCCATCCCTTTTTTATTATTTTTTGAAACAGGGTCTTGCCAAGTGGCGGATGCTGATTTTGAACTTGCAATCCTCCTGGCTCAGCCTCCTAAGTCATGGGGATTGCAGGCATGCACCACCAAGCCTGGGTACTTACAACTTCTTAAAGAGAAGTTTGGCACTCCTTATTTGTGGAAGCTGTTTTTAGGTTCTTCCCTATGTCTTTTGGTCCCAAAATACCTGTACTATCTTTGTTATTGAAAACTTTCCTCAATCCACCTTAAGAACTTGATGTCTAATTTTACATCCTCCAACATCTTGGCTGGGGTGGCTCCATCATTTTCTGTTCATCATTTATTACCATCAACAGAAGCTCCTTTGCTTCCTTTCTTCCTTCATGGAGAAGATCTGATAGTACTCTGTAACACTTAGAGATTCAAACTCATTATAGAACTTGATATAAAATCCTCCAGTTCTCAAACTTGTCAGTTTAACCTCTCATGACTTCCCAGATGGGACACCTGCAGAACAGCATGTCCACTCTGCTAGGATAGATGAGTTACTTGTTCCCCCAGTTACTTGCTGGAATTCTGCTTGATCTGGATATTAATTGCTCTTTCTCCTCCTCCTTTATCCCTAGCAGTCTGAAGACTCATGCATCAAAACCTTGAAGCAACAATGTAGATTAAAAACTTTCCAAACATCTGCTCTGCTTGCTACTTTTCATGCATATAAAGGAGAAAAGTCTGGTGAGGTGTATGGCAGGATGTGGGGAGAAATTAGGGAAGTTCCTGTATTAGCAGTAATGAGGATGGAGAAGCCAGATTGAGGCTTTCTGCTGTTGGGCTGCACTTACCACAGTGTAATTTATGGGAACTTTTGCCTTTATCTGCATTTTTAATGTAGGTATTTTTTTGTACTCTCTGAGGAGCTCTAATGCTTGATAGATTAAAAAATGCTTAATTATATTTACAGCATTTTCATGAGGCAGATAAGGTAAGGCATTCCATTTTGTTTACTGATTAGTGGTGTGTTAAATTACTCCATTAGAATAGGGCTGTAAAAAATAGTAATGGTATTTTACTGCATGATGTCTTGTCCTCCTCTTCTGCTGTCATGCACGTTGTACTATTTGAGTCAAATGATTTAGTGACAATTGCAGTAGGCGGCAGCAAGAAAATAGAGGGAGCCCGGGGTTGGCCTCAGAAGATTTGGATTCCAGCTCTTCTTCATTATTGAGCAGTGGGATTCACATGATCAAGATGTACAATTTTAGTGACACACAATTTCTCTTTAAGCAACACATATGCCTGTCTCAGCATGACTGAGAACAAAATGAGAGATATAAGGCTCACTTTAAAGTGAGAAGTCCTTAAGAAATGTGAGCTACCATTAGAGCCAATACATTCATTTCCATGTTTTGCTTGTTGTTTTCCAAATGAGGTAACTAAGTCTAGAAAGAATTGGTAACAAAAGTCCAAAGCTTGTTAGTGAAAAAGCCTGAATTTACTCTTGGTCTAGTTTTCTTCAACCATGTTATTTGATGGAAACATTTAAATGATTTATTTGGGGCAGTACTGAGGATTGAACCCAGAAGTGCTCTATCGCTGAGCCATATCAATCCTTTTTATATTTTATTTTGAGATAGGGTCTCACTAAGTTGTCCAGTCTGGTCTTGAACTTGTGATCCTCCTGCCTCAGCCTCTCAAGTTTCTGGAATTATGGGTATGCACCACGGTGCCCAGCTCATTTAAACAATTTTTAAAGATACATGTTCATCAATAAGTATCTAAAATTTTGATTCAAAGTGAAATACCACATTTTTCATTAATGAGCACAGATAATTTTTTCCAAATGCCTCTAGAAAGACAAAGGAAGAACCACTAACATTTTCAAAGTACAGGAATTTTGTTGACAAATGAAAACTACTTGCTTTATCTTAGACATTTCTTATCAAAGGGAAACAAGAACTAATTAAGCTTTTCTTCTCTCTAGGTGAATAGACTCTCTCCTGGTTCCTTACTGAGAATAGGAAGTTGGAGGTGTTGTGAATGCCGAGGGAAATTCTTATTGGGTGATAGGGCTTGCTACTCTATTTGCTGCTTCTCTTTTATGTTTGTTTTTGGTTTTGAGAGCTTATTTTATTTGCTTGCTGGTTTGAAAAAAGTCATACATGTACCTGGAAAAAATTCAAATAGAAATTGAGTATAAAGTTAAGGGTTAACGTCCCTGTATTTCCTCAGTTTCTCTTCCAGAAGACAAATATTCATTCTTATTTACATTTTTAAAAAATTAAACTTATTTTTCTGAGATGGAGTCTGGCTATATTCTCCAGGTGGTCTTGAACTTGTGAGCTCAAGCAATCCTCCTGCCTCAGTCTCCTGAGTAGCGGGGACTGTAGGCCTTTGCCACTGTGCCTGATTGAGAAGCATGCTCGACTAATTTTCAAGAGAAGCTCTATGCATGTGTACATATGTCTCTGTGTGCTTATTCTCTTAAGAAAACCACAAATACTGGCATGATATATACACTGGAAAATGTACTGTGCATATTTCTATTTAACTCTATTTTTGTGATTTTTTTTTCTGTCCAGCCCAACTTTTTGTATCCCCTAAAGTTAATAATCATCTTGATTTTTGTTTTCCTACTTTTCTATAAATATATTAATATTTGAACACTAACCACCACCCTGCCAGATGTCTAAATATTAATCTTCTCAGTCCAGCAAATATCCTGACGTTACTTTTAAAGAAATTTCTCCAGAAGCCTTCGCATCTCTTCCTTTCTGAACTGGTTGTCCTCTGTTTCTGGCACAAGCTGTCACCTGGATCTTCTATCATCGCATTTCGTTGAATTTCATTGGATTTGCATTTCATTGCATTTCTTCTGTATGAATTTCTGTTTCCCGCTTTCCCGTTTTCCTACTTCTTGATTTGCTCCATTATTTGGGTGAAATACATTCTTTAGTACTTTCCAGAGAAAGAATGGGTAGAATGTAAAATTTTTGAGGTCTTGGATATCTGAAATATATCATTATTTTATGTTTACATTTGATTGACAGTTGGACTGATGAACCATACACAGGTTGGTGTATGGAAAAGAGTTAACATAGCAAGCCTGATAACGCTGCTCTTTACCAGGGCTCACTTGCAAGGGTTGTACCTTGACTGTTGGCTGAGAACTTGGATTGTAAACAGTTCCCCTCCGCTGACATAAATGTTCCTTGGATGACAAGGGTACTTTACTATGCTTAAGATGTTTGTGCAAACAATACAGTTTATACAAAACACCTGTTTTTCCTTTTTGGGAATCTGGAATTTTGATACATGCTATGCTGAGGGTCCCCAATTTAAAAACAAAAACTTGGGCAGCATGTCTTTACTGAGTGGCTCTGGTAAGTAACATCTCACTCTGACGTCAAGATTCTTTGCTGAGGGGTGAAGCATGCCGTCAACGACTCCACTGGGAGGTAACTCTTGCAAGTTTGAACTTGGTATGCTCAGGACTTCACCCCCCTGTGCCTTTCTCTTCTCTCATCTTGCTTTGTCTTTTTCCTATTATAACCCACAGCAGTGATACAAATATGTGCTGCATCTTCTGAGTTCTCCTAGCAAATCACCAAGCGGGGTGGTCTTGGGAACCTCCTGACACAGTTGGAGACTGTGTCCCTCCAGAGGGTGTTGGACATCTCTTCCTGCTGTTCAGCCGCCATGCTGTTGAGAAGTCAGGAATTGATCTTACCTAGGACCTTTGTGTGTAGAGTTTTCTCCCTTGTTCCTATCTCTTACAGTCTTCATTTTGTCCCCAAATGAAATGTCACGATTTGCTTGGTGAGTGCTTTCAGTGAGTCTTTATTTTCATCGACTCTGCTGGTCTCTTAATGAGTCTTTTTAGTCTAGGTGGCTTAGTAGTCATTTAATTCCTAGAACATTTTTATGAATTAGTTTTTGATGATTTCCTCCCTTTCATTTTCTCTGTCTGGATTTCCTTTGTTTGGATGGTTACTGGACCTTTCAATCTAGTCTTCAAATAGTCTTTTTCTCTGTTTTCCATGTCTTTACCTAATTTCACATGAGTTCTTTTAATTTTAGTTTCCCAATCTTCAATGGCAAATTTCATTTTTTTCCTGTAATATCTTTATGAGAGCTTTTTAAAAAATTCTTTTAATGTTCTTTTTAAAAATTAGGTCTAATTTTTCTTTTATTCCTATGAAGATTATTATTTTGAAGTAATTTTCCCCTGGAAGAGTCTGTTTCCATCAAGTACACTATAACTCATGATTTTTTAGGTTGCTTTCATGTTGCAGACTTTGTTCAGATGTCTGCTAATCCCTGGCTATTTTTATTTAAGACTTGAAGAGTAAAAATCTTTTTGAAAACTCTGAACTAGTAGGTTTCAGTTTAGAACTTGAACTGCATGCATTGAGCAGTCTCTGGCCAGGCATTTTCCTAGGAAAGTCTACTAGTGAGAGTTACTTTGACCTTTTAGTCTGCTTTGAGTCCTTGGAGAAGGGGCTGAGCAGCAGAGAAGGTGCAGTTTTCCCCATTCTGATGTAAACATTTACTTAAACTCCCTGTGGTCAAAGTGATATTTCTATCCTCCAGTTTGGTGACCTATTGATTCCCCAGATCCTCTGTTCTACCATTTCCAAAGGTACTGGCTAACTCCAGTATTGAGAATAAGAAGGATTTTGCAGTCTGATTTAAAAAAGACCATGACAAATCTGTTTCCTTTAAAGAACACCATTATTTTCACTTGTAGAGGTAAATGTGTTGTCAACTTCTGAATATTTTGTGTTTCTATTTGGGGTATAATCCAGTATTTCTTGTTTCTCAGTCATTGGCCACTATTGACTCTTTTAGCTCTTCCTACTAGTATTGACTATTTTTTTTTTAAAAAAATCTTTCTTAATAAGCTTCTTATTAAAAACTTATTGCTATATCTTCTCTTTTTTCCTTATAAGTTTTGTTTTATTGCTATGTGTTTTTTTTCTTTTAATTCTGTCCCTTTTGTCTTAGAATTTTGGAAGGTAAAATCTGTGCTCAAAGTGCCATCTTTCTCCAGAACTCCTGATATTCATTTAACAAGCATTTCTTAGTACCTACCAGACCCTTGGCCAGGCACTAGGTATAGAAGCATAGTGCACAGGTTAGTAATTTAATGGAGCATTTGAAGATCACATAACTTTCTAAATGTGACTTTTATGGTCCTTTTTCAGTTAGCATCACCTCCTGGGTTTAGGCAGGCCTCTGTGCTTCAACTCATCCCTTTGGGAATGTCTACTAGTGAGGGTCACCACACCCGTCCCTCTTAAAGCATATTCATTCTATGTCTGGACTGGTTTTCCTTCTCAGAATTTTTCCTTCACAAATCCAAATGTAGCATTTTCTTTAAGCCTCAGCCTAGGGCCAGTTTAGTCTTGGCATGTCTCAGATATAATTTACGAATGTCTATAACACCTCTAGGGTACACCATATAAGCCAACATTGGATTATACACTATCTGATAATTACATCTTGGATTTTCATTTGCACGTCAAAAGATAAGCTTGTTTCTCTGTCATTGGCCACTATTGACTCTTTTAGCTCTTCCTAAATACATATATATATATATATATATATATATATATATATATATATATATAATTTTATATAGTTTTAGTCATTGTAGTCTCCCCCAAAATTTGGTTTCCTCTTTAAGTAAATATTTTGACTTCATTTAGCCTGAAGTGGGAAACAGGATCACAAGATGATTCATATCCAATGGCACAATTTAGTAGCACTTAAAATTTTAACTTTATTCTGTGGAGTCAGAGTCATGCATTCACAAATAAGTGTACATATTCATTTGTCTTTTGGCCCACTTGAAATCTATATCATCAGCTAAATACTAATGACCTTTGCGCAAGGATATTCATAGCAGCATTATTTATAACAGCAATTGAAGTATCGATTGACAAGGAATGTGGAAAAAAAATCTATTTAGATTTTACCCAGTGAAGTACAATGCCACTAAACAACAGATGAAAAGCATATCAATATAGTAATATGGTGTGATTTTTCAAATACATTTTTAAGCTAAAAATATGCAGAACAGTGTTCATAAAATGCTATTTCTATGTAAGAAATAGTAAAGAGATTTATATGTATGTGTGTATATGTATATATATGTGTGTATATGTATATATATGTGTGTATATGTATATATATGTGTGTATATGTATATATATGTGTGTATATGTATATATGTGTATGTGTATATATACACACACACATACATACATACACATATGTATATATATACATGCACACATATATATGTATAAATATACATATATATATAAAGATGATGCCAAAATTAATAAGTTTGCCAGCATTGTGAAAAATAATCAGGTGGAGGAAACAAAAAGAAAGAAAAAGAATAAAAGGAAAAATTAAGATTTTTATGGTATCTTTCACATAACAAATTTTGCCCTCTTGGAATTAGGAAGTGGGATCTGTGGGAGGTGATTAGACAAGAGCCCATATTAATGAGCATAGTGTCCTTATAAAGGGACCCTAGAGAGCTGCCATGTTCCCTCCAGCATGTAAGAACTTAGTAGGAAGATGCCACTCACTGTATGGGCCAGGAGGTAGGCCCTCCTCAGACACTGAATCTGCTGGTACATACTCTTGGACTTCCTGACCTGCAGAACTGTTGCTTATAAGCACCCTCATTTATGGTATTTTTGTTATAGCAGTCCTACTGAACTAAAGCAATAGTCAAAATGCCAATTAAAGATACATGCAATTTTTCACAGTGTGACAGTCTTGCACTACCGAGTTACACTCACTGTATATATCTAATAATTGAGTACTGGAAGATCACAGTGCTTGTGGAGGAATGCACAAAGCATACATGCTCCTTGCTCATATCATTGTCCATCTTTTATCTCAGTTTCTCACATGTTGCTATCCAAGTGTGTATCATGTTCTTCCTCTGAGTTTGGAGACTAAATAATACAGAAATTGAAATATGAATAACTATCCTGGTTATAAGAATTGAAGCAATAAATGTAAAAGGAAACCCTCATTATTGTTTTTCAAATAAGAGAATGTATGTTTCCATGAGAGGCCCAAAGGAATCCCCATAGTGTACCCTAAGAGGCAATACTGTGAATATAAAGGCAGCAAGAGCTCTTAACAAATGAGTTACCATCTTTTTTCATTGTTACTGAAGTACCTGCCTTGGACTATAAGATAAGGACAAGAATGCCAAGTACAGTGGTGTCACTCCCTGCGACAAGGGTATGTGGGAGACCAGCCTATGGTCTCCAAGGCACCAGCTGTCGGAACTGCCCTCCAATAGGGGTAGTGAAGCGCACTAGACCAGCTAGTGTCTCGGGGCTGAGCAAGAGGGTTAAGTGTCCCAACCCGGCCCACCATCCAACCTGACCCACAGTCACACCGAGTGGGGAGATGAGTCAACTGTGAAGGTGCAAAATCTCAACTTTATTGTGTCAGGGACAAGGTTATATAGTGATAGGAGGGACTAAGAAATAAGGAACAGCTACGTCACTATCACTAAGGGGCCTAGGCAGATTTCAGATTAAACCATTAGGCGGGACTAAGGTCAAAAACCCTTGCCCAGGCTAAAAGCCCGCGAACGCCAATCCAGCCAGGTCACATATACGGAAATGCTAACCCATGAGGCCGCCTCAGGCAACACCTAATAATGGCCAAGGTCCCAAGGGAGGTAAAAGGTCCCAACATAATGGAATGTCACTTAGATGCATCTGGTCTCATCACCATGTAGAAGCTGCTGCTTTGTGAATGGGAGAAACTGAAAAAACAACAAAAATACAGATTTCTATTTTAAGTCATTGTAGAAAAATGACAAACAGGACAATGAGCTGTAGTCCTGGTCTCATTACATTGTATTCTAAGAATGATATTTTCTTCTCCATAAATTAAAACTCAAAAAAAAAAAAAAAACAAACAAACACTTAACACATTTACTTTTACCAAGCAAACTTCATGTCTATTGTCAAGATGAAGTTCACCATTTACTATAGTGTTTCTACATTATGAGTTTGATATTCTAAGTTGTGTAATGCATTTAATGAGTTTATTGGCTATGGAATTCAAGTTTGTTTTCAGCTTCATCTCTTAAGTCTTGCTGTGCTTTTAAGTCAAAATCCCATAATGTAGCAATTTTAGAAATGCATGTATCATTTTGTAGAAGAAATAACTGTGGTTGATGAAAGATATCCTTTAGAGAATTCCAGCTAATAAATGAAAAGGAAATTTTGGAATCAGAATGTCACTCTTTTATAAGCACTAATTAAATAATACAATAAGACAATTAATTATTAATAGTCACTAAAGCCATTTGGTGAAAAGTTGATGGGAGCTTTATAATAAAGTATCTGACACTACTTGAACATAATAATTTTAGATCACACAAGAAGTATGTATCCTGATGAGAGGCAGATGTGAAATGTCAGCCCTCAAAAAATAACCTGGATTATTTAAGTCTTTGTTTAGGTCTGTTTACATTAACTATGGAGTAGAATTATATACCATCACAAAAGAGTCATCATTCAAATCCACAGTGACAGACATTGCATAAGATAACTTGTTTTCTCCAATGAATAAATAGCATGTAAATATAAAAAAAGAGGATGCAGATTATGAATTTTAAAAGGCCCAAGAACAAAAAGACATGCAATCACTGGAATCCTTTTCAATATTAATTTGAATAAGTGAACAGAAATAGAACATTTTTAGAGAAATGGGGAAATTTAAATGTTAACTGGGTATAAAATAACATCAATGAATCATAAAATAACATCAGTGAATTAATAAGCGGCTATAGGAGGTTACAGGTTATGTTCAACAAATATCCCAATCTGTTAGAGATGGATCATGAAGTGTTTATAAGTAAAATGACCTAGGAATTAGGTCACTCCTTGGGCCTAGTTCTTGGAATTAAAATAATATTGCACAAATCTTAGGACTTCTCCCAGTGGTTTAGGATGTGGAAAGACAAAGACTTTGTTTTCTGCCATTGTAGCATTTGGAAAATTCTGGATAATATTGAAAAATTATTTACATAGGACTATCCAAGAGAGATGGGCAGGAGAAAGCATTGATAAACAGAGTTCTAGAAAGAAGAGTCTTTTAAATGCCCAAACTTAAAAACAAAAAGCAGACAAAGAAACAAAAACAAGTCCCTTATGAGTAGGTAAGGTGAGAAGTGAAGATGGGAGTGGAGTGGCCACGGGGGCACTATGGAGGTGAGAAGGAACTGCAATGGAAGGGACAGTCTCAATGGCCGATGCACCACTGGCAGGATTGGAGGTTGGGATCTGGGCTAACCAGTCTCAAATTCAACCTCTTAAAGCTGACTCTCAGCCACTCATCAAATCACCATTGATAGCAGCTTTTCTTTTCATTTTAGCCAGCAGACATAGGAGGGAATTCCTCCTCTCCAGGTATAATAAAGCAATGAAATAATATTTCCCAATCCCCTGTGTTTCTATATGTAATGTCTGGTGGTCAATAAAAAATTACTAGATATGAAATTTGGGCCCCACCTTCTTGCTTCTTTTTCATATGAGGAGAAGGGTGTGAGGAAGACATCCATAGATGAACTTGATATTAGAATTAGCCGATGAGAATTTTAAAAGGAGTGTTACAGATATACCTAAGGGTTGTCAGGAAGACATATGAAGAGTAGTAGATGAAGAATGAAGGACCCTTGATTGTTTCCTTTGCTGTGAAGAAGCTTTTTATTTTGATACCATCCTCTTTATTGATTCTTGGACTTTTGGGGTCTTGTTGAGGAATTCAGTTCATAAGTCAACATGATGGAGAGTTGGGCCTGCTTTTTCTTCTAATTGTCACAGAGTCTCTGGTCTAATGCCAAGGTCCTTGATCCACTTTGAGTTTTGTGCAGGGGGTGAGAGAGAGGTTTAATTTCATTTTGTTACACTTGGATTTCAAGTTTTCCCAGCACCATTTGTTGAAGAGTTTATCTTTTCTCCAATGTATGTTTATGGCATCTTTGTCTAGTATGAGATAACTGAATTTATGTGGGTTTGTTTGTGTGTCTTCTCTTCTGTACCATTGATCTTCATGTCTGTTTTGTTGCCAGTAGCATGCTGTTTTGTTACTATAGCACGGTAGTATAGTTTAAGGTCTGGCATTGTGATGTCTCTGCTTCGCTTGTCTCATTGGGGATTGCTTTGGCTCTTTTATAACTCTTATTTTATCAAATGAATTTCTTGACTGCTTTTTCTATTTCTATGGAGAACATCATGGATTTTTTTTTTTTTGATGACCTAGGAATTAGGTCACTCAGGGGCACTCAACCACTGAGCCACATCCCCAGCCCTATTTATATTTTACTTAGAGACAGGGTCTCACTGAGTTGCTAAGTACCTCGCTGTTGCTGAGACTGGCTTTGAACTCTCAATCATCCTGACTCAGCCTCCCGAGCCACTGGGATTATAGGCGTGTGCCACCGTGCCAGGCTCATTATGGGAATTTTATTGGGAATTGCGTTAAATCTGTATAGCAGTTTTTGGTATTATAGCTATTTTGATAATATTAATTCTGTCTATCCAAGAAGATAGGAGAACTTTCCATCTTTTAAGGTCTTCTTCAATTTCTTTCTCTAGTGTTCTGTAGTTTTCATTGTAGAGGTATTTCACAACTTTTCTTAGATTGATTCCCAAATAATTTTATTTTTTTGAGGCTATTGTGAATGGGATAGTTTTTCTAATTTCCTTTTCAGTTGATTCATCACTGATATATAGGAACACAATTGATTTAAGGGTGTTAATTTTATATCCTTCTACTTTGCTAAATGTTGGCAAGGATGGGGGGAAAAAGTTATACTCATACATTGCTGGTGGGACTGCAAATTTGTGTAACCATTATGGAAAGCAGTATGGATATTTCTCAGAAAACTTGGAATGGAACCACCATTTGACCCAGTTATCCTACTCCTTGGCATATACCCAGAGGACTTAAAATCAGCAAACTACAGTGACACAGGCACATCAGTGTTTATAAGCAGTTCAATTCACAATAGCTAAGCTATGCAACCAACCTAGGTGCCTTTCAACTGATGAATGGATATAGAAAATGTGGTACATATACACAATGAACTATTACTCAGCCATAAAGAAGAATGAAATTAGGAGATTTGCTAGTAAATCCCCCCAAACCAAAGGCCAAATGTCCTCTTTGATGCAGATGCTAATATAATAGAGGTACTTTGGATTAGACAAAGGGGAATCAAAGAAAGGAAGAGGAATAGGAATAGTAAAGACAGTAGAATGAATTAGATATAATTTCCTATGTTCATATATGAATATATGTCCAGTATAACTTCATATCAGGTACAACCACAAGAATGGGAAGTTATGCTCCATGTGTATATAATATGTAAAATACAATTCTATTCTCATATATAACTAAAAAGAACAAATAAAAAATTCTAAAAAAGAAAGGACTCTCACCAAAGAAATGAAAAATTTCAAAAAAGAAAAATTACAAAAATTTTAAATATGTAAAACAACTCTCCAAAATAGAAAATATATTATATGGCTTTTAAAACAGAACAAATACTGCAGAAAAAAAGTAAAACTGAGATGAAAACAGCCAAATGCAAATTAGACAGATGAATCACATAAAGGAAAAAAAGATGAAAAACCAAGAAAATGTCAGATGCCAGTGGGAGAGAATACCAAGGCACCTAACATGTATGTATTTGGAAATCCCAGAACAATAGAGAAAGAAAATGGAACAAAAATATTGTAAGACATAGCAACTGAAAATTTTTACAAAGTTGATGAAAAAGATAAATCCATAATTCTAAGAAGTTAAATAAATATACTGACCAAACACAATAAGGATACTGAAATCCCCTCCCACCAGGCACATCACAGTTAAACTACATACAAAATAGAAAAGAAATCTTCTGCCGGTGTTGCAGAGGACAAGGCCTACACATGAAGCCAAAGTGGCCCCAGAATTTCTGAGTTATCAGTTCTTGCAGTTCCATAGGAAGAATTTCAAGCAAGTCATAGAAAGTAACAGGCGTTCATTAGAAATGATGGAGGATATAGACATTCAAGACAGACGGAACAGGTTGACTCAGGGAACCTGAGAAACCCCTGAAGAAGACAGGGTTTGTAAAGGTCTTGGGGTCCCTTGTTCTCACCTCAGTTTCTCATTCTCCCTTTATTTGTTTATTACCTTTGAATATCTCTATGAGGGTCTTATGTCTTGGTCATGTTGGGTGTTTGTGCAGTTGTGACGTAGTTTTGGTGATAAGGGAGGATTCATGGAGACCTGGTCACAGAGATAGGACTGGTTCTGGAATCAGTGGTTCCCTTAAAGGATTATAATTGACCATTACTGGGGGAGGTTCTGATATCATCTATCCCAATTTTCCTGGAGCTTGTCTGCTTTGATAAGTTTCCCCATGATTTTAAGAACTAGTTCTCTTAAGGGATTATAATTATCTAAGTTTGGGAAAGCTCGGACATTCTGGCTCCTATTCTCCAGCCTTTATCCCCAATAATATTCCTTGTGGTCTCAGTTTTATGATACATAGATTTTATTTATGCGTATGTCCAGTGTCTGGCCTTGACTGTCCTTTCCCCTACCTGTATCTGGCTGACTACATACCCCTGCAATAAGTGACCTCAGAACCTTGCCAGGATGTAGTCAACTTAAAAATGATTATATATTTCTATTTATTAGGGAAAACAGTTTCAAAATGATTAACACAAAAGCATTGAAAAACTGTAAATATCTAAGAACAAACCTCAGAACTGCTCATTGAAAAATACAACATTTGTTGAGAGAAATTTAAAAAGATTTTAGGATATAAATGAAGAGATACATCAGTCATAAGGGTTGAAAGATTTCATGTTTCCCCTCAATTAGATTTAATGAAATTTCAGTAACAAATCAGAGGTTTTCATAATACTTGTCAAGCTGAGACTGCAATGTGTACACAAAAGGAAAAGTCCTACAATAGAAAAAGAATGGTGAAGTTGGAGAACCTTGCATGACCTGATTATACACTATAAGTTATTAAGCATGTGGTCCTAAAGATGGGAAAATGAATGTTAACAGAATGGAGTCCAAATATATCAAATGTTAGGTAATTCAATGAAGAGAGTTTACTGGTGGCAGAAATCTTCATTGGAGGTTGGGTGCAGTGGTGCACACCTGTAATTCCAGCCACTCTGAAGGCTGAAGCAGGAGGATCATGAGTTCAAAGCCAGCCTCAGCAATATAGTAAGACCCTGATTCAAAATAAAAAAATACAGACAGAATAGAGATGTGGATCTGTGGTTAAGCAATTGATTAATTGTTGGGATATTGAGACCAGACTAACTTAAGATGAAAATTTACAGATAAAAGCTCTTCAGGTTAGAACTTTAGGGGTCTTAAGACTTTTGTGGGTTTTATATCTGGGACCCCCACTAGGTCATCTCTATGAGCAGAGAAAAATCCCCTCTTGCTTCTGGCAGGGGGAGGGGAAAATGACCATTTTGTAATATAGCCACATCAGAATTCTCCTGCAGGGAAGTGCCTTACCACAAATCCATCCAGGTGTATTTTACCAGAGCCTACTTCATGTGGAGGAGGGAAAAACTAAACTGCAGGCTCTGCTAGGTTTCTGTCTTACCCAAAGAGTAGAGAAGCCAAGAAGGACTTGTGAAGGTCACAGTCCAGGTGCACTGGCTCAGAGTGGGAAGCTGGAAGTGACCAAAATGTCCTTCAGTAGGTAAACGTTTACCACAAACTATGATACATAAAGTTAATGAGCTATTACTCAGCAAGGAAAAGTAATGAGCTGTCAATCCATGAGAAAACATCAAAGTACTTAAGTGAATATTGCACATTAGGAAAAAAAAGAGCCAATCTGTAAAAGCTACATACTACATGAGTACAACTACACAACATGTACAGAAAGCAAAACTATTCAGATGGTAACAAGGTCAGAGGTTGCCAGACATCACAGAGGCAGTAGGAAGAGTGAGTGAAGCACAGGGCATTTGAGGTTAAGCAAACTATTCTGTGTGACATCGTTAAGGATGACATCATGCCTCTGTCAAAACCCAGAGGGTTATACAACACAAAACACGAAGCCCTGTTAAACTATGGCCTTTAGTTAAGAATAAACCAATCCAAGATGTTAGTAATAGAAAAAGTGGTGCATGGGGTGTAGGGGTGGGGAAGTAGAACTCACTGTGTAATTTTTCTGTAAATCGAAAGAGTAAAGTGTACTTTTCATAAAGAAAGCTATAGACTTGGGAAAAAAAAAAACATTTCTAATACATTTGAACCTGAAAAGAGATTCAAAATTTAAAATCTCAAATCTATAATGAAATAAATAACTGAAAAACAACCCTATTAAAATGGGAGAAGTCTTAGACACTATCAAATTTGTGTGTTGGAAGACCAATATTTGAAAAAATGCATTAGTCATCATGTAAATGTTAATTAAAATTATAATAAATATCACTAAATGACTAGAAAGGCTAAAATTTAAATTGACTGGTAGTATCAAGGATATACAGCAATCAGGTCTTTTAGACATTACTGGAGGAAGTATAAAATAGTACAGCCACTACAGTAGTCATTTCTAACTAATCACATACCTGCCTTATGATTTATTGATTGCACTCTCAGGAAATGAAACCTTATTTCTATAAGAATATCTGCACAAAAAATGTTGAATGCATGTTACTCATAATAGCAAAACCCTTGGAAACAATCCAAATGTCTATCAACAGAACAATGGATAAACAAAGTAATGCTATTTTCATATAATAGAATACTACTCAATAATAAGAGAAATGAACGGATACAACAACCTGAAATAATCTACAATCTATGTTCAGTAAAAGAAGAAAAAAGAACGTTGTTATGACATTTAAAAATGGGAAAAATTTGTCTGCGGAGGTAGAAATCAGCGGAGTGATTGCCTGTGGGTGGTGAGGATAGACTGTTTTTGTAAATAAAATTTTATTGGAACACATCCACAGTCATTTGTTTATATATTGCCTGTGGCTACATTCACACTACAACAGCAGAGTTAAATAGTTTGTGACGGGGACCATATGGTCTTCAAAGTTGAAAATATTTACTATCCGACCCTTTACAGAAAAAGTTTGGTGACCCCCCCCCCCCCAGTGTCATTACCAACATTAAAACATTAACAATTGTAGAAGCTGGGCAAATACATGGGGGTTCATTCTACTTTAGATGGTTGAAAACTTCCTTTAAAACTTTGAGAAACATCTTCTTGATGGATCTGTGGGATTGTTTTGTTTTGTTGTGTTTTGTTTTTCCTGATGAAGCTATTTCTTTTGCTCAGAAAAATTTGGAGAAAGAATATAGATTCTATACTGAGAAAGTCAAAGAGCCAACCAGAGACATCCATAAGTATTGTGGAAAACCGTCCAACATTTAGACAAAAACTCTTGTGTAACACAAGTGTTGATTGTTTTGGCTAAATCAGTGAATCAGAGGCATTTGGTGGCCTGCAGGGAGTTACAGAATTGTTTCCTGTGATGTCCCTTGTTTCACCCTCAAAGAGAAGTGTTGTGAAATGGGGAAGAATAATCAGGCCCTGGTTTGGGATAGAGAATTTTTTTTTTTGTACCTGGGATTGAAGTCAGGGGCACTTTGACCACTGAGCCACATCCCCAGCCCTTTTGCTGAGGCTGGCTTTGAACTCGATCCTCCTATCTCTGTCTCTGCTGGGATTACAGGCCTGCGCTGCTGCAGCTGGCTTGGGATAGAATTTCTGATGTAGGTGGGGGAGCTCTTGTGAGGATGGTTTTCCCTTTTGGGGATCTTCTGGTCTTTTTCTCATTCATAGTATTTTCCTTTTGGATTGACTCTTGCACCTCTTTCTTAGCTTGTGATTAAGGAAAAGACTAGTGTGTCCTGCTTGGGGGCAAAACAGGGGCTGAGCCCTGTGCTTTCACCAACCAGCAGGTCTGAATTTGCTGGGGAAAGGAAGGCGTGGCCAGGGTGTGCAGGTGGCATGAGTGAATTCTCTTTTGGGTCTTAGATTAAAAAGTTGTTTTCCTTGGTTTCTCTTTTCCTTGTTCTTCTTAAGGCAATTTCAGGGTGGCAAGATAAAGGCTCCTAGACGATGGATGATCAGATTGAGAGTCTGGGTTCAAGGACTGCAAAACTATTTTGTTGCCTTCTGTTGAGGCTTTGGGTTGGTGTGGAATCCATACTAGACAGAGTTCAAAGGGGGCCTTGGTTCAACCTCCAGACAGTAGAAAAGACGGTTCCTTAGTCAGGAATGCATTTCTTATCTCTCTTCTGAAGCTGTGGTGAGTATCAACTACTGAGAATTAGACATGAGATCTCACCCACCACCTCTTTTCTTCTGACAATCAACCCATCCTAGGCCTGTACACACAGCCCACCCTGAGTGAAAACTGAAACTAGGGCAAACGAGGTAGTGGGTCTTTAGGCTACCCTAACCTTTTTTACTTAATCAGGGACATTAAGCACATTTTAAGAGCTTGTTTGTGTGTTTTTCCTACCAACTTTAGGGTCTGCAAATGAAGTTAGTATGACTTGTAAATTTTATTGTGAACCTAAGTCTTATATTTCTCTCAAAACTGACCATAGACATTTTTCTCTATTTATACAATCTTCTTACTTTGGAAATTATTAGACTCCCAGAAAATTTGGCAATTGCACCCTAAATTTAAAACATTTTTGGAGTCATATATTTTTCTCCATTCCTCCTTTCTTTCCTTTGGTATTGCTTTTTTGCTATTGCAGCACAATTAATATTAGTTCATTGAAGCCATGGTTTACTGAGTCAATGAAATGATTCAGGGATATGAGAATGAGGTACTGTTTGGGAAAAGATAGACTCCAAAAGGTTTGGAATCCAAATAATATTTCAAGAACTATATTTATATATGGTAATAGTTTATGCTTAGGGAGGAGAGTTTGGCTTAGGACTTACGTTGTCCCAGGAATGCTTTTTATTTTTGCATACCTTATGCTAGTTTCTAAAATAGTCATTGATATACCTCTTATTTAAGGTTCGTTTCTTTGGATGAGTATATCATGTTACTATTGTCCTACTTTAGGATATGAATGGAAGGAGCAATAATCAACCTTCTCCAAGTCTTGTACTCCTTAATAACAACTGACACATGTACTATACCTTATAATCTACTGCTTCTATTTCCTTCACTCTTTAATCATCACAAACATGTTGCAAGGAAAGAATTCATATCTCTTTTGTAAAAATGGGAAACATACAACTAAGTGGTTAAGTGAAAAGATGAAGGTCACAAAGTGAACATGTGTTAAGAGTTGGGCTTCAAGTTAGTTCCATTTTCCCCGCCATTTTTTGCAACTTCCATTGGAATCAATGTTGCAGACAATGTGTGTCAATACATGGATCTCATACTTTGAACAGTATTTTTGATCTCTGAGGAAATACTGAAACCATGTTCTAAATCAATGGAAAAATTAAACCTGTCCCATCACTTGATACAAACTTCAGCAAATCATTAAAAACTCTCTTAATGTTTGTTATAAATGTATAGGGAAATTAAAAAAAGTAAAATTAAAATAGTATTTATTTAAACCTAATTTAAATCATTAGGCAAAATAAGAATCAAAATGTTTTAGGGTTGGGAATGTAGCTCAGTGGTGGAGCATGTACCATGCCTGGGGTTCAAGCACCAGAACCATTAAAAAAAAAAAGTGTGTGTGTGTGTGTGTGTGTGTGTGTGTGTGTGAGAGAGAGAGAGAGAGATATTCACACACACACACACACACACACCCATCTAATTTGTGGGAAGAAAACATTAAGAGTAGTTTGGATGCTGTTTTACTTTTCTATATCTTATGATATGAAGCCGGTATCTTCTATAGGCCTTGGAAGACAGCATACTTCCTTCTAGGTTTGAATTTTAGCTTTCATCATTTTATCCTTTGCATTGTTGCTATTGTGACCTGTCTTTGTTCCAATAACATGAAGATTTCTACCACTGTCACTTTCTCCAGGAAATCTTCATCTTAGTTCCAACTTCTTGCTGCTTTTACATCAATAAGTTCAATTTCAAGAAGTTCTTTCTGCAATATAGATAGATTATCTGAAGGGCAGTAGCTTCCCATGGTCAGTTATTTCTTTTTAAGGTTTATTACTGGGAGACAAGGAGACAACATAGCTATACATTTACTGTCTGTTCATGAACTGAATAACAGATGTGGAGGGACTGATGACAGAGAGAACTGAGAGGAATGATGGGACCAGTTGCCGATCAGGATGCACATTTATTATTTACATAGTAATTTATAGACTGAGGAGTTAGCCACAAAATGAGTATGCAATGCCGTTAAGTCAGGGTAAATGCAACTGTGATAAATGAAATTTGAATCACGATTTTAAGTAACTGGTATTATATTGCTATACCATAGAATCTGAAATTCATGCTTCTCAGAACAGCACAAAGCAGGTTCTGACTGTATTTGAGCCTTGGATACTTTAGTGAATACTGACATTGTGGCACTGAGTGGATGAGAATTTGAGTAGAGAAAGGGGAAGTCTTGTTGTATGGGAAGAGAGTTATAGCAAGAAGAGGGTGTTTAGAGAGTGCATGCCTTGAGTAGATCAGAGTATGATACAAGGTCACAAAAAGAAAAGTATAAGATTACTAATGACTTATTTCTCTACTTTACAATTTTGCTTTATGCACAATGCTAATTACTAGTTTTCTGGCTGGAGAAAGCATTTTATTTATTTTTCTTTTTTAAACATCTGTTCTAATTAGTTATACATGACAGTAAAATGCATTTTGACATCATACATAAATGGAGTATAACTTCTCATTTTTCTGGTTGTACATGATGTAGAGTCACACTAGTGGTGTAATCATATATGCACATGAGGTAATAATGTCCAATTCATTTCTACTCTCCTTCCTATCCCCATACCCCCTCCCCTCCTTTCACTCCCCTCTTTCAAATACAAATTACCTCTATTCTTCCCTAACCACCGCCCCCCCTTATTGTGAATTAGCATTCACATATCAGAAAAAACATTTGGCCTTTGGTTCTTGGGGATTAGCTTATTTCGCTTAGCATGTTATTTTCTAGCTCCATCCATATACTGGCAAATGCCATAATTTTATTCTTCTTTAAGGCTGAGTAATATTTCAGTGTGTGTGTGTGTGTGTGTGTGTGTGTGTGTGTGTGTGTGTGTTTGTATATGTGTGTGTGTATATCTGTTGAAGGGCACCTAGGTTGGTTCCATAGCTTAACTATTGTGAATTGAGATGCTGTAAACATTGATGTGGCTACATCCCTGTAGTATGCTGATTTAAGTCCTTTGAGTACATAGTGAGGAATGGGATGACTGGGTCAAATGGTGGTTCCATTCCATTCCAAGTTTTCTAAGGAAACTCCATAATGCTTACCATAGTGGTTGCACCAATTTGCAGTTCCACCAGCAATGTGTGAGTGTACTTTTCCCCCACATCCTCACCAATATTTACTGTTACTTGTATTCTTCATAAACTACCATTTTGACTGGAGTGAGACAGAATATCAACATGGTTTTCATTTACATTTCTCTAATTGCTAGAGATGTTGAATGTTTTTTTTTTTCATATATTTGTTGACTGATTGTATTTCTTCTGTGAAGTCTCTGTTCAGTTCCTTAGTTCATTTATTGATTGTTTTTTTTTTTTTTTTGGTGCTAAATTTTTTGAGTTCTTTATATATCCCAGAGATTAATGCTCTATCTGAGGTGCAAGTGGTAAAGATTTTGGAGAAAACATTTAAAACCATGTCATTAAATAAAAATAAACTAACACACATCATTTATGTACCTTTCGTTCATGTTAGTTCCATAGAGAATTCATGCTTATTGTGAAGAATTTGAATATATAGAAAAGGAGAAAGCAAAGCAATGAAATTTTCTTTTATACTCCAGTCTCTCTTCTTGGAAAGTTACAACTGCACCAATACTACAATTATATTTTAAAGTCATGGCATTCTCTCCATGAGGGTTTATCTGGTTTATTAGGACTTACTGAATATCCTTGAAAAATAAGGTTCAAGCTGAGTGGGAGGTTCAGGACACTAAAGAATGAGAAGGACTTCAACAGTCCTTCAGTTGAGCCAAGCCTTTTCTGACTTACTAATACATTAAATCTCTGTGTCTTTATA
Organism: Callospermophilus lateralis; assembly: GCF_048772815.1. Taxonomy (NCBI): domain Eukaryota; kingdom Metazoa; phylum Chordata; class Mammalia; order Rodentia; family Sciuridae; genus Callospermophilus; species Callospermophilus lateralis. The sequence continues at coordinate 72,301,308 of NC_135316.1, forward strand.
TACAGAAATCCTAAAGGAGCCTCACTTGGCCATCAGACAACTTCATTACCATCCTGACAAGGTCAAACTCCTCTATCCTAAGCAATGCAACATTTTATCCAACAAACTGTGAGTATTCAGTTTATGAGACTGGATGATGTAGTTTGTTATCTGCTAAGTACTTAAGAATCTGCTCCATTCTGAAAACAACAATGGCTGCTTTCTCAATGTGGATCTTGGGGAGAGGAGCTGGTGAAGTACACATCAGGTCTGTGCAGAGCAATTTAGGAAGGTGCTCGCTGGCTGTGTGGTCAAGGCAATCTCAGCAGGTGAGCTCCATGCTGATGCTGTTGTGCTTTGTCTTCTCTGTACCACATTCTTATTTTCTATCTTCATTATTGTTTGTTTTCATTCCATACCACCTATGATATGTGATGCTGACCTTCATCAAATATGTGGGAATTAGGGATATTTCTACTAGTGGATATTTAACATGGATTTTGCTAAAAATAATTTTTCTATGCAAAGAAAAAAATGAATTTCATCAATTGCATCTAGAAAAACCAAAGCCATGTTTTTTGTTTGTTTTTTTGTAATTTTTATTTTATCAAGCATTGGTGGTGACTCTTAGAAAATGTAAGAAATATCAAAAGAACTTTTTCAAGAAGTAGGTTCTCTGGTTCAACTGTGAAAGGACATGGCCCAGACACCTACTTTTATTCAGATGAGCTCTCTGAATTGAAAGAATGTCTACCACTCATGATGACCTTGAAATATTTAAAAAATGGGAATATCTTTCAATTCAGAAACAGTTTCAACCTTAGATTTCTCCAGAAAAATAGTATTATCCTCTAATAGGTAGTTTTCCCTACTTGAAAAAATTACACAGCTGGGTATGCCTGTAATCCCAGCAGATTGGGAGGCTGAGACAGGAGGATTGTGAGTTCAAAGCAAGCCTCAGCAATGGCAAGGTGCTGAGTAACTCAGTGGAACCCTGTCTCTAAATAAAATACAAAATAGGGCTGGGGATGTGGCTCAGAGGTCAAATGCCCCTGAGTTCAATCCTGGGTATCCCGCCCCCCACATACACAAAAATAGCTATTGAAAGCTGCAAAAATAGTAATTATATAATTATTTTGATAGTACCTTAGTATTATCTTTGTTACATATAAATGACCCATATGTATCCGACTCTGAGCTTAAAATAGAAACCAGTAACTTTGAAGCCCCATGCCTCTTCTTGATGTCATCCCATTGCCCAAAACTTACTCCTAGAATGAAACATGTGCCTTGAAATTTTGGTTTCATTCTCTTCCTTTTCCTTAGGTTTCACAGTGTCTGAATTCCTCAATCACACATATTGTGTACTTTTTCTCATGTTTGAAATGTGTATCAATTTTATTCTATATAAAATTTTCCGATTTGTCTTTTTTCATTTCTGATTAACATAATTATTTAAGAAGTTTAAGCACATGGATATGCTTGACTGTTTTATATGCATCTATTTTATAATATTACGTGGTTTGTCATTGTAGAATGACATTATCATTTCATCTGGCAATGGGCATTAGGATTTTTTCCCAATTTTTACACAGCTTTAAAGGATATTGCATGCATTTTCTGGCACACATATGCCAGAGTGTCCTTAAATTTTCTCTGGGAAGAAAAATTGCTTGATCAAAGGCTATGCACACCTTCAACTTACTTAGATAATCCTCTTTTTGCTTTCGCAAAGCAATTACATGGAGTTACCTTCCCAATAGCTACACATTGGAGTTCACACTTCTCCACACTTTGCTAAGGTTTTAAAAATAGTGCCAATCTGGTGGGTATAAAATGGTATTTCATTGTAGAATTAATTTTTTTTTGACAGTTGGCATCGTTAACCCTGACCTTCTGTAAGGATCTGGGGGGGGGGGGTCCATCCTATTTTATGGTTATAAGGTTATTGATGACTTTGACCCGAGCAGTTTCAGAGAAGCTATGGAGACAGAGGATGGCAGTAGTCTAAGAAACAGAGATGAGAGTGTGGGGGGAAATCAGAACAGACTCCCTTTAATAAACAACTGTGAAGGGGATGGAGAGAGCATCACATGGCTGTGGAGGGCTTATTTTCAGGTGGAAGTCACTTGAGCACCTTGAACATTAAATGGAAGAGCCCAGATGGTTTGGTTCACTGAGTTCATTTGAGAAGAGAAAATGCTATGAGCACAGAAAGTTTGTAAAAGAGTGATGATCTGTAAGAGAGGGTGCACATTAAGTTCCCCATTTTCCCATATGATGAGATGTTATGCCCGCTAAGAATGGAGGAAATGGTAGGGAAGCTTCCAGGAGGACAGGAAAGGTTTTGAGGAACTTATAGGGACTGGAGAACCAAAGACCTTGGCAAGTCATGTCTCATCAGACTTTATTCATTAAACATTGATTTTTAAATTGAAAGCCTATAAAATTAGACATTGGGAAACATGCATGTAAATAAGACTCAATCCTGGTTTCAAAGAAGGCCAAGGAGAAAATCAAATGTGTGAATACGTAATTAAGCAATGAGATGTTTATTTTCCTGGAGGCCCTGCTTGGCACAGTAGAAGCAGGGAGAGGAGGAACTGGCTCCCAGTGAATGAGCAAGGGCAGCCTCCTGAGTGACAGAGCAGAAGCACATTCAGCAGAGGACACTGTGGCATTAGAGGACATGGTGCTGAGTGGCCTGGGCTTCATTGCTTCTGAAGGGCAGCATACTACATGTGGTAGAGGGAGGGAAGGCTAAAGAAGTATGTTTCTACACTGTGGATCTCAGTTTATCTTGTGGACAGTGCAGTGGTGTCAGAAAATTTTGTTTGGTGATTTTTAAAATAGGGTTTTTTTTTTTTTTTTTTTTTTTTTAGAGCAGCCTTATTTTCACAGCAAAATTAAAGCCAACATTACAGAGAGTTCTCCCATACGCCTTGGCCCCACACATTTGTAATTACAAGTGTTTTAGAAGAAAAGGTTACCAGAGTGTTTTTGGAAAGCTACCTCTGGCAACAGTCATGGAATAAATTGGGAGACTCACGGTAGGATACAGTACTGGTGAGATTTGATGATCAAGTGAAGGAGGTAAGGGAGAAGGAAATTTGAGGTAGACTTCAGGATATTCACTTCCTGGGCCCAAGGGAACATAATTTAGCTAGGTTAAGGGTGCAGGGAGATGGAAAAGTTGGGTGGATTTTATATAGAGACAGAATTTTGGGCAGAGTTTCTTTTCTGAAATGTTCAAAGAAATTCAAGAAGCTATAATATATGTTTAAATATCAATCTTACCACCTCATGACATAGAGAACGAAGGTTTTATTTAGGCAGTGATAAACATTATTTTGTCTTCCATATGGGAACAAAATCGAGATAAATTTCTTTTATAAAATTCAAAATAAATATTTATTATTATCATCATTGTATAAGTGCTGAGAAATTACTGTTTCCCTAAAGTAAATAATGCATTGAAAATATTCTGATGGAAAATATCATAACCTTGGGTTCATGGCATTTCATAGATGCATGCATTTGTATTTTAGAGTTCCCTTTTGGATCAAATTCATTTTATTTCAGATTCTAAAAAGTCATTGAAGGATTTGGTTGCAATTTGTTCAGGTAAAATGTCAGGTCATATCAGGGTAAGGTGACATAATTGATGCATTATTTGTTAAATATGAAAGGTGAAAAGACATTTTTGGCAATATAATTTCTAATCAATCAAAGAACCTACGAGAAATTATTCTGAGATGAAAAACAGAGAATAATTCTATGCCTAGCTGAAAATAAAGGTAATTTAAAGAGTAATAGCATTCTAAGAAATGAGCATTTCTTCATCAACAAGCCCTTTTGTACTTCTCTGATTAATCTCTACCATGGCAATATCCAAGCATGGTCTTAAAGACCTTTTAAATCCTCATACAAAGATTGAATTGTATTCAGTAGCATTTTTTTTTTCCTCAAGTGAACACTGCACTTGTAGCATAGATGATAGCTAAGGTTGCTCTGTCATTTGAAATCTCTATTAAGTTAACTTTTAGTTTCTTTCTCAAATTCTGTAAGATGTTTGGTACCAGTCCCATAATTTCTGAAGACTTTGGTGCCTTGTGTTCTCCTATTTTGTCTTGAACATAACTTCCTATCTATTTCTGTGTTTATTCTCTTTTCCCTGTGTCACACCAATTTGGAAATAGTACACAGTTCATTGTTCACTAGGATTATTTCTATCCACAAAACCCCACCCATGTAAAGCTTTTGCATGTTAGACTTGATTGAAGTTTTGTTTCCATATCCTCTTGACACTGGCATAATTAAAGATGCATTTATTTGCTAAACAAATGTCCCCCTACAGTCTTATTAGCTATAGATTTAAAATATATTTTGAAGAGAATTGAATATCCCAAGTTTGTCCCCCTTCAAGACTGTTTTTGCTATTTTGGGTCCCTGAATTGCCACACATACTTTGGGATATGGCAAAGAAGCCTACTGGAATTTTTATAAAGATTTCATTGAATCTATAGATCAATTTGGAGTCTCATTGCCATATCAACAACATTGAGTTTCCCAATCTAAGAACATGGGTGTCTTTTTACTTACAGAGGTCTTCTTTAATTTCATGCAGTGTTTTATATTTTCTTGAAGTGTAAATGTTAAACTGTTTGGTGACACTTATTTCTAAGTATTTTATTGCTTTGATACTATTGTAAAAGGAATCATTTAAAAATGCTGTTTTCAAATTGTTAATTGAGATCATGTAGAAATATAATAGATTTTTGTGTATTAATCTTATAACCTGCAACCTTGCTGAATTCATTCATTTGTTCTAATAATTTCCTAATGGATTTCTTTCCTGAGGATTTTTTGAGAATAGAGATAGTTTGTTTCTTTTCCATTCTAGATGATTTCTCCCCTAATTTCCATATCGAGAGCCTTTAGTACAATGTTGACTAAAAGTGGCAAGAGTTGACATCCTTTCCTTTTTTCCTGGTCTTAGGGAAAAGTCATTAAGTGGTGCACCTGGTGACACTTTTCTCATAGGTCCCTTTATCAAGTCAAGGAAGTTCCCTTCTATTTCATTTCAATGAGCAGAATTGTTAAATTTTGTAAAATGCTTTTTCTGTACCTATCGAGATGACTATATGATTTGCTCCTTTATTCTGTGGATATAAAGTTTCATGTTCATTTTTGGACAGTAAACCAAATTTTGTAGTCTTTGGGTAACTTCTATTTGGTCATGATGTATATTTCTCTTTATATGTTATTTGCTGTTTATATGTTGATCCATTTTGCCAGTATTTCGTTGAGGGAATTTTCAGTTTTTATTCATAAAAGATGCTGGTCTATAGTTTTCTTGTATAACTTTTTTGTTGTTTTTTAAATTTGATTTTCTTAATACTTGGTTCTTAAGCAGTAGTCAGAATTGAAGAAGGCGATGAAAACTCATGAGCATCTGCTAAAATATTAAATCCTGTCTCCTGTGCCCAGTGTACTAACACCTTCAAAACAATTTAATGGGAATCCACTATCCAGACCTCTGGGCTTGATTTTGGGAATCTAGCAGTTAATAACACAAGGTTTTGGTTATCAAGGATCTTAATGAATAAATACAACCAGAGAAACAAATAATGGATGTTGTATCAAAGCTCATTAGTGATTAGAAACATAGAATATAGTAAAGGAAAAGAATTAAAGGAGATAGAGACCTTAGGATCATCAAGAAAATCTTCTTAATGAGGTGGCACATGAGGAGAGCCCTGCATCGAGGGAAGCTGTAGGTCATGGACAGTTAGGATTTCCTCTCTCTGGAGAGCTTATCTTAAGTACAGAATCTGAGGCAGAAGCCTGCTTGATGTGTCTGAGGATTAAAAAGAAAGCCAGGAGGGATGGTATCGAGTAAGTAAATAGTCATTAGTTAGAATTATGTCCAACTGTGCACAACAGAAAACACATTTACAGTGGCTTAATAAATAGGAGTCTTAATTGCCACCATGTAAGAGGCTGGTAAGGAAGCTCCATGATACCACTGGGAGCCCAGTTTCTTCCTACCTTTTCCCTCTACCAGACTTAGCCTAAGAGCTCAGTGCTCTTGTGTTCAAGGTGGCTGATCCACTCTGGTGTTCCCTTTAACCTTTCCGGCAGGAAGAGGAAGGATGCAGATATAAAGGTCACAGGGCTGCTAAATCAGTTCCTCTGGAGACATTTTTTTCTTTCTGGCAAGGTATCCCGCAACAACAGCTTACTGGCCACAACTGTGGCATATAAATGTCCTTTGATGCAAAGAAGACTATGTATGGCCAGGTGATGGGTGGAGAATTTGACCTGGGTACTCTGTCCATCCCACAAACTTTGGGATTCTTTCAGTAGGGAAAAAGGGAGAAGAAATATTTTATAGGCAATCTATAGACTCTGTCCCATGAGCTTAGAAATATAGTAGGACCTATGATTACAAAATAGGCAAAGGACATGAATAGGCATTTTTTTTAAAAACAAGACATATAAATAAGTGGCCAACAAGTATACAAAAAAAGGCTCAACATTATTAATCATCAGGAAGATGCAAATTAACACCAACACAAAAATCACTTCACACCTGTTAGAATAAGTGCTATAAAAAAAAAAAAGATATGAATTAGAGTGTGTAGAGAGGGAACCTTTATTCACTATTGGTGAGAATGTGAGTTAGCACAGCCATTATGGAAAATAGTGTGGAACTCCTAAAATGGAACTACTAAAGTAAATCAGTATGTATAGTATATCTGCACTCCTTTGTTCATTGTACTGTTAATTAAAATAATCTAAATGCTCATCGGTGCATGAATACATAAAGGAAATGTGGTATATAACAACAGTGGAATGCTATTGAGCCTTTAAAAATAAATCCTATTTGCATCCTGAAGGACATTGCGATAAGTGAAATCAGCCAGACACAAAAAGATAAATACCACGTGGTCTTTTATATGTGAAAACTGAAAGTGTTGAATTCTCCGAAGCAGATTTCAGTGGCTGCTACCAATGACTAAAGGGTAGAAATGAGGGAAAGGTTGGTGAAAGAATATGAAATTTCAGTTAGACAAGAAGGTTAAGTTTGAGAGGTCTACTATAAAACTTGGTGACTATAGTTGATAACATATTTTATACTTGAAAACTGCCAAGAGAACAGATTTGAAGTATTTTTGCCACAGGTAAATGGTAAGTACATGGGGTTATGCATATGTTAAATAATTTGATTTAGGCATTTAGTAAGTGTATACTTATTTTTAAACATCATGTTTAAACCATAAATACATAAATCTTATTTGTTAATTAAAAATAAAATAAAATAAAATGAAAAGCAAAACAAAAATAGACCCAGGATACAAAATGACAATAAATATCACAAAAGCTCAAATGACCAATAAAAAGAGGGAAAAGGAAAGAAATGTAGTGTAGGCTAGGTAATGTTGGCACTTTTAGGTTAGGTTGAGGTCTTTGGGTTTTATTGAGATAAAATGTTTGAGAGTTTTGTGCAGAGGTGTCCTATCGTATGACTTAAGTCTTAAGTACTATGTTTTAGCCTGGGGTTACCTAGAAGCAGAGCCTTAGGCAAAGGAGTGTGTGCAAAAAGTTTCTTTGGGAAGTAAGCAGAAGTGTGGGACTGGGGACTGGGGGGTGGGGCACGTGGAAAGGAAGGAAATTCTCATAGCCATCACTGAAATCAGAGTTGACGCCATGAGGCTGTGAGGCATTGCGCCAGCAGAGTCCCTCCCTTCCACCAGTCAGATCATGCCCTCCGTTAAGTGCAATCCATCACAGAGCTTCCAGGATGGGTGCCAGCCAATATTTACAGAAGATGCAATGTAAAATAGTAATGAAATCAGCTACAGTCTCTTGGGTTATGGCTGCTTCCAAGGTTGAAATTGGTATTTATCCTCTCCCTACTAAGCCATCTCATTCTGCATTTCTTTTACCCTCATTTAATGCTTCAGCTGGCCTGCTTTATTTATCTGGTAAGATAATCCAGATCTTCATCTCAAAGAACTGAATCTTTAATCGTCATTCTCTATTTGAACTTTGCATGTCACAATTGCCTTTTAGTCATTATTTCTGATCATTAAAGCAAGAGATAGCCTATTGATTATTCGGAGTTCCAGATGTGCTCCTTCTGCCCTAATTGTGTAGGGGCAATGCCACCTTCTCCTGATAATTAAGGTTTATTGCCTCTGCCATTATAGTAACTCCTCTCTTAGATCCTTGTTTGCTTGCTGATTCACTGACATGAGGCACCCACAATGACAGGGTGGTGATCCTAGTTCTCAATATAGTGGAATCATTACTCTGTCCCCTGGTGAAATCACTTTCCCACTGGGAAATCCAGCCCTCTAATCCAGTACCACCTATCTCTTGTGACAAGAAGCATACATTCCTCAAACAGATCACTTATGTGATGTTAAGGGGGAGATGTGTGAATCCTATTCATACCTTTTTATTCTTGGACATATCCATTCTAAATACTAGCGATACATTCCCCAGGTTGTGCAGTGAATATATTACATCCTATAAAGATAGCATCCTAAACCTACAAGGTATTATCCCTTGTAGACATTTTAGCAAAATGTTTAATAGGTCATTTTTCATTCCACTGGGTCAGCAACTTTCATGTGGGTATGATGGACAGGTGTCCATTTCTGTACTTCTTTGGTTGGAAAATAGGCCCTTTCAGCTGGTGCAATGTTGTACTGGTAAGTAAGCTCTCAAATGAATGCCAGTAAGTTCTTAAATGGTGATTCTGACAGACACATTGCAGATGGTAAAGTCACACCAGTATCAAAGTTGGAAAGGCTGAATCACTATTTCTCTAGGGTGGAAGTGATCTCATGTAATCAACTTAAAACTTAGAGTCTGCCTGGCCTTCCCAAAGCATGGTGCCAGCTTAATGCTAGAAAGTGAGGTGGCAGAGGAAGTACAAGCTCAGCCTGGTGAGAGGGAGCCCATGATATGGCACAGTGTGCAACTTCCAGTCCTGCCATCATGGCACCATATTCATGGGTCCATTGCATAAGCCATGGGGCGACTGAGGATGGATTTGTAGACATCCACAGGGAGATCGTCTCATTTCCATGGTTATAGAGACTCTTGCCCACCAGGGATGCTGTCTGGTAATAAAAAAGATCCACATTTTGTACACTAGTTTCCTCCTATGCATCACATATCACATTCCATAGTCTAATGTCTTCATGAAATTCTTGGAACCACCCAGATACTACCAACCAATTTATTTATCACTACTTAGGAGTTCATTGGGTATCTGTGTCTAAGGCCACTGTTTGCATCCCATAAATAGGAAAGGGATATGTAATGTTCTCACATCTACCCACTGGGAGAATTTTCTTTATCATTTTCCTTTAAGGAAACTTCTGAGTTGGGTTGTGATGTGGGAGCGGTATGTTTTTCAGTGTGTTCCAATCTATTGAGTTGACACATCTATAACTCTGGGTCAAGATTTTTCTCCTCCTCCAAATGATCATAGGGAATGCTTCTGGATGAATTGGTATGAAGAAAGGGGTGGTATTTGTGCAGTAGAAATAGGAAATATGAGGGTTTTCATACCTGCTTGTGTAACTCTGTCCCTTGGACCTCAGCAAGCCTGTTCTTGAATGTACCAATTCCAACATACAGTGGATTCCTGTTGTATTCCCTAGCCTTATGACATGCTAGTTTGGGAGTACTATCATGATGAGCATCTTCAGTTGTACAGTCACATCACGTGTCACATTTTGATGCTCAATCTCTACTACAGTTCAATAGCATTTCTCAAACCGCTTCTCCAAAAGGGAAGTAATTTCTTGCCACAGAAAACACAGTTGTGCTATAGAAGCCCAGGGATCTTCGCTGTGACTTCTGCATGTCTTGGTAGAGGCTGCACACGGCATCATCCATAAATAACTTTAGTTATTTTTTAACTGGTGATTCAGGTGGTATTAAATGCCAGGGCCACTTGCAGCACGGTGCTTCATATCTGGGCACCAGTCAAAAGTGAAAGGTTTCTGAGTAACCTGTTGAATGAGTCAGAGAGGTATGACTAAGTGTGTGATACGTGTCCTCTCCAAAAATCCCAAAAGGTTCATAATTCAGCTTGATTTTTTTTAACTGATAGAAGGGGAAACCAGTGTGATGTTCTGTGGAATATGTGAAAGAACAAGGTTCTTATAAAGTCAAATATTGTAGAAAGCAGGAGAATTAACACAGTCCCGGGGTGAGGAGTGAATATACTCTAGTGTCTGTCCTCCTTCCCCATGATATAAAAGCCTACCGCTTTTGATATTCCTTATTGATGGGAATTGAAAAGAGTACATTAGCTAGACCCTTACCCTTGTCCCAAGCCCCAAGGGTTACCCTAATATCTTTCTAAAACAGCTACATTTGAAACTTTCATTTGGTTAAGTTTAAGATAGTCCATTGTCATGGGCATTGTCTGATCATTATAGGAACCATATCTTTCGATCAAACCGGAACATGACAGGATCATCCACCATTTTTAAAACTTTAGTGATAATGCTGATTTCTGTGATTCCTCCTAGTACATCATGTTGCTTCTAATTTATTCTTGGTCAGGGTTGAGGAGACAGGTTTGGGAATTTCAATCTGGTTTTCTTAAAATGTTGTCTCTTATTTCATAGGTCAGGAAACCAATATGATAGTTATGACAGCTGCTATGTATATACATCTCAAATGCACATCCAAATATATTCAGGGTTTCATTGAACTCACTGTGAGGTAGACTTGGGCTAGAATTTTGCATGCATTAAATTCAAGCCATACACTTCAAGTTAGAGGGTTATAATGGTGTCAAGGCTTTCATAGTGTGTTGACTCAAATCCTACATCCTTTTGTCCTTGAAAGGTCTTGGTAATTTTCTTTCCACAGTGCAGCATCATTCTGGTAAATCCCATCATGACCCCTTTTGTGAAGTAGTAGAGGAACTTACTGAGTTTCATGAATGGGATCCAATCTACATTTGATTAATGGACTTTGGTTTTGTGAACTGGTTGACATCTGAACTAAAGGAATGCAAGAGATTTTCTATTTTTATAGTATCCAGTTTTAGCCTTCAAACTGTCAGATCTTAGTTTTTTCTCATAATAAAAATCAAAGATGGACTGGGGATGTGGCTTAAGCGGTAGCGGGCTCGCCTGGCATGCATGCGGCCCGGGTTCAATCCTCAGCACCACATACAGACAAAGATGTTGTGTCTGCCAAATACTAAAAAATAAATATTAAAAAAATTCTCTCTCCCTCTCTCTCCTCTCTCTCACTCTTTCTTTAAAAAAAAATCAAAGATAACAATCCTTTTTCTCTGTCCATCTGTTACACATGATTAGGAGCATAATGATGTTAGTAATCACCAGAGATCTCAGTGGATCTAGGCTCTCTGATTGTCCTCCTGAATGATTACCTGTGAAGGTCATTAAATCGACCTTGCCTTTGATGGTAAAATGTGACCACATGACCTGTACCTTCCCAGATTCCCCTCATTCTCATTAAAAAAAATAAGAGACCCAGAATAGCTAAAGCAATTCTAAGCAGGAAGAGTGAAACAAGTGGTATCGCTTTACCAGATCTTAAACTATACTACAGAGCAATAGTAACAAAAACAGCATGGAACTGGCACTAACACAGGCTGAGAGACCAGTAGTACAGAATAGAGGACACAGAGACTAACCCACAAAAATTACAACTACCTTATATTAGACAAAGATACTAAAAGCATGCAATGGAGAAAGGATAGCATCTTCAACAAATGGTGCTGGGAAAACTGGAAATTCATATGCAACAAAATGAAATTGAATCCCTGTCTCTCACCATGCACAAAAGTTAACTCAAAATGGATGAAGTATCTGGGAATCAAAGCAGAGACTCTATGTTTAATAGAAGAAAAAGTTGGCCCTAACTTCCATCACGTGAGGTTAGGCCCCAATTTCCTTAATAAGACACCTATAGTACAAGAATTAAAACCAAGAATCAACAAATGGGAAGAACTCAAACTAAAAAGTTTTTTTCTCAGCAAGAGAAATAGTATGTGAGGTGAATAGGGAGCCTACATCCTGGGAACAATTTTTTACCCATCACACATCAGATAGAGCTCTAATCTCTAGGGTGTACAAAGAACTCAAAGAGTTCAACACCCAAAAAACAAACAACCCAATCAACAAATGGGCCAAGGACCTGAACAGACACTTCTCAGAAGAGGATATACAATCAATCAACAAACACACGAAAAAATGCTCACCATTTCTAGCAATCATAGAAATGCAAATGAAAACTACTCTAAAATACCATCTCACTCCAGTAAGAATGGCAGCCATCATAAAGTCAAACAACAACAACAAGTGCTGGCGAGAATGCAGGGGAAAAGATGGAAGGAGACCCTCATCATTATACAAAATACTGTATGAAGATGTGAGGGGAAAAAAAAGGAATAGCATCATCTTAGATTGGGTAGAGAGAAGTGATGGGAGGGCAGGGGAGGGGAGGGGGGAAAGGAAGGATAGTAAAATGAAGTAGACATTGTTATTGCTGTGTGTATATACGTGACTGCATGACCAATGTGATTCTGCAACCTGTACACTCAGAAAAATGAGAAATTATATCCCATCTGATTCAAATATATGATATGTCAAGGTCATTGTACTGTCATGTGTAACTAATTAAAACAAATAAAAAATGGGGACCCATATTCTACAGTAGATCTCCCACTGTCAATTTTAGACTATATTAAGGACTGTTACTTCTGAGCCTCTCAGAAATTCCATGGTGTTTTTTCTTTTTCTTTTTTGTAGTACTGGAGATTGAACCTGGCTTTGTACATGCAAAGCATCAGCAGACAATCACTGCCTCTTTTAACATTTCCTTCCTTATTGATGCAATAAAGTGAGTATCCTCTGGGTACTATTCGAAGGAATTTTTCAGTTTCACATAATAAATCCTCTATAGTGTCTTACCGAAATGAGCTTAGAACCCCCTCTTCAATATTCTATCAGGGTCATTTCAGAATTTCAGCCTTATTCAGAAATCCTTGCTTCTGGTATCCTTGTCAGAATAGTAAAACCTTAGTCATAGGAGAATCTTTCCAAATCAAAGACCACTCCTCTATTCAGCTTATATTCTTCCCACCTTGTTCTAAACCTTTAAAATCTACAAATACTTTAATCTTCCTAATGTATAATGCAGGGAAAACCCAGTATGTCCTGATGTGTACTGGCTTTCTCTTTTGCCCTACAAGAGAGAAAGGCAGTCCCTCCCTCTCAGGCTCAGTCCCTCTCAGTCTCTTTTGGACTGTAAGAGATAATGATGGGTCAGGAGGCAATGGACATGGGAGACAAATCTTGAGGTGGACACATCTTTTAAGTGTCCCATTTCCTAATTTCAAATAGGAGACAATTTGAGGCCATGAATTTTTTCTCCTTTACTTCCACACTAAGAAGTAAAACTGGGCCTTTGTTTTTAGCACAGTTGAACCGGCTGCTGCAAAAGATAGGAGTCTCTTTGGATTTCCCCATTGAAAAATTTTGGCTTTTATCATAGAGTCTCTGCAGTTAACTGTTGGCTGATATAAGCTTGCCATTTTCCTTTGCCAAAGCTTTAAAAAGTCCTAAAATTTCACAAACCTTCAAGCTACCCTTTCTCTCACACTACTGAAGTGTCATAGCACAAAACCAAATATTCTACTTCCATTTCTGCTGCTTACCAACCTACCTAGGGTCAGAATCTAAGAATGATGCTACCACATATTAGAGGTTATCAACAACTCACTATCGGCAGTGAGATTACTGTTGCTTGCTGACAGGTGAATGAGTCAGTTCCAAAATCTCATCTATAGGATCTGTTTTCTGGAACCACTTATGATAGCAGTAGTCTTAGCTTGGGTCTTCTCGGCCTCAGATGAAAGTTTGCTGAGTAGGATCAATTATGTAGGGGAAATAAAATAGAGGAAAAGGCAGTACAAGAATGTATTATGCAATTGGCTATTTGAGAGGGAAAGAATGGACATTAAGTCACCTGAGACAATTCTAAAGGACAATAAAGAAGGAGCCTCAAAATTGTCTAAGGGTTGAAAGGAACTTCTGGCCCATACTCATTGAGGCTACTTTATGGGGTGTTACTTCCCCTGAACATCTGAAACTTTTTTGCTTCATTACTAAGGAGGTTCTCGAATACTTCCAAATGGAAATAGCTGAGATTCCCCTTGGAGTAGAAGCAAGAAATGTATATATTTGAACTGATGTTCTTACAGCATGAAGAAAGTTGAACCTTGCAAGGAGAAGACAGATCCATCCAGTGACAACTCAGAACTGAAAGTGGGGATATTTTATTTTTATTTTTTTACTTTTGTTATTCATTTAATTTTATTAGTGTTATGGTTTGTGTATGTGTTTTCCTCCAAAAGCTTCTGTGTCAATGCAGGAATTTTTGGAGGTAAAACAATTGCATGATAAAAGCTTTAGTCAAATCAATCCATCTTAGTTTGAACAGTCTAGGTAATAACTTTTGGCCGATGGGGCACGGCTGAAGGAGGAGGCTCACTGGAGGCATATCCTGCAGCTTTTCCCACCTCCCTCTCATTTCTTCTCAGCAGTTTCCCTCTACCACATCCTTCCACCATTGAGGTCCTGCCTTACCTTGGGCCCAGAGCTATAGAGTTGGCCCAGCACGGACTAAACCTCTAACACCCTGAGCCAAAATAACTCTTTTCACCATTTCTGGGGGCTACATTTTAAGTTTTTTTTTTTTTTTTTTTTGTCAGGTATTTTGGTTGCAGCAACAAAAAACTGACTTAATGAAGTGGGGATAGGTAATATATGTTGTCTTCAGTTCTTGCTTTGGTCAGATTTTTGGATAACAGAAAATTTTCTTAATAGCTTCCTAGAGGTGTCTGAGTTTGTCTTTTTTTCTATAACAATAACCAATCAGGGACAGATTCCTAGTAATTGGGCAACCTGTGAACATCTGTCTCTAGTGCAGTATTTCCAATTAGATGCTTATGAGAAAAATGCTATTAAAACACCGATGAAAGGGCACAGCAATGTCCACCCTTTCCATTACTCTTTCAATGAGTGGCAAGATGGAGAGAGTGCTTAACTTGCTAGTAGCTTATGTCTAAGCAGAGTCAAAGATAGGGGGAAATCTGAAGTCAAAACCCCAAGTCCATTGTAAATAGATCAAGAAAACCAAAGGATACATTGGCATAGAAAATAAACATGAGCCCTTTCTGGGGGCTGCATTATAAGCAAGGCAAGTGATTGTTCCATAGTAAATGTGTCAAGAAGTTAATGGACAGAGGGTTCTCGGATGAGTAATAGGTTCCAGTGGTATCTCATAAAATAAGCTTCTCTTTCCCTTTGGCACTGAGGCTAAAAATAGTGTTTTTTCTGGGGTGGGGTGGGGGGTGGAACTGCTAATTCACCAGGTGAAAAGCCAATGTGTTTGCATGATAAGAAAGCAAAGCTTAAATCCCAATTTTTCTCATCACAGTGCTTATTTTTATATGGCCATTAATGCTAATATTCTATCCTCAAACCCTGGCCAGCATAGACAAAAGTATGAGCCCCTTTCTTCATATGGTGTCCATATCTTAATGCCTGAACTCAGTGAATATGTGATCTTACATGTAAAAAGGGATTTTGCATTTGTAAGTTAGTTAAGGATCTCGGTAATATTGAGATAGATAGATCATCCTCAATGCTGGGCATGATGTAATCACAAGGATTCTTATGAACAAGATACAGAAGACAAGCTTGAGAAATGGAGATGGGATGATGCAGGGGGAGAGGTCAAGGTGAGAGAGAGAGAAAGGTATTACATTAGTGGCTTTGAGCATGCAGGAAGGGGCCACCAGATGAAGAGTGAGTGTAAGTGGTCTCTAGAAGTTGGAAAAAGTGAACCAGAAAAAAAATGAAACTGTTTTATTCCTTAGTTTTATCCCAGTGAGACTGACCTAGAATATTTGATCTCTAGGACTGTAAGATAATAAATATGTCGTTTTAATCCAACAGATTTGTGGTAACTTGTTGTAGTGGGAAATCATTCCAAAAGCTAATACCTTCTTACAGCTGCTGGAGTTTCTTGTTTTTTTTTGTTCTCAGACCTCCACAAGATATTGAACCAGTCAAATATTTACTCCTAGATATAATTTTTTTACTATAAGCTACCCCCCCACCCCAGGAACTGGCTGAACAAGAAAAAATGTGACGATTCCCTTTATTGTGTTTTGCTCCTGCTAAAATGATTTCTGTGGAGTTAGCAATCAGTTTTCTCACTTGAGTCTGACCCAGGACCCTCTTCTCAGAGGTCAAAGACAATATCTACATACCATGTAAATGTCCTCCAAAATCCCTGTGTTGGAAACTCAACTCCAGGGCCACAGTTTTGGGAGGTGGGGCCTCATGATTGGCCAAAGCACTCTGGTGTGGATCAATGACAGTATGGGAAGGGCTTGTGGGGGTGAGTTTATTCTCCTCCTGTACCAGAATAAGACAAAGCATTCTTTCTCTTCAAAGGATGCAGCAATAAGATACCAGCTGAACTTTCTGCATCTTGATCTTAGAGTTTCCAACCTCCAGAACTGCAGAAATAAATTTCTGTTCTTTTCAAGTTACCCAGTCTGTGGGAAGACATCATCAATGTTGATTATATCTGCACAAATAAGAAAGATGGGAATAAAAATTCTGTGGTGTCAAAGTCTCCCAGGAGCCCCAAAGCTCTTGGTGATTTAGGTCAGGACAGGGTTCAGAATGCCATTTAATTTTCCCACCAAAAATCTACAGCTAAGAGGTATCCTGGAAGGAAATCTTTTTCCTTTTTCTCCTCTCCCCTCCCTTCCTTTTCTTCTTCTTCCTTTCAGAGTATGATTCTTTTATCCCTTCTACCAAAATTTTGTCTCCTGGCCTTGTGCTATCCTGTTGCTATCTTCTGAGAAATGGAAGAGAAATATCAGGATGTGAGTCCTTCTCTCCTAATTTCATTGAGAACAAGTGCTGTGTGATTCGTCTTTGTGTTTTCAGTGTGGCAAGGAGGAGGCTCAATAAATACGTGTTGAACAGTGCCCCAATTCCACTTATGTTAATGGATTTCTTGGTGCCCTGCAGTCTTGTAAATCCTCAGCCTGTCAGAATGTAAAGATTGTTTTGAGAGACAAGTTTGTCGCCTTGCTATCCCCTTGAAGGGAACTGACTGCTCACCAAGCTCAAGGTCTTTTGGAAAGGGACCATGAGCATTCACTAAGCATCTTCTGCATTCTGCATCCTGGGCTTATATGACCTCACTTAAACTTTGCAACAACCCTGCACATGTTATTCTCTCCATTTTAGAGATAAAAGAAACTGAAGCTCAGTCACACTAACAGAGACACCAGCACTCTTTCTGTCCCACTACACTGAGGAGAATGCATGCATTTTATGGAGAAATGGGATGTAACACAAATTGATACTCTTTCTTGGCAGTTAAAAGTTGGTTAATGGGGGATAGTAGACGATAGGAAAGGCAGCAGAATACAACAGACACCAGAATGGCAATATGTAAATCAATGGTTGTGCAACTGATGTGATTCTGCAATCTGTATATGGGGTAAAAATGGGAGCTCATATCCCACTTGAATCAAAGTGTGAAATATGATATATCAAGAACTATGTAATGTTTTGAACAACCTACAATAAAAATTAATTTTAAAAAAAGTTGGTTAATAAGAAAAAAAAAAAACTCCAGCAAACACTGTTGTTGAAAGTTTCCTTGAGACTTTGCATTATCTATCACAAGAGTGGTATTTCACTAGGATTATGAGTAAGATCTAAACTGAATCTGAGAAGGCAGTACTTTCAGGACATAAAGCTAGCTCTGAGCTTTTAACCCCACCTTCTTTCTGGGTCATGCCATAAATAGAGCTATTTTAAACCCCATTGCTATCATTGGTTCTTTTAGAGAAGAACAGTTTGACAGATGCATTTTATAAGAACAATAAACACCATGGTAAGTTAAAAAATTTCAAAGCATTCAGAAGCAATGAGTGCTTATCTTTATTTCTTGTTTCTCCTCCCTTTTTTTTAATACTTTAGTCTTTGGAGGAGTTCCCCAAACTCTTTCAGCAAGAGAACAATTAATAATTTATCTAATATTTTCTAGTATTATTCATTCTTTACTGTAGTTTTGCATTTTATGTGATCTGTGATTTTAAATCTGGAAAGATCTGCACAACACTGAGTTAGGGTAAAGGGTGATTTTTTGCAAGTTAAATGGACATGAGAGACAATGTTCATTGTTAAAATTGCTTTCTTGACAAAGGTACAATTACAGATGGTTCCTCACAGTGGTTCCACTGAATGATTGTTTAGTTATATGATGGTATGAAAATGATAAGCATTCAGTAAAATTGTCCATTAATTTTGAATTTGAATCTTTTGAATTTGTATATGGTTTAATGCTCTTTCATGATACTGGTCAGTGGTAGTCAACTGCATCTCCCAGTCAATCCCAAGATCATAAGGATAACAATCATATATTAGTCAGCTTTTTATCTCTGTGACCTAACAAGAACAAGTTGTAGGAGGTAAAGTTTATTTGGGGCTCGTAGTTTCAGAGGTTCATACCATGGCGTGCGTTGGGGAAGGCTCCATTGCTCTGTGCCTGAGGTGAAGCAGAACATCATGGTGGAAGAGTTGGTGGAGGAAAGCTGTTCTGTTGATGAAAGCCAGGAAGCAGAAAGAGGAAGAGAGATGAAGGAGCCAGGGGGAGAAGATATAATCCTTAAGGGCAGACCCTCAGTGACCTACTTCCTCCAGCCATGTTCCATCTGTCTACAACTACCACTCAGTTCAGTAGTCCTTTCAAATTGTTAATTCACCAAATGGATTAATCCACAGATAAGATCAGAGCCCTCATAATCTAATAATTTCATCTCAATATTCTTACACTAACACAGGAGCTTTGGGGTAGGGGAACTTATATCCAAACCATAATAAACCAACATGCTACAGTGTGTTCTATTGCTAAGCTAGGATGTTCATAGGTTAGGTGTATTATATGTATTTTTAACCTACAACATTTTATATTTTCGATGGTTTCATTTGAATGTAACAAATGAACTGAGGAGTATTTGCATTGACAAAGCTCTTCATGAATAACTAAAGTTGTATGACAAGATAGAGATATTATAGAAATGCTCTCTTTCTGAAGGAAAGGTGCCTAGTAAGCAATCTCCAACAATAGAAAAAATTAGTCCATGTGTTTATTTGTATGGAAGTTTGAGAATGTAACAATATCACACACAATTCAAAATTTGGCTTTTTAATTTTTGTTTGTGACTTCTCAAGTATTTTGATTTCTTTAAAAATAACAATTAAAAAAAAACCCTGGTACTTGAACCAGAGTGTTATGAGTATTAAGAGTATTTTTTCCTCTCAATTCTGGGAAACTATTTTAAAAGTAAGAATTAGCTAATTATAATTGGCATTTAAAACATTTAAAATTATCTTGAAGTTTTACTGAACTAGTTCTTATTTGATTAGTATACTTAAAATATAAACAAATTTAATATTAAGTGCTAATAAGTGCACTTATTAAGTGCACTGAAGAAAATCATGATAGATTTAGTCCATGGGTGATTGCTTTCTAATTCATACAATGCTCAAATTGCATTCCTTACAAGATTACTAGGGAACATAAGGGTTGACAATTGATATTTACTTTCCTAACCAGTTTTTTTTTTAAGGAAGGGGGGGGGGAGAGGGAGAGAGAGAGAGAGAGAGGGAGGGAGGGAGGGAGAGAGAGAATGATAATTTTTAATATTTATTTTTCAGTTTTTGGTGGACACAACATCTTTATTTTATTTTTATGTGGTGCTGAGGATTGAATCCAGTGGCCTGCACATGCCAGGCGAGCATATTACCGCTTGAGCCACATCCTCAGCCCTCCTAAGTAGTTTTTAAAAGTCTTAAACAAACAAAACAGTCCTTTCTTATAGGAAAATTAGTTGCCTGACTTAAAAATTGTAGTATACTTACAGTCTTAGGTTTTTAATATATTAATATTTTAATGTTGGCATTTTGTGCCTTTCAAGCCATGTTTTTGAATATAGTGGTATTATAAGAACTGCAGGAGAATAAATCTGGCAGTTGTGCATAAATGGATTAGAGGAAGTGATATAGACAGTAGGAAGATCATTTAGGAAACTGTTGAGTTGTCCAGGGCAGAAATAATGAGAACCGTGGTCATAGCCAGCAGTGGAATGTATAGAAGACGGATGGGAGCGGGGCTCCTGAGTCAGAACCACTGTGGTTTGCGATTGATGGTTAGGTTGGAGGTGACCAAGCAGGAGGTACTGTTGATAAATTCCATTCTTCTCAGGGAGCCAGAACAATCTAGTGTCTCAGAACCTGGCCTTTGAAATCAAACTAGTGTGTGTCGGCTAATCACTTGAGGTCTTCATAGTAAAGCTGCAGTAGTAATAATGTTTAAAGACTGAAGGAAAATGTGGCTGTAAAATACTAGTGCAGTGTCTGGCAACTAGTCAGTGTTTATTGTCTCAGAAGGGTATTGTATTAGTCACCACAGGATAAAAGATACACAATCCTTATCAAATTTATTTCATACATTCACTTATTTGTAATAGGATAAAACAGGCTGCCTTTCCTCTAAATGAGAGATGCACGTGAATCTTTTAATCCTTAATGTTATTTATATTATACTATATAATTGGAATCTTGTCACAAGGCCCTTCCCCAGGAAGGTAAATAAAAGTAGTGTGTGGAGGGTCTGAAGGGCTACGGTCTCTGAGGTACAGGAGACTTCCTTTTTAGACAATTGAACATATTAAATAGACCAAAGCAGAAACCATAGAAGCATAACTCTGCCAAGTCACAGAGGTCTCACCTGCCATCACAGATTTAGCAGGGATTTAAGGGAGTCTATTCTAAGAGTAAACCTGAATTCTGGCTCCCAAGATGTTTGCTAACATCTTCAGTGAAACAAATTATTTTAACTACATGTGTTCTGTGAAAGTTAAAATAATATTTTTGGTTCATCACCAGTAAAGGAAGGTAAGTTATTGGGTGGCAAACCATTGTTTGCCAAATAGAAAGAGACAATAATTCATAAAAGTCAAGCCAAACCTCTGCAAGTTCAAACCAAGCAAATAAAAAGTATCAGAGATAAAATAGAACTTTTGTGAGGTGAGCTGTGGTCCCTTTTACAGATCAAGAAAATGAGGTTTAGTGGTCACACTAATAGCTTATATTGAGATATTCAATCTCTGGTCCTAGAGACATGAACAAGGCTACTGAAGATCATGGGCAACACTTTAGAAAAATGTGGAGGAAGCATAAACCTGCACAATTTTTTTTCATTATTTATATTTAAATGAGGTGATAAATGGAAAAGATATTTTAAAAACACATCCTAGGAAGATATTTGAAGTGGCATTAGTATCTGATGCTGGATTCTCCCTGGACTGTAACCTAGAAGCATTTGTTTTACTTCCTATTCTCATGTCTCATACCATAATGTAATAATAAATAAACACTGCAAGTTTTGGGATGTGTTTTATTTATTTATTTATTTATTTATTTATTTATTTTTGCAGTGACCAAAATATCTAATGAGCAAGTGTTTTTGGGTTCATGGTTTCTGAGGTTCAGTACATGGTGGGCTGATTCCATTTCTCTGAGCCCAAGATGAGGCAAAACATCATGGTGGAAGGACCTGGCAGAGGAAAGCTATCCAGTTCATGGCATCAGGGAAGTAAAGAATAAGGTAGAGGATCAAGGGACAAGATAAAGTCAAAGGGCATGCCGCCAGAGAAAGACCTACTTTCTCCATCTATGCCCCACAGTTAACACTAAGTAGTCCTTTCAAATTATTGGTCCATCAAATGGATTGATCTACTGATGAAGCTATAGTTCTCATAGTCCAGTCTTTTCTCTTGTGAATATTGTTACATTACCTAATATATGAGCTTTTAGGGGACATTTTTAGATCCATATAATAACTGTACAACTGAAAACAAGTGATGTTTTTATTTCATTGTAAACTTTTGTAACTAGAAAAGAAATGCCTAGATAGAAAATACTTTCAGCAAATTTTTCATTTTTGAAAATGTATTAGTTTTTCCTTTTATAGGAGGGTACAGCAAGATGTGGAAGTATTATTTGGCTAGATAAATTGACCTTATACCTTAAATTATTTTGCTTGAAGGAACGGAATAGAAAGATCCATATTCTAAAGTGAGCTATTGATAAACCAAAAGATAAAGATGGTAGGAAAAAAACGTAATATTTTGCTTCATCTAGAAAAGAGTAAGACTGACAGTTTCATTTTTTAAAAACATTTCTACAGAGATTATTAGAAATATTAATCTTTGCCATATTTGGATGTCTCAAATACAATATAAAGATGGATAGATTGACCAAATAGCTCATCTTTGGGTTAAGCATTATAACTTAAAATATTCTACAAAATGAGTTTCTTGGTTTTGAGAAATTAATCATGATTTAAAATATAACACTTGAATTAATTGTTTTACAATTACTAATTTCCAGTTTCAAAATTAGTCTCATGAATTAGGAACATCACTGTCTGCACTAGGAGCTAGGAATCCAGGGAATCTAATGATGGTTTGTGAATTTACTGGACCTTTCACTGGATCCATGCCCCTGGGCAAATCCTTTTTTTTTTTTTTTTTTTCATTTGCCAAACAGAAAGAGACAGGAATTTTTCAACCCCTGAGCCACATCCCAGTCCTTTTTTTTTTCTATATTATTTAGATATAGGGTCTTGCTAAGTTGCTGAGTCTGGCTTTGAACTTGGGATTCTTCTGCATCAGTCACCCAAACTGCTGGGATTACAGGTGTGCACAACTGTGCCTGGCTGGGCAAATCATGTAACTCTCAGAGCCTCCCTGATATTGTATGTAAAAAAGGATATGAAAACCTTACTTATTTCACCCACAATAGTGCTCTTGACCATCCACCTCATTTTTGTTCTTGAATGTCTATTCAACACCAAGTGCTATGACAGTACATTCAAAAAACTTGTACATGTGAAGACATTTTGAGAGTTTGAAAAACCATACAAATGTGAGAAATGATTAAGACAATTTTTTAAATTTTTTTTAGATGTTGATGGACCTTCATTCTATTCCTTTATTTATATATGGTGCTGAGAATTGAACCCAGTGCCTCACAAATGCTAGGCAAACACTCTACTACTGAGACACAACCCCAGCCCTATGACAAATTATTGAGGAAGAAGGTGAACATGAATAATTATTACTCAAATATTTGAGGGTAACAAATATGAGAAAAATTTGGAAAGGTTATTTGCTAAATACATACATACACAATGAAGTCTTTGGTGAGTGCATTAATCCTTAATTAATATATCAAATTGCTTTCCAACAAGTTCAGATACCAGCTCCAGGATTTGGATCTAGGAAAAATTCTTCTTTCCCTGTTCATCTGCTTCTCTTAGGCATTTAATATACTGCTCTGTTATACATGCAGCAGGCACCTTAGAAAAAAGGTAAAACAAAAGTAGGGTTTTCCCCCCTAAAATGAAATGATAAGATCCCAGTGGGAACTTGGGAAGAAGGGAACTGTCTCAATTGATAAGTTTTTGTCTAGTCTTCAGTAGCTCTATAAGTGACCACCACACTATGATTGTAATGAGTCTGTGTCCTAATTCTTTAGCTTTCCTAGCTAATAATATCATAAGCAATCAATTATTCTCTAACCAGTGCTTATAAATGGACTGGACAATCAAATATTTTAAAATTGCTATTAAAGACATTTGGTTATATATGGTTGTATTAGAAGAAAAATCGTTTATAGAAGTAAGACATAAATCCCTCAAAGCTAATAGAAACCACACTGAGTAGTAAAAGGGAACACGAAATTGTAGAGTGTCAAACCATAAGATGGAGCTCCTCCCATCAGATGGGAATTAGACTGGGATTTGAAAAAATGAGTAGGCATTGAGTGTGTGGAGCAGGAAAGGTGGGGCTCGCAGGTTGTGTGGGCAAACAAGCATTAGGGTGGCCAGCTAGGATAGTGAGTCACACTCAAGCCTCTTTGCACATCCTGCAAAAGTGCTAGCAAGAGACAAAATGAGGTGCCAACTCATCAGTGCTCCCTTTACTCCCGTGAAAGAACGCTGAGCCAGGGTCACATGGATGCAGCGCAGGTGAGATGCATCTTTTCAGTGCCACAGAGACTCAACCAGAAGCCTTCTGCCTCTTTATGAAGCCATGATCTGGAGAAGAAAGAGTGGAGAGAGCTATGAGTAGCAAGGAACTGATTCAGAGGAGATAAAAATGCCTCAGCCAAGCTCCCATTAAGGAGGTCTCTAAACAGAGAGACAGAGGTTAGGAAGGAAGATAGGCCCATGTGCATGACTGGTTGGGATTGGGGGCCATGGGCAAGAGGCTGCGTCTTTGACAGTAACTCTGTCCAGAAAACTTCAGCACAGTGGTTGCCCACCAAGCATGGTGTCAGATGGATGGCAGCCTCCCTGGAGACCCAGGCAAAATCTTGTAACTGCCTGAAGGATCACACGTTGAATTTTTGCCTGCAGCCAAACTCTTCCATGTAGGAGATGGCAACAAGAGGAAGAACGTGACCTGTGGTTTCTCCAGTCTGAGTGGAAGTAAGTTGGAAAATTGGACAAGGCGAGGTTGCAATTTTTTTCAGATTCTCAGAGTTTTAGACTGATTGATAAGGAAGACAGGGCCCTGAATTGCAGTGCTGGTTTGGTTTGTCCCTTTCTGATGAACTTAAGCATAACACTTTCACACACACACACACACACACACACACACACAGAGAGAGAGAGAGAGAGAGAGAGAGAGAGAGAGAGAGAGAGAGATTTCTTTATCTACACAACATTTGCCTATGGGTTTTGATAAGTGAAGAGAGATTGTGAAAATACCTACCAAAGCCAGTACTGGCCTGCTCTCAGTTAAATTGAAGGCTGTGTCCACTGAGTGGGTTTAGGACATTGGAAGAGAACTCATCCTGAAGGATGAACCAAGACTTGGAGTGTGATCCAGTGGGAGAGCTGTGATAGGTTGAAAAACAATCCCAAAGATGTCTAAATCTTCATCCCTGAAATCTGTGTGTGTGTGTGTGTGTGTGTGTGTGTGTGCGTGCACACACTGCTAGAGATTGAACCCAGGGCCTTGTACTTGCTAGGCAAGCACTCCATCAACTGAGCTGTATCCTCAGCCCCTCCTCCCCCAAAATCTATAAACATTACCTTACATAGCAAAAGGGGTTATGTAGATATGGTAAGTATTTAAAAATGGGCAATTATCCTGGTTTATAAAGGTGGGCCCTAAACAAAATCACAAGGGTCCTTATAAGAGATAGGCAGAGGGAGATTTGACTTCAGATGAGGAAAAGGCATTGTGATAAGAGTAGCAGATACTGGAATAACAGCAATCAAAGAATGCCAACAGCCTTAAAGCTGGAAGGGACAAGCAACAGATTCTTCCCTGGACCTCAAGAAGGAACCAGCCCTGCTCACACATTCATCGTAGCCTTCCTTAGACTTCTGACCTCCCAGAACTATCATCACAAATGTTGTGTTGTTTATAACTACTAAGTTAGTGATAACTTGTTAGAGTGGTCACAGGAAGCTGATATAGGACTTGGTTATTAGTTGGGCACACACATCTGAGGACAGCTTTTTTTTTTTTTTCCCTGATGATCAGCTTGTGAGAGACAGAGGGACATGAAGAACTATCCTTACTGGAAATGCTGAGAAGGTGCAGAACAGACCAGTGTGGGGCAACAGAAATAGAATTTCATCAGTCTGCAAGTACATGGGAAATGTCCCTTAGAGTCCTGTTAGTATGCAAATGGCCCATCAGCCTTTGAATTCTTCCTGTTAAAGTGGCTTTATGATACCCTCTTATTCAGATGACCTAAGGAATTCATTATATCACATATTCTTATGGATTTTAAAATAAAACTAGTGGTCTGTGTTGTAGATTTTTCATTTCCTCTCCTAACTTTCCTTCGTGAGGATCAGGGGATCAGCCCTGTCGTGGTTATATAACTAATTTTAGGCTCTGGGGTCTATGTATATGGACAATAGCTTTTAGTCTAATGTCTAGATCTATTAAGCTAAAGGCCACCAGTTTGACTTAACATCACCCTGCAACAGTGAGAATGAGAGGTGTAGGAGAACATCATAGATCCCAGCAAATGATGAAAAGGGCCAGGGTCCATGAGGATACCAGAAGTGACCACATTCCCAGCTCCAACAAGCCACAGCTTGACTATTTTTTGGTTTGACCTTACTTCCCTCTATCCCTCACCTTCTAGATGTCTTCCTTCTGTCTGTCATGAGCAGTTCCAGTGGAAAGTGTTGTCGAAAGGAGGGAAAAAAATGTAAGTCCCACAAAGCAATTTCAATAGTTGTCAGCAGCTTTATGAAAGACAAAGGTGCAAATTATTGGCAAAAAATGATTTGAGTGGGACGTGGTGGCACACACCTGCAGCCCCAGCAACTTGAGAGGCTGAGGCAGTAGGATTACAAACTCAAACCCAGAGCCTCAGCAACTTAGTGAGGCCCTACTAACTGAGACTCTGCTTCAAAAGAAAAAATAAAAAGAGCTATGGATGTGGCTCAGCGGTTAAGAACTCTTGAGTTCAGTTCCCAGTACTGAGGAAAAAATAAAAAGGGATTTAAAGTAACTGTAGAGTTCATTCTTCCAGGGAAATCATATTCCTGGAGAACTAAAGGTCAGAGTCTTATTCATTTACAAGTAGCACTTCTACTCTCTGAGTTGCGAATTTTGTGATTTCCAAGACTTCTCTATAGGTGAAGAGAAAGAGAGAGTAAAGGAGAACCATTTTTTTATCTGATACCTGAGTTCTTTTTAGTTTTTATTGTGATTATTTCCCTTAGTCCCTTCCAGGGAAGTGCTAATAGGCTTTCAGTTTATTTTGGCATAATTTTCCATCATTTGCTTGTCATATGGTTGTATTATCCACATGTTAATCTCCAATTCCTTCGGTTTATTTCATACTTTTAAGTGTGCCTGTTTTCTTCATAATAGCTTGAAGGTCAGCTCTACATTCTTTCCCCTGATATTTAATTTCCCACAGAGGTAGATGGCAGAAGCAGAACTAGATATTTATAGGGCAGCCTGAAGGACTTATTGGCACTTTTGAAGAGACTTATTTCTAGAGAACTGAATAAGATCAAGGAGTAGAAATTAAGGGGCTAGCCATAGACTCCATGCAACAAACCATCTTCTAATAGCCAGGGTTGTTCAGTGATGCAAGAGGAGTGATGATAAAGGTGTTAAAGACTGAGTGGCCATTTGCTAAGGATTCCGTGTAGGGACCCGTGAGCACAGTAAGTGTTCAGTCAAAAGAAAACTCCTGTCTCTTCTAACTTTGAGATTATCATTAGTCTAAAAGTATAACTATATAATTAATTTCTTTCTTTATTTTTATTCTTATTTATTTACTTTTTTGGTACCACAGACTGAATTCAGGAGTGCTTAACTGAGCCACATCCCCAGCCCTTATTATATTTAATTTAGAAACTGGGCCTCACTAATTTGCTTAGGGTCTAAATTGCTTAGGAATTCAAAATGCTTCTGCCTCAGTCTCTTGAGCTGCTGGGATTATAGGCATGCACCACCACACCCAGACTGTCTCTATTTTATTTGCCTCAAGTAACCCAGCTTTGATATCCTTATATTTCACTTAATTAAGGTCTTCTTTTAATATGTAATGCCCTCCTTCATCCCTGCATCTATTCCAATCATGTCCTTCTTTGGAGGATCAGTGTAAGTGTCTCTTCTTTAGCTGTTGCTGCCCTTGGTGGTCTGCTGTTCCCTGGTTGGTACAGCATTCACGGACTGTATCTCTCACATCAGTGTTGAAGTACACGCCATCATTTGTGTTGGCCTCTAACTCTCTACACATGCATCTCTTATCTCCTTTTCAAAATTGACATCTGCTGAAAGGAATGAACAGTACAGTTTTTTTTTCTTATTCCTCCTTTTAAAATAATTAAAATCAACTTATGTTTTGTAGAGATAAATAATTTGAGGTTTTCAGTGAAGTTTCTCTTTGTCATTGGAAAAAAAAAAAAAAAACACCTGTGAAACACTCCACTGTATCAATTTAACATTCTTCACAGGGTGATTCTTTCCTTTACAAAATGTATTATGTAGATATCTTTCTAGGGCCGGGCTGTGGAAACACTTTCTCTTTCTTTAGCAGTATTAACCTGAATACCTTTAGCCGTATTAACCTGAATACCTTTGTTCCTGATCTTTTGTAAATGCCACTTCATGGCAACACAGAATAATGACACAAGCAGTTTCACAACAGATAGCATGTAAGGGTGCAGGACTACAAAAGTTTAAAAGTCAAACTAGAGGATGAATTTCATAAAACTATAGTAATCGAGCACTATTATTTGACTACCAAATATTTTAGCTCCTTTATCAAAGATCAGTTGAATAAATTTGCGTGGGTCTATTCAGGATTCTCTGTTCTGTTTCATTGATCCATGTCTCAATTCTTTTACCAATGACATAGTGTCTTTATCTTTGTAACTTTATGGTAAGCCTTGAAGTCAAGACAGAGTTTATTCTTCTTCAGTATTGTATTGGATTCTCCATGCAAACTTTAGAATCAGTTTTCCAAGGTCTATGAAATGACTTGATGGATTTTGATTGAGATTGTATCAAATCTGTCAAACAAGTGGCAATAACTGACATCTTAACCATGTTGAACCTTCTTATTTTAGTTAGCTTTTGCATCACTGTGATCAAAAGACCTCATGAGGGCACACAGAGGTTCAGGCTGATGGTCTCCAGACTCTGGTCTGAGGATCTCATAGTGGAAGGGTGTGGAGGAGGAAAGCAACTCAAGACATGACATGGCAAATAAGATGCCATTTTCCAGGGATGAAATATATACCCAAAGGCACTTTCCCAGTGACCTGCCTCTTCCAGCTATACTCTACCTGCCTATAGTCACCACCCATTTAATCCATATCAGTGGATTAATGCAGTGATTAGGTTGCAATATTTATAAGCTAATCATTTCACCTCTGAACATTATTGCATTTCCTTACACATGAACTTTTAGGGGATACCCCATTTCTAAACGATAACATTGTATATGAACTTGGGCTATCTCCCCATTTATTTACATCTTTTATTCCTGTCATTAGGGGTTTTTGGTTTTTCTCATCTAGATGTACTTATTATGTTAGAATTATAGAAAACATTTTTGATACTAATGTAAATTAATTTATGTTTTTAATTTTAAATTCCAATTGTTCATTGCTCGTTTATAGGATAGCAATTACATTTATAGTTCAACCTTGGGCCCTGTTAACTTGCTTTGGTTCATCTTAGTTCTAGAATTTTGTTGAATTTTTTTTTCTTGGCACTAGGAAATGAGCCCAGTGGTTCAATTTTTTTATATTTGATTCATTTTAAAACATGTTTTATATTTAAATTAATCTATGTAAGTTATCCAATTTGTTATTATCCTTCTAATGTTCAGTAGTAATGTTCCTCTTTATATTAGTATTGTGTGTCTTCTCTCTTCTTGGCCAGGCTGGCTAGAGTTTATCAGTTTTATTGAACTTTCTAAGAATTAGCTTTTGCTTTCATTGATTTTCTTGTTTTTCAATTTTCAGTTCTATTGGTTTCTAATATATATTGTTTTTTTCTTCACTTACTGAGTTTAACGTGCTCTTATATGTCTAGTTTTTCAAAGTGGAAGTAGATTATTGATTTTAGATCTTTGTTTCTAATATATGGATTCAGAGTTATAAATGTCTTTGCTAGCACCCTACTCTTGGATTTCCAGCCCCCTGAACTATGATAAATAAATTATTCTAGTTTAAGTCACCAACCAATGGCATGTTTTTTTGCTGAAATTTCCTTTATTTACTTTCAGTATATCTTTTAGAGTTTCCTATATCAGTACGCATACATCTATTTTTAATTCTTCTTAAAAATATTTACAAATAATAATTGCATCAATTTATGGGGTATGGTTTAATTTTTAATATGTGTACACAATGAAATGCTAATTAACAAATCTATTACCTCACAGGATTATCATTTTAGGGGTGAAAACATTTAAAATCCTCTAAATACGTTGGAAATATACAATGAATTATTTATTATAGTCACCACTCTCTGTGATAGATCATTAAGACTTATTGTGCCATCTAACTGAAGCTGTGTACTTTTTGATCAATATCTCTCCTTTCTTCATTTACATCTCTCCCCTGGGCTCTGATAACCATTATTCTACTCTACTTCTACGAGTTCAGCTTTTTAAATTCTGCATATTTGAAATCATGTGGTGTTTGTCTTTCTGTGTCTGATTTATTTGACTTACAGAATGTCCTCAAGGTTCATTATTCCACGTTGTCACAAATAACAGGATAACTGCCTCCCTTAAAGGACAAATGCTATTCCAATATGTCTATATACCACGTTGTCTTTATCCATTCATTTGATGATGGACCGGTCTTAGATGTTGTGACTAATGCTTCAGGAAACATGAGAATGTAGCTATCTCTTTGGCATAATACCTTAAAATTCCTTTGAACATACACCCATAAGTTGGACTGTTGGATCATAGGATAATTATATTTTCAGTTTTCTGAGAAATTTTCATACTATTTTCCAGAATGACTGTACTACTTTTATTTCCACCAAAAGTGGACAAGTATTCCCATTTCTCTACAAAGTCATCAACATTTATTGTCTTTTGTCCTTTTGAACAGTTTTGGGCTGATATGTCCTTATGATTTTAACTTGTATTTGCCTGATGATTAGTGACGTGATTTTTCCAAGTGTCTGTTGAGCATCTATATGTATTATTTTAAGAAATATTTTAAGAATATATTCTTCTAATCCATGGACATGGGGTATCATTCCATTTATTTGTCATCTACAATTGTTTTTAATCAATATTTTACAGTTTTCAATAGACAGATCTTTTACATCCTTGTTTAATTACTCCTATTTTTTATTTATTCTTTTGTGACTGGGTTGATTTTCTCTTACAGATATTTCATTGTTAGCATAAAGAAATGCTTCTAATTTTGGTGCTTTCATCTTTGTTCCCTGCAACTTTACTGAATTTAAAAGTTCTAACACATTTTTGGTAGAGTCTTTAGGGTTTTCTACACATAAGATCATGTTACCAGCAAAAAGAGACCTTCCTTCCTTCCTTCCTTCCTTCACTAAGCCACATCCCCAGCCCTATTTTGTATTTTATTTAGAAACAGGGTCTCACTGAGTTGCTAAGCGCTTCACCATTGTTGAGGCTGGCTTTGAACTCACAATCCTTCTCTCTCAGCCTTCCCAGCCGCTGGGATTTCAGGTGTGCTCCACCATGCCTGGCTCTTCCTTTGCTTTTATTTCTTTTTAGTTATATATATATATAATCTCCACTCTCAAAAAGGTACACACCCTTGTCTAGTTCTTGGTGTTAGGGGCAAAGTTTTGAACTTTTCACCATTGATTATGTAATATCTCTCTGTGGGGTCTTAATTTATAGTCTGTTTAGGTGTGTTCCTTCTATCCCTAATATGTTGAGAGTTTTTAATCATGAAAGGATGTTGAATTCTGTTAATTTTTCTGCATCTTTTGAGATGATAATATGGGTTTTTTTTTTTTGTCCATCCTACTGTCAAGGTGTTACATCACATTGATTGATTTGTATATATTAAACTATCCTTACACTCCAGGGATATATCCCTTGATCACAGTAAAAATCCTTTTAATGACTACTTGAATTTGGTTTGCTGATATTTTATTGAGGGGTTTTGCATTTATGGTCAGCAGGAGTATTGTCCTATAATTTTCTTTTCATGTAGTTTGTTTGCTTGAATTTGGTATCAGGGTAATGTTAGCCTCATAAGGTGAGTTTGGAAGTATTCTTTCTTCTTGATCATTTTTTTAATAAAAGAGTTTCCAAAGAATTTAAAGTATAAATTTGAGGTATGATTTAGATGTTTGGTAGAATTCTACAGTGAAACCATTTGATCCTGGGCTTGGTGCTTTTTTTCTTTTTTTCCCCTCCTTCTTGGTCGGGGATATTTGGGATTATTTTTTACTTCTTAAAATTCTATTTATTTTAGGGGCTGCGGCTGTGGCTCAGCAATAGAGCACTCACCTAGCACATGTGAGGCACTGGGTTCGATCCTCAGCACCACGTAAAAATTAAATAAATAAAAAAATTCTATTTATTTACTTATTTTGTTCTTTTTAGTTTTACATGACAGTAGAGTATAATTTGACTTATTTATACAAACATAGAGTACAACTTATTCTAATCAGGATCCCAGTCTTGTGGCTGTACATATGTAAAGATTCACTGTGGTGTGCTCTTATAAGTATATAGGAGTTATGTCAAAATCATTCCACTGTCTTTCCTATTCCTTTCCCCCTCACTTCCCTTCATTCCCTTGTGTTTAATCTACTAAACGTCTATTCTCCCCCAACCCCTTGTTCTGTGTTAGCATCCACATATAAGAGACCACATTTGACCTTTGATTTTGGGGGACTGGCTTATTTCATTTAGCATATTAGTCTCCAGATCCATCCGCTTTCTGGCAAATGTTATGAAGTCATTCTTTTTATTTTTTTATGGTTGAGAGATATTTGGAATTATTAATTCCATTTCCTTATTCATTGTGGTTTGTTCAGATTTTCTATTTATGTCCATTTAGTCTTGGTAGGTTATTGTTTCTAGGAATATGTCCGTTTCTTATAGGTTATTCAATTTGTTGGCAGATAAGGTTCATAGTCGTCTCTTCTGATTGTTTGGTTTTCTAATTCTGAGTCCTGCCAAATGTTTGTTGAACCAACTTTTAGCTTCATTGATCTTTTCTACTGTCTTTGTGACCTTCACTTATTTCTGCTCTAATTTTTATTTCATTTCTTCTATCAATCTTGGACTTAGTTTATTCTTTTTCTAGTTCCTTGAGGTATAGTGTTGTTTATTTGATATTTTCTTCTTTTTTGGGATAGCCATTTCTTGTTATAAACTTTCCTCTTATGGCCACTTTTGCTGTATCAGGTAAGTTTTAATATTTTGTTTCCATTTTTCTTTATCTTGGGGTATTTTAAATTTCTTTCTTTGGTTGTTTGGAGCATGTTAAATTTCCAGGCCCTACTTGCCTACCTATTACATTCCTACAGTAGAAATCTGTCTTTAATTTTTTTCCTTGTGTATCTGATCTTCCTACATTGAGAACTATGTCAATATGTCACTTTGGTAAGCACAGTGACCCCTGTCTGTATGGAGGAAAAAACCAGCGTTTTGTCTGGCATGTTATCTCTTATGCTCTTCCTAAAACTTTGAAACTAGAAAGAAGAGATAAAAAAATCAGAGAACTTTTTAAAACATATTCTACTGGCAAGTGCATGATATTCAAGGTCCCAAAGTGGGTAGACACTGACATCATCAGTGGCCTGTTAGAGCCAGGTGGTTTTGGCTTTGGATGATTGTTCCAATTTCTAATATTTACATCAGTTTTTAAGTAAGTCTATCAAATATTAAATGAACTACATATGTTATAAACAAAATAATATTCAAAGTATAATAATAACAGCAACTTTTCATGTTTCTCAAATTCTCATGTTTCTGAGGTTGTTTACATATAATTCTATGAGAAATATTTCACATGTAATATAATAGTGTATAATTGTATATATTTCCTAATTTTGCATTCAGTGATATCACATTGGTATCTTGAAGTCACCCACAGTGAAAATATTTACACCAGGGAAAATTAGTAAATATTACCAATATTTTTAAACATTTATACCACATCCACTGCCTATAGGTGGTGATGCTAGGCTCAGTCAGCATCCAGTTAAAGTGGTATCACTGGTGTCCTGACAAGGCTCTTTGTCCATGGTTGTGGCTCTCTGACTCCCTTTGCTCCTAGGAAGTTTTAGTCTGACCCTCTAGTTTTCCAAGAGTCTTTGAACTAATCCCTATTCATACAATACATTCCTTATCTGGTCTAGTTAACCCATGACCATTTTTTTTTTCAAGTAAGATCCCCATCAGGTTTATCTTCAAAGTCTATCATGGAGAGCCAACCTTGATAACCATCAACATATACATATATACCATTTGTAACCTGTGCCACTTTTGCTTTAATGTTTACACTACGCATAGCATTGTAATTTATTTGTTTATACTTCCATGTCCTTGAAGCTAAGGACATTGTTTCACTTATTTTTGTTTCCCAAACTTCTACCACCAGGCCTGTAACTGAGAAGATAATAAGTAAATACTGGAATGTCACTTATTGATTTCATCCATAAGGAAGCTGGGGTGGGGCTGGCAGTTTAAGACATTACCTATAGGTCGTGGGATCAGCACTTCTGAAATGGCCTACTGTTCCCCTGTGATTCAGAGAAGATAGTTAGGGACCTGAAATGTGAATTCTCCTTTGTTTACTGTCGCTGAATGTGCATGACTCAGAGACTACATTGAGTAGGGGACAGGAAAGGACACAGTGATATCATCATTCAGGACCTGAAAGATAAAGTCAAATGAACCTTCTACTTAAAATAAAAACCTATGCTGAGAAGTAATAAAAGGAGAGGGAAGACTCTAAGATAAAAGGGCTTGAACCCCAAATTAAAGGCATAAACCCAGTTGAATGGCTGAAAAGAAACTTTTAATGAAGGGAAAAGCTGAAGAATAAAAATGGAGAGGAACCATAAAGAATCTATATGAAAAAACAACCAAGATATAGCTATAATTCTGAGTGGAGCTTTTATTATTAGTTATAAAGGATTTTATGAACTGAACTTAAACTTTATCCAGTATTGTTAATAATAAGGCAAAGAGTTTTAGTAGTGTATTTGTAATCCAAATTGGAGACCTTGTTACTCGCACACTTCAAATTAATGTGGCCTGATATGGTTTTAATTGACACAATAAATTTCACAGTGGGTGAATGATTTATGTAAATGTAAATCCAAAATTATACTCTGATCTGATCAGTCTACAATTACTTTTGAAGTCAACATGTGAACTGCATTGTCAAGGGAATAAATCTAATGAAAAGACTGCAGGGAAAATTGCTTATCATGCTCATAAAAGATAAAGGAATCAATATGAGGTCTGTTTGTTACATGGTTTTGTACAAGTTTTATTAACCGAACAGGAATTTAAAGGTTTTTTCTAACAATCATTTCTGAGTTAACAAATAAGAATGTTATAGCAGACCAGAAGAGATGATAAAGGCTCAAATCCTTAGTATTTGTACATTTAAAAATAAATAAAAGGGAGTCTAAAACAACCAGGGCCTCAAAAATGGTAGAGACATATACCTAATTCCTCCATCAAAAGAGCAAAAGCATTGCTTTTTGTTTGTTTTGTTTTTAAGTAAAAAATCAACATATTTGGAACTCTGAAAATTAAGTAAAGTCTTTTAACTATCCAAGGAGTCTTAAGAAAAATCTGTAAATCTTGGTATAAAAAAGAAATCTTGGTACAAATTTTTTTCTTTAGAAACCTTTAGAATTTTTAAAAAGTTTTATTTAAAAAAACTTTTAAAAAAGAACTTTCTTTAGAAAAAAAATTTTGTTAGAGAAATTTTACCTAAGTATAATTTATCTACTATAAATTTCACTAATTTTATTACAGAACAAATGATTTTTTATATATTTACCATGTTAGAAAACCACTGCCATAAGAGAGTTGTAGAATATTTCCATCACCCCAGTAAGATACCTCAAGCATGCCATGGATTTGAGAGATACTACTCTAAATGCAAGCTGCTTTAAATACCCAGAATTCATACATAGAGATAAACCTTCTTTTTATGATTTTGTTCAGTTTATCCAAGTCTCAAATCCAGAGTATATTCTTGCTATTAAACAAAGTATGTATTTCTTTATGTATAAATTTTGTTTTGGGTAATGGGGATTAAACCCAAGGCCTCATGCATGATTTGAAAATGCTCCACCACTGAGTCATAACTCAGCCCTCTTTGTGGATATTTTGAAGTCTTTTATTTTAATTCCTTTATTTATTTTTATTTTTATGTGGTGCTGAGGATCAAACCCAGTGCCTTGCACACACGAAGTGACTGCTTTATTGCTGACCCACAACCCCAGCCCATTTTAAAGTCTTTTTAGGAACAGATTTTTTTTCTGTATTTTATTTTTGTTTCATGAGAAACATTGGACTCCTATGCAGTCATAATTATAACTTTGTCATTCTTTAGCCAAATGATGATTAAGAAAATATTTATTAAATAGTTTGATACATTTTCTGTCCAATTGTTTGAACATTGCCAGTAGTTTGTAATGCTATTGTGTTTTATTTTTTAAAAAAATGTTATCTAGAAGTTTTACTTGGAATTTAGTGAAAATAACTTGAGGCCACTTATGATCATTATTTAAAAATGCTTAAGGGACAGTTAAATACTGTTAATTTCAAAATATAAAACATGAAGTTACATTATTAAAAAAATCATCTAAATCCTTGTTTATATTTTCCTACTTATTCTTTTCATTAATGACTTAGATAGGTATATGTTCCACTAATTTTAGTTTG
Source organism: Callospermophilus lateralis (assembly GCF_048772815.1). Taxonomy (NCBI): domain Eukaryota; kingdom Metazoa; phylum Chordata; class Mammalia; order Rodentia; family Sciuridae; genus Callospermophilus; species Callospermophilus lateralis. The sequence goes on from NC_135316.1 coordinate 72,337,904, forward strand.
TTTTGATGCTCTGCCCCCAGGAACATATAGGCTCACAATTACCTTGTACTAGTTTACTATGGTTTGATTTTGGATTATAGCTCCAATAAAATTACATATATAATGATTTTACTACCAAAAAAATTTGACAACATCTAAAAACCTATCATGGTAAAAAACCACTTAAACAAAGAAGGGAACTTCCTCAGCATGATGAAAGGCATTTATGAAAATTGAAACTAATATCATAATTACTGGTATTATGGGTTAGATGTAGTGTCTCCAAAAGCTCACCTTTGAGACATTGCAAGAAGATTTGGAGGAGAAATGATTGGGTTATAGCCTTAACCTAATCAGTGAATTAATTCATAATAATATTAACTGAGTGATGACTGGAGGCAGATGGGGTGTGGTTCACGGGAGGTTTGGCTATGGGAGATATATTTTGTATCTGGTGAGTGGAGTCCCTCTGCTCCTTGATCATGATGAAAAATGCTTCCCTCTGTTGCATTCTTACGCCAAGATGTTCTGCCTACATTGAGCCCCATGGAATGGCTGTTCATAAACTGAGGACTCTGAAACCCTAAGGCCTACAAATAAGCTTTTGCTCCTCTGTGATGATTCTGGTCAACGAAAAAGCTGACTAAAACAACTTGCATAAGACTAACAGTGTTCTAAGATGAGGAACAAGACGAGGGTGTTTTCTTCTACTACTTCCATTCAAGCCTGTATTAGGAGTTCAAGCCAGAGCAGTTAGGTAAGGAAAAGAAAGAAAAAGCATCTTATCTTAAAAGAAAAGAATCTCAATTCACACTTTCTTTTGCATTAAAAAATAAAAGCCCAAGGAACCCATAAGAAAATTATGAGAAACAATAAATGAATTTAACAGAACTGTAAGGTCCAAGATCAACATAGAAAAATCAATTGCATTCATATGCACTAACAAGAACAATCCAAAAAGAATATTCAGAAAGCAATTCTATTTGTAATAGTGTCAAAAAGAATTCAATACCTATGAATAAATTTGACTAAAGAGGCAAAAGACTTGTGCACTGAAAATTACAAAATATCACTGAAAGAACTTAAAGAATGCCTAAACAACTTGGAAGATATGTTGGGTTCATGGATTAGAATATTTAATATTGATAAGAGGACAGCATGCCTAGAAGTCATCCAAAATTTCATTATAATTCCTACCAACACCCCCAACTACCTATTCTCTTTTTAAAAATGGAAAATTCAATCCCCAAATTCACATAGAACTTCAAGAAACTTTAAATAGCCAAATCAATTGTCAAAAGGCAGAATGAAGTTGGAGGTCTAACTTTTCATTTTTTTCTATATTTAGTATAAAGCTACAGTAATTAAAATAATGGGGTGCTAGCATGAGCACAGATACCTCAATAGAACAAATTCAAAATCAAGAAATAAACCCATTTTTTGCTATGGTCAGTTGTTTTTTGAAAACAAATGCCAAGACCATTCAATGGATAAACACAGTGTCCTCAGCAAATGGGGGAACTACAACTGGATATTCATATGTGAAGAAAGAAAAAGGTAAAACCCTTATGTGTCACAAATTTAACTAAAAATAAATGGAAATCCTAAATGTAAGAGTTTAAACTATAAAACTCCTAGAATGAAACTTAGGGAGAAAGATCATAAATCCTAAAAGCATTAACCATGAAAAATAAATTTAATAAAACTATATAGTCTTGTGAATCAAAGAACTATTTCTCTAAAAACCATTATATAAATAATCAATAAGCTCACAGGAAAAACACATTCATCACTAGTTACTAGGGAAATGCCAATGAAAACTATAATCAGATACCAAATCACACCCTTTATCATAGCTAAAATGCTAGTAATTTAAAAAAAACAGAAAATGACAAGTGTTAATAAAGATGTGGGGAAACTAGAACTCTTAGAATAAAATTACTGGTGAGAATGTATATGGTGTATCAATTTTGGAAAACAGTTTGCATTCCCACAAAATATTAAGCATAGTACTACCATATCATTTGGCAATTTAACTCCTATGTATATACTCTGATAAATCAAAAACGGGTTCAAATAAAATCTTGTATATGACATTTGATAGCAACACTATTCACGATGGCTAAAAGCTGTAATGTCAATCAATTGATGAACGGTAAACAAAATGTGGTTTATACATATGATGAAGTACTGCTATTCTGTCCTGAAAATGAAGTATTGAGAGAAGCACTGAAACATTATGGTAACTGAAAGTAGCCATACACAAAAGGCCACAGAGCATCTGATTCTATCTACATGAAACATCCAGATCAGGCAAATCCACAGATACAGAAAGCACATCAATGGTGCCAGGAGCTGGAGATGAGAAGCAATGGGAAATGACTGCTTAATGTCCAGGTGGTTTCCTTTGGATGTGATGCAAATGATAGAGATTAGATAGTGTTGACAGTGGCACAAATCTGTGACTGTACTAAAAGCCACTGGATTGCACAATTTGAAGCAGCTGAAATTGTGAAGTTTGTTAGGCAAATTTTGCCTCAGTAATAAAGAGCTAAGACATTAGGAAAAACATTTAGAAAATGGGAGAAAAATCTATAGGAGTAGAAAAATGTTCAAATATTTTGTAAATTGTAAGCCATAAATTAACTAAACTTGTTTATTAGGACTGGACTGGAAGTATAAAGCAAATATATGCTGCTTTAATTAAAGCACAAAGACATATCAAGTTTTTAGTTATTTTTTAAAATTTAGTTTAAAAACAATGGAAAAGAAGCACATACCAGAAAAAACAACAACAAAACACACACAAAAAACAAAAACAAAACACAAAAAATCCTTTCATTTTTAAAGGTTAATTTCTATGTTAATTATCAGACAAACTCGATTTTAAGACAAAAATCAACCTTATGGCAACAAAAGGGGTCATTTGTAGTGACAAAGATTCAATTCACCAAGAAGAGTAAAATAATTAGGTTTGTACCTAAAAAAAAAAAAAAAAAAAAAAAAAAAAAAAAAATCATCAAACGATATGAAGCAAAAACTGATTATAATATAAGGGAAAACTGTCATATACACTGTAGTGGGTCTTCTCAACATACCTTTCTGAATTAAATGTGAACAATAGGCTGGAACTAAATATTGAGAATATTAAAATCCAACCATCAAGCAGAAAATTCCCCATTATAGAGCATATTCTTTGCAAACATGCATAGAAAATGACATAAAAGAAAAAAAGAAGTCTTGTTCGATTGATCACAGACTAGGGAGTCTAACAAACTTCAAAAATAGTTATAGACCAAGTTCTCTCTTTAATGCTAACTCCCTTGAAATTATTTCCCAGTGTCTCTTCTTGACTCTGGTATCCAATTATCACAAAACCATGCCTTTAAATCAGAATCTCCTTACTGTCAATTTAGTTCAGAGATATGATGGGTTTAATCACAGGGCACTTAGCAAGATAAAAACTCCTCAGCCATCACTCAACATGTCTTCCTTAAATACTATAATAGGATTGTCTCCATAGAATTCAAAAGGCCATGGTATTATTAATCATTTAAACTTCTGTTTGATGCATGACCTTAGCATTTCCCTCTTTGGAGCTGGCAAGTCAAAGTAAATGCAATTTCTATAGATGGTCAAAATTACCATATAGTATCTTATCTTAAAACCAAGGCAAGCATAATTAAAATAATGCTGATAATAACAGCAGCTACTAATTATCAGACATCTAAGAACTGTCTAGGTCCCTGATATTTTGTGAATGATAATATTTGTCAAGTACTCACATTAAGTACCTGACAGTATTCTAAGTGTTGTCTATGTATTTTAGTATTTAATCCTGCAAAGCCTTATAAAGAGGTATTACATTCTTTCCCACTTCTACAGAAGAGGAAGTGGGAGTTCAGAAAATTAAGAAAGTTGCCCAAGGTTACAAAGCTAATAAGTGGCATTACAGGGATTTATTTAAACTAAGCTCTGAGATGCCAGAGTGCACGCTGTTAACCCCTGTCATGAATTCCTTCTCCACATCTCATTTTTATTCCTCATGGTTTTCTTATTAACCTCCTGTTACAGATGAATCAGGTGAGTGAGGGCCAGAAAGGGCAAATTACTTTCCAAAGATCACAGAGATGGTCAGTGGCCGAGGAGTCTGGAAATCCAGTTTACCTGATCCCACACCTGAGCTCTAACCCCTTTGCACATCTGTTTAGACCATAGCCTAGCCAAAATATCCTCGCTCTCCCTGCAAAGGAAAGCAGGCTGTCTGATAGAATCCTTGGTCAGCGACTCATGCTTATTCTACCACTAAAATAGAAACCCTTTTCTCAGCCAGGATTCCAAGTACCAGTTGGTTAATTCAAAGGGCCTTTTGGGCAGATAGTCACGAATAGTGAGGCAGGGTCCCTTAAATATCTTATTTTAATTTAAGGTATATAAAATTTCATGTCTGTAAGTCTTTTGATACATGGCCAAGGATGCTCCTCTGGCATTAAATGCTCACTGGAACTTCTTGTTATCTTTCTTGCAATAACTACACCCTTAGTGCATTAGCTACGATTGTGAAATTAAGTGAAACTGGAATTTAAGAATAATTAAGAAGCCATCTAATTGCAAAATTCCCACTGAGATTTGAAACACACTTCCAAAACATTTATAGCTGTTTGATATACATAGATAGATAGTGATATATAGACATGTAACACATACTCTGTGTGTGTGTGTGTGCATGCATGTGTATAAAATACATGAATATATATGTAGTCAAATATCATTTAGTGATAGGGCTACATTCCGAGAAATGGATTGTTAGTGAATATCATAGTGTGGGTTTAGACAAACTAAGATGGCTAAGATGTCATAGGGGACATAATCTCATGAAAGCACTGTCATATAAATAGCACCTCATTGAAACAGTATTCTAGGAGTACATGACCACATATTACTTATATTGTACATACACAACACAAATATATGTACTGTCTATGTATATATGAATGCATATAAACATAGTGATGTTTAGAATGTGATTTGTGCTGTTAGTGATTTGTTCTTATCAAGATTTTCTCAGCATTTTACTTTCACAGAACAGCTATATTTCCTTTTGCACAAATTTATTGGTTTTAGTTTGAAATATAAAAATTACACTGACTAGTTGGGGTAATAGGTACAACAAACATCAATAGGAAGGAGCAAATACAGCTGACTCCTGGCAAGCACACAGTTCAGCTGATGGCCACAGAGGTGTCCAGCCCACAGAGCAGCCTACGAACTACAGACGCACTACATGCTCTGTGGTACCCTAGTTTTTCTTTTTCTTTTTTTTTTAATGAAGGACTATGCCTTACCTCTTCTGATATAAACATTTCCACACTTTGCCTGGGTTAGATCCCTCAAACTTCTATAACTCTGTTTGTGGCTATTCTTCAAGGAATTCAGAACTTTCAGAGTTTGAAAGCAATGTTGTCAGAAATGGATGTCAAGAGCCCCAGAGCATCTTTCCCATTCCAAGTTGCAGTGCTTCCCCAGCTTTACCAGTTGACAGGAGTCTGGTTACTGTGGTTCTGAATCTTAGTTGCACTTAGAATCACCTGGGGGGCTTTAAAAATATCGAAGCCTGGACCCCACCCCAAGGAGTTTGATCTGATTAATGTGGGGTGCAATCTGGGCATCGGGTTTTTAAAAATCCCCCCGAGTGATTTTAATATACACCCAAGGTCATCATAAGGATATGAAAACTCTTAAAAGCCCTGAGATGGCCTCTGAGCTTAAACCACAGAGCTCCACCTCACTGAGCCTAGGATTCTTCCATTTAAAAGGGCACTTGGGTGTCTCATCATGTCTGACTGTCCATTCAGGAATTCTGTTTTGACTTGGATGAGAATACATAAGCAGTATGGAGCTGGTTTAGTTCACTCCTTTCAGACACTGGAGGAAGCAGGGACTCATCCCCTCTATCTGTAGATGACTTATCCCAGGACATTTTAGAACAAAGTGTCTGAAGTCACCTCTTTAGCAGATTCTTATCCAAGGCTTTATCTCAGAATTGGCTGAGGCAGTGCATATAAAGCCATCAGAATCCTATAGCCTGAGCTAACCTGCTTGTCATCTGTCAGCAGAGGAGAGTGTCTTGCTGCCTGCTGGGGGGCCCATCCAGCCTGCTTTTGGCTGCAGTGGGCATCGCAGTGGAGACACTCCTGTTGTGGATACCCTCTTGTGTTCTTTGTCATTGAGCTGTTGACTGGAGAAACCTCGTCCCCTTTCTGGGATTTTGGGTTAGCATTACTTTACTTGACTGACCGTGCCAGCCTGTATTCACTTTGCAAGAACAGTGATGGGTTCAGAGATGGTTTCTAATATTTTTGAGTTCTTCACCCGAAATAACCTCTTAATCCATCTTAATGCCATCAAGAAGAAAATTTGTTTACTAGGCTAATGACAGCAAAATGGACATTGCCTCCTTAAGGAGGTATTACATCTGTTTTTCTTACTACTGTAGCTTCACTGCCTTGTACATAGTAATTGCTCAATAAATATTTGTCAACTGAATTAATGAACATGTAACTGACCAGGAAAGTTTCTAATTACTCTGTTGCCATCTTGGAGATGATGAAGTGAGGCTGTGACACTAGCCTGGTAGCTGCCTGATAGATTCTTTACTCATTTCCTCCCATATCCACGGTTGCATGCACTGACCTACTTCTGGTTGTTAGATAAGCTGGTAGGAATTTGAGAAATTATGCTCTGTAACCCCAAACATCCAAAGGACAGGTATTTACATTTAACTCTAAATATTTTTAAGTATTTCCAGAAGTTTTATTCAAGAGTTACTTGGAAATCCAGAAGAGGCAGTATTTTAAATTTTAAATAGTCTCTGCACATACATCATACATATTGAACATAAGAAGTTCAAAATAATTGTATTCTGTACACGAGTGGTTATTTTTATAAACCAAAGACACCTCAGCTATAGCTTAATTGCATATTAAAATAATTGAGTAGGAGAATCTAAATGTATTTTTGTTTATTTTTTAGTGTGACATTCAAATTTAGAATTGGGGCAAAGCCAAGATGTGCGGTAGCATATGCTTGCTGGTTTCTCCTGCTCCTGACACTAAATCCTTTTCTCTGCATTTCTGAATCTTTCTCCCCAGAAATATTTCCTTCTACTCTCCATCCAGTGACTTCATGTTCCCTCTATCTTCTTCTTTCCATTCTCATATTTAATTGGGAAGTTATCTTACAAATATTATCTTATCGGGATACAAATTGTTTTAAAGTCTAGTGGTATTCTAAGTGGAATTCGCACATCAGTAGAGGCCTCTAATCAAAGGCATAAGGCTTTGTGGAATCCCCTGAGCCAGGGGACAACAAGGGCTAAAGGCAGAATTAAGGGGAAAGCTTGGTGGTCTTGAGAGACAAGGGTCCCATATCTCTGAAATCCAACCTAAAGCCAGGTTGGATCCAGAGTGCTTGGTCCTGAGGTGGCCCAGCCAGAGCCTCAGCTTCTGCCCTTTAGCTAAGGGCTCTCCTTTGTGAGATTAAATGAAATAATCTAGATAATATACTTAGCTTTACGTTAGAAACTAGTAAATATTCACTAAATATTAGTATTAGTGCTCTCACGGGCAAATGTGCACATACCCAAGAGTCTAGTCTCCTCCACTTGGACCCTTTAGGAGACCTAAGAAATAAACCCAGGGAGGCCCCTACGCTGGTACAGTGAGATGAGAAGAGATGGGGAGCAAGAGGCGGTGAGAGGGGGGTGCTGCCATCCATCCCAGGAGGCATGCCTGGGAGAACAACAGGCAAGTGAAATTGGCTCAAATCAGAACTGATTGGGGCAGAGAGTGGGCAGAACAAGGGAAAGAACAACTGGAACCTGTATCGCATCTGGCATCCACTGGAACCTCTGACTCATCTGTTTGTCATTTTAGGTGTTTGGATTATAAAAACAGTACAAACGCTACCATCAAAAACAGGAAGTCATATTGTAAATTAAATGTGTCCACTGAGTAGGTAACATTTTTAAGCTATTTGTAATTGGCAGACGCAAAAATAAGACATCTCTTCCTGAGTAGATTCTGTTTGCTCCCTGTGACTTTAATTGGACAGCAAGGGCAGACACATCATTTTTTATTTACCAATCCTAAATCAAGAGAGAGGTTCTGGAAGCACCAAGACAAACAAGCCTGCCCTAGAATTGCACTGTATTGATTTGGTGCTAAACAGAACGGAAGAGTCTTACTAAAAACATTTCTGTTAATCACCACTGAAGAAGACCAAAAACAGAGAGAGAAGGTCTGTGAGGCCGTTCTCCTAAAGTCAAAAATCTCTACTTGGAGAAGTCTAGCTGCATATTTTAATTTCAGTGTTTTGGAATTCCTGTGCACATCTCTTGTAGAGCAATTTCATAAGGAAAGATAGAGCTCAAACAAGTGTTCTCAGAAAATCCAAGGAGTAATACAGACGACGACAGCCACTCCACATCTTGGAGATTTAGCACAGAGAACTGTACTAAATCTTGGGACCCTTGGGACTAGCAAGAGCTGTAACCAAAGACCATTCAATTTCTCTTACTAAGACAGGAATGTAGATCAAAATTAAAGGAGGGTTTTCTAAAACAAGTGCTGGTATTAAAGGCAAGACAAAGCGAATTTGCTGGTTTAATTTATGTCTAACATGACATCATGTTGATTAATAGACCCACCCTGAGTATTCTGTTTGAATATTTCACTCTCCTTACAAGAGACTAAGAACAGAACCATTATACACTGCTACGCTCAGAAAGGACTCTGCAGGAGGAACTCAATTTACAATTACCCAGTTTTCTTTTTGCCATGATTGTTTCCAGGGGATATTGTCACCAACCAAAGGATTCCCAGAGGAGCTCCATTGCAGGGGAGTATAGTACACAGCATGCACAGGATAGCAACCGGGGAAAGAAAGAAAGAGGATACCTCCTCTTGAGGGAAGATATTATAGGGTGTCAGGCTCTTGGCTATGGAAAATTGTGCAGGATTATCTCTGCTTTCTTGTTGCTGTTTTAGGAAAATGGAGCAGAGATGCTTCAATTTTGTGACTCTCCCCTTACATGAATGACTGATTATAGGGCCAGGACAGAAGATGGAGCCAAGAGGAGCTGGCAACTCTATATTGGCAGAAGTGAAGGGATAAAGGGGATCTTAAGGTCGGCACAGAAAATATCCCTGTTCATTAGCTGTAAGAGCATAGAGTACTAAACAAAAATCCAGAGGTTACATTTGCCTGCAGTGTCCCCAGTTTCACTACTATTCTGTGACAAAGTTTGGTCTCCCTGCTCTCTATCTCAAGCTTTGCCAATATATAAACACCTTTACTTACTTAGGCTTACAAGTGCCAAACTCTCCTCTGAATACATTGTGGTTAAAAATTTAATTATAGTCTGTAGAGGGAGATTAACTCCATGTGTAACTTCTGATTTCCAAACATCTCCTTTTTGGATCAAACCATTTCTAAATTGGGGTTGCAATGAGCGAACTACATTACATGCACAAATGGAATTGTTTTTCTGTTTTGACAAAGCCTTTTTTGGGGGGTGTCTTAATACTGAAGTGTATCATCACTGGGAAATAGGTTTATAAAAGATTAGATCTGCCTGATTTCATTCTGCTTTACCGACTCAGACCTATCTTTGGAGATTCCTGACACCATCTACCCATCATTGGTATAGAGGGTTGTGTCTTTATGTTTTAGGAACTGGTTATTGTCTTTGTTCAGTGAATGCTTCCTTTCAACCCACTTGTACATAATTTATCTATAGAGGCAAGAGCTAATGTACCACATTGTATTAGTTATACTTGTGAATAAAGAGATTAAGACCCAAACATGTTAATTTGCTTAGCCAAGCTTACGGGGGGGGGGGTACAGAATCTTTATTGTTATTATTACTATTAATTTGAAACATATATTTAGATCAAAAAGGGACTTAGAGACTATTTTCTAAAATTACTTCTGTTCACAGAGAAGGAAGCCAGTGTTATAAAGGTTAAGTGACCTGTTCAAGGGCATGCTGCTAATTGGTGGCAGGGTTACTTACAAGTAAAGATATGATTACGAGGTTATTTAGTCCATAGTATATCACAGTAACACACACACACACACACACACATTCAACTGTCTCAGAATCTTCAGGTAACTATTTCACTTAATTAATCAAGGAATGACCAACCTTGGTGGATATTAAGAAGAGATCTCATTGCTAATTATGATATTCAATTATTGGGCACCTGACTACCCTCTAGAAAAGCAGACCTTTCCAGTTTGAGTATAAGAACTCCCTTTAAAAATCTGTAGATAATTAGAATCTTGATAGTTTATAAAACCAGCAAATCCTGACACCCCCACCCCCACCCCCCAAAAAAGAGAGAAATGGTTGACTTTTCTCTGAAGATAAGGGGAGAGTGGGATAGCTGACTGAGAAAAATAAATCAGACATGGTAGGAGGAAACTTTCTGTCTTTGGGTTCAGTGTGCAAGAACTTGCTGTCTGGGCAGAGGCTGCCATCTGCAACCACGAGGAGCCAAGTCTGAGATTAATAGCCAATACGCTGAGGCCAGGAGAGAAATGCAGAATGACTTGGGTCTTTGATGTATTGATCAACCACTGAGTGAATTCCCCATCTGGTGATCTCTTGTTGCATGATGTGCCGAGTCAGCTCTTAGGGTGAGAACTGATGAGGTACTTCTCTTTCCAATTTTGCATTCACTAACGGCATTGGTAGCATGTAATTATCCATGGAAGGTATGATCTATATACCACGAAAACTGCAAATACTGCAAATCAGAGCTTTGTAATTCCCTGGAGAATCAATTGTTAAATATTTACCAGTATACTACTGGATAAATTCTTCAAATAGGCAATATTATGTTTTATGATCTGGTCCTTGCAATTGAAAGCACATTAATTGACACACTACTTTGGCCTTGAAAAGCTTATTTGTACTATAGCTCAAATCGTCAAATAGAGATAATCACCATAAATAGCTGCTGCTGTGGGATACATTTCAATTCGGGGTACATGTTTCACAGGACCATCAGAAAAAGCCCAGTCACAGCTGTCTCTGCTGGAATTTCCTACTGTACTGGCTGGTAGAGGCTTTGGAGGGGTCTTTTGGTGACTGTCCTGTTATGGCACAGAGGAGGAACCAAGTAGGAAAGAGGGCTCTCCGGGGTTGATGGAATCCAAAGGGGAGGGATTCCAGAAAGAAAGCAACAGGGAGTTTCAAGAGGCCCAGATTCCCCAAGCAAAATCAGAAGCATCATAAAAATTCTCTAAGCCTGGGATAAGGTACTTTCAAGTTGCCTATTATCTCACAGCATGGCCTTGTGCTTCTCATCTCCTTTTGTGGGATAAAAGCGATGATCAAGTACAAGAAGAGGATGTAGGGAAGGCAACCTATGTAGGGTAAGAGAGAGAGAGTTTCAGCAAAACAGAATTCTAGTCTGCTTGTTTTACCTTATGTGGACCATTTTAATTCATGTCTTGTTTCCTGTGTTTTAAAATAAAGGTGGTAGACTAAATGTTTTAAAATAATTATTTCCTTTCTAAAGCTGTTTCCAAGTGATGATGCTTACATGATTCTATGAAGAAAATTGTCACTCATTTGTTTATTCAATGAGTATTTAGAAAGTGAGGACACTATTTTCATAGTGTACTGGTCTTTGACTTAGTCATGTGGGAGCTTAACCTACTTGACCCCCTGTGACCTCATCTGTGAAATGGGCACAAAGATTTGTATCCCATAAGTTTGTAGTACTGAATAATGAGATTGTAGTAAAGTATTTTATAAAGTTATAACATCCAACATCAAGGAAATCACTATTGCTATTACTTATAGGGAGTATGGTCATTTTGGGAGTGCTCAGTATGTACCTTATCCCCATTCTTTTTACTGATAGTCAGCTTTTCTGCTGCTGTGAATAAAGGATCTGACTAGAACAACTATAAAGGAGGAAAAGTGTATTTGAGGGCTCACTGTTTCAGAGGTTAGTCCATGGAAGGCTGGCTCCATTTCTCAGGGCTCCAGGTGAGGCAGAGTATGTGGCAGAGGGAAGCAGCTCACATCTGGGTGATCAAGAAGGGGGTGTGGGAGAGAGAGACAGAGAGAGACAGAGACACTGACTCTGCTCACCAGATACAAATATATATCACGCCCCAATTCCCACCTCCTCCAGCCTTACTTTACCATTTCAGTTACCACTCAGGTAATTTCTATTGGGATTAAATCACTGATTGGGTTAAGATGCTTACAAACCAATCATTTCTCCTCTGAACCTTCTTTCATTGTCTCACCTCTGAGCTTTTGGGGGACATCTCATATCCAAACCATAACATGAGCTATTCCCTCAGAAGAAAATACTGCATTGTGTTTAATCTTTGGTGTAGAGTAGTCTTTGATGCTAGCCAATTATCATCACCCCCCACTGCGCTGCTTCCCTTGTAGAGTCTGATGGAGCGTGATTGGCCAGCCAGACATTACCTCCAGGGACCCTGAATCTTTGAATATAAAGTAGCAGTGACTGTTTGGAGGTTGGTTCCATTGAAGCAACCCACAGAATCATATGGTCCCTACTTTGAGCCCAGGGCTATGGTTCCTAATGATGGTTTTCTAGAACTCCCTTAGTTTTTAATTTTTCCCCAATTATGTTTTGTTTTGACTTATGAATAAAGGTCTTGTCCCAAACTCCCAGATTCATGTCCTTAGCAATGAAAATATGGTATCTTGTCACACATCATTTGTAGCTATCTAACTTAGAAAACAAAGTCAGACCCCAAAACACAAACATAAAGCTGTTGGGAACACATGGTGTGACTATGTACATTTAGGATAAAATAATGAAGGCAATTTTAAACTCATAGTGAAAAGGATAATTGTTGATTCCCATTAACTGTCCATGAGGACTTATAGGTTCAGGTGAAAGAAGGGCATCCTAAAATAACAGGAGGGTAGTTCTGTACGTTATGAACATGCATTTCTTCTATTTGTAACATAAATGGGTATAGATCAAGACAAATTATCTTTACCAGGCTCTCTTGTAGGTATTCCCAATAGACCTGATGCGAGGCTTTGTAAGAGACTTAGAAGATAAATTCAGAGTTTGAATTCTCTATCTGTGGTTCTTTGCCAAAGAAAACTTTTCTCTCACACGACTTGCTCTGTCCTTTAGCTGTCAAGGTGAATCAGCTGTCTTCCCTAAACATGTTTGATTGATCGATTGCTTAACATCATTTACTAAGAAACAGTGTGCTAGAATGACATTCTATATTGGATTTTCAGTAAAAAGAACATAATGCTATTTATTCATGGGCAATATGGTCAAACTATATTTAATTTCACATTATTTCTAATGTTTTCTTACTTTAAATTTGACAAGGATAGAATGCTGCGTGACACAGTGAGATAAAGTTGTTGACATCTTTTTGTTGGTATCAAGTATTTTTAAAAAGAATCTTCTAGTTCAGAATAATAACATATCAAAAAAAACAATAAGAAAAAGAATTATGAAGCATATAGAATTTAGAAGGTTGTAGTTATTCTGAATTTTGCATGTGTTATCTAATCCTAACAGCCTTATGAGTTTGGCCTTTTAATCTGTAATTTATAGATGAATGAAGGAAAGCTTGGAAGTGTTAAAAAAAATCCCTTCATGCTCACAAAGTCTCTATGTGACACCAGTTGGTTTATCTCTCCAGAAACATTGCTATACCATATTAGGGGTCAGAACCTTACTTTAACATGGCCAAAATCCCTCTCTTATTTCACTCATTTGATAGAGTGAATGAATAATGGTTTTCTTTGTAAGAAAACTACATTGTAAACCTGACTGCTAAATTCTAGGGAGCAGATTTTTTTTTTTATGACTTCTATCTTGGTCACCTGGGATTACAGGGAATGAAGAGAACATGGATAATTTAAAATTTACTCTCCTCTCTCATGGAGCATCATTGCCCAGAATGACCAATCTAAAGATAAGCAGCATGCACAACTACCACCACTGGAAAGTCACAAGGTGTATTGTCACAATAAAGGATTTAAAAAGCACTGCAAAAAAAAAAAATCCTGATTTTCCTTGACCTACCTTTCCCCAAACTTTTGACTATGTGACCTTTGATCAATTGATTAAGTATCACTATCTTCAATATCACTGCTATTACCCAGGCACAAGATAGGAAATGTAGATTTTAAAAAAATACATGGACATAACTTTTGTTTAATTTCAACATTAACTGCCTTTATGTTCAATTGAGAAGTAGTGCAATTCACACATAAGTTGATATATTTTTAAAATATATAGCAAGCCCATGCTGTCCACTGCAGCATTATAAAAATAATGGCTACATTGTGATGGAGTTATATACCATAACATCTTCCTCTTCAGTATATAATTCAGTGGTTTCCAATATATTGACATCCAGGAAACCATCACTATTGGATAATTTTGGAATATTATCATTGCTTCAGAAGGAAAGCCCATACCAATTAGCTGTCACTCTCTCTTTCCCCTCTACCAGGCTCCTGGTAAATACTTCTTAGTTTTCACTTCCATTTCTTTGGATTTTCTTATTATGGAGATTTTATATAAATGGGGTCATAAAATATTGTTCTTTTGTAATTGCTTTCTATCATTTAACAAGGTTTTCAAGGTTAATCCACATTTTAGCATATGTAGATGCTTGATCTTTTTATTGAAAATAATATTCCACATATGGATATACCACATACGCTTATCCACTCATCTATTGATGAATTTGAATTGTTTCCACTTATTAGCTATTATGAATAATTCTGCTCTGAACATTCAGTAAAATTTTATGGGTATTTGCTTTGAATTATCTAGGAATGGAATTTCTGGGTTATATGATAACATGTCTCTTTCATTCTGTGGATTGTCTTTGCATGTCCTTCAAGATGTTCTTGAAGACAGATACTAATTTTGAAATTTTGATGGAGTTCATTTGTTGCTTGTGGGTATTGGTGTCATATATAAGAATCCTTGCCAATCTGAGTTCATGGAGATTTATACATGTTTCTTCTGTGAAATTTACAGTTTTAGCTTTAATATTTAGGTCTCTGACCAATTTTGAATTTTTACATATGGAGCATTGTAAGGTCCAATGTAACCTCATCTGAACTAATTGCATTTGTGAGTGAATATGCAGATGTTTTCGATCATTTATCTAAAAGATACACATTCTAAATTGAATCATGTATTGGTTTCATAAGGCTACCATACCAAATGCCACAAACAGGGTGACTTAAAGCCACAGTAGTTTTTGCCTCAAAGTTCTGGAAGTTACAAGTTTGAAATCAAAATGTTGATAGAGGCATGCTTCTTCTAAAATCCTTAGAAAATTCACCCTTGCTTCCTAGAGATTTTGGTCTTTGGTGGCAATCCTTCATGTTTCTTAGCTAGTAAAGCATCACTCCAGTCTCTTCCCTATTGTCATATGGCTGCCTTTCCCTTGTATATCTCTTCTCTTTCTATAAGGACAACAGTCCACCCCACTCCAGTGTAACCTCATCTGAACTAATTGCATTTGTAATGATCCAAGTTCCAAATAAGGTAGCATTGTGAGGTATTGAAAATTAGAACTTCAACATGTCCTTTTTGGGGGACACCATTCAACCCATAGCAGTCTGTACTCTGGCTTCCCAAAATTCATGTCATTTCATGAGAAAAAAATAGTTTTGTTCCAGCTCAACGTTCCCTGGAGTATTAACCATTCCAGCATCAACTCTGAGTCCAAAATCACATTGAAAGGTCACCAACTCAGAATCCCAGCCCTCATCATCTAAATCAGACGCGCGTGCGTGAGACTCATGGTATGATTCATCCCTGGAGCAAAATTCCTTTTCATCTATGAATATGTGAAAACAGATTAAAAAGTTACCTGTTTCTAAAATATGATGGTAGGACCAGTATAGGCCAGGCAGTCCTCTTTAGAAAGGAAAAACTGGAAGGGAGGATGGGGTCACGGATCATAAACAAGTCTGAAGCCCATCAGGGTAAATTACATTAGATTTCAAGGCCCAGACTGATCCTCTTCAACTCAATGCTCTGCCCTCTTGAACTTCAAAGATGGCAGTCTTCCCTTCCTGGCCCTTGAGAATGGCAATTGCACCTTCACAGTCTAAGGAGACAGGACATCCATGGTTCTTTCTTCAGGGTCATTCTTCCTTCTTTTTTCCCATCTCTGTCCCTTTCAGTCCTGACCATCAGTGTTTTTGCTAATAAAAAAAGAAAGAAATTGAAAAAGTTTGGTGGATCTCTTCATGCAATTCTTAGGCATCTAAGCCATCAGACAAGCGAGTCCTCTGTATGCCTTTCCTGAATAATCAGTCTGTCTTCTTCTTTCTGGCTTCTTCGGATTTCCACAAGTCACATACCTAATTTCTCTGGCAGATGATTATTCAGCCACACTGTTACCCCTGTTCATGGAGTATACTACCTGAAAAGGTTTAAAACTTTCCAAATCATTGAGTATTGCTTCCCATTTTCCATAACAAATTATTCCTCCATTTCTATTGCTCTACTCATATTTTACTATAAGTGATAAGGAGAAGCACTGTTACACCTCCCACACCATGCATGGTTAGCTCCTCAACTAAATGTCCAAGTTCATTACTTACAAGTTCTACTTTCCACTCAACAGAAAAACACATTTCTGTTAAATCCTCTGCTATTGTATAACAAAGATCACTTCTTCCAGTATCCAAGAGTATGCTCATAATTTCTGTCTGAGATCAACCAGAAGCACTTTAAACGTTCCTATGTCTAGCACTCTTCTGTTTGAGATTGTGTGTCTCTTCTCAAAAGACAATAGAGGCTTTCATAATTTTCTTTTTGTTTTTGGCTTTCATCAGTTTCACTGTTTCTAGGTGTGGATCTATTTTAGTGTATTCTACTTAGAATTCAATGAACTCATGTGTGTGTATTACTTGGTTTTAAAAAATTAATGTTGGGAAGGTTTCTTCAAATTACTTTCTCTCTTCCTCTTCTCTCTTTGAGAAATTCTCAAAGTGAATATTGGTATGCTTTATATTTTCCCACAGATTTATGAGACCTCAAATTGAATATTCTCAGTCGTCCTATCTTATAATGCCCTGATTTCTTTCCCTCCTCAATTGTATTTTTCAATAGGGCTAACAATTTTTAAATTTTAGTGATTATACATTCACCAGTAAAATTTCTTTGTTTTTAAAATGTTCTTTATTAGCTAAGACTTTGTTCTTACATCTTCTTTTAATTCTTTAGCCATTTTCCCCCTTTAGTTTATTATACAAATAAGAGTGGATTTAAAGTCTTTGTTTAGAAAGTCCAAATGTAAGCTTCCTCAGAGACCCTTTCTGTTGGCTAGTTTTTCCTGTGCATGGACCATATTTTCCTGTTTCTTTGTTGTTGTTAAAGACAGGACAGTTAAATAATATCACAGGAAACTTTGGAAACCAGATTTCTCTGACCACTTTGAAGGTTTTCTACCACTGTTTCTATTGTTACTACTTCTGTCATTTGTTTTGTAAAGTCTGTATTCCCTGTTAGGGATAGCCAAGGGCATATCTGCTCAGTTAGCATTGTGGTCAGCTATTGATAGGATTGAGAACCTCCCGATCTTTGCTAGGAGCTCTATGTGTTGGGCATGCTTCACTCTTCCAGCAGTTTGCAGCCTGGTTTTAACTTTACTTCTAGCTTTTGCAGGTCCTAGGGATAAGCCAGAGGACAGAGGGCGGGGCAGAACTCAGAGTTGGGTTTTTCTGAGCACGTGTTGAGCCTGGCTTGCTTGTGGCCTTCTAGATTCCTAAGAATACGTCTGAAATTTACAAAGGCCCCACATACACTTCGTTCTCTGATTTTGCTTTTACTATTCACGCTTTTTATTAATGCCATGCCATTTTTATGGCTTAACCCAAGTTCTCTTCATAATTCATGAAGGGTTCATTCTGCAAATATTAATTTTTGAAAATAATGAACTAAAACTGAACTATAACAACAAAAATGATGTATATTCCAAAAACTTAACTTAGAAAATTATTAAAAATTATTAAGCTAATCTAGTCCGTGAGGAAAATCACTCCTCTGGTCCCACACAATTCTTATGAGAATCCCCCTACTACAACAAAGTACAAAGATAAAAATTAAACAATTGCAACAATTCTTATGTTCTGCAAATCTGTTTACAGCATTTATAAATGCTCATGACAATCCTTTTAAACATAGCTGTTTAATTCTTGCATTTTTAGTTTGATTCAGCCCTTAAGTGGCCATATTCCATTGAAAAGTAATTTTGTTTCCAAGAAAAAAAGATTCTATGATATCATGTTTGGTAAGGTCATCTAATTACCTATATATTTGTTGGATATATATGTGTGTGGGTGTGTGTGTGTATAACATTTAGATATAAAATATAATTACATGCTTATATGTAATATATAAATATATATGTATTTATTCTGAAGCATAAATTAATGCCAGATCGTCTTCTGGCATTCAATAAACCCATAGAGAAACATAAGATCAGTCTGCTATTGTTCCCTTTAATGTTTTTACTCCTCTGGATACCAGAATTCTTTTTTCTTAAATTACAGTAGTTTATCTAGGTTATCCTGGTATTGAATGTTCTATGTCATAGTTGTCCTCTAACATATAATGGTAAATAACATAATTATAATGTTATTTTTCCCTATCATATATAATGTACGAGAATCGGGGCTGGCTTTTTATTCACTTTAGGACATTTTCTAGTGTCATTTAAATTAATTTTGTTATTTTTTTATATCGCTACTTCCAGAGCATTGATTATGTTAGATTATCATATGCCTTTTTTCAAAAATACCTATTGGCTTTCTTATTGATCTTTGGTCTTTTCTATTTGCATACTTTTCATCTGATTATTGCAAGGTTTTGCTCTGTGCCAATAATTTCATTTTTAGCAATGCCTGTTCTCAACTTTCCCATTTTTAATTTGTTTTAGATCATTAATTTTGTAAATCTTATAAGCTAGTTTTAAATTTTATTTTCTTGTTTAATAATATCACAGTTGAACTTTCATTTTATTGACTTCCCTCTCATCATTAAGCTCTTGCTTTATTGAATAGTCTGACTAGTAGTTTCCACTGTTGCTCCAGTTAGGAGCAACTCATTTCCATCTTGGGTCTCTATTTCTTCCAGACGGAGAACTTTGACATTTTTTTGTTTATGTCTATGTGCCCTCTTTTTGACTGTAGAATGTTTCTGTCATTACATGCTATTTCTTTTCATTTTGGTCATGCTTGGGCAATTCTGCCTTATCTATCCTATTTTCTATTGTCAATTTATTTTTATCTCTGAGCTAGCATTTGAGCCCTTATTACCTCTAGTCCTGCTTAGTGCAGATCAGTTGATGTGTGTTTCCCATGTTCTCTAAAATGCTGTCATCTGTGCTGCTGGAGTTTTATTCCATGGTTTCCGGTACTCTGTGATGGAGAAAATGAAAGACCATGGGGAATCCACTCCTGCTCTCCAGGGCTTTGGCATATAAATAACACATTTCAATTATGTTAAAATACCATTGGTCAGAAAGAGTATATGACTTCAACATATCTACATTAGCAACTGAAGAACATTGGGGAATTTAAACAATACTTTCATTATAGTTTCTTCCATATTGCTTTTCTGTATTTCTCTGCTTTACTTTCTTCCCTGTTGACTTTGTTGTCTGATGCATCTCTCCCGTGGAAGGAATATTACAGATTTCATGATTATATCCACCAGTTTAGCTACCTTTGCCCTAAGAGAACTTCTTTTTGCTAATAGTTCTAATAAATTCCCGGAGAGAGAGAGAGAGATGGCTTGTCTGACTTAGGCCCAACCTTCCTCATTCAAATAATGACTATGGCCATGAGAACACAGTGTTTTGATTGACCAAGCCTGTGTAATGGGTCCCCTCCTAGACTTTAAGGTACCAATAGTGACTCCCAAATCACATGAATACAGATGTTATAAAGGAAAACTGGCATGTTATCATCAGAGGAAAATGAAGAGATTATGGGCTTTAAAGAAAACAACTGGTATCCACTACATGTTGCAAAGTTTACGGGCTATTTAGCTTACCTTTTGGATGAGTATTTCTCCAATAGCAACCTGTAGTTACTCTCAATATTCTGCAAACCCCAGATTTCTCTGTCTTTAGTAATAATTAACACTTAAAATTTATTAAATGCTTGATATATATAGCTGTATTAATATAATATCACATTCAATTTTATTAAATATTTTTTATATTACATTTGCATCATTATGACTGATAACATAATTTATTAAATTCATACAATGTATAATATATTTTCTGATGATTATTAGTGTCTTGGATTAAACTTGATTTTGTTTGACCCCATTTTTAAATTAATCCCATCATTGCTACTTGACTCTCTGTTCTGGTTTTATTTCAAAATGCCGTGTTTATTTCAAAATGTCCATGAAACTTGCTATTTTTCTTGTTTTATCCTTTCTTATTCTCCATTCTTCCTCAACCACAATGGTCAATTGTGGGCTCTATTCCTTCTTTCTCCCATATCAGCATGGTTCAAATTAAAAGCAAGGAGTCCATATCAGAGATGTTGATCCTAAACTCTGTTTGAAAGCTGTGTTGTGCTTTTTAGCTGGTGAGGTGCCCAATCAGCACTCTGTGAAATGGCTTACCACACACTTGGTGTTTATGTCCTCTTGTAATGTGAATTATAAATAAAAGGTCTTGTTTACCTGAAAAGCAATGTGTGAAGTATGTATTCATCATTTTCCCTAGGATAATATATTAATATTTTAAGAAGGTAGATTATTACTAGATTATCATTAGATTTGAAGTTGACAGTTTAATTGCCTATTGTCTCTGAAAGTGGAGCAGTTCTGTGTGGGATGCAGCTTTTGTAAAGTTGATATTTTTGTCAAAAATTATTCAGAGAATCTTGGAATCCAGCAGAGTGTTAGATGTTAATATCACTATCAAATCCTGTTGTTCTAGTGTTCTGGGAAGAAAAAAAAAAGAAGTCTATCAACAATCATTACAAGTTTGTTTATATACCCATAACCAAAATGGTTATGCATATTTATGTGATCTAAAGATATGAGGATCCAGAAAGGCTGTCAAGGAAAATCCTTTAAGGAACACTGTCTTGAGTTGAATTCTACTCCCCAAAAGTTATGTTGAAGCTCTAACCCCTAGGACCTCAAAATATACCCTTATTCTGAAATAGGGACATTGCAATTAAGTTTGACAAAGGTCACTGCTGTAGAGTAGACCTCTAATCCAGTAGGACTGGTGTCCTTAGAAGGAGACTGCCATGTGGCAACAAAGGCAGAGAAGGTTATAGGGATGCAAGTCAAAGAAGGTCAAAGACTGCTAATAAATAACCGGATAGTAACAACTAGCAAGGATTGCTCTATAGTTGCAGGAAAAACATGGCTCTGCTAACACCTTGATTTTGAACTTCAAGCTTCCAGAATAGTGAGATAATAAATTTCTTTTATTGTAAGCCACCTACTTTGTGGCATTTGTTGCAGCAACTCTAGGAAACTAATACACCTACTACTTGCCCATTTTAAAGTTCCTATTAAATGACCACCATGCTTCTCAAGTTACTTCTATATATGTGCTATAATACCAAGTATGTTGTTAGTATTTGTAATAAATACTCAATTATCAGTCATATAGATTTCAGGAACCAGGAAAAATATTGTACAAATATGTACACAGAAGTAGTATTTGTAGGGCTCACCATTCTTCTTATAAAACCAGATTTCTACCTGGCATCATATTCCTGCTGCCTGAAATTCTTTTTTTTCTGACATATTTTTATCAGTACACTATAGTTGTACATAATGGTCGGATTTGTTATTACATATTTGTACCAGCACACAATATAGCAATATAATTTGGCCAATATATATTCCCCAATATCACACCCTCTCCAGCCCCTCCCCCAATCCCCTTCTTACTCTACTGATCTGCCTTTGATTTTCATGAGAGCCACCCCCACCCTTCCTTTACTTTTCCCCCTCTCGCTTCTGCATGAGAGAAAACATAGTCCCTGTCTTTCTAAGTCTGGCTTGTTTTTATTACATTGTGATCAGAAAATACACAGGATGTAACTTCTATTTTTAAAAAATTTGTTATGACTTGTGGCCTAATATTGGGTCTATTCTAGAGAAATTTCTGGGCACTGATGAAAAGAATGTATATTCTGCAGCTATTGGATGGGGTGTTATGTAAATGTCTATGGAGTCCATTTGATCTACAATGCAGTTTCATTCTGATGTTTATTTTTTTGTCTAGATAATGTGTCTTGATAAAAGAGGGGTATTGAAGACACTGCTTATTATTGTATTGGATTCCATTTCTCTCTTTAGATATCTGAGTGTTGGTTTTAGAAATTGGGCTCTCTGACATTAGGCACATATAGATTTACAAACATTATATCTCTTCTTTGAACTGATCCTTTGCTTAATATATATTGATTCTTAAAGCTTAGTCTAAAATTCTCTTTTGTCAGATGTAACTACTTCTGGTTCATTTTAGGTTTACATTTGCTTAGAATACCATTTTCCATCCTTTCACTTTTATCTCTGTGTAGTTTTACTAGCAAAGTGAGTTTCTTGTAGGCAGCATTGTGTTGTGTCTTATTATTTTATCCAGTCAGTCCACCTATAACTTGGTGAATTTAGTACATTTATATTCAGGGTTATTATCACTAGATAGGGATACTTAATCATTTTCTGATTTTCTTCAAATTGTTTTGTATATTTTTTCCTGCCTCTCTTGCTCATCTTTGGTTTACTATATTGGTAAGTTTTGATTCTTTTGTGTGTCTACTCTTTCAGTGGGATTTATACTTGCACATGCTTTCATGATAGTAGTTATCTTTCTTTCACTTCTTGGCATAGGATTCCCTTAAGCATCTTTTGTAAGTGTGTTCTGGTGATCATGAACTCTTTTTTTTTTTTGTCTCAAAAGGTCTTTAATTCTTCTTTATTTCTGAAGGAAAGTCTTGCTGGATATAGTATTTTTGGTTAGCAATAATTTTCTTTCAGGACTTGGAAAATACATTCTATTCCCTCCTGGACTGTAAGTTTTCTACTGAGAAATATGTTAGTCTAATGGGGCTGCCCCTCAACATGATTTGGTGCTGTGCTTTTACAGATTTTTGCAATTTATTTTTGGGGGGGCTTGTATTTTTGACAGTTTAATTATAAATAATATGCTATGGTGAATATATTTTCTGGTCTTGTGTATTTGGGATCTTATAAGCCTCCTGTACCTGAATGTCAATATCTTTCCCAAAGGTAGGAGACTTTTATGTTACTATTTCATTGAATAGGTTTTCTATGCCCTTGACTTTTTTTATTCCTCCTTGGAATATGCCAAGAAAGTAGATATTGTTCATATAATGGTATCTTAAGGGTCTTGCATGTTTCCTTCTTTTTTCTCTCCTTTCTTTCCTTCCTTTTTTTTTAATCTGACTGGGATGTTTTAAAGTCCTATTTTCAGCATCAAACATTTTTTCTTCTGATTGATCTGGTGTGTTGTTGAGGCTTTCAACTATATATATGTATTTTTTTCTTATTGAGTTCTTCATTTTCAAGATTTCTGTTTGGTTCTTTACCGAAACCTCTTTGCTGAATTTGTCATTCATATTCTGTACTGTCTTCCTAATTTCATTTAGCTGTGTATCTCTCTTCTCTTGTATCTCATTGAGCTTTTTCTAATAATTATTTTAAATTATATATCATGAATTTTGTTCCTATTGATTTTGTGGAGATAGATTACTAGTTATTGTGTTCTTTTGGAGTCATTTTATTACCTTTTTTCATATTATGTTCCTATATATTTTTTTCACTTTATGTTCCTATAATATATAATACATACATTATATCTCCTATAGTGTAGTCCCCCTAAAGCTTCTTTGGCTGTAATTAATGACTTTGGGCACGGTATGTACTGTAGGAGAGTTAGACCAGTGTTTCTATGGGCTGGGTAAGAGTGGAAACATGCAGGTGGCTCAGGTAGGTATGGTACACACAGCAGGACATATGAGTTACTCACTGTGTGGCTACTCCTAGGAGTGGTGGCCCCAACTGTGCAATGGAGGCTTCCTCACACACTGTTGATGATAACTCTGCTACTAGCAAGGGCCTCTGTCACCACCCCAGCTGTAGTGAGGGGTCTGAAGCACTTATTCTCCAATTAGTCAGTGGCAAGGGACCAAGAACATGAGGAGAGGTGGTGGCAGGAACTTCAGCACCCCCATGTGGTGTTCACACCCAGTCCTTACAGCAGTGCCTGATCAGATGCAGTGTGGGGGTAGGGTGGCAGTGGGGATGCACACTGTTTCTCTCTGCCACTTCAGTGACAGTGTATGTCCAGGAGTAGGGCAGAGACTGGTGCCACTGGAATTTATCTGCCTTTTCAGTGACAGCATACATGTAGGGGCAGGACTGTAGCCGGAGCCTTATATTTGCTCGAAACTCCCTCATTATGCTTTGTTGAGTGTAACAGCAGTGGAAACAGTACCCTGGTACCCCACCCTGTCAGTAATAGATATCTGAGTATACCACAGGGGTGAAGGTATGGGAACTATATGGGTACCTGCCTTGGATTGACCCAGTGAAGATCCATATGGCTATGCATGTTCTTGTTCTCAGAGAGCAAGACACCCTAATTTCCTTCTTCTCTCTCTATTGCCCTCCATGTTGTAACACTTGTCTCCTGCAATGACAGGCACTCTCCTGGATTAAGGCAAAGCAGCTGTCCTTTGATCCAGTGCAAATCCCCATCACTTTGAGTTCTAGAGATGGGGATTTGGAGAGGTTTCTGATTCCTACAGTAGTCCAAATTCACACAGCAGCTTATTTATCCAGGTGGCTTCTGACTATAATAGATTTGGGGCTCACTGGGAGATGATGTGAGATTCTTTTCCAAAGAAATGCTACTGTGAAGATTTCAGGTTACTTATCTAAGTGGACTGCAAACCTGTGGTGACTATGAAACTTTCTAGTCTCTAGGTTTATCAGCATCCACGCTAGTATAATTTTCTGGATCTCACTTTTTCTCTTACCCCTGCAAAGGGGAGTCTTCTGTTCTCCAGCTATGGATCCAAGGTGGCAGATGTTAGGGTGTTTTGTCTTTTCTATGCTCTCAGCCCAGGTTTCTGAATCTTACAAGGTTCCATTCTCTCTGGCTGATTTCTAGCATTCTCATATAGTCACTCATCTCAAAATGCAGCTCTACATCTGTTACTTTGGTTCTCTATGGAGTCAGAGCTAAGTTCTGGGTCACTTCTATTCATTCATCTTGAATTGTTTTCCTGTTTTAGTGCTTTTAAATACTGCTTCAGTTTTCTCACTTGCATTATCTCCATCATAAAATAGCCTACTGTTCCTCTGTATGTGTCCTTTTTCTTTGGCCACTTTTGAGATGTTTCCCTTAGTTGCTGGTTTTAATCAATTTGATTATGCTGTGGTGTGGCTTTCCTCATGCTTCTGAGTTTAGATTAAGTTTTTGACATCTTTTAGTTTGTAATTTTCACTAAATTTGGAAAAAGTTTTGACCATTATTTCTTCCATTTTTTTTTCCTTTTTCAATTACATTGTATATTTGGTTACTTGAAAGGGATGGTAAACTCACCAATACTCTATTCATTGAATCATTTTTCTCTATTTTTTGGATAATTTTTATTGCTATGTCCTCGAGTTCACTAATATTTTCTTCTGTAATGTCTAACCTATCCTTATCGATTTATCAAGTTTAATTTCATTTTTAGATTTTTGGTTTACGTGTCTCTAATACCTTTCATGTTACCACTTAATATTTTCAATCTTTCCTCTAGCTTCTTGAACATACTAAAGTTATAATTCTTTGTCCCCCTCCCCACCAATTCTATCAGCTGTGTCATATCCAAGTTAGTTTCTACTGACTGATTTTCTCCTCATTATGAGTTGTATTTTCATGGTTTTCTGCATGTCTAGAAATTTTTAATTTAATACCAAAAAAATAAAAACAAATTCTATATTGTTGAGTATTAGATATTTTTGTATTTTTAAAATAATGTTTCCCATTATTCTAGGATAAGTTACTAGGGAAGTTCAATCTTTTGGGGTATGAATTATAGACTTTGTTAGACAAGATAAGAGCAAAACTTCACCTACAGTATTTCCCTCACTGAGGCATTTCCACTTCTGAGTACTATACTCAATGAACCTCAGTAATGTGGATTTCCATTCTTATTGATTAGAATAAGGAATATTCATTTAGCTTTGTGAGCTGAGCTGGTTATTATTATTATATTTTAATTCCGGGATTAGGAAGCTTCCTCACACATTGAACTGGTCTGTTTTCCCATACATACTCAGATAGACTCTCTGCAGTCTTATGTCTCTGTGACTCAGCCCTGTAGACTCTATCTGCCTTGGCTTCCCCAGACTCACAACTCTATCCCTGCAGCTCACAGAGATCACAGGCTCTGCCTGGTTGTTTTCCTCCTGCATGTAATTTGGAAGCTCTCCCAGATAGTAAGATGGGCTTACCTTCTTTTCTTACCTTCTTTGCTTCCCACTTTTCAAACATAACCACCCTTCAATGCTTTATATACAGACTTCAATTTTCAAAAATATTTTGTCAATTTTTTGTTTGTTTCAAAAGAGAGGATAAACCTGTCCTTGTTACTCCAATAGTGTATAGAAGTGAAGTCAGAAAGTAATTTTGTTTTTGGAGCACACGTTGATGTATTTACCTGATAATTCCTTTAACCCTGTTGGTTCCTTAATATCAACTCCTTTCTTAAGATGCAGCTTGATATAATAAAACACAGTATCTTAAAAGGTTCTAGAAGACATGAATGAAAGCTTGCCCACCAACCGTATTATGAGACTCTCAGAAGATGAAGTATCAACAGGTAATAGCCAGGACTGGTGTCCAGTTCTCATAGCTCCACAACACCATTGGAACTTAGATGCACCCCAGGAAAAGAGAGAAACACTTAAACTGACCAAGATTACATTGCCTCCAGCACATCGTAATACATTAGAAATCATATAACTCTCTACATATACAACATTGTGCACCATCAACACAAACGCACCTCTAGGAAAGAAGCTGTTCATTTTGTGAGGGGATAACGGGAACATGATGACATATTAAATTTAATCATGTGGAATTGAGGTAATGATGACTTACCAGAAATGTGTGCAGTTTAGAAAATTCCTGTGGAGGTGAAAGCGATCCCTGAGGAAACTCCAGTAAGAAGAATGAAAGCAAAAACAGTGTCAGAAAGCAGAGAACAAAATCATGACAAAGCAAGTTAAGTTTCACAGGACCGTTTCAAGGAGTGGGTGTCGTCATGGTTGGGGGATGGAAAGGCATATCATGTTGGGTAGAATATTCACAGCATACATGCTGACACTCTTACCTCGGCATCCTTAGCAGCCAGGGTTAAACCATGACAGCATTTTTGTGGTTTTTTTTGTTTGTTTTTCCAATGGGGCTCAGGCACATCCTCAAAGTTCTTTCTTCTCAATTTAGTTTTCCAAGTTGGCAAGATTAAAGTGATTAGCATATTATGTCTAATGGAAGGAACTCTGACTTGTGACTTGACATTGGGAATGTTTTTCTCTCTACTATGTAAAAGAAATCATAACTTGTCTAAGATGCATGCCACGTACTTTTCTGATCAATTTCACTCTATTTGCAACTTGAATAAAACCTCAGTTCCTAATAGTGACTTGTATTTGTACAGTTTTTCAGTATTTTTAAAGCATGTCGATCTCAAAATAGACTTGTATGATGGGATGAGTAAAAATTATGGTTATAATTTACACTCTGTAAAACTGAGGATGGCAGAGGTTGAATGGTTTTCTCAACATCATATAGTAGAATTGAGTGGCAAAATCAAGGCAAACAAAGAAATGTATCTTTTAGTTGTACTCTGTTTTAGTGTAATTGATTTTTCATCACTGTGAAAATAAAGGTTTTTTTTTTTTTTTTTCATTTTCCCCTTCTCATCCTGAAGCTCTGTAAATCAGATAAGGCAGAATTGCTCAGCTTACTGCTAAGGAATATCAAATTATTCAGAAGCTTACTTGTGAAAATCACTTGATTACTTATTGTGTATTTGCCATTTGGGGTAATTTAGTTTTCCTAGCAACCCTATGAAGTAAATGTTGTACTATTTGATGTATAGGAAACATGAGTTTGAGGGTTTAAATAACTTAAGAGATGAGATGTTTAGTTGATGGAGCTAGAATTCTAACCATCATAGTGGGAAAACTAATTCTATTAGAATTTCCCTGATCCTCAACCTCTTTGAATTAAAAAAAAATTCTAACACATTTCAGCCCTTGATCTATGCACTTCTCAAACATTTATTTGGACTCCCAGAACCCCATTGCAGGAACCATGAAGCTTGCGAGGAATATAATGATGCACGTCTGAGCCTTCTGTGAGTTTGTGTTCTGTACACTGTCCTCTCCCTGAGACCCAGACCCCTTGACCACTATTGTTCCTTAACATGCACAGTCATTCAGCACCCCCCAAAAAGTCAACATGACTTCTGTGGTCCAGTCATGGATCTGAGCTAGGCCTGGGTGGCTTGAGATTCCGCGCAATGTGGAGCCTGGGTAGATGGGGCAGAATCTGGAGAGCGCCATGCCTTTTAGCAGCCTGTTCATTGTTGGCATGAAAATGTGCTCATTTCACTGGTGCAGATTTTGTCCCTTGAGGATAGTGTCTGGGCAAACTGACAAGCGTGGGTGGTTCTCATTGCCATCTGCATTTTGCCTCTTAGGGAATCTTAGAGTATCACCAGCTGTTACATACGACTGTGTGAAGCTCTGAGTCCTCAAGGGAAAGAAGAACATAAGGACAAAATCCTCTTTGCTGTAAAGGAAATGTAAGCTTTTGGAACTTGGGGGTGGAGGGAAAACCAAAGTGAGCCCTGCTTTTGTTACAGCGGAGAGTTTGCTTTTGTGTATGCCAAAGTGCTGGCAAGACAAGGGAAAGGCATGCAAATTCAGAACAGAAAGTCATACAACTTGTGTTTGGGTTTGGCTGATGGGAAAATATCATCACATTGAGTATTCAAACTTCCCACCAATTTTTCAGAATAGTGTAAACACAAAATTCCAGGGGTCTGGATTACAGCCCAAGAGAGGGACATATATATTTTCGGGCTTCCTGCATAAAAATTAATCGTGTATTGGGTCTATTTGTTTTTACACCCAATCTTCTAGAAAAATGGATGCCCTAGTTTGTTTAGAATGGCATTACCCTGAGAGGCAGATATTTGAAGGAGAAAGGTCTGGCTTGTTTTTCTTTTAATGATATAAGTTAAAGGATATTAAATGTAGTAACTGTATTCTCTTGACAACCCTTCACTATAGACTTTCCAGTTTCCCAAGGGCAAAGGTCTGATTAGAGGAAATGTAATTGCTCTGGTTTGTTTCGTGCCAGGCTCACCATGATATGAAATACCCACATTGTGGAGAAAGGGTTTGCTTGTAATTCATCTTCTCCAGCTTGGTGATTGGCATTTAAAAGACTTCAGGATATTATATAGTGAATGGACATTGTTCTTAGGAGCACTACTCTCTTTGGCAAGACAGTCTCCAGAGTCATTCCCATTTGAAACTGAACCACTTTGTAGTTGTTGGGATTATATCAATGTCATAGGGCTCTTGCTAGTCTAATAGAACTGTTTTGAAATTGCAGCAGTTTTTGCATATCTGAGGTTTTATAATTAGATCCGTAAAAGGAATTGTTTTGAACTCAATAGGGGTGTAATGGAGGACTAATTAGTTAATTTTATGAGAAACTCCTCAAACAAGTGTTCATTGTCTTTATTATTAAATTTACATATGGACAATTAAAGAAGGCTTCTATAGCTGTTTGCATAATGCCAGACTATGACTTAATTAAAATAGCTTAAAATGTTGATAGGTAATAAAACCTTCTTTTGATTCCTGCATATTGCTAAAGAATAAAGGTTATTGGTCTATTTAGCAGACTATATTTCAACTTTTTAGATGTGTTTTGTGAATATCAGTGAATCAATAAATATTATTAATATATACAAGATTACCAGTTGAGAATGCAAAGGTATAAGATTGTTTCAACACTAAAAGGAAGGTCATATGTTCACTGCTAGTTTTATGTTCTGAATTAATACTTCAATGTCTCTTTGTATTATCCTAGACATCTTCCTAAAATTTTCTAGTTAGAAATAATATCTCTTCTTCTACCTTAAATTCCCCATAGCATTTTGCTTTTATTTGCCTACTTACCATTTGCATCACAGTATTTAATAAGAGTTGAACTGTGGCTCCTACATGCTAATGAATCTGAATAATAACAAAAGCAACAACAACCACTACTATTCCCCCCACCATTTATAGAAAACTTTATTTGTGAAATGCTGAGCCAAGAGTTGGATCTCATTTATCTTCAGAGTAACCCTACTAGATAGTATTATTACTATTGTTGTTTCACATATAAGGCAATTGAACACTAGTGATGTTAACCTACTCAAGTTCACAAAGTGAGAAGGTAGAAGTGGGTAGAGTCAAGCCAGGCCACCTGGCTTTGGGGTCCTTTCACTAATCAGGCCTTCACGCCACCTACCAACATGCCAAGTTTACCTTATTTTCTTCCTGCTCTCGCCTCTGTTACTTATCATACTTATCATTTAACTGAATGAAAAGTAAAAGTAATACACTGAATTTAGCTATGAATCTCCAATAAACTTTTTACACCATAGATTGTCAAATAAACCCAATGTGTACAATGTAAAAGATGAACCAGGAAAAAAAAAAAAAACCTGATCTCTTGCTGGCTTATTGTGTTCTGTGTTGCTATAGTAGAAAACTATCCTCTGGGTAATTTACAATGAATAGAAATTTATAGGCTCATGCTTCCTGAGGCTTGAAAGTCTAAGATTCAGGAGCTGCCTCTGGAGAGGGCCATCTTGCTACACCAAGCCATGATGAATGGGCAGAGAGAGGGTGAGAGGGTGAGTAGGGAGGAAAAAAACTTGTCCTCTTAGTAAAAAACAAACAACCATGCTTCTGAGATAATAATATCTACTTATTCAAAAGAATGGTGTCCTTATTATCAAAACATCTCCCACTATGCCCCACTCCAAACACATAAACTTTGGGGAGCATATTCAGACCACAACTCTTGTTTTTCTGTCTTGAGAAAAAAAAAAAAAAAAGCTTGTGTTCAACTTTGATCCTCATCTCTCATTGCCTGATGATGTTCAGCAACTTCATGTCCTGGGATGTTTTATTAATACTCATTGTTCTCAAAAACAATTTCAGGATCATCTCTAGCCATTAAATTCAAACATGTAATCCAGACATTTTATTATATTTGATGCATCAATCTGGAGAAACTATAAGCAATCTTATCAGATTTATTAATCTCATTCATTCACTTATTCTATAAAATTTTCCTTCATTTTTTTCAACAACTAATGTTTTCGAGTTTATGATTTCCATCTTCAAAGGTTCACAGTGAGGGCAGTCACCAAGTAACT
Organism: Callospermophilus lateralis; assembly: GCF_048772815.1. Classification (NCBI taxonomy): domain Eukaryota; kingdom Metazoa; phylum Chordata; class Mammalia; order Rodentia; family Sciuridae; genus Callospermophilus; species Callospermophilus lateralis. The sequence continues at coordinate 72,369,477 of NC_135316.1, forward strand.
CGATTACTCCAATAATGTAAATTCTGATATTTGAACACAGTGCAATAGTGGCCAGCTGTCACAGTTTTCCTGGGAATCTGAGATTTTCTAAAATGTGGGACTTTGATTGCCCAAACTGGGATAATACCTGGAAAAAGGGACATTTGGTCACACTGCCTGTGGGAACATAGAAGAACCCCAGGATCTGCTTGAGAAGGTAGGAGAACACTTCCCAGGAAAGGTAGCTCTAATGGTGGAATTTCAGCTGAGACAGGTTGGAAGACAAGCTCCTTAACAGCCTGACCCAGGGGCACTGACTCCATACTTCCTAGGAATCTCAGAAAGGAGGCTTAGGATGCTGGTGTGGAAATTCCTTCCCATTTCTAAACGCACACAAATGAGTGATGGGGAGGACAAGCAAGCACCTTTGGCCTTTCTCTTTAAAACTTACTTTTAAGTTTATAAAGAGCCTTCTTATACATTCCACTGCTTTCTGCATTCAGAGCCTGAGCCACGTTGCAGGGCATCTAGAGCAAAATGCGGTTTGGAATTTTAAATCTGCTGTGTTTCACCCTGAAGTTACCAAAGAATGAAAGATTCTTGGGAGAGGAAAAGAACAGCTAAGAATGGAGCAGCTCCCTCATTTGTTAGGTGATCCTCAGTCACTGGTGGTGCTCCCTGGGTGGGCTGCGTCACTGCAAAAGCACTCCTGGTTGACCAGGGCAGGAGCACAGGCTGATCCTCTGCTGCACACAGATGCTCTCTGCTCTGGAGGCAAATCTGCATCTCTGGAGGCCGGTGATGGAAGAGTGCCACTGAGCTGCCAGAAAACATAGTAATGGCTGTGATTATGATTATGAGTGCCTTTTAATTGCTGCTACATCATGCCAACTATCTTGGGAAGAAAAAAGTAGGGCCTCATGAATAAGTGATCATTTAAATATTTAAATAGATTATTATAATATACAACTTCGGAATACTTGGCTAAGTGCTTCCTGCAGAGCATGGAAAACTCAAGCTTGATGGCAAGCAGTTCCGATGTCTGGTAACTTGAAATAGGCCCATGTGCACCTCTGTTTAAAAGATTTTTGTAAGCCTAGCAGATGAATCCGAAAGTCTTGATGAAACATGGACATTTAGGATACTTATTGGAAAATACATGGAAATATACATATTGTATTGAAATAGATGTATAATGTATATTATTTGTAGAATCTGCTTTTAATACTCTGTTTCTAATAGAAAATTGAGCCTGACTGAGAAAGAAGGGCATTTTCTCAATCCTCTCCTTCTTTTATATGGTAAAGTACAAGTCTAGGGCAAAACTATGAAAGTTCATCGCTAAACCATCATTTAGAAGATTGGAAGATAAATGATCCATCAAACCAAAAGAAGTAGAAAGCCTTTTGCTGAGAGGAAAAGAAGAGGAATTTGGAGAACCTGTCACTAGAATGGGAAAGTTGCTGCCTGGGTCCTAGAAAGAGGGCCAGGAACCTCCTATCTCCTGGGCCTCAGACCATGCCACTCCTGCCAGAAACCCAGAATGGACAGATATATGAGCTGCTGTGCTGTTCTTGGGATCAGCACTGTCCAGAAGCAGTGAAGCACTACGGGTAGAAGAAGTGTTCTCAGTAGATGAACCCAAAGCGGTCTTCTCCAGGTGCAGTGGGGTGTGCCAGGAACACAGGGCTTCCTAAAATCCATGCAGGGAAACTGAAAGAGGCTTAAGGTTAGGAGAGCAAGTTGTAGATCAGAATTGGCAAAATGCAATCGATTGGCCAGGTCCTGCTTCAGTTGGCTTTGCTTATGGCCCCGAGATAAGAATAGTCTTTGCAATTTTAAAAGGATTTGGAAATAAAAGGAGATGGAGGAGGAGGAGAATTAGAACAAGAAAAAAATATGTGACAAGGACTGAATTTGGTCTGAAAATCCTGAATTATTCATTTTCTGGATGATTATAGGAAGAGATTGCAGCCCCTATCCTAGGGAATAGGACCTGGCAAATGAAGAAAATCACAGTCACCACAGACTTCTGTCAGGAGCCAGGACAGTGCCCTCAAATCCAAGTGGGTATAGGAATACCCTAGTAGATGCCAGCAGAGTAAACCAGCCACACACCACAGAGACCAGGAAGTCAGGAGGAGTCACTTCAGAGGCTTCTTAAAATCCAAGGGGATAAGTCATATTCACTCTGAAACCAGAGTCTCAGGGAGGAATAACAAAAGGCAGACCCTGCTGAGAGAAGCCATGACCGGTTCCCAACTGTGAACTGAACAGAGAGACCGAGTTACCCTGAAAAAGAAGACCCAAGCTTAAGATTTCTTAGGTATTTACATTGGTTTTCTAGGATATTAGGATGGACTCCAGGGGAAAATAAAAAGAGTGATGAACAGAAAGATAACTTTTTTTAAAAAAAAATCTTTTTTAAAATCTAATTTTTTAGTTTTTGGTGGACACAATATCTTTATTTTTTACTTTATGTGGTGCTAAGGATCAAACCCAGTGCCTCATGCATGCTAGGCAAGCACTCTACCACTGAGCCACAACCTCACCCCCCGAAAGATCACTTTTTATCTGCATGTATTTAAGGTGTTTATATTTTGATTCTCCTTTATAAGAGAATCCACTGTATTAGGGTAGAATAGGTCATGTTAGTAACAAATTAGCTCTTTAATCTCACTGGCTTAAAGCTAATCAAGGATTGTTTCTTACAAAGGTTACTGTCCCCCAGGAGGTGGTCAGGCAACAGAGTCCCACATACCCTCCCAGCCACCCAGGCTGATGGAGATTTTGCCATCTTGTAGCTGTGAGATCTGGAACATGTAATCTTTGAGGTCACTATAGAAGGAAAAGAAATGGGTAAAGGAAAAACGATTACATCTGTTTGGATTGAAACAAATCATTTCTGCTCATAGTCCATTAAACAGAACAAATCATATGATCACGAGTGAATTGCAAGACTTGGAGATACAGCAGAGGAAAAAGAATAAGTGGCTTTACTCACTCTTTTCAAAAATTATTTTAGAAATTTCCCCCATATTTTTATTGGTTCATTATAGTTGTACATATTGATAGATTTTGTTGTTAATAATACCCTACAGGCACACAATGTGACAATATAATTTGGCCAATATAATTCCTGAGTAGTTCCTCTTTCCCTTATTTTAGAATTTAAAAATCACATATTATGTGATATAGCACATTAGAAAAAATGAAGGATTGAAACTATGTGATAATTTCAACAGATCCAAAAAAAAGTATTTGATAAAATTCACCATCTTTACATGATACAACAATTCAGATACAGAAAGAATGTATGTATCTGGCAAGCCCACAGTTAATTTCATATTTTTTAATGAAAAGCTGAATCTGTTTCCTCTAAGATCAGAAATAAGACAAAGGTGTCCACTCTTACCACTTCTATTCAATATAGTACTGTAACTCCTAGTCCTAGTACTGGAAGACAAGCTGGGGTCGGGGGGTCATTCAAATAGGAGGGAAGTAGTGAAATTATCTATTTGCTGATGACATGCTCTTATATATAGAAAACCTTCAGGTTTATACACAGAGAGAGAATAGAAATTATGATAAAGTTCAAAAAAGTTTCAGGATAAAAGTATTCATGTACAAGATATTTCTATGTACTAACAGTAAAATAGTCAAAAAAGAAATCAAGAAAATAGTCCTAGGCTGGGGACATAGCTCAGTAGTAGAGTGTTTACCCGGTATGTGTGAAGTCATGGGTTCTAACAGCAGTGCACAGAGAGAAAAGAAAGAAATAGACCTATTTATAATCATAACAAAAACAATACAGTTGGAAGGAATTTTAACCAAGGAAGTAAAAGATCTATACACAGAAAACCTATAAAGTATTGAGAAAAATTTTGAGAAAGGCACAAAAAGATATCCCACATTTATAGAAGAATATTGTTAAAATGTCCATACTATCCAAAGCAATACAGATTCATTTCAATTCTTATCAAAATTAATGACTTTTTTCCCACAGAAATAGAAACCTAAATGCATGTGGAACTGCAAAAGATTTTGAATAGCCAAAGGGATTTTGAGAAACAAGAACATAGCTGGATGTATCACAAAGCTGATTTCAAAATATACTACAGAGCTACAGTCATCAATAAGTACAGCATGGTACTGTCATAAAAATAGAACAGAATAGAGAGCCTAGACATGAACCTATTTATTTACAATCAAAGGATCTTTGATAAAGTTGCCAAAGTGGAGAAAGGATAGTCTCTTCAAAAAATGATGCTGGGAAAACTGGATAGATAGCACATGTAGAGGAATAAAATTAGATCATAGCATATAAAAACAAACTCAAAATGGATTTAATATTTAAACATAAACGTGGCACTGTAAAGCTTCTAACAGAAATTGTAAGTGAAAGCTTCTTGATATTGGTTTGGCCAATGGTTTTCTGGATACGACTTCAAAAGGCAAGGTAACAAAAGCAAAAATAGACAAACAGAAATACCTCAAAATGAAACTTTTTCACAATAAATAAAATGATCCACATAGCAAAGAGGCAACCTATGGAATGGGGGAAATATGTGTGTGTGTGTGTGTGTGTGTACATATATATAATATATATTTATGGGATTAGTATACTAAATATACAAAGAACACAATAGCAAGAAAATAAATATTCTGGTTAACAACGAGAAAGCATCTGAATAGACCTTTCTCAAAATAAGACATACAAATGGCCAGCAGGTTTATTAAAAAGATGTTCAATGTCACTAATCATTAGCAAAATGCTAAAACCATAATGAGATATCATCTGATACCTATCAAAAAATTAAAAGTAACATGTGTTGGAGAGGATATGGAGATAAGGGAAAACTTGCACACTGTTGATGGGAATATTAATTAACCCAGTCATTATGACCAACTTTGAAGAGGTTTTTCAAAACGTTAAATATAGAATTATCATATGATCCACAATCCCAGTGTTGATATAATCCTTTTACCTCCTATGGATATATATCAAAGAGTACCTCTCATGTTCATTGTAGCATTAATGATTGCCAAAATGTGGAATCAATTCAAGTGTTCATCAGCTGATGAATGGGTAAAGAAAATGTGGTATATTTGCACACAAGTGAATATTACTTAGCTTTAAAAAAGAAAATATAGTCATTTACAGCCACATAACTGAACTTTGATGATGGCAAGTGAAATGATCCACATACAAAAAGACAAATCTGCATGCTGTGTGATCTCACTTATATAAGGGATCAAAAATAGTCAAACTTATAGAAGCAGAGAGTAGGATGGTGGTTGCCAGTAGCTGGGAGGATAGGTGGTAGAATGGAGAAATGTTGGTTAGAGGGCACAAAGCTTCAGTTGGAAGGAATGAGATAATATCTCATTGTGGTTTTAGAATTTTGCTAATGATTAGCTTCAGCTGGGAGGAATAAGTTCTAGTGATCTGTTGTGTAGTAAAGTGATTACAGTAAATAACAATGTATTACGTATTGAAAATTGCCAAAAAAAAAAGATGTGTTATGTTACCACCACAAAAAAAATAAGTGTGGGATATAATGGATGTTATCTGTATTTAAATATTTCACAATGTTGTGTGTGTGTGTGTGTGTGTGTGTGTGTGTGTGTGTATAATATCTATTTATTATTTCTTCATAAAACTGCGAAAAACTATACATACCTTAGAAAATATGTCTGAGGCTTTTACAAGCTATATAATAAGGCAAAAAGGATAAGAATTGTTGAAGTTGAAAGTTTTGGAATTAAGTCCAAATAACAAATGAAATAAAAATAAGCTTATGAAGAATTTAATTTCCCAAGTCTTAATGATTAGAAATAAGTGCTAAAATTATTCTGCATTTGGAAGCTAAAATGTCTATTCTGTGAAGGTGACATTTACCTCTGACATTCATGAAAAATTTGTTTTTGACACCTCTGAGGTTTAAGTAGTCACATGAATGGTGCTGGCAAACATTGATTACTAGAGTAAACTTGTCCAAATCTGTTTTTCCCCCCTGAACATATTTTAGATGTTCAGTAATAGTGTCCTAAAATTGAAACATGCCTGATGGATCCTGGGTATTTTTGATATTATTCAGTGATGGTATGCAGGGTGGTTGTGGAAGCATCCACTTGGGTCTCCTAATCTCATTTCCCACAGCTGAGTTCATTCTGTGAAATGAGCTACATGACCTAATGTCCTAGCAATTACACATCCCCAAACATTGGGATGCTGCTCAGTGTAATTCATGCTTTAATGTGAAGCAGTCTGTAACTTATTTCTGAGATCCAAGTGGTTATCTTTAAGAAGAATGTCTTGGCAGATCTTGCCACAGAGGCTTAAAACTTGAAAGCTGATCATAGGAAGGAAAATACTGACACTATGCCTTGTCTACTGCATGCTTTTTATTAAAAATGTCATTTTTTAAAATATTCAGACTTGTTTCATTAAACCATTTTACTGGCACAATGAAACCACTGAAACCTGGGACCATTAAAATTTGGTCAAATTTTAATTTTGGCTTTTTGGGGAAAGTTTGGTAAATTGTGTTTTTAATTTTTACTTTTTAATACCTTTATTTTATTTATTTATATGTAGTGTTGAGGATTGAACCCTGTGCCTCACATATGCTAAGCAAGTGCTCTACCACTGAGCCACAACCCCAGTACCCAATTTTTTAAAAGTTTATTGGTTCTTTTTAGTTATGCATGATAGTAGAATCCATTATGATAAAATTATACAAGCAAGGAATATATCTTATCCTAATTAGGACCCCAGTCTTATGGATGTTTACAGTGGTGAGATTCACTATTGGTGTATTCACATGTTAGGAAAGTTATCTCAGATTCATCCCACTGTTTGTCTTTTCCTATCTCCCCTCCCTTCCTTTCATTCCCCTTTGTCTAAACCCCACTACTCCTATTCTCCTCCCACCTCCTTATTGTGGGTAAGCTTCCATATATCAGAGAGAACATTCAACTTTTGCTTTTTGGGGATTGGCTTATTTCTCTTATCATGATAGTCTCCATATCCATTCATTTACTTGGAAATGTCAGAAAGTCATTCTTGTTTATGGCTAATGGTAATGGTTTATGGTAATACTCCACTGTGCATTTCTTTCTCCATTTGTCTGTTGAGGGACACCTAGATTGGCTCCATAACTTAGCTATTGTGAATTGTGCTGCTATAGAACATTGATGTGGCTGCATCACTCACTATAGGATGCTGTTTTTAAGTCCTCTGGATATATACTGAGGAATGGGATAAGTCAAATGGTGGTTCCACTCCTAGTTTTTTGAGGAATTTCCATACTGCTTTTCAAAGTGGTTGCATCTATTTTGTCCCATCAACAATGTATGATCATTCCCTTTTCCACATCCTCGACAACATTTATTGTTACTTGTATTCTTGATGATTGACATTCTGGATGAAATCCCAATCCAGTTTTAATTTGCATTTAGTTTGCATTTCTCTAATTGCTGGAGATGTTGAACATTTTTTCATATATTTGTTGACTGTCCATATTTCTTCTTTTGAGAAATGTCTGTTTAGTTCCTTTGCCCTTTTATTGATTGGCTTATTTGTTCTTTTGGTGTTTTTTTGAGTTCTTTGCATATCCTGGAAAATATGCCGTGTCAGAGGTGCAAGTGGCAAATATATTCTCCCATTCTGTAGGCTCTCTTTCACATTCTTGATTGTTTCCTTTGATGTGAAGAAGCTTTTTAGTTTGATGCCATCCCAATTGTTGATTTTTGGTTTTACTTCTTGAGCTTTTGGATATGGGAGTGTCCTATGCTGAGTCCCTCACTGGTGTGGTATCCACAACAGTTATTTCTCTTTGCTTTTGAAATGGCCATGAATATCCAGGAGTAGGACCTTAGGCCTCCCAGGCCTGGTGCCTAGGAGGGTTAAGTGCCCCAGTGTCTTTAAGTTGAAGTATTCACCAAAGTGGGAATAGATCATGGCTGGAGTAAGGTGCAAGTTACAGCTGGGCTTGGGGTAGAGTTCACTGGCAAAGTACACACCCAGTGTGCTAGGCTCAATTCCCAGCACCACACAGAAAAGGAGATCACATAATATAAAATTATTAAAGAATGTGTTAATACATTAGTCTAATTTATTATTAAAGAATTATTAATGAACCAAAGAAGGAAAATAATGAGAAATAGTAATCAAAGAATAGAGGAAAACCAAATAAAAGAAATAACCTCAGCAATAATAACAAAAAGGAAAGGGGCAAAAATTAATAAAAGTGAAAAAAATAATTCAAAAAGGAAGGAAGAAAAGGGGAAAAGGTAAATCAAGAAAGAAAAATTCAGATTAAAAAATAAAAGGATATAATTATCTCTAATAATACTTGGAGATGTTTGTCTGAGCAGTCTATGGTTGGAATCAGCCAGGTATGGCTGGGTGGTTTAGTGGGTCTTTGCTGTAACCTATTATGATTGCTCTCAACTCATACCATACAAGTTGGGGTGGAAAGCAGGCTGTGCCCCAATTTTTCACTGGATAGTTTTCAGGGATAGACCACACCAGGGTCGTCTTCTGTCTGGAAGCTTTTAGCAGCACATCTGATGGCATGGCAAATGTTGAAGCCATAGCACGCCGTTCTCACCAACTCAGTTTTGGTGGATTAAGAACCTCACCAGGAAGGCAGAGGGCTTCAGTCTGCACACATTGGCATGGCCACTGTTGGGACTAAGTGTCCCAACACTGACCCAGTGTCAGTGGTATGTGGGCAGTGTTGAGTGGGTGTGTATTCAGTCTCGAGGTTTCTTGTCTGTAAGCCCAGGGCCATGGCAAATGTTTAAGCTACAGCATATCCCAGGATGCCTCTGATGGTTGTGGAACAGTCAAACCTGGGAGCTGGAGTGTGTGCGGGGTGGGGGTGGGGGTGTCACAGAACTGAGTGAGTAGGTATCCATGCCTGGTTGCCTTCAGACCCATCCCTCTGACTGGTGTCCCTTAACATCACAGTGGATGGGATCACTTAAATATGTGCCCTCCACTCCCCTCCCCACTACAGACCACACACCCCAATGCATAATGCACTTAGCAAGTTTGTCTTAGACACTCCCCCATGCAGTGACTGTCTCATGTAGCCATCTCCCACAAGTCAATGTGGCCATGCGATGTACAGTGGGACCCTCAAGTGTATTTGTTTTGGATTTCTTGATCCCCAGACAAGCTTAGTCCCTTTTTTTCAAGATGGCTCTGTAGTGGCATTTTCATATAGGAAAACAGGGCACTTGGGGCATTGAGCAAGAAGCAGCTATTATTAGTGCCAATACTGGCCCAGCAGATTAATATCCAAAGGCCTCCAGAGCCTCAATTGAAGGGAGTCATCACCTTATATACCTCTTTCAAGCTCTTTGTCTGCCATATAGGGTAATGCACATTCTGATCAGCTATTCTTATGCTGTAGCGTTGCAACAAAGTTACAACAGAGTCAGGACAGATTTACATGCACTCAGGAATCTGGCAGTTTTCTTGGTTCTGGGAGAGCCCCTACCACAGCTCCTTGAGAATTTGAGAATTCAAATTGAGAATTGCTGAGCAATATAAATAAAGTTGTCCTGTAAAGCCAGGTGGTGGTGGTTGAGAAGTCACTCTAAAAGCAAATCCCCAAACTAGATTGAAAGTTTGTTAACAACCATGGATTTCTCCAGCTAGCACAGCTGGATTGCTGTTATTATAGGGGTTATTTGCACTTCCCAGTTCCCCTTATAAACATCAGGTTCTGTGGCCCCAGCAAGAGAACTGGGGTGAAGTTGTGAATTGCTTTGTGCTTTTCTCTTTGTTGCATTTCCAATTTTCCATGTTGTTTAGGTTTTTTCATCACTTCTTCAAAAAAAAATTTCTAGTTGTAGATGGACACAATACCTTTATGTTATTTATTTATGTGGTGCTGAGGATCTAACCCTGTGCCTGATGCATGCAAGGCAATCGCTCTACCACTGAGCCACAACCACAGCCCTCTCATCACTTGTTTATGGTTCCCAGAATTCTTCCTTTCTTTCCCTCCTTGGACTAGTTTCCCATTTGTTGCCTGACTTACCTCTTTCAGAGTCAAGTCTATTCTGCCAACTTGGCTCCATACATGGCTCTCAGATATATAGTTCTCAAAGCAGTTTCAAGTTCTCTCTCTCTCTCTCACACACACACACAAGTAACTAAATAAACAAACAAATAAATAAATGAAAATTCTTATACCCCTTACCCAAATATAGATAATTTTGTTGCTCAAGTTGTTCTAGGTTTAGTGAGGTTTTATTTGGCTCCTATATATACTTGAACAATGGTATTTTTTTAAATAAGCAATTTCTTCACAACACTGTAAGATGCTCTGGGGTCTGCATATTTTGTGTCCAGATTTACAATGAATAATTTCTACCAGTTTTCTTTTATTTCAAAAAAATGTTGAAAACCAAGATCTATGTCTTAGATGAGTTCACTGCTACTGGCGGGGTATCGTCGCTCTTAGACCTCCTCAGCCGACAGAAGTATATGTGTGATAACTTCTCTATGAACACCTATGTATAAGTATTTCAATATGTAACCATCTGTACCAATATTAAACCAAACACAAGTTCTTACAGATAGCTCTAATTCTAATCCATTACACATGGATCATTATAGCTGCCTATTTTGCGTATCTGAAAACTGTTCCAACAATAAGAAACGTGATTCTTGCCTTGGACCATTCAACTATTATTTGTTCAAAACCTCTAAACAGGTATAGAACTATCATAATTGTTCATTTCAATCCCCTAAAAAACAACTTTATTAACTAGAATATCATGATTCCAATCATTTCCAAAGTTACTTAAGTTAGCACCTCTTTCCCTCACCCTCTTCTTTGAAGTTACTTCATGAAAATACTTGTATTCTCTTCTCTCCATCTCAGCTTCCTTTTGGGTTCTCCTGACCTCCTGATTCAATGACTTTAAAAAGTTTGCATACATTAATGCTGATTCTATTTGTTGCACAATTCTATGGCTTCTGACAATGGATAGTGTTATGAATCCACCATTTACAGCATCATACACTACAGGACAGCCTCCCCTCCTTTCACCTACTCATCCATGACGTCCAGAAATCGCTGATCCTTTTCCCAATATCTCTATCTTTCTCTTTCCCCCAAAAGACATGATTATGTGATTTCTCACATATTTGCAACCATAGAGTATGTACTTCTTCGTATTGGATTCTTTCACTTAGAAATAGACGTTTATGATTCTTCCACATGCTAACTATTATTTTTACCCCTGAATAATATCCCATTATGTGTAGGTACTTTATTTTGTTTACCCATTCACCTAATGAAAGCATCTTGGTGACATCCATTTTTTATGATTATGAATAAAGCTATTATAAATATTTGTGGATTTTATATGAATATTTTCAACAACATTTTATATATGTGTAGGAGCAGAGTTGCTGGATTGTATGGCCAAATCATGCTTATATTTGCAAGAAACTGTCAAATTGTCAGTTTGCAATCATACAGAGAAAGATCCTCTTGCTCTTTGTCAGCATAGTGTTGCCAGTTTTGTGGGTTTTTTTTTTTTCCAGTTTTAGCTAATCTAACAGACTCATTCTAATAGTGGTATCTTATTTTTGCTTTAATTTGCAATTCCCTAATGACAAATGATATTAACTAACTTTTCATATGCGTATTTACCATCTGTGTATCTTCTTGGGTGATGTATCTCTTCTCATCTTTTGTCCAAGTTGTAGTTTGGTGTTCTTTTTTTCTGTTGAACTTTAAGAATTTGCTATCCATTTTGAATGAGTTTTCTGCCAGATCTTTAGCAAATATGTTCTCCCTGTCTGTGGGTTGTCTTTAAGTTCTCTTAATGATATCTTATCACGTGGTAAAAAAGAAATTAACAAAGTATAATTTATCTATTTTTTCCTTTTATGGATCATGGGTTTTTGTGTTATTTAGGTAACTTTGGGTTGAGTGATGCCATTTTATAGATTATCTTCTGGAAGTTTTATAGTTGTACATTTAGATGTGTGATCCATTTTTAGTTAATGTCCCTGAAAGCTATAAGATCTGTGTTTATATTTTTTTCATTTACATAAATATATTTAGTTGTTCCAGCCCAATGTGTTGAAAAACTACCCTTTCCCTATCGAATTGCCATTGCTTCTTTGTTAAAGATCGGCTGTGTTTAATGTGAACCTATTTCTAGACTCTTCCATTGCATTCCATTGATGCTATTTGGGTTACTGTACCTTTTTACTAAGTTTCAAAGTTGAATATATCAGTCCTCTGATTTTTATTCTTCAATATTGTATTAGCTTTCCTAGATCTTTTTGTCTCTATGTAAATTTTAGAATTATTTGTCAAATATTCATTAAGTAGCTTTCTGACATTTTGATTGTAATTGTGTTGAATCTGGATCATGTTGGGATGATCTGAAATCTTAATCGTAGCTTTAGATCCATGAATATGGAATATGTCTCTATTTGAATTTTTTTCATTTCTTCAAAAGGTTTGTCATTTATATTTACTGATCTTATATCTATTTTGTATATTTATAACTATTTTTCTCAGTGCTAATGTAGGTTATATATATCTTTTTGTTGTTGTTGTTTGGTACCAGGAATTGAACCCAGGGGCACTCAACCACTGAGCCACATTCCCAGATATTTTTATATATTATTCACAGACATCACACTGACTTGCTTAAGGCCTCCCTATGGTGCTGAGGCTGGATCTGAACTCATAATTCTCCTGCCTCAGTCTCCTGAGCTGCTGGGATTACAAGTAGGCACCATCGAACCCAGTTTATATTGTGATTTTAATTTCAAATTCCAACATAAAGGAAATTGATTTTTATTAATCTTGCATCTGGTGACAATGCTGTGTTTATTAGTTCCAGAAGTATATTTTGCCAATTCTTTGGGATTTTCTGTATAAATAATCATGTTATCTGGAAACAAAGACAACTTAATTCTTCCTTCTCAGTCTGTGCATTTTTCATTTTCTTGCCTGTCTGAACTAGCTAGTACAGTGTAGTGTTGCATGACAGTGATAAGAGGGGACATCCTTCCCTTGCCATCCTTCCCGGGGGGGAATATCCAGTTTGTTTCTCACCATTATAAAGTTAGCTAATGGTTTTTATAGATGCTATTTATGAAGTTGAGAAAGTTCCCCCCATTCCTAGTTTTCTGAGAATTTGTGCTGAGTGGGTTTTGGACTTTTTTTTCATGTACTTTTTCTATACCAGTTTCTACTATGTACTAGCTAAGTGAACTAGTTGTCTCATATATCTAGTAAACACAATAGTAATTATCGCCAATGACTGCTGTGAGAACTGTACAAATGGCCTAGTATATAACAGCATTAATCTAGTTTTGGGTGACCTATCAGCAAATCTGAGGGGAAACATCTTTCCCAAGGGAGCATTATCTCTTTCTGGAATTTCAGTTCCAAGAACTTGAGTCATGCATTAGCTAGTGACAGGTTATTTTCTTTTACCTTTCCTTGGCAGTCACCAAGAGATGAGCTCAAAACAGGTAGCTACATCATAGAATAATAGCGAATAATATTTTGAACCAGGTTGTACTGAGAAACTCTGCAGACCTACTTTAGTCACTTGTGTTTATGCCTTTATAGAATGAAATGAGCAGGCTTCTCTTAAGTTAAATTCTTGAGAAGTCAGAAAATTTGTAAGCCTGACTAAGAATTCTTGTGATTTCTGGAGGCAGTAGCCCAGGAAATATTCCATATGCCTGTCACCCAGTACAATATTATACTGGTTTCTTCATTTGCCTCTCTTTACATAATTTTTGGGAAATGTTTGCATTATAAGTAAATATATAGAAACTTCTTTTACTGCAGAGCTCTTCTGACTGGTATTTTATGAGAATTCAAATTATTCAAGGAGAGATGTTTTTAAGCCTTCAGTGATTTTTACTTTTTAATTTAAATTTAACTGGTACATAAAACATAAAAATATACATATTTATGGTATGCTGTTGGATATTTTGATAACTGTATTATTTTGTAGTGTTTAAATCAAATTAGACATTGATTGTTTGTTTATATTGAAAACTTTCAGAATCCTTTCTTCCAGCTTTTTGAAATAATGTATTATTACTCTAATGCCTTATTGAAGTTTATAGTCACCCTACTGTGCAGTAGCATACCAGAACTCCTTGTGCCTTAAAATACTTGGTACTCAATGCTCATTTCTTTCCCCACTATTCCCAGCCTTTAATAATCACTATTTATCAACTTCTATGAGATCAGTGTTTTATATTCCACATGACTGAGATCATGTGGTACTTGTTTTTTTTTTTAGTATCTGACTACTTACTTCACTTATAATAATGACCTCTATTTCCATCTGTGTTTCAAATGATAGGATCTCATTCCTTTTTGAGGACTTTGTTCCTATATGCTGTTTATGATGAGGACCATTCTAATTCTCATGACACACATAAACCTAGAATTTATAACCTGGGTTTGAGTCGAGCTCCATTCCATAAAACAGTATGGAATGTTACCTACCTTCCCTGCATCTGAACATTGGGAGTAGTGAGTAATAGCTACTCATCTAGATTGCTGTGGAGCATGGGTGGAAATATGCCACAAAAAGCAGGTAATGCAACACAGCTTCCATCATCAGTACTTCATAAATGGAAGTTGTATGCCTTTCATCCTCAAGGGACTTCTCAAAGCTCAGAAAGTTCACCTTGAGATCAGATAGGGAAGATAGAAGTCAGAATAATAGCATCCTTACCTCATCCACTCAAATTAGTCCAGGCACGTGTACGTGCCTTCAGCCCATGCTAACATTTTACCTCCTTTCTGTGTTTTGGCCTTAGTGCAGTGTTCTACCACTGGGAAGTGTTCTGTACATACAGTACACGATAAGCCCTTGAGAAATGCTTAATAACTAAACCATTAATCGCCTCAAGGAATTAGTCGACTCATGTTTGTTTCTGAGAAAAATCAATGGTTTCTTGCCAGGTTGATGAAATGAAGGAACTGAGTCTTACAGAGCATTGAAGATTGTAAGGCCTGATTTTTTTTTCCTTCATCTTTTGTATCCATAGGTTTCACAAAGAAATTCTGCAGATTAGAAAAAGTGACTCAGAGAAAGAATGCCTTGTATATTATGTTGAAAAGAATTTCTAATTTACTTCACATAAAGACCTAGCCACAGGTTTTGTTTGGATTCCACTTGTGGCATTTAATCTACTGATTTGGTACTGGAAATGACATAAAAATTAATTTTACTGAAACTAGGTGTTTACACTTAAAGTCTATAGGGATTTTTATGGCCTCTTTCAACTCGTTTATAATATCCATTAGTAAAATGATTTGGGCAGTCAGCATTACTGCTCCACTCTCTTCCTTTCTGGGGGTCGTGAAGGCAGGAGATAGTTTGGAGCTTAGAAGTAGGCTTTGTGATGTAATTTCCCTTCCTTGATGCCTGAAGCCCTCATTTCTTCACTTCAAAACTTCTTTCTTTGACAGTAAGTAAATCCTGTCCATTGGCACCTCTATTCTCTTCCTGGATCCTGGCAAACCTTCCCCTCTCAGTAATGTGTAATGCATGGTAAAGCTGCCACATGAGTAATTATAATCAGCATCTATTGGGGGCAGTGAACAATTTGCCTTCTCTCAGCCTGTGATCTTGAGTCTCGTGTTTTTCTAACTAGGTGTTTTAGTTCGCTTTTTCATCTCTGTGACAAAAGACCAACCAATAACTATTTTAGAGTTAAAAAAAAAAAGTTTATTTGGAGCTCACAGTTTACAGATGGCCAACTACATTGCTCTGGAACCAAGGTGAGGCAGAACATTAAGGTGGAAGAGGGTGTAGAAGGAAAAGCAACTCAGGAAAGGGCAATCAGGAAATAGGAGTTTCACTTACCAGGGACAAAAGAGAAACCTCAAAGGCATGCCCTCAGTGACCTGTCTCCTCCAGCCATTCCCCACCTGCCTACAGTTACAACCCAGTTAATCCATTATCAGTGGGTTAATGCACAAACTAAGTTAAGGCTCTAATAACCCAATCATTTCATCTCTAAACTTTCTTGCATTTTCTTAACAATTGAATTTTTGGAGGACACTTTATATTTAAATCATAACAGTCATTCCTCTCTTTCTAGGTCAGGAAAAAGTTAATCTTTTTATATATTAGTCATATTCTTCCCTTTTATGTCTTGGGGTGTAATTTTGGCCAGGTTTGCTCCTAACCATTATGTGTTGTCCAACTAATGTCACAGTTGTTGTCATGACACAGTGCAGGCAGTGGACCATGCACAAACCAGATGTAAGCAAAACTTTTACTTCTACTCAGTCAGATTCCTATTATTCTCATGGGGTTACAAAGATGCAAACTATTCCACGGTCCTGTTTTATTTTCTCAATCTCTCCACCTGCCCTCAGATTCTACTACTTGCGTAGTTTCAATGGAATTGACTGACTAATGCCCTTCTTTCTCCTCCAGGCTTGGTGCTTTGCCTTTTCTCTCCTATCGTGGATTCCCTCCGATCAGTAATTCCTATTCACTTTCCTGTAGCAATCTGGGATTTTAAAGTCACCTCTAACCTTAATGTACCTACAAATAGAAATTATATTTGATTACAAGTAAATGTAACATGTAAATGTAAATGAAGATCTGAGAGCAGATTTGGCATAATCAATAGCTTCTTATGCCTTACAGGTTGACCAAATCTAGAGTTATGGCTTCGGAGAATGGAGCTGGGATGGGAATTGTGATCTCAAACCGTTTTAAGTCAGCTTTTTCTACTGCTGTGACCAAAAGACCTGACAAGAACAATTTTAGAGGAGGAAAAGTTTACTTGGGGCTCATGGTTTTTCAGAGGTCTTAGTTCATAGACAGCTGATTCCCTTCTATGGAGCCTGAGGTGAGACAAAATATGATAGCAGAAGTGTGGGGCAGAGGAAAACAGCACAAGACGTGGCAATCAGGAAGAAAGGAGAGCTCTGTTCATCAGGTTCAAAATATATACCCCAAAGGCACGCCCACAGTGACCTACCTCCTTTCAATTACCCACTTCACTAATCCATTCAAGTGGATTAATTCACTGATTAGGTAAGTTTTTCACAACTCCATCATTCCAGTTCTTGTATGGTCTCACTCATGAGCTTTTGGGAGATACCTCATATCTAAACAATAAGAGACAAAAGCTAAGAACAAACATTTCAAAACCAATTAGGTTTCTACAAGTGGGATCTCAAAAGTCTAGAGAAGTTCTGTTCAATAGAACTTTCTTGATGGAAATATTTAAAAAATAGTCTGTTGTTTAATACAGTAATCATGAGCCACATGTGAGTACTAAACACTAAATACATGACTAGAGTAGCTGAAGAAATAAATTTTAATTTTATTTGCTTTTCATTTTAATTGAAATAGCCACAAGTCATGGTAGCTATTGTATTAGAGCAGAAGGATCACCAAAACTCAGATATAGATTCTGGAGTGAAGGACTGAGGAGATTATACTTTAAGGCAGTAACAGTGAATAGGGAGGTTGTCTCTACAAGTATTTTTCCAGAAATCTAGGCTTTAGTACTTGCTTTTGTGTATACACTGAGTTATATTCAGAATTTTATAGGTGGGCACTGAACCCAAGATATCTGGATGATCCTCTTGGGTTCTTTCCCTGAAAGGTGGTCTAAAGCACAAACACCATGAGGATCAATATTACAGATTTAAATTTTGCAAATAAAATAACTTTGATTTCTATCATTATTTCTTTTTATTGTGGAGGATTTCAGTTAAATAATGTTTCTTAAATAGCCTACATGGATTTGTTATTGAAAAATTGTCCCTTACCCTTATTTAGAGATCCTCAGACTCAGGAATAGTGCTAATAAAAGGATTCCAAGGATAAGATCATGTAGGACCTTAAACAATGAAAGGCAGGATAACAAACTATAGCAGTTTATATTCTCAGGTCATGGAAGCTTGCAGGAGAGCAACATCCTGTATTATCCAGTGTGTTAGCATAAAAAAGAATATTCAAACCCCCAAGTTTCCACCTCAATTATTAGAACTACTATATAAATTCAACAAAGTTTTAGCATACAGAATCAACAAATAAAAATCAGTGTGATTGTAATATGCTAATAGTGAATTCTCTAAATAGCAATCAAAAAACCCACACAGTACTTACGAGAATAAATAAAATACCTAGGGATGAATTTAATTAAAGAGGTGAAAAATCTATAATGAGAATTATAAAATATTGATGAAAGAACTTAAAGAGGACACAAAAAATGAAAAGACATCTTGTGTTCATGGTTTTTAAAAAAAAATCAGTATTTTTAAATGTCCATATTACCTGTTTAGATGTAGTATCCTCCAAAAGCTCACATGTGAGCCAATACAGGGTTTGGAGGAGAAATGATTGAATTATATAGCCTTAACCTAATTAGTGAATTAATCCTGGTGGGACTGAGTAGTAACTGAAGTCACATGGGGTGTGACTGGAGGAAGTGGTTCATTGGGGGTATGGCTAGAGGGTATATATATATATATATATATTGTATCTGGAGAGTAGAGTCCTCTATCTCTGCTTCCTGTTCATCATGTAAGCCTCTTCCCTCTGCCACACTCTTCTGCCATGCTATCCTTTCTCATCTCAAGTCCTGAGGAATGGAGGCGGCCTTCTATGGACTAAGACCTCTGAAACTGTGAGCCCTCAAATAAACTTTTCGTCCTCTACAATGTGCTGGTCTTTTAGTTAGCTACAGTGATGAAAAAACTGACTAAAACATTACCCAAAGCAATCTACATATTCAATGCAATTCCTACCAAATCCCAATAATATTTTTTTAATCTTATAATTTATATGGAACACCCGGTAAAAACAAAAAAATTGAATAGCAAAAGCCATCTTTAACCAAAAGAAAGCAGGAGGTATTATGCTGCCTTACTTCAAAATATACTACAAAGCTGTAACTTAAACAATTTGGTATTGGCATAAATACAGAGATACCAAAAGGAACAGAATAGAGCACCAATCTGGTAGGAGGATGGTTGAGTGATACATCTGAAGTCAATTGAGGAGTGTTTCTAGAGGATTCCTAGCTAGCAACAGAAGTACTGCTGAGAGGCCAAGTAACATGAGGAATATAAATTAGCATTGGATTTTCAAGGCAAAAATCTTGGTGATTAACAAAGTAGTTTGGGGATTTGTGAGAATAAAAGCATGCTTGCAGTGAGCTCCAATGAAACTAGAGGAAGACAGCAAGGAAAAAGAAGCTCCTTCTAATGAGTTGTGCTTTAGAGGACTGATCCATGGTCATGCAAGGCCATGGGATCAGGGATAGACTGGTAAAGATGGGAGAGATTACACCATATTTGTGTGCCAATGAGTATGACACAACAAAAAGGAAAAAAGAAGATAGGTGGCTGAGGATAGTTGCTATTTTGTTGAGATAGGAGGAGTTGGCCTTAGATAGGAGCAGGAACTGATAGGGATACTTAAAAAAGACAGGTTTGTGAGTGTAAAGGCACATAGGTAGATTTTGTGATAATAAAGTGTTGAAGCATATGTATGTGCATATGTGCACATTTAAGCACATAATATGTAGATACATACTTTTATTTACATATATAGATATAAATTTTTTTCTCACTGAAAGAAAAAGCCAGATTCTCAACTGAAAGTGATGGTGGAGAGGACATATTGAACATTTAAGGAGAGAACTAGAAGGAATTCTTCCAAAGAATTCTACAATGATAGGCAAGGACCACTGGAATGAGTGATCCTGGATTTCAAGTACTTATGTGGGCCTGTGTCCTTCCCCAGCCTCCCTGAGTCAATTTCCCAATTCACTAGATTCTTCCAGGAGAATACAGTGAAGGAAAAGAAACAAAGAGAAAGATATTAAGCATGTGTGCCAAGGGATGATTACAAGGATAGGCCATAGAATATGAACCATACACCAGAAAAATAGCGATATGAGGATCTCATGAGGGAAGTGAAAGGTGATAAAATGGAAAGTTTGAGGAGGATCTTAGAAAAAGAAGTCAGATAGGATGTGATTATTGGAGAGCAGGATGCTTCAAATAAACAATTGGAGGGTGTGCTGCTCTTGACAAGAAAAATGTCAGATAAGACAGTGGGAGTGGGTGGCTAAGATTGGGTAGAAGGAAAGATAACTGGACAAGGTTAAGGAACTCAGAGAGCCAGGCAACAGGAGAACCAACTACACATGTCTTAAAACAATCAGGATTTATGACAGGAGTCATGTAGGAGAAGATGATGGACTAGAACAGTGGGTACAAGGCAAGGGGCAGACTGAAATAAAGCTCTTGTGATGCTTGAATTTAGAGAAGGAGAAAAAAGAGCCCAGGTTGTGTGTTCATGATTACAATAGTAGTAGGCAATTCAAGCCATGCAAGGATGTACAAATTTAGAGACTATCAGGCTGGCTTATGGAAAACTGGTACAGGGAAAAGAAAAGGCACCAAAGACAGCACTCTGGGGCATTTTGCATTGTGAGAGGGTCAGACGGAAAAAAACCACATTCTTTGAGTAGGCACAGTTAGAGTAATTGGAGGAGACCCAGTAGTGTAGATCCTATAATTTTCCATTATTTATTCCTCTCCCACTCTGATCACACCTCCCTCTCCTGTGGACAGAGCATACTCCCTTGCTTCTGCCAATGGCTTGTTAGCATGTATGACAAATGCCACATCTGAGCAAAAGCTTTCATTAACGTGCACAAAATGTCTCTGTTCCTGAAATCCACTGTGAGATGACATGGACCACATGGTACCTAGTCCAAAATGAAAACGCAGCCAAAGCTATAGCTAATATGCAAATCTCACACAGTGGGAACAAGAAGTAAATATTGGTGTTGGTAAGCCATCGATTTGAGAGGTTTTTTTATTGCTACACTAAAAGTTAATACTGTGATATCAAGGGCCCTGTAGAGGGAATATAGGATGAAGAAAAGAAAGGGTATCAAACATTGCAGAGGTGTCACATAGCATGGATTTGATAAGTGTGTGAGCATTACCTGAAGGCTCACATGTGTTCAGGATCAGAAAGCCAGGCAACAGGAGAACCATCTACACATGTCTTAAAATAATCAGGATTTATGACAGGGCTGACATTTTTTTTTTCTTCCTCTTTTGGTTACTGATTTCCCCATCCTGCTATTTCCTGGTATTCCTTGGAAGTAGAATCCTCTGCCTTACTCAATTACCCATACTTTGTACTAGGGTATTTCAGAGACTTCAGGTACTTTGAGGCTAACAGATGTTCAGACTCCAGAAAAGACAGTGAGTGGGTAATGGTACCTTTACACACTCAAGGTGTCTATGCAGAAGGTTACTCTGCCTTTAAAAGAATTCCTTACTACCTTGGTTGCTACAGGATCTGACGGGCAAATCAAGCATGGCACGTGCTGCCTAGCCACATACAATGAAAGCAGGGCTGCTGACCTGAACATCAATCCCGCATGAGTATCAGCAGAGAATAGTGGTTGTGAACTTGAGCTATGAGGGTTCATATTCAGGCTCAGCAAATTCCTAGTGTGTGAAGTTGGACAAATTACTTCATTCTCTCTACCTTTGTTCCTTTTAAATTTTATTTGAACAGAGGGAAAAGAATAATATCCTTTGTAGAGTTAGACAGTATTTAAATCAGGAAATGTGGAAAAAGCATTTGGCACAGTAATGAACACGTAACCTTAATAAATGTTAACCGCTATATTTACGATATTATTACTACTTTATTTCTTAAATTCTTTTGTATCTGTAAAAAGATTCCTAACTTAACCCTAAACTGGGATTTGTATGTGCTTGGACACCAAGTAACAGGGCAACTGCTAGCAGCCAATTTGAATGAGGGTTTTTAGTGAAAGGAAATGAGTGCTGGCAAAATGGATTGAAGACAGCTTGGCCTCTTTCCTAGAGGGTGGTTGCCTACCCTGACCTAGCCAGATCCAGTTGACTCAATTCTGTGAATAGAGAACTCTAACATCTAAGGAGAGAACGGCTGTACTCTAAATCTGTGTAGCTCTTCCTGAGGAACTGATTTTACAAATTTTTCTGGATAAAACTGCTTATTTAAGAATCTGAGCCAGGGGTGGGAGGAGGCTTTCTCCAGCCTTCCATATGAACAGTAGCTCCAATCTGGAGAGGACACTGATTGTACTGCCCAAGTGCCAGTGTGGAGCGAGCAGAGACACAGCATCCTAGCTGTGAACGCCCACCTCCTCTGTGTGATTAGGGCTGCAGACATGATTCTGGAGAAGGGTTCTTGGCCAGTGGACACCAGTGATGAAGGAATGAAAGCTGAAGAGTATAGAAAGACCTCTGGAGAATTCCTGTAAAGATTACTCACATATTTCCAAAGATTTAGGGCATGTGTTAGCACTTGTGGCTGAGAGAGAATAAAATGTGCATAGTATTATCAATGGACCACGTTCTAATTCCTAGTCTGTGTGACCTGACACCATAAGAGGACACAGGGGTGGAGCCACATAATAGAAGAGAGGGATACTCTTTCAAGACAGTTCTATACCTGCCTGGAAAATTGATTGGTCCTCAAATGTACCCAGATTTCCTCCACTTACCCAGCATATATGTGAAATTCCACTTCGGGGGGATTCAAAATATAACAAAATTTATCTTTTTCTAGCAGAAAGTATAAGTCATGCTGGTAAGAAAGTAGATAGTAAAGGATTTTTAAAAAGCAAGTATGAGGAACACAAGAATATATATTCAGTTTATGTAGTGAGTTGGAGAAGAGCTGATGGTGGAGAAGTGGCAGAATGAAGGTTGAATCCATGAAAATAAATTTCATCAACTTTACAGTTCAGTTTAGGCACTGTTAACTCTCAACAAAGTGGAAGTACCATTCTAGGACATAATAACTGTAACTTCTACAGTGTCTAAGTGTAGAGCATGTCTAAAGAAGGCTAAAGTGTGTGTGAAACAACACATTGCTAATACAGATAAGGCTGAAAATTTCAGTGATTTGTTGAAATATAGTGTAGGATAGGGGTTCTCTGCTGGAGTTGGCCTGTTTAACTTTTGACTTTCAAGGTCACCCTGTATGTGGATATGGAGATGTGCAACTATGATTCTTAGTCCCCCCAGCTGTACCTTCAGGTGTGATCCCTTCTACATACTAGCTACTACAGCTTTCCAGAGCTAACTCAGACTGGCTCTCACAGGCTGTTTTAGCTCTTGATGTCCCCATGAAGTTAACCATGGCTGTTATTTAACCAATTTTACAGCTTACTCATCCCTCTGCCCAATTCTGTTTTTCCCCCCTTCTTTCCATGGACATTTATTCTAAGGGCTACCCTAATAAAAAATATAGGTCCACATCTACTTACAATAGAATCTAACTTAAGAATCTGAGAATTGTCTCATAGCTGGTAATGGGAGAAAATCAAAGGAGTCACTCATAGATGGTTTTGATCTGAAAACAGCACATGTCACTTCAAGTCCTTCATTATTTGCAACTTAATCATCTGGTTAAGTCGTCTAGCTTCTTAAGAGGAATCAGAAATATCCAGACAACATTGGTAGGCTCACCTAAGATTATACAGCCCATTCTATAACTTGGATTATCCATACTTTTGAGGAAATTGTATGATTTTATTTTTCACTTTTGATGAAAAAAATCTATGTAACTGTCCACTGATTCTTTTTGACTCTGATTCAAGAAAGTTCAGAAACAATTTAGAAATAAATTAGAAGAGTTGATCATGACAGGGAAGAAAATAAGGGATTACATAGTTGCTATGATTTATCTTTGCCCTGGGCACTCTTGTGTGTTTTTTTTTCTCTTTTCTTTTATATTTTACCATGTTATTGTATTTCTGCTGCAAATCACTCAAATTCTTTTAAAAGAATGAGTCAGCATGTCTGTAAGTAAGCAAATAAATAGAAGCATCATTCAGTATTCTTTATACCATAGCACCCTATTACAAACGATTACAAACCCTTCCATTACAGTTGGGCATCATTATAGGAACATTTCCATCTCATTATAAAATGAACTGAGTAAACATGCAGAAGGTCTGGTTTGAATAAAATTTATATCCCAGGCACCTGTTAAATAGCTACTGCCTATTAGAACTTCTGATTTCCAGATGGGAAATGGAACTTGATTTATGTACTTTTTTACCTTAAGGATGGGCACCTACTTAGCAGACAAAATTTAATCACTCTCCAAGGAATTGTCTGGTTCACTACCCCTTGCTGGACACTCTGTTTTATAGTTGACAAAACTTGGGTTTGGAGAGGTCATTGCTCAGACCTATACAACTAGGTAGCAGAAGCACTGTCTTACAGGGATTTTGATTTTCATTAAATCCTCTGCCAAATTGAGAAAAAGAGCTCCAATACAGGATTTCAGGAATTTGTAATAAGTTTGCAAATATATTTTCTCATTTTGTCTTTTTACTATGATTTTCTTATAGTGATTTTAGGATATGTTATCTTAATTAAAAAGGTCTTCTGTGTGGTTACAAAAAATTTTCTCATATTTTTTTTCTTAGTAGTTTTAGGGATTTTCAAATACATTTAAATCACTAATCCATTGGAATTTATTCTTACATAAATATTAGTTTAGATCCATTTTGTAGCTTTTTATACATGACTATATTCTTAATATTTTCCCCATGAAGATAACACGTCTGTTTATTAAGTTACCATTTATATTTGTTAACATTAATGGGTTCTGCTTTGCAATTTTGAATGTCTCTTCTTGAGCTTATATCACAACTCTATTATTTAGATTTGACAATATCTGGTAGAATGGGATTCCTCCTCATGCTTCCTTTTTAGAATGTTTCTGATTATTCTGGGTTTGTTTATATCTTCATATGAGTTTATAATCACTTTGTTTAGTTTCAAGAACAAAATCCTGTTGGTGTTTGTACTGAAACCATGTTAGAGGTATAGACTGACCTTGGGAAATTTACACTCTTTTAATACTGAGTCTTCCTATTCTGCCTTTCTCCTTGTTCATGACTTCTTTTGTCCTTCTGAAGTGGTTTAAAGGTTTGTTCCCATAGAGCTTATACATTTATTATTTTTTAGTTAATATAGAATACTTTGAGATATTCAAGAGGATTATCTCGAATTTAAAGAGGATCTAAATTAATCTAAAATGTCAACAGTTTCAAGGCTGCACTATCCTGTATTTCCTTCCATGTTGGGTTTATTTCTTAATCTTCAAAAATGCCATACTTCAATCCATTTGTTGCCTTAGCAGTTTCTTCTCCCAAAATCCCCTTTCTCCATGTTTTTTTACCTTGATGTCTGTCTTCCTTGATATCCAGATGTCTGCTCAAGAATAATCTCTTTAGACAGAACATCTTTGACCACCGGTTAAGGATGTTTCTGTATAGAATTTATCACTTGTGATAATTTTAAAAAATTTATTTTGATGGTGGTGACTGTTATATGTACTATTAAGTCTTTAGACAACTCTGGGTTTGCTGAATTAAACTCTATAGAGTAATTCTTTTCTTCATCTCCTATAAGCTTGTCTTTATTTCACCCATCCCTGACATCACACAACTGGCTAACAGTTCCTCAGTTTAGGAAAGTCTTATCTTCCTAACCATCAAAGTTTCTCTAGCTTACAGAAGAGGAAAAGGTGGAGCCTCGTGCCCAAAGTTCTGCTTGGAGTTTGAGGTTACCTATAGCTTGGAAGGGAGCCTTTCTCTTTATTCAAGAATGGACAGGTTATTTCTCCTCTCGAGGGAGAAAAACAACAACAAAACATCTTGAGGAGAAGATACAATTTATTGGCACAAGTAGTTGGGATTGTTCTAAGAAGAATTGTTTCAAGAACTAGAACAACTTCTCCAGGCTGATGGGAAGATGTGGTCTGGCTGTGTTCTAGTTGGGAAAGGACAATTTAAAGGGAGCTTCCTTTTCCAAAGGGCTTTTATAAAGGGAAAGACTTATTGGCCTTTTGTGTGTCACATGCCCTTTCCGGGACCAGTTACCATTCACACAGGATTAAATGAGGAACTCTGATTGGAAATATTCTACTCATATTCAATTGCTGATCAAGATGGCCATTTTCCATGCTGCTGGTGTTTGTGAAGGAAAAAAATGCATGGGCAGGCAAGAAGGCACACACTGAAGTCCCTCACAAGTACTTACTAAGTCACTCCTGGAACTGGAGATCTGTGTTATGTGTATATTACTTTAAACATAGATGAGACCTGAACTACATAAGAGGAAACTCAATGGTTGCAGTTTGTTTTGTATTGGGGGAATAATATATATGCAGTCTATAAATTGCTACATAAATGTGTTTTTAATAAATAGTGCAATCATGAAGAAATCAAGTTCTAGAAAAATACACCTTTCTGGGGATGTGGCTCAAGAGGTAATGTGCTCCCCTGGCATGCACAGGGCGCTGGGTTCGATCCTCAGCACCACATAAAAATAACGATATTGTGGCCACCAAAAACTGAAAATTAAATATTAAAAAATTCTCTCTTTTTTATAAAAAATACACCTTTCTAGTCTGAACTCTCCATTTTCCAACAGAACCACAAACACTTCACACCCCTTCCCCATTTCACATATGTAGAACTTACCTTCTCAGAAAGTGTTTTCATGAGGAAAGAAGCAACATAACATTTGAAGAGCACCTAGAAGGCCCTCCCATAAATGTATGCAGAACTGAGTTATGGTGTTGGATCGCAGGGTGAGTGAAGGTGAGTTTGCGGCAGTTGAGGAATGGAAGCCTGAGCAAAGTAGCAGAACTGCGGCCTTTAGTTCTTGAGGTCTAGGAAGGTCAAATCTGAACGCAAGTTTACACAGGACGTTAGAGATCTAGATAAGATTCACCTCTCACTTTCCACCATATACCTCTCACCTTCAGAATTTGACAGGACTTTCTAAGATGGCAGGTGTGGAGCTTCCTTTCCAGTGACCCCTTGAAAGACTTGACTGTCACTAGTTTCAGATAATAGAGCTCGACTGGCTCCACCAATTAGGGCATCTGCGTTCTTGCAGGTTGGATTTGCTTCCTAGTGCTACTGTGAGAAACCACAAAGTGACTAGCTTCAAACAACATGGGTTTCTTATAGTCCTGGAAGCCACACGTGCATAAGCAATCTTAGTGGGCTAAAATTGAGGTGTTCATAGGGCAGTTTCCTTCAGGAGGCTTCCCGTATCATGTCCCGTCACTTTCCCTCTGACTTTGGCACATCTGATTTTAATCACATCTAAAAATATATATAGTAAAAGCTTTGCAGGTACTGGGGATTAGGATTTGGACATTCCTGCCATTACCCAGCCTACACAGAGGTCTCCGACCCCGGAGAGGCAGCCAGGTGCTTGACAGGAATGACCTCTGGAGGCTGTAGTGCCCTACCTCATATTTACTATGGTCCACTGACTGTCATGTTTTTCTCCAAGTCTCACCAAACTGCTTCCCACCAAGAGGCCTGTCCAGGAGGTGGTAGACAGGCTCTGAAAAGCTGGTTTCTATGGCTCCCTCATGAGGAAAAGAGGTGTCAGGGTAAAGGAAGAAGTTGCTGAAAAATGTGGTTGCCTCCTTTGACAGGAGTCACCTTTGAAGATGGACATAAACAGACACTGAGGTACCAGCTGTCCTTGTTTCTCTCTTTCTTACCCTCTCCTCCTCTTTGTTCCACAACTCAGGAAGAGAAATAGAACAAAGAAGCGACACCAGTGGCAGCCAACGTCAAACTGAGTGGCAAGGAATCAGAGGGAAGGAGGAAAACGAGTTTTCAGGAGAGAAAAGCAGAAAGATTAGCAACGTGCTTCCAGCCTCCAGGGCAGCATTGTCCCAGAGAAAAATATTGTGAGCTAGGCACGTTATGTTAAATTTTATGGAAGGTACACTGAACAGGTAACAAACCCATTATGTTCGAGATAGTACTGTTATGCAATCAAACACAATTGAATGAGATATTTGATACTTGTTTGTACTAAATAAGTGGATCTTAGTATCTATTTAATATTTCCAATATGTTGCAATTGAGTGTAGCCACATTTCAAGTGATTCAAGGCCATGGATGATCAGCGGAGTAGATAGATAGCTATAGGAACTTTACCTTTTTTATTGACATATATAAATCATATGTATTTGTACGTATAGATTAGGGAATAATTAAATCAATCAACATATCCATCATCTCACATACTTATTTTTATGAGGAGAACATGTAAATTCTATTCTTTTAGGTATTAGTCACATGCTGTGAAATAGCTTTGCAGAAATCATTCTTCTTGTCTAATTGAAAATTAGTCTCTGGTAACCAACATTCCACACTCTATTTCTGGGAATTTAACTTTTCAAGATTCCGTGTAAGAATGACATCATCAGGTTTATTTTACTTAATGTAATGATCTCCAGGCCCATCTGTATTATTGACAAATGAGAGGATTTCATTCTTTTTAGGATTAAATATTATTCTATGTATATGTACCCGGTTTTCCTTATCTATTCATCAGTCGATGGACACTTAGGATATTTCCAATTCTTGGCTGTTATATACTTCATTTTCATCTTCAGTGGACATATAAGTTGACAGTTTCTGACATCATAGCCAGTTCGTTGGCTATTATGAACAATACTTCAGTGAAGATGGACTACAAGTAGCTCTTTAACATACTGACTTAGTTTGAGATATATATCTCAAAGTGGGATTTCTGGATTTCAAGGAGCTCTGTTACTGTTTTTCATGGCTCTACTAATTTACATTTCCACCAACAGTGCTATAAGGATTCCCTCTTCTCTACCTTGGTGCCAACATTTATCTTTTGTCTTATCACCTCATACTTGTTAGGACGGTTATTATATCTATTGTGGTTTTAATTTGCATTTTCCTGATAATTAGCAATATCACAAAATGTTGATGGATGTGTGTGAAGGGAGAGAAATATTGCAATACATAATAGTAGGGGGCTTCAGCACCTCACTTTGAATAATGAACATATTATCCTGACAGAAAATCAGTAAGGAAACTTGAACTACAATTTTGACCTCATAAACACATACAGTACATTCCATTCAACAACAGATCTCTTCTTGTGTGTATGCAGGATAGATCATATGCTGGACCGCAAAACAAGTTTTATGTGTCTTCTAACCACAATAGTAGGAAACTAGAAATTGCTAATAGGAGGAATTTTGGAATATTTCACATTTCTGTTGTTTTAATTGGGGGGTTGGGAGGGTGATAAATTCCTCAGAAAAGGCAAACAGGCTTGATAAGGAAGATTGATAAAAAGAACCCAGATTTCTTATTCAGATTCCCTCTGCAACCTATGAGTAAATGATCTCCCTGTCCCCACAGAGGATGTTGATGCTTGAGTTTTATATTTCCTACAATGATATCAGCCGAAATGAGAACAGATTCTAAATGGCATTGAGCAATGTCTGGAAACAGATGCTACATTAGGTATATTTAGTAGGTGGATCTGTTTATTTTGTTGTCTTGTTAAATGCCATGTTATTGTTAATACCTTCTGTGAATTTCAATACTTGATACTGGCTATGCCACTTTATGTTGACTAAAGGTGTAAGAAAGAAGGCTTAATGTGTTGGTACAGCAATGAATTCTCACGGAAGTAAGGAACAGAATAAATAGGTAGGCATTTTTTTCCTCCCACGATTATATTCGCAATTGCTATGTGATGCCTTGCTTTGTCTCATCTTATCTTCCCTATTTATTTACTGGTGGTGACATGAAGCTTTCACTGTGGTATAGTTGGCTGTCTCTATATCAAAGGGACATTAAAACAGACTACAGAGCAATCATACTCTGAGATGATGCCCAATAAAAGAAAGTGAAGGTGCTAAGCAATTATCTGGTGAGTAAGATCAATGTAGACAGCTAAACCAGATAATTCATCCCATGTTCCCCAATATCCTTTTCCATTTTTAGACCACACTTATCAATGAAGGCTACAAAATCTTGGCTTTGTGGTACTTCCATAGGTTCTGAGCTGTCCAGACTCACTCTCAGCCCAAACATCTACCTCTGTTCTCTTTGCTAAAGGTTAAGTATCATGCTATTCAAGGAGAGTACAGCATGTCAGCTATAAACTATTTAGGATTTATCAATATCATCATTAAACATTTTTCTAGGTCCTAAGTCTATTTGTATATGTTGCAGGATGTCCAGGTAGACATATACTATTGTCCCAGAATTGCAGTTAAGACTCAAAACTAGGATTAAAAAATTGCACCTTGATTCTTTAATGAGGCAGTAATAATGGCAGCCACCTTATAGCAAATGAAGATTAGAAACTGAGAGGAAGAAAGAGTGTGATGGGGAACGTGGTGCTAATAGAAAAGCTATTAATACCTTTGTGAGGAGACACTAAGGAAATGACTCATAAGGGCTTGAGCAGACAGAAAGGAGAGACTGGCATCTATTTTCTGACTGTATTCTTGTTAACTACTCAAGAGTATTGCCTACATTTATAGTGCTACCAGAGCTCTAGCTCCAGGGAGAATATTCTGGGCCCTGGAGCAAGATTGCAAGTGTCTAATGTTGGAGATATTCAGGAGTGCAATCCATTCTTGCTAGTGCTATTCCTCTTCCCTGATGTGAGTATGAGGAACTTGTTCTGTGGAATTTCAGGGTGATCCTGTCCTGACATGGAACCCATTTTTAGATAGGACCTTTCTGAAAGTGAAAGGCCTGCTGAAGTCCACTGGCTTTAAGGGACAGTGGAGTAATGTTCCTAGAGAGAAAATGGAGTCAAGATCTATTTTCAGTTCTCTGGTGTTGTGCTGAGCATCTGTGAAAGGGGAAATCTATTGATTCTAGGATGCAAATGAACACAAATGTTAGCAGGGAGATAGTAACCTTCAGGCTGCCCTGGTTGTTTTTGAGCCAAGTGAAGAAATATCCAGCCACAGAAATATTCAGGGCATCCCGGTGTCAGAGTTTTATTTTAAGAAAAAAAAAAAAGGATATTTTATTATTGCTTTGAGGAGGAGGGTAGAAATTAGGAAGTAAGGTAGGGTGACTTTGCAGACTAGGACAAACAAATCATCAGTCCACCAAAACAATTTGTGTCTTATCCTTGGGATCAATGAAATTAGCATTCCCCATTGTCCACTGGAATTGGTTACTACCCTGTATATAGGATAATGAGTGTGGAATTCCTTACATTTCTAGCTTCTTCACCAAATCCTGATAACTCTAGGCAAGTTATATTTTGGTGATTTAATTCATGTATAAAATAGACAGCATAATCCATCTATAACTTCACAAATTGTGTCAAAGAAGGGCGTATTTAAGTATGATTGATAGAGTTTTAAGGAGAGGATTTTCATGAGTGGAAGGGCAAGGTTTGGCATGATTCCTGGAATACCATGTGCAACAACTTATGAGGAAGCCAATTTATGACCTCCAGCAGAGGTCATAAATATCTAAACTAGCCCAAGTACCCTTCTAAGGCCCAAACATGGGGCAGTTCTTAGACTAAATCCTCTCTATTAACAAGCTTCTCTGATGTCACTAGGGCAAGATGAAGAAAGGTTAGAATGCAGAGAGAGAAATGATTAGGGCTGTGTATGAAAAGACCATAAATCCCCTCCCTCTTGGCCTCTGAACCTAAAAGAGGACTGGCCAGCTTTAAAGGAAGAGGATGAGGCACATTTGAGTGAAGTTTGAGACAGAAGTGAGTCTCAAAATTGAGGTTATTTTGAAAGCCAAAAATGACCAAAAAGAGATGGAATCCAGAGAAGAGAGCCTCAGGTATTATTTACTCAGTAGGTGAGTGAAAGATGATTTAATTTAACAGTGAAAAGATGTGCTGGGGTTGAGGTTCTCCAGGAAACTATATATAGATCACATAAGAATATATATCTTCACTGCAACCTCTGGACTAGTATGTGACCAAGCAGGACAGCCAAGTTGGACTTTATGTTACACAACACAAAAGATATTGGAGAGGGGGGAGAAGTAATTCTTTGTGGGTCAGCATGATGAGACCCTTTGATAAACCAGTTACATATCTTAAATGAGAAGTGGGAGAAAGAAAATGGTAACAGATACAAATGTTGACTTCCCTAAACAAAAACTATTCTGCTAGTTTATAGATACATGTAGTTTATGTGTTTGCACATACATGAAACAAAAAATACAAATAAGAATTATGTATTAGTCTCCTTGGGTATTTCCTACAGAGAACTGACAAAAGATCTTATGTGTTCTGAGTAAGCACCACTGATTCACATCTGGATAGAGGGTGAGGTACCATAAGTGGGATACTATAGATCACTGCAAACGGATGATGGTAACTAGGGAAAGAAAAGAATGTTTGTGTGAAGTCAGATCATTTAGGGTTGTAATTATGACTATAAAAACAATAATACAGTTAGACTTAGTAGTCCAACACTGAGGGTTGAAGACCTAATTTGGGGGGCAGATTTGCTTGACTCATGTGTGTTCATGAGCAATAACTGAAACAAGTCTTGAACACTTCAAGTTAGGCTCCCAACTTGGGGAGGCCATCTAGCCTATCTTCCTTTATTGGGGTTGGGGCACTTTTTATGACCACTGATGCTTCAGTGATTTTCAGCTACATTCTGCCCATCTCTGTCACTTTTGTGGTTGTTAATAAACATTCCTTATGTCTTTAGATCCCAGAGACTAAATTCAGAAAACTAGGATAAATGCAATTATTAAAGTTATTTGCCACATGAAAAGATTACCCATTTCATCTTTCCCCAGCAAGGAGTGTTTTGATGCATTTATACAAAAGCTTTGAACTCACCTTTCATTTAAAAAATTATTCTAAAGCCCATTATAAAACCAGAATAAGTCCTTTGGCAAAGAACAATAGAATATAGAACTATGATAAAGCTAACCATTAGAATACATCAACAATTATATTTTATATCTAAAAGAATTTAATGCTATGAGGAATATTTAGAAAGAGTGTAAGATTTTGTTTTTCTAGAGAAGAGGCCAGATAGGAATTAATTACAAATATCTATTAATAACTTATTCAATGCCTACTCCTATGCTAGAACTTGAGGAAAATTTGTGGAGCAGGGAGAAGGCAAAAAAGACCAGTGATATAAGACAAAGAACTCAAAACTTGAAATTCAAATCTCGCCCTACCAACACATTTATAATAACATGATAAATAAAGAGATATGAACTATAGGCATTTAGAAGATAACATGAGTAGCAAAGGTAAAGTCTGAACTGGGATTTGAGGGGTGGAGGAAGTAGTCCTAGGACTTCAACAGAGAGTCAAGGACCACATGTACAAAGGTTAAAAGAAAAAGAGGAACGTATTGTCTTGTCTGAAATTGAGGTTTCTTAATGGAAAGGAGTAGGAAATAGATTTGATCTATGATGTGAAAGTCAAAAGGTTCTAGACAATTAAGGAGAAGATGTAATTCCCACTACTGCATTAGGGAAAAGGCTCATGAATGAGGTATGTTTCAAGATGGAAGTCATTAAGGAAGGGTAGAAATAGATCTCATTTCAGAATATGCAAATACAGGGCAGTCTCTTGCTGTTAACCACAATGTAAAAGGTGAGAGGGATTTACCTGTACCTATTTTCAGGGAGCACAGAGTGTGGTAAAATTCATTACTATTCGTAGCAAGGAGCCAGGTTGTGCAGATCCTACATTTCAACAGACTGAGAAGTTCAGACTGAAAAGCTAACTGCAAACATCAAGGTTGAAAATAAATGCATCTTATTCTGCATTTGGTTCTGGGATGCAGAATGAGGCTGGTTGGGCAAGCAGATCACACAGAAGACTGTTAGAAAGTGAAATTCGATAGGATGGGTGATACATCACATTCAGAGAATAAAAGGGAAGTATATTAGTCAGCTTTTCATCACTGTGACCCAAATTCCTGACAAGAACAACTTAAAGGAGAAAAGATTTATTTGGGCTCACAGTTTCAGAGGATTCAGTCCATACATAGTGGCTGGTTCCAAGGTAGAACTATATGGTGGAAAAACATGGTAGAGGGAAGCTACTCAGCTTACAGAAGCCAGGAAGCAGAGGAAAGGAACAGTGACAGATTTATTCTCCAAGGCCATGCCCCACCTGCCACAGTTACTGTGGAGAAATCCATTCAAATTCTTAATCCATCAAATAGGTTAATCCACTGATGAGGTTACAGCCCTCATGGTCTGATCATTTCACCTCTAAAGGTTGCTCTATTGTCTAACACGTGAGCTTTTGGGGAAACATTACAGATCCAAACCGTAATAGACAAGGAGGAAAAAAAAATAATAAAGGTGGCCCTCATCTACCAATTCAACAGACTATGAATTGAAAATAGCATTTTAAAAAATTATGTCTGTGTTGGACACACTTAACATTTTTCTTGTCATTACTCTATACAACATAAACTACTTGCACAGTATTTAGATTAAATTAGATATTATAAGAATATAGAGATCATTTAAAGTATACAGAAGAACATCATGCCATTATGTGTAAAAGAATTTAAGAATACATGGATTTTGGTATCCAAGTGTGGTCCTGGAATCAATTCCCAAGATACTGAGGGCAGAATGTAATTTGTATTTGAAAATAATAAAAGCCTGTAAAAGAAGCATCTGGGCAAGAATAGACTTCAATAGGATTTTTGTGATCTATCTGGAGATTCTTCTACTATATAGTGTTTAAAAGGAAATTGACAGGCAGTTAGAAACTGTGCTCATGTTACCAGAAAAGGGAATTGCTTAAAAACTGACTCACACAGTTGCAGGGGACTAAAGAATTTTGGCAATGTGAGTCACAGTGAAGATGTGTGATGTGGTGAAATGCTCAATAGACTCAGAAGACATGCATCTTGCTCACAAGTTGTGTGATCCTGAGAAAACTACTGACCCTCTATGAGTAAGCTTCTGGGACTAGAGAAAAATAATGTGTTAAAGTGCTATGCAAATGCAAAGCTTTTATTTTACATTTTCACTTTGTACTTACTGCTAGAATGAATTTAGGACAACTTATAAGTGTATAAGAATAAAAAGATAAACCACCCTTTATAATAACCATGGTAGTATTTTATTCTAGAACACTCACATTATGCAAGTCACTGTGCTAAACGCTTTCCACATTTTCTTTCATAATAATTCTGAGGAGCAAGGATATTTTTTATCATAATTTTCTAGATAAGGAAAGTAAGGCTTAGAAAGGAAATGAAAGGTCACAAAGCTGTGTTAAAGGCAGAATATAAACCCTAAAGATGTAACCTTAACATACCACATTGTCTTTTAGAGCTCATATAGGAAAAAAAAAATGACTTAAAGCAAGAAGGAATTAAAAGAAAATGCTAGGTATGAGGTACATGAAATGTGTCCACAGAATCCTACATACTTGCTATCACAGGATACAAAATAGGGCTCTGTATCTTAGAGTAAAATATGATCAGCCACACAAAATTTGCAGTGTCAAGATAACATCAAACCAAGAGCTACAAAAGTAGTAGTTATTCTCATAATAACTCCACAAAGAGATGTCTCCCAAGAGTTCTCACTGTTTTCAATATAAATCTTTCTCAGCAATATTCTTAGGATAGACACAATGAAGAATATCAGGTAACGCAGTATTATTATCACTGCATAAGCAACAGGATGTTAAGATTAGTTTAACCAAGTCACAGTGAGCTAGAATTTCCAGGGCCAGATCTCATGAACACATGTTACACCACCTTGACTTCTCAGCTAGATCAATTATATAAATACTTGTTTGAGTGAAGAAGAGGATCTATTGTAATGCTGTGACCTTCCCTCCACTCCAGAGGGCACGTGGGTTGTGGCATCATTTCCTTCACCTTAGGCCTAGTGAGATGTCAGTTTTTTATGATAACGTAAATACCCATCTCTCTTTGCCCTCCCTTTTTCCTAGCTTTGATATAGAGCCTGATGAAGAGTTGCATTTATTTTGCTTCATGGAGATGTAGTTGGAACAGAGAAATGGTGGTGAACAGAAATGATGGATCAGAATAAAAACAGCCAGCTCAACAAAAGGCAGC
Organism: Callospermophilus lateralis; assembly: GCF_048772815.1. Lineage (NCBI taxonomy): Eukaryota > Metazoa > Chordata > Mammalia > Rodentia > Sciuridae > Callospermophilus > Callospermophilus lateralis. The sequence goes on from NC_135316.1 coordinate 72,405,459, forward strand.
CTGTAAGCCAAAAGATCCTAAAATCAGTCCCAGGCATTAGAACAGAGAAAAGTGTGGACATCCAACCATGGTAACGTTAGTAGACTTGTACCTGCAGCTCTATCTGGCCATTGTCAAGAGGACAGTGATGTCCTGGGTAATCAGCAGAACCTTGCTGAGGCCTGCCTAGGGCACTTCCTAATCCTAAGCCAGGCAGAGTGATATGAGGAGGACTTAGCTAGGAGATGTTAAGCCACTACTGTGGACTGGGGAAACACATATTCACCATTATCACAAAGCTCACTGATTAGTTGCTGATCCCTCTCAATTAACTAGCACTTAATGAGCACCAAATAATGGGTTAAATTCCCTGAGAGAGATGTAAGAACAAAACAGGACATGTTTCAGTTATAAATGCTGAAAATGCAAGGTAAAGAGAGACACTGTGTGATTTAGTCCTGGCTCCCCAACACCTTAGGTAAAGATCTACCATCTGCTCTTTGGCATGTGTGATGGTTTCTACTAGAGAGGACCTCAGGACCTAAAGAAAACGTTAAATGGTAAACTGAGGCATGCTAAATTTTTTAAAGAGCTTATTTGGGCAAACAATTTATGAATCAGGCAGCTCCAAACCAGAAGTGGTTCAGGGGGCTCTGTTGAAGTAGCGTAAGGAACAGGTGTCTTATAGAGAATGTGGAAGTAGCACAGAGAAAATATCTGATGGAGTACAGTTATAAAGTTACCTTCTTTGGTTTCTTCTGCTGGAAAGTCCCTACCTATATAATTATGAGATTGTTGGCCACTTCTGATTAGTTAAGCCTAAGTTCAGTTTTTCTTTAATATAGGCATTTACAAAAACTGGTTCATGTTAAGTTTTACATGTGTCTGGGGTTCTTCAGGCCTTGTCTCCAATTTGACTAACATGTAACCAGATTTGGCTCACTGGTGGAGATGCTCTGTTATTGAATGAGGAAGCCCTTTTCTCCTACAGACACTGAAGTTCTCTACCAACCTGAGTTATATGGAGATCCCAAATAGGGCCATTTGTCCATGTTTCAGGATGATGGATTCATCTGTGTGGTTTCCTGTGTTACAATTAGGTGTCTGCTACTTCCTTTAAAATCATATTCTTATTTCTTCATTCACTTACTCAAATTAGCCATCTTCAGTATTTTTAATTTTCTAGTGATTGAATTGGTTGGCTGGTATACTACCCTAAAATCTGCCTTAGAGAAGAACATTTACCCAGGACCAAATGAGAACTAAGAGTTCTCACAAAGAAGTACTCTGACTCATTAATTTTGTCTCTCAAGACTTCTCTATTTGATGCGTTAGAAAGGCGCACCATTTGTGGAAGGTACTCTAAATCTCTATTATCCAGGAGCCATGACAGAGCTGATTGTTAGATCCTTCACTGTGGTTTACCTGGATTTTTATGCATACATCGTGTGCCTGATGTTCTGGGAGAATTCCCATTCCTGTCCTCCCCTAAAGACTTAGCTGGATATTCAACACTCTGTCCACCTGAGGATTTCTCTCTTCCCCTGATTTTTGTGGACCTCACCATTCAAATGACCCTCTTTATTTTGGGTCTACAATTTATGGAAAATGAAGGTGGATTTTCTCACTGCCTGGGCCTCCAACTACTGTTCTGGGACTTGCTTTGTATACCATTCCCCGTCTTCCCTCTATGCATCAGAGACTTCACCTTTTTTCAGAGCTAAGCTATTGTAAAGTATTCAGATGAGGCTCAGCAGAGCCCCACTGGAGGGCAGGTATGGACAGACCTCTGTCAGGCCACCACTGGGACCCAGTAGACTTTTATTGTTTGGCTTGGGCCAGGAATTTCAAGTTTCCTAACTTCTCAATTTTCCTGTTATTTGTTCAAAGGCTATGTTACAGATTTCATTAATATAATGCTTTTGACTTTTGAAAACATTTCATGATGATATATTATCTTAAAATTCTTGTGAGACAGAAAGGAAGAACCATCAAGACTGAAAAGGAGAACAGAGTAGTGACTTGTTTAAGTCCACACATCTTGTAAAGGGAAGGCTGGGATGGGAATTCACTTCTAGTATGGGACCGAGTCAATAACCCTATCCCAGTCTTCTGCTGAAACATCAGAATGGTTAGTGATATCTTCAATTTTACGAGGCAACTAATTTGATTTCTGAAACTTTCATTAGTATTTAGAACAAAATGTTTACAAGAGAATGGAAGGGAAAAAAGTGTCTGCATTCAGTAATTCTGTGATCTTTCAAGTAATTACAATCCATAAATTCAACTGACCCTTTGCAAGCACAAATTTAAGGCAGATTTACTGGGTGAAGAGCCAGAGGCTGCTCTGTTTCTTGGTCTTTGCGTTTCTGATTACCTTTTGGTTTTGTATTTCACACATATCCACTGATTGGATATACAGCATCTAACTCCTCCCTGTGTATTTCTTTTATTTTAATATATTCTCTTCTATCAAGATCTCTGTACAACACTGTTAATGAGAGGGCTGTATATTGAGATCTTAATGACTAAAATTTGGGATTGCAACCTACCTCTTTGTTGTAGATGTGGATGGGTTAACATCAGGAGGCCAAGCCCTACAAACATGCACCTAACTCATGTATTTATTAGGAAATTTATGACAGAGACATGTCATTATTCTTTTGACTTAATTGTAAAGATTCTTTGGGGATTGATGTCAAGTATAATATTTATTTTGTTTCTTGGCCTCATGATGAGTAAACCAGAATTCTCTCATTGATCTTCATTTATAATAAATAGTTGTTAGCTCTAAATCTGGTTCTTTTGAGTCTTTTCTGATGTGGATCTGATATAGGTTGGCACATAGCTAAAAATTCAAGGTTCATTCACGTTATTCTTTTTCTAGATTGTGTTTGGAGTTGAACACTTGTACCTCTATTTATTAGTTATTAAAATAAAAACACAATCATATCTTCAGATATTTCTTCACACAATGAATGATACACACAAATTAAAATGAGAGTTAATACTTGGGTATAGTCAGATAACTTTTTGATTAATTTTCCACTGTTCTTATTAATTACTGCTAAATTTGACATTAGTCTTCCTTATGCTGGTTTAAGGAGAACATTTGCATTTCTCAAGTGATTAAAAATAAATGCTAATTGGCATTCCTAGTTTCTTGCTGCAGCCTGCTTAGCTCAACTTGCTTTGCCTCAAAAAGCTACACCCCCACCTTTAACTACCTGCTTTTTAAATTATCAAAAAAAGAAAACACTAAGTTCCTCTTCAGCATTCTCATTTCTTAAGATAACCACTTGCCTCCTCTGCATAATTGACAATTCACCAAGAAAATGTCCCTTCTCACCCTTTGTCTCCCCAAACCCACTGAGCTCATTTCCATGTGAAGCAACAAACAGAACCATATAGACATAAAGCGGTTACATCTGGGATGAGACTGTACAATGATGACATTTCCCCAATTTGGCTTCTGTTGTTCTTGGAACAAAAGGAACATATTTATTTAACTTAGGCAATAAGTCAGTGTCGGCAAGAATCACTGAGGGATGGATGAACATGAAGATTAATACCCCCGAGATACTGACCAGGAACTCTTGAGCGAGAAGTAGGAGATAAACTGAATACAGCCAGCATTCTAACTAATGCAGGTATTTGGCCTCAATTATTTTTTGGTTTCCAAGACAATTTTACACTCTTACTTTCACCCATTACTAAGTAATTTCAAGTATACTTATGCAGATCTTAAACATCAAAACACAATTACAAAGAAATATTAGATAGTACAATCTGAAAAGGTAGACTGACATTTCAGCCTTATGCATCTTTCCTATAACTATGTAATTATCTGAAAGTTTATTTTAGATGTACAATGACTTCTAATTACTTTTTAGAGATAAGGATTTTTGAATTTTTTTCTTTTTTTTTCTTTTTTGAGAGCAGGCATCTGGAGATCCCAGAATGCTAGCATTTATGTTAGGCAAATCCATTCATCCTTTGAAACAAAATAATTTCACATGGGCTGAAAATTGCAGTAATGATTTTGCCTGTGCCCTTTTTCTCTGAGTGTTAATTAAAAGCTTTCATGTAAATTTGCTATATATGTAAACTTATCATTATTAACTAAACAGATAAGAACTTTTGGGAAGTCAGAGTCATTAGAAGTGAAAGTATGTAACTGTCACAAAAATTTTCATACCTGTCACTGTTTGTTCTTGGGATGGTCACTGCACTTAGCATTTGATGATCCCATCTCTGGGGTAGCACTGTAGAAAGATCTTAGATTCAGAGCAGTGTTATTATTAATGTTAGGAGATTTTCAACTTCCTTGAAAACGTGCTTCTTGAGTCATTCTCTTGGAATCTCACTGTGAGCACTACCTCACGCTGACGAATGTACCAGGAAGCACCAACCACAGCACTATGTCCAGCTGTGTATTCTGATGCATTTTATCATATATAACATTGTCAGAAATGACGAACCAGTTTGAAATTATTTCCACTTCTAATTAAAACAAATTCAGGATTTTCTTATAACTATGACATGTCTTTCAAAGCTCATCATTTGTCCTGTGAAATGCTTTCTAAAGCAGACATGCAGAGGTTAAACTGAAAGACACCTTGCAGAGAACTGATTATGATACAGGTCATATAATCCATGCTGTGGCCCAAAGTAAGTGATCTCACTGTTAATTATCCTGTTATATGCAAGTAATAACATTTTATATTGAGGTTTTAGGCACTTGTAACCTAATTTGTTCCCTTTTTCTAGGGAAAATCTTACTCATACGCTGTGTTTCTTGAAGAATGGCCTGTAAACCACCTATGTCAGACTTATCTGCAGTGTTTGCAAAAGTGCTAATTTCTGGACATTATTCCAAAGTTGATGAATCATTGTCTTTGGGGGGGGGGTGGTACCCAGTAATGGTTTATTAATTCCCTCAAAAGCAGAGCACCATTTGAAAATCACTGCTACAACATATTGTCTTACATGCCATATTGTGGTTGCTTTCTGCAATCTTGCCTCACTGTGCCCCTCTCCAATTACTTACTACTATGTCAAAATGCTACAGACCATGGGCTAACATGATGCTGATTCTGCCATAGAGAGGCAAGGTGGACATACAGTCATCAATACTTCCCTGGGCTAGCTGTGTTCACAATAGTAAATTTAGACTAGATCATCTGTACCCCAAAATTCACCATGTACCCTCTCAGTCTCCTATTTCCCCATAGGTAATCACTATCCTGAAGCTCATTAATGTCTTTTTTTAATCAATTGAATCATGTCATATTTTGATTTTGACTTATTTGCCCTCCTCAGGAAGAAAATACCAAATGTCAGAATCACTTATTTCTTTGCACCTGAGAAGTTGGCTCCTGTGTCCTGGCTACTTTGACTTCCAATTTTCTTTCTTTCTTTCTGGCTTTGTGAAATTGCCAAAAGCTCTGTTGCCTTCTCTATCATTTTACCAGAAACTCCTCTATCTGATTCTGTTTCTCATCCAAAATGCCTCAAAGGACAAGGAGCTCAGAAGACATTGGCTTAACTCTCTTAATCACACTAGTCCCTGTAGTTCTGACAGCTCTCTGATGCCCTAAGACAGATAAAATGTTCTTGTGTTTTATCTGAATTTTGTCCTTGCTGTGGGTATCATTATTTCCCTGTCAACCATTCCATCATAGCCTTAAACACAAAATAATACATAGGCTGTATATTTGTGCAAAATTCATACATAAAATACCAATACAGATGATCCTACTGTAATACAAAAACACATTAGCCATTAATTTATTTGTCTAGTTATCTATAGCTGCGTGATACCAGTAGGTGTTTTAAAACACTAATCATTTATTTTGCTCACAAACCTAGGAGTTGGTGAGCACTTGAAAGGGACCGTTCATCTCTACTTCATGTAGCCTCAACTCAGAGAGTTTGGAAGGTGAGGGTCATTCAGGGATGAGGGCTAGAATGCTCTGAAGTCCTGTCTATCTGGAAGATGGTAACTGGCTATGGACAGAGACCACAGTACATGTGGCTGTTTGTTTTCTCACTGAGTGGCCATTGGGGTCTTGAGAGGCCCAAAGGACAGGAAACGCAGACTCTAGCTTCTTAAGGCCTATGCTCAAAAAGTGGCATAGTGTGATTTCTGCTATATTCTGTTGATGCATATTTAAGAACAGAGGACATAGAGTCCACACTCTTAGGAGCTAGAGTATCAAAGATATGGGAATTATGTTTTTAAAATCTCCATATTCACTAAATATTATACGTTCCTAAATGCGCCAGGCACTGTCCCATGTGCTTCCCTCAGAATGAACACAGAAAATAAAAATGAACATGCACATCTATACAAAGTGTCAGTGGTTATACTGCAGTGGAGGAAAATGATGATCAGTTTGCCATGTTCATATAAGCAGGAAGTTTCTCAATGAAACCAAATGTCACTCACATCTGGCTTGGGCTAGGGAATGGGTACCTGTGGAGGGATGAACTGGGTGTAACATAAAAGCACTATATCAGAAAATAAAGACAAGAATATCTTTAAAGCAGGGATGTGACCAGCTGAGCCAACCAGAAGGGTCTGGCTTAACAAAGAAGCAATCTGTACTTGCTTTATTTATATCTGTATAGATCAAAGGGGGTGGCAGGTATAAGGTTTTAGTGTGGGAGGAGATCTTGTTCCTTGGTGTGGCAGGGGTCTTGCAGTAGACAGGTTGATTGGCAAGTTACTCCCATCTCTGCGGCTATGTTTAAACTTGAGCTGTGAGCTAGATCAGGGCGCCATTGAGAACTGGGCATTCTGCCTGGGAGTTCCCAAGATTGGGTTTCCCTGCAAAATGGGTTGAATATCACTCAGTTCACACACGACTTATAGATGGACCCCAGCAGCCACATGACTTGCAAAATCTAGGAGAGAAGCATAAAGGACAGTGACAATTTAGCAAGAAAAATAAACTTGGCATGTTTGAAAAGGGACAGGATGTCCCTTTGGCTGGAGCAAGTGAGACAACATCATGAGTGGAAGAAGTCAAAGACTCACCATGCAATGTCTTGAAAGTTTTATTTAGGGATTTTGATTAGAAGGTTGGGTTTTAGATAACATGGTAATGGATTATTATTATTTGTGCTTTAAAAAGACCATTCTGGCTGCTATGTCAATTAAATAGAAAATGGCAAGAAGGGGATTTTAGAAGGTAAGAGGTGAAATTACCTTGCATTTGAATGACAAGAAGTGAGTTGGTGAAAAGTGGGTGGATTCTGAATGTGTTTTGAAAATGAAGCATTGTACTAGGTAGTGGATAGAGAAGAAATTTATTTGCATCTCAGCAACAAGGTGAATTGTGCTTCCCTTTAAGGAAAATAATAGGTAAGGGAAGGTAACATAATTTAAGAGCTCTTAAGTTGGAGCTTCCTCTTTTCAAGCATCCATACCCAAAGAAAGTAATTGGGTATGTGAACATAGAGCAGAGACAAATAGTAGGATCATAAATTTGGGATTCTTCCCAATATATAAATGATCAAGTCATTTAACTAGATAACAACTCACCAAGGGAATGAGTATAGACTCAATGGAAATAAGTCACAATGTTTCTTTGAGAACAAAGCTTAGAAGGAAAGAATTTTGGTAAATCCTCAAAATATTAGATTAAGGTGAAAAATAGTAGTGCCCTGGGCCCACAGATGGGCAGAGAACAGAGCACTATAGGAGGTGATATTTATAAATGAGAAAAAATCTCCTTTAAATTATTTCATGCAGGGCTGGGGTTATAGCTCAGTGGTAGAGCAATTTGCCTAGTATGTGAGAGGCACTGGGTTTGATTCTCAACACCACAAATAAATTACTTGAGGCTCTGCTTCTTATTTTGTTTATTGAAATAGAGCAAGAAGCTCATAAGAATATCCAGTTTCCAAGGAACTTAACCTCATACCTTGATTGGGATGCTTATGAACAACATATTAATGTATTATACAAACTATATTGTAAAATAGGAAAGAGACATGAAATTTACAATAGAAGGGAAATACAATGACTAATAAATATCTTTAAAAACCTCAGCTTCATTATAATCAAGAAACCACAAATTAACACTGATAACATATCACATCTATTAAACTGAAATCAATGAAAAATGTTCAAGGTGCTAGCAACTGAGAGAAACACAACTCACACAGTGTTGGTGGAAGTAAAGATGGTATCACCAGTTAATAGTAGCTACTGAAATTAAAAATGTGTGTGCCCTATTCCACACCAATTTTACTTTTGGGAATGTCTTCTAGAAGGCATTCTCTCATGTGCACAAAGAGAAATATGAAAAACTAATCAACACAGCATTACTCATAATGAAAAACTGGAAACAGCTTAAATTACTATTCTTAGAGGAATGGATGCATGAAATATGGTCTATTCAATCTACAGAAGATAATGAAACAGTCAAAGTGAATGATATAGTACTAACATGCATAGATTTGAAAAATATCACTTTGAATGAATAAAGTAGGTTACGGAGATGTGAAATGTGTAAAATACACTAAAAATCACGACATAGTTTTCAGATATCTATATAAAACAATGAACTCTGAAGATTCATACTACATTTACTATAGCAGCTATCTCTCTAAAGGCAGGTATGAGGAAAAAGGGAACTTAAATCCATTTCATTCATTTATAAAATTAAAAAGAAGGGATATAGCTCAGTGCTTGCCTTGCATGCACAAGGCACTGGGTTCATTTCCCAGTGCCAAAAAAAAAAAAAATGGGGTTACTGGGATTGTGGTAGAGCGCTTGCCTAGCATATGAGAGGTATTGCATACAAATAAATGAATAAAATAAAGATCAACATCTAAAGAAATTAAAAAAATACATTATAGAAATTGTACATGTAGGGATATTGGTTATATATATTTGAAACTTTTTCTGTTTCTTAAAATCAAGGATGTTAGTCAAAGATAGAAGAACAAATGTATTGCATTCAATAGTTATAATTACTGAAGAAAACATATTGGAAAAAAATTAGTAATTTTACACCCTGTGTTTGAGTTATAAAGTCATACTAACTTTGTGAATTTTCTTTTCCTATTTGTTTTTCACAATTCAAGGCACCTCTTAAACCTTGAATGTTATTTTCGGAAGAACATATTTTTAATTCATTAAAATGAAACATTTTAGGTCACAGTGGTTAAGAATCTTAGAAGGAAAGAATTCTGATATTATAAATACCTGATTATAGTAAGGATTCCTCTTTATTGCAAAGGATGTTGGTTGCAAACTTTGATATACATGGTTTTGGAATTCATCAGATAGATGATTACTTAGGGAGAAGGCGTGAGTACTGTCTCTGGGATAAAGAAGTCATGCCATCCCAGAAAATTGAAGATACATACAGCCTTTAGAAACATCAAAAGTAATAAGATACAGAAGGGAGATTGGATGGCCAGGTTAAATACCTCCAAAGGCTGAAATAACCATGAGATGCTTATTTATACATGGAAACTTCCATTTCATGTCTCAATAGAAAAAAAAATATGATTATTGAATTAAAATGACTTCATATGCACATAAGCCTTTTAGGTTACTTTTATCTCTAAAGGCAGAACAGCAAATCTAAATGTCATTTGACCTTCTGCTCAGGTTTCCAGTTTGGGAGAGACCTTGCTTCATCCTGCCCACCCAAACTGCCCTGATCTAAAGGTGCAAGTAGATCATATTGGCACCACCCAAGACCACCCATCAAATAGCCCACTGGCCCTTCAAGGCAATTACCCTGGTTTGAAGCATGTTTGAGAGAACACTTCTGCAAGATGTAATAAGGTGGGGGAAATGGTCACAGTTTTGATTGCTGCCAATTCTGAAGACTAATTTGACTGTGGCAGTCAGGACTCCGGGAGTATTAAAAGTGACCATTAATAAAGTAAGATGAAGTTGAGTAAAGAAAAGCAGACATTTTAAACCACAAGACCTGGCTTCATCTTCAGTCTGTTTATTTGTGCAAGCAGCAAGAACTGCTAGTGCCTGGGCTCTGACTCATGATAACATTGATTGATGAGAGGATGACTCACCCGGGAAGTGCAGCTTCCTTCCCTCAAAATTGCTGTCTCCCAAGCATATTGATATACCTCCCAAATACTGCAAAACCACTGCTTTCCAGATGCCTCCTGACTAGAAAGTTCTCTAAATACAAAAAGCTCCGAGTTCCTTTTGTTTCCAAAACCAGTGAAACAAGGGAGGGTAAAAATCTTAAGATCAGGTCCCCTTATTTACTATTGTGGAGTCACTTCTACCTTTAGTATCCTAAAATTTCTGCCTGTTCCTATCTCTTCTCATGAGATTAATGAGGACTCAGAATTGTGACTCACTCTCTCCTACCCCTGGCAGCATTGTATTTGTGTATGTGATGTGTATGACACTTGTATGTGCAAATGTGCTACAGTTCAGATCTCAAATGTTCCCCAAAAGCTCCTGTGTTAAGGGTTTGTTCCCCAACATGGTGCTATTGGGAAATGATGCAAACTTTAAGTGTAGGAGGGTCTAGAGGAAGGTCCTCAGATTGCTGGTGATGCGCCTTGCAAGGAAAGTAGGGTCACGGCCAGGAAGAGAGAGAGAGTGTGGGTGGAGGCTAACAGGTGAGTAGGTTTTTGCCACACATACACTCTCTACCATTGATGTGCTGCTTTGCAACAGGGCCAATCAATTGTGAATTCAAACATTCTAATTTTGTAGTTGATTTTCTCAATAATTTGTTATGGTAACAGAAAGCTGACAAGATATTTGTTACGTATGCATGTGTGCGTGTTTAAAGAGAGCTGCTAATGTGGGAATACAGGGTTGCAAAAATATTTTCTGACAGCATGGGTCTTGGGTTCACCCTGGGACCTTCTTGATGGATACTAGTATTGGCTATCCTTCCTATCACTTCAAAGACCTGCTGGCAAGACATGTTTTACTACACTGTGATTGTCAACAAATGTTAAGGGAGCCATACTTAAGGAAGCCAAATGCCACAGGAATTAGAGTTCCCATTTGTAGACAATGGGAAGTCCTTCCACAAAGATTATTTCTAACTATTTGGTAAGAATAGTAACACCCCCTTATGTAAGAGAATACTAAGGCTCAAACGTTAGTGGCTTGATCAACTCCTTATAGAGAAGAAACTCCAGTGACAAGAAAACCCCCATTATGTTAGAGGGACCACAGCAGTGAAGTGACAGCCAGAATCTCTCAAGTAAATCTTGATTGGAGACTAATACCCTTATTTGTACGAGTACCCTGACTTTGCCAACAGAAACTTATGGGATGCCTGTGCCCACTCTGGTTATGTTGTTTAATATTTATTTCATCTACTTCTCACACCAGCACATAAAAGAAGCTCTGCATAAAATTCTTGACTCATTTACATGAACAATTTCTTCAAGGCCACAAGTGTTGTAGCTAACACTTGAACTTCAGGTGACCAAAATCGAAAGCTGTGCTTTTGACATTAAACTACCCTTTAATTTAAAAGGACAAGAGAAGAGAGTTTTTCCCATGTAAACAACAGTGTCAGAAAGGAAAATCTGAATCTTATCTGAGAAACACTAATACCAAGAGACCAAAATTAAACTAGGACTTTTCTAATGCTCTAACTTAAATAGAAATGAGCACATTTCCTTATTAGCATGCATACATTTTTATGAAATTGGATTTTAAATTATCTAAATGAACACACGAAAAGAACATATTTAAGTGCATAATATTTGAGGAAGTAGAAATGGTATATCATGACACAGATATCTAAAAACAACCCATACCCGTACTTCCCTCAGTTAAGGACATTATTCTTTTTTTCCTTCCAACCTTCTAAGAAAAATACTTCATAACATGGTCTTACTAGCATGAGCCATTGCCAGGGGGCCAAATACAGTAAATGGATCAATGGCCTAATGCTATTAGGCAGCTCCTATGAAGGAAAGAAAAAACTCACAGCGTCTCCTTGGCAATCAGACATCAATATTAGATGTCCTCCAAGAAGGCCTCCTGAGCAGAGTGCCTACACACCTTCCTGATCGATAAAGCACTAAACAAGAAGGTGTGTACTAGCTCAGAAAGCAATCAACAGTTCTGAACCAACTATACCCCCACAAAAGGAAATGGAGTTTCAAATATTTTACAAATTTTTACAAATACTTCACACATCCTCTTGCACAATCAAGTGGTAAACTGTGCTCTTTGGTCAGTCAATGCTGCATTCAAAGTAAACACTCATGCAGTACCTGCTTTGGCAACAAAGGAGTAGTGGTAGTGATAATAATAAGCAATCATCACCAGTTATCAATGCCATGAATGTATGAACACAATTCTCAAAACCACACCGTGACACAGGCACCATTATTATCTCTACTTCAAAGAAAGCAGTGGAGCCATAGGAATATTAAGTAAATTTCCAAGGTCATGGAGCTAGTAAATACTAGAGCCACTGGTTGGGATCTAAAGTCTGTTTTATAAACACTCTGTTATGTTGTCTCTGAAAAGGAAGTGAGTTTTCCCTTCCTGGGAGCAAGGCTATGTAGGCCAATGGTTCTGAAGCAGTTGCTTATAGAAATTGAGTAAAAGTAGGAGGTGTGAGACATCAGTTAATGCCAGGATCTCCCCATGGAGTATGAAAATCATGCTTTTTAGGCATAGTAAATACTCTAACACCTATGCCCTTGTATTTTTAAGTTACATATAGATGCTGCTATAAAAACCTCTTGAGCAAAGATCGTATTTATTCAGCATCATGCCTAACATAATAGGCATGTACTATAGATCTTTTGGTATAAAGAAATGGTAACTGAAAATAAAATTAGTTTCCAAGACAATAACTTTAGTTTGAAAGGGATCCTTAGACCTCAAAAGTTACCACTGGCTAAAACACCTGACTTTTGAGTTGAATCTCTTTCAGTCACCTATAGCTACATTAAATGACACTGGTTGTATCTACTGGTTACAATTCCAATTGTTGCATGTGAAATGTAGGTAGAACACTGTTCATGAGAGAAATAGCCTTTTCCTATGGGATAAAAAGCCATTGAGCCCCTGATAAAATATTAGGTACCCAGGAGCATTTAAAAAATGCTAATTGGATGCTGACCTTGGATTTAGGCTTCATATGGCTCTGATATCTGTCTTAGAGCTTCCTTATTTGAAAAAATGGGCATGCTTATCCAGATCTGGGTAGAAATTAAAGTCATTTATAAGAAGCAAGAATTATATAATGACCCTCGAATGGTGTGTGCACCTTTGGAAGGAAATCTGAACTTCTAGCTCTATTTAGCCAAATAAGTTCAGTCGGTCCACAATATATCAACTTGGAACAGATCTTATTGTAACTCTTCACCCTAACACTATCAGAGATTTTTTCCCCCTGCCTATTTCTATTCTCTTCCTTAGTACCATTTATGTCAGGTAGGAATGACATCAGGATGACCTTGACATTCTCCTATTAAGTCAGCAAAATGCTTAAGAAAAGTTTTACAACCACAGCATCAATGAATGGAAGAGTAACATACAATTTGATCTGTCAATTTAAAAAATGGATGGCGACACAGGTTGTTAAGACATGTAATATATTTTTACCACTAAAAATATTCAGCAAGTTTTGTTTGAGGATTTTTACATCTCTAAAGGAAAGTACTTACAAACACATGGATAATACTCTATCTGCAGGGCCCAACTTTTCTTTCATTTTTACTGTTATGCTTATTTTGAAAGAGCCCAGATAGTTCATCACTTGCATTTTCCACTAGGGTTGCTCCATTTTTTTCCCCTAATAGAAAAGTATTAATTTAAAATGAAAATTTGAAAATAAAGAGAATGTCACTGGGGTAATAAGTTTCCTGTATTACATAAGTGAACTTAATTGGTAGTAAATGAATTACTTCGAAATTATTAAAATGAAGCAATGTCAAAGGGACTTTGTAACCTCTTATCCTCTATGGAAAGCTGTAGCGTACTCCTATGGAGGAGGTCTTATTGCTCATTCTAAATATATAAAAAATAACATAGTCCTATGTGAATTACTTCTGCCTCCTTCTAAAATATTTCCCATTAACAGCCCTCAAATACATTCTTCCAGATTGGTAAACAAATCTGGAAATGTGAGCTATATTACTTGGTAGTACTTTAACCCTATAGAGTAGTTGGAAGACATGAACGCATAAAATTAGGGCACCATTTGATAATCTTCAGTTCAGGTTCTTTCAAATATCATGGTTTTTTTTATACATTTTTAAAATCTTTTTTTATACATTTATTTTTATATGGTGCTGAGGATTGAACCCAGGGCCTCGCATGTGTGAGGTGAGTGCCCTACTGCTGAGCCACAACCCCAGCCCTGCAAATATCATGTTATTCTTAAGACAAAGACACATTACCTTGAATGATTTAAGATATATTATTCTAATACTTGCTTGGACAATTGGTCACCACTTGGTCCCTTTGTTGGTGGTGCAAAGAAAAGGAGGAGAAAGACTAGCTTCCTTCAGAGTGACTGGAATTAAAATATACAACTTGACATCTGTGAAGAGCAGCTACTTTGTGCCATGAAGGCTGGGCACCTGGGTGATCTGCGCACAGGAATAGGACTTGGAACCATCTTCCTAGGACTTCCCTGCTCCTAGAGAACCCCAGGCAGCAATCTCCTCATGAGGCCTATTGAGGATGCCCAATCTACTTTTGAAAGCATCCTTTTCAGTTTAATTTAGTTTAGCTTTATACTTGCAACCAAGAGGGGATAATCAATGTAATCATCACCATCAGAACTGGAAGAAGTAAGAGACTCCAGAAATGTACCTCCTTTGTAAAAACAACAATGACCAGAGTAGATTCCCATCTCACATGTGTGGTCCATTATTGTTTGTTTCTGCTTGGTATTTTGTAAAGAAAAACTGCTTTATTGATATTGTCTCACTATTTTAAATAGTCCCTGTTAACATAATGCTTTATCACAAAGCACTTTGAAATTTTACTCAAAGACCTTCAGCTTTTTTTACCATTAAATAAGACATAAAATCTGAAATCAACTCAGTAAAAAGATGGGCACAAGAAGGCTGAAATCTAGTGTTTGAATACAAGTATCAGAATGAACAACAACAAAAAGAAAGTCAAATTTCTTCCAGGTAAACCTCACCTGGGAGAACATAAAGCTAGAACTGGGGTAAAATTTCCTTGACTTCTTAACTTCTACACTCAACATATTTTCTTCATTTGTTACACTCATTATCAAAAACTGACCTTCCCTCCACTGGGTGGATAATCCTCTCCCACAGGCATTTAGCTTTGAAGATCTGTGGAAGAGTGGATGAAGAAGGGCCGCCTACATGACCAGACAAATAATCTCTAAGCCACCTGAACCAGTCACATCAACACTTTATCAGGCTAATCATCATCTACAGGAGCTGTATCAGATAAAGCAGAATGAAGACTTGAAAGGGCTATGGCTCAGAAATCTCCTTAGCATGACCTAGATGGTGGTTTTTGAAATCACGCGGGACATACAGTAGTGAAAACTGAAGGGGTAAATCAATTTTAAAATCATGAGTAGGAAAGCTGCATATCTCTCACGACCTACTATAATCACAGCTGGATATCCAGGCACAAAGAGAAAAGAAAACTAAACCATGGACTTGTGCTGCATTTGGGCGAGGACAACTGGGTGAAAACATATACTTTTCCTTTCTTCCTATTGCCTGACCTCCAGATTAAGGCCTTTGGGAAACTTAAGGTATAGAGTCCACAAATTGTTTTGCCTTGGTTGCTTGTTACGGTTTGGATCTGGAATATTGCCCAAAGGTTCATGTATTGAAGACTTGGTCTGCAGTGATGTTCAGAGGTAGAACATCTGGGAAGTGATTGCATCATGAGGGCTCTAACCTCATCAATGGATCACTCCACTGACAGATTCTTAGTTGAATGAACTAATGACCAGTTCTGAGATTAAATTTAATCCAGTCTGTTGTTATTTTAATGAAATTCCTTTTAATGGATAAATAATGGATAATTCTTTATTTTGTTTAGAGTGCCTCTTCCACCTGGAAGGCAGGGCCAACTTGGAGATTATATCTTGTCTCTGATCACTATGAGGTCAGTAGCTTTGTTCCCCCAAACCCTTCCCACCATGATGTGACACCTGTACCAGCCTAACAACAGAGCCACAGACTGAAACCCCAATCACCAAAATAAATCTTTACTACCATAAGTTGTTTTTTTAGACCTTTTGTCAATGGAAAACATACCAAAATACTTCAAGTACTATAAACACATCGTAATTCCCAAAATATTGCCCCATGTTTTTCTATATTCATTTATTAATTCTATCATAAAATGACTACTGAAACTCAGGGCAAGTTTACCTTTACCAGGTACATTGCTTGACTCTATCAGTGATCCTGGCACAATCTGAAATATTGTTTAAGTAAAAGACTTGATGAAGAAGAGCTATCTCACAGTTGGCATTTGGATATTATAGACCATTTCCATAGGTATATCTCAAGTATGACAGCATTTCTTGATATTGGTAGACTTAATGAGATTTCTGTTAAATATTCATGAGTTATCAAGCTGTCTCCTGGCCTCTTGATTAAATTTTTTGTTAACTGGTTTAAACATCAGGATGTCTGTTATGATTTTTTTATATTCTCTCCATATGACACAGTGTTTTTACAGTAATATACTAAATCGGTAATATTTCTTTCAACTGTTAGGTATCTTTTCTATATATTACAAATAAACTTCTACTGTTGTAAGGTGGAAGAGGCACTCTAAACAAAATAAGAATTCTACATTGTTTATCCATGTAAAAGGAATTTCATTAAAATAACACCAGACTGGATTAAATTTCATCTCAGAACTGGTCATATGAATAAAACAGAAATCATCAGTCGATTAAAGCAACTAGCTAATGGTCATTCTTTGCTTAGTATTGTATTGCTTAGCACAGAGCCTTTACTAACAATCTAGGGAGAAAATCAGATATTGGCAACTAGTTTATGAGATATTTGTCTCACATTATCTCATTGTCATTGCCTCATATATCTTAAACAAAGGCATACTCATCACACCAAGGCACTCAAAGAGAACAAGGGCAATTCTGCCTAGAAGAGTTTGTAGCAAATGTGAAATATGACTGGGTCTTGAAAGCTAAGTAGGATAATTGGACTGGTAGAGTACAGGGGTAGAGAGGATGTTTTAAATTGAAGGAGAAACTGGAGTGAAGTCCTGATATCTGAAAATATGTGAAATTTTTGGGTTAATAGCTGCTTGAAATTCATAGAAGAAAGTATTGCTAAGGAAAATATTAGGAAAACTACTGGGATGCCCATTATGAAAGACCTTAACAACCAGTCTGAGATGGACAGTCTTTCAATGAAGCCCCTTGGATTGTTCCAGCAGAGGCATTCCATGATCAGAACTGTGCTTTGAGACATAGCTGGGGTCAGAACAAGTTGGAAGGGGTAGGAGACTACTTTGATCTCAACCAAAATAGAAAAATTATATAAAATTATATTTTCTTAATTTCAGCACCATTTTGATAAAATATATGTGTGAAAAAAAATCCAGGTGGAGGATAGATATTTCAATGTCCCTGATTTATCAAAGGGTCTACATTATGTTCTGGTCTGGAATATGCTCACAATCCTGGAAATTAGGTGCTTTGGCATCCTCATTGGTCATAGATCTATTTTTATGAAGCTTCGCCTTTTGTGTGTTTGGGAAAAAGGTAGTTTAACCTCGTGTTCAAGAGATGAGTAGCTTTGATCTGAATTATTTGTTAATCCTATGTGGATACCTGACCTCTAAGTAAGACTCTGCTACTTTGGAGGAGTCTATGTGCAATATGTATATAATTGTTTAATTTTTCCCATTTTGTCTAAACTCACTTTCTTATAGTGTGGAAGGGAGCCCGGTTGGAATATGAAATTTCCATTTATAGTCACAAACTACAATATTAAAAAGTTATCATACTTAAACAGTCTTACTTAAAAGAGATCTATGGTAACAACAGAAGAACTTCAACATCTGTTAAAAGAATAGAGGTTGGTGGTGGAAAGTGTAAACTTGGGAGTTGGCTGGATCTAGATGCCCACCCCAGCCTTATTGTTTACTATTCTTAGCTTCCTTAACTTCAGAAGAAAAAATATTACCTATCATTAGAGTGTTACATAAGACCATCTTGTATAAATCCTTGGCATACCAAAACATTTAATAGATAGTGTTGTTTATTATACCAATACCTAAGTCTCTTTTTTTATTCCCAGTTGACCCAGTTAGAATCTCTTTTGTGTTTGATTAAAAATATAGACCTTATTTATATAACTTCTATTATTTATGAATTTATGCTGTAATACAAAATGAGAAAAATGATTTTTAGATATGAAATTTAATCATATACCAAAATATTCAGCAGCTTCTCTTCGTCAAGGTCTGTGCTCACATATTCTTTTTATAGATGACTTTTACTTCTTGAGTAAGCACTATCTATGCCAAAATTTGTTTTATAAAATTTTGCCCAATAGTTTAAAATATATATAAATCCAAGAAAGAATGAATAGAGTACCTGTATCTCCCTCCACCCTATGCTTTGTACATAAAGTTTAGGGTGACACTGTATTCCTCTGCCTAGAATCATTGATATTTTTCATTCTCACAAGCAAAACCACCTCTGCCTTTCTTAGGCTGTCCATTCCACTAGCTCCCTTATTTTTTTTCCTGTGTGTGTAAATCATGAGAATGTTCCTCTTCCCTTCCTAGGAACCCAAACTCAGCCTTCAGGATGTCCTGGGCTTGTGAAAAGCTTATTATCCTGGGCAGAGGAGAACCTATTTATTTATTTAGTTTGCTTTCTGTTTTACATGAGTTAAATGATAAATTTTGTCTGTTTTATGAATGGTCAAAACTACTTACACTGAAGGCCCACTCAACTTCTTCTATACTGAATACTGTCAGCTTCTTGGGAGAAGAAAATGTGCTTTACAATTTAATTGTATTGTTCACAGCACTGAGCACAGACCTTGACAAATAGAAGCTGCTGAATATTTTGGTATAGTGATTAAATTTCATATCTAAAAATCATTGTTCTCATTTTGTATTACAGCTTAACTTCATAAATAATAGAAGTTATATAAATAAGGTCTATATTTTTAATCAAACACAAAAGAGATTCTAACTGGGCCAACTGGGAATAAAAAGAGACTTAGGAATTCTACTAATCTACAATAGATTGGCCAGAAGTGTGGCACTGAGACCAAAGATATGAGAAAACCTGCAGTGTAAAATGTAAGTAGGGGGCTGGTGATGGACTGGTTTGTGTTAACATCTTGGACTGGTTTGATGTTTTCCATCCACTCTAAGTTTGTGTGTGTGTGTGCTACAGAGTATTGAAAACTAAACTCGGGTTGTATTCTTCCAGTACATCTTGGAAAATCTTACTATGAAGAGGAAAAATAGTGACACAGAGATGCTAACATGCAGTTCAGTTTTCCCATCTCTTATTCCCAGTGATCTGCTCCAAAGGAGAACCAAGCACAATTAGGAGGCATTTGTTCTGGATTTCTTGAGCACAATAGGGTAACTACAGTCTGCACCAACTTAGGATATGTTTCACTACAAATAAAAGAGTCCAAAGGCTCCCAACACATAGAATAGATAAATGTTTGAAGAGAATCACATGCTAGTCACCTTGATTATTATATATTATCGTACCGAACCCCATATATCTGTACAGATATGGTTATACTGTCTTAAACTGACACACAATAACTGTTGAATAGTATATAACAAAATTACTATCAGTACAGGCCTACTATGTGTCACTTAATCTTAAACTTTAGAAGGTAGACATTCTTACTCTTCATTTTGCAGATGAACAAAGCAGACTCAGGCACAGAATAAGTGGTTTGTCCAAGGTCACATTGGTAATAAGAGGGAGAACTGGGTTTATAATTTAGCTACAGAGTCCAGAATTTTATCACTATACTATAATAATGTTATATTATCCACAGAATTATTAATTGAAGTAGCATACCATGACAAACTAATTAGATTTCTACTCCTCTAAAAAAAAATCTGTTGTACACTATTGAAACTTCCTTAAAAATAACACAGTGGCATATCTAACATTAATTCTCACAGTTGTCATAGTAAATTGTATAAACATATAGAAGACATAAGAATACTGAAGACAGCATTTGATATATTGGTGTATATTCTGTGAATTTATACTTTATATAATTGAGATTAAACTAAATATAGACATTTCTATCCTTGTACTCATTTAATTTTAATAGCATAGTGTATCAATTTACCATATTATTAAAAACTTTTTGCAAAATACTTTCAATAGCTGAATAATATTTAATTATACGGCTTCTCCATAATTTAGTGAATCATTCTTCTTTAACATTTGGGGAATTTCCAGTTTTTTCTTATAACAAATACTATGATTACAAATTTGAGCAAAATAATTGTTCATAATTGTGATTATTTTCTAGTTCTTTTGTTTAGATGGTGAAAAATATCAGTTAACAGGTATGAACATTTTATAAGTTCCAAATAAACCTTTTAATAAATTTTTTAGGAGCCAGATTTTATCACTTTATATGATGTCAACAATAGATGGGACTATCTCTCTTCTGCAGCTTAACAACAATTTAATTGTGCAAGTGAACAATACTTTCATTAACTCCTACTTAAAGGATAAAAACTAGAGAATGGTAGTTCTATAAACATCATACTTCTTACTGAGTTATCAAATAACTATAGAATCATGAAAATATTGGTGGAATGAAATTTAGTGGACTATATCAACTTCCGTACTTGAATGATGTCAACAAAAAGGCCTGGGTTTGAGTAGATAACACTGCAAGGAAAACCATAATACACTGGTCTTTTAAGCTTAAGGTGATACAGAAGAAGAGAATAAAATCTAGAAGATCCCTAAAAGCAAATAGTGTTCCAATCGCCACCATCCTTTAAAGTATAACAAAAATGCAACTTAAAAGTGTTGAAATATGTTAAGAAAAAAATGTAAATCATTATAAAAAGAGAAAAACTAACTGTAAAAAAGCAAAACAAAAAGCAGACACAGGTGATAGAGATTATATTTAAAATCCAGATAAGGATAGTCTCCGAAGGATTTAAAACAACAATTATAGGTATGTTTATTAATTTTAAATACTTGAATATGATGGATAAAGAGATGAAGAATTTCAAGGGAGAAATGAAAACTTTTCTAAGTAGAAATTTTAGAAATTAAACAATATGCTAGACATCTACATTGTAAACCACAAAATATTATGTAGAGAAACAACAGTATCTAAATATATATCATGTTTACAGATTAGAAGGTTAAATATCTTTAAGATGTCAGTTTGATTTTTGAAAACAAATTTCAAATGGACTTAAATATTTAATTTTAATATCATATCTATTTACCATATATTTACCATATTATTTACCATAAATATTTACCAAATTATTAAAAACTTAATAACTTCAATAGCTGAATGATATTTAATTATGTATCTTCTCCACAATTTGGTTAATTATAAGAGGAAATGAAGTAGATGAATTTCTCTCTATTCCTATCTCTAAATACCATTGAAAACCATGAATATTACATATGAGAAAAACATATATACTCTTAAAGATGTCAAGGGAAGTCACCTGGCCACTAACTTCAGATGTTGAGTAACAATATGGCAGTGAATTTCCTGGGGTTTCTTTTTGCCTCATATATATAAGGCTAGGTGCTTAAAATACTGGAAACATCAATAGGTTCAGAAAACAAACAATCAAGAAAAACTTACCCATTCTGTCAAAGTATCAAGAGAGATGGTACAAACTTTTATGTAAATTATTTTAGACAATGACTGCCTTATTTCAGGCAAAGGCTCCAGAAAAAACAGACCCACGCCCCAACCCACCCCAATCAGCAATGATTAAGTGGAGGAATTTAGACTTTTATTCTCACCTGCCTATATGTAGTAAGATTTCATTCCCTCAGGCTATAAAAATACACCAAGTAATGAACTTGGATTTTCCCTTCCCCCTAAAATCTAATGAGACAGCAAGAGAAAAAATTTTAAAAGTATTAGATACAATATTTATAGGGGAAACATCTGTATGACAATGGATTTTTTATAAGAATTTCTAAATTTTTCTGGTCTCAATTTCTTAAGGATGAAAAGAACTTTTCAATCCTGAATTCTGTATCCAATGAAAACATCCTTCAGTAAGGAAGAATAAATCAAGATATTCTCAGATTAAACAAAATTAAGACACTTTATTGCTAGCAGACTTATAATAAAATAATTGTTCAAGGAAATTCTTAAAGCAGAAAATGACACAAGAAGGTGCCTTTGAGTATCAAAAACTGAAGTTTCTAAATTATGTTTGACAGTTAAGAAAAATGATAATATTGTGTGATGAGATCATCAATGTACATAGAGACACTATTTAAGATCATTGTATAACAAATGAAGGAATTTTGAAAAATT
Organism: Callospermophilus lateralis; assembly: GCF_048772815.1. NCBI lineage: Eukaryota > Metazoa > Chordata > Mammalia > Rodentia > Sciuridae > Callospermophilus > Callospermophilus lateralis. Next base: position 72,427,950 of record NC_135316.1, read on the forward strand.
TTAAATGAAGGTATGGATATTAATTTCATTCAAACTTGTAAGTTTTCAACACCAGTACAATAAGTTATCTATGTATATTTTAATGCCAATAGTAATCAATAATATATATTATTATATATATATACACACATAGAGATCAAGAACAATAGAACTGATATTTTTTTAAAAAGTTAAGTTCAAGTAACTTATAAGAAAATGAGAAAAAAAGAAAACAGACAAGGCAAAATGGTTTCACTACATAAAAACCACAAATATGTCAGACATATCAATAATTAGATTAAATGTAAATTATCTAGATACCCCGATTAAAAAAAAATAAAGCTTGGGAGATGATTCAAGATGGTGGGCTAGAGGAAGGCTGCATTTCTAGTTGCTCTGTGGCTTGGAATTCAAGCAGTAGCAGGAGTACTGTTTCTCTGTGGGGTGGATGAAAGAGGGATTTCACTAACTCCTTATGGTACAGTCAGAGTGTATTAAAACTCAGAAATTTGGGTACATTAAACATTGGAGCCAAGTTGCAGCAGCAGCAGCACTGGTTTAGCACAGAGGGAGGGAAAACACAGAAATGCAACAAACAGGTTTAGTATGGAAAAACCTGAGATGAGAAAAAAAAGCCTGCCCTTAGGTGATCGAGAGGTTGCACTGTGCACTGGTGCTTGACAAGTGCCCCATGTTCTCCAACTGGCATGGAAAATACTGATGCCGAGCCATCTTGACATGGCCATGTGGCAGCTGCTGCTATGGGAGCCAGAAGATCTGAGCAAACATTGCCCAACTGTCCCAGTGGGTGCCTACAGTGTGGCCTGGGGCATACCTAACAGAATGGGAGTAAAGCAGGAACAGGGGAATATTTTACCAAGGAGAATTCAAGTCAGAAAAGCAAAGGGAAGCCGAATTTGCTTCCACTTTTTAGTCTGGTGACTAACATGACCAGCTCAATTGAGTCATAAATCTGAAAAGGCAGGTGTGAATATACACAGGGACTAAGCCTGGGGAGGCTGTGTTCATGGGCAGCAGAGGCAGTGAAGGATTGACTCCCCCAACTCATGTGCAGAATCCTTGGTTCCTAAGATTTAGACTGTCAGCAGAAATTAGCAACTACCAGGCCCTATGGGTGTGTTGATCTAATCTCTCTAGAGCTGAAACCACCCAGCAAAGCCCTGAGGCCTGATTGGTCTAAGCTCCACTTTCTGGAATTCCACTCAAAATTATGTTAGCAACCTGACGCTGGGAGTACATCCACCTGGTTTGTGGGGACAAAATTCCAATTGACAGACCATTCCACTCCATGCTACCTCATATTGGTGAGAAGGGAAACTGAGAGCTATTTCTATCAGCTCAGTCTCAGGCTACACCAGCTGTCAGCTTAGTGAACACCACAAAAAGAGCAAGTGGTTATCAACTCCCAGACCTTGCTCTTGCTCTCAGTACATAGCTCAAGAAGAAATGGAAATAAATATAGCCAGGCATAGACAGTGATGATCTATTTTTGACCACTCACATGAAAATAATTCCTTCATTAAGAATTTTATTCTCTGTGTGTGTGCCTTTGTTGATTCATTAATAGATGTTTATACATATTTGTTTTACTCATTTGTAGCATTTTTTAAAAAGTATTTATTTTTCCTTGACTTGTCTTTTGAGGGTTAGAGTTTTTGATTAGTATATTTTGGTTTTGTTTTGTATTATTTTCATTTATCTATTTCTCTTTTTTTCCCCTCCTGATAACAGCCAGGATCTATTATTTTTTCATTCCCTCTTTGTTATTTCTATTTTTCTCCTCCTTCCTAATAGTTATCAAATGCTGCATCTCTTCTGCTTTCTTTCTGTTCATTTTTTGAAATTGTAAACACTTTTCTAAATTTCTATTACATGTTCTTTTCTCTTAATTACTTGCATTGTTAAAATCTTTTAGCACTAACTTGTTTATATAACTCCTACCCACACCATTAATGCTGTTGCAATTTTAATGCTGTGAATAACATAGTTGATACCTTTTTGGTTACTTTAATGCCATATGTAGTTTATCGCTACTTATTGTGGTTATGGTAATTGCTGACCCTACCATTTCTGCTTTTTGTGGCAATTAATATTGTAGATATCATAATAGGGACAAAATGTTTAGTTTAATGCTTTATATTGTTTGCTGTTGCTATTTGTGTCCTTACAGGGACACTATAATTTCACAGGATAGAAACTCTGCTGCTGAACTAAACTCAACCAAAAGATAGAGTACCTTGCTCCACAAACTCAATCTTCAGCTATACTTTAATACAAAGAATTGAAGAGATAAAGATCAGACCCCAAGTATAAATGGCTAGGATTGGGTCCCCAGACCCACTTATGGACATCTATTGCTATAGTAAGAACAGAGCAATAACAGAAAGCCTGTGGGTACTATATCTAGAAGAGGGTCTCAATCTAGATCACTCTAGAACACTTTAGCAAATGAAGATTGTGCCCTAAAAAGGCCTATACACAGGAGTATAAGTGAAATCTGATGCATAAAACCCAACACAGGCATACAAAAGTATGAAAAAACAAGCTAACAAACACTCTTAAGTTCATAATTCACCAGCAAATGACCCACTAAATATTGAAGTGGATGAAATATCAGATAAGGAATTCAAATGAATCATTATAAAATGATCAGTGAATTCCAACAGAACACAGAAAAACAACTGAATGAATTAAGGAAGTCAGTAAAGAATATGAATGAGAAATTCAGTAAGGAGACAAAAATATTGAAAAAGAATCAAAGAAGTTCTAGAAATGAAAAACACAGTAAGTCAAATGTTCAGTTGAAATTTTCTCTAATACAGTAGATGGAGTTGGAAGACAGTGGCCAGCCATGTGTTAAAGAAAAGAGAAAACAGTAACCATGATAAAAATATACAACTCTGGGACAACACAAAGAAACAAAATTTAAGAATTATTGGAATTTAGGAGGGCTATGAGATGTGGACTAATAGAATGGATAAACTCTTCAAGGACACAAAACCATAAAATTCTCCAAGCCTTCAAAATGAGATATACATCTATATAGAGAGGGTATTCAGAACTCCAAATAGAAAAGATCAAAAAGAACCTCTTAATTATAGCATATTATAATTAAAATTCCTACCATGAAGAACTAACATGGCATTTCAAAGGCTTCAAGAGAAAAATGTCAGGTCACACTTAGAAGCAATCCAATAAGAATCACTTCTGATTTCTCAGACAAATTCTAAAAGCTAGGAGGACTTGAAACTACATGTTTCAATTCCTGAAAGAAAGTAACTGTCAATCCAGACTACTATACCTAGCAAAGCTACCATTCAAAATTGAAGATGAAATTTAAAACCTTCCAAGATAAGCAAAAACTAAAAGAATTCATGATTACAAAACTGATACTGTAGAACTTAAATACTGCACAAAAGGAAGTAAGCAAAACTCAAAGCTTTGATATTTTAGATCAAATCTTCTATGAAAAGTAGCTAAGCAAATGAGAAACAAGACCAAATTAAGCATAATTAATAAATCAAAATAGCAGGAATAAATAAACATCTCTCTATAATAACAATGTAATAGCTCTGAACTCTCTAATTAAAAGTCATGTGCTGGCAGAATGGATTAAAAACAAGACCCAACTATGTGTTGTTTACCTGAGATGCACATTTTTGGGGAGGGGGTTTTGGGGTTTAAACCCAGAGGCACTTAACCACTGAGCCACATCTCCAGCTCCTTAACATAATTTATTTAGAGGCAGTGAAGTCTTAAGCCACTCAGTGAGATGCTAAATTGCTGAGGCTGGCTTTGAGCTCATGATCCTACAGCTTAAGCCTCCCAAGCTGCTGGGATTGCAGTCATGTGTCACCTCACCTGGCATGAGATGCATCTTACATGCAAAGACAGCTGCAGGCTGAAAGTGAAAGGATGGAAATTGATACACCATGCAAATGGAGGCCCCAAACAAGCAGTAGTAACTATTCTTATATTTCACAAAGCAGATTCCTTACCAAAATAAATCAGAAGGGACAGGGAAGGTAACTTCATATTGGTAAAGGAAATAACCCAACATGAAGACATAACATTAATAAATATTTATGCCCCAAATTTGGGTGCACCTAGTAACACAAAAGAGTCAGAGCTCAAGTTGAAGCTTCAGACCATAGTGTAATAATACTGGGTGATTTCAACATGCCTTGATCACCATTAGATTGGTCATATAGTAATAAACTCAGTAGAAACTCTCTGGTTCTGAAAAATATCATAAATTGAATGCACCTAATAGACATCTACAGAATATTTCATCCAATAAGAGCTGAATACACTGTCTTCTCAGTGGCTTATGGAACTTTCTCCAAAATAGACCATATTTTAGGCCACAAAGCAACTTTTAGCAAATAAAAAAATTGATATAACCCCTTGCATCTTATTATATCATGATGGAATAAAATTAGAAATTAACATGATAAAACCCTATAGAAACTATATAAACACTTGGAGATTGAACAGTATGCTTTTAAATAATGAATGGATAATAGAATAAACCAAGGGGGAAATTTAACATTTCTGAAACTCAAATGAGAATACTGATAAAATATACTGACTTCATAGTGTCCCAGAATCTAGGGGACACTATGAAGGCAGTTCTAAGAGGAAAGTTTATAGCTAGGAGTGCCTCCATAAGAAAATCAGGAAGGTCTCAAATAAATGACTTAATGATGCAACTCAAGGCCTTAAAAAAAAAAGAACCAATTTCAAAACCATAAGAAGAAATGAAATAATGAGCTGAAACTACTAAGCCAAAATTCTCTAGTACATTAACTTGAGAATTAAAAAAAAATACAGATGAAACAAAGAATTGGTTACTTGAAAAGATAAACAAGACTTAAAAGCCCTTAGCCAAACTAATCAAATTTAAAAAGACAAAAATCAAATTAATAAAACTGGAGATGTAAAAGGAGAAATCATCTCAGATCACTAGGGACTAGTTTGAAAACTTATACTCCAATAAATTGGAAAACCTAGAAGAAATAGATACATTTCTAGGCAAATATTATCTACCAAAATTGAATTAAGAGAACACAGAAAACACAAACAGACCAATAACTTGTAATGACATATAGGCAGTAGTAAAAAGCCTTCCAACAAAGCAAAGCCTAGGACCGTATGAATTCTCAGCTTAATTCTATCAAACCTTTTAAAAATAACTAATTCTAATACTTTTTCAATTATTCCATGACATAGAAAGGGAAGGAACACTTCCAAATTCATTCTATAAAGCCAGTATCATGTTTATACCAAAAACCAGATAAGGATATATCAAGGAAAAAAAAAAAACTATGGACCAAAATTCCTGATGAACTTAGATGAAAAAAAAAATCTTAATAAAATATTGGAAAATCATGTTCAACAAGATATTAAGATTGTATTCCATGATTAAATTGGTTATATTCCCGGGATGCAAGGATGGTTTAATATATGCAAATCGATAAATGTGATTCATCACATAAAGAAGAGAAGGTTTTGACCAAATTTATCACCCATTAGTGATAAAAAACAGTAAAGAAACTAGGTATAGAAGGATCCTACTTCAATATCATAAGGCTACATATGGAAAAACCCAAAGCCAATCAAAGTAAATGGGGGAAAAACTGAAATCATTTCCTTTAGAATCTGGGATAAGACACGAGTTTTCACTTTTACCATTCCTATTTAATATAGTGCTAGAAATTATAGCCAGAACAATAAAGCAAGAGAAGGAAATAAAAGGGATGAAAGAGAAAAGGAAGAAATCAAGTTATCACTGCTTGTAGATTATTATGATTCCATACATAGAAGATTAAAAAATTTCACCAAAAGACTTATAGAACTGATAGAAATATTTGGCAAAGTAGCAGTTTACAATACCAACATACCAAAATCAATACCTTTCCTATACACCAATGATGAATCCGCTGAGAATAAAATCAGGAAAATAATCCCATTCACAATAGCCTCAAAAAAATTAGGAATAAATCTAACCAAGTAGGTGAAATACCTCTACAATGAAAATCATAGAACACTGAAGAAAGAAATTGAAGAAGACCTCAGAAGATGGAAAGACCTCTCATGTTCATGGATAGGGAGAAATAATACTTAAAATGGTCACACTGCCAAAGCATTATACAGATTCAATGCCATCTCCATCAAAATGCCAGTGACATTCTTCAAAGAAATAGAAAAAAAAAGTCCTAAAATTCATTTGGAAGAATAAAACACCCAGAATAGCCAAAGCGATTCTAAGCCAAAAATGGTGGAGGCATCACAAATTATACTACTGAGCTACAGTAACAGAAATTGCATGATACTATCATAAAAACAGACACATAAACCAATAGTACAGAATAGAAGACACAGATACATACACATAAATAGCCATCTGATCCTTGTGAAGGTGCCACAAAAATATACTGGAGAAAAGACAGCTTTTTAAATAAACAGTGCTGGGAAAAGTGGTCATCCACATGTAGAAGGATAAAGCTAGACCTTCCTCTCTCTTCTGCAATAAAATTCAACTCAAAATAGATCAAAGGCCTCAGAATTAGGCCAGAAATTATACAACTCTTAGAAGTTGTATAATATAGAGTCAACACTCCAATTTTGAGGGACAGGCAACAATTTTCTCAAAAGGATAGCTCAGGAAATAATATGGAGAGTTAACACATGGGATAGCATCAAATTAAAAGGCTTCACACATAGCAAAGGAAAAAATAATGTGAAGAGAGAACCCACAGAATGGGATAATCCTATCAATATGTACCACTATGATGCACCAATAAAAAAAAAGTGAGAGAAAAGTTGGAAGTATGAGGGAAAAATGATCCCAGTGTTATAATTCATACAAGAAACTCACCTCAAATATAATGATAAAACACAGGTTCAAAGTTAAATTATATGAAAAATATTATCAGCAAATATTTTAAGCAAATGGAAGGTGGGGCCTCTGTATTGGTACCTAATGAGGTGGAATTTACAGCAAAGGAAATTACCAGAAAGAAAGAGGGATATCACATAATGATAAGAAAGTCAATCCCTCCAAAAGCAGGTACAAAATATGAGACGCAAAACCAGATAAAACTGAAAGGAGAAATAGAAAAAAATTCACAATTAAGTTTGAGACATCAACAAAATCGGTAGAAAATTCATCCTCATCAACCTCTATGATATAATCAAGTTTGTAGAACTTTCCATCCAAAGCAGAATATGGACACATCAGTCACATCAATTTTATCAAGACAGAACCTACTTTGGACTGTCAAACAAACCTCACCAAATATAGAAGAATTTGATTATATAGAATGTGTTCCCTGACCACAATGGAATAAAACTAGAAGCCAGTAACAGAAATGTAACAGGAAAATGTCTAAACGCTTAGAAACTAAACTGTCTACTTCTAAATTATCCATATGTCAAAGAAGAAGTATCCAAGGAAATAATTATTGAACTGAATTAAAATAAAACACATTATCTTAAAAATTGTGTAATTTAAGCTATTCTGTGCTAAGAACATTGATAGCACTGGAGTCTGTCACTAAAAAAGAGGCCATGTATCAAGTCAGCCTTGTACACATTAGAATACAACAATCTCAATACACTAGAAAAAAACCAAAATTAATCCAAGTGAATGAAGAAAATATTAAAGATAGCTTCAGTAATCAATCAAATAAAATACAGAAAATGGAGAAAAATCAGCGAAACAAAAATCTGGTTATTTGGAAAGACTGACAAAATTGACAAACCCATCTCATGACTAACAAATTAACAAAAGAGAGAAGGCACAAATTACCACTATCATAATCAAGCAAGAATATCACTACATACATTTTAATCCTCACTAGATAATAAGGGAATACTAAGGGCCAATTTGACACATGTAAGAGCCAATTTGATACATGTGAATCTACAATTATCTCAAAATAACAACAAATGGGAATAACTTTTGAACACTTAGCAAAAATTCATATTCCAATGGCCATTAAGTACATGAAAAGATGTTCAACATCACTAGGTATAAGAAAAATATATATTAAAAACACTGGCTATCTAGATGAGCCAAACGTTTACATGATTTCTTTAGTTCATCACTGAAATTTAAATATTTCTTTAAGTTTTTGTGGATCACTAATTTAGGATGCATTGCTTTCTATTCAATTACGCATTCTCTGACTTCCTAGTTCCCCTTGACTCCAATTTTCACACAGCCTCTTGTACTGCTGAATCGAGGGGGACTTCTTTCTTATTCTTGGATTCTAGCTTAACACTCTCTAGGGGACCACTTATAGGATCTGAACTAAAAATTCAAGCACTTGGACTCTGAGGAAGAAGTCCCTGACCCAAGCCCTGGAAATTACTCTACTCTTTAAGCCCTCCTCTCTCAGTCACCATGGCCAGCACAGTAACAATTAGCACCATCCTTAGCTGATATGAACTAGTGGATAGTATACAGAACCAAGGGACATGCAAGCAATTAGTTTGCACCTTCTTCCCCTTCCTTCTTAAAGGAAAAAGGAACAAACAGATAAACAGGAAAATGAAAATGTCTAGAAGGTAGCTTGGGCTCAAATCAGGAATGTCAGACTAAGATATTTGGACATATTTAAGGCAGTGAAAGGCAGTTAAGTGTGGAACAGTACAAGCTTGTTTACCTATTTTGGAGAATAATTAACATAATTTGATTTGTATTTCCCTGAACCATGAGTAACCAAGCAAAACTAGCTAGTACTTTGCGATCATTAAAAACATAAGCATTTTCTTTTAAAAAAGAGAGAGAGAATTTTAATTTTTTTTTTTTAAGTTTTCTGCAGACGCAACATCTTTGTTTGTATGTGGTGCTGAGGATCGAACCCGGGATGCACGCACGCCAGGCAAGCACGCTCCCGCTTGAGCCACATCCCCAGCCCCACATAAGCATTTCTTGATTCAAATTGTTTCCATAGGAAGGGTACCATTCCACCCCAGCTGTCCTGGAGATAAGCATTTCCATCCTGAGCATTTATCTCTCTGTAAATGATAACTGACCTGGAGAGCTTTTACAAATAGCCATTTCAGAGGGATATAAATTATGAGAAACAGAATGAGGGAGTCTGTACCAAGGGGAGGCCATGTTGGTGCAACGAGTTCTGAATCAGGAACAGGGGCATCCACTCTTCCCAAGCATATTAAAAACTGAATTAAGTGGCCTCAGCTTAAGTGGCATTTTCTTGCTTCTAACATTATGTGGGCAGAATACTTCAATATATCCTCACTTTGTCACATCTTTTGAAAACAAATGATGATAAATATAATTTGAAGGTACAAAGGTCAATTTTTTATGTATTTGCTTTTGCATGTGTCACATTGTGGGAGAAAAGTGTTACCAGTTAATAAATCCGTTAAAAAATGTTCCTCAGAATCAGATAAATCAATCCTGCTTTCCCTATTGGAACATGGTTTTGCATATTTCCAGTTACTACATTACTAATGATACATGGGTTATCAGTGACAAGTTCTGCTTCCTCAAATGTTGAAGTTTGAACAGAAGTGGCTGAGGCAACCACAGAAAGCAAGTCTTATTTCAAAAATAGTAACACAGAATTCCCCCGGAAGGGAGAAGGGGCCCATAGCTGGTATCCTGGTATCCCAAGAAGTGAGAGTGTCCTGCCCCTTTTAAACATTTTAGACTTTCTTTGTTCTCCTGCTCTCTTCCCCTTTATCACTCTCCTTCCTGAATAGGTAATTGAGGAGACCCAGGAGAGGCAGGTGGGGTGGCCAAAAGGTGAGCAGCAGGTGGCTGTAAGGGCCAAGGTGGAATGATGGGGCAGGAAGGGAGCAGCAGCCCAGGCAACTTTAATTAAGCAGCTCCCCCAGTCTGTTCAGGGGGTGCTTCCTTAACAACCTTCTGGGAGGGGCAATATGGGCAGGTAATCAAAGGGCTCTGGTGGCCTTAACATTCTACGCTCCCAAGGGTGGTCTCCCAACTTCCCAGACCTAAACCAGCCTCCATTTTCTCAATCCGACCCGATTATCTATCTACACTGACTCCCTGTCTTTAATTCTTGCTTCACTGACATCACTCTGATTCTACAACCTTGCTATATGGAAAGGCTAGCTAATTTCTGTTAATGGAAGGATTTATGGTTCTACTCAACCAAAGTTTTCAACCTCGGCACTATTAAAATTCCCTGTCAAGTAATTCTTTGCTGTGATGTGTTGCCAATTCACTGTAGGTCACTCAGCAGCTTCCTTGTCCTCTAACCTCTATGTACCACTATCACACCTATTGTCCCAGCTGTGAAAATGAAGTATCTCCAGACTTTACCAAATGTCCCTTTGTTGGGAAACTTTGTGCTGCACCAACTTATCAAACTAAAAAATCAACTGGAACTGAGAAGCAAAGATCTGTGTAAGGAGACATGACATCAAGAACTGGCCTCACGAGAACTGGGATCTTTCTTCTTTCCACCCTGCTTTACCTCAGGTACCTTACCACAGTGCCTAGTAGCTCATAAGTGCTCATTAAATGTTTGTCGAATCAATATTTGTTGCATCAATGAGAGAAGATGCTGGGGAAGGGGTTTACGAGAGATGCAAAGCCATCATTGTTAGTGAACTGTTGTCAAATTTCTTAGTATATTAATACTTACAAGAAAATTAGATACAGGGACAATCTAATTCATTTAGATTGATGAAGACATTATTTTAACTCTGGAAACTTCACCTGATAATCTAATCTTTCAAAGTTGGAAAATGTTCATTAATCTGCAGATATCCATACACTAGCGTCAATACAATAGGTTGCTAGTCACTCAAAATTAAAAGGTTCCCAGATGGTGACCAGACATTGACCACCAAGTAAGTTTGGGGAAAATGGGTACAATTGAATGAGCTCCCTTTGCTGGAAAGACTCTAAGGATGGTGCTTTAGCAGCCAATATTTTAAATAATTTAAAGGAGACAAAAATGGAAGCATAAGGAGAGTGTGTTTCCAAAAATCTTTCTTTTTAAAGTTTTATTCTATTTTTGGTTAAAAGTAAAACAATTCAAAGTACTCTGGGGCCTATCCTTTGCCTTTCTGCCTATCTTAATCTGCCTTATCAGATTTCATTAAAGTAAAAATTGCAATAATGCCCAAAAATCTGTCTTGAGATACATCTGTATATTCAGGTTTATTTTAGACACAGGGGCTTTCTGTAATTATTTGCTTTAAAAAGAAAATAAAACCTCATTACTTTTTTAAATGAATTACTTTTTCCTTGGAAATTATTCCCAATTGTAGTCTTCTCAATTAATTGCATGCTTTTTCTTTAGAGGAATGTCCTAATGATTTGAAATTAGTTCAGAGATGATCTAATGCAAGATTTTAGAAATTGTAAATCATAATGTTATACTCTTCTAAGCCAATATACTGAGTCAGATTATGTGAAATCTCCAGACTAAAATCTAGCATAAAATATGTGCTAAACCAAAATTCATTAGTTGATCCAAATAATATTTATTGCCACCCCAGTCTATGCCAGGCACTTTTCTAGATGCTTGCAATGCATCAGTGAACAAGCAGGCAATGAATCTTGCCTTGCTTATATTTTATCAAGGGAAGCAAACCAAAAAAAAAAAAAAGTCATAATAAGTAAGTAATTTATATCTAAGTTAGAAAGTGATGAGTGTTTGGGGGGAAAAAAAACAAACATTTTAATGGAAAAATCCAAGCAACAGAGACGAGGAAAGCGTATGAGTGGGAAGGCAAATAAAAAAAGGTTGGATTGGAAAGACTTCATGGATAAGTGGGTATTTGGGCAAAGACGTAACAGTGAAGCGATTCCTCATGTGACATAGAGCATTCTGGGATTTAGGGAACACCAGGCATATCTGGCATAATTAAAATGTCGCCAGGAGGCCGGGGTGGCTGAAACTATCAGGAAGACCAAAGGAGTTGGAAATAAAATCATACAGGCATGAAACAACGGGGAGGCACAACTTTTAGAGACCAGAATGAAATTGAAAAACCTTTGACTTTTTTTTTTTCCCATCCAAAATCTGGATGTTGCTGAATAACTTTGAGCAGAGTGTAACATAATTTAAAGGGGGAGAGAATTCTTTGTTGAGGAAAGTTAGGATTGGGGAAGGGGTGCAGTTTAAGAAGAAGACTAGTTAGATGGCTTTGTAATGATACAGAAGGCTGAATTTGTTTCTGTGGTGAAATCTATGGTTTTCATTTGGCAGTGTGAAAGCAGTAGTAGTTTCCTAGACAAGAGCTCTTGGTTATGACAGCGTTCTGTGTATGAATAGGTCTTTTTCAGGGGGCAGAAAGATCTCTGAGAAGCAGTCAATTTCAGTCTTGCTTGATCTGTGGGACACCTATTTCTTTGTCATGCATTGGTTAAAGGATCAAAACAAAACAAAATAAGTGAATAAATGATTTCTCATATTTTCACATTTGCCCTGTTGTGGGCTCTATAAATTTCATATTTATTTTTCATAGCCCTATGAGGGAGGTACTATAAATGTACACACACACACACACACACACACATACACACACTATAAGGATGAGGAAACAAAACTAAAGCCTAAAATGGGTGAGTATCTCGTTCATGGTTACATAGCTTTTAAAGGATAGGCTGGTATTTGAACACAGTTGCCTTAACTCCAGAGCCTTCTGAATCCCTGCCTCCATTCAAAGTGGTTTTTTTTTTTAAGTGTAAATGGATTAATGATTGCTTTACTTAGAAAAAGTACCTTTCTTTAGCAAAGAATAGAAGACAAAATGTCATAAAATTCTGTGTGATGTTTCAACTGAATAAATGAATAGAGTAAGACAGATTTATTTAGGAGAGAAGAAATTCTCAAAAGCCTGAATCAGAGACTGAGTGGACAAGTTCCTGAATCTGCAAGTCACAGGAGATGTTGGGCATTGTCTAGAGGAGAAGCAAAGAGGTATCTCTGGTCAAGCGAGAGCAGGATTAGATCTCCTCGTGATGGGCACCATTATCAAACATCATTCATACAGGGCCTAAATAGCTCCACATTACCACAGAAGTCCCTCTTGCCCAAACTGCCTTGTTCTGAATTTTTACTTTTACTTAATTCTATTTTTATTTAGTTAGTGCCTACTATATGCCAGACACTTTGCTAGATGATAACAATAAAAATATAACCATATTAGAAACCTTATCCCTAGAAGTTCAGAGGACATTATCATGTACTCCTGAATACACTGACATTTAAAAAGTAATCTTTCTTGAAAAGTATGGGCTTTCTTGAGTTAACTTTTTCTTCTCTCTTGCCCAGTATGTTTGTGAACAGGAACTAGGTTTTGGACTCATAACCCTAGTATCCTATGATGGATAGTATTGCTACATGGGTCCATGCATTAAGACAGCATTTCCTAACTTCCTTGAGGCCCTGGATAGGCATCAATAGTATCCATGATGCTTAGCACACTAGAAGACATGACCCTTACTGTGGTCTCTGGGGAAAGAATGGCTTGTAGAGAAATCAGTTAACATGTACAGAAGAGTCAGGGAAAATGCATCTTCACAGAAGCCAAAATTCTGAATACATAAAGATTTATGATAAGCTAGGACTTGATTTAATTTAGTAAGTGGTTTCCTTTCTACTCTCATTTACTGTCCTTGAAGTTTGCCAGAGTCCAAGGGGTCTAGGTCCTAATTGATTATTTGGTCCAGTTTCAGATGCAGTTCACACTTAGTATCCATTATATTCCAAGCGCTTTTTTGAACTCTTTAAATATTCCCTTAAACCATGATTCGAAAAGAGACCTCAATTTTACATGTTCAGCTTCTTTTTGTGTATCTTACATTTCCACCTACCACCTGTGGGATAGTTAGGATACACTGAAATCATGTGGAGCTAGACATAATCTTAAAACCATCTTGCACCACTAACTGCTTCCTGTCAGGTAAGCCCTGTAAATCTGCATCTCACTGGTAGGTTTCTTTCCAGGGTCCATGCTTAATCTCTACTTATCATGAAGACTCACAAAAGAAAATGATATTCAAGGTGACATAGAACAGACTATTGCTATGGCTGCTTTTACACTGAGGGTTATTTAACCAGATAACTAATAATTTAAGGTTCACTAGGAACAATAGCAAGTAATAGAGAAAATTTGCAGATTTTTCTCTCAGCTTCTTTCCATCTGGTAAAGGAAACATGTACCAAGTATCTTCAGGCTCTTATAAATAACTTTAATTTGCACTTAAGACTTTCAAGTCTAAGAAAAAGATGGAGAACCAATGATCTGACTGGAATGGCCTATAAACATGTTTTAGAGACACTCTCTGGAAGAAATTTTTTCTTTCTACTTTGAAAGTATGATACTCCTCATTTAGTATTTCAGTGCAGTCTTTCTCATTAGCTTTATTTTCCTAGCCTGAAACTTAAGATCTATGGAGGTTTTCTGGAGATGACAATTCCCAGTAGAACCAGATGAGGGATTACAATTTTGAGCTCTTAATTCTTAGTTCTGGGCAAAAACTAATGAGTTTATATTTGCTTTTTACAACATAGAATCCTCTGCTATCTCCCCTTCAATTTGCCAGTTCCAGTTATCACAAGACAACAATGGGAATTTCACCCGTTTTATTCATCTTTTCCATCTGTGTGACTAAAAGACCTGACAAGAACAATTCATAGAGGAAGAGTTTGTTTGACTTATGGTTTCAGAGGTCTCAATCCATAGACAGCCATTTCTATAGCTCTGGGTCTGAATATTAGGCAGAATATCATGGCAGAAGAGCATGGTGGAGGAAAGCATCTTAGGACATGGCCACCAGGAGGCAGAGAGAGCAAGCTCTTTTCACCAGGAACAAAATATGTACACCAAGGGCACACCCCTAATGACCTACCTCCTTCTGCCATACTCTGTTTACAGTAAACATCCAATTAATTCAGATCACTGGATTAAGCCATTAGTTAGATTACACCTCTGATAACCTAGTAATTTCAACTCTGAACGTTCTTGCATTGTCCCACACAGGAGTTTTTGAGGAATACTTCATATCTAAACTATAACAATCTGCCCCTAGCCTCCGAAAGCTCATGCCCATCTCACAGTGCAAAACATATTCAATTTTCAAGTGTTTTTTAATAAGTCCCCATAGTCTTAACAGTTTCATTGCTGCCCCAAAGTCTAAGTCCAAAATCTCCCAAGATTCAAAGCAAACTCTCATCATGAATCCCTGTAAAACTCAAAAGTAAGTCATATATATCCAATATACAAAGCAGAGATTAAATATTTCATTGTACAAGGGAGAAACAGAGGCATAGATAGAAAGGATGAGCCCAAAGCAAAATGAAATCCAGCTGGGCAAACAAGTCCTACAGCTCCATGTCCAGCATATGGGGGATGGTATTGAGATGCTTTTTTCAAAGGGCTTGTGCAGCTCTGCACCTGTGGCCTTGCTGGTAACAGCCCACATGGCCTATCTGTTTAATTCCTGCAGCTTTCCCTAGTAGGTATCCCACATTACTGGCATTTGTTAATTTTGAGGATCTCCACTGTAGCTTTGGCTTCTCATCTTTTTACACATCACCCTCTCAGAGGCAGCTTGCAGGGACTTTAACCCTGCTACACTTTGACTGGCCTCCTGGTCCATCATTTGAAATATTGGTGAAGCCCTCATGACCTCCTAACTCCTGCATCCTGCATTCCTGTAGAACTAGCACCATGGGGTTGATACCAAGTTCTGCCATCATCCTGAGCAGTAGTTAAGCCTCCAGGGACCTTGGCGGAAGGTCTGGGAAGCTGCCCTTGGTGAAACAATTTCCTAGGCCCCTCGGTATCCTCTCCAATCTCTTCTCAAATGAGTTTTTACATTTACACCCTTGAGTTTGTGATGGGTGTGGTTTTGCCAATTCCTGAGATAAGCTTAATCTATCTTTCCTATTTTCTCTGGGCAAAGTATTTAACATTTCTTTAGTGACTGTAATCTCTTTAATAACCATGGCTTCCTTAGCCCCAGTTTTACTTGCACTTTTTTCAGATCTTTCCTCTCTATTTTGGGTCCCTGATTATCACAGTTAACTTGGCTAAAAGCTGCCAGCAGTATCCATGCCACCACCTGAATGCTATGCAGCCTAGAAATTTCTTTCACCAGCTTAATCTGTCCATCACCTTTAAATTCAGCCTCACAGAAAGTTTCAGGACATTTGGCAAAATGTAGACAACTTCTTTTCCAAAATAAAATGGCAAAAAGACGCCTCCTCTGAAATGTCACAGGCCCACTCTTCACTCTCCACAGTGCTATTGGCATTCTGGTCTTTTGAGCACCCACCACAACTACCCATTAAGCTCTACTTATGACATTCTAAAGCTTTTCCATTTTGAATTTCTAAACTTTTAAAATTATTCCCACAAACTCCAAGAAAACAAAAACAAAAAAACTTCTAAACCACATGATGAGGATAGTCATAGTAACAATCCCACTCTTGGCTCTAATTTCTGTTTCAGTCAGATTTTTTATCACTGTGACCAAAAGACCTGACGAGAACAATTAAAGGAGGAAATGTTTATCTGGCTCACAGTTTCAGAGCTCTCATAGATGGCTGACTCCACAGCTCTGGGCCCCAAGGTAAGGTAGAACATCATGGCAAAATAACATGGTAGAGGAAAGCATTCCAGGACATGGCTAGCAGGAAGCAGAGAGAGCTGGGTCCACTCCCCAGGGACAACATATATACCCCAAAGGCATACCCCTAATGATCTACCTCCTCCTGTTACACCCTACCTGCCTACAGTGACCGCCCAGTTAATCCATATAACTGGGTTAAGCCATTCATTTACACCTCTCACAACCTAACTCTTCCACCTCTGAATGTTCTTGCATTGTCTCACACATGAGATTTTGGGGGACACCTCATATCTAAATCCTAACAGAACCTAATGAAAATTTGTTCTCCCAGAGTGTTAATAGTTTTCCATGAACTTGAAGAAAACTTCTCCATGGTTTTACTCTGTAGATCCAAGTTTGGAATTAATAAAAAGCTAAATGTCCTCTCCATTTGAAGAAATTTTGTGTTATCAAAATCAGAACCTAATTAGTGAACTTCTAGTCATTGCTTCAAGTGGAATATAATGTCAAGAATAGATGAACAAGAACATGTTTGGAAATGACACCAAAACTACTAGAATTGAAAATGAAGTTCATGAAAATCCAAACATAAATATCCTTTAACACTTTTATAAACATGAATGAGAAAGACTCATTAAATTAATGTCAATTAAGATTATACAAATGTACAAATGAAAAGAGATAAATTGTTAAAAAAAAAAAAAAAGTGCAAGCATCCAGAATCTAGGACAATATGGAACAGTTTATAGTCCCAGAGGCGGAGGAAACATCAGTAGGCAAAGGAATGAAAAAGCCTTGAAATAAAATAATGATAGAATTTTTCACAAATAATGAAATCAAGTTACATACCAAGAAGAGCCCCTAAACATACTAAATACATATATACATAAATAAACAAACAAACAAATAAATAAATAAATGCAAACACATGAAAAGAACACTTTTAAATTGCGTTGCAGTCAAATGGCTAAAAACTGATGATAAAATCTTTCAAAAGCCAGAGGAAAGGGAAATATTGAGAGTAGAGAAATAAAGATGAGAATAAAAGAGGAAATATAGCCCTGGACCCTCCAGATACTTAAAAAATATATTAAGAAAAGGCTGCATATATCTTTATGCTGATAAGCTCAACTACTTAAAGAAATGGACAAATTTCTTAAATGGCACAAGATTCACAAAATCTTCTAGGAAATAGAATGTGAGAAAATACTTTTCAACATGCTTTATTAGTCCAGCATTACCCTACTACCAAATTAGAGAAAAATAGCTTCAGAAAACTATGTTCCTCCTGGACACAGACAAAATACTTCAATATAATTTTAGCAAATTAAATCTGGAAATAAAAATGATATTGCATCAAGACTGAGTGGGGTTTACCCCAGGGATGCAAATTAGCTTTAACATTTCACATATTAACAAACCTAAAAATAAATCTGGTCAACTCAACAGATGAAGCAAAACGTTTATGAAATTCAGTATCTATCCATGACAAGAAAAAAAAAAGAAAACTCTTGGTCAACTCAACAGATGAAGCAAAACATTAATGAAATTCAGTATCTATCCATGACAAGAAAAAAAAAAGAAAACTCTTAGCAAACTAGGCATGGAAGGAACTTCCCCAATATAATAAAAGGCTTTTTTGAAAAACCCACAGTATTTTCACATCATAAAACCCACAGGTTTATCACAATCATAAAAAGCTAAATAGTTTCACCCCTTTAAGAAAACAAAGATGTCCCCTCTCATAACTAGAATGAAAGATGTAAAATGTCTTAATTTGTAGACAATTATGATTGTACACTAGAAAATTCCACAACATAGCAAGTGATTTTGGAAAGGTTTCAGGACTCAACAGCGTATCTATGAACTAGCAAAGAACAAGAGGAAATTGAAATTTTCAAAATAATCCCATTTCTACAGAATCTAAAACCATACAGTACTTAGGGATAAATTTAAAATTTAAAAATAAAGTGAAAAATACTAGCCAAAACAACCTAAGAGCAAAGCTAGAAGATTTAAACTATCTGAATGAAAGATTCACTTTAAAACTATAGTAATCAAAACAGTGTTGTAATGGTATAAAAACAGAGGTCAATGGGAAAAAAGAGAGTTAAGAATTAGGCCCACATATACATGGTCAAATGATTTTTAACAAATATCCAAGGCAATTAACTTCATATAATCTTTTTAATAAATTACACTGCAACAACCAGATGTCCCCATGTAAATATATTAACCTCAGTCCTTACCTCAAAATATGAGCAATAATTAAGTCATAGATCTGAGTATAAAAGTAAAAAATTATACAAATTCCAAAAGAAAACAGGGAAATTTCTTAGTGACTTTGGGCTTAGCAATGATTTCTTAAACATGATATAAGAAAACAAACCATAAAACAAATGATCAATTAACTAGATTTTACTCCTTTTCTTTAAAAAGCCTTTGCTCTTTAGAATACAATGTTAAGATTAAAAAGGAAAGTCATAGCCTGGGAAAAATTTGCACAACACCTATGAGACAGATTAGTACCTGGAATAGAGAATTAGTGTAATCACGCTGCAAATTGGATAAAATATTTTTCATGTGTCACTGATGTTCCAATCTGAGATAGGACATGGGAAGTTCACTTTTCAGAATAGGAAAAACACTAGCACTAAAGGAAAATTTGCTAAGTTATATTATGCTTGAGAATTTTTATGTAAAGACACAGAGAATGAGAAGATAGAGTAGGAGAAAATATTTCCAATACATAGAACTAACAGAGAATATTTGCAGACCCTAAAACGAACTCTTCAGCAACAATAAGTAACCTTTACGATGATTTTTGTAAACCTGAAACTAATTTTTAAAATAGCTTAACTTTTTTAGAAGGTGAAAGAAAAAGAGCAACAAACCACCCTCTAGAAACAGGCTGAGACATAGAACACTTTCCAAAATACAATATCACAAAAAAGGTGCTCATTAGTAATTATGGAAATAGAACTTAATACATCACAATGATTTACTAAGCACTCACTGGAACAGCTACAGTTAAAGACTAACAATATCAAACATTGCCAATACACAAATTAGATATGAATGAATAAGCATTTTGTCCACTATAGCTCAAAGTATGTAGGATCACCCAGCGATTGCCAGAAAGACGCACATATGTTCCCAAAATGTAGATAATATTTTGCTGAACAGTATGACATGATGTTAACAGCACCATTCTTCTTGACACTAATCTGAAAACAGTCTTAATGTAAGGGCAAATGCATAGTGGTACAGTCGTGTAACACAATAGAACATTATACAACAACGGGAATGAATTATTGGTGTGTGGATGGATAATTTCACTGACATATGTTGAGCAAAAAGAAGATGCACAGTTGTACAGACTATATAATTCCATTTATATAAAGTGTAACAGCAGGAGAAACTAATGGATCATGGGAGAAGACAGAATGGTGTATATTTTTGCAGGGCGAGAATCATGCCTGAGGGGGGCTCAAGGGGGTTGTCTGGAGGGCTGCCAGTAATCCATTTCTTGTGACAGTCGGTGGCAGTTACATGGGGAGTACTCACTTTTTGAATATTCATCAAGCTGTACATTTCCCATCCGTGTACCTTTTTATGCCCAGAACCTGTCTGGCAAAGCCTGGCCTTCCTTTAGAGGATGGTGGGAGAGCCTGAGCAAAGTGGAGATGGCACAGACATCCACCCATTGCCTCCTTTCGAGTAAGGAGATTCTGTATTATTAAGTCCCTTCTTGCCCACTTCCTTGGAAAAGTTTTCATGATTTCTTTTCCCAGTCATTCCTGTGTGTGCTGGTGCCTTCTACTGGTTTTGTTTATTCTAATACACCACCAAGAAGCTGTTCCCAAATCTGACCTTTGGTGGCTGTTAGCAGTTACCAGGATCTACCTACTCTCTGCTTGCATGTCTCCTACACAGATATTTTCCTCTGACACCTCTCAGGTCCCATCCACCCTGCAGAAAAGAGTTCTTTGCAGTACATTTGAAAGATCCAACTTTACTTTCCTCCTCCTCTTCTCCCCTCCCACAATCCCCCTTTTCCTGCCTTGCTGTGTGCTTCATTCTGGGAGGCATTTCTTCTTGTTAGAACCTCCCCATTGAGGGCCAAAAATAACTATCAATTTATTTAAATGCCTGTGTATATGATTGACATGCAAAACTGAGCATATTTCATGTATACACCGTGGTGAGTTTAGAGACATATACCTGTGAAAGCATCTCCACAATCTGTCATGAGCCCCTCCTTTCCTCCAAAGGTTCTTCTTGTCCTCTTCCACTCATTATTTTTGTGAGTAACAAAGACACAACAAAAGATCTACCCTATCAGGACATTTTTAACCATAGGCGCTATGCGGTTCAGTAGGTTTCTAGGACTTCATCATCCACTATGGCTGAAACTGTACACCCTCCCACTATCACCTCCTTGTTTCCTCCCCTCCCTGTCCCTTGGCAACCACCACGCATTCTACTCTCTGCTTCTGAGTTTGATTGCATTGGACTCCTCATATAAGTGGTATCAGGGTAGTATTTAGCTTTCTTAAAAATTAATAACTTATTAAGATGGCTAAAAGGAGAAATTTTATTTGTGTGAAATTGCCATGTGACTCAAAAAAATGTATTTTTTTCAGAAAAGAGGATGGGAAGGAAGAGCAAATATTTGTGGGGTTTTGTTGTTGTACAAATACATGATGCAAGGGTTTTTTCCTACCTGCTGCTTATGTGACTGTAGACTGTTCAATAACATTCTCAGTCGTAGAAGAGGGGCTAAGCACATGAGTAAATACCATCACATCCTACAACTTGACATAGATATCACTTGGGTAAGCCTAGAATGTAAGATGCTTTCCTCCCTTTTTCCCTTCCTTTCTCCATTCCAACTTCCTCATTTTTGCTTTATACTATCCTCCTTCCCTACCACTCAAGGAAACTAATGTCTGAGACAGACTCTCATATATCTCTGAGTGAACCAAAACACTGAATGAATACAAATTGAATTTGAGCAATGACCATGTTTATAGGCAGATTATTTCATTTCCAGTTTGGACCTAGGATCTTAGAAAAAAAGTATAAAGAATTTGCTCTTTTCATACTTGGATTGGAAAGGGGGACATTCAATTCAATTATCTTAAGAATCCATTAGCTAATGAATGGTTTTTCAGTGTTCCCAGAAAAGTTTGGCTCAAATGCCTTGGTGGGCAACTACTCAGTTTAAAACGAGCCAAAGTGGGAACACACCAGGCAGGAGGTGGCCTGTAGCAACCCATATTGTAAGTCAGAATGTATCATTTGGTGGAGATCCAACACCAGAGAGCTGGCTGGACTAAAGAAAATGCAGCTATAAATTCTATCCAAGCAACAAGGCTCCTAAAACTTGTAATTCTTCACTTTGAAAGGTGAGTGAGTAATTGAGTTCCTGGAGAATCTGTATGAATTGCATGCTTTGTGAATAAGGAATTGATAGGAGTGGCTTGTTAACTGAAACTGTAAAAGGTTTGCCTAATTCCTAGCTGAAGACTCAAGAATTTATATTATAAGTCTGAGAAACAAATTCACAAGTGCCATATGATTGAAGGTTCAAATCATGTACTTCTTAAAGAGGCTGCCCCTAACCCTCTAGGGAATATTATCTCTTCCTACTTACCATTCTACCTTGTTATCTTATTTTTAAAAATTTACTGTCTGTCTAGATGGACAATTCCATGAGAATACAAGGCTATTCTGCTTTGGAGCAGACACTCATATGTTTATAAATATTTTTATATACTTATAAAATATATTTACAAATCATATTATATCATTATATATAATAATATATTAATATAATATACAACATAAATATACATTACATTACAAGATATATAACAAATAATTATGATTTATTTTAAATATATTTATGTTATATAAATTATGTATTATTTATATAAGTATTATACATATATACACAATTTATAACAGGGTGTAGAAAACACATTATTCAATATTCAACTTAAAGTCTAACTCACTGATGACCACATATCCTTATGGATTGTTATGGTTTATATAACATCACCTTAGGTATGAGATAATGCAAGAAGGCTTACAGATGAAATGACTGGGTTATGAGCGTTTTAACTTACTTAGATCATTAATTCCCTGACAGGGATTAACTGGGTTGTAGGTAGGGTGTGGCTGGAATAAAGTGGGTCATCGGGGGGTGTGACTTTGGGGTATATATTTGTCTCTGATGAGGAGAATCTCTCTGCTTCCTGGTGCTGATAGGGGAAAAAGAGACGTAAAAGGTGGGAACAGGAGATTAAGGGATGCATTCTATTAAATGGGCCCACTGTGCTGACCCCCACACACTTCTTTTCTAAGAAACAATTTACCCTTAGCCCTCTCTGGCTCAAGTGGACAGGATATGTTACATTTCCCGGAAAACCATCTGTTATCTAGAGGAGAAATGCAGGTCAATAAGAGGAATCCAAGCTACCCTGAAGGGGGACACCTTTGGGACCCTGTTCACAGACCAGATCCCAGAACTCAAGGAGCTAAGGAAAATTCCTCCTAATCATAAAATCTATAAGAATTCATGGTTCAGAATTCAAGTGGAACTGGTCATCATGGACCAAGGTGACACAGAGTTGTCCTGGCAGTGGAGTCCTGAAAACCTGATGTCACCCTGCTATCAGTCAAAAGTCAAGAGGTGGACCTGGGTGGGACTCTCTAGAAACTTCTCTCAGATCCCCCAGTGAAACTGGAGTGCAAGAGACACACACTGTCCCTCTGCTCTCTGAGAGAGGACCCACTCTTTCCCTTGGGAGTGTCCCCTTTTCCTTTTCCTGTCCCTTCAATAAACTCACACCTGTTATTGAGCACCATGTCTGAAATCTTTCTGACCTGGTTGAAAGCAGCAGGCTTTGAAGGGGGTCTTTATGTTGCCTCAGTTTCCTGGAAGGCCCCAGCCTTGTAAAATGCCATTTTCCTGGCTGCTTTCTTCTGCCACACATGTCCACCCTGATGTTCTGCTCATCCATGAGCCCAGATAAACTTTTCCTCCTTAAAATTGTTCTCGTCAGTTCTTTTAGTCACAGAGGTGAAAAAAAAAAAAACATCTGACTAAAACATGGAGGGACACATTTTAAAATCTCCTAGCTCTAAGAATAGGGGTTCACATGGGGATCACCTCATAATGTTTGTGAATGAATGAATAAGTGGCTGACTGAATGAAGAGCCCAAGTACACAGCAATCTGAAATTTTAACTGTGGGCTGAGACTTAACAGGTCAGAGGGCTTTAGTTTCTCTAAAGTGAGAGTAACACAATTCCAAGGTCACTTCCATCTTTTAAAGTTGAGATGTGCACTTTGGATCCCTGAGGCTATAAACCAAGCACTGAAAATAATTCACAGCTGTCCTTCCCTTATAATGAGTCAGCCTCTCCTGGAAGCTCCTCAGCTCACCTGTATCTCCCCTCACCAAATGCGTGCCAGGTGGTCCTTTCCCGTGTACATTGGTAGGCTGTATACAGCTATGCAATTCATCCCCTCTCCATTCTCTGGACACTTGCCATTCATTTATTTTTAATCCTTATCATTTCAGTCACCACCAACCATTATTGATGCCCTGTGACAAATGTGAGCACTATGCTCTACACCAGGAGGAGACACATTGTGGTAGGTAGAATGACAACCTTCCAAAGACATCCACATCCCAACTTCAGAGCCCATGAGTACAAACCTACCTGGCAAGAGGGACTTTGCATACATGATTATTAGACATTTTGAAATGAGATTATTCTGAATCACCCAGGTTGACCTGATATAATTACAAGGGTCGCCTTATAAAGAGGCAGGAGGGTCAGAGTCAGGGAAGACAGGACAACAGAAGCAGAGGTTGAAGTGACAAAGGTCATAAGCCAAGTGTGGGCAGCCTCTGGAGGCTGGGAAAAGCAAGGAAACAGATTCTGCTTGTTTCCTTCAGCCTCCAGAAAGAACTCAGTCCTGTTGACACCTTGATGTCAGATCAGTAAAGCCAATTTCGGACTTTTGACCTTGAGAACTGTAAGATGCTAAATCTGTTGTTTTATAACTTAGATAGTATAAAAATCTCCCAGTGGTTACCCCCATTTCTGATTTTTACATCCTCCATGAGCCACTAAATTAATTTTCATAGAAAAGCCATCTGACCTTAGAAGTAGAATCTTGGGGTTACGGACTAAAGAGTCATTCTCATCACTATTGCGCAGTAAAACAACAGAGTATCAGCTTTGCTTAGATATTTTCAGTCCCTCCCTCCACATTCCTGTCCCCATATAGCCCATCGTCTGGAGGCTTATATATTAGTTAGCCTTTTGTTATTTGAATATGACTCTTCTGGTTGTATATATTGCTACTTACTTTCCCCAAAAGGAGCTAAATAGTCTAGGCCACTCTATACTTTATATATTATTTACCTTTTTTTTTAAGATGCTGTTTCTGTTCCTACATTGTGCTTCTCACAATGTTATCTGAATATTTTCTTTCCCTGAGAGTACAGTCCAAAAACCATGTCCTAAAGTGCTAGCACATTAACTAGAACTTGTCTCTCGTTGGAGCTCTACTTTTTATCCATTCATTTATTCCACAGATGTTTGCAAAACACATCTATATGCCAACTGGCTTCCTGGTGATAAAGGGATAAAACAAAAGAGTGAGGGTCCTTTTTGTGTGTGACAGTTCAGTGAGAGGGAGAAATTAGAATCACATTAATTAATCATTAAAACTCCTCAAGGGAAAAACACACATTGCTATTAAAACAGACAACAGGTCTAATGAACCAACCTGGGAAGGGTAGAGAAGGTTTCTCTGACTAATCTATCATTGGTGCCAAGGAGTTATGTTGGGGTGAGAACAGGATGTAGCAGAGGCAGAGGGTAGAGCCCAGGCAATCATCGGGTAGCAGAAAGGAGCACAGAGAATTTGAAAGAAGGGAAGAAAGTTGGGGTGGCACAGAGTGAGCAGCTCAGAAATAGAGAAATATACAAAAAAATAAAATTTTCAGGTATCTCCACTATTTAACATTCAAAAGTTTATCTGAAAACCAACAATTGAAATATTTTAAGTGCCTGGCAGGTGGCACACGCCTGTAATCTGAGCAGCTCAGGAGGCTAAGGCAGGAGGATCTTGAGTTCAAAGCCAGCCTTGGCAACTTAGAAAGGTCCTAAGCAACTCAGTGAGACCCTTTCTGTAGATAAAATATGAAAAAGGGGCTGGGGTTGTGGCTCAGTAGGTAGGTACCCCTGGGTTCAATCCATGGTACAAAAAAAAAATTATTATTTTAAGCAGGAAGTTGGAATAATCAGATATACAATTCCTAAAGATCTCTGATTGCAGAGTATAAATTAGTAACCGAAGAGGACACAATAGAGATAAACTGAAGTACTCCAGACACGGCCTTTGATTGTGTGGTAGAACTGGAGAGAAGAAAAGGTCGGGAGCAATTTGAGAGGCAACATCAATAGAACACACTGAAGGACTAGATATGGGGACTAAGGGGTAAAGAGAAGAAAGATACCTGCTAGGGTTTGGGCATAAAAAATAGGATCAAATGTGGAGGTGGTAGAAACATTCCCTGTGGGAAAACCAGGTTTGAAGCTTTTGAGAATGTAAGATACCAATAACTAATTGTCTATATGGCATCTTTCACAGTCAACCTGTGTTGTCCATCTAGAATGCACTGTGCACCACCTAACTGCATCCCTTGCCTATGGTAGACAGCTACAAAGTGTTGATGAAGAGAGTAAATTCCCCCAAACCTTGGCCATCCCTCACCACACTTGCAAAGAAAGGTGAGAACAGCAGTAAAGTCACTTATAAATAGTATAAAAAACGTTTTTCACCTGAATCTGTAGACCAGATATATTTCCTATCTGAATTTTCCCCTTTGGTACTATGAGGGAACATCATGGCTTCTTAGTGGCACCTTGTCTGCCTGCCTGGGTGTATCCACATGCACTGGAGTGAGTCACCTGGGGTAGGTGAAGAAAGGTCTAGTGTAGAAGTGAGGAATCCTGATTCATTTTCTTGGATCTGCCACAACTGAGTTATATAACTTATACTAAAGCACTTAACTTCTTTGATCTGTAGTTTTCTCATGTGTGACTGGAGATTACCCCCAACTTCAAAAGAAGCACTTAAACAGGGGTCTCCAAGTATCTGTAACTGTCTTAATTCCATCCTGATTCACATAGCTTCTCCCTGGGCCTCTTGCACTAGGTTTTTCTAATGACATTCTCCCTTCTGCATGTGCAGAGCACAGCCTTCTGTGAGGGAGGCAGACGGAAAACTCTTCCTGCAGACAGAACTCAGGACAGTGGCACTGTGGGGCTCTTTTGTTTGTTGCCTCTTGGACAAGGAAGAGGGATTGGTGGGAGCCTCTGAGAGCCATAAACAGGTACGTGCAAACACAATGTCCCCTCCCATTCTTCTCTGCTTCCTAGGTCTTAACCATACATACTTTTTTCAAATTTTCATCTGAGACAAGACCAGGTAGGAATAAGAGCCCGACCTTAGATTCAGCCTTTGAGTCTTGCTTAATTATCATGTATCAGCAGTGTGATGGTGGGTAAGCAACCCACCATCTATCCCTGGGTTGATTCATGTAAAAACTGAAGAGGATGTTAATAGCACCTAATTCCAGAACTGTTATAAGGATTTAAGTGTAAAGGAATGAATGCAAAGTGTCTTAAACAGTATATGATTGATAGAAAGTATACCATGTCATTCAGCTGTTATTATAGACTTTCAGTAGTGATAATAGGAATAAGGGGAAGAAAAAAAGGAGAAGAAGGACATAGGGTTGAATAGCTTTATTGCCTAAGCACTGTGCATAACATTTAAAAATCAAGATGTTGGGATCTAGATGTGCTCCCGTCTCATCCCTGTGTATCTTCCAACCAAGCAGCCTGACTGCTCTTCTGGAACTTCTTTTTATTTAATTTTTATAAGTTGGAATGTTTTGCCTTTCATTCCCTATTTATCATAATTGTATCCATCTTTCTAGTTTATGCTAAATGACATCTTTGTGACACTTTCTCCTATTATCCAGTTGGACTTAAATTCTGTTTCCCTCTTGTTTGTCCATGTTTTATAATTTTTCTCATATGGCTCTTTTCATTCCACTACATATGAGTTAGTATTTCAAGATACCCAGCTATAACCTAAATTCCTTGAGATCATAAACCATCACCTCTGTCCTCCTAGAGATTATATTTGCCCTCTGTGTCTACTGGCTTAATCTGACCCTTAAGCCTAAGGAAAGAAGCTGCCAGAGAAGCCCCACATCCCTCCCCGCTCCTCTTTAAGCACAACTGGTTTCTTCAGACAGTTCTACTTACATGTCGTACATCTAAGGAAAAGTCCCAGAGGACAGTGATGACAGCCATCTTTATTGTTTTGAATAAAACTCATAATCAAAGAGAAGAAGGAGACAAACAATTTCTGCTACTTCTTTTTATTTCTCTGGGACTATAAACCCTTTACCTCTTATCTCCAAATGGAAAAACAAATCCATATGTCAGCTTTACCCTTAGGCAACCACTATTTGGATACACAAAAATGAGTAGCTCAACTGCAGTGATTCCAGGTTTGAGCAACAGAGAAGGGTAGAGGATGAGGCATTGCAGAAAGTAGACACTAAAGTCCAAGGATGAATACAGGAGGGAGAGACAAAGTCAATCTTTGAAACTCAAGATCTTCAACATATTCTTCATGACATGCTCTGAACAAATACAGATTTCATTTCTGTCAGTTGAAAAATTTTTATTTTACATCAACAACTGGAAGAGTGAAATCCAGCCAAACCTTAATTTGCATATGCTTCTCTAGGGAATACTTACTGTCATTGTGGAAGGTTTTAAGTATTCCAAACATTTGGCATCTAATTTCATCTTTCTCCACTATTTAACATTCAAAATTTTACATTCCTCACTCATAAATTACTTGTGCTTAGTTTCTTGGCTATACCTCAGTGGTCTTTGCAGGCATTTTAATTTTTTAAGTAATTAAAATAATATTCCTTAAATAAAGGAAGGTTTTTCTCTTCCAATTCAAATCTTGGTTTCACTTTTTTTTTCCTTTTAATTTTTATAATAATAAAGCGAAGCAAATCAAACTATTGTGTTTGAAAAGAATGTGCTGGAATTTTTTAAATGAAATTGAGAGATGAGAAAATTTTTCAAAGGACATTGTTTCTCCTATGAGTTACACATTAAAACTAGCCGTTTTGTTCTAGTTATTGTCAATTATCTTACTTATATGCTCTAAAAAGAAGAAATTCAGAATGGAGGTCCATGTCAAGGTTATAGCTTATGAAGGAAAATATAATTTATAAAAGGAAGGAGAAAACAATCTTCTCATCCCTTGCTCTTTCGTTGCTGCACACTGAAGGAAAATGATCTGATTTTGGCTTTTATACTAGCGAATGGTCTGGGGCAA
The DNA here is from genome assembly GCF_048772815.1 of Callospermophilus lateralis. Lineage (NCBI taxonomy): Eukaryota > Metazoa > Chordata > Mammalia > Rodentia > Sciuridae > Callospermophilus > Callospermophilus lateralis. The sequence continues at coordinate 72,457,015 of NC_135316.1, forward strand.
GTCTGCTGTACTTTCCGTACCTCCGCGCTCCCCAAGAGGAAAGTTCTCCTGGAGAAGGCAGCAGGGACTTCTGCATCTGGGAAAGATCACCTTTTTCTAGCCCTTTCTAAGGTCAATTTTATTCCATTTAATTCTGTTTGTGAGAGATGTTATTTAAGCTCTTTGTTCTCAAAAACTGGTGATCTTGATTTGAGTCACCTTCCTCAAAATGATAAGGCAATGTTTTCTGCTATGCGATCCCTGAGCACTCTCCGCACACAAGAGAATCGTTTTGAAGGTCATTTTTGCTTTGGTTTGGGAAGACGGTCAGAAATCAAGGACCTCAAGACGGCAAATTGTTTTGTGTGTGCTTATTTTCAAGACCTACTTTACCCATGTTTGCTTAGAGGCTGCTAGAGTCTCTTATGCTGTTGTCCAAGAGGAACATTTCTGTTTCTGTCTCCATCATAGACACTCACATGTGTGCCTATGTTTACACAAGTCACATAGTGCTATGTCAGGTCAAATTATTACTTCAAACTGCTGCAAAGATTTTTATTAACTCAACTATAATATCTGTGATGCTTTATCTGCATATCTTATGTTACATGTCACAAAAATATTCTGATGTCATAAAATCTAGTTGAGAAAACATTTAAATTTTAAATGACAAATGAATATACTATCTTATAGTAATATATTTTTCTGCTTTGAATGAACTTTCTTATACGTTATCTAGTTTGACTCCCAAGCAAAACTTGATGAAAAAGCTATCAAAATTCCCATTTTAGGGATGAGAAGCTGATGTAAGGAGTTAATGACTAGCCTGTGATCACACAATTCATACATGATGTGGTCAGCAAAAGGAGACATATCTTCTGTAACTGGACCCAAAGTTGCTTCATTTATCCTCTGAAGAGGACTAGGTAGAAGCAAATGTTCATATTATAATAAAGAGATTCTTGTTCGCAGAACTTGGAACTATACCATTCTCTTGGAAGAAGGAGGCAAAGTGAAGAATCCGATAGTGAATGGGGCATGTAGCCAAAAAGGAAGAATGGCTGAGTGGGAATGGGGCCATTGCAAGATTGCATAATGCTGAGTCGACATGGGAAATGGACCAACTGGAAAAGCAAAAGGCAAAATGGAGAGCTACTGTTGCCAAATTGGCATGTGATTGAAGCAGAGTGAATCAGTAATTAAGAGATGAAATCTTCTTCCAGGAAAATAAATCTTTCCTACCAATAATAAGACCCAAGGGGGTCTAAGTATTAATTAGATGACTAAGTACGTGTAAATCTACCTAAACCTCAGCAAGCGAGCTTTAAGAGACAAGTGTATTCTTCCTCAATGAAATCACAATAAAACCTATCAACATGCCAATAAATACTGAAATGTCTAATACTAAAATATAGTAAAACTACAAAAGACCTAAACTAAAACCCAATTTTTTAAAAAAGAAAAGAAAAGAAAGTTGGAGAACTTTTGCTTCCCAATTAAATCATTTACTATAAAGCTATAGTCATCAATGCATTATGGTCCTGGCATAAGAATAGACATACGGATCAATAGAGCAGAGTTGAGAATCCAGAAATAAACTTTTGCATTTATGATCAACACTTTTTTGACAAAAGTTCCAAAACAATTCATTGGAGGAAAAATTCTCTTCAACCAATGGTTCTGGGATAATCAGATATCCACATACAAAAAGATTAATTTAGACCCTTACCTCACAGCATACACAAAATCACCCCAAAGGGGCTCACAAACCTAAATATAATAGGTAGGTCTACTCCTGGAAGAGCAGGAAATCTATGACCTTGAGTTAAAGATTTATATGGGCAAAAATTTCTTGACGTGATCTAAAAAAAACATAAACTTTAAAAGGAAACGAAATAAGCCGGGCTTCATCTTATACTTTTGAGCTATATTTGAGCCATTCAGTAAAACCCAACATAAGGGTTGTGTTCACTGAATGCACCAAAACCCCTTTGTGTCAGTATGCTTGCTGCTCCTCCTCTGCTCTGGATCAATAAGAGGAATATAATAGCACTGATGCAGTCACTTCCCAGAGTTGCTGTAACCAATTCCTGCAGAACATTGGCTTAAAATGCCACAATTTACAATTCTAGAAGTCAGAAGCCTGAAATCAATCTCACCTAGCTAACATCTTAAGTGTCAGCAGAACTGGTTCCTTTCAAGGGGTTCTAGGTGACAATCTACTTCCTTGCCTTTTCTAGCTTCTAGAGACCACCTACTTGTGTGGCCCACAGCCCTTCCTTCACCTTCTGACATCTGCCTGTATCTTCACTCTGCTTTCCCTCCATGACCCTCCTGCTTCCCTCTCATCGGGACCCGTGTGATTACAATGGGTATAACCCAATAATCCAAAATAAGCACCCCATCTCAAGACATTTATTGTAATCACATCTATAGCATTCCTTTTTTTATGTAACATATTTATAAGATCTAGAGGTTAAGACATAGATATTTGGGGGAGGCCATTTTTCAGCCCACAATAATAATTAGCAATACCACCAAAAAAATATGAATTCTGAAACCCCTCAATGTATCATTTCTTCTAGATGATACAATGAACTTGTAAGTGATGGCATTTTGATATATTTAATTTGGGCCTAATAAAATTTTCCATTTTGAAGGATACATGTATGTGTACAGACTGTCAGATTTGAGAGCTGATGCTGCATTTTACTTTGATACTAAGAAACTAAAAATACCACTAAATGCAAATTACAGATATAAGGATCATGGTGTGAACAAACTATCACATTCTCAGTTTTTAGGAAGTAGTATACTCTCGGGTAATTGTAGGACACCAGCTGGCAGAATGTTTAGAGTGATGTTATTTATTTTTATTTTTGGTTTTCTTAAACATCTGGTCTCTTCTAGTAGATTTTTATGTCAAAGAACTTTAATTTGCTCTTGAGTTCTTGAAATGATCACTCATATCATACTTTAACAATTTCTTCTCTCATGCTCAATTTTTTTTAAATCCCAGTGCTAGATTTTTGTGACTCTCCCTAATAGTATAAGAAAGTATCGAATATTTTCCTCAGGTTAACAATTTCAGTGTCAAAGTGAAAAACACAGGATCCACCTTGGAAAAGTGATACATCCAATGGTTGAGAAATTTGATATTTTTAACATCTGTCTCCTGGCATTCTGCTCTATACTTAGGGGTAATTATTATTCCCCAAGGAAAAATAAGTTAATTCACTTTTATTTATATCTTGCTTTGTTCTGAAAAAATCTTTATGAAGATTGTTTTGTTTGTTCACTTTAAAGTGTGTGTCTGGGTCACATACATAAATATCTCAGTGGCATCTTTCAAGTTTCTCCCTGAAATTATTCAAATCAGTGAGGAAAGTTTCCAGTACTTGTTAGAGCCACAGTTTGCACTCTGGTATCTACAATCCATTTCAGATGGTGGATTGGAGTTGGCATGCCAGCAATAACTAATATTGCAGAGTGCACTGCTGAGTAGCTGCCAGGGACAGAGTGGACTCCCTGTGCTGCCCCTGGCTTGGGTGAATAGGTGCTCTCAGTGGGGTGAATCTGTTCAGATAGGTGGTTGGGGAAATCCCACGTTGCTCAGGGGTAAACCTCAGCTCAAGGTGAAGTACTGTACGGGTATTACCTTGGTTCATCTCATGAGGTACTTATAAATAGTAAGCATTATAGTTATCCTCTTTTTGCAAATTAGGTCTCCAAGACAAAATGAAAATGATTTCTTCGTTCTCTCAATTCCCTGTCTTCACTTGAACATGTTTAGAAGCATGGGTTTAGGGGTGTGTCTGGATTTGAATGCTAGGATAAAAACTAGCTGATTAAAATTGAGCAAGTTATTTCCCCAGGCCTCAGTTTCCCCATCTGTAAAATAAAGATAGTAAAAGTACCTTAAAGGTTTGTCACAACATTACCTGAGATAGGGCATGTTGATTACTTGGAATAATGACTGGCACATAGAAAAGAGTAATTAAATATGAGTCCTTCTTATTATGGGGTTCTCTTTGTTCTTTGTATTATAATATTTTATATGTGGTGTTCTTGGTGGTTGTTTTTCTCAATTAGAAAGTAAATTCTTTCTCTAGCTTCTTCGTATGACCCTTGCCCTCCCAAGTTTGACTTATTTTTCTTGACAAAATGGATGGTCTCTAGTTTCATCCATTATCCTGCAAATGCCATAATTTCACTGGGGGTGGATCTCCTGAAAATCAAAGGGAGATAGTAGAGGAAAGGGATCAAAGGGTGGGAAGCAGAGAGGGACCAGGAAAGTCCTGGGGAGTGATATTGGCCAAATTATATTGTTATGTATGTATGAATATGCAACCACAAATCCCATTATTATATACACCTATGACACACCAATAAGAAAAAGTGGAAAAATGAAAGGTACCAAAAAAATCAACAACAAAACAAAAATAAAGGGACCGAATTAAAAAAAATTTTAAAAGAAAGCAAGCTCCCTGAAGAAAAGAACTCTGCCTTATTCAGAACAGAGCCATACTTCAGTATTTATTTGGTTTTTTATTTACTTTTTCATTTACATTACAAAACATGGTTTTTGTATGTATTCTTGAAATAAGATGGTGCCTTCTAGACTAAATAGCAGCACTGTGCAGTGTGCTGACGGCAGGAGCGAACAGATTCCACGGAAGAAGGAACTGCTCACCTGGTGATGTGCTTTTATTGGCTCCTGCCATTGCTCGTAATGCTTCCCTTGCAGAATGAATTCTCAATTATTACACCCAAAGAACACTGTTTCTTAGTTGCTCTTTCATTAGCTTATGCAGAACTCCTTTTTCAAAACCTGTCCTAAGCAAAAGAAAATAAGATCTGGGACAAACTGCAAAGTAATTAAGGCCTTGTTGAAATAGCTGGATGCCAGAGAATATCTAGAGATCTAGATCGCTATATAGAACTGGTATATACTTAAAGAAGCCAAACAAATTAACTAATTAGTTCTTCAAGTTATTGACAGGTTTTTTTCTTTCCCCTAAGGTCAGTAGAAAATTAGAAGAGTGTTTTGAGTGTTTGAAAGGAATCAAATTCAGTGCTGATTTATACTCAAGAAAAATGTTGATCCAGGTGTCTGGTTCAATATATGAGGCCTTTGGGATATCTTGAATACTTTGAGGGAATCTGGTGGTGCTCTGACAAATGTCATTGCAACCCTTATAGTAAGGTATTGTTATTATTATTATTACTATAAAAAAAAACAGCCCATAAACTTAAAATGAGCATTAAGGACATGGTAAAGTCATCAGAATTAACTGGATAACTTATAAATTTTTGATACCTGTGAGTCTGTGATCATGTGTGCCTACAAAAACAATAATATTAATCATTTGTTTATTCTTTACTATGTACTTGATGCTGCACATTTAATATCTCATTTAATATTCATGGCATTTCTGAGAATCATGATTTATACTTGATAGATGAAGGGCCAGGGACAGGAGAGGTTAAGTGTGGCTTGCTCAGTATCACCAAGCTCAGAAGAAGCCTTACTTCCTGTAGACAAATCCATGTCAAACTACCTACAGGATCCTACTCCTCCCTTTAAACCACACAGAGATCCCTGCAGCCCTGACTGCACACGTGGATTCAGAACCTTCTGTATTTCTTGAGCACTCCTTACTTTCAGTACTATACAGTGTAATTATCTAGGGAAATCAAAGTGATATGATTTGACTTTTTTAAAAGTTACGAGAAGGCGTGAGGATGAACAGTCTCCCAAACTCCAAAAAATACCAATGTCACGACACTCAAAGTTGATATGTCTGAAAACACTCTGCTCTCACAGTAACTGAAACTCAATGCTTGATTCAGCAGAAGTAGCAGTTGACCTATTCACTGTGACTTCTATATACCATCTCCCTGTTCTGTGAAAATAGACATCATATCCTTCCTGATTCAAAAGAAATGGGTAAGTGTAGCCATCTTTGTTATTTCTTTCATGAAACATGGGTAGCAAATGTTAGTTCTTCCAGGGATCATAAAGGTCATGAATAACCTTGTTGATTTTAAAGGTGAGACCCAGAAGAGCCATAGCATGTCCAAAGTCGAAGTGACATTACACAGGTGTGCACTTCCACCAAGCAATTCCAGTTCCATTATGACTTCCATTCATTCACATGGTCACATGTATTTGCTGTTTCATAAAGATTGACTAAGTATTGGCTGTGTCACAAACTCTACAAAGTTCTACATAGTCATGGTCTTACTCCCTAAACATTTCACACCTGGGAAAGGGACATTGAGGAGAAAACAGAATATAATAGCAAACCTGGTGGAAAGGGGTATAAGGTGAAGTGCTGGGTAGTTTTCTGGAGAGCCATCTCACCCAAATTCAGAAGGCAATGTCAAAAATGGATCTAAAGAATGAGTAGAAGGTAGCCAAAACATGCCAACAGCAAATATGCGTGTCTCAATACCCAGGGATGGAAACTTTGGCTTGGGGAGAAAGAATCATTTCATGCTACTGACCTTGAAGCAGATGTAGAAAAGATTCCCCACATCTGCAGTCTTTTGAAACGGTGGCCCAGAGTTCCATCATTCATTCTGAGATAAAAGTGAGAACCCAGGTAAGACTAGTTGGATGGATTTAGTTAGACTCACATTTCTAGCAGGCAGGCAGGTGACTTTGATGAGAACAGATGCTTTCTGTAGGAAGAGCTCAGGTGCAGCATCCTAGGGTTGGTGGATGGAGTTAGTCCCGGCAGTGAGTGTTAGTTTCCAGACTCACAGTACTCAAAAGGGAGAGAAAGACTCTCACTATGTAATGCCTAAATCCCCTCCCTGGAGGTAGTCTCCCATCCCTGGCATAGTTTGCCAAAATGAATGTACCAGTTGTCTGCATGTTTATTTCACCCCTTGAAAGAAGGCTGATTCTTACCAACTACATCATCTGAACCCCTTTTCTCTCTGGCTTTATATTTAGCTCAGCAAAAGGGAATTATTGCCAGGAGATCAGAGCATGGGAAGAGAAAGAGTTTTAGAGGTTTTTTTCCCCACTTTTACACAGCTTTAGCACATGGGTCTCTCTATGAGCAGGGTCTTCTGGCAACCTTCCTCCATGGCTCTGGCTCCCCTTGGGCCCAGGAACACTATTTCTCCCATGACTCCGGCAGCCTGAAAGTTGGTAATGGTTTCCTGGGGTTGTTCATCTCTGGTGACTGAGCATCTGCTGTTTGTCCCTTGATCTTGCTCACACCTCTGTAGCTAGTTCTTCATTAAAGTCTCTATTTTCTGCCAGGACCCTGACTGGTACAGTGACTCAACAGTGTTAATTCTGCTTTCCAGTTTACTTTGAAGGTGTGGGAACATGTGGTTCAAGGGAAAAAAAAATCCCAGTGGCTTCTGAGGTTTTAAAACAGAACAATTCAGTCTGGTCAAAAATTTGGCCTTCTCTTTAAAAAAGACTGAACCCCTATTTTCCAGGTTTTAAAATCTTTCTTGGTTCCATTTTATATAATCATCCACATCTGGATGTTTCATTGTTTACTTCAGTATGAAATTCTCCTCCCAGGCCTTCCCTCTACTTCAATATCCCAACCCAGCAGAGTACGCAGTACCCATTTTTTTCCTGTCTCATGAGCTCAGAAGCATGAGGACTTCTGTGCTTACGTCACACCAACTCCTTGTCAAGACCCCAATGTGCATCACCACAAAGTGAGTGAAGCCTTTAGCTGTAGCTCATGTCCACAATTCAGCAAAAATCTGTTCTCCTATTTCTTTTTCTATTTATTTATTTTTTGATAGAGATCTTTAATGTCTTTAGTAGTAACAGTTAAACATATGTACTTACTTAAACTCTGCCCAAGAAATTGAAAAGTGTTTTTTAATTAATTTTTTTTACTCCAATTTGTTATATATGACAGTAGAATGCATGACAATTCATATTACACATATAGAGCACAATTTTTCATATCTTTGGTTGTATAAAAACTATCTTCACACCCCTTGTGTCTTCAATATATGTACCTCAGGTAATGATGTCCATCTCATTACACCATCTTTTCTACCCCTCTTCCCCTTCCACTCCTTTGCTCTATCTAGAGTTTATCTAACCCTTCCATGATCCCCCTCCAAACCCCACTATAAATCAACCTCCTTATATCAGTGAAAACATTTGGCATTTGTTTTTTGGGGGGGATTGGCTAACTTCACTTAGCATTATTTTCTTCAACTCCATCCATTTACCTGCAAATGCCATGATTTTATTTTCTTTTATTGCTGAGTAATATTCCATTGTGTATATATGCCACATTTTTTTATCCATTCATCTATTGAAGGGCATCTAGGTTGGTTCCACAGTTTAGCTATTGTGCTGCTATAAATATTGATGTGGCTGAGTTCCATAGACTCAAAGATAAAAACAATATGATCATCTCAATAGATACAGAAAAGCTAAGCCTCAGGCTAACATCATTCTAAATGGAGAAAAATTGAAAGCATTCCCTCTAAAATCTGGAACACAATCAGATGCCCTCTTTCACCACTTCTATTTAACATAGTTCTTAAAACACTGGCCAGAGAAGTTAGACAGACAAAAGAAATTAAAGGGATAAACATAGGAAAAGAATAACTCAAATTGGCACTATTTGCTGATGATGTAATTCTATACCTAGAAGACTTTAAAAGTTTCACCAGAAAACTTCTAGAACTAATAAACAAATTCAGCAAAGTAGTAGGATATAAAAATCAACACCATAAATCAAATGCATTTCTGTGTATTAGTGACAAATCCTCAGAAAGAGAAACTAGGAAAACCACTCCATTTACAATAGCCTCAAAAAAAAAATTAAAATACTTGGGAATCAACTTAATGAAAGAGGTGAAAGACCTCTAAAATGAAAACTACAACACACTAAAGAAAAAAACTAAAGAAGACCTTAGAAGATAGAAAGATCTCTCTTGTTCTTGGATAGGCAGACTGAATATTGTCAAAATGACTGTACTACCAAAAGCACTGTACAGATTCAATGCAATCCCAATCAAAATCCCAATGACATTCCTCATAGAAATAGAAAAGGCAATCATGAAATTCATCTGGAAAAATCAGAGACCCAGCATAGCCAAAGCAATCCTTAGCAAGAAGAGTGAAGCTGAGTTCATCACTATTCCAGAGCTTAAACTAGACTACAGAGCAACAGTAACAAAAACAGCATAGTATTGGCACCAAAATAGACCTGTAGACCAATGGTACAGAATAGAGGACACAGAGACAAACCTACACAATTGCATTTATCTCATATTAGACAAAGACACCAAAAACATGCATTGGAGAAAAGATAGCCTCTTCAACATATGGTGGTGGGAAAACTAGAAATCCACATGTAACAGATGAATTAGACCTCTAACTCCCATTAAGCACAAAACTCAACTCAAAGTGGCTCAAGGACCTAGGAATTAAACCAGAGATCTTGTGCCTATGGAAGAAAATGTAGACCCAAATCTCCCTCATGTTGGATTAGGCCGCAAATTCCTTAATAAGACTCCTATAGTGCAAGAATTAAAATCAAGAAACAATAAATGGGATGGATTCAAACTAAAAAGCTGTTTCTCAACAAGAGAAACACCCAGTGAGGTGAATAGAAAGCCTAGAGAATGGAAGCAAATCTTCACCACAAGAACATCAGATAGAGCACTAATCTCTAGGATATATAAAGCACTCAAAAACCTTAACACCAAAAAAACAAGTAAACCAACCAATAAATGGGCCAAGGACCTGAACAGACACTTCTCAGAAGAGGATACACAATCAATCAACATACATTTGAAAACATGTTCAACATCTCTAGCAATTAGAGAAATGCAGATTAAAACTACTCAAAGAGTTCATCTCACTCCAGTCAGAATGGCAGCTTTTAAGAATACAAACAACAATAAGTGTTGGCGAGGATGTGAGTAAAAGGCACACTTGTACGTTGCTGGTGGGACTGCAAGTTGGTGCAGCCAATCTGGAAGTATGGAGTATGCAGTATGGAGATTCCTTGGAAATCTTGGAATGGAACCACCATTTAATCCATCTATCCACTCCTTGGTCTATACCCCAAAGAACTTAAAAACAAGCATACTACAGGGACTCAGCCACATCTTCTTCTATTTCTCTATATGACTAGTTATAACCTGCCAATGCCTAGATTACAGGGTTACCTTTGCCATGCCCCTCCTCCTTCCCTTCACATTCTCCAGTTGATAGTTTTTCCCCTTTTTCTATCTTCTGTCCTTTCCCCGTTAGTCCCCATAAACAACTAATCATTAGACACAGAAGATTTCATAGTGTCATGTGATGAGAAACAGGACAGGGAGAGTAGGGGACAGGGCAATGAAAAATGAGCATGTTGGGTACCTTGCTCTTTCTCCTCAAATAGATCTCACTACATTTGAATTATTACAGAATATTTATTTTTTGAAGCATTCCCATTTACTAGTTTTAAATTTCTTCTTTATTATAGAGGCTGGTTGTTTTTATTCTTATTTCCTGAAAGAGCTGCCCATTCCTCTTCCTTTTTTCAACTTTTCCTTCCATGTGGCGTTCTAAGCACTGAGCTTTCTTCTCCATGATCCTGCAATTTTTCTCTACTTTCATTATTTCTGCATAGGTACTTTATGACTCTCTTCTTGTTGCTCCTGCTGTTATAGCTTTATCTAAATGAATTAGTGCTTAGTTATTATTATCATTAAAGCAATATATCTCAAACTATGACCTTTCTGAGAATTTCAAGTACATTTCTCAGGAATCCAATTAATTTTATATTTAAATGTCTGGGTTTATTTCACTTATGACCCAGAAAACACAACAAGGAATTACCAAAGATCATCTGGATGTATAAGCCTATGAGTTTAGGACTTGCATTAGCATTTGAATTCATTGCCACAGTGAGAACAAATGACAGATTCCCACTCCAGTAATAACAAGCGAGTTTGTATCATGCTTGCTCTCTTGTTGATGACAACTATAAACTGAACAAAATAGAACCAAGGAAGTTCTTGAAAGCACTGGGAAGAAACCCAGGGTAGGACTGGGGAACACACACTCCTGGGAGAGCAGAAGCAACCTAGGTGAGTTCACATTTAGCTGGTTTATTCATAAGGCATTTTCCAGTCCTGGGAGTTTGGTAAATGGACTAGAAAAATTAATACTCTTGTTGGTCTATAGAGAATGAGATTGGAGTCAGGGATTCCAGAAAGGATGGAAATTGAAGAAGAAAAGCCCAGAAAGGAGATAGCCACAGATGGAGTTGCCTCAAAATCTGCATAGAAGTATCCTAAATCCTTGGATAACTCCTAAACTGTGTGGGAAAGCGTGGAGGGAACTCAACAGAAACCAGCAGCTCTGAGTTCAAAGAGCTGCATAGATTTTATATCAAGTGCCTGAGGCTGGGAAGAAAGAGATTGAGTTTAGATTCTGCCACATGAGCAGAGCAGGCAAATAAAAAGCATGTCTAAGCTCATAATAGTCAAAATGCTGAAAACTAAAAAGATTCAATTCTTAAAACATCCGCAAAAAAATACATATTATCTTCAGAGGCATAATATCAGGATGAGTGACTTCTCATTTCAGACAGTAGAAACCAGAAATAATAGAACAGTCTTTTAAAGGCAAGTAAGGGGAAAAAAGGATACTTATAAGAATCAAATATCAAGAAAAAATATTCTTCATGAAGAAGGAAATGAGAAAAGATTTACAGACAAATATTTTCTATAGAAATTTGCTATGATCAAATCTATACTATAAGAAAGACAAAGTAGGGGCTGTGTGAGGCACTGGGTTTGATCCTCAGCAACACATCAAAATAAACAAATAAAACAAAGGCATTCTGTTCATCCACAAATACAATTTTTTTAAAAAAAATTCTTCTAGTAGAAAAGTATCATTCTAAATGGAAACTCATATAGGTAAAATGTAAAGGTTGGCATGAGGAATGGCAATTTTTTCAACGTTTTTAAAGTTTCTTAATTTCTTTAAAAATCTATCAAGTGCTTAAGGCAAAATTATTTATAATACTTGGAAAAATTATAAAATTAAGTAGATGCAAATATATAACATTAATAGAAAGAACTAGAATAAACTATGTCATTGAAAGTTCTTATAGATTATGTTATAAATACTTGTAGTATCTTAACCATTAAATCCAATCAGTAAAAAAAAACTTCAACAAAGGGTTGTTAGCTTATCTGTGGGAAAGTGTTAACATAGAAGGCTTGAGATTTATCCATAGGCCTGCTTACAAGAGTCGCTCTTAGATGGGATCTAGGGTTTTGTTGGGGGTTCTTACCATCTGTTATTTGTGCAAACACTGTGGCTTGTGCTACATGTTAGGCACAGGGTGCCTATGTGACTAGAACACAATTAAACACCTGACAGTGAACCTCTGAAGAGGCTCCCTGGTAGACAACATCCCATACCTGTTGTCACATTTTTTACTAGAAAAATTAATTGCATTCTTTGAGAATTCACAGGAAGAGGAGACTTAAAAGCTTACCCAACTTCTCCCAGCATTCTCCCTGTATGTCTTTTACCTTGATGGTTTTACTTTTATAGAATATCGATACAGTTATAACTGTGAATGTGACTTATATTGAGTTCTATGAGATCTCCTAGTGAGTCACTGAAGCTAGGGTGACCTCAGGGATTTCTAAATACAGCTAGTAAACCAGTAGAGAAATACTACAATGAAATAACTAACAAAAAAGAAGCCTTAAAGGGGTGATAATTGAGTATCAGATACATAGGAAAAATATTAAATAAGATTAATTATAAAATTAATATTCATAATTGAATAATACATGTTAATAAAATCTTTCAAAAACAGATTGAAGTTATCAGCTTAGACTGTTCTAATGCTCCTTGAAAACCACAAAGAAAATATCAATGTCAAACAGAATCAATGATAATAATAATAATAATAATACCAAAGAAGACACCTGAGAGGAAAAGAGAAACAATAAAACAGACAGATAACAGAGAAATAAAGCAACTAGACCTCTTATATTTTGCTTCTTGGAATGTAAATGCACAATTATGGGGAAAAATGGTATCTCCTTATAAAGTTTTAAACATGCTTCTACACTATGACCTAACCCCTTCCACCCATAAATGTTTACTCAAGAGAAATGGAAACATATTTTCATGAGAAGATTTGTTTAAGAATGTTCCTATGTAACAAGTTTCATTCAAAATAGTTAAAGCACTGTTAACTATCGAATGTCAATAGCAAGCTATATAATCAAGCAGTGGTACATTTCCAAAGCGAAATACTATTTAGCAGCAAAAGAGAAAAAAATGCTGACAAATGCAACTGCATGGATGAATTTCAAAATTATTATATTGAGCTCAATAAGCCAGATATACAACAGGGAACATTATATAATTCAATTTCTACAAAGTATAAAGACAGGTGAAATTGTATGATAAACATTAACACATAATTCTGATGGCCAGTGAGGTTTATTGACTGGAGATGAAATTCCCAGGAAATATGAAAATTTTCTTTGTCATAACCAGCTGATAGTTATATTCAATTGTTCTTCATGTGAGGTCCATGCAAAATACAGCACCAAAATCACAACAGAGATTATATTTAAATTAGTTGAAATATTAAAAGAGACACGAGAGAGACCCCTCACCTCTTCTACTACATGAGGACACGGAAAGAGTGGACCAGGAGGTAGACCTTCACCAGACGCAGGTGGTGACTTGATCTTGGACTTCAACCCTCTAAAACTATATATACAATGGAAGGTTACTCAGCAAGAAAAGAGAATAAAATCATGCCATTTTCAGGTAAATGGATGGAGTTAGAGAAGATAATGTTAAGTGAAATTAGCCAATCCCAAAAAATTAAATGCCAAATGTTTTGATATAAGGAGGCTGATTCAAGTGGAATAGGGAGGGGGAGCATGGGAGGAATAGACGAATTCTAGATAGGACAGAGGGTTGGAGGGGAATGGGGGGAGCATGGGGTTGTTAATGATACTGGAATGTGATGATCATTACTATCCAAAGTACAGGTATGAAGACACAAATTGGTGTGAATGTACTTTGTATACAACCAGAGATATGAAAAATTGTGCTCTATATGTGTAATTAGAATTGTAATGCATTCCGCTGTCATAAATAAATAAATAAATAAATGTGAGAAATATATTTGTGTTTATAAACTACTCGATTTTTGCTATTTTGTCACAGCAGCCTGAACAGAGTAAGACATCATGCTCATCAACTTTTAATATATGTTAATTAGCACCAAGGGGTATAATAAACATAAATGAACACTGTCCTGTTCTTGCAGAAATTTTAGATTTATATCTGTTTACCTTAGAGTTCTCCTGTAATGATGATCTTATTTATTTTAATGTATTCAACAGCTTTCAAAGTTATCAAATGATGCATCATTAAAATGTGCATTTGAAGTTTGTTCATTAGCAATGTCTTGGTTATGTAAAAAGTCTGATGATCCCAAATAGAATAGATATGTATTATAGAATATCCACTATGTATACATATAGTATCAAATACATTCTATAGACTATATGTATATATATATATTCTATGGTATGTGCATAGGTACATAGCATATGCCATTCTATATATATTTAAGTGTGTAGACATAAGTATATGCATATATTGCTTTAAACTGATCCTTAATACATTCAAAATATTAAAAAAATTAACTGTATCCAAAGACATTTAATCTCTTACTCTTTAAGAAAGTATTTATTTAGATTTCAATATTTTACATTATATTAAACCAACACCTTTAATTTTGTTGGTCTTGACACTGTTTACATTTGTGTATTTATTTCTTTTTAAAGTTACATAAGCGCTAGAGGCAAAACAAATGATTCCTATTTTACAACTTTAAAAGTTATTTTAATAAAAAACAATCCTTTTGTTTCATTGGAGACTCTTATATCATTCAAATGTGAGATGTATGTATGTATACCTACATACATACCCACATACACAAATAATGTGATTTTTGAAGAAACACTTTAGACTGAAAACTATGAGTATAAAAGAGCCCCCCAATCCTAGAGAACAGCACTGTCAATAATCTGTCCTTTCCCGGGTTTTTATGCATCTTTATATTTTCAGCATTGTATAGTGTGACCACTCTATACAATTCAGTTTTATTTTGCTTAACATTTTATCATGTTTTCCCTCCACTTAAAATATTACTATGAGGGCTAGGGTTGTGGCTGACTAGTAGAGTGCTTGCCTAGCATGTGTGAAGCACTGGGTTCAGTTGCCAGCACCACATAAAAAAGATAAATAGTTTTATATGGGGGACAATGGCCAGCATCTCATTAAGGGTCCTTCCTCCTGCCCAGGATAATCCAAGCCACCCTAAAATTACAATCTCAAATAATTAGTAAATAACAAAGCATAAATAGTCAGAGATATTTAGAGAAAACAAAGCCCCTGATAGATCTATTCCACATGGGTTCTGGAACTAAACAAAAGACAAAATGGCTCTGGGGGGTTATTTAAGGGGGTACGTCAAAGGCAGGGATAAGATATCAAGGGCAGAGTCATGCTTTGAGATGTCTTGCTGTCAGCAGGTTGATTGACATCTTGGCAGGTCACACCCATCTCAGATGATGTGTGGGATCTCTGGCAGAGCATGTGGGGGAAGTTCACCTGCATCAGGTGGTCAATTCCTCGTGGGGGGGTGCCATGGGAAGTTCCCAAAATCAGACTCACCCCCTCGCGAGGCTACTATGTGCAACAGTCCACACACAGCCCATGAATGGCTCATGACAGTTATAAAAAAATTTAAAAATAAATAAAATATAGCTGGGAGTGTAGCTCAGTAGTAGAACACCCTGGGTTAAATTCCTAGTATTGCCTCAAAAAAAAAAAACAGTTTTATATGTCAAATGTGATCATATTTCATCTATAGACACACAAAAATTGTACATCTTTATAGCATGTCATGTAATCTTCCATTGCATGTATATATTATGTAATATTCCAACAAGGGAAAGTATCTCTCTCCTCAAATATCTATTTTCTTTGGGGTAAAAATATTCAAACTTCTTTTTCTAGCTTTTTTGAAATATATAGTATATTATTTATAGCCAACCTATTATACAAGAAAGCATCATAACTTTTTCTTCTGACTCCAAACCCATTGACCAACATTTTCACAAGAGGACATGATTTGAATTGGCAATACAGGGATGTAATAATTTATTTAACCAATCCTAGGAAAGCCTATTTTTTACTAATTTATTCTATTATAATAAAAGTGCTGAGATATGTAATAATTATACATAAGTATTTGTTGCAAATTTCAGCCCTCTTAAAAATCTTTCTTTTAGAGACCCTACAGAATGGGAAGAAATCTTTGCCACCTGCACCCCAGATAGAGCATTAATTTCCAGGATATAGAAAGAACACAAAAAACACTAAAGAAACCAAATAACATAACCAAAGGGTGGGCAAAGAAATTGAATGGATATTTCACAGAAGAAGAAATACAATCAGTCAAGAAATAAATGAAAAAAAGTTTAACATCTCTAGCAATTAGAGAAATGCAAATAAAAACTACACTGAGATTTCATCTCACTCTAGTCAGAATGGCAATTATCCAGAAAGCAAGTAACAATAAGTGTTGGTGTAGATGTGGGGAAAAAGGTTCACTCATACGTTGCTTGTGTTGGAGAAATAACTTCTTAGCATCTTTTTCAAGGTCACCAACCTTACCATTAAGACCAAGCTAATAATCATAGACCACATCAGTAAGTTGCAGCTTGGTGCAACCACTTTGGAAAACAGTATAGAGATTCTGGAGAAAACTTGGAATGGAACCACCATTTGACCCAGTTATCCCACTCCTCAGCATATATACAGAAGACTTAAAATCAGGATACTGTAGATGTGCAGCCACATCAATGCTTATAGCAGCACAATTCACCATAGCTAAGCTATGGAAACAACCTAGGTGCCCTTCAACAGATGAATGGATAAAGAAAATGTGGTATATATGCACAGTTGAATATTACTCAGCCATAAATAAGAATGAAATTATGGCATTTACAGTAAATGGATGGAACTGGAGACTATCATGCTAAGTGAAATAAACTAGTCCTCAAAAAACCAAAGGCTGAATGTTCTCCCTCATATGAGGATGCTGACTCACAATTGGCAGTGGATAGATAGGAGGGGTGGTTCACTGGATTGGAGAGTGCAGAGTCAGGGGAAGGAGAGGAGATGGGAATGGGACAGACAGAATGAATCAGACATAATTTTCCTATGTTCATATATGAGTATATGACCAGTGTAACTCCACATCATACATAACCACAAAAATGCAAAGTTATACTCCATGTATGTATAATGTGTCAAAATACATTCTACTATCATGTATAACTAAAAGAACAAATTAAAAATTTTAAATAAAAATCTTTCTTATTCTGATAAAGAATATTTCAATTTTCTTTTTCCTCACAAACTATATCAGCATTTTTAAATACTTTTTAGAGAGAGAGAGAGAGAGGGAGAATTTTAATATTTATTTTTCAGTTTTCGGCAGACACAACATCCTTGTTTGTATGTGGTGCTGAGGATCGAACCCGGGCCACACGCATGCCAGGCGAGCGCGCCACCGCTTGAGCCACATCCCCAGCCCTATATCAGCATTTTTACGTTTATTGGAAGCAGGGTCAATAGAGAGGTCCTGGTTAATGCTTCCTCTGAACTGTCTGCAATGACCAATCACCAAGTATTAGTTGAGCACTCACCATATGCCAGACCAGGTGTTAGACTCTACCCCAGGGTGTTGGAGAAATAACTTCTTAGCATCCTTTTCAAGGTCACCAACCTTACCATTAAGACCAAGCTAATCATAGACCACATCAGTAAGTTTTTCATGTGAAGAGAAGGCATGACCAGAAGATAACAAAACAATTATAGAATGCTAAGCTATATAAAAAGAGTAAGGAGAGGGTGGAGTAGGAGGGGAAGCTAATTGGAGAAACATCTCTGAAGCAGAAGTTGAAATCCTACACCAGCTATGGGTTGTAAACACTTATGACTGAAAAAGGAAGGTATGGTTGTCATAGGATTTGATGATAGTTTTATACCCAGGAAAGCTTTATGTAAACACTGAGTCACCAAGAATCCAAGCACTGTCTTGGGGAAACATAAAACTTAAGGTATAGTTATTGTCATTTAGAACTGTCACCAGGGATGGTGAGTTCCATCTAAAACGGCCATGATCTACCTGTTCAAGCATGTCTCCAATCTGTCAGTCAGAGAGGTGTTTCCATCTCTTACAGAAAATAAGGTCCAGTGTAGAGCATTCTTTCATATACCCAAAGTCTGGTATGAAGTCACCAAAGAATAGACATTTACACTTTGTCTTTTTCCAAACAAGCTTTAATACTCCAGCTCTAGCGGTAGCTACTGGCTAGTGATGCCTTCAGTCTAGGAAAGCGGTGCCTGGGATTTTCAATGCATCTGCTCCATTTGAAATAAGAGTCTCCTCATCCAACTCCCACCCTGAAAACGCACCCTGGAATGAAATCTGTTTACCTGATGTGAAGACCAAGCTATTAGCATGGAATGGAGTGCTCTGGTGACAGGATTAATATGAATAGAACTATATATGAAGCCAATTTCTATTTTAGTATTATGCCTATGGGTAAAATTCACTTTCAGGGTGCCAAACGATTGTCCTCTGAGCAGGCAAATGGAAATTATATTCTATGCTTCATAAAAACAACAAGTGAAAACTGTTTCTCTGAGCTATAGAATAGGAACAAAAGCAAGATTGGCTGTGATTCCCAATTTGCACATCTTTTCAGAGATGGCCTGCATTGGGATTTGGAGTTTAAAAACCGAATCTGTGAGATGGCATACACATGAATAAATCAGCATATCTTAGTATCTCCAGAAATCGCTGCCCTGAACCTGGTTTTTCTTGAAAACAGTAAAACAAAACACAGATTGTTAACATGTGTAGGCTGGAAATGTTGCAATTATTTATTCAATATCCAAAAGAAATCTATTATTAAGTAACAATATTTGGTGATAATGGAGAGTATCATGCCCATTTAACAAGTTCCAAGCTGTGCCATTAATGGGAAGGTATTCAATATGTGGTTTTGATTAGGGGTGATAATGATGAGATCCTGATTTTGAGTTGAAAATGAGGATCCAAACAAGTCAGCGAATGTGGTGGCTATTGTTTGTACACTACTCAAACATTTGAATTTTTATAGCATACTTTAAATATGAATAATTACTACCTCTTTCTCTTGGAAATTTTCTTCAAAACATTAACGTTATTAATGACAACTGTCATCTTGGAGAGCAACGAAGATTAATAGAATTTCCATAAGCATGCTGAGTCCTTTGTAAGGGTGCCTTGCCCTGAGTGTGTACATACAATGGGTTTACATAAATAATTCCAAAAATGGGAAGATAAATTAAGGCAAGGATTGCTTTGCTTTGACCAATTTTTAATTCTTCAAGTCAGGTTTTATTAAACCATAACATAAGCCCTCAGTTATTCATTTAACTCTGCTGTTGAAAGAGGCATGAAGATTCATTCATGCATGAAAATTGCCAGTGGATTATCATGGACGGATACAGAAGAATAAACTGTTCATTAACTTGTAAAATTATATCGCCACAGACAATCGAAGACATTAAACTGATGTGTTTTACTCTGAATCACCTCCCTCACAGAGGATTATATGCTAAACAGTACATCTTGGGAACATACCCTGTGACATTAGCCTGATTCCAATCACTGAAGAAAACAGAAGGATTCTCACTTGCTTTCCACATAACGCTACAGAAAGTAGCCCCAAATCATGGGACTGCCACATGAATGCCTTTGGGTTTGCTTGCTCACTGTGCCATTTTTTGGTAACACTCTGTTACTCTTTTCGGGAAATACCCCATTCTGAATCTTGATGGAACTTATAATGTAACCTAGGTTCTCCCTGGGAAGGACAGAGTTGATAAAAGCGTTCTTTATAAAATAGGGTTATTCGGCCTTTTCTTAGGTTCTCTTTGTTCCAGATAAAGTTCTATTTCATTTAAACTAAATGGAACCATTTTTTGTTGCTTATGGCCAACATGAAAGCATCAATCTGTGCTGTTGTCAGGGTCTTCACCCTGCAGAAAGTCCAAAGAACTTTGTAAACACAGAAGAGAAGGTTTGAAAGAAATACACAAGCCATAGTATTAGGCTGGATTCATATCATAGTCCATAGAAACAGTGAAGGGAATTGTGAGGAAGTGGTAATGGCATGTATATTAAAATAGGAGTCAGGAACCTGAGTTTAATTACTTATTTCACACACAAAAAAAATACACTAAGGGCCAGAGAGAAGTTATTTACTGAAATTATTAGAGCCAGCCCCAGCACTGTGGAGTCCTGAATTTCAGTTCAAATTTGCTCATGTTTATGTCATAGTCTATCTTCGCATAAATTGTGCTTTCACTTTTAGGCTTTTCACATGTACCAAATTCATAGTTGCTTCCAGAATTAGACTATTTATTTTGTGTAATCAAACCTATTTTCCAAAAGCTGAGCTCAAGACCGAACATGGTAGTTGTAACCCTTTTCTGTCTGACTCATACCTTCTAGCCCTCTGAACTCTATCCTAGGAATTGATGCATATTATGGCCAACATTCTGAATTTTCTATTTCATTCTGAATTTTATATTTCAATTTATCCTACTTCTTTAGATTTTCTAAACTTTTCTCTGTCCTAAAGGAAATGATTAATCTTGGCAAAATTAGTCTGGCCTCCAGGCTAGGGGAAGTCAGGCCAGTACCCATAAAGTCACATTTAGTGGCAAAGGAATAAAACAAATTAGACAAGGACCCTAGTCATTAAGTCTAGTTCCGCAGCTGAATGGAAAGTCAAATCTAACCAGAGTAGATAAGTATTTGTGGACACCTCCAGTGCTTCTAGCATTGCTCCAAGTTTTCTGAGAACAAAGACAACTAAAATTATTTTTTTAAATAAATGAAAAAAATTATAAGGAAATCTTACCCATGTGCTAACAAAAAAAAGACACCACATAAACAAGTATTGAATTGCATGTGACACCACAGAGCTATGTGCTCTTTTGAGAAAGCACCTTATGGTCTCAAAATTGCAGCCACAAAATGAAGACTCTTAAAAATCCAACTTGACAAGACTTCAGCGCATATAAATTACCATTATCGAATTTAAAAAGCTGAGAGCCTAAGAGAACTCATGAAATCTACAGGCATAATTTCTTCGAAGAAGCTTGAAGCTATTTAGAGATAATCTCTCAATTTTCTAATCCATTTCTCTGAGAGAGAATTGATTCTCTTTAAAATTTAACTCTAAACTCATATTCTTTCTCAGAGCATAAATGGAGGGACAGGCTAATTGTGGCTTTAGAAGTGTTTGACAAAGTATAATGAAGCACCATTTTGTCGAGGGCCACGCAGGGTTCTGGAGGAAGAGTTCAGATATCAGTACTTTCTTCCAGCCAGTCACCTGGCTGGGTGTTGCTAAGTAGAGCAGAGAAACTGAGGCAGATCCTGAATCAGATTCACCGACTTTGCCCAACCACAACACTTTATTTTAGAAGGAATAAAGGCAATACAGTAGTAGGCAATAAATTTAAGTGAAGAACCAAGTATATCCAGTGTCTATACTTGTTTCTGCTATGTGCTAGATATGTGAACCTGCACAAGTTGTTTACTTTCCACACCTATGAAATGATGAGATCCATTTCTGGTGGAATGATGGGCATGTATTTAAAGATGAATTAAATATATTTTTAAAATCTTTTTAAAAATATATGTTATGGTGCCAGTCATGGTGGTGCATGCCTGTAATCCCAGCTACTCCCAAGCCTGAGGCAGGAGGATTTCAAGTTCAAGACCAGCCTCCACTATTTTGTGAGGCCCTAAGCAACTTAGCAAACTTAGCAAGACTATGTTCAAAGTAAGAAAAATAAAAATGGCTGGGGATGTGCTCAGTGATGAAGCACTTCTGGGTTTTATATATATATAATCTTTAGTGTAAGGGTAACTTATACTAAAGTTACCTTTAGTTAAAAGACAAAGATCAACATCCTGGAAGAAAAAAAATTAAATTTATTTTTATGATACTTACAAGAGCAGTATTTAATGCCTAAAGACACTAAACCCCTGAAAGCAAAAGACTATAGAATGATAAAGTATTCCACCCTTCCCCTGCAAACAAACAAACTGATGTCATTCTCTGTAGTTACATTAGTAAAAAGCAAAATAGACTTTAAAGCAATCTATTAGTAGAGGAAAGGAGGTTTATTAATAATAAAGATTAATGAGGAAGATCAAATAATTTTAAATTTTTATGCAAAAAAGTTCTCCAAATATATTTTTAAAAATAGAAAAGAAGGTAGAAATTGCAATCAGATTGGAGACTCTAACAACCCTCCCTCAATTGATAAAACAAATAAAAATTCCTAAGTACATATGCAATCACGCAGTATTTCTCCTTCTGTACCCGATTAACTTCATATAATATCCTCTAAGTTTATGCATATTGCTGCACATGACAGAATTTCCTTCCTAGAATGAATTTCCTTCCTAGAATGATCATTATTGTATTGTGTGTGTGCACACTTCACATTCTCTTACTGCATTAATTCACTGATGGACACTTAGGTTGATTCCATGTTTGGGCAATTGTGAATAAAACTTCAATGAACACGGGAGGGCAGACAGTTTTGTTATACTGATTTCATT
Organism: Callospermophilus lateralis; assembly: GCF_048772815.1. Taxonomy (NCBI): domain Eukaryota; kingdom Metazoa; phylum Chordata; class Mammalia; order Rodentia; family Sciuridae; genus Callospermophilus; species Callospermophilus lateralis. Next base: position 72,479,766 of record NC_135316.1, read on the forward strand.
TCCATTAGATATATTCCCAGGAAAGGTATTGCTGGATCATATGGCAATTCTATTTTTAATTTTTTGAGAAACTTCCATTCTGTTTTCCTTAATGTCTATACACATTTATGTTCCCACCAATAGTGTGCAAGGATACCCCTTCTCCACATTCTAACATCAGTTATCTCTAGATTTTTCTTTAACTGTTTGGTAGAATTCACTCGTGAAACCATAAGTTTCTGGGCTTTTCTTTGTTGAATACATTTTTTGTTGCTTATTCAATCCTTTTACTCATTGGTCTGGTATGATTTTATATTTCTTCATGAATTGATCTTGGCTTGTGTATCTCTAAGAATTTTTTTATTTCTAATTTATCCAATTTGTTGACAAGTAATTATTCAGTTTTCTCTTGTGATCCTTTATATCTCTGTTTTACTATCTCCTTTATTCAATTATTAAAAAATTTTTACCTTTCTTTTTTTCTTTATGATACCGGGAAAAGGAGTGTAAGATTCACTTATTTTTTTCAAAAACTCATCTCTAGAATTTGTTGATCTTTTCTATCAATTTTCTAGTTTCCTTTTAATTTATTTCTATTTTCTTTTATTCTTATCCTTCTGCTAACTTTTGACAGTTTTTTTTTCCTTTTATTAATCATTTTGGTAGAAAAATGGGGTATTCTGTAGAATTTTCTCAATGAGGGTGTTTATTGCTCTTAATTTCCCTCTTAGAACTACTTTTGATGCACCCTTAAATTTTGGCATATTGTTTTTATTGTTGTGTCAGGATATTTTTTTTTGTTTCCCTTTAGTTTTTCCCAGAACTTTGGTTGTTGTTTAATTTCCACATAGTTGTAAATTTTCCAGTTTTCTGTCTGCTAATTATTTCTTGTGTCATGCCATTATGTTCAGAAAAGACACTTGACATGATTTCAATCTTCTTACATTTGTTAAGACTTGCTTTGTGGCCCAATATATGATGTGCCTTGGAAATGTTTCATGTGCACCAGACATGATTGCATATTCTGCTGCTGTTGGATGGGATTTCTCATGTATATCTGTAGTGGTGTTCGGATCTACTGTTGCTTTCTTGATCTTCTGTCTTGATGATAATCCCATTGAGAAATCTGAGGTGTTGAAGCAACCTGCCCTTAATTGCATTGCTTTCTATTCCTCACTTCAGTTAATATTGGTTTTATTTACTTATGTGCTCCTTGTTGGGTGTAGGTATTTCTATATTTGTAATATGGTTCCTATTAAATGATCCTTTACCATTATGTAATGTCTCCTTTGTCTGACACTCCTTGACTTAGAATGCTATTCTAAATCTTACCATCCTTGCTCGTCATTTCATTACCATTTTCAATAGACTTTCTTTTTCCATCCCTTTACTTCCAGCATGTGTATTTATAAAACTAAAGTGTTTCTTATAAGCAACATTTAGTTGGATTTTTAAAATTCATTTAGTAATTCTATATTTTGAATTGAGGAACTTAATTCTTACATTTGAAGTGATTATTAATTTGTAAGGACTTACAATTGCCATTTTGTTCATTGTTTTCTGGTAGCTTTTCCTTTGTTTCTATTTTTTGTTTCTTCTTTTTAGTTTGCATTGATCAATATGACTATACTACAGCAATACCACACAGTCTTGATTACTGTAGCTCTGTAGTTTTCAAATTGGTTGAAATTGAAAAGTGAGTCCTCCAACTTTTCTTTTCTTAAGATTATTTTAGCTATATTGGGTTCTTTGCATTCCAAGAAAAAGTTTTGTAAATTTTGATTTTTTAAAGAACCAACTTTTAAAATGCCTTGTGTGTTCATATTTTAAATCTGTTAAGAGCTGATGTAATAAAATCATCCAAGCATGTTATTTTAATATATGGAGAGACATTTAAGGTAATTAACCACTCAGAATATTATAGTGTATTATTGTGTCAATTTATGGGATGCATATTTACTTCAGAAGTTGATTTTATTTCTACCATGTTTTCTTTAACTGTATTCTAAAATCCATGTGTATTTCTCTTGTAAATAATCTTAAGACACAAAAAAATATTCTTTGGAGGAAATTCAAGATTTTTAATAATGCCCACAATTAGCTACAAATAGTGACACAAATAGGTTGAAATATAGGTGTGACTAAAACCAAATACACTAGAGAATAACTCCCATCACTTCTTCGTGCCTCTATTAAAGAACCATCTGCAATTCTAGGTGCCCAAAATGTATTTCCTACCTCATGTGAAAACTGTTGGAATAGAAAGAAAGAATTTGCCTTGGAATAAATAAAGAGGAGTGAAACCAAATAGGTAGCATGTTAAAGTGGTGATATTTCATATAAAGGAGTTTGTTAAACCACAAACAGAGGAAATACTATTCATTTGGAAAAAGAATGAGGAAGTTCTCTTTGTTGTGATATGAATATCTCTAAAAAGTATATTCTTTCATGAAACTTCAAGATATAGAAGGGTATAAATAATGTACCATATTTCTGTGTAATGGAGGAAATATGATTTTTATATAATTTTTGTAGTTATATAAAAAACAGTGAAAAACATACAAGAAACTAGTAAAATGGCTACCTTTAAGGAGAAAGATGGTGACATTTTTATATTGTTTTGATTCTTGAATCAGGTGAATAAGAGATCTTTTTTAAAAAAAATCCCAGTAAGTAAATGCTTCATTGGAACTGAACTTTATGTTGTCTGTCTGTGTTCATTTTTATTATCTATTTCTTTACCACTTTATTTTTTTGGTTTGCTCTGGATTTAGTTTTCTTTTTGTAGTTCCTTATAGTAGACATTCATGTTGTTGATTTGAGAATTTTTTTTAAGTGGATATTCATTATAATCAATTCCAAGGTGTTAGAGTCTGTAAACAAGTCAGGATGGCGCCTGGCATTTTGCCAGAGAAATGTTAGAGTCTGTAAACAAGTCTGGATGGCACCTGGCAAAATGCCAGAGAGAGTGGTTTGTGAAGTAATGCCAGCAAGCCATTAAGTGTGGAGATTCCTTATTGGTTGACTGCTGTATCTAGTTTATGCTGATTAAGATAAGCTGTGTGGAATGTATAAATATTGCTCCGGTCCTACAATAAATGGCTCCCACTCCTGCTGTATCAATCTACACAAGTTGTTCATCACCCCCCAGTTATTTTGCTGCAGCCAGACTGCGGCACCAAGGCAATACTTTAAATGCATTCCCTAAGTTTAGGTATGATATGTTTTCATTTTCATTCATCTCAAAAGGGTTTCTTATTTCCCTTTGGACTTTTTCTGGTAAATTTCACAAATCCCTTCTAGTCTCATCCCACTGTGGTCAGAAAACCTACTTGTGTGGTCACAATCTTTTAAGACTGACTTTATGGCATTAATATATGATCCCAAATAACTTTCCACATGCACATGAGGAGGTGCTTTCTTCTGCTGGGGGTACTGTTCTGTACATGACCACCAGGTCTGGTTGGTTTATGGTATTGTTCAAGTCTTCTGTTTCCTTGCTGATCTTCCATCCAGTTGTTATATCCATTAATGAAAGGGGATACTGAAGTTGAAAATCTCCATTAGTGTTTAATCTTCTGTCTCTCCCTCAGTGACATCACTTTTTGCCTCAGGTATTTTGAAGTTCTTTAGTTATACATAATTATAAATTTTCCTTTTTACCATTTTTAAATGTCCTGACTCTAATGTTTCACAGATCTGAGGAGCTACTCATTTTTCCTCATTCTTTTTTATCTCCTTCAAAATAAAAAATTGCAATGAACCTGTCATCAAGGTAGGTTATTTTTCTTCTGCCTGCCAAAACTTCTGTTGAGCTCCTCAAGTGAATTTTTCACATCAGTTATTATACTTTTCAACTCAAGAATTTCTATTTGGTTCCTTTGAAAAATCATTTCTATCTCTCTAGTAATATTTCTATTTGGATGAATCATCTTTCTATATTTTCTTTCTGTTCTTTAGGCATTATTTCCTTAGTTCTTTGAACATACTCAAAGCTGCTGATTTAAAGACTTTGAATTGAGTCAAAATCTAGTCTTCCTCAGGGATAATGTCTATTAACTATATTGTCTTATGTATAAACCATACTTTTATTTCTTTGCAGTCTCAATTTTTATGGACACTGGACATTTTAAATAATATTGCAACTCTGGAATTCCTTCCCTCCAGAGTTTCTTGTTTTGTTGATTTTTGCCTTTGCTTTTATTGTTCAGCGACAAAGGACTTCTAATTCTATAAAGTTCCCTGTTGCCTATGATTCTTAAGGTCTTGGTTTCATTAGTTCAGTGGTAATAAAAAAAATGAATAGACAGATTTCCTTAAATCCTGAGAAATTTTCTAGTCTTTGCTGAGATGCTCTGTGTGTACTGGGGCAGCCTTTAACTCTCAGCAGGCAGTTGCAAGCGTGCCTTGGCCTTTATTCCTGCTTATGTTGAGTTTCAAGGTTAGACAGAGATTAGAGTTCAGGGAGAACTCAGGTCTTTCCTGAACATGCACAACATTCAGGGCATGTGCACAGCTCTACATGTGTTCCTAGGAATGTGACGGACTGTTTTAAAAGTTCAAATGGACAATTCATTATTCAGCTTCTCCTCGTGAGTGAGCTTGTTGTTTGCCAAAGTGTTATGTCCTCAGCTATAATGTTGAACAATTACCAATTACCACTTTAGTTATAATGTTAAATAACTGCCACAGATTTTTACTGACAAATGTCTTCAAGGGAAAAGATATTGGCACTGGGCAAATTCAGAGTCAGTCAAATAAGACTAGTTCTATCATTCTGATTTTCAAACAGCCAGAAAGGTCACATAACGACAGTTGTCTGGGAGTAAAGCTATAGAGACTCTCCATCCCTTATGTTTTCCTCCAGTGACTGTTAGGCTATTTATTTTCAATGTAATTGTGGACTATTGTTTTCAAGGCTACTATGGAGATGGGTAGATGGCAATTCAAGTAAGCCATATAGAACAGCTATTTGTTCTTATCAGCATTGACCTATCTTTCTTAAATAAATGCTCTCTATATAACTGCAAACATTGATTAATTTCCAGAGGTCTAAAAAATTTATTTTGAGCATTTTTCTAGTGTTTTGTCATGAAAAGTACTGACTTTAGGATATCCTTACTCAATCATTCCTGTAGGATGATGACTCAAACTTCTGTTGGGTTTAAGGGTTATTTGTGTATGTTGATATAATTCATTTATTTTATTTTTTTGGAAATTATTTTCTGCCCATCTATAGCCTTGCTTTTGATTCACTTAACAATGTCTTATAGAGCAAATGTTCTCAATTTTAATGGTCTACCTTCTTTTTATTCTTTCATATATTGCACTTTTCTCTGTTATATATAAAAACCTAGGGTCATGTACATTATCTCCTATGTTATCTTCTAGAAAGTTATAAAATTGTATATTTGACACTTAAGTCTATAAATGTAAACTGATTTGAAGTTAATTTTTGTGGGAAAACCTAAGGTTTCATCTTTTTTGTGTATAGCACCATCTGTTAAAAGACAATCCTCTCTCCATTGAGTTTGACTTGCTACTTTGTCAGAGATCAGTTGACTGTGTGGAGCTGTTTCTGAGATCTCTATCCTGTCTTATTAATCTAGTACTTTGATGATACCATGCTGCCTTGATTATTTGTATTTGTATATGTCTCAGGTGGTCTTAACGCTCCAACTTTGTTCCTCCTCATTATTGTGTTATATATTCTAGGTCTCTTGCCTTCCTGTGTGAACTTTATGTTTGTTGGTATCTCCAAAATAGTCTGTTACCATTCCAAAGACTGATAGGAGGAATGTTATATATTCTGAGATAAATGTGGAACAAACCACTGTTCTACGCCCTTCTCTCCTCATGTGCCATCTCTGCCCATGACACTCCCCTCTTTTATCAATTTGTAGTACTCTTCTTCTTATCCTACTATTCATAACAGGTCCTAAGATATAGTTATGTACATATCTAAACTCCCTTACTCTAATCAAATCCTCTGTTCCAGGGATTTTTTTCTATTCTCTTTTGTCCAAAGCTAAAAACACAATCCCTTGTCCTGAGACTTGAGCCTCCTATTTGTTCCAGTTCATGGTATTTGGCATTATAACTAGAAGGTAATCTCTCTTGATTAAACACAGAGTAAAGTCATTAAACATAAGGGAGGGAACCATAATTCTCTATCTTTAGGAATAGCCCACAAATGCCAGGGATTCTATTACCAGGAGAGTTAGGGGACATGTAAAGCCATTCACACAGTACCAGTCACAGAGTCAGAATTTCTACAATCTAATGAAATCAAGAAACAAGTCTTCACAGAAGATATGAATCCAAATGCTCAAAAACTATTTTACAGACCTACAAGGGAGTTCACAGAACTACAAATCTTTGCCATGGTATATAATAGGTTTCTTTTAATAAAACTGTAGTTGATAAGTTATCAAGAAAATATCAAGACATCTGTGTGTGCACATAGGTATGCTCATTTTTACCCAGTAGGGCAATTACTTTTCTTTCTAGAAGAAGGGGCACCTTTCCCATGAAAGCTATTTTCCCAGCCAGAGAACAATAGACCAAAGGGCATACAAAGAAGAGAGATTTGAATACAGTCAAGAACCACCAGAACAGTGTTGCAGCTCCTAGATAGGAGGGAATCATAAGTGATGAGTAATGCACACTTAAACCATATTAAAGACAAGCAAAATCCTTATGATAATACAGATGCAGCAACCAAAGATATTCTTCAAAGGGTAATGGGTCACTAAGTGAAGTGCCCCACCCCCATACACACTGCTGTCCCAGGAGAATAGCATGAGGCAAGAATGAGAGAGACTAGGACCATGAAGTAGCTAAAATGAGAACTAAGGACTAGACCACAGAAACAAGTGCTTAGATAAAGGTTTCTACATATTTCCAGCAGTGAGGAACCAGAAGTTTGTAAAATAGCATATACTTATATAATAAATTATTTTATAAAATTGTAGTCTAGTAAATTCTACATTCTAACTTTGTTGATTGGGTTTTCCTAGTCTTGACTATAGTAGAAGTTGATATTGCTTGAGCATCTTCTTTGTTTCAGATAGTGTCATTCATTTTCTCACCTAATTTGCACAACTCCTCATCTTATATTACTGTATAACTATAATGAAGTAGAATTTAATCAAGAATTCTCTTTATCAAATATCTGGTTCTTTCCACTATCCTTTGTTCCTGCTATGAACTTATTCTTTTTGCAATATTTAAAAAGTGTTGGATTAAAAATTCTCAAGGCATCATTTTGAATGTCTAGGCTGACTGCAGCCCAGTTAACCATTGAATAAAAAATTCTACTGCCCAGATTAGGCACTGCAGAAAAGAAATTCTTCTTACACAAATTAATTCCATTTTTCTAAATTTATCTCCCACTCAACCTATAAAAATATTGTGCTGCTGCTGCTAGGCCGTCTATATAACATTTCCTAAGCAAAATTGTATAGATTAAATAAAAACTGCTTATCTTTCCACTTGCCCACAATGCTCCTTGTTCATTTTTGCAGAGATGCACAATTTTGCTTATCTAAGACCCAGTGATTATGCATCCATTAGCACTATTTTACTGCATTTTTCTCATGTAGGAAAAAACAAAAAGAATAAATCCTGTGTGCATGTCCTGGTCCCCCAATCAGGTTATCCAACCCTGAAGGGTGGTTCTATAAATATTACTTGTGTCACATGTTTATCTGGTATGTGGATGGTTCCCAACAAATCTTCAATTAATGACAGAGGTTGATGATATTGAGGGATGGTAACAATGGCAATGGTGATCATGGTATTTACATTAACTAAATATCCTAGATCATGTGGACATGTAAGTCATAGCTACATACTGAGATGTTATGATTAAAACAGACTAAAATTTATTTTAAACTTGTTAATGCTAGGCATTATTCTTCAATTTTCCAAAATCTTATGTGTGCTAAAATTTTTCCCATTTGATGAGTATAGAGAAACTGAGGAGCTTGTCCAAAGTCACACACAATAAGTGTAAACCCAGAACTGTGGTCACTCTGGCCCTAAAATTCCTGCTTTTTACTACTGTGCTGAAATCCCTAAGAACTGAAGAACTTCAGTAACAAACCCAGCAGGTGACATCAGGGTCCAGCCTCTCTGTGACCAACAACTGACACCCAGCAATGAATATGTGCCTTAGAGCCACTATAGTCATTGAAATTCAAATAGATACTTTGAAAACACAGGAACTTTCCAAGCAATCCTTGGTTAACACCTTCTTACTTATGCCAATTCAGCTCTGGAAGTGTACTCAGGCACAGCTTAACTTCACAGGATATTTTGCTCCTGATTAAATTCAACCCTTTATAAGATAATTCACATCCAGAAGCTAAGAAAGGATATGACATTCTAAAATGTCATCATTTAGGCTTCTATTAAAAAAAGAACTTATAATCCATACTACAAAGTACTCTTTGAAAAATGTTCCACTATATCTGCAACAGAACATTGGGATATGGTCTGATTTTTGTGACCCTCCCCCTGCTCAGTTTTGATGAAAATGTGTTGAACATATCGCTATAGAGAAAAACTGTTAAGCATCCTGTAATCCACTATTTTTGTCATGGTATGTAATCATCACAATTAATTTGAAGTTTTGAACATCTGGAAACTAAATCCTCTACAATATATAGATAGATAGATAGATAGATAGATAAATAAATAAATAAATAAATGAAACTACTGAATTCAGGGATCTTTGGGGTATTTAGAAATTATGCCCTCAATTGGAATAGAAAGAAGTCAAGAGAAATTGTGTCTCTTACACGACAAAAATATGCAAAATAGTTTGCTTAAAAATGAAAGTGCTTTAGTCCACTGAATAATGTTCTATTTCATTTTTTTAATTTATTAAATAAAACAGTCTTCCTCATCTTTACCTATATAATCAATCAGTATAGCAAATTAGGGCCCTCAAATCAGCCAGAAGTTTATAGTATAAAATTATTTTTCCAAAGATCTGTCCACCTCATAAACTATAGAATAAAACTGCTTTTATTAAGGTCATCTTTAGCCTGTTAATTGTGACTCTTGATGAACATGTTTTAGCTCTATTCTCACTCTACCTCTATGATATATTTATAATACATTCTACTATTTTTTCCTGTCTTCTCTGAGAGCAGATAAATACCTATTTTGAAATATTTTTCCAATCCTTAATTTTTGTTGCTCCCCCAATTTAATCCTTGGCTCACAGTTTTTGGTACTATACAGTCTCCCTGAATCTTGGGCGATTCCATGTAACTTTTATGATTTGAATGACCATCTATATGCAGATGGCCCCATAGGCTCACTTTTCAAGTCAAAGAATCCCCCCCAAAGCTTTAGGCTCAGATACACAAATGTATCTCAACTGTTCTATAAGAATCTTGAACTCAACATGTATAAACTTTAATTTGTCACTCTCATCTCAACCTGTTCTCTAATTTTCCCTATGTCAGTGCCACTATCACTTGCCCAATCCTTTAAGAAACTAACTTGGAAAGTCACCTATAATCCCTTCATCTCTTTCACACTTCAGATTCATTAAATATTGAGCCAGTGTGTCCTCATCTATAGGTTTCAAATCCCCACCCCTCGCCTTTAATATGGCCCTGTTACTGTGCTATATTATGGAACCTCATCACGTCTCTGCATTGTTAACAACAGTCTCCCCATCGTGTTCCTATTTTCTGTTTTATATGTTCCCCCAAGCTTCTAAAACAACCTACCTAAAACACAAAGATGTACATCCAAGTCTCCGCATTTCCTCTTAGACAAGCAAAAATCTCCACAATTAAATCTACAAGGTGTTTCATGATTGGGTCTCTTCATGCCTCCACAGCTTCACCTATGTGTCTCTTTCTACTTTTCTCTTTACAGGAGCTGTGCGTGCATCCTTGAACCTCCCACAGGGACTCTCTCCCTAAGAGCAGATAAAGTATGGGTTCTTTGCTTCAATGAGTTAACCCTATAGTCTCCTTTTAGATTTTGTTCAGTGACCTCTTCTAAAACATTATCTGGCTTTTGACACCAGCTCATGTTAAGTTCCTATTCTCTGTGATCCTAAGTGTCCATGCACATCTCTATCACTTCATTATAAATAAATAAATATATATATATATATATATATATGCATTTCTCTCTTCCTCTCCCTTCACTTTTGACCTTGAGAGAAGTGCCTGGATAATACTCATGTTTACATCCACGATACCAGGCACAGTGCCCAACATATGGTAAGTTTTCAATAAATTGTTTCTAGGTGAATGAATGCTAGTTCTAAATTTCCACAAAAGATATTTACATGGGATACTCTCACCTTTTCCACTGTATCCAGATAAAAGCTTTAGTGTAAACAATACAAGAGGAATTTATTTTACCATCATCAAAATAAGATGATGATACATCAACTAGGAAGTATTTATTGGCTACCAGGCACTGTGTTAAGTGGTTTTATGCATTTTTCTCACTCATATTAGCTCTATGAAACAGATCCTGTTATACTCACTTTACTTGCAAAGTGGCAAAGGCTTAAAGAGATCAAGTTTCCCTAAATCACATAATTACGAGGAGTTGGGATTGTGATTTGAAGGCACAACCCTGCCTCCATTCTTTCTCTAGTGTTAAGGGGGGAAAATACATTAAATGGCTATATAGGAGTTCATAGAACCTCAGAAAAAGATGATCTTTGTATTGAGCACTGAAGATTGAGTAGATACTTCTTAGGGAAACACACCCATACAAACAGGCATTTCAGGCTGGGGGAAAAAAAAAGGTCTGTCTGGACTACACAAAGGGAGAATCATGGAGTGATCATAAGAGTATGAAGAACCTCTGGACCCTGTGATGTGGAGGTTATTGACAGGGAAGGGCCCGGAAAGGCGTGTTTGACCAAGTCTCCCAAGGGCTATGGATACTATGCAAAGAAGTTTGGAATTTTTCCTGAATTGGATGATCATTTTTTATTTTTAAATAAAATATAAATCCATCAGAAATGTAATGTATGAAATGAAGAATTAGTTAAATTGAGAAGAGGTTACATCAAAAAAGACTAGCACTTCCATTTGTTCAGTCTCTATTTTCTTACCTTTCTATATTTCAAAATAATCCTTGAAAAGTGTTTCAGGTTATATTATATATAGATACACATAATATAAACATATTAAAATATTAATATAAAATATATCGTGTGTGTGTGTGTGTGTGAGAGAGAGAGAGAGAGAGAGAGAGAGAGAGAGAGAGAGAGAATATGTGTGGCATAACTAGCTATATATGAAATATCCAAAATATGTTTTTTGTTTGCTTACATCAAAATGCCTCATGTTTTCTGAACAAAATAAGTGTTGAATAAATGTTAGTTTAGTAACATAGTGCATCCTCCAACACTAAATTTTCTGGGAAGGCATAGGCTTACTATTCTTAATCTTTCTTTGGAAGGGGACTATCAATTTAAAAATAAGTATTTCTACTGGGCTAAATGTATAAAATATATTTTTAAAACAAGAATTAATTTTCCAGGAGAAAAACCTATAATTTATGATTATTGTAACTTTAAGTATATAATACAGAAAGGCTAAGTAATGTTGTAATTGGACTGATCATGAAGATGCTATCTTTTGTACTTTGTTTTGATTTCCAACATCCATATGTTCTAGTCTTTTTAAAGAATCTGTTTTTATCATTTCCTTTTTAATAACAAATGGTGATGGGAGTTCATAACCCACTTGAGTCTAATGTATAAAATATGATATGTCAAGAGCTTTGTGATGTTTTGAACAACCAATAAAAAAAATAGGAAAAAAATAACAAATGGTGTGCATGTATGTGCATGTGTCAGGTAACAATGGCATTTGAGACTTTTGTGCAGGGTAATGATGAACACTGAATTTCATGGATTCTCTGAGCTACTTCCTTTTTTTATTTTTTGAAAGGAATTGTTTATCAATAAGAGCTTCTAATGCTGAGTTCTATAATGATTGCAATGTCCCTCCTAACAGCTGTGTTTTCTACACGTCTAATTTTAGCAGGAGTGATTATGAAAGCAGGACTACATGTCCTCTCTACCTGCATCCATCACTTTCCCTTACCTCTTCATCCTGAAAATAGCCATCCCACTTACCTTTAGTGAAATGTTGATTTTTAAGGGGATCTTATTTTAAATTGCTGTGTATTCTCACCTTTTCCTAATAAGACCACTTCCTGGATAAGCACTGCATAGATACTTTAATTTTAATGGACATTTCATGTTTGAATCAGTATTTATTTGGGCTGTGATCAAAATGTCACCCAGTGCTCTGATCCTCCTTCACTTCATCTCTGCCAATATCACCACAGCTATTCATTCACCAAACGTTTATAAAACATCTATTATGCATAAGGAAAAGATTAAAATACAAGTCATTCCCTCTCTGTGTTTACAAAGTAATGAGAGAGGTAACAAGCAAACTAAAACAATGAGGTGATGTGCCACACCAAGTGCTTCAGCTAGACATTCCAGAGTGCTAAGAAAGTCTTAAAGCAGGGTATTAGGGTCTGAGAAATCTACCTGGAAGAGATACCAAAGGAGCAGAATGTTTAGAACATCTCCTTGCTCACAGGCACCCAAAGACCTTCAAAAAACCAATCCCTCCCAAATATACTTCCAGTTATTCCCATAATCTCTCTCAAATGCTTGCTTAATCTCAATGTGGGAATCTGCCATGTTGAGTTCTTAACTGTGTCATATTTTAAAGTAAAAGTGAATATTTATCTAATAAGCATTCAGTGAGCACCTAATTTGTGCTGGTATAATATTAATGCTGGATATGTAAAAATTAATGAGACACAATTCCCACACTGGAAAGAAAAAACTAAAAAACAACAAGAAAATACTCTTGGTTAATTACTAATTAATGTGGTATTTGTAGGATCACAAATGAAGCACATAGAACCCAGCAGCCATCAAGGTGGAGAATAAGAGAAGTCAGAAGTCCAAGAAATGCTCCAGGTATGAGGCAACAATTGAGTTGAATAGGAAGAAACCAGAGAAAATAGCTGCTCTAGGAAGAAGAGATAGAATAAGCAAGGTTGAAGAGTCGAAAAACAACACAGGATTAGGTAGAAATATCTTCATTGCAGAGAGAACTGCAAGAGGTATGTTTGGGAGAACCTAAGACAAAGTACAAAAGAATAGTAAGAGTAGGCAGAGACTGGGTAATATAGGACATTATGACTCACAAGCTTATCCGTGTGTGTGTGTGTGTGTGTGTGTGTGTGTGTGTGTGTGTTGCAAGTGCCTTACCACTAAACTGTATCTCAAGCCCCATATGGTAGTAGTAAACAACCCACCAATTTCACTGGCTTGAAACAATTAGGGCGGATTACTCATATTATACTTCGGTCTTGAGTTTACTATAGCTCTGCTGTGTACACCTTTATTCCAGGATCCAGGTGGACCAGGACTCCCCACTTGGGACATTGGTGTTCTAGTACCAGAGAGAAAAGAGCTAAGGCAGTAGAACTATACAACATGTGCAGCTACTGCCCAATATGACAGATGTTACTTCTACTCACAGTTCACTAGACAAAGTAAGCCACCCCTCTAAGCTGATGACCCTGGGGCGAGAGCAGGGGGAGTCTAATTCTGCTCCAAGGAGGAAGGGCAAATAATTAGAAACACAAAGCAATCCATCAATAAAATCTTCCATACCCTTTTGTGGGGCACAGATTTTTAACTCGCAGCTTTGAGTGACCACCGAAGAGTTTTACTCATGGACATAACCTAGTCAGGTCTGCACCATAGACAGAACAAGCTGGTTTCTATGTGAAGAGCTAAATAAGTAAAACAGAGGACAAAGTCCATGTGCAAGCTAGGATGAGAACCAATGAACAAAGTTCATGACCAGTAATCACTAGAGTTTCTAGTTTGTCACACACCAACTCTGTGTGATTTTAGAGATTGTTAAAGGAGCACTGTTTATTATCTTTTCTCAGCCCCTTACAGGCTAACGTGCAAAATCAGATACCCAGTGGTGGGCAATTATATGTCCTAAGAATTATGTAGTATAGACTGTTTATATAGATCCACATACAATGAGGTCCCCATTATCATGTTCAGAGCAGCAAAATAATATAATGAGTAGATAATAATCCCAGAGGTGCATATTACATAAAACTTCAGCAGAAAGGATTTTCAGAAAAACCAAAGCTTGAGTTAAATTTTAAAATCTGAAATAATATTACATAAACAACGAGAAGAAGGAATGCCAACCAAAAGAAATGAATGTGAAAGAAAATGGAGATGTGAAAACTTTTTCAACTTCAAAAAATTCTATTCTATTTTTGATTATGATTATAGATATTGAAATTAATCAAATGACTTTGCTATAATTTTTTAGACAAGGACACACTGATTCCTTTTTGATCTGCTTATGTGACTGATTTGATAGAATTTTCCACTGTTGAATCAGGATTAGATTCCTAGGATAAAACCTTCTAAATGAGGATTTATTTCTTTAAATTGACCATAGATTCAGTTACATAAAATTTTATACTTCACTTTGAAACCTATGTTCTAGACCTGTAGTTGCATATACATATCACACACACGTGCACGCACGCACAAACATGTGCACAGCATCCTTAATGGTTACTAGAGTCAAGTTTATACAGCTTCAAAAATTGAATTGGACAGACCTCCATCTGTTTTAGAAACAACAATAAAATGTTAATTTTATTTGGTTATTTTCTACCAATATTTCTTATTTTAAGTATTTGCAAGCTGGATGTATTTTTTGTATTGTTTTATTTCATTGGTTCTCATCCCAGGTTGCACATGAAAATCACCTGAGAGAGACAGTTATATATTTTTCAATACCTGGATCCTGCCTTGTACCACAGTCAAGTTAGAATCTCTGGAGTCGAGATCAAACACCTATATTTTAAACAATTTATTTTAAAAATTTCTTCAGATGATATAATGTACAGCCAGATATATTCTTGAGTTAGGTTTTTCTTTTTCTTCCAGTATATAGCTTTTGGTTGAATTCTAATATTTTTTTCTATTTTTTTTTTGTTCTTTGTTTGCTTTTATCTTTCTGAATTTTGTTATTTGTCTCTCAGATTATTTTGTTATTGTTTTCTAAATTTTTTAGTAAATGTTTAATGATAAATATTTTATAGGTAAGTTGTTCATGTATATATAAATTTACATTTATTATATTTATGTAACATACATAAGGCTATAAATTTTCTCTAAGTGCTGCATCAGCTGTGTCTCTATATGTTTAATAAGATTGTAATGCAATTCCGCTGTCATATATTAAAAAAACAAAACAAAACAAACAAAAAACTAGAGCATGGTATCTGGTGCAGCTCAGTGGAGGTTAGAGCCCTTCTCCTTACCAAGCTGTGATGGGTTAGGATACTGGAGGCAGAGAGAAGGCAAGGGTGGAGTCCCTCCTTCATTCAGACTGGCTCAGAAGAAGTTGCCCTGGGGCTGGGCCCTAGTGGTTGAGCAGGACCTTTTGTTAACTTAATGCTATAGTCTATTTCTTTCCTTGGGAAAGAGTGAGAAGAAAAGGAGTAAACAACAGGTTCTGCTGCTTCCCAGGTAACATGATAGGGTAGAGGAGGCCCAGGCCACAAATGTGAGATGAACAATGTCATCAACAATGGTTTTTAAAAAATTGTTATAGTTCTTTCCTAGACTCTTTTTGGGGGGAGGGGTGTGGCACTCAACCATTGGGCCACATCTCCAACCCTATTGTATCTTTTATTTAGAGACAGTGTCTCACTGAGTTGCTTAGCACCTCACTGTCATTGCTGAGGCTGGCTTTGAACTTGTGATCCTCTTGCCTCAGACTCCAAAGTTGCTGGGATTACAGGCGTGTACCACCATGCCTGGCTTCTTGCCTAGAGTTTTTGATAGAATCTTTAAATGCAGATGAAAAAATTTTATTATTTTTTAAATTTCCCGATGGAAGGAAATTATTATAAATTTCTCAGTTTCATTACAGTGGGACCAGAGAATGTTATCTATATACTCTCTGCTTTTAGAATTTTTGAGCCTTATTTTTTGATCTAATATTTAATTTTGATTAATTTTTCATGTATACTTAGTAATATGTGTTTGATATTTTCAGTGAACAAAGTTCACTTACAGCAATGTATTAAAGCATTCTTGTACTATTACCAATTACAAATTACACTAGAACTTTTACACCACATTCTGCTTTATAAATGCTTCTTAGACTTCAGTATTACAAATCATTCCTATACATTTTATTTAATGATTTTTTTTTTTGTTATGGTTTGGATCTGTGGTATCCTCCAAAACTCATGTTAGGCAATGCAGAAATGTGCAGAGGTGAAATGCTCAAATTATGACAGCTGTAACCTAATCAATGGATTATTCCACTTGATGCATGAATAACTTGGACTATTGGGTGATAATTACAGGCAGGTGGGACATGACTAGAGGAAGTAAGTCATTGGGGACATGCCTGGTGTTTTTATTTTCTCTTGGATCCTTGCTCTCTGCTTCTCTGCCGCCATGGGCTGAGCAACTTTCCTCTGCCACGCCCTTCACCCATGACCTCTGCTTCATCTTGGGCCCAGAGCAATGGAGTCAGCTGACCATGGACTGAACATCTGAAACTGTGAACCCCAAAATAGTTCTTCCTCTAAGTTGTTCTGGTCAGGTATTCTGGTCACAGCATGAAAAGCCAAGACATTTTTAAACCTGAGTTTTGCTTTGCCTAATAGTAAAATCACCACCCTCAGTTTTTTGTTTAACTAGTTTTGTCTATTTTTTAAGGCATATCTACTTTTTTTTTGTTTCATTCTGTCTCCTATTTATAGGACATAGGCAGGTTCTTTCACGAAGAGAGTTAAATTATAAATCCTTCTTGGGAATTCACTTTGACTTACCCCACCCCTCTCCTCCTTCCCACCCACCACAGAGCTTCATGATGGATCCAGCAGCAAGGTCATCCATATTAAGGTAGAACACTACTAAGGACAATAGGAATAGGCCCTTCATGGCAGGAGTACATGTAACTTGTGAGCAGTCACAACTCAACCAAGAACAGAAAGAATGAGAATGGATGAGGCTAGAATTGCTCCTTTTATAACCACCTTCTCTCAAGAACTAACAAAGGGGTTTCAGGAGAAATAACTCACATCCCCATTGATCTAAGTATCTCCCTTTAGGTCCCACCTCTCATAGTCTTTCCCAATACCCTTCAATCAGAATGCACCCTTGGGGCCATAAGCCTTATTCAGAAAATAGCACACTTTACAGCCTCTACAAATATAATCATATGTGGGCTATGTGACTCTCCTCCACCAATATCCTACTTCATTAGGTTAGGGATCGGTTGTATCTATTTTACTTTCTCAGACATCTAGTATTTATCATAGTTCTAAGCAAACAGGTTCTGTTTAATATTTGTCAGAAACATTTTAATTATATATGAGAAAATAGTCTCTGAGAATTTATATGACTTTGAGCTTTGAAACTTTGTGATTACCATTGTTATAGTTTGGCTCTGAAATGTCCCCCAAAGTTTCATATGTTGAAGGATTATTCCTCAGTGCAGCCAAGTTCAAAAGTGGGAATTTGGGGAACTTGTTGGATTATGAGGGCTCTTTTCTCATCAATAAATGAATCCATTGAGTGATTAATATTTGAAAGAATTACTGGGAGGCTGTGGAAGCTATGAGTAGCAGGAGCTAGTTGGAAAAAGTAGGTCACCGGGGATGTACCCTGAAAGGGTAGATCTTGTTTCTGCCCCTTCCTCTCTTTTCCTCTCCTTCCTGATTACCATGAGGTGAGCAGCTTTCCTGCATCACACTCTTCTGCCCTGGTGCTCTGCCTCATCTCTGGTCCAAAGCAATGAGCTGGCCGACCATGGGCTGAAACCTCTAAATTTGTGAGCCCCGATAAATCTGTCTTCCTTTAGGTAGTTTATGGCAGGTATTTTGATCACAGCAATGAAAAACTAATATAGTCATACTGTATTTCAGTTTTAGTTGAACCCTAAAAAGATTTTTGAGAAATTCTAATTACTCAATCCATAAACGTGGAAATAAAGTCAAAGATTTATACTTCTGTCCAAGACACAGCTGGATAACGGACTGTGTAGATATTACCCTCATTAGCTTTTGTTCTATGAGTCTCCATCTCTTCTGGGCAGCTATATCCAACCCTGCACCATGACTGCTGGGTCATTAGGCCTTAGAGCACAAGACACATTTGGAGGGTACACCAACACCACCATTAGATAGATTTTTTGTCTTTAAATCAGAACCTGATGGCCCTAAGATGGTACCAAGGAAGACATTCTTACCTCAATATAAGCAACACCACTGTGAATTTACCATGAGAATCTCTTAAAAGAAGACAGAGACACTAAAAAATCTAAACCCAAAATGGCATTTAAAAAACTTTTTTTCCTTTTTTGTAAGGATAGGAAGTAGGACAGAAGAAAAAAAAATATAAAAGAAGTTAAAAGAGCAGACTTTCAAATTATTTTTCATGTTGGCGGGAAAGAAAAAAAAATCCCTGGGAATTTTCTCAATATAGGAAGTGTGGATATTCTTGGCCTAATTCCTGTCTAGCACTTCTCTGCACTGTTCCTCTCTCCACGCCTCCCCCAGCCCCTCTGCTAAGGAGTGCTCATTTGCATAATTAAACTGCTTGACAGGGAAGCTGAGAGAGTGGAACAAGGCAAGGCGTGCACTGAGCCAAGTGTTCTTCAAATGCCATCCTTATCCTCATCCCTGCTGTATGTGGGAATTGCTGAAGAGACAAGGGAAGCTGTGTTCTGATATTTGGCGGGTCTATGACATACAGTTTATCGTGGACCCACTGGCCTTAAGACAGATATGGAGCACAGCCAAGGGAGAATCATGGGGATGAGGGAAAAGTGAAATGGAAAACTTAAATGCATTTGGAAGCTCTTGGAGCTGGTCAAGGCTTATCTTTTATCTATGAGAAGAGTTAATCTTCTCCATGGTAGGCATGACGGTGGACATAATCCATAAAATTATGGGCAGCAGCTACTAGATTCACTAGAATATCTTCAAGAAACTACTCGTAAAATGCACATAAATTATCTGATGGTTGATAATCTAGCACACATTAAATTATATCTGCAATAATTTATTAAGAATGTATTTTCTCTGAGCATCAAGCAATAAGACAAAGGGCTGATTCTCAGTAGGGAAGAATTTTAGAAAGCAAAAGGCAAGTCTCAAATCTGATAAATTTGACCTAAGGGACACTGCAATATAAAGCCAGGGGACAAAGGTTGCAAGAACTTTGCCTTCTCCAGCTTTGCCTGTGGCATTTGCTCTGCTAATGCTTCCTATCACTAGAGGTTTAAACATTAATAATGTTAACTGGGGAAACTGGATAAAGTACTTATAAGTTGAGATTTATATGAATTTTTATATGTTTTAGCAATGAAGGGAGGTATTAGCCAGAATCTAGGACAGTAGAATTCTTCTTGGTGGAAGTCACTGGGCCATCTCCTGCAGCACAGTCTCAACCTCACTCATGCCCTTCTGAGCAACACTTGCCAACCAGTGATCAGCAGTTTCATATCCCTTATGCAGTAGAGCCTAACATTCATCATACTATCTAGGTTGAACCTCAATATCCATGGGCTACTAGTCCAAGCTAAAGCTTCTCTTATAGAATATAATCTTCATGCCAGCATACGCCTGGTGTGACCTGTTCATGGCTACATTCTCAATAATCAAACCAACACCTGGTACGGTTAGCACCAAATAAATGTATGATGGACACATAAGAAAAGAAGCCAAAGCGGAAGTTCACGAGGATAAACAACTCATCCCAGTCTTAATACTGAAAGTCCTGCATCCTAGAAGCTACCTTAGCCCTAGGCAAACTAGCAAGGCTGATGACATTAATACCCAACCAACCATATGGCAGAAACTAAAAATCTGGACATGAGAGTTTATGTAATCAGCAAACATTTCCTGAGCATCTAGTATATACCAGAAACTGGTCCAAACATTGGGGCCAGAGAAATAAACAAGACACAACACATATCTGCTCAAATAATAATTCAAGTATGGTCATCTTTAACATAAAATCAGATGTACATGTAATATAAAATCTGGTAGTGCGATGCTCTATGAAGAATAGAGAGGCAGCACAAAATACAAAGAGTGATGGGATAGGGGTAGATTATTCCAGATAGGGTGGTCAGCACAGATCTCACCGATTTGAGCAGTGATTGGAAAGAGGGAGTGAACATACAGGATATGTGGGAGATCAAAAGAGGAAAAAAAACAAGTAAACAGGCCCTGAAACAGGATATTTAAGGTCTGTTGGAGAAATCAAATTGGTATTATTCAAATTGCTCTTTGGGGTTGTACACCCACAGGGAAATCAGCCTGTATGAATATCTCTCTTCCTTTGTTTACTTCTTGATTCATTCTTACTTAAAATATATCTCTTCGAGTGTCTACCATGTGTCAAGGGCCACACTATGCATTGGAATAAAAAGATGCCATTCCCTGTTCTTCCCCATACTAAGGGGAAGCCACTCCCCAATACTCAGGAGATAACTAAGGTGATAATATGAATGATTTCTGAAAGGTTTTAATGAACCTTGAAGCCTGACTCATTTCTACCATTGAGATTGCTTGGGATCTCTTGCTGCCGGGTCCCACCTATAACATTTGTTCCTACAAGTCCACAAGTAAGTTGGACAATAGAAAGGTCTTAGAAAATTCCACACGGTATTATGGGTTTGATAAAAGCAAAAATATGGTACAACAGAAAAGAGGAAGGGCAGGGAAACATCAAAGAGATGGAATTCCCAGGATCGAATCCCAATAGCATGGACTGTAGTTTATATTTGGATTAACCACAACTCTTTAAAAATATCTTGATCTCAGAGAAATCTAGACACAAGTTTTATATCCTACAGGCTATGTGGATAAATTCAAGCTTTATAGCCAATTAAATCACAAACAACAGAACAATACATTTTCAATGAACAATGCAAAACAAGATGGTACTAAGTGCATTCAGGGGAGTTATGGACTTGCAACACCATGTTGTAAATTATTAGCACCTTCTTTTTAGCATTATATTGGCTGACAGTCAGAACCAGAGTTCCATTCATTCCCACAATAAGGACAATGCTTCATATACTAGATGTAAGTTAGCTCAGTCTTCACACAGTTACCAGTTCCTTTAGAGAAAGCTCCACATCTGGGTCAATTTCATCTTGCTTTCCTTTGCTATCCCTGGTTCACAACAGATGCCCCAACAGGCTGGAATTGTGGCCTCCCTATGCCTCTGCTGCTGTGACTACTGCTGCCCTCAGCACTAAACTGCAAAAATGTGAAATTCCATCCATGTCCATTTTCTTTCTTCTCTGGTCTATCATTCACCTTATCCAGGTCCATGAATTTAAGCATTTACTCTCACTTACGAATTTACAACTTCCACAAGTATATCTTACTCTGCACTTAATAGCTCATTTCCCTTAGAAATCTAAATGGCATAACACATTCAAAATAAACCCCTATTTCTCTCTCCAATCCCACTCCTCTCCTAGACATCCCCACCTCAGTATGTGGCATGAAATATAATCCAGTTTTACCTCTCCCATCTGTGGGCATATAGCTCTGCATTCTTGGTTTTCCTCTGCAGTCCCCATCCAAGCATCAGTAAGACCATTAGCTTTACTTTTCAAATGACTCCAATTTTGATCCCAACATGCTCCTTGCTAGCTAGGATTTCATTAGCAGAATGTACAAAAGAGCACAAGAAAAAGGGCTGGCACACTCAGTTAACTCTGAGAACTTACTTTCCTGTGGGAAGCAGGAAGGAGGCGAGGTTAAACTTGCAGTGCTCAGGAACCAAGGACTAAGAAAAAGAACTAAAGTGAAAAGTCAGGTGGGTATTTAGGGGCAGGAAGCATCAAATGAAACATCCTGAAGCATGAGCAACAATAAAATGTCAAAATTAAAGCTGCATTGATCTCAGATCAGAAAACTCTAACATAGTTCCCCCTGGGGGAGGGGGGGGGGAATCAGTAAGAATTAAGAGAAAAGGGAAAGCAAACTGCCTAAGGCGGGTTTGCATGAAGTTAGGATGCAGGCAAACAGTGGCTGAGTTTCCCCTGGTTAAGGTGGCTAGTATCCAATCAGCAGTCAAGTTAGATCTTTAATACCAGAGATGACAATTAGCAAATTCTACATGTAGATCAACACAAATAGTCAATTCTCTACTTAAGAAAAGCTGCTTCTTTGACCTGAGCCTTCAGAAAGTAAAAGAGGTTTGCTGAATTTGGCTTTCTGATACAAATGAAAATAAAACCAAACAACTGGACAAACAAAATGTACTTGCACTAGGGGCCATAAAGAAAGTGCATTTCTCATAAAAAACACAGTTCACGAGAGCACCCCCGAATCAACATGTAGCCTTATGCACCTTAACAAGAAATCACTCAATTTTGTTCTTAAAATGGCTGCTAGCAATGCTGTCTGTAATGTATCTAAAGTATAACACAATCGAGAAAAGAAAGTTCAATTACCAATTGCATAGCAAAGTAAATATGAGGAACAAACAAAAGTGGAATAGAAAAAAAAAAACAAAACTGAGTCTGCTAACCAAGCAAGATGCAAGGGTTAGAAGCACTTTCTTTTTTGAACAGCATGAGCTAGTAGCATTAGCTGAGGAAGCAGTTGTGGATGTGACCCTCAGTCTTCGAGAAAAGTGGCTTTGGAAGTTTTTATTTGCTTTCTGTATAAACATAACTTTTGCAAAGTGAAAAGAGATTAAACATTACTAAATTGAAGTAAAATAAGAGTAAGCTTATGAAACTCTGATATGCTAACTACCCCACTAACTTAAAATGATTTTTAAAAGAAGATAAGGGTGACTCAATATAACTTGATTACATTTACATTTTAAAATGTTTGGAGTAGGAATAAATGTGGGCATTTTTAATGTGACAGTATTATATAATGGTAATACTCAGCTGCAATAAACTTTTACATGTGTGGGTGGGTTAGTGAAGAAAAAACTGCCATATTAAAAAACAAAACTGGGTTGCTGTGTACCTGTATTTTGTATTACTGATTTATGAGAAAGTAAATATTAATTAGTAACAAAATTCACTAAAGCAACTATTTAATATGGTGAATCATTGAAGTTAGATTAGACTACATTTTAAATGCAACTTTACCATATATTCAAACCTTTTTTCTCAGACATTAACTAAAAGTACAGTGTAAGTACATTAGCTATACCATATAAGAGGCCTAAATATATTTTGACATTGTGATTGAAAACAAAAATAGTTGATTCCCTGCATCATAAGAGTATCTGATGGTGCCAAATTAAATCATTTCAGATCAATCTCAGAATGTTTTCTGAGCAAATCCCAGAGCCAGAATTGTGTAAGGACTGTTTTCTATGTCAGCTTTCCCAAGGTTTCTACATTACAGCAGTAAGCAGTTCTGTTGTAGAAAAAAAAATTGCCTAAATACTCTTCAAGTTGAATAAAAGAAATAAAGCAGGGTTATTTAAATGCATAAGCAATCTATTATTTTTTCCATTTAAGATCAGTTGAAAATTCTACTGGACAAATTCTATAGAGAAATTGAGGGAGAAAAAACACTACTGCTAGCTTAATTTATTATACATTCACATCCCGCAGTAGAAAAGTTTTTATTTGCCTTTAAGTTTCTATGCTTTTAAATGTCTTCTGGAGAATGTACAGTCAACATCTCTTCATCCCAGAATGAGCTTGCATCTAAGCTTCCAAAGTACATTGGAGGAGCAAAGCTTTTCTTCTACACAATTTAGGATCCCATTAGTTTAGTCATGAAATAATCCTGTAATTATACCATATATGATTTTTTCAGTGAGTTGCCTCTTCTGAAAAAAGTAAGCCCACAGGTAAAACCCAATTTTGCACAACCTGAAGAGTACTAGAGTCTTTCTATGGTTTCAGAAAGAATCTTAATTTAGATAAGCTATCTTCCAAAATGGAACTACTGGGTCTAGATTTCACATAACAAAAGAGGGACATGTTGAATTTCTCACATTCCCTGTCTTTTTAGTCATGTCATTTTAATTTCAGTTTAATCTGTAAACTATATGCAGATATTTCCTTGTGTGAATGGAAACCTCTTAATAGAAATTTTCTAATGATGCTCAAGGGTTTTAATCAGCTTTTTCACTGCTATGAACAAAAAGACCTTACAAGAACAATTAGAGGATGAAAAGTTTATTTTGAGGCTCAAGGTTTCAGAGGTCTCAGTCCATAGACAGTCAGCTCCATTCCTTGGGGCCTAAGATGAGGCAAGATCATCATGGCAGAGGTGTGGGGCAGAGGAAAGCAGCTGAGAACATGGCACCAGGAAGGGGGGGGGGTAGGGGGAGGGAGGGAGGGAGAGAGACACTGACTTCCTTCTCCAGGGACAAAATGTATACCCCTAAGCCATACCCCCAATGACTCACCAGCACATTAACTTGCTGATTAAATTAGGACTCAAATATCCCAATAATTTCACCTCTAAACCTTGCATTGTCTCAAACATCAGCTTTTGGGGGACATCTAATATGTAAAACATAACACCCAAATTCTTCTATCCAGTGGCTATTGGAGTGATTTTTCTACAAAGTGGTCCTATAGTTCTTCTGCTTTAAAAGACAGCAATTGTTTTTGTTGTTTAAAGAGGTTTACAACTTGAGCCTAGGTCTTGATGCCAAGTGTCCAGAAAAATGTTGGAAGGTCGAAATGGGACAGGAAAATACCAACACTTCTCATCAGTTTTGCAGTAAAGAATTATGTTTTTTCTTTAAGAGGCCTAAACAAACAACAAAAAAATCTGCCAATTTAAAAATGCAAGCTATTTTCTGTATCCACAACCAAACTTTAATTAACATTTGAGGCTGACTGTCCATTTCACCTAGCAAAATAATCTGTGAGCCTTGTAATTTAAAAAAAAAAAAAAAAAGTTATAAAAGGTGCCCAACAAACAATCCCTGAAGGGGAACACAGTCAGCATTAATCTAATGTTCATGGATTAGACTAGGAAGTTAAGATTTTGCTAAATAATGTATATTGTATAGTTTGAGCCAGAGTTTTACCGCCTCTGGAGAGATTTTAAGGGAGGAAAAATGTGCATTTGTCTGTGAACTTAGACAGACTCTGCTGACAATTGTTGCCTACTCATAGGGGAGTGAATGGGTTTTTATGCATGCAAATGTTTGCAGGAGAGTCAGGATGCCTAGAAGGAAGTCACAAATTCATGTATTCATATAAAGAAACAAATGGTTTGGATTTGACCTGAACTTGACTCTTATATTAAACATGTAATTATTTAAGATAAGATGCACTGATCTTCAATTATTACGTTTTGAAGTCACTGCCAAGATTGAAGCCATAGAGAAAGATCATGTATAACTTCAGAAGATGAATGGATTTCGGGAAGCTTTCATTTACAGACCTCCCAAACTGGGAATGATATACCACACATCTAAGTACTTTAGATTGGCTCCATCCTTGGCCTAGAGCTACCTAAACTGGTATTTTTAGGAAGCAGTAAATGAAAAAGCATCATATTCACTCTCAGCCACCATGAGATAAAGGATGATATACTGAATTTATCTGGAAATTTCATAAACATAGAAAATGAAACTACCTTATTGTGTTGAGTTTCTGCCACCCACCCTCCTCTTTTGAAGCGGGAAATCCGACCCTTTAACATCTCCCACCTGGTGGTTTCATGGCCTATGTGAACTCACACAATTCTCGCTATTATCTGTACAAAAGGATTGAATGGTATTTTGCATCAGCTTTCACTGATATGCCTATCTGTCAGGTATCAGGACACAAGTGAATGGAACTTATTCCCTCACTCCACATGCCTACAGAACCTACTCCATGGCTCTCAGTTCCTCGGCCTCATCAGGTATAGTGAGTCTTCAAAGAGGATGGACAGGAGAAAAGATTTCCTTGGAGACAGCTGTTGTCAAGTTGTGAGTCTCACTGTGCCTTCTGAGGCGGTAGTGCTTCCTTCTAAATCTAAAGAGGAGGGCTCTGATGGACCTCCCAGACAGCTTCCACACTGCTCTGTCCAGGAAAATCTAGAAACTGGGGCAGCCTGGAAGGCAGAGCCACAAGAGTCTTTGGTGCCTGAAACCCACTGAACAATTGACCTGTGGGGTTTTCCTGGGTCAGATGTGGGTGCTGTGGGAGTCTCAGGCAAGAATGTCTTGAGTCCTGCTCAAAAACCCACATAGTGTTTGGGGCTGGGGATGTGGCTCAAGCGGTAGCACGCTCGCCTGGCATGTGTGCGGCCCGGGTTCAATCCTCAGCAACACATACAAAAAAAAAAAAAAAAAAAAAAAAAACAACAAAAACAAAGATGTTGTGTCCGCCGAGAACTAAAAAATAAATATTAAAAAATTCTCTCTCTCTCTCTCTCTCTCTCTCTCTTAAAAAAAAAAAAAACTCACATAGTGATAGAGAAATAGCAAAAAGAGGCCATTAGTTTATACTGAATGTGCAAGGTTAAGAGTAGGGCATCAGTGACTACCCAGAGTAGAGAAATACCTGCTCTGGTCCTGGGGGCTGCAGAAAATATGAAAATCTCACATTGACAAAGGGTAAGACTCAGTCATCAACAAGTCCCAGCTGTCATAGGCAGAATCATCCTTCCAGGTAAGAGCTGCCTTATCCATTCATCTCTACTCCCTTCTTGGGTTTAGACCTTGGAGAAGACCAAAACAAAAGCAAGCACCCAGGGTAAACAGGTTGAGAGATGATAGTAGTACTGGAGGTGATCCTACTTTCCCCACCTAAAGGCTCACAACCAGAAGATGGTCCAGACTAGTGAAGGAAAGAGGCCTAACACTAAGTTATGTCTGGACATTCATTCTAGTTATTAACTGAAGCTGTGTTTCTTCCTTAAAATAACCATAGATCACCTAAGAGTAAAGAAAAGTGTCAGTGGAAACTGCTAAATCTTTCACTGCAGTTGGGAGAAATATGGATAAATGCATATTGATAACAACCCATAAGTTTTGCTTGTTCTATATTTAGGCTCTAAATAAATGGAGAAAGTTTAGGGGAATCATTATTAATCTGAGTTTTGTACTTGAGTCATTTGAGATGATGCTCCAAAACACATGTGCTCAGCTTTAATCCTTGATAGTCTGATTTGTCAGTTTGTCCGGGAGGCTCAACAGGCATACTTTGGGGGAAAATATCCAAAGAATTCTGATACTCACCTCAGATGATGAATAATTCATTTATATAAATCTATAAATTTCAGATCAATAAGAACAGATCATTCAAATGAAATAGATCTGGTGAGGAATGTAACATTTCAAGTCAGAATTAATTTAGAGCTGGATGGGCCATATTGTGTCCATTGTTAATGTTTCTTATACTTTGGGAGCATTGATCAATAATGCCAATGGAATAAGAAAGAAAAATTTGCATGAAACTGTTGGAAGCAGGAGTTGCTGTCATGGGGAACATTAAGTTTTGGGATTCAAGGAAGAATGAGACACTCAGCAAGAAGAATGTAGTTTTGCTCATTGGAGAGCATGATGTCATGTGTAAGGCATATCAAGTACCACCATGAAATAGCACCAAGACCATCACAAATTAATTTCTAATTTTCTGTGTGACTTTAAGACAACCAAGGCTAAACATTCTCTCTTAAGGCTTATCATTTGCTTTCAGTTCAACAGCTCGTTTGCCTAGGATGAACAGACTTGAGAAAACTTAAAGAACTCAAACCTTTCTCACAATTAGCAAGCACCTGAAGATGGTATAGAATTGAAAAAACTCAACCAAATCCAAGACAGGACATCCCAAACCTCACTTAGTTGCACTTCAGGTCATTCTGAAGTTTGCAATTAGAAAGTTAGAGAAAATAGCCAGGAAATTAAATTTAAAACCTCCTCCTGTAAGCCCATATGTCAAAAATGGGGTCAAGCTCCTCGAATTCCTTTGTCTTCCTGTATTTCTTTCTATAATATTTACTTAAATATTTCACAGAACTCTGAGCCATGTCAAGAAGAGGATAAGTAGGGAAAGAGCATTTGACTTGAGCTCTGAGTTGTGAGTAGCCTTATGATTAGGTCAAATCTATTTACCATCCTTTTGATGTCTGTAAAACTGGAAAAACACCACCTACCTGACTCACATTATCAATCCATTGTTAAAATAGACAATATGTGAAATTATTTCATGAAGTGCAGACCACTATAGAAATAGAAAATTATTTGTATAAGCTGCCCTGTCTACCTATACAGCACAAGATAGAATACATTTGGCCTTCAGTATTGCTATTTGAAGTACTTGTCTTACAGTCTCTTCTTTATCCCACCGAAGCTTACTTTAGATTCCTCTTTTGCATCCATTTGATCCTTCTCTTCTAGGCATGGCCTCCTGTTCCTAACTTCATAACCAAGATCACTTGCCTGTGTTGACCCTTGGCAAATACCCTAAAATATCCTACCTAAGTCCTGATTCCCAAAGCTGCATCCCAGGTTAGCGAGTGCACCTCCTGGGACTTACCCCTGAAGGAGGAACATATAATGAGACATCAGGTTCTCACTTCCCTAACTCCCACACCCATTTCCTGAGTGCTGGGGAAGTGACATATCTAAGGGGACATACCTAAGGATGCATAGGAGCTAGTTCACTTTTCACAAGGATCAACACTGAGATGTCCATGAACCAGTACTTTGTGGAAGGACATGGCTGGGTTGCACTCACTTTCACCCTTGGTCTCACTCCCAGAAACACTGGGAATGAGGGGTCAGAGAAGCCTTTCTCCCCTTTCTATTCAGGGATCACCTCTCTACAGCCACGAAGACCAATGCAGTCCACTGTCTGGCTATGTCCAATCCTTTGAGCTGATGCCCTTCTTAGTGAAAATAAGTATCTCAGAAGAGCTTAGAGAGATGCAGCCATGTTTTCTTTCATTTTTTTCCTCTCACTTTAAGGCAAAGATTCAGAGTCACATTATCAGTTACAAAACAGGAAAAATCCTTGACAGAATTCTTGAACCTCAGCAGAGTGGGATTTTTTTTTTTTTTAAGTTCTCACAAGAGATGAGAGGGGGAAAAAAATGACACATTTGTTGCCTGAGTGTGCCAGGCATTTTGGAGGATGCTTTGCAATGTGACCTTACTAAATATTCTCATCAGTTTTGTCAGGCAGCTCATGGACATCTGTCATATGTAGCTGCCCGACATGTCATGCACACTCTTACGTTTCCATAATTTTCCATGAATTGTTTCTGCCTTCTAATTAGCTGTAACTGCATGACATTTCAATTTGGAAATGAATAATACGAAGGCTTTTCAGGACATTTGTACTGCTGGCCTGGGTGACAGTAGCAGAGTCCAGCTTTTGGAAGTGCTAATGACAGTTGCAGGAAGATCAAGTTCTGGAAACTGGGTTCTCACAGGCAGTCAGAGATAGCAGCCACAGGGTCCTCATGAGGTCACACCTGTAGTGCAGTGTTCAGTATGACTTTTTGAAAACTTAACCTAGGGCCTATTTCTCTAGCCCCAATGATTTTTGAGATATATTCATTAATACATTCCCTTGTTGAATATCAAAAAACTAAGGCTAAGCAACTGTCCAAAAGTCACAAAGCCAGCTAGAGATGGGATGAAAATGGAACAACTGGGCCATTCTCACAAGATGTTGAATTGTTTGCTGATACCATTGATCTCACTTTCCTCATCTCCTCTCTTACATACTGTAATGTTTAACTTATTGATTCAGCTGTCTTTTCCCTGAGCTAGAACCTACAGTCTGTGGCCATGAAAACATCAAGATCTTTGGGGGTTAAGAGGGAGGTTTTGCAGGGAATTACAGTGACCACCCTTGTTATAAACATTTAAGTGTTACAATGTGCCCTCAACTGAAATGAGCCTCCGTGACTCACTTGTTCCTCCAATGGTGAGCTATGCACTCTGGCTGAGTGACTTCTAAGTGAGCATGTGTCACTGAACAGAATCTGCAGATCTTTATCAGATGCAAGCCTACTACTGAGGAATATCAGACTGCAAGGACCTAGCAGTCTGCTAGTGACGCAGAAGGAAACCATGTAGGACTCCGACGGGACACTGCGTCCTGTTTTACTATCTTGGTGTGATTTTTGTGTATGCCTTTTGTACTTTTTGACCCAGACATCTCAATGATAATGACACAAGAGTTCCTTCTAGGAACATGCACTGGAAAATATAAGGGACAAGTATTTAATACATGGACTGGCAGAAACAGACCCCATATCAAATATATTCTTTATGATCAGACATTTGTGATTATATGAAGCAACTGTTTAATTGCAGCCTAAAAATCCAACCCATCTGCTGGTATGTTAAGAGAATGAAATTAGCTTTATGTCCTTCTAAGGAACACCACTGGGAAATAAATCTGAAAAAAAATATCATCAAGATTCAAAGATAAACATTTTCAGATTATTAGCTTCTCCGTTTTGTCTGTGTCTCCTATTACAGATGTCACTCACATCCCAGCACATTGTGTTTTGATAGTAAATCTGAAAACAGTGTCTACTAAATTTCTCCCTCATCTCCATCATCAGAATTTCTCTGGCACCGTTATATGTATGCATTTATCTTGGTTCTACATGATTGCAAGTAAAGCTGGATATCATTCTGATCCCCAGTATTTTACTGTAGGAACTGAAGAAAGTTGTCAATTAGAAGTTTCAACATATGAATTCTATGTGTAATTCCACCAAGACTAAAAAATGAATTTGTACAAACCAGTAACCTCATGAATCAGCAATTTCCAGATTTGTACTAGCACAATTCCTATTTCAAATGAAGTCTTACTCCAAGTGCCAATATGTAAACTAAAAGGGTTAATTTAATTTGTATAAGGTTATAAGTTTAAAATTTGCAAACTTTACATTTTTAAGCATTAATCAATGAGAATAGTGACACACCCTGACAAACACAGAACTTTGAAATCAAGATGTGACCAATACTCTCATATTAGTATCCACATTCCATACATATCTATACACTTTGGCCACAGAAATAAGAAAAATGCAATTCAAACAGAAAAGTATCACAAGTGTGGTAAACGTAATAGCTTACCTTGGAACTTCAAAATATTCAATACTTTTTATTCTAAATTTAAAATTTAAGAGTTATATAAATCATGTAATTGAGTTGAACATGGTGAAGGTAAAAGTCAACAAAAAGCACTAAAAGTATCTATAATATAGTATATATCTATAATATTTAGTAGATGTAACCTACTATATATTCACCTGTTATTTCACAACTGATGATTATTCAGAAGCCAGGGCCTACACTGAGAAGATGTATCTAAGCATTTCTTAGCATTTATTGGTGTCTGTGCAATATAAACATGAACTTTCATATATACTAATATGTAAAAAGATATAGACATGAATTTACACAAAGCACTAAGATTTCCCTAATCTGATATTTTCACAGAAATTTCACATATATGTATTGTTTTGGTGCTTCTGTCATGAGCTGTCATAACTGGGCAGCTTCAACAATATACATTTATTTCCCTAAGACTTATTTATATAAACATTTATTCTAAGACTTAAGTATGAACATGCACAGAATCTACTAGTACCTTGTATTATTGACAAGTTAAGGATTCTCTTATTAAAAATATGTCATATCTGTGTGGCTCAATATTTTCAAATATAATTTTAAAATAATATATGTAAACTCTTATAAAACCATCAAAACTTCTGAAAAGTCAAGTTTAGCCATAATTTTGAAAACACTGCAATAAATCACAACCAGTAGATTGAAATCAAGGATTGAAGAGAGAAAACACCCTTCATCCCCATCAGCGTGACTGATTCAAATTCAGATTAAAACAGTCCCTCTGCTCCATTCACCAGTAGTGTGCAAACATGGACTGGTTTACTGCATCAATGGATCCTGGTGACCCACCATGTGAGATCATCATGGCAGATCCCTCTGGGACTTAGGTTTCAAGACATACAAGATGCTAGTGTTCATATAAATATGTTAAGATATAAGTAGATGTGAAAAACTTTTATGCATAAAATAGGCACAGAATCTCAATCAAGTGAATATCTGCTTCCATAGAAGTCTGAGAAAATTACATCTTGAGGGCTCTCATGTGGGTAGAATATATCAATTCTTGCATGAACACATGCTCTGCTTCCTGTTACCACAGAAAAACTTCTGTCTCAGAGTTATCTTTAGTAAATATGTATATTTTCTTGATAACATCTTTTTTTGTTGTTGAAATTGGATACAGTTTGTTGAGAAGCCCAATGCATATAAAGGATTGAAATGATCAAGAGTCTTATTTGCCTGTTTCGCAGTTGTTTGCTGTCAATGAATATGAGATTGGTCAGAAATGAGGACACAAGCAGAAACACATAATCCACTACATGTGTTTGCCTTCTAGCAACCTCGGCAGTGTTCGACTACTGCCAGAAAAACTTTATGGCACAAGATCTGGAAATCACATGGTGCCCTGTCCATGGAAAGTGTGCATTGACTTTTGGCAAGATAGACACCTATTTCGACCTGGAGGATTAGGGTTTCAACACATGAATTTTACTGGGGAACACTCATTCAGTCCATAACAGATTGAAATGATAAAAGCTTTAATCTAAGATTTGAGCAGGAGCATGACCAAACACAATTTAATAATGCTACACAACTCCTTTAGCTCTTCCTCAGAACTCTGCTTCTTTTCAACATGTATAAAGTTTAAATGAATTTATACCCTGACTCCATACCCCCACCTCACTTACTCTTGATGGCATTAAGCATGGTTTTATGTACAAATTCCAAATCATTAAATCTGTAGGCTCTCCCAAGAGATACAAATATTTATTCCTGCTTCAGAGTTTTCCCAAGGAATTCAATTCTTATTTAACTTGCAATTTCAGACAAACCTGCTAAAGAAGGAACTCTTCAGTGGGTGGGATTTCCCTGAATGCATGGCCATGTATCCTTGTTCAAATCACTGAAACTGTAGGAGGACTAAATCCAGGCTCATATTTGCAGGTCAGAAATAAATGCACTGGTGGAGGGTGAAGAGTGAGGCTCATCCTAGATTGAAGTAGAGATTTCTAACCTGGTTCTTGACAGTCCCTTCATGGAAGATCCCTAGAAGTCTGAAGTAATGAAGTAATAAAGCTCTAGTTGGAGACTGTCCATTTTAACTGCATCTGATGAACCACAGACTAACCTCAGAGACATTTAAGACAGCTGGAAAGATTCCCAACTATCAATCTTAATCATAGAACTGCACCCCAGCACCTTTCAGTGATGAAAATTCATAAGGTACACAAAGCTCTCGGTGGAGATTATTGAGGAGGAGGAAAATAAACTTACTCTTCTCCTTATTCATCCCAGGCCTGGATATGGTTATAAAGAAGAAAAAAAGGTGGAGCCCAAATTTTCCATGGGCTCAAAATTTATACCAAATCCACATTTATTTCAAAAAGACTTCTGGAGCCAGGAATTTGGGATTTGTTATCAATTCTGTCTTCCTAATGAACAAAGGCTTATTATTTAAACACACACACACAAAAAATCTGACAGTGCTAAGGATTATTTAGAAATACTAAGTGTTGGAAGATTTCTACAAAAAACTAAAATCATGTGACCTAAAAACCAGTCTGCCTCAATTCAATTGATTTATAACTTCTCTTTTTAAATGTATCTTCCTCTGCAAGCTTCTGTTGTCCTGGTGATGTTTCCAAGAGGTAACTGTGAATTACTGTTTTCCATTTCAAATTAACTTCCTCAAAGTCAAAGAAGACCTGGTCAGTGGTGTTACCAGAGTTCACAAGGACCACTGGCCTAGGAGTGAAAAGATACAGAGTCCCGTCAGTTCACCAACCTTCCTTGGAAAAATTCCTTTATTGCTCTGGTGCTTAGTGTTTTTTCTTCTCTGCATAATGAGGAGATTGAATAATATTCTTCTAGGTTACAAGTAAAGTTTTTTACTTCTTGTTTTAACACCTCTGATTTAAGCTAAGTCTATTCCTCATTTGAAAGATGTAGAAAATAATGGCTACCTGGTTGTCTCACAGTTTATTTTGGAAAATGTGAATTGCTGAGGGAAGCAGAACCTGTACCTATTCTGGACTAATTATATAAACTAACTGTTGTGCTATGCAGATGCACTATGTTAAAGAGCCTGGCCAATAGTAAGTGGAATGTATTCTTTTCCCACCGACTTCCTCTACTTTCTAACCCATAATGTTTTCTATTTGATCTTTTTAGATACACATGACAGTAGAGTGTATTTTGACATATTATGCATACATGGAGTATAACTTCCTATTCTTATGGTTGTACATGATGTGGAGTTTCACTGATGGCGTATTTATACATGAACATAGGAAAGTTATGTCCAACTCATTCCACCATCTTTCCAATTCCTATCTCCCTTCCCTTCCTTCTTTCCCCTTTGCCTGATCCAATGTTTCTTTAGAAGTAGTTGTCTCTTCATTGTGTTGAGGCTAGAGGTGGAATTTCTAAAGACATTTATGGATGTGAAATTCAATCTGTTGAGTGTAAAAATACCATGCAAAGAGTAATTATAATGTAGCTGGAAGGTAAAGAGAATTTACATATCATGGATTACATTATGGGGATATTCTTTAATGATAGAATTTTAATTCTTTCATTAATATATATTTAGCCTTAGCATATATTAAATTAACATCAGATGAGTACCTTCCCCCATCTCAACAAAACATGATTTTACGCTCAATTGACCCAAAGAAATAATTTAATTCAATACTATCATTTTGAAAGAAAATAAACAGGCTTGGAAAGCTTAATGACTTGCACTAAGGACCAGTCAGTAGTAGTACTGAGACTCGTGTTCATGCTATTCTATTTAAGCAGTCGTTGGAGAGAACAGGGGCATGGAGGTGTCAGAGGAAGAATAAAACAACAGTTTTTAATAATTTGCAATTTTGATTCCCTTTGACTCAGTCATCTTCTAATACTAGCTGTTTTCTCTTTTCTGTCCTTTCGTTGACTTCTCTAGACATTGAAGGAGGAAGCACTGTGGTTCCCAAAGTAGTAGCCCTGATTCAGGGACAGAGCACAACTCCATCACCACCTGACATTTCAGTAAGCCTTAGCATGCTTCCAACGTTCTAATAACATTCAAATCATGGGGAAATGTCCTACTTTACATTGCAAAATCTGTCAGAAAAGCTCAACGTTGGGGTGAGCCACAGTCAGCTCAAAAATCTTTCTTTCCCTCATTTCATTGTTTTACATTTAAGAAAAAAATCCATTAGAGGATGGATCTATATTCCAGGTTGTTTATAAAAATATATAATGTATTTACTAAAATACATTTAGCTAGATATTTATGACTGAACTTACAGACTATTATTAGTATACTATATATTTGAGCATTACTTTAGTCAGCTTTTTTTGCTACTGTGGCTTAACAACCCAACCAGCACAATTGTAGGAGAAGAAGAGTTTATTTGAGAGCTCAAAGTTTCAGAGGTCTTAATCCATAGAAGGCTCCAGATGAGGCTGAACATCATGGCAGAGTGTGTGGCAGAGGGAAGCAGCTCACATCATGGTGATCACGAAGCAGAGAGAGACAGAGAGAGAGAGAGAGAGAGAGAGAGAGAGAGAGAGAGAGAGAGAGAGAGAGAGAGAGAGAGACTCTGCTCACCAGATACAAATATATACCCCAAAGCAATGCCCATGCCCTAATTCCCACATCCTCTAGCCACACTCTACCACTTCAGTTAATCCCATCAAAAATTAATTCACTGATGAGTGTAAGGCTATAACCCAATGATTTTTCCTCCAAACCTTCTTGCATTGACTTACACATGAGCTTTCTGTAGACGCCATATTTAAAACATAACACATGTACCTACATGAAGGACCAGGCAGTGTCTTCAGCAATTTTACTTCATTCTTCTCTTGTCAGTCAAAGCACATTTGATAAAACTTAGGGAAATTCTGACTAGGTGAAATATTAGACTGGCTGAAACATTTTGCAAAAGAAGATTATTAATAGCTCAGTTACTGGGGGAAAAAGAGGAGAAAGCAGTGTCTGGTAAGCTTTGGACAGTGACTGTAATTTTCAGATGACAAGAGGCTGAGATGACTAATTATTATCCAGGAGGAATCATTAAAATATTAGCTCATGAAGTGTAATTATAGAGAACAAGCCTATATAAACTGCCTATTTTTCTACAAATTTGAGACTTTTCTTCATTATCACCACTATTATTTTTACTAGAATGATAAGATGACATTACATAACTAGGCTGAGTCCCTTTCCTTCTAGATGTGGTCTGGTACTATCTTTCATGGAGGGAATAACACCTGCACCCCAAACAGAATAATGCAATCATTATCTTCAACCTTCACAATTATCAAATATAGAAATTTCAGCATTGAGTTTACTCTGGGGCCTGTCCTATAGATATCCACATTAAAAGATTATTGTATAAGTTTATTAGAATCCTATGAAAAAGAGGTGAGTTTGAAACCCACATATACCTTATGAAACTATGATGGAATAAATAAATTTATTCAATTTTTCAACTTTTGAAAATCTAGTAAAGATGACTTTAAATATAGTGGAATAAAGCAAATAATTACTAGATGATAAGGTCAGTGAAAATAACATCCATCTCTGGATCATGAGTCAAAGGTTTAAATATCCCTTGAACAGATGACCCCTGCTACATTTTAAATTCATGCTTATTGAAGCATAATTTATATTCAGTAGATACCCTTCAACTGAAGAATGTATAAAGAAAATGTGGTGTGTGTGTGTGTGTGTGTGTGTGTGTATTAGGGGGGACTCATCCATAAAGAAGAATGACTTTATGACATTTGCCAGCAAATGGATGGATCTGGAGACTATACTGTTAAGTGAAATAAACCAGCCCCTAAAAGCCAAAGGTTGAATGTTTTATCTGATATATGGAAGCTTACCCACAATAAGGAGGTGGGATGAGGGGAAGAATAGAAGTTCAGTAGATTAGACAATGTGGAATAGAGGGAAATGGAAGATAGGAAAAGGATAGACAGAATGAATCTGACATAATTTTCCATGTACATGTATGAAAACAACACCGTGAATCCCACCATCATGTACATCCATATGAATGGAATCCTAAAACTAGAACAAGATATATTCCATTGTTGCATAAATACATCAAAATGGATTCTGCTGTCATGTATAACTAAAAACCAATATATTTTAAAAAAATTTAATTGCCCTTTTTAGTGTATGAGTTTCTACGCTGCTACCATTGTACGACCAAGAGAGAAAACATTTTCATCACTACAAAACGCTCTCATGTCTCTTCAATCATGTTAGACTAAAGTAACAATGTGCAAGTTGTAGTTCCCTCTGATCCAGTCCTCCCTACTAATATCAGCAGTTTTGTCTTTTCTGTCTTTCAATTGGCCGCTCCAAGCACTGAAGAGTAAGACACTGTGGTTTCCAGGGCAACAGCCTTTGATTCCAACATTTACGTGAGTTCTTCCTTTTGATGAATATGATGCATCATTGTTCTATAAATCGATTGTATGTGTGTGTCTTACCTCAAAAGTTGTTGCATAACTCAAGATCACAAATATTTTCTGTTATTTCAGTTTTACATTTAGATGCATTTTGAAGAGCTAATTTTTTCACATGGTGTGAAGTATGATTTGTGGATCATTTTTTTTTTGGTATGGATATCTGATTGAAATGCTTGAAAAGGCTACACTAACATGTTGGCATATGAAACTGGCTGTTACCTTGGCCTTTGGCTGGTGATGATGTGGAGTATATCAGTTTCTGTTCTTCAGGAGAAACCAGACTTATTTTGGAAAATAATATACAAACTGAGTGAGGCAGGCCTAAAATCTTGTCAGTTTTGAAAGTTCAGTTGGAAATATTTTGTATACCTCTTAAAATCCTTGGTATACAATGGGTCTGACATCATCCC
Organism: Callospermophilus lateralis; assembly: GCF_048772815.1. Lineage (NCBI taxonomy): Eukaryota > Metazoa > Chordata > Mammalia > Rodentia > Sciuridae > Callospermophilus > Callospermophilus lateralis. The sequence goes on from NC_135316.1 coordinate 72,517,782, forward strand.
TTCCCATTTCCAGGTAACAAAAAATGAACGGAAACTACCCTTGATTAGTGATTCTACTCCCCCAGCCAAGGCTGTATTGGTTGGTTGTAATTAGAAGAATTCAGCAGAATTATAATGTCTCATCAGTGAGATGATGAGTACAAAGCTCACCACTACCATGTTCTTAATTAAACAAGGAAATAAAGAAATGTCACACAGATATCTGAAATGAGCTACTAAGAAGCTGATGCGTAGGTTTTTCTCAGGTATATTTGACCTATGATTTGTATATCATTCTCTGAAAGAAGTTTGAAAGGAAATTAAAACAGACCCCCTTTTCCATCCCATTTCTCTTCTGTTCTTCAAAATAGATTAGCACATTTAGAGTTTTAAATAGGGTAATTGGTTAATATAGTCTTAAGCTTATGAAAAAGTAAATTTGAGGTCCCTACTAACTCTGAAAAATACATAGAGAAGACATGATTGCCTATTTAGATCAACCAAGCATGCAAAGCTGTTTTCTTTCCATTTGCCAACCATCCACTACAATTTCCAACCTACCCCTTCTTTAAAGCCTTATTCAAATCAGATCTTTTTCACAAATAGTATCCTAATTTATGACCTGATACACTTTGTTTCTTTATTACAATGTTGTATTTGTATAAATCTAAATCTCCATGTCAACATCTGTCTAGATCTCCATCTCTTTTTCTCCATCTGCATTTCTTATTTTACTATTTCACTTTAAGTCCCTAAGAACCACTTTTACATCTAAATATGTGCACCATAGTGTCTGCCTCATGTTTGTCAAATTGGACTAAAAGCCAAGTAGGCTGAAATCATGAATGGTCTCCCAACTTCTTCTTTCCAGTTAAAGTGCATTGGATTTTGTGCACATAGTGATTATTAGACTTATAGAATCAAATAAGGGCTGGACATATTTCAGATTTAATTTGTGACATCATACTGTCATGTTTCACCTTGCGTATCGATTCTAATAAAATTATCCTAAATATACAGAGAGGATTTGTGATATGGACTCCTCTAAAATTACTTGCTTTGGGGCCCAAATTTCCAGGCAGAATTTCAGAAGCCTCCCAAATGAATTTCTCTTTGTTCTACTGTCATCTTTCTATGTGAACATAAGCAAGTTACTTAGAATCCTTGGGAAAACAGAAATAACAACATCATACCAGTAGCCTAGCAACTTTTCAAAACCATTATGTGATAATGTCTATAGAGTGCTTTCAGCTTATTAGATGGAGAGGGGTTTTATAAAAACAAGCCATTTCTGGTATAGTTAAGCAATACGTACTGGAGCAAGGTCATATTGCCCAACATTTTTCACTAGTTTTCCAATTCTCTGAAAAGCTCAACTATCTAAGACTAGAAGTAATTTTAATAATGTGTGTACAGAGTAACCTTAATTAGCCACAACATAACAATAACCCTCAAGTAAACAGATTTTTTTTCCAAACTGAGAAGGCCCACATTCTTCTCAATTAACAATTTAAACAATAAGTTGACTATATTCTTTTAAATGTTTTACATGCAATTCCTCAATTAATCATTATAACTAACCTTTACAATATTAATACTCCAATTTGGTATATGAAAAAAATGACAGTTACAGAACATAAGCAAACTGATAAGAACAACTCAGTAGCTGCAGATACAGAGTACAGATACAGGTAACCTGACCCAGGGACCAGGATTTTATAACCACCATTCATTTCTAAAAGGGGAGAGGCGAGAAATTATGAGGACTATGGAAGGAAAAAAATATTTTCCTCTTCACCTTGTGACATAAGCAAAATTTGGTATGTGAGTCACAATTTTAATGTTGGATAGCTCACACAAGTTACAAAAAGGAAGAAGTAGAGACCATGACTGTGATTCTGGAGGAGTTCAAATTCCAGGAAGACCTGGTATAGCCAAGTCTAGGTAGAAAGGCAGACACCATCTCCAGTGGTGACCTGTAAGGTGATGGTCGTGTGCTTCTCAGAATTCAGTGAACACTGCTCATGTAACGCTTGGCACAATCACGGGACCTGCCACCACCATCACCTCTAACTCACCCAAAGTTCACTCCATCCAGTGTTAAGTAGGAAAAGAGGGACAACAAAATTCATCTGTGTGTTCACAAGTTCTTTCAGATCTACTTGATTTAAAAAGACAACTAAACTGGTAAAGAGAATGCCATAAAATGAGAATCTCTCTCATTTGGCAAAGGTTTTTGACTTGATACTTAAATATGGGTTCACATTATCAGAGGTAGATAGATTTGGACCTTGGTGCAAGACCACTAAGGTCTCACTAATGACAAATAAAGTTAATTTAATGGAATATATCTGGTTTCATCCAGAAAAGAGTTTTCCCATCAACTTCAATATTTTTAACAATTTGGTTGACAACATAAAAAGCAAACAAATCCCATTTGCTGAAAGTAGGAAACTTCAGGATACCTGAAAGCTGAATAACAGAGTCAGAAATCTCAGAGTTTAGCAGGCTGAGTTCAAATAAACAAGCTGTAACATAAACCCCATCTGTGTGGCACTGCAAAAGCAGTCCAGAATTGGCCAGGATTTAAAAGCAAATTTGAGCTTAATATGGAAAGTACCTTTTCAACAATTAGTATTACCTTAAAATATTTTAAATAAATATCTTTAAAAAAATACCATCTTAGGAAGTTAGACAATTGGTTGTATAAATGATTTTTTTTCTAACAGAGTACTGAATGGGGTTACATAGTTTTTAAGAATATGTTGTATATTCTTGTATATTCAGGTATGCCATTGAAAAAATACAGGATATTAGCCTCTCTCTAGTTCTATGAGTTTCTTTGAAGAATCAATTCAGATAAAACAAACAGCTGATAGCATTTTCAGAACTCATGATGTCAAAACCAGGAGCATAAGCATATAGCAATTTTGCCATACAATTGCAGTGTGGCATGTGGATGGTTTTGAACCATGCTCCTTTGCCTACAGATATAGCACTGAATGAAGAGAACATCCTTAAAAACCCAAAGGTCAGAAGGACCTTGGTTTTCCTTTGAGTTTCATTTAATGTATTTTTCTTTTTATCAAACATGAGGCCATTGAGTTTGTTCTCTTTTCAAATAGTTTATATTCATTAAAAAGATTACAAACTTCAGTGATAAATTAGCTTTTCTGAGTCCATTTTATTGCTACCAATAGTTATTTTTAATGTTTATTTTTAACACAATCCATCTAAATTCTTAAGAGATTTCGTTATCTTGATTTAAAAGCTATTGCCTTTTTATTTCTTTTGTTAGTCAAATTTCACTAGTAGTTTTATTATATGTGTTATGAATAAGTTATAATAATATTAGAATTTGGGAAACATTTTAAGATCACTTAAGAGTGGATTCTTGCTAATGTACTAGAACTGACTTTTAAAGGGACACCATAAACATTTACAGACAGTAGAACCATTGTTAATAATTACCGTGAATTTTCAAAGATTCAAATTATGAAATTATTCTTCAATGAGCAAAATGATTAGAGAGTACACTATAACTGAATTTTGATAAAATAATTTGTATAACGCCTTCTAATTTGTGGTGTGGACTGATAAATACCATCAATAAGAGTATAAGTTATAAGTTATAGATTAGTAAAAACCTAGATTATAGATATAAGATTTTGATAAGTGAGATAATTATAAAGCAAGAACTGTCATAGACAGGCCTAAGACCCCACTTTGCTGACTTCTATTAAAAATCTGTTGCAAGAGCTGTTTCTGAGAAACTGATTTAAATGAAAGCTGTTTTCTTATAATATATTGGTTTCTGTACTTTGTATCCCACAAAATGTACTCAACCCAGTATATGGTGATCTTGGTGACCCAAAACTTTGAAATAGATTCTCATCCCCACTAACCACCTGCTCAAACTCAGGATATGATTGTCTAACACCTGATCAGACCCAAGATGTGGTTAACTGAGTTGCAAAGCTGACCACTTTTTTTCTAGCTTCTGTGATTGGCTTGCTTGCATGATGCTAAGGACAGTCCCTGCATTGTGGTTTTCATCATTAAGTTCCCAGGATACAGGCCAGGAAGCTGCTGTTCTCCCACAGAGCTTCAGTCTCTATCCGTGGGTGATAGTCCCTGGCCAGGTAAATAAAGCTCTCTTTGATTTGAATTCAGATTTAGAGTGTTTTCTGAAGCGGCTCCCCATAACACCAACATCTGAGATGTGGGTATTCAACTTTCAAAATCTGAATTACTTTAGGTGATACAAATTTCATGGAATACTTCTACAAAGTCATTTCAGCATTCCTTTTAGAATATTCAGAGATACATGAGAGCTACATGAATATGTAATTTCAAATGACATGAGATTATTAAGTGAAGCAGAAAACTCAAGCAGGAATTTAAAGTACTTAAGTATAAATCCTAGAAAGAAAATACATACCCCAAAATATGCTCTCTTCCAGAAACTCACCTCATAGGCAAAGACATACATAGACTAAAGGTGAAAGTATAGGAAAAAAAAATATCACTCACATGGATCGAGTAAACAAGCAGGGGTTTCCATATGCATGTAAGATAAAGTGAACTCAAGCCAAAGTTAATCAAAAGGAGGACATTTCATACTACTTAAGGGAAGGCTATATAAGCAAGGCATAACAATTATAAATATTTATATCCCAAACAATGGAACATCTGTGTACATTAAAAAAAATTTTTTTCTCAATTTCAAGAATCAAATAAACCACAACACAAGACTGGGTGACTTTAACACACCTCTTTCATTACTGTATATATCTTCCCAACAAAAACTAAAAAAAAAAAGAAACTATAGAACTAAATAATACAATCAATAATTTAGACTTAACAGACCTATATAGAATATTTTATCCATCAACAAGCAAATACATGTTATTCTCAACAACACAGGGATCCTTTTCAAAAGAAGACAATATCTTATGCCACAAAGCAACTCTTAGCAAATACAAAAAAAATAGAGCTAATATCTTGCATTCTATCAGATCATAACGCAGCAAAATTAGAAATCAAGGATAACCCAAAAAAAACAGAAGCTACTCTAACACCTGGAGATTAAATAATATGCTAATATGCTACTGAATGACCAATGGATAGCAGAAGAAATCAGAGATGAAATAAAAAAGTACTTAGAAGTTAATGAGAATAGAATACAACATACCAAAATCTCTGGGACACTATGAAGGCAGTGCTTAGAGGAAAGCTTGTTTCATTTATCTCATTTCTAAAGAGAACAGAAAGTCAACAAATAACCCAACATTACATCTCAAAGCTCTGTAAAAGAAGAACAAATCAATATCAAAAGCAGAAGACAGGAAATAATTAAAATCAGGACTGAAATCAGTGAAATTGAAAAAAAAAAAGAAACAACCCCCCAAAAATCAACAAAAAGTTGTTTCTTTGAAAAAATAAATAAAATAGATAAACCCTTAGCCATGCTAATGAAGAGAAAAAGAGAGAAAACTCAAATTACTAAAACATGTGATGAAAAAGGAAATATTACAATGGACATGTCTGAAATACAGAAGATAATTAGAAGCTATTTTGAAAATTAATACTCAATAAAACAGAAAATATGGAAGACATTGAAAAGTTTCTAGAGACATATGACCTACCCAAACTGAAAAAGGAGAAGACACACATTTAAACAGATCAATTTCAAGTAATGAAATAGAAAACATCACCAAAAGCCTATCAAGAGAAGCCCAGGACCGGACACATTCTCAGCCAAGTTCTACAAGACCGTCAAAGAAGAATTAACACCAAAACTCCTCAAAGTATTACATGAAATAGAAAAGAAGATTCATTCTATGAGGCCAATATCACCCTGATACCGAAACCTGACACAGACACATCAAGAAAAGAAAACTTCAGACCAATATCCCTGATGTACATAGATGCAAAATTTCTTCAACAAAATCGCATACAAAAATGTATTAAAAAGAGAGTGTACCACAATCAAGTGTGGTTCATCCCAGGGTGAAATACATGGAAATCAATAAACATAATTCATCATATCAACAGACTTAAAAATAAGAATCACATGATCATCTTAATAAATGCAGATAAAGCATTTGACAAAATACATGTTCAAAACACTAGAGATAAGGGATAGTAGGAGCATACCTCAACATCATAAAAGATATATATGCTAAACCCAAGGTCAACACTGTAAATGGAGACATACTGAAAGCATTCCCTCAAAAAATAGGACCAAGACAGGGATGCTCTTTTTTTTTTTTTTAACCACTTCTATTCAATATCATCCTGGAAACTCTAGTGATAACAATTAGAACAAAGAAATTAATAGGAAAAGAAGAACTCAAACTATCCCTATTTGCCAACAACATGATCCTATATTAAAAAAAAAAAACAAAAAAATCCACTAGATATCTTCTAGAATTCATAAATGAACTCAGCAAAGTAGCAAGATATAAAATTAACACCCATAAATGAACTGTGTTCCTATACTTCAATGATGAATCAACTGAAGGATAAATTAGGAAAATGGAGCCATTCACAAAAAAAAATGTCTCTAAAAAATATTTGGAAATTAATCTAACAAAAGAGGTGAAAGAACACTATAATGAAAACTATAGAATTCTAAATTAAGAAATTGAAGTAGACCTTAAAAGATGGAAAGATTTCCAGTGTTCTTGGATACACAGAATTAATATTCTCAAAATGGTCATGCCACCAAAAGCACTATATCCCTACTAAGGTTTAAGGCAATCCCTACTAAGGCTCCAATGACATTCTTCATAGGAAAAGAAAAAGCAGTCAAGAAATTCATTTGGAAAAATAAGAGGACTAGAATATCCCAAGCAATATTTGGTGAGAAAAGTGAATCAGGAGGCATCACAATACCAGACCTTAAATTATAGTACAGAACTATCACGAAGCAAACAAACAAATAAGCAAAGGCATTATATCAGCAGCAAAAGAGATATGAAGACCAATGGTACAGAATAGAAGACACAGAGACATACTCACAAAAATACAGCTATCACATACTCGACAAAGGTGCCACAACAAACATATATTGGAGAAAAGATAGCATTTTCAACAAAAGGTGCTGGGAAAACTGGAAATCCATATGTAATAAAATGAAATTAGACTCCTATTTCTCACCCTGCACAAAAATCAACTCAAAGTGGTTCAAGGACCTAGGCATTAGACCAGAGACCCTGTGCCTGCTGGAAGAAAAAGTAGACCCAAAGCTCTATCTTGTCAGCTTAGGAACAGAATTCCTCAACAAGACTCCTAAAGCACAAGGATTAAAATCAAGAAACAATAAATGGGATGGTATCAAACTAAAGAGCTTCTTCATAGCAAAGGAATCAATCAAGTACATGAAGAGAGAGCCTACAGAATGGGAGAATATCTTTACCACATGCACCTCAGATACAGCATTAATCCCCAGGACACACAAAGAACAAAAAAAACAGTTAACACCAAAAAACAAACAAAAACAAAAACCCAAATAACCTAATCAATACATGGGCAAAAGGAAGTCTAACAATAAATGTTGGTGAGGATGTGGAGAAAAAGTCTACTCATGCATTGCTGGTGGGACTGCAAATTCCAATGGAGTCTTTTCTAAAGACAGAGCACCACTCTGTGTTCACAATATCTTTTGTATAATACAGACTTCTAGGTTTCAAGACTTTCTCATGCAAGTCACCTTGATTTTTCCCCCTTTCAACAAGGGACCCTGGTTCCTCCCACAGCTGCTGAGCAAGCATGATTATAGCAGTGGAAACTAGCAGCTTGCGGCTATAAACAGAGATATAAAGAATCGTGATAGAATTGCCGCTCCATCAAGAGCAAATGGTCACAGTCATCTCCTCACTTTCCCAAGATCTGTCCATCCTACGAGTTTTGAAAATCCTTTAGCTCTGTTTTCCTTTCCATTCTCAAAGTAAATTAGGCTAAAAGCTACCAGCTATATCCTTGCCATTAACTGAAGGCTGTGCTGTCCTGAAATTTCCTCTACCAGACTAGTTAACCCCCGCTCCTTTAAAAAAAAAAAAAAAAAAAAAAAAAAGCAGCCTCGCAGAGTCTCAAGGCATGGGCAAATGGAATCAAGTTCTTGGCACCAATTCTGTTTCAGTTAGCTTCATTTCATGCTATAACCACACCACCCAACAAGAACAACTTAGGGATGAAAACTTTATCCAGAGCTCATGAATTCAGAGGTCTCAGTTCATAGAGGATCCAACACAAAAATGCTCTGGGCCTAATGTGAAGGAGCATATCATGGGGCGAGGGCCAAGCATAGGAAAGCTGCTCCCTTCATGGCAACAAGGCAACAGAAAGAGGGGAAGTAGACACAGGGAAGAAGCACACTTTGGGGCATTACTCCAGTGACCAACTTCCTCTAGTTACATTCCACCTGCCTACAGTTAACACCCAGTTAGTCCTTTGAAATTAGGAGGGTCTGATTAGGTGCAGCTCTTGCCATCCAGTCTTCTTACCTTTGAATATTCCTGTATGAACACAGGAGCTTTCAGGAATCACTTCATTTTAAATCACAAGCAGCTGTAAGCCCATCTGCTCGAGACACTGAGGCAGGGGATCATGTGTTCAAGCCAAGCCTGATCATCTTAATTAGCCTTTGTTAATTTCAGGAGAGTAACAGAAATGGAATAGTATAACTGTACAATGGAATACACTACTACTGAGATGAAAGAAATAATTATTTTTTTGAAAAGCATGAACTACCACAAGAACATGAGCCTTTGAGGGTGTAACGATCATTAGGAAGTTAAATTTCTAATTTGAAAATCTCCAAAGGGATCCTCAAAGATAGATGATATCTCTGGAAAATTCTACTGCACAATTAAAGAAGATTTAGTGCAATTCTATGCAATCATCTCCAGGATGTAGAAAAACAAGGAGCAATTCACAACTTATTTAATGAGGCTGATATTACCAGATCATTAAACCAGAAAAGATTGTGCCAAAATAAAACAATGGAAGAAACCCCAAATTGACTGGTCAAAGTCCATCATGAAATAGACATGAAAATCCTTATATAATACATTTCATTGACAAGAGTAGAAAAATCACATAGCCAAATTCAACATCTATGGAATAAAAACTCTTAGAAAAATAGGAATTGATAATGATATGGGTTGAATTATATCCCTGCAAAGCAGGCTTAGGTTCTATCTCCAGACCAAAAACTTTTTTTTTTTTTTTCAGAAATGGCATGATGATGATGTAATTACCCCAAGATGGGGTCATAAGGGAATAGGATGAGCTCTTAGTTCAGTGTGACCTGCTTCCTTATAAGGAGAGCAGAGTGGGCTACTGGTTCAATGGCACTTGTGCCCTAGTAAGGGCAAGCTCTTGATTCACTGTGTCTTTGATCCTTCTGTGATTATCTAGTTGATATTTGTAGTGAAACATTTGAATTCCCTTCCCTTTCAGCCTGGGTATGTTATTCAGGTATTTATTTGTGGTTCCATGAAGGTCCCTTGAACATGAGAAAGAAAAATCAGTCTGATATGAACATACAGAAGCATTACTTTAGTAACATGGACAGTGCTGCTCCTGTACATCTGTACCCCATCTCCCTTGGTTCCTGATGTCACCAGTTTAACAAGTGCATGCATTGTGTGCAGACATCAAGGCTGAAGTGGCCTCTGAGGGCCTGTGCACCTAAGCTTGATGAAACAATATTATAGGCATCCTCCGGGTTATCAGAGAATCCCATGATCTCTATTCAAACAAATATTCTCTTCTGAACTTTGGACCCACCCTTAGTGGTAATGGTCTTGCAAATTCCTGAGGTATGCTCAAGGCATCTTCCCTATTGTGTTTGTGCAAATAACCTAGCATCTCTTCAGAGTCTGTAATCTCTTCAACAAGCCCATCTTCCTTTGCCTCATCTTTGATGTGCTTTTCTGTCCAAAACAAGTTTTAAAAATCCTTTAACTCTGTTTATTTCTCCCCATTCTCACAGTAAATTGGCCTAAAAGCTGATAGCAATGTCCATGCCAGTGACTGAATGCTATGCTGTTTTGAAATTTCCTTTACCTAATTAGTCACTGCTTTAAAATTCAGCCTGGAACAATCTTGGGAAATGGGCAAAATGTTATCAAGTTCATTGAAAGTAAATAACACAAGTTGTCTCTAGACCAATTCACATACTCTTCAATTCCTTCTAAAACCTCATTAACATGGTCCGCATTCCTGTTGATGGTACTCTGAGCTCCCCCAGAATTGCACATTTAGCTCTGGTAATTACACTTCAAAGCTTTTCAGTCTGCCTCTCTAACCTGTTAAAAACTCCTATGGCAAACCAGCTCCAAAGGTGTCTGATCCACATGGTCCACTTAGTCATAGCAGTGATTGCACTTATTGTACCGTTTCACTTAGACTTATTTGGTGCTATAACCATATCACCCAACAATAATAACTTAGGGATGAAAATATAGATTGCTCTGGGCCCAACATGAGGCAACACAAGGGCCAAGAACAGGAAATCTGCTCCATTCATGGCAACAAGGGAGCAGAAAGATGGGAAGGAGACACAGGGAAGAAGCATCCATTCAGGGCATGACTCCAGTGACCCATCTCCTCCAGTCATATTCTATCTGCCTACAGTTAACACCCAGTTAATCCATTGAAACTAGTAGAATCTGAGCAGGTACAACTCTCACAGTCCAGTCATTTTACCTTTGAATATTTCTGCATTAACACAGCAGCTTTGGGGACCACTCCATTTTAAGCTTCAAGAGACTATAAGCCTTTCTGCTAAGCCAGGGGGAATACATATTCAAGCCCAGCCTAAGAAACTTAGTGAGAACTTCTCTCACAATAAAAAGGATAGAGATGGACCTCCGTGGCAGTTGATTGAACTGTGAGAGGCTCTGGGTTGATGTATTGAGTTGCCAGTAAGGAGAGAGAGCGAGCGAGAGAACAAGAGAGCGAGAGAAAACTAAAAAAGATAAGGGGTTCTTGAGGGAATGAATTCTATACTTCTGGCCCTACATCACATAAGGACATAACACCAACAGTGTGCTTTGGCCTTGAACTTGTCAGTCTACAGAACTGGGACTAGTTAATTTGTTAATAAATTGTGAATAGGGGTATTTGATTACAATAAAATGAAGGAATCTGGGCTGGGAATGTAGCTCAGTTGGTAGAGTGCTTGCCACATATGCACAAGGCCCTGGGCTCAATCCCCAGCACCCCAGAAAAAAAAAATGAAGGAACCTTGTCATTTAAGAACACCTCCATTTTTTTACTCCTCTGGGAAGGACATTTTTCTGATTCTAGGATTCTTGGGTTCCAGGGTTTGTCCTTTATCCCTTTGAATATTTCAACACATTGTGTTTTGCATTCTGCTGCTTCTAATGAGAGATTTGTTGAGGACCTTATGGGGAAATTATGATGAGCCCTTCCTCCCTCTCAACATTGTAGGTGTGCATATCACGCTCTACAGTCTTAGGGAACAGAGCATTTTATTACAGTATTACAATGTGAGTGAGGTGCTACCATTCTTTTGATTCAGTGTTGGAAGAAAACCAGTTGAATACCTTGAGTGCAGATATGATGAGGCCTTTCAAATCCAAAGGTATGATAGACTTTAGATTTACAAGGAAATTTCCATTGAAGTACTTACTATAATACAAAGTACATGGAGATACTATCATTTTTTAAACATAAATATCAGTTTCCATAACCCATTGAAGCATAAAGCTTCCGGAGTCCTTTATTCTTATTCTGAAAGTGGAAAACATCCTGTAGGCCCAAAGGGAGATGACCTGTGTGGGTGATGCCTAGGTGTGATTGGGCCATTTCTTGCTCTGACCTCACAAGAAGTCACTGTGAGGGAGTCTCAATGCCCAGGTATATAACAGAGTGACTGAGGCTGGGTTTTTGTCCATAAGTACAGGAAGCTCTTGGTGGTGACCTGTCGGACTCCCAGCTAGTTAGTGCGTTTGGTGGTTGGTGGTTGGTGGTTGTGGTCTTTGGTGATTGGTTCTTTGATTTGGGTTTTTTTTTTTGTCTTGTTTTGTTTCTTGATTTTGTTTGTTGTTTTGATTTGTTATTTTGTTTTTAGCTAGCATCCTTAGTTGGTGTTCCTGCTTAGGATGCATAGTAAGAGTAGTGAGTCTAGTGTAGGGCCAAAGTGGCCTGGCTCCTGCCAGGAGAAGGCCTTCAAAGACCATTACCAGGTCTTGAAGGACATTGGGCATGGGGTATTTGGTAAGGTGATCCTAGCCCGCCATCTGCGCACTGGGGCAGAAGTGGCAGTGAAAATCCTGCCAAAGAGACTTTGGAGGAGTTTGACCTGCTCTGAAAAACTGGCGATGAAGACCCTGAACCACCCGAATGTGATCCACCTCTTTCAGGTTATTGAAACCCACCAATATGTCTACCTGGTGATGGAGCATGGAGGCAGGGGATCGCTCTTGGACCTCGTCCCACCTGGGGGCATGCAGGAGGAGGAGGAGGCCCGGAGACTGTTCAGACAGATCACCTGTGCGGTGTGCTACTGCCACAAGATGCACATCTTGCATGGAGACCTGAAGCCCGAGAACATTGTGCTGGATGCCAGAGGCAACATCCGAATCATCGACTTTGGCTTAAGCACCGTTCTCAAGCCTGGGCAAGAATGGGACAGAGCCTGGGGCCCTCTGGAGGGCCCCACAATGGACACCTGGCAACTGGGTATCATTTTGAACTTTATGTTGACAGGGAACCGCCCGCATGACATCTTACACCCCGAGTTGGAATTTCCCCAGCACGTGTCCCCGGAAGCACAAAGGCTCATCAGGAAAATCCTGGCAGAGGACCCAGGAGCAAGCCCCTCGGCAGAGGAGATCTTGGCGGACCCGTGGCTGAATCAGGGTGAGGAGAAGTTACCTTTCCATGATGTGCCCCTCCCCAACCTCTCAGACCCCACAGTACTGACAATGCTGTTCGACATGGGGTACGACCCTTACAGTACCTGGGTGTCGCTGTCCCAGAGAAAGTTTGATGAGGTGATGGCCTCCTATCTCATAATCCAGCAGCAGATAAGCCAGGGGACAGGCTGCATGAAGCCTGTGAGAAGGGATCCTTCCATTTCCCCTGCCCTCCCGCAGAGGAGGGCGAGTGAGCCTGCCCTTCACACCTTCCCCTTGCCCTGTGAGCATCATCAGCCTCAGGAGGCCAAGGAGTCAGGGCAGAAGGACTTCAGAAGGGCCAGCTGGCCTGCCATTAGTCTCCGCTGCCTGCATGAGAAGCCCCCCACTCCCAGGCTAGCCTCCCAGCATCACTCTGTGTCCGACTCACCCCAACACTGCCCATCAACAACAGAAAGCTATGTCTCCCAAGATGCCACCACAGGGTGTCCCTGGGGCCACAGGAAGGGCTGGAAGCGGGTGAGGCGGAGGATGGCTGCCTGCTTGCGCAGACTGTGCTGTTACACACCCTCGTGTGTTGGCGAAAACGAGGCTCCTACACCAGGAGAGCAGAAACCTGCTAGGTTCACAAATCGGGTGGTTCCTACATAAATGGACAGTTCAGATGGACCAAACGAAGAAACAGCCAGCCAGAGGAGCCTTTGCTCCATGGATGCTGTCACTATGTTGGCATTTGTCACATGGACTCCAATAGCTGCAGGACTGAGTGCCTACTGGCTGGGCTTCTCCACATGGGGTCCAGCCAGGAGCACACCTGGATCTACCTGAACATCAGGACTCTCCCCTGCCCCCACCTGCCAGGGACATCAAATGAGACTATTTTCCCTGGGACCCTTCCCTTACCCTGCTCTTCTCTGTCCTTTCTCCCATGCTCCTGAGATGACAGAGATGTTAATAAATTTGTTTTTCTCAAATTGCATAGTCAAATTGATGTTCAAAAAAAGAAAAGGGTGATGGGGGAGGGAGAAGGGTCCCTGAGTGAGGGCTGGAGGCCACCAGGAGAGCAGAAACCTGCTAGGTTCACAAATCGGGTGGTTCCTACATAAAGTTAGAGCTCAGAGGGACCAAACAAAGAAACAGCCAGCCAGAGGACTCTACTCCGTGGATGCTGTTGTCACTACATGACCATTGGTCACCTGGATTCCAACAGCTGCAGGACTGAGTGTGTACTAGCTGGGCTTTTCAACATGGGTTCCAGCCAGGAGCACATCTGGATCTACCTGGACATCAGGGGTCCCCTGCCCCCACCTACCAGAGTCATCAGATGAGACTGTTTACCCTGGGACCCTTCCCCTGCCCTGCTCTTCTCTGTCCTTTCTCCCATGCTCCTGGGATGATGGGATGGCAGAGATATTTCTTAATAAATTTGTTTTTCTCAAATTGCATAGTCGAATTGATGTTCCAAAAATTTAAAAAAAAAAAAAAGGCTGATGTCAAAAAGTGGGGGCAGGGGCTTTCCAAGAGAGGGCGAGAGCCCACCAGGCATCCTCTCCAAGGCCTGGACCACTGTGCCTCCCTCTCCTGTTCAATGTAGATAAACCTACTCACTTTGAGCCAGTGTTGAGGAGGACTCACGTCATCTAGTGTACAAGGGAACTTGCTTGGCTTTAGCTAGTGTAGAAAGGGACTCAGTTACCTTATTGTAGAAGGGTCTCTTGCTCTAGCCATTGTAGATGTACATTCACTTGTTTTGACCCAGTGCCTTGGAGATTTGCTCCCCTTAACCCAGTTGGATGGGTGTTTTGCCTTAGAGCCAGTGTAGACATGAATGAGTCTGAGCTCATGTTCTTTGGCAGAAGGCATCCCTCCCTGAGGTGTGTGGAGAGGACGGGTGGCAACTGTTGGAGAAATCACATCTGAGAAGGCACAGGAGACCCCAGAGTTCTATGACATCATCTCCTTCATACTGTTTGCTGGGAAGTCAGAGGGGAGCCAGGGGTTAGGGGTGGGCCTGCCTGCAGCAGTGACTGTGTGCCTCACCACCTGCCATGCTGCCTCGTCACCCAAAGTTTGTAAATTGAAGGGTGCACAAATGAAGAGTGGGAAGTACGTGGGTTAGCCAAGAGGGGAGGTTTCTAACACCTTCCATCCCTGATAGCTCTTCAGGACTGTAAACTCAGAGCTGTTCTGGCAACTTCTTCTGGCTATTTCCCTCAGTGGTCAGAAATGGATATCTTTAAATAAAAATGTGCCACATGCATCATTTACTAGCTTGTAATTTTCTGATAGAGCCCCCCTTGTAAAATTATCAGATGTATGGAAGGTTTTTTGTTTGTTTTTAAGGAGAAACTCTTCACATTTTTTTCTATAGAAAAATCCCAATGGTGGTGAATCCTCCCCGCCCCAAGGCAAAGCCACTTCCCAGCTTGAGGCAGGGCACAGGTGTGCCACCAGGAAATGGCCATTTTCTGACCCAACCTTGGCCTAGGGAAGGGATTGCCTAAGAGCTGCCTGAAAGGTCACAATGTGCAGGAGGTTCTGGGAAGCAGGAGAGGCTTACTGAGGATCATGGAGGAGTGTCCTGGGGAGGAAGCCCAGGCCCAGGTGACAACTCCAGGCCCACATTGGGACAGTCACAGAGGTGTGAGATCCTGGAGGACGGGAGGGAGGCAGTGTAGAGGAGGAAGGCCTTTTTGCATTTTGTGTGGTTGTTCGCAGGAGCAGAAGGACAGGGTGTCCTGGGCTGGCATTTTCCTTGAGGCCTGCCCCTGGGCCAGGCTGGCATTGTCAGGAAGGTGTTCTCCCTGTGGCTCCTAGAAACAGATGTTGGCCTTCCCTCCGTGTGCAAGGTAACTCTCCTTCTGTAGGTAGGAAGGATGGGCTGTGTTACTTGCTTAATTATTTAAATATTTAGTCCTCAGGCTGAGGACTTTCTATTAAGTAGAACCCAAATCATGGGTTCCATCTTTACAACTCACATTCACTTTTCCATGTCAGGTCCCAGATGCATGCCCCCCCCAGGGCCTCTTCTTTCCTGATGGACTCAAGTGCAATCAAAGGGGGATGGTGACTGTGGTCAGTGCATGTCCCCACCTGACCGAACTTTATCAGAAGGTTCTAGAAAGCCAGGTCTGACATTCATCTATTCATCTTCACAAACTCTGAATAGGACTCCATTTTACAGTGACAGTTAAATACCACCCCCCCCCATTTATTTTAAAGTATGCAGCCTCAGGGAAAACATGAGAGTAACAGAAAATGATGAGTGCAACTGAACAGCTTTCTATTCCGTTTAGAAGAAATGGATCAATTTGTGGAAAAGTTTAAACTACCAGAAGAATGCAAACATTTACATGGTCCTGTGACCATTAAGAAAATTAAGTTCCTCATTTGAAAATCTCCAAGATGCTATCAGTGGCTAGCCTGCTCATAAATAGAGACAATGTCCCTTGTGGTGACTGAGGCACAGGAATATCTCGGGTTGACACCTTGACCAGAAGCTGGGAAGCAGTCCTAGTGGGAGAATGACCTTGAGGATGACCTCATGACTTTGGACATATATTCTCCAGAAGATTGAGAGAATGTGTGTGCTCTTTTAAACCACTGCCTTTGTGGTGCGTTGTCATGGCTCCCTTAGGAAAGTCATACCCAGGGGAACGGAACTTACTAGAGACCAGCCAAACTGGTAAAGGGAATATTGTGTTTCAAGGTGAAAGGATGAACAAGTAAGAATGCTTAGTCTCAGCACCTTTATTCACCAGCGCTGGAAGTTCTAGCCAGAACATTAGGACAAGAATAGCAAATGCAAAGCCTACAAAATCACAAAGAAAGAATCAGTTCCCATTTAAATATGACACGATTTTACACAGAAAAAAATTTAAAAGCTTCCAAGAAGTCATGGAACTTATTAGTAAGTTCAGCAGGATTTCAGGATTCAGGATAAATATACGAAAATCCATTTTATTTCTGTGCAGTAATAATGAAATTGTGGAAAATTAAGCTAAAAACACAACATCGTTTACAGCTCAAAAGAGGTACTCACCTGTAGTTCTAACAATTTATGGCATGTCCTTGAATACTGAAAAGTAAAAAATAATGATGAAGGGAATCAAAGAAGATCCAAATAGAGGAAGAGACAGTCCATGTTTGAGACTCAGGAGATTTACTTGCATTTTCTTGTTATTTGGGTTGTAGGCAGAACCCAGTTCCTTGCCCTTGTGGAAAGGCAGGTCCTACTTCCTCTCTAGCTCTTTGCTGATGAACATTCTGATTTTCTCCAGTCCACCTGGAGTCCACCAAGAGTCCTTGGCTTTTTTTTTCCCCTTCCTTCATTTTCAGTGTCAGTAAAGCAGGTTGAGTCCCTGTCATATTTGACTCTTCTGTTTTATCTTCCTCATCCAGTCTAGTTTTAGTTTTTAAGAGTTGTGTGATTAGATTAGACCAATTGGGTCATTGGGATAATCTCCTTATTTGAAGATCATCTAATCAGCAACCTTATTTCCTGCTTTAGTATGTGAGGTAATATATTTATAGGTTTTTGGGTTTAGGTTGTACACATCTTTTGGTGGGCAGAGTGATAACCCTACCTACCACACATGCCTAGCCCTTTGGTGGCTTCCTTGTTGCCTGTGGCATTTTACATATGGTTTTCAAGATCACACCCTTTGCTCCTTGGTTGGTTCCACTTCTGATTCAGCTACCTGTGGGGCTTATCATAGGCCATATCTCCTATGGTTAGTGTCTCAATGGTCTCAATGTGTATTCTCCCCTTAGAAACATCTCTCCTTTCACCCAATCAATAAAAGAGCAAAGGAACTGAACAGACACATCATAGAAGAAGATACACAATTGGTCAACAAATACATGAAAAAATGTTCAACATCTCTAGCAATTAGAGAAATGCAGATCAAAACTACACTGGGATTTAATCTCACTCCAGTCAGAATGGCAATTATCAAGAATACAAGTAACAGTAAATTTTGGCGAAGATGTCGGGGGGAAACTGTGGGACTGTAAATTGGTGCAACTACTCTGAAAAGCAGTATGGAGAATCCTCAGAAAACATAGAATGGAACCACCATTTGATCCAGTAATCCCACTCTTCAGCATATACCCCAAATACTTAAAACCAGCCTACTATAGTGACGCACCACATCAATGTTTATATCAGCACAATTCACAATAGCTAAGCTATGGAACCAACCTGAAATATTACTCAGCCTCAAAGAAGAATGAAATATGGCATTTGCAGGTAAATGGATGGAGCTGGAGAATATCATGCTAAGTGAAATAAACCAATCTCCCCAAACTAAAGGTCAAATTTTTTTTCTGATATATGGATGTTAATTCATAATAATGGGAGTTTGGGGGCTAGGGAAGAATAGAGGTACTTTGGATTAGGCAGAGGAAAGTAAAGCAAGGGGAGGAGATATGGAGGTAGAAAGGATGGTAGAATGAATTGGACATTATTACTGTATGTGCATATATGATTACATGACCAGTGTGATTCCACATTATGTACAACCAGAAGAATGAGAAGTTACACTCCATTTATGTATGATGAGTCAAAATGCATTCTACTGTCATGTATAACTAACTGGAACAAAATTTTAAAGAAAGAGAATTCATAATATTTAAAATGAATAATTTTAATACATGAGAATAGCTAGGTCAGGCATAGTAAAATAAATGAGAAAATAAATAAAAAGTCACTAAAAGCTAGCACCAAGGAACTTACCAACAAAAATACATTAATATTTAACAATTAAAATTATTAAATTCCAATGTATTACTTTTAATATAAATTCCCTAGAACAAGGAATGGAGAAACATACATATGAATAAACTCTGAGAATCTTCCATAAATAAAGATATGAATTCTCACCCTTAGGCTGTACTCCAAGCAAAAACCCATGTACCAATCTAAACCTAAACATCTCTATCTAACCATCTATCTTCACATATTGCTGCAAAATGAAGCAGGGGAATATCAGTTACAAAGCATAGACCATGAAGACCATCAGAGAAACGTATTCCCCACAGACATTAGCTAAAGCAAAAGTAGACTTTCACTAGTTGTAATAGAGTTGGGAAGGAAATAGAACAGTATCATCAGTAATGGGGGAAAATAATTAGTCAATAATTTAACATGAAATTACTTAAAGACATACAAACAATAAAAGGGCCAGTCATTCACAGATCTGTACTGAAAGATCTACTGAAGTATATGCCAGAGAAAAGATGAGAGATTTTAAGAAAAAGCAATTTAATATTAATACTTCAAAATACCCACGTAGAAAAATTATTTTATTGTTTGAATTATAATATTAAGACTGAAGATCAGGAGAGCTGTTGAATAAGAAAAAAAACAGTCTTAGTTGACAGGAAAATTCCAAAATTTAATAAATACAGTTTCAACCAGAAATATTTACAGCTAAAAATTTATGTAAAAATACAAAAATCAAGATTGAGCTTTCAGCTTCCAAAAAAACAAAAAAACTAATGCTTTACCAATACAAAATAGAGAAAACCAGGAAACAGGAATAATAAAGAAAAAGGGTCATATGTGATAATTTTGTTCAATCCTAATAATTTGGAATACCTGAATAAAATGAATACAGTATCATTGTGTATCTATTAGTATATCAGTATCCTTGCCAACATTTAAATATGTAACTTCTGATTCCCATTTCCTTGTGTATATTATGTTAATATATTGTTTAAATATGTTTACCAATGATATACTTAGCATCATTCTCTTATTATCAGAGGAGAGAGTGAGCCACAGTATTTTGCTTAATGTATTCTTTCTAAGAATTTTTGTGTCCATATGACATTGAATTTGTTAAAAGGATTTGGAAGGTAAAATTGTTCATCTATGTCATGAAATATTTGAATATTACTGGAATTAAAGTTTAAAGGATTTAAGTCATCTGAGAATTTTTTTAAATGGAGGAGGGCTATATAATTCTTCTACAGAGCCATTTTGTTTATAGCAATTAATTCTGATATTTTTCTTTGTTATTTTCTAAAAAGACTGTCCATCTCTTCTGATGCCCATTTATAAAAAGTGTACTTTCTTAGACTGAATTGCTGGGCACAGGAGAAAAAAAGTCCTAAGGAGCCTGAACACTAATAACATCTTGTGACCATAGCATAAGATTATCCAACCTTTGCATTTCCACTTATGTGTAGATAAACTCAATCCTGACATAGAAAAAAAATCACAAGTGACAAACTCGCATTTATCAAATGTATGAATGGATTAATAAACGAAACTCAAATAACTTAAGTGGACTATAAGTGAAATATATACAGATGGAATTGAGATTATTGTTAGGGCTACATGAAATATGTTACTTCCAGATGTGATACCTCTATAAGTGCATGTTTGTGTAATTTAACAACTGAAGCAGAAATAAACTCAACAAATTCAGCACTACTGTTTTGGTTCCACTCACAGTAGGTGTGACCTAATAGGACCTCCAATGATATTCTATAGTAAGGTTGGGCAACTTCTTGTTAGGCAACAGGAGAGAGGGTTTTGTGTAATGAAAGCAACAGTTTGTTGGAGTGGTCTGAATAGCTTTCCAACTCAATCCTCTGAGCTTTGATACCTTCTCTCCCATTTGTTCCACAGTCTTGCGTGTTCACTGTTGCTTTGTTGTATAAATATGAATAACTAATTATATATTTAATTATTTATTAATTCAACAAATAATTATTGTGTATCCAGGCACTGTTTAGACATCAAAAGTAGCCCTAACAATAATCTCAATTCCATTGGTACATATTTCACTGTTTAGACATCAAAAGATACAGAAAGATCAAGAAGGAAGGAAATGATTAGTTTTCAAGCACTTATTAAAAAAAATTGGTTAAGAGCCAGTTCTTTTTTGCATCATTGTGAGATTTTATCTCATATTTTTTGCCAGAGCTGAGTCCTCACATGACTACTTATATATGGGTCTATCCTTGTGTGTTGTAGTGCAGATATTGTTCACATGATGATACAAGCAGTGAATATAAGAAATTTCAATATAAGAGGGAGAATTATTAAGAATGTTATTATATATACAGCAGAATCACTTATGAGTCCTGGGGCTATGCTCTATGTTGTCTGCCATTATACTCTTGGAGGAGATATTTATTCCCCAATAGAAAGGATGATTCAAAAAAAGTATGATTCAAAAGATTAGGGTTGGGGCTGCATGGAGTTTCTGACTTCTGAATGCAATTACCGTTATGGTGACAGCCATCTTGTATTCTCCAGTAGTAACTAAAATTTTTTTGAGATAATTCTGATGTAAGAATGGATGCTCATACTACCAAAAGCAATATGCAGACTCAATGTAATCCCCTTCAAAATATCAATGATATTCTTTACATAACTAGAAAAACATCAGTCCTAAAATTCACCTGGAAGAATAAAAGACTCAGAATAGCCAAAGCAATTTTAAGAAAAAAAAATGCAATACTGCAGACATCACAATATCCGACTTCAAATTACACTACAGTGCTATAATAACAAAAACTGCTTGATACTAGCATAAAAACAGACACATAGACCAATGGTACAGAATAGATGACACAGAGTCAAACCTATACATCTACATCCTTGACTAAGATGTCAGAAAGATACATTGAAGAAAAGACAAATAGTACTTGGAAAACTGATTATCCATATATAGAATAATGAGACTAGACCCTTATCTCTCACCCTGCACAAGAATCAACTCAAAATGGATCAAAGCCCTGGAAATTAGACCAGAAAATATGCAGCTCCTAAAAGAAAACACAGAGTCAACATTTCAGCACATAAACATAAGAAACAAATTTCTCAATAAGACCCTAAAGCTTAAGAAATAATGCCACAAGTTTAATATATGGGATGGCATCAAATTATAAAGATTCTGCAGAACAAAGGAAAGAATTAGGAATGTGAAGAGAGGACCCACAGGCTGGGAGATAATGTTTCCTAACTACTCTTCTGACATAGGTTAAAATCTAGAATATATAAAGAATTCAAAAAACTTTACACCAAAAAATCAAATAACTTAATTAATAAATTGACCAATGAATTAAACAGACAATACTCAAAAGAAGAAATGCAAATGGCCAACTAACACATAAAAACGTTCAATATCATTAGCAATTAGGGAAATGCAAAGCAAAACTATACTGAGATTTCATTTCACACCAGTCAGAATGGCAGTCATTGAGAATATAAATAATAATAAATGCTGGAGAGAATGTGGAGAAAAAGGAAAACTCTTACACTGTTGGTGAGATTGCAAATTAATACACCCACTATAGAAATCAGAGTGGAAGTTTCTCAAAAGACTAGACATGAATCCACCATATGACCCAGATATACCATTTCTTGGTATTTTTCTGAAGAATTAAAGTCATCTACTACAGTGATACATGCATATCCATGTTTATAGCAGCACAATTCACAATAGCAAACTACAGAACCAGTCAGTGTCTATCATGGATGAACAGATAAAGGAGATGTGGCATATATACACAATGGAATCTTATTTTGGTTATAAAGAAAAATGAAATGATGTCATTTGTAGGAAGGTGGATGGAACTTAAGAACATCTTGTCAAGATAATTAAGTCAAACTCAGAAAGTCAAGGATTATATGTTTTCTCTCACATGGAAGCCATAGAGGAAAAAGGAAAAGAAAGGTAGGGAAATCAAAGGGAGATCAAGAAGAAAGGCACAAAGGGGTGGAAGATAGGAGGGGAGGGGTGGAGTTCTGGGCAGCGATATTAGCCATATTATATATCATGTGCATGTATAAATATGTAACAATATATCTCATCATCATATACAACTATAATGCACCAATTAAAATGTGGAAAAGAATGACTGTTCTACAGTTTAATTCTTTCATAGTTCTGGAAAACATCACTAAGCCAACAATGAACATATCCCTCAAAATTAAATAAATTTCCTGAATGTGTATGTTATTCATGTTATAGGTTGCTTTCTGTTTAGTTGCTTCACTTTGTACCATTATTTTCAATTTCTAGCGACTGAAAAAGCATTTTAAAAATCAAATTAATTGCCATAGCTATTATTATCAGCATCCCTTCCACATAACCATCTCCAGAGAGAAACTCGTATTATAGAATGTATTATATACTAATGTAAGTGAACTATGTAATTGGTATTGTTTTCCATTGCTCAAAGTCATGAATAGAAATCCAAATGTGATATAAACTCTCAAAATACCTACGGAGAGACTGGTTGGAATTCTAGACTTGGAAGATGTTCTTCTATTTAGGCTTTTCTAGCATCTCTTGCTCATGAAGTTTATAATCCACCCATCCCTATGTTACATAAGCTTCAAAATTAGTAGCTTTATTGTGTGGGTGCCTTTTCCTCTGGCATCAATATAATTAAGGGAGAAAAAGTGATACAGGCTGCTAGAGTTCACATTTACCCAAGATTTACAGCTTTACATTGGTTATTTTATTATGTATTTGCTGGAATTATACCTCCTTGGTAAGTTAAAAGGTATGCTTTCCAAACAAATATTCTATTAAAGTTCCACTTGCAAAAAAGATTATGTCAAGATTTCATGAGGACATTAATATGATTCTTCTTCATCTCCAAATTTCTGTACAACATAAACAATATTTGCCTGCCTGATTACATTCCTTTGTTGGCAAAACAGGAACAGTGCTATGTAACTTGTAGAAATAAGAAAAAGTAGAGGGAACATACTTTGTAACTTCTAGAGGCCTATCCCATTTGGTAACAACTCAGCAGTTTGACTTTTCTTTGTTAGCTCTCTCATCATTAAATCAGCTGCACAGTTGAACCTCTTCCTGAGAGATCTACTTCCTCTCACACGCAAATACATAGGGACCCAGTTCTTGAATTCTATTGGTCACTTAGGCACCTGGGGAGTATTTTCAGATTCCTGTGTGCTCACCGTTACACAGTAAAATGCAGGGAGTATTTTCAAATTCAAGCCAACACTGTTGATGATCCCAAGGTGGCCAGCACCTCACCAGGGTAATTCTTCCTGCTCAGGAGAGGTTAAGTCACCTGAGAAAAATATAGTCTGAAGTAATTAGTGAAGAAGAGACAAAGTCAGAGTTAGTTTTTAAAGCAGAATGCCTAATAGATTCTCCCACTCCTGGTAGGAGCTGGAACAGAGCAGATAAAAATTGGCTCCTATTCTTTATTTAAGGGAGGGCATTAAGCAGGGATAAGGTTCCAGAATGAAAGGAAGCTTTTCTAACTGACTTTAAGTTTGAGAAGTGTTAGGGAAGGAGCTCCGTAGTCCTGCCCTGAGTCCTGTGTTATCACCTGTGATTTGTGGAGACAGGATTTATTATCACACGGTCAGAAGCCCACTTTTGGCCTCTACAGAGGTGCTGTCTGCTGTCTACCCAACATCGTATCTGTCTCATTTGTTCTTTCCCTAGTAGACCCATTTTTTTTTTCCCCAAAGCAGAAGGCATGATATTATTCACCTAATATTTTCACCACCTAAAAAAGGAAACGGGAGTCAGTGCTTAATGTTTATTAAGTAAGTATTACCAGATCGCACTCCAGAGGGATGCTTTCTTAATATTTATCCCGAGTTCTGCCAACAATGAGTTATATCATTTTAATCCAAATTTTCTAAATACTAACAAAGAACACCTTCAATAGAAAAAGAGCTCCAAAAGATAAACATACCACAGAAGATCACATGGGAGTAAAAATTTGAATTTTAGGCCTTGGTTATAAAACTTATTTAAAAAGAACAGTTCTTTAAAACCCTGAAATTTTGGATACTTTATGTGCAAGAAAGAAAAACAACCCGGTATCATACCGATTGACTTTCCAGATATTAAAGTGATTTAAGAAGTTTTTCCCCAAGCGTTAAGTAAATGTAAAGCTTCACTGTTTAGAGGACTTCCTATTCTGGAAACACCACTTCCATAGTCAATCCTTGACTATAGATAGACCCACAAGTCCAATTAAATTAACAAGCTGCCTTCAAAACCATCAAGTTCAGAACCAATTCCCTTCTTCAGCCACTCATTTGTAAACACCCAGGGAAAACAGACTATGAATGATGGATACTATTCCTGCCTAGCGGAGATAATCATGAAAAGTATTACAAACTGGTTATTAATTGCTTTCCCATTATCACTGCTTCCCACATCAGAGAGAATAATTAAAAATTAGTACATTTATACAGACTTTCATACCTTCTAAAGCACTTCCAGATGGTATCGCATTATTTCTGTTATAGAAGAGAAGCCTGATATTGTTCCTGTTTTATTTGAGATTCCATCTTAAGGCCATATAATTAAGTTTATTAGCACGAGGCAGAGGGCCCCAGGATCTTACCAAAAAATACCTTTCAAGGGCATTTAAAAGGACATTCTGTAGCCGAAGTTATTAGCCTTAAGCAACCAAGCATTCTGACACTGCTTGACAGAAGTCTCTGTTTTGACAGTCAATCCTGTGGTCTTCGTTTGAGGAGGAAAGAATTCCCTAGGAAGTTTCCACTTGAAAGGTGTTCAGTACAGTCATGGTGTGATAGGAGGAAAGGGGCACAAGGTTTGAGTTTGAGAGCTGAATTCTGTTCATACTCTGTTGCCTGGGAGACCTTGACCAAGTTGTTCAATTTCCTTGGGACTTTTTCTTCTTTCTTTAACGAATGGTGAAAAAATGTGAAATATATACTCTATTACAAAAGGTTCTTATAAAGATTAACTGAGATGATTTATGTGAAAAGCAGAATTATAAACTACTATTTATAATTACATGACAACTCTATTTGTGTACCTCACTAAAAACTCTACTAGACAAAATGTTTCATGAAGATAGATTCTGTGTTTCTTTTTTAAATCTTAATTATTCCAATTAAGGTAGATCATCATAACTGTTATATATATTTCCAGTAAATGCTGTCAGTAAATATTTATGTAAAATAATTATGTAAAAGCAGAGGAAGTAATCTAAACACAGGAGAAACTGTATTTTCCCAGTATTCCAAATTTAACCCTGGAAAGGTTGAGAAAAGGCTTTGGAGAAGAGAAGCTAAAATATATTTTATAAATATGTTCCAAGCACTATTCTAAGTCTTTGCAGAATTATCGTATTCATGAGAATATAACTAACAAATAATAATTACCCCTACTTTTATAGGCAAAGCAACACCCTGAAGGCTGATGTATTTGCTAATCTCACCCAGTATGGTTCAAGGCCCTTGCTGTTTGGATTCCACTGCTTTTCCCTAAACGCCGTGGATTTCCTTGGATCTATTAGTCATGATTAAATAAAGGGAACCCACTTTCTATTTGGCCCAAGATTGAGGCCTCTCTGTCAGATATCTATCCTTATGTCTGCAATCATCACTGTTAGTTTGAAGTTTTTAGAGCAGTGTCTCAAATTGTGTTCCATGGAAAAGTGGTCCCATGCTGTGCTTCAGGAAAAACTCACATATTACATCTTTCCATGGTCAGAATATTACTTTTATTTTTTTAAATTTTTATTTGTTCTTTTTAGTTTTACATGACAGTAGAGTCTCTTTTGACATTTTTGTACAAACATGGATTATAATTTATTCTAATTAAGATTCAGTCGTATCTGGATGTACACAAATGGTGAGATTCCTTGTGGTGCATTCACGTATGTACATAGGAAAGTTATGTCAGAGTCATTCCACTGTTTTTCTTTTCCTATCCCTCTCCCTTCCCTTTATTTCTCTTTGTCTAATTCACTGAACTTCTATTCTTCCCCTCCCACCTTGTAGTGAGTTAACATTCACATATCAGAATATTCGACCTTTGTTTTTGGGGGACTCGCTTATTTCACTTAGCATCATAGTCTCCAAATCCATCCATTTGCCAGCAAATGTCATAAAATCATTCTTCTTTATGGCTGAGTAATATTCTATTGCATATATTTACCACACTTTTTATCAATTCTTCTATTGAAGGATACCCACAGCTTAGCTATTGTGAATTATACTGCTATAAACATTGATGTGGCTGCATCACTGTAGCATCCTAATTTTTAAATCCTTTGTATATATACCAAGGAATAGTCAATTGGTGTCCCATCCCTAGTCTTTGAGGAATCTCCATACTGCTTTCATGATGGTTGTATCAATTTTCAGTCCCAACAGCAACATATAAGTGTGCCCTTTTCCCCATATCCTCGCCAAAATTTATTATGATTTATATTCTTGATAATTATCATTCTAACCAAAGTGAGATGAAATCTCAGTGTAGTTTTAATTTGTATTCTCTAATTGCTAGAGATACTGAATATTTTTTTCCACATTTTTGCTGACTGTTCGTATTTCTTATTTTGAGAGGTGTCTGTTTAGTTCCTTTTATTATAAAAAATAACAATGCTGGGAGGTCTTAAATCAAGGAAATCTGTCGAATTTTCTATAGCCCAAAGTGTTCTTTGATCATAAAACCCTTAATATATATTAATTAATACTTACTTACTACATATTACACATAAGAGAGAGAGAGGAAGACTTCCTCTTCTCATAAAGGTCCATTGTAACCTAGAATAGAAACTTTTACCACAAGCAACCTGCCCTTTCAGGGGAAAACTGCTTTATTATGAAAATTCTGCCTGAGCCTGGGGAGGCAGTACAGTATTAGGAAGCTTCATTCTAGACATTTACATTCCAAACACTCTTCAGAGTATTTTACGAGTAATGAAACTAATATTCCAATTGCTAAATAATTTTCCTAAGTTCACCCCTCAATTGGCTATAAACTTGGAGGATTAGATAGCCCATTATTATCATCTCCAAAAAGACTCTTGGAGCTAACTTTGCTTGTTGTTCCCTGTTATGCCTTCCCAGCTAGTAGAAGGGCTTCAGGAGATAGCAGAAAAGTTCTACAGAATGTCACTTTTGATCACACCTGTTCTTTCCTGGGAGTCACTTTATTCCAGTCTTTGCAATTCACTCCTATTGCTAGGTGTGGTAGTGCACGCCTGTAATCCCAGCTCTAGGGAGGCTGACACAAGAGGACTGCAAGTTCAAAGTCAACCTCAGCAAATTAGAGAGGTCCTAAGCAACCTAGTGAGAACCCATTTCTAAATAAAATTATATATATATGAATGAAAGGGGGTCTGGGAATATGGCTCAGTGGTAAGTGCTCCTCGGTTCAATCCCCAACACCAAAATAGTAATAACGATGATGATGATGATGATGATGATGATGATGATGATAACAACAATTCACTCATATTAGGAAAGAGCTTTTTCTCTCCGATTCAACAATTTGTTTTCTTAATCCTATTTTGGTGATCGTATTCTATATTCTGGGAAAGTGGACAAGTAAAATAAAGTTGCTCAACTAGAATGACATCTTGGTTCTGTACACTATTTTTAACAGACTCACAGGCACTAAATTTTTAAACAACAAGCTCAGGATCTCTTTTTCTGCTCTATGAGAGC
Organism: Callospermophilus lateralis; assembly: GCF_048772815.1. Lineage (NCBI taxonomy): Eukaryota > Metazoa > Chordata > Mammalia > Rodentia > Sciuridae > Callospermophilus > Callospermophilus lateralis. Next base: position 72,546,108 of record NC_135316.1, read on the forward strand.
TCATGCCCGACTTATGCACTCTCTCTCTGGTACCTCTATTTTATGGGGCACTAGGAAATATGTTGAATAAACAAATCGTAGGAGCATTATTGGCCACCCTTGGGTTAGCTGCTAGTCAACTCCTGGCAACTGTGCCTAATAAGTAGATAAGACAACACCAGGGCCTACAAATTCTACCTAGTTCTCTTCCTTATTCCTGAAGAAATATTTACAGAGAAAGTGGCCAGGAAAATGACATTACTTATGATAGGTTTTGGGCTCAAATCCCACATAGTTCCTTAAAGAATGGAGTTCAACATAGTGAAACCACCAAGATTTCTGCCTAGGAAGGGCAGCCCTAGGGACACTGGCTCATGATGTATACCTTTTTGATCCCATCCATTCCAGTTATTCACTCTAACACAATTTGCAGGAGTGGTTAAGAGAAACAGAGGTGGAGGAAGGCATTAATTTCTCCCCAAATGGGATCCAATCTGTGAACTATTTCATAGTACCAATCCCACAGGAAAAATTCAAAAGTGGCTATAAAGATTAATTTTATTTTCCAACTTGACTGGCCTACGTGGTGCCCAGATATTGGGTTCAACCTTTTTCTGGGTATTTCTGTGTGGATTTTTCTATAAGAGATTAACATTAGAATCAGAAGGATAGACTGCTCCCTTCAGCATGGATGTCCCCATTCATTTCACTGAAGTCTTGAATAGACTAAAAGCTAAGAATTTGCTCTTTCTGACTGTCTTCAAGCTGGGATATTGACCTTCTTCTGCTTTCAGACTCAAACAGACTGAAGTTTACACCTTTGGCTCTCCTGGTTCCCAGACCTTCAGACTTGAACTAGAACTATATCACTGTCTATCCTGAGTCTCCAGTTTATCAACTGCAGATCTTAAGACTTCTCAGCTCCATAATTATATGAGCCATTTTTTTTAAATTAGTGGAGGGGGAAAGGAAAAGGAAAGGAATACAAAGAGAGAGGGTACATGCAAGAATACTTTCTCATTGGTTTTTTCTTTCTAGAAAACCCTAATACATTAGCCAAGAGCCAAAGGACTACAAATGAGAGAACACAACACAAATTTTTTATCTCTTAATCAACACACACAAAAAAGAAACCTTCCAGCACCATGCCTACCTTATATCCATGTTCTTGAATCACACCAAAATGCTTAGTTTCTAAAAAGGTTACCATTATTAGCCAAGCAACTGGAAACCTTCTGCTTGGCCCTTAGAGTCAGAAGCAAATGAAGCATTACCTCTATTTGGGAAAAATAAAACATTGCCTTCAGCTGACTGGTTCAGTTCAGGCTACTTACCCTATATGCACAGAATGGGACTCTTCACAAGGGAGCTATTACATTGCACAAGGAGGATTTCTGGCAGGTCTACTCCCTTATGACTGCAATCCTAATTAGAATAAGTTATACTCCATGTATGTATGATGTTAAATTACATTCTACTGTCCTGTATATCTAAAAAGAACAAACAAAAAGTATAGTGAAAAAAAATAAAATATACACAAGATTACTCAGTCAGAGCCAAGAAGAAAACCAGGTTTTACACCAAGGCGGGGTGGGACGAGGGAAGGAGGGAGAGAGAAAGGAAGTCATTTATTACATAAGTTGCAATTCAACATGGATTCTGAAATTGTGCTGTGATTCTTAAGGGTCATCAGAGCACACAGAACACCAATGGAAAAGATGTGTCCACCCAATGGAAAATAGGAAACACCCTGGACATGAGAAGAGTTCCTAAATTTAGTTCCAGTCTAGGAGTGCATCCCTGGATAGATATAAAGGGAGGGAATAAAGAAGTTAGAAAAGAATTAGACTTATAAGAATTAGACCATGAAGAAGCATACTATCTATAATGGGAAAGCAGAGAATTAAAAGGAAAGATGGCAATGGTAAATGAACAATTACAAAAGAAAAAGTACTTTTGACGTTTTCATTTCATCTTAAGAACTGCTCAAAGCAAATCTTTAATTGGTTGCTTCAGAAACACTGGCTTTTCATAAATATGAGGCAGGATAGAAAAGAAATAAAATATGAGTAGAAGAGAGACAAAAAGGAAGAACAGGGAGACTGTAACTTTAATGGGAAAGCCTGTGCTAAAGTGCTACATCCCTTTTCTCCCTAAGTTAGTTTTTCCCCAGGCCTGACTCTCCCAGATATCTGGGAAATCTCCAAATCTTAAAGTTACTGTAAATTCACTTACTATCCTAAATTTACTGGGAAATTCCCACACTTACGAAAACGGCCCTGTGCAATGTACTAACACACCTATTTTTAGGCTAGATTAAGCAAAGGGAGATGCAATATTTTAAGAAATTTACAGAGCACATTCAGAACATTATCTATTAACCAATGGAGACACCGTCAAAGATCCCAAGAACAGCCAAACCATCACAGACCATCTTTTGATCACCAGACTAACATCATCCCTGTGTACCCTCCCATGCTCACCAGTTGCCAAGTTTCCTTTAAAAGAAGAGTCTGAGGCTCCAAAGCACAACTTGCTCTTGAGATCGCCTGCATTTTGTCCTAGGGATGTTTATCTTCACCTTATAATTTCCAGTAAAACTCTTCCTTTTCGCTTAAATTTGATAGAAATTTAAATTCTTGATATCTTTATATGTCAAGAACCTGCAAGGTCTAAGTAGAGGTCTTCTCTGCCCCTGGAGAGATCTCCTTAAACCCCTTACGGTGACAAATGCAAAGCTCTAAAACTCATTGATGATCTAAAGATCCAAAATATTTGGGTGACATCCACAAATTCCCATTCTGAACAAGGCTGGGGTGGAATGAGACCCCCTGATTTTAATGCACCTTTCATTACTGTTGTGGGTTCCAGTTCTTTAACACTTTGTATTGTTAATTTGAGCCTAGAAGTAAGTACATTATTGGTTAACTGGAATTTTAAAAGCTCAATGTTCCTGTGTAGAAAGGCTAGGAAAATCTTCCCAATCCACAGCTGAAGCAGCATGTTCATTGCAAGAAGGAACAGGCTGACTGAATTCTGGAGCAGCAGATTCACCAACTGAGTTCTCTTTGTGGACCACTGTGGACAGGTTTGGCTCTGTCTTTGAAACCCTCCCACTCATTTAGTTTTCATTATTAGCCTTCAACTGAGTCCTGGACAAGTTCAACAGGGAATCTGTCTTTGAAAACTGCAGAATTTTCATAAGCATATATTATTTCCATTTCTCTAAAATAAATATGTGACCTAAACGACCATTTTCAAGGTAAAAGAAAACATGGAACTGTGCAAGGAAACTTCATGGTCCAGTGATTTGCTTCTATCATCTACATGTTCTGGAAACTCAGGAAGATACTACATTCTCTGAGCATTCATTTCCAGTTCATAAGTGTAACAGGTTGGACTTAAGGAATTTTAAGGTTCCACCAAATATCATCAAAATGTATTTTCTTCTGTTCAAAATTGATTTAATTTGCAGCTATTAATTCTAATAGAAAAGAGTCCCATATCAAAGTCCAAAACTAATACTGGTAATATGTGTGGCAAATTTTTTTAGTCATGTTTAAAATACAGATGTTGCAAAGCATTTTGATGCTTTAAAGGAAGATTTAAGCTTTCAACACTTTGATGTCCTAAATACAGATCTATGCTTTTTTGGAGATGTGAGGAATTACTAAGATAACACTATGCAAAAATAAATCAGTAAGACAGCATTTGAGAAGAATTTTATTTCAGAAAAAGAGAATATCCATTTCAGTGTTTCTACCTGCATAAATTACTAAACACCTTGATCCCTCAGTTCTTACATTGCAAGTTCAATAATGATAATAAATTAGTCTATCTCACAATTTCTTCTGCAATGGCATTATAGGAACTCAGTGATACCCTATCTTATGGTCCACATCTCTTCTAAAATATTTTAAACCTTAAGTTTTAAAAGGACAAAATAACTAGAAGACAGATTATATTTCAGGTAATAAATTATCTGGAGTGCCCCATTGGAGGAAAAAAAATGCACAGTAGGATCTGTGGGTGGAAAGAACCCTAATCAGAGTATCATTCATCCTCCTGTCATAACCCCACTGAACCATCATAAAACATGCCAAGAGGAAGGATTCATAAATTTGCTAGGTGATAATTTTAGGGTCCTTTCATTATCCAGGGTTCTTACCAAAGGTCTCACCTGAATTCCACAGAACATGACTTAAATTTTGAATTTCTTTCACTTTTGGTTGAACAACTCTCTGAGGGACAAAGACCAGGAAGTCCTTCCATCCCAAAATCAAGGAGACATTGGATTTCCATTTAAATTCCATCTACTGAGTTGGAAAAATAGGGACGATAGGTGCAAAATACTATTAAGTCCTGCAAAATGCCAGCCTCAAATAAATTGTTTTCTTGAAAAAGAAAAAAAAAAGCACACTTCAAACTAAACCTTTCTTTTTCTAAAAAATATGTACAGTAGCAAAACTAGGGCCCTGCAACCATTTTTCCCAGCAAAACCAATTATACCCTCTCTCTTCAAACTTCCTTTCTGGAGAGCAGGAGCAACAATTAAGCCCTTTGCAGCTGCATCATTAGCAGCTCATGTCATTATCCGTGGAGTACAGTGTTACCGGAAATCTTCCATCTTAGGTTGTAATGGGATTTGGGTTTTAATTTGCACCTGTGCATTTTTTCAATAAAACAATCTCAAATTAAATAATGACAGGATTCAGACTGCACAGGTAGATGAAACTTACTGTGTACAATGTATTGTCTACTCAGGAGCCCCCTTCTCCAGCAAATCTGTCCCCATGGGACCAAGGTGCTATAGGTCATATAGTCAGAGGAGATGGCCATGTATGTCACATGATCAAAGAGAATGCAAGGGAAGCAGATGGTTTAAGCTATTTGGATTTTAAAAGCCATAATTTTCTGTTCTACATTGAAAGAGGTGGCTGTAGTTTAGTGAGCTAGGTGGAAGATCTGACTTCAAATTTCTAGTCTGCTGATTGCTCAAACTTCCCTGAGATTATTTTCTTCATCCATCAAAACTGGGAATAATGGAAGAAAAATAGACACAAAAATAAATGAATCAGAACAGTCAGCTGAGAAATACCTTCACACAAACATAGCAAGATAGATCTTTGAAAAAAGTGCAGAGTCAATTCAATAGAGAAAAGTTAATCTTTGTCTTTTCAACAAATAGTACTGAACAATTGGACATCCACATGTAGAAAAATGAACATGGTCATAGTCTTACATCAGACACAAAAAATTAATTCACCAAAATGGATCATATGTATAAGTGTAAAAATGAAAATCCCTAAAACTCCAAGAGAATAAAGGAGAGATTTGGGATGTGGCCCAGTGGTAGTTTGGTAGCTCAGTTAGTGTTTAGCATGCACAAGGACCTGAGTTCAATCCCCAGTACCCTCCCCACCCACAAAAAAAGAAAACAAAGGAGAAAATTTAAGTGACCTTGACTTTGGCCATGAGTTTTTAGATAATAACACCAAAAGCACAATCTCTCTGCCAAAACAAAATGATATGACTTGAGTAAATGAAGAACATATTCTTTTAATGTCTTTCACAGAGTAGAATTCAGATTGGTAGAAAATATTTGCAAAAACATATCTGATAAAAGACTTGTTTCCAAAATATAAAATCAGACAATGAAATTTATCTCGTACTGATGTTAAATGAGATTCCAATTATTTGAGAGATTGGAATTCAAAAATGGTTTTATTAAACTTAATTACACATGTACAGAAGTTGTGTTGTAGATATGAAACTATATGCAAATATCCACATATATTTAATTTTCTAAGCACTTCATACAGTGACTCATAAGAAACTGTGGAACTAATATTGGTGGGTGTTTTTATTATTGCCTCAATGATCTAGCATTTTTTCCTAAAGAAAGAAACAGTCCCAAAGAATTCCCAACTTACAACAGATCTGATTCTGTGCCTGCTGTAAGACTAAATTAATAATGATTCATTCTTTCTGGGAAAGACAGAAAATTACAATAAATGCTTATGAAAAACACATTTAAGATTACATACAAAAGCATTATTTAGACAAATGTAGCAAATTGTTCCAAAACTTATTACCCATGAAGCCTAAATCCTTTGCACAAATAGAATAAAGGATAAAAATTTACTTGTAAAATTACTTAGTAATATCTGATTATAACTTTTATGATTGAAGAAAATCAAATTGATAAAATTATCATAATGTATTTCTATCATGTTCTAACGCCAAAGTAGTAAGTTAAAGGGAAGTTTTATTAATATCTTAGGCTTTTTCTTTTGGTAGTATGTTGAGTTCTAAAGTGTTCTGCTTTGTTGACTTCTGTAAACACAGGCTGACTGATTTGCATGAAGAGACCCAATCTACTCTGATCCATCTCTTCTCTGAGCAACTGTCACTGTTCATTTAGAGCTAGTGCCAAGCAGACTGGACATTTACTATTTAATGTGTCTAAGCTTTCTCCTCCCTGATGAAATAAGAATTTCAATGACTATCAGGGTGCTGTTTTACATTTTGATAAAGCCCTCAGAGGAAGGTCCAGGAGACAGGTAGACCAAAAGAGAATTACAGAAGCAGCAAAAACCATGGACCCTAATAGGAAAATGAAAGCAGGTATCCAGAACAACATAGAAAGTTATTAAGCATCTTTCTCTTTTGGCAATGAAATATTGGTCACATCCTTAAAACCAACAACATACATAAATGTGATGATTTTTAAAAATAAGAATAATTTTCAGAAAGAAAGTTCCTTGTTCTACCTTGTATTTAAAAAAAAAAAAAGAAAAAAAGAAAACCACCTGAAGTAAGACTTTGGATAGAATATGTGTCGTGCTCACTGTGGCTCCATGGATTTGAATAGATGGTATAAGAAAACCTGGAGAGAGTTGGTGACTGTGAAGTTAAATCTTAAATCCAGAGAGGCTATGAGGGATGACACAGCAGATGGTGCCTCGGAGGCTGGGTGCCATTAAGCAATGGCACAAAGTGTGTGAGAAATCCCAGAGCTAAAATGGGGAGGCCCTTTTAGCAAATGGAAAGTAGGTAGAAAGAATTAAATTGATAGAGCACGCAGGCGAGTCTGCTGGCAGCACACTCTCAGTTTAAACTTTCCTCACTGCCACTTACAGCATGTAGAAGAGATGTCATCTCGGCTGCTCCAGCTTGCCCTGGTGTTTGTTGAAACTAGGCCCTTTCCTAACAAAAGACTTGAGGAATACCTCCTTCTCAGTCGGCAGCTGGGAGAAGAACCTGAACTTGTTACTACCTGAAACTGGGAAAAAGGAGGACCGAGTTGGCCTCTTGTGGAAGAGGCTGGTACCAAAAGGTCATGAACCTCATGCCAAGGACACATGCATCCTAATCCTTAGCCCCAAACCACCCTTCCACCCCCAGATTGAAAATCATAGCTTTCATTATAGGAAAAATAAAATCAGGTCTGAAAGCAAGATTAAAAATAGATCTGTTTCTTCAAAACTGATTAGCATTCTGGGTCTGGTTCCTGGGTGGTTTTGTTCTTTTCTACTAATAATTCCTCCCAGTCCCAATACTGTCCAGAGGAGAAGATAAAGTTTGAAGAGTGTCATCTTCCCTACCAGATGATTGTGGGAAGCAAATTTGCTCTAAATATAATCAGACTATCATCTAGCTTAAGGGGTAAATCATTCTTTATAATTTGATTGTCACAGCATAAGAAGAGCATCCTCCATATGCTAAAGTGCTATAACCTGTGGTCTGCAGCTTGCTTCTGCACTGTAGATTTTTCAATGTAATTGCATGTAACACTTTATTTATAGTCATGAAAAAGTACTTAAAATCCAATTACGTAGTTGGAAATTGCATATCTCTAAACAGATGTAGAATAATTAAAAAGAAATCCAGTGCATATCTATAGAAACTCTTTGGAATTACCAAAATGACTTATTTCAACATCCTCCCAGCAGCATTCTGGTTCCATCTCCAGCCTACATTAGGCCCATTAGCCTAATACGCATTTACATGGCTTAATGGGAATGAAGATGTGGTTTCCATGCATTTGTTTTTCTTTTTTCCTCATGGCCATGATCACTTGCTTAGCAGCAATATGCTTTTGTGAATTTCCCTTTGCCCAGAAATGGTTTTGATGAGTAAAATTCCTTGGTGGGAACATCCCTTGAGGTATTTATTGGTAGACAGTAAAGGGATCATGTTCTCACTGTGGATAAGAAAAGTGTGCCTTTATTTTCTATTATTCACTGACTGCACCAAGTTTCTCATTTCACATTCAAAAGAACTAGAATTAGAAATCCCACTCCACCTGAGAAATGCATTGTCAATCTCCATTCATTGTGAGAGCAGATAAGAATAGCAAGGACTGGGCACAGTGGCACATAACTGTAATCCCAGTAGCTTGGGAGGCTGAGACAGGAGGGTAGCAAGTTCAAAGCCAGCCTCAGCAAAAGTGAGGTGCTAAGCAACTCAGTGAGACCCTGTCTCTAAATAAAATACAAAATAGGGCTGGGGATGTGGCTCAGTGGTTGAGTGTCCCCGAGTTCAATCCCCAGTACCCCCCCCCCACACCACCAAAAAGAATAGCATGGATAACAGAAATCCATGCCAAGTGTTATTAACCTATCACATCTCATCGTCCTATAGGTATACAACACCTATAAAAACTCGAGCAAGTTTATAGATGTTCTCTAAAATTTTATAGGTTCTTTTTAGGTGTCCTATATAAAGGACAATGGGGCATAATGGGTCTTAATTATTCTTCTTTAAACTGCCTCAAACACAAATATACAAACCATTTATCTATACAGCAAGTTGACAGGTATCTCTTTGATAATGAAATCATTGTTACACCCTAAAAGCTAACAATTCACATGAATCAAATAATTTTAAAATAAGAATATTTTACCCAGAAGATACTTGTTTGCAGTTAAAAATAATTTCTCTCAGAACTCCTGGGCTTAACAAAAAGCCATTTCTTTGATAACTCACGTTAATAACTTTACTATCACAGTAATATGATTTCCAGTCTTTAACATATCTGGCATAATTGAGAGAATTTTCAATAACAAAAAATAAATATGTATGTTATTTATAACTAAGACAGAAGTTGAACTTTCTCTGGAAATGATGAATTTATCTGTTAACATTCACTTTTTTCTTCTTGACAGAAATCACTATCCTAGTATTTAAAAAAAACTGTCAATAATTTACAAACATTCAGAAGATTGGCATGACTCTCTTCGTTATTCTAAAATTGTCAGGAGCCTCAACAAATTTAGAAACGTGTTCCCAATATATATAAGGTGACTCTAGGTTCTCATGGTCTCTATCTTCCTGTTTGTCCCTCCAGCTCTGCCACATCTTTTAGTTTGGGTTATTTTTTCCTTTCATTTGGTACCCTCTTCTTCTCTCCCTTGCCTCCCTCCTTATCAAAACATTCTCCCAAGAATAGACCTGGTATGAGTCATTTTCATAGGAATACGATGATTAGTTGCTGTATTATCTTGTTTTCAGGCAAATGAGTTACAAATATCAGGAAATGGGGTTGTTTTCAGGAAGTTCTTTATAGCCCTCTGGAATCACGCCATAGTTTCATCTTATTATCCCCCAAAGATAACCCACTAACAATGGAGAAGAAAGGATGGGCCCTCAGTGTTATGGATTAAATAAATCTACATAGGGCTCCACAGTCCCTGTGACCCTGGTGGCTCACATGTTTGGCAGGTGATCACATTTCCCTTTGGTTTGGTGAATATGATCCACCAATTTATAACTTGTCAACTCATCTCTTCCTACTTTGTACCCCTTCTGTTCCTTTCTTTCTGTTCTCCGATTAAAGGATTTCAACTCATACTTTTCTATACCCAATTTCTTCCTATCTGTTTTTCCAACTGCATTTGTCTGGTGCTTTATTTCAAAAGAGCTAAGTCTATCTATTGCTCCTGTTAACCAGCTTTATCACTAATATAAAAGGTAATTTTAAAACTATGTGGTTAACTGGCTGTATTGTTACTACTTCCCTTCCTGGATGAGGAAGTCCAATCAGAGGGTGGGTGACTTATATCAGAGTCACATGCCAGGTTACATGGTAGCCAGTAGCCATTTGCTTCACATTACAGGAGTTTCCAGTCATTTCTCAGTTGACTGGACTATCATGTCCCTGGCCAAAGAGAATGGACAGGTGGCCAGGTCAAGACAGACACCAGGTGCCATGGAGAAGGGAACAAAGTTGAAGACAGGTTTAGCCTCTTTTCCCTATCAACGCCAAGCAGCTGTGCTGACAGACTCCTCTCAAGGTGAGCCACAGAGTGAGAGAGAGCAGGTAGGCACCATAATTTTGATGGGGGAAGAGTCTTCATACTCTTTCTAAAATCAGAACTCTGTATTTTGTAGCATATTATGATCAAAAAAAAATATATTCCCCTCTTATCTATCAGCTCCTAGATTCAGAAAACCCATTCTAGGTAAGTGGGGATCTTACTGGTCTCTATCATCTTGCTCATATAATTCCTCCCCCTTGTTCTCCTCTCATTCCCCACTTGCTCACTAACTGGGATGTCTTCCCTGAGAGTAATAAGCAAATGGAAACTGGACCTGCTATGTATGAACTGCATGCCATGAGTCTTCAGTGGGGAGGTGAGTCTGGCTTTATCAGTGGGCAATGCTGGAAGATTCCTCTGTCCCATACCAGTACCTGCAGTACATCCACATTGTCTTCTATTTAGGACCATGATACTCAGAGTCCATCTCTCCTAATAATTTAAACCATCACAGCCTGCAGTTTCATATTAACAGACAATTCATTTCTCAGTGCCCTGAATCTAAAGCTACTTCTAGATTTGAGAGGTTCCCATCATCCGCAAGAAAGGTCACCATCATGAGTCTGAATTACAGCAGAGTAATGAGTTGTCACCAATGATGTACCCCAAGATCCACACCTGTATGAAACCAGAGTAGCCTCAGAAGAGAAATAGATGCCTGTGAGTTCTGAGCAAGAGAAAAAAAGAATTGTGAGGATGAGAGGCTGTTGTGAAGCCTACAATTCCATTTCCTCTGTGACCTCTTTTGTTTGCCATTGTAAATTGAACACGACTAAAGGTTTCCTAAGGAAAGGGAGATTACACTGCAGGAAATAGGATCCCTATGAATTATTGAATCCTTTGTGGTCACTTTACTTTCATCATTTCACCTTTAAATAAAGGCTGTAACATTTATAAAGCACTGTGTGACTTGCATGCCTGAGTACTCTGCCTGACTATTTACAGTACCAGATTGCTTTGAGAGAAGGGAGCAAAATACACTCACATTAAAATGCTCAAAAGCAATTAGCTCTGCTGCATGTAGTATAATCTAAGTATGATCATAAAGGAAAATAAGAATTATGTTCAAACTGAATCAAAATATCCTAAGTAGGAGTAGGTTTGTGTTGAAATAAATAAAAATATTTTGGTAGATAAACTGCTTGATTTCTAGACTTTAAAAAAATTATGGACTGCATTTGTTTAAAAATGCATGGAAAGTGTTGAAAATACCCAATTCTTAAAATTTAATGGCCCAGTGAAGCCATGATTCAGATGAATTTTAATTTCCTCATAGGCTAATCACAAAACAAAAATTCAGTTAATAAACATAAATAACCTTTTTTACTCTCATCGTAAACATCTGAAATCTTTAACTTGTGTGCCATATTTACACAGTACACATTTTTATTTGTAATACTGGAGAGAAAACCATATTAAACTCATTTTGAAAATGGATTTGGTTCATTTCATAATATTGACCATATCATTTGAAAGACAGGGAAACCAAACACTGCCTGACAAAATCCTACACTTGCTATGATGCTAAGCTATCATCTCTGTCATTAACTCTTACCCCAGTTCCACCATATTCATCAACCTGGTGAGCTCTGCCTGAAGCCTTAAATGATTCTGTTTTGCATTATAATTATCTATATAGTTTTCCAACACACACACAACTTCATGTGTCAGTGCAAACTTTACATCCAATTTCCTAACTTAACAGCATCTAGTTCAGAGCTTCATGCCTAGTGGGCTTCTCAGGGAATTAATATATCACTCCACACTCAGGGAAACCATAAATATGTGGTATTAACTTACACTACACTAAGTATCCCATTTTCCTTTTTTGTTCTTCTACAAATATAAGCACATATACACATAATCATTACACACATGTTTAAGACTGTTTCCCCTGGCTCTTCAGCTGGGAAAAAAACCCACCAGGAAGATGCAAGTAAACTTCACCACGTCCAAATCACAGCTTTTTCTGCCAAATCTATAGAGATATATACATTCCTAGCATGTAACTCTCATAACTGAGTCCAAATATAGTCACAATGGCCCAACCATATTTTCCTGAAGTACAGACCTTAGCAAAGTAGACATGGTACCTGAAGAGGTAGGCACTAGGTCAACAAATATGAATGTAATTACAGTTTTTGGAAAAGAGATGAAGGAATAGCAAATGACACGAAGAAGAAATTATGTTAGGGAAGACTAGCTTTAGAATGAGCAGCCTCTCTGAAGAACTATTCAACTTGACAGTCAAAGGATGGGCAATAGCTAGAGAAGAAAACAAGACTTCACACACACACTAACCAGAGACTTAGGGAAGAATGGAGTGTGTTTCAGTGACTAGAGTTTAATGAGAGACAGAGAATGGCTTTTCTGGAGAGGAAAGCAAGTAGCCAATTATGCTGAGCCGTAGGTGCCATGGAGAGGGACCTAAGTTGTATAATATAACAGAATATATAAATTCTATTACAATAGTAGTTTACAAATCATAGAATTAATTAATAAACATATTTTGCATACATTTAAGCAAGATTCATCTTTACACAGAAAGCAGCTCTTGGGGTTTCTTAGTGGATAGCATACCATCCCAGGTTGCTCTGCGCATCCCAAACTGCCAAAGTCTCTGAACTGGAGAGAGATTGATGGGTCCCAAAAAAGGTAGGCCCTTGAGTCTTGGGAAAAAGCATCCTGAAGAAGAGGGCCAAATGCCATGGACCAGGGAGAACCCAGGGCAATACTTCCTGAGGCTTCTCTTTTCTGACCTCACTCTGTCTCAACCATCTGCAAAACTGCAAGGCAGGAAGTTATTTATGTCAGCCTCATGTGCCAGTCCTAGGTGACAGAGGATAGCAGGATATTCCCAGAGCTTCTTGGGGGAAAGATAAGGTACCAGCAGGTACACAGATGTGAACAGAGCGTTATCCTTGGTGTTCCTTCATCTTCTCACCTTCTTAATGCCAGATGGATGAAACAATCCAAGAAGACTGGGTTATTAGCAACCCGAGAAACTAGCAGGTAATAAAGCATTAATTTCAACATTTTGAGGGAGAATGATTTGAAATATAGAATTACATCTCATGAAATCTATCAATCAATTGTGAAAGGAATAAGATATTTTTAGCCAAGCCAAGTCTCACCCATCTTCCAGCTACAGGTTCTCTGTTGAGGAGCCACTGGAAGGTGCACTCCACCACAGTAAGAATAAGCCAGAGAAGAGACAAAGAGAAATGGGAGTTTCACAGGAGAATAGGGATAGGGGAATCTTAGGAGGCTGTTTTTGTTTAAGTGCATATATCACAGGCCTAGAGCAACTCAGTCTCGAATTAAGTACAAAGACAATTTCTAACTGACAGAATATCCAATATGTTTGATCATATTGAAAGGAGCTTTACATTTCTAATAAACAGAAAGTGAGAAAATGAAGCAACTGTTTAACACAACCAAAAATACTTACTAAAGGAGATATGATCATGTTAGAGTCTGTAAACAAGTCTGGATGGCGCCTGGCAAAATGCCAGAGGGAGTGGTTTGTGATGTAACGCCGGTGAGCCATTCAGTGTGGAGATTCCTGATTGGTTGATTGCTGTATCTAGTTTATGTTAATTAGATAAGCTGTGTGGAATGTATAAATACCGCTCCTATCCTACAATAAGCGGCTCCCACTCCTGCTGTATCAATCTACACAAGTTGCTCGTCACCCCCGGGTTATTTTGCTGCAGTATCAATCTACGCAAGTTCCTCGTCACCCCCACACCCCCACGGGGAGCCCCGGGACACTCAGGGGTAAGTGACGAAAAAGATAGGACGGGAGCAATCTGCTCATCCCTAGGCAGATAGAGCAAGAGGAAAAATGGCCATTTTGAGAAAATGGAGAAGATTGATACAGTATGTTTGTGTCTTGTTTCATCTCAGTATATTGTATTGTCTCCCGCTGGGGAGCAAAACACCACTGCCAAGAGCCCAAATCTAGACCTGACCTGGAGGCACAGTCTGCAGGCTCTTGCTCCCTGTGCCCAGTGGCAGTTTGAGTCCCGGCCTCTCCCCTGCCCAAGGACGCTGCAGCATGGTGTCCCTAAAGTTTGATCATTTCCAAGGCCAGTAACTACAATGGTTCTCCCACACCTGGAGGCTAATGAGTAATGAGCAGTATTAAGGCTTGTTTCAAATGTAAAAAAAAACCTTGAGATAATACACTAAATTGTTATTAGAGAATTGGGATTAAATAATAGAGGTCTATATGTAAAAGTCTTGAGAGTGCAGCTAAAATAATACTTGGAAATTTGTACTCTCAAATACATTATTGGGGTGGGGGCAGATTAAGCTTTCAACTGAAGCAGCTGGGAAAAAAGAATCTCCCCAAACTCCCAACCAGAAAAGGAAAGAGGAAAGACTGAATAAAGGCAGAAACAATGAATATGTAAACCAGGTAGTTAATCAAACCCAAAAGTTAGACTTTTAAAGACAGACTGGAATCTGATAAAGTCTGCATTCCCCCACCCCCAGTATCTGGACAGTTTTATAGATAAATTTCATGAAATTTTTAAGGAGCATATATTCCTTTTTCATGAGTATAAAACCTTAGAGGATAAAGAATGAGTCGAGGCTATTCAACTCATGAGACTGAAATAAGCACCTGTCAAAAATCACAAAACAATAATTGTAGGCCTATTTTCCTTATGATTGTGGATATGAAAATTCTAAGCAATTTTAACTGATTTAAATAATATGTTAAAAAAATGCATCATGATCAAGTAGATTTTACCAGGAGTAAGAAATTATCAAGACTTATTATTATAAGTCACCAGATTAATGAAATAAAGGGAAAATATTATTATAATAAATGGGCAAAAATAATTTTAAGTATATCAACATCTCTTTCAAAAAAATTGCCTGAGAAAGTGAAATGTAAGGGATATTCCTTAATATAATTTAATGGCATATTGGGTAAGGATATTTACAAATTCAAAAAATTTAACAGGGAACTCTTATAAAATGGTGAGGAAAAAGATAGGCACTAAAGCAGAAAAAGCAGCACAGGATATCAATGGAGAAAAGTTGAATGTCTAACAAATAGATGAAGAAATGCTCAACTTATCTACCACTGGAGAAGTAAAAAAAAAATGAAAACTTTATTAAAAGACCTCTTTCTTCCAACAAGTTGGCAAAAGTCAAAAAGCCAGATGGCAACATGCTAGTTAGAATGAGAAGAGTGGGAAAATCCCAAGCATCGCAAATAAGATATGTAGAGAACATAATAGCAGCTCTTGGCATTCCTACACCCAGGAGCTTAGTACTTCACTATTGCATATACCACTCAAGAAATCCCATAGCCCTTCAGAAGACATAAAAAAAATCATTATAGCATGTGTACATTACAGGAGATTAAAAGAAGTTGGGTGTCTATGTAAGTGGGGGATATACAGGTGAAATGCACTGGATGCATGCTATAAACTACTAAAAAAAATTCAGAAGCCAGGTCCATAAAGAAGATGGATGGGTCAAATAGCTATATAAAAATTTTTATGAAAATAATAGACCTCTCTAACTATGTGCCTTTGTGTAAATTAAATATACCTTGAAATAGCTTATCTTTCCATTATACTTACCATATGCTAGTCACTGTTCTAAGTACTTTGATGCATTTTAGTCTGCTCAACTATCCATTGAGATAAGTACTATTACTATTCTCATTGTCCAGATGAGGATTCTGAGGCACAAATATACTGACTAATAAGCCCCAGGTTCATGTGCCCAGTATGTGAAGAGAGAGTTTCCACCAAGGCCAGTGGTCCATGATCCTCACTCTTAACCACTGAACTTGCCACCTATGTAGTCTTTATGGATATGAATTTCTCTGAAAATGTTTACTAAACACATGGAATCAAGGACTTATTAAACACATAAAAGAAACTGCTCAAGAAGAGGTGAGGCTGGGTATACAGGGTAATCACAATGGAGACCAGAGACTAAGAAGAAAAGAGTAAAAGTTCTAGAGGAGCAATGAGGACAGTACCAATTAGCTATATATTTTCAGTTCAGAGCCCTAAGTGATTAATTCAACTCTCCACCCCTATATAGAAAAATAAATGTAAAAATAAATGTAAAGAGAAAGTTTAGAATGCTAATTAAAAGAAGGATATGCTGAAGATGGACATACAGCTTCCCAGTGGGTTCGAAACAGCTAGTTTTACTTCCAATATTGGGAGAAATTATGGTTTTTCTATGCTTGAACTCCAGAGGACATAGTTGTCTTTCTTGATCAAAGAAAAAGACAGATGTGTACCAACTAATGGCTCACTCAGCCCGGCAAAAGATGAAACATGTGTCTCTGAGAACCCTCCTTTCTCCTGTTAGATGTAAGGGCTTTTAAGGACTAGACTTTTTTTTTTTTTCTCCTTAGGACTGGACATTGAGAAGCATGTATTATGCTACATCATTTCAAAGGCACTCAGCTGACAGTGAGTCATTCCAACTCCAGTGAACACTAGTCCTATAAAGGCAAACAGTACTTACTCTTCTACAAAGTCCACACAATTCCCTTTCTGTTTTGAACCTCACTAGCCTTTGCATTTCTTTTGGCCAGAAACCACAGCTGATATTATGTATATTAGAAATAGATGCCAAGTGGGTTACTATGACTCATTAAAGAGAAAAATTAAATATGCCAGTGATGTCTACACCACACATTTCAGAACACCACTACCTCCTGCCACCAAATCCTAGTATCAAATAACAATTGTAAAGCAAATGCTATTAAAAGTAGTAGATGAAGATCAGGCTAGAAGAAAAAGTGAATACAAAATATCAACCACTCACCCAGCACAGTTTCACAAGCCTGTAATCTCAATGGCTTGGGAGGCTGAAACAGAAGGATCATGAGTTCAAAGCCAGCCTTAAACAAAAGTGAGGCGCTAAGCAACTCAGTGAGACCCTGTCTAAATAAAATACAAAATAGGGATGTGGCTCAGTGGTCTAGTGCCCCTGAGTTCAATCTCCAGTACCAAAAAAAAAAAAAGAATACAAAATATAAAACACTCCACTTAAGAACAAAGGAAAGAAGGTCATATGCAGCTACACTGACATAAGACATACTAGATTCACATCATCCAAAGGCATAAAGAGGGACAGTCCTCATTCCAAAGCACTGTGTGCAAAGAAATAGGGAGGAGAGAAACCATTGCTAGCAAAATTACTCCACTAAAAATAGCAATCTTTAACTGTGTGTGTACACATACATATCCACACAGGCACATATCTATATACATACAGTAACACGATGTCCATCTGTTTTCCAGTAATTAAGTTGCATCTTTTTGGAGGACAGAAATAGCCTAACAGATAAATTGGGCAGCAAACTCTGGAGTTGTTTTCAATATATGGTCCTGTTTGGGTCTGTTGGGAGGTGCCCTGCATTCAGATGTCCATAAGTCCTTATGCACACAGGATTTTGAATAATTATTGCATTCAGTCTGGCAAGGTGTGCCAGATCACAGTAACTTGGGCATTTCCCCAACTTGGATAACAAGGCATGGCTCCAGGAGTAGGTGTCACCCACTGGGGTTGAGTTACACTTACCTGTTCCTTTTTAATCCTACCCCTTTTTCCTTTTGGGGACAGAATGTTCCATGGAATCTCCCCTTGTGTGCCCCCTATATAAAAATAAAGAATTCCAGTGGCTCCCTCTTTCCACGGACCCTTAAGGTCAGAGAGCCATCTCAGATTTTGAAAAGGTACTTCTGTATGTTTACATGCTTTCTTTGTCATTTTCTTAAGTTATTGGAATAGTCAGATTTTGTGAACCCAGCATTAGGTCATCAGCTAGGATAGATAGCTAGATACAGGTCCATGTTAGGTCAAAAGGCACAGGATTTTAGAATCCCACTGTGGTTCTGAATTTTGACATTTGAGTCACTGGGTTAAAAATTACACTGTTGTCTATTTTCTACCCCTTCAACTACCCAGAGTACCTGGCACAGCAGCTTGAAAGCTCTGGGTACAGGACCTCAGGGCATTTGGAGAGGTGTAAGTGGGAGAGAAACACTTGGCTTGATTTCACCATTCTTCCACTTATTTTATGAAGGCAACCGCAAAATTCTCATTGAATGAATTGAGCAGCTGTCTGGTTTGATTGTGGCTTCAGTGAATGTGTGCCTCTGACCTCTGCTGAATTGCTATTTTATTGCTATTTGCAGCAATGTTCCCCAGAAAAATCACAACTGCTGTCCCTATAGCAACCACATATACCTGCGATGTTGCTGCCTCTCTTTCTGCCAGTAGAAAAATAGTTATAAGAAAATAATAAATCCGGATAGTGACCTTTTCTACATTATTATGCCTGAATCTTGCTTCAAGTTGTGCATTTTCAATTAGGGAGCCCCAAAATGAAGTTAGCAGTTGCAGGCACAAGCTTGCCATTTCTTCAGCAACTGCAAATGAAAGGCAAATGTGTAAATTGCATGTGTGACTACCACCTTCTGGGTGTCAACTGAAGAATGTATGTCATGGATGTACAGAATAGATAAAGGACATTTTCTGGCTAGGTATAATTGCCAATAATTCTGAGATAAAATACTTCTTTTGCCCTGTTCATCATTATTTCTCCTACTTTCTTTTTGTTGGTTATTGGATTTTCAGGTTCCTCCCATTAGATCGGCACTTTACAGAGTATGATTCTTGCACAGGATCACCCAGGGACCTATGTTAAAAATGCAGAGTCCTAAATTCCACCAGGATCAACTAAACTAGAATCTGGAAAGGCTGGCATAAACACACGTTACGAACAACTTGCCATTTGATTATTATGGATGTTAAATTTTGAGAACCACTGTAGTAGACAACCATTGAAAGAAAGAATACTGTATTTTTCATTTTTAAATTCATGGCATCTTCACATTAACAGTCAGGTTTAAAAGTAGGTATGATGGACTTTATGATACTGACCGGCATTGTATCACCACTAAAATCTGAGAGTCCATCTACCAGCCTGGTCTTTTTCCTCTTCAATAGACTACAGAATATATTCAAGGAGGATTCAAGGGTCAGAAAAACTAGATGGGATGTCACTTCTAAGATCGGTTCTGAATATAACTGTTATGGTTTGGATGCGAGGTATTCCCCAAAGGCTCATGTGTCAGACAAGGAGAGACAGTTCAGAGGGGAAATGATTGGGTTATGAGAGCCTTAATCCAATCAGTGAAATAATCACCTAGTGGGATTGAGTGGTGACTGAAGGCAGTTGGGAGATGCTTCCCTCCACTACACCCTTCCACCATGATGTTCTGCCTCACCTTGAGCCCTAAGGAATGAAGCCCGCTGTCTGTCCATTGAGACCTCTGAAACCATGAGCCCCCAAATAAAACTTTTCCTCCTCTACAGTTGTTCTGCTTAGGTTCTTTTAGTCATAGTGACAAAAATATTGACTAAAACAATAACCAAAAATTTTAAACCAATAGGGCCTTTGATCCAAGACCATGTTTGGAAATTTTTGATAGTCCCTATACTAAAATCTTACTATTAGGTCTCACTTTTACCTTTGGCTTTGGTATGACAATTGTAGAGATCACTGGAGGGAGACAGTGAGAATAGCCTCCCGGCTGTGCAAATAGGGGTAAACCTGTTTGCAAAGAACATGGTGTCTCTGATCCATGCGTGTCTCTGGCTAAGTAGAACCACCTCATTTCACAGTTATTCATCCTGAACTTGGCATAAGAGACTGAACAATGAGACCTGGGGCACACAGTCAAGAGTTCATCCCCTCAAAGAGAGGAATTACTAGGTCCCAAATATCACTAAAAAAGTCTCCATATATTCACTACTAAGCATGATCTTTACTCTCTCTTTAAGTGATCCCATATCTTTTTATATAGGGTGATTTCATTTTTTTCTTATCATTTCAACATGTTTTTCCATATAGGTATATACTATGATCAGGGCATAAAATAAAACTAAAGAGATTTAAATCAGTGCATTATTTTTAGAGTATCCATTGATTAAAAATGAGAAAAACGTTGCTTTGTGTGTTAATAGGGATGGGGGAGAAGAGAGAAAAATGGAGTGATGTGGTATTTTCTATCGCTTAAAAATCTTCAGAATTCTGGGTTGTCAAGCCAAAAGCAGACAGCTTTTTTGTATGATGGATTTTTAGAAGGAAAAAAAAAATGGTGAAGATGAGTTAAGGCCCAGAGGTAGATATCTGGATGCCAGGATTAAGGTTTTTTTGAACAACAAAAGGCATAAGAACCTCTGAGAATCCCTGGAAGATTAAGGGAACCTCAGAGGAATCAGAAGAGAATGTCAGGCAAAGAGCATCAACTATCTGGGACAAGATTTCTGGAAAAATGAACTGTGTAGGACTGGAATACCTGCCCTTTCTTGGCATTGACGTGGCCATCCAGGTACTTATCCCCTGTTATAGAAATGCTCTCTGGAGCCCAAGAGGCAAGATGAAAGAAAAGGGTGGGTCAAAGTTGAGGATGGCAGGATCATAGGGAATGCAGAACTAAAAGCAGGGTCTATATAAGAGTTATAGGTAAAGGGATCAGGGCTCAATAGAGCAGGTGACACAGGAGGAGTCAGTATGTGGAGGACAGTCCCCAAGGAGCCATCCAGAAACAAGTTTCATCACTGGTACAACTGGAAGGCTCCTGAGACCAAGAATTTTCAACAAGTGCTACTTTTTGAGATGTAGGCTGTGGCCTTAACCCACATTGCTATTTTTCTGTATTGACCTCAGTTGGTCTCAAATACATGCGACTTTATCATCATTATGGTCAAAGAGCAGGTACCTAATTACACCACTGTAGTCCAATAAGAGCAAACTGAAACAATTGAGATATAAGTGAAATTTGTCATCAAGACCCCTATGGCCCCTTTCTACTACAGTCTTACCTTCTTCCTGTGCAGCTGATTTAAAAAATAAAAGAAGTTATCCAATATATCACCCCCCAAAGTAGAGATAGAGCCATAAGGCATAATAGGCAATGTTACTTTCTTTTTTTAAATATTTTTGTTTTTTTAGTTGTAGGTGGACATAATACCTTTGTTTTATTTTTATGTGATGCTGAGGATTGAACCCAGTGCCCTGCACGTGCTAGGCAATGCTTTACCGCCAAGCCCAAGCCGAAGCCCCAGCCCCAGCCCCAGCCTCAGCCCCGCTAATGTTACTTTCATTATATCCCCTTATGTGCCAGCACATTTTAAAGGGAATAAATGTTCTATATTTGCCATTTGTTACATTTACTTTGTCATGTAAAATTATTCTTTCTTTTGTTGTCTCCTGTGGCCTTCAGGAACAGATGTTTCTTTTGAGCATCTGGCAGTTTTAGTTCTGAAGTGTCAACTAAGAGGAACATGATTTTGTCTAGCAGCTTAGACTACCAGATAAATAAAAAATACAGTCTGGGGGGACTGTAGATACACACAGCAAGCACACGTGTGTGCATGTGCATGCACACACACATTTATAAACCACGAGCATGGAGCTGTAAAGATGCACAAGTCCCCTAGTAGGATAAGAAAAAATATGGAAACAGTTCTTTTTCTCCTAACATTTCTGTTTTCAAAGTGATTTGTTTAAATAATGGTTTTGGCTGTGGATATTATCTTCAATAAGTGTGTCACAATTAGACAATACAAGGTCATTTGTGCCATGTCTGTCTAAAATGAGGCAAACCTTCTATGCTTTGTGTTTAGTATCCTTTGTTAATCTTCCATCTATTATGAATCTATATTGTCCTGGCTGTCCATCTGCCTGATGATTCGGGGAAGGTAAAAAGTTATTCTTAGGGTCTTTGCTGAGATCCAGAATATAATGACCATTATCATTTGAGTATACTTTGCAATATTTTCCTGAATACATCATTCTGTGTATTCCACTATTGAAATATTAGTTACCATAGTTTGACTCTCAGGCACAAACTCTTAATTCATAGACAATGCTTCTTTCAGTGGGGTTATTTTAAACCATAAATTATTACTCAAGGATAATGGATGTTTTTCTTGTAGCAGTTAACATTTTATGTAGCAGTTAACATTTGCACTACAACTGTAAGCAAATGGGTCGTCTTGTTTCAATTTCAGAAAATATCTCCCTGCATATTAATTGCATAAGGAAGAAATAAAATATCAGAAAGGATTTTATACCTACTACTTGCAGACTTGAATAGTTTTCTGTATATCCTTCCCTTCCCTTCAGTTTAACCTCATTGGGGTCAGGTTCTTTACCAGCAATCCCCTCTGTTTACACATAATTGACAGATTTTACTTTGAAACTTCTGCCCAGAAAGAGGCTACATTTCCTAACTTGCCATGTTCTTAAGAGGCGAAGAACCTCAGTTGTGGTCAATGAAGTGTCAGTGGCAAAGACATCCCCATTTGTAAGCATGATCAAAAACTTTCTGTGTGATCGTCTCAGTTCTCTCTCCTAGATCTCAGCTGTAATTCAGTGACCCAGGGAACTCTGAAGATCCCATGCTGAAGGTGCAGCTCTCCCTTAGTCCAGATCACAGGAAGACAGGACAGAACCATTCTCCCAAGGACTGATTAGACTTTAAATGAGCAAGAACTAGATCTGCATTAAGTCTTTCTCTGTCTACAAGTTTTAGGATTAAAGATTTGGCATTGGTTTTTTTAAAAAAAAAAAAAAACAATGATTTTTTAAATCTCTCAAACCTATCTTAAGCATTTTTCATAAAAAGATTTGCATGGTTTATTACAATAATATGCTCATTACCTTAGAGTTGTCTTCAAAAGAACTTGATAAATCCCTAGGGTACTTATTCCCTGTATTGCAAGCACAGGAATGTAGTTCTCTAGTTCTCTGGAATCTAAAGAATGATTAACCAAAGGAGCTTAAAAACAATTCTTCAGTGATCTGGAAGTTTTCAGAGTTGTTAAATCAAAATTACCAAGTAGCACTAGCCTGTGCTATTCTTATTTTCCATCATAGGACATATTCCAAACATGTTTTAATTATGTTGAAAATTGTTAATATGTTGCAAATGGAAAACAGATGTTCGGAAGTGGAAGCAAGCATGTGCACCCAGGTTAACATCCCGATCTTTCTTTCTACCTTCATATTTTTATCTGTATTCACACCAAGACCTCATCCTCTTATAGTTGTTCCTAAACTTTGAGTAAAATGTTTATCATTAGGGAAAATGATGCACTGTCTTCAAAAAATGATGTGTATTTTAAAGTAAATAATAATAATAATATTTCATTAGAGAAGTATTGTGGATTGGCTAACACCATAAGCTGTGGAATTTCAAAGCAGGTTTTAAGTAATGTTACCTCCACTTACTTGTGACCTTGGCCAAATTATTTAATCTTGGAGTCTCTATTTTGCTGCAAAACTGCAATAACTTAATCATTGGTTGCCATGAGGATTAAATTTTAAGATACCTCCAAAGTGTCCAGTAAAATTCCCAGTACTGTGGTAGATGTGTTTATTATCTAAATGATTTGACGTCTATAACTGTAAGTGCCATATCACACACATCAAAAAAGATCCACTCAGTATTTGCTTTTCACAATCAAAACCAAAAATTCTATCAAAAGAAAGAAAAGCACCTTCCCCCAAATTGGAGCAGAATCCAAAAGAACAGAAGAGCTCTCCAAAAAATGCACACCAGAAATAGGCAATACTGTTACAAGGAATGTGATTTACTTTCAAGTTACTCAGTATCACTGTAAAATTATATTTGTGCCAGTTAAAGTTTAATTTTAGAGGCAGTCATTTGGCATTATACCTGTAGGGCCATAATCCAGAGGCAGCTCCTGCTATTTCTATCTCAAGTTTATTGCTATCTCAATACACAAGTGACACTTTGCTAATGAGTGAAATAAAAGAGAAAATCATTCTCATTGATACAAGCAGTGACATCATTCAGTGTGATGAATACTGGAAATGAATTCCATTAGAAGAAAATGAAGATATTCTAGTTGTGTGTGTGTTGCCTAAAATCATTTAGAAACCCCCCTCCACCCTGTGGTAAAAGGATATAAGAAACCACTCAGGCTTCCAAGCCTCCCCCTTGGGAATGGGGTCCTTGACCCAATCCCTAAAGGGTTCTGTATCTAGCCATTGGTTTAGGAGAAATCTGACTTTAGGATGTCTACTACATAGAGATACAGAATTGTCTCTCAGAAATTTTGTTCATCTACTTAAGTGAAATTTTCAAGCAAGGACAGACAGCCAGTATTTCATTGAGGTTACAAAATATGATGTAGGAAATATACATTGTTTTTTTTTTTCAAGAGACACAAACAGGATTTACTAGGGAAAGCAGAGACAGTCAAGGGAGAATGCGGACTATCTAGAGAGTGAGAAGCTTTGAAGGTAACAGAAGTACACAATGAAGGGAGAATGCGGACCATTTCTGGAGGGAAAGATAGATATTTTCTACAGTCTTTGCCAATGAACGTTTATCAGATAATTGTCTACACTAGAAGAGCAGGGAGCCAGCTTTTGGGTTGTGGGGAGTATCTAGATACCAGGATAAACCTCATAGCTCTAGGACCAAAGTGTCTAAGATCAGTTCACAACAAGCATCTGCCACCTCATGTTTTTTTTAAAGTCCCCTCTTCAATAGCCAGAGATGGTCATGATAGTTACCTGGCCTTGGACATGAATGCCCATTTACTAGACTGAAACCTGTCAAGAAACATCTTAGTGGTTCACATTTCAAGGCCTACAAGTTAAACCCATCTGAAAATTGCCAAATTGATTAACCTTCCTGAATGCCTAGTTTCTACATCAGAAAAAATGATCTTTAAAAAGTAACTACCTCTGAGATTATATCTCACTCCTGTCAGAATGGCAATTATTAAGAATACAAGTAGCAATAAATGTTAGTGAGGCTGTGGGGAAAAGGTATACATTACTGGTGGAACTGCAAATTGGTACAAACACTCTGGAAAGCAGTATGGAGATTCCTCAGAAAACTTGAAATGGAACCACCATTTGATCCCACTCCTCAGAACTTACCCAAAAGACTTAAAATCAGTGTATTACAGTGACACAGTCACATTAATGTTTAAAGCAGTACAATTCACAACACATATGAATGGATAAAGTAAATATAGTACATATATACAATGGAATATTATTCAGACATAAAGATGAAAGACATTATGGCATTTGCTGGTAAATGAATGGAACTAGAAACTGTCAGGCAATGTGAAATAAGCCAATTCCCCAAAACCAAAAGCCAATGTTCTCTCTGATTTGCAGATGCTGACACACAATAAGGGTAGGCAGGGAAGAATAGAAGTTCATTAGATTAGACAAAGGGGAATGAAGAGAAGGGAGGGTCATGGCAATAGGAAAGACAGAATGAATCAGACAAAAATTTTCAATGAACATATATGAATATACCAGCAGTATAACTCCACATCATGTACAATCACAAAAATGGGAAGTTCTAATACTTCATGTGTGTATGTCAAAATACACTCACTCTTCTGTCATGTATAACTAAAAAGAACAAATAAAAATTTAAAAGTTCCTACCTCATAGATTATAATGATTAAATAAAATGATACACATAAAGAATTTGTTATAATTTCTGCCACATCTCAAGAAGTGCTAGCTGATTTCCCAAATTCAGCACCAGAGACTTAGCTTGAGCTAGTAATGACTTTGAGAGAGATCCTCCAAATACTCAGTAAAAGATATTTTGAATGGCCATTATGTCACAAGTTTATCTGTGCTTGGAAAACCCTACTTGGGCTCAGATGGAATTTGTCACTTAGATATAAAGTGGCTCTATCTAGCATATGCTACCTACAACTTGAGGCTGGAAGAGTTATTCTAATTGGAAATTCTCTACTTTCCTCCTTGGTACAGATACAACCAACTCATTCATACTCATTCATAAAAAAGAATCCTAATGATCTAAGAAGTCAGTAGAGTGAACTTAAGCAATCACCAAGCCATGCACTTTTTCTTTAAGAGCTTTTTCTTCATGTACTTGGCTGGGGAGGGAAACAAACTTTTCTTGTGCTTCATGTGTGTGCCAGAACTGAGGAGCCCCACAACAGTCCATTGAGTGAGGTAGTAACATAATCCCCCTTTATAGACATAAACACTGCACTCTGAGAGATAATCTGGAGACAAGCCACAAGAGGCAGAGGATTCAATCAGAATTTGAGGCCATAACCCTACAAACCAACCACTCTGCTTCCAAGATGTCCTTCACTAGCAACTGCATCCAGTGACATTCCTTTGCTTAGTGTCAATTAACCCTTCTGCAAGTTTTACAACTTCATTCCCACCAGAACTGAGGAGGAGTCTGGTGGAGGGAAGCATTGGCCATGGCATCAGCTAAGGGGTTTCCTACCTCTGCATAATGGTCAGAATATTTTCTAAAACTGGACACTCAGGGTAGAAGCAATGTGTCCTAATCACAGATCCCCCTAACCAGAGTTCCACCAAGAAGCACAAAAGCAAAGTCTAGACCCAGTGAGAAAAGACGAGTTCTAAAAATAACATCATCTCTGAAAGAGCGCTGTTGTTCAGGAGGTAATGAAATGGGCTCTTGAAAGCATTTGTGAGGAGTGACAGGCTTTGAAAGTGCAGTGATCCAAATGCACAATAAAGTTTGCCAGAGAGAATTGGATTTAGAAAGAGGAATTATGAAGAAAGGGACCATTTTGAGTGGCCAGCTTTTCCCATGTCCTTCTTGACAGTAACGTGTTCTTCAGCTTCTGAAGCAGTTAACAAAAAGTCCTCACAGATATTTTTAATACCATGAACCCTTGGAGCTCTGATTTGTCAGAACCAAGGAAAACAGCAGGGCATGTTGATTTGAGGCAGCTCCTGAGTGATCTGAAAGTATCTGGGCCTTCAGAGAGCAGCTGTAGAGTTGCTTTGAGTCTTTTGAACACTTAATTATTTTATCCTTTTGTTTATAAATATGTCAAAAAATTAAAAAATGCATTGTATATATCAAATCATACCAAAAAATCAAATACAGAAAAATATAAAGAAGAAAGTAAAGTTCACTTGAACATCCACTACAAAGAGATAGCCCCAAACATTGCTTACATTTTGACATATTTCAGTGCAAGTTTCTCTTTTGGAATGTCTTTATTCTACCCATTTATGATGCAGCACTTATTCATTAATTCATTCAAGAAATACTTCTTTGGTACTATGGGCAGTTACTGTTACCAGGTGCTGGAAATGTCACATCATAATAAATGAAGGAAGATAGACCATTAATTAAATAGTCAAGGATAAATCAAACTACAAAGCTGGAGTAATGGTGACATTCTGTGTTTTGATTCTTCATTGTCTGGGCAGGGTAAGTACACATTGACCAGATATCTGCTGAGAGAATGAGTGACTTTTTGAATATGGATGAATATGATGTGCCAAATACAAACAGAGGTAGTTCATAGAAGCACCAAGGAGAATCACATCAATTTGGCCACTATAAGTTCTCAGAGGTTGCATCTGAACCACATCCTGAGGCATGAGTGAGAATTAATCTGGTAGCTAAAACAGCATATGCAAAGGCCAGATGGAAAAGAATATATATGCTGTATGGAGGAAGTAAAGGAATTCAGAATGACAAGAATTTAGAGTTGGAGGAGAAATATGACAAGAGGACTATGGAATGGTAATTCTGACAGAGACATGATAAGCCATCTCTACCAGCCATCTAATGATGGGGTTTAACTCAAGGCTGGTAGCAAGCCACAAAAACTTTGATCATTAGATTAAGATTTCCATTTGAAGAGTCAACATCCTATTCTCCTGTACTTTAGTCTCTCCAAGTCTCTCCAATTCAGCAAATTGCCTTGTAGAAAAAAAGTCATCATTTAAGCCTCTAGTAAACATAGCCTGTGTTAAATACATTGGATGAGATAAAATCACATATTCTTTTACAATTTAATTGACAAATAATTGTGTACATTTCCAGAGTACAATGTTCTGTTTGGATCTGTGTGTGCATTATAGACAGATTAAATCAAGCTAATATCTGTCACCTTATCAACTTATTTAATCTGTGGTAAAAAGGTTAAAGAGTTGTTTTTTTTTTTTTTAGCAATTTTGAAATGTAGAACGTATTATCATCAACCATGGTCACTGTGCAATACAGTAGACCACTGAAACTCATTCTTCCAGTTTAATGGAAACTGGACCCTTTGCTCAACATCTTCCCTTTCCACAAAATTCCAACCCACTGGCCTTTGGAAACCACCTTAGTGTTGTGATTCTATGAGACTGATGTTGTTTTTCCACCTGTAAGTGACAATATTTGTCTTTCTGTGCCTGGCTCATTACACTTAGCTTAAAGCCCTCTGGATTCATCTGTTGTTGGAAGCAACAGATTTATTCTTAAAAGCATTCAGGATTAGGGGCTGGGGTTGTGGCTCAGCAGTAGAGCGCTCACCTAGCATGAGGCTTTGAGGTTGATCCTCAGCACCTCATAAAAATAAATAAAATAAAGGTATTGTGTCCAACTTAAAAAAAAAAAAGCATCCATGATTAGAGAGAACAGGTGCCTGATGGATTCTGGGGAAAGTCATCTACAGTAAAGTGCCAGAGCACTCATTGAGAAACCACTCCCTAGGATGCCTGCGGAAACTGCCCCTGAGCTGGGGACATCCAGCAAAGCTATTCAAGGAGACATTAGGCAAAGCTATTAATGTGACTTTGTAAAAAGGCACTAGAGGGATGCCAGGGGAAGTGGATTATGGATAAATCTAATTTCTGCTGGCCAGTGGCCACTGTAGAGCTAGGTGTCAAGTCAAATGCATTTCAGAAACCTTCCTAGAAAAACCACAGAATCGGTTGAGAGAAAACCCTTCCTCCCCCTGTATGTGTTTAGCACTGTTTACTGAAAAAGTGTTACCCTGCCACCTGGTAAAGGAAAAATAGTCACAGGTCCCAGCTCTGTAACTGCAAAGATGATAATGAAGGATGTTTTGGACTCTTTGAAGGCAATAAATAACTGGAAAAGATGATTTTTTTAAATGGCCAAGGAAGGCAATTTGAAGATGATATTGCAATGAGTTCTTTTTCCATCTTGGGAAATCTTATTATTGTTCTTGTTATATTTTGTAGAGTGAAATGAAAAGATATTGAAATCTAATATATTCATAGCTCATGATATAAGCTATGAAATGTCTGGGAGATGTTCTCTGTAATGAACTGAGCCCAAAAGTTACATGAATACAGAGATCAACTAAAAGTAGGTGAGGGCTGGGCATGTGGTTCACTGTTGAGTGCCTGCCTAGCAGGTATAAGCCCTGCTTCTGTGCCCAGCACTCAAAAAGAAAGAAAAGTGAGACCTAACATAAAATTCAAGCCTAGGCCTGATTTGCCTCTCATTCAAGAAACATCTATAACTTTGACCCCAATTTAAAGTGATACTAGATACACCCACTTGTGAAGAAACTGGTCATATATTTTAAGCCCCTTAAGCCTCCAATTTTGTCACACAGCCTTTTGAAACTGTTAAAGACTGTTGGATTTTCAGTCTCCAAATGATGAAGGTCACTATGAGCCTAGGAAAGATTCTCATCCGCTAGCCTATGGCAAAATAATAACATATATACAACTAGCTTTTAAAAATCCTGTGCATTTTGACTCCATTAAGTTTATGAACATGGAGGAAAAAATGAATATGTTGGGGAGAGAAGTATGGTTATGAAAATTATATAGAATAAAATATATCTTCTAGGTATGAAGTATATATAAATGAAAAGCACTCAGAATGGAACAGCATATTAGACACTAATGGCTAGGGACCTTGATCATATATCTATAGAAAGTCCTCAAAATGAAACAAAGAGAAAAAAGCAAAACTGAATAGATTATCAGTGGTCTTTGGAGTAATATAATCTTGTTAGAAACTGAAGTTCCCCAAGGAGACAAAGAGGTAGAGAGAAAATATTTGAAGGGGTAATGACTAAACTTTTTTTAAAAAAATTGATGAAAACTATAATCACAAGTTCAAAAGTTGTAAGAATCCCAAGTAAATACATGAAAAATAATGCTACAGAATATTATAATCTAAAAATCCATCATGAGAGAAACTAAAGATGGCCTAAATATATGGGTAAGAGATACCATCTTCATGGATTAGAAGACTAAATAATGTTAAGATATCAATTCTCTAATTGATGTGAAGATTCAATGTCCTCCCAATCAAAACCTCAGAATTTTTAGAAATTGAAAAGCTGATTATATTTTTTTTGTGGAAATTAAACCATCTTAGAACAACTGAGGTAATTCTTAAAACAACTTTAATGTTAGAGAACTTAAAGGTCCTGATCTCAAAGTTGGCAAAATAGTGTCATACATGCATAACATGACCATATATGGAACAGAATAGAAAATACTATCATAGCTGTATTAGGGTAAAATATCTTTTGACCAAGGTGCTAAGGCAATCCACTGGAGAAATAAGCTTTTCAACACTTTTCTAACTGTTGGTGAGCTATAGATTTTTTTAAAAAAAAGAACCTCAATTTATACCCACAGCATACACAAAACTCATACTGATTATGGATCTAAGAGGTAAAACTATGAAATGTCTAGAGGAAAACATAATGTTAGTAAATTTTAGCAGCCCTGATTTGAGAAAAGATTTTTTTCAGTGCAGCACATACTAAAGAAAAATTATCAAGGAAAACTCCAGAAATACTGCCAAGATAACTTTTGTTCTTAAAAATATATCATCACAAGAATGAGAAGACAAGTCACAGACTTGGAAAAATATATTTGTATGAAAAAATTTCATATATATATATATATATATATATGAATGAAAATATATATTTCATATAACATATTTCATTTACCGTAAATTTCTAGAAAATGCTAACTAATTAAAAGTGAGGAATTGGTTCAGTGATCACCTAGAGGTGGTGCTGGGATAGGTAGATGGGGCAGGAAGGGGCCTGAAAGAGGATTATGACAAGGTGTGACTCTGGGGATGACGGACATGCACATTATCTTGATTGTGGTTATGGTTCTATAGGTGTGTACCTGTGTCAAAATTTATCAAACTTTAAAAATATGCAGTTTACTATCAAGAAATTATGTATTGAAACCGCTGTAAAAATAAACAAGACTAAATTATATGGATAGAAATGCATACAAAGAAATAAAACTACAAAGAACAACAAAACAATGATATTGATTAGTCAGTATAATGTTCTTCCTAAGTGGGTTGGGGACAGAGAAGACTTGCTGAAACACAGGGTGGCTTCTGAGAGGCTGGATATGTTCTACTTTTGACCTGGGTGGTGAGTTGGCTCCATAAGTTTTTTTTGTTTTTTTTTTTTTTGTTTTTTGGGTTTTTTTGTTTGTTTGTTTTGTTTTGTTTTTGTGTTTGTGTGTGTGTGTGTGTGTGTGTGTGTGTGAGAGAGAGAGAGAGAGAGAGAGAGAGAGAGAGAGAAAAGCACTTTTCCACATCCCTAGTTATACTGCATATAAATATACAAGGTGAAAAACAAAAAAGAAACAAAAGTGAATAAGAAAGGACACAGAAGGCACAGGAGGATGAAAAGAGGAAAATAAAAAGAAAGAAACAACTTTGAAGTGGAAAGAAGTCACATTAAGTACGTGGAGACCTGAGTTACAGTCATGTTTCTGCTCAGGACTTGATGGGATATAGGGAAAGTCAATCAATCTCTTTGAGCCTCATTAGTTTTCCTATCTGAGACTTATTAGGTGCTGAATGAAGAGTCTGAAATAGTTGACTTCAAACAGTTCTTCCCTCACTTCAAATGGTTAAGATCAATTCCTCTGCAAATAGATGGAAATGGGCTAATGTTGCTACTCACAGAAGAGGCAAAAAGTCTTATAAATCCAAAAGAATGAGTTCCTGATTATCACCAGGGAAGGGCAAGGGTCCTTTAGTCATAAGAGAAGAGCAACTCCATGAGATTGTCCCTCTGTTCTTTCCTCAGTGCTGCAATTGAAACAGGATTGTAATTAGAATCAAATCCTTTGGGATGAAGTCATGCTTTCCTCCCCACTGGTTGAAAGTTTCTTCAATTTCAAAGCAAGAATCAGGACAGCTAACACTTTTGTGTGTGTGCAATGCATTAAGCCTCATTCTAAGCTTGTCTTCTATGTTTACTCTAATTTCAGAACTTGGGAGAAGATATTATGATCACTTCCATTTTAAAAGAGAGGAAATTTAAGTGGATACCAATGGCGAAGGATTATTTTGAGCATCACATAACATAGTATATATCAAACTCCTCTTTATACTTAAAAACTATATGTACACACATTTACAGAGTACTTTATAATATGCTAACATCAATAAAATAAGAAGTGACAGTATGACAATATATTTGCAAAAGACATGTATGATAAAGGACTATTATTCAAAACATACAATAAGCTCTTAAATTCAATAGTAAGAAAACAACCAACCCTATTAAAAACAGGGGAAAGATCTGAACAGACATCTCAGCAGAGAAGATATCCCAGTGGCAAATAAGCATGTGAATAGAAATTCAATGTTGCATTTTATTAAGGAACTGCAAATCAAAACACCAGGAAATACCACCACACACCTATGAGAATGGCAAAAATCCCCAACTCTGACAATATCATTACCACCCTGATGTGACAATAGGGGAGGCTATATGTGTGTGGACAGAAGTTCATGGGAACTCTATTTTCCACCCAATTTTTCTATGAACCTAAAACTGCTCTAAAAAAATAAAGATTACTTATATACATACCTTTTGCCATGATTTAAATAACTTGTGATCAGATGAAAATAGTAAGACACAAACCCCTACATGTCTTGAGAATTACGATTTTTCAGAAGCGTTCTTATTCATTTCCCACCCTAAAAGATTCCACGCTATTCCAGAAATTACAAAACAGGCATTTGCACTAAATACATGCAGCATTTGAGTTGAAAAGGAAAGACTCCAAAATAACAACTCTCTTCTCCCTCGCCCCTATCCAGCTCTGCAGGTTGCACACTGTATCCTCTTGTTTAGGAAGACAATGCATTTCCCATAGTTTGAGTATAGACAGAGTCCCCCAAACAGTCATGTATTAAAGACTTGGTCCCCAAGGTGGCGTTACTGGGAAGTGCTAGGGAACTTTAGGTCACAGCACCTGGTGTCAAGATCTTAAATCATTGGCAGCATGCCCTCAAGGGGAATTGTGGGAACCTAGTCTCTCAATCTCTGCTTTCTGGATCATAATGTAACTGGTTGGCTTTGTCACGTGTTCATGCCATTTTAAGCCATCCTCAGTGGGGGATTAAAAGGCATGGGCTTCCCAAACATAGACTAGGTCTTTTACCACTATGAGCCACAAAATAAGTCCTTACCCTTCATAAATTGTCTCAGGTCCTTTGGTAATGAACCACTAACAGTATTGCAAACATTTCTTCAGGAACTCAGTAGACATCTGATGAATGATGATAATTTTTCAATAAATTTTTATTTCTTATAAATCATGAAATTTAAGAAAAGCACAGAACTGTGCTTTTTATTATAAACAAAAACTACGGTAAACTCACCTAAAAAAAAAATTATAGCCCAAGTATAAGTCTATAGAAAAATGCTTTGCTCTTAATTTAAACAGATCAAGGTCCACAATGAAAATTTACATACATTTTATAAAACACAACCAGCTCCTTGAAAAAAATCAGAATTCCCTCTGTGTATATCATATAAATTTCACAAGCATAAGAAATCCATTTGTCTTCATTTAGCCTTCAACTTTCATCCCTAAGGAATTGCTTGGCCATTTAAATGTAACTTATTTCTGTGGTGGTACAACTCAGCACAGTGTTATGCTTCCCAGAAACCTGAAGCTTGAAGGGAAAATGTGGACATCCTAGGGGGTTATGGATATGCACGTGGACAATTTTTACCAAATGCCCTGAGGATATAAAGAACCTCACCCAGAAATAATATCAGTGCAGAAAGGGGCCAGGAGAGGTCATTAGTTCCTGCCTCCAGGTAGGATTGCACCATCTACTGGCCTGGGTCATGGAAGGGCCAACCCGTGGGAGGGCTTTTGAGTGGGACACGAAGGGAGAATTTTGACTGTTATCGGGCAGGTGACAATCAGGATACTGAAACAACCTATTTATCAGAAATTTAATATGAACAATTGTAGACTAAGTTTTTAGAGAACTGCAAAGACACTGAGTTGTGACAGAAGCCCGGGGGCTGAGGAACAGAGTGGAGGAGAACTGGAATTTAAAATCTCAGGAGAAGGGATCATGCAGAGTTGAATCCAGCCACATGCCAGGAGGGGTGTGACACGGGGAGATCATCGCAGGAGCTGGCTGCACTGAGGGCTGCAGTGCTTCTGAGAGTGCATGAAACTGCAAAGTTGGACTAGTTGCCACATCCAGAGCGGAGAACTGACACTGGGTGATGTTGACAGCAACAGGAAGCAAAGCAGGAAGGACTGAATTCCTTCTCCTTCCTTCCCCTTCGTCTTCTCTAGTGAGCCACATGAAAAAAACTATGGAATGCAGTTTATAGGATCTCAGCCCTGCATCCGAAAGCAGAGTTAGGGAGGATAGGTTTGAGTACCAATGGCTGAATCGTCAACATGCTATCTGAATAGAATTCAGTGAGACTTGACAACTGGGACATATAAATGCAAAAAGAGACTGTATGGGTACAACCCAGCAGGACAGAAGCTGTGAAGTCAGTTGAGAGCTTAGAGTTGGGTTAGGGAGTTGATGAAGGAAACAGAGACCACTGAAAGCCTCCTGCACCATGTCCACATCACTGGAAGGCTCCCTTACTGCCCCTTTATGAAATCTAGTATCTTGAAATGGGTGAAAATTGCAACAAAAGAGTTTAACAGAGGTATCTGCCCTGCAAGTCACATAAAGGAACAGCTCTGTCACCTATTAAGACCAAGACCTTGCTAGGGCTTTGAAATTACTGCTCAAGGGTCTACTGTGGTTCTCGGCTGACTGTTTCAAAGATGGGAGAAAAGATGCAGAGAACTGACTTTAATATTCTAGCTGCAATTAGAAGACCACATTAGAGACATGAGAATTTTGCTCTGATTTTCCCAAATACAGGACTCTGGATTCAGCATGTCTGCAAGGAACATCCCTTGGAACAAAATGTTCTGTGCTTTATGACCTGGAGTTCCTCACATTTATATCAGAAAATGAATCACGTATTCAAATGTCATCATCATTTTGTTTTCTCCTAAGCATATGCCCATTATGGATTTAATCATAGCTTTCCTCCTGAGCAGCAATGAAAGAGGAGTGAGAGAGGAATTCTACACCCTACTGTGATTGGAGTTAGGTAGCTGTGTTTGGCTGTCAACCCTTTCCTTGTGGAAAAAGGTGACATGTTGTTCCAATCAATATCTATTCCACTTTCCCTGTGTGTACACACACTCACACACACATAGTATAACTCTCTTCTCTAAAAAGAGTAAGAAATAGAAGAATATTGTCAGAAAATATAAAAATGAAGACATAACAGCATCACAAAAAAATGCACATGCACTCAGCTGTTTATAAATGTCAGAGGCAAAGAAATAAAGTGGAACTCATAGCCTGCCTCATTCATTCACGTCAGAGTAGAATGAATCATAGCAACAGCCAGGGTGGTGACTCAAACCATAATTTAAGAAGACCTTTGAGAAGAGGAAGGATGAAAGGAAGAGCCAGCAACTCTGTAAACCTGGTGAGTATCTATTCATGCAAAACTAGTGGGCCACGGTGTGGTCAAATTACTTCCTATGATAAGCCATCACTGGGTGTCTCTGCAAACTGATATTATAGAAACCTTCCTCCTTACACTACCGATGAATAAGATAAGTTGATTAACCAGATTTTAGTCTCTTTAACCAATTCCTAAAGGAGATGCTGAGACCTCCAGGTTTGGAATTATAAATTTGGAGACATGACTAGTTAAGGGGAAGCCACATCCTAAAGACTGGTTATTGTTAGTAATCCTGAGGGGGGTTAAAAAAAAAGAAAGAAAATCAAATTTAACAGCAGCTAGTAGTTTCTGGAAAGAATATAGAATACAAAAAAAGCAAAGTATATGTAAATCACTAAGAGCTCAAATCAAACTGATTAGCCCAGGTATCTTCAATCAATATGAAGAGATG
Organism: Callospermophilus lateralis; assembly: GCF_048772815.1. NCBI lineage: Eukaryota > Metazoa > Chordata > Mammalia > Rodentia > Sciuridae > Callospermophilus > Callospermophilus lateralis. Next base: position 72,582,507 of record NC_135316.1, read on the forward strand.
CCTCAGCATTTCCAGGATCTAGCAGACTGTGGAGCAAACCAGAACCAGAAAATGGATGTTCCCAACCATTTGTCCCCTTTGCAAGACCTGAAAGGACACATTTTAGGTGGGTGGGGGAAACACATAAAGGCTATGCTCAAAGACAAATGCCTCTGGTTGTAGGTTTATTTCTAACTGAAGATGTTTCATGAGGAAACCCTTTAGGAGCAGGGATTAGGGCTCTCTGCTTGGTCCCCTGGGAGAGAGAATGGGTTCATGAGTGGCAGCTGACAGCCACTCAGTAGAGCACATGTCATTGCTACATCCTTGGGCATTTGACCCAGACAGCTACTTCCTCTTCCTTGAAAACACCTTTTGTTCCCATGACCTTAACAATTTCCCTAACCCATGGCAGCTTTTCCCAGTCTGTTGCCATCCTCTTCTTCCTATGGCCATGAAGGATGAACTTCTCCAGAGTCAGGTTTCAGGCCAGCTTTTCAATTTTCCTGGCCTCCTACTACAGAGAAGTGATCTCCTCCTGTCCTGCGGCTTTAGACAGATCCCATAGGCCAACAATTCCAAATGTGTCTGAACTCAACTTCTATCCAACAAATCCACTTCAGTAACTAACAAATCTCTCATCTGTCCACAATGTTCCCATTTCCCTCCCAACATGTCCCTAGGACGCTTTTCCAGACTCAGTAAATGATCCTATGCTTGCTCAAGGTAGAGGCTGACAATTCATCTGTTTCTCACTCCATGATCAATCTAGCAGTGAATTCTGCAAGCTAGACAAATACATATCTCCAGCCCACCCATTCCTCCCATCTCCACTGCTCTCCCTCTCATCTTAGCATCACCACTGCCATGATGGCAGTGATCTTAAAATGATGTCACTGCTTCCAGGCACAATGGCATGTGCCTGGAATCCCAGTGACTCTGGAGGTTTCAACAGGAGGATGGCAAGTTCAAGTTCAGTCTGGACATCTTAGTGAGACTCTGTCTTAAAATTTTAAAAAGGACTGTGGATGTAGCTCAGAGGGAAAGCATCCCTGTTATGTCATTTTTTCAAAAAAATAAATTTGGATAACTGCTTGTACTCCTATAACCCTATCGCCCCTCCTCCACACAGCTCTGCTTCAATGATTGTTTAAAACATAAATCAAATGGCATCACTCATGCTTAACACTTGCCAATGACTATCACACTAAAATCTAAAATCAATTACTCCTCCTGTGGTTTACAAAGCTCTACATAAAGCTCCCTTTCCAGCCTCTTCTCACATTTCTTCATTTTTTGGAAATCACTACACTCTGGTCCCATGGTCTACTTTTCTTGCTCTAAAGCTCCAAGCTCATTCCCCCTCAGAGCCTTGGGCCATGTTTCAGTTCTTGGCCCAGAACTCCTTTCCCCCCAGATCACCACACAGTCAGCTCCGTGTTTCCATTCTTGTCTCAGACTGAGGCACCTCATCCAAGACGACTTCCCCAACAAAACTGCTAAATCTTTTAGCGTCAAAAAGACCCTATAAAAACAGAATCACAAGGCAGAGAGAAGCTTCTGAATACCTTGTTCCTAGGGAGGGGACATAAGGATCCCTGGTAAACCCAGAAAGCATCTGCTACACCTAGGCTAGGGTTCAGAGGATCTTCCTTATCTTGGGAAGTCTTCAGAAAGTGTCACAATTGGAATGCCAGGATCTCTCTCAATAAAATTTATGGAAAACCTGAAACCAAGTAGGTATTATGCTGGTATTGCTCAAGGGCAGACATTGTAATGATTTGCATTACAAAGAAGTCCTCCTATGCAGGGTTGGAATGAAAATAAAAATAGAAGATACAGGCAGGAAGAACTACAAGAAGATTTAAAAAAAAAATGGGATTACAAAGGTCCAGGATAAAGACAGCATAAAAGGTATGACATGTTTATGTCCTGGTTTCTAGAGGAGTGGAAATGTACCAAAAGGAAGAGGAAGAAATTCAGAAAACAGGGAGGAGTTCTTAGGAAAATGGGAAGCCTAGGAAGGAGAATGTGTGTGTGTGTGTGTGTGTGTGTGTGTGTGTGTGTGTGTGTGTGAGAGAGAGAGAGAGAGAGAGAGAGAGAGAGAGAGAGAGAGAGAGAGAGAGAGAGGCGCAAGAAGAAGAAAAGGGGAAAAAATTAAAACAGGGCATTGAAGATGAGCCCTCCAAAAATATCAGATAATTGGTATAAATGTTCTTTTCAGTCCCTTTTGGTGCTAAAGGTAAATAAATGACAGCTTTGCTGGCTGAAAAGAATTGCTGGCAGCTGAAAAAGCAAAGATGGAATCTCAAAGAGCAGTTCTCCAAATGGGACCAGCTCCTAAGCAAAAGCCTGTCACACTGAATTAGCTTGGCAAATTTATTGGCCATCCAAATAATATGCTAGAGGCACCAAAAAAAGCTGCCCAAATCAGCTAGACTAGACTTAGCATGAGGCTTGAGGGTTAATTATGAAAACCCTCTTAGGAGGCCTTGCTAGAGAACTAGGAGAGGACCCATCAGAGTCTCCACAGAAAGTAAAAGTGACTGAGATTCTTAAAAGACAGGGACAATTGGGTAGCAAATGGCCCTGTGGAGGTGCAGTACTGGGTCTCTATATGGCTGGGTACTATGGTTAGGCAAACCAAAATGGCGATGGTAATTGATCCACAAATGGAATTTGTGATCCCTGGCCTCTTAGAATGCCCAAGTCAATGACTCTACTCAAGGTTCCTGGTTCTGAGACCAAGGACCAGGGAGAGAAAAGGCAGCTACCCTCAAGACTGCCCCTGAAGAGCAACTAAAAACTTCACCTGTGAGTGCTTTGTCATTTCAATCCCAGCAAGCGCTCCACCACTGAGCCACAACCCCAGCCCGTGGAGGTAGGAACTTTACAGCCCTTCTCTATGGAAAGCAGGCAGAGTAGGAAGGAATTTTTTGAGGATCATTTCATACTTTTTTTCCTAAACAAAACAAAAAGTAAAAGGTGATGAAGCATATGGTACAATATCTGGAGAATCTTCCTTGATGATTGCAATTTAATCAGAAAGAAATTTGTCAGTATATTGTTTCTTCAATTCTTTGAGGTAAAAATGTGTTATTACCTCATTCTCACTCTGGGAACTACCTTAAAACGTACAATTGTGGGTAATGTATATTGTGCCTCAAACCACAAAAAAAGGGGATATTTATTTTCCAGCAAAAGTAATTTACTTTTTTTTGAACATGTCTCCTTATGAAAATTTAGCCACCTCCTAAAATTTCTGAAAAAGTCATGAATATCTGAATGTATTCGTAAAGTGAATATGAAGCTGTAACTGAAATGACCTATTTATACTTTTTTCTCCAATTTGATCTTTGAGAACTCAGGCCACATTTTAAAAGTTCACAAGGAAACTGTCAAATATCAATTTTCTGGTGAGAGTTTTTAATGTTATAAGCTTATACACAATTTTTATGTTTTTTAAAACATGTATTCAATTGTACCTCTTAAGAGTCTATAAATATTTATGTTAAAGTAAATAGTATCTCAAAAACCTCAATTTCCTAGAGAACTAGTAGAAATACTGCTTTGATTGAGGCTCTTCATGAAAAAATATTCAGAACTGCAGCTCCTTTGCCTAATAAGTCTCATTTTCTTATCTTACATTTGAATCTAGAATTTCTTCAAAACAATCTTATTTTATGATTCTGTATCTCAACATCAGAATAAAGATGCAATATTCACAAAAGGGAAAATGTCAAGTAGAAACCTATTAGTACCTGAAAGTCTTGAATCAGGCTTGAAGGAAAGGAAGCATTTCTATAGAGATAGGTTTTTAAAACCTAACAGATTTTTTGGAGTAATTATGATAGTATTTTTTTAAATGGGGGATTACCAACACAATCTTTCTGGAACAAAATCTACATTCAAAAGATCAATGATCTCATATGAAGGGGACAGTACAAAAATAGACTCGCAAGTAAGGAATCCAAGTTACCTGCCGAAGCCTGAATTCTAAGGGGTTGCTGGGGTAAAGTCAGGATTTCTTCTTCTTCTTTCCAGGCAAACAGTATTTACTCTGATGGTGCCAACATGGTAGATGATTTGAATCTCTCTGTTTGGAGTTATTTCCAGTATACAGGGAGAGAATCAAAAGGAAGGGGAAAAAAAAAAAAAGAGAAACAATTCACAACCACCCACTCTGTCCTCACCAAGGTTTAATCTATGTTATCTGCCTTTAACCACGTTAGACCCACACAGCCCCCAATGGGATAATACAATCTAAGTGTTTTATTAATAAGTGTGCAGATCATAGCAAAAATATTTAAACACATGTTTGGTGCCAACAATAAATATCAAATATAATAGGAGGAGCTATCTATGTAAATGAGCATGAAATCAGGGATTGGAAACTTCATATTGGAAAAAAAAAAGAAAAAAAGATAAAAGCAAAATAAAGATTTCAGAGGGTCTGAATCTCAGGTTGTGCATCTGCACTCAGTCCCATAGATTAGGGCATTTGTTCCCTGCAGTGGGGACAGTGAAACCCAAGGCAGTGCAGAGGAGAGCCACCTTGAGCACAGTAGCCCCCACCCGTCACAGCACTCTGTTCAGTATTTCTATATCTACTGCTAATGGAAATGACCTTCAGTATGTATGCATGAGTGTATGCCATGTCCCCTGATTACAGGATATAGGATCTGAGGAGGAAGGGTCTTCTCTCTCAGGAATGCCATTGGATCTTCAACAGCCAGGACAATGAGACAATGATTAGGACAGAGTAAGTAGAATATTTGCTGACTGAATCAATGGATTCTGGAGAAATCCAGAATCACTCCATAGTGGAGAGAGGCACTCCATACCGCCAAAAGAGATGTGAGACCCATTTTTAAAATCCTGATTTATATGTGAAATTAAGATAAGGCAAGACTGGTTGCTGACAGAAAATACCCTTGCAGCTCTTTTGCATAACAGGCTAAATGCAGGTTTTGAATATCATAGATGGTGTGAAGAGTGGGTTAAAGTGGGAAAAAGGGTGAAATGAGAGAATTGTACGCTATCTAAAGTTAGAACTCATTCGATGTGTTAGTCAGCTTTGTGTTGCTATGACTAAAACACAAGACAGAAATGATTTAGAGGAGGAAATATTTATTTTGGCTCACAGGTTCAATCCATGGTCAGCTGACTACATCGCTCTGGGATCAAAATGAGGCAGAACATCATGGTGGTAGAAGATGTTGGAGTAACTCTGATCCACTCATAGCATCCAGGAAGCATAGACAGAGAAGAAGCCAGAGGGAATAAGATGTGATTCCCATGGAACATAAGACATACTTCCTCCAACATTGACCCACCTGCCTACAGTTACCATTCAGTCAATTCAAATGGGGGAGGGACTGATCAGGTTACAGCTGTCATAATCTCATAATTTCACCTTCTGCATTAACACAGGAGCATTTGGCAGGAACAGCTCACATTCAAACTGTCACAATCAAATTATAAGTGGCTGATGTTCTAGAAAGGCAAGACCAACCAATAACCATTGCCTCTTCTCACTGTTTCACATGGGGAACTTACTTCAGTTACTCTGTTAAACCATTGCAAGACAAAGGGTTGTTTTTCTGGGTAAATTGTTCAATTTTGATGAAGAAATCTTCCTGCACTGACATTTTCAAGGTGTGTACTAAATGTTAGTAGGACATGTCTAGGTCTTAAGACATTCGTAGCCATAATACTACAATGCCCTATTTTTTTTAAATTTGCTATAGATGGCAACAGAATGCATTTAATTCATATTACACATATAGAGCATAATTTTTCATATCTAGGTTGCACACAAAGCCACATCCTTCATGTCTTCATACATGTACTTAGGGTAATGATGACCATCGCATCCACCGTCTTTCCTACCCCTGTGCCCCCTTCCTTCCCCTCCCACCCCTTTTCCCCTTTCCCCTATCTATAGTTTATTTAATCCTCCCATCCCCTCCCCTCAGCATATTACAAATCAGCATCCTTAATCAGACAAATAATTCAACGTTTGTTTTTTGAGGATTGGTTAATTTCACTTAGCATTATATTCTCCAGCTCCATCCATTTGCATTATATCCTCCAGCTCCATCCATTTATCTACAAATGCCATAATTTTATTCTCTTTTATTTCTGAGTGGTTGTTGAGGGTTGAAATCAAGTCAAGATGGTGCCTGGCACTTTGCCAGGAGGAGTGGTCTGTGAAGCAACACCAGCGAGCCATTAAGATGATGAGGATTCCTTATTGGTTGACTGCTGTATCTAGATGATGTTAATTAAATTAAGCTGTGTGTAATTAGTTAAGTATATATACCTCTGCTGTCTGGCAGAGAAGGGGCTCCCACTGTTTCAATCTTCACAAGTTGCTTGTCACCCCCTGGTTATTTTGCCCAGCCAGACTGCGGCAAGTGACACTCCATTGTGTATATATACTACATTTTCATTATCCATTTATCTACTGAAAGGCATCTAGGTTGGCTCCACAGTTTAGCTATTATGAATTGTGCTGCTATAAACATTGATGTGGTTGTGTCCCTATAGTATGCCGTTTTTAAGTCCTTTATGTATAGACTGAGAAGTGGGATAGCTGGGTCAAATGGTGGTTCCATTCCCAGTTTTCCAAGGATTCTCCATACTGCTTTCTATATTGGCTACACCAATTTACAGTCCCACCAGCAATACAAAAGACAACTCTAGATTGTCCCCAAGTCAGAATTTTCTTACAGATAAACTAGTTAATCTCCTTTTCAAATTATATGTCCTGATAAACAGCAAAATAAAAAAAAAACATTAAAATCATTGTAAGACACTTATTAAAAATCATACTGTTAATGACTTTGTCGGAAACTTCCATGTTCTAATACATAATATCGTGAAATGAGAATGTTAGGGATAATGTTTCCTGTTTATATTTTTTAGTATTTTTAAAATATTTCCCCCAAAAACATTATTTTTGAAAGAATGATTCAAATTGTTTTATTAAAATTTTATTATTGTTTTATTAAAATTTTGACTCGTGTCTTTCGCTGATTGAAGGTAATAATAAACAGTTCTTTATAAGTTCTCATTAACACTGCCTAATTTCAGCAAACTATTTCTTTTGTTGTTCTTTGTCATGTATTATGCAGTGTTTCATAATCTCATCAACAGTGGGTAAATAAGATCTGTTTCTTTCAATACAATGTTCTTCTTAAATGCTTTTAGTTTTAATTGCAATATTTTTCATATTAGATTTGCTTAAGCCACATATTTTGTACTCAAGCAGATGTTCAAGAAATAAATATTCATATCAAGTTTATGTGGCTCATAATTCCATGTGTTACAGATTGTTTCAGATGAGTCTACAGACTTAAATTTCTCACTTAAAAAGACACCCAGAATATTTAAAGTACATTTACACATATAATAAAGATGTACAGTCATTTTAACAACCTCTGCACTGTCAATCACTGATAGGAAAATATAACCTGATGTGCTCTGAATTTATTCTAACAGGCGACAATTCTGGGCTAGAACAGGCTTATTCCCTAGCATGTCATCTATCATCAATGTGGGTTTATTCCTAGACGCTTGGTCCTTTGTGAGGTAAGAATGTAGCACAAAAGCATATGTCTCTTTCCTCTTAGCAGTTAGGTGTAGAGCTCAATTTGAAGCAGGTCAATCTAAGATAATGACATAATTGTTCTCAAATATGTTATAAATAGAATATGAACTCACAAGATTAAAATTTAGTCCATTAATTCCCAACTCTTTAATTCTTCAAATATTTCAATAAAATTGACACAGGTCCATTAATCTAAGTTGGAAACTATCATCAAGAGCTTATTATATGATCTATTATCATTAATGTTGATGAATATTTTCACCAATTGTTCGATTACTTCTCAAAATAATGTAACTCTAAAAGCAATTACTTTAAAGTTACCAGGAATGATAGATTTTTTTTGTTCAATTTAAGATTTTATGGGTGTCCCATATGAGATAATGAGATATAATGGGCTAAAGTAAACCAAAGGACATGTTGTTTCTATGGGCTGAAATGCCATCCTCTCTGTGTTGACATATTTATTTTAATCATAATTAGCACTCAATGAGCACACTAACTAGGTAGAAGGCATATTTAAAGTGTTTTCTGACTCATTAAGTCCTCACGAGACAGACTCTCTCCTTATTCCCATTTTATAGATTACAAAATGGAGGAATAAGGAAGTAATGTACTGGGCCCATTGGAAATAATGTACTGGGCAATGTTGGAATTCTAACTCAGGAAGACTGCTTTTCTTAACCATTATTCTATACTTTAACATAAACTCTAACTTTAGAAGTAGCCAAAACACATTTCTATTTCTCTGCTTTCCTTGCTTCCTAAATAGTCTCATTTTTGCTGGCAATAAAGGTTATGCATTAGTCAGATTTCTGTTGGTATGACATAATACCTGAGATAATCCATTTAAAATAAGGAAAGGTTTATTTAAGCTCACAGTTTCAGAGATTTCAGTGTATAGTTGATTGGCCCTTTTGCTTTGGGCCTATAGCATCATTGTACAAAATGGCAGGAATGCATGGCCAAGGACAATGTTCAACTCCAGGCAGTCAGGAAGCAAGAGAAACAGAAAGGAACCAGAGTCCAAATATCCCCATCAAGGGTGTGCCACCAAGGAACTAACTTTCTTCCACTAGTCACCCTCCCACCTCTCAGTAGTTCCATGGACTGGGGACAAAGCCTTTAATACATGGGCCTTTGGTAGATGTTCTAGATCCGAACTATAGCAGAGTTTTGTGCACTATCAAATATAGAGTCCAGTCCAAGGCTTCCTTATCAGCTATAGGAAATGTATTTTCATATTTCTATTAAAACATAGTTATCAAACACTTACACTGCAGCACACTAGGTTCTCATTTTTGATTTTCCATGAAATTTCTCCTTCTCAGGGACCCTAAGAGATAGGCTAAGGGTTCTCCATTATTAGTACAACAGCAATACTTTCAATAGAACTGACTCAAATATGCAGTCTCCAAATTGGATTTCTTAAGAAAACTAAAACATTTTAAAATACTGTATGTTTTGTCCTCCAGGATGCACTGAGAGAAGAAAACAATCTTTTCTTTAACCAGGTACCTGCTAGATGCCTCATGACTTAAAACATGGTTCTCACCCAGCATCACCTCTACCATCCAGGAGCTTGTTGGAAATGTAGAATCTCAGGCCATACCCCAGATCTACTGAATTATAACCAGCATCTTAGCACCAATCCCCAGGAAATGCACATAAGCAATAAAGCTTAAGAAGCACTGTAAAGCAGAGAACCATAGTATGAGGCAGTACTCTGAGTTTCATAATTCAGAGCCACCATATTTCCCAGCATAGACACCACCCTGATGCCATCCACACAGACAGAAGTTAGCACTATCAACCTGCTTAAGCTCATCCTTATTCTGCCAGGTCAGAAGAGGCCTGTCTGCCTGCCTATTATAAGTTGCACAGTTGAAAATAGATCTTCGCCAAAAGATCTGACTAAACTATAAGTTAAAGATTCTCCTTTTATATAAAGACAATGATAATCCATTAAGGACCCTATGATCATATTGATCAAATTCTACAAGCACACAATAAACCCAAAGACCACATTGCATTTTCGAAAACTCACTCTGGCTGTATATAGAGTATGGAATGAATGATAGAGGGGCAAGCTTGGAATTAGGGTGAAAAGAATTAGTGCAGCAAAGAGTTGTTGGTGGTCTGAGGGAGCAGTAGCAGGAAGAGCATAAAGACAGAGGAATTCAAAAGCATTTCCAAAGGTAGCTTGTCAGGACTCAGAGATTGAGATGTGAACAGTGTGAGGAAGTGAAGGCTACTTTTCTTGCCAAAAACTATTTTTCTCTAAGAAAAATGACTTGAACTGAACAGTCAGAAAGAACAGACATATCAGCAAAACTACAGAAGCAAACTTAATGCCTTTGTATAACGGTGCATTAGTGGAAAGCTAACATTTAACCCATTAAGGAAAGTATGGATTGTTCAATGCATCATATTGAGATGAATGATTAACTACTAAAGAAGTTGTCTCCTTGTCTTAAGCCAAAATGAGATTGAAGAGTTGCAGGTAAAAGCACTTTTAAAAAAAATAGATGAAAGGTAAATTGGTCTCTGGAACAGAAAGCTATTGTAAAGCACAAGGGGAACAGATAAAAACCACAAAGGAAAAGTTTGCCAACTGATGACTGAAGGTGAAAAGCACTTGGATTGCAAACAACAAAAATCCAACTGGGGATAAAGAGGTCTTAATAAGTAAAAGAAATTTCATGCTTCAAATTAAGATAGATGTTTCTGGAAGATGATTTGGTAATCTGTTATAAATGGGTTAAGAAACATTCATTCTCTTTGACCCCAAAATTTTACTGTAGGAACTTACCTAAGACAATTAGAAGTATGCATAATGATTTATTAAGTCAAAGGGGAGTTCATTCAAGAAATTCAGAAACAAAAATTTAAAAAAAACAAAATGACTAATAGTAGGAAGGTGATTAAGCAAATTATTATTATACACTTAAAAATTGGCTGCCATTTCTAATTCATATTTTTCAAGGTATATTTAATAATAGCATATATAGTAAAATACATTTTAAAAGACTTAATATTTTCTTCCAATATTTATTAAATGCCTACTATCTGTACTGTTCTGTAGTATATAGCACATTTTATTTTACATATAAGAAAGATCCATATGAATTACAACATTGTAAAAACTATATACAGCCATTAAAAATTTTATGTAGAAGTCCAGGGATGGTGGTGCACACCTGTAACTCCAGCTACTTGGGAGATTGAGGCATGAGGATTTCAAGTTCAAGGTCAGTCTCAGCAATTTAGCAAGATCCCTGTTTCAAACAAAGAGAGCTGAGGATTTAGCTCACTGTTAGACTGCCTCTAGGACCATTCCCCAGTAACCACAAACACACACATGAGCTCACATGCCGAAAAAACAATGAGATGCTAACAATGACGATACCAGCATGATGAGATATTCATTAAAGTTTTCTTATGTATCATTATGCTCTCCAAGTTTCTATAATGAGCATGTGCTACATATTTTTCAGATAATCTTAATTTTCACTCCAAACAAAGGGAAAGTAACTTTATTTAGGTACCTTTAGTTTGAAGGAGACAGGCTGGCATTTTCCAAGATAAATTGACTTTTGAAAAAGAATGAAGATATAATTACCAAAACAACAAAAATAATCTTTTTTTTTTTTTTTTTTTTTTTTTTTTTTTTAAATCAGACATGGCAGAATAAAAGTCCCTACACCTCCTGTCACAACCTCTCAGGCAGGTCACCAGGCTCCTTCCCTCCCAACTGGGCACCTTGGGGTCTGTTTGAGTAGGGCTTTGAGGTACACCTTGACCTTCTCACATCAGGGTCAAAGGCTCAGAGTCAAGCACTTCAGGTGTCCTTTGTCAGATGGTAAATGATATGCAACAGCTTAATTTTGGCTTTTGAATAAATGGCTTTATAACAGCTAATTCTGTACTAAGGGCAAATTTGTCTTATTTCTTCAGAAGAAACCTTAACTAAACTGACTCACTCTGGAAAAATGTAGAAAGTCCACAGTTTTACCAAACAGAATCTTACCAAATTCAAGGACTGGGATGACCCTGTGGAATTAAAGTTTTAATTTTATGATTAACAATTTGATGTTTGTGTTTCCTTGCCCACGACCTGACAGCTGGAGTCACCATGGGCTACTTAACATGTCTTGGATAGGTGACCTTACTGTGCAGACACTTGCGTGTGTCACTGTCCCCTCTTCCAATATAGGGTTATTAACACCATTGCACACATTTGGATACCAAGGACAGGACAGCATTAGTGAGTTGTCAAAAGTCACACAAGTGGCAGACAGGATGGCACTCTGAGCCCACCACGAACCTCATGTTCTGCGTTCTTCAGAAACCCTAAGCACATGCTGGTCACCATTCAGGGAGTATTACTATGTGCCGGACACAGTGCTCATCATGTGGTTTTTTTTGTTTGTTTGTTTGTTTGTTTGTTTCCCCTAATCTTCATCTAATCCTTCAACCTGTTATGAGACTGATTTTTATTTATTGATGAGAAAGTTCAAATATGGTGAAAGTAAGCAATTATCCTAATCTCATTCAACTAACAGATACCAAGATGAGACAACTTCTACATATCATATGTGAAAAATCCCAACATTTTTAAAGTTTCCCCAGAAGTTTGTTGTTTCAGGAAACAATGATACCACTACACATGTGCAAGTTACAGGCTGCTGTAACATGCACAATTACAGCCTGTTCAAGCTAATTCAGAATTTCTGCGTATTCTCTCTATTTGACTTCAGTAAAACATACATTAATCCTGCTCTCAGACAAAAAATTTCAGTTTTTCTGCATTGGAGTATGACATACACTATGAATCACTGTTTACATATGATGAGACTTGCACTATAGTTCACCCCAGGGTAATCAAGTGTGTTTCTAATATTTATTGACATCCTGGTTCAGGATTTATTTGGTTTTATTACATTTCTTCTTTGTTACTAAAACAAACCTGAGTCAAACCTGAAAGTAGCATTCATTAAAGTGACATTTTAATTTTAATTTTTTTAGTGGTCATGGGAGAGGATGTGAAGCATAAAAAGTTGTAGATAAAAACAATTTTAATAATGAGTTTTATTTAATCAATTACATCTAAAATATCATTTGGGCTATCACCAATACAGAAATATTAGTGAATTACTTTCCTTTTTCATACAAAGCCCTCAAAATCTACTATGTATTTCATACTTATAACACACTTCCATTCAGATGGGCGACATTCCAAGTGCTCAATGGCTACATATGGCTAGTGTCCACTGTACATTTTACAAAGTTGTTCTGAGAATGGGTAGATATTGAGGAAATAACTTCAGTGATGGATTGGAGTATTAGTCTAGTATTTGCTCCGTTGAATTTTACTGAAACAATACTATATCTTTCAGCCTCAGTCTTCAAAAATGTTGATAAACTCCCACGAGAACCCCTGAGACACAGCAGTCACTTGATTCTTATTTAGTATTCTGAGATAGGCTTAGGAAGGCAAAAAGTTACAATGTAAAAAGTAGTAGAAATGCATTTAATAAATTAGTATGCTATCTCAAAAAATATCAACCAAATGTCCAATGGTAAAGTGATGGTTCAAATACATTTTTTAAAGAAAAATAGTTTATTTTAAAAAGAATATTTATAAAAGCAGGCTTTCTAACTGGAAGTTATCAAAGTAAGAAAAAACATTACAACTCATCTTTCTTGAAACAATACTAAGAGCCTAGTAAAATGTATTTCTGTTTTGCTAGAATCTAAGATCAGGACTTTTTTTTTTTTTTTTGCATTTCTCTGTCTTTTTTATAATTTTAAATTTGTTTTACTTAGTTATACATGACAGAATGAATTTATGCACTTTGATATAGCATCCGTAGATGGGGTATAATTTCTCATTTTTCTGATTGTACATATTTTTGAATCACATTGGTCATGTAGAATATATGTGTGTATATATATTTTATATATATATATATGTCTGTTTCATTCTACTATCTTTCCTATCCCCACATTCCCTCCTCTCTATACCCTCCCCTCCCCTATATCTAATCTAGGGTAATTCTATTCTTTGCTAGTGCCCCCCCACACCTTATTGTGAATTAGCATCTGCCCATCAGAGAAAACATTTGGCCTTTGGTTTTATGGGATTGGCTTAATTTGCTTAGCATGATAATCTCCAGCTCCATCCATTTACCCATAAAGGCCATAATTTCATGATTCTTTAAAGCTGAGTAATATTCCATTGAATATATACACCACATTTTCTTTATCCATTCATCTGTTCAAGGACACCTAGGTTGATTCCATAGTTTACCTATTGTGAATTGAGCTGCTATATAAACATTGACATGGCTGTATCACTGTAATATGCTAATTTGAAGTCCTTTGGGTATGAACCGAGGAGTGGGATAGCTGGGTCAAAAGGTGGTTCTATTCCCAGTTTTCTGAGGAATCTCTATACTGCTTTCCGTAGTGGTTGTACCAATTTTCAGTCCCACCAGCAATGTATGAATGTCCCTTTTTCCTCACATCCTCATCAACATTTTTGTTGCCTGTATTCTTGATTATTGCCATTCTGACTGGAGTGAGATGAATGTTAGTGTAGATTTTATTTGCATTTCTCTAATTGCTAGAGATATTGAACATTTCTTCATATATTTATTGATCGAATGTATTTCTTCTGTGAAGTATCTGTTTAGTTCACAGATTTAATGCAATTCCCATTTAAATGCCAATGACATTCTTCATAGAAATAGAAAAAGCAATCATAAAATTCATTTGGAAAAAATAGAGACCCAGAATAGCCAAAGCAATCCTTAGGAAGAAGAGTGAAGCAGGTGGTTTCACAATACTAGGTCTTACACTACATTACAGAGATATAGTAATAAAAATAGTATGGTAATGGCACCCAAACAGACATGTAGATCAATGGTACAAAATAAAAGACAAATACAAAAACCCACACAAATACAGGACAAAGTTGCCAAAAACATTCACTGGAGAAAAGATAGCCTATTCAAAAAATGGTGCTGGCAAAACTGGAAATCCATATGTAGCAAAATGAAATTAAACCTCTCTCACCCTGCACAAAAATCAACTCAAAGTAGATCCAAGACTTAGGCACTAAAATAGAAACCCTGTGCCTAATATAAAAAAGTAGGCCCAAATCTTCACCATGTCAGCCTAGCATCTGACTTCCTTAACAAGACCCCAAGAAGTAAAATCACGAATAAATGGAACGGATTCAAACTCAAAACCTTCTCAGCAAATGAAACAATAATGTGATGAGAGAGCCTATAGATTGGGAGAAAATCTTTACCACATGTACCTGAGATAAAGCATTAATCTCTAGGATATATAAAGAACTCAAAAAATTTAACATCAAAAAAAAAATCAAATACATTTATAAGTCTAATCAGTGCATTATTAAGCACTATTTAGCAAACAAACATACATATTATGGATAAGGTAACAATGGAAATTAACAATATAAAATTAACTGTTAAGCACATAAGTATACAAGTTTCCAAACTGATACTTCAATATAGTGGCGATTTTATTATATAGCTCAGTGGAAGAGTACTTGTCTAGCTTGTTCAGAGATTTAATCCCGGGTTTAAATCTGGGTTTAATCCCCACCATTGCCAAAAAAGAAAAAGAAAAAATATATTGAATATATTCCTATCACTTAAAATAATACACCCTCAAAACTGAGTACAAAACTAACATATCTTGGCTGAATAGAGCACTCTACGGATTTCACAAGCATTATCTTGAGTATCAAGATTAAACTTTGAGAGAGGCTGAGATTAGCAGAACAGTGGAATAGGAGAACCTAGTCTTTATTCCCCCTATAAAGTATCATGAAAAAGATACAGATAACAAAATAACTCTGCAAGAGCCAAGGAATCTACTTATAAAGCTACAGCAACACTGTGGAAGAAAAAGACTGAAGAACACATCACAAAAAGGGTAGAACTGTTTCATTTTGTCTGTGTCTTCCCATTTCCCAAGTTGCCACAGCTCAGTATACAGAAGGAACTCCATACCTCACAAGTCCTTCTCACAGGGAGGAGGAGAAAAGGTGAACTACCAGTGCCCCCAGCTTTTTAGGGCACTGTCCAAATGACCAACTATAATTTCACCCCTCCCTGACTTCTAGGAAAATTGGCATAGCTGAAATCTAGACATGACTAAGAACATGTCTCAGTTTAGAAGCTTGTATACTTTCATGATAAGAATAAATGAAGGGGATTCATGGCCCCTAAGCAAGTATTATAGAAGATGCTTCAGGGACTTCTACACCAAGAAGCAGCAGAAAGATAACCGATCATTAAAGCATGGAAAAGAATAAATTTCTCTAGAAGTATGGATAAACAACTGATCATTAGGAAAACAGTGTTCATCAACTAAGGCAGCTATGACAGGGCCCATGGGGGGATGAGGGGGAGTCGCTGCTGGGCCCAGGGCTGCCCCGTCCTCCAGGCTGATCCCTACACAGGGCTGAGGGGGCCAGGGAAGCTTCCCCAGCTGCAGTGGGTACCTGGCAATGGGCTGAAGCCATGCAAGAGGCCTTGCAAGAAGAGGTGCCCCAGGCCAGCCTGCTCAGCCCCCACAAGGAGGAAGAAAGTGAAGAAGTTTTCAAAGTGAAGAAATCACGTTACAGCAAAAAAGATAGTAAAATTGTTCAAGAAAGAATACAACAATGATCTTGAAAAATCCAAGATTAAGACAGAACTCATCAGCGATGAACAGCCTCTGGACAAAACAGGGCATGTCAAAGACACAAATGAGGATGATGGAGTTATCTCCAGTGATCACTGTGAAGATGAAATGGACATGGAGGAGGAGGAGGAAGGGAGGAGGAGGAGGGGGAGGGGAGGAGGAGGAGGGGGAAAGGGAGGAGGAGGAGGGGGAGAGGGAGGAGGAGGAGGGGAGGAGGAGAAAGAGGGGGAGGGGAGGAGGAGAAAGAGGGGGAGGGGGAGGAGGAGAAAGAGGGGGAGGGTGAGGAGGAGGGGAAGGGGAGAGGAAGGAGGGGGAGGGGGAGGGGAGAGGGAGGAGGGGGAGGGGGAGGAGGGGGAGGGGAGGGGGAGGAGGGGGAGGAGGGGGAGGAGGGGGAGAGGGAGGGGGAGAGGAAGGGGGGAAGGAGGAGGAGGAAGAGGAGGAGGAGGAGGAGGAAGAGGAGGAGGAGGAGGAGAGGGAGGGGGAGGAGGAGGAGAGGGAGGGGGAGGGGAGGGGAGGGGGAGGAGGAGGAGGAGAGGGAGGGGGAGGAGGAGGAGGAGAGGGAGGGGGAGGGGGAGGAGGAGGAGGAGAGGGAGGAGGGGAGGGGGGAGGAGGAGGAGGAGGAGGAGGAGGAGAGGAGGAGGAGGAGGAGGAGGAAGAAAAGCCAAAGGCTGGTGGAACATTCTCAAATGCTTTATCTTTGAATGGTCTCTGTCCAGGAGAAATTCCAGATGATGCTTTTATACATGCTGCAAGGGAAAAGCA
This sequence comes from Callospermophilus lateralis, assembly GCF_048772815.1. Taxonomy (NCBI): domain Eukaryota; kingdom Metazoa; phylum Chordata; class Mammalia; order Rodentia; family Sciuridae; genus Callospermophilus; species Callospermophilus lateralis. The sequence continues at coordinate 72,599,584 of NC_135316.1, forward strand.
TCAAATGGCTCGGGAATTGGGAGATTTCACTCCTCATGACAATGAGCCTGGTTAAGGTCGCCTCCTTAAGATGGAAATGATACCAGCGATGGTGAAGATAATGATGAGAAGTGCCCTGTAGTTTTTCTTCTGTGAAAGAAAAGTCACAAAGAAAAAATTGCCGAGGAAATAGGTATTGAGGGGAATGAGGAAGATGTTTTAGTAACTGGAGAGCAGGACAAAGAGCTCAGCCTATGGGAACAGGAGCAGGTAAGAAAAGGAATAACTAACCCTCAGGTTCAAGTGAGTCATCCGGAAGAAGTGAGTATGTACCAGCAGAACAATTACCAGGCAATGCCTGATGGTTCATCCTATAGTTACATGACCTATGGATGGTCAGATGCCAAAACTCAAAAAACAGATAATCCAGCCCCTTTTAAAACTCCCAGTAATAAAATGACTCCTGTTACTATTGATTTGGTAAAGAAACAGCTGTGAAGACATGGCTCAGGGGAAGAGTACTTGTCTAGCTTGTTCGGAGGCTCTCGGTTTAATCCCCAGCATTGCCAAAAAAGAAAAAGAAAAATATATTGAATATGTTCCTATCATTTTAAACAGACTCCATGAAAGAATTGCACAAAACAAATCAACAGCAGCATAGAAAGCATCTGCAAAGCCGAATGGATTCGTCCAGGGCTATTGAAAGATTAGGCGGGTCTTCTGGGGGTATTGGTGAATGGTGTGAATTTTTGCAAGAAATGCAAGGGTATGTCCAAGACTTGCTTGAGTGTTTCAGTGAAAAGGTGTCACTATTAATGAACTTGAATCAGCAATACATCAGCTGTACAAACAACGAGCTTCCCACCCTCCTGTCCAAAGATGTCAAGATTTTAAAGATGAATTGTTGGAGTTTTCAAGCCATTCAAATAAAGCACCCATCACACCAAATCTTGATGTTTTAGAGCATGATTGGGCACTGTATCAAGAGCATGCCAATGTCAGATTATAGAGTGGGAGGCCAGGAAGATCCATCATACACAAGCCAGAGGAAAAAACAAAGAAGACAGCAGATCACCTTAAAGGCCTTTCTAGTAATGATGAAGAAACTTCTACAGATATTAATAATTTCAATCTGGAAAAAGACTGTATGTCAAAAGAGTCCAGCAAGGCTTTCTGTAGATGTCCTTGAGGGTTTTTATTTAATTGATTGCATTAAATCATAATGTAAAGCGTGGTGTTCAGAATACTGTATGTCCTACACAGACACATGGGCCTTTATTTGCCAAAGCTGTTCAACCTCTCATCAGATTGCAGCTCCTCACATGGACTCCTCTTGAGAATATAGTTTTGCTCTTCAGTGAAGCTATTAGGAAATTTTATTCCGTTTTATGGCATTTTCTCAAATAAAACTCTTCAGGAGTTATCAATGGATGGTTTATTAAATAGATACATTCTCATGGCTTTTCAGAATTTAGAATATGGAGATGACAGCATCAAAAAAGCCCCAAATGTAATCAACTGTTTCCCCAAACCATGAATTATGGAATCAGAGTAGAAAGAACTATTTCTGTTAGAAAACTTCTGCCAAGGGGCTGGGGTTGTGGCTCAGTGGTAGAGTGCTTACCTCACACGTGTGAGGCACTCGGTTCAATCCTCAGCACCACATAAAAAAAAATAATAATAATAAAAAAATAAAGGTATTGTGTCCATCTGTAACTAAAATATTAAAAAAAAGAAAAGAAAACTTCTGCCAATACCTTATACACTTAGCAGATACAAGTTATAGGAATAGTAGTGGGTGCTCTAATGTGGATAAAAGAAATGCAAGGGAAAATGTAAAACTTATTGCAGGTATTCAAGCTTTGAATCATGCTATGTCTGCTGCAAGTGACCACGATGTGAAAGAATTTAAATCTTTTTTTTTTTAATTTAAATCTTTGATTGAAGGAAAATAGACCTATGAGATTGAAAAACCTATTTGCTTTAATATTATTCCCATAATTTAGTATATATGCAAAGTTTCTTACACTATCAAATACTGATTTTCATTTTAATGCAAATACATTATATTCATATATTCAAAAAAAGAAGATGCAGACTAGCTGATTCGATTTAACAAGACTCAATAATCTTCTATCTGTAAGAAATTCACCTCACTGGAAGATATATACAGATTAAAAGTGAAAGGATGCAAAGTTATGTTCTGAGAATGTGAACTCCTAAAGCAAGTACTAGTAGCTACACTCACACCTGATAGAACAGACTTCAAACAAAAACCAAAAGACACAAAGAAAGTCACCACATATTGATAAAGGGAGGAATTCATCAGGAAAATATAATAGTTGTTATAAATGTATACCAAAAATTAGAGCTCCCAATTTTACTAAAACAAACACCATTAAAAGGAGAGTTGAGTTCTAGTATAATTGTAGTGAGTGATTTCAATACCCAATATAGATTGATTATCCAATCCCCCCCAATCAAAAAAGAAACAGTTAAATTATGTGATAGATAAAATGGATTTAACAGACTTCTGCAGAACACTCCATTTAATAGTTGCAGAATATCATTCTTTTCATCAGAACATAGAACATTTTCCAAAACAGACCATGTATCATGTATTAGTCCATAAAGCAAATCTTAAATTCATAAAACCTTAAATAATTCCATGCATCTTATCAGATCACAATGGAATGAAACTAGAAATCAACAGTAAGAGAAACTACAAAAAATATACAAATGTGAGTATTGAACAACACACTTTTGAATGAATGTGTTATTGAAGAAATGGGGGCGGGAACATTCCCAGAATCAAATGAAAATGGAAACATCCCAGAATCTCTGGGTCACAGCAAAAACAGAACTTAAAAGACAAGTTCATAGCTATAAGTACCAATATTTAAAAAAACATATTTCAAATAAATAACCTAATGATGCATCTCAAGGTCTTGGGAAAAAAAAACAAGAACAAACCAAATCTAACATCAGTAGGAAGAAAGAAAATCAGAACAAAAATAAACAAAACAGAGTAAAAAAATCACAGCCTCAATGAAGCAAAGACCCAGTTCTTTGAAAAGATAAAATTGGCAAAGCCTTAATTAAACTACTCAAAAGAACAAGACCTAAATAATAGGCAAAATGGGAGATCTTACAACAAACACAACTGAAATTCACAGGATCATTAAGAAATATTTTGAAAAACTATATGCCAACAAATTAGAAAATCCATAAGAAATGGAAAATTTTCTGGAGACATATGATCTTCCCAAACTGGACCAATTGGGATATGAAAACCTAAGTAAATAAGTAATAAGTAATGAGATTGTAACAGCAATAAAATGTCTCCCAACAAAGAAAACTCCAGAACCAACAGATTCACTGCTGAATTTTATTAGATTCTTAATAAACTAATCCTCAAACCATTTCAGAAAATAAAAAGGAAGGAATCCTTCCAAACTCATTCTATGAGACCAATATCAACTTGCTACCAAAAGCTGGTAAGGACATACCAAAGATGAAAAAAGAAAAAAAAAAAAGAGAAGAAAGGAGAAAGAGAAGAATTATACACCAATACCTTGTGAACAAAGATGTAAAGATTCTCAATAAAATACTTGGAAGTCAAATTTAACCATATATTTAAAAGACTATGGACTACAATCAAGTTGGTTTTATTCCAGGGTAGCAAGGATGCTTGAATAGTGCATATCAATTAACATGATAGAGCACATAAATAGAATCAAGGATGATATCACATAATTATTTTAATAAATACAGAAGAGACTAAAATTCCACATTCCTTCATGCTAAAAGCCCTGAATGAGTTAGGCAGGAAAGGATTATACCTCAACATAATATATGCTATATATTAACATCATACCAGATGTAGGCGGGTATCATTTCCTTTATGATCAGCAACAAGACAAGGGTGTCTACTCTCACCTTCCTATTCAATATCATACTTTGAATTATAGCCAGGTCAATCAAGCAAAATAAAAAAATAAAATTGATTCAAATAGGAAAGTAATGAATCCCATATTCTTGTTTACAAGTGATATGATTCTACACTTAGGAAATCCTAAAGTATTCACTAAGTATCTTAGAACTGATAAAATTTAGCAAAATAGCAGGATTAAAAAAATCAACATAAAATTTAATACCTCATTCATGCATCAATAATATACTAAGAAATCAGAGAAGTAATCCCATTCACACACAAAAAGAAATTACAAAATCTAGGAACAAACCTTACCAAGGAAGTGAAAGAGCTCTACAATGAAAAATACCAAATGCTGAAAAATTTTGGAAAAAAATAATAGAAGATGGAAAGACTTGACATGTTCATGAATTGGGAAGATTAATATTGTTAAAATAATACTAGTGAAAGCAATCTAAAATTCAATGCAATACCCATCAAAATACTAATGACATTCTACACAGTACTAGAAATAATCCTAAAATTCATATGAAAGTACAAAATTCCCCAATGGCCAAAGAAATTCTGAGCAAATAGAGCAATGCTTCAGACATCACAATGCCCAATTTCAAAATATACTATAGATCAATGGTAAAAACCAATACATACACCAGTGGAATAAAGAAATACCATATTTCACCATTGCAGATTTTATGACAATTTTTTTTTTTTTGCAAAAAAAATGGGGTGCAACCATTATGTGAAACTTTTTAAAAAATATACCAGTATTACTTAAACATATTACTAAACTTTCTTTGGTGTAAGATCAAGATGCAAAGAATACTCATGAATATATATTAATGTGCTGTTGACAATTATGCAGTGACTGGTAAACTCATATCTATAGTCAAGTGATTCTCAACAAAGTTACAAAAAATACCTATTGAAGAAAACATAATCCTTTCAACAAAAGGTGCTGGAGAAGAGGTCATCCACATGTAAAAGATTGTAACAAGACCCACATCTCTCACCTGTACAAAAATAAGCTCAAAGAAATGGAATACCTTAATGTAAGACCTGAAACTTTGAAACTATAAGAAAACACCTGGTGAAGTGCTTCAAGGTATTGTCACAGGGTCAGGTACAGTGGCATACATCTATATTCCCAGCAGCCTGATAGGCTGAGACAGGAGGATTACAAATTCAAGGCTAGCCTCAGTAATTTAGCAGGTCCTATCTCAAAATGAAAAATAAAATGGGCTGGAGTGCTGGGAGCCATTAGCCAAGTAGGTATGACAATTTCCTTGCCAGCGTACCCCCATGTTGCTTAGTGGAAGGACTCCTGGAAGGTGACCTTGCTCAAGGACCAGGGCGGATCCGTGTTTAGGGTGTTCCCGGTTTAGGAAGATTATTCCTGCCGGGAATAGGGCGTATCCTGCTGCCTGAGTTCCTCTTGAGTTCTTAGGGATTCAGACAGTATTTTTGAGAGACAGAAGCCCAGTGGAGATGTGGATTTGGGCAGAGAACGTGGATTTCCCCAGAACGTGTTTGTAGAGTGCCGGTGACAGTTCGGGAATAAAGAATTGCTGTTTGAACCTACAAGCTGTGAGTGGCTCTTGATTTGTGCTCAGCCAGACTGCGGCACTGGAGATGTAGCTCAGAGATTAAGTGCCCCCAGATAGATAGATAGATAGACAGACAGACAGATGGATATAGATAGATAAATAGGGAGAGGGAATGATTTCTGAATACGACTCCAATAGCTCAGGAACCAGAAATATTGACAAATGGGATTATAACAAATTAAAAAGCTTCTGCACAACAAAAGAAACAGAATGAAGAAACAACCCATAAAATGATAGAATAGTTGCCAACTATTTATCTGACATAGGATTAATATCCAGAATATATAAAAAAAAAAACTTCACAAAAGAACAAGTAACCCAATCAAAAAATGCACAAATGACATGAACAGACACTTCTCAATGGTCTACAAAAAAGTCCTCAATATCTTTTGCCATCAGAAAAACATAAAACTGCACTGAGATTCCATTTCATCCCAGTCTGAATGGCTATTACACACACACACACACACACACATACCCCACATCTGACAAAGATGTGGAGAAAAAAGAAAACTATATGTACTGTTGGTGGGAATGTAAATTGGTACAGCCATTATGGAAAACAATACAGAGGTTCCTCAAAACTAAAACTTGCTCTATAAGATGATCCAGATAAGTGCATTCCTGGGTACTCATCTGAAGGAAATGAATTCACTCTATAAAAGACATACCTGCATACTCATGTTTACTGCAGTATTCATGATAGCCAAGGTGCCCATCAATAGACGAATGAAAAGAAAATGTGGTACATACACACAAAGAACATTATTTAGCTATAAATAAGGGAACCATGTCATTTGCCTGAAAATGGATGGAAATGCAGGGCATCCTGTTTAGGGAAATAAGGCAGACACAGAAAGATGAGCATCACACATTTTCTCACATATGGAAACTTAGACCAGAAAGTAGAAGAAGACTATTAGAGAAAAGGAGAAGGATAAGATGGGTGAAGACAGAAAGAGGGAAGGGCAAGACAGAGTAAAAGGAAGAATAGACATACTCAAAGCATGATACTTTTATGTATGGTGATGTTGCAGTGAAACTCATAAATTTGTACAATTAATGTGTGTTATTATAATAAGATCATTTAAATAAATATGTAATTAAATCCATTTCATGGTTTGCTTTATTTTGTTGTCACAGTCATGTGTTATATGTAATCCATTGTATGAGTTCTATGAATATTTAGTAACTCCTAATACTAATTACTTTTGTAATTCTGAATACTTAAGTATATATTTACAAGAGCCACTTGATTACACATGGTTTTGTTCTTCCTGATTTTAAATTTGTCTTTCCATATTTCCAATTATGTCTTTTCACATTTGGATCTTTCTCTTTAGGGAAAACTGATTTACTCCAATGATCCTTGTCTCCCCTAAAAACAAACAAAAATACACTCAAACCTGAAAATGTCCTCAGATAACAAAATAACTGGAGACATTTTTATTGGCCACAATTAGCAGCTTCCAAAAACATGGTATTCACCTCTTAACTTCCTCCTAGCCTTCCTACTAATCCAATTCTAATGTTTATCACATTTGAAATTTCTGATCCACTTAATTTTCTTTAATTCTTCAGACAATTGCTTGATTTCCAGAAAACAATGTTTTCTGGACCAGATTGACCCCCAAGAACTTGATAAATGACTCACCATTTGAGATCCCCAATCTGATCATCACCAGCTCAGCATCTATGTCCCCAATTCCTCGATACTCTATCACTAGAGCCTAGAGAGAATATTGAAGGACCAATAGTCTCTACTCTGCTTGGATCTCATTATGACTCTGTGAGCTAGAGACCTCTGCCTATCAAGAAGGTATAAGCAACCACTCCTCCAATCCAACATCAATTGCAGACATCAGATTCCTGCAGGTTCCTCCTCTAAGCCAGCCTTGGCCTCACAGCCATGTCCTACATGAAGCCAGGAAGTCCAAAGAGGGTCTCCTGGGCTAACATCAAGGTGCTGATAAAACTGGGTTTCTTTCTAGATTTTTTTTTTAATGGAGAGAACCTTTTATTTGCCTTTTCTTGCTTTTGGATGCCACCCTCATTCCTTGGCTTCCTTCCTCCATGTTCAAAGTCAGCAAGGGAAGGCCAAGTCCTTCTCCTGTTGTTTCATTCCTATTCCCTCTCCCACACTTAAGAACTGCAGGAATTAGACTGAGCCCAAAGGGAAATTCAAGATAACTTCCCCTCTCAACTTAAGTGACATCTGCCAAGTCCATTTTGCCATATAAGGTATTACCTTCACAGGGACCAGGGACCAGGACTTTGGACACCTTGGTGTAGGGGGTACATTATTCAGCTTTCCACAGACATGTATAAATACATATATGCAGATGTAAGGTGATTAATATACACTATTTTTGAAATCACGAGTTTTTAAAACTATGTGAGTTATAATTCCAATTGTACAAAAACTTTTTTATACCTACACATAATGTACTCACTCTTATTTACAAACACATAATGAAAGAAGGAAGGTATATCCTTTGGCAAGACAGGAAAAGTTTCCCTCTGATGTTAGAGAATTTTCAGAGAGTGAGAAACTTAAAAATTTTGCTTGATATGATCTCATTTTTTAAAACCTGAGTTTTATAATTATTATTATTTATATATCATGTTTAAATAAATATACAAAATAAAATCACATTTTGGAAATTATTTCTACTATTAAAATCTAGTTTAAAAAAATCCTATGTGCACTATACCAAGAATAAACATAAAAAAACTCTGCACAAGAATTGGGAAAAGCTATAAAATATGATTTGTGAATTTGAAAAGATACTTGAAACTAATGTATGGATATTCTTCAAATGTGTTTGAGGAAATTAAACATTATATTGACATTAATCCTTTTAAAATAAATTATTGATTAATGGGCTGCCCAACAAAACATTAATAACTTCTAAAAGCAGTAATAGAGTCACACGGTACTGGCACAAAATCAATTTCTGCATATGCAAGCAGAGTAGGGTAGATAGCTGAGAAATAGATTTATATAAAGACAAACAATTTGGAAAATTATTTAATCTTCCCTTACCACAGTGTCAAAAGGATTTGTAGATTTAAAGGAGGATTTAAAAGAGGGTTTTCTCAAACTCAGTGCTACTCAAATAGGAACAAAAAATTCTTGGGCTAGAGGGTGGTGTGGGTAGTGACAGCCATCATATGCATTATAGGATATTTAGCACATCCATGGCCTCTACCTGGTATATTTCAATAGCAACTCCAGCCCACCCACCTCTCCCGCCCTCTGTCCCTGGCTGTGATAAGCAAAAATGTGCCTAGACATTGGCAAGTATCCCCTGGGTGCTAAAATTATCCCTGGTTGAAAACTATTCATATTAGATATATATTTCCAGACAAATACCAAAAAAAGGAAAGATCTGCCCTCACCAGTAGTTAAAGAAATACATGAGAAACATGTTTATTTAACATTAAATCATAACACTAACTGGACATGGTGACACATGCCTATAATCCCAGTGGCTCAGGAGACTGAGACAGGAGGATCAAGATTTCAAAGCCAGCCTCAGCAAAAGTGAGGCACTAAGCAACTCGGTAAGACCCTGTTTCTAAATAAAATACAAAATAAGGCTGGGGATGTGGCTCCAAGATTGAGTGCCCCTGAGTTCAATCCCTGCTATACCCCACCACACACACACACAAAAAAAAGTACTAACAGGAAAAATATAAATCAGAGATATGGATAAATACATACAGATGCTATTTAAAAAGTATTGAAAATAATAAAAGAAGAAAGTCAATGACCAATAGACAAGAGATAAAAATACATGAGTCATGAGTATATAGTCAAATAATAGAATATTATTCAAATATCAGAAGCATATATTTAAAAACAGGTATATTGAAGCTTGCTTAGAATATAAAACAGAAAGGCTAGAATACAAATCCATACCAAAATTATGGCCTATGCTACTTAATAAATATTTTACTAAGTGAATAAAATATCACAATTTTAGGTGCTAAATCTGTGTATGTAATTGTACAGGAGTCATTGTGACAGGGTAACTGAAATGTGCCTAGATTAGGAGCAGAAAAATAAAAGGGATTTTAAGAATTATTTGAAATCAGTTTTGCTAGCTGGACTGAATTTCTCAGGCAGGAAGGAGTGATTCAGGTAGTTATACATATTTTTTCTTACACTTTTCTACATTTTCCAGTATTTGTACTATAATTGCTTTACTTCTACAATTTTTTAAAATGTTTAAGGAACCCCTCTGGGTTTTTAAACTTCACTACCATTTATTCTGCTAAAGAGTCAGTTTTCTTTCCATATAACAAAACTAGATTATTAGATATCAAAACCAATTGCAACACTCTCTTCTAATTCAATCAAAACCAATTGCAACACTCTCTTCTAATTCAATCATTAAGGAAATACCTAACTCCCAAGTTGATGCCTCTTAGATACACTCTTTCAACCATGTATCAATCCATGTGACCCAGTCTCCATTCAATCCACTGTTAATTAATTTTGTATATAAAATTTTCATAAGATACTTTATGCTTCATTGAAGACCAAGAAAAACTTGTATCCACAGCACTTATATATCAATTAATTCTAGAATTCTATTAAATAGCAACCAAGTCTCTCCGGCATCTTTTGTCAGACTGCCAATATCTTCCACGATTATTCAAAAGATTGTTATTTCCTGAAGTATTGTGCATTGTATTTAATTAAAATAAATACCAGTTGGTTATTTCAGTTTGTAAGACTCATTTTCCTCCAATGACTTTCCCTTAAAATTCCCAGATGGGTCTGTCAAGATTCCTCTCTCTTTTTTTTTTTTTTTTTTTTGTCCTTTGTACCTCACCTGGTCAATTGCACAGCAAAACTCAGCGAGTTTGTTTATTTCTACTAAGCCTTCCTGGTGAAGCCTTAAAGAGCACTCCCAGGAATAAAGCAGGCAGAAGAGAGTCCATTGTTTCTATTACATTCTATTATTTCTCCTACCTCCCCGATTAGTGATTAGTTTAGCAACTAACCCTCTGTTCTCCCCTCCCTCCTCACCCAGTTCCCCTGAGCAGTCAGGCTCAGCTCTTGAGCCAATCTTATTTATCTTTTCCAAATCAGGCTTTCAGCTGCAGTTAACCACTGAATCTCTCTAGTTACCAAGGAGCATTAACTAGTGCTAGTGGTTTTGCTTAATGAAATCATAACACTATTATAGTCAACATTTAATGATTGTATTTCAGAATGATCCTTCTTTGTAATTTTATGTTAAAAAATCCAGGGTTGGGGGGGCAGGGGTGGGGGAGAATAATCATAACACATTGCCTACCAAAAGCTTGTAGTTGCTGACCAGGAACTTTCCTTCATCCTGAAACTGCTTTTTGATCTCATATGATTTATCATCCAAAACAAGGCAATTTTTGGTAGTGACAAAGATGTTATTAATAAGTAAGGCCAAAGCAACATGAATAAACAAAAATATAAGTCATCCTATGTCTGTAGCATCCACTTCATATAGTCATCGGAACCAGAATTAGACATGAGAATAGGAACTAACTCAATAGTTGTCTCTTTAGCTTTACCAGAATCTGCAATACCCTCAAATGTTGACCAGGAAGGGCTCTAGGCAAATGGATTTTATAAATTCCAGTTCTCTAAAATGCCAGAAAGACATTTTCTTACATATTAGAAATAATATTCTATCTCAAAATTCTGAAGAAAAACAATAAACTGGAATTAAATGTTGGAGAAAAGTAGACTATGGGCATAATCTTAGAGAACAAATTTTTATCCAAGTTTTATAAATGCATAAAAGTATGTTTCGATATGGAGTTTAAACATGTAAGCTTTTCCTAGTATAGACTTCTTCCCCCAACATACCACATTTTAGCTCAATTTAGGACTTTTTGCAAAATGTCACTGAGAATATTTGTTTCTAAAACAGTTTTTTTAAAATGAAAAGATGCTAAGAGGCTATAAAAACCTATCGCTCTCAGCATTGATGACTTTGGAGTTCTTCACATACCCCTCCAGGTTCAAGCCATTAATAAGTCATACTGATATTCTTTTTCAAGTCTCTGGATTTTGTTCACTTTTTTCCGCTTTTACTTTTGTTCCCCTGGCTCAAAATATATCGTTTCTCTTGCATGGCCCACTATAGCATTCACCTAACTGGCTTCTCACATCCACCCTTACCCTTCTCCAATTCATTCTACATAGCACCAGAACAGCTTTTCGAAATGCAAATCTAATGAAGGTACATCCCACTAACACTCCCCACCAGTTAGACATAGGACCCTTCCAGAGCTTTCTATCTTCTCAAAGGACCAAAATCTTTAGTGGCCATCAGCACCCTACTTTACTTTAGTCTCTCAGAGCAAAATGATTTTTTCCCCCTGTGCTAAAGTCAGAAAAAATATTGTTTTCTGTCTTTCACTCTTGCTAGCTGAAGTCTTTACTAAAAATATCACCTTTTTCCAAGATGTATCTATTAAAAATGGTTCCAATCAGAAAAGACCAAATACTTAGTGTCAGTTTGCTTGGTCTATTATTTCACTGCTCCTAAGTAGTTTTAATTAAGTTTGTTGTTTCTCTGGAAAGCAAATACTTTACTCCAAGGAATGTGAAAAACTCCTGAGATAAATTGTCTAATAATCAAGAACCTGAATGTAGTCTTCTCTAGGAGCTGAAATCATTTCCTGAGAAATTCAGTGTGCCTCTTTCATGAGGAGAAATGATATTGCTGGAACTTTATTTGCAGACCCTCTTAGGTGAGAATTTTTTGGTTCCATAAAAGCAAGAAGTTTCAAATTTGAGAAACCTCAGCAGTAAGAAAACAATCTACCCATTTTCAGTCTCATGGGGGGAAAAGAATCGCCCCGAGTCCATCCAAGCCCCCAAACCTTACCTCTTCCCTTCCCCTCTTTCCTCTTTAATTCTGATCACATGAACTATGCTAGAAAAACAGCAAAAAGTGAAATCCTGCTGTCAGACCCAAGGACACACTATCTTTTATGATGCTGAGCTTAACTGGGATCTAAGAGATTAGGTTATACAGTAGGTTTTTCGCAATGATTGTCTGTTCCCAGGAAAGCTAACCCGAGGTCAGGCAACTAGACAGAAGAGGAAGCTACCAATCTGTTTAAAAGACTTTCTATAAATCTTTTATACCCTAAGATTTTAGGGGTTTTGTCCCAGGAGTTCAAGTTCTTTGCCATCATTTCCAATATAGTATTTGGATAAAACAGGCTTTAGTCAAACCCGAGTAAGTCTATTTATTCCTTTTTATTCTGACCATTTTCCTTCGTGCATTTTAACTACTGAGATTGGAACTTAGAAGCCTTAATTATGTGCTTATGCATGTCGTCTTGTCCAGCATCTTGCCCTTGAATCTCTTTGTTTACAACTGTGACTGCAGCGCTCCAGGTAACAATATTGATCCTCACACTTGTGCCCTAGTAATACTGATGGGACATTCTTTGTTAACAATGCCTACATTCATTTCCTGTTGGGGCCACAGCTATTTGCCACAAATTTAGGGACTAAACAATACAAACGTGTTCTCTTAGAGTTCTGGAAATGAGAAGCCTGAAACATGTCTCGCTGGGCTTCAATCAAGGAACTGGCTGCATCTGGAGGTTCTGAGGGGCGAAACCATTTTCTTTCCTAGCAACCTCCTCTAGTCCTCTCCTTGGTCCCAGTTTTCACCTTCAAAAGCACCTCTCTCCATTCTGTGTTTTTAATCACAGATTTTCTTCTGCTGTTAGTCAAATCTCCCTCTGCCTCCCTCACATGAGGGAGGATACTTACAATGACCTTTAAATTCCATCTGATTCATCCATAATAATCTCCCCATCACAAAATCCCTAACTCAATCACTTCTGGAAACTTCTCTTTTACCATATAAGGTAACATTTCACAGGTTCTGGGTTAGAACATGGACATATTGGAGGACTCTTCTTTAGCCTACTATTATGAGCATACCCTTAATACCTTTAATCTTACATATTCCAATAAAACTAGCAACATAGCCATAGTCCAAACCCCACACCTATACATATCAGGCTCTTTTAGCCCTTCCATCAGTTCTTTGTGGTAAGGGTCCCAAGCCCAGGCTCAAATTCAAGTCCTTCTAAGGTTGAACTAGTAGACCCTTCTCACCCCCACCCCCACCCCCACCCCTGTCTGCCACACACAGAGATGCAGCCCTTACCTCTGCCCCGGAACTCAGCACACAGCTCAATGAGAGCTCCTGAAATTTAAAATTAAATAATTTACAAATAACAGGAACAAAACCTCAGAATAAAAATAGCTGATGCATTCATATAGGTAGCACATTAGGTAACAGTAAAACATGCTATTTGGGCTTGGCTTTAACTGGAAAAGAAAAGCAGAAAGGACAGAGCTTTTTTTCTAATTTCTGATTAAAATAAGATAAACTCAGTATACATTTTAATTTTATAAACATGAAGATACCTCCTTGTCTGTTTATCATCGACTTCACCTTCTGCCTGTATGACTGTATGCACCAACACAAACTATTTAAAAACAAAAAAACAAGTGTGCAACTATTCCAGTAGCTGATTCTTGTCCTTAACAATCTTCCCAGGAAAGAACTTCTAAACATGACTTTAAGTGCTTTGCCAATGCTTCAAAATGCAAGGCAGCATCTCCCTCTCACATCTTAGAAGAACTATTTTCATCCTGTTGTGCTATCTCACACATGTTACTGCAAAATAGTTAACATAAACTGGTTTACACATTCTGGAAGAAGCAAACTTCAAAAGTTAATGCAACTTATTTTTAACATATATGAAATTACTTCTACCAAAAGAACTTAATGTCCATTTAAAATATTCAAGAGATTTCGGGACCATTTCAGATTATGCCTTACTTCAAGATGTCAAGGTATGGCTACAATAAAAGAATAAGGGTTCATTTATGGGAAATCACATTTTGCCAAATCCTTTGAAGGATTATCTCACTCCTCCTCTTCCTCTCCTATTATTTTTGTATCATTAATGAAACAAACTCATGTGTTTTTTCCTGAAGCTCTGCTCTGGGAATCTTCCTGAAGTTTTACTACATTAAAACTAGTAAATGATTATGTTTTGTTTATGAGAATTCAACCAAAATTAGGCCTTTGTGACAATATTCTCATCTGAGCAAATGCAACATAATTTTTCAAATGGGCTCCATGAGGCATAGAAGTACTTTATTAAAATCTAGGTAATAAAATTAGCCCATACATCTACTAATTGTATGCTTCTATCACCTGATTAAATTCATTTTTATACTAAATACATATAAATTATACCAGGGTAGATAAAGTCGAATAATCATAAGCATTTGCTTTATGAAGGGCTTGGTAGAAAGCAAGAAGGTTAAAAACATTATTTTAAATGGTATTCTTGGACTTTGGAAGAAATGTTCTTTAAACTCCATTGAGCTAAACAAAAAGTGCCTTCCAAGTTACAAGATATTTTGCCTTTGGCGGGTACATGACGCAAGGTAGGAAGGTTTAATGCACTTCCAGGTGTTTTCACTTCTAGAGTCTCATTCTTCCACAAGACCATCTGACCTGCAAACCTAAGACCCAGTAACAGGATCAAATACCCTATACAAAGCCAGTTTCAGAAATCCATCAATCCTCCAGAAACAGTCTTAACAGAAAGACGCATTCCCTTCTGGTAATGCTCAGGCTTATTTCATTGCTGATTTGGAAACTCACATAAGCTCCATCCCAGAGTTAAACAAAAAGGATATATTTTTTTCTTCGAGCACTACGTGAAGAAATATTTGGCTCCAAATCTAAAATTCCTAGAATCCTTTTATATTCTCTAATCATCCATAATCTTTGGAGATTTGACTCCACTGGACACAAGTTCACTAAGAAGGGGAAAGCTTCTGAGGGCAGGATAAAACTGATCAGCAAGGGATCAACAGCAATTTTCCGAAGAATTTTCATGTCTAAACTTTGAGGACAAACAGACAAATATGACATTTTTACACATTCCTTAGTAGAAAATAAGACATAGTTCAAGTGCCATGCACTTCCATTCTGGGAATCATCAAAGCCCTAACCCCCTGTCCCCATCCACTACCAGAGACATTGGTACCAGGATATTGTGAAAAGGATGACTGTGATTCTCCAATGTAATTTCTATCACTTACCGAGTAGCAACTAATAACAGATGCATCTTTTAGGAAACGGTGACAAATTGTTGCAAGGAAGCTACGTGTCTTTAAAATGAGAGGATGATTCATTTTTTTTCTCCCTTAACTCTAACAATTAATTGGTAACATAATAGAAACTCTCAGCAGTAAATGAAAAATGACCTCATCTCTGAATGGAGGGGGGGGAGGGGCATTTGTTTTCTGCTTTAATTGCAGGAGTTGGTGTTCAAGGGATTCCTGTGCTCCTCATTTCTGTTGTGTTGCTGATTGTAAAAGTTAAAAATCTCCAACTTGTTAGTATAAGACAACTACAAATTTAGAGTTAATTCTCTGTTCAAAATAAACAGTTGTTTTACAGTTTGGCATGTAAGAATCCTAGATGTCACCACCTCATGTTAACAATAAAAAACCTAAACAGACTGAAAAATCAACTTCTCTAGGATGCATATAAGAGGGGTGAGGGGGTTTTAAAAAACAACAACAACACAAAAAACACTGTCCCCAGAATTGAAGCCGAATGCCCGTGCAGCTTACCAGAGCAGAAACTCCCAAGCAGAGATCATCACAGGAACCAGGGCCAAAGGCAGGAGACATCACAGGTTGATAAGGTTTACTTCCAGGAGCTCAAGGAGCACTCCCTGTAAATATCAGAGAAACTCGTCCTCTTCTTCCAGCAAAGGGAAAGGCAGAAGAACCATTTTGAAATGTGCCAGAATATTCTGATCCTCATAATAAGAATCACCCTCAGGTGGAACTAGTTAACTAGCACCTAATCAGCTGGGCATTACCAGAGCCAAATTAAAGTCCAGCCCCCATGCTGTTCTGTCCCACCTAAAAAGGGAGAAAAACTGGTCAACATTTGGGAAGCTCATAGTCCAAAGGCACAAGAAGATGATGACCCAATCGTAGGACTCTAAAACATTCCCTTGTCCACACATCTTACCACCACATTCCTTTAGTTTTATTTTGCCCAGACATCATATCTATCAAGAAAACACTCACATTGCATGCTAAAAAAAAAAAAAAACAAAAAAACCTCACAGCTTGCAGAACCAGTATGAGAACCAGGTTCAGTTGAAGGTTGGGATAATCAGACCAGGAATTTAAAACCACTGTGATGAATATAGAATCACACTAATGACTTTAACACTAACACATGCAAGAGAGGTGGACAATGGAAGCAGAAAGGTGGAAATTTTCTTCTTCAAAAAGAAAAAGAAAAAAAAAGATCAAGAAGTGCTATAGATAAAAGTCACTGTAAAAAAAAATGAAGGAAGTATTTGATGGGCTTAGACTGTACATGGTTAATGAAAGATTTACTGAGTTTAAAAGAAATTCTCTTAGATTAGGTGGAGGGAAATGAAGGGAGGGAAAGGAAGGGGATGTGGGATAGTAGAACGAAACAGACATCATTGCTTTATGTATGTATGTGACTGCATGACCAATGTGGTTCTACAACATGTACACTCAGAAAAATAAGAAATTATACCCATCTATGCATGATATATCAAAGTACCTGAATGCAGTCTACTGTCATGTATAACTAATTAAAGCAAATTTTAAAACTTTAAAGAAAGATATAGAATAGTAAATACATGTCATAACACTAAAAAAGGAAATGTAATAAATATACCAACTAATATGAAAAAAATCTCTATGCTTAATATTAGTTCAATATAAACCTCCAAAACTGAAAAAAAAAGACCAAAAATAAAAAGAATATCCAGACTGTGGGACAACTTCAAAAAGTATGACATACATGTCATGGGATTGCCAGAAAGAGAAGAAAGACACAGAAGGAATATTTTGAAACAATAAGGACTAATAATTTCCCCCCAATTAACATCAGACGTCAAATCCTAGATACAAGAAGCTCAGAGAAGACCAAACAGGATAAATAATCCCCAATCCTAAAACAAAACAAAAACTACTCCATCTCTGTATTTAATTTTCAAACAGAAAATCAAAGATTTAAAGAAAAATCCTGAAAAACCAGAGGATTAAAAGCACATTACCTATCGAAGAGCAAAGATACAATTACATCTGACTTCTTTCCAGAAACCATGCAAATGAGAGGAGAGTGGAAATACTAAGTTTCGAAAGAAAACAACAAAGTAGTAATACTTTCTCAGACAGACAACAACTAAATAAAAGACTACTGTTGAAAATATACAATGGACACTTAATAAAACAAACAAATGAGTTAAAAAGTGGGACAAAGACCTGAGTAGAGACCTCACCAAATAAGATATGCAGATGGCAAAAAAAAAAAAAAAAATGTAAAAAAGAAAACCCATATCACATGTCATTGGAGAAATACAAATGAATGCAACAAGATACCACTACACATGGTAGTGGCAGAAACTCAAATATTGGTGAGATGTGGTCAAACAAAAATCTTATTTTATTGCTGTTGGGAATGCACAATGATACAGCCCATTCAGATGCCAATTTGGCAGTTTCTTAGAAAGCTAAAAATATTCTTATCATATGATCTGGTGATCATGCTGGAATTTGAAAATTAGTTTTAAAAAAAACTGCACAAGGATTTTTATAGCAACTTCATTGATGATTGCCAAAATTTGGAAGAAACCAAGATGTTTGTTAGAAAAATCAATGGACAGATAAGTTGTGGTGCTCCCCCCAGCAATAGAATAATTGTCCTCAATTAGCTATCAAGCCATAACAAGATGAGGAGGAAATTTTAATGCACATTTACTAAGTGAAAGAAGGCAATCTGAAAAAGTCAGCACGCTCTATGATTCTAACTATGTGACATTCTGGAAAAGGCAAATCTACTGAAACAGTAAAAAAAAAAAAAAAAAAAAAATCAGTGGTACCAGGTGTTTGTCAGGAGTCAAGAAATGAAAAGGCAGAACAGAAGATTTTTAGGGCAGTAAACTGAGAGCCAGTTCTTTGAAATGTAAACATCCAGGCAGATAGAGCTCTCATTCCCAGTTCCTGTGGTAAGGTGTGACCCCATAATGACAGACACTCGCCACTACACGTCGGTGGAAACCCATAGAATACACAACACCAACAACGAAACCTAAAGGAAACAGTGGGTTTGGGGTGATAATGATGTGAATGTAGATTCATAGATTATTTTTAAAAATGTGCCCTTTGGAGGGATGTTGAGATTGCAGGAGGCTGTGAATGTGTGGGCAGGGGACAGTAGGAGTAGGGGAAATCTCTGCACCGTCCTCTTAATTTTGCTGTGAACCTAAAATCACACGCACATGCACACACCACTGCTTCCTTTACTTAGAACTTCTTTCCCGGTAAATTTGGAAATTCTTTCTCTGTTCCTTTGAGACATATGCCAATCTTTTTATTTTTACCTTTTAAAGTCTTTTTCCAGTTTTACCACACAAGGGTGCCTTAATGACCTGGGAGTAGGTTCTTTGAAATGTAAACATGAAGGAAGGCAGAGCCCTTATGCGCTTTCTGTAGAAAGGCAGGAGCAAAGGACTTTCTGTGAGTTCCTTGCTCCAAGCTGCAAGCCATCTCCTGTCCAAACTATGAGGAGCTTATTTTTCCTTTGAGTAAAGCCAGTTAACTAACAGGTGGTAATTTACCTGGTAATCCAGTAAACTGAGGATGGACTAAATGTGTTGGCAAGTCCTCCTACCTGAGGACCAGTTATGGCATGTCTTGAGAATGTGATATCCTTGGCCTCTTGGCAGAGAAATCTGTCTGGCTGTATGAGGAGTTGAGGTTCCTTTTGTCTTTGCAGTCTCTTATAGGATTGCCTGTGATGCGCATCACATTCTGGTTTAATGCTTATTCAAAGAAATAAAATGTTTTCTTTCTCTACCAACTTTTTTTTTTTTGAGAGAGAATTTTTTTTAATATTTATTTTTCAGTTTTCGGCGGACACAACATCTTTGTTTGTATGTGGTGCTGAGGATCGAACCCGGGCCACACGCATGCCAGGCGAGCGCGCTACCGCTTGAACCACATCCCCAGCCCTTTCTCTACCAACTTTGTGGAGCTGGGAGAAAATTTTTGTTTTTAATTGTTTCCCCAGTATTGATCACTTTTAATCCTAAATGTCACAGGCAAATTGACATTCCATGTTAAATTTGCATGATCCCTGCTTCTTGTTGACCTTGAGACATTCTCTCCTATTAGTAATACAACAACTGATAAGTATAGCAGAATTACATCCTGTATGACCATTGCTTCTTTCATGGGGGTGGGGATCCTTTAGACAGCTGAATAGGATGTAGTTTCTCTCTTTTTTCCTCTGACTGATGCAGCACCAAGACCTTGCACACATAATTAATATTCACTACTAAAAACCCTTAGGGTTCCATATAATTCAAATCTTCTGGCTTTATTTCTAACCACAAACCAAATTTTCCCAGGTCTCACCAATCTGCGATACAATGAGACCATATTGTTAAAAAATAACTTAGGTTTCAATGGCTTACAACTCTTGTTTATAATATAGTACATTTGTCTCTTGAAAGACTCGCTTAACATTTGAGGGAGACCCAGAAAAGGAGAGGATCATATACAGAACAGCAGAACAAGATCTTAGAGTGAAGCAAAGGCATCTTATCAGAACTGGCACCTGGGCCTGATTTGGTTGAGAAGTAAAGGTGAATCCAACCTAAACCCCTCCTGGTCTCTAGGTTCTAGGCAGGACTCAGTCTGCAAGGCTGGATCCAGACACTGGGATCGTCACTCTCCTGAATTCATTCCCAACTGCTATGAATCAATCACTATTCCAGATGCTAATAATTAACAGAGAAGCAAAAGATCCAGGAAGGCCCCTGATCTTATGAAGTGTTCTGTCTACTAGGTTAGGCAGATGACAAAGAAACAAATGAGAGCATTTTAGATCATAGTAACTTTTTTGAAGAAAATACACGGGAGATTGGCAAGATGACCCAATAGAGATGGCTGGTGCTCACCTGTTTTTCCTCAAACTAGAACCAGAATAGCAAGTGAGTGGCAACAGTTTGAGGTGAATGGCACTGGAATCCAGCAGGGGAGGGAGGGGAGTCTTGCAAGACACAGAGACCCAGGATGATGGCATAAAGACCCAGGAAGTGGAATAAAGCACACAATTTACTGCTTTGTGTTCAGTTTCTGGGTTAGGCATTTCTCCATGCAAGGGAAATGGTCAGCTGTAGAGTCCCATTGGATCCCATCACCAAGGACTCCATCAATGCTTGTGACAGAAGAGGTCCACCAGTCATTATAGGCTTGGAACCAAGCTGGGGGAGCTACCTGGAGTCTGCACCTAGCTTTGATATGGAGAAGGAATTTGTATTTCCTCCCATTCTCCCTGCCCAGACTCCTGCACCAAGGTGCCATATTGGTGGCAGTTTCACAATGCTGGCCCCACCACTGACTTTATGCCAAAACAGTTAGGAGGAGTGAGTTCTAGTGTTCCACAGCACAATGGGTAGATCATAGTTCACAATAACCTGTCACATATTTTATAAAGAAATATAGGAAGGTATCTTGAAGGCTCCAGCCATCAAGAAATAAGGAAATAAAGATGCTAATCATACACATTCTATATGTGTGTTGAAATATAACAGTGTATCCCACACATATGCACAATTATTACATGTTGATTTAAAAAAAGAAAGAAAATGCACAGGATTATGAACCAGAGAATAGCAGGGAGAAAGGGGGTCTCCCTCTGGATATTCAGGAGGGGAACTTTGAGGGGTAGCACTTAAGCTGAAGCCTGAGTGACAAGAAAAAGGTAACCCAGTAGCCCAAAGGGTCTGTAGGAAGAGACTTCTGGGCACAAAGTATAGCAGTTCAAAGGCTTGCACCAAGAATAAAGTTCTCTCTGATATGTGGACGCTAACTCACAACAAGGGAGGGTGGGGAGGAGGAGAATAGAAGTCCACTGGATTAGACAGAGTAGAATGAAGGGAATGGAGCGGGTATGGGAATAGGAAAGAAAGTAGAATGAATCTGTCATAGCTTTCCTATCCTTGTATTTCAATACATGACCAGGGTAACTCTCCATTATGTACAACCACAGAAGAGGATCCTAATTAGAATAAGTTATACTTCATGTATGTATAATATGCCAAAATGCATCCTACTGTCATATGTGACTGGTATAAGGCTTTGTCATCCTGGTAGGAAGTTCTGATTGTATTGAAGTTGGATAGAAAGTAATGAGGATTTTAAGTAGGAGGGGTAACAGAATTGGATTTATGGGGGGGTTGTGTTTTTTGTTGTTTGTTCGTTTTAGTAGATGTACACATACCTTTATTTTATTTATTTATTTTTATGTGGTCTGAGGATCAAACCCAGGGCCCTACATGTGCTAAACGAGCACTCTACCACTGAGCCACAACCCCAGGCCTGGATTTATGTTTCTAATGATTTTTATGAGAAGAATGGATTGCTGGTATTCGAGTCTGGAAGCTGCTGTCCTCATCCAAATGAGAGTTGATGGTGTTGATGAACTGGGGGAAAGTACAGAGACAATAAGGACAAATGGACAGACTCTGGGTATGTTTTGGCAAAGGAGCTGATGGACTTGCTGATGCATATATATGAAATAAATGGATCTTTATTTCTATTTTTGATCTAAGCATCTCTCCCATAATTATTCTAAAGGGACATATTAGTTGTGCTCCATCATAATCTGTTTTCTCTCCTTCAAATTTGGTTTTATAACACTCTTGATCTCAAAGCCCCTGAGCAAACCTACCAACTAGTCTTAGAAGAACTCAGAACTCCTTTCCTTTCCTTGAGTCTAGTGTTGGTGCCTTCTGGGCTCTAAAGGATCAAATTTTCCACCATTCTTTACATATCCCAGAGTGACATTCCTAGGACTTAAGAATGATAACAGGTTACTCCCCTGCTGAACACTGTTTAATGATTCTCTATAGCCTCCAGGCTGATGTTCAAGTTCACACTTAGCCCTTAAGACCCTGTGAGATTTCTCTCATGCATGAGCCACCCTTGTCCTTCCAGTCCCCCAACACTCATGAGTCCAGACATAGTGAAAGGTTTAAAGTTCTAGGAGCGCAGGAATTTGTGCTTTAAACATGCTATGCACTCAGCTGAGAAAGTTCTCCTTTTAATATTTAGCTAACTCAGCTCAAGACACATTTTCTCTGGAAAACTTTCTATGAGCCCTCAGTTTAAATTAACGACCCTCTCTATCTCCATCACATCCTGGGTAGAGCATTATTATACCCTTTATCACTCTCTATGTTGTTGGATTTACTTCATTCTTCCCCATTAGTCAAAAATCCATTTTAAAAAGGACTTTGTCATATTTAATTTGTTTTGTATTTTTCACACCTAACATAAAATTGATAATCCATAAATGTTGATGAAATGATTACTTATCAATAAGTAGATGAGCCTATTTACAAGCAGGTCAAAGTTAACACCATTTATGAAGTTGCCTGTTAATTTCCAAATCTCCTTCTTTTCTAAAGATCCCATATTTAACTAGGCATGTCCTTAAATCCAGCAGCCCAGAACACAAAGATTCATTCCAGAGTTCTTCTGTTCAATATCATTTACTCAGTCAGGAATGAGCAGATCAATGAGTCCAAGAAAACTGGTCACATCCCAAGTCATCAGTCTGGAAAGAAAGCCCACCCCATAAATCACCCTGCCAGAGCCATGCATAGCAGCACTCTTTTCCCATCACCTGGAAAAGTTCTCAACGTAAGATAATCCATGATTTCCTCTTCCCGTTAAAATTAGCATTATATACTGTCTACTCTTAAATGTTTTCTTTTTCTGCTGGGCAATCTTCTTTCCTTTGTAATATTCTTTCCCTTTCCATCCAGTACTGATTTTTCTCCTTGTTTCTTCTCAGCTCCATTCTTAGGTAATACCTCACTCACATCTGACATCCGAATGTTTAACCTAAGAAGCTGAATTCCTCAAGAACTCCTGTCTTCTCTAAGTAGGAAAATGAAAAAAGCAAGGGTGGGTGGCATTTACAGCACACATCATTGTTGAGTATTTCAAATAAGACAAACACTGCACATTAAAATAGATACCTCAGTGGCCAAATTTCCTAGAAAGCAAGATGAGGTCACTGGGGAAATGTGAACATTATTTGCCCTTTTGCTCCTGGGTCCCTGTAGAATTATTTCCTTCTGTCTCTTTTGTAGATACCTCAGTTCCAGTCTGCCCTGGGGGTTACAGGCTGAACTACCCTGACCTTCTGGGAGCTTTGCCATCCCACATTGTGCCAGATGATGCATTTCTATCTTGATTGATCAAGGACTTTTGACTTGGGCTTTAAATCATTAGCTTGAACTAAAGGAAAATATGTTTTATAATTGCTAAGCTTCCAGGGACAATTACATTTTTCATAAGTCATGCAATGAGTTCATGCCATTTTTTGCTCTCCTTTCTTAGTTTGTCCAGCAGATAGAACAGGAAAATTTCCTGAACCCGGATGAGAACAGGTATCATCACCTGCAATCTATGTCACCCTTCCTTTTGGAAAAAAAAAAAATAGACTTTTATTTTATAATAATAGTATCGAATGTCAATCCTAATGGAATCAGATGTCAGTCTCAGTTAATACATGACATCAAGAAGCAGTTTGTCTGACTTTTATGAGAGCTCATTTTAATACATCTCTCTCTTTGACTTTCAAGCAAATATATGCGCTCAAAGGAGGATTCGTCAGTTTTGACTCTAGACACTGCATCAGTTTTGAAATGGAAGCATCTTCTGAATAAGGGATCTTTCTCTCATCTGTAATTCAGAATTTCTATCCCTGGAGAGGTATTCTAAATTCATTTTCAATGTCCTGAAGACAAGTACATAGTGAGAAGCAGAGTGACATCGGAAGGGAATGGCAGTCCCTGGAGATCAATGCTGTACCATCTATGGCTGCAACACACACCCACAGAGCTGTTCTCCAGGGCTGGTGAAAAGTCTCTAGGAAGCAGGGGACTTCACCTCCTGCAGCCCTTCTGCTACAATCTGCCCCAGCACTGCAGGCTAAACTACCAGTAGGTCCAACCTGAAATGAGCACCTACACATGCTATGTATAATTTAAGATATACAGAACCAGTTCTCACCTCATTTAATTCAATAAAGATTAACATAAATGATAAAATGTCAGTCATTTCTCTCATAATTTCATAATATAAATGCTTTTTTTTAAAGGTTCTTCTCTTCTCTAGTTCACAAGCTCCTGAGGCCAAGGGCCTTGTCTCTCCACGACCCAGCATGTAGATTTGTCCTCTCAAGTAAGTCTGGCCACCCGATTTAAGTCCTAGGAGACTCACTACCTCCCTAAAATACTCTATGCCTACTCAGAGCGCCATCCCCTCTTTTCGGTGGGCTCAGAGACTCTTTGTTCTTTCTTGCCCCTGCTCAGGTATCTGCACTGATTTCCTTTTCCAGAGGATTATCTCTTTGCTCTCTTATCCCAGCTGTTCAATTGACTTATGCCTTTTATCTTTCTGGTGAAAGATGAGGATTGAAGATAATGGACTTCTGTCCTCAATCCACACTAAGAGGGAGATTTATCAAACCCGGAGACACTCCCATCCCTGCAGAAACATACTGCACTCCCATACATTTCAGTTTTCAGAATTCTTGTGAAGATTGGGACATTGGCGGGTCTTCAACAAAAGGTAAAGGGAAAATAATGACATGGACTACGAAGTCTTCAGGCTACGTATAGGAGGCATTGGTATAAAAACCAGATGCTTATCAAATGCCTACTATGTGCCAAGCTTCTCTTATTAGATTTCTTGTCCTGGGTAGCATTTAAAAATTAAAAATTACCCAAAAAAATGTAACTGGATTCTTTAGAATTTTTAGCTGCCAAGAATTGGATAGAAAAGTCTATTTAAAGTAAAATTGGACTGTCACTGCTGACAGGTTGCCCTAAGGCAAGACTTGTTTTCTAGGGTGATTTCATTCAGATAGCAGGCTTGGGCAATAAGGCGGCTCTGCTCAGCTCCTCAGGGCAGCAGACATGCTGTGGTGTTGCCCCAGTATCTGTGGGCTCAGGGGACCCAGGAGCTATCAAATGGATGCAAAGTACCAAGAATTTCTGAGGACACAAAAATACAGAATGTTGATAGCACAGAGGAGATGAGGGTGGCCACAGTGGTGCCTACAAAGCACTTCCATCCTCTTTGTTTGAATTTCAGTATTCAAAAATTTTCCCCAAACCTAAAACACAACCTCACCACCCTAAAGGGCTTTGGTGAGCAGCCATACAGAAGGATCTCACACACATCTATAAGTGAGTGAGTTCAGGGAGGGGGCAAGAAATCCTTTCTTCAAACAGATATGCATGTAATGCAAAATGACTATAATTAATGATGATTTGTTATATGCTGGAAAAAAAATACAGATAGTGTATTTTAAGTGCTCTGTACCCCAAACTGATAACTATTAATATAATGCTATTATTGATTACCTAGATTTAAATACTCCACAACCTATGTAGACTTTAAAACATCACTGTGTATGATGAATACATACAATGTCATCTGTGAAATATTTTTTTAAAAAAGTGAAAAGTGAACATGTAATACTTCTTTCCCTGCTTCTGCCTTTTCCTGCCCTCCCTTATGGCCAGTTTACAGGGTCCAAATTCATCCCTAATGAGAGAATCAGACACAGAAGGTTTGTTTTGAGGAATGACTCAAGGGGGCTTGTTTTGTTCAGTTCTAGTTTGAAAAATGGAGCTGTTCTTACGTTGATCTGCTCAGTAGGGACTTTGCCTGTGGACAGTAAAGCTCTCAAGTGATGTTTAGACATCTGTGTCTTCACTTGACTTAGTGAGGGCAGCAGACCAGAGCTATGGCTCCAACTACAGAATCTGTTTCTGGAAGCTCCTCAACAAACTAGGGCAGAAAGTAACCAGACACACCACAACAATTCCTGGGCATCCACAGGAGAAAAATAACCCTGGACTAAAGCCAGGGGCGAATTTCATATCCAGATTGTTGTTGCTGAATGTTCCTTGCACAAGTGAGAACTAAGTCCTACCAAGACCCTACACTCAAGTGTTGGGCACAAAATGTGAAGTTTTAACTGCAGACTGTGTTTAAAAGAAAAATGTAACTGAGAAGAATAAATCAAAAAGAACTCCAAAGAGCCAAAGTTTAGGGAGTACCAGGAGAGCAAGAGTGACATACCTCTAGCCAGAGCTGAGGTCACTCTTGCTCTCTTGTTTGCATGTTATGCTCAAATAAAAGTTTTTATTAATAATGTTATGTCTAAATATAACAAACTTGTTGTTTTTATGATCAAACAAATTATTAATCACAATTTAGCTAGCCAAACCAGAAGTTGGAAAATTCTTCCAAAAAAAGAGCCAAAGAGTAAATATTTTAAGGCCATCATGTTTCTATTTCAAATATTCACCTCTGATGTCATAGCACAAAAATATCCATAGACAGTTAAATGAATGACATGGCTATTCTATGCCTACTCTATGCCTACTCTATGCCTACTCTATCTGTTCCTATAAAACAGGTAATGGGATTGATTTGTCCTGTAGTTTTTAGAACTATAAAAGGCAAAAAAATAAGTCTTTATATATTTAAATTTTCTCAATATTCAGATCTGTCAAAACATTCTCACCTTTAAAAAAAAAAAAAAAAAGAGCAAACTTTCCATAGCTTCTAATAGTGCAGAGATTTAAAATTTCTTCACTCAGTTCTCTACAGGCCACTTTTGTTGAGCTCCATTTAGCAAGCCATATGAAATTTTGGAGAGAGGCATATCACCATCATTGAGTAATTGGGGCTGGCTCTTCTCTGTACACTATGAAGGATGATAAGAGATTCCATTAGAGACACAAGGACAAAATCAGAACTGTCCTTGCTTCCATCACTCCTAGGATCTCAGTTGGAGGATTTTCATTTCTTATCCCCAAAACTCTGGACTTTGTGTATTTAGGTACTGGGTTGCTAGCAGGGGAATACTTGTACCAGAGGACCCAGTGTACCAGTGAAAGTTCCATTAAACTCTCAGTATATCTGCCACCCAGTCACTTTGTGCACCTCAAATCAAAGGAAAGGCAAAGAAGAATTGATCAATCATCCCCCAAAGGCCTAACTTTCTTTGGCCATGGTCATCAGGAGGTAGAACAGCTGTTGCACTGTGGGGGGAGATCTGACACCCAGGCGATCCACTGAGGTATAACCTAGTACTTCTTTGCCAAGAATTGATGATAAACAGAAAGATACAGAAGCCATGGCATAAGACAGCCATGGTGGCCAGGGGCTCAGACCTGTCAGAGATCAAAGTCTGTTACCAAGTGAGCTTGGTAAACCACTAGTCAGAAGAAGTCTGAGCAAGGGTGAGGGGAATGGGGAAGAAAGGCAAAAGATGAAGAGTAGCAATATGCAGAAGTAGTGGGTTGGGTTCATCTGACTAGCTTCCTCCTTAGCCTTCCCAGGAAAAGAAAGCAACCAGAGTCACAGAGGAGCTGTTCCCAGGGATGGGTTGGCTGCTTTAGTCAGCTTTGTGTCACTGTGGCCAAAATATCTGACAAGAAAAACTTAGAGGAGTGAAAGATTTTCTTGGAGATCATGGTTTCAGAGGTCCCAGCCCATTGTTCTGGTAAGGCAGCACCTTGAGGAAGAAGGGTGTCGTGGAAGAGTACTGCTCAGTTAATTACTGACCAGGAAGCAGAGAGAGCGGGGAAAGGTCCACCATTCCAGGAGATACCCAAGGTGACCCACCTCCTCCAGCCAAGCTCTACCTGCTTAGAATTACCACCCAGTTCATTCAAACTGGGATAAACTGATTAGGTTTCAGCTCTAACAAGCTGATCATTTTATCTCTAAACATTCCTGCATTAACACATGAGTTCTTGGGGGACACCTCATCCAAACCATAAATAGTGACCTCATTATATACAGCAGGTAGATCTGAATAGCACAAGAAGTATACTTTAGTATATGATGTGATATGCCACCCCGTTTCCCCTTTCAGAACCAGCACGTCTATTGTCAAGGAGAGTCAATGACTCACAGATGATCTCAGGAACTGCTATCCACTGAAAGGAGTGGCCTCATTCAAGATTATACCCCTTCTCTGGCACGAGTCCATATCTCATGAGTAGTTGATGCAGGGCACCACAAGCTTGGCCCCTTGCCAAGTTGAGGACAGCTCTGAATAGCTGTCCCAATGCCAGAGTTTTCCATGGGATCATGGTAATCACTTACTGTAACCACATTGCAGCTCAACTTGTCCCTCTGCCCCATCCTGCTCCTTCCAACCCCACTGAGTATTGTTCCTGAGGGCACTCACCAAAAAACCTCTTGAACAAACATTTCCAGCTCAAAGGCCTCTCCAAGGAACCCCTCATAAAACAAGAAGTCTATGTAAAGATTCGTATT
Organism: Callospermophilus lateralis; assembly: GCF_048772815.1. NCBI lineage: Eukaryota > Metazoa > Chordata > Mammalia > Rodentia > Sciuridae > Callospermophilus > Callospermophilus lateralis. The sequence continues at coordinate 72,628,607 of NC_135316.1, forward strand.
CATTCTTTCTACATGTGATGAAGGGATAATGACAATTTCTATCCCATAGGATTATTAAAAATAGTTAACAAGTTAAATTAGTGAAAGAACTGTGCAAACTATAAAGAACAAAGTAAGTTTAATGTGGTATTTTAGTCATCATCCTCACTTTTACTGTTTTTAATGATATTTCTGTGGGACATAGTCACCAAAAATGGCAAAAGGGTCTTGACATGCCTATAATGTGACAAAGGCATAGGGCACTTGCCATGGCCCATATCAGAAAATGTTCTTTAAAGAGACAAACTTTTGTCTCTTTAAACCCCGCCCCAAAAGAAAAACACCCCAGTGATTATAGACTACGACACAATAATTCTTATCTATTGAATATCTTATTTTATAATTCATAAAAGAATCAATTTAAATTTACTTAGCCATAGATTTTAGTCATAGATCACTTCTGTGTGGAAAATTTATGTGAAAAAAATTGATGAATGTGTTTCCAAAACTTGTCCATCAGGAGTCTGATTGTCCTGAAGCACTTCAGACTCCAAGCCTGTTCCTCTGCACCATATCATTCCATGACAAGCCAGTGTATAGGTAGTGTGGCACTTTGTAAGAGAATCCACAGGGAACCAAGGCCACAGGTGTTGGCTTTACAGCTCTGTTGCAGGGCCAGTCTACTGCTAACTCCAAATTTGAGAATGATGCTAAACAAGCCCCAAGTACCATTCCCCTGACTTTGTCAGCCTCACAACCATTTGGTTCTTGGAGATCAAAATTCCATGACTGTCTCTGGGACTTTCTTCTTGATCCTTGACACGTATTCTGTAAATTGTCCTGCTACTCTTGATGCTTATGACTAACCAGCATGCCTGCTAGCTGGCTGGAGCAATTGCAAGACTTCATCATTTCTCATTTCTCATCAATTCAATAGAACAATATCATTGTGCTCTGTTTCCTGATAAAATAACTATACCTACCTCACATGGATGCTACCTGGTCTAAATAAGATAATCCATTGGGAGTAATTAGCTTAGCAGTATCTGACACAGAGTAAGCATTTAATAAGTAATATTTACTATTACTATGGTTATGATCCTCAGTTAACCTTGACTGAAAGGTCTTTCTTTATAAACACCAATATATTACTGAACTGAGCATGGGAAGCTAAAAAATGACCACTCGATGACTGATTTAATTCCTTACCAATTTAAACAGGAAAAAAATGCTATTTATTCTTGGAGACTTCTTTCTCTTATTTGGTTCTATTTATCTGATATAAGCCTCCTTTCCTACCAGGCTTAGAATTCTTACCATCGTACTTTCTTTGGGACACCAATGAAAATAAAGGGACTGAGTCAAGAAAACTAACACAAAAGTAATAATAATAATGTACATTTGTTATGGGATATAGAGGTGACCATCAGAGTTCTTTCATTAGCTAAAATTAATCTGTTGATGAGATTGTACTTTCATGGCTCTCAGATAGACTAACTAGATATTAAGTGAAGTTCAAAATAAGAACATATCATAACTTTTCTGGAGTCTGAATTTAAATTTCTATACCATTAACTCAAGATTCTTATACCAAAAACACAGGAGCTACTATTATAAGATACCATAAAATTGTGATTTATAAAAAAGGGAATTATTTCTTACAGTTCTGATGGCTGGAAAGTACAAGATCAAGGCACCAGCAAATTGATTGGCAGGCACAGGTCCACATCCATCACTGATACCCTTGTGCCTCTTCTAAAAGGGCACTAATTCCATTCATGAGGGGTCCATCCTCAAGACCTAGTCACTCCCCAAAAGCTCTGCATCCTATATCACTACACTGGTTATTCAGTTTCAACACTCACATGACTTTGGAGGGACACATATATTCAGACCACAGAAGTTACCAAATGTACCTTGAATCCAAGAAAGAGAAGAAAAACCCCTTCATGATTGCTACTCTATGTTACATATGCCTCCATGACCGCTGATTTTCACATTAGTGTAGAAAACCAGAAAATGGCAGGTTTTGTTATCTTTAAGTATCATATTACTCAGAAACTTCTTTGACTTTCAGATGCTTCCTATCCTTTTAAGAATTGCCAACATTTCAGCAATCATTTTCAAGTACCTCAGAGGTCCAGTTCATGAAAGAAATTCTAAGAAACACACTTAAAGTGAGAGAATATTTTTTTTCCAGACTTAGAACAAAGTAGACCAAGATCTAAATACACAAATATCACATGCTAAACACTGGATAGAATGTCAGATCCATTTGCCATGTGCAGAATTTCACTTATCAATCAACTCTAGAAGGCTATGTGTTATGGTGAAACATATGAGATTACAAAATAATTAGACAGTTCCCATAAACATGTACAAAAAAAGGGATATATGTATGCCAATATAAATGTATATAAATGAGCTTGTATCCAAATCCCACATTTGTTTATTACCAAGCTGCATGAGAAATGTAGTCTGAGTTCTTTTTCTCTCCCTAATCCTGTCATCTATCATATCTAACATTAGAAAAAGTATCATCCAATTCTTGAACTATCCAAGAACCACCCAGCCTCTTCTCATTGCCACATTATATATAGTGCTTGTGAAATAAACATTTATTCTATTTCTGTACATAACTAGAAAGGAAGAAAATCAAGATTCAAATGTGTCAGAAATGGTTTGATCATTGGAGATTTACTGAATTAGTAATATTACAGACTCAGAAGAAGTCCCAATCAGTACCCTACTGGTACTAAAAATAACCTCAGAAGTCAGTGAGACTGACCACATGATGTTGGTACTAAGCTGTAAAAATTTCTTTGCCTGAAAAAAATTTTACCTGCAATTTAAGGGCCTAATTTGTGAATCCAACTGGAAATCAAAGAAAAAGTTCTACCCAGAGCCTGTTCAAGAAATTGGCCTCACCTGTGATGGAATGGCTGAAATTGATATGCAGCCTTGCCTTTAAATATCCAGAAAGGAAAAATGAATCTTGAATTACACAGCTAGTCTGAACTATAATATTGTTCATAGAAAAAGCACATCAGCTAGGAGAGTAATAGAGTGAACTCTAATCCCCAAATGTACTTGAGAGCACAACCCTGGCCTGAGAAGAAGCAAGGTCATTTGAAGGGCAGATGCTGCTTCTGAATCCACAGGAGGATTAAAATGTAGACGGAAAAGGGAAACATTCAAGCAACATTTTGGCAGAATTTGAAATTACTTTCATTAACTAGTGCCCATTTCTCTCACTGGGCCTGACTTAATGCAAGTCTGATTCATTCATTTAGACTCTGGGGAAAGAAACTTAGATGTGAATAAAGTCATTAAGAGAGAGCTATGAGGGAAAAGGGCTGTCTTTTTGTGACTTTCTAACAATTAAACAAAAATTACAATAATTGAAGAATGTAAACGATTTCCTTGGCTTTCTTAGTCCATAAAGGATATTATACTGTTCCCATGAGTTGTTTCTCTAAAGCATATTCCTTATGTAATACCAATTTTAATCATTTTAAGTGCTTCTTTTTAAGGCAAACTTCACTATTTTCCCCAGCAAAACTTTTAAAGAAAAGGTCCTCATCACCCTATCATCCATCAAGGAAAGCTTTCTCCATGTTCCAATTTATACTGCCCATTGGACCCATGTGAAGAGCTAGTGACAGGGCTTGCTTTCTCTCCTATCTGGCCTTGGGGCTTCATGGTGGCTGCTCCCTGTGTTAGTGCAGCAGGGTTGCAGTAATTGGTGGTTCCATATCCCTGGGTGAGGGGATGGCTCATGACTTTTGGTGGTTCCATTCTTTTGACACCCACTGCTTTGCATGTCTTATAGCTGAAAAGAGCTCAAGTGTAAGGGTTTCAGTTGGATTTATTCTTTTAAATGCAGCAGGAGAGCTCCTCTATGATCATTTTGGATTAAAAGCTCCCCAAGCAGAAGACAAGAGAGGCTTGATAGGTTTAAGGTTTTTGGATGGAGTATATATTCTATCTCTTTTACAAAGAGAGTAAAAGAAAGTCATCCTGCCTTGTAGAGCTTACAATAGCATTTGAAGTATCTTTGGTAGAAACAAAATAAAAACAACTCTTAGGAAACACATGCTAAAGAAAAGGGCCAACAAGTCCTAAGAGCTCCCGAGACCTGGCGGAAGACAAATGAGGGAGGAGGGCTGGCCATGATACAATTGGGAAAGTGGGGGGGGGACAGATAAAAATGGAGAACACATGCTCACACCATGAACAGGTATAGCCTCTGCTCAGCCCAGCCAAGGGTTACTATCTACAGTGTTAGAAAACTGCTGTGGTTTAACTATATGTCCCCAAAATTTGTGTTAAAAACTTAATCCCTGATACAACAGTGTTGGGAGGAGTGTTTAGGTCTTGAGGGCTCCACTCTCATGAATGGATTAATGCCAAATATAAAAGGGCTTGACACTGACAGTTCAGACTCTTGATCTCTTTTTGACTCTCACCTTCAGGTTTCTACTTTCTACCTGCTGCCATGGAATGATGCACTTTTAAGGCTGTTGGGGTGAGGGCTTAGATCCAGGAAACAGATTCAGGGTCCTGGCAGTGGAAGATGATACAAGACAAGATTAGGATAGCAGACATGCATTATTTATATACAGTCCAATCAAAGAAGGCACACTGCCAACAGGTTATATAAAGAGGCCCATGCTCACAAGTTAATGTTTATGACCTTGAGTATTTATGCTGAATCAGAATGTTTCTGGCCTTCACAAACCATAACATAGCCAATTCATGGCCTTGGTCACACACTAAAATCAAAACATAGCCCACTGAAAGCCTCAGTGAGCAAGCCGAACTATAGTCCATTTGGGGCCTGTCCAACAAAGGCCCTCACCAGATGCTGTCCCCTGGTCTTGGATTTTAGCCTTCAGAACTGTAAAAAGTTAATCTTATTAATAACCATATCTCACTCTGTTACAACAGCATAAATCAGACTAAAACAGAAACATCCAAGGGTGTTTTTCCCCATAAAATCTACATCTATGTCTATCTATGTCTATCTATCTATATCTATATCTATATATCTATATCTCTATATCTATATCTATATCTCTCTCTCTCTCTCTCTCTCTCTCTCTATATATATATATATATATATATATATATATATATAGAGAGAGAGAGAGAGAGAGAGAGAGAGAGAGAGAGAGAGGGAAAGGTGGTTCTAGGAAAGATTTGAACTTCAGGGAAAGAACTAATATAGTAAGTGTTGTCCAGTAACTGAAGAATGAGGACCCTGAAATTTAGATTTATTTCCATACCACCTCAGAGCCCCAGAGGATCACAGCAGGGCTACAGCTGAAAAATAACACAACTCATCTGCATTGAGTTGTGAGGCACAAGACATCAGCCTTTAGCACAATGAGACATGGAGGATGCATGTGTGTATGCATTTGTGTGTGTGTGTGTGTGTGTGTTGAAAATTAATTCCAATAGTATTTCATTACTGTACAGGCCAAATTTAAAAAAAAAAATAAGTCTGGGTCTGGGGTTTGATATAGTTTATCAGTCAGTAGCTTGTAAACTCAAAAAGTTTCATTCTTTTAGACACCCTAAAACTAACTGAGTAACTGACACCACACACACACACACACACCCACCCACACACACACACTCAAATAAGAACAAAAGAAGGAAAGAAAAAATACTCACAAATGATTGAAATTATAATTAGATACATTACATGTTACCCTATATCCACAAAAACATGGGAATATTTATCAATGTAAAGTTTGCCAGCTGCAATCAGATATGCCTAGGAAGGAAGTTCCTAGAGGCCAGGCATAGATGTGGTGTGGAAATTTCTGTACAGATTCATCGGCTAGAACTCAGTCCCATGGCCACAGATGAATGCAAAGGAAACTGGAAAGTATTGGTGGTAATATCTCAAAAGGATAAAGGAACTAGTCTTGGAATGAAACACAGTATACCCACTCTCTGCCACTCCTAGAGATTAAAATTGAGTCACTTATATCCTGCTACTTTTCTGAATTCATTTATTAGTTCTACAAGTTTTCTGGTGGAATTTTTTGTATCTTCTAGGTACAGAATCATATCATTGGCAAATAGTGCTAATTTGAGTTCTTCTTTTCCTATCTGTATCCCTTTAATTTCTTTTGTCTGTCTAATTGCTCTGGCCAGTGTTTCAAGAACTATGTTAAATAGAAGTGACGAAAGAGGGCATCCCTATCTTGTTCCAGTTTTTAGAAGGAATGTTTTCAATTTTTCTCCATTTAGAATGATGTTGGCCTGGGGTTTAGCACAGATAGCTTTTATGATGTTGAGATATGTTTTTGTTCTTCCTAGTTTTACTAGAGTTTTGAACATAAAGGGGTGCTGTATTTTGTGAATTTTTTTATGCATCTATTGAGATGATCATATGATTTTTCTCTTTAACTCTATTGATGTGATAAGTTACATTTTTTTGATTTCCATATGTTGAACCAACCTTGTGTCCCTGGGATGAACCCCACTTGATCATGGTGCACAATCTTTGGATATGTTTTTGTATTCAATTTGCCTGAATTTTATTGAGAACTTTTGCATCTATGATCGTTAGAGATATTGGTCTGAAGTTTTCTTTCTTTGATGTGTCTTTGCCTGTTTTTGGAATCAGGGTGATACTGGTCTCATAAAATGAGTTTGGAAGTGCTCCCTCTTTTTCTGTTTTATGAAATAATTTGAAGAGTATTGGTACTAGTTCTTCATTAAAGGTATTATAGAACTCAGCTGTGTATACATCCAGTCCTGGGTTTTTCTTGGTTGGTAGGTTTCTGATGGCATCTTCTATTTCATCCCTTCAAATTGATCTGTCTAAATTGTGTATATCATCCTGATTCAATTTGGGCAAATCATATGACTCTAGAAATTTTATGATGCCTTTGATATTTTCTATTTTATTGGAGTACAAGTTCAGTATATACCCAAAGGACTTAAAAACAGCATACTACAGGGACACATCCATATCCATGTTTATAGCAGCACAATTCACAATAGCTAAACTGTGGAACCAACCTAGATGCTCTTTAGTAGATGAATGGATTTTAAAAAGTGATATGTATACATAATGGGATACTATTCAGCATTAAAAGAGAATAAAATCATGGCATTTACAGGTAAATGGATGGAGTTGGAGAACATAATGCTAAGTGAAGTTAGCCAATCCCCCCAAAAAAAACAAATGCCAAATGTTTTCTCTGATATAAGGATGCTGATTCATAATGGGATCATGGGGGAAGCATGGGAGGATGAGATGAACTCTAGATAGACCACAGGGGTGGGAAAGGAAAGGAGGAGGCATGGGGATAGGAAAGATGGTGGAATGAGATGGACATCATTATCCTAAGTACATGAATGGAAACACACATGGTGTGACTCTACTTTGTGTACAATCTGTGATATAACAAATTGTGCTCTGTAAGTGTAATATGAATTGTAATGCATTCTGCTGTCATATGTAACAAATTATAATTTTAAGAAATAAATAAAAATCTTTAAAAATTTATTTAATGAGAACAAATTAATTTTCTCTCACTTTCACCACCATTTGTTGCTGTGAGCTTCACTCACTCTCTAACCCATTTCTTTATAGGAGCCCCCTCAGAATGTATCCTTTTAACTACATCTTGCCTGTGGTAAAACCCTTCAGTATGGTTTTGAGATTCCCAGCGGAACTTTGAAGGCATACCTGCCCACTGACAGTGCCAGGGAACTGTTTCCCCCATACTTCATTGTGCTAACGCCTGATGCCTTGGGCCTCCCAACTTAATGCAATTGAGTTTCGATATTTTTCATCTGTAGCCCTTCTGCCATCCTCTGGACTCTGAGGCAGCCCAGAGATAAATCTGAATTTCAGGGTCCTTATTCTTCTAATTTTTTAGTTACTGGACAAAGCATTATTAGTTCTCTTTCCCTGAAGTTCACATCTTTTCCTAGAAGCACCTTGCTCTCTATGAAAAAAGTATTTTGCTAGAAAACCCATTCAACCTACTAGTCCTCAGGAAGACACATATTTACACTCAATGAATTCAATTTTGACTCAAATTGTCATCCTTCTTATATATAAATAAAAATTTCTGCACAACCATCAGTGAAAATATAACATAAGAATTGTTTCCATACTATTGGACACGTTTTTGATTAGCAAAATGATTTCTAAACAATTTAACTCTTCTTTTATATCTCTGGATTATCCAAAGAACATGGCAATTTATGATATATTTTCTATTTAAAATTATTGGAATATTAAAGAACTAGCCAGTGCTACTCTCCACCCAGGATGTATATATCAATGTTCTAATTCAAGGTGAGGAAGTTGTTCCCAAAAGTAGATATACTATAATATTTCATGCATAATAGAAGAGAGCTATTTACACTCTCACTAGCACTTTAGAAAGTAAGTGTAAAAATGTGCACATGTAAACATGAAGAACAAGGAGTCTTAGTGAACATATAATCCTACTTTACTTTAATCACCTCATTTTATCATCTGACAAAACACCAATAATAACAACAATAATAATCCAATCAGTAAATAGGCAAAGGAGCTACACAGGCACTTCTCAAAAGGAGAAATACATTGTCAGCAAATATATGAAAATGTGTTCAACATCTCTAGCAATTAGAGAAATGCAAATTAAAACTGCACTGAGATTTCATCTCACTCCAGTCAGAATGGGATTATCAAGAATATAAGTAACAATAAATGCTGGTGGCAATGTGGGGAAAAGGTATACTGATACATTGTTGGTGGGACTGCAAATTAGTGTAACCACTATGGAAAGCAATATAGAGATTTCTCAAAAAACTAGGAATGGAACCACCATTTGACACAGTTATCCCACTCCTCACTATATATCCAAGGGAGTTAAAATCAGCATATTATAGTGACACATCCACATTAATGTTTATAACAGTTCAATTCACAATAGCTAAGCTATGGAACCAACTTAGGTGCCCTTAATCATACGAATGGATAAAAAAAGTGTTGTATATGTACATAGTGGAATACTAGCCAATAAGAATGACTTTATGACATTTGCTGGTAAATGAATGAATCTGGAGATTATCATGCTAAATGTAATAAGTCAGTGCCCCCAAACCAAAGGTCAAGTGTTTCTCTGACATGTGGAAGCTAACCCACTATAAGGCGGAGGGAGTTAAGTGGATTAGACAATGGGGAAAGAAGAGAAAGGAGAGGGAATAGGAATATGAAAGATGAAATGAATCTGAATTTCTATGTACAAAAATGAATACACCACAGTGAATCTCAACATCATGTACATTCACAAGACTGGGATCCTAATTAGAATAAGATACATTCCATCTTGTGTAATATATCAAAATAGATTTCATTGTCATGTATAACTAAAAAGAACAAATAATAACACAGAAGTGACATTAAATAATCACATAGGTAGCAAAGGAAAGGACTCATTGAGGATCCAAATCTTCTGTAAAATTCTTTCTCCCCACACTATACTGCTTTTCCAAATTTGCATGAAAAGAGAATTCTAAGGAAGATCTAAGCATGTATCACCTTGCTTTCTTTGCTGCACCTCTCCAGTGATCACTTCTTTACCTCTTCAACTCATTAGTTTACTTTGGTAAGATTAATCCTCTTCACTTTCTCCTCCCCATGGCAGCTCTAATAGGTGTTTCTCAAAATTTAAATTTGGAAAATAGAGAATGGAAGTGCAATATCAGCCTTGACTTCCACATATGTTCTGTGCATTGAAGCTGAGTAATCACCTTTGTGACACAAGAAGCCCAAACGTGCTGCTTTTTCATCACTTTCTTTTAGTCCTGAAAATATTTATTGCTCACTTAATAGAGGGCATCTGTTGTGCAAGCACCATATTGCATATATTTATCAACTCAAAATAGACCCTGATGGTTCCAATATTTTCTTGCATACTTAACACCTTTATTATGCATAAGACCTATGTTCTAGAGAGCTAAGCAGGAGAAAGAAATTTGAATAAAAAACTGTGTTCAAGACATGAAATGGGCCTCAGAATTTAAGGTAAAATGCAATCCTAATCCTAATAATTAATCACAATATAGTTATATAAATTTTCGTCTTTTGGAGATTAAGTCTGTTAGGCTCTCACAATTCTTCATGCAGTCTCTTTAATGGCAATTTAAAGTTTTTTGAGAATACTAAGGTGACCTTTCCCCAAAACTACAGCTTTCAACTATATCAAGTTTTCCTATCCTAAAACATATTAACAGGCAGGTGGCACCTTATGGTCTCCCAGCAAGCATCAGTTCATCTGTTCCTGGGCTCACACTTAACACCTCCTTGGACAGAGACTGATTTTTCTCTGCAGTTAGAAGCCTCAGCATTAGACGCCTTGGGAAATTCATCCTATGCCATTTGTGTGTGTGTGTTGTGACCTTTGGTTCTATCCACTCATATTGATAGCAACTATTTCCCAGAGTTGGTAGGAGGGGAGGTGGAGTAGATAGATGCTGTGAAGGGCCGCAGAGATTCCTGGAACCTCGGAGCTGAGACACTCTGAACGTCCAGGAGCTTAGAGTGCTGGCCGACAGATTCATCCTTCTTCAGGAATTGTTCTCACCAAACAATACTGCCTAACCCCAAATTATACCTCCTCCCTTCTGTGTGCAAGAATGGCTTTTCAGTGTGTGAGCTACAAAGGCCCAGTTTCCTGGCCTCAATCTGGAATGATGCAGAAGGGCCTTCTCAGCTCTGGGGGTCCCGCTGAGGCAACTACACTGCTGCCCAATGTCTGTCTCTGCCCAGGCCTGCTTCCATTACCCCACACAGGGCTTGTTTCCAAGAGCACTTCCCAGTAAAACCCCTGCAAGCAAATCTCAGTCTGTTTCCATGGAACTTGGCCTAAGACAAAAGGAGTTTAAAGGAGGATTTATCATGAATGTAACAATACCTTGACAGCATCTTGATTCCTGTTGATTCAATAAATATAAATAAACGTGTGTGCCTGTGTGGATTTGTACAATATAATTGATCTCTTTCTACATTCCAGTACCACCCTAAATGCTTTCCATAATTTAATATTCAAAGCAGCTTTACGAACTAGGTGCTATTTTTATCCCTACTTCCAGATAAGGAAATAATTAAATATGAATTAATTGCCCATATAACAAAGCAATAATTGGAAGGGCCAGGATTTAAATCCAATCCAAAAGAAATCATGTAAGAACATCAAGGGGCAAAACTAAGAGTTGTAAGAGTTTATTGCTTTCTTTGGGCCAGTATCATGGCCCCTGAGTGACTAAATGTTCTGTGTCTCCCTTCATTTCTGCTTTGTCCACTACATTCCCAAAGGAGTCCCCCTGTGGACAGACTGGTTTTCATTAGTGTGAAATTAGGCATTTTATTTCTGAAGCCAGTAACATTAATCTTATTCCCATCATTAACAATTGTTTTAAGAATTGTTTTGTATACTTCTAGCTTCTGGGACATGAAAAGGGTCCCTGGAGACTTCTAGGAAGGAAGTCACTGATTCTAAAAAGAAACAGATGTTGAGAAGTCCTTCCTGGCTGGATGTTGTCTTATGATATGAAACCTGAAACAGCATCAGCCATCGTGATCTTAAGGGATGGCACCTTCGACACAGATCCAACAGGCTCATGAGGACAGAGAAGAAGTGGGCGGATTTTACATTCCCGACATCTTGTTAGATTTCAGCCTAACCAGCTATAGACATGTAAATAAAATTTCACCTCACATGAAATAATGAAGATGTTGTTTTGGCCACTAATTCTGTTGGGAGATTTTTACTAACAGCTAATAACATCCCAACTGTACAAAGCCTATAAGATGAGAAGGAAAATGAGAAAATTTGAGGGTTAATAAAATGAACAAATATTTTTTAAAAAAATGATAAATAGATGACAAGAAATGAGTTGGGAACTAAAACTAACAGAAAAGTAAAAATAAGAATATAAAATAAATTTTGAGAGTCTAAAGACAAAAGGTCAAATGTAACAGAATGAAAAATAAAGATCAAAATGAATTCTGCAAATCCTCATGGAACACTGAAACTAAATCAAATTGCTAAGAGTGGAAAGTAATTTCATCCCAAGAATTTTCAATCATTCACATATTTTTATATTACCAATGATCCCTCAAGAACTGTTCAGCTTAAATTTAGCAATGATTTTCTGTTTAACAATAGTTTTACATTTATTATCTCACTCAGCATTATTCGCTGCATATTTCAAAAAATGATAATTATGGCTTAAAGAGACTATAGTTGAATTGTTTTGACCCTTTACTAATAACAGAAACACAACTTTAATCAACTTATAGAGACAAAAGTGGATTTATTTATATTAGGTGCCCATTTCCAAAGATAAGAAATTACGATACAAAAGCCCAAGAGTAAGAACCAATACTACCACACAATTCAGTTGTAAAATAGGGATCACCAGGTAAAATCTTAAAGGTGAAGAAATACAGAGGGAAAAGTCCTCCTGAATCTCAATGTCCCATAGGTCAAGCAGGATTCAGATGATCTGCATGCACCCACACCAAAATTTCAATTGAACATTGTGTTCTGCCAAAACTCATGTTGAAACCCTAATCTTCAAGTGATGATGTTAGGGGTAGGGGCTTTGGAAGATGATTAGGTCACAGGGAAGAGCCCTCATGAATAGGGTTAGTGTGCTTATAAGAAAAGACCAGACAACTAGCTAGCTTTGTGCATGTGAGCATACAGTAAGATGTCAGGAGTGTGCAAACCTGAAGAGGACACTCCCCAGCACCCAACAGGGCCAGCATCCTGATGGCAGAGTCCCAGTCTCCAGGACTATGAGAAATAAATTTCCAACATTAACAAGGCAGCCAGCTCATGACATTTTGTTATTAAACTGAGTAAGATTCAAACCCTGTCCCCTTAATGTTCTACTTACAGAGCCAGCAGTCAGGGAATATCTACGTGACTCTGTAATAACGGAAGATGCTGGAAACTGAAATGGCCTTGTTTGAAAGGGGGTCTCCTGAGCCCAGTGGCTGATATGGGCACCTCCTCTATTGTGCTAACTCAGACCTACTAAGTCCCCTTTCAACTGTGCCACTAACAGTCATCTAATTTGTCTCTTGGGAGGAATGTAGGTGGATTTCAGGAGTGAACTAGAACCAAGTCTAGAAAGAACTAAATCTCTCTGCTACTCTCTCTGGATGTCCTTCACAACAAACAATTCTTCTACATCTCCAACCACACAATAAAAATCATGGCTACCTCCAACCCCTAATCTTATGTGTTATGGTCCTGCTACCTAGAGAAAGACTGAACCTAGTACAAATATCCCAAAGAAGAAAACCAAATTTGTGATCCCAAGATAGCACCTATTAATCCCATACAGTGTGATCAAGGAATTGAGTGATAGCAAATGTGTATGGGGTAACCACTACACCCAGAGATGGGTGCTAAGCAAAGAATCCAGTATGCTTCCATAAGAGAGAGACTGAATAAATTGCCAGTGGAAATAAGTGTTGGAATCAGGTTTGAATTTCAGTCTGGTAACTCAAAACTCCATAATCTTCACCAATACATTATAGTAATGAATGAATGAAACTTGAGAACACAAGGCAACAGTAATTAATTTGTTTTTACCAATCAAGTCACAGCCACTTCCAGGGCTTTTTGAATCCTCAGAAATATTTGTCTTCTTAATTTTTCTTGTCAAGATGTTCTTTATGACTGCTATAAAAACTATTCTGAAGGAAGAGCAAAGAAGCAAATTTCCTTTTTTAAATTTTTTTCTTACATACATGACAATAGTGGAGTGCATTACATTCATAATTGTCCATTCACAGTACAATTTTTCATAACTCTGTATATAAAGTATGTTCACGCCAAATTATGCCATTATACATGAGCTCTCTCTCTTTTTTTTGCATTACAATTCTTTTTAAAATTTTTTTAAAGAGAGAGAGAGAGAGAATTTTTTTATATTTATTTTTCAGTTTTCAGTGGACACAACATTTTATTTTATTTTTATGTGGTTCTGAGGATCGAACCTCATACCCCGCGCATGCCAGGCAAGCACATTACCGCTTGAGCCATATCCCCAGCCCATTACAATTCTTAATACACCTTTATACCACAACTTATCATATCTCTGTTTGTATATAAGGTATGTTGACAACAAATTCACATCTTTAAACATGTATTTTGTATAATGATGACTGTCTCCTTCCACCATCCTTGCTATTCCCCTTCTCCCTCCCTTTCCTTCCCACCCCTATTCCCTATCTAGAGGTAGTGGACATAAGTGAGTCACCCCCCTTATATCAGAGAAAACATTCAGCATTTGTTTTTTGGGGATTGGCTAACTTCACTTAGCATAATCTTCTCTAATGCCATCCATTTCCCTGAAAATGCCATGATCTTATTCTCATTCTAAGAATTTAAAAATTCTTAGAGGTACATGAAAACAGAGACACAACATATCGAAATCTCTGGGACACTATGAAAGCAGTACTAAGAGGAAAATTCATTGCATGGAGTTCATTCCTTAAAAGAAGAAAAAGCCAACAAATAAATGGCCTCACGCTATACCTCAAAGCCCTAGAGAAAGAAGAACAAATCAGCAGCAAAGCAATAGAAGGCAAGAAATAATTAAAACCAGAGCTAAAATCAATGAAATTGAAACAAAAGAAACAATTGAAAAAATTGACAAAACTAAAAGTTGGTTCTTCGAAAAAATAAATAAATTAGACCCTTAGCCATGCTAACGAAGAGAAGAAGAGAGAGAACCCAAATTACTAGCATACGTGATGAAAAAGGCAATATCACGACACTACAGAAATACAGAAGATAATTAGAAATTATTTTGAAACCTTATACTCTAATACAATAGGTAATAGTGAAGGAATCAATAAATTCCTAAAGTCATATGACTTGCCCAAATTGAGTCAGGAAGATATACACAACTTAAACAAATTTTCTTTTAAATAATGTCTATTTAGAATATAAATTTGAAAATATCTTAAAAATCTGCAATAGTAAAATAGTTAAATGAATCACAGTATATCCATATAATAGAGTGCTCTATGGTCATTAAAATTATTACTTCAAAATATTTTAACAATATGGAGATGTCCATCACATATAAAAAATGGGATATAGAATTAAATGGTATCACCCAGTTTTCTAAAATAATCATACTATGTATATCCATGGAAAATTTGAGAGGAGGTATGTTTGGGTCATGGGATTATAGTTTAATATTTAATTTTTATTGTCTAAATAATATAAAATATGTATTGATTCTAAATTCTACAAAGTTTTTAAGACAGTGTTCATAATAGAGGTTATTCTAAAAATTTAATTGTAGATTTGAATTTATTTTATACATCTTTATGTGCCTTTAATTTTTTTAAGCAAAACATACTCATTAAAGATTGCAGAATGATATAAGAAAAACTTCAAACAAGATGAATGAGAAATTAGATAATAAGCAATGAATCAGATTTCTGAGGTGTGAACTTATCTTTTTCTTACATTCCTTTTAATGCTTTCTCTTATGGATTAAAGACAAGTTATGCTATCTCCCAGGAATAGGGAACTAATAGAAACTGTTGGTAGGATTATAAGTTAATACAACTGCTATGGAAATCAGAATGGAGGTTCCTCAAAAGACTAGGCATGGAACTACCATATGACGGCTATACCACTCCTCGGTATGAAGTCATCATACTACAGTGATACATGTATACCCATGTTTAGAGCAGCACAATTCACAATAGCCAACTATGAAACCAGCCTAAGTAACCATCCATAGATGAATGAATGAAGAAAATGTGATATCGTATGTGCATGTGCACACACACACACACACACACACACACACCAAAAACAATGAAGTTTTATTCAGCCATAAAGAAAAATGAAATCATGTAATTTCCAGAAAAATGGATGAAGTCCATTATATTAAGAAAAACAATCCAAAGTTAGAAGGTCAAGAGTCTCTGTTTTCTTTCATATGTCAAAACTAGAGAGAAAAAAGGAAAAGAATTGTGGGAGTGGATATCAGGGAAAGCAAAGAGAGATCAGTAGAATAGAGGAAGGGAAGCGCAGCAGAGTAGGGGCAGTGGGAGAAGGGGAGGAAGGGAAGAAATGCTGAGGAGGGAAACTGGCCTAATAACATTGTTATATTATGTGAATATACTAATATATAACAAGAAATCCTACCATTATGTACAACTATAACTCACCAATAAAAGGGGAAAAAAAGAATCAGAAGGTCAAATAAGAGACCAAGGAAGAAACTGAATGATAAAAAATATTAATAAAAATACACAATTTTAAAAGCCCTTCTACAGTTAAAGTACATAGATTTATCAAAATGATACCCAAAATGCTAAAAAAAAAATCTACACAGCTAGAAGTTAAGGACCAGGGCATTAGTTAATGAAACACCATTTTTACCTTTTATCAGCATTAAAAACTGCTCTACATTACTCTGTAATACTGTTGCCTGCATCTTTTTCTCTTTCCAAGATTGTGATCTCCTTAAGGAAAATCTCTTCCTTTCACCTTTGTAGCCCTAACAGCCAGTGCACTGCTGGAAGCACTCAAAAGCTGGAATGCAGCTAGCTCCAGGCTGCCTCCAGAGCTGCGTTCTAGACGGCTCACCACATGGTGGCCAAGTTCTTCACCCCACTCCTCTTGGCCCTCACTGAGCTCAGGAGCTTGCACAAGGACATAGACATTATCATGTGCACACACAACTGCACTCCAGAGGCCAGAATTCCCCCTCCTCAGACCCAGCCCTTTGAAATCAGATTCTCTCCTGGGTCCATTCCACCCCCTATGATCTCTATAGTGCACCATTTTAGGATCCAGAATTGAAACAGTAAAAACTATTTTCATAATAATGTGTGGAGATTTTCAAATACAAAATATTTACAAATAAAATAATTACATGACATTGTTCACTATTAGTAAATAAAGTCCATACACACACATACATACACACACACACACACACACACACACACACACACACACATATACTTGATTTTGAAACTTCTCTTCCACTTGTGCTATGGTTTGAATGTGTCCCCTCCAAACCCAGGTGTGACAATCTATTAAATTTTAAGAGGTGACTAGGTCATAAGGGCTTCTCCCTCATGAATGGGATTAAGTGTCCTTACCAAAGAGTTTGACAAAGGAGATATCCCTGTTGCCCTCCTATCTTCTTTCATGTGAGGACAAGTGTACAAGGTACTATTTTGGAAGCAGAGACAGGACTATCACCAAAAACAAACTGATCAGTTCCTTGATTTTGATTTACCAGCCTCCAAAATTATGAGAAATAAATTTCTTGTCTTTATGAATTACCCAGATTTGGGCATTTTGTTGTTTTGTTATAGCAACACAAAATGGACTAGAATACTTTCCTTTGAAATTTATCTATTTTAAAAAGAAGCACACTCCATTTTACCTGTTTTAAGACATGTTTCTAAAGTCTAATTAAGACATGTTAAGAAAATATTTAGAAATATCAAAATCCAAAAATAAGTAAAAATCTTATTCATTTCTCTGCCATAGTAACAGGTTTATAGTGGCCTTATGTCTTTTTTCCAGATATGTCCTATTCATGGATTTTTATAATTTTTAATACAATTATAATATATAATTTTGCACCACACTTTTCTTCACATTTAATAATTTAATTTACCATACCATAACTATGTTTCATGTCCTTAAAATTTTTTTTTTTTTAAGTCAGGTGGGGTACCCGGGATTGAAACCAGGGGCCTTAGCCACTGAGCCACATCCCTTTTTATTTTTTATTTTGAGACAAGGTCTCACTAAATTGCTGAAGCTGACTTTGAACTCATGATCTTTCTGCCTCAGCTTCCTGAGCCACTGGGATTACAGGGGTGCACCACATTGCCCAGCTTCATGACATTCTTGAAGTCACAAAATATTCTCCCTTACAAAAGTGTGTGGTTAATACAACACATCGTCCTGTAGATGGACATTTAAGATGTTTCCATGGTTGCTAATGCTGTTATTGATAGCCATTATGAACATCTTTTTCTTATGTCATTTAGCTTTTCTTCATCATCTTAAACAACTTTGCAATTTAGCTACACTTGGGAGGGAAATAAGGAAAATATGGAGCCCAAAGAAATGCAGCAAGAGTGCAAAGATTATGGGATATTGCAAGCAGATAGGGTGGAGGGGTGTTCTCCTGAGCTACAGAAGCAATGGTTTTGATGGTTAAGATAAACACAAGTCAAACGTGTGAGAGCTGTCCATAGTCGGTAATGACAGTCTTCATGCTAGCTTGCCATTCCTGGACCCAAAGCACACCATGGCTTCCCCAACATTCATGCCCTCTTTCACCTTCCCAAAGACCACATGCTCACCACACAACCACCCAGTCTTGTCAGTGCAGATGAAAAAGGGGAACCGTTTGTGTTCGGCCCAGCATTTGCTGTAGACAAGATGCCAGGGCCTGTATACATCAGGGTGAAGTTCTCATCAAACTTCTCCCCATAGATGGACTTGCTGCCTGTGTCACTGTAGGGTGTGAAGTCCCCACCCTGGCACAGAAATCCTGGAATAATTCTGTGAAAGCAGGAACCCTTATAACCAAATCCTTCCTCTCCAGTATTCAGAACATGAAAATTTTTGCTGTCTTTAGAACTTCGTCTGCAAACAGCTCAAAGGAGAAGCAGTATTTTGTTCTTGTCAGGTCTTTTGGTCAGAGTGACAAAAACAAAAACAAAACACCTCAAAAAAATAAAACAGAAATTGGTACCGAGAAGTACTTAACCTGTGGCTAAACTGACCATATGGTTCAGAAGCCTTTAAAGTTGATTTGTGGGGGAAGGAATTTTGAAAAATTTAGAGACACAAGCTTTAGAATGTTGTGAGTAGAGCTTACTGGGCTATTCTGGTGGGATATGCCAATAGGACAGTGGGCAGTTGACTGGGTTCATGAGATTTCAGAGGAGGGGACTATACTGGAAATTGGACTAGAGTCCATTGGTGTTATATTCTGTCAAAGAAGTTTTCTATGTTTTGTCCATATCCTGAGACTTTCTGTGAGGATAAATTTAAAGGGAATGGACTAATTAATCTGGTTGAAGAAATTTCAAGGCTGTGCAGCATTCAGGTGGCAGCATGGATATTTCTGGTAGCTTTTAGTCAAATTTGTTCTTGTCAGGTCTTTTGGTCTGTGATAATCAGGAACAGAAAGCAGACCAGAAAGATTGTTTTTGTTGTTGTTTTTGAATTTGGTTTTGGTTTGGTACTGGGGATAAGTTTGGTACTGGGGTGAAGTGCCAGCACTGAGCCTCATCCCCAGTCTTTTTATTTTTATTTTGAGACAGGGTCTCAGTATGTTGCTTAAGGCCTCGCTAAATTGCTGAGGCTGGCTTTGAACTTGTAATCCTCCTACCTCAGCCTCCTGAGCTACTGGGATTACAGGCATGCACCACCATGCCTGGCCAGATTTTTTCAACTTGCAATTTTGTCAGAAAAGTGGGAATAAAACTGGGGCTAAGGAAGATGTGGTTGTTAAAAAGATTACAACCACTAAAGAAGAGTTAAATACTTTAACCCCAAAAGGGAAAGATGGCTTGAGGCCATCTCAGTCTCAAGGGTGTAAAAGTGAAAATTTTCTTTGAGAAGAGGCCATGGGGGTACCATACCTGCACAGGGGAGCCTACAAAATTATTTTACTAGGGTCAACCATCCAGGCACTCAGAGACTACTGCAGCCATGCTTCCAAGAGGAGACTGCTGCTCAAGGTGGCAACAGACTTGGTGTCAATCCTATGGTGCTGGTTCTGCAGAAAGGTAAGATGCTGGAGTCAGGGAGTCCTGGAGGCCTCCACCAAGATTTCCAAAAAAAATACTAGGAGGCCAAGCAAAGTATAACAGGGTTGAAGGCCACATGGGCTACCCCTGAGAGGGCAATGCATGATGTGAGAAGGAAGTTGAAGCTGCAGTGGAGACCCCCGAGTTAAGAGATGTCAGTAATGTAGAATGTCTGCTGAGAAAAACTTCAGGAATTGAGCAGAAACAAGCCAAGAGAGAGGCCGTGTGGGCTGCAACTGGTTAGAACATAGGGTTGGAGCCACACAATCCCTTTAGAGAGAATATCATGATGCCATATGTCGCAGATGCCAAACACGAAGCTACAGGACTTGTTTGCCCAGTTGGATTTCGGTCTTGCCTTGGTCCCATCCCTTTTTTCTATGCCCTTATACTCCCTTTAAAAATGCAAATGTTTACTCTGTGCCATTATTTATTGGATATATGTGATTTGCTTTTGATATTTACAGGAGAAATCATTCATGAGTTTGCATAGAGTCTTGAAAAAGGAAAAAAAAAATAGAATGCAAACAGATGATAGTCTGCCAGTTCCAGATTTGAGCCTTTAAAAGTCTGGCAACTCTTACTTTTGCTTTTGCATACTTCTTTTGCATAAGAAATATGACTACTCTGAGGCGTCCTTTTGGAGAAGCCATGAGAAGGAGCACCTAGGCCATCAGCTAAGAGTTCCTGTGAGCTCTTCACTCATAGCCAGTGTCAGTGTCTTGGCCATGAATGAAGGCATGAACTGCCCAGCTGACCCATATAAGGCACAGATAACATACCCCTGCCATGCCCCACAGAGCTGAAAGCCAAGAAATTTTAAATGGTTGTTGTTTTAAGATGTTAAGTTCAAAAGTAGTTTGTTATGCAGAATAGATAACTGAAACAGGACATTCAACACTTATAATGTGTATCATTAAATAGCATCCAACAAAAAGTATTAAGGTAACTGTTTCAAAAAATCCTCACAACCGCTGTGTTAGCCTTTTAAATATTTGCTATAGGTAACAATTATATACTGTATATATTTCAAAAAGCTAAAATTTATTTTTGGATATTTTCAACATAAAAAAATAATTGATGTTTAAGGAGATAGATATGTTTCACTTGATTTGAATATTGTATGCTTATTTGGGTATTGAATTATCTCATGATACCCCATTAGTCTATATAAATCTTATGTTATTATATATCAGTTAAGATAAATTTAATTTAAAAATTTTTAATTCAAAATATGTCAACTGAAACATGCATTACACACACTCTCTTTCCAACATCTATTCAACCACCTAAATCCTGGCAGCAGGCCAGGCCAGCCAGGGCAGCAGAATGCAGAGAATGTTGGGAGCCATAGTCTCTGCAAAACCTCTGGAGGGAGTAGGTGTTCAAGCCCTTCCTTCCTGAGCCAGAAAGCAGAAGCAGTGAATCTGAGAGCCAGACACTGAGGAAAAGGCTGTGGATCACACATGGATTTTGAGATTTCTAAACTTTGAACCTGATGACTAGATCCAAGTTTTTGGTTGTCTCACATGGGGTATTAGTGAGTCTATTTTGGGTGGAATGAAAGGTAAATGTGATATTGTTAAACAAAAGAGAAGATGAACCTCGCCATCAGTGGCATTCATTAGATGTGGGTTTCTCCACCATTCCCCGTCCCCCTTGTGGTTGGGTAAGATCATATGACTCATTTTGAATAAGTTGTGAGAGGAAATGATACATGATGCTTCCAGGCCAGGGCTCTTAATGGGCAATTCAAGACCCTCTACAGCTCTCTCCCCCTGGCTTGGTGACCAGCAATATCCACAACAGTGGCTAAGAAACAAATAAGAATACAATTCCTGGGCTGGGGTTGTGGCTCAGCGGTAGAGCGTTCGCCTCGCACATGTGAGACCCTGGGTTCGATCCTCAGCACTACATAAAAATAAACAAACAAACAAAAAAGAATACAACTCTCTGTGTACATGTAAAGAACATGAATCATGAACCAGAAAAATAATCCTTCTTGTGTTGAGTCAATCAGACTTGAGGTTGTTGATACCACAATACCTTCCAGGATATCCTCATTAATGCCACGTCTTTCTCTTTTGGAGCATAAACACCTTCACAGACTTTGCTGAGATGGAGCTAGCTAGATGCTATGATTCTCTGCCTTGAGTCACTATTTACTCTATTTGCCCATGGTTTTTCTTATTATAATATCATTTATTACTCCAAAACGTAGGCCCTAGGATTAGTGTGTGGGCAATTGCCACATTTTATTCATATCTTACTGCAATGCAATGTCTTGCTCCCCGGATCTTGCTCTCCTTACTGTTCCTGTGGCAAGAATACAATCACTTAGCAGCTTTCCTCTTACTGTCTACCTACCTACCTACCTATTCTATTTGTAATCTACCTTCATATTCATCATTATTATCTACCTATCTATGTATCTTTCATCTATCTATCTATCTATCTGTCTATCTGTGCAGCCAGGTTGTACAGTTTCTCCATGAAGATTATGGGGAATATGATGAAGGCAGCTTTTGTCAGGGTCCTATGTCAACAGCAACATGACTTTGGGTCCCCTACCAAGACTGTTATTATTTAGGCTGAGGCTGAGAATAACAGGGATCACTGAGAAGGGTTTGAGGGGGTCTGGGTGTTGGGGGACAGCACTGAAACCGGGGCTCGGGTTGGCCCTGCAACAACCTTGGGGGCATCCGAGGAGCCAGACTGTTCCCTGAGGATCAGGAGGACTATGTAGGTGGAACAATATGGTCCTCTTGGAAGCAGCAGCCACCACCTGGGGAAAATGGGGACACCTTGGCTGCCTCACTGACTTATTAAGTCTCCTCTCAGACAACTGGGCTTATAGTGGGGAGGCAGCTGGACAAATTGAGACTGACTCCTGCTGAGGACTGTCCTTTATTCAAAGTGTCCTCAATATCTGTACACATTCCCCCACTGAAATGTAGAAGGAAAAAATCAGACTTTATAAAGCAACACAATCCTACCTATAACACACCATAACTGGAACTTCTACATTTAAAAATTACATCATTTAAAGGTAAACAGAATTTCAACAAAATACATGCCTCTGTTTTGAAGAAATGTTCCTCAAGAGGGACAGATAGGTCAATATTTTTATACATTGACCCTAAATTTTTTGAAAATCTAAGAATAATGAGTATAAAATTGAATATTCTTCAACATATATATTTTGAAGCAATAAAGGGCAAATATCATCATTTTTTAAGAGTAAAATTTTGAAGTCAGAAACTATTTCTCTCTTTTAACCAGTGTGTCAATTAGTAATTTTTGAAAAATTATGCGCCCAGCCTTGCAAAAACAGAAAGAAAACAAACAAACAAACAAAAACCACTTTGCTATAGCATGGAATTTCTGTTTTACCTGTAGTATTATACCTATAGATGGACAGTTCTACATTTTTCCAATTAATTTAGTCTCACTTTAAACTTTGCAAGACCAATGGGAGGTTTGATCATAAGGATTCAACAAAAATTATAGAGGGTACAATTTCATATATTGAATTTACAAGTGTATATAAAGTGCACTAGTTTAGATTGTAGAGCTTTTGTGTGTGTGTGTGTGTGTGTGTGTGTAAAGGAAATTATACCATCAGATTTCAGAACTAGAAGAGACATCTAATTCAACCCTCTTATTTTACAAAGAAAGAAATATTGACTCACAAAGCTACTAAAGCCTGAATCAATAGTTCTCCAAATTATTGGCCCTTCCTATTTACTCAGACTAGTGATAAATCTGAGATTTTTTTTTTAATTTCCTTATGCTCGGGACATTTATTTCAAATTCTAGACCAGAAAGAAGTTATATCACTGATTACTTTTTGTACCTGATTTATCTTTAAAATTGTTGGTTGTTACTTTCTTATAAACATGAACCCTTACTATTTAAAAACTCAGAGCAAAAGAATCACTAAATAATTCAGACCCTAATGAATGGTTCAAGGGTTGCATTCTTATTTCAAATTGTAACTTATTTGTCTATTAAGAATAGTGTTTTTGTATTTATACAACTGAATGATTTTAAAAAAACTTATGCTTCACAAAGTAGAAATTAAATGCATAAATACATCCACTCAGCTTCTCCCATTTCCTAAGTAAAAATGGAAACTATTTGTGCCCCTAGCATCTATATTGACACAAGTGTAATGCTCTATGTCCTTGTTCTGCATCAACAACTTTGGCTATTGCTCACCACCTCCATCCAATCCATCTTCATCACGCACCTAAATAATAAAATACCCTCTCTAATTACCTCTCAACTTCTTTCCTTGCTCCTTTTGTTTTCTCAGCACAGTAACCCTGGTAAACATGTTAGATTATGTCACTTCTCATTTCAAACCTACCAATGGCTTTCCATGTCCTTCAGATGAAATAAAAGCCAAAGCTTTACAATGGCCCTTAGTCCTGTTATTATGTAACCCCTCGTCACTCCTTAAACTTCATTTCCTAATACTACCCTAACTTACTTAGTTTTAGCCACAGTGACCCTCTCGCTGTTTCTCTACCACATCAGGCATTCTTCCACATAAGATTTTTTTTCTTCCCTCTACCTGAATGTTCCCCTCCTAAATATTCACATACCTTGTTTTCTCGCTTCCTTCAAATTTCAACTCAAATATTGTCATCTCAGTGAGGCCTTCCCCAACCTTACTATGTTACTACAAACATCCTTCCATGCAATTAAAACAACAGTCTTTGAGGCTAAAAACTTGGTGAGTAGGTAAACCAGCTGTTAGATATAGCCAGAGAGATAATTAGAAAAGTGGAAGAAATTACTCAGAAAGCAGCATAGACAAGGGGATAGAAAATAGAGAAATGAAAAAACATGGAGAGCAGAAGGAGAGGTCCAAAAATATGTCCATAATGAATTTTAGAAATGGGAAAGTGAGTAGCAGAAATGAAATTCAAAAGAGACAACTGCTCATTTTCCATAGTAAATGAAAAATAAAATCCATTGAGTCTCAAAAAAATATTCATGTCTATTGTCAAAAAAATCTGTAAAACCAACCAACAACAAATAAAAACACATAAAACGATCAGAAAATAAACCAGATTATTTGCAAAAGAATATCATTAAATTAACATAAAAGTGATCTTCCTAGGAAAGGAAAAATTACAGAAAGATAAAAGAACTATTGGTCAAGAGCAGAGCAGCTTGAAAGCAAATGAAAAGATGGACACAAAATTTGAATACAACCCGAGAAAATTTCTAGAAATTAAAAAATATAAGCAGTGAAACAGAAAACTTAAAGTATAAGTTAAACTGATTATTCATCACGGATGATTGGAAGTCTATTGGCAATCATCTCCTGAAGTTATGATTACAAAACCTTCCAATTTTTTTCTCATTCTTTTATATTGTTTGAATATATGTATAACCAGTTACATTTTGTATATCTAGTTTCAATAATTAAAAACAGGTAAACTTTTTCAAAAACTCTGAACACAATATAAAGGAATTCTCTATTATTTGTTAGGCTTGTGTCCTGATTACATAGAAAATTGTCAGGACAGACTAGATTGGTGTAGCCAACCAAAGCTCATTCCTTGCTCAAGATGGATCCTCACCATGAGTTGCTTGGGGTCTTTGCCATTCTCATCCAGGACCCAAGTACAAGGAGTTGCTCCCCACATCAGAATATGGCCAATAGCCACACCAGAAAAAAAGAGTTCACTGAATCAGCACTGGATGCTAATGGCTCCTGCTGGAAGAGATGCACCTTATTTCAGTCATTTCTTTGCTCAAAGTAAGCCCATGCCCATGCTTGAAACATAATCCCACCTTGTGCTGGTAGCAAAAATAAAATTTTTAATAAAAACCTTAGTAACTACCACAGAGTTAAATGTGTTTTCACATGTTATCCATTATTTCCTTTTCTTCGTAAACATATTATCTATTTAGTTTCTTTGTCTATGTCTTATGATCCTTAAAGTTCTAATGATACTTGTTTTATCCTTGACCCTAACCAGAGCCCTAGCAAAGCATACTTCCAATCCCAGTCCCCAGTCAATATGAAATAGCTTCTTTGACCCTCAACTGAAGATGCCTCTTCCTGACTTAGATGCTCTCCCAGTCCAATACAAAGATCCAACAAAGGATCCATTCTGTTCTCTTGCCACTATAAAGGCAATTGATAAACCCTTCTGTAAAATAAATTCTTGACCAAATTTTTCCACAATCCTCCAATTTGTTTATCCAATGATTTCATCATTCCTCAACTGCCGCATCCCTCTCCATCCCTAGACCAGCTGTTCATTTTGGTGGAGCACAGCAGATATTGCCCTCTGTGGATATCACCATCAATCCATGTTCTCGGATGAAAGGTCTCAAAAGAGATCCTTAAGACGAGGAGGGGGCGCTGGGGATATGGCTCAAGCGGTAGTGCGCTTGCCTGGCATGCGTGCGGCCCGGGTTCCATCCTCAGCACCACATACAAAACAAAGATGTTGTGTCCGCCGAAAACTAAAAAATAAATATTAAAACAAAAATTCTCTCTTTCTCTCTCTCTCTCTCATCTCATCTCTCTCTCTTAAAAAAAAAAAAAAAAAAGACGAGGAGGGGTAGGATACCCAATGTGTACTCACATACTGGTCTTTTGGTTTTTGCATCTTTAAAGACCTAATTATACTGAAGCATTAGAAGACAGAAAAAAACACTGACAAACTTCAAATACAGCTTAATATTTCACTTACAAGATTTTTAAAACTTCTTTCTAGAAGAAAAAAAAAACCCATCAGATAAGAAGTTACATTGTATCTAACAACACATTTTAGGCTTTGTCATGGGGTGAGTACACATTCAACTTAATCTACATGCACGAGTTGGTATCAGGAGCATTTTCAGAGTCATTTTATAATGAACTCAACTTTCTGCAAAATATTGCATATTCAAAGAAAAATGGTTTCCATACAAGTAGACTGCAATTATTTTTCACCCAGGCAGAAAAATGAACTAATATAGTCAGGATGAGTGGGTGTATAGATAGATGTCTCTTGGCCTGTAATGGGATTACATCTCCATAAACCCATTGTAAATTGAAAATATCTTAAGTTCAAAATGTATTTAATACATCTAACCTACTGAACATCTTAGCTTAGCCTGGCCTACCTTAAACATCCTCGTAATACTTACCTTAGCCTATAGCGTGGCAAAATCATCTAACAGAAAACCTTATTTTATAATACAATGTTGAATGCCTCGTGTAATTTATTGAATATCACACTGAAAATGAAAAATGAGATGTTTGGATGGGTTTGCTTTCATGCCATCACAAAGTCAAAAAATTGTTAAGTCAGGCTATCTATCCTAAGTTAGGGACTTTCTGTATGTTCCTAGAGGAGTATCTAATGGGAAAAGAGTATTACATTCAAGATTTTCTCTACTTTGGTTTGAACATTCAAATTCTGATAAGTCAAATTTAGAGAACTCTCATTTACCTAGATAATATAGTAATGATACATTATAAATATAGTAATCAAGATTTTTGTTTTCTTTTAGTCTATTTCTTCAGACAAACCAAATAATTACAATACTATAGAGAGTGCAGTTTTGAAACCTAAGCAGATTTGAGCAGGGATGATGGTTGTACACTTGGAAAATCTATAAAGAGCCATACATACCACAGAAGTAATTATGTAGCCATAATTCTGGTGTTGCAAGGGGAACTTGGAAAATAATTAAGAACATTCTTAGCCTCACTACTCTTGGTGATGCCAGGCTTTCAAATGTATAGAATATGTTAGAGCATGTGCCTAGCCTGCACAAAGCCCTAGGTTCAATGCCCATTCCTCCTCCTCCTCCTCCTCCTCCTCCTCTTCCTCCTCCTCCTCCTCCTCCTCATCATCATCCACATAGTAATTAATAGTAATAATAATAGAGGGAGGGACAAGATGGCAGTTTAGAGTGAAGCAGCATCCTAACTCTGTCCTCCAGAACTTAAATAGCAGAAATACTGCTCCTCCCTGAGACTTAGAGTAAAAAGTACTGAAAGTGGAGGGGTGGCTGTTGGACTCATTAAATGGATCTAAAATAAAGTCACCCTGAGTTTGTAATCCACCATGGAAGTCAATCCAGGAACCGTCGTGGGACTGCAGCACAGCAGTGCCAACAGGACCCAGATCCCAGATCTGTGAGTTCGCAGCTAAGCCCACATAAACCTATCTGAACCTTCCAAAGATTTCACTGAGCCTAACCAACCCATGGAAAACCAGAAAATGAGATCATTTTGCCCAGGGGAAACACAAGTTGGAGAGGCTAGAGTGAACCCAGCCCTCCCCAACCCTGAGAGTCCAGCGGCTCACAGGGTCTCACAAGGTCAGCTACCGAGGGTGAGAACTTGGAAGGGTGGGTGTGAGAGGACATGGTTCTCAATTTGTCTGGCCAACTGCCCCTGGAGATCACCATGACCAGCACCCACCAGGTTCCTGGGCCCAGCATCAGACCAGTCCCTGGTGCCCTCCAGGTCCAGCACCAGCGTGGCACACACCCAGGACCCCGGCTCCCCACCCAAACCACCACTGCTAGGCCTACCTGGCCCACAGCTTTGCCACCGGCCCATAGCCCAGCCTGACAAAGTGACACTTCACCATGAGGCCTGCCAGACTTACCCCACAGCATTGCCACCAGTCTGCAAAGCCCATCACCCAAACCCGATCTGCCTGGCCCAAGCCAGCTAGGCCCACCAGACATAAGCAGCCACTTTGCCATTCAGCCGCAGCCCAACTTGCCTGGTCCACCACTTCAACGCCAGGCCCATCTGACCCAGGCTGTCACTTTGCCACCCAGGAACAGCATGCCACTTTGCTTCCAGGGCCACCTGCCCCAGTCAGCTGCATGACCACCCAGCCTGCAGCCTGGCCTGCCCACACCAATCTCCCAAGAAGGGAAGTTGAGAAGCCTTAAACCCCAAACTTCAACACAGTGAGTAATGCAATAAAAACAAAGGACTCAAGAGCCCAGGGCCCATACTCCCACACGTAGTTCATACCTCAAGAACAAACAAAACTAAAATCAGCCGGGCACAGACAGCAAACACATATGCTCACTGTCTATTGTGTCCACCATAAGAAGCAACTCCTTAATAAACTTTTCACCAAGGTATTTTTTTTCTGTTGTTTTGTTTTGCTTTTTTGTTTTTGTATTTTTTATGTTTTGTCTTTGTTTCTCTCTCCTCATTCCTAGGCTTTGTTTTTGTTGTCTTTTGTGTTTTTTTAATTGTTGTTGTTGTTTGTTTTTTCTTTTTTTATTGATTTTTTTAAAAAAATAAATGACAGCAGAATGCATCACAATTCTTATTACACATACACAGCACAATTTTTTATATCTCTGGTGGTATACAAAGTATATTCACACCAATTCATGTCTTCATAAATGGACTTTGGATTTGAAAGTGTTATTTTTTCAAGCTCTGTTTTTTGAGGGTTAGGGTTTTTGATTAGTTTATTTTTTTTTCTTGTACCAGGGATTGAATTCGGGGGCACTTGACCATTGTGCCACATCCCCAGCCCTATTTTCTATTTTATTTAGAGAAAGGGTATCACTTAGTTTCCTAGCACCTCCCTTTTGCTGAGGCTGGCTTTGAACTCACAATCCTCTGTCTTGGCATCCTTGAGTCACTGGGATTACAGGTGTGCACCACTGCATCAGGCCTTCATTAGCATAGTTTTATTTTATTTTATATAGTCTTTGCCACTACTCTATCTTCTTTCTCTCCCTTTCTATTTTCTCAGTTGCTGACAGCTAAATTCCATTATCTTTCTCTGCCTTTATATTCTACTATTTTTTCCTACACTTTATCACTAACAATATATCCTAAGTTACCACTTCATCTGCCCATTCACCCTTTTGAAATTGCAAACACTTTTCTACCTTCCTATCTCTTCTTCTTTCCTCATATTCAACTCTATCCTTAATGTCTCTTAATATCAACAGATGTCTATAATGTGTGCCCCTATCAATGTCACAGCAATAGTTAATATGGAAAAAGTCATAGATAACACCTATTGCTTGATTTTTATGCCAGACATAATTCATGATTATTGGCTAATTTGACTGATGGAAATTGCTGATCCTCCTATTTCTGCATATTGTACCAATTAACACTATAGATATCAGAATAGGAACTAAGTACCTAGTCTACTGCTATATATTGTTTGCATAGATTGTTGCTATCACTGGGCTGCCCTGAAATCTGTGAGGTACTAATAACATAGAGGGATACTATCAATTTGTCAGGTAAAAACTTTGCAGCTTCATATCCATCCAGATAGATGGGAAGACATACAAACAATATGAAAAAGCAAGGAAACAAACCATCAAAACCAACATAGAACACTTCAACAGACTCCAGTGACATCACAGTGAGGAAATATCAGAGGTGGAATTCAGAAAGTCACGGTTAAACTGATCTAAGAGACAAAAGACGATGTAAGAAATGAAGTCAGAGACAAAGTACAAGGAGTGAAAAACTGCCGCAGCCCGGCTGGCTGGGCAAAATAGCCGCGGGGTGACGAACAACTTGTGTAGATTGATACAGCAGGAGTGGGAGCCCCTTATTGTAGGACATGAAGGGTATATATACATCCCACACAGCTTATCTTAATTAACATAAACTAGATTCAACCAATAAGGAATCTCCACACTTAATGGCTCGCTGGCGTTACTTCACAAACCACTCCCTCTGGCAAAATGCCAGGCTCCATCTTGACTTGTTTACAGACCCTAACAAAAAACTACTCAATAAGAAAATAGAGATCCTAAAGAAGAATCAGTTGGAAATCCTTGAAATGAAGGAATCAATAAACCAAATTAAAAATTCATTGGAAAGCATCACCTGTAAATTTAACCAATAAAAATGAAGTTTGTTTTAGTTACCTTTAAATTTAAATTGATAAACTATCCATCCTTACTTTTAGTCTTCCTCCGAAGTATTTATAATATTCTCCCATTTCATAAAACTTTTAGTACAATTTGTTATAAAAAATTTACTTGGATATTAGAGTTGTTTATGTTAATGACATGATTAATTGCTGGTACAAAATAAGGTATCACATTTTTTTCTCTTATATTTTCATGATTTTTTTATCTATATTTTTATTACTCAATGAACTCTAGCAAAGAAGTCACAGGGAAATTTAACAACTTTTGTATTTGAAGATGTGATCAAATGAAATTTAGGAAAACTATTACTCAGTCTTTGGGTGAGGAAATAACTTGATGAAAATGTTCACATATTTAGAGTTCAGACATTAAAATAATAAGTATCAGTGACTTGTTATTCTTATTAGCAGAGGTAACAGTTATCAATTGCAAAGAAAATCTTTTATAACTCCACAAATGCAAACTATAAAATCTATTATAACATAATAAATTATATAGCAATACATAAAGTTTACTCCTCAAATTCAGTCTCAAACCATGTCAGAATATTATCTTTTACCGCTATGTCCCATTTTATTTTAATCATAATATTCTACTTAAACTAAAATATGTTCCACATGCCCCATTGATTTGAAAAATTGTACCTTGATTTTTCTCTACTTTCAGTCTTCCCATCACCAATGAAATTTTTAATTTATATATTCTCACTTTAGAAGGGGCATTTCTATGAATTTAGTGAAAAAACACGTCTCCCTATCAACAGTTTGTTGAATAATTGTTCATAATCTAAGTACTCAGCACTTAAGTATGCAGTCTAAAGTTAGAATATGCTAAAACATTATACATTAAACTTAATTATATACATAGAGTTTTGCGTAAAACAAAAATAATCATGGTACCAAAGATAAAATTTTCTCCCCTGTTGTCCAAAAGCAACTAAAATGCCCAACACTAACTACTTCACTCATTATGAGGTAAATGTGCTTAGATGTTGAAAATAAATAGCAGGAGATAATGCTAATTTTGACTTTTAACAACACATGGAAGAAAAAAAGAAAGAAACCATCAGATAAATACAAAGTGAGTACCTCTTTTGAGCTGTTTAAGTTAAAATTAAACAATGCTATGTTTTTAACTTAAATTTCCACAAGTTCCTTGTTACTGTACATAAATAAAACAGATTTTTGGATATTTATTCTGAATCCTGAAAACCTGCTGAACTTACTACTAAGTTCTAGGAATTCCTGGAAACTTTAAAAAAAAAAATTCTGTGTAAAATCATATGATATTTAAATGGGAACTGATTTCTTTCTTCCTTGTGATCTGGAGGCCTTTCATTCCCTGTTCTTGTCTTAATGATCTGGCTAGAACTTCCAGCACTGGTGACTGAAGGTGCTGAGAGTAGGCATTCTTACCTTGCTCATCCTTTCACCATGAAACATAACATTACCTAGACCAGTTTGGCAGGTCTCCAGTAAGTTCCGTTCCTCTGGGTATGACAAAGCCACAACAAAGCATCACAAAGACAGTGGCTTAAAAGAGCACACACGTTCTCTCATTGTTCTGGAGAGTATATGTCCAAAGTCATGAGGTCATCCTCAAGGTCATTCTCCCACTAGGACTGCTTCCCAGTTCTGCTAAAGGTGTCAACCCGAGATATTCCTGTGCCTCAGTCACCACAAGGGACATTGTCTCTGCTCTCCTCCTGAGTAGGCTTGGGTAGAAATGGCCACTGATAGTATCTATCCCTGAGGAGCTTCTTGGAGATTTCATATTAGGAACTTAATGATCACTGGACCATGTAAATGCTCATGTTCTTCTGGTAGTTTAAGCTTTTGTACAAATTGATCTCTTTCATCTAAACTGTATAGACTGTGTGTTTAAAGTTTCTCAGTTGCTCTAATCATCTTCTGTCACTATCATGCTTACCCTAAAGTTGCACACTTCATTAAAAAAAAAAAAAAAAAAGTTGCATACTTTGTTTAAAAAAAAAAAAAAAACAGGTTTATTGAGCTGTCACTGTAAAAAACGAGGCCTGTTCTATTCAGGTTTGTGAAGATGAATGTCACACCTGGCTTTCTAGACCAATGCTGATAAACTCCTGTCAGGTGGGGACACGCACTGACAACAGCCACCATCCCCCTTTGACTGCACTTGAGTCCCGTAGGCAAGAAGAGGCCATGGGAGGCTGTGGAGCAAGGAGGCCCTGGGGGAACAGGCATCTGGGACACAAAGTGGAAAAGCAAGTGTAGGTTGTAAGGGTGGAACCCATGGTTTGTGCTCTACTTGTTGGAAAGACCTCAGTGTGAAGGAGCTCGGCATCCACATTTTGAAATAATAAGTGAAACAGCCCTTCTTTCTTACCTAGAGACGGGGAGTTGCATTGTCCCCATTGGAAGGCCAACATCTGTTTCTAGGAGGCGCAGGGAGAACACCTGCCTGACAATGCCAGCCTGGCCCAGTGGCAGGCCTCGAGGCAAATGCCAGCCCAGGACACCCTGTCCTTCTGCTCCCGAGAACAACCACACAAAATGCAAAAAGGCCTTCCTCCTCTACACTGCCTCCCTCCCGTCCTCCAGGATCTCACACCTCTGTGACTGTCCCAATGTGGGCCTGGAGTTGTCACCTGGGCCTGGGCTTGCTCCCCAGGACACTCCTCCATGATCCTCAGTAAGCCTCTCCTGCTTCCCAGAACCTCCTGCACATTGTGACCTTTCAGGCAGCTCTTAGGCAATCCCTTCCCTAGGCCAAGGTTGGGTCAGAAAATGGCCATTTCCTGGTGGCACACCTGTGCCCTGCCTCAAGCTGGGAAGTGGCTTTGCCTTAGGGGGATTCACCACCATTGGGATTTTTTTCTATAGGATTTTTTTTTCTATAGAAAATACTGTTTCTCTTAAACTTCCAAGCACCTGATAATTTCACAAATGGGGCCCCATCAGAAAATGGCAAACTACTAAAATGCACATATGCCCTACATTTTTTAAGGTATCCACACCTGACCACTGAAGGGATAGCAGGAAGAAGCTGCCACAACAGCTGTGGGGGCGCAGTCTTGGGAAATATCAGGGATGGAAGAGTTAGAGCCTCCCCTCCTGGCTAACCCAAGTTATTTCCCACTCTTCATTTGTGCATGCTTCAAACTTCAGCATCAAGAGAACTCAAAGCAAAGAGCAATTCCACAAGAGCACATTTTGCTTTTATGCAAATATCATCCATAAGATGGTTTGTCATCTCCACTCCCCAAACCCCATGTGTTCCCTTCTCTGCTACCTGCAGCAGGGGCCATGAGGCGGCTTTGGGTGACTAGGCAGCATGGCAGGTGGTGAGGCACACAGTCACTGCTGCAGGCAGGCCCACCCCTAACCCCTGACCCCCCTCTGACTTCCCAGCAAACAGTATGAAGGAGATGATGTCATAGAACTCTGGGGTCTCCTGTACCTTCTCAGATGTGATTTCTCCAACAGTTGCCACCCGTCCTCTCCACACAGCTCAGGGAGGGATGCCTTCTGCCAAAGAACATGAGCTCAGACTCATTCATATCTACGCTGGCTCTAAGGCAAAATCCCCATCCAACCAGGTTAAGGAGAGCAAATCTCCAAGACACTGGGTCAAAGCAAGTGAGTGCACATCTACAATGGCTAGAGGTAAGAGATCCTCTACATAAGGTAACTGAGTCCCCATCTACACTGGCTAAAGGCAATTGTGTGTTCCCTTGTACACTGGCTGAGGTGAGTAAGTCTATCTAAATTGAACAGGAGAGAGGCACAGTGATCCAGGCCTTCGAGAGGATGCCTGGTGGCCTCCAGCCCTCAACTCAGGGACCCTTCTCCCTCCCCCATCACCCTTTTCTTTTTTTTTTTTTTTGGAACATCAATTTGACTATGCAATTTGAGAAAAACAAATTTATTAACATCTCTGTCATCTCAGGATCATGGGAGAAAGGACAGAGAAGAGCAGGGTAAGGGAAGGGCCCCAGGGAAAATAGTCTCATTTGATGTCCCTGGCAGGTGGGGGTAGGGGAGAGTCCTGATGTTCAGGTAGATCCAGGTGTGCTCCTGGCTGGACCCCATGTGGAGAAGCCCAGCCAGTAGATACTCTCAGTCCTGCAGCTGTTGGAGTCCATGTGACAAATGTCAACATAGTGACAGCATCCATGGAGCAAAGGCTCCTCTGGCTGGCTGTTTCTTCGTTTGGTCCATCTGAACTGTCCATTTATGTAGGAACCACCCGATTTGTGAACCTAGCAGGTTTCTGCTCTCCTGGTGTAGGAGCCTCATTTTCGCCAACACACGAGGGTGTGTAACAGCACAGTCTGCGCAAGCAGGCAGCCATCCTCCGCCTCACCCGCTTCCAGCCCTTCCTGTGGCCCCAGGGACACCCTGTGGTGGCATCTTGGGAGACATAGCTTTCTGTTGTTGATGGGCAGTGTTGGGGTGAGTCGGACACAGAGTGATGCTGGGAGGCTAGCCTGGGAGTGGGGGGCTTCTCATGCAGGCAGCGGAGACTAATGGCAGGCCAGCTGGCCCTTCTGAAGTCCTTCTGCCCTGACTCCTTGGCCTCCTGAGGCTGATGATGCTCACAGGGCAAGGGGAAGGTGTGAAGGGCAGGCTCACTCGCCCTCCTCTGCGGGAGGGCAGGGGAAATGGAAGGATCCCTTCTCACAGGCTTCATGCAGCCTGCCCCCTGGCTTATCTGCTGCTGGATTATGAGATAGGAAGCCATCACCTCATCAAACTTTCTCTGGGACAGCGACACCCAGGTACTGTAAGGGTCGTACCCCATGTCGAACAGCATTGTCAGTACTGTGGGGTCTGAGAGGTTGGGGATGGGCACATCATGGAAAGGTAACTTCTCCTCACCCTGATTCAGCCACGGGTCCGCCAAGATCTCCTCTGCCGAGGGGCTTGCTCCTGGGTCCTCTGCCAGGATTTTCCTGATGAGCCTTTGTGCTTCGGGGGACACGTGCTGGGGAAATTCCAACTCGGGGTGTAAGATGTCATGCGGGCGGTTCCCTGTCAACATAAAGTTCAAAATGATACCCAGTTGCCAGGTGTCCATTGTGGGGCCCTCCAGAGGGCCCCAGGCTCTGTCCCATTCTTGCCCAGGCTTGAGAACGGTGCTTAAGCCAAAGTCGATGATTCGGATGTTGCCTCTGGCATCCAGCACAATGTTTTCGGGCTTCAGGTCTCCATGCAAGATGTGCATCTTGTGGCAGTAGCACACCGCACAGGTGATCTGTCTGAACAGTCTCCGGGCCTCCTCCTCCTCCTGCATACCCCCAGGTGGGACGAGGTCAAAGAGTGATCCCCTGCCTCCATGCTCCATCACCAGGTAGACATATTGGTGGGTTTCAATAACCTGAAAGAGGTGGATCACATTCGGGTGGTTCAGGGTCTTCATCGCCAGTTTTTCAGAGCAGGTCAAACTCCTCCAAAGTCTCTTTGGCAGGATTTTCACTGCCACTTCTACCCCAGTGCGCAGATGGCGGGCTAGGATCACCTTACCAAATACCCCATGCCCAATGTCCTTCAAGACCTGGTAATGGTCTTTGAAGGCCTTCTCCTGGCAGGAGCCAGGCCACTTTGGCCCTACACTAGACTCACTACTCTTACTATGCATCCTAAGCAGGAACACCAACTAAGGATGCTAGCTAAAAACAAAATAAGAAACTAAAACAACAAACCAAAATCAAAAAATAAAACAAGACAAAACAAAAAACCCAAATCAAAGAACCAATCGCCAAAGCACACAACCACCAACCGCCAACCACCAAACGCACTAACTAGCTGGGAGTCCGACAGGTCACCACCAAGAGCTTCCTGTACTTATGGACAAAAACCCAGCCTCAGTCACTCTGTTATATACCCGGGGATTGAGACTCCCTCACAATGGCTCCTTGTGAGGTCAGAGCAAGAAATGGCCCAATCATGCCTAGGCATCATCTCCAGTGGCCATGTCCCTTTGGTCCTACAGGAACTTTTCTAGTTTCAGAGTAAGAATAAGAAAGGACTTCATAAGCTTTATGCTTCAATGGGTTATGGAAACTGATATTTATGCTTTAAAAATTAAAAATCATACAGTACTTCAGTGGACTTTTCCTTTCAAGTCTGAAAGTCTGTTGTTTAACTTTGGCTTTGAAAGACCTCATCATATCTACACTCAAGGTATCCAACTGCTTTTTCTTCCAACACTGAATAAGGGTGTCAAAGAATGGTAGCACCTAACTCATATTGTGATATTCTTAACAAAATGCTCTGTTCCCTAAGACACTTTAGATCACAATATACATACCTATGGGGTTGAGAGAGAGGAAGGGCTCATCATAATTTCCCCTAAGATTGTCATCAGATCTCTCATTAGAAAAACTGGAGCACAAAACAGAGTTGAAATATTCAAGCAATAAAGGACAAACTCTAGAAACCAAGAATCCTAGAACCAGTAAAAGTGTCCTTCCCTTCATAGTAGTATAATTAAATGCCTTAGACTGCGTGATGTATTAACAAATTAACTAGTCCCAGTTCAGTAGACTGTCGAGTTCAAAGTCAAAGCACACTTTGGTGCTGTGTATTCATATGAAGGAAGGGCAGAAGGGTGGAACTCATTCTATCAAGAACCCCCTATCCTTTTATTTGTTTGTTTGTTTGTTTTGTACTTACTGGCAACACATCAACCTGAGCCTCATACACTTCAAGCCTGTGTTCTGCCACTAAGGTACATCCCCAGCCTTTAGATTGCTAGACAAGTTCTTGCTAAGTTACTCAGGCTGGGCTTGAACATGTGACTCAAGCGGATAGGCTTATACCCTCTTGTGGTTTAAAAATGAGGTGTTCCCCAAAAGCTGCTGTGTTAAGGCAGGACTATTCAAAAGTAAAAGTTTCTGGATTGGGAAAACTGTACCTGATCAGACCCTCCTAGTTCCAATGGACTAACTGGGTGGGCAGGTAGTATGTGACTGGAGGAGGTGGGCCATTGGGGTAATGCCCTGAAATGGTGATACTTCCCTGTGTCGCCTTCCCCTCTTTCTGTTCCCTTATTGTCATGAAAGGAGCAGCTTTCCATGGCTTGGTCCTTGCCTCATGATGTGCTGCCTCCTGTTGAGCCCAGAGCAATGTTCTAGGCCGTCTATGGACTGAGACGTCTGAAATTAGGCACTGCAGATAAAGTTCTCATTCCTAAGTTGTTCTTGTTGGGTGGTGTGGATACCGCATGAAATGAAGCTAACTGAATCAGAATTGATACCAAGAAACACCTGAGACTCTGTGAGGTTGCACTCTAAAACAAGGGACCAACTTATCTGGTAGAGGAAATTTCAGGACAGCACAGCATTCATGGATATTATGGTAACTTTTTGCCTCCTTTACTCTGAGAATGGGAGAGGAAAACAGAGCTAAAGAATTTTTAAATCTTATAGGTTAGACAGACTTTTGGAAAGTGAGGAGGTAACTGTGACCATTTTCTTTTGGAGAAACAGCAATTCCATCCTAAAATGTTGTTGTTGTTGTTTTTATGTCTGTTAGTAGCTGCAACCTGCTAGTTTCTGCTTCTGTAATCATGTTTGCCCAGCAAGAACTGGAGCTGCCTGGAGAGAGGAGGCAAAATCAAGGCTACCTGCATGAGAAAGTCTTGAAACCCAGAGATCGGTACTGTACCACAGACACTAAGAACAAAGGTCTGTGCTCAGCCTTTGGGAAAGACTCTTTTGAGCCCACATCAGTGCTGAAAAAACCTTGCTCCTCTCCATCTCCAAGGGCCACTTGTCTCCTTCCAATGCCATGATTTTTCCATATTTTAGGTTTAGGGACATGAGTACTTGGTACATTACAAGGCCATTCTCAACCCTGAAATCCACACACAATGCTGATGATATCAGCTCTCACCAGACTATGCTCACCATTACGTCAGCTCTGATCCACATACTTCAAAACTCCTTTAATTTTCACAATTACCTCACATAGCAAGTGCTAGTATTTCCCCTATTTTATAGATGAGGAAACTGAGACACAAATAGTAAATAATGTGCACATAGTCACACGACCAGTGAATAAAGAACCAGGATTGAAACCCAAGTGTTCTGAACCCTGAGGCTCTTCCCCACCCCAACTTTAGCTCCTCCATGTCTAAACACACAGTCACAGCAGCATTATGACAACAAGGACACCTGGGCGCATCAAGAAGCCACTCCTGGTATAGCTTTGAAATGAGCAAAAAAAGTCGGAAAAAATTAGCTTTTCCTTTTAAAACAAGTGACAGGTTGTCCTCATGATAATAAACAAATTCTTATCAATTTGTGTAGTAAAATATTACTCAGTTAAACCCCGTTCCTTTAATTCGATCCTCTCTACTTCCAAAGAGGTATTCATTGCCTGTTGAATAATGGAAATGCTTTGTAGCTTGATTGGGGTATTCACTTGACTGTATATATTTGTCAAACTTCATTAAATAATACACTTAAAGGTTACATTTCATGGTATAAACATTTTAGTTCAATATAGTTGCTTTCTTTTTAAATTCTGTGTGTGGGTCCTAAAAAAAAAAAAAAAATGACATCATCCCATGTTAAAAGGGCCTCTGAGAGAGTGAAACATAGAGGTATAGTGTCAGAGTTAAGAGTCTAGCTGAAGTGCACACACAAAAAACTGCAAGCTTGAGCTCTCTGCCAAGATGGCAGCCTGAACATACCTTTCCTTTGTGTGTCCCTCTAAAGCAAGAGCAAAAGACTGCTCAAAAACAACAATTAAGGAATTATTTTAAAGATATAAACTCACAAGGACAGAAAGGATGGTATATTAATCAGGGTTCTCTAGAGGAACAGGATCAACAGGAGGTATGATTATACAAAGAGGATTTATTAGATTGGCTCATACAACCAGAGGCTGGATAGTTCACAATAGCCATCTGCAGGCTAGAGAGCTGGAGGAACCAGGAGCTGTGTTATCTATTCTACACAGTAACACTCATGAAATTTTTCAAAATAATTGTAATTCCACTTTACAGAGAATTATAGTCATCATGAAAATATGGTGAACTTCAAGCCAGGCATGGTAGTACACACCTGAAGTCCTGGCTACTGGGAGGCTAATGCAGGATTGTTTGAGCACTGGAATCAAGGACCATCCTGGGCAACATGGTGAGACGCTATTTCTAAAAATAAGTACATATAAATAAAATATGGTGAATTTCACAGTAG
This sequence comes from Callospermophilus lateralis, assembly GCF_048772815.1. Lineage (NCBI taxonomy): Eukaryota > Metazoa > Chordata > Mammalia > Rodentia > Sciuridae > Callospermophilus > Callospermophilus lateralis. The sequence continues at coordinate 72,668,545 of NC_135316.1, forward strand.
CTTGCCTTTTCTTTATATCATTATATATTTTTATAATGGAATTTGATGGCAACTTTTTAAAGGAGAATGAAGGTAACTATGGCAGATATTTCTGAGACAGAGGCAATAAAGTGGCTATTGGATTTGGTTATGAGGGTATTATTAGTGAACTGCACAGTTCTGGTGGGACTGTTGAGACAAAAACTCTATTGGAATAGTTTGAGGAGTAAAAAAGGAGTTGTGGAAGTGAACGCAAAATTCACAGACTTCAGGGGCTGGGGATATAACTCCGTTGGTAGAGTACTTGCCTCACATGCACAAGGCCCTAGGTTCGATCCCCAGTATCACCCCTCCCACTCCTGAAAAAAAATCAGACTTCTTTAAAAAGTATTGCTTCAAAAAAGAGCATAGTGGTGAAACCGGAGATGAATGAGGGATGGGGAGTTGTCTTCCATCTGTTCAACCATTTATTTTCCAATATGAGGAAGTCTAGACATATCGGGTCCCTTAGAGGTAGGAGCTCTTGCAGTCTGTGTAACTGTTGTGGATTGAACACTTATGTCCCCACAAATACCCATGTTGAAATCCTCACCCCCAAAGGTGACAGTATTGGGAGGTGGGGCCTTTGGAAAGTGATTAGTTCATGAGGGCAGAACCACCACAAGTGCATTAGAACCATCACAGACGAGGCCCCAGTGAGGCGTTTGACCCTTCCGTGATGTGGAAAGGCAGGAAGCAGACCATCACTAGGCAATGATCTGCCTTCATCTTGGACTTCCCAGCCTCTGCAGCCTCTGAGAAAGAAAATCTTGTGGTTTATGAACCAGCCAGGTAAAAGGTGTCCTGTTATGGCAGCCTGCATGCACTCAGACAGCAACAAACCCACCCAGCCTCCTCACCTGCTGCACAAGGGCCAGCTTACACTGTGGGGGTAAGCATCACAGTGTGAATGACCTAACAAACAGAGGTCTCTTCCTGCTAGTGCAAGGTCCAATGCAGGTGCCACCCTACTGCATTTATCACATTCAGGCAGCTGGGCTTTTCCATCACCTGTCACTCCTGACATAGTCCTGCCCTTCCAGACAGGCAGAGGGGGAAAGATCTTGCAGGATGTTTTGTTTATGTCCAGATTGGAAGTAACGCAGGCACCTTCCACCTTGTTTCATAGCCACCTTTAGCCAGCCACAGTGGTCCTCCTACATATATTCCTGGGGTCTGTAATGTACAGAGTGCAGAGGAAAGGGTTCAGATCAGTTTACTAGAGTCCACAGTGAAGTCCTTCCCCGAAAGTCGTCTTTATGTGCCTGGCAATAGTACTTGCTAAACAAATGACCGAGTCATGGCTTCATTGATTTATTTTTAATATTGGAATTTATTGAAAGTGAATGGGGAAAAAAAGAAAAAGAAAAAAGAAAAAAAAAGTGAATGGGACTGAGGACCCAGGAATACAGGCAGCAGAAGGGGAGCTTTCTCAACTGAGCAATAAGAAACTTATCTGTCTCTGTGTAAAGGAGGTGACAAAAGAGTCCTAGGGGTGGGTAGAAGGCTGGTTCACTGGCCCAGAACTCTGGAAACCATGGTTGGTGATCTAATGCTTCTTTGCAACCTCCCTGTACTCTACCTTCTTGCTAAAGGGAGGAGGTTGGGACTTCAGTCCCCTCCCCCAAGCTCAAGCCTGTGCCCAGGCTTAACATCAGTCAGACCCAACCTGCAGGAAGGTCCTCGGTCCCAAGGCTTCTGGAGGTTATCTCCAAAGATGGATGAAGAAAAACCTGTGCTCTTTCATTTGGCAATTCTTTATAAGCATGCTTTTTAAAAACACACATTTAAGGATGTCTGTCTTTAAATAAAAATTCCTCAACTGGTTTGAATCCGAAAATCATAGTTCCCTTTTTTCACTTTGCTACAAACTAAAATACTGTTCTTTGATAAATGATACAACTGCAAATACAACAGAAAACTCGCATTCAAATGGGACACTGAGCGCTTTGGCACCCTCACACAGTGTGGGTGGCTCCCCAGCCAAGAGGACTACTAATGGAAGAGTCCAGCCATATGATTTAATCAGATATGTTGTTCCCTTCACTTTTTCAGTCTGCTTACCTTATCTACCTATGTCCCTGCATCCACGGTCTTCTACTTCCCCATCCCCTGCCATGGCTAGTCCCTCCCTTAGATCCAGGAAACAGAAGCCTGTGGTTTTCCTCTGGCTACATCCAGCTCCACAGGAGCAGAGACAATACAAAGAAACTGTCCACCCAGAGGCTCCACCCCTCCTCCTAGTAATCTAGGCACCTGGATCCCCAGGATCCCCTGCCCTGTGGTCCCAACCTCCTATAGTCTACTTAGGACTTTCTCTTGGTCCAGTCTCCCAAAGACAAACGGTTTTAGCCTCATGAGGAGCAAGGGGCAGCTGTTTGTGGGATGGGGTCAAAGTGGGAAGGGAGGTTTCAAGATAGCAGAATAAAGAATGTCACTTTCCTGGCTGCTCTATGGCATGAAACCAGGAAAGCAGATAGGCAGCTTCTCAGCAAGTTGGGTGGAAAAAAAATAGGGGACTTTACTGGAATTTAATACTGGACATTCAAAGCAGATCAGGGACTTAGGAGGTTGGATATAATAAAACCAGGAAGATATCCCGAGCACCATAGCCGCTGCTGCAGCCAGAGACACCAACCAGAGTGGTCCTTCCACAAGAGAATTTAAGGAACCCACATTTTTAGGAGACCTGAGGAATATCTGGTATGGAGAGTTTAGAGATCAGAGACACTGCCCAACTAAACTGAAAGGCATACTACATAGTATCCTTGTAAGGGAAAGAAAACACATCTCTCCTGGCTGTGTGCAAGGACAGAGGAAGGAACAATTTTGCAGCTGTGGGGAGGGGCGTGGTCACTGGGGGAGCCAATTCCTGGCACACTTGAGTTTGGCCTGAAATACAGGCCTTGCAAACCCACATTGCATGACATAGAGTGTGCCTAAGTAACCAAGAGAAAATCAAACATGGTGAGGTTTACACAGGGGACAACTGGTGGAAAAACCACTCGGCTCTGGGCCTCGCCCTCCAATCTGGCTGCTTGCAGGACTGGCAGGGAAAGATGTGTCTGGCCAGAATTTAAAAGGGTCAGGACAGAGTGACTGAGTTTGGAGGCTGAACCTGAGATCAGGAAACGTGGTGACATAGTGACATAGTGGACTAAGAACTGGCTCCTCTACCACATAAGTGGAACCCAGTGGAGATCCCTGGGGTGGAGTCTTCCAGCCTGGACTGGCAATTGCTGGGCCCTAGAGGTGTGGTGATTTAAAATCTCGAGACCAACTGGCATCCAGTGAAGACCTTGGAGCCTACCAAAACCTAAATCCTGCCTCTAGGAGCTCCACCTACAGAATTACCCATCTCACTCCAGCAACCCCAACCTGAGGGTGGAGCAAACATCGGACTCCAGACCACCCCACCTAGTGGCTGAGAAACCTGGAATGAAACCATGATTTGACCCAGTTATCCCACTCCTTGGTATATACCCAAAGGACTTAAAATCAGCATACTACAGTGATGCAGCTATATCAATATTGATAGCAGCTCAATTCACAATAGCTAAGCTATGGAACCAACCTAGGTGCCCTGCAACAGATGAGTGAATAAAGGAAATGTGATATAAATACACAATTGAATATTGCTCAACCATAAAGAAGAATGAAATTTTGGTATTTGCCAGTAAATGGATGGAACTGGAGACTATCATGCTAAGTGAAATAAGCCAATCCCAAAAAACCAAAGGCCAAATGTTGTCTCTGATATGGGATTGCAAACACACAATAAGGTGGAGGGAGATAGAAGTTCACTGGATTAGACAAAGGGGAATAAAATGAAGAGAAGGGAGGGGGAGGTAATAAGAAAGACAGTAAAATAAATCATATATAACTTTCCTATGTTTGTATATGAATATAAGACCTGTAAACTCCATATCATGTACAACCACAAGAATGGGAATTATACTCAATGTAGGTGTAATATATCAAAATACATTTTACTGTCATGTATATCTAAAAGTAGCAAATAAAATAAGAAGAAGAATAAAAAATTTAAAAAAACAAATTGTAGGAATGTGGAGCAGCATTTTGGCCAAAGTGTACTCCATGCTTTCACATACTCAGTTTGTAGAAACCAGTCAACCACTGACTTGTTTAAGTTCTCTTCTGTGCTTCTATTATCATTTCTACTGACTGCATCTAAACACAAGCAGGCTATATTCTTTATGAAAGCTGAGCCTTTGAATCAGACAAGCACAAAATAAAACACCATGATTCTATAGATACATGACTTACATTTTATATTAACTTTGTAGACTTTAATGTTTTATAACAATTTTAAAAAAGGATTCGATAGAGGATTCAAAATGGTTGGGCTCATTAATGAGAAATATTTAGCCATAGATTATAACCAGCTCTAATCCTCCTTAAAAACAGAATTTCAAAATTCAAGTTTCAAAGAAATTGAACTATATCCATGAACAAAACTCAACAATATTTCTAAAATTAAAATCAGCAAGGATAAAGGAAATGTGATATAAATGACATTCACTCGAAGATTGTCAGGTATGAAAATAAGCACGATACTGAAACTCATAGAGGAGAAAAATCAGTCAAGAGAAGTTACCCAGAATATATACAGGTGATCAAATTAACAGGAAAAATATTAAAACAATTATTATAATTATTCCAAAATGTTAAAAAAATAAAAATTTAAATTAAACTTCTGGGAATCAAAACTGTAAAATGAGGGAGGAAAATCCATTGGATATGATTTTACAGCAGATTAGACACTGCAGAAGAAAAGATTAATAAACTGGATGATAGTAATAGAAATTATCCCAAATGAAACAGAAAGAGGAGAGAGTTATTTTTAAAAGTAGGATAGAACATTAAAATGCTCTGGAATTTTAACAGCCTAATATACTAACAATTGAAGTATTTCATCAGGATAGGAAGGAACAGAAACAATATGTGAAAAATTAGTGAACAAAAATTTTACCAATTTATTGGAAATGACATGTCTGTAACCAAGAGCCTAATAAATCCCAGTCATCACACGACCTATCAAGGTCTTGCTCAAACTCAGTGTTAAAAGTAAAACCCTGAAAAACAACCAGAGAAAAAAAGAAAAAAATATAAGTAACTCAGCAGATTTCTTGTAAGAAACAATACAAATAAGAAGAGAGTAGGGTAATACTTATAAAGTACTGAAAGAAAAAAAATTCTCAACCCAGAATATTATACCTAGTAATTAATGAAATAAACTGCATTAATAGCACAATGGAAAAAACAACAACTATTTCATCAGATGCAAAATAGTGAACAAACCATGGTAATAATTAAACAAACCATGAATAGAGAGGAGCTTCCTGTACTTCATAAGGGCATCTATAAGCAACCTATGGCCAACATCCAACTTAACAGTAATGTTAGAGTCTGTAAACAAGTCAGGATGGCGCCTGGCATTTTGACAGAGAAATGTTAGAGTCTGTAAACAAGTCTGGATGGCGCCTGGCAAAATGCCAGAGGGAGAGGTTTGTGAAGTAACAAAAGGGAGCCATTAAGTGTGGAGATTCCTTATTGGTTGACTGCTGAATCTAGTTTATGCTAATTAAGATAAGCTGTGTGGAATGTATAAAAACTGCTCCTGTCCTACAATAAACGGCTCCCTCTCCTGCTGTCCTGCTGTATCCATCTACACAGTTCTTCGTCACCACACCCCCACCCCCACCCCGTTAGTTTGCTGCAGCCGGAAGCCGGACTCTGGCAAGTAAAAGATTGAGTTGTTCCCTTTAAGAAGAAGAAGAAGACAAGGATGTCTACTCTTAATTCTATCCAACAAGGTACTAGAGGTTAAAGGAAAAGGGATAATTGCCTTTCAACAAGTTGTTCTGGCACATTTGGTTGCAAAAATAAACTTTAATCCATACTCTGGACCATGTACCAAAACTAATTCATAGGGATCAAAGAACCAAATATAAAACTGAAAACCATAAAATTTCTAGGATAAAACATAAGGAAAAAAAAATTACAACGCTGGGTTAGATGGAGAATTTTTAGCCAGGCAAAGCATGATGAGTGAAAGAAGAAATTGAGACATTGGACTTCATCAAAACTAAAACTTTTTGTTCTTTGAAAGCTGTGATGGTTTAAATAGGAGTTGTTTCCCAAAAGCTCATGTGTGAGACAATCCAGGAATTTTTAGAGGTTAAATGATTTGATTATGAGAGGTGCAATCTAATCAGTGGATTAATCTACTGAAATGGATTAATTGGGTGGTAACTGGGCAAGTAGGTTAGAAGTAGGTCCCTGAGGACATGCCTTTGGGGTTTATATTTTGTCCCTAGTGACAAAACTCTCTCTGCTTCCTGGTTGTCCTGTTCTGAGCTGCTTTCCTCCCCAACACCCTTCCACCATGGTGTACTGCCTCACCTTGGGCCCAGAGCTGTGCAGTCAGCCGACCATTGGGCTGAACCTCTGAAACCACAAGCCAAAATAAACTCTTCCTCCTTTAAGTTGTTCTTTTCAGGTCTTTTGGCCAATAAGATGCAAAAGGTGATGAAAACAGAAGGCTTTATTAAGAGAACAAAAAGAAAAGCCACATATTGGGTGAAAATATTATCGAACCATGTGTCTGATAAGGGATATATGTCCAGGTACATAAAGAATTCTTAAAACTCAGTAACAAAATTTTAAACCCAAGAAGAAAATAAGAAAAAAGTTTTAAACAGACACTTTAGGAAAAAAGGGGGGGAAAAGTTATAAGAATGGAAAACACACACATAAATAGACACTCAACCTCATTAGACATGAGGGAAACACACTAAAATCACAATAAGATACCACCATGTGTTTATTAAAAGGGCTACAATTAAAAAGGCTGGCCATGACAAACACGTGAAAAGACAGAGAATTAGAGTGCTTATAGATTACTCATAGAAATGTAATATTTTACAAAGACATAGGAAAACATATTGGAAGTATCCCCAAAAGTTAAATATATACAGATCTTATGATTCAGTCTCTCCATTCAAAAATATTTTCCAAACATAAAAGAAAATATGTATTTATACAAAAACTTATTACAAAATGTATTACAAATGAAAATAACTCTACTTATAATTCCAAAAAACTGGAATGGACTCAAATGCCCATTAATAAGTAGATGGATTAAAAAGGTGGTGTATCCATCCAGTAGATACTAATCAGTATTAAAAAATGAACACTTGATACATGCAACAATAAGAACATATCCTCAAATAATTATGCCGAATAAAAAGAGCAGACAAAAGAGTACATGTTGTAAAAAGCAAAATAATGTATAGTGACAGAAAGAAAGTAGATTGGCAGTTACCTGGGTAGAGCTGGTATGAGGAGGGACAGGGGTTATATAGGACCATAATGGCTTCATTGTGTGTGTGTGTGTGTGTGTGTGTGTGTGTGTGTGTGAGTGTGTGTGTGAGAGAGAGAGAGAGAGAGAGAGAGAGAGAGAGAAAACTTAACAAATTTTATATCTTAATATATGAAACTTTCTGTAAATCAGTTATGTCTGATTTTAAAAGTGTAGTTGATATAGCTTTACAATGTGAGTTCCAAAGCTGAAATGTACCTAAAATGAGCTAACTACGGTCTATCAAAATAGACTCCTTAGATACAGAAATAAATGTTCCATGTTGCCTTTTTCTTTGGGACTAACATGGGTAGCATGTTTGAAATATATTATCATTGGAAACAACGTTCAAATATAAGCTCCGTTCTTGGAGTCTTTGGAAGTGATTATTTTTGCTCCTATAGTATTAGTTTGGGTACAACAAGTACTAAATGAGATCAGCGCTGTGGCTTACTTTCAATTAGCTAAAACTGTCACTGGTGAATTAATAAGATTCCACATAGTTTAATTAAATGACTGATCTCAGAAATACACAGGGAGTGAGCACTGCAGTATGGGACCTGCCAACTTCACCCTTCAAGGACCGATTTGCCCTTATAGGAGAAGGGAGCTGCTCTAACAAAATAGAACCATGCTGGATTTTTCTAGAAGGACATCAAAAAGTCATAGATGGCATTGTCAAAATAAATAAAATATAAAACATTTGTATGAACAAACTTATAGGAAGGGCATCCCTTTTTATGATTCAAATAAAAACCTGCCCCAGTCAAAACAATGGTGCCCAACACCCCATAGTCACAGGTGTCCAAAGGCTTCATTTATTTTTCTGTCCTAGGAGAAAAAGAATGAATTGAAAGGAGGTTGAAATTTAAGCCAATGAGACAAACACTTAATTCATGTATTTATTAATTAGACTTTATTATAGTTAATTGTTAACTCCTTTGAGGAATGCACTATATTTTTGTTTTATTCAGGCTCTAAGCCTAGGGCCTAGCCTGGTGAATGGAATCATAATTTTATTAACTTACATAACACTCATTGTTTTCCAGGTACTTTATAGGCCTTAGTGTAATTTCAAGGATAATAAGGTTATTAGCACTATTTTACAGATGAAAAAACTGAGGCATAAAAAAAATTAGGAATGGATTAAAGGACACGTGTTTGTGGAGCACCTAGCAGTGATAAGTACAGTGCCAGACAGACGTCCAAGTGCCAGACTTGCTTTGAGAGTCCAGACTGGTGGGCTCTGCTCTAGTGGGTTTAAGGACCAAGTGCTTTGGAAGCTTCCTCAGAGAAGAGACCATGGCTTGTTCAGGCATAGTTCCCAGCACAGGAGGAATGGAGTACGTGTTCAGAAAGCTTTGTTGAAGTGGAAATACCCATATCAAACAGGGAGGTGACAGCGCTGACGTCCAGTTTGAGGAATATATACATAGGGGAGAGTGAAAGTGGAAGTCGTAAAGGAAAGAAGACGAGGAGGTAAAATAGGGTATTCTAGAGATTATTGTTGCTGTTGGGAAAAGAACACTTGGAAAGACTGGATTGCATGTCTTCCCTCCCTAGAACTCCCCCCAGGAGCCAGTGAGCAACTAGGGCTGGGAGAAGACCTCTTCTCAGACTCAGCGACTAGGATGAGATAAACGATTCTTTTGGTCCAGAGAAGTTGTTCAGATTTTTCCCTAAAGAAGTGGGGTCATTCTGAGTGACAAATGAGAATCTGCAACACTCACGTGGGCACATGAGCTTGCGTATATGCCAGTGCTGTTAGCATGATTTTAATGACAGGGAGAGGGACCGGGGGGCATTGGTACAGCACATGTTCAACAATGTCCAGGCTCAGATGGTCTTTGCATAGTCCCTGGCACTAAATAACTTGTGATCTCCCCTGGCCAAAACTCCAGAGGCCAGGAAGATGAGTGTACTGAGGCAGTTTGCAGCAGTGGTGCTTGTGGTAGAACTAGAAGCAATAATTGCATGTATTGTCCCTAGTGGAGGGTTATCCTCTCCTGGGGCTCGAGGGCCCAGAAAAAGCTTGCATGGTTTTAAATTTGGGGGATTTGATTGAAGGCATCAATAGAAAGAAGGAAGAGACAAGACTCATCTTACAGCAATGAGAAGTCAATGGTAAGGAAAACAACACAAGCAATTTTTTTCATGGTTTTTTTTTTTTTTTTTTTTTTTTTGGTTTGTTTGTTTCTTTGCTTTTAGAAAGGATACAATATAGAGGAAAGATTTTTGCATCTATAATGCCCTACCCTAAAAGATTTTTCATGAGCTTTCTCTAATTATTTTGCTAGTTACTTTAATTCCCCAGAAAATTAGTGTTTATTTCATTTTGTCTTATTTCATTTGTGCTGCTGTAACAAAATACCTCTAGAATAGATAATGCATAAAGAAGAAGAATTTGTTTTCTACAGATACAGAGGCAGGAAAGTTCAAGATCCAGGAGTTGCATTGGTGTTTTGTGAGGACTGTTCTCTGCTTCCAAAATGGCGCCTTCTTGCTGGGTCCTCACGTGGCAGGAGTCAGATGGACAAGTGAGTGCTCCACTTAACTTTGAGCCCCATTTGTGAGAGTGGAGTCCTCATGACTGAATCACCTCCTAAAGGCCACTTCTCTTAATACTGTGACACTGGGGATTAAAGGGTGAGCATGGATTTTGAAGGGGTTACCATCATTCAAACCACAGCAGACATGCTCCTAGTTATCCCCAAAGATGTGTTACATAAGCTCTAATGATAACGCTGAAACACTGCAATGATCTTGGCATTTGAAATCACTGAGCCCCTTACTAGGAATATCAAAGAACAAGAAACAAACTTCATCCCAGAGCTTGCAGGCAATACATCCTCCTGAAGAAGGAGAAAAAAACAAACACCTGCACAATCAGCAGGAAAGAATGCATGAACCACTTTCCTGAGACAGAGCACAAGATCACCTACATTTCAACCCCAAACTTCACAGGCATCACAGATGCTTATCAGAGCCTGATAATGAGATGATAAACTAGAGCTGTTGTAACTTTTCTTGTTTGGGATTTATGTGTGTGGTGTTGTTGTTATTTTTTATGGCTTTTTTTTTCTTTCTATGAGAAAATTTTCCCCTGTGGGAGAAACCCTTTTTCATTCCCTAAAAACCACCTTTCGGGGACGTCATAGGTGTCTGCTTGCTGCTGCCAAACCCAATACTCTTCTTCTAGTCCTCACCCTGACTGACCTCACTTAGTGCTGTGGACTGCACTCCCTTCCAAGGTGACCTTGTACACTGCTCCCTTTTCTCTGCTCCAACATTTTTTGACAGTTGTGTGGTTTGGTTTGGTCTCACCCTCCAACAGGCTATCCTGGTCTTACTCCTGTGGTGGGAGCAGGGTTCCCAGCACAAGAGAGGAAGTGCATAATAATGAGTCTCAAGGCTTAGACTAGAACTGGAACCTCACTTCTGAAGCCATGAGTCCAGTCCAAATTGTATCTTTGTGTACCCACAGTACATAGCACAGAGTCTGATGCCTAGCAGTGCTCAATGCATGCTTACTAAATGAAATTCAAGTGAAATTGGAAGATTTTCCCTATTGGAAGATGGGTTTTATGGTTAATTGGAATTGTTTGCAGCTAGTGATAGTCAACCCCTGATCAAAGATGGAAAACAATGGTAAATATACTCATCCTTCCATGGGGGATGGTTGCAGGACCCCTCTTTGGCATGAAACTCTCCCAATGCTCAGGACCCTTATGTAAAATGGCATATGCATAGCTGCATATAACCTGTGTGCATCCTCCCATATGCTTTAAATAATCTCCATATTGCTTTTAGTATGTAACAATGTGTCACATAAATAGTTGCTATAGTATATTGTTAGGGATGATGACAAGAAACAAAAGTCTGTACATGTTCAGTATAGATACAGTCATCATAGACATGACTGCACAATACCCTTAAGCAACATGTTTTTCAAATATTTTCAATCTGAGATTGTTTGAATTTGCAGACAGAAGCCACAGATACTGAGACCCAACTGTACTTATCTCTTAATTCCATGTACCTATATTCCCTGAAATTTACCACCTTTATCTTCACAACATTTCAAAAGTTCTTGACTCCATTCAAAAAAATCATTATAATGGACTACTAAATTTATGTGAATAAATTATATACATGATTTAAATAAATTATTACATAATGTGAATAAATTACATTATGTAACTTATTCATATTGTGCTATTCAACAAGGACAAACATAGAGTTGAAGGTAATTCTAGTTGCTCTTAAATGACTATAAAACCAAAACAAATTAAATAGAAAACAAAATTATAAAACCAATAAAATTCCAATTAACATTAATTTCTCATGACACATAATATTGTTTTGTTAAAAAATAAATCACTGTTTACTACAAGAATAGGGACTGATCTGTTATTGTCTGTGTTTTCTTTTGAGTTGGTATGTCTCTAATGAATACTTAGGGGCAGGCACCTTTGTCCGTAATCTCCCGTGTACCTGAGAAACATTTTCTTCATGATTTCAATGACTCCATTTAATTTCTAATTTTAGTTATCATCTGCTGAAGGCATAGAAACTTAGTGCTTCTCCTCATGACTGCACTTAAATTCTGTGGTTCTTAGCTGGTACCAAATGCATGAGAACACCAGGAGAGGGGTGGTGGGACAGAGGAGGAAACTCTGTGATCTCCAAACTCTCTACCTATACCAATGTTCATGGAGAAACATTTTGTCAACATACACCTGCCACTGTGAAGAGGGCCCTCATTTCTGTCCAGGGAACTCCTTCAGCTTTCCAACGTCCTACTCCATGTCCATATCAGGCTGAGGCACGGGAATCTTCCTCATTCTGTCAACAACCTCACCTTCCCAGATAAACCTGACAACCATAATCTATGAGGATTGAGTCCATAGGACTCCATTTGGAGAGTCAAGTTCAGATACCTTCTACTGTTATCCCTCATTATATATAAATGGTCTCTACCTCCTACACATACTTTCTAGAAGTCACGATGCAAGGGAAATCAAAGTGGCATAGCTACCACGTCCCTGCTAAAAACAGTATGGACACAAAACATTCATATTTTTAAATATTATTGAGTCAACCTTTTGCCATGTGGCAACTCAACTCTTCCCTCACCTTTACCTACTTAAAATCCTAGCTCAGTAGATCACAACATCATTTCATTCTCACATGACATGAACATTTTATTTTCATCTTCAATTGGCCTTTGTTTCTCACAAACCCACAACAAATTCAGACACTGAAAGCAAGTGAAGTGAAAGTATTCTATCATATTTCCATACAATAATGTAATCATACAAATAATCTGGAATATCCATTTGTTGAATGAAAGGAGTGACAGTTTTGTCATCCTAATGAAAACATAATATCTGAAAATTCCTACCAAAATCTCTGAGTTGCTCAGGAATACATCCTTCCATCTCAGGAATTTGGGAATCCCAATTTGAAAAATATTGTAGCACAAAAATGTTCTATTTATTTGTTTATTTATTGTAGTTGTAGATGGGCAGCTTGCCTTTATTTTATTTGTTTCATTTTTATGTGATGCTAAGGATTGAATCCAGTGCCTCACACATGCTAGTCAAGTGCTCTGTCACCGAACAACAGCCCCCCGTACTCTTCTTTTCTTTTGATAGGAGATACATGCAAAAAAAAAAAAAAAAAAAAAAAAAAACATGTGGTTGCGGATTAATTACCTTTTACTTTTCAAATGTGTATCTTACATCATCAGCACAATCCAGATATCCTTATTGCATCCCCTACTTCTCTGCAAGACCACTCTTGGGGTCCCCCAACTCTACCTGGTATTCATTTACCTCCTCTCCTGACTGCTGCCTTGAAAACACTGTGGTTGACTCTTTTCTCCGGGTGATGTAATTCTTGACTAATTTCATCTTTCTATTTTTTTTCTGGAATTGTTCCTTAGTCTTTTTTTAAAAAATTCATTTTTACCTTTTGTCCATCAAGTTCCATTTGTTTGAGCTAACTCTCCCTTCTCAACAATTAGAAATACTGGTTAAAAGTTCCCTGAATCATACAACCAATATGCACAAAGAAGAACTTGTGATTAGCACACTCTGGTGCTTAATAATAATGATTTCAAAAAGTAATGATAATAACAATTACATCTTTGAGAAAATGTTGGAAAACTAAGCTAACAGTCCTTAATCTACTTCTGCTGCCTAATTAAAATTTCCTAGCCCAAGTATGGAGAAGTAAAACAAAGAATTGCTATTTATCTTAAATTGGGTACAAAGCACCAGAATTTTGGCTGGGGTTATTTGTTAACCTCTGGTCATCCAGGCATCTATAGATGATAATGCCTAAAGGTGGGCTTTTTTTTTAACTTGAATGTTGTTGAAGACAACAAAAATCTTGGTTTCAGATTACTGCCTTTCTACCATGGAACGAGATCTATTTTAAACTCACTTCTTCCACCACTACTGAGGATATACTTAGTAAGCATTCACACACATTAGGATAGTAAAGATCCAATATCAAAAAAGCACCCTTGGCTTTCAAGGAGATCACAAGGTAGAAAATCCTAACTGTGAACAGCAGAAACACAGTAGATAAGGCAAGAAAAGGTACATATTAATTAATTGACAAACCATTAGCTTGTGTGTACATATACTCAGGGCATTTACTACATGCCAGTTGGAGTTCTAGACAGACTTTTAAGTCCCTTCATACTGTAATGTAGTTAGGTCCTATTATCTCCACTTTACCTAGGGAGAAACTGAAGTTCAGAAAGATGACACAGTTTGTCCAAGGTCATGCTGCTATCAGTGGAGAAGTTGGGATAAACCCAGAAAGTCTAGCTCCAGTTCTTGCTATATGTGCTGCATCTAAACTAGTTTCCTAAAAGTATTTTTTTACAGAAAAGTTCAATGGTTAATTTTGAGAAACATTTCATACTCTCTCCTCTCTTTAAGTTCATAATGCACTTCAATGTGTATATCAAGAAGTCCAATAATAAAGAAACCTGTTTAGCTTTACTTAAACCAAATAGCCAAATATATTTAATTTGCAGTTAAGAAGACCTTTCAGAAGGTAAGCTAATAATTATAACTAATATTTCCTAAGTGCCTTTCTCCTGATAGGAGCTGAAATGTATTACCCCATACCACTTAAGGGCATAAAGTCTACATTTAGAAGGCCTTGGTTGAAACCCCCACCAGCAGATAGTCCAGGTGAAGTTCTATGAGACCACTGAGATCTCAGAGACTTGACTCAGTGAGAAATCATTGTTCATTTATGCAGAGCACAATGTTGATGTTTCTGATAAGGAAATCACGCAAGCAATTCTACAAATGACAACTGATTCATAGACCCAGGGATTTTAGATCTGGCAGTTCTGTCTTCATCAACCAATGGCCTTACGGTTGCCGCAGAATGGGAAAGAGGGCATGTGACACCTGCGGGTGTCTTTTATAACTAGAACTGGAAATAACATGTATCATTTCTGCCTGCATTTCATTAGAATGAAATAAGTTATGTACCCCTACCTCAACACAAGTGGGATAGGACACATAACCCTCCAGAGTACCCAGGAAAGTGGTCGCTGGTTTAAGTGAAGACATAACATCATCTCTGCTGCAGTACTTGCTATCCATGTAGCCTCAGGTAGGTTACTGAACACCTGTGTATTTCAGTTTCCCCATCTACAATGGGGATGTTATCTCATTGGGTTCTTGTGAGGGTTAAATGAGTTACTATCTGTAAACAATCAGAAATAAATATTAATTTTAGACATCTGATTCATGTGTGCAATCACATATAATCCTAACTGTGAACAGAAAATATTATTATCTCCATTTTTTTAGAGATAAAGAAAGACTGCCTCAGAGAGATTAGGTGACTTGTCTACAATTTCTCAGTTACTCTATTGGCTAGAGCTCTCCACAAGAACTCAAAAGTATATGTATATATACAAAAAATTGATTTATTATAAGGAAGTGGCTCCTCCATTTATGAAGACTGGCAAGTTTGAATCTGCACTGTGGATCAGTAGGTTGGTCACCCACAAGAGCCAATGGTGCAAGTCCAGGCTGAAGGCCAGCAGGTAGAGAATTCCATCTTACTTCAGGGAGGGTGGATCCTTTTGTTCTACTCAGGCCTTCTACTGGTTAAATGAGGCTAACCCACATGATAGAGGGCAAACTTTACCAATTAAAATATTAATTGCATCCCCAAGCCCTTTCAAAAACAACCAGAATAGTGTTTCATCAAATACCTGGGCACCCTGGCCCATCACAGTTGCAAAATCAAAACTTTTAAAACTTTTCTTGAATCTGTGATCTACTCATAGTTTTAAGGGGTCTTTCAAGTCACACGGGATCTAATGCTTAGATAAACATTACTTTCATTTATCCAATAATTTTTTTTCTCAATCACACTTTTCAGAGGACAGATTAAAGAACACTTAACATGAACTTAGCTCTGGCCCTTATAAAATGTATAGATACTTAGAAAGTCAATTTCTTTTACTTTTGTGAACCCAAATTGGACTGTGTTGGTGTGCAGTCACCCTATCTATCCCTGCCTCTATATATCTGTATACATATAGATTACAGGGGGAACAGGAGCTTCCTGTAAAATGTCTCATATATTTCACAACATCCCTGATGCCTCAAATGCCACATGAACTATCAGAAAAGAAGTATTTTGCTCATTCTTGGAGAAAGCAAAATTGATTTCTATGCACCTATTCAAGACTGAAAGGGCACATCCTGGTCCTCATCATTGCTTAGTATGACCCAAATTTTCCTAAATTTGACATGCTTAAAAATGGAGAACTTTAAAGGTCTGTAGGTTATTGGGCACCAAGGTAGTTTAGCAAGATCACAAATATCTCTAAATGGCATTTACTCCCTTAGACCATTTTTTATTCCTAAAGCAAAGCAACACATAGCAGCATATGAAATGATTTATGTCATTACCCTGGCAAGCAAGGGAGAGACAAAGAAGTTATTTTTTTTTTCAATTTAAACTTTGCAATGTAATAAGCACTAATTAGAAGTATATTGCATTTAACAAAACTCATGCCTAAAATATGTGCTTGTACCATCATCTTTGTTTTAAATTCACATCTCATGGTGAAAGAGAACCTTGTCCAATTTACTTTTATAGGCAAAATAAAAATGTGTTAAATATAGTCGATTCAGAATCAAATAACATTATGGATACCTACACTGTTAACAGTAACCATATTTTCAATAATGAAGATTAGGATATATCGCCTAATGCATAGTTTGAATTATGAACTTATTTGTGTAAAAATCTTACAAATGAAGAAAAGTGAAATTATATGTGGTTTTACATTAGAAGTGCTATTGCTTAAAAGAGAAAATCCATACATAAAAGGAGACTATCCCAGAACATGTAAGGTAGTCTTTATTACTGTGGTTGATTCTAGGATCTTAACAGCATCTCAACTCATTTTAAGATTAGTTTTTAAAAATTCATTTTTCATGAAAAGACTTAATAGGACTAATAAATGTTACAAGAGAACCCAATTCAACAACTATTTGTTTAGTACTTAATTATAAGCCAATTACTAAGAAAGATATAAAATAGCCAAGTAAACAACAGTGTCAAGCAGTTTATAATTGAACCAAGAGAAATATGAGATGTAGTCAAGTATCATGATACGGGCAGATGATGGTAATATCACAGGAGGTCTCCCAATTTGGGCAACTGTCTTTCCTGGTAGATTTGGTGAACCAGGCTTGCTACTGTTTTTATAGCTCCCCAACATTTGGAGAGACAACAGGTCAGAAAAGTTCTGAGTAAAACAGACTCAGGCTTATTAAAGACTTGCAGAGACGGTTCCAATGGTGGATTCAGAGTTTAACTCTTAAATGCCATTGCTCCTGTGCTGAGTCCCTAGAGCTGGGTTACAGGTCATGGTTCATGCTCATTTGATGAACTTCTCTGTCCTTCATCCTCTGTCTCAACTGGTCAGGAGTCCCTACCCCAACTGCTTACCTAAAATGGTTACCACAAAACTCATCAGATCTTAACCTCTGGCTATTAATTAACATTGGGGAGAAGGTTACGAGAAAAATTCATGTCAGTGTATATAGTTTGCAAGGATGGGTACATAAAAGTTTAGAATCGATGGGTTTTGCTGCAGCTACACAAAGCTTAAATGGGAGTATAAATGGGAGTATTCAAGCTTCTTTATGCAGCATGGGCCAGAGGATAAATGCATGCAAAGTGTTTCCTCAGTTCAGAGAAGGGAGACACCATAAAGGTCTCATGAAGCAGATGGCATTTGAGATGTTGAAAAGCTTGCAGGATCTTAACAAGGAGAAGTTGGAAGAGGGCTTTCTAGGCAGAAAGAAAGGGGGTGGCAGAGGATTGGGAGCAAAAAAAGCATGAGAGAGAATTGTGAATTGACTAAGTTTAAATAAAGTGTAGAAAACAAGACAAAGAAAGAAAATAAGAATGGGAAGGATAAAGCAAAACTCAAAAATTAGACACACTGATCCAAGCCCCTTTGTACAGGCTTCACACTAATTTTTGTGTCAAACAGAGGAATCTCAATCTATATAGACTTTTTTGTGTGAGCAATAGAACTTCATTTTCAATTACTCAAAATAACTCCCATTTTGAGACCTCCTTTGCTAGATTAGCAAGAAATTTTAACCTAAGTTTTTCTGTGTTCCTCCCTTTTTCTTACCCTAAGACTTTGAATCAAGAGTCTGCATCATGCTAAGGTATCAGGAAGGCCTTGTACCACTGGATCCTGTGTCTTCTATCCACTCACTGAAAAGATGTTCAAGTTCCTGAAGGACATTGTCCAAAGTTGATTATGGCTCTAATAAAATATGTGGCCACAGTGACCACCTTTTAAATCCCCAGTGGTAATGCTGAAAAGCACAGTGTCTCTTTTTCTAGAGCATCACATATTCCTCTAAGGTTGTCTTACCTATTGTAGTACTATTTGAGAACAACTGTGCACCCCTTACCATCAGCACTACCACCATCTGAACTACCACAACCCCTACAATCACCATCACCTCCACCATCATCATCACCACCTTTACTACCACAAGCCCACCATTATCAAGACCTACACCATCATCACCATCTCTAAGACTATCATCACTCCCTTTACCAGCAACCTTCACAGCTGTTTTTCCTCTTCCCTCCAGCCCAGGATGAAATGTATCATTAGTCTTGCAAATTTTTCACCAAGAAATGTGTTTAATAATGATCTCTCCTTCGCTCTGTGTTCAGAGGCATAGGCTTTTGGAAACTAAATTTGTTGATTTCTTTTTTCAATTCTATTTCATCTCTGCCCTAAGACACTGAATGGAGGGCTGGCTAATTGATGGGATGAGGAGGAAGAGGAGGAAATCAAGGTAAATAAAAGGATTATTTAATACATCAGACCTTTATTCAACTATTATATACATGCAATCATATGTGGGAGTCATAGGTTTAGAGAGTGTTCAAAGCTGTGGGAGTCGTAGCATTAGAGAGTGTTATAATAGTCATTGTGGAATCAGAGCACAAGATGGCTTGGAGGAGGTAGAGAATGAGAAGGAGAGACGAGATTATCGTTACACTTCTCAATGAAATGGCAGTAAAGATGGAAGAAAGAGGACAAATACAAGAGACACCAACAAAGGGAAAAACAGAGGAACCAGCCAATGATTTAGTAAACATGGGAAGCCAAGAAAGTAAAAGAGTTATTAATAGGAGGTTGGAAGAATAATTATTGATGCCATCTCTGAAGAAGAAAAAAATCAAGAAGTAGAAGAGTTTATTTATGGGAGAAAAAATAAATTCCATCTTAATCTTACCCCGTTTAAGATGTCAGTATGACCTCTAGCTGAGGGTTAGATGAGGATTTTATGAAAATGTTTGGAAAGTCAAATTTATGTCTCAGGGAAAAGGCCTCAAATTCTTTAATGGAATATAGTTTTATGTGAGTTATTATGAATTTAATTCAAATAAATTATGCAAAGTTAGAACTAGAGAAAGGCATCTGTAGCTAAAAGAAATTAGTCTGTATACATTATTAGGAAGATCATGTAACATAGAATATGAAAGAAAACAGAAGAAATAAGGATGTAGGGATTCAAGAGCTGAGAGATTTAAACAGGGATGGTCACCATGTGTCAAGAACCTTTCTAAGAACAGCTGCTCAGAGAATTTGGAGATGTGAGGATCCTAAGACTGACTTCAGCAAGATATTATTAGAGTGTGGTGACGTATTGCAAGGAATTCAAAACTGCAAAGCTGGTGTGTGGCCTCTCTTTGAGAAATGGGGTATAATTGAAAAGAGAAAAGTGAGGTTCGGATTTGAGTCAGAAGAAATGACATCATGAGGAAGGTTAAAAAAAAAGTAGCTCTAACTCACCTACAGTTTTTTTAGATTTGGCCTAAATTATTTCCAACTTTATGACGTCTCAATCTCTGTAGACTATTAACTGCCCAGAATGCTCTTTCTTCTATCCATCCTTCTTTAATCTAAGAATCAGTTTTCTCATTTTTAAATTTGGAATGATAATACCTACCCTAAATGTTATGAGGAAAATAGATTGAATTGTAAAAGGGCCTAGGTTAGGGCCTGCCAAAGAATAGAAATACAGCAACAGTGTTTTACTGATAATTGTATTTTGCAGAAAAATATAACACACTTAAAACAACTATAAGGCAATAGAAAAGTACCTACTAATGTTAAGATATTGGAAGGTAATGACTAATGGCATAAGAGCCTAATACAGAGCCTGGCCAAGGCCGATATAATGAGAAGTGGACCAAAGGAAGTGACCACTCAAAGGACAGCTTCTGAGTGAGAAGTGGGTGCTGTGGGGCAGCTCCCCCATATCTCCACTGAGTCCATCAAGTCTCCTCTAATCAGTGTATATTGAAAGTGAAAATTTAGCCTCAAAGTGTACCCTTGTCTTCAAAAACTGAAAGAACTTTAATTTGACCTTCTATTTCCAAAAGTGTTTTGGAAGCAATAGGAAGGAACATAGGGTAAGCTGGTTTAGCTCTGGGCAGCAGTCGGGGAAACTGTCCCTTGCCTAACCTCTACTCAACTGAGTGATCTCAGACCAGTTGTATAACTACGTTGGCCCTCAATGGAATACTCCTCAGTGATTTAAAAAGGATGAAATTTTATCATTTGTGACAACATAGATGGGCCTGAGGAATTTAATGTTAAAAAATAAAATAAGTCATGGAAAGACTCATATGATCTCACTCATAAGTGGAATCTAAAAAAAGGTGACTCATAGAAATAGAGAAGAAGGTCAAGGGAGCAAAAGGGAATTACTGGGGAATGAAATTGACCAAATGATATGGCATGTATGTATGAACATGTGACAATGAATCCCACTATTATTTATAATTATAATGCACCAGTAAAAAATTATTAAAGAAATAAGTAGAGAATAAAATGGCAGTTGGCAGAGACCAGGGAGGGGAGAGGAGGGGAGAGAATGGGAGGTGGTTTGTTGACCAGTATGAACTTATAAGCAGAAGCAATAAGCAAGCTCTGGTGTTCTATTGCACAGTTGGATGACTATAGTTGATAATAATGCACTGTTTATTTCACAATCACTAGGGGTTTTTCTTTACCATTAATTATGCTAAATGCCTTATCAAACAATGCACACTATTATTGAAAAGTTATTTTAAAACACGCTTATTTTTAAAGATATAAATGAATGTTTCATTTATTTATATGGTAGGTTCCTTTAAGAGTCCTTAATCATTTTGTAGGTCACAAATCCTCCTCACAGTCTTCTAAAGCAGGGTGAACCCCTAATCAGAGTATATGTATTTGGTTTTGATCCACAAAATAAAACACAGCAAATTACAAAGAAACCTAATTATATTGAAGTACAAATCCCAAAATGTTCAAATATGATATAGCAACTAAGTGCACCCTTATAAAGGCATTAAAACAAGAATTAGTGTAAGTCTAATAATAGCATCATTTCAAAGTAGAAATGACCATATATGCCAAACTCTGCACAATGTCTGATATAAAGGAATATGTCATTTAATTTCTATGCATTTCTGAAGTTTCCAGATCTCTTCCTAGTCTTGATTTTTAGTTTTATGCCACTGTGGTCAGAAAAGATACTTGATACGATTTTAGTCTACTAATTGTTAGACTTGTTGTGTCACCTAACATATGACCTATCCTGGAGATTGCTACATGTGTGAGTTAGAAGACAGATTTTTGAATGTCTGCACCACAAAGAAAGAAGAGATGTCTGAGGGAATGAATATGCTACTACCCTGGTTTGATCATTGCACAATGTACACTTGTACCAAAATATCATATAAAAATGTACAAGAATTATATGTCGATTTAATATAATAAAACTTTTAAAAAGAGATTCAACTAGATCCGTGGCTCTCCCCTCTAAGGGTCTTTTTGGCCTTATGTGGTGAGGAGGTGGATTTCCACTTGCCACAGGGATTAGGCAGTACTGTTGGCTTTAGCAAGTATAGACACGCACACCAGACAGCCTGCAGTGCTTATACCAGTCTGATACAGCCAGAAACTGTCTTCCATCTTCCATGCTAATGTCCCTCTGACATTGAGGTAGGTGAAAACCTTGTTATAAATGAGCGTAGAAGCTAACTGTTTTACATATAAAAGCAAAGCATTTTTGGAGGTTTTAATGTATACTCAAATGACTACTTTCTCATCTATTATCTTACCTGTACCTTAGCTCTTACATTTTTCTTTTTGCCTATTCAGAATGAGACCAGGTCTTCTATTGAATCTAAACTTATGTTCTTACATACAAGCCTCTGGCTTTTCTATATTCAAGCCTCTGGCTGATTCAACGCTTCTACAACACAGTATCAGATCTGTGAATAATGCATTGAAATACATATTATCATAAATTACCCTCGTTTTCATTTTCTCTTATAGTTGGGGCATTTTTAATTACGTGTACCTATAAATTACTTATTGTATGAATTTTATGTTAAGTAAGTGCAGGGATTGCTATAGTTTGGACACTGAATATCCCCCAAAGGCCTGTGTGTTAAAGGCTTGGTTTCCAAGGTGGCACAGTTGGAAGGTGGTGGAAACTCATAGGAGATGAGGCCTAGTGAAAGATTGTTAGGTCACTGGGGGTGTGCCCTCAATGGGACTCCTCATTTTCTTTGCTTCCTGGCCATGAGGTGATCAGCTCTTCCCTGCCACACATACCGTCCATGATGTTCCTCTTTACCCCAGGCCTAAAGCAGTAGAACCAACCAACCTGAAGCCTCCAAAACTGTGGGCCAAAATAAAGCTTTTCACTTCATAATTGATTATCTCTTTATACATTGGTATTTCACCATATAAGCTAGTTGATTTCACTTACAAATTAGTATTTTTGTTATCTTTATGGAAAGCTAATACAGGACTGTTACAAAATATGTATGATAAAAAGTACTCTTGGCAAACTCAGGACTAGACACAAGCACACATATATACAGATAAATACACTAGGGATAAAAGAATATGAATCAAAATGTCAAAATGTTTGAAAATGGTAAATTTGTACTTGGTTTTATTTGGCATTCTCTTGTGGATCTTTTCCATACCCACCCCCTTTTTAAATTGCTGGCTTATTTTTAAAATAAGTCAGATAATAAAAATCATTTTAAATTTCCTGCCTCAAAAAAGTGCTCTTGTGTCTGAAAGTTTGAAAACCACTAGACTGAATGTTCTGGTGTTTCTCTCCCCTCTAAAATTCCATACCTCACCATTTGTCCATGTTATCTTTTGCAAAAGATCAACTCCAGGAAAAAAAAAATAGAATCCTTGTTGCCACCCTCTGTACTATACTTGAGTGAATACTTGGTTGTACTTTCAAACAATAATATGGGTGTTGAGTTGTCCCCTACAAATAGCTATCCAATACGTGAGGAACCTAAGAAAATTATAATAATGGAAATTGGCTAGAGCCACATCCTTATCTACTACCAGCTTCTTGTCACTTAAGCAGGATCACACAAAGCATCTCAATTATTCTGACTTTCAACGACCTATGAAAATTACTCTCCTATTCATAGTTTTCTGAACCTCATGCAGAGCTCTCTTTGCCTCATTGAGCTCTATCTCCTGTTCCTGTTGAAATATTCTTCATTTGTTTTGCCATCAAAATAGATAAGTGAAACTATTTTTCAAGAAACAGAGAAATTTTGATAGTGATGAAAGGCATGTCAAATACAGGCAGATGAAATAACTTGTTTGGTTACTGTCTATATTTCTCAAGGACAATAATCAGAGCCCAAGAGTTGCACAAAATTCTGGAGTTCTCCAACAATGTAAATCATTCTTTTACATTTCACCTTTGAACAAATAACCCTGGCAAAAGATACAGAAGCAACGTGTCTTTTAATGGATAAGTATTTCACTCCACCACCCTTTTTTTTGGCAAAAGGTAAGTAAGCATCTTTATTTTTTTTTTAACAACCAGATTAAATTCTATTTTTACCCACCTCCACATGAACTCGATTCCAAGTGAATTTCATCAAATTCAGAGACCACTTAATCATTTTGGATTTAAAACTTAGCACTTTTAGAATTATCTCACCCTTTCTCCTATAAGATGTATCATGAATAGGGGAAGGTCTGTCCACTCCTCTGTCTTGTTCTGCTGTGTAATGGCCTGGGCCAAAGCTATCGGCACCTGACAATGTAATTATCTGCCAGAAAGTCACAGCTCCTGTCCATACTGATATCCAAAGATGCATTCTCCAGCATTGACACTATTTCTACTTCTGGGTCCTTGCTTCTCTCAGGGTCTCATTCAAGCCACTTTTTACCACCAAGGAAAACATGTTTCTCACACCTGCCTAGGTGTTGTGTGTAGATGTCTCTATTCTGATGAACTATTTTGGATGGGGAGGATTCTACAAGAACAGGTACCTCCCAGGGTAAAAAGTTCCTCAAGAATGGCATTCATTTCCTTTACTTTTAGATCTCCAAATTAAAAAGGGGAGCAGCCTTCTTTATCTTCTGCCCCTTTCTAGGACTTGGCCCATAAGAACAAAAGATGATTAATGAGATAGAAGCAGTAAACTTTTTAAAAAACCTTTCAACAAAGAAAAGCTCAGGATTAGATAGATTCTCAACTGAATTCTAACAGACCTTTAAATAGAAAATAATGCCAATGCTTCTCAAATTATTCCATAGCATAGAACAGGATGCAACACATCTGAATTCATTCAGCCCAGGACCACCCTCAAACTAAAACCAAAAAAGACAACAACTGCAGAAAACTGCAGACCAATATTCCTGATGAATTTAGATGCAAAAATCCTTAATAATATGTTAGCAAATCATATTCATCAATGTATTAAGAAGATTGTTTGTTTTATTCTAGGATTGCAAGGATAATTTAAGACTGAGGAGTGGGATGGCTGGGTCAAATGGTGGTTCCATTCCAAGTTTTCTAAGGAATCTCCGTACTGTTTTTAAGATTGGCTGCACCAATTTGCAGTCCTACCAGCAATGTATGAGTGTGCCTTTTCCCCCCACATCCTCACCAACGCTTACTATTGCTTGTATTCTTGATAACTGCCATTCTGTCTGGCATGAAATAAAATCTTAGAGTAGTTTTGATTTGCATTTCTCTAATCACTAGAGATGTTGAGCATTTTTCCATATATTTGTTGATCAATTGTATATTTTCTTCTGAGAAGTATCTGTTCAGCTCCTTAGCCCAATTATTAATTGGGTTGTTTGCTTTCTTGATGTTAAGTTTTTTGAGTTCTTTGTGTATCCTGGATATTAGTGCTTTATCTGATGTGCATGTAGCAAAAATTTGTTCCCAATATGTAGGCTCTCTCTTCACCTCATTGATTGTTTCTTTTGCTGAGAATAAGCTTTTTAATTTGAGTTTATCCCATTTATTCTTGATTTCATTTCTTGCACTTTAGGAGTCTTGTTAAGGAAGTCAGGGCCAGCTATCCCAAAAGACGATCCAAAAGACTTCAAATCAGCATACTATAGTAACACAGCTACATCAATGTTTATAGCAGCTCAATTCACAATAGCTAAACTGTGGAAGCAGCCTAGATGCCCTTCAATAGATAAATGGATAAAGAAACTGTGGTATATATACACAATGGAATATTACTCAGGTTTAAAG
Source organism: Callospermophilus lateralis (assembly GCF_048772815.1). Lineage (NCBI taxonomy): Eukaryota > Metazoa > Chordata > Mammalia > Rodentia > Sciuridae > Callospermophilus > Callospermophilus lateralis. The sequence continues at coordinate 72,694,102 of NC_135316.1, forward strand.
AAGAATTAAATTATGTTATTTACAGGTGAATGGATAGAGTTGGAGAATATTATGCTAAGCAATGTAAGCCAATCCCAAAAAAACAAAGGCCAAATGTTTTCTCTGAGAAGTGGATACTGATCCATAATGGGGCAGGGGAGCATGGAACTTTGAATGAGCAAAGGGGAGGATGGGTTGGGAGGGTAGATGGGGGCAGGAAAGATGGTGGAATGAGATGGACATCATTACCCTAGGTACATGTATTTTGGGACACTACCATATGCAACCAGAGAAATGAAAAGTTGTGGTCCATCTGTGTACAATGAGTGAAAAGTGCATTCTGCTGTGCTGTATACCTAATTAGAATTAATTTTTTTAAATTTTAAAATTTTAAAATTTTAAAAATGAAAATAGATGATTTAACATATACAAATCGATAAATGTAATTTGCCAAATACACAGAATTAAGGACAAAAATCACATAGTCATTTCAACAGTTTCAGAGAAAGCCTTCAACAAAATTCAGTATCAATTCATGAATAAAAGAACAAAAAAGGGCTGGGCTCCATTTGTAGAGTGCTTCCTTCACATGCACAAGGTCCTGGGTTTAATCCCAAGTACCACAAAAAAAAAAAAAAAAAAAACCCACCTGAGGAAACTAGGGATAGAAGGAATTCACCTCAACATCATAAAAGCTATGTATGACAAACCCAAAGCTGACATCATAGTGAATGGGGAAAAACTGAAAACATTTTCTTTGAAATCTGGAATGAATTAAGAATGTCCACTCATACCATGCCTATTCAATATAGTACTAGAAATTCTAGCCAGAGGCAATTAAGCAAAAGAAAGAAATAAAGGGGATAAAAAATAAAAGGAAGATGTTAAATTATCAATGTTTGCAGATGATATATTCCTATTTTCATAATGCCTTAAAAAGTCCATCAGAGACTGCTAGAGCTAATAAACAAATTCAGCAATTACAAAGTCAACATATAAAAATTAATAGCTTTCCTATGTAGCAACAATGAATCTGCTGAGAAATAAATTAAGAAGATAATCCCATTCACACTTGTCTCCAAAAAAATACCTACCAGTGAATCCAATCAAGGAGGTGAAAGATCTCTACAATTAAAACTATAGAACATTAAAGAAGGAAATTGAAGAAGACCTCAGAAGATGGAAAGGATTCCCATGTTCATGGATAGGCTGAATTAATATTGTTAAAAAGGCCATACTACCAAAATAAATAGACTGATTCAATTCAATACCTATCGAAATACTAATGAAAAAAAATACATTTGGAAGAATAAAAGAACAAGAATAGCCAAAGCAACTCTAAGCCACAAAAGCAATGTTGGAAGCATCACAATACCTGACTTCAAATTATACTACAGAGCTATAGGAACAAAAACTGCATGATACTGGCATAAAAACAGACACATAGACCAATGGAGGAGGATAGAAGGCACGAGACAAACCCACATATATAGTCATTTGATCCTTAACAAAATTGCCAAAAACATACATTGGAGAAAAGAAAATCTTTTTAACAAATGATGCTGGGAAAACTGGTTATCCGTATGTAGAAGAATAAAACTAGACCCTTATCTCTCGTGCTGTACAGAAGTCAAGTAAACAATGGATCAAAGACCTAGGAATTAGAACTGAAAGTTTTCAATACCTACAAAAAAAATGTAGGGTTAAAACTCCAGCATGTAGGCACAGGCAACAACTTTCTCAATAGGATTCCTAAAGCTCAGAAAATAATGTCAAGTATTAATAAATGGGATGGCATCACATTCAAAAGCTTCTGCACAGTAAAAGCAACAATTAGGAATGTGAAGACAAAACCTATAGAATGGGAGAAGACTTTTGCTGGATACTTTTCTAACAGAGAATTAATATTGAAAATATATAATTTAAGAAACTTCACACCAAAAAAAAACCCAAAATAATCCAATTAATAAATTGGGAAATGAATTAAACAGTACTTCTCAAAAGAAGAAATACAAATGTCCAACATGTAGATGAAAAAAGATTCAACATCTTTAGCCATTAGGAAAATGCTATCAAAATTACCCAGAGATTTCATCTCACTCCTGTTAGAAAGGCAGCCATCAAAAATACAAACAAGAAGCCAGGAAGGGTGGTGCATGCCTGTAATCCTAGAGGCTCCAAACACTGAGGCAGGAGGATCATGAGTTCAAAGCCAGCCTCAGCAAATGTGAGGCACTAAGCAACTTAGTGAGACTCTGTCTATAAATAAATTATAAAATAGGGCTGGGGATGTGGCTCAGTGGTCGAGTGCCCATGAGTTCAATTCCCGGTACCCCACCCCCACCCCCCAAAAAAAATACAAACAACAATAAATCCTGGAGAGGATGTGGAGAAAAAGGAAAACTTCTACACTGTCCATGGAGTATATATTAGTACAACCACTATGGAAATCAGTATGGAGTTTCCTCAACAGACTAGGCATGGATCCACCATATGACCCAGCTATACCATTCTTCAGAATTTAACCTAAAGAATTAAAGTTATCATACAACTACAGTGATACATGCATATCCATGTTTATATCAACACCACTCACCATAGCCAAACTATGTGACCAGCCTAAGTGTCCATCAATGACTGAATGGATAAAGAAAATGTGAAATATACACACACAATGAAGTTTTATTCAAACATAAAGAAGAATGAAATATGTAATTTGCAGGAAAATGGACAGAACATGAGAACATTATGCAAAGCGAAATAAGCCAAACTCAGAAAGTCAAGACTTAGACATTTTCTCTCTTGTGTGGAAGGTATAAAGGATAAAGAAAAAGAAAGGTGTGTGTCGGCGGGTAACTCATGAAAATTGAAGGGACATCAGTAGAGTAGATTAAAGGGAGGGAAGAGAGTAGGGAAGGGGAAAAACTGGGGAGTAATATTGGCCAAATTATATTGTTATGCCATGTGCATATATGAATATGTAACAGCTAATCCCACATTATCTATAATTATAATGAACCAATAAAAATATGGGAAAAGAAAAGGTAAAAGATGAAGCACACAGTTTTCCACATCAGGGTCTAACTCTCTTATAACCCCTATCCATTCAAGTTCTGAAATCAATAAAAATCACTAAATTTTTATTATTGAATTAGGAAAAAGAATTCTTTCCTTCACTATCTTCCTAAGATTTTTTTCTGTCTTATAAACAATTTACTGGTTTGAAGAACTTTAACAGTTTTATTGACCAGTTCCTCTTTTATTCATGGGTATTAAAGTCAAACAATCTCATGTTCTGCTATTGAAAGTTTAGAAGATACAAACTTTTGGCATTAAGTTTCATGTGATCTAAACAGTAATTTTGTTCCTATGAATCTAGTTTAAGAAATAATCATAAATCTGAAAGATCTTTATCTAAAAACGCTAAGCACTACCTCATTTACAATAGCATAAACTGAAAACCTTCCATGTTCAAAAGAAGAGAAGTAGAAAATGACAGAACTTTCTGAGAGGTACTAACTTGTAATCATCAGAAATTGTGTTGAATAAGGTATATAAGGACATAAAGAAACACTTGCGATAGACCACTAGATTTAAAGGTAAATGTAAGAAGTAATTATAATATACCAATAAAATAATTTTCAAAATACAGAAATCAAAAAAAGTAATCATACCGAACACACCATATTTCAAAAACTTACTTGTAATGAAAAAATGTAAAATAACTCATTGACAATTTCTATATGGATTACATGTTGAAATAATATTATGGAAATCTTGGATAAAATAAAGTACATCACTAAAACTAATTTCACCTGTTTTCGCTTTTCTAATGAGCTAGAAGATTTTAAATTGTGCCAGGTATGGTAGTGCATGCCTGTAATCCCAGCAACTTGGGAGGGTGAGGCAGGAGGATTACAAATTCAAGGCCAGCCTCAACAACTTAGCAAGGCTCAAAGCAACTTGATTAATTTTTTTTTAAATTGCATATATGACTTAAATCACATTTCTATAGGATAATACTGTTCTGGAGACTGGAACAAAGAGAGAGATCAATGAATGCTGTCCTATTCCAATAATAAAGACTTGAGCATGGAAAGTAAACCACCCCTAATATAAATAGCTACTTCTCTCTCTTAAAGGTGTTCCTTCTGCTGTTCTTTTGAACACACAGTGAGAACTCCTGATGGATGTTAAGCTCTCTTGACCTCATTAATTAAGCATCTGAGGGCACCTGTGTCTCTCCCTAAGAGAAGAAGCCTGGACAGCAGTTATCAAAGGGTAAGCTGCTTCTACAGAGCAGCAGAACCCCAAATCCGCGATGATCGGGCAGAGCAAAGGGAAATAATTTTAAATACTAATGTTAAATATGGATGTCGCTAAGCAAAAACTAATGCATGGCTATAAACCTTTTTGCCTGATTCTTTGTGTGTCCTGTGGCATTTTGTTCGGAGGATCCTCAAAACAAGTGTCACAAATCCTAAAAAATCTCTTTCAGAAGACAGCCTTGTCCCTGTATCTGAGTTGAGGTCATAACAGGAAGCTAGGTCTATATGTTCAAGGACCAGGACTCTATAGGGGGTAGGCGGGGGTGGGGGGGAGGCACTGCCTGAGAGGCAGGGACTCAGGTGCTGCTAAATCCTAGGGACTCAGCCCCAGACTTGGGCCATGTGGACACACAAGCGGCAAGAACAATGTTTTACTGAGCCAGTGCTCCTTGCTGGGGCTTTGATTAACTGATTTGTTGTTGCTGTTGTTTATCTTGGGGCAAATTGTGCAAGTCAGCAAAACAGAGGGGAAAAAACCTGAGCCCAACAAACCAGCATACCCTGATTAAAAGCACATGGATCTGCAGGCTGTCCTCAGCCAGCCCACAAGCAATTCTGCTGTGCGCCTTGATTAAAGAGTGTACATTTCTGCATTTCATCCATTTTAAGTATTGCTATTATTCATCAAAAGATGACCTACAAATTCATTTTTGGTTTGTTTTGTGGAAACAATGAGTTCACTTAATGTACAACAAAGGACGAGTTATAACTGCGATGGGAGCACATTCAATTTCTCAAAACTCTGTCTTTGCTAAATGGCGACTTTACCATGTGCATTTGCCCTCTAGGGTTCTCTAGAGCTGTGTGTCTAAGCAGATGAGCAAAGCATTTACCTGCTCTTTAAATTGCCTTCTGGTAGAGAAACCTCAATTTTTCCAGAGCTCTGCTAAACGTGATAAACACTGCATCTGATCTGGCTTAGCCAGCTGTTACTTTTTATTGCATTCTTTTTCCTTCCGGTCAGCTTTGGAGTTTTGCCCCAGATCACAGCAAAAAAGATGCTCTAAAGCGGATTCCCCAGTTCCCTCTCCTAATGCCCCTGCTGCCTTTAACAAGCTTTCTAGCTGTGCTTGCATATTGGCTGATGGCTTTTCTTCCTTGCCTCAAGGGAGCCAGAGCAGTGCAGAGAAGACCCATGGTGCGGTTTGTGAGCATTTGGATTGAGAGAAAGAGTGCCGAGTGTTTCCATGATGGAGAAAGGACTGAAATAGAGAGATCTATGGGTGGTGAAAGCACCTTCCCTTCAAATGCTGGTGTAAATGGAATTCTCATTTCATTGCACCAGCAGCAGCTTGGGAAGCTGCTGAAAGGAGACTTAGAAAAAGAAACCAGATCAAATAGATCTGCACACTCCCCAGCCAACAGGCAATTTCCCCACGGTGACCTTCTGACAATTGTGACTGTGACAGCTTCAGCGTAAGGAGCTCTTTTCTCCAGTGATGAGGGCTGCTCAGGGTGCACACAGGCAAGTGTTACAGACACACGGCTGTAGGGGAGCTCAGACCAAGAAATACATCTCGCTTAGGGGTTTTCTGCACCGGGACCCTGCACTGAAGATTCCTGAAGCCAGCCTAGCTTTTCGGTCAAGTCCGTTCTGTACAATAAATTTAAATTAAATGTCTTTCAGACCCTCCGGCCATACAAAGCAATGGGTTCCTCTGCCTTGCGCCCCACCGCCTCTTATCCTGACAGTATTTCATCCCTAGAGTTTCTGAGGTTCCCTGTGCAAATCTATGATGTCTGGCAGGCTTTTCAGAAGGCTGTCTGCCTTATAATTTCTCATATCAAAATTCTCTTCCTCAATGGTGATTCCCACGTGGATTCACTTTCCTTGCTCATTACTCTAGTTCTGCCTTCTTTCTGAACACAAGGACTTTCCTGACCATTTGTTGGTTTAATTATTTATTGCCTACCTCCCCTCGACCACCTTCTATATTCAGCTCTTGTGCATCCTCGTTTCCTAGACCTGTCTTTTTCTTCTAGTCAATAAGTGTACAGAAATTCACTCATTTGGCATATTTGCAAAGGAAATAGAATGTACTTGCCCTTGGACAGGAGCTATTTAGCTCACACATCCATTTTTCAGAATCAATTAATCTTTAACCAGGACTTTATTTTCAATTGTTAATCATTTTAGAGGATTTATTTAAAAGAAACACTGAGGCATTCAGACCAAAAGAAAGCGTTGATGGAAGATCATGTTTTGAATGAGGTTTTCCTTTGCCACCTAGCCCATTAAATAAAGAGGAGGCTCGACTCCATAAACACTTTGAAAATAACCCCAGCAAATTCAAGTTTCGGACTAACCTGGAGTCCACGAAGCTATGTTGCTAACCAACTGAAAACATAGTTGTACTTGGAATTGACTTCTAAGTTTAGGACGATTCCTCTCCAAGAGACAAGATTCACTTGAAAACTTGAGGTCAGTTAAACTTCAGTATGGAACCCATTGGCCTCTGGCTGCCCGCCTTTGCTCCTGTTGGAGGACACTCCAGTGGGAAGGTTCTGCAGCCAGAGCAGCCATTAAGCCCCAGGAAACAATGCATTCATAACCTCCCAGTTAACTGGCTACTTACCTCTCCAAACATCCCCACACGTGACTTATAGACATTGCTTCTCACGCTCTACCATCTCGGCTCTGGGTGAGAAGTAAAGAACTTTCTTCATTCACAAAGACGGAAAGCCTGAGTCTAGTGACTTTACCCATGGCATTGGGCACAAAACACAGAAGCTCAGGAAGCACTAGGGTGATACACAGTGTCCCTGTGTATATCCCTGTGTCCAGCCAGTGAGGAGTGTATTTCAATTGTAAGGGCTGAAAATGCTTTTCCTTAGGGCAAAAGGAGACTAAATATTTTACTGCAGTAAGACCTAGACCCCACAGAGAAGGGTTGAAAGGTCACCGCAAACAGGGAGGGAAAAGAAACCATTTTCTATGAATAATAATACAAGTGGCCAACACTTCACTGAAGAATTGCTAAGGATTCTGCTTATCTAAAACGTTCATCAAGTACACAAGGACTAACGGCTTGTTGAAGAGTTCCCATTAGTGTCCTGATGCAAGCAAATATCCTATCAGCTTTGACATCCATGAAGAAAGAGCAAAGATCGTTGCCAAGGTTGGCTCCCTCTCCAGGTGTGATCACAGGGAGAGGCGTACATTAAGGAAGGTTCGGAGTGGGCAAAACAAGGTGACCTCTGACACAGTTTGTTTCAGAGAGTTTACTTGGGTGGGGGTGAAATCAGGAGGGTTAGGAACCCAACACTCCCCCCCCAGTTAGTAACCAAAGCCCTTCAAAGAGCTATTCATGCATTCTGTCTTCATTTTCCTTTGACTCCCATTTTAACCTCCACCTCTATCATTCCACTGACATCCTTTGCCAAAGACAGCAATCCATCCTGAATCCATCATCTTCTCTCCATCTTCTATTAGAATCTCCCCTCTTATGTCTTCTCTTGCCTCCTTCAATCTGTCTTTCCCATTATGGTGACCTTTGGAAAGAAACCTTTCTAAAACATTATCTGATGTCACTCAGGATTAAAACACACCAATATCTTTACATTGCTTTTAAGATAAAAATTTTTAATATAATATTTTACAGAAGTCTGCATGATCCTGTATCCATTTACCTCTTCTGCATTATTTTTTACCGTATTAATTATTATTCTCTGTTTTTTCAGCAACAATGGTAATATTTCAGTGGCAATTTTTAAAATGAACCATGCTCTCTTCTGCCACATGGCCTTTGCACAGGTTGTTTCCTCTGCTGGAACACTCCTCCTATAGCCCAGTGATGCATTTATTACCTCCTCTTCTTCCTATAATTCTCAGCTCAATTATCTTTTCCTCAGAAAAGATGTGTTGGACCTCTCACCTTACATGTAACTTTACATAAATTTGTTTGCCCCATTTCTTACTACTGATTTAGCTCACAAAATAGTAATTTCTAAGGAGATAGCATCATGACTGCTTTGTTCCTGCTGTATCCCTAGCCCCCTGTGCATCACACTTCCTTACATACAGTGGTGGCTCAATTAATACTTGTTGAATAAGTGAATGGATAAACTCTCACATCCAACAATTTGCTTTTCTTCCTGCAATCTAAAAGCCCATCACATAAACCTTATACTAAGATTTCGTTGTGCTGTGGAATGATGAATTAGGGAGGGAGGAGAGAGAGCAAGAAAGAACCAAGTGTCTAAAAACAGAACTAAAAGATGTTAAGATAATGTAGAACTGGGACCAATCTAGAAGGGAAGCTAAACAAAAGAGCAAATTATCATAATCTGATCAGTGAGTAGGGTGACATTTTTGGAGGACCTTTGGGTACAATTTTGGTAGTCTGAAATTATAAAACAGGAGAGTCCTGAAAGAATCAATTAGCCATCAAAGGGTCATGGACTCTGACCATTATGAGGCATTTTATAACCCCTTTTATCAAATAACACAGTGGTTTATACAGCCACCTGACCTTCAGAACCATTTGGGAACTTCTCTTTAAAAATACAGACATCCGGGGCTGGCGTTGTAGCTCAGTGGTAGAGTGCTTGCCTCACACCTGTGAGGCACTGGGTTCGATTCTTAGCACCACATATAAATAAGTAAATAAAATAAAGCCCATCAACAACAAAAATATATATTTTTTAAAAAATACAGACAGCTAAGCTGCACTCCCTGACATTTAATTCAGTTATCTTTAAGTTCAGGTGGCTATAATATGGGCAGGAACATCTTGCTGTAGGGGAAGGTAAGGACATAGCCAAACTTACCCCCACACAAACATACACAAGGTGGGTGTATCTCAAAAAGACAGAAGTACCAGCTTGAAGGGGCTCCCATGGCCAAAGCTAAGACAACTTGAGCATCAAAATAAATAATATTAGTTACAGATTATACCAATAAATTAAAATAGGAATTCATGATGCCATATGGATCACAGTGATAGATAAAAATAGATGGTAGACACATAAACAGAAAGAAAAAAATAGAATACATAGATGGACATGGCTACATAGATGCATGCATTAAAACAGTCAGATAGGATGGGACAGTGGGTTATCCTTCCAGCAGAAGGCCAACTGACAGATTTGGAGATTGGCTTGGACAAAAATCAACCATTGTTTAATCTAAGGTGCAATGTCTGATGAGCAGTGGGCTATGTGCACAATCTCAAAGCATTTCCCCATAAACCACTTACCACTTATAAAAGGAAAAACAGTAACTATATGGTAGAGAAAGTGGATAAAACCTTTACTGGATGATCAAAATGAACATCCCCAAGGAGAGGCAGTGGGTACAATACTCCCATGGGTGGGACACCTTACAGAAGACAGGTCACTTTAGTAGTATTCTGGCAAGGGATACATAATCTGAATCCAATTATAAGGAATACTAAACAAGTCCACAGTGAAGGTCATTCTATAGAATAATTGGCCAATATTTTTTCAAATGTATCGGTACAAAAAAATACCAAGAGAAGCTCATGCATTGTTCCAGATTAAAAGAGATTAAGGAGACATGAAAATTATATGCAATCCATAATTTCAGAATGGATCTTTGATTGGAGAAAAAAATTATGCTAAAAAGAGCATTACTGAGACAACTGATCAAACCAAACTGTGGATTATAGATAAAAAGGGTGCATTCACATTAAATTCTTATAACTAGATATGGGTACTGTGGTAAGAGAATACCCTTATCTTAAAGATAGTAAGCAAATGTAGAAAAGATTTAAAAATATTAAATTCAATATGAGCTCTGCTTATTTATATTGCAAAAATTCTGCTAGTTAAAAAAATTATTACAAAGAAAGAAATTTTTTAATTTAACTCCCTAACTGATTCTGATGACTGGCATTCGGGGATCATAAATAACAAATAATGTGAATGTCACCTTAAGAAGCCTAATGGGATGCTTTCTCATCTTCTGTTCTATAAATTTTATGATAGCCCATGAATGAACAATCAGTGTATTAACCAGAGTTATCATCCAGATAAACAACCAGATGGGAATGTGTGTAGGTCTTAACTAAGAAGAAATTGACACGCATTTATATTTAAGCCTCTGCATAAACTTTCCATGCAACCAATTACTTGTCTCAATACTTCCAGACTCTCCTAAGATAATTGCATGTGCAATCATGATCTGCCTGTGTGCTTATTCATTATGATCATAAATTAGTGATTATAAGAAAGAAGACCCCAAATTCCACAGATACTCATGTCTTCTTCTCTCTTCTTTCTATTTATTTCTCATTAGCCACAAGACATTGAAACAAAGGCTGCTTAGAGAATATGCCTAATTGAAACATAATAAGGTTCTCCAGTTTAACAACTATGTATTTTTTTATTACTTTCTATGTACCAGAAGCTTTGTTGAATACTATCATATCAGGAAATGACAGGTTAGGCTGCTGTAATAAGAACAAAGATCTCAGTAGCTTGCAACGACAACAAAGGTTCACACCTTGCTCATAGTATGGGTCCATCTGAGATTGGCAGTGAGATTCCACTCAAAGTTAACAGAATATTCAGGGAAACAAATTAACAGAGAAGTCATTGTCCTGGACATTTGATCACCATGCCAGAAGGTGAGCAGTTTCTAGGAGGTCTTATACTGACCCCTAAAATAATATCCATCAGTTCCATTCACCACTTATCAGTCAGAATAAAATCGTATGTCCCCACCCAACCAAAAAGGAGCTAGAATGCAACACGAACATGGACCTGAGAGGAAGAGGGTCTCCTCCAACAGCATGAATGATCATCAAATATGCATTAAATCCTCTTGTTTTGTTGCTTCCCAATTAGCACCAAAAAGTAGTGACACTCATTCTTCTTGTTGGATAGATGAGAAACCAGGTCTTCCAGAAATTTAGAAAATTCTCCACAGTTACATGTAAAGGTGCCAAATCTGAACCTTGATCTTTAGACTTCAAGCCTCCAGAACTGTGAGAAACAAAACTCTGCTGTTCACAAGCCACCCAATATCTGGCATTTTGTTATAACAGAACTCAGACAGCCATACCCAACTTCATGAACCCCACTGCATGAGAGAGGATAAGCCCAGCCTTTCCTTGTAAGGTAGGGAAGTACATTCTGCTCAACCCAGATGGAGAACTGCAAAGCCCCATACCAAAAAGTGTACATGGACATATGTTTCCATAAAAGAGAATAAGTAATCAGGAAAAATGATCCAGACCTTGACCTCCACAAACAAGTAGGAGATGAAGTAGCAGATGGATGAATTCCTTGTCCTTCTGAATTCTCACCCCAACACCCTTAGGATTGTTCCCAGGAAAGGTGGCTCTCTATGATTGGTTCAAAGAAACTGCACATGAGCCAGGTGCAGTGGCACACACCGATAATCCCAGTAGCTCAGAAGGCTGAGATAGGCAGATGATGAGTTCAAAGCCAGCCTCAGCAACTTAGCAAGGCCCTTAGCAACTTAATGAGACCCTGTTTCAAAATTAAAAATAAAATAAAAAGGGCTAGGAATGTGGCTCAGTGGTTAAGCACCCCTGGGTTCAATCCCTCGTATCAAAAACAAAAAACAAAATAACAACGACAACAACAAAATACTGCACATGATGAATAACCCAGGTAGTTTTCTTGCCAGATGATCACTGACACAGTAACATATCACTTGGTCTTTATCTCCTTCCCTTCCTTACTTCCTTACTGTGGTAATCCTGGGATTGCACTTGTTAGAAACATTAGCTTGTAAGATTCCCCTCAGGCTAGCTTTTCTAAGAAACTAGAGTGAAGACAGTATTGTTATGAGATACACATTTCTAAAATAGTGGGATATATTCCTATTTTTTTCAAGTTATGAACTCTAATATGCAGAGGGAGGACTTGAAGGCACTGTCATATGTTTCAATACCAAACCCAGAGGAAGGTCAATATTTTAGACAGTGACTAGAGTAGAAAGCTTTGCGGGTATTTTCTTTGCCTCTAAACTTTGTTTCCCCTCCACTACTAATGCCACTTGCAAAAGCACATGTATACTGCCAGACTCTGAGCTCACTGGTTACCTTCTGGATGCACCTTACCTGGCAGACTTCATTACCTACAGCCAGGTGCCCTACCTTCTTCCGTCATACATTTTGGCATTCTTTATATTAGCAATGGAGGTATAATTAGGTTTTTTATTAGGTGTGCTTTTATTATAGTAAGATCAAGCAATGATCTGACAATTAAAAGCCTACTTATGAAATACCATATGTCAGATTCTGCATAGAGAAAATATTATAGCCTTAAAATTAAGTTCTTCCCTCTTGGGGGTCAGGGGGAAGTAATGGAAACATCTATTGCTCTTCAGAATTGATAGCTTCAAAAATGAATTTACTCAAATATTGGATTTTTTAGAAAACACCTTCAGACAAAATGAACTGATTGTTTTGGTTTGCATCCACATTTCAGCACTTAATAGTCTTGAAAACCAAGTCAGAAAAGAGGATGATTTGCAGGGCAGTAGAGCTCACCAACTCTAAGGATCTGCTGGGCATGCTGAGGGTGACCAAATGAGAGTCCAGTTAGTTTAAAGCACATCTTTTTTAATTTCAAAAGGAAAACTAACTATGGGGAGGGAATCAGTTCATATAGAAGCAATGGATGTGCCTGCAAGAATCTCTACATGTTCTTTCTCCAAATGTAACTGAGCTGTCAAGTCTTAGCAGTTCTCATCACCAACTGCTCTTCCCCAAGTCAAACTTTGAGCTAAGAAGACAAAAAAGCTGGTGACAGTATCCAGGTCTACTAATCCAATAAAAGCACTTGTTCTGTTTACTAAAATCTGGTTTACAAATCTTACAGGGAATCCTTCTGGCTCTTGGTTCCTATTCTAAGATTGTATCATTGGTTTTCATAAATTATCAGTGGGGCCCAATCATCACTCTTTTCATCGGATACACAGCTGCCTTTATCAACTTCTAGGTCCCGGCTAACTGTGCCACCTCCCACCCCTTCTCCAGTTCTTCCACTGTCAGAAGTTGCAAGTCCATTGTGCTTGCCCTCTCATGTCACTGTCTTTGAGAAAGCTGCCCTGTCTTTATGGGGGAGCAAGGTGCTCTCAATGTTTATGTCGTATAACCCCCTCATTCCCAGAAAACCATTTTTAGACCATAGAAAGCTCCCAAAGCTAATTTTATTGTTTCTGCTGTTGTTCTGCTTAACTCTAAACACCTTCTTCTCCTGGACTGAGTCTCTGTCTTCCCAATCCACCTACCATGCCTTTATTTGCAGACACTTTATCCTTGGAAAATGTATTATGAATTTTGTAGGAAATTATTTAATGTTTTACTAGTGAATATGTGCTGATGTTTATGTTATTTCATAAATTTTTAAAATTATTTCCTTAAAGAAATTCTAAATCCTTTATTATTGTTTGCATTTTCTAGATAATTGATAGAGGGGGTTTTGTCATTATAATTGCTATTGTTATTGGAAATGGCATTTCATTTTTCATAACAGCATGTATTAATTGTTACTTGTTTAGGAAATCTCTAATCATGTTAAATGGTGACATCATATCCAGAAACCCTTCTGAAATTTTTTATTAGTTCCATTGGTTTTCCTGTGATTAAGTTTTTATGTTAATCAAGATATGGCCTAAAACTAATAATTTTTCTTTCCTCTTCTAAGACTTATAGGCTTTTCTCTTTTATTTAATTAGAAAAGACATCAAGTTCTATGTTAAAATGTAGCAGTCATAGTGAACAGATTTGTTTTACTGAACTTGAAGGTAAAAATCTAAATTTTATGAAATAAGCATATGCGTACCTCGGGACTTGGTGGCAAGTCAATACTAAATTAAGATAGTTTCCTTCTATTTGTACTTATCCAGAAGCTTTCCAAATGAATGTGCATAGAAACTTTGCAAGTGATTTTTCCACATTTTTTCCCTTTTACTTCATTAATATGGTAAACATACTGGTATTTAACCATCCTTGCATTCCTGAAAAAAAAATCTACTTGGTTATAACAAAGGGTATCTAATTTTTTAATTAGATATTTTTACATGTGTTCCTGAGTAATATTAACTGTTACAAACCATCCATGGGATATATGTGTGAGCTATTTGCATTTGAGTTTAGGAGGGGATTGGTCTGGTGTTGCACACTGATTGGGCTGTGCAATGCAAATGTGCCTTTTCTCTTGCTCTGCCTGTGATCCCACATAGCACCTGAGATAGATGTTACTTGCCAAGGTGTCAATCAAGCTGCTGACTGTAAGACATCACAAAGCAAGACTCCACTATTCCCTGTCTTATTTGGTGAAGAACATTCCATCAACCCTCCCTTGTGTGTGTGTTCCCTATAAAATAAAGAGAATCCAGGTACACGCTCTCTTTCAAGTGCTGCCCAGTGTGGAGCTGACCCTTGAGGTCACTGACCTGGCCAGCTAGTGACAATTAACCTAAAATTATCTCTACCTAGCTCTTTAATTTGATGCTTTATATGTTTTAAGACCATATCATTAGGTAAATATGTATTTGTATTTGTTATAATTTCTTTAACTATTGTTTTTACTGATATTACATATTTCTTTGTTCCTGTACGTAATTTTTGCCTACCATGAGTTTTAATATGAAAGTTGCTTTTCTAAGTTGTCTTTATTTTTTATATGGTAGGAAATTTATTACTGACCCTTCATTTTCAAACTTATTTATCATTCCTCCTACAGCATATAGCTGGATCTCACTTGCTGGATATTTGTTTTGCTAATCTAAGAATATCTGTATTTTGACTCTTCATTTTATTCTAATTAGTTTACTGAAAATGCTGCAATATAAATCTTTGTTTCTCCATACTCATAGAGTGGGGTTTTTTAAATCTAGCATCCTTTCTTTTTATCTCATCCTCTTTTCCTACTGACTTTTAAGTTATGCACTTGATTTTTATTCTTCTGATTGTCCATAAATTGTAAAAAGGCCTAATTGTTGTTTTATATAAATGTTCAAATATTATCCCATTATCTCTATCTTGCCTCCAAATGAAACAATATCCTCAGGTGTCTCCCAACTCCCTCTGATCCCAATCTCACCTCCCCATGTTGATATCCTCCAGAGTATTCTGGGCATCTCTGGGGATGAATTTGAGGGATGGAACCAGCAACTCTTCTTAGTTCACTGTATTAAATTCAACAACAGAAAGTTCTTCCACAATGGTAGAGCCAATTCGCTCTCTTGTAATATTTAATTTACAGGGATTTCTTCCTCTGAAAGAAGAAAGCGGGTCTTCCAAAAAGCAGCTAGTGCTTAACAAACCCTTAAGACCTGTTTCAGAGCAGGATGAATAACAAAATGTAGCAGATATGACTAATAATAATTTGAAATGGTTGAAAATATTCTTGCATAAGGATTTCTTTAAATGGCTGAAAAGCTTAAGGATTTAAATGATTTCTGAAATGATCTAATCCTTGTAAGCTTTTTTTTCTTTAATTCCTGTAACTTTTGTATTTTTATTTGTATGTTCCTCCATGGAAAGAACGCAGTTAAGCCCTTCCTTTTTCTCTTAGTTCTATACCTTGTCTCTGTATAAGCTTGATTTTTTTTTTGTTTTTTTGTTTTTTGTTTTTTGTTTTTGCATTTTGACATCTTTGATTTTTAACTGTCACATGATAAACTTCACATATTTCAAGTTTACAATATAATAGATTTTGGCTTGCACTCATCACACATTGCAAAGAGTGAATGTGTCTATTACCCCTGAAGTCCCATCCTATCTTGTGTAATCTTTCCATTTCTCCCCTCCAGGGAACCCTCTGCCCTCCCTAGACAAACATTGATCTTTTTTCTGTCACTATAGATTAGTTTTCACTTTTTAGAATTTTATATAAATGGAGTAACATAGTGTATACTCCGATTTGTTTCTCTTCTTTCACTCAGCATAATTATTTGGAAATATATTGTCATTGTTACATGTGTAAATAGTCTATTCGTTTCTGTTATTAAGTAGGATTTCATCATGTGGGAACACCTTAGTTTGTTAATCCATTTACTTCTTTACGGATATGTGAGTTGTTTCCACTCTTTAGTTATTATAAATAAAGCTGCTAGGCACACTCATACACATTTGTTTTTGGACATATGCTCTTATTTCTCTTGTGAAAAGACTTTGGGATGGAGTGCCTGAATCATAGGGGGATATATGTTCAACTTTTCAAGAAACTTCTGAATGGCTTCCAAAGTGATAGCACCATTTTACACTCCTATCAACAGGTGTAAAAGCTCCCTATTGTCTTCAACTCTTGGTACGGTCAGCCATTTTAATTTTAGCCTTTGTAATAGGTGGAGCTATCTTAGAGTGGTTTAAATCTGTGTTTCCCAAAAGATGGTGAGCCTCTTTTCTTGTACTTATTTGCTACCTCTATATCTTTGATGAAAAGTCTGGTCAAATCTCTTGCCTACTACCTTGTTTGTATTTTGATTATGACTACAAAGATATGACAGGTCTTTATATATTCTGAATTCCAGTTCTTTTTCAGACATGTGATTGTCAAGTATTTTTCCTGGTCTGTGTCTTGTCTTTTTATTATTTTAACAGTTTCTTTGAAGATAATTTTTAAATTTTTGATGAGGAACTGTTTATCATTGTTTTTGTTTTATAGGTCATATTAATGAAAACTTTGGCTCAATATCATAAAGTTTCTCTCCTGTGTTTTCTTCCAGATTTTTAATTTTATGATTTATCATTAAGTCTGTGATGCTGAGTTATGATAATATGAACATTACTTTTTTTCTTGGTTTGTTTTATTTTCATGTGAATGTCCATTATTAATATCCATTTAAATTCTTCAGTCAATAAATATTTTTCTATAATATTTTTCTCAACTTCACTGAGTTTCCTTTACAACTTAGTCAAATATTAATTACTCATAAATATATGAGTCTATTTCTGAGTTTCTATTTAATTTCTTTAATCTAATTATCTATGCTTAGGACAATACTGTACTATCTTGGTTACTGTAGCTTTATAACTAGCCTTAAAAATTAGGTTGTGTTATCTTCATTTTATTTAGTCTTTTTCAAAGTAATTTTGGCAGGATGGTGGAATGTGATGGACATCATTATACAATGTACATATATGAAAACTTGAATTGGGTGTCAACATACTTTATATACAAACAGAGATATGAAAAATTGTGGTATATATGTGTATTAAAAATTGTAATGCAAAAAAACAAGCAAAGTACATATATAAAGGCATAAATTGGCGTGAACATACTTTATATAGAGAGATATGAAAAATTGTACTCTATATGTGTAATAAGAATTATAATGCAAAAAAATATGGCATATATGGAATTTTACTCAGTAATAAAAGAGAATAAAATCATGGCATTTGCAGGTAAAAAAAAGTAATTTTGGCTATTATAGGCTCTTCATGTCTACATGCATACTAACCTCAGCTTGTTAAGAAAAAGCATCATTGGTTTTTGTTGGAAATTACAAATAAATCAATGTGGATAGAAATGGTGCCTTAAAAGATCAACATGAACATGGCATATCCCTCCATTTATTTAGATATTCTTTGATTCCCGTCAGAAACTTCTTAGATATCTATGTACAAATTTTGCCCATATTTGTCAGATTTATCATCAGTGTTCCATTTTGGATGGTACTTAAAAAGTACCATCATTCTTATTTCAATTTAAATTCTGACTAATGCTGATACTTTATAGAAATACAATTGATTCTGTACAACAAGCTTGTATCTCACGCCTTGCTAAACTAGCACATTTTTTTTTCTGGAAGATTTTCTGTAGATGCCTTCAGATTTTCTACATAGATGACCATATTGTATATAAAAAAAAATGGTTCCACCTCTTCCTTTCTGATACGGATGTCTTTTAGTTAGTCACAATGGTGAGTCACAACGGTGACTAAATGTTGTGAAAATAAACATCCTTTTTTTTCTTCCTAATCTTAGGAGAATATATCCAGTCTTTCACAAATAAGTCTATTGGAGGATATAGATTTTTCTTAGATGCCCTTTATTGAACTAAACATTTCTCCTATTTCTAGTTAGCTGATGAGTTTTAAAGGATGTTGGAACTTTTCAAATGCTTTACTGTGTTTCCTGAGGGCATCATAATTTCTTTATAAGTTTGTTAATACAGTGAATTACATTGGTTTTTGAATATTACACCAAACTTTTCATTTCTGGAATAAATCCCATATTTTCAAGATATATTTTCCTTTCATATATGTTATTGCATTTAATTTTCTAAAATAATTTTTAGAATTTTATATCTATATCCTTGAGAAACATTGTTCTGTAGTTTCCTTATTATCTTCTTCAGATTTGGGTATCAAGGCAATGTGAACCTCCAGAATAACCTGGGATGTTTCTCTCTTCAGTTTTAGGAAAGAATTTGTATAGAAATTTGTATAAAAATCCTATTATATTTTTCTCTAAAGGTATGTGCCGCAGTTTGGCTGGGCACAAATCACCAAGCCGCAACAAAGCACTTGTATGTTCAAGCAGGAAACTTTATTGCCTGAACTCCACCTGCACTCCACGCACACTCCCCAGGAACTCTCCCACCTCTCCCCACGGCTCCGTGCGCACCTTCTTGGAACCCCGCGAGAACTCAACAGAACTCCAAAGTAGCCGGCACCGAGGCAGCAAGAGCCACCCTATTGCCGGACAGTAAAGGTCTATATATAATTGAATACACAGCTTAACATAACCATCATCATCTCAATGGCTCGCTGGCGTCACCTCTCAACCACTCCCTTCTGGCAAAATGCCATGCGTCATCCCGACTCGGCTGTGGCCCTCAACAGGTATGGTATACACATCAGTGAATCAATCAAGGCCTAGAATTCACATATGTATGTGTGTGGAGTGGGTACATGAGTGAAAAGTTTTAACTAGAAATTCAAATTTCTTAAAAGACCCAGAGCCATTCAAATTAAATGTTGCTTTTTGAATGAACTATGATAGTCTTTCAAAGAATTTTATCATTTCACATAAATTGTCAGTTTTATTGTTATAAAGTTGTTCCCAATAGTGTGCAATCTGTCCTCATGCTGCCTCCCCCCAAATTCCTGACCATTTCTTGATCAGTCTGCTTAGTGACTTACCAATTTTATTGGCCCTTCTATGAATAAACTTTTGGTTTGACTGATTTTTCCATTCAATTTCCTGGTTTTAATTCATTTCTTTTTTCTCTGGTCTTTATTTTCTGATTTCCTTTCTGTTTGCCTTAGGTTTGTTTTGGACTTCTTTTTAGCTTCTTGTTATTCACTAACTTTTCGCTCTATGATCTAAGATGAAGTAACTCTTGACTGGAGCCTATGTGGCTAACCTTTAAAATATTGTTGATTGCTTAAGAACCTAGGCATTGGGCTATTGCCTCTAATCACTACAAAGCATTTTTAGAAGAGCCTCCATTACAGCACACTACATTTCAGTCTGTGATTAGATGGGTTTTGCTTGGTTCTATTTTGTTTTTATTTGACATTTCCCAATTAGTTGGAAAAACCATGAGCGGAAGACATTTTCTCAACTATCACTCCCAGAGCACCTATTATAGAACATTGTTGGAAAATGTTCGATAAGTGTTTGTTAAATTGATTTGGCCTAAGGTGACACAGTCAGATTTCTGAGGAGCCATACCCTGATATTCCAATATGTTGGCTCTGAAGCCCCTTTAGGTTGATGACACCAAGCCATTGCAAGCAAAGAATCAACAGATCCAGAAAATCTGAAAAAGAAAGTTAAAATTGGAACCCATTTCTGTGTTTTGGGAATTGTAGTGAGGAAAATACACGCTAATTTCAACAGAAGCCATCCAATTATTGGGTTTTAGAAGTGACTATAATGCTCTCCATACTTATTGATGATTATTCAAGCCCCCAAAGAATGTAGCTGTAACCACATTAGACTTTAAGCCTTTTCTGTCCCCCAAATAATATGGGGCCTACCTGCCCAGTGCCCACCATGCACCATGTTTTACATGAGCTTATTTGTGGCCTGAGAACCAGGATTAGATATAACTCTTACTAATTTCCCTCTAGGCACCACTGTCATGTTATTCCTAAGTCATCCCTTTAAAAGCCTTCGAAGATATCAGATAACCTTGAGCAAGTACATGGATGATAAAGAAATGCATAGTTAAGACACAATAAACAATTCTTCCTCCAGTTAAGAGTGAATTTAGGCAAGTCTCATAACTTATTTACATAACTATTTTCTCATTGAAAAAAATGAAACTACATGGCACAATGTGTCTCCCACTGTTTACCTGTAGCATCAACTCCAAATTGGGAAAAAAAGTAATAATTTATGGTATTATGATAAACCCCTGTAGACCTTTACAGAAAATATATATACAGAATAATGTGAACAGATAGTGTGGGTAATGGATAAAACAATGTTTGTGCCGAAAATAATTCATTTGCTGGGGGAATGAATGCCCCTGGAAGAAACCAGAATGAGTGCCTTTGGAAATACATGTGCTGATTTAAACTGGAGGTCCCGGTGAAGATAGCAAGGAAAATGACTTTCAGGAAAACTGCACAATCAGAATGAAAAACAAAACCATCAGGGTAATTCTAGCCTCAGAAAATTACGCTGGAAACAGGCAGCTGACTGCAATTCAGAGTCATTTGTAAACTAGTTTTGTGGCTAGAAGAGATGTTTTGAGTACTAAGTAGCTCAAAAGAATCCCTCCTCATTTTATTTTTTTCTAATGCTCTTGATATGTAGTTTAATTCATCCTATGATAAATGCATGTGTGAGTGCCCCTGTGGGTATATATGTGAATGTGTGAGTGTGCATGGATGTGCCTGTGTAGTTACCCTATACGTGTTGAGCATAGGTACTAGGGACTGAATATAGTCCCAAATGAGAAAAGAATGGTATCTGCCACCATAGGTCAATTTCCAGTGGAAATTTTTTTCTTTATCCTTATTTTCTTTTCTTTTTTTTTTCTTATTCTGTTTTTATTTTTGTTTTTGGTTGTTGTTGTTGTTGTTATTTGTCTGTTATTATACTGGGGACTGAATGTAGAGGTGCCCTACCACTGAGTTTAACTTTTTTATTTTTTATTTTGAGGGACAGTCTCACTCAAAAGTTTGAGGCTGACCTCAAACTTACAATCCCCCTCCCTCAGTCTTCTAAGTTGCTGGGAATACAGGGTATCACTGGGCCCCAGGTCTGATAAGAATTTTAAGCAAGAGACTGATGCCAAATTTTGAGACTACATTAACCCTTTATAACTATCCATGAATCAAAAACATTTGAGAAAAATGACATCTGAACTGAAAATGTAGACTTCATTTCTTGTCATACAGTCATCCCTCAGTATCTACCAGGGAGTGCTTTCAGGGCCCCCTTCACATATCACATTCACTCGAGCTCAATTCCTTTCTTTAAAATGATGTAGTATTTGCATCTATACACATTATCCCCCTATACTTTAAATCATCTCCAGATTACATATAATGCCTAATCCAATGTGAATGCTATGTAAAGAGTTATCACACTGTGTTTGTTTGAGGAATAATGACTAAAAAAAAAACAGTACTGGTTCAATACAGGCAGAATTTTTTAAACTATTTTTAATCCACGATGATCGAATCCATAGATGCAGTATCCTCAGGAACAGGGAGCCAAGAGCATACCCCAAATAATACACTATAGTAACTATTTACATAGCATTTATATCATACCAGGTATTATACATAACCTGGAAATGATTTAAAGTAGAAGCTGGGATATGCGTAGGTTATATGCAAATACCCTTTTCTGGGTTCTCAACACATTTGCCTCAAAATAGTTCTTTCTCTGACAAGTAGGAAGCGGAACAAACTACCTCAAAAAATCAGACCATGTGATACTACTTTTTAAAGTTAATTGCAGGCTATTACTTGATTCCATTTACACCCAAGTAGCTTCCTAACAACAACCAAAAAATATATAATATGCAAAGTAAGTTATTTGGGACCAGAGATCAGCAACCTAACATAACACTTTTGATACCTAATTATTTTTAACAATAATATCTTATTCATAAAAATCACAGAACATCAGACACCACCTATTAAGCTGGGAAATATGAAAGGTGGCTAATAAAGAAGGAAGAACTCTTTTTAAGTAGTAATTATGAAAGCATATTTAACATTTCCAGTTTTTTTATATTGAGATTTTATATTAACCAATGCAGTTTGGAATATAGATAGATAGATAGATATAGATATGGATATACATGTACACATATGTATACACAATATAGATACGAAAATATGTACACACCCATACACAATTATTTCCTTCCACTGAAATACATTCAATTTCTGGTTGTTTCTATTTCCTTTGTAAGCTCAGATGCAAGTTCTCAGTACTCTTACCTAAGACTTCCTCTCTGCTCTCCCTGCAGGCTTTCCCAAACTGTATTTCATCTGTTCTCATGGCTTTATATATCATCAATATGCTAATGTCTATCATATTTATATCCCCAGCTCAGAATCCTCTTCTGAGCTCCAGACACAAATGTGTAGCCAGCCTCTCGAGAAGTCCACTTGAATGTCCCTAAAGCAATTTACATTCATCTTAGACTGAAACCTTGCTCTTTCCCCTTCAGAACTGTCCCTCTTCCTCACTGCCCATCCTCAATAAATGGCACCAGCAATCATCTAGTAGCTCCCAACTCAAGCCCTGGGAGTCAGTCACACTTGGCGTCCCTCACCAAGCCCTGTCAATTCAGTCTCTACAAACTAACTACCATTTGCTTTCCACTCCCCATGCCCAACGAGGCGCTCTACACTAAACCACCACTCCCACGTGGTTTTTTTCACTCTCTAAATTAGTCTGAGCAGCAATCATTGTGATCTTTGTAAAACATAAATGAGCATATATTACTGTTTGTTCAAGAACTTTTAGTAGATTGAGAGATTGTATTTTCCCCAGAGAGTCACCATAAGTCCTACCCATAGTGCCTGGGACCATGTGTGTGTTATGGTTTGAATGTATTCCCCAAAATGTATTCACGTGTCAGAAACTTCATCTCCAGTCAAGGAGTGCTGGGAAGTGGGCATCTTGCTAGGTGTTTAGGTCGAGGACTCAGTCTTCATGCATGGGTCAATGAAATCAAAAAAGGGCTTTGGAAGTAGGTTCACTGTCTTCTTGCCTTCTGCCATGTAGAGGCAATCCGGAAGGCACTCACCTACATCTTGAACTTCCCAGCCTCCAGGACTGTGAGGAACATGTTTCTGTTTTATGTGAATTACTCAGTCTCTGGTACTCTGTTATAGCAGCAAAAATACACTAAGACAACATGTGATTATGATTTCTCCCCATCAGAGGTGAGACATAACCCTCTCACCTTGAATCTAGCCTAGCCTTATGATTCACTTCTAATTAAGTATTAAGAATGCAGTGAAAGTGGCACTGTGTGACTTCCAATGCTAGATCACAAAAAAAAAGCTACCAAGCTTCTGTTTGTTTTCTGTTTGTTTGCTTTGGGGGAGGTCATCAGACATGTAAAAATTCAGCTGTCTTGAGACCACTGTTCTGGGAGATCCCACACAGGCACTCCCAGCATCAATTGCCAGCCATGAGTGACACATCTCAACTCCCCAGCCCTAGCCAACACCTGGCCATGACCTGAGAAAAGAATTCAGATGAGAACTGCCCAATCAACCTCTTTCTGAATTACTGGCCCACAAAATTTTGAATAAAATTAAAATGGTTGTTCTTATATCAGAAAATTCTAGAGTAATTTTTTTTTTATGGCAAAAGTGACTAGATAAGCGTCCCATAATCCTCAGGATAGATCGAAAATTGTTTCCAGAACTCAAAGACCCCTTTATAATCTGGCTTCTGACTCTTCTTGCAGCCTTTTCTTGGGCCTTGAGCACTTGGTCTCAACCACACAGATGTTTGCTTATTGTTTCTCATTAGGACCCTGCTGAGGCTACCATTCTGCCTACCTGGAATGCACTCCTCACCTGACTAGTACCACTGTAGTGTTCAGGTCTTAAACACCATATCTTCAAGAAAGCTAAAAAGATGCATGGCATGGAGGGAATGCTTGGTTAGATTTGTCTCTTCAAGATGGAAGAAACCTGGACAAAACTAGCCAGTGATTGGAAGGATCCAATGGAAAGCGAAAGATCCTGATGCAGAAGAGAATGAATGATTGATGAAGAGAGGTGAGCTGCAGGCATTACATTCCTGCTCTTGGATTTGGTAAAGAAAGAAGAAAAGACAAGACAAAACCACTTCACCAGCTGAAGCTGACCTCCAGGGACTGTATCAAAGGGTTTCCATCTTTTCCCTTGGGAGCAACCAATGCAAAGTCCTGGGAAGGAATCAGAGGGAGGTAGAGGAGAGATTTAGGACTATTTATTCCACCCTCCTTCCTGTGGAGTCACCTCTGGGCTGGCTACCTCCCTCACCTTGCAATAGCCACTACTGCTCTCAAAGTGGCCCCCTACATACTGGCCAGGCTGGGATTCCAGGAGATACTCTACTTCCTCCCCATTGCAGTCCTCTCTATTACTCCCACCAGTGACTCCCAATTCCCCAGGGTTCCCTACGTCCTCAAATTAAACCATCCTCCATTTCTTCTACTTTTAGTGTGACATCTGTTTCTCACTGGGTTCTTGTCAGATACTGGTGGGAATACAGATGGGCCGGTACATGGGAAAAGTAGGCACCTGTGAAGCAGGCAGCAAACAGCATCTGACCCAGCTATCCCTCTCCTCGGTTTATACCCAAAAGACTTAAAAACAGCATACTATAGGGACACGGCCACATGGATGTTTATAACAGCACAATTCACAATAGCTAAACTGAGGAGCCAAACTAGATGCCCTTCAGTGGATAAATGGATAAAAAAATGTGGCATATATACACAATGGAATTTTACTCAGCATTAAAAAAGAACAAAGTCATGGCATTTGCAGGTAAATGGATGGCATGGTGTTGAAGAAGATAATGCTAAGTGAAGTTAGCCAATCCCAAAAAACAAATGCAGAATATTTTCTCTGATATAAGAAGGCTGACTCATAGTGGAGTAGGAAGGGAGAACATGGGAGGATTAGATGAATTCTAGATAGGGCAGAGGGAGGGGGCAGGGGATTAGATGGTGGAATGTGATAGACATCATTATCCAAAATACATGTATGAAGGAAGACACGAATTGGTATCAATATACTTTGTATACAACCAGAGATGTGAAAAAATATGCTGTATATGTGTAATAAGAATTGTAATGCATTCTTATGTCATTTATTTTTTTAAAAAAATCAATAAAATAAATAAAACATTTTAAAAAGGGTCAAAAAGTGGAAATTTCCCAAGTGCCTAACAATAAATGAATGAAAAATTGTGGACAGTGGAATATTATTCAGTCTTAAAAGGAAGGAAATTAAGACACATGCTAGAACATGAAAAAAACTTTGAATACATTATGCTAAAGGAAATAAGCTAGACAAATATTATATTATTGCACTTTTTGAGTCATCTAGGAATAGGAAAAATTCATAGTAGTAGAAAGTAAAATAGTGGTTCTCAGGTCTGGGAAAAGTGTGAGGAGTAAGTTACTGTTTAAAAGATACTCCCGTTCATCTGTTGAAGTTTAGCTATTGTGAATTGAGTTGCTACAAACATTAATGAATGGATAAAGAAAATGTGGTGTATATACATAATGGAATATTATTCAGCCATAAATAAGAATGAAATTATGGCATATGCCAGTAAATGGATGAAACTGGAGACTACTATGCTAAGTGAAATAAATAAATCCCAAAAAACAAAGGCCAAATGTTCTCTCGGATATGCAGATGTTAACTCACAATAAGAGAACAGGGGATAATTGAAGTTCATTGGATCAGACAAAGGGGAATGAAGGGAAGGGAAAGGATAGGGAATAGGAAAGACAGCAGAATGAATTGCACATAAATTTCCTAAGTTCATATATGAATACACCATCAGTGTAATTCCACATCATGTAAAACCCCAAGAATGGGAAGTTATACTCCATGTATATATAATATATCAAAATATACTCTACTGTCATGTATGTCTAAAAGAACACATTTTTTAAAAAGATACTCCCACTCAGAAATTGGAAGAACGAAAATGTTCTGGATAAGGATCCCAGGGACAGCTGCAGAACACTTGAATATATTCAATGTCACTGAATTGTATACTTCAAAATGACTAAAATGATACATTTTACATGATGTCCCTTTTGCCAAAGTAAAGAAAACAGAAGTGGATTTAATCCCATCTCTGTCATTTTCTTCCTTATGACCCTACCCAAACCACAAAATATCTGTGAAACTCAAATTTTGTGATTTAAAAATTAAGCCGTTGTTGAGATTCAGCAGAAATCATAGCTGTCCACAGAACAGGGAACGCCAATGACATCTGTCCTTTTTCAAATGCTTAACGTAACTTTCAAAGAAACTTCACATAAAATCCTAATTTGAAATTTTTATTTAAAACAAATGAAAGTATAACTTCTAGTAAGGTATAGAGAGAACCAGGAGGAGTATTGCCTCTACCTCTATATCTAAAAAAAAATGCAGGCAAACTGCAAGTTCATTCATTAATGTTCTGGAGATCTTCAGAGAGCTGAGGTGCTAGGGAATGAAATGATGCCCAAATATAAGAGACAAGTGTCTGCAGAGAGTGAGGGCCCCAACTGGACCCAGTAGGAGACATTCAGCAGGAATAGTTAACAGCCCAAGAAAGGACAGGGGTGAGCCAGCAAGGGAGGCTGGAGATCTGACTTAGAAGAGCTAAAGGGTAATTTGCCGCATCTTCTGGGCCGTTAGGTACAGAGGGTTTGGGTGAGAATGGAAATTCAATCTCTGCTCCAATAGGACTTTGCAAAACATAGTGAAACATTTGCAGCACCCTGAGCACAGAGTTGTTCTGCAGACTTCCCTGACACAGTGGGGAGAACTGTCCGGGTGCCTTTGTGGGGATTTTCCATCTCCCTGGGTTCCACAGAGACCAAATCGAGACAGCAGGATCACGAGTGTCCTCCTCCCCGCAACATCACCATAAAAGGGGGGGGGGGAATGTGCCAGAATGAAGCAGGGTGCACTTTTGTAGCCTGAAAATAAAACATAAAAGTCGGTAATAGGTTTGCTTTAATTTTTTTTTTTTTTATTCTAAGAAAGTTCTAGAGAGTGAGGAGAAGAGTATGCCTCGCCCAGAGCAATTCCTGTCTCATCTTATTCTCATTAAATGGCTGTCAGTACTCTTTGAAATGCTGATTCGTTAGGGTTGTCCCCTCTTGCTAGCTTAAAAATATGGAGGGAAGAGATTGTGCTAGTAAATATAGAGTTGACACTTCCACTTCTGTATCTCTGTGTTAGAGCTACTTAATGATAAGAAGCGGTGTAATTTAAAAGGGAGAAATTGGCAATTAGTTAACTCTCTCTTTGATTTACACAGGGCCAGCAGTGGATTTGATTGAGCTCCTTGAAATAATTACCATGAACAGGAAAGGACTCCAAAATCAGCCCCCTGCCAGTGACACATGGCTTCTAACCTTGCAGGCCCCATTACCATTCCCAATATGACCAACTTCTCCTCTAGCATCAGCTTGTTCTTTTTCCTTTGCGTAGTCATTAAAAGTAAAGGCTGAGAACCCCTTCACCTACCCCAGGGCAGAGCAAGAGAAAGAAACTCAGAACTCATCAGAACCAACTGTCCAGGGATGATTATGTCCCCAGGGAAAGCCATCACTTCTAATCAGTTCTGAAAGGAGAAGATATTTCCTTTTTGCAGGAAAAACAGAATCATTCCTCCATAGAGTTCTAAAAGATCCATTTAAGATTGCAGCGGGGCACAAAAACAAACTGACTCACAAGAAAGACAGGCAGAACCTTCCCCCTAGATCACTTATGTGAAAGGAATGTTACTCCTTAGAAAAGGGGCACTGGGTCCTGCACTAGGACAATGATATTATAAAAAGCAGTCAAGTCCTGTCAATCAGAAGTCTTGGGTTCAAGTGTGGCTCTCCAAGTACTCCACACATGGTCCTTGGGAAGTCTCTTGAACTTTACGGGCCTCAAATGTCTCATTTATTAAGGAGGTTGCTTTAGTACTACTTCTTGGGCATTCTGAATGGTCCCAATGAGAATGAGTTTGAAATCATTATTGTTGCCTATTACCTTGTGAAAGATAAAATTTAGTAAGGGAAAGAGACAAAACAAGTAGGCAAATTGATAGGCTGCTGAGAAGGGGGAGAAGGAGCTGAACCTGCATTTGGTGACCAGGCGGAAAAGTAAGCATATAGAATAAAACTGAAGGGTGAAAAATGAGGAGAAAAAAATTCCAAGCAGAATGTGTGAAAGTCCCGCGGTAGATAAAATAATTCAATGAGTTGAAGAAAGTGAAATAAGACCCGTGATTCTGGAACATAATAAATGAGAGTAGCATGAAATAGGGATAAAGAGAGATTCTAAAATCATCTACCTTTCCCCTGAGTTCCGGGATAGGAAATTCTGTTTGATAGCTTGGATAGAGCTGGAGAAAAATGACGTAACAGTTCATATTGAAGAATTGCAAAGACATGTCCAGAGACTTAAATTCTAAAATTCAGCTTAACTAGCCTCAATAAAATCCAAATCTTATACATTAACCCTACAACATTCCAACAATCATAACAAAGCATAAGAAGATAAAAAATATATATATATGGGTACTTCATCATGACCACTCGGGACCATCATTTGCACCACCATTTGATACAAGTTTACTTGTTCAGACATCCCAAAGAGACCCATCTCCGGGGCAGAAAAGAAAACGTTGAGATGACTTAGATACAGAACTTAAGCAATAAGAGTACAGTTCAGTTCTTTAATCTCAAGGTCAAGAACATCAGGATCAGGCCTCTCTCTGTGACTTTTCTATTCTAGCCATCATCTGTAACACATTAACCAACAGGAATGGTTGATCCATCTAGTTGGAAATGTTCTTAGTCCAACTTACAAGAACCCTATCATAAAATTGTATAATAATAATTATTATCATTATCATTATAGCTGCGCAATTTGTCTAGGGAACACATTTGTCTAGTTTGGGGCAGTGGCCCTGAGTTTCTCTTCTTTACTTTCTGCAGCCCTACCCTGAATGATCCCACGCAAACCTTTGGCATAAAAAGCAGACTTATTCTGATAACTTCCAAATCTATTCCCTGGATCTGACCTCTCTTCCACATACCAAAACTCTCTGTAACTGCCTCCTGGGTGACTCGGTGAATCTCTCTCACACTGGCCTCTTAGAGTTGAGATATCCAAAATAGATCTGATCACTTTTCCCAAAGCCAGTTCCTCTCCATTACAGGCACCATCATCCCCCTAACTAACAAGCAACAAAGCTGAGCCTCACCTCCTACCTCTCTTCCTCAACAGTCAATTATCAGTCCCCAGAAACTTCCAGGGCTTCTTCAACCCCTTTTTGTTAGAGTCTGTAAACAAGTCTGGATGGCGCCTGGCCAAATGCCAGAGGGAGTGGTTTGTGAAGTAACAAAAGCGAGCCATTAAGTGTGGAGATTCCTTATTGGTTGACTGCTGTATCTATTTTATGCTAATTAGATAAGCTGTGTAAAATGTTTAAATACCACTCCTATCCTACAATAAATGGCTTCCATTCCTGCTGCATCAATCTACACAAGTAGTTCCTCACCCCCCCCACCCCCCACACCCCCATTATTTTGCCCAGCCAGCCGGCGGCACCTTTTGAGTCTTTCCTCTTCCCGCCCACCTATTAAGCTAGGCCTTCATCATTTCTTGCCTGGGGCCCCTGGCTTCCCATCTGGCCCAGTTTTGCAGTGTGAATAAATGCTGGAGATTTATGCATAGCATGGTGTCTACAGTTAATAATGCTGTGTTGTATACTTGGAATTTGTTAAGTGTTCTCTCCACAACAAGCAAACAAAATAGTAATTATGTTAGGTAATAGAGATGTTAGAGATCCTCATAGAGATACCACAGTGGTCTTTATCAAAGGCAAACCCAGTTGCCTCCATTTCCTGATTCAAACTGTTCAGTGGTATCCCCCACTTGCTAGGTTTCAAAACAGCAATTATCGGCCTTTGTGGAGGACACAGAGCCTCCATGCTCGGACTCCTCACTCAGTCACTGGCTTTGCTTCCCACCACTGTCTGGAGTGCCCTTTTCACTCCAGCCCAGCCATTTTAGTGTGTGTGTGTGTGTATATGTACGCGCGTGTGTGTGTGTGCGCGCACACACACACACACACACACACACACACATCTTTCCGTTAATTCTTCCTGCATTTATCTTTCCAGTTCTTGACTCACATCCTTTTCATCCTTGTGAACTTGGTGCAAGCCTCTTCCCTCCCTGTTTGGGTTGGCTGCCTGCCTCCACACCATCAAAGCTCCCTGTGCCCATCCATACCTAACACTCACCTCAATGAGCTACACTTACCGGTCTAGTTGTTTGCCTCATTATGTAGATCATAAACACTTCAAGACAGAAAATATCTATTTCTTTGTTTTCTTAAATCCAGCCCTGTCATCTGTATAAGCAAATATTCAGGATGTTTAGCCACTAGGATATTAATTTTAAACGACAATAGGGGTGACCAGGAAACTCAAATGTGTATATATGGAGAAGGAATGAATTTTGGTTTGATGTGAGCATATTCCATTTACATATGTATTTGATAGGAAAAGGTTTGTTCATAACATTTCATTAAGAGAAATTGTAGGTAAAAACACATTTAAAATACAAACTCTTCATTTCTACTCTTGTAACCATTTTCCAAAGAGTAGACTACTACCACAGAGAACAAGGACTGTCTTCAGACACTGGTAAGTGCAGGGAAAATCTTTACTAAGAACTCAGACAATTTGCAACGTGCAAGTCCTCAGTTTCTTAGTGGAAATTTTTAAATCCAAAAAGCTCTAAAAATAGGTTTTTCAGAAACTCATTTGGCAGCACAAGTTGGTCTAACCTGAACCAAATTGATTTCAAAACTTGCCCTAAGGAATGTATAAAACTTTTATTTATCATCTTATCAGAACTGTATTTCAATACGCTCTTCAATAATCTTTCTACAGCTCCACTGTAAAATCTGGTTATAGTTGTTTTTTTGTTTGTTTGTTCAAAAAGGACAACTTTTCAATTTGTCTTCAAATTTCTGGTCCTATATTCTCATAATACTCTAAAACTTCTTAATTTTCAATTCTTCTGTAATCAGAATTCCCCTACCTACTCAGGATTCTCTGTTTTTATTGAAAGAGTGTTAGAAGGGAAGGGGATGGTACAAAATAACTCCATTATGTTTTTTCAGCTTTACCATGGCATAACGGACAAAGAGAAATGTGTATATATAAAACATGCAATGTGATGAGGGTCCTCCCCTCACCCTGGTATTGAGGATTGAATCCAGGGCTTTGTGCATGCTAAGTATGCTTTCTAAAACACAGCACTATCCCAGCCTCCAAAATTCACTTTGGTAAAGGTACACATTGTGAAATGATTGCCACAATCAAGCTAACATCTCTATTACCTAACATAATTTCTATTTTGTTTGCTTGTTGTGAAAAGAACACTTAACAAATTCCAAGTATACAACACAGCATTAACTGTAGCCACCATGCTATGCATAAATCTCCAGTATTTATTCATACTGCAAAACTGAAAAGTTGAACCCTTTGACTTAACGTCTTTCCACATCCCTCTCCTCCCAGCTCCTATTATACTCTTGCTTCTGTGAGTTTGACTATTTCAGATTCCACATACACATGGGATCATTCAGTATTTGCCTTTCTATGCCTGGCTTATTTCGCTTAACATAATGTTATGTGGGTTCATCCATGTTGTTGTGAATAGTAGGACTTCCTTCTTTTTTAAAGCTGAATGATTTTCCATTGTATATATGTGCCAAATTTTCTTTAGCCATTCATTAATTGATGGACACTTCAGTTGTTTCCATTTTCTTGGCTATTATGAATAGTGTAGCACTGAATCACTGAATGTGGGCATGCCGATATCTCGTCAACCTACTGGTTCCTTTGTGTCTTTGTGTGTGTGTGTGTGTGTGTGTGTGTGTGTATCCAGAAGTAGGATTATGGCTCATATGTTAGTTCTACTCCTATTTTTTGAGGATATTTCATACTAATTTCCATAATGGCTACCCTAGTCAAGTTTCTACCAACAGTATACAAGAGTTTCCTTTTCTCCACCTCATGTCAACACTTATCTTTTATCTTTTTGATAGCCATCACAACAGGTATTGTTATGGTTTAAATATGATATAACCCCCCAAAGCTCATGTGTGAGACAATGAAAGGAACTTAGAGCTGAAATGATTGGCTGGGTTCTGCCCAGTTAATGTACCCTAATCAGTACATTAACTGGGCAGAAACTGTAGGTTGGAAGGAGGTGGGTCACTGGGGTTGTGACTTGGGGGTTTATATTTTGTCCCCAGTGAGCAGAGCTCTCTCTGCTTCCTGACTGTCACGTCCTGAGCAGGTTTCCTTCTCCATAATCCTGCCATGATGTTCTGACTCATCTTTGGCCCAGAGCAATGGAGTTGGACATTTATTGACTGAGACCTCAGAAACTGTGAGCCAAAATAAATTTTTCTTCCTCTAAATTGTTGTTAATGGGTCTTTTGGTCCCAGTGGAAGGAAGGAAGGAAGGAAGGAAGGAAGGAAGGAAGGAAGGAAGGAAGGAAGGAAGGAAGGAAACCTGACTAGAATAGGTATGAAGTGGTATCTCATTGTGGTTTTGATTTGCACAATCAGAATTCTTTGTGTATGACCCCAACCTAATCTAAGGAAAGACTTTATCTACATTGCTAAAGCAAAAGAAAAAATATAACAAAGATTACTTCTCAAATTTTTGTGTGTGAAATCATGAAAGCCGTCTTTCACATCAAAAAACATTATCTCTGCTACTGTACTCTTTTTTATTAGCAGAACATCTTCAGATTTTCTACCCTCGTTTTACTAATGCCTTATCTTAAAACATTTTCTAAGTCTAAGCTAAGTCCCTATGCAGTGACTCCATAAGCAAAATCAAATGACAATAAAAGCTTAGAAAAATATACAGATCTTCATTAATACTTAAGGAATTCCTATAGATAATTTAAGGATACAAAGATAAACAGAAAACTCAAAACATAGGAATAAATAAGTCACAGAAAAGACTTTGGAGATGGTTTCTGCAATGCAGAAAATATCTTTGATCACATTCATAATAAGAAAAATGCTAATTAAAAATATACTGCATCTTTTTCATTTTCAGATTGGAGGCATTTTGAAAATTTAGACAGGCTTTGTTGGCAAAGCAATGAAGAAAACTTGAACTCCGGAATATCACCAATGAGAGCGCAAATTGGAACCACCTGTACAGAAGCAATTTGACAATACATATTGAAATTACAAATGTGCATGTCATTTCATGTGGCAATTCGATTTTTAGGAGTTTATTCTACCAATTGTGTGTCTCAGCAGATAGTAAAAGAGACGTGTGAATGGTTATTCATTGTAGCATTATTTGTAGGCAGAAATTAGAAGTTTTCTAAATCTCCATTTATATGGAGGTTGGCTATCTATTTTTTCATACTTCTACTCAGTGGAATACCACACAATTTTTTATGCAAATATTCATAGCAGTTTTATTTATAATAGCTATAAATGAGAAACAATATAAGATGTTCATTAACAGGTAAATAGAAAAACATGAATGGACTATTGACAGAGACAAGGTAGATGACTCTCAAAAATATCATGTTGAGTCAAAGAAGCCAGTGGTGACAAAAATATATTCTATCTAACTTCATGTATATAAAAGTCTAGAAAAAACAAACTTCATATGTAGTGATGTATGTGAAAAACAAACCAACATTTACTCAGATGTAGAGTAGGTGAGGATTGTCTGATGTGGAAAATAATACAATTTTAGAGATGATGAAAATGTTCCAATCCTCACAATACATGAGAATTGACTATGAGAAATGTCAAGATTTTTACAAATGTGTATTCTATGTTTAACCAGGTAAAATATTAGATGTTTCCATAGTATACTGAAACACAGCAGGTATTGGATGAATGCTTGTTAAATGGATTTCTAAAAATCCAAGACAAATAGCAAAGCAGAACTGCAAAGTCAAGGAGCCTCCATGCAGTAACTATTTTGTTGTAGGAAAAAAAGTTTTGGCATCTCACACAATAAAATAAAAACTATTTCCAGTGATTTTTTTTAAGTCAGATAAAATAATTGATATTTCCATTGCAATTAATATTTATAGATGTTGTCTGTTAAGTTTTCTTATTAATACTAGTTTAAAAATCAAATTAAACATTTATTTTGTATCACTTTCATTGAGAAAAATTTATGTAAAATAAAATGCATGATGCATTTTGTAGGTTTTGAGGAGTTTGGGTAAATTTATTGCAAAGCTACTTCTTTTAAAAAAACAGGGAAGCTCTTTTTCTGCTGATATAGAAGGATCTCTGTTATGATTTGGATATGAGGTATCCTCCAGAAATTTCTATTAGTGCAGGAATATTCAGAGGTGAAATGATTAGATTATGAAAGCTACACCCTCATGGGTTCATCCTAGTTTGAATGGTGCCAATGGGTGGCTGGGGGAGGTGGGTCACTGGGGTTGTGCCTTGAAAGGGTTCATTTTCACTGCAGCCCCTTGTCTGCTTCCTTGCTGCCATGAGGGGAGCAGTTTCCCTCTGCCACATCCTTCCCCCATGATGTGCAGCCTCACTTCAGCTCAGGGCAATGAAGTCAGCCATCTGTGGACTGAGACCTCTGAAACCATGAGCCCCACATAAACTTTTCCTCATCTCAGTTTTTTGTTTGGGGGATTTTTATTGTTGTTGTTGTTGCTGCTGCTGCTGCTGCTGCTGCTGTAGTTGTTTTGGTATTTTTGTCACAAAGATGCTTTTGTGCTGAGACTTATAGGCATTCAGAGACCACTGCAGTTATGATTCCAGGGGACCTAGTTGTGGGGCAAGATGGCATCAGACCTTGGCATCATCCACATAGTGCTGGCAATGTGAAATTTAAAGAAGTAATAAATTTTCCAAATGAACTAGATAAAATACCTTCATACTAGAGGTATGTCAATTTGTTCCTCTAAATTCTAGCCCTAACTGACTCCTTATATTCAAGTTTCCATTCATTCTGTAGATCTGATGAAGAATCTTTAGCATGCTTAGTTTTAGCATGAAGGTTCTTCAATAATGTTATTGTGAGCACCAATAAACAGAAGTTCTAAATTTTTACATCCCTCATTTGAAAAAATGATTCCATTCATTTCCCAAAATAATCAACTCTATCAGTTTAATCCATAGGATTAGAGGAATTTTACACTAAGGGTTCCTCTAGCTTTCTGCCAGACATCTTTGTTCTTTTGCTGACCTATCTTCTTTTACCTGTTTTTGATTGTTATGGTCCCCAGATCCTTCTCATTCTTTATGATATCCCAGGTGACAGTGATATCACTTGCTGTAGATGAAGCTAACTTCTAGTTGGATTCTATCGAAGTACCCTAGGGCCTCTCAACAGCATACCCAAAGACGAACTCTTCATCTTCTCAAAAAATATTTTCCTCCTTTTTTTAATCATAGAGCCTCCTTTCTTCCTCACTCTAGTAGCTAGTTCCTAAATCCTATTGTTCCTAGCCCTTAAGTCCCTCTGACCACTGCAATTCATCCCACTACCCCCACTTGCTTCCAATCCTCTTTACTTCTCACACCAACAGTTGCAATGGTTTACAAAATTTTCCCATTCCTCTATCTAACCTTAAAAAAATCACTCCCCAGCACAACTAATGGAATTTGATCTTTAAAACAAAAACCTGATCATAACACTTCTTGCCTCAATCCTTTAACAGCTCTCTGTCACTGATAGCAAACCTCTAAGAACTGGATCCTCTCTACATTTTTATCTTTAGACCTCATTACTCCCCTAAATCATCCCTGAATGTTGAAGTTAGTATAAAATTCCATCTATTTCTAAAATGAACATGCTTCCTATTCACTGAATACCTTCCACACAAGGCATTACCTTACCCTGAAAAGCTTCTGCATGCTTGTCTCTATTTCCATCTCCCACCACTTAATGAATTCCTAGTTATCTTTCACAATGCAAGAGTAACCTCTGCCATTGATCATGCATATCACTGAGCAACATCTGCTTGTATAACACAAGTCTGTCCCCAGTAAACTACTGGTGCAATAAAGTCTGAAGAAGTAGGGCAACCCCTTATCACTTCAGACACACACTTAGCACACAACTGATACAAGAGCATGTAATTGCATATAAATTAAGTTTAATTGAAGGATAATATCAAACCTATGTTTATTTTTAAATCTCCAATGGCATTGTGAGTTAAAGAAAAAAAAAATGTTCCAAAGATTAAATATCTCAAAACACAAGAAAAAGAAAGTTTTTAAAGATTATGGAAAATAGTCAAGAAAAAGGGCTAAAGATAATATATCTGAAGTAAGGAGTGGGAAAGAGAAAAGAAGAATGGCATGATTAATAGCTGCCTCCCAGGAGTTCTAGAAGTGATAAGCTTTCCTTTTTTGCCAAAACGCTAGTAGAAGATCAGGATTATTGCCTTATTTTTCACTTCCTCTGGAGTCCCTAGGAAGTTATAGATACAGTCACTTCTACATGGCATTAACATATTAATCAGGCTCTATTCTTGGCCATTTCCAATTACACTCTTGTCACCACTTGCTTGAAACCCAATCTAATCACTCAGACTTCTCAGGTACTGGGGAAATTAGTCTCTTTGAGAATAAACTCCCAAGTAATCCTTCTCCCTTGTTACACTTTAAAACTACACTCCAGGTGTCTAGCTGCTTACCTGCAATCTGGTCTGGAACAGGTTTGCTCCTGATCACTAAATCCCTTGTCACTACTCCTTGGAATTGGCCTTTCTGGAAACCAGAACCCAGAAAAGGAGGACTAGCTGGAATCTTACAGCATTCCTCTTTTTCTTTGGGATTTCCCTGTCTGTCCAAAATGATTTCCCTGAGTGGCTGTCATTTCTTAGTTGTCTACCGTAGATATATCCTGGTGCCATTGTCTCTAGAACCCTGGTACCTACTTCAGATTAAACTGGCTTTTACTTATTAACTTATCAACTATCTCAAAGAATTTTCTTTTTCTTCTATTCTGCCTCTTCCTCCTGACTCCCTTCTAATTATTCCTTCTCCCATAGTCTCTCTCTCCTTCCCCTCCTTTTCTCACTCTTCCCTCCCCTCCACACACAAATACACACAGAATTAACATATACAGATATCCATTATTTTTCTTTAGCAATTATTAATGTTCACAAAGAACACATTTACATTTAAATGGTGCCAGACCCTTAAGAAAGATATCCTTCAGGATAAAAACATACTTTTGGGAGACAGAGTATTACCATCAAGAGAAATACCTAGAGATAACACGGTGGAAACAAATTGGGAAGAAAAGAGAAAAATAAGCCAATAAAAGAAAACTCTGTTTCCTTCTTGGCACACTCAGAAGGCATACCGGCCTCTGTTCTGAACATGATGTGTTGCAGAAGAGACAAAATCCAGATTTAGGTTCGTGGTGGTAAAAAATGCAGCTTAATAAAAGCCAGCAGAGCATTTCCACAAAAATAATAAAGAGATGCCAGAGGGCAATGGATACACAAAGCAGTATCGAAACCTCCTGACTCTGCTATTGCAAATATAAGTTATGTACTTGATCAGTATTTTCTAGATAAAAGTCAGTATCTAACTTCATAATTTTAAAAACTCTTTTTTATCTCTAAGAATTGCTAATATAGTATTTTTACCATGCCATTCCTATCCAATTTATCACAAGATTATATTCCAAAAATATATGCTTTTTGTTCCTCCTTATATTTTCTTTTAAATCTCCTAAACACCAAGGATTTTTTTCTTTGAATTCAATTCTGAACCCAATTCCTATTATAAATCTCATCTATATCATCTCTACACACACACCACACACACAAGCAAACACAATTTTGCCCCAAAAGAACTCATATAATTCTAAATGAGTGGAAACTAAGCAGGATTTTTGCCCCGTTTCATGTTTTAAATCTCAGCTTAAGATGTTAACATCCCAAAAGTGTTTGTTGGGGGAAAAAAAAAGTCCCCTAGCTATTTAGATTGCAATTCACATGTGAATTTTCAAATCTATTTACTTGTAGTTTCACTCCCTCTTCTAATAACCTGCAAGCTTCACAAAGGCAGGGACCATTTCTTTCCTTCCCCATATCCCATTAGACCAACAAAACATTGTGGAGGTTTAACAGTAAATTATTTAATAATCCAACAAGTTTTTTTATTTCTCTGTAAACACACAAGCACATATAACATGAAGGTATTTCAGCAAACATTCTTACCACTCCAAATCCTCCATGTTAATACATAAATTAAGCCAACTGTAACAAAATAGCCAAGTGATAAAAAAAAAGAAAGTAGTAGAAATCACAGGTGGCAGACACTTATAAAGACACTCCATCCATGATACTGTGAAATGGACCATGCTTTAATTATAAAGTTCTCTATTTCTGTGCAACAACATGACCACAAATTCAGCCCCTTAAAGCAGTGCCCATTGATCCTCCCAGAGTTTTTTCAGGTTAGGAGGATGGGAAAGGCTCAACTGGGTCCTCTGCCTCATGCTATCATAAGGTTCCAACCAGAGTGTCAGCCCAGACTGCACCTCATCTGAGGATGACTGGGGAAGGACCCATTTCCAAGCCCACGTGGTAGCTGGCCACATTCAGTTCCTTGTGAGCAGCTGGACGGGAACCTCAGCATCTTACTTATTCTTGGCTGAGAGCCAATTTCCGTTCCTTGCCACGTAGGCCCTCCCAGTAGGGCTGCTTTCTTCAAAGCTACCAGAGTCTCCTTGCAAAGCAGGTCGATAGCCTGTCTAGCCTAATCACGTATTCCACTGCCCTCGTAATCTTCTATTGGTTAAAAGCGAGCCGCAGGCCCTGCCCACACTCAACGGGAGGGGATCTCAAGGTAGAATGGTTTGATTAAGTGCCCTCCAAAGGCCCACTTGTTAAAGGTTTGGTTGCCATCCTTTGGGCACTCTTGGGAGGTGATGGGACTTTTAAGAGGTAAGTACTAGTAAGGGAAAGCTAGTTCACTGGCCCTTGAAGGCAATATTGGAACCCCAGATCCTTCCTGCCTCTTTTGCTTCCTGGCTATCATGAGATGAGCAGTTTCCTCTACCACCCATGCCTGCCATGATGTGCTGCCTCACCATAGGCCCAAAAGCAACAGAGCCAAGCAGCCATGAACTGAAAACCCCAAAATTAAGAGCCAAAGTAAACCTTTCTTCCTGATAAGATGATTATCTCAGGGTTTTTTTTGTCATGGTGATGGAAAGCTGACTAATACACAAGGGTAGGAGCACCAGAAGAGAGGAAACAAAGAGGCATCTGTAGTCTGCTCACCACAAACAAATAGTCATTCAGAGCCTGAATTGTTTAAGATTGAGGAAATATTTCTGATAATAAAGAATATGTTCAACCTCACTGGCTCCCCCAGGATTTTATGAATAAGAAATTAAAATGGCTTGCACAAGTTGTTTAGGTGGTAATAGTCACCTGGGAGGGATTTTAATGGTGATCCATGACAAGAGAGTATATTAAAGAAATGTGAATGTCTACAGAGCTTTAACAAAGGTAGATGGAATAAATATGGTAGATGATGCAAGTAGCATAAAAAGCTGTTAAGGTCTGTAAACAAGTCAGGATGGCACCTGGTATTTTGCCAGAGAAATGTTAACCTCTGTAAACAAGTCTGGATGGCGCCTGGCCAAATGCCAGAGGGAGTGGTTTGTAAAGTAACAAAAGCGAGCCATTAAGTGTGGAGAATCCTTATTGGTTGACTGCTGTATCTATTTTATGCTAATTAGATAAGCTGTGTAAAATGTTTAAATACCGCTCTTATTCTACAATAAACGGCTCCTATTCCTGCTGCATCAACGTACACAAGTTATTCGTCCACCCGCCGGCAAAAAGCAACTAAAGACTCTATGTACAAGAAATAAAAGGGAAACCAAAGGTGCATGTGGGAGAGTGCGTCACATTCTCCGTCCCCATCCTTGTCATGATTCATGGTGGGTGGAGCTTAGCTCCCTGACCCATTGACTTTGGGCTTGGTCCTGGGAGTTGCTCTAAGCAATCACATATGGATAAAATCTCTAAGCAGAAACTGTGAGAGGCATTATGAATTCAAATTTGCAGTCCTTCCATCCACAAGAACAACTCATTCCAGAGTGAGCAGGCATGCCAAGCCCAACAAAGCCTAGAAGAGCCATGGTCAACTCTCAGACTTATAAATAATAAAGAAATATTGATTGTCAAAAGTCATTGAATTTAGAGTTGTTGGTTACATAGTGTTGCATCAACAAAATGCTGATGTAGAATTTTCTCACTAACTGATCAATGAAATAGAAGTGACTTAGTATGTTCCCAACAAAACTATGTTTGAAAGTTTCTCCAAGCATCTTTTTACACCACCCCTCTCTGATCTCTAACAACATGGTTTCCTCTTCCTAGAATGACTTGCATTTGGAGTTTTAGGAGGTCACCAAATAACTCCACTCCTCTCCCAATTGAGAGGTAGACAGAGAAGTCAAGCACCTTGGCTAAAAGGTGAGAGTCAAAGAGGCCTGATAATATGAAGGCCAGAGATGAGCTACCCACTGAAGCCAGGCAGACAGGCACAAACACAGCCTTTGCTCATGAGGGCAAGACCTTAGTACACTGCAGAGAGTGGACTGACCTGAGCTCTGTCTTCCAAACTCACCAGTCACCTCCTCATATGATGAGGATCTGGAAAGGAAAATGAGGAGCTTCAGAAAGGTCTTCTGTGTTCCAGAAGCATCACTCTCTCACACCCCAGTATTTTCACAACATTCTAACTATAGCACTTATTAGGGTTACTTGGTATTCAAGCTATTTATATCTATACCTGCTCCTGCCCCTCAATTGTGACTCCCTGAAGTACAGGAACCACAGTTCAATCGTTTTAAAATCCCCATGGTACACAGTACCCAGAGAAAAACAGGCATCAAGGAAAGGTGTGTGAATTGAATTTTTATGTTCTTTGTTAAAGGTTATTCCTTATCTGTCAATGAGAAATAACTGGAGGCAGGTAAATAAAGTGATATACAGAAAGCAATTGGTAGGTTTTCCTTTTAGGCAAAATTTGGGAAATTCTCAGATTCTCTTGATAGTAGAAAACCAAATGCCCCACATCCAGAGACCTGACACCTCAGACACATGCTTTCCCAGAGCTCTGGATTTGTGCCCAGATGGGCTCATTTTCCGGCAGCACCTGTTACAATTTACCTTTGATGTATTAGTTCCACACAACTATAAATGTTGCTGACAAAAATCATAGCTCATATATCAAAGAAGATATAGAATTTTGTGTAGCTAGATTGAGCTCTATATGAGTAATAAGAATTATAATGCATTCTGCTGTTATATATAAATAAAAATACGTAAAAAATAAATAAAACAGACATTAATCTCTGGATGATTTGAATGTAACCTACTCCAAAATACATTCTTAAATTACTTTCCCGATTTTCTGACCCACCGCTTGTCATTTTCACATAAATATTGGTACAAGACAGCTTTCCCAGTGTCCAACCTTAAACGAAACAAACCGCACATCCATTCAGAGATGAAAAATCATGTAGTCCCTCACACTAAAAAGTATGTTTCCGCTCCAAGAGAAAACAACTGCCAAAATTGAAAATCCCTAAACTCACTAGACAGTGTCTCTTTCTGGGAATAGATTCCAACTTCATAGAAGTGGGCAGTGTTGAAGTCAGAGGAGTCGACTCTGTGATTCAAAACATGTCTCCAAGCAGGAAATGAACTAGAATTAAGAAGTACTGGGCAAAGAGGTGCCTGTAGGCAGGTAGGGCTCCACACCCCAATCAGGCTAAATAGCAGCTTTCAGCAAACCACTCAGCAATGCTGATGGAGAGGAGATTGCAGTCTGTAAGGGGTCGGGAAAACTGATCCTCTAGTGCCCACGATCACAAAAATGCCAAAAAGCAGGGGCCAAAAACAACAAAAAAAAGAAGTTTGTAGAAAATAAGAAAATGTAATAGCCCTATCTCTTCCCAAGCATAGGAAAAGGTGAAATATAGTGAAAACAAAATATTAGCTGTCAAGTTGAGACTCTCAGACTGAATTAAAAACAGTAGCAAGTAAGAATGTTGTATACTCTGAACAGGCTGCTGCTGTGTTCTGTTTTAAAATTCCAAGTTTAAGCTCTGTTTGGACATATTTGCTATAGATTTAGTGTTATGGTTCATACAGGAGGTGACCCCAAAAGCTCATGTGTGAGAAAATGCAAGGATTTTCAGAGGTGAAATGATTAGATTATGAGAGC
Organism: Callospermophilus lateralis; assembly: GCF_048772815.1. Taxonomy (NCBI): domain Eukaryota; kingdom Metazoa; phylum Chordata; class Mammalia; order Rodentia; family Sciuridae; genus Callospermophilus; species Callospermophilus lateralis. Next base: position 72,736,833 of record NC_135316.1, read on the forward strand.
TGCAGCCTCATCAGTGGATTAATCCAATGATGGATTAACTGAGTGGTAACTATAGGCAGGTAGGATGTTCCTGGGGGAGGTGGGCAGGCATGCCTTCAGGGTTTATATTTTGTCCCAAATGAGCAGAGCTCTCTCTGGTTCCTGGTGGCCATACTCCACCATGCTCTTCTGCCATGATGTTCTGCCTCACCACAAGCCCAGAGGTATGGAGTCAGCTATCTATGGACTGAGACCTCTGAGCCATGAGTCCCAAATAAACTTTCCCTCCTCTAAGTTGGTCTTGTCCAGTCTTTTGGTCACAGTGATGAAAAACCTGACGGACACAATTAGAATCACAAAATTTCAGCCCTGTGGGGGACCTCAGAGATCAGTTAGGACACCTTCCAGCCCACCCCTCTCCAGTGTGGCCACACAGGGTTTCAAGAGAGCTAAAGCCTAAAGAAAGATGGGATTTACCTTCTGGCTGACTAATTTTACATTTCAGTTAAAAGATTCCTCAAACTTAAAAGTTCAACTTCATTGGAGAAAGACTAATGTTGTTATTAAATGCTCCAAATGTGGAGCCAGAAAGAGGTGGTGGGCAATTCTGGCTCTGCCATTCATTAGTGGTTGGTGTGAACTTGAGTAAAACATTCAGCTTCAGTTACCTTGGATGTGAGATGGAAATAACATCTTCCTCATAGTGTATGATATTTTAAAATCATTATTAGAAAATGATTAGTGTGTTGCTTAGGACATTGTTAATTATTATTTTTATTCATTACCCTTTCACAACAAATGTAGGATGAGGTGCCTTGCTGGCTCAGCTGGGGGCCCTCTGTGACCAGGCAGACTTTTCAGTTGTCCTTGGAAGGGACAAAATTTTACCCTCTGCTCACTCCACATACAGGCTCTTCTGAACCCCCATCACACATCACATCACCCCGGTGTTCTTTTAACACTCATTCCCATTTCTTCTCCCATCCTATGAAAATAGTTGCCAACACACATCCTATCTCTCCACCGTTTCTCTTTTCCTTCCATTTCACCTTCTAAACATACCTCGCTTAGTGCTCTTCCCTTTTGCCACATAGGCTGGCCCATCCTTTTCTACCCTATTCACAACCTTATTCCCATCTTCAGCCTCTCACACACACCCCTTCTTCCTTTCCTTCCTTCCTTAGGAAAACAAACTAAACCTCTTGCAATCTAGGAAAAATGGCTACAGTTAATTCCGTTCCTATGAAAATACACACTTCTTCTACGTCTTGTCTTAGTTTGTTGGTGATGGGATTTATTTATCCTGTCAGTTGTCTTCTAAGGATAAGCTGCTTTGGTTCCTCATCTTCCCTCGGCTTTATTGATGATCTCTTCTCTCCACCACTGTAAAGGTGAAGGTCCTACCGGAGAGCACCAGAGACCTCCTAATTGTCAGACCCAAAGTCTTGTTTAACTCCACAGTGAGCACCGCTGGTTCCCACCCCTCTGTGATGTTTTCTATCCCTTCATCCTCCCCAATACCTGCCTTCCCTTCTCTCCTCTCCCTCCTCTTCCTCCTCCTCTTCCCCCTCCTTTTTCTTCTCTCTCTCTCTCTCTCTCTCTCTCTCTCTCTCTCTCTCTCCCTGTCCCTCTCCCCCATCCCCCACTTGCTTTTTTTATCATCATTTTTTGGTTATTGTTTCTGTTCCCCTCCTCACTCTGCCAGTGTTGGTTATAATAAGAATTCCACCTTTGCTCCTCTTCTCCTGTATTTACCTGCTTTGCTTTTTCCTGCCTCTATATACCCTCCATTCATCACTCTCTTCCACTGCTTCTCACTTATATTCTAGCTCCATCCAGCATCTCTAAAGCACCTCAGACCTAAAACATGCACAAAACATATTTCTGCTCTCATTCCAATCCTATTCCAATCCTCTGTTAATGGAGCCTATTCTGGAGCCAAAGAGAATCTCACTTCCCTTTTCCTGCAGCTCACCTCTATTCCACAGCCAACCAGTCCCTCCGTCCTGCTGGTTCAGCTTCACAAACAGCCCCCTCCGCTCCAGACCCTCTTCTCCACTCCCATAATCATGGCTTTGGTGGGTTCTCCTCATCTCAGTAGGTTACTGGAAGTCGTCTCCATCGTGGTTTTAACAGACCATGGTTCCCTCACTTCTGAACAACCTCTGTACACGAACCAGAGCTAGAAACAAATATGAACGTAAATCTCTGTTGGGGCCTAAACTGAAGTATAAAGTCCACCTTCCACAAACTGACTCAGGTATCTTGTCAGAATCCAGCCCCGTCCACCTCTCTGTCCCCGTCTCACCTCATGTTCCCCACACATTCACTGGCCACTCTTAATATCTCACCATTCCTAGGCACACTGCTGTGAAGAGCTGTGATAGTGACTGGGAGACCAGGGTCTGAGACCGGGGTCCCTGGTGACTTCAGGGCTGTGGCATACGTGGTGACTGGGAAAGTCTCTGTGCAAGGTCATAGGATGCCCGGTTGCTATGGAGATGTCCTCCATGCTAGGGTGTCATCAGCTTTGACCTTATTCTGAGGCAGAGCAGCTTCTGGAAATGAAGGATTCTCCTTGCTAAGATGACCACAATGTTTCACCAGTTCCGCTGCTCCTGGATCAGCCCGCGAACTAGCAACTTTAAACAATGGACTTTCTTGGGAGCTGCACAATGCTCCTAACACTGCACATGCTAGTAACTGAGAAAATAGCTGCATATTGTTGCTGACTCTATGACATTCATGAATACAAAGAATAATGCTTGCATAATCTTTAATCTGATTAAGATACATCTATCATAAAGATAGCTGGTGTCATTCTTTAGATCTGCTTCTCCATCAGAGAGCAGCACTGCGCCTGACCCCAGCTTGATCTTCAAGATCTGTGTATGCGAATCTTAGTTTTTCCAATCTCCCATCACCCCTCACCAGAACCTGCTGGTCTGGCCATGCTGATCGTGACACACTGCCCTTTCACAAACCCTCTATGTGCCAGTTCCATTGTCATTCCCCTCATTCTTTTCCTGTTATCACCGTCAGCAGCCATCTCAAATGTCACCCTGCGAGCCGTCCCCAGAGAGCCCCAGCACCTCTGATCAGAGCTCTGATGTACTGGCCTGGTGCTATCTTTACAGTAGCACAGTCAGTCCTTCATGGCAGGCATTACCCCTTGTCATCTTTGAGTCTGGCACCTATTTGAAAAGCCCCATTATACAACAAGATCGAATAAGTGATTACAGGACAAATGAATGCCTACACAGTGGGACGCAGCCAGTGCTGACTGGTACCTGTATTGTTCTGTCAATTGCATTGATGTAAAATTGCATTCCTTATAGCCGACAATTAAATGACAAAGTAGCCAAATCGATGGCTCCAATAACAAAAGAGCAACTTCCCCATCAGAAAATTTTTGTGAAATCAACGGTAGTGGTAGGTGGTGGAGGGAAATGGGAGTGCAGAGCGTCCAGGCAGACATGGCCTCAGCCCACGGCTGCAGAGCCGCACGAGAAGGCATCCACACAGACCCTACCTGTGTAGGTCAGCTTCCCATCACTGTGACAAATGCCTGAGATGACGTAAAAGGAGGAAAGGTTTTTCTGCCAGTTCCAGATGTTTCAGTTCATGGTTACTTAGCCATATACTGGGGGCAGCACGGTATATCATGGTGGGAACAGATGGCAGAGGAGGCCCATTCACCTCATGGTGTCTGGGAAGCAGAGAGAGAAGGGAAGGAGCCAGGGTCCCAATATCCCCTTTAAGGGCATGTTCCCAACCACCTAACTTCCACCAATGAGGCTGCATCTCCTTAAGTGCCATAGGATAGGGACCAAGGCTTTAGCACATGTGTCTTCAGACCTGAACTCTGGCACTCCACTCCTACCCTGGAAAGGGGTTCAGGAGAAACTACATCATACCAATAAATGTGGAGAGGGCATAAAGTCAAGCAAAGAACGCGTAACTTGATATCATTTTTATGCTAAAAAATATACTTTTATGCTAAAAGAAAGCTAGATATTCCAGAAGGTCAGCAGAAACCAGAAAGGAAGGTACACTTTTCAGCAAATCATAGTGTGGGCAGCTGACTACAGTTTCTAACCAAGGGCTCTCCCCTGCCATCCCTTTAGAATTTAAGATCAACCCGGGAGAGAAGAGGAGAGGGGAGGGGAGAGAAGGGGAGGGGAGAGAAGGGGAGGGGAGGGGACACTGAAATGATGGACCAAACTCTGGGTTATTGAAGGAGACGCTGCACTTGGCAAGGTAAGTTATTTTACACTGAAAACATGAAAGCAGGAGATAGAAATTATTCTGCTACAGAGAAATGATTTTGCATTTTTGTTCATGTGAAGTAGTGAAATGAGAGACATTCCATCTGCTACATAAAGTATATACGTTTTTCCATTCCAAAAGCTGCTCTCCCCCATTGTAGGAGGGACAACACTCCCATCTTCCCCTGTATCTACCTCTGGCTTCCCTCTTTGATTTTTTTTCCTTCCATTCTAACTGGTGATCTTCCTGAAAGGAAGCTCACTGCCTCCTCCTTGCTTTCTATTCACGCCCCAATCACCAGCCTTCAGGGTTAGCCCCACCACCTCTCCGGAAATCCTCTAATGCAGGTCCCCATTAACCCAGGAGACGCTGATGGACCTGCTCAAGTTCTTGTTTTATTACACCTTTAGATTTCATCAGGCACCTTGAATCCCTCAGTCCCCTTGGTTTTCCTGACATCCTTCCTACTTTTCTGATTCTTCTCTTTTGTGTGCTCTAGCTCCTCTTTACACACCAATAACAATGGAGTTCTGTCTTTAGCCTGTGTTTTCTCTCCTTAGGTACAACTCTCCCCAGGCTATCTCACCCACTCTCATCAACTACTGAGGGTAGCACTGTGTCTCCGAGGACTGACTGCACTTCACCCTCTAAAGCTCAGATGCCAGATAGCACAGAGCTTCCTCAAGCTCAATGCAAGCACCATAAAATCCATGCCTTTCACACTTCCTGCTCCACATGTCTCCTCCCCATATGAATCGTCCAGTTCTATCAATGGCTGCACTTTCACCTAGCTCCCCTGTGCACAAACCTGAGCCTTTCACTGGCTTCTCTCTCTCTCTCTCCTCTCCTTAACCCCCACCCCACATTCACCTATCATCAAGTACTGCCAATCTCGTATCTCAATTATTTCTCAAAAGTGTCTCCCTCAAGTGAACAGACACTTCACAGAAGAAGATACACAGCTGACCAACAAATATCTGAAAAAATGTTCAATGTCTCTAGCAATTAGAGAACTACAAATCAAAACTACTCTAGGATTTCATCTCACTCCAGTCGGAATGGCAATTTTCAAGAATACAAGCAATAATAAGTGTTGGCGAGGATGTGGGGGAAAAGGAACACTCATATATTGTTGGAGTCACTGCAAATTGATGCAACCACTCTGGAAGTATGGAGATTCCTTAGAAAACTTGGAATGGAACCACCATTTGACCCAGCTATCCCACTCCTTGGTTTAATGCAAAGGATTTAAATCAGCATACTAGAGTGACACAGCCACATCAATGTTTATAGAAGCTCAATTCACAGTAGGTAAACTGTGGAACCACCCTCGATGCCCTTCAATAGATGATTGGATAAAGAAACCGTGGTATAAATACACAATGGAATATTACTCAGTCTTAAAGAAGAATGAAATTATGGCCTTTGTAGGAAAATGGATAAAGTTGGAGAATATCATGCTAAGCAAAATAAGCCAATCCCAAAAACCCAAAGGCCAAATGTTTTCTCTTATATGTGGATGCTGATCCATAATGGGGGGTGGGGCAGGAGGCAAGGGAATAATGAAAGCATTGGGCAGAGGGGAATGAGGGGAGGGAAGTGTGTGTAGGGGTGGGAAAGATAATGTAATGAGATGGACATTATTACCCTATGTACACATATAATTTCACAAATGGTGTGACTCTGCATCATGTACAACCACAGAAATAAAAAGTTGTGCTCCATCTGTGTACAATGAGTCAAAATGCATTCTGCTGTCATGTATAACTAATTAAAACTAATAATAATAATAATAATAATAATAATAATAATAATAATAAAAGTATCTCCCTCTTCCTCATCTCTGCTACTATTGCCCTAACCTCAACAGTTAAAATAGCCCACAATTTGCCAGGCACATGCCTATAATCCCAGCTGAGGATTATAGGGAGGCTGAAGGAAGAGGATTGCGAATTCAAAGCTAGCCTCAGCAAAAGCAAGGCGCTAAGCAATTCAGTGAGACCATGTTTCTAAATAAAATACAAAATAGGGCTGGGGATGTGGCTCAGTGTTTGAGTGCCCCTGAGTTCCCTGGTATCCAAAAAAAAAAAAAAAAATTAGCCTACAACTTAACCTATCTGCGCTCAGTATTGCCCACCTTGACTCTCTCCTCATTGCTTCTGTGGGAGGGAAAACTGAACCGTGACATTCTTCTTCTCTTTGCCTGCAGGATCAAATCTCTGCTCTTTGCTTTTCTCTAACCTACCTCCTTTCTGTCACTTCCCACCAATTCCTACCTCCCACTATACATGTCAACAAGACCAAACAGCTTGCTTCTTCCCGTATACATCATGTAGTTCCATTCTCCAGGGATTTGATTGTTATTTCCTCTGCCTGAAACATCAACCATACCTTTATTCACCTGTCCATCTTCTATGTATTTTTCAACTATTATGCATCCTTTGAAACTCAACTTAAAATCATTTCCACAAAGTCTTCCTTGTGCACTTCAGTAGATTAAGTACCTGTCTCTCGTGTTTTCATAACACACCACACTGCCAATAATGGTGGAACTAAAATGTCTTTTGCAAGACTCCCTTCCCCACTGGACACTAAGCTGCTCAAGTCAAAGAAATATCTTATTCTTTATATTCTCAGAAATTTGCTTAAGTGCCTGGCACAGAGGAAGTGCCCACAAGCGACAACCAACTTACTATTACCATACAACTCAAATCTCCAACTAATTTTTCATTCCATCCAATTGAACAAGAATTATGGAGTGACAATTACATTTCAGGACAGGACTAAGAGTTATAAGATAAAAATAGTTTATATTTGCATAATTGTTTCTATTTTTAAAGTGCCTTTATACATTTAATTATTTTTATTCCATTTCCATGCCAAATGGAAGCTAGATATGCCAGGAGACAAACTCATGAAATAATCCCTCAAAGTCTGATATCATGAGCCAGGGAAGTTAAACTTACCTACAGTTAAATGTTCTTGACATAAAACCAAATAAAAAGGATGGAAAATCCCCAACTAGTCAGGAAAAGGCCTTTATTCATTCAATTCAGGTGTAACAGTGAAATATCACACACCACCATCATGCATATAATTCTAGTCTTTAATCCCTGACCACTGATGTTTTCTAGCAGAGAAGGGAGACTATACAAGTGCACAAATTAGCATGTATGTCAAAGAAATCAGATGTATATCAGAAGTGCTAAATGTTACAATGGTCTAGAGAAGTACCTCCAAGTGGAGGAATTAGAAAGTTTGATTTAAAAGGTGGCCTTTGAGCCAAGTCTGGAAGGTACAAAGAACTTGACCCATAGAATCCAGGTTATGGGGCATTCCTGATCAGAAGAATCAACATGAGCCAAGTTGTAAATCAGAAATGAAGTAGAAAGTGGCACACAGTGAAAGATGCCAAGGGATCATAAATCATGAGGATCCGACCATTTTGGATCAATTTGTCTATCAAGCAAGTAATAGTTCATTTTATGAATTTAGTAGTCTGAGGATAAGACTAATATGTACCTAGTCAGTAAGGAAATCTCATTAAAACTTATGGTAATATAGATATATAGTAGGTCTCAAAAACGTTTCCAAGTGAAGACTGGCTGAAGAGCTGAATTAATTAGATTCTCAAAATAAATAATCTTGACAGGTAATAGTTATGATCCATATTTACAGCAAAACATCACTCATCCATCCGTCATTGAACAAATACTTATTAAGCATCTTTTACGTTCCAGACACTGTTCTAAGTGATCACACAGGGATAGGTGAATGAACAAGACAGCTCTCCCTCCAGGGTTGAACAGGGAGAGAAAGAAAAAAAGTGAACATAATAAAAAATCAACATGATATCCTAGAGAGTGATAAATGCTAAGAAAAGGGAAAGAAGATTGAGATATAGCGGGGTCTGGAGTGTTGCAATTTTAAATAGGACAGTTCAGGTTGGGTGTCCTTAGAGGGGCAATATTAGAAAAGCTGTTACCAACAGATCATTAGAAAATGCCAGGGCCTCAAGAGATAGGAAAACAACAACAACAACAAACTTTTCCACCCGTGATCCAAAGTGTTTGTCATCTGAGGTTCAGGGAACATCAGAGTCCAAACTTTGGGCATCCAGAGTGAAAGCCATGTCCAGCATTACCTTAAAACTGCAGGTGCCTCTGTTATGGTGCAGGACACAGGACATGACACAGATGACAGCTGAGTTAGAGGCCCAGTGTAGCTTACTTACATCCTCTGCCATCTCCCTGTCACTTTCAGTCCCCAGACTCTGTGCGTGTTTGCTGTGTGATTGGGCCATTCAGTTGTGTATTCTCACATTTTAGTTCAAAATGATCAAGTCTTGGCAGGGCACGGTGGTGCACGCCTGTAATCCCAGTGCCTCAGGAGGCTGAAACAGAAGAACTGAGAGTTCAAAACCAGTCTCAGCAACTCAGTGAGGCTGTAAGCAACTCAGCAAGAGCCTGTCTCTAATAAAATACAAAAAAAAAAAAAAAAAGAAGAAGAAGAAGAAGAAAAGGGGGATGAGGATGTGGCTCAGTGGTTAAGCACCCCTGGGTTCAATCCCCAATACCAATCATTATCATCATCATTGAGTCTTTTAGACTTGATTTCTGATGTTAATGAAAATTCCTAAACTGAACTCAATGTAGTCACAAGGATTTTTTTTTTTTAAATCCAGAGTTTAAAGCAAGGAGAAGGGCAGGGCTTTCAGACAGATTAGACATGGATGTATTATGCAAGTCGGCAAAGATGTAAGCAGGGATCCAAGTGCAGATGACAGAGTACGGGCTTCATGAGACTGGGGGAAACACCTGGAATGCATCTATTATAGAATTAGCCAGCAATTAACTTAATATGCATCACCAACATGCAGAGAATCAATGAAGGAGTAGCCAAATGTGCTCCTGAAACTAAATCTACGTTGGCCAACAGGGAGCTGGGGAAACATTCACGGATCTGCAAAGAAGATGATTTGGCAACCTTGGAGAGACTAAATCTCTTATTATTATTCACACCGAAGTTGACTTTTATTGGCAGTGAGAGAAGAAACTTCAAAAAAAAATTGAAAGAGAGGAGAAAAAGGGAGGATTTATTTGAAATTGCTTTTCTCTTAAATCTTCATAGGAATGGAATATTTCAGGCATCTGAAAAGTTGAAGGAACTCAGAAAATGTTAAACAGCCCGGGTCTGTGTGTGGAAGTGTTCCAAACATTTCCTAATCGTGTTACAGATCTATTCAAAATGCTTTAGATAATCCTCAATGACTCCATAAAATTAATCACCTTCCATGAAATCAGCTAAAGGACTCTAAGGAGAGATCAAAGACCACACAAAGGCACCTCTGTATTTTAATTCTTGTTTGTCTTGTTTGGAACTCCAGGAAGGAACACACCTCCCTAGAACAGTCTTCTAAAAACCTGAGTCATATCATGTCACCTTCCAATGGCCTCCCTTCCTCCAGACAAAGCCAGACTCTGCAGTGGTCCACCATGAGGCCTACAAGGGCTCACTAGGCCCCTGCCTGGCTCGCTTCTTGCTGAACTCCCACCACCACCACCACCAGCCAGGCCAGGGCCTTTGCAGACTCTCTCTCTGCCTGGCTCACTTCCCCACCTGCCTGCTTCATTGTGGGTCTCACTCCTTCTTATCATTCAGTCTGCTTACAAGTCAACTCATCAAAGAGGTCGTCCATCACCTGTATATCTGGACACCAAATTCCACGTGCCATCTCCAACATACACACCCTCGCATCCTGTCCTTATTGTATTTTTATAGCTCTACTCCCCATCTGAAATTATATTGTTTTCTTTTTTACTTGTTTATTTTCTGCCTCGCTAACCTACACTATAAGCATAAATCAGAGTGCCAGATTGCCCTTAAGGAAAAAAAAAAAAAAAAAAACAGGAAATAATAAGGAGTGGTAGAAACCATGAGGAAAGCAGCAAGGATGAAAATGAACTTAAAATAGTCACTTTAAATATATGTAGAGAATAAAATTAATTAGTACTTGTAAGATTTTTCTTTCTTTTCATTCTAAATGGGGTTTGCAATTTCAATATAAGAAATGGAAGTTACTAATGCCAAAATGAAACAATTGGTTGAGAGAAAGCAGATAAGTAAAATAACTGGGAGTCCACCTATCAGATAGACAACTATTACCAGTGAAATGCTATCCAGTCCTGTGAAATACTGTGTAATAATATCCAGGTACGTCAAGTTGAGTAAAAACCTAGTATCAAGTATAAAATGTTGCAGTTCATGGAGAAGAATGTGATAACGGGCATCAAAATCAAAACTGCTCATGCCCCTTGAACCTATTAATTCTACATTTATGAATTTATCAAACTGGGTGTGGTAATGCAAGCCTGTAATCCCATCGACATGGGAGGCTGAGGCAGGAGGATCACAAGTTCAAGGCCAGCCTCAGCAACTTAACAAGACCTTGTCTCAAATTTTAAAAAATAGAATAAAATAAAAAGGACTGGGGATGTAGCTCAATGGTAAAGTCCCTCTGGGTTTAATCCCCAGTACCTCCAAAAAAAATTATCTTAGACACATGCACACAGAATGTGAGGTTTGTTTCAGCATTGATTGTAACACCAAAATGTTTAGGTTGTTGTAGCAGTGAACATAAACATCACTCATTTGGTTTATCTATGAGTCATGATGATTCCTAATGAGAATATCATGCAATAACTAGAAAATATCAGGTAGAAATACAGTGGAATCGCCTTTTTAATTATTAAAAGAAAAAAGCAGGCTATAAGTATGTAAAGTACAATTTTGTTTCTAAAATAAAGAGTATATGAATATACATCTAAAAGAAAATATCTCAAAGAAAACATGGAAGTGTTCTAATGGTGTTTGGTCCCTCTGGGGAGTTGGAGGAGAGCGTGAAGGAACCACATCTGCTTCTGTATCATTTCAAACTTTTTACCCAAATCAAGTATCATTGTTACAATAGAATACCACCTCCTTAGCTGAGAAAGAAAACAGCAGTCCACTGTGTCCTGATCTAACTTCTGCCCAGCTCATCTCTCACCACTCACCTGCTTTCCACACCTCGTCATTGAATACACAGGATTCACTCCGGGAGGAACAGCAAGATTACCCCCTCATCCCCTCCCAACAGGACAGCAAACGCTAATCAGTCTTTTAAGACAATACACACAGATGCAACCTCACTTTACCACCTGTTCTGACCTCAGGAAGTGGAACAAAGCACCTTCCACTACCTTCCGTACCCCTGGCTGGCTTACCACACTGCCACTCACTCTCTTTCTGTCTTCTCCTCACCATGACCCCCTGCTCCACTGTGGCAGGATCACCTCTCTGCAACCACATGAGTCTCAGTACCCAGAGCTCGTTTTTGATGGGGTTAAGTTTTGGGCTCCTGATTTTAAACACCCTCCCATGCATATTTTCAGGAACACTCTGTGCAAGAAAGAGACTACTACCTTGTATTTACAGTTAAAATTGCCTATTAGCCCTTTAAGGCAAGGCCCATGTCTGTTTTTCTTTTAATTGACAAATCTACCCCCCATTCTGCACCCAGTAGTTTCACAATAACATTGGTAAAGAGAAGGATGAAAACATAACTTGAAAAGAATATGCAAAATTGTTTGAAGTATTATATTTTAAAGAAGAACCTGTCTTTTGAAAGAAATGCTTGTACCCTAGAAAGCATGGCCTGTCTGGTGGGACAGATGTAGCCTCCCTCACTTGAGCTTATGTTGCTTCCTGGGGCTTAGGTAGAAAAGACTACAGGTAAGAACCTCTATGTTCTTTTTAACTCAGGTGGCCCCAGGACATTTGACTGAATATACATCTAAACATATATAGCAAAATCCACCTAGAATTAGACGTCTCAGCAGGTATTCCCAAAGGTAAATATGAATGAAGGACTGAAGGTTACAAAAGGACCAAAAATTCTACTGCTAAAAAAAAAAAAATCTTATTAAAATTACTATCTAGACATCTAGGTCATGTAAAAGTTACTGATACAAAAATGGAGTTGCTGACATTAAACTCTAGCAAAATGGAGTTGGAAGAGGCCATGCAAAAGAAGCCTTCCTGTCCCAAGGTAACAAGACTGCTCACAAGAACTTCCTCATTCTTGTAGGCAAGCTGGTTGCATAAGGACCCTCACCCAGCAACAGCTGTCTCTCTTGGCCAATGAGCCAACACCACACCTTTGGTTTTAAAACAGTGTATGTGAACTTCTCTTTATCTTAAGAAGAGCCCCAACTTCCAATCTCCACCCCCAAATATGCCTATGGCCCACATAGCTTGCCTAATCCAAAATGCAATTCTGTGCTATTCCCAAGTAAAGTCATTTATTCTGGAAAGCCTGAGTCTCTTTTTCAGTTGATAGTTCCATATTAGTTGTCCTCTTTGAATCTTCCTTTATGTCACTCATCTGATCATTCAAGTTCATGTGATTATGTATTTTCACGTGTCTCTCCTTTGCCATGGCTTACCTATGTCCCTGAAGAACACTCTGGCCTCTTCCATTCTCTGCCTTCCTTCACTCTTCCATTTATTGGCAAACAAAATTAATTATAGTGTCCCTGGGGCTCCAGGGGAAACTGAGCCTAAAATAATAAGCAGGACAGGTTATTTCTTTGCCTCAGGAGTGATAGGTTTCCATCATTCCAAACTGATCTCAGCTTTGCTCCTTCTGCAACCCCCTCCCACCTGGCCAACCCTCATCTGCTGCATGCTTCTCCTCCCCTGATACCTTCCAATTCCCACATGCTCTATTTAGTGTCCTCCACCCAGACATTTCCAAGATGCCTCCTATACCAAGCGGGGCCCAGGCCAAACACAAACGGTACACTCAAGGAGGACACCTGGGGAAACTTTAACACAGGGGCTCTTTACCAACAGAGGCACCACCAAGGGGTGGTGAAGCACCCTGAGGCTAGCTATAGGGGGAGCTGTTACCTCCTCCCAGGTTTGAAGCAGAAGAGGGAGGGAGTAATCGACCAAACCTTGAGAAAGTTAGGGAAATTATAGGGGAGGACAAGAGGACAGAAGCCAAAGAGGCCATCTAACCTGCAGTGACCAGCAGGGAAGAACCAAGGATCAATACCCCAGCCTTAGGGCCCTCCCTCCCTTTGACCTCTCTACCTGCTTTTCTTTGATCAGACCTAACATAGAGCTCAAAGGCAAGAGAGCCTTGTGATTCAGCCTATAATGGCTCATCTCCTGGGGCTCAGAGCAAGATGAGAAGGGGAGGAGTGTGGTGCTACAAGGGCAAACAGAAAACAATCCAACCCAGGTCCAACCATGGCCCATAAATGAAATAAGGCCTCTCAGCTAACCTCCCATGGGGGAGAAGAGCCCCTGCCTCTTGGCAGAACTCACTGGGCCTCCAGTAAGCATGCTGACCGTATGGCATATGGATAAAACAGAGTTTTATCTTCAAGCTATCTTCAAGCTTTCCTTTTGTATCTACTATGGAAACAAATGTCAAATGGAAATCACTAAAAGGTGGTTGTTCTCTTTTAGCCTTTTCAGAAAAATTCTCCACAACAGTGAGGGATTTCTTTAAATTAGAAACCACCCTTGCTGGGCCAAGGAGGGATGCTTCCATAAACATTTTCAAGTCCTAGAAGCCCAAAGTTCACTTAGCTGGGACTTCTGTCCTGCTGTCAGGGGAACTGTGAGGAGCTGGGTGCTCCCCGTCTCCCCCCCCAGGATGGTCAGGGTCCCAAGATCAGCCACCTAACGTCCAGGAGCGGCTTGCTTCCTTTTACACTCAAAAAAAAGGAGATGAGGGCTTCTGGCCTGTTTTCAAGGACTAAAGACAATTTTTTTTTTTTTAAATAGACATGATGAAAACATGTTACCCTGAAATATTGAAATATCTGATACTTCATGAAAAAAATCAAAGGAGATGTTGATTGTGGGTATATTTGACATTTAATGGAACCCTTTCTTCAGATGTGTGGGTGAGAGTGGGGATGGCTGGGGGCATCTGCTGTCCCGCAAGATCGGTTTGTTCCATGGAAGCTTATTGTTTTCATCAAGTCAGGCTCTTTTTCCTCTCCACTGCTGCTTAATTTAACTGGAGATTAGAATACTCAGGCCTCTGAGACTGGGAAAGGAACTCTCCTCAACCGTGGTATTCCCACCAAGGGAACAGAGGCAAGGGAAACACATTTTCTTCCAGGGCCTGCCATAGCCCAAGAAGATTTAATCAGCTTCTCTCCTTTGACATCTTCTAAAAACAGCCTTTGGTAAGCTTCACAGAGCTTTGCCCCAAAGTCCAATCAAGTTTGGATTGGCTCAGTGAAAAGGCAACTCTTCCTCCTGCCCCAGGCTGGGAGTGCTGAGATATGCCAAGCTCTCCCCTGAGGGTTGAGAACATTTCTGAAAAGCAGCTTCTTGGTGGAAGGGGATTTTTCATACCTGGGGCGCTCATGCTCTCTCTCTCTCTCTCTCTCTCTCTCTCTCTCTCTCTGTGTGTGTGTGTGTGTGTGTGTGTGTGTGTGTGTGTGTCTTTCTCTCTCTTTCTCTCTCTCTCAGCCATCATTCTGTTTCTGATTTCTGGAATGACCTGCCTGTCTGTTGGTAATAATCATTCACCCATATAACCTATACTCCACCCATATAACACTTTTGCAATGTATGGCTCCTTTTCTTGTTGAAAAACTCCTGGTTGTTTGAGCAATGCTGATGAATTCAGTATACAGAAATCAAGTGCCTTCCCCGTCAAAGCACTGAACTTGATCTTGGCTGGCGGGGGGACCAAGAAAAATAATGAAGAGTCCCTTGCTTCAGGGAACTTACTCACATGTGACTAGGATTGAGAGAGAGGCACAGGCACAAGGTGAGAGGGAAGGATCAAGAGGAAGTGATATTTTAGCACAAGAGGAAAAGAGATCTCACTCATCTGGGGCATCTCAGGAACCCAGGGTGGAGAGAATTTGCTAATATCCCAGAGGGCTGCACTCAAATGCCAGAGGCAGAGACAGCTGCCAGCAAAGAGAGTAAGCATCATGTACAAATGTCACCTTGATTCAGTCTCCCATTCATTCATGCAATAAGTGTTCTTATAAGCGTCTACTGTATGCACTGGAGCTACAAGGTTAAGTCTTGCTACTAGTTGTTCACAGGCTGAAAAAGGAGGACATGTAACCAGTAATGGTAAACTGGGCAATAATTACAACCAGAAGTGCAGCTCATGGCGGTACAGAGAGATCCCCTTTACCCAGGCAAGGAAAGCTTAAGGGAGAGAAAGACATTTGGAGCAGATCTCAAGGAATGAGTGTTTGATACATAAACAAAAGAGCAAAGGACATCCCTGGCAGAAGGAAATGCCAAAGCACAGGCACAGATATGGGAAATGGCATGATGGGGGAGACGCAAGTCTTTAGATCAACTGGAACACAGAGTCAGAAAAAGGATGGAGGAGAATGAAGTGAGGGAGACACGGGCCTGGGCAAATCCACAAGACCTTCTCAGACAGCTAAGAAAGGCTAGGTTTTCTCTGTGAGCCGACAGAACGGCTTCAAGTGACAACAGGGACATCTGGTTTCAATTTAAAAGAATCATAGGAACTGTCCAGAGGATTGAACACATGGCAGAGATGGGAAGACTGGTTAGGAGAAAATGGCCAGGGTGCACAAGAGGAGGTAAGGGGCCAGAGTCAAGGGCTATGAAGATAAGGAAAAGGAATGAAAGGTGACAGGTGCAGAGATGCTGCAAGACAGTCAAGTGAGCCAAGATAGATGGCCAGCAGATCAGGCCACCTGGAGGTCTTTGGTAACCTCAGCTAAAGAGGTTTTGACGACATGATGGGATGACAAGCCTGAAGAAGGGTCTGGAGGTGAGGAAGTGGGGGCTCTGAGCTCAGACTTTATTTTTTTTTATGTTTGACAGTAAAGGGATACAGTGACAGAAAGAGCTAGGTGGGGCCACAGTCAGAAGTTGGGTATATTATTAAGAACACAGATATCTTAGCATGTTTGAAGGGCATCTAGTCAAAAGAGAAGTTTGAAATGGAGTAAAACCCTAAATCAATAGTTAGGTTTAGAAAGAGGGGAGAGACAACTTTAGAACCAGACTTCAAGTACATTCTTTCAAAGAGGAACAATGCAATCAAGTACAGTGGTGCACGCCTGTAATCCCAGCAACTCGGGAGGCTGAGGCAGGAGGATCACAAGTTCAAAGCCAGCCTCAGCAACTTAGCAAGGTCCTGAGCAACTCAGTTAAGACTCTGTCTCAAAAAAAAAAAAAAATTAAAAGGGCTGGGATGTGGCTCGTTGGTAAATGCCCCTGGGTTTAATCTGTGGTTAAACCTCCTTTCCCAGCAAAGAAAAAAAGAAAAAAAGAAACAAACAATGCATTCCCCAGATTTTTCACATAAAGCCCAGCTCCTCAGAATCACTCTTAGACTCAAAGTAATTAAAGTCCATGTTCTTCTACAGATGACTGTTTTTTGTGTCACTAAGAGCCTTGGAGATGCCACATTTTCTTTCTTTCTTTCTTTCTTTCTTTCTTTCTTTATTTTAGTTGTAGATGGTCACAATATCTTTGCTTTATTTTTATTTATTGTTATGTGGTGCTGAGGATCGAACCCAGTGCCTTACATGTTTAGGCAAGTGCTCTACCACTGAGCCACAACCTTAGTCCAAGATGCCATATTTCTTAAATATACCATTGCCGTCTCCAGGGCTTTCTTCTAGCTTCTTAACATTCGTTCTTTGGACTCTAGCACTCTCTGGATCTTACCAGAAAGTATCATCAGAAAGTTACCAGACAACACCCAGGATTCATCAGGATTCATATTCCTTCTTCAACTTATCTTTATATGGTTTATGGTTGGGAATGTTGAAGGACTGCCCATTTCCAGTCACACCACTTAGATATAGTATCCAAGTTCTTAAACTTGTGCACTTGTCCTTTAACTATTCAAATACATGTTCATTAAATATATAAGGAATCAGGGTTGGGATTTTGGCTCAGCGGTAGAGCACTCGCCTCACATGTGCAAGACCCTGGGTTCAATCCTCAGCACCAAAAAAAAAAATAAGTGAAATAAAGGTATTGCGTCCAACTACAATTAAAAATAAATAAATAAATAAATATGGAATCAACATTCTTTTTTAATTATTAATTTTTAATTTTGTTTTTATTAGTAAATTATAATTTTACATAATAGTGGGATTTATTATGCCATAGCCATACAAATTTATATGCATAATTTGATCAATATCAATCCCCATTACCTTCCTTTTCCCTCCCCTCCTCCCCCATTTTCTTGCTCTGATCCCCCTTCAAATATTATTTTAATACTGCACTGTAAATATATATATGTGTATATGTATATGTATACATGGACATAGCATAATTTGTTAGATTTTGCTCCCCAGTACTTTCCCATGTCCTCCCCTTTCCCCTCCTTCTCAATCCCCTTCCTGTATTCTCTTGATCTTCCTTCTATTTTCATGAGATCACTTTTTTTTATTTCTCCTCCTCCTCCTTATCCTCCTCCTCCTCCTCCTTCTTCTTCCCTCCCTCCCTCTCCCTTTATCTCTCTCCCTCCCTCTCCCCCCACTTCTTCCACATTTAAGACAAAACATTCAACCCTTGACATTCTAAGTCTGGCTTATTTCACTTAGTTTCATGTTCTCTAGCTCCATCTGTTTTCCAGCAAATGACATAATTTCATTCTTTTTTATGACTGAGTAAAATTTCACGTGCGTGTGTGGATGGGTATGTGTGTATACTCATATTTATATACACATAACATTTTCTTTATCCATTTATCTGTTGACAGGCACCTAGGCTGATTTCACAAATTGTCTATTGTGGATTGTGCCACTATAAACATTGGGATGCATGTATCACCATAGTATGATGATTTTAATTCTTTTGAATAAATATCAAGGAGTAGAACAGCTGGATCATGTGTTAGTTCAATTCCTAGACTTTTGATAATCTCCATACTGCTTTACAAAGTGGTGGGACCAATTTGCAGTCCCACCAACGATGTATCCCATATCCTCATCAGAAATTATTATTATTTGTAAGAAATCAACATACTTGGTCACTTATATAGTATTCAAAGATGTTTATTTCACACAACTATAAGTCAGTCTGCTGTCAATTGAGCCATCATTTATCAATCCACTTTGTTTCTTCTTTAATGAATATATATATATATATATATATATATATATATATATATATATATATTCTGTGTGGATTAGAGATAGTGACAACCAATTGTGTATAGCATTATATTAATATGCTCTTTCCAACCCATAATCAACTCTTCAACTCTTTAGTAATATGAGCATAAATCTGTACACATGCCAAAAACTCAACCAGCTAAATTCAAAAGTACTAAAGCCAATTCTTTCTAGAGTGAGGAAAGATGGGGCCACATAGGAAACATGTCCACCTAAATGGGAAACAAGAGCTCCCAAGGATTGGTTTCTCTCAGAGGTTCCAACAGAAGTGACAGTGACAGAATCTCTACAAATTATACAAGAGTTAATTGCACTGTCATGGACTCATCCATATTCTTTTCTTTCTTTGCACCATTTGGTATGTCAGTATGGTTTCTCTGCACTTGTGTAGCTCTTGTAAAATTCTGGCTGAGAGGGGACTGAAAGGAGCAGCTTAATGGAACAGCTGACAGCTCCAGGCAGCACCTGTGGTCTGTACTGTGACATTTTTGAAGAGGTGGATATAGAGAGTAAAATGAGATAGATAAGCCTGGAGACTGCAGGCTAGCCATAAATGAAAAGAGGTTTGAGGTCCACCAAGACCAGGCCAATATTTAATGATAATTACCACGTGGAAACCAGTACAGACTAGGTAGAAGTAACTGGGATAAGTCCAAAGAAGACTCTGGGGAGGAAAAAGTGAAATGACTGTGCCATTGTCGATCCAAACAGAAATTGGGAAAAAGATATTGTGGATCTTAACACCCCATTTCCTCTCTCACTACTTCCTCACAGCACAGAGGATTCATTTGACTTTCACATAGCCTTCAGAATTTTGTCAGCCTCATGATTCAAGCTGTCAGACATCCCTTGAGTCTATCTCCCTTCTCATTAGCTCTTCTGGAAAATCCTGCATTGAGGCTTCTGATTTCGTCTCATAGTTAAATCTCCCTTGATCACATCAAACACGCTCTCTTCCTTTAAAACTTTTCCACCCCTCAAATGGTCAAACAGTTCTGATCTGCCCCCTATGAAATCACTGCTTGGCTAAGCTCCAGGGTTCTGGTTCCTTCAACTTTGCCCTCAACAGGCCCTGCCCTCCTGGATCAACCCAGCTGCTCTGCCCTGAGCTTTGCACTCCTAATCACATTCATATTCTCTCTCTCTCTCTCTCTCTCTCTCTCTCTCTCTCTCTCTCTCTCCCTCTCTCTCTCTCTCAACTTTAGCTTCCCCGTGTCTAGAACTGATTGCAAATGACCCCTGACATCACAGCATGGCACTCCACAGTACAAGTGTCACCTTCCAGACTTGGTCTTCCATCAGCTAACAACTGTTTTGCACGGATGTTGCTCTACACCACATAAAGTTGGTAGCGTTCAGCATAGCACTTGCCAAGTGCCTGGCACAGATATAACCTTCCCCCTACCAGAATCACCTCCACTTCTGGCTCTCTTCAAACTCAGGAATAAGATCCTAGTGACTAATGCCATTCCATTTAACCTACAGATGGGAAAACGGAGGCCCAGAGGGGCAGAATGGTTGAGCTAAAATCTTGCAGTGAATAGCCTGGAGCACAGCTGTTCCATCTCTTGCAAGCATCCTGATTAGCTGGGATTTCAGGTTCTGAATTTCTTTTTTTTTTTTTTCAGAGTAGAAGAATTTATTTACTACCTTTCCACATATTTGATGACTTGCAGAACATTAACTTTCTTGAAAATTATTATTTACTTTTTACTTCTCATGTGGATGATTTAAAAATTTTTGTTGTTGTTGAGATTTTTAGACCTTAGGAAAAAGTGCTACTCAGTCATTTGAAAAAAAAATGGATGCAATTGTCTCAGCTAGATCATTAATCTTCTATATATATATATATATATATAAAGGCCTAATTCTATTTAAATGATATAACCAGAAGTGAAATCACCTAAAAATGTGATCTGCAATCTGAAAATATATTAGGAAAGGGACATCAGCAAGATAGCAGAATAAGTGGCTCCTGGCTTTCCCTCCTCCCACATATGCAACAAATAAACATCTACACAGGTGTTAATCCCTCTGAGAAAGCCAGAAACTAGCTGAGACACTTCTATTCAAGAGCAACATCCACATCAAAATGAACAGGAAAACCTAAGATGCTCTTATACAAAACCCTCTGTACAATGCCATACAACTGTGAAAGGATCCTCAACTCCAAGGTTATATGAGTAAGAGTGAATGAGTTGCTTTGCACCTGTACCTCAGATAAAGCATTAATCTCCAAAGTATATAAAGAACTCAAAAAACTTGATACAAAAACAAAACAAAAACAAAACCAAGTAACCCAATCAACAAATGGGCAAAGGAATGGAACAGACACTTCACAGAAGAACTATGACTGGTCAACAAATATATGAAAAAATGTTCAACACTACTAGCCATTAGAGAAATGCAAATTAAAACTACACTGAGATTTCATCTCACTCCAGTCAGAATGGCAATTATCAAGAATACAAGTAACAATAAATGTTGGCAAGGATGTGGAGGAAATGGTACACTCATACAATGCTGGTGGAACTGCAAATTGGTGCAACCACTCTGGAAAGCATTATAGAAATTCGTCAGAAAACTTGGAATGTGATTTCATGTGACCCAGTTATCCCCCTCCTCAGCATATATACCCCAAAAGAATTAAAATCAGCATAATATAGTGATGTGGCCACATCAATGTTTATAGCGGCTCAAATCACAATAGCTAAGCTATAGAACCAACCTAGGTGACCTTCAACAGATAAATGGATTTTAAAAAGTGCTATATATACACTCAGCCATAAAGAAGAATGAAATTATGGCATTTTCTGGTAGATGGATAGAACTGGAGGCCATCAAGCTAAATGAATTAAGCCAATTCCCCAACCAAAGGCAGAATGTTCTCTCTGATATGTGGGTGTTGACTCACAAAGGTGGGGTGGGTGGGATGGTTACCTGATTGGACAGGAAGAAGTGGGGAGAAGGTAGGGGGGATGGGAATGGGAAGGACAGTAGAACGTATTGGACATAACCTTCCTATGTTCATATATGAATACATGACCTGTGTAACTCCACATCATGTACGACCACAAAAATAGGAAGTTATACTCCATGTATGTATGATGTATTAAAATACATTCTACTTAATGTATTACTAAAAAAAAGAATAAAAACCAGAAACAGGTTCTGAATTTCTAACAAGCTCCCAGGAGATGCTGCCCTAGTCCCTACAATTTGGTGACTCCTCTTGTCATCTTCTCGTACCTGCTTCTTAGTCTCTTGAATGGGTTCATGAAGTTCTCTATTTCAATTCTGAGATAAATGTACTTTCTCAACACAAGGTGACCTAAAATGATTCTGGAGCTATGAGTCTAGCATCTACATTCTGGTTTTAAGAACCCAAAGTTTTAAATGAATTTGAATTTCAACTAGTGACTGACAGAGGTTGGGAAGGGGTGGGGAATAAAGGAAGGATGGATTTGATCATCCCATACATATATACGTGTATGAGATAGCACACTGAACCCCATTAATATATGCAATTAGTACCAATTAATTTTTTTAAGTTAAAAAAATATGAAGTTTCCCATTCACCCTTTCTTTCTTCAAACATTAACTGAGCTTCATGAAGATATTTACTTGA
Source organism: Callospermophilus lateralis (assembly GCF_048772815.1). Taxonomy (NCBI): domain Eukaryota; kingdom Metazoa; phylum Chordata; class Mammalia; order Rodentia; family Sciuridae; genus Callospermophilus; species Callospermophilus lateralis. The sequence continues at coordinate 72,758,919 of NC_135316.1, forward strand.
AGCCCTAAGATACATTTTAATGCCCAAAGTTAACTTTTTTTGCCATCTTTGTCATTATTTTCCTTAGGAAATTCTTGCTCACTTTAGTGAATGTTTTTAGCTTTTTGTTTGTTTGTTAATGTGGAGGGGGAGGGAAAAAATCCCCTCTAGCATTAGAACTCCTCATTACAGTTTTGAGTGTCTGAGCCACAATTAGTGGTGCTAAAACTTTGCCGTAAGTGCTTTATTTCCTCCAATTACTCCAAAAAACTTGTGCACATAAGTTCCGTGTCTTTTATTCAGTGTGTTGCCACTTTCATCCTCTGAATTGAAAGGACATTTTCAGTGCCCATGATGAGGCAGGTGAGGAATCTCAGTGCTCTCTGAGAAGACCCAACCACAGATCCTGCAAGACAATGTATTCCATAAAGCAAATTGACTACTTGTGGCTTTAAATTACAAACCTTCTCTTTCAAATCTCCTAAAGGTAATTCACCAATAGTCTCACTGAAAATGGCATATTCGTTAAGGGAAATGACCCTGAAAATAAAACATATACCCTCCCCATTCCCATTCCACCTCAGTAGGGGGATTAAAACATCAGTCTCATTTCAATAAAAGATAAACCAGGAAGATAGTTCGTCATTGTTAATATGAGATCATTATTCCTGACTTTATATCACATATTAATCATCTTTACCCAAGGAGAAATAACTTTCTCACCAGCAGAAATACTGAGAGCATATTCATAATTTAATCTTCAAAATCAAAATTGTTTTCTGAGCAATTTAATCAGGAGATCGTATCTATTCCACCCAATTTTAACTCTTTTTCTATCTCATAAAGTTTCTTAACATATCATCTGTTATTGGAATATATTTAAGAATTTCCTAGCAGTGGAATGAAAATTTCTTTGTCCTTCAGTACAATATGTAATTACATGCAGAGTGAATCTGAGCCTTCATAAACAAAAGGATATTGTTTAGGCACTGGACAAATAAAGATTATTAGTAATAATCAACTCTATAAAGCAACAGCCAATATGATACCTATTTTCGTTACTCATTCATTAAAAATTATTTGAATGCCTATTATGTGATTGACACTATGTGAGTCAATTGGGATCCAAAGATTAATGGGACATGGTCTCTATTGGAAAGGTGCTTAAGAGTTACTGAAGGATAAGATTAGTAAAGAAAACTGTCTTCAGTGTGACAAGTGCACTGTAGAGGGATGCTGTGGTTCTACAAGAGCATGTAGGAGCGGCTACCTCTAGAAGTCCAGGAAATATGACAAGGAAGTTAAGTGAGCTTGATGCACGGGAGTTAGCGATATCTACGGAGGAAAAGGTGGTATGCGCTTTCGTGACTGGTGGATTAGAATCTGCAAAGGTAAGGAATATATGAGAGCAACACATATGAAGGTAGGTCAGGATGGAGAGGACTAGAAAAAGAGAAGGTAGAAGAAAAAGATGTGCCTGGAAAAGCTTTGAAAAATAGATGAAGGAACATTCAACTCTAGTCTTTCCAACTCTACACACCATCCCAACCTGTGCAGGGCAGGGATACAAAAACCAAATCATTTGTACATTCTAGAGGCTGGAGGCTGCTTAAGAGATCGATGAGGCAAGCAAGGCATCATTTTGCTTAGGAAATTCCTCTCTCTCTCTCTCTCTCTCTCTCTCTCACACACACACACACACACACACACACACTAACCCTATCCTTTATCATTTCTCTCCCCATTTGATTGTTCTCAATAGCATATAACAGGCTCAAGTACTTTTCATCTTTAGAAAATCTTGAGAACCTCTGGTTCTCACCTCAACCACTCTAATCTGGCTTCCCTCCATCCTCCCATTGAACATCTCTTGTCAAGATTACCAGGGACTTTCATAGTTACTCTTCCACTCAGGAGAATTCAAAATGGTGGCCTCCTTCCTTCTTGAACAACTCTTTACCCTTGGCTCTTTCAACCTCATACTCTCCTGATTTTCCTTCTACTTACCCTTTCACTCTTCCTCAAACTTCTTTTCTACTCATCCTTTCAGCGTTGAGGAACCTTAACGCTTGTTCTAGGACATACTTCTCCATTTTCTATCTTCTTTCCCTAGATAATCTCAACAATTATTTTTGGAGTTGAAGAATAGTATTAGACTGTTGACTGTGAAACTTTTATCTCTGACCCACACTTGAAATTTGTAGGAAAATATCTAAATTCCTACTTGACATCTTAATTTGAATATCTCACAGAAAATTCAAATTAATATTCCTAAAACAGAATTTATCACCTCTCTATTCCTACCCATCTATCTCAACTCTTACCCATATAATTTGCTATTCACCCAGAAAAAGCATGTAAGATGGAACTTAAGAAGACAGAAGTTTATTTCACACTGATAGCACTGTCCAAATGTACAATGGAGCTGGTCAACTATCTTCCACATAATTCAGTGCTTGGTAACTTTCATCTCGTGACTTCATCATTCCCTGAGACTTCAGTGTGTTATGAATCTAATCACGGGTCCAAAGAAGAAATGGCAAAGAATGTACAAGCATTTCTTAATGCTCCAACTCAGAAGTGAAGCACATCACTACTACACACTCTGTTGCTGAAGATGAGTCATATAAGCCTGTTTTGATGCAAGGGGAGCCAGGAAATGTGGTCTCTGGCTAGGCAGTTTCCCACTGTGCGGAGGGGAACACGCATCTGAGGTGGAGAGCTGGTTGTCTCTGTCACAGCCAGCTAAGCCAAAGAAACCAATTTTGTAGCTGACCTGAGGAGAAATAAAGATCTAAGGAGAAATTACATATTTAAAAAAAAAAGAAAAATACTTTTTCATAGGAAGAAAGAAAAGAAAGAGAGGAATATGACAGAAAAAAGAATAGAGAGGGTAAATAATGGGTTGAAGTACTGCCTTATATTTACAAAGGAATTTCTGATCTCAATCCTTCACTAGACAGTTAGTTGAGGTCCCTGGATACTCACTCCTGTGGGCTGTATCTCTCAAGAAAAATCAAGAAAGCCATCATTCCATGAGACCACCATACAAGATAAACTGAAAAATGGATTTCTACTAACTCCCTCCAATATTTGAAACAAATGTGCCCACAAATATGTTCTGACAAGTTGCAAGAAAAAGATAATGAAGTCGATCCAGAAAAAGATACTGTTGGCTAATTGTTACCTGCCACTCTCCTAAGTTCCCCTGGGTATCTGTTACAAATGAAGTTTTTAGCAAATGCAGCTTTTAAGGTAGCCTGACATCTTACCTTGGTGCTTGACAACCTTGTATAATAAGCTACCGGAAAGGATGGCAGGCGATGAAGAATTGGGTGCTCTAAACCACCCTTCCTCCTCTTTTACTTCACATTCTTATTATGCAGAAGTGGGTCATGAACATGAAGTGAACATCAAGTGTAGTGACAGATCAACTAGAAAAGTCTGCCCTGGCTTAGAGAAGACAGAAAATAACAAGGTCATGAAAAAGCAAGCATCACAGAGGGCATTGGGAGCCATTGGAAGCCACAAGGCCTGCTGCCTCTGAGAAGGCTGGCTTCCAACAGAATCAGGGAACTGGGACACTGGCCACCCCAGGCTAAAGAATATGGGCTGGAGGGGACAAGTAAGTACATGTCAGGTGGGACAACACAGTAGAAGCCACAGGGATGAGGTGAAACTAAAAGCTCAACAGAATTAGGGGCCAAGAAACAGTCAGGGTTTCACCAGAGAAACAGAACCACAGGAGATATGTAAGAAGAAATTTATTGCAAGAAATAAGCTTAGAGATGATGAAAGCCGACTAGGTACATACAAAAAATGCATGGGAAAGCCATCAGGAAGGGCAGGCTGAACACTCTTAAGAAGGGGCCGTGCATTCACAGGTAAAGCATGCATGGATAGTGCTAATGAGATGCTCCTTGACTTTTAAGAATTAAAAATAAACAGCTACTAGAAGTTTTCCGCAAGTCAGGGTGGCTGGGATACAAGTTCCAAACCACTTAGCTGCCAAAAAGACTTCCAAGTAGGTTACCATGGAGACAATCTGGAAATCAAAAGCACAGTTTAAATTATTAAAACCTATTAATCCAAGAAGGAGAAAGACTCATCATTTGAGTAGTTTACCACTGTGACTGGCAATACCAATCTTGGGACAAGATATCTATCTCGGGACAAGAGAAATTCACATCTTCTCCTACATAATTTGTGAGCTGTGGTGCTATGTTGATATCACTATTTGAGTTCCAGAACTTTCAGTGTACAGTTGCTTCTGTAGCTTCATCCTGTCAATATATCAATGTGTGATTTATAATCTATATTAGACTAGCACAAAACAAAGGCATTAACTACCTCCCTAAAATAATCTGTTTGACTCACTGTTAGGAGGTGGCATGAAAATAATTTGCTGGCAGGAAAATCTGCCATTTAACTAATATGTAGTACAGTTGGTGTCTCATTAATTACACATGGTCATGACCATAGGACAGAAAGTTTTTGCAAGGCAGGCCTCCCAATTCAAAACCTATTCCCAGGAATTTAGAGAGCATCCACATGGGTCCTGAGTAGACACTACCACAAGAATGAGTTTAAAGGGAGTCTACACAGCCAAAACAACTTTGTTTAAGCAAAATGGTAAATTACCTAAAGAGTGTAATATAGTACCTTCCTAAGTCCCAATCAACTAAAAATCTTATCAACCCTGCATTTCCTAAATTCAGGCTAAAATCATCACCAGGAATTTTTTTTTTTTTTTTTTTTTTTTTTTTTTTTTGCTTTAGACAAAAATAGAGATGATGTCTCTGGAAGAATAGGAAAATGGAACCCAAACCCAAAAAAGCCACTTTGGTTGCTGACAGAAAAGACACAGGATTACCAAACTGGTATCTCAGGCCAAAGCAAATCCTCATAAGGACTCAGCTAGCAATAATGTGAATGAAGAGGGTCTTCGGAGAGGAAAAGCCGGACAAGTAGCATGAAGATTAAGGAAGCCTTATTTCCCAGGCCCCCTCTCTTAGAAAGATGAGAGAGTTTACACACCATGCAAATTCATTAGGTTTACTGGGCACAAGGAAAGCCATTCCTCTAGCACTCAGTTCCTCTTTTTGACTGCCCCTTCCTCCTCTTCCTCTCCCTGGCCCAGATCCTCAATCTACTTCTGATTCCTGTCCACAATTCCAATAGATAAGAACTCAAGAAAAGAAAAAATCGTGAGCAGTAGAAATTTCCAGTACCCATTCTTTCTTTCATAACTTCCATAGGAGAACTCCGATTTTGTTTTGCGAAGCAATAGATCCAGTTAAAAATATTCGTCTCTCCAGCCTCTCCTACAGCGTGGAATGGCCAGAACTGAGTGAGATGTGATGTCAGCTCCCTATCAGAGGAGTCAGAGAGGGAAGCTCTTGTTTTCCTCATTAAAAAAGATAAGAATTCATAGGTACAAACCTTCCATTCCTGCCCTTCCTCCTCCTCCTCCTAGTTCCAAAGCAGGCCTGCTTTAGTCAGGTTTTTTGCTGTTGTGAACAAAAGACGTGACAAGAACAATTAGAAGAGAAAAAGTTTATTTGGGGGCTCACAGTTTCAGAGGTCTCAGTCCATAGACAGCAGGCTCCATTCCTTGGGGCTCAAGGGGAGGCAGAACATCATGGCAGAAGAGTATGGTGGAGGGAAGCAGCTCACATGATGATCAGAAAGCAGAGAGAGAGAGAGGTTCTGCTCACTAGATACAAAATACATACCCCAAAGGCACAACCCCAAGGACCCATTTCTTCCAGCCACATCCTACTGGCCTATAGTTACTATGCAGTTAATCTCTTTCAGGAGATTAATTCACTGATTAGGTCAAGGCTCTCAAAACCCAATCATTTCACCTCTAAACCTTCTTGCACTGTCTTACACATGAGCTTTTGGGGGACACATATCTAAACAAGGTCCAAAGCTGTATAGGGGCAAAAGGTTACCAGCATCTTGCTATTTTCTTAGGTTCAAGAGTAGGAAAACCATGCCATAGAAGTGGTAGTGGAAGGCTAGAAGGAGCCCTGACCCTGAAGTTTACTTTGAGGACCCAGCCTGGACTTCCATCCTTAGACTAATTGTTGTTTGAGAATATTAAAGTTCTCTTCGGTAAAGACATTAGTTTGTTTTATGATACTAAAGATGATCTAGTCTAATATACTGTGGCTATTTCTTAATAGTGTGAGAGTTTCAAGGCCAGAAGACAAATAATGGAATATGAAGGGATGAGGTGAAACTAAAAGCTCAACAGAATTAGGGGCCAAGAAACAGTCAGGGTTTCACCAGAGAAACAGAACCACAGGAGATATGTAAGAAGAAATTTATTGCAAGAAATAAGCTTAGAGATGATGAAAGCCGACTAGGTACATACAAAAAATGCATGGGAAAGCCATCAGGAAGGGCAGGCCGAACACTCTTAAGCAGGGGCCGTGCATTCACAGGTAAAGCATGCATGGATACCATAACACCCAGAAAAGCCACTTTTCTGAGCAGTGCCCAGAAAAGAAAAATCTCTGCAACAGGTTTATGCTCTGCTCCTTGAACTGTATAAACCAGCAAATCCAAAACTTCTTGAAGTGGCTTTAGTAGATAAAGATGCAGTATTGGCATCTTTGTCAGGCTCCTAAGGGTAAATTGCAGAGAAGATCAGAGAAGATCCAAAGGATTCTGGAGCAGAGTTATGCCATCCTCTGAATATAATTACTCATTTTGAGAAAAACCTTTTGATTTGCTCCTGGGGCTTAGTAGAAACTAAATGCTTGTCCATGGGATACCACGAGATACCAAGTTACCATGCAAACTGAACTGTGCATCAATAATTGGGTATTACCAAACCTACCAAGTTATAAATTTGCTTTCACAGCAGCTCTCTGTCATCAAATGGAAATGATATACATGAGATCAGGCTGAATCAGGTCTTCAAGATACAAGTAGGAACACCAGGAAATGGTCCAAATGCCCACAGCCCCTAATCCTACTATATTATCTCTCCCCTCACTCCGCTCTCCACTGAACATCTATGGACTTTTGGAGAGTTTCACTGTGACCATTTCACTGAGGAAGAAAATCAATCTTGGATTATAGGGAAGTTCTGCCCAATATTCAGGCACCACCCAAAATGGAGAGATATAATATGATAACCCCACTCCAGAAGACCCCTGAGGATGAAGAGAGACCTTTGCTGTGGTAGAACTTCAAGCCATACATCAGATTTCTCATCTCTTTCAGGAAAGAGAGATGCCCACAGGTGGGTGGTGTGTGTGAGTGTGTGTGTGTGTGTGTGTGTGTGTGTGTGTGTGTTTGAATTACTATATATATATAATATGTATATATTATATATATACACACATACTAATTAATTAGTGTATATGTATATACACTAATTCAGGAGCTGTGGCCAATAGTTTGATGGGATGGTCAGGGACTTGAAAAAATACACATAGAAAATCAGTTACTACAACATCTAAGAAAGAGGTATTGGAGAGACATTTTCAAATAGACTATAGAGATGTTTGTGACCCATGTGAAGGCTCATTAAAGAGTGGTCTTGGGGAAGAATTTTAATAATCAGGTGGGTGGGAAGGCCAATCTGTGGAAGTAAGTCATCCGCCTTCCTCATCCACCCCTGTCAACACACAAGAGGTTCATTAACACAAGGGGCTATAACGGCAGGGATGGAGGTTATACATGGGCACAGCACCACAGATTTCTGCTTACCATGAGCAACCTGGCTACAGCCACTACTGAGTCCTGATCTGCCAAAGGTCAGCAACTATGTGAACTAGCTTGGAAGAGATTCTCCCACAGTAGAGCTTGAGGTGTCTATGACCCCACACAGCTTCTCTGCAACCTCAGGATGACCACGCAGCTAAGCCACTTCTGGGATTCTGACTCACAAAAACTCTGATAATATAATATAATAAATCTTTATTTGAAGGTGAAATCTTGGACTAATTTGTTATACCACAGTAGAAAACATATGCCTAAGAGTGAATAAAACCTGGTTAGGAAGTCCCAGACAACCTAGAAGGGATAGTAATGGGAAGTGCCCAGAGAAATCACTCATTATTTTCCTTATTTTAGTTTTCTATGTTGGTGCTTACTTTTTTTCTTATGTGGCAAGAAGAATCATGCTTTGTATTTAGAGTTGAGAAGCTCATTTCCAAAAATTACATGTTCATTTTTTGTCTGTTTCTCAAGTAAATTATATCTTGACATTAGCACTTTGGGGAGAGGGACAGTTCCCCCTCTATGTTCTGTTCCTTTCACCCAAGGACAATGATGATAATAGGAACTTACAAAAACAAGAGAGAGAGAGAGCCACAGGGACAGCTGACCAGAGCCACTGGACAGCTGTGGGATGGCTCTGACCAGTAATAGCCATGAAAAATAGTATGATGGATATTACAGTTAAAATTTTAAAATTGTGACAAAATAGGGATAAATAGGAACATCTCCGCTTCTATTTTTTGCTCACCTGATTGATTTGCCCTTCCTGTAGAGCAGAGCTCAGCCACCTCTCTGCGGCCAATGACTGACCTGAGATCAAATCAACTTAGTTAGCTCTTCCTATAAGTAATATTTTTTTTATTTATGTGTAAGTTCTGCATTACCTGGTGCTCAAATAGGAAGCACCATCCCTTCCGAGAGATTTATTCCCAGGTCTAAATCTGTCATTTTAATTGCATTTGGTTGTTATTGTTGTCGTTCAGAGAAAGATTAATTGTGCATCCTTGAAACATAATTTTCCTCTCAGAATTTCTAACACTGAAAATAGGCCTTTAGAAAAATCATCACTGTGGACAGGTTTCTTTTATCAGAAAGCCATTCTCCTTCTTCTCCTATCTGGTAAGATACAGATCTTGTACCACATTAGCTCCAGAACAGGATTCCTTATCTCAAGTCTTTGAGGTTTAATTTATTTTATTTTCCATCTTAAGTCTTCAGTTATTCACTGTGCATCACTTGCAAATAACTGTTGGTCACTTCATTCACTTCTCAATGTCAAGAGATCACTCTAATTTTTACCTCAATATTTGCCTACAGGAGCTTACCATAATTTTCCAATGATGCACATTTTTCACTGTGGCAGTTGTCACAACCTGCAAAGGGTGTATTGAACTACAGACTGGCATGACTTTCAGATCTAGTGGCAGCAAGTTGCTGGTGAGTTAAAATAAACTTGCCAGGAAATGAGACAACCTTCTTTGCCCATTGCCCTAATTAGTGATTAATTTTTAAGATAAAAATATTCCATTAAATTTTCCATATTTAATGGAAACTCTGACCTCACCTTTCTTTCTTTAAGCAAGTGATTAAAGACCAAAAGAGAGAAGGGAAAAAAAAAAAAAAAAAAACACAAACTGACCTTTTTCTAACCTCTCCAATTTTCTAAACTCTCCAAACTCCAAACCAAAGTGTCATCTGACCTCTTTCTATTCAAGAGTGGCTAGTAAAGGCCCTTTAGCTATGCCACCAGCTGAGGAAGCCACTGCATGAAGAATGAGGATAGGAAACTAAGTTAATAACATTGCTTCCAAGTGTGAAGTGATGTCTGAGATGCAATCATAGGTACTCACACAATGTGATTTTTTAAAAATATTTTTTAGTTGTAGATGGACACAGTACCTTTATTTATTTATTTTTTTAATGTGGTGCTGAGGATCAAACTCAGTGACTCATATGTGCCAGGCAAGCACTCTGCCACTGAGCCACAATCCCAGCCCACAAAATGTGATTTTTTTATCCTTATATTTAACACATGCAGTGACAAATTACCTCAAACTTGGTGGCTGGAAACAACAAAAACTTATTCTTTCACAATTCTGCAAGCTGGAAGTCTGAAACCATTGTCAATAGGGCTGCACTCCTTTAAGAAGCTCTGAAGGAGAATCCTTTCTTACAAATATTGAGGTAAAAATTAGAGTGATCTCTTGACATCAAGAAGTGAGTGAAGTGACCAACAGTTATTTGCAAGTGATTCACAGTGAATAACTGCACACTTAAGGTGAAAAATAAAATAAATTAAATTTTAAAGACTTGAGATAAGGATTCCTGTTCAGGAGCTAAAGTGATACAAGATCTGTATCTTACCAGATAGGAGAAGAAGGATTCTCCAGACTGCTTTTCCAGCTTTTGGTGACTCTAGGCATTTCTTAACTTGAAGCTACATACTCAAATGCCTTACTTCCCTAGTCACATCCTCCTCTCCCTGTGTCTTCTGTTTCAGAGTTTCCTCTGCCTTCCTCTTTTTATAATTTATTTTTTATTTGTTCTTTTTTAGATATGCATGACAGTGGATTGTATTTTGACATATCGTACAGACATGGAATATAATTTATTCCACTTAGGATCCCATCCTTGTGGTAGTATCTGACATGGAGTTTCACTGATCATGTATTCATATAAAAACAGAGGAAGGTTATGTCCAATTCACTCTACTGTCTTTCCTATTCCCATTTCTTCTCCCTTCCCTTCATTCCCCTTTGTCTAATCCAATGAACTTCTATTGTCCCCTCCCCATCACACCCACTTATTGTGAGTTAGCATCCACATTTCATAAAGAACATTTGGCCTTTCGTTATTTGGGATTGGCTTATTTCATTTAGTACAATATTCTCCAGTTCTATCCATTTATCGGAAAATGCCATAATTTAATTCTTCTTTATTTGTGTAGATATACCATGTTTTCTTTATCTATTCATATGTTGAAGGGAACATAGGTTGGTCCTTAGCTTGGCTATTGTGAATTGAGCTGCCATAATCATTGATGTGGCTGCATCACTATAGTATGCTGATTTTAACACCAATGAGTATATGACAAGGGATGGAATAATGGGGTCAAATGGTGGTTTCTTCACAAGTTTTCTGAGGAATCTTTATACTGCTTTCCAGAGTAGTTTGCACCTGCCTTCCTCTTAGAAAGACGCTTATCATTAGATTGAGGATCCACCTGGAAAATCTAGGATGATTACCTTATCTCAAGATCCTTAACTTAATTACATCCACAAAGACCCCTTTTTCAAATAAATCACATTCATGGTTCCCGTGAATTTAATATAGACATCTTTGGTGGAGGGCATTTTTCAGTTGACCACACATAGGTATATGTGAAAGTGAAGACAAATGGCACAAAGGAAACCCATTTCTGGTCCTGGTTGAGGGATAGGATAGTGGGTCAGCAAAGCACAACCACAGCAAATTTAGTGTGTGTTTAGTTCTCTGTGTCCATCATGTGTGATTCTGTGAGAACACAAAACTGAAAAAAAAATGTTTTCAAATTTTTAGAATACACAAAATTCTAGAAACTTGCTAATGTGACAGAGAACAGAAAGAGCAAAAAGAGCATGTGAGCAAATGAATTAGAAAGAAGTGCGTTGGAATCCTGTGTACACTGAATTCCAGTTCTATGACTGTGGAACAGCTACTTGAAGTCCTTCAGTTTTTTCACTAGTAAATAAAGACAGTATGTCTTGTAGTAATAACAATAATCTGGAGAGATGCGTGGAGAGGCACACTGACTATGGAGAGGCAGGGTCAGTGGTCTGGAAGAGCAAAGTGATTCAACAAGCATGCAGCATCCACTTGGTAGCACTCTTGCTTTCTACTTTAGTGTAACCTCACAATCATGCCAGGACTTACCTATGTTAATCACAATTTGTAGGTGAGGTGAGGAGGCTCTGAGGAGATGAGCAACTTGACCAAAATCTATAGTTATGAACTAGTAAAACCTGAATCCAAATCTAGGTCTTTCTGACCACAAAGTCCATGGAAATTAGAAAAGTAAGTAGCAAAGTTGATAGATTCAGGTTCAATATCTGAAATATTCAGGTATTTATTCAAGTGCTGCCTTGACACGTTGATTGCGTTTGAAGCCCAGTGAGAGGTGCGAAGACAGGTAACAGGGGAAGACAGCAAGGATCTTGTCTTCAAGAAACATCATCCCACTCTGGCTACTGAAAATTGGCGAACATCAGTTATCTGGAAGAATGGCCATGGGCAATAGAGTCCAGCCTAGCACCAACTTAGGAAATGTTTAGTTATCTCCTTCCTCAAATCTGAGTATCTAGGAGCAGATCATCCCAAGTACAATAAAAGCCTAAGGTGACAGCTTATCTATTATTTCCATCCCACAGGGGGCAGGGCTTCCTGCCTTCACCGCAACCAGTTGTAGCCTCTTTACTAACTTCACCTTCCCCCAACCACCTACCACCAGTCCAGAGAGAAGAGACAAGTCGTGGGCCTCAGTTGCAACCAGGGTGCTAGGCAACCCAACATAATTTTCCTAGTCCTTGCCAAACCCTTTGGGAATTGTAAATAGATACCAATCTTTCTCACTAGGAGGCCAGACTGAGATCTTGTTCAAGATGGGTAGTTTGGCCCTTTTAGATTTCAAGTTGGTTCCTTGGATAGTGACATCAGCCTGGATTTTAGAGGTTTTCCCACATTTGTTCAGGCTTTGCTATAAGGGGTATGGTTCCCTATACCCATTGAATCAGTCTTCTCCCAGCACACTGACTAATGGGACCAGACAGAGGTTTATAACAAGTGCACCTGAAGAAGGAGATGAACAACAAATAAATGATAAAAAATGAGGTATGTGAACAATGCATTAAATGAACAAGGAGGTAAGTAACAAATGATAGGAACAGGGGAAAATATGAAATGAATGAGCAGGGTTGTGTATAACCAGTGAACTAAATGAACAATGAGATATGCAAAAAAATTAAGTGAACAGAAAGATGCACAGCAAATAGATGAAGTATATATGGCAGGAAAGTATTTGGAAGTCTCAGTGAGGGTAGAGAGATGGAGATAGGCTCAGGCAGGTACATGGCACTGACACAACAATAGAGTAGCTGAATTTAGAGGGATTGTTTCTTTAAATGTTTGCTCCCACATTAGTGAGTCAACATCTATCATGTATTTGAAGAAATTATTTTGTCAAATGATTTTTCTCAGGTCAGCTTAAATAAAGGTAGGGTCAGCACTCAAAAGAACATGGTATTGCTGTGATTAAAAGATAAGCTTTTTTTCTAAGGAGAGACAGATATGTTAAAGGATTCTGTGGATATGCTGCTTGACCATATTGATTTTACACGGGGCGGGGGTATTCTTACAAAAGTAGAGAAAGTGACCCCAAGATTCTCAGAATCGATCATGGCAAATTTCAATAGTATGCTATTCCAGGAAATGCTCTCATCTAATAAAGTTTTTTTTTCTTTTTTTTCAAATGCAGACTCAATTGTCTAACATTTATACCTACCCAATGCACTGTGCCTCCTGTGAGTCTGTGTCGGTGACAATTTTCTTGAGTTGTATAAGGTTTATTATTAAAGGAGTCAAATCCAAAGAGGAAGCAAAAACAGGTGCAGGGTACATCTCCCCTGTCACATTTCACAGACCGTCAGCATAAATCACCCAGATGCCTACACATAATTATAAACCAGTATTTATAGCTAACTTCAGGGCATTCCAAGACTGATGATCCAGTTATGCATTAGACTATCCTGTCCCATTACTTTACCTATTTCTTTTCAACTCAGTGCTTTAATCATCCCCAAGTTTTAAATTGGCAAGAATTAAAAAATAAAACTCTCTATTAAGAATTTAGAGTCAGCCGGGTGCAGTGGCGCATGCCTATAATCCCAGTGGCTGGTGAGACGGAGGCAGGAGGATCATGAGTTTAAAGCCAGTCTCAGCAAAAGGTGCTAAGCAACTCAGTGAGACCCTGTCTCTAAATAAAATACAAAATAGGGCTGGGGATGGGGCTCAGTGGCCAAGTACCCCTGAGTTCAATCATCAGTACCAAAAAATAAAAGAAAAGAAAAGAACTTAGAGTCTGCCCCGTACAGTGGTACACACCTGTAATCCCAGGCAGACTGTGGCAGGAGGATCACAAGTTCAAGGCCAGTCTAAGTAACTTAGAGAGATCCTATTTCCTAATAAAAAGGATGACAAGAACACCCCTGGGATCAATTCCTGGTACTCTCCAAAAAATAATAAAATGAAATACAAAAGGAACTGAGAATCTCAGAGAAGATGGCTTATGAGTATTAAAGCAATTAACTGAAGTTTTTGGATTTTGTGTGAATTTCTACCATCTATGCTTTCCCCAGGCCAGGTTATATCACAAAAATCTGCATTCATTTGCATAGTCATAACTTCCAGAAACTTCTCATAGTGAGTGCTTGAACATAGATTCTTCTCCACTTTTAAGGTGCAGCCATGGTGAAATTGCATGATACAGATTTAGGAAAAGTCATAATTATACTAGTCCCACACCAAAGGTAAGAGGGGTAGGAGTGAAATCACACCTTGTAATTCCCACGATCTACAGACAATATGAAAACCATAGCCAAGATCTATATCCTGCCCCAAACTACTAAAGAGCCCCCAAAAAAGCTTTATGAAAGGACTTCCCAGGGAACACATCTGGAAAATTTCACTCAAGATGGCTCAGCCTCACCCTACTGCCCTGGGAAGCATGGCTCATTTATTCAATACAAGCTTAAAAGACTTCATCTTTCCTACTTCCTTCTTGGGTATTTTTCAGGCACGGGGATCTGAGACTGAGCTATGAAGTATAATTTGATCTTGATATTTTCCTGGAATTTCACAGTGTCGTCAGGCACTGCTTCACTCTCGTGAGCACAGCCCCTCTGAGTCTGCAGGATGGTGACTTGGACCTGACTCACTTGATCCGCAGGGAGGACAGAAATAATGATCATCAAAACAACCTTTGACTTAGCATTTACCAAGAATTTACCATTTGCAAGGCACTATGCCAAGCTCGACGTGGTTTCATATGAGCTGATCACAATAAAATGCAACGAGGAAGCGGCTTCTTTTTCCCCCACTGCTGGCCCACTAGGTCAAAGCTTCCTGTTCACCAGCCCATCCCTGATGCCAGACACATCTCCGTGGCTCCCACCACCTCCATTCACTTTAAGACTCACTCTCAAGTATTATGAAGTCCAGTAGAGTCATATGGAAACATCAGGATCACTCTTTGGCCAGCCTCCTTCAATCTCCCCCACTTCCTGTCCTCAGAAATTCCAACCTCCAGTTTCTAATTGCTGGCGCCTCCCTTCTTTGCAAACAAGGTGTCTTTGAAGCAGATCTCCTGTGACCTTCCGCTGGGTGGGCGTGGTCCTCAGGAGCTCATGCATCACTACAGATTGGCCTGACTGCATCCCTCTCTCCCTCTGCGTCTGAGCCTGACACTCTCCCACTTTAAGAATTCTCCACGCAAAACACAAAGGTCAGTCTTAATGTTCACTCCTGGGGAAACCCAGCACCACTCTCTCCCTGCTCTGTCCCACTGACAGGGACTAAGTAACCAGTCACCCCCTTCAAAGGCACTGCCATCTCTAGGGGGGTCCCTTGAGAGGCTTCACTTGCTGGGGATGAGAAAGACCTGTTGGGAGCACCATGGAAAAAAGTCAAAGAACTTTCTGTTCACATGGGTTCCTCCCAATATCACTATCTCATATTTCTTTTCTTTTTTATAAATTGACATTGGGTGGTGAAGGATCTCTATTTGCTAGATCAGGTTTGTCCTCTGACTTGCCAAGACTGGGTTGGATGGACTGACTACTTGTTTTAGAATGTGAGGCTACATATTCCCTATTTATTCTAAGGCTGGGGACTTTGACCCCATCTTGAGACTGATGCTCCATTGATCTTCTACGATATATGATATATCCGTCTCACATGAGAAGCCCAGATATTCCTTTTCCTCTCTTGCTTAGAGTCTCGCATTCTAACAAAAAGAGACACACACACAAGGCTTTTTACAGCCCTAAGTGGCTGCTGAGGACCAGTCCTTAGCATCAGGGACTGTTTTCCACCCTGCCCAACGCCCACATGAGCAACTTGTTGTAGCACCAATGGCTACAGGAGGACACCCTGACCTGACCGTGCGAGCTCAACAGGACGAGGTGTGAGCTTTCCACCTCCCCCAGACTGTCATAAGAGGCTGAGCCTGCACAAATCTCTTCACTAAAGATTTAGGACACATTTTGAGTGGGAATAACAAGAAGAGAGAGAGGGGTTAGGTTTTCATGAACTGTTTCCAGAGACCAGCGGGAAACTCTCCAAAGAAATCAACCTTTCATAAGAGGATGGTCCACAGACACTCCCCAGATTCTGACCTGGTTGCCCTGCCCTGAGCCTCCTGCTGATCTTTTTCCTGCAGTCACCTTTTTTTTTTTTTTTTCAAGCAAATACCATCTGCCTCTGAGTAAAACCACCCTTCTCCATAGGGAGGAGTTTTCTCTCCTGGCTTTTTGTCATTTTTTTAGTATGTTTTATTATAAAATATTTCAAACAATGAGAAAACTATGAAGAATCATATACCAAATATCAATACACTCCCCCAAACACTCTACTACATGCTTGATATTTTTGTTCTGAAGATGTAACAATGTAATTTGTAAAATATCATCAAATCCCCACAATCTCACCACTCCAACCCTGTGCCCTTTAAAATCCCAACTCACCTCTGCACCCCCCCAGCTAGAGGAAACTGCCCCATAGGACACTATGTTGTGCCTCACACCCTTTTCCTTATATCTGAATTATTTGGACACAGACACATCAACGTTTATATCAGCTCAATTCACGATAATCAAGCTACGGAACCAACCTCTGTGCCCTTCAACAGATGAATGGATAAAGAAAAGGTGGTATATATACAGGATGGAATATTACTCCGCCATAAAGAAGAATGAAATTGTGGCATTTGCTGGTAAATGGATGGAACTGAACACTATCATGCTTAGTGAAATAAGCCAATCCCAAATAACCAAAGGCTGAATGTTCTGTCTGACATGCAAATGTTCCAGGCAGAGGGAAACACAGATATCAAGGCACAGAGCTGGAGTGAGTCATGAAATGGAAGGAAACCCCCAAGCATCTGGAACCTAACAGGGGGGAAAGGTAAGGGAAAGAGGCAGGGCCAGAGCCTGGGGAGTTGAAGGTGACAGTTGCAGGCCGCACTCTAAGGCCTGACACTTGCATCTGTGGGGTGGGGTCCAGAGCGGGGGTAGGTGAGCAGTGCGGTCTACACCTGGCTCAGAGTGGACATCTGTTCTTCCTGTCTCCTAATAGCAACATATCCTCTCTGACCCTTGGACCCAGGAAGACACTGACGCACAAGACAAAGTTCAGCTGTTTTCCTGCTTGCCTGGAATCATATGGGATTGAGAACTAGAATTTCATTCTACTTAATCATTTTCACAAGAGGCTCATTAAATGTCCCATCCTAGAAAGGCTCTATGAAATCCATTCCATAAGTCATAGCTAAAGTAGGACAAATAAAGATCACAGATTCCATCATATCCATCTGGTCAAGTATTCTGATGAAATAAATTGCTTTTTTTAAAAAAAAAAAAAAAGTCTTTTGTTTTCAGTGCTTTTTGGCATAAGAGATTATGAACCCTTATCCTCAGGTGACCACGGTATTTTATCTGTTAAAGAAAAAAATAAGTATGTCCTGACTGGAACACAGATTTTCTAAGAAGCACAAACAAACCAAAAGCTATTACAAATACTTACTGTGTATGAACTGTGTCCTGAGCCTACATTCTTTCAGTCCTATGAAGCAGGCAGGTATTTTTTTTTTTTTAAAGAGAGAGAGAGAGAAGAGAGGAGAGAGGAGAGAAGAGAGAGGAGAGAGAGAGAGAGAGAGAATGAATGAGAATTTTTAAAATATTTACAATTTTCGGTGGACACAACATCTTTATTTTAATGTGGTGCTGAGGATGGAACCCAGTACCCCGCGCATGCCAGGCGAGCGCGTTATTACCGCTTGAGCCACATCCCCAGCCCCAGGTATTTTTATTATTATATTTTTTTCCAGGGAAATGAGGCACAAAGAGTTGAAGTAAACTGCAGAACCAGATTTGAACTTGGGCAGCTACCATCAGAGATGGGGGTGCTTCCACCACTGTTGTGTGGTCTCAATCAAATTGTGGGAAACAATCAAAACAGAAGACCCAGGTTGAGAAGCTGCAGGCTGCAAAGCATTCAAGGAAGAGCAATGACAATGGCCACCTCAGGAAAGGTACCCTGCTGTGACTCATGAGGAGGCTGCCAAAGGGCACTAGCAGTAAGGTGGGGAGGTTAGCCAGAGGTCAGGCTCACACCTGTGACACCAAGAAGGGTCTGAACGTGTATGTGTGGGTCACCCCAGAGGCCCTCCCTGGTAAGAAAGAAAGGGAACTTGTGACATAAGAAGATTTGGGAATAAAATAGGGGCAATTAAGAATATGCATATTACATATTTCAAACTGGTTATATTTTACTCCTAAATGAAAAAAGTGGCATCCCCTCATGCAAGCCAAAACCCTTCCAGAGTCGCATCCATCATAAGGAGATGTTGCCTGAAAATACAGAAATTAGCGTTTGGTCATGGTCCAGCTTGCTCAACCTATTAAACAAATGGCTTCAGGAGAAGTCTGTGACCTCTGGTGGAGATGTTTGTGTTCCTGCCTCTCCCTTTCAGGTTTCTTGTTCCAGGAATGTGGGAAGAATGTGTGTGTATGTGTGTGTGTGTGTATGTCTGCAGAAGGGTTCCTGCCCTTGTAAATAATCAGAAATCCTTGCTGGGAATCTAGTCCTGATCTATGAGTTGAAGCACCATTTGTTGAACCTCAGCTAAATCCTTTAGGGATTATGGTGAAGTCTCAGAATGCTGCCAAGTGAGTAACATTAACAACATTTTACAGAAAATAACTGTCCTTTCACTCCAGGTGCCGAGCCTGCCACTTTGCATGATTATCTCGCATTTCATGCAATGACACCAAAACCCTGAGGTACAATTATTTCTGTGAGTCAGGCAAACATGCAGAGGCTCAAAGAAGGAAGGTAACTGTAGTGATGTGCAGGGCTTTGGAGGCAGGTGACTGGCTGGCTTAACTCCACTAGCTAAACGGACATCCCAGTTACTGACACCTCTCTAAGCCTTACTTTCCTCCCCTGTGAAATGGGCTTAGACAGTTCTGTACAGCAGAGCATCTCAAAATTCAGTGTATCTACACATCACCTGGAGTTTTGTTCAAATACAGGCTCTGACGCAGGAAGTCTGGAAGATTCTGGATTTCTAACAAGCCCCCTGGTGATGCTCCTGCTGAACTGCAGACCACATTTTAAGGAACAAAGATTCTCTGGGTTTTAAGAGTTAAGTGACATAATGCACATAAAGTTCTCAGCACAGTGCCTGGCACGGTGTAGTAAACATTCGGTAACTACTAATGGATCTTGTTGTTGTTACAGACTCCTTCATAACATCCTGGCTATTTCTCAAAAGAGCCTGGTAATGAGCGAAGCAGTGTGGCATAAGGAGAAGAGCAGAAGATCTGAATTTGAGTCCTGCTGTTACCTTTGGACTCATCTTGAAATCTCTGTAAGATCTCTTGAAATAAGAACAAGTATCTTACTTACAGGATGGCAATGTTGTGGGAATTCAAAGTAACAATACCTGGGAAGGTTCTTTAAAATAAGCATGAGAGTGCTGTGTGCACAGGAAGTAAAGGTACTTCTGCTTAGGTGCAACTATTCCCCAGTCACTCTCCCTCACCAGCCTCCTCCCACCAAGGTGGGGACTGCTGGTGGCCACCTATGTTAGATGGCACAAAGAGAAGTAAGATACAGCCTCTGATATCTGGTGAGAGACATAGATTCAAGCCATGTCAAATGCTTCTCCACAGGTCACTGGAGAAAAGGAATTGTAGGAGAGGATGTTGCAAAGAAACCCAGGCCAGCTGACCCTAAGCCCATACTCCCCACCCTACACCACACTACCTCCTGAATCCTGGGGTGATCAGGCTTGCAGAAGATAACAAGTGTTGAAGGCCATGAGCAGATAGCCCAGGCCTCAGTTCTCACGCTCAAAGGAGTAAGAACCCAAGAGTCAAGTTCCAGTTGGGGCCAGAAAAAGCAACACAACAGGATTTGAACTTGATTCCCACTTAGGTCCTAGGTTAGGGAGGAAAACATTCTCCTCCCAGCTCCTACCCTCCTCAGCACAGGAGCCCACATGCAATCCAAAGCCAACTCCCTAGGCAGCAATGACATGGGACTTGACAACTTCAGGGTGGCTCTGTGGTCTCCACGTCACCCTCAGAAATCAGCAATACAGTCAGGTGGATGAATTTTTTTTAAGTGTATGGGATGATTCCCAATGTTGTCAAAAGAAGGTCTTTCTAGCCCACATGGCAGGTAGCTTAGCAGAAAAGTAACACTGTATTTATAAATAAATAATCAAGTTTTCTTAAGCAAAAGTTTCCACTTAAACATGAATGGACATCTGGGCTGGGGATGTGGCTCAAGAGGTAGCGCGCTCGCCTGGCATGCACGGGGCACTGGGCTCGATCCTCAGCACCACATAAAAATAAAATAAAGATGTTGTGTCCACCGAAAACTAAAAAATAAATATTAAAAATTTCTCTCTCTCTCTCTCTCTCTCTCTCTCTCTCTTAAAAAAATGAATGGACATCTGAAGATATTTTATGATATTTGGTAGAACAACAAAATGTCAACCAGCTCGAGCATAGAAGTCAACATTAAAATTGAAAACGTGAAATGGAATTCAAATCTCAGGCTTTCTTGCTAATTAATTACAACAAAACCTAATGGCTAGTAAAAACTAGCCTGGCCTGGTTATGTGCAAGGACTTGGAGGCCAGCAGCCTTCATGAATCAGACTATGTGAATTCAAATCCTAACCCAGTTGCTTCATAGCTGTGAGATCTTGGTTATGTTAATAACCTTTGTGGGTCTTAGCTTATCTGCAAAGTATGAGGCTGTAATGGAATCTACCTCGTAGAGTATTTAGGATTAATGAGTTCTTCTGTGTAAAGTGCTTAGAATGGTAACTAGAAACAGTAAACATTAAAAATAGGCTTCTATTATAAAACCTTGATCAGTCAGTTGGCCTCTCTGGGGGGCATTCCCTCAACAGTGACAGAATAAGTATATGCTAAGGATGAAAAGAAACAGTGTAAGCAGGGGCATTCTGAAAAGTTACAAGGGCTAAGTCAGTTGTGAAATGACATAATATTTTTATTACAAAGGTGATTTTTATTTTGTCACACTTCAGCTTCACAAGCTGAAGGAGAAGAGCCTTGGTGTACATTGTCTCTGAAAGGAATATTCTCCAATAGCTCTAAAGGTGTGACATCTCCAGGATCTTGACCTGTCAATGACACACCCAGAGGACACTGGGAGGAGGAGTTAACACAAATCTGAAAGGACTATGAACTCATAGTGTACCCACTGCCTGGAGCAGGAACAAGTCTGTGACAAAGCACGCCCCTCCCGGAGGTGGACCCTATATTTTCAATAAATTCTCTTCATCCTCTACATAATTCCAGATCCTTAAAAGGTACCAAATATTGGTGCTAGAGGTCGGCTGAGCTGAGGCTCTAAGTCCACATGAGCCCCTGACGTCACCAGTTGACATACAGAGGGATCCTGAGTGGGCTGAGAGTCCCACGTCTTTGACTGAGAAATTGACGTCACGACTCTCGTGAGCAGGGAGCTTATTCTTCCCACAGTGCTGATGGCTTTACACCACTTCCTCCACACTGAGCAGCACCTGCAGTTATTACACAACACATCTACAAAAATACCAAGAGGTGGTGTGTAGAAGCAATGGTTATGGGCTGTAGGCACAGACCAGAGTTTGCACCCCAATTCCACTACTTAAAAGTTGTGTAAACTTGGGAAAGTGAGATGCTTATTCTGTTCTTCAGTAAAATGAAGAAATAGTAGTATCTACTTATATTAGTTAACTATTACCATGTTAACTATTTATCCCCAAAACTTAGCAGCATAAACCAAGTCTCTGAGGGTCAGGAATCAGCAGAGGCTTTGATGGGTGGACCTGTCTCAGTCTCTCAGGAGGGTATAGACAACTGGGATGGAAAATCTGCTTCCAAACTGGCTTGTGCATTGTGTGCAAGTCTTAGTTCCCTGGGTGTAGGCTGGAGTCCCCAATTCCTCTCAAGAAGGTGGATGCAATCTTCTATAGCTTAGTCTTGGGAGTGACATACCATCCTTTCTTCTCTCTGTTGTTGGTCCCAGATCAACCTCAATACAATGTTGGAATTGACTGAACAATGATGTGCATACTTGGAGATGGGAATCTCTGGATGCTACCATGGAGAATGCTCCCCACTACCTGATAGGATTTTCAGGAGAATTAGAAGTTGATGCATATAAAGTTCTTACAACAGGATCTAGCATTTCATAATTACCCAGTAAAATGTTAGCTATTATTCATTTTTGTGTTGTTAGTATTAAGGGCTTAACTGGTAGCCATGAAATAGAAACACTGGCCAAAATTCACTCCCAGAACCGGCCTTATTAGCCAGTTTGCTCTAGCCCAACAGTTAACATAAATGATTTTCTCCATCACTTGCCACTCGGCTTCTTTCTTTGTTTTCAAAATAGACGTTTACCAAGGAACAAATCCAGCACACAAACCTTTAAAACTAGCACCCCCAATTACTACTACATTACTTGGGAAGTTTATAGGTACAAATATCAGAATATCAAGGATGACCCTTTGGTTGTTTGAATCTCTCACACAATGAATAATGATGGTTGCAAGTTTGGTTCAGGGACTCAACTCTGTCATCTAGTACTCAGGACTTCGTCTCTCTCCTCTGCCATTTGTGATGCATGAGTGATATGTCCCTTGTGACTGGAGTTTAATCACAGCCCAATGCAAAGGCAGGAAAAAGCGGATGGGGACAAGGACAGTGAGAAAACTTTCCTAATGTGTCTCTGTTTTGTCCAATTCTTTTTTTAAAGCAAGGGTAAAGTTCTTCCCAGAAGCTTCCCAGCTTACATTCCCATGCATCTCATTAGATGAACATCAACCACATGCCCACCTCTAACTGCAAAGGAAACTGTAAAAATATCTGGTATTTTTTGGGTGGGCGGTTCCCACAGAGCCATCATGGAAAACAGGGAAGGGAATGGCTATTGTCAGCTCAAGTTCCCATGACACAATACCACTGACTGGTGATAAACACATTTATTTCTCACAGTTCTGGAATCTGGAAAGCCCAAGATCAGTGTGACAGCTGATTGAATTCTTGGGAAGGGCTCTCTTCCCGGCTTCTACCGATGTGCTCACATGGTCTTTCCTTGGCATGAGACCACTCTCTCCTCTCTTCATGTAAGTGCAGTAATCCCATCACCAGGATCTTATGCTCAAGCACTCGTCTAAACCTAATTAACCTCCCAAAGACCCTCCCTCAAATACCATCACATTGGGGGTTAAGGCTTCAACATAGGAATATAGGGGACCCACTTAACCCTTAAAAAGGAGATAACCAAGTGTCTTCCAGTCCCTCATACAGGTTCTCTCATTTAAAACACTTTAGGGTCATTGCTCCTACCTAGAATAGAAACATGCAGAAACTGGGAAGGCTGTTAGCTGAGGAATCACCTGCAATTGATTAAGTCTTGTTAACCTGGCATCATTCAGAAATAAAGTGTCAAACATAACTTAATTTTGCAGATAAATGTTCCCCAGAAGTGCTCATGCCTTACTTGGCAATATGTCTCAACATAGTGTAACATTTACTGAATTACAGAGCTGCCACTAAAGGCATTGATTATTGTACTATGCGTAAACACCCTGGTGCCTCCAGAGACTCCAAAACTCTGCTCCAAAGCTGACCGTCCCCATCTTATGCAACCTGCTGTGGATAGTCTATACTATATCAAAAAAAAAAAATCTGCAGTCCCTTGAGAAAGTACCTTCTCTCTTAGAGTTATCTTGGTTTTCTGCCGCTACTTCAGTAATAATTTAGAGCAGCACTAAAGAATCAGGAGGAGCCCCCCAGCTTCTCTAAATGTACATGGCAGTAAGGAAGGATGCCAGAGGCAGATCAGAAGTGTCCAAACATTTTTCTTTCTGCAGGCCAAGAATTCCCCAAATTCTAGTCCTTCAGTGATTCTGGAGAAGGCTGGAGAAGCTTCAGACAGCTGGTTTATTCTAAGAAGCTAAAATTGGGCTAACATAGGTCATACTCTGACTATTGCTGTGATTTGAATATGTCCTCCAAAATTTCATGTATTGGAAACTTGGTCCCAAATAAGCAGTACTGTGAAATAAGACCTTTGGGGGTGATTCACTCATCAAGGCCCTGCTCTCACGGATTAGAGGATCAACAGCTCATCATGGAGGTCACTTTGTTATAAAAATTTGTTCTCTCTGGTATGCTTGCCCTGTCTCGCCACAAGATGCCCTGCACTATGTTATGATGCAACAAAAATGCCCTCGTCTGATGCTGACCAGATGCCAGCACCATGCTCAGGACCTTCCCAGCCTCCAGAACTGTGAGCTATATAAACCTTCTGTTATAGTAAGCTTTCTTGGTGCTGTGACTAAAGGACCTCACCAGAACAACTGTAAAGGGGAAAAGGTTTATTTAGGGGCTCAGAGTTTCAGAGGTCTCCATCCACAGAAGGTCAGCTCCATTCCTTGGGGCTCAAAGGGAGGCAGAACATCGTGACAGAAGAGTGTGGCAAAGGAAATCAGCTCACATGATGATCAGAAAGCAGATACAGAGAGATCTCCCCTGGCCAGATCCAAATATTTACCCCAAAGCTACACCCCAAGTCTCCACTTCCTTCAGCTACACCCCACCACTTCAGTTATCACTCAGTTAATCCCTATCAGGGGATTAATTCGCTGATTGGGTTAAGACTCTCACAACCCAATCATCTCTCTTCTGAACCTTCTTTCACTGTCTCACACTTGAGCTTTTGGGGGACACCTTACATCCAAACCATAACTCCTCCACTCTTCATAAATGTCCCAGTGTGTGACATTCAATTACAACCACACAAAGTGAACTAAAACTAGTTATTTTGGCAGAGCAGGGAGGAACAGGTGGTTGGAGGCATGGGACCCTGCAAAGAGGGCAGGCCCATAGGGATCAGCAACGTGGAAGCCTTTGAGTACTGGAGGAGGCAAGAGATGATACCCAAGAGGGACCTGGCATGGTCTCCACTCTGCTAGATAGGACTGAGAACTAGCCCTGGGACATAATCATTGTATTATGGACTTCCCAGTCTCCATGTTTGGCAATTGCTTTCAAAGTCTGAAATGACCTCATGTGTTCTCATGATTCAAAAGGACCAATAATATATAATGATGGGGCTTTTGGTAGCTTTCAACATTACACCACATTTTGTAATTCACCAGCTGAGTCTATGGAAATTTAATTTGCCAACATTTAATAACCAGCTGTTTTAAGCAAAACACAGGTCAGATATTCTGGCCGTGTCTCTATCTAATTCCTTGGGGTGCATCAAACTGCATCCTCCTTTGCAGGTTAATGGGTGGTCCCATCTTGAGAGACATGCAGGTTAGATTTTGTAAATTTCCTATGTTCATGACTGTCTTGGAATGGAAGTCCTGTCAAAACTAAAACCCTCCCCTGCTTTACATGCCCTAACTCTAGTAAGTGATGCGGGGAGAGCAAATGTAGGTAAAGGCTGTGTGAGTTCTCTATAGTAGGGTAGTTAGTAGCTGTCAGTGTCAGGCTGGTGTTGATACCAGGACTAGGGAAAGGGCCTTTGTTGTTTTCAGGATTTTAGATTTACAACGTAAGCACTGGGCCCGGGAACTCCCTGAAAAATCACATCAGAGCTGCGTGGGGTCAGTACTCCATCAAAAGGGGGTTAGCTAGCTGGGTGCAGTGGTGCACACCTGTAATCCTAGTGGCTTGGAAGGCTGAGACAGGAAGATCACAGCCTCAGCAATGGCAAGGCCCTAAGCAACTCAGTGAGGCCCTGTCTCTAAATAGGGCTGGGAATGTGGCTCAGTGACTGAGTGTCCCTGAGTTCAATCCCCAGTACTTAGGCATGAGTGGGGGTACTTAAGCATGAACTAGCACAGAGTTAACCGAATTACAAAATTAATGTCATTCATAATCATGTATAGCCAACCCTTTTTATTCATGGATTCTGTATTTACAAATTTGCCCTCTGACTAAAATGTATTTGTAACAAAATCAATATTCATGGTGTTTTCATGGTTTTTAGTGGACATATAAAGAGCATCAAAATTTTGAGTACTCTGATGTGCACAGGTCAAACAAGAAACATCCTGCCAAAATTGTTTTGGCTCTCATACTGTAAGCAAGTGTCTATTTAGTGACACATTTTTTGCATTTTTTTTGTTCTTTTTATTGTAATTTTGCTATTTAAAATGACCCTTAAGCCTAGTACTGAAATGCCATGTGGTGTTCCTAATCCCAAAAAGACTGTCTATATGGAGAAAAGACACATGTTGGATGAGCTTCATTCAGTCATAAGGCACAGTGCTGTTGGCCATGAGTGCAATGAGTCAACCCTGTGTGTTAAATAAGATGTCTTTAAGCAGAGGCACACATGAAACATGGTGATGTATTGATCAGATGATGAAAATGTTGAGACCAGAGGCTCCCAGGCTAATCCTGCATGTCTCCTAGGAGAGATGGTTCAGTGTTTACTAATTTGGTATTTTACAAAGACTTCATATATAAAGCCTGACTACTACAAATCATGTGAATCAACTGAATTATGAATATATCATGATTTAAATCAAGTTTGGATAAATACAAATAACTAGGTACAATTGTTATATGTTCCTCATTAAAAATACCAAAATGTCTGCCTCATTCCTGGGCCTTCCTATTAATAACAGCCTTCCTGGTCATAGACAGGTCTCTAACTCTGAATCATGAAGGGCCTGTGAATGACTATAGCAACAATGGCTTGACTTTCTCCCAGCTCTAAAAACCTCCTAAATAAATAAGTTCCTTTCTTTTCTGCTTATCTGGCAAAACCCACAGAAGTATTATAAAGAAAAAGTCCTTTGGTCATACACAATGAAGGAAGATTGCAATATATTAGTAACTGGAAGGAGATTAAGCTAAAGTTCTCAGTCTTCACATACATTAAAAGAACCCTGGCAAGACTAAAGCAAAGCACAAATAACTGCTGCCATAGTCACAGGAACTTCAAGGAATGATGTGTCCTATTTCCCATTTTTATTATGGCACATTTCCCAGTATCTTCTGGATATTGGAAGATGAAAAATTCAGCCAGGGACACAGAAGTAAAGGAGAGGGACAACCTACATTCTCCACTAAAATTAACCTAGAAATATCTTTAGAGGTCATTACTTGGAGAAAGAATATTTATGATTTTTTATTATGCACCTTAAAATTTATAGCATCTTAGTTTGAACCTTTATCATGGTGCTCGATTACTACAACATCCTGCCAAATCTTCTTCCTTGTCTTGACTCTTCCCATACTCTCCAATTCTTCAGAACTCCCTATTTATTTTTATCATCCAATTTCTTCACAATTTTTAGGATCAATCTGTTGTGGTTTGGACATGGTCTATCCCCCAAAGATTCATGTACTAGCAGCTTGGTCCTAGGTGTAGCCGTGTTGAAAGGTGGGTCATTTAAGAGGAGGGGAATAGTGGCCCTTAGGTCATCAGAGGTACTGTCCTCAGGAGGGATCAGGCATTCTTTATGGAACTCCTGAGCTTGTTCTTAGAAGACAATGGCTATAATAGGATAAGCCTGGCCACTTTCCAGCCTCTTAGGCTTCTGTATCTCCCTCTTGCAAATTTTCTTAGCACTGTGATATTATCCTATGTGAGGGCCTCACCAAAGCCCAGGTGATGCTAGTGCCATGCCCTTTAATGTCTCAAAGTATAAGCTAAACAAACTTCTTTCCTTTTAAAGTGACCCAGGCTCAGGTATTTCATTACAGTAACAAGAAACAGACAAATGCCAAGTCTGAAATCCATAATTTGGCATCCAACACCAATGAAATTTATCTTCAGTCCTTCCTACAACTAGTTGGACTGCCCCTGTTTCTAAATGTCACTGGTTTCCGTTCACCATGGTGATTGAGTAGTTAACCTTAGATTCTGAGGTTAGACTGACCTGAGTCCAAATGTTTAGTCAGTTGTTTATCATATAATTTTGGGCAAATAGCCTCAGTGCCCTCATTTTTAAATGGGGTTAATAATAAAAGGTGACTCAGAGAATTGCTCTGATGACTAAATGTTATTATGCATAGAAATTACCTTGCAGTACGTGGCATGTTAAAAGCACTGAATAAATATTGATTAAAGTAATCAACACTGTGGACTCAGAGTTTCATGCTTTTACCTCACAACCTTGAAATATTATCAATTCTATAATATCCATTCTCTTTTTTCTGAGCCACCCAATTCTTTCTTTCTTCCCAGCCTTGACCAATGGACTAAGTCTCACATCTTGGGGATGAGTTTGAGGAAGAGGAAAAAGGAGAAGAAACAGGAAGAGAATAACACAAAATTTTCTTGAGGAAGTGGAAATAAAAAGAGTAAAAAGAAACAGAATGGTTTAGAACAGGTGTTGGCAATTTTTTTTTTTTTTTTTTTTTTTTTTTTTTTTTTTTTTGGTATAAGGCCAGAGAGCAAATGTCTTAGGCTGTTCAGTTTCAATCATCAGTACTCAATTCTTCTGTTGTAGAAGCCATTTTAAAAAGTAAGTAAGCTGGCATGGTTGTGTTCCAATAAAACTTTATCTATAAAAACAGCAACAACTCAACAACAACAAACAGCTCAATTCAAAAATGGGCAAGGGAGTTTGGCAAAATGGCAGAGTGGAGGAAGGAGACCCTTCCCACTTGCTCTGCTGTTTAGAATTTTAATGACAAAGGCTGAATGGTTTTTTGGGGGGATTTTTTTTTTTTTTTGGTTTTTTGGTTTTTGGTTTTTTTTGGACAGAGATGCTGACACATAATGGCGATGGGGGCGGAACATGGAAGAAATGGAGGAACTTTAGATAAGGCAAAGGGGAAGAAGGGGAAAGGAGGGGCAAAGGGGTAGGAATGATAGTGGAATGAGTTAGACATCATTACCCTAAGTACATGTATAAAGACACGAATGGTGTGAAAATATTGTGTGTATAATCCGTGACTTGAAAAATTGTGCTCTATATATGTAATATGAAATGAATTGCATTCTGCCATCATGTATAACAAATTAGAATGAATAAATAATTTAATTTAAGAAAAAATAATTTTAATGACATAAATACGGCTTCATAGCAAGGCTATCCCTCTAAGGAATGGAATAAGGTGGTTGGGAGGAAGCCACACTATCATAGCAGCTTCCCAAGAGTAAACGAAAACAGCAACTCAGCACTGGAAAACTGAGTATACAAATCTGAGAAGAATGAAGAACTCTTGTTAGAGTCTGTAAACAAGTCAGGACGGCGCCTGGCATTTTGCCAGAGGGAGTGGTTTGCCAGTGAGCCATTGAGTGTGGAGATTCCTTATTGGTTGACTGCTGTATCTAGTTTATGTTAATTAAGATAAGCTGTGTGGAATGTATATATACCCCTCCTGTCCTACAATAAACGGCTCCCACTCCTGCTGTATCAATGTACACAAGTTGTTCGTCACCCCCCGCCCCCCCCCCCCGTTATTTTGCTGCAGCCGGACTGCGGCAGATTGTGGCCCCTTACGGGGAGCCCTGGGACACTCGGGGGTAAGTGACGAAGAAAAGCTTCCCATCCATAGTTAGGACGGGAACAAATCTGCTCATCCCTAGGCAGATAGGGCGAAAGGAAAAATGGCCGTTTTGAGAAAATGGAGAAGATTGATACAGTATGTTCGTGTCTTGTTTTGTCTTGAAATGTTGTATTGTCTTTGTGATGAAAATATGGAAGGGGTGTTAAGTAAATTACTAAGGGAAGAAGGCACCCCAATGGAACCAAGAGCAGTTAGGGCATGTGTTGATGGAAGCCCAGGAACTCTAGTCAGAAAGAAAAAAGTTCAAAAGAGGAAGGATTATCAGGAAAAAAGTTGCAGCAAAAGGCTATTACTGAATACTATTCGTTACCGGAGAGTGCATGAATCCGCGCGGTGGCTGCCACGTGCGCGAGCCGGTCACGGCGCAGCAAGGACTTTCCAAATGGTGGCAGCCGGCTCTTCCCTGCCCCTCCCCGCCCCCCCATCCGGGGAGCGGGATGCCACTGCGAGTGCCCAAATCCAAACCTGACCCAGAGGCACAATCTCGAAGGCTCTTGCTCCCTGTGCCCAGTGACAGTTTGAGTCCGGAACACTCCCCGACTCTCCCCAGGGCCATTTGGGGCTGCCCGGGATGCTACAGGTGGAAGATGGTCCATGTCCCTGCAGTTTGATCATTTCCAAGGCCAGTAACTACAATGGTTCTCCCACACCTGAAAGCTAATGAGTAATGAGCACTATTAAGGCTTATTTCAATATCCCTAATGAATTTAGATGCAAAAATCCTCAATAAAATTCTGGCAAATCGGATACAAAAACATATCAAAAAGATCGTGCACCATGATCAAGTAGGATTCATCCCTGGGATGCAAGGCTATTTCAATATACGGAAATCAATAAACGTTATTCACCACATCAATAGACTTAAAAATAAGAACCATATGATCATCTCGATAGACGCAGAAAAAGCATTCAACAAAGTACAGCATCCCTCTATGTTCAAAACACTAGAAAAACTAGGGATAACAGGAACTTACCTCAACATTGTAAAAGCTATATATGCTAAGCCTCAGGCTAGCATCATTCTAAATGGAGAAAAACTGAAGGCATTCCCTCTAAAATCTGGAACAAGACAGGGATGCAATCTATCACCACTTCTATTCAATATAGTTCTCGAAATACTGGCCAGAGCAGTTAGACAGACAAAAGAAATTAAAGGAATTAAGATAGGAAAAGAAGAACTTAAA
Source organism: Callospermophilus lateralis (assembly GCF_048772815.1). Taxonomy (NCBI): domain Eukaryota; kingdom Metazoa; phylum Chordata; class Mammalia; order Rodentia; family Sciuridae; genus Callospermophilus; species Callospermophilus lateralis. Next base: position 72,789,708 of record NC_135316.1, read on the forward strand.
TTATCACTATTTGCGGATGATATGATCCTACACCTAGAAGACACAAAAGGGTCTACAAAGAAACTACTAGAGCTAATAAATGAACTCAGCAAAATGGCAGGATATAAAATCAACACGCATAAATCAAAGGCATTCCTGTATATCAGCGATAAATCTTCTGAACTGGAAATGAGGAAAACCACCCCATTCACAATATCCTCAAAAAAAATAAAATACTTGGGAATCAACCTAACAAAAGAGGTGAAAGATTTATACAATGAAAACCTCAGAACCCTAAAGAGAGAAATAGAAGAAGATCTTAGAAGATGGAAAAATATACCTTGTTCATGGATAGGCAGAAGTAACATCATCAAAATGGCGATATTACCAAAAGTTCTCTATAGGTTCAATGCAATGCCAATCAAAATCCCAACGGCATTTCTTGTAGAAATAGATAAAGAAATCATGAAATTCATATGGAAAAATAAAAGACCCAGAATAGTAAAAGCAATTCTAAGCAGGAAGTGTGAATCAGGAGGTATAGCGATACCAGATTTCAAACTGTACTACAGAGCAATAGTAACAAAAACAGCATGGTACTGGTACCAAAACAGGTGGGTGGACCAATGGTACAGAATGGAGGACACAGAAACCAATCCACAAAACTACAACTATCTTATATTCAATAAAGGGGCTAAAAGCATGCAATGGAGGAAGGATAGCATCTTCAACAAATGGTGCTGGGAAATTGGAAATCCATATGCAACAAAATGAAACTGAATCCCTTTCTCTCACCATGCACAAAAGTTAACTCAAAATGGATCAAGAGCTTGATATCAAATCAGAGACTCTGCATCTGATAGAAGAAAAAGTTGGCTCCGATCTACATATTGTGGGGTTGGCCTCCAAATTCCTTAATAGGACACCCATAGCACAAGAGTTAAAAACAAGAATCAACAAATGGGACTTACTCAAACTAAAAAGTTTTTTCTCAGCAAGAGAAAAAACAAGAGAGGTAAATAGGGAGCCTACTTCCTGGGAACAAATCTTTACTCCTCACACTTTAGATAGAGCCCTAATATCCAGAGTATACAAAGAACTCAAAAAATTAAGCAATAAGAAAACAAATAACCCAATCAACAAATGGGCCAAGGACCTGAACAGACACTTCTCAGAGGAGGACATACAATCAATCAACAAGTACATGAAAAAATGCTCACCATCTCTAGCAGTCAGAGAAATGCAAATCAAAACCACCCTAAGATACCATCTCACTCCAGTAAGATTGGCAGCCATTATGAAGTCAAACAATAACAAGTGCTGGCGAGGATGTGGGGAAAGGGGTTCACTTGTACATTACTGGTGGGACTGCAAATTGGTGCGGCCAATTTGGAAAGCAGTATGGAGATTCCTGGGAAAGCTGGGAATGGAACCACCATTTGAGCCAGCTGTTGCCCTTCTCGGACTATTCCCTGAAGTCCTTAAAAGAGCGTATTACAGGGATACTGCTACATCGATGTTCATAGCAACACAATTCACAATAGCTAGACTGCGGAACCAACTTGAATTACAGTAGATGGGGTAGAGAGAGAAGATGGGAGGGGAGGGGAGGGGGGATAGTAGAGGATAGGAAAGATATCAGAATACAACAGACACTAGTATGGCAATATGTAAATCAGTGGATGTGTAACCGATGTGATTCTGCAATCTGTATACGGGGTAAAAATGGGAGTTCATAACCCACTGGAATCAAATGTATGAAATATGATATGTCAAGAGCTTTGTAATGTTTTGAATAACCAATTAAAAAAAGAAAAAAAAGGCTTATTTCAAATGTGAAAAACCTTGAGATAATGTGCTAAATTGTTCAGAAGGTTGTTTTCTTAGTGGAATGCTACAAGATTTTCTTTAGCATCATTGCCGGAGTTCCTGCCTTCATCCCAGTGCCAGTGAGGACGAGGGTGGAAGAATTTCCAGTGTTGCTGAGAACCGGAGGAGACTTCAGATCAAGATATCTGCCTGCAGAACTTACCTGGACTGTGAACTTACCTGGACTGTGATTTACCTGGACTGTGATTTACCTGGACTGTGAGTTAATCTATTGAGACACTGCTTTATCTGGACTGAGACAACAAACTGTAATCTACAACAAATTGTAACTCGATATCTTTGCTAACAGTGTCATTGCTGGTATAATTTTTCCAAGGGCTTCTTGCATGGAGCCATCAATTGGCTTGGTATTATGGCATTTTGTATCCTCCCCTTCTGCTTGTAGCAGATTATTTATGGTGTTTGTGTAAAAACCACTATGGTCATTATTTAAATTAAACAAAAGGTGGAAATGTTAGAGTCTGTAAACAAGTCAGGATGGCGCCTGGCATTTTGCCAGAGGGAGTGGTTTGTGAAGTAACGCCAGTGAGCCATTAAGTGTAGAGATTCCTTATTGGTTGACTGCTGTATCTAGTTTATGTTAATTAAGATAAGCTGTGTGGAATGTATATATACCCCTCCTGTCCTACAATAAACAGCTTCCACTCCTCGTGTATCAATGTACACAAGTTGTTCGTCACCCCCGGTTATTTTGCTGCAGCTGGACTGCAGCAAACTCTTTCACATGGAATAGGTTATTTGAGCTCTGGGACTAGGAGCCGGGTAGATACTGGTGGGGTAGTGGGACTGAAACCAATTAAATTCAGACCAAATATGGTGATCCCTGAGTCATCTCTTCCAAGTCCAAAAAGGGCCAGAGGAGTTGGGGATAGGCTGATGCATTCTACTCTCCTCACCCCAGCACATTGTCTTAGACTCCCAGGGAGAGGGGGGACATCAGAGCTGTCCAGCCAAGAAGCAAGAGAAATGCTGCAGTGAAACCTACAGGCTCCCCTAAGGAGTTTGACCACAATGGGTCAGAGCGGAGAATAAACAAACTGCACAATAACTGAAACCTCAGAAAGAAAACAACCTACTTAAAAAACATGACCCCAAACAATAGATAAGTGGACTGCTGAAGAACATTGTTAATACATTGTTGTTGTTAACATGTCTTAGTATAAGACATTGTTCTGAAATGGCTGTAATTATTGGGGACTAATATCTCTTTTTCAATGTGATGTTAGAGACTGGACATAGCAGCAAGTTCAAACTGAGTGAAAATACAGACACCAAGACATTTGCCCAACCCAGGACACAGAGTAAAGAGAAAGAACTCCCCCCCACCCCAAAAAAAAACCCTTATGTAAAAGTAGAAGAGAGAATCATCCTCAAAGATGGATAGAAATACTAACAACATTAAAAATCCACTCCAAATGACTCTTGGACCCATAGTATAAGAAATACCTGAAAAAAAGAATTTTAAAGTCAATAAATAAAATATTCAATGAACTAAAAGAAGATCTAAGGAATGAACCAGGGGAGAGTATATAGGAAGTTAAAGAACAACTCAATAAAGAGTTGGATTTTTAAAAAGAACAAAACAGAAATCCTGGAAATAAAAGACTCAATAAATCAAATTTAAAATTCAATTGAAAGCATCACCAATAGATTAGACCATTTTGAAGACAGATTCTCAGGCCTCAAAGACAAAATACATAAACTTGACAAAATACATAACATTGACAAAATACATAACCTTATTAGATACTGGCTAAATTCCTTTGTTAATTTGAAAATAAGGCCACCAATAAAGAAAAGATATTAAGAGACCTTGATCAGAATTTTCAAGAAATCTGGAATAACATTAAAAGACCACATCTAAGAATCATTGGCATACATGATGGAACTGTAATACAAATTAAAGGAATATGCCACGTTTTCAACAAAATAATATCAGAAAATTTTCCAAACCTTAGAAAGGAGATGGAAATCTAAATACAAGAGACATTTTGAACTCCAAATAGGCAAGATCAAAAAATATTCTAAGACCCATTATCATTAAAATGCCTACTATATAGAGTAATGATAAAATTCTAAAAACCACAGAGAAAAATGGCAAATCAAAGTTAGAGGTAAGCCAATTCAAATTTGTACTGATTTCTCAGTCCAGATCCTAAAAGCTAGAAGAACTTGGGATAATATGCACCAATCACTGGAAAATAATGAGTTCTAACCGAGGTCACTGTATCCAGCAAAACTGTCCTTCAGAATTGAAGATAAAATACTTTCCATGATAAGCAGACACTAAAAGAATTCGTATCTACTAATCCAGCACTACAAAACATACTCCATGAAATACTGCACACAGAAGATATGAAAAATAAATATTAAAGCCAGCATATGGATGAATATCACTAGACTAGCCAATTAAAGAAGAATCAAGCCTGGATGAAGCATCAGAAATAAATCAAAATGTCCAGAAATAAAAATCAACTCTTTATAATAACACTGAAATAGATGGTCAATCAAAAGATATAGAATGGCAGAACAGATCAAAAACAAGACCCAACCATATGTTGTTTATAAGAGACTTGTCTTATAGGCAAGGACATCCAGGCTGAAAATGAAAATACAGAAAAAGATATTACCATTCAAATGGAAACCAAAAGCAAGCAGAGATACCAGTTTTCCTACCTGACAAAGTAGGTTACTTCAAGTCAAAATTAATCAGAAGAGACAAAAGAGGTCATTTCATACTGGTTAAGGGAATCATTCAACAAGATATAATGATTGAAAATTTTGTGCCCTAACATCAGTACACCTACATACAAATTAAAAAAAATTTTAAATAATAAAAAAACCTACTTAATATAAAGAATCAAATAGACCCCAATACAATAATACTGAGTGATTTCAACACACGTCTCTCACCAATAGATAGGTCAGTCAGAGAAACTAAACTAAGACCTTTGGAACTAAAAAATAACCTCTTTTATTTATCACTTTTTATTTCAATGACATGTATTAATTAAAAAGAAAGAATAAATAAAAATATTTTTATATATAGTACTACTAGGGGAGTTATCATTCTTCTAAAAAGAAATAGTATTGGAAAGCAAAATTTATTAGATACTGTTAACTTCTTTATTTTGAGATTCTCTTCTCTTTAAAAAAATACTATTAAACAAATGAACCTAACAAACATCTGTAGAATATTTCATCCATTGACGACTGAATTCACTTTCTTCTTATTTGCACATGGACCATTTTCTAAAATAGACCATATTTTAGGGCACAAAGAAGTCTTAGCAAAAACAGGGGGGGAAATAGAAGAGACAAGGAATTCCTTTCACCTATTGGGTCATAATCAAATCATAGTGGAATGAAATTATAAATCAATAACAAAATAAAAAATAAAAATCACTTTGACACCTGGAGATTAAATAATACACTTTTGAATGAGGAATGAGTCATAGAAGAAATCAGGGGAGAAATAAAAAAATTTCTAGAAACAAATGAAAACAGAGAAAATTTCTGAGACAGTATGAAAGCAGTTCTAAGAGGAAATTTTACAGTAATGAGTGCCTATAGTAAAAAATAGAAAAATTCCAGATAAATAGTCTAATGCTACACTTCAAGACCCTAGAAAAGAAAAAAAAAGCTAATCCTAAAATCAGTAGAAGACAGGAAATGATATCAGAGCCTAAATTAACAAAATTGAGAAAAAAAAATACAAAGGATCTATGCAACAAAGTATTGGTTCTTTGAAAAGATACTCTAATACTATTGATAGACTCTTAGCCAAACTAACTAAAAGAGAGAGAAGACCCAAATCAACAAAATTAAGAATGAAAAGGAGGTTATCACCATAGACAATTCTGAAATCTAGAGGATCATTAGAAACTGTTTTGAAAATGTATGCTCCAATAAACAAGAAAGTCTAGAAGATATTGACAAATTTCTAGAAACATATGGCCTACCTAACCTGAACCTAAACAGACCAGTGTCCAGCAGAGATTGAAGCAACTATTAAAAGCCTTCCAATAAAGAAAATCCCAGAACAAATGGATTCCGAGCTGAAGTCTACCAACTTTTAAAGAAGGACTTATGCAAGCCCGGGATGTGGCTCAGTGGTAAAGTGCTTGCCTTGCATGGGTGAGGTCCTGAGTTCAATCCCCAGCACCACCAAAAAGAAGAAGAAGAAGAACTAATATCAATCTCCCTCAAAATTATTCCATGAAATAGAAAAGGAAGGAACACTCCCAAATTCATTCTATGAAGCCAGTATCACTCTAATACTAAAAACTGATGAAGACACATCAAGGAAAGAAAACTACAGACCAATATCCATGATGAACATAGATGCAAAAATCCTTAATAAAATATTAGCAAACCACATTCAGAAATACATCAAGAAGAAAATATACTACAATCAAAGGGGTTTCTTCCCAGGGATACAAAAATAATTCAACATACACAAATCAATAAATGTAATTTATCACATAAATATAATTAGGAACAAAAACTATATGATCATCTCAATAGATGCAGAAAAGATCTTTGACAAAAACCCAATACCCATTCATGTTTAAAACACTGAATATGTTAAAAACTAGGGATACAAAGAACTTAACACAATACTATAAAGTCTATTTATAACAAACTCTCAGCCATCATACTGAATGGAGAAAAATTGAAAACATTTCTCTAAAATCAGGAACAAGGCTAGGATGCCCACTCTCCCATTCTTATTCAATATAGTTCTTCAAACTCAGACAAGCAAAGGAAATTAAAGGGATACTAATACGAAAAGAAGTCAAATTAGCTCTGTTTGCAGATGACATGATTCTATGTCTAGAAAACCCAAAAAACTCCACCAGAAGACTTCTAGAACTGATAAACTAATTTTGTAAGCTGAATACAAGATGAGCATACAAAAAAATCATAAGCTTTCCTGTACGCCAGTAATGAGCCTGTTGAGAAAGAAATCAGGAAAACTATCCTGTTCACAGTAATCTCAAAAAAAAAAAAAAAAAAAAAAAAACCTTAGGAAAAAATCTAACCAAGGAAGTGAAAGACCTTTATAATGAAAACTACAGAACACTGAAGAATGAAATTAAAGAAGATTTTAAAGGAGGAAAAGGTCTCTCATGTTCTTATCTGAAGCAAAATTAATATTGTCAAAATGTTCATACTACCAAAATAGATTATACCTAATACAGATTCAATGCAATCCCTATCAAAATAACCATGACATTCTTCATAAAACCAGAAATAATAGTCCTAAAATTCATTTAAAAGAATAAAAGATGCATAATAGCCAAATGAATCCTGAGCAAGAAGAGTGTACTGTTGGAAGCATCACAATACCTGATCTCAAATTATACTACAGAGCTATAGTAACAAAAACAGCATGGTGTATTAGCATCAAAACAGACATGAATATCAATGGAATAGAAAACACAGAGACCAATCTACATAGATACAGTCATCTGAAACTCAACAAAGGTGCCAAAAACATAAATACTGAAGAAAAGATAGCCTTTATAACAAATAGTACTTAGAAAGATGGATATCCATATGTAGAAAAAGAAGACCAGATCCCTACCTCTCACACTGCACAAAAGTCTACTCAATGTGGATCAAAGATCTCTGTATTAGACCAGAAACTGTCACTGCTAGGAGAAAACACAGGATCAACTCCACCATATTGGCACAATCACTGACTTCTTTAAAAAGACCCCTAAAGCCCAAGAAATAAAACCAAGAATCAGTAAGTGGGGTGGCACCAAATTAAAAAGCTTCTGCACAGCAAAGGAAACATTTAAGAGCACAGAGAGCAAACCTACAGAAGGGGAGAAAATCTTTACCAGTTACTCTTCCAACAGATAATTAATATCCAGAATAGATAATGAACTCAAGAAACTTAATACCCAAATCCATAAATGGGTGAAAGAACTAAACAGACACTTCTTTAAAGAAGAAATACAAATGGTGAACAAATACATGAAAAAGTGTTCCACCTCTATAGCAAACAGGAAAATGCAAATCCAAGCTACACTGAGATTTCATCTGGCTCCAGTTAGAAAGGCAACCATCATAAATACAAATAATAGTAAAATCTGGCAAAGATGTGGGGGAAAAGGTGTACTCAAACATTGTTAGTGGAACTATGCATTAGCACAACCACTTTGGATAGCAGTGTGGAGATTCCTCAAAAGACTAGGAGTAGACCCAAAAGAACTAAAATCAACTTCCTATAGTGATACAGGCACATCAATGTTTACAGCAGCACAATTCACAATAGCCAAGTCATGAAATCACCCCAGACACCTGTCGACAGATAAATGGACAAAGAAAATGTAGTATGTATACACAATGGAATTTCACTCAGCAGTAAAAAATAATGATCTATGGCACTTGCCAGTAAATACCTGGAACTAAAGAATGTCATGTTAAGTGAAATAAACCAGACTCATAAAGTCAAGGTTTGGTGATGAGAGGGGGTGGGTCAGAAAAGGAGGAATGAGGTGGCCCTAATTATGCTGTGTGTGTGGATGTACCAGAGTGAATTCCATCTTTATGTATACCTATTAGGTACCAAGTTATAAAAACAATAAATAGATGGGGACAAGTCCAACAGAGTACAGGAGGGGGATGGGGGGACAAAGGAAAGGGAGGGAGAGAGGAGGTCCTGGGGACTAAAATGGAACAAATTATATTCCATGCATGTGTGATTATATCAAAATGAACCCCACTATTATGTATAGCAATAATGCACTAAGAAAACATAAAAAAATTTAAAAATGCAAAAGACTTGAATAAGCACTTCTCAAAAGAAGAAATAAAATGACAAGTAAATACATGAAAAGATGTCCAAGCTAATCATTAGATCAATGCAAACCAAAACAACCATGGGATACCACTTACACCCATTAGGAGGGCTATTATATTTTAAAATACAGAACATAGCAAGCATGTAGAAATTGAAACCCTTGTTCATTGTGCTCTAGCTCACAAAGTGGCTCAGGTCTTCTGCTCACAACCCACCAGCACCAACTGATTGCCTAACTGCAAAGCAGCAGGAGAGTATGACATTCCTATGTGCCCAGAAAGAGAATTGAATGGGGAGAAATTAGAAGTGTCTGCCTGAAATTGTTTTCCACAAGATACTGGAAGCCCAAGATACTAAATTCAAGAACATATACATTTGTTATCCAAAGCTTACTCTAAGTCCTTCAATCGCTATGATAACATGCATTCTACTTTAATAAGAAATTTTTTTAAAAATTCTGAAATGAAGTTAATTCTAGCACCTGGGAGGAAATCCTAGAAGCTCATTATAATATCTTAACCCTAATGAAATTAGAATAGCTATAAAGACTTCCACAGGTTACCAGTCACCTGAAGAGAGAGAAAGAGGCTAAAGAGGCCAGAACCTTGGCAACCATGATAGCCCTGCACCAAACACACCTGGCTGGAGAAAAAGGAAGCATGATCTAAGGCTGAAATGCCTCAGGATGCAGGGTGCTGCTTAGAACAATTGCCGGGAAATACCTTACAAATTAGTACAAGCCCATACTTCAAAAATCTTCCTAGAACTTATGTAAGAGCCATCATTAAAGATTAACTCTGATTGTCCTGGATATTAGACAAACTCTTTGAAATACAAAGTCTTCATTTCCTAAGTGAATGTTTTTAAAATGTTAACTAAACAAATACATCCAGGCATGTGAAACACTAATTTCCTTACATCCCATAGTAATCAGGAATGACAACTCCTCTTCCTTCTAATTTAGCCTCCAACCTTTTGAAATTATCCTAATGTAAATTAAAGTCCTTCCCTAGTAGCTCCCAGCCAACCTGTCTTGTACATCTTTTCTGACTTACGCAAACTCATAGAAATTTCACTTTCAATGTCCAAGGTCTCTTGGAGCAAAGCATTTTTAAGCACAACATTCATCTACTTTCACATGTTACAATAGAGATTTAAAATATTTGGCACTTCCCATTTTTCTAACGATGCCCTGAATCCCCAACCTCTTACCATGCATTCAAGTTTTGAGGACTTTTGGATCAGAAGCGACTAAGTTACCACTGAAACAGAGTGACCTTGGCCTTGTCTTGAGAGGGGATTCCTGACTAACCATCAAGGATGGTTTCTTTTTTTTTTAATTTATTTAAAAAATTCTGTTAAGGAGACATGCCCTATTTTCACATTAGTTTGGACATATAATCAGATTCTTTCTGTCCGGTTTTCTCAACATGGAGGGAAAGGAGGAAGACTGGTAGAATTGGGGGTGCAGAGGCACCCTCAGGAGAAGGTTCTAAAACATTGGTATGCAGAGTGGTGGATGAGGTACTGCAGGACCCCTGCTCACTGCTTGGTTCTTGAAAATACCCAGAAATTGGTTCCTCCAAAGCTGCCCCTTTAACCTCAGATTTGCAATTCCAAATCTCTCACTCTGCCTTTCCTCCTCGTCTCCTTTTCCTCTCCAGTGATCACTCTCCTCCCTCTGTATTGTATTAAACTGAAAATAACTGTCCATTTGACCTTCCTCCCAAAGCCCTGTAATCAAAAGGAGGAGCTACATCGCACAGTGTCAGGTGTCCTTTGTAACACAGAGTTGGGGAAAGTATAATTTATCTCCTGACATCCACATATGGAAGGAAGGCTAAGATTCCTAGCGTAAGTAGCCAATCAAGCTTCACTTACACTGGAGGATGAAAAGAAGGAAACATCCTGGCTTCACCTCTAGCTACACAGAATGCAAGTGATGCATGAAGGCACCACGGTTGGTTTATTATGTAGCAAACAAATCATTGACTTCAAACCCCTGCTGCTGGCTCCTCAAGAGGAATCACTGGAAATCGTGACTACTACACTTCTCTGGACCATAGAACCAATTCACTAGCCATTAGTCACCTTGTCTGTCCCTATCTTAAAAGTCAGATAATGTATTGCTCCGGAAATGTCATCAGAGCTTTTTAACATTTGAGTTCTTTGCTGAACTGCACTTTGAAGTGGCATACTTGGAGGAATGAAAGGATAAAGGAGATTTTTTATTTCCTGCAGAGAGGGAAGAGTGCAATTATCTCAGCAGGCGTACTTCTTCCTTCTATTTCTTCCCTTTCTTCTGTCATCAGATATGGGTAACAGCAAAAGGAATCAATTTGCAAAATGAAGCTAATGGCTGAGTTGATGGGGAGTATTTTCAGCGGAAAGCTGACATAGAAGGTGCTGCTGCTTTGGTTGGAGGTGTCTGTCCCCATGGAATGCTGGGCATGTCATACAAACACCAGCATCATCTAGCTTATAAATATTAGGGATTTTAAGACAAGAGGAAAATGATGATTTAGAGGGAGGATAATCAGCTCTACCAGGTGTCCATTTGACAGTGCTTAAAAGTGGGGGATGCGCTAGGTCAGAAAGACTCTGTCGCTATGGCAATCGGTGATGGCCCCGCCTCACAACCATGGCCCGGAAGGTAAGGAGGACTTGGTGGCCGCATTGATGATTCATCTTGCTTTGCCTCCTCTCTAAAGTGTGGTGCTTTAAAAGGAAAGCCCTGAGATAATTCCCCAACTGAGTGGAGCCATCTTAGGATGGACATCTCCCTCTCCCGCTGTGGAGAGAGATGTGTGGGACCGTCAGTAGAGAGGGTGGTGAGAAACTGATGTGATTTCATTTTTGAGAAACCAGCCTCTACCTCAGAGCAAAGCCTGTCCAAGGAAGGGGGCGTGGCCCTTGTCCTTGGAAAAACCCACAGAGCACTCCTAGGCACATACCCACCCTGCTGAGTTGTTTGTCTGCAAATAATAGGAGAGATCTGCAGTGCCAGGTGTCTCTGACTCAGTCTAGGTGAGGACTCATAGCAACCCCCTAGCAACCACCAATCAGCACGAAACAGGGAAAATACTTGGGATGCCAGATGAGCCCCAGTAGTTTATGGTGGTTGATAACACATTGGGAAACTATTAGACCAGGATGCAAGAAAAGACCACTGACTCCAATTAAAATCAAATTAAAGCAAGCTTATTATTTCTACCGGCCCAGCTGCTTCTCCCACCCAAAACCGCGGGAACAAGACAGCAGCCGCAGCTTTCCTGCAGCCCAGATTTATAGCCCAGAAAGTACACAAAGGGGGGGGGTTGCAGATAACAGAATTCTGAGGAGCATAACACTAACGGTAGTTTACATTTTTGCTGGCCCCGACATCAGAATTTATGAAGGTCATTAGAGCCTCAGAGAGGGTTGTTATCTGGCCAGGGAAGGCCAAGATTTGTGAGGTGTCACTAAAGTTTCAGAGATGGCTGCTATCTGGTCAGAGAGCCAGGCATGGGTGAGTTCAAGGCACGGACAGGCAGTCCAAGCTGGTTCAGAATTTGCAGTAATTTATAGTAAAGCCAAAATTATCTTTTCATGGCTTTGTGGCGAGATGGCTCCCAATTTTAAGAAAAGATCAGGTTGGGTCTATCAAAACCACGAAGTTCAGCAGGTACTCCCCTAGTGGCTTAAACCAATCAGTTCAAACGAATCCCCCTCTTGTACTAACCAATCACCCTTACCCAACTTGTTCCCTCCAGTGACTGTGCTAATCATGTTTTAGAGTTGTTTTATGATTTTCCCTAGGTGTGTGATGATTTGTTAAGAGATGCTATGATGTATGTAAAGTCCCTGACTTCCCCCAAAGAGTGTATAAAACTGCTGCAAACCCTGGGCTTGGGGCCTTTCAGCGTCATCAGTTGCTGTGTGCGTAGAGGACCGAGCTATCTCGCAATAAACGTCTCTTTGCTGCTTACATCCATCTTGGTCTCTGGTCGTCTTTTGGGTCCCGAACTCAAGCATATCAATGGGAACACCAAGTGATCCCCCATAGCTAAACAAGTATGAGCTGCTGTTAAGAAATTTCTTACTCATAGAGAGGAAATCAGAATATAATTTTAACTCTGACAAAGTCAAGTTGGTAGAGAAGGGCAAAATCCAGAAAATGAATAGTTATATTCAAATTTATTTATGCTTCTTTTTAACCTCCTTCAATAATAGTCTTTTTTTTAATCTGATTGGGAATTTGTCAAAATTTTCTTTTGTAGAAGACTCCACAGAAGATTTTTTTACCTCTATTATCATCTGTTTAATATGTTCTAAACAGAATTTTTAAAAATTTATTTCATCCACCTATCTTAAGTTCAGAAGGTATCATTTGTGAGACAAAATTCCACAAGCAATTAACTATTAGAAATTATTTTGATGAATTATAATACTACCTACATTTAAAATAAAGGATCCTTTTAAGTATTTACTAGGAAAATTAAATATCCATGTAATTAATTGCCTTTTGTGGCCTTTGGTTGATTTCTCCACTTCAAAAGGATATTTATTACCCCAGTATTATCTGCAGCCGGATGTTCAGTGGTGTTGATGGTGATGATTATAGCAACAACATGATAGCTTTGTTTGAGAAATACTACTTTTTGTCTTACGCTAACTGCTAGATGTCAGATATTCTACTGAAAGATACAGAACCACTCACTTTCTTTTAAACACTCACAACAGTGCTGTGTCTACTGCCCTGGAAAAGCTTAGGTCCTCGGAAGCAGAGTCCGTTAAAAAATGATCCTGACTACCTGAATGAAGAAAGTAAATCTTTTCAAAACATTGATCACTCCCCCTGGTTCCAAAAGTCAAGATGTATTAGTCATTCATAACTACATGACAAATCACCTCATAACTTAGTGGTTTTAAGGAATAAAATGTATTCCTTCTACTTTAGCATCTCAGAAGCAGCTTAGCCTATTGGCTCTGGCTCAAGGTCTCTCACAAGCCACAGTGGAAATGACAGCTGGCTCTGCCTCCATCTGGCTCCCTCCCTCCCAGTGACAAGTGAGTACTGGTGGTGAACGGGAAGTCTCGGTTCTCCCCACATGAGCCTTTCCTCAGACAGCTTGAATGGCCCCGACCATGGCCGTGGGCTAATCCACAAAGATAGCAATCCAAGAGGACAGGGCAGAAAGGCAGCTCCTGTTATGACCCAGCCCCTAGAAGTCACATCCCAGTCACTTCTGGTGCATTCCATTTGTTACAAACCAATCACTAAGTCCACCCACAGGCAAGGAAGGGAAATGAGAGGAGGAGGGCAATAAGACACAATCTTTGGAGGGGAGGAACGATGAAGAACCCTTGGACGTGTTTTAAAACCACCACACAAGATCCTGACATCAATAGCCCCCCAGTGGAACTGCTGTGTGGCCCTTTAAACTTTCGTGTGCTGGCAATGCAGGAACGTTCAGAAGTGAAATGCTTAGATTAAGAGAGCTATAATCTAACTTGTGGATGGATATATTTGAAGAATTAATCTGAATAGACTACTTAGCAGTAACTATAGGCAAGTGGGGTGGGACAGGAGGAAGTTAGGTCACTGGGGAGATGCCTGTTGGGTTTATATTTTATCCCTGGCTCCTTGTACTCTCTCTCTTCTTCCTGCCTGCCATGACCTGAGAAACCTTTCTCTACCACACCTTCCTGCCATGATGTGCTGCTGCCTTACCTTGGAGCCCACAGCAATGGAGTCAGCCAACCATGGACTGAACCCCTGCAAACGTGATCCCAAATAAACTTTCCCTCCTAAAAACTGTTCTTTTCAAGCATTTTGGTCACAGCAATGGGCTAATGGGAAAGGAGGGTCCTACATATGAAGAGGGTGCAGGAGATAATGGAACAGGCTCTTCTGGTGCCCAATCCTTCGTGCCAGACAAAAACTCTGCTGTGGCTCCACTATAATACAAAAATTAGGAATCTTCTAACCTGCAATCAAAAGTGAAACCCTGGTGCTCAGCGACCCTAAGTGTGACAGGTAGATAAAATGCAATCCTGTGTCAAATTTCTGCATGTGGAAAAAGTGTTAACTTCATCCTCATATATAAGATTTTCATCAAACTAAGAAAATACTATCCTAAACTGGCAGTTATAAAGAAAAAATAAGTTCAAAAGTCTGAGTTAGAAATAAACTGTTAACTGAATTTTTCTTTTCAAAAAAATGCCACTCTGAGAAGGAAAAAAAGCACACAAAGGTAAGGCGCAGAAGGTAACATATAAAACTGACTCTTTTTAAGATTAAGCTAAAGATGAGTCAGACCATCTGATTGTGATTTCTATAGAAATACTGCGCTAGTCAGTTTTCTGTTACCATCACAAAATACCTGAGCTAATAAACTTATAAAAAGGAAAGGTTTATTTTAGCTTACAGTTTGGGAGGTTTTGGTCCATAACCAGTTGGCCCCAGTACTTTGGGGCCTACGGTGAAGCAACATATCATCACAGAAGCAGATGGCAAAGCAAAACCATTCACCTCATCGCTGGGAAGTGAAAGAGAAAGAAGAGACCATGGTCCTACAGTCTCCTTCAAAAGCATTCCCCCAGTGAACAAAAATCTCTCACTTCCCTCCTCCCCTTAAAGTCTTCACCGGCATCTAACAGTGCCATGAGCTGGGACCAAACTTTCAACACATAAGCCTTGGGACACATTCCAAGATTCCAACTACAGCAAATACTAATAAAGAAATCTCTGACGGGCTATCTCACCATGGGTCTGTCCAAGCAGGGCCACGTCCACCTGTCAGTCTCATGGAGGTAGGGTTAATTTTCCTTTTGTGCTTTCTTTGTTCTTTTGTTTTTATTCCTCAGACATGACTATGATTTACGTGTGCATTTTTCTAAATACATTCTGGGGAGTTAAAAAGACACGATTACCACAACTACAAATTAGCCAAACCAAGGCAATCGGTCCCCTTGCCCCCAATATATAAAAGAAAGACCATGAGACATGAGCAGAGAGTCATGATAGGAACCCAGAAGTCAAATAAACAGGAGTTTAATGTGAATTGGGAAAAAAAACACCAGAATATTAAATCAACCATAATAGCATGTATTATGAAGTTATAAATATATACACAGTAACTTCTAGAGAAGAACTACTATAATTTAAATTTTATTATATAAATGCTTATTTCAAAATTGCTGGGGCTGAAACTAAATTAGCTCTTCAATATGGTTAAGTGGTTGTTCTTAGTTCAGGGTGAAATCTTGCTACCAGACTAAGTATAAAATCTGTTTCAATAAATTTGCTTTAATTGCCTGGGTCTCCTAACCAAGAAGGATTTTTAAAGACTTGGTGCCAGACGTTGAGAATTTACCACCATGAAAACTTTGAGTTTGGTTAAAGATTGTTAAATATGGGAGACTTGTGATGTTCTCAGAAGGCCTAGTTCTTCATCTGTGCTACACTCCAGGGTCAGAGCACCGGCACTCCTCCACCCACAACGGAAAGGAGAACGAAGCATGAGGGAGGAGGCAGCAAGCTGCGACCCTGTGCACCTTCTCAGGAGGAGCAAACGTGTGCAGAAATTAACATCAGGGTCATCCATGGCACATACACTGAGCTGCGAGCTTGCAAGAGAAATAGTTTAACTTTCTTTCTAAACTCAATTTGTTCATCTGCAACTTAGAATCACCAGAGGAACCACTCTTCTTAAGGTTTCCAGAGCTGCCAGGTTATCAAACTGAACCTGTTCTTTTTAGTCCTAGGTCTCCCAGCTTCACCTGACACAACTAAGAAAGACCGTCTCCTTTTGGAAATAATTTCCCCCAAGCTTGGTAGAAAGAGAGGCTTCTCTCTAGATGCTCTTCTTTGGTTCACAGCAGAATGAGCCAGTTCTTTCCCAGAGTTCCTGACCTCCTTTGGGCTGTGGCTAGCAGGAATGAGGATGCTGTTCCTCAGGATCCCTCCTGGGGCGGGGCCAAGTCATGACCTCTGAACACTCTGCCATGGCAGCCCCCAGCCAAGACACAAGCTTCTCAACACTAGTGCCAAGCACTGAGCTCCCTCCCCATCCCTAGCAGGGCCCTGCACCAGAAGGACATCCACAGGCATGTGCTCTCTCTTTCTGCTTCACTCCCTCTCTCTCCTCTCACCTCCAGTCCCTTCTCTCTGCCCCCGCCCCCCCACACTGCATGTGAGTCGTTGGAGAAGACAGGGCTGCCCTTTGCTTACACCGGACACCCACAGGATGTTCTTGCTCCTGCTTCATATTCCTATCCACATTCACCCCACCATCAGACAACACAAGTTCTGCTCATTCTTTTCTCAAGTCCAACCACTTTCTCCATCCCCCATCTTCATCCTCATCTACCATCATCTTCCTCCTGGATGCCCAGGGAAGGCCCTGTGATGGTCAACTCCAGGTGTTACCTGGCTAGGCTGTGGTGTCAATCATTAGATAGTGAGTAAAGCAGATCACCCTCCATAATGTGTTAGGCCTTGTTCAATTATTCAAAGGCCCTTAGAGAAAAGACTGAGGTTCCCCAAAGAGGAAGGAATTCGGCTCCCAGACTGCTGCGGACTTAAGACTGCAACATCAACTCTTGCTGGAGTTTCCAGCCTGGTGGGCAGCCCTGCAGATTTCAGACTCGCCAGCCCCACGGTCAAGTGAGCCAATCAATTCCTTAAAATCAGCCAGTCAATCAAACTATCGGCCAATCAATTCCTTAAAATCAGCCAGTCAATCAAACTATCGCATGTGAGCATGCTTTCTCCCTCTCCCTCTGTAAACACACACACACACACACACACACACACACACACACTTTGGTTTGACAGATCCCACCACTATCCTTTCGAGAGCCATGAGGTCAAGGACACTACCTGTCTTGCCCACATATGTACCTAGTATGAGGTACATTGACACATAATGGTACTCAATAAATATTTGTGGTTATGCCTTTCTTCCCTCCTTTCCCAAGCTCCTCATTTGTATTCTCAAATTTTATTGTCACTGCACAAAAAGGAATAAAAGAAGCAATCAAGATGAAGAATTAGACTACTATCCTCAATGTTGGACCTTGGCTATGAACTTGGATCAATGGTGTTCATTGTGCGGGCCAACCTCCGTATCAGCACAGGTAAACTTCTATCTATAGAGTGAGATTTGAGAAGTCCCTAACCATCAAACTTTCACCCACCGTCTACTTGAAATAAAATCATTAGCTATGCTGTTTCATCCAATTCTTCATTAGAATTCAAATATCTCTTAGAAACTTCCAGCCTACAGTTATTATTACCAGTTGAGTATTCCTTATCCAAAATGTTCAAGGCTAGAAGTGTTTCAGATTTCAGAGGTTTTCAGATGTTAGAATATTTGCATGCACACTATGAGATATCTAAGGGATGGGACCAAAGTCTGAACCAGAAATTCATCTAAGTCTCATAGACACCTCGTATATATAGCATGAGGATAATTTTGTACAATATTTTTTAACACACGTGTTTGGCCCGTGACCCATCACATGAGGTCAGATGTGGCATTTTTTCACCTGTGGCATCATATCGTCACTCAAAAAGTTTTGGGTTTGGGAGGATTTTGTATTTCAGATTTTGGGGAAAATGATGCTCAACCTGTAATTAACCCTAGGATTATAGCACAGAGAGCCCCAAGGAAATGCAACAGGGGGCAGGTGTTCCCATTCCAGATGTGCTGGTGCCTGGAAGGAGTGGACAGGAAAGCCTAGAGGACCCAGAGCTAATTCTGCTTTTGCCACAATGTTCAGGTGCTCCTGAGGTGGCTCTGAGAGAGCTACTTCTGTAGATGTCATCAATGTCTCCTGTAGTTTCCAGGAAAATGCTAGTAGTTTTGGTTCCATTAACCCTGAATCCATGCAACAAGAAAGCTACCAATGTTGAAAGCAAGAAATTTAGTTGAACAAGGAATTCTTTTGCCTTCAAGACACCAAATCATTTTGACTTATGCCTCACTAATTTAATGAAAAGTGCGGGGGTCACATAGCTGCAATCTAATTAAACATGGTTTCTTTCCACTTCTCTCCCACTGCCGACACTGGAAGACAACTCCATAATAAGTATAAATTGGGAAAATGTTGATGATAGTTGTCAAGAAGATTTCAAAAGAAATTAGGTTATTCTCTTTCAACTTTTAAAATTCCCCCACATATAAACTAACTTTGCATTTGAGCTATTTCAGGAAAGAACTAGCCTTGTATTGACTAGATTGATCACTTTTTTTAAATTTCATTTATTTATTCTAATTTGTTATATCTGACAGCAGATTGCATTTCAATTCATAGTTTACATATAGAGCACAATTTTTCATTGTTTCTGGTTGTGCACAAAGTAGAGTCACACCATGTGTGTCTTCATATATGTACTTAGGTTAACCATGTCTATCTCATTCCACCATCTTTCCTACCTCCATGTCCCAACCCTTCCCCTCCCTCCCCTTTGCCCTCTCCTCCATTCCTCCCATGCCCTCCCACACACACCTCCATTATGGATCAGCATAGATTGATCACTTTTTGAGGAGAAAAAAAGGAAAAGGACCAAATTTGTTTTCAGAACAATGCTAAAAAGTTTTTGATTCACATCTGCTAATCCTAAAAAAAAAAAAAAAAAAAAAAAAAACAGTTTAAATTCTTTGGGGTTTCATTTAGATGAAAAGTAAAATATAATTCAATTATACTTACCAATGGGAAAAACAATACAATTATCCATCTCCAAAAATCTTCTAGGAATTCTTAGAATGCATTTTTATAGTATTATGGTTTAGATATGAGGTATCCCTCAAAAGCTCCTATCTGTGGAGTAATCCACTGATATGCATTAACTGAGTGGTAACTGTACACAAGCAGGCTGGGGCTGCAGGAGGCAGGCCACTGAGGGTGTACCTTTGGAGTTTATATTTTCTCCCTGGTGATCAGAGAGAGCTCTCCACCCCACCTTCTGTCCCTCTTTCCCTCCTTCCTTTCCTCTTTCCCTCCTGCCCTTCCTCCTTCCCTGCATCCCTCCCCCATTCATACAATTCTCTAAACTGGATCCCTCAGCCATATCCTTCTGCCATACATTCTGCATTCACACTGGTCCAAAGCTATGAAGTCAGTTGACTGTAGACTATGCCTCTGAAACCATAAACCAAAATAAAGTTTTCCTCCTCTGTGTTCATCTTGTCAGGTCTTTGGGTGACATAAAAGCTGACTAAAACAGAAATTATCTTTTAAATATGGGGATAACCTTTTATAAAGTGAGAATCTGATCACCTTTCAATAACTATATCATAGTTTAGTTTAAAAAAAAGAAGAAGAAGAAAAAGCCATGTAGATAGTCGGACCTGGTTTCTTGATTCAATTCTACCACATTTTGCTAGTGATTTTTAAATAATCACTGCATTTCTCTAAAGTCCAGAGGCTGAATTTTTAGAAGATGGTTAATGGGCACAATTATTTAACTATTATTACTATAAATTAAAGTTAAAATGTTCCTGATTCTAGTTTCATGTGCAAAGTTTCCAAGTTAAAGTGTAAATTATTGCTATTACACCTAGGTCACCAGAAAAAAGTCCTGGCAGATCTTTAGAGAAGAATCACAAAATTATATATAAGAGGTTGTGAGGGGAATGGGAAAATAAACAAGGAGAGAAATGAATTACAGTAGATGGGGTAGAGAGAGAAGATGGGAGGGGAGGGGAGGGGGGATAGTAGAGGATAGGAAAGGTAGCAGAATACAACAGCTACTAATATGGCATTATGTAAAAATGTGGATGCGTAACCGATGTGATTCTGCAATCTGTATTTGGGGAAAAAATGGAAGTTCATAACCCACTTGAATCTAATGTATGAAATGTGATATGTCAAGAGCTCTGTAATGTTTTGAACAACCAATAAAAAAAAGAATTACAAAGTCTGCTGATCTTCAGAATCCTGCTGTTCACATCTCCTTTCTGATTAGACTCACTAAATCAACTCACTTTCAACACTCTTGCCCATTGTTTTGCACATTATTTATTTTTAAAACTTGACTTTTACAAATAAAGTTTAAAAGAGATTTCAGAAATATGAAAAATTGTGTTCTGTATGTGTAAAATGAATTGTAATGAATTTTGCTGTCATATATAACAAATTAAAAATTTTAAAAATGAAAAAAAAGATTTATTGTACATGATGGCTATAATTAATAATAATACATTATATCCTTGAAAGATGCTAAGAGAGCAGCTTTTAAGTGTTCTCATCACACAACAATAACTATGGAAGGTAATGCAGATATTAATTAGCTTGATTTAGCCATTGGACAATGTGTGTTTGTGCATATAAAAATATCATAATGTGGGGCTGGAGTTGTGGCTCAGCAGAAGAATGCTCATCTAGCACGTGTGAGGCCCTGGGTTTGCTTCTCAGCACCACATAAAAATAAATAAATAAAATAAAGATAAAAAATATATTTCATATATATATATAATTGCAGGATGAATATATACAACTTTATCTGTTAATTTTTTTAAACGAAAATATCCCAGACTCCTTTGTAAAAAAAAATAATAATTAAACGGGGTGGGACTTAAAGTTTTGCCTCTGACTCTCAGTTGGCTGACTGTTCTTTACCATACCTTTATACTATTGTGACGTCTTATTTATTGAGTGCTTTCTGTATACCTGGTACAATGCTAAGCATATTGCATGTAGTATTACACAGGGAAAAGGTTATTTCTACCCAATATGTAATGTCAAACATTATTAGAGTGGTTATGGATTAAATTTATTGAAAGTAAAGAAGAATAGAAAGATAATGATTGATAATCATGTTTTTTCTATAAGCTTCCTTTAAACCATAATCTACCAATCTTTCTACTATTCCAGGTTGAAATTAAAGGAAAAAATGTTTAAATATGTTAAGTACATAATAATTCTGGGAACTTCAAAAGAAATTTTCCTGTGGCACCAACTCCCAATACAGTTGTAGGATGTGTAAATCAAGTGGCAGAACAACTTTGAGTATGGGAAGCATTTGTGTTTCAGACTGGCACTAAAACGGGTGACCAAGTGATCTTTGAAGTTCTCATTCAGAGTTCCAGAAGATTTCTGTGAAGTTTTTTACACTGGAAGATTTTAAGATTTTAAAATGGGATTTGTTGTTTCATCACTTCCCCTAATAATCTTTTTTTAAATCTAAAGATAGCTCATTCTCTTTATTTATTTGTCTTATTAATATATTTATTATAATATGAATGTGGCATAGTGTGGAATTTCAGCATATGCATATATTGTTGTTTACTGATCAAATCACAGTGATTAACTGTTATTCTTGCCATCATTTCTTTTAACATGCTGTTTCCAAATAGAAGAACAAATCATTTCACAAATGGCAAACGGCAAAGTTGTCCTTATTAGAAAGATAAAAATAAAACAAATCTGCCAACTCAAACATCAAATTTCACAAGGGTTTGATAATGAATTTTCTCTTGCTCGGACTTCATTCACATGAGTCAGTAGCCTAAGGGCACTGTTCCACGAAGTCATTTAAATACCTTCAGATGAAATCAAATTAAAAAATCCATAAAGTTGGTTGATCCAAATGAGCAAAGCCCTGTTTTCTTAAGAGCATCCTAAATTGTATCCTGACACCTCCAGTTTCATGTTGAAGCACATCTTTATTTTTCTCTTTTGCCCAATGCCTTTTCCACTGAGAACTTTCACATTTCACCCTGTTATAAATAAATATCTGTAATTCTGTAAATTATTATGTTCAATTTTATTTTTGTTCCCAAATATTTGCAAATCTTTCCAGTAAAATGATTTTACTTCCTGACCTGTTACTGTCAGGCCTGGCCTCGTGGCTTGTTTTGGTCCATAAAATATGATAGAAATCATGATACCATTTTGAAGTTGAAGCTTTAAAGTCCCACATGTGACCACTGTAGCATGTCTCTTTTCTCCCTCTGCCAGGAGCAAAGTCATGTTCTGGTGATAGCAGCTCTCTGTCGATCTCCTGGAGACCCATCACACAGGTGCACAGGTAGCAAGAGCAAGAAACAGCTTCCGTCATTCTAAGCCACTGAGATTCAGCAAGCCTTTACCCAGCCTTCCTTAGCCTGTAGTTGACAGAAACAACCAACGGCCTTCAAACTTTTCAACTGTGTATGTATCTCCTGAAATAATTTTGAAAAACGATGGATCTCCTCTAAATTGTTCAAGTTGACAGCTGAAATTTTCTATCTTATGCCTAAAAATGTTCAGAAGTTGTCATGTCCGATATTATAAAAATTGACCACTTGAATAAAACTGTTCCATCTCTCTTTTAAATTACCTAATTGTACAAAACATCATAATGTATTCTAAAAGTACAGACAAAGGTTTTCTTTGACAACTGGGAAGTTCACATGATTCTCTATGTTAGTCAGCTTTTTGTTGCTGTAACCAAAGTACCTGACAAGAACCATTTAGAGGAGGAAAAGTTTATTTGGGGCTCAAGGTTTCAGAGGTTCAGTCCATGATCGGCAGACTGCATTGCTTTGGGCCCATAGTGAGGCAGAACCTCATGGCAGAGGGCATGGCTGAGGAAAGTACCTCAGGTCATGGCAGCCTGAAAGAAGGGAGAGAGCTCAAGGAGCCAAGAATAAAATACAAACTCCAAAGACATGGCCCCAGTGACCTGACTTCCTCCAGACACACCAACCTGCCTGCTTTTACCACCCAGTTGTTCTATTCAAATTATTAACCCACTGCATCGATTCACCTGTTTATTAGATTACTGCTCTCCTAATCTAATCATTTCACCTCTGGACATTTCTGTGTTAACAAAGAAACTTTCAGGAGACACTTCAGACCCAAACCATACATTCTCTTTTGTTCTTAAACTTACATTTCCATTTTAGTTTATCTACAAAGTTGGATCTCAAATCTTATTAGTCATCCTTGCATGCTTTCCAGGGGAAGAGGCATATGATTAACTGTACTTTTTAAATTTGACTTTTAATTTTTAAATTTCCTTTGATCATAAGGCCCTGAAAAGGGAAATTTTTCTTCTGTATTGAAATATCATTAAAATTATTAGCAGCAACCCTTCCAAACTCATTCTATGAGGCTAGTATCACCCTGACACCAAAACCAAACAGAAACACATCAAAGAAAGAAAACTTCAGACCAATATACCTGATGAACAGAGATGCAAAAATTCTCAATGAAATTTTGGCAAATCATATACAAAAAACATATTTTAAAATAGGGCACCATGATCAAGTGGGATTCATTCCAAGGATCCAAGGTTGGTTCAACATATAGAAATCAATAAACACAATCCATCACATCAATAGACTTAAAGATAAGAATCATGATTGTATCTATTGATGCAGAGAAAGCATTTGAAGAAATACAATATCCTTTCTTGTTCAAAACACTAGAAAAACTAGGGATAGAAGGAACATACCTCAACATTGTAAAAGCTATCTATGCTAAACCCAAGGCCAATATCATCCCACATGGAGAAAAATGGGAAGGATTCCCTCTAAAAATGGGAACAAGACAAGGATGCCCACTTTCACTACTTCTATTCAACATAGTCCTTGAAACTCTAGCCAGAGCAATTAGACAGATGAAAAAAATTAAAGGGATACAAGTTGGAAAAGAAGAACTCAAACTATCATTACCTGCTGATGACATGATTAGAGGATCCAAAAAATTAGAGGATCCAAAAAATTCCACCAGAAAACTTCTAGTATTAATAAATGAATTCAGCAAAGTAGCAGGATACAAACTCAATAATACCCACAAATCAAATGCATTTCTGTACATCACTAATGAATCCTCTGAAAGAGAAATCAGGAAAACTATCCCATTCACAATAGCCTCAAAAAGATAAGATACTTGGGAATCAATCTAACAAGAGAGATGAAAGACCTCTACAATGAAAGCTACAGAATACTAAAGAAAGAAATTGAAGAAGACCTTGGAAGATGGAAAAATCTCCCATTTTCTTGGGTAGGCAGAATCAATATTATCAAAATGGTCATACTACACAAAGCACTACACAGATTCAGTGAGATTCCAATTAAAATCCCAATGTCATTCCTTATAGAAATAGAAAAAGTAATGATGAAATTCATTTGGAAAAATAAGTGTTCAGAATAGCCAAAGCAATCTTTAGCAAGAAGAGTGAAGCAGGAGGCTTCACAATACCAGATCTTAAACTATACTACAAAGCTATAGTAGCGAACAAAAGTGGCATGGTATTGGCACGAGAATAAACATGTAGACCAATGGTACAGAATAGAAGACACAGAGACAAACCCACATATATATAGTTATCTCATACTCGACAAAGGCACCAAAAACATACACTGGAGAAAAGATAGCCTCTTCAATAAATGGTGCTGGGAAAACTAGAAATCCATATGCAGAAAAATGAAACTAATTCCCTGTCTCTCATCATGCACAAAACTCAACTCAAAATGGATCAAGGACCTAAGAATTAGTCCAGAGACCCTACACCTAATAGAAGAAAAAGTAGGCCCAAATCATCATGTCAGATTAGGCCCTGACTTCCTTAATAAGACTCCTAAAGCACAAGAAATAAAATCAAGAGTCAATAAATAGGGTGGATTCAAACTAAAAAGCTTCTTCTCAGCTAAAAAAAAAAAAATTACAGTGAAGAGAGAGCCTACAGAATGGGAGAAAATTTTTGCCACACATATGTCAGATACAACACTAATCTCCAGGATATATAAAGAACTCAAAAAACTTAACGCCAAAAAAAAACCAAAAACAACCCAATCAATAAATGGGCTAAGGAGTTGAACAGACACTTCACAGAAGAAGATATACAATTGATAACAAATATATGAAAAAATGTTCAACATCTCTAGTAATTAGAGGAATGCAAATAAAAACTAATGTTTCATCTTGCTCCAGTCAGAACAGTAGTTATCAAGAATACAAACAACAATAAGTGTTGGTGAGGATGTGGGGGAAAAGGCACCCTCACACATTGCTGGTGGGACTGCAAATTGGTGCAACCAATCTGGAAAGCAGTATGAAGATTCCTCAGAAAACTTGGAATGGAACCACCATTTGACCAAGCAATCACACTCCTCGTCTATACCCAAAGGACTTAAAATCAGCATACTATAGTGACGCCGCCACATCAATGTTTATAGCAGCACAGTTCACAATTGCTAAACTGTAGAAGCAACCTAGATGACCTTCAATAGAAGAATGAATAAAGAAACTGTGGTACATATACACAATGGAATATTACTCAGCATTAAAAGAGAATAAAATCATGGCATTTGCTGGTAAATGGACAGAGCTGGAGAATATCATGGTAAACAAAATAAACCAGTCTCAAAAAATCAGGGGTTGAATATTTTCTCTGATAAGTGGTTCCATATTGGGGGAGGGGAGTAACTTTGGATGGGGCAAAGGGGAGAAGGGGAGGAGGCAAAGGGGTAGGAAGGATGGTGGAATGAGACAGACATGTAAGATTGCACGAATGGTGTGACTACTTCATGCACAACCAGAGAAGTGAAGAATTCTGCTCCATTTGTGTGCATGAATTGAAGAGCTATCTACTGTCATGTATACCTAATAATGTAGAACTAATAAATAAATAAATTTTAAAAAAAATATTAGTAGCAAACAAGTAATCAAAACATGGAATAAAAAACATTTTATAATTTTGATAAGTGATTATCAAATATAAAAAGTAAAATGTTAAGGGAAATCTTAATGTGAATGGGCCTTTTTCAATTAGTTTATATAATGGAATGAATGTTATGTACTGTCAGAAAGAGGTTCAGAATTGAATCAGTTTCCTTTTTTTCCATTTTTATAGACACAAGCAATAAAAAAATTCATATATGTGAGTAAATTAGAAAGGGGGGATTTTTGCTTCTGACTTAAAGGCCCAAAATAATATTGTAATCTACCATCAAAAATTATCTGAGCCAGGCGCAGTGGCACACACCTGTAATCCCAGCGGCTACGGAGGCAGAGGCAGGAGGATTATAAGTTAAAAGCCAGCCTCAGCAATTTATTGAGGCACTAGGCAATTCAGTGAGACCCTGTCTCCAATAAAATACAAAATAGGACTAGGGATGTGGCTCAGTGGTCAAGTGCCCCTGAGTTCAATCCCTGGTACCCCCCCCAAAAAAAATTATTTGAACTTTTTTTAGCTAACAATCCAATTAAATTATCTAATTTTGTCCAAAACAAAGAATTGGAAACCACCTATTTGTAAGATTATTCATTATCCAAACACTATGTTTATCCACTTGGTTTCTGAGAAGAATATTTTTAAAGGCTTTACCAAGGCTCGTCAATAATAGGTTAATTATACCTATCATTCAGAATCTTGTGTAGGAAGGATCTTGTGTAACCCAATATA
Organism: Callospermophilus lateralis; assembly: GCF_048772815.1. NCBI lineage: Eukaryota > Metazoa > Chordata > Mammalia > Rodentia > Sciuridae > Callospermophilus > Callospermophilus lateralis. The sequence continues at coordinate 72,816,779 of NC_135316.1, forward strand.
GAAAGAATTGGAAAACCAAAATATTATTAATTATGGTACTCCTTTGCTAATACAATATTTTAGGCAAAGTTTTTATCTGATCATTAAATATATTCACTAAATCTCCTAACTTGAATATTTAGCTTCTTTGCTCCAGGGAGATTTTCCCCATGAAACCTAATTGCCAAAGCCAGTCCTCATTACCAAACCAGTCAGCCAGATCGGATTTTCTATCTGTCAGAAAGGTCTGGCTTCATTTTTCAGTTCAAATGGAAGTGTTGACACACGCCCCCATGACAAGCACCTCACTTCTGAATTGCAACGTGAAGTTCTGGAGCAGACATTTTTCACAAGCTTGCTCACGGCACAAAATAAGGCTTCACTCCCTTTGATATGGCCAAGCGTGACCATCAGGAGCAACCACCTTCACTACAGACTCCCTCCTCCCTCTGCCCTGAGTCCAGGCACATCCCAGGTAGGCGCTGCTGTGAGTGCATTCTAGAGGGCAGAGAACGTGGAGAATATTCTCTGTACTTTCCTCTTGAGTGCAGCCCCAGGAAGTACTGCTTTCAAGGTGACAAGCAGGCGATAGGAGAAAATTCTCATCGCCCCTGCCACCCTACTTCACAGTACCCTTGAGTTCACGGCATTGCCCACAAAAGCTGAATTAATGTTTCCATTGCCATACCTTGCACACCATGGAAATTTGTAAAAGACAGAGAAAGGTACCAAGTCCTATAGCAGGAACATCAGGGTTTGGTGAGTGGAAAGCATTATCCATATTAGTATGTTTCATTTGATCAGAGACTTTTACACCCTTAAACATGCACAGAAGTAAGACTTCAGAGGTGGGAAAATATGTCTGGTGGGTGGCAGTTTAGACAGGGAGATGTGGATGGAAAGGCAGATGTGAAAACAGAGGTAAGAGGGACACATGGCTTCCTGAATTGCAGACACCTCCCCAGCCAGTAAATCACGGGAAAAAAATATTACGGATTCTGACTGTATGAAAATGAATGTTCTTAAAACTTTCTGTACCCATGCAGCTCTTGGAAAGGCTGCTCTTCCCCAGCAGGGACCTGGATCCTGAGCTCAAGACTATTGGTGCAGATTTCAAATCCACTGGGCATACTGTGCCTAATTTATAATGCTTGAAAAATAAGATCACTTACTCTCTTCTATTGGTATTAATTTGCTATTACTGCACAACAAACAGTGGCATAAATCAATACGCATTTATTACCTGGCAATTTCCCAGGGTCAGGACACATAGCCCCAGGCCAGATGTTCTGCTCAGGGTTCAAGGCTGCATGGTGATATAAACAAGTGCTGCTCTCTCCCTGAGCCTAGGGCTCCTTCCCCAAGCTCATGGGTCATTGACAGAGTTCAAGCCTTACAATTGCCGGCCCTCCCTCCTAGGAACTGCCCGCTGCTCCCTGCCACGTGGCCCTCTCCACACCTTGGCAGTTGGTTCTTTAAGGCCAACAGGAGGATGTCATTGCTATTTATTTTCTCTCTGACCTCCAAACCTGCTTCTAAGGGCTCAACTGATTGGGTCAGACCCACCAAAGTCATCTCCCCTTTGGTTAACCTAAAGACAACTAATGAGGAGACTTACATGTATCTGTAAAACATCTTTATCTTTGCTATAATGTAATACAATCCAGGAAGTTATAGCTCATCATCTTTGTGATGGTCTACTGGATAGAAGTGATAGGTCTGCTCACTGTCAAGGGAGTGTTACAAGGACATGGGTCATTGGTGGTCACCTTAGAATGCTGTTTCCCATAATATTTAAACAAAAAATAACATCAAGGTTATGAATATGACAACTGCAAAGTATATTTCTTAGTATTTAGGATATAAAATTTAATCTAGGCACAGTGACACATGCCTATAATCCTAGCAACTGGGGAGGTTGAGGCAGGAAAGAATCACAAGTTCAAGGTCAGTCTCGGCACTCGTTCTAGATCTTAGGTAGAGGAAATTATTTCAATTTTTCATCATTGAGTATGATGTCTGTGGGCCTTTCCTAAATGTCCTTTATAGTAGTGAGGTAGCTTCCTTCTATGCTGAATTTGTTGACTGTCCTTATTATGAAAGAGACATTGAATTTTGTCAAATTATTTTTCTGCATCCAAGGAAATGAGACTTTATATGTCCCAGAAAGAACTAAGTATCAAAAGCTGTGTTTGTGAGAACTTGGGTGTAGAACATCGCTAACTAAACCTGAGCCAAACACAGTGGACCGCCCATCACTGCAGGCTGTCTTTCAAAGATTCTCAGTGGCCAGCACAGACCTGAACCGGAAGCCGACTGGCAGTGGCTATCAAAATGACCAGTTGTCCACAGCGACACCATGTGGCTGTAAGAAGTAATGACAACATATGACCCTGGCTAACCTTAACTCAAAAATGTAAGCTCCCAGAGCTCATAAAATATCAGGGCAGCCTAAAAAGAAGATGTTGAACTTCCTTCTCATCTGGCATGCAAGAGTTTCTCTTAACTTGTTGTTACTCCTGTTGTTCTACGAAAAAGAAATAATTATGGCCAAAATTGCCCTCTAGATCCAAACTAGGAAAAAAAATTCTGTCTCTTAGCACATAAAGTAGAGCTTTCCAAAAAAATCCCTGTTTACAAGAAAAATATAGGATACTCTGGAACTAGGTTGACCAGAAACCACCACAGGTGTTCTGGCTGGTGGCCAAGTTGGGACCTGGAGCCCCCTTCTGTCTCAGACTCCCCATTTGCTCACCCCAGTCTTCATCGGATCCTCAACAGAATCCAAGAACCCCGCAGAACATAGTTTAACACACTTTTTTTGATGACAGAATGACTGTGAAGAATTAAACTCAAAAGATGACGTCACCAGATCACAAGTGGAGAGCAGAGGACATTTTTGAGGGTGCCAGGAAGACACATTAAGACTGAGGATGAGACAATCAGACTGTCAGAATTTCACCAACGGACAGACAAGCCTTATGTCTGGGTAATGTTAGACATCAATACACACAAAACACGCTGAACTGAATTTATTCTAAATATAAAAATCTATTTGTAAGTCGTTATCAAAAACAGGAATCAGGAAGAAAAGCTCTCTCTCAATCCTAGGAGAAAGGACAAATCTCAGGCTGCCTGGGAAATATATTTATCACCCTAACATTCTTAAATATTTTTATGTTGAAAAGGTTCTTTTATACCAGATTTTTTCACCTCAATTCCAGCTTGTAAAAAATATTTTCATTCAAATTCTACCAAAAGGTAGGGGACTTAAACCTGTTGTTATGAAAAACCTTGTTTTAAAAGTAACTTTTAGGGGGAAATATAATAAAAGAATTCTGAACAGAAAAGTGCAGAGGATATCTACTGGGATAGAAATAAAATAAAGTTTTCAAGTAACTTTTGAATTAAAAAAATCTGATAGAAAACCATATTTCTAACACAAATGTAGAACTTAAGTATGTTGTGATGAATGTCATGTTTTCAAGCTAGTTTTAGTAGACGAAAATAACTGGAGGGGAAAAAAAACACATTTGAAATAGGAACATTTGGAATTTAATTGTTATGTTTTCCAAGCTAATTTGGAGAAAAATTTTAGTATAAAACATATTCTTTTTTAATTTTTTAATTTTATTTATTCTAATTAATTCTATATGACAGTAGAATGCAATCCAGTTCATATTACACAGAGCACAATTTTTCATGTCTCTGGTTGAACACAAAGTACAGTCACACCATTCTTGTTTCCATACATGTACTTAGGGTAATGATGTCCATCTCATTCCACCATTTTTCCTACCCCCATGACCCCCCTTCCCCTCCTTCCCCTTTGCCCTATCTAAAGTTTGTCTATTCCTCCCATGCTCTCCACCCCACATCCCCATTATGAATCAACATCATTTATATCAGAGAAGACATTCAGCTTTGGATTTGGGGGATTGGCTTACTTCACTTAGCATTATATTCTCCAACTCCATCCACTTGTCTGCAAATGCCATGATTTTATTCTCTTTTAATGCTGAGTAATACTCCATTATGTATATATACCATTATGTGTATATACCACTGAGTAATACTCCATTATAACATCCATATACTGCAGGGTATCTAGGTTGGATACATAATTTAGCTATTGTGAATTATGCTGCAATAAACATTGATGAGGCTGTGTGCCTGTAGTATTCTGATAAAACATATACTTAACAAAAAAAAAAAGTGTAGCAGTTGGATGCAGTGGCGCACACCTATAATTCCAGCAGCTCAGGAGGCTGAGACAGGAAGATTGTAAGTTCAAAAACAGCCTCAGCAATAGAGAGGCACTAAGCAACTCAGTGAGACCCTGTCTCTAAATAAATATACAAACCAGGGCTGCGGATGTGACTCAGTGGTCAAGTGCCCCTGAGTTCAATCTCTGGTACAAAACATATATATACATACACACACACACACACACACACACATATGGTATGATTTAAGCAATATATTTACTTCCACTGATACAAACAAATCCTCAGGAGGTTCTTTGAAGCTGAGATTAAACCATCCCAAATAAACCAAAAGTAACCAGCCCTCTGTCTACCTACCTCTCAGTGCTCCTATGACCAGGAATGGAACACAGGCTGTCCCTAGGAGTGGGACACAAGCTTGGGTGAGATGGTTCCCTTTAGTTCAGGGGATTCCCTACAAGAAACTGAGAGGCAGCTGGGGTCTGGGCAGGATTCTGGGAAGTGCTCAGCTCCACTGTCCACAAAGAGCATCAGAGCTACACTTAAGGAATTTAGGAAGAGCTGTGAGACCACAGGCAGGTACATCAGAGCTTCACCATCCATCTCCAACTCCAGATCAGATGTCGGAATGAATATTCACATTCTCAAACCGGCAGCCCCCCCAAAAAAATATTTTAAATTATTTGAACAAGAAAAAGGTAAAAAAGCTAAATGAGGCAACTTTATTCATTTTTTTCCATGAGGGAACCCTAACAAATTCCAAATTCCAACTCCACGTGTTGTTGAAATATAAGTGATGACGTCGGGCCACAGAGCAAATTCATCACAAGTTTAGAGGAGAAAGCCAGGGACTGCCCAGAGGCAGCGGTGCTGTAGTGTACAGATGTGGGTGGGAAGTTTCCTTATTTCCCCAGATTTAGAACCTGACATCCCAAATTCAGGCCAAGAAAATATCACATAAATACACATTTGGGGGGACACCCTCATAGACCCCCACCCTTGCAAATTAAAAAAAAAAAAACATTTGGAGTCAACAGAAACACAGTTATTCATAATGAGTTTTCTTCTTCCCTTCCACATACATACTCCTCATCTCAAGATAAGCAAAAAGCTGGCAGGAGAAGCATTCTGCCTGCCCACTGCCAAGGATGATCACACTTTATTTTCTCACTGGGCAGCAATCTCACTGGTCTCTCCTTTGTGTGCTATTTGAGAAAAACACAGGTGCGTGAGGACAGGATTCCCAGATAAAATGTAGGATGCATGGGACTTACCAAAAAGTATTCACCATTTATCTGAAATTCAGATTCAACTGTATGTCCTGTGTTTTCTTTGCAGAATCTGACAATTTCAATTGGGAAGAACATCAAGACAGAGGGACAGTGGACAATGGACACCACTGAAGGAAGCTGGCTTGAGCCATCATGTAGTGCCCATTCAAGATCCCTAACAAGGAGGAGGATCCAACATTAAACCTGCGAGGGCTCTCCCTCATCCAGCAAGGAGGTCCATGGAACAGGGTAGAGGAGGGTGTGGCTGTGGAATCAGGAATCAAGACCTCCAGAGACCAAGCTTGAAGCAGGTATGATTTTATTGTGTAGTTACCATGTTGATATACACCAGCAATAGCTAAGCAGATTATAGGCAGCCACCAATCCAATTTCTGGCTAACTGTCCTTGCAGCAACTAATCAAGAAGCAGGCCGTGGAGCAAGTGCTGTGGCTGCAACACATGGGCTCCCACCCAGGGCTGTGCCTATAGGGTGAGCAGCCTGCCACTCACAACCCTAGCATAAGGGGAGTGGCCTACCCCTCAGGCGCCCTTAACGTGTGCATGTATGCAGTACTCCATGCACTTGTCCCCACATAAACCTATTGGGTGGACTACCTGGGGTGGAGAGTAGGGAAGTTCCAAAAGGTTCTACAAAAAAACCCATCCACACATAGATTCCAAAAGAGAGCTATTATGTGTCCTTGGTGTCTCTGCCTGATGCAAGAACATGAGAACAGGTACTATATTCAAAAGGCTCTTCCAGGAACAGAAATAAGGGAGCAAGAAAGTGATGAGACAAAGTACATCGGTAACAGTTCACCTCCAGAATTATTTTTGTTTAAAGGAAGAGGTTAAAGAATTATCGGGCGGCTCCCATTCCCTGTTGGATAAAGATTTTCTAGGTCAGCGACTCCCCTGGCACTTCTGCCTGTACTTGTGGGCTTCTCTTTCCAGACATTAAGACTCTGGACAGAGAGTTGAAGGGCTTCCCAGTCTTCATGTGGGATGCTGCCTATTGTAGGGGCATCTGAGATCACATAAAGGCAGGTGCAGGAAAGGATGGCGGGGGGGAAGGTTCTGAAAACAAGCAGAATCTGCATCAGATTTCTACTTAAGTGCTAAAGTTAAATTTATTGTGAATCCCACACAAATGAGAGTTAATTATTAAACAACCAAGAAGTCTTTCTATTAATATGATTCCACCACAGCATGATCTCTATAGTTACGTATAAAATAAAATATCAGAAGCTAAAGCAACGAAAGAAAAACAGGCTTAATTAAAATCTTTTGTGTTCCAAAGAACATGATTACAAAAATGGAAATACAACTCACAGAATAGGAGAATATATTTGCAAATCATATGTCTAATAATAGACTCAAATCCAGAATATATTAAAAATAAATTCTTGCAACTAAATATTTAAAAGACAAATAGCCTAATTAATAATTCCACAAGGATCTAAATACACAATTTTCCAAAGAAGTATTAAAATGGCCAATATAATACATTAGAAGATGCTCTGCATCATTAACCATCAAGGAAATGCAATTTGAAACCACAGTGAGATACCATTTCACATCTACTTGGAAGAATATAATCAAAGATAATAATGAGTATCATGGGCATGTGAAGAAACTGGAACTCTGATGCACTGCTTGTGAGACTGTAAAATGGTACAAGTAGCTTTGGAAAACAATATGGCATTTCCTCAAACCATTAAACACAAAGTTGCCATATGACTAGAAATTGAACTCCTAGCTATACCCAAGAGAAATGAAAATGCATAACCCCATTAAAAATCTGTAGTTGAATGCTCATGGCAACTTTAATTATAACAGGCAAAAAGTGAAAACAAATGAGGTGTCTAACAATTTAAAGAACAAGACATGGATACCCACCCTCGCTGCTTCTATTCAACATAGTATTGGAAGTCTTATTCAAAGAAATTGTTTATGCATAAATAAATAAATACATGGTATCCAATTCAGAAAGGAAGAAGTAAAATTGTCTAAATTTTCAGGTGAAATGATCTTATATAGAAAACCCTAAAGACCACACACACACACACAAAAAAAAAAACTGTTAGAACTAAAAAATGAATTTAATAAAATCAAAAGATAAAAATAAAATCAACATACAAAAATTAGTGGTTGTTTTCTATACACAACAACTATCCAAATATAAATGAATCAAGGCAAAAAAACCTCCATTACAATAACCCTGGGGAGAAAAAGGGAATGAATTTAGCCATGAGATGAACAATCTTTTTACTGAAAATTATGAAACACTGATAACAGAATTGAAGAAGATACAAATAAATGGAAGGACATTCTGTTTTCATGGACTAGAAGAATTCCTATTGTTAAAATATCCATTCTACCCATGATCTACAGATTCAATGCAATTTCTATCATTTTTCACAGAAATAGGAAAAAATAATCCTAAATTTGTATGGAACAATGAAAGATCCTGAATAGGCAAGCAATCTTGGGCAAATAGAACTAAGCTGGGAGCATTATACTACCTAAACATTTTTTTTCTTTCTTCCTTCCTTTGTTTCTTTTTTTTTTTTTTTTTTTTTTTTTGGACCAGGAATTGAACTCAGGGACACTTGACCACTGAGCCACATCCCCAGCCCTATTTTGCATTTTATTTAGAGACAGGGTCTCAATGGTTGTTAGGACCTCACTGTTGCTCAGGTTGGCTTGAACTCATGAACCTCCTGTCTCAGCCTCCCAAGCCTCTGGGATTACAGGTGTGCACCACTGCGTCCAGCCTTACCACCTTATTTTAAAACACACTAGAAGGCTACAGTAATCAGAACAGTGTGGAACTAGCACAAAAACCAAGGCAGAAACCAGTGGTACAGAATAGACAGCCCCCAAATAAATACACAAGTGTATGGTCAATGGATCAACAGAGGAGCCAAGAAGACACAAAAGAGAAAAGACAGTGTTTTCAATGAATAACATCAGGAAAACTAAATGCCCACCTGCATAAGAACAAAAATGGACCCTCGCCTCACACCAAGTATAAAAATCAACTCAAAATGGATAGAATACTTAAATTTAAGACCTGAAAGTGTAACACCACTAGAAAAGAATATTGGGGAAAGCTCTACAACATTGGTCTGGATATGATTCCAAAAACTGGCAACAAAAGCCATCATAAACAAGTGAGGTTACATCAAACTACAAAGTTCCCATACAACAAAGAAAACAGAGTGAAGAGCACCTACAGAGTGGGAGAAAATACCAGCAAACCACACATCTGATAAGACAGTAATAGCCAAAATAAATAAGGAACTCTGAACAACTCAGAGAAAACAACCCAGTTTTAAAAAGGACAAAGGACCCAGACATTTCCCAAAAGAAACACACAGGTACATGAAAAAATTCTCAATATCACTCTCCAAAGGAAAATGCAAATCAAGCCACAATGAAATTTCACTTCATACAGGTTAGGCTGGCTTTTATTAAAAAGACAAAAGATAAGGGGTTGGGTATGTAGCTCAGTTGGTAGAGTGCTTGCCTCACATGGGTCCTGGGTTCAATCCCCAGCACCACCAAAAAAAAAAAAAAATACAAAACAAAAGTGTATGAGGGCATGTGGATAAAGGTCAACAGTTATATGCTGTTGGGGAGAAAGCAAATTAGTACAGGCACTATGCAAAACAGGATGGAGGGTCCTCAAGAAACTAGCAATGCTATCATCCATGTGATACAGTGATCCGACCTCTGTGCATACTATGTCAGAGGAAAAGATAACAGTGTGTCAAAGAGCCACATATACTCCCATTTTCACTGTATTACTATTCATAATAGCCAAGATATGAAATTAATCTAAGTGGATCAATAGATGAGAAATAAAGAAAATGTGATGTGGGTATGTGTATACACACATACATACATACATACATACATACACACACACACACACACAAACACACACACTATGAAATATTATTCAGTCTTTAAAAAAATTATCATTTGTAATAACATGGGTAAACCCAGAGGTCTTTATAGTAAGTGAAATAGGCCAGGAACAAAAAGACAAATACCACATGATCTCATTAACATTAACTAATAGTTAAACTCATAGAAACAGAGTAAAATGATGGTTACCATGGTTAGGAGAAGTGAGGAGGAATGGGAAGAAGTTGGTCAAAGTGTACAAATTTTCGTTTAGATGTGATGAATAAGTTCCAAAGATCTGTGTATAGCATGGTGCCTATGGTTAATAATAACATATTACATACTTGAAAACTGCTAGAGTAAATCTTAACTGTTCTTACCATCAGGAAATAAGTATGTTCCATGATGGATATGTTAATCAGATTTATCTAATCATTTCACAATGCATACACATATCAAACATCATGTTGTAGACCATAAGTATATACAATTATTAATTATAACTTAATAAAGCTATGGAAAAATAAAATACCCAAGGACTGATAAATAGATCAACAGAATGTGATATGTGCATAAAATAGGTTATTCAGCATTAGAAAGGAATGAATTATTGACACATATTAATATGGCTGAACCTTGAAAACCATCATGATAAATGAGGTCCATCAGCCACAAATAACCATATATTAAGAGTCCATTCACATAAGATGTTCAGTATAGGCAAATATATAAAAAGGATGCCTAGGGCTTGGGGCTGGGGTTGGAGAGAAATAAGGAGTGATTGCTAATAATTATAATGAATGATACAAATGTTTTCCAAGTAGACATAAGGATGATTGCACAACTGCAAATATGCTAAAAACCACTGCACTTCACAATTTTGTCTCAGTAGACCGTTTTAAATTTTAAGTGGACAGTCAGAGTGATAATGTATTAAGATTAAAAAAAAGACACTAAATATCAGTATGTAGTGTGATCAGTTTATCAGAAATACTGAACAGCTTCTGTATGCAAAATACCATCAATAAAACTATGGAGAAAATTTACAATATGACAATAAAATAAGTCATTCTGTGACATGCGTATTTGATACATGCCAAAGATGCCTGAGAAACAAGGGAAAGTTAATGACATTTTTTTCCCTCAGTACCGGCATTTTTTTGATTTTTAAGTGAAGGAGAACAATCAAGATGGATAAAATTAAAATCTTAATTGTTCAGCCCTTGGCTGTATTTTGTAAAGGTTCATAAACACAAGCCTATGCTCAGAATGTACAGAAATCCTGAGAGATTACCAAACACAAATGAATTGCCAGCGGATGCTTCCATACAGAATTAAATACTACCCTTTTTAGATGAACAAATGATTTATTTATCATTGCAGACTCTTTGTTGGGAAAAGCTAAAAAAAAAAATTTTTGATTCTAAGACATCCTTAAAACTTTAGCTTTTGTCTACTATCTCAAAAAATTAAAAAAGAATCCTCAGTTGGGAGATTCACCTTGTAAGATGAGACTCTGAGGTGGCTTCTTTCTCATTCTTCTAATGAGGTAAAAACATCCTGCTCTCTCTAATCCATGAGCATCTGGACAATCTCCAAACCCAATGAAACTGAACATTCGGCTCAGTGACAACACATTATTTAACTCACCTGGGCAATTTAAGATAATGCAACGTGACTCAAATCTGTGCAAGGAAAGTTGTCAGGCGGAAGTATTTCTTCCTAAGGAAACACCGACTGGTAATCGAGAGGGAAACTGTGGTCCAAATTATAAGCAGGTTCAGAGAATTGCTCTGACTGATTCCATAACCACGTGCAAATTAGGTCCCTTCCAGATCTTTAGAGAGCAATTTCCAAAGGCTTCAAGCTGAATAGATGGCTAGATGAATGAAGAAAGCAATTTTTGATCTGTGTGTGTGCATGTGTGAGTGTGAGTGCACACACAAAAAAATAAAATTACGGAGAAAAGATATGTAAAAAACACAAATAGATTTGTGTATGTAATGATTTGTATATTTTGAATTTTTATAAATATTTCATATATTTTTATGATTAATTTATAATTTACATATAGTTTATATAAATTACATAGATAAATATATAGGTCAACCATAATCCATAATATCAGGGAGAAAATTTACAGTACAACAATAAGTCATTCTATGACACAACAGGAGTATTTTGATGCATGCCTGATAAATACATTTATCTATCCAACACACCCTATGTGAATCTTGAGTAAGAATTCATAACAACACAAAAGCTGGCTATGTCCTTCCACCGAGTTAGCATTTACTTTTCCCCAGAGAGTTTCTCAGACACTCTCACATCAGCTCTTCCTTCACACCCTCTGCAGGAGACAGGAGAAAAAGACACATTACCCTTTCCATCACCATGTGCTCACTCACTGGTTATCTGAGATGCAAAATAAATGGTAAAGAAGGGAAAAATCAAACCTATTGCAGAATTGCCTCTTTGTAATTCCATACAGGCAAATTTACCTAAACAGTGGGTTTTTTTCTGAAAGAGAGAAGTTTGAGAGTCTTAGCAGGGACATGCCAAAGTGTTTTATTTCTAAGTGAGAGCGGTTCCCACACTTGGTTCAAGTGCTGGAAGATCCAATACTACTCAGTCATTTAATATCTTTAATTAGCTCCCCTCTGAGACTACAAAACTGAGGCACCCACATTCATATAACCCTCAGGAAACACTTGACTGCACTCTAAAGTAGACAATATGATTTCTGCCTCTTCTGGGGGTGTTCAGTGGACAGAGGCCTCCCCCGGTGTCCTTCATTAGCAAGTGTGAACAGTGCCCCACTTTGAGGGACCAATTCCCTCTGCACCCAGCACCTTTTCTGCCATGGCCACTGCTTCTCAGGAAGAGTCCCTGTAGTAATGCATATATCCAGGGCTCTCCTTGCTATTTCTAGCAAGTGATCCCAGCAGCAAAGGGTATTAAATTTATTGAGGATTCTTTTTTTCTGCAACACTGAAATTACTTGACCTAAACATCTCTTAGGATGAGCTCAGAACACAGCCCACTGTTCAGAGAGAGGCTCTGTTCTGAACAAGTTTGGGAAGGAAAGAAAAAAAAATAGTAATTATTAAGCCTCTAAATGTAAGGCACTTTAATAATATGCATAGAAAAAGATCAGTAAGAGTGTAGGCCAAAATCACAGGAAAAAAAGGGGATCATCTCCATACATCAAGATACCAGAGGATATTTTTTTCCTTCAGTGAACTAAGCATTATTTTCCTAATTTTCTATGAAGAATAGTATTTGGGGGTAAAAATTCTTTTAATATCTTTATTTTTTATTTTTAGTTAGATATGACAGTAGAATGTATTTTGGCAGAACATACATACATAAAGTATAACTTATTCCATTTAGTTCCCACTCTTGTGGTCATTCATGATGTGGGTAAAGATTTTACGTGGGAGAGATAAGAAGATTCCAGATAATAAAAGAAAGTCTCGCTTTCTGTTAAAGTTTGGATCTTGAATATCCTCCAAAGGCCCAGATGTCCAAAGCTTGGTTCCCAGGTCCTGGTGCTGTTGGGAGGTGAAGGAACACTTAGGAGGCGGGGTCTAGTGGAAGGAAGTGAGGTCACTGCGGTATATCCAGTCCCTGCTTTCTCTTTGCTTCTTAGCTGCCATAAGGTAAACAGGATTCCTCTACCCTGCCTTCTCACAACGATGCCCTGTGCCACCACAGGCTCAAAGCAACAGAGCCAAGTGACTATCAGCTGAAATCTCTGGAACCAAAGGCCAAAGTAAACCTTTTCTCCTCTTAAGTGGCTTAACTCAGGTATTTGTCACAGTAACAGAAAGCTGACAAGCATAACTGCTATTCCTAAGAATAATCACACTAGCTTTTTATTTTCTTTTTACCAGCTTTTATCCTAACCACTGTTGTGGGAAAGAAACAGACATAAAATATTGCAAATTTATTTGGTATGTTTGATCCTGGCGGTTTTTTTTTTTCTTCCTGAATTTTGTTTTAGAAATCTATCCCTGTTCTTTTCCTTGATTCTTTGATCACTAAAGATGATCCCCCGACACACACACATACACACCAATTTCAGCCTCCTCAAAGTTCACAGCACTGATGGTCATCCTAATGCTAAGGCACTATTCCCAAATTCCCAAATAATCTTCCGGGTCTTTTGAAGGTGAAGACAAAAGGCTTTATTGTTGGTCGGTGGTAGGGAGTGCAGAGACTAAGCAGTTCTGCAACCCTCGACCCCAGTCAAGCTTATAAGGCTTAAAACCACAAAGAAGGGGGGGCAGGAGAAGCAATCATTACCACAAGATACATCTCATAAAAATGGAAAATTACCAGACTACAAAAAAGTCACATTCTCAGAAATTACATTTTCAGAAAAGCAGAACTTACATTCTCAGAAAAACAATCTTGTATTAGTTCCACAGAACAAGGAGTTTTGTGGTCAGGATGCAAGTGGGTGCCAGTGGAGGTGATAGCCTTCTATATGAGTGGGTTCATGTGGAAAGGGGCCAATTTCACACAGGATGAGGTGTCTGAACAAGATGAGGTAAGTCTGGGCTGATTTTCAAGTCAGTATTTTAATTCATGAAGAATCCATAACATAAAAGCTGGCTATGTCTTTCCACCAAGTTAGCATTTACTTTTCCACTAAGTCATCCTGACCCAATCACATGGAAAGAATCGTCTATCCATGGGTCTTCCTATGTGAGGCTGCTCTTTACAATTCCAAAGAAAGAGAGCACGGTGCCTGTTAAGGCCAAACGCCAACAAGCCAATGTTATTCCACAGGGTAAAGTTGGAAAGGTGCCAGCAAGGGGAAGGAACACCATGGAAAATACTAACGTGAAGAGTGCAGAAGGCTATTCTGTGTAAAGACGAGAACCTCCCCCATTGAAGGCAGAGTCCAGGGTGCCACCATTCCTAATATGTCCAATGGGATCCCTGCAGCTTATGGAGGACACAGACTCATTAGAATCCTGAGACAAACAAGGATTAAACAATACCTATAAGGAGGAATTAGGGAAGGATTAATCTACTAGGAAAAGGGAACAAGTCTTGGCAAAGCTACACTTCCAGTGAAGACAGAAAAGTATTCAAAGAATCTAAGGTAAGTACAGAAACCTAACTGGGAGGGAGAAAATCCAGCTCTCGGGGAAGCAGACAGAGGCTGCTACTTACTTAAGTTCTTGGTGCTCAGTAGGGACAAGGGAGCCTGAGTCCTTGTCCTGGAAGATATCAGGTGCCCTCAAAGTAGGGTCTTCCCAAGAAACAGAGGTTTTAAACAAACACAGGTCCAAAGGCCTTACACCCAACCACCCCTTGTCACCAGTTATGATTTAGAGCAAAATTTGGGAGCAAATGCAGAACTTTATAAAAGAAAGCCGGGTATAACCAACATTATCTAACATCCCCAGTGGGATCTGGGGCAACACACCCCATTAATCTTCCTTAAGTAAAATAAATGGACTTTGTGTACAACCAGTGACTTGAAAAATTATATTCTATATGTGTGATATGAAATGAGTTGCATTCTGCCATCATCTATAACAAATTAGAATAAATAAATAATTTTTAAAAAATATATGGAATTCACAGCAAGGAAGATATAAATAAAGGAGATATCTTTATCTAGAGAGATGTATAGGTATATTTATTGCTATATAGAGAGATGATATATTCATATTCACATCAGTTTAAGTTCTGCTGCCAGATGAGTTATGGGGAAAAAATAATAATTCCATGTTATGTGGATTTGGGGTTTCAGAAATGTGACTAAGAGAATGAGGGCCTATACTTTTTTAACGTGTCTCTTTCCCTGTGGAGACAGAACCAGGCTTTATTTTCCCTCCCCAGTGTCCAGCTTATGACTGGTGCTCAGTAGGCGTGTTGAATTTAATTAATTCTCAAGCTGTGAGCCTCTCTTCCATTTGCTAGTGGCACTGCCCCGAGGCACTGGACATTCATGCAAGGAGAGAGTCAGTCAGTTCCAATGTACACTGAGTCTCTTTGACTTGAAGGAGTTAAAAGCAAAATACATTTTATGCCTAATTTTATCTCATTCTTTCCCAATTCCAGGCATTTCCATTGTTGAAGCTTTCTGAAGTTTATGAAGGCCAAGAATTAGATTTTGAAATCTGATCTTGTTTAGGGACTTGGTAGCAATGTCCTGGAAGATCCTGAACAAAGGTTGACAAATGACAAGGAACATTCCATCCAGGGAAACTTTCTTTTTATAAAGTTCTGCATTTGCTCCCAAATTTTGCTCTAAATTGTAACTGGTGACAAGGTACCCATTATTACCAATTCCTGTCTCTAATAATGGTACCCATTATTACCAATCCCTGTCTCTAAATGTACTGAGCTAGAGACCAAGTTAATACCTAAGGCATAACAGGAATAGCAATTTTAGCACATGCCCACAACAGGCTGGGCCTCCGTCCGGTAGCCCCATGTAAGCAGCCGCTGTTCCCACCCACCACTGCCAGAGAAGCCTTTGTAGCAGACCCTCCCCCTCTGTCTCCATGCCCATCACTGTCACTGCTGCTCTGCCTAGAAATAGACATGTGGAGTTGTCCTCTAGGTCCCATGTCCTTAAGCAAGTGGGACAAGGTCATCCTTTCTCAGTAGTACAGGCAGTGTAATTAGTCTTATCTTTTACTCCATGAGAAATGGAGTTTGACCTTAAACTTGAAGGCAAGGAGAAAAATACAGGCTTAAAGTTCAGTATCCAGAGCAACAAGGACACCAGAGAAGGCAGCCACAAATAGAACATCCCCATTTGAACATGCAGGCCAACTGGGTATTTCTGTTTGTTTTCAAATGAGGTCCTTCCATGCACAGGAGTTACCTGAGCATGAAAACCTAATATAGAGAAACTTAAATATAGAGAACAGACAAATTTACTCTCTGACAATACTGCGAGTTTCAAAAAGTCACCTCAAGTTTGCTTTACTTAGTAAAATGTCTCAAGTGTATTTTTTGATTTTGCTGTATTTATTGTATAGATAACACGTGTACAGAATTGAAAAATCAAAGCAACTAAATCAATTATATAGGGGAAATTAAGTCTTGGCTCCACTCCTGTCTCAAAAACCCCGGTTCCTCTTTCTAGTGGCAACTACTGAGACTGGATTTTCAATTTTTCTAGAAATATTCTCTCTATATATTAAGGCCTATCACACTCTCAATTCAAATGCTTTCACAATATGCATGTTATTCTACACCTTGCTTTCTTTCTTCAAGTGCATTTAGATTATTGATTGGGAAATACTCTCTTAACCCCACAGTCAGGACTCCAAGCTTTTCTAGTCTCTTCTAGATAGTTGATCCCACTCTGGTTAGCTGGCAGTGGGAGAGAAAACGGGAAAGAGCTGGCATCCCGAATAGGACTCCCATGTACAACAGGTCAGGAAGCAGAAAAAGAAAGATACTAGAAGTTCCACTTAGAGGATTCAGAAAAAGCACACCAAAAAACAAAAGATAGTGGACAGTCCTTGTCTGGATTACAGAGCAACATATCATGTGTCCAGGCTCAGGAGGAAAGGTCCTGGCAGTCCAGCTACGTTGGGAGAAAGCTGTCACTACAGCAGGCTTTCAGTACTTGTGTGGCCCGGGAGTCAAGCCAGGCACTGGGAATGTGACTGAAGAAAAATCAGAGGCCCAGTCTTGAGGACGTGAACCCGGGAACCAGAGCAAGTGCTCAGGGGAGGCCAAACAAAGCAGAGGCTGCGACGGAGAGTTAGAAGGATGCCAAGTCCCCCAGTATGAAGCCAAATCTAAAATCAATCTTGATGGTTGAGTGTGCTGGCAGGGTCTCTAGAGGGGCTTCTGGCAAGGTGATAGGAGAGCTGTGGAGGCGGGAACCAGGCGAGGCGGCGCGACCCAGCCATCAAAGTTCCATCATCCACCCTCACACCTTGGTCACTATCTCCTAACTAGTTTTTTGTCCACAAAATGAGCTCCAAGCCCTATCTCTCAGTTCCCTTCCAACTCTGATTATCAGGCCTCACCTCCTGAAATCATTTTTTCCTTCTAGCTTTCCCAGGTGACAACCAGCAGATGAGTACCTCTGCTCTGAGAATGTCACCCTAGTCTGCAAGGACCACACACATTCACAACTGTTCAGGGCCTGCCTACACCAGTGCTCGGGGCTGGTCTGATGTCTCTATGCAGGGATGAATCATGTCCAGCAAAAAGATAATCTCCTAACCCCTGAAAACTAGAAATGTGACCCCTTCTTTGGAAATAAGATCTCTGTGGATATAACTAAGAAAGGACAGAGTCAGACTAGAGTGAGATGACGGCTGTCCTTACAAGGAGGAAAGACACAGAGACATTCATGCACAGAGGGAGGACAATGTGCAGGGACACAGAGAGCACTACGTGACCACAGAGCCAGAGGTAGAGTGATGTGTCCACAAGCCGAGGAATGCTGGGGACTGCCAGACATGGAGGTTGTTAGTAGAGAAGGATGGAACAAGTCTTCCCTAGAGCCTTCAGAGAGAGAGCACAGTCCTGCCAACACCTGGATTCTGGATTTCTAGCCTCCCTAACTATGAGAGGATACATTTCACTGGTTTCCAGTCACCTAGATTGTGGCACTTTGTTTCAATAGTCCCGGAAACTAACACAAATGCCAAGGAGCTTTTCTTCTTGCCTATCCATGTCTTTCCCCCAAATTACTATGCTGGGCTCCTTTCCCATCCACTTCTACAACTTTGTAGGCCAGGTTGAAGTAGTTCTTAATCTAGACTGTTCCCTCACTCATCAAACCTGCTTAAATTTCTGACTTCCTTGTATATATACACATGGAATATTTATTATTTAACCACAAAGAAAAATGAAATTATGGCATTTGCTGATAAATGGACAGAACTGGAGACTATCATGCTACGTGAAATAAGCCAATGCCCCAAAACCAAAGGCCAAACGTTCTCTCTGACACACAGATGCTAACGCATAATAAGGTAGGAGAGGAAAAACATAGAATTTCATTGGATTAGACAAAGGGGACTGAAGGTATGGGAGGGGGTGGGAATAGGAAAGACAATAGAATGAATCAGATGTAACTTTCCTAAGTACATATGTGAATACACAACCAGTGAAACTCCACATCATGTACAACCAACAGGATCCTAATAAGTCATACGCCATGTATGTATAATATGTCAAAATATACCGTAATGTATATATAAAAAGAACAAAGAATTTTTTTTAATTTCTTACCTCCTTGAACTTTTCATTGGTACTGTTCCCTTGATTGCCCCATGTGTAGGTCCTTTCTCCTCAACCGGACTCAAGGTTCCTGAGTCCTGAATCTGTGCTTCACATTTCTCTTAATCCAGTGTGGACCCACAGTATATATTGGTAGTAGCATAGAAAGATGTTTGCTTTTTGCACATAACTCCTAAAATTTTGGAATATCCAGAATGATAAAGGTGACAGAACCACCTTTTTTCCTAATGGGCTGGGCCCTTATGTAGCTTCATGAGTGGAGCTGGTATCTGGAAAGTCCAAGCCTTGATTAGAAGTTTGAAACTTTTAACCCCTCTCATCTCCCCCCTCACACACAACCTCTGAGAAGAGAAGAGGAAGCAAGAAACTGAGTTAATCACCAATGACCAGTGATTTAACCATCACACCTATGCAATGAAACCTCCATTAAAACCCCTAAACAATGGGGCTTGGAGAGCCTGCAGGTTGGTGAGCACATTGGGGTGCTATTAAGTATATACTCCAAGTTGAGAGGGGTAAAAGCTCCTATGCTTGGGACCCTTCCAGACCTTGCCCTGGGTATTCTTCATCTGGCTGTTCATGTGTCTCTTTTATAATAAATTATTAGACTTTGGTGAAGTACTTTTGAGATCTTAGAGACATTTTAGCAAGTTATCAAAACAGAGAGTGTGGGAACCCCTGATTTATAGCCTGCCGGTCAGATAGATCATTGGCCTGGAAATTGTCACTGGCATCTGAAGTGGGGAGAGCCATGTGTAACTGAGCCTTTAAACCGTGGGATCCAACCTTGACTCCAGGTAGATGGGGTCAGAACTGAATTGAACTGTTGAAACCCAGCTGATGTCATAAAGCTGGACAAGTGGTATTGGAAAAGACCATGTATTTGGTGTCAAATGGAGAAACAAACAAACAAACAAAACCTCTCATTTGGCATTTGGTGTCTGAGTGATGTGAGAAAGAATCCACTCAATAGCCAACAAGCAATCCATGATTCAACAGTATTAAAAGGTTACCAATTTCAAGAAATGGTGAGAAAAACACTCCATTGCTCTTCAGAAACCATTCCAAATATGTTCAGCATCTCTAATGCAATGAAACAATACCTATTGAAAAATGTGGTTTTTGTTTACCATATTCAAAATGAAAATGGATCTATTTAAATGTAAAATTCAGGTTGGGATAATTACTAGAAAGTTTACTAGAAAACATAGTAAATCAAATGCTAATGCACAAGTTGACTCATATTATATCAAATGTAAATTACCAGAAATATATTTCCTTGAAGCTTAAACAATATCCCATTTTTAGTATTATTCATTAAAAGTACTCTAAAATAATAATTAATAGAGTTCAAATAGTAATAGATTTAGGAAGTCTAACGTATCCAGCCAAGTTATAGTTATTATTGGGAAAGTAGAACTGAGAGGATATTTAGAACTGAGAGGACCAGGGTTAATGGCCATCTGATTGACCTAGATACTAATTTCCTTCTTAAATTAAATTAAGTTAAAGTCCTGTTATCCAGTCTCTTGTCTGGCCGTCAAATCTTGGCCTGAATAAAGCCGACAACAGGGAGCTCTGCTTTGAAAGGCACCTGTTCCATTGCTGGTTAGGAACAGTAAGGACGCTAGAACAGGTCCTAGAACAGGTGCATCCCAAGGAAAAAAGCCTAAAAAGAGGTATCACTGTGCTCCTTCCCAGCCCTCAGCTTTCATCCCTCAATGGGAAGATTTCATCTCAGAACAGATGACTCTTTACCAGATCTGGGTTCACTAAGCAGCTTCGCCCCTTGTTGCAGTCCCCACCCCCACCCTTAGTCCTCAGAACCACTTCTCTGATGGCACGCCTGGGCGCTTCTTTCCTCATAGTTACCCTCTAAACATCACCAGTAAGATCAGAAGTTCTTCAAAACAACAAGGCCCTGCCTTTGCTCTCAGCGCCAGCACATTCCACTCGCACAAGTTTTGTGAGTGCAGGACTTAAACTTAATGGATTTGAGGATGACTGCTACTGGGCCAGTGCAGACACATTCAAATATTTCACCAGTGGAGATAGTCTCTATCTTTCCACCTCAAAATGAGGCTTTAAATTAGGTAGGTTATAAAAAAGAAAGAAAGAAAGAAAGAAAACGTAATAGGACCCTATATTAGTTACAATGTTTCATAGCAAACTCTAGTAAGTTTAGCAGCTTTTTATTATTTATTATTTATTATCTCACTATTTCTTTAGGATAGGAGTCTAAGGCATAACTTAGCGGGGTCCACTACAAGTCTGCCCCCAAGGTGTGAGCCGGCCTCAGTTCTCCTCTAGAGGCATAACTGGCAACAAATCTCTTCTGAGCTCATTAAGGCTGGAAGCAGAATTCCTGGTCTCCTGGTCTTTGCAAGTGAAACACTGCTCAGCTTTTAAACACTGCCACCCTCTGCCCCTGAAGGCCACACATAGTTCCTTGCCACATGGCACTCCCATATGCCTCTCACAATAGCTTCCTCAAGGTCAGGAGGGGAAAAGAGAAAACTGGCTAGAAGTTGTAATCACCAAATGTCATCTCATCACTTTTGCCATGTTCTTTTGATTAAAAATGACACATTTCCCATCATACTCAGAGAAAGAGTTCTACAAGGGTATGAACACAAAAGCTGGTGTCCTCAGGGATTACTTTAGGATTTGTCCATCACTATCCCAGTGACACTGGTGTTTATGAGGCTTCAGAACAATTATTAAAAGATACAGTAAAGGTGGCAAAATAAAGAAGAGACTCTCTCATTGTATGGTTGTCAAGCTTGAATGCACTTTAGAATCACCTGGGGAGTTTTTAGAACTCCTATATTGGCTATACCCTGAACCAGTTAAATCAGAATATCTAGGAGAAGATCAATTTTTAAAAAATAACTCAACTGATTTCCAGAGTGCAGCCAAAGCTGAAAACCACAATTTTTCTGGAATAGTTAAAATATTTGGGGCAAGTTTTGAAAGCTAGTAAAATGTTTTCTAAGTGAGTTAGAGGAGGAGCAAAAGATAAGGCAGGAATGTTTGTGATTTCATGAAGTTGTTAGAGAAAGGAAGGCTTTTGAAACATATTCAGGAGGTAACAATGATTAAGACCTTAGCCAAACGTGAGATAAATAAAGCAGAAGGAAGCACAGGTCACTTCCCGATATCCAGGTTAGATACCTGGGAAGATGGAAGGAAATAACTTAAAAAAGAAAATCAAGCAGAGAAGTTGGTTGGAGGATGGGGCAAGGTAAAATGTGGAGCCCAGTTCTGGACCTGCCAAGGTTCATGCATTCTTTAAACGTACTTTAGTTTAACTTGCACCAATGTTCCATTGGGTTGCTGACTCTGTTTTAATGTAGGTTGGGCATTGCAAACATTTTCCCAGTTAATTTATTCTTCTATTATCTTCTATTTTCCATAGCATTCAGCTTCCTAGCCATGTAAATTCCATATCTAATTTTTTCCCCAAAGATTTTTTTTACCAGTGACACAACCCAGCGAATGATTTTTCCTATCACTGACTGTCAAGTGACTGTTGTACAACTGAAGTATGAAAGATCTTAATGTGTTGAGTTAGCAAGTAAGGTGTTAAAGTTTTTAAGGTCCATAAAAACTGAGTCCTTTTTTTAATAAAAAAAAAAAAAAACCTTTAGAAGGTGTTCAACTGGATTTCGTCAATACAAATTTTTGAAGCCTCCCACTGAAATGAAGAAAAACTAGTTTCCTGAAACCCTCAGAATTAGTCACCATCTTAGGCAAACAACCCACTTAAAACTCTCACTCCACGATTGTAAAGTGTCACCCTGGAGCTGCAAACTCATCTACTGAAGGCACAATATTGTTCCAAAATAGGAAATCTAAAGATACTGGTAACAGTCCCCTGATGATGAATGAGGATTTCCAAGTTAGTGAAACTAAAATTGTGAGCTGATTCAGTGGCTCATTAACCTACTGGTCAACAAAAGTGTGGCTAGTGTTAAACTTTGGGAGAATTAATGCCTTTGCTCATAACAGTTTGGTCTAACAACTTCTTCACACAATCCTGAAAAGTTATCAGTTGCTGAACGTTAATGATTCATTGAGAACAGCATCATAACTATTGTCTCCTCTCATAAATAGCAGCCATAATAAATGTTTAATCAAAAAAATGTATAGCACAGCATTTCTATTCTAGTTACTTTCTAAGGCATTTTATCCTAAAATATAATCATTCTTCAGACCTACTCAAAGGAAATTACAGAGAACAAAACTTCTTTCAAAAAAAACATAATATGCAGGCAACAAAAGATTTTAAGATAGCATCTGAAGCCTATTGAAGATAATAAAAATATTTCTGTTACTGTTTTCTCTCTCCTTATGAAAATAGAAATGCATTTTTCAAAAATAAACCAACTTCAGGATTCAGAGATGAGTAGCAAGGACGATCTTTAATCTGAAAGGAAATTCCCCAAGAAGATATTAATAACTGAAAGCTGTTAAACAAAGTGGTAAGCTGTGATTAAACGATACTTTGCCTTCTTCCTTGTTAAGAATGTTATTGTGTAGCCAGAAGGTACATTTTACTACAAAAAGGAAGTGGTAAGGTGTTTATAAGCAGGATTTTCTTGGAAAACAAAATAAATCTTTCCATTTACTTAGATGAATATTGTACCCTAAAGGTCCCATACATTAGGTGAATATGAATTAATGAGAAACCCACAGTGGAAAATCAATCCTGTGAACTTTTTCATTTGTAAAACATTTTTATTTCCAAAGCCCCTTCACAACGTTATCACATTTTATCTTAATAACATCTCCATGATGGGTAGATGCTCATTGTTGTTGGAGAAGGAGAAGGAGGAGGAGGAGGAGGAGGAGAAGAAGAAGACTCTGATAACAGGCCAAGAGGCTTTGCAAACTCTCTCCTGAAGAGCAGGTCAGGCTGAGGACAGGCAAAGGCACTTCCTATACCATGAGGATGATCACCCCCTTCAAAATCCCTGGGGCCTGAGGCCACCAGGAGCTCCACACATAAAAGCTTTATACAGCTTTTTTTCTGCCCATGAAACAACAAAGGAAAATACATTCAGGAGACACCGGTTCCCTCTTCAACCAGTAGTAAATAACTTCATGAAAGGGAAAAAACATTATTACCTAAAATTTTATTTTCACCAGTGTTACTAACTTCACTACCCTCTGTATATCTGACTTCGTGACAATCGTTTCTTATCTCTTCTGCTTTTTCCTTCTTCTTGGAACTAATAGCAGAGTCTCAGAGTTCAAGAGAGCTTAGGGCCATTTCTAATTTTCTAGACTCCAGCATAACAAAACACAAAGAAAAGCCAAAATAGGATGGCAAATTTATAATTTAAAAAATAAAGAATGATTTTGGGCAAATGAGTACATAAAAAGATGCTCAACGTGATATGTCATTAGGGGAGTACAAAGAAAACAAGGAGATACCACACCTATTAGAATAGTTCAACATACTTTATATACAGAGATACGAAAAATTGTGCTCTATATGTGTAATAAGGATTGTAATGCATTCTTCTGTTGTGTATTTTAAAAATAAAACAAATATAGGGGCTGGGGATGTGGCTCAAGCGGTAGCGCGCTCGCCTGGTGTACGTGCGGCCCGGGTTCGATCCTCAGCACCACATACAAACAAAGATGTTGTGTCCGCCGAGAACTAAAAAATAAATATTAAAAAAAAATTCTCTCTCTCTCTCTCTCTCTCTCTCTCTCTCTCTCTCTCCCACTCTCTCTTTAAAAAAAATAATAATACAAATATAAATAAATAAATAATAGTTCATAAACAAACAACAACAATCAAAAAAAAAAAAAAAAACCTACTGACAACACTAAATTGGGCAAAGATGTGTGAAACAAAAGGGACTCATTTATTGCTGGTGGCAATGAAAACCCGTACAGCCACTTTGGAAGAAAGTAGGCAATTTCTTATAAAATAACATACCCTGACCATATAATCCAACAATAATGCTTCTTGATATTTACCCAAATAAACTGGAAACTTGTGTCCTCACAAAAATCTGTGCACTCGTGTTTATGGATGCTTTATTCATAATGGCCCCAAATTAGATGTCCTTCAATAGATGAACTCGGATACACCCATACAAAGAAATACTATTCAGCACTAAGAAGAAATGAGCTACCAAGCCATAAAAAGACAAGAAGAAAATTTAAACACCTACTCATAAGCCAATTTGAAAGTTTAGATATTTTTTATTCCAACTACATGACATTCCAGAAAAGGGGCAAATATGGACACAGTCAAATGATCTATGGTTGCCACGGGTAGGGGGAGAGGGAGAGAGCAACAGGGGGAGAATGGAAGATTCCATTTCCCCATTGGAAACTACTCTGTGTACCATAATAATGGGTACGTATCAATGTACATTTGTCAAAATCCATACAATATACAACACCAAAAGCCAATCCCAATGTAAACCATGAAGTTTGGGCAACAATGACATGTAAATGTACACTATTGATGGTAACTAACCTATCATTCTGGTGAAGGATGTTTGTAGCAGGGAAACTCTGCACGTGTGGGGAGGGGGGCATATGGGAACTCTCCATACTTTCCAATTTGCTGTGAACCTAAAACTTTTCTAGTACATGAACTCTATTAAAAATTAATGCCTACAACAAACACACGAATACATGAATACAAATGTATGTAAAGCTCCATTCAAAGAAACCATCACGACTCTTAATTTGAGGTCACAACAGTCAGTATTGCTAATTAAAAACAATACTATAGCTAGTTTAAATAGCAAAAAGCACTACACAACTACATATATGTATATTAAAATAGCAAAAACTGGCCACACCTAAATAGGCAAAGACGTGTGAAACAAAAGGGGTTCATCTCATTCATTTCTGGTGGCAAAGAAAAATGGTGTAGTCACTTTGGAACAAGGTTGGTAGTTCCTTACAAAATAAGTATATTCTTAAAATATAATCCAACAATCATGCTATCTTGTATTTCCCACAAGTAATCTGGAAACTTACAAAGGATATTTGTCAGCTTTCAGAGTTTCTAGGGGAAACAGAGAACTTGATTGGAATGGTACACATCTTGAAGACCGCCTGAGAGCAATGCAGTCACAAGAAAGAAAGTGTTTTCTAGCCCCTCTGTAAGAATGGGAGGTCAGTGCTGCAGTCAGACACCTCAGCACAAGATTTGGATAGGAAAGAAAGCAGCCTAAGGAGGAGGCTGTGGGAAAACTGATCATCTGGCGAGTGCTGGTGTAGGCATCTGGTTCTTTGAGGGTTCTTGTGGCAGTTTGTGGCATTAAGGCTGAAAATCAGCAGAGCATTGCCATAGGATACAGATTTTAGCCAGACACAATGGTGCACCCCTGTAATCCCAGCTACTCAGGAGGCTGAGGCAGGAGGACCACAAGATTGAGTCCAGCCTGGGCAACTTAGCAAGACTGTCTCAAAATAAAAAAATAATGAGATGGGATGTACATCAGTGGTAAAGTACCCAAGGGTTCAATCCCCAGTTCTACAGAAAGATTAGGATTTTTAAATATCATTGAATTTGGAGCTCCAAATACTGCTGCTGGCCACCATGAATGACCTCTGTTCTAATATGACCACAATGTATCAAAATAGTCTATGTGGATTCCTCCCTTAGCCTATCAGCTTCTGAAGCACAGGAATCATGTCTCATGTATCTCAGAAACCCAGTATCTAGTACAGCACTGGGGATGGGAATTTCCATAAAATTTTGTTGATCCTAAATAAACTGAAAAGTGTGCCTTTCTAAGCACATGCAAGAGGAGAAGGGTGAAATTCCCAAGCATTGAGTTTTCCAGTCTGTTTGCACCTTGAATTTTCTGCTCTAATCCAGAATCGCTCGTTTTCAGTTTCTTGGGATCACAAGGTAAGATGAGAGCCCCCTTCTTCACTTTTTTAGAGCTATCACCTTTCAAATAAAATTGTTCCTTTCTCTTCAGTAAGGTCATAATTATAATAACACCACCAACATTTACAGGTACATTTTATGAAGTGCTTTGATATATTCATGACTCCCACTAGATACCGCACTGCAAAATACACACATGCACACACACACACACACACACACACACACACATATCTGTATGATATATATATATATATATATATATATATATATATATATATATAAATATATTTGGTCTTATAAGGAATTACGAGGCAAACCTGGAATTTGCTCATGCTTAGCAAGGTTTCCCCTGGATTCACCAGGGTCCTCTCTGCCAAGCTAGTTGGATTGGCCCATGGAGATTTTGGTTCTGTGTTTTGTGCCTCAGGCTCATGTGTGATTAGCATTTTGCTAGCTCTCATTTGTCATGTTGGCATCTGTTGCTGGAGCTGCTGAGGGTGGATATTAGTCATTTCAAGGAATTCAATTCAAATCCATGGAGATGATTTCTTTAAAAAAAAATTTGATGGGGGGAGGATTTAAAAAGCTCATGTCTTGTTACCCTTGAGAAAGGAGAAGAGTTCTTTTAAGTTTCTGAGGATCAGCCTTCCAACCTGGCAGGCTTACTTGAGCTCTGAGACCCTTCTTCCATTTATGAGAATGCAGATGTGGTCAGCACCCAGAGCAAAATATGAGGACTACCGGGGGTGGTGTAAGGTTCTGCTCACCAAGTTCTGATGAGGCTGTAAGTGATCAGGTCATTCAAAATAACCCTGCAGCTGCAGCAGCTGGGGTAGCAAAAGTAACAGCCACTGCCCCTATATTCCCCAACTTTTACGAACACTCTCTCATTCCACCCCTCTCTCTTGCTTGAGCAAAGAATTCAATTTCCAGGATACCTGGACCAATTGCAAACGGCCCAGGCCAACAAAAGAAGAGCAATTGAATTTCACTCAAATCAAATCAAGCAACACTGTGACCTGAGGCTTTCTTTCTTTTTTTTTTTTTTTTTTTTTGTCCTTAAATGTTTTAAAACTTTTTTATCATCTCAAGTGGATAAGAATTGAGATTATGTTCTTTGGTTTTCAAATATTTAATTCAACTCCTTTCCTAAACTCAGCTATCAGGATGGCTCAGCTCTTCGCTCTTTCCTATAGAAGTAAACTCAAGGAGAAGGCATGCTGGATGGAAGGGAAACTCAGGGCCCAGCAAACTGGGGCTGCACTGCAGAACTGGGCAGGATTTGAAAGAGGGGCCCAGTTGGCAAGGGCTGGCCAGGAGCTCAGTCAAATCGTCTAAAGTGTCCACCAAGAATGAAGCCAGCTCAGATCTGGCCTTGGGACTCTAATCTAGCAGCCAACACAAGTCATGAAGTGACCCATGTAGTAGAGGATAGGCAGCCACAGGCTGAGACGCATCATCATCCTGGAAAAGGGCAAAGAAACAACATGGCAACATGCAGAGCCTTGCCCCAGAGCCAAAGGATGTGTTGGAAATTCTGTTTTGCTTCTTGTTAGCTAAGTAACTGGGCCTCCCCTTGAACCTGTTCCTCTTCTATAATGAGGGAGGGTCACACTTCACTTTGATGATTGTTGTGAGAACTAGAGAAAATGGTCATAAATCACCCCGTGCGATACTTCAGCAAAACAGGCATGACAGGAATGTAAGCAACGAGAATTCTTATGATGGTCCTCCCTCTCACCACAGGACCAGGAGCAGTCACTGGGGACAAGGAAAAGACAGAAGGAGGTTTGCCAGAACCAGAATGAATCGTGTCAGAATTGGAGTTTAGGAAATTTAAGAGATATTTGTTCTATAATTAACACAAAGCACTGAATATTTCCCCAGGGGTTGGGGTTTTTTTCCCCTTAAACATGAAAAATATCAAGTTATGCTTACAAGTAGTTATCATCACCTCTCACCTCTTACTAGAAGAGTCTCTTGAAGATCAATTTCAGCCATTGGAAAGTAGAGGTGGATGTGGGAGGGCAAAAGCCATCCATTATAAATCATTTCAGACAAAAATTAATGTATAGAGTCAGATCTACCACTACATTCCCAGATTAATTCCAAAGACATACAAAATTATTAAAAGTTAAAATAAGAACAACTCTCCATGGGAAGAAGAGTAGGTCCCAAGTTATTTCTCTTAAAAATTTTGATACAACTTTTTCTAAACAGTCCTCCATTCTGAAGAGCAAACGTTCAACACAAGCACTTACTGCTTACTTCAAAATCTATGTTGTTGGGGCTGGGGATGTGGCTCAAGTGGTAGCGCGCTCGCCTGGCATGCGTGCGGCCCGGGTTCGATTCTCAGCACCACGTACAAACAAAGATGTTGTGTCCGCCGATAACTAAAAAATAAATATCAAAAAATTCTCTCTCTCTCTCTCTCTCTCTCTCTCTCTCTCTCTCTCTCTCTCTCTCCTCTCTCACTCTCTCTTTAAAAAAAAATCTATGTTGTTTATCAAGGAAACATTCTGTCATCAAAGACAGGCAAGTCATGAAACAACAACAAAATTTAAATAAGATAATAATTCTGCTCAAAGAAGTTGAAATACATATTCAAGAAAGTTTAGGGATAGTAAATACCACAATTCCTTATAACTCCTAGATTCGCCAAAGAATGTTTAAAAAGGTAGTGTATTAACAAGATCTGTAAAATGGCAAAACAACCAACAAGTTATATAAGCCCAAAGATTCAGTAAGACAGATCTAAATCCAAAAAATAAGACAAAATTTCTTCTTTGAATTTTTTTTTTAAAGAGAGAGTGAGAGAGAGAGAAGTTTAATATTTATTTTTTAGTTATTGGCGGACACAACATCTTTGTTTGTATGTGGTGCTGAGGATCAAACCCAGGCCGCACGCATGCCAGGCAAGCGAGCTACCACTTGAGCCACATCCCCAGCCCCCTTCTTTGAATTTTTTAAATTTTTTCTCTCTCTTCTAAAAATCAGTATTTAGAAGGCACTAAAATATTCTGATGTCCTACAACTGTAGCAATCATTTGTGGAAACATAAGTCCTATTATATCCTTTTTCCTTTTCTTCCTTCATTTACCCTCTAATAAGGGAAGTGGAAAGCTGGAGCAAAGGGTGCAATCTGTCAAGGAAGTGGCTTTAGAATGAAGCTGATAGATATTTACTGTCTTGGTGATAGCTGGTGTCTTAGTGTCCTCCAGAGAAACAGGACTGATAGGGTGTAATATAGATTTATTATGTGAATTGGCTCATGAGATTATAGAGGCAAAAAAAAGTGCATGATATGCTGTCTACAAGCTGGAGAAACAGGAAAACTGGTAGTATAACTCAGTCCAGATCTGGACACCTGAGAACAAGGAACCTCAGCATCCAAGGGCAGGAAAAGATGGATGTCCCTGCTCCAAAAGGAAGCAAATTCCCCTTTCTTCCAATATTTCGTTCCATTCAGGCTCACCTTTTTGTTCTTTTCAAGGCTTCAGCTGATTGGATGATGCTCATCCACCAAAAAAAAAAAAAAAAAAAAAAAAGGTGAGGCCAATCTTCATTACTCCGTCTAGTGGTTCAATCCTAATATCTTCCAGAAACGTCCTCAGAAACAAACCAGAAGTCATGTGTCACCAGCTCTCTGGGAATCTGTTAGCCCAGTTAAATTGACACATAAAATTAACCATCACAGCTGGTAAAAGAAGTCCTGATAATGGTAATTTTATTTGTTCTGGTGAATGAAGAGGTAAAAATTTTGAAGCCTTCCAAGAAAATCCAGGAAATGGAGGAAAGAGCCTCCCTGGAGGGGAAGGAGACAGAGGGCCTTGGATACCATTCAGCAGAAGATGAAATAGATTTCTCCAGTGAAAATGGCATAGCTGTCTGAAGTGACAAAATCTCACTCTCTGGGCACACTAAAAAATCCTCAGTGAAATGTCCTTAGTCTATCAGGTTTCTGAGTAAGTAGAGTCTCTAAAAGAGGAAAAGGGGGTGCTGGGTCTGCGTCCAGGTGAGCCCAGGGTGATCAGAGAAGGCAGCTGTGGTTCTGGAGCCAGAGGACGAGAGCACAGGTGGTTATAGAATGCGTAGCACCCAAACCAGTCAGTAGACATGCACCCAACACCTGAACATGCTTAACAGAGAGCTTGCCAACCAACATGGGAAGGACAAAGGTGACATGCAAGAATCTAGAGCAAAGAAAAAACTCACTCATAAAGCACCACTTAGCATAGATAATCAAACCATAGAATAAAACTTGATATTTCCAAATACCCTTAGCTCCAAAAGCAGCTTACCCATTACACTAGCACAGGAATCTGGGAAAACAGTCACTCAATTTTTTCTACTAATATATCCAAATGAAAAAATATCCTCTTTCACTCATCACTGTGTTTCAGTCTGGCTGTCTTTTCCATCCCCTACCCTCACCTCTCTCAACCTTTCTTACTTCATCTTCATGTCCAAGAACACCAGGAAAAATATACACAGTTGTATGTAGTATGAGTGTTCATGTCTCATAATTTTGCAGCTTTACATTAAAGGGCATCAAGTACAGGAATAAAAAAGAGCCATCTCTCACAATAAGGATTTACAATGCAGAGTGCCTTCCATATAGTCAGTATAGAGCTATCAACTGTGAAGGATTCAGAGAATGCTATGGTCCCTTCTCTTAATAAGTTGATTATCTGCTGGGGTTGTGGCTCAGTGGTAAAAAACCTGGGTTCGATCCTCAGCACCACATATAAATAAATAAAAATAAAGATATTGTGCCCATCTGTAACTTAAAAAAAATTAAAAATAAGTTAATTGTCTTGTCATTTTACTATAAATGTTGGTAATGTAAAAGAATAACTCTGTAATTGAAGTGAAATTTACTTACCCTGGATTTTTCAGGTAACATCTTTGGGGAGAAAAAAAACAACATGCAAACAATATGTATATAAAAAAGATTAATTCAACACCAGGTATGGAAGTGACCAAAGAGAAACTAAGTTTATATTCATGAACCAAATACAATCCTGTATTCTAGAGAAAGCGATACCAAAAAAATGCAGACTTCTTTTTTCTTAGACTTGTAGCCAAGAGGAACATGTTAATTAAATTTCAAATGTAATTATTTTTTCAACATGCAAATCTGATGCTTCCATGGTGCCATCTTGTTCCTGTCTTTACTGACTAGTGAAGCCTGACCATCCCGTCAATATTAGTCACAATCCAAGTTCTCAATTAGTTAAGTGGCTATCACAGATATGGAGCATTTTGCTTAATAAATACCATTTTAATGTCCTCCTACTCTCTTACAAAGGTATAGAAGTTGCCTTCACTTACAATTAGAGGCAGAAGGATAAAAATTAACTACTTAATATGCTAATGAAACATCCATTCTCAGATCCTAGCTGCTTTCAGAGCAAACTTTGACAAGAAAGGAAGGAATTTTTAAACTTTTGACTCTGTGTTGCCCTTCTTCCTGCTCAAAGGAGCTGTGCCAACCTGTTTAAGTGTTACCAGCTAAAATTATCAGAAATGAAGGGTCAGCAAGCAATCAAGAATAGAAAACTTACAGAGAAAATTTAAATAATTAAACAACAGGTTCAGTGTGGTAAAAGCAAGCAGAATTTCTTAAAGGATTAGGATTTGGCATGCTAAGGGGAAGTGTGAAGACAATGATCTTATTACTGAATTTTAAAAATTGTATACATTTTTAACTAATAATTTTATTTTAGAGTTACAGCAAAATACAAAATTAATTAAAAGTGAAGAAGTATTAATTTTTATTTAAATGTTAAATTTTTGTGCTAGAGTTATCTTTATTAAAGCATTATAATTATACATAGTATTGGGGGTTTTTGATGAAATTATACATGCAAGGAATTTAATTTT
Organism: Callospermophilus lateralis; assembly: GCF_048772815.1. Classification (NCBI taxonomy): domain Eukaryota; kingdom Metazoa; phylum Chordata; class Mammalia; order Rodentia; family Sciuridae; genus Callospermophilus; species Callospermophilus lateralis. Next base: position 72,849,179 of record NC_135316.1, read on the forward strand.
AATTCCCATTCTCACTCCCTTTTCCTCCCCTCCTCCCTTCCCTGATTCTTCTTCCTCTACTTCTCTAAACTTCCTTTCTTCTACATATACCTAAAGTTGAAATTCCTTTCGGTATCTTTTTATATAAATATAACATGATTTTGTTAAATTCTTTCCATTTTTCTTCTCCTTTCCCTTCCTTCCTCCCTCACTCCTGGTCTCCTTCTACTCCACTGATCTTCCCTATATATTTATGATTTCCAATCCCCTCCGCCACCACTTCTTTCCTTATTTTGCTCTAGCTTTCACATATGAGAGAAAGCAATTTTCTGAGTTTGCTTTACTTCACTTAGCACGATTTTCTCCATTTCCATCCATTTACCAGAAAATGCCATTATTTCATTATTCTTTTTTAATTATTTATTTATTTTAATTTGTTATACATGATGGCAGAATGCAATTCATTTCATATTACACATGTAGAGAACAATTTTTCAAAGTATTTTCACACCATTCGTGTCTTCATACATGTACTTAGGGTAATGATTAACTCATTCCAACATCATTTCTACTCCCTGACCCGCTCCCTTCCCCTCCCTCCCCTTTGCCCTATCTAAAGTTTCTCCATTCCTCCCATGCTCCCATACCATCGCCATTATGAATCAGCATCCTCATATCAAAGAAAACTTTCAGCCTTTGGTTTTTTGGGGATTGGCTAACTTCTCTTAGCATTATATTCTCCAACTCCATCCATTTACCTGCAAATGCCATGATTTTATTCTCTTTAAATGCTGAATAATGTTCCATTGAGTATATATATACCAAAGTGTTCCTATCCGTTCATCTACTGAAAGGCATCTGGGTTAGTTGCACAATTTAGTTATTGTGAATTGTGCTGCTATAAACATCTATATGGCTGTATCCCTGTAAGTTCTTTGGGTATAAACCAAGGAGTGGGATAGCTGGGTCAAATGGTGGTTCCATTCCAAGTTTTCCAAAGAATCTGCATACTGCTTTCCAGATTGGCTGCAGTTCCACTAGCAATGTATAAGTGTACTTTTTCCCCACATCCTTGATAACACTTATTATTTGTATTCTTGATAGCTGCCTTTCTGACTGGAGTGAGATGAAATCTTAGAGTAGTTTTGATTTGCATGTCTCTAATTGCTAGAAATGTTGAACATTTTTTCATATGTTTGTTGATTGATTGTATATACTTTTCTGAGAAGTGTCTATTCAGTTCCTTGGCCCATTTATTGATTGGGTAATTTGAGTTTGTTTGTTTATTTGTTTGTTTGTTTTGGTGTTAAGGCTTTTGAGTGCTTTATATATCCTAGAGATTAGTGCTCCATCTGATGTGCTTGTGGTAAAGATTTGCTCCCATTCTGTAGGCTCTCTATTCACTTCATTGATTATTTCTTTTGCTGAGAAGAAGCTTTTTAGTTTGAATTCATCCCATTTATTGATTCTTGGCTTTAATTCTTGTGCTATAGGAGTCTTATTAAGAAAGTTGGGACCTAATACAACATGATGGAGATTTGGGCCTACTTTTTCTTCCATTAGGCGCAAGGTCTCTGGTTTAATTTCTAGGTCCTTGATCCATAAGACCTTTAAAGAAGAACTAACACCAATACTTCTCAAACTATTTCATGAAATAGAAAAAGAGAGAACACTTTCAAACACATTCTATGAGACCAATATCACCCTGATTCCAAAACCAGACAAAGACACATCAAAGAAAGAAAATTTCGGTCCAGTATCTCTAATAAATATAGATGCAAAAATTCTCAATAAAATTCTGGCAAATCTAATACAAAAACATATCAAAAAGGTAGTGTACATGATCAAGTAGGGTTCATTCCAGGGATGCAAGGTTGGTTCAACATACGAAAATCAATAAATGTAACCCATCACATCAATAGACTCAAAGATAAAAATCATATGATCATCTCAACAGATGCAGAGAAAGCATTTGATAAAATACAGCATCCCTTCATGTTCAAAACTCTAGAAAAACTAGGGATAACAGGAACATACCTCGGTGCTGTAAAGGCTATCTATGCTAAGCCCTAGGCCAACATAATTCTAAATGAAGAAAAACTGAAAGAATTCCCTCTAAAAACTGGAACAAGACAAGGATGCCCTCTTTCACCATTTTTATTCAACATAGTTCTTAAAACTCTAGCCAGAGCAATCAGACGAAAGAAATTAAAGGGATACATACGGATAGGAAAAGAATTTAAATTATCACTATTTGCTGACAATATGATTCTATGCCTAGAAGACCCAAATCATTCCACCAGAAATATACTAGAACTAATAAATGAATTCAGAAAAGTAGCTGGATATAAAATTAACATCCATAAATCAAAGGCATTTCTGTACATCAGTGACAAATCCACTGAAAGAGAGAGTAGAAAAACCACCCCATTTCCAATAGCTTCAAAAATAAAATAAAATATAGTACTTGGGAATAAATTTAACAAAAGATGTGAAAGACCTTTACAATGAAAACTACAACACACTGAAGAAAGAAATTAAAGAAGACTTTATAAGATGGAAAGATTTACTTTTGGATAGGCAGAATTAATATTGTAAAAATGACCCTACTACCAAAAGCACTATCCAGATTCAATGCAATCCCAATCAAAATCCCAATGACATTCCTTATAGAAATAGAAAAAGCAATCATGAAATTCATCTGGAAAAATAAGAGATCCAAAATAGCCAAAGCAATCCTTAGCAAGAAGAGTAAAGTTGGTGGCATTACTATACCAGAGCTTAAACTATACTACAGAGCAATAATAACAAAAACAGCATGATATTGGCACCAAAATAGACTGGTAGACCAATGGTACAGAATAGAGGACACAGAGTCTAACCCACATAACTACAGTTATCTTATATTAGACAAAGGCACCAAAAATGTACATTGGAGAAAAGTTAGCCTCTTCAACAAATGGTGCTGATAAAACTAGAAATCCTCAAATGAAATAACAAAATGAAATTAAACCTCTATTTCATTATTCTTTATGGTTTAGTAATAGTCTATTGTGTGTATATACCACATTTTCTTTATCCATTTATCTCTTGAGGGACACCTAGGTTGATTCCATAGCTTGGCTATTATAAATTGTGCAGCTACAAATATTGTAGTGACTGTAACACTATAGCATGCTAATTTTAGTTCTTTTGAATAAAATACCAAAGAGTGGGATAGTTGGGTCCTATTGTGGATATGACATTTTGAAGGAATCACCACATGCTTTCCAGAGTGGTTGCACTAATTTGCAGTCCCACCAACAATAGATGAATGTACTTTTTTTCCCATATCCTTACCAGTGTTTATTATTACTTGTGCTCTTGATAATTGCCATTCTGACTGGAATGAAATGAAATCTTAGTGTAATTTAGATTTGCATTTCCCCTGATTTCTAGAGATGCTGAACATTTTTCCATATATTTTTTTTTTTTTTGGCCATTTGTGTATCTTCCTTTGAGAAGTTTCTATTTACTTCTTTTGCCCATTTATTGATTGGGCTATTTGTGGGATTTTTTTGGTATTGACTCTTTTTTTTTAAAATTCTTTATGTATCCTGGATATTAATCCCCTATCAGAGAAATAGTGCACAAAGATTTTCTCTCATTTCTTTAGGCTCTTTTTTCATTCTCCTAATCATTTCCTTTGTGGTGCAGACAATTTTTAATTTGATTGCATCCTACTTACTTATTCTTGGTTTCATTTCCTGAGCTTTAGGGGTCTTGTTGAGGAAGTTGGTGCCAAGCCCTATATGATGGAATATTGATCCTATGTTTTCTTCTAGCACTTGTAAACTTTCTGGTCTAATTTCTAAGTCTTTGATCCATTTTGGTTTGACTTTGTTCAGGGTTAAAGACAGGGATCTAAATTTATTCTTCTAAATAAGGATATCCAGTTTTATGAGCACCATTTACTTTAAAGGCCATCTTTCCTCATATATATATATATATATATATATATATATATATATATATATATATATAGGCACCTTTGTCAAGTATGTCAAGTATCAGATTCCTGCAAGTACATGAATTTTTTTGTGTCTTCTCTTCTGTTTCAGTGGTCTTCATGTCTTTTTTGATGCCAATACCATGCTGGTTTTGCTAATATAGCTCTGTAGTATAACTTGAGATCAAGTATTGTGATGCATCTTGCATCACTTTTTTGTTCAGAATTGCTTTGGCTATTCTGGGTCTCTTATTCTTCCAAATAAATTTTAGGACTGCTTTTTTCTAGTTCTGTGAATAATGTCCTTGCTATTTTAATGGGGATTTCATTGAATCTGTATATTGCCTTTGGTAGTTTGGCCATTTTGACAATATTAATTTTGCCTATCCAAGAACATGGAGAGTCTTTCCATCTTCTGAGGTCTTCCTCAATTTCTTTATTTGTGTTCTATAGTTTTCATTGTAGAGATCTTGTACCTCCTTGATTTTTTTTTGTACCAGGGATTGAACTCAGGGGTACTCAAACACTGAGCCACATCCCCAGCCCTATTTTGAATTTTATTTAGAGACAGAGTCTCACTGAGTTGTTTAGCTCCTCGATGAGGCTGGCTTTAAACTCTCGATCCTCCTGCCTCAGCCTCCTGAGTTGCTGAAATTTTAGGCATGAGTCACCATAAATCTATAATTTTAAAGATATTAATACAGTTTTACAAAGGAACTCTATTTTGTTCTCTTTTTGCCATAATCACGAGGTAGAATTCTCTAACTGAATGGATCTCAGATTTGATATTGGTCATCCACAGAAAAATAAGTTTTGTGCAACATAAATTTTCTTTGCAAAAAAAAAATTGAACACAGCAATTGTTTTAAGTGATATAAATATCCATTTTTTTAGTTGTAGATGTATATAAAATCTTTGTTTTATTTTTTTATTTTTATATGTTGATGAGGATGGAACCCAGTGCCTCTTACATGACAGGCAAGCACTCTACCACTGAGCCACAACCCCAACCCCTAAATATCAATTTTGTCCATATGAAAGAAGATCTATTTAAGAAATAGCTCATTGATGCTTGATGCTGAGTTTAAGAACCATTTGACTGTCTCTACTGATAGACCTTGAACAATTTGCTGTTATTCTTTTGGTTTGCACTCCCTTCTCTTTCTGTCTGTCTTTGTTGTGGCACAGATTGAATCGGGGAATGCATCTTTCTGTAGGCTAAAAAAGAGAGAGAGCTATTTGATATAAAATGAGACCAAAGGAAATCAAAAGGAAGTTAAGCAGATTTTAAGTAGTGAGTTATGTCTTTCTGGGGGAGAAAAAATAAATTTTACTTCATGTGAATTGATAAATACTCAAAGGAAATAAAAAGCAGAAATGAGAAAGTTTGCTTCAACTTATTTAGTTTGCAAGAAGGCAGGGAAAAACAGTGGATTTGCTAATGTACTACAATGCAAATAATTATAGCAACTTGGAAAGTATTTTCCTCTGCAAAATATCTTCCAGGTTTGATTTATTTCTCATGCCACCATTCTGAGATAAATGGGCATGTTGCAAGCCCCACAATCTATAAATGTGAATTTCCAGATGACTCACCCTATTCTTTTCCACACTAGATTTGAGAATCATTAAGTATTTCAAATATTCTTAAAGGACAACAAAATTTTCTATTTCACATCTGTCAGTCGCCTAGTATCCCCTGTAGAAAAGTGTGTGCATGCCAGAAGAAACCCAGCTCGTGTAAATCAAGAGAAAAAAAAATTAAACACAGACTATGGTGCACCAAATCTGAATTCCAGAAAAGTCCTTCTGTGACATTTGTCCTCATTCTTAGTAGCAGCCCCTCCTTCATTATTTTTTAACCTAACACTGTTTATTTATTTATTTTTTTGAATCATTTATCCAGAAAACACTGTTTCTTAGGTTGTTCCTTTGTCTATCTTCCATGATCAGAATGTAAGATCCTCTGGTGTTGTGTTAGCATTGTTTTAACAACTGTCTGACATAAATCAACTTTTAAAAGGAAAGGTTTATTTGGGCTCATGGTTTCAGAGGTTTTAGTCCACGGTCAGTAGGACTGCTGCTTTGGGGCCTGTAGCTGCACAGAACATCCCGGCAGGGAGCACAGGGAGCAAGACGCTCACCTCAAGGCTAGAAGCAAAGGAGGCCATGTTCACAGTCCCCTTCCAGAACATGCTCCCAATCGCCTACCCGCTCCCACCAGGCCCCACCTATCAAGGGTTCCACCCCTTGCCAGTAGCACTCAGCTAAGAACCAAGCTTTTAACACAAAGGACTTTAGGAATATTCTAGATCCAAATTATAGCAGGCAGTCTCACATTGTCATTCATGTTCATTGTCAGAAGCCCAGCAATAGAACAATGCCTAGTAATAAATTGCAAATAATAATAACAACAACAACTTTTTCCTAAAAACATGGATAAGTTTCCATTTAACTCTTCAGGGTAGAAGGAGGTATTGTTTACCTAAATTACTGGAATAATTCTTCAGAATGCTACTTGTACCAACTGAGAAAGGAATAGCCCCTGACTTCAGAAGCTGGCCTGGCTCACGGGAATAGACCCTGTGATTCTTCCATTAGATACAGACCATCTCAGGCAGGGAAAAACAGTGGATTTGCTAATGTACTACAAGTGGATTTGCTAATGTACAAGGTTGGGAACCACAGGTCGATACCGTATTTCTTCATCTACTATGAACAACTTCATGCAAAGCAAAACTCAACAACTTACTAAAGTCGACATGTGTTAAGCTGCAGTTTAATTTCTTCAAAACTGTGACTCTCACAGGGCTACTCTGAGGCCAGGATAAAATAAGACCAAGCAAATCCACTTCATAATTTGTCTAAACACAGTTAAAAAAAAAAGGTCACTGTTCCACCCACAAAATCTCTTGTCCCAAATGAGGACAAAATTGTGTCTTCTATCTAGCCTCCCCTTACTCTGGGAGAGAATCACAGAGATACTTAATCTTAGACAGCCCTACTTTCTAGCAGTATCCAATCTGGAGTGAATTCCTACTTCCTCAGACCTTCCCTCAAACCACCCCACCAGAGCTGACACCCTATAAAGGTTATTTCCCTTGATTCCCACGACGTAGGCTCTCCTCACCACAATGAGAAGCCAAAAGAAAACCAAACTTGTTCAACCACTGGGGTCATGCAAAAAAAGCATGAGACAAAACTAAGGTGTTAAAACGTAGAACGGTTATAAAATGCTAACTGCTGTTTTGTCTATTAGCAATTTATTTTATTGATAAAAGTAACAATAATAGCTAGTATCACTTGAGCTACTACATTGTGCCAGGGGCTATGCCATATCTCACTGAACTTCATAACTTTATGAGGTAGAGTCTGTTTTCTTCTCCCACTTTACACATGGGGAAACTGAGACATATTGGAGTAACTTGTTCACGTTCACACAGCTAAATGGTGGAACCAGCTTCAAACCTAGACATCATACTGACCGTTCTCCTGGTAACATATTGACTGATTTAAATTTTAAAGTACAGTATTCCCAAACTTTCTGAACAAAGACACTGTGTCTATGTGAAAGAAGCAATTTTCAAAAACCAAGAAAAATAAGAAATTCAGCGTCTGCATGGAATATCCTGGAGGGCTCCAGGCCTCCTACACCAGAGTAACTCTTCCATTACTGCCCTTCAAAGCGGCTTAGTCCCAGGCACCCAATTTGCATCACAAAACCAGTTCTCAGTTGGTATATTTTTTAAAAGCTAAAAGAGACTGTCTTCCTGACTACAGAAGTACTTCTCTGCTCTATAGAATGCGGGTTTTGTTCCTGCCCAAAGAAAGATCATCTTTTGAATGAAAGCCACAGACTATTTTTCCAGCTGTATGGTGAATGTTCTGCAGCCATCACCGAATGAATTGAATTGACAAAACATCTCTCTCTCTTTTCTGAACCAATAATAATGAGGAATGGTAATATCGCAAGATAAAACAGGGCAGAAAGTGGCAGGATATGGGCCCTGAAAGAAATCAAAGGAAGTGTCCACAAGGTAATATCCTCTCAAAACGTGATTCCATTCCTTCCGTCACTTTGGAGGAATGATTGTGGGATCCCATTGAAGTTGAATTATTACTCTCGAAAGCCAACACCGGTGAGTCTCTGATTCGATTTATGAGGACATTTCTGCAGCATTTGGCCCATGTGTAACAACAACAACAACAAAAATAGGAGCAAAAGACAGACAGCCATTAGGCTCTTTTGCATATCATCATCCTATGGGGTAAAGGTAGGTGTTCACCACACATCAGAGAAAGAAGGCCAGAGCCACACTGCAGGGACATGCTTTCCTGTTTGGACCTGACATGATTGTCCTAAGAAAGATGGATTCCCAAAACAAGAGGACTGAAGAAAATATGGAAATAGCCAGATGAGAGACTTAGAGGAAGATGCAGAGAACCCGACAGTATTCTTCCATTTACCCGGAAAGCGCCTCTCTTTACAAGCCATTTGCTTTTCTCCATTAAAAAGGAAATAAAGTTTAACCTATGAACTGAGATGCAGAAATTATTACAAAGAATCCACTAATCCATGTGCATATTTACTGTCAACTACGAATATAAAATATAATATATGAGGAATCAATAACATTATAAAGGGGCCCTTTCCTCGTAAAAGGTTGGGAACCACAGGTCGATACCATATTTCTTCATCTACTATGAACAACTTCATGCAAAGCAAAACTCAACAGCTTACTAAAGTCGACATGTGTTAAGCTGCAGTTTAATTTCTTCAAAACTGTGACTCTCTAAGGGATTTGTAGGTCACTGAGATATGGAAAAATAAATTACAATAAAACAGTGACAATTAAATTCAGTACAGATAAGGACCATTAGACCCTTAAGTAAAAAGTCATTTACTAAGTACTTTTTAAATATGATTCATAATACCGTCATGTCCCAAAGGTGTTCCTGTGTTTATAATCCTATTTACTGTCCCTGGTACCAGTGCTTTCGTTCTCATTCATTAATTCTCTGTAGAATGCATCATTTTGATGGCCCTCTTAAAGCAGCAGGAGACAACGAAGACTCTGAAGTTATGTGCCTTCATTCCTCATTATAATACTAAGATGACAGAAAATATCAAACTACTCCTACAGTTTATTCTAAACTGTCTAAAATTATGTGATTCTGAGTGTTTCATGCATTAGTTACTCTCTTATCTCTTATTTTATTTTCTTAAATTTTTCTTCCAAAAATCAGATCCATAATTCCTAGAAACTACAGAGACTCCTTGGGATCTCTTTTAAAGAATTGGCAAGAGGAAATGCACTACAGCACAGTGATTGCTCCAGGTAGGAGAGTAGAAGTCTTCCTTTTTACAATAAGTGTATGTTCTCATAATGAAAAAATATATATTAAAAACAAAATGCAGAAATAATGATTCTCCCTTTTCCCATGATAACTTGCACACATTACAGCGCTCACGAACTTCTCTTCCTTGTGAGACATTCTGCTTGCATAGCTTGTACTCGGTGCTTATTAAAAAGCATTTGCAATAACATTTGATAAAGACAAAAATCCTATGTCTGTTCCTTGTTCACACAGATCACAGGGGTAATTGACCCTTCCACATGTCTTCCTCTTTGCTCTCCGAAATCAACAAGGGTGGGATTTGCCTTTTTATTTGTCTCATATCCTTCCTTCACGATCAGAAAGCAGGAATCAGCTTCTTAACAGAGGAGGGACCCTGAACCTGCAAATTAATGACTCCAAATTTGGTTCTTTTTCCTTTCTTTTTTATTTTTTTGGTTCCAGGGTTTAAACCCAGGGGAGCTTAACCACCAAGCCACATCCCCAGTATTTTATTAGATACAGTCTTGCTAAGTTGATTAGGGTCTTGCTAAGTTGCTGAGGCTGGCTTTGAACTTGTGCTCCTCCTGCCTCAGCCTCCTGAGTCACTAGCATTACAGGCATAACACCACCACACTGAGCCCAATTTGGTTCTCAATTGACAAAATTAATCTAGGAAGTTCTCTCTCTCTTGCCCAGGCCTATTTACAAAACCTCTTGGTTATACTTTGGACATGGAAGGCTTCAGGGACAATTGGTTTTTTATTTGTTGTTTTTAGTTATATATGACAGTAGAATGTATTTTGACAAATCATACATATATAGAGTATAATTTCCCATTTTTGCACTTGTATATGATGTGGAGTTTCACTGGTTGTGTATTATGCAAGTAGGAAACTTATGTTCAACTCATTCTACTGTCTTTCCCATTCCCATCCACCCTCCTCTCCCCCCACACTGCCCTATCCAATCCCCCCACTCTGCCCTATCCAATCCAGTGAACCTCCCCTCCTCCCTTCCCCCTCCACCGCTGTGAGGGAATTTTGTTTAAAAGGGTTTTTTTCCAAATATATCTAGTTAATGGGTAAAGTATTTTCCCCATTGCACATTTTTCTTTTCATGATCAATAATGACAATTTTTAATTATTAACTGGGTTTTAAGGAATAGAGTCCTAATTTATGATATTGCTTTTAAAGAAGACAGGGATTTGATATAACTATCTTCAAGGAAGGAATTAAGTAACAACATAGAGGCTCAAAACCCCATTTCTTTCTCCTATTTCTACCTTTTTCCTACCTATTTTGTTAAGTAAGTTCCCTTCTGAAAGAAACAGCTGTTGTAATTATTTGGCCAGCCTTCACTGTCCCCTCTCACAAAATAAACAAGAGGGTGTGAGGTTCTGGTTTTCTAGGTTGGAGAATTTCAAGAGGCTAATATCTGATGCTGTTGCCTGCACTCTGGGGTAAAAATATCATGAACCCCGTCATACCCAGTAAGCTCCCCCTCTCATATTGAAAAGAAATTAGATGCTCTGGAATTAAAATCCAAAGTCATAGTGATTTGACCAAGACTAAAGCTGGAAGCATTGAAAAACTTCCCAGTGCAGGTCCAAGACCTGAATATTATTAGGCATCTCTAAACTGTCATTCCTTCTGCTCTATGACAACGCATGGAATTACTCAGTCTCCACGGGCATGTTGCTCAGACTCAGTAAGTCACATAGAATCTGATGAGAACCTATGGTCCCTAATAGCTCATACCAACCTCATTTCTTAGGCTACATCTTCCCTAAAAGAAAACAAGCTATCCTCCCAGGACACTGTCCCCACATCTCAGGTTTTCCCAGAACACTGCAGGTCTTTGTGGCATGCACACAATGGCCATTGTTTCTAACTTGCGCTTCTCAGTGGTTTATGCTCACGGTCTTAGCAGGACCTAAGTGTAGGGTGTTACAGTCTCTATTCAATCTTCTACTCTTAAGAGCAATGAAGTAGGTGGCCTGGGAACCCACTTCTCTGGGTCCTGCCTCCCTTCCCACCACCTCAGCCTCACAGGAGCCTCCCTTTGTAAATACTGCCAGTGTCCCCTGCCTTCCTTCCACTTTCCTACTCACAGGCTTGGAAACATGCCACCATAGGTTACAGGAAACAGGCTTTCCCTGGGTGTTTTGATCCCTTCATTCCTGTCATTATGTCCTTTGAAAAGATGACTTTTTGTGATCTTTCATGTTGGAATACGATTAAATAGGAGGAATTTTTTTTAAAGCAGGGTAAGAAATACCATTAGTATCTCTTACTTAGTTGGTGTGAGAGATGTTAGTGAATATTTGTGAAAAGGGGGAAATAAAAACTAACTCTAAGAATCATTCAAGGAGCTGGGTTTATGCTGAAGGCTTTTTAAGATGCTACAAAATGTTTAAAGGGTAAAGAAAACCAGAAAGGCTTTTGTATGATTGAGATGATAAATGCCTCTTAGAGACATTGGACACTTTTTTTTTTTTTTGCAAGTAACTGAGGGAGAACATAGATGTACCCAGGTTGAACTTCAAGTAACAGTAGCTCTGCTTCAACTGTCTTGAATAAGCAAGGAAGTTTATTAGACGACATGTGAAAAAGTTAATAGTGCTGCGTGCAGGAAATGGTCAGGGTTCTAGTGCTGCTGGCCTATAATTCATTCTGCTCTCAAGTCTCCTACGTGTACCTTTTGTCCCCAGGTCACCTGTCCTCAGCAATGAGATGACTCTTCCTCCTGGAACCATTTACTATCTTACTTGTGGCAGAAGAGACAATCTTTCTCCCTATCATGGAAAATAAGGCCATGCTTGGCCCCTGCTGAGTCTCAGGCCTCCTTCTAGACCAAAAAAACGGTGACTACAGAGTCATTCAGAGAATTTGTAAGCCACAAGCTTACAGGTTTATGTGAATTAGGATCTACCCAGGAGCTAGGGATGGCGTTGATTCCCCTGAATCTCAGGACTAACTGGAGGAGAGCTGAGACTAATGTGAATCAGGACCGGGTGGGATGAATGGAAGGAGAGGACGATTAATCAGGAGTACCCACTGCGATAGCAGCATGATTATCAGCATGAGTTCTGAGGTCCAACAGCCCAGCATCAAATTCTAGCATCCAAACTTAACCTGACTTATTTACCCTCTCTGTAAAATACCTCACTTGATTTTTCTGAGGCTTAAGTGAGATTGCATATAAAGAACCAGGCATGATGAATGGGAAGTAGTGGGCTCTCAATAAAAGAAGGTAGTGTTACATATTCATAAGACAAATGTTAACATAGCCAGTGACGCATCATCACTGCCGCCATGTCTCATTATTACAGCTGAGGAGACCATGGCACAGGCCTCAGCATCCTCCCATGTTTTAAGAAAGAATTCTCTGGAAGACTCTGCTCAGAGACAAGAAAGATCCCTGCAGTCCAAGAACATCCATTCCTTTGGAAAGTTGCAATCCTGGTCTCGGGAGCTATCCATGATGGGATTCCTCTCGCCCCTTTTCCCTTCTGTTCCTGGTATCGAGGGGCACAGAGGCTCCCTGGAAGTATCACCTGTGGATTGGGAAGGTTTCTGCTCCCCTTGGCTTTTCCCTAGACTCCTGCCTCACACATGGGAAATGAGGGCCAGTGAGTCCTGAGGATATTTGCTCTTTCACTCTACTTTGAAACAAAACCATCTTCTGTCCTCAGTATACAATCCCGGTTTAGGACAGATAGGTCACACCCTGGCTAGAGATTTAAGAATAGTGTCCTTTCCCAGATCCATGAGTTATCATCACCCCTCACTTAGACCAGCTGAATTCCTTTCCCTCTAAACTCCCATGTACTGTACTTCCCTGCATTCCAGAGAACACCCTCCTGGGTCTGCACCCTCCCCCAAGGGGTTCTCCTGGTCTTGTTAACTTGTGTAGATTTTCAGGCCTTGGGTGGGTCTACTGCGTTTATCTTTATTCCTGTATCCGTCAACTTTCCGTTATTGTAACAAAATTCCTGAGATGATCAACTTACACGGAGAAAAGGTTTATTTTGGTTCACCCTCTCAGAGGTTTCAGTCCATGGTCCATTTGCCCGATTGCTTTTGGGCCTGTGGGGAAGCAGTACATCATAGTGGGGAGAGATGGGAATGAAAAGTTGCTTACTTCATGGCCAGGAAATAAAGGAGAGAAAGAAGAAGAAGCTGGGGTCCTAATATCCCCTTCAAGAGAACCCCACAGTGACCAGAAGACCTTCTACTGGGTTCTACCTCTTAAAAGTAATGGGACCTCCCATAGTCTGTGGGCTGGGGACCATAACTTTAACACATGGGCTTTACGTGACAATGATCCAATCCATAGCAATACCTCAGTCCTCCTTGCCTTTCCAATTCTCCAAAGTCCTTTTCTTTACCACTATTTCCTCTACCCCAAAACTCCCCATCTATTTAGCATCAGTTCCTGAGAGCCCTCTCTATTCTTTTACTTCAGTCATTGCTGGTAGTTTCCAAAAGAAATAGCAAAATTTAAAATGTTTTCTCAATGTACGGCAACATTTGAGGCAGGATGGATGGCATTTGGGATTTGAGGAGTCGGTTATATCTGGATTCAGAACCCAGCTCTGCCCTAGCTGTGTGGTCTTGAGGAAGTTACCTAACCTCTCTTAACCTCAATTTATCCATCTGTCTGGTGAAGTTTTTTTTTAAGGTTAAATATGACATAAATGGAAGATGCTGAGCTGAGAACCTGGCCCAACAAATGACAGCTTTAAATTGTGATTGTTAAATTGTGACAGAAGGAACTAGATAAAAGAATATTCTATTTTTAGGGGAATTCTCAGACAAGAATGAGTGTTCTCTTCTCCTGGCCAAGTCCTAATTTAATGAACAAAATGTTCTATAAGGTTCTGAGGGGGAAAATTCACAACACCAAGAAGTAGACCTCAACTAGAAAAAAAAAAAAAAGTTGCACTCAGTCCTCTTTTTCAACTTAACCCTTAGCTGTTGAATCACCATTTTTAAAAGGTTTCAAAAATTCTTTAACAAAGACCCCTGTCTTTGGTGAGTGAAGCATAAAGATGTCATCCCTCTTGGACCATCCCTGTTCACCTTCTCTGGGGGTGAGGCAACTGCCCACACTCATGCCTAAATGATTGGCAGTGGTATCATTGCTCCAATTTCTCAATTGGAGCAATAAGCGATGGACTTACTCTATTCTCTCTATTCTCTACTATTAGAAAGTTGCAAGTAGGCAAAGATTCTAGTCACAAGTGATGATCAGATACAGAGATTTTTGAAGTATAGCTTATGTTTTCATCTAAGTGTACAATTAGTGTATAAACTTAGTGTAGAATTCATCAGTGGTCTTGGATCCCATGTTCTCGGATCCCATGTTCTCTAAGTAAGAGTTTATTAATGTTTCTCCTTCCCATATGAAGGTCAGATTATAACAGTGTATCATTCAGGATCCAACCTGCATAGTAAAGAAAGTTGAATACAAAAAATTAATAATCATAGCACAGGACTGGTGTAACAGGAGATAGCATAAGAAACAAAGAAATTCTAAAAAATGTAGGCATCACTGATAGGAGGCACAGCCCCTACTGTAGGGCAGACACAGAGCACCCAAGGAAGTTCTCCTTCCCCAGGTCTAAGATCCAGACCTTGTGCAAGAGGTCTCACGGGGTGACAAAGACATTGCTGACGGGCCACGAAATAGAACATACTAGAAATGTCCCCTCTGGGATGCTGGAGAAAGTTGTCCTCTAAAATGCCTCATGGGACCTCATTTTAAAACCTCATGAGAGGTATGGGGAAGCCAACCATGGGAAAGTGCTTAATAGAAGCCATCTAGAAGCTTCTGGGAAGCTGGCTGAGCATGCAGAAGAAGACTGCAGGATACTGGAGAAGTCACAGGCCGTAGGCACCTCTGAGGGAACAAGAGAACAGAGAAGGGCAAGAAGCCCTTGAGGGGACACAGGGAGAGTGGGGAGAGTGGTAACACGTCCTTATGTGTCAGAATGGGCTGAGCACATCGGCATGGGGGGCGGCACACCTCCATGTGCATCCTGGGGAGGTGGCATGCCTCTAAGACCAGGCTGTCCAGTAAGGTAGCCACTAGGAACATTCTGGCACTTCCATGTAAATGCTGACTAATTAAAATAAAATGAAATTTAAGAATCAGTTCCTTAGTTGCACTAGCCATGTTCCAAGTACTCAATTGCCACATGAAGCTAGTGACTACCATGTGGACAGCCCAGTTCCTGGAGCTTCCCAGACTATGGCTCCACCCATTGACCTGGGAGCAACAGGGCAACAGTGGTGGTCTTTTCTGACCTAGAGGCAGTGCTGCTGGATTCTCAAAGTCTTTGTGACACATTCAGGAGTCCAGAATGTCCTAAGGGCCCTGGTGAGAAGACCTGGACACTCTGAAATGATCAACTTTGGGGATTTTTTTTTTTTTAGGATTATTGTATAACATATTAAATTTGGGACTCGGGCCATTTCACCTACAATTCCCCACGTATCTTCTGTTGTTTTCTATGACTCCCAAATGAACTATTTTCCCGTGAGTCCTTATTTCATAACCTGCTCTAGAAAAACCCAAGGTGAAACATTCTTTGAGACTTCTTAGCTTTATAACATATTTCTGAGCATTATCAATTTTTAAAGAGCAGGTGTACATGCAGTAGTTCCCAATTTTTTGAGAGATACTGCACCATTTTTTGACACTTTTGTCTCAGCAACCTGAACAGTGTTCCATGAAACCCAGCTCAGGAAATTCTGGTTTAAATGATTGAAAAAACTGGGCTCTAAGCTCAAAACCTTTGAGAGGAATATGAGCATCTTTGAACCTCAGCTGAAAGACACCAAATCCAAGGGGTTGCTGAATCCTTTGGCCTTAAAAGATGAGAAGCTCTCTGAAATCAGAATGGAAAAAAGAATTCTTTCCCTTGCCTTATTCAAAGCCATCATGCATTCCCAATAGGAACTCTGTAGAAAATTCTGCTTCAGGACAACATGAACATGGTACTTGTCTTAGCTATTTTTGCTGATGTGACTAAAACACCTGATAAGAACAATTTTAAAGGAGGAAAAGTTTATTTGGGGGCACACAGTTTCAGAGGTCTCAGTCCATAGACAGCTGACTCCATTCCTCCAGGTTCAAAGTGAGGCAAAGCAACATGGCAGAAGAGAGTGGTAGAGGGAAAGGGCTCACATGATGATCAGGAAGCAGAGAGAGTCTCTACTTGCCAGATCCAAAGATATACCCCAAAGCCATTCCCCCAATGACTCACCTCCTCCACTCATACCCTACCTGCCCTCAGTTACCACTTAGTTAACCCCATGTGGGATTAATTCACTGATTGGGTTAAGACTCTCATGACACAATCATTTCTCCTCTAAACCCCCTTGCATTGTCTCACACATGAGCTTTTGGGAGACACTCCACATCCAAATCATAACAGTACTGGGCATCCAGAGAAGGTCAAACACAAGTATGAAGGGCACAGGAGGCCAGCCTCCTGAGGAGAGAGCTTGGGGCAAAGAGTCAAAACAGTAATAAACTAGAAAATATCTAAACAATAGCAAAAGTGGAATAAAAGTATATGCTTCATATTTCAGAATATTAGGCTTAAAGGACAGCTCTGAATGCCTGAAAGAAATAAGCCAAAGATAAAATAAAGCAATTGCTACTATATGCAGACAGTACTTTGTACAACAGAATTATGGAATCGTTTTTCAGTTTCTACCACAAGAATTAAAAGATGAAAATCAATTAGAGTCTAACTAACAGAAGGTCACAGAAACTCCTAGTGGCCAGAATCAGTAGAGAAGCAGAGTTACGTAGCATGAACTCTGGAGTCAGACGCGTCTGAAGGGCAGCCTTGCTGAGTGACCTGGGACAGCACTACTCTGCACTTCAGCTTCCTTGAATATAAACAAGGCTAAAAGTCTGTATCTTGCAGTGTTGTGAGGAGGAAGAAAGTACAGCATTTGAGATGCTCAGTGTGACACCTCGATAAGTGAAAGTGACCACAAGAAGCCACTAAAGCATTTGGCATGTCTTGGCTACATTGTTCTCATAATATGTTGTGAACAACTTCAGAAAAACAACTAAACCCCTCACCTGGAATATCACTGTTAAGGGCAAGAGCCAGGTGGGGATGGATGAGGGGTGGACCTGGAGCCAACTGGGACAACAAAGCCACCTCTTCCCTGCAGCTCCCAGAGAAAACCTACTGGGAAAGACTAGCTTGCTGCTGCTTTGCTTCTGCCATAAATGGTTTAAATCTTTTATCAGTGCTCAGAAATATCTCCAGATCCCTAGAAATCAAACCAAAGCCTGTCTTCTAGTCTATAGGGACATTCCTGAGCAACTCCGTCACTGCCCACCTCACTTCTTCCAGCATAATAGGAGCTAACACAAGAAGCCAAGATGGGAGGCACAGCCCCTGCTGTAGGGCAGACACAGAGCACAATCTCCCAATTTCTCCACTCTCTTTTAAGCAGTACTCTTTACAAGAATATTCCACGCTGACTCTAATTCTCCCATTCTCCCTTAAGACCCTTACAATCAGGAGTACCCCAAACAGTTGCCAAATCCCACATTCACGTCTCAGTTCCCATGTCCTGCTTGACCCACCAGCAGAGCTTGGCAGAGGGTCTGCCTCTCTTTGCAACACCTGCTCACCTCACTCAGGACACGGTGCTCGCTGCTCCTTCCTCGTGAGCCCCATGTCAGTCCCCGCTGCCCCCAGCATGCAGCATTGAGTGCTCAGGGTTCCACAGGGCCCTCTCCTCTTCCATACCTGTCCCCCTCTCTAGGTGACCTCAATGGCTTTCAATACACTCTGTAAGCTGACAACTATCCAAGTTAACTCTCCAGGGAAGACACTCATGAAAACCATCAAAATCTCTCTCTTTTCCCATCTGGACCCTGCTTCCTTTTATCAGAGACAAAATTCTTCCAATGGGTCAGTTCCTTCTTTGGGTCAAGGGTGGAGGTTGACCACAGTTCCATATAGATCCATTTGTAAACTCATCTGTTACTTCTAGAAGCTCTCTTATCCTCTCCAAGTTCGTCTAACCAATCCCGTGGCCCCTTACACTTCACTTGCCTCAGGCCCCTGGGCATTTCTAAAACTGACCCCATTCAAGATTTTCATCTGCACCTTGGTTCATCAATAGTTCCCCTGCATGCCCTGCCCCCAGCTCCCTACAGAGCTTGATGAAGGACAGTTAAATGTCTTCATAGAATAGAACACAGTATTACAAAAATAATGTGAAGGCACGATTTTGAAAAAAAAATAGTGAGACATAGTCCAGGAAATACATACTCTATAATGTCTTTAATTGTATAAACGTATGAGGTATAGTGTGATAATTCAGTACAGGTAGACAGTGTGTGATGATCAAGTTGGAAGTTTTTAAAAATCTTCTTTGTGTGTAGTATAATCCAAGATTTTTTTCTTTTAGCAGTATTGTACTGAGCAAGGTATAAATGGACAGAGAGACTGGTTAGGGACATTTAGTGAAAGTCGAGCAAAGAAATAATAAATGCCTGAAGACAATGATGTTAAAGAAAGGGTCGACGTCAGATTTTCTTAAAAGTTTAAAATTAAAAGACCCAAAGGATGAAGCTGAGATTTAAAAAAAAAAAAAAAAAAAGATGCAGATATTTCCAACTTGGGAACCTAGGGAAATGATGTCAGGGGATAAAATTGAAAACACTGAAGGAGAGGGAGCAGATGCAGGGGTATGATTAATGGGCCTTTGTAGTCATGGGTTCTTTTTGCTTCAGAAGCTAGTGACCTCTACCTAGCTCACAGGGAAGGGAGGCCAAAAAATAATCATGATCATAATAAACTGTGCCGGAATAATCAGGAACATCTAGATTACCTCTGCTGTTTCCCTCCCCATGCTAGATGAGGATATAAAAACACTGACTGGCCAGGAAGATGTTCTGAGTTACGGAGGGTCAGTGGGGCTCACGGGCGGTGGACGCCACTATTCCTCACCTCAACTGTCTCATCGTGCTTGCTATTTCCCATCATCCTTCCCGTCACCCTGTTCTCAGGCTGAAGGAATATATACACTGGGGAAAGATACTGAACGGAGACAGAAGGCAGGCATTCCGGCCCATGCATTTATTCTACCAATGTTTTCAACTCTCACCATGAGCCATCTGTAGTAGATCCAAAACAAGAGGCTAGCATGGCCCACAAAGGACTTTCAGGCTCATAATTATAACCATGAACAACTTGTCCAGCACTGCCTCAAGTATGTGATCCTTTGTCAGTGCCTTACACGTACTGACCCATTTAATCCTCACAAGAACCCACAGAGATAAGCGCTTCTTTATTATCATCCCCTTTTTAAGATGAGGAAACTGAGGTACTAGAAGTTCAGTACCTTGCCCAAGGCTACACATGGGGTAACAAACAGAGCTGGGATTTTAATCCAGACAGCTGACTGCACGGGGTGAGCTGGACTATCTTGTCTATAGAAATAAACCATACAATTAAAACAGCATTTCCGGTATTAGGTAGGAGTGGTCCATGCTACCACAAGAGGGGGAAGGCCCTGGAGCAGGTTTTGCCATGTGAACAGGGGTTCACCAGACAGGGTCGGGGTAGGATTCTAGGCAGAGGGAACCTGTGAGCAGAAGAACAAGACAGAGAGCTGGAGGAAGTCAGTTTAAGGTGGCTGGAATAAGGGTGCAGAAAAATGGCATAAGTGGCAATTGGAAAGGTGGACATGTGCCTCAGGCCTTTTAGCTTGTAAGAAAAATACATAAAAATATATTTTTCTGGTCTACCACCTGGATCACTCAGATCAGCATTTGAATTAATCAGAAAATGAGAAAGACAAATGCAACAATACTGCCTCCTACCTGCTCAGAACCACTTTGGTCCTTAAAGCACACATAGCTGCTTATGGGATGACATGACATGATGTGGATTCCACCAGTAAGCTGCAACACCCACCAGAAGGGACCCTTCATGCCACAGGATGGCTAAGACTGCATTCCCGTTAAACACAGAGTCGCAGAGTGGAGCACAGCCAGGTTTGGAAAACAAAGCCGCAATATAGAGCAAAAAAACTGCCCTAGGGAAATGGACAATGAGCAGAGCAAGCAGCTTCCATAGCAGTATGAATGAGATACTGAAGGAAAACCCAATGCAAGCGCCATTGCGGAGGCAGACAATTTGTGTTCCTGACTCTGGCAAATCACATCCTGCATAGATTGATAGGGGGAAAGAAGGGTGAGGTGTGAGAGGCATCTCAGGAGGAATCCAGACAAGACAGGATAATCTTTTGACCACACAGGTAAAGTCTTTTACGGGTTCCTTAGAAAAAAATCGGATGTTTCTATCTGCATTCACTCAACTCTTCTCTTCTCAGCCCACCACAGCTCAGAACGATTCCCAGAGTAGGAAATTCAAGCCCAACTCTCAGCTCACTTAACCAGCAGCATCAGAGAATCCAAACCCAGGAAGGGTCTCTCTGGGGGGCATCATGAGCTCCCTCCAGGTCCAGTGTCTTCCAGATCTAAGGGGTGGGACCGGGTCCTCTATTTCTTCCACTGCTCCACTTTGCAAAGAGCAGATGTCTACTCACGACCTGACTGCTCTTAGATTGGAGAACCAGGAAAGCCTTCAAAACCCTTGAGAGGAACCTGAGCATCTTTGAACCTCAGCTGAAAGACACCAAATCCAGCTTGGGAGCTCATGACAACCCCTTTCCTGCTGCTTCACCCACACAAGGTCCGGCAACCTCTGTCCTTAAACCTTTGAAAATGAAAAAGATGAGCACAAGTTTCAACTAACTCACCTCTGTTGGGGTTAGGACAGTTCCTGCCCTTCAGGACCCCAGAAATCACTTGTTCTCCAAGGCACTGAGATGGTCCCTGGTGCTTCCCTGCTGGGAAGAGCCAAAATACACGTTTTCCTCTCTGATAAAACGGCCTACCACACCTCTCTCTCTACATGTTAATTGTACCTCTGCCCATGGTGAGTGCATATACTTCGTTTTGTTGATTTCCTGGATTGCCAAATCACAGAACCACTTCGGGAACACATCAATCAACATAGATATAGAGATGAGGTGATCCCTCCTGACAAGCTCAGCTATCCTTTCGATGTCCAGAGCAGACATCACACAGCAGCCCTAGAACACTACCTGATGGTGTCTCATGTCTGTTAGCTGTGCCCTAGTTATTCAACCTAATCCAGGTACCCAAAAACCACGATGCGCCTACACTGTAAGTGAACTGAACCGCAGATGAGCTGTACAGATGAGCTAGTTAGCTCTGCCAAGAGGCAGACCTGGGGATTGGTTCTAGAAATTGCCCACCACCCCCACTTCATCCCTTCAAGGACTCACTTCCTGAAATCCCACAAGGAGAGGGTCTGATGGAGGTTTGTGGTGTGACTGGGGCCTGGTATCCAGGGAGTCAGCTTTGAGATTCATCCCATAGACCCCTGGCTTGAATGTTCACCTTCCAGAGGTCACAATATATAACTTGCTTGTCCTGTAGCTAGGATGCAGCCCCTCCCATGCTCAAATATGCACCAGAGTGGTGACAAAGGGGAGGGACAGTTAAGAAGCATGCCAGGCTTAGTTTCACAGAAGCCAAGCAGTGTCTCCGGCCTCAACCAACCATTGAAGTCACAGCTGTACCAATGCATGTGACTTTCCATTATTGAAATCTCACTTGTTGATTATAAAAACATATAAAATTCAAAAATTTTAAGGTATGCAGACTCTCTAGGATATGATGGGCTTTGAGCTCTCCCCCCAAATTATGTTTAAGTGGTTACTTCTCTTTTTTTAATATATATTTTTTTAGTTATCAATGAACCTTTATTTTATTTATTTATATGTGGTGCTGAGAATTGAACCCAGTGCTTCACACATACTACCACTGAGCTACAACCAGCCCAAAGTGGTTACTAAAAATCTCTTTTTAATTTTTGTGATGAAGACAGTATCTTTCCTACAAAGAAAATACACCGGAACATTGAGGCAAAGCAGGTCTCCCGGGGAATGACGATTGAGAAAACATATTACAGACTCTATTATATATTTATCTCCTGTCAACAGACTCCTCTGAGAAAATCTAAGAACAAGATGTTGGGATTAGGGCTCTGGTTGCTTTCTTTGTGGGGTCACTGTGGTAATCCCAGAAAATGGAAACTGTTACTCTGTTAGAAGTATTTCTAATTTGAAACCAAACATAAAGGTGAAGGATTGCTAATAGGATCAGCAGCTCTGAGGAAACGGTTTGCTAATTTTGACCGAAGATAGAAGTATGTATCCTGAAGTGGGTCTCCCTGTGTTTTTCCACCATCCCCTTTGGGCATCATCTCAGTTTGCATATACATGAAGGACACCTGTGTGTGCTCCTATGAAAACACGAGACACCTCTTACCTTTCACTTTTAATCAGATCCCTCCTTCACAGCTGGCTGCCAGGGTGGCAGGAAGACAGATGCTCAGGGCTCATTTGACCTTCCTGTGCAAACGACACTTGAAGAAAATGGAGCATGTCTGAAATGCACCTGTGCCCCACATCAGCAGAAGCCACCCTTCAGCTCAGAGCATTGGCAAGTAGGACTGCACCAGCTCCTCCCAGTCCCCACGAGGGGACTGTGAGCAAGGAGCTGGACAAGGCGCTCAGCCCACAGCTCAGGTCCCTAGGGAAATCCCTTCTCCCTCCTCCCATGGACATCCAGGCTTTGTATTGAACATGGAGGTTTGTAAGACACAAGAATGGGAGCTTGAAATTGAAGCTTTATAATATAACAAGAAAGAACAGTTTTGAACATCCCAGAGAATCTCTGCAGAACACCAGGAAATATCCAGAATGAACTTCTATGGACTGAAAACTGAGGAAATCCTACTCAACTGTATTCTTGGAGTTTTGCAATTCGCCCAGTCAAGGCTCTGAGTCTACCTGAAATAAAGATGCGCTCTGCATTCTCTGACACTGGCAGAGCCAGCTTCGTGAGCACGTGACTGCGTGTTCATCCAAGTCATCATGGCCCTTTGAGGAGTCCTCTAGACAGGAAAGTAAGTTGGGAAGGGACCCCATGCTTAGAAGAGCCCACACTTGGATTAATGCTCTGTGATCACAGTCCTGAAATTCCTCATAAATTTTTAACAAAAGAGCCCACCAAGGGGCTAGGGTTATAGCTCAGTGGTAGAGCGCTTGCCTTGCGCATGTGAGATGCTGGGTTTGATCCTCAGCACCACATAAAGAAAAATAAAATAAATAAAGATCTTGTGTCCATCTTTAAAAATAAAAAATAAAAAAGAACCCACCAAGTCTGTACCTCTTCCTAGCACAGGATTCTCTCCCGTTGGCCACCTCTAAGCAACCACACTTGGGGACACTCTTGGGGAAGGGCTGCCTTGGAACTGAAGTCAGAGAAACTCCCAGGTGGGATATAGTACCTCTCCTGTGGCTCTCTGCCCATAAAATTTCCTTCCAGACTGTCTGGATTTTTCATTTTACTTTGTCATATAGCCTGAAATGTTTTTCTACTGGGGATAAAAAATGGTAAAGGAGGAGAAGAAAGAGGAAAAAGATTCTCTTTTCTAAGAAATTGCACCACAAACCCACAGGATAGCAGGCAGTCATTCAGGCAATACATAAAGTCATTTATCTCCCACTTTCCTCTGATTCCTGACCGAGATCAACTGCCATGTTCTCAGTGTGTGGGCAGAAGAAGGTGGACAGGTGGGGAATGAGGAGTGGGGTCCCAGAAGCAGAGCAAGCAGGCAGAAGAGGAGGAGGAGTGTGGTGATGATCAATTTTGCCTCTTTCAGAAGTTTGCCTGGGAGCATCAAAGAAAATCCAAGCCCCTTTTTGCTTCTTTGTGCCATGAGTCCCAATCCATAATGAATTACAGAATCAATTAACATCATTAATTTAGCTTCGATACATTCCAATGACAAGCAAGCCTAGCACTGTGCACACCTAGCAGGTTTTCTAAGGGGAAAAAATGCCCTTCAAATACCAAGCTGCTGATTTAAAAAATTAATTTTCAGGACATCCCTCTCAGTCAAAAGTTAAGTGTTCCCTGAATCCTATTTTTCTCAAACATAAGCAAAGCAAATACCAGGAAGTACATTCCCTCAAATGAGTTGTTTACATGGGCATTACTGCTTCCCTCAGTGTTGTGGTTTGGACTGGAAATGTTCCCCAAATCTCATGTGCTGAAGGAGGGTTCCCAGCCTCGTGGGACATGGTGGGAACTTGATTAGCAGGTAGGGCTGAAAGCAGGCAGCTGAAACTCCAAACCTTGGTTTTTATATTCCAACAAGAAGATTTAAAGCCAGACACCAAAAGTCATGCAAGACGACTTTATTAGAAGTGAAAGTGAGGTGAAAATAAAATAAAAGTGAATCGAGGCTTAAGCAAAAAGCACTCTCAAGGGAGAGAGTGGGCCGTCTCCAAACAGAGAATGACAAAGGAGACAAGGCTGTCCCCAATGTTGTTACTGTTTGATGTTTATCAGGAGAACTGGGGACCACCTCTGTACTCTTTGCCAATCAGGTGTTCGACTCCTCCTTCGCGTTGGGAGGTGGAGTTTTTGACCTTAGTTGGTCTTCTCCAGAACTGTCATGGTGGCCATGCTATTCAGGGGGATTCATGAGTCAATCCCATGTTAATGTGGGCATTGGGGTCAGCTGCTGGTCAGAAGTTACCTTAGTGTGCCTGAACTAAAGGAATCTTCCTTCCCAGGTAAATGGAGACACCTTTTGTCATAATTGCTAGCTTCGTGTCAACATCAACGGACCCTCTCAAGAGTTAGTCCCATTAATCCTTTCTCTTGACTGATTAGCTCCCCTTGCTTCTGTTGCTTTTCTGCAATTTAACAACCGCACTTTGCTTTCTTGTTTACTTTGAAAGTAGCCTAAAGAAGACCCTAAAGTAATTTAAAGAACACCTGTGACCTTGCCTGCATTGCACCGCTCATTGCTACTGCTGTCTAACCAGGCCTATAGAGAGGATTTAGGTCAAGGAAGGCATGCCCCTGAAGGGTATACTGGGACTCCAGCCTCCCTCCCCCTGTCTCTGTCTCTGTCTCTGTCTCTCTCTCTCTCTTTCTCTCTCTCATAGCTTTATAGCTGCCGTGAGGCCATCAGCTTTGCTGTACCACACACTCCCCGCCATGTTGTTCTGCCTCACCACAGGCCCATAGCAATGGGGCCAAGAAACAATGGACTGGAACCTCAACCTGTGAGACAAAATGAATCTTTCCTCCTTGTAAGTTTAATTCCTCAGGTATTTTGTCACAGTCATGCGAAGCTGACTGACACACCTAGATATATTCAATTAGTAAAATTAACCCAAACAACAACTTTAGCATGTAGCAAGAATTTTGACAACTTGAATGATGAGCTATTTTAACTTTGAATGTAATGGGCATTTTTCTTCCAGAAACTCTTAAGTTCATAATTCATTTTTTTATGTGAAACAAAATCCAGATGAATTTTTGTATTTCTATGGAAACCAGCAGGATGACTGGATCTCCTGATAGAAGGATATTCAAATCAGTGGTGGGGCCCACTCCCCCTTTCACACTTCTTTCTCTGCTGACTCAGGTTTCCACAATCACCAAACATAGGCCTGTGTGACCCACAAAGACTTTCTCTCCCCAAACCAGTCTACAGCCCTCAAAAGTACAAAGCACCCACAAGCCACTTTAAATGTCTTTCTTCTAATCCTAAAGAGACCCTTTGAAATCAGTGCTAACAACCCCCTTTTACAGATGAGGAAACTGAGTTTTGTTGAAATAGCAGATTGTGAAAAGTAACACAGCAAGCTAACTGTCAGGTTTC
Source organism: Callospermophilus lateralis (assembly GCF_048772815.1). Classification (NCBI taxonomy): domain Eukaryota; kingdom Metazoa; phylum Chordata; class Mammalia; order Rodentia; family Sciuridae; genus Callospermophilus; species Callospermophilus lateralis. The sequence goes on from NC_135316.1 coordinate 72,875,318, forward strand.
CCTAGGGACCATAAGCTGTCCCCTGACCATTGTGCCACCTGGGACAATAGGCAGAGGGGTAGAGGGTGTTGAGAAAATGTGGAAATGGGAACAAGTACTGAACAGTCATTGCCCTCAGGGTCAGGCAAGGTACCAGCCATGGTCACAGGAAGAGGTACCAACTTCACCAACAAAGATGGTCTCCAGTCCAGACCCCCACCTGTGTATCACCTGCCTTTCTTGCTGCCAACCTACAATCTGTCATTGATCTCTACCAAGATCACCGGAGTCTTCTTGGGGGGGAAGGGGATACTAGGAGTTGAACCCAGGGGCACTCAACCACCGAGCCACAACCCAGCATTATTTCCTATTGTATTTAGAGACAGGGACTCACTGAGTTGCTTAGCACCTCACTGTTGCTGAGGCTGGCTTTAAACTCACAATCCTCCTATCCCAGCCTCCTGAGCCACTAGGATTACAAGTGTGGTGGCGCATGGCCACCAGAGTCTTCTCATGAATGCAGCAGGCAATAAGGGGCTAGATTAGAGATGGCAGAACTAGCAGGAAAAACAGCTATGATAGGCATGGTGGAAGTTAAGGGGCATGTGGCCACAAGCAAAGAGGATAGAGAGGGATCCTCCATCTTCACAACTTTCTTGTCTCTTTGTTATTTTCACATGTCCCAATAGCTGTCATGATTTCCCAAAATATCCCCTTGATTTGTTTCTTATGAAATTTACCTGTTATTTCTTTCATGGCGTTCTGGATCGAGTGAGCCTTATCGTGAGAACAGTGTGGAATGTGAAGCCAAGATGAGGGTCATGAACGTGTAAATTGCTGACATGTATTAATAGTCTCAACTTCACATTTATAGCCCTTTTTTAAAAAAAATAACAGGTATTTTCTCACAAGTTTCTACCCAAAGAATCATTTAAGACAAGGGTCCCCCCCATCTGGCTGCACATACAAATCATTTGGGAATCTTTTACACAATAAGTGTGTTAGTCAGCTTTTCATCACTCTAACAAATACCTGAGATAATCAATTTGTAAAAAAGAAAAGGTTTTTTTGGCTCATGGTTTGTAGAATTCAGTCCATAGTCATTGTCCCCTGTTGCTTCGGGGGCCTGTGAAGAAGCAGCTCATCGTGGTGGGTGAGTGAGCAGCTCACCTCATGGCAGCCTAGAAGCAAGCAAAGGAAGAAGAAGAGGCTGGGGTCCCCAAATCCTCTTCAAGGGCACACCCTCAATGACCTGATCCCTCCCACTAGGTCCCACCACCTCCCAATATCACAATGAGTGAGGTACCAAGTCTTTAAAAGACACAGGCCTTGGGGGAACATTTAAGATCCAAACTAGAACATGGCGCCTGTTGTGGTTTGGATATGAGGTGTCCCCCAAAATCTCATGTTAATGCAGGAATATTCAGAGGTGAAATGATTGAACTGTGAGAGCTGTAACCCAATCAGCCCATCCTCGTCTGAATGGACTGACTGGGTGGTAACTGTAGGCAGCTGGGGTGTAACTGGGGGAGGTCGGTCACTGGGGGTATAACCTGGAAGTGTGCATCTTCCCTGTGGTCCCTACCTCTCTCCCTCCCTTCACACCCATCTCTTCCCAGCTGCCACGAGCTAAGCAGATTTCCTCACTTGGCTCTTCTCCCATGAGGTGGTGTCTCACCTCAGGCCCAGCAATGGAGTCAGCTATCTATGGACTGAGACCTCTGAAACCATGAGCCCCAAATCAACTTTTCTTCCTCTAAATTGTTCTTGGCAGGTATTTTAGTCACAGTGATGCAAGAAAAATGATTAAAACAGTGCCTGAGTCGCAGACTAGAACCAGTGAATCCATTTCAGGGAAAATTGAACCCTAGATGATTCAGCTTCCCCGAGAAGCTTCAGGGAAGTGAACTCAAACTTGGCAGCACATTAGTATCACCCAGAGAGACTTTAAAGTTGATGCCTGGATCCCATCCCCAGAGATATCCATGCCGCTGGTGTGGGGTGTGTCTGGGAAAAGTTCCCCAGGGGACTCTCAGGTGCAATGTGTTTAAGAACCACCACACTGCACACAGGAAGTCATCATTCCACAGGAAGAGATGCCAAATTAAAGAGTCAGAAAGGTAAGAAACAAAACTATGCACCTCCTCTAAAAAGTTGGAACCCAGCACTTCCACCTGGTCTGTTCCCCTCCAAATATAAAGATCAGCGATGGTAAAGTCTGCTCCTCACAGAGCCTCAGGCTGCCTCCTTTCTCTTCCCTCCCAGGTTTCCTGCTTAGCTTGCAAAAGCCTGGACCTGAAACAAAGAACCCTGGGCTAGAGTCCCAGTTCTGCCTCTTGGAAGCCTTGTGAGCACAGGCAACACAATTAACCTCCGAAGGCTCAGTCTCCTGTTCTATAAAATGGGAATAGAAATTGCCCACCTGGGGAGTGGTAATAAGGACATTCAATATGAAGACATAGGCACTGTAGTTAACAGAGAGTTCAATGGAGGAGGCGCTCAGTAAACACTGACTATTTTAATGACCAGTGGCCTTTTTAGTCTCATTGGTAATAATGATAATTAATAATGATTACCTTCCAGGCATTGTTCTAACAATGCTTTACCTGTGTTAACTGATGTAACTCTCATAACCATCTACTAAAGGAATCCATTTATGAGTCCCATGTTATAGGTGAACAAACCAAGGGGTAGAGGGGCTAAGAAATTTGTCCAAGGCCCCACAATTAGTGAATTGTAGAGCCACATGAGCTGCAAGTCCATGTTCCTAACTGCTTGCAGAACTGCCCCATGTTACCTCTACCTGTTCACATTTCTAACCTCTGACCTACACCCCTGAACTCTAACTCAGCAATCAAGATTTCAAATAGAATGGGCTTATGGATCATCCCCTATACATCCCCTCTCCCAAGAGCCAGGGAGGGCTCATGCCTTCTTCTCATATGCAACTGACTGCCTGCCTCTTTGCAGGTTCACATCTGCTTAGGCAATTTTACCTATATCCTCCGTTTTGTGAAAGGCTTAAACAAAATAACTTATGCAAAGGCCTAGGCACAGGGACATAAGATTTTCCACCAGTACTATTTCCCTGTCATTCTTAATGAGTTTGACTTCCCTAGCCATTCAAGGATTATTTCCTTCTGAGCAATATCCCTGAAATTCCATTTAGTTGTACAATTAATTTGGGCCCCACAAATCACCCTGTGGAGCTTCAGATCCAGTGCTGGTAAGTGGCAGCAAGTGTCAGGAGAATGAAGTCAGCACACCATCTACCAGAGTCTGTAGAGAGCAATGTTACCCAACAGAGCCATGCATTCCAGACTCTTCCCCCAACCTCCCTGGGTCTCCCATTACCCTTGATGGTTCAATTTAAGCATTTTTCCAAAGTCACCCATGCTCTGCTGTATCAGCCATGCCAAGAATTACCAGGACCGTCTGCACGTTTTTGCTTCCTGATTGTCGGAGTCTTTTCTTTAGCCTCTTAGATGTCCGTTTTTACAGCACTGTTCAGTTAATTCTGTTTCTGAAGTATCCATTCACATTCCTTGTTAATGCTGCTGATGTCTCATTGTTATGGTTTAGATATCAGGTGTCTCCCAAAGCTCATGTATGAGACAGTGCAAGAATTTTCAGAGGTGAAATGATGAAATTATCAGAGGTGCAGTTTCATAAGTGGATTAACCCACTGATGGATTCACTGGCAGTAACTCTAGGCAGACAGGTTGTGGCTGGAGGGGGTAGATCACAAGGAGTTTCACTGTGGGGTACATATTGTCCCTGGTGAGCAGAGCTCTGCTTTCTGGTTGCCATGTCCTGAGCTGCTTCCCTCTGACACTTCCTTTGGCCAGGATGCTCTGCTTCATCTTGGGCCCAGAGCTATGGAGTTGGCCAGCCATGGACTGAATCCCTGAAACCCTGAACCAGAATAAGCTTTTCCTCCTGTAACATTTCCTTTTTGGGTCTTTTGGTCACAGTGACACAGAGCTGACTAACACACTGGTACTACCATTTTTTTTCACCAGTGCTGGGGATTGAATCCTGGGCCTCACACATTCCTTAACATTATTTTGGACAATTCCTGGCCCTTTATTTTTAAGCCACAGAGTCTGCAAACTAATAAGCCTAGGTAGAAGAATTATCCCACCTTCTAGAAATTTCCTGTAAGGAGGAAAATACATGTAGGAAATCTGCCTGATTTAGGCTGAGTGGGTTTCTTAAGATGTAGAATACTGCTTCACCATGGTTTCCAGGTCAGCTTAAAGAAATCCTTGTCTGAAGAATAGTCGAAGGGAGCCCAGCTGTGTTTGTAGGATTATTATAAATCGGGAGAAAATGTGTGTCCTGGGGTACAATTGTGTGGGGTCAGAATTCTGAATTTTATCAGTTAATTAGCTGTGTAACCTTGGGCTGTGCTTCACATTTCTGACCAGTTTCCCCAGATGTAAAATGGAAACAATAGGATTGTTGTGAAATTAAAGGAAATAAGTATCTAAAAGACAGCATAGAGTAAATGCTAAAGAAATTATTGCTATAGTTATTATTATCTTTATTAGTGATAATTCTACTCTCTAGGAAGCATCAAGAGCCCAGGGATAGAAAATGCATGAATAAACATGGAGGCAGGACTTGGTGAGCATCGATAGCCTCTGCCCCTGTGGCCACTGGCAGGGCGACACAGAGCTCCTGCCCCAGGCTTAGCGGGCCCTGCCCATGTCTCTTTGCCTTTCCACCTCCCTCCTCTCCTCTTTTGTTGCCTGAAGATTCTACTGGAACATTAGATGAACTGCTGGCTGCTCACTGGGAAGCAACAGAGCTCATTTTGTCCCTCTTTAATATAAATTATTTTAAAAATTGAAAATTCCAGGATGCAGTCTAAGCTAGTAAGAGCAGTTGGGGTGGGGAGGAGAGAGAAGGAGGCACTTGGGAGTGGATTTTTCATTTTTCATTGTATTTAATTTTTAAGTATTGGGATTATGGGTACATGCCTTCTTTTTTGTATTTTTTTTCAATATTCAAATATTTGACCCTAATTCATGCTTTTGAAGACTTATCAAATGAAAAATAAAGATATCATTTCAATTAACTTAATTTTTCTCTGATTCAGTAATCCCACAGCTGCGATGCTTGCTTTGCTTAGGTTCTTTATGACAAACATCCCAGTCTCCATCTTTAAATCTTGCAAGATGGTGCAGGAAATTGTCTGCCATCCACGAGAAAAGCAGAGAGGGAATCTGAAGGGAGCAGAACCTGTGATCCCCAGATAAAGAAAAGTGGAGCCAGCCAGAGTCAGAGGCAGGAAGTCAGTGAATTCCCTATAATCCACCTGCCTTCCTTCTCTGCCACCCTATATTCTAGAAAACTGCCTGCAACCATTCTTTGAGTTTATTTACAGTCTTCTTTTATAATTAAGCTGTTACTAGAAAAAAGATTTACTTTCTCCATTGTTGATGCATGGGCTTACCTATTAATGCTGGATGTTAGACACATATATGTAAACCAACGCAGGGTTCTTTGTGTTGTCATTATGAACACACTGATGGATTTGGGGATCCCACTGCTAAGGCACAGGGACTGCTGCTGCAAATAGTGTTCAGTGTATTCTTAAGTTCAGATGTAAGGTAAGCTCCTGTACAAAGCATAAGGCCTTGGTTTACCCTAATCCATATGTGGTCAGACTTCCTGCCAAACATTGCCACACAAACACACATTTCTCTGTATTACAAATTTATTTCCAACTAAATGCTTAGCATTGTCACATTTTAATAAAAGAATCCAAACAATAAGAAATGGGAAACTTTTTGGAGGGCAATTTGGCAATACCTACAAACATTTATTCTACTTCAATGATTTTGCTCCCTAAGTATGCAGAATATATACATGCACCTATACATCATAACATTGTTTGTAACAAAAACCGCAGAAACAACATAAATCTATATTTAGAGGGTGGGATCAATAAATTATTATACATTCATACAATGGAATGCATGAAGTCATTAAAAAGAAGGAGCTATCTCTAAACACTGACAAAGAAGATATCTGAGACATACCGTTAAAGGGAGAACAAGTCCATTGCATGTATGAGAAGCTTATCTGTATAAACAGAAAAATAATTTATTTACATGCTTTTTATAGCAAATTTTCACAATAGGCTTGTGATATTCCAGGCAATGATGAAAGCTCTTTGTTGGCTCATTTAACCCTCATGACAACCTCCAAGGCAGGTACTATAACTGTCCTCGTGTTGCAGATAAAGAATAAAGTTGCAGAGAGCCTGAGGTGACAGGCTGAGAGCACATGATGGTTACAGCTGAGATTCTGACCCAGCGTCTCCTTACCCAGGGCCACTGCCCCTGTTTCCAGTACTGCTATAAATTTTTAAGAAAACAAACAGCTATTGATTTTATTTTATTTTGTTTGGTTTGGTGTCAGGGATTGAACTCAAGGGCACTCAACCACTGAGCCACATCCCCAGCCCCAGCTATTGCTTTTCTTTAAAATTTTTAAAAACTAGATTTTAATCCCCTTTGAGGCATACCAGTTGTTGTCCTAAGACACAAAAACATGTTGTGGCTTTAGGGTTCCAGTTTCGAGGATAGAATTCAGAAATGTGAGCAGGTGGCTTGGCTTTAAGGTATAGGAAAAGCAGAATTTGATACAATTTGATGCTTTCTGATATCTAACTCAGGAGGAAAAGCTGGTTTTAGAGATTTAATTTTTAGATATGCTTCTCTGAGATCCTCAGAGAGGAGCAGGAGTGCAGGTGTTAAGCACTGTCTAGCTAGACTTCCCTTCCGTGAGGCGATCAGGAAGTGGACTAGGAGAAGTGGGTATTCACACTGGCTGCAGATACCCAGGGATCATGGGGATCTTGGGAATCTTGCAGCCAATGCCCTTCCCTAAGTGGACACTTAAACTGTTGGAGGTGAAAATTTACCTCCTATTGGTGCCTTTCACATTGATAAGCTATAAAGACATTGGTATAGTTTAGATGTTAGGTGTCCTCCAAAAAGCTCACGTGTGACACAATGCAAGAATGTTCAAAGGTGAAATGATTGGGTTATGAGAGCCTTAACCCAATCAGTAAATTAATCCCCTGATAGGGATTAGCTGAGTGGAAACTAGGCTGGTAGGGTGTGGCTGGAGGAGGTGGGTCATTGGGGCCATGACTTTAGGGTTTATATTTTGTATCTAATGAGTGAGTCTCTCTGCTTCCTGGTTCCATGTCCTGAGCCACTTCCCTCTACCACACTCTTCGCCATAATGTTCTGCCTCACCTCGAGCCCTGAGGAGTTGGCCATCTATGCACTGAGACTTCTGGAACCATGGGCTCCAAATAAACTTTTCCTCCTAAAATTGTTCTTTTCCACTTAACTAATGATGTCACTTCATTAGGAGTACTAAGAGGTGTGTGAGAGGATTTGGAGAACAAAGAAGAAAATCTACTTAGCTATAAAATAGAAAGGCACATTCTGGATCTGACTGAAGAAGGGAATTTCAGCCCCAAATCACATGTGTAGGACCAAACAAGAGGCCAAGAGTGGGGCAGGGAATCCCAAGCACATTCTGATGGGGACAGCCTGTAACAGTCAGGAACTTTGAATGCAAATAACAAGAACCAGCCCAAGGTAGCTTAAGGAAAAGACAGTGGGTGCTGCACCACCAAGACAGATGGGTGTCTCACGGAAGCCAGTGACAGTTCGCAGCCAGACAAGAGCAGAAGTGGAAGCTGGAAATCTAGCAGGCACCCTGGGAGCAGAATTCTCAGACCTGCCAAAATTCCAGTCAGTACATGTTCTTCACCCACCTACACTGCAGAAGGAAGCGGAGTCTCTATTTGGTCATCTTCCCCAAGCTTTCATCGTTGGCTTTTAAAAATCAAGAGACGGTTCCAACATCTACAGCAAGTCTGCAGTGTCCTTGGCTCTCTGGATTATTTTGCAATCTGCTGCTCACACCTCTTAGCCTTCTTGACAGGAGGAAAGAGAGATAGCATTTCCTTTTCTCTGTGAGTTGCCAACTTCTTTTCTCTTCTCATTTCTATCTTACTTCTTTTTTCTTCTATGACATTTCTTTGGCTGGCCAGAAAGTCACTTACAGTCTCTTCATGGCACCTCTTGCCCCTTCCCACAGCCACGTTCCTCCCCCACGGTGGTACATTTCTGTAATTGTTAATTGATTTCTTGGAATGGGATCATCATCTGCATTTCAGCGTGACTATACGTGACATACAGCTTCTGAACCATACTATGGAGAGCAGGGTCCAGAAACCTTGGGCTGCAAATCTCAATATAAGATTCCTAATTTTTAAATGAGGGCCTGCCTGAGTTTTGTTTCTGTTGAAAGCAGAGCCCAAGAAAAGGATTCAGTGAGTAGCTTCCTTGGAAGGCAGACGACAGGAAAGAGGGGGTATAGCAGAAAACAAGAAAAAAAAATCAATGTAAGGGTTATGGAGCTCACCTCTATAGGAAATGGCTCCATTCTGCTGGAAACCTCTGGAACAGATTCAGATTCTTCCCATAATTATCAATTGGAAGTATCCACAGACTCCAGTTCACTTTTGTTTAAAGGTTGTCCCCAGGGCTCTGTACCTGTCTCCAATTCCTAGCTGTTCCTGTACAAGAGGTAAGAGCTGCTGCAGTTTTGAAGAAGGCCTACAAGGCAGGATGGTGGGTGGTGGAGAGCCAAGCTTAAAGCAAGGTGCTGTCTGCAGTAGAGAAGCCAAAGTTTATTGGGAACTGTCCACCCCTTCACACTCAAATTCAGCTGTGGGCTGAGGGGCATGTGACACAAAACTCTACCTAGGATATGCTTTTCATTGTTCAAAATAGTATGTGCAAATGTTTGAGTTTTGTTTGTTTTTAATCTAGTAAAACATGTAGAGCAAAAATCAGCAGTCTCCTCCAACCCTCCTCACGGCTAGTCCCATACACCAGAGCCAACCACATGTAACTAGGAGTATAATAATTACCTCCAACTACTTCCATTACTTACTTTTTCTCAAAAGACATACACTGTAAACTTATTCATCCACTCTGTACTCTAGGTTTCTCACAAAGCTCTGCTATTTGATCCTGACCTGCCTTTCTACCCACGGAAATCTCTAATAAGAAAATGTGAGGAACATGACTCAGAGTGAATGAGCTGTTAGCATGCAAAAGCTCTTTAGGGTTGCTCTTAGAACTGGGTCCTTCTGTATCAGCAATGGAGACTTCCATCTCTGGGAGATGCTTGGAGTCATATGAGATTTTATTGCCCAGCCTGTAACAACTTCAGGAGGCAGAGACAGCTATGATGATCCAAAGACAGAATCTTCAAGCAGGAGACACACAAAACTATAAATCTAGCTAACAGTACTAGGGAAGGGTAAATTGCTTTGGGTAAACAGATTCAAATAAGAATTGAATTTATGAAAACACTAGGTTCAACACAAAGCGGTAGCTTGAAACATGGCGGACTCCCTGTGATTACTCACAATTTCTCCTTGCTAAGGTAGCACAGAGGGTATCATTTAATTGTAAGATGGAGGTAAAGTGTCTAAGATAGCTATGAATCCTGCATTTGCTGGGACAAATACAATTCCAGATATTCTAACCACATGGCTCCTTGGGACCCTTGTTAGTCCACACACATATGGTGGCATAAGACATTTGCTAATGAAAAGAACTATGAACTTAGCCCTAGAGTAACAGTAAGAGCAGCTGTGGAGTTAACTTGTTGCACATCTGAGCACTGGCACATTAAACTGTGTGCCTGAGCAAGTTACTGGACCTTTCTATGCCTTGGATTACTCATCAGTAAATGAAGGGTAAATCATGGAATCCACCTCAAAAGATCATTATAAGTTAAATGAGATAGCATAATGATTCTCCATCCATGGTGAAATAATACATTTCTAAAATGCTCACACTGTTGTAGACTAATACTCTTAAAAATACAATGACCAATTCTACAACGGTGACGAGTCTCTGAACAAGTACTCTTAGTTTCTGTACTTGGTAACAAAGTGTAGCCAGCCAATGCCTGTCTGTGGACCGCTTGAGGTAACCCTGAAATCACATCTGCAAAGGGCTTACTTAGCGAGGCAGCTGGCATACAGTAAGAGCTCAAAGAATGTTGGCTTTTATAATTATTCTTGTTTAATGTGTGTCCATTTGACAGTAAAAGCTTCTATTGATGAGAATCTGTTGAGATGTCAACATCTCAACTGAGCTGGAGAACTGAGCTGCGAGTGCCAGGTTTAAAACAAGGAGCCAAAAGGAAATCAAGAGTGGAGCCTCCAGTCACTTACTGTGATAATAAACACCAAAGGCTAAAACCAGAGAAGGTAGCTGGCTTGCCCTAGCTTTATTTCTCCAAGGAACTAGTGCCATGATTGAGGGTCATAGGGATCTGCACAGACCTGGGAAGAGAGAGGCGCTCACCACCTAGGGAGCCCAGAACAAAGGCTTCTGCAGTTTGTAGGTGTTGAGGCCAGAGGAGAGGGGAGGAAAGCATTTGAAGGGGGGAAAACCCTTTCAAGGCTTCCGATAAGACCACCTCCAAACAGAGGCAGGTGGGCAAGGAAGGAGATCTGCATGAGTGCATGGGTGGCCAGGGGGGTCTGAGGACTTGACTTCACCTCCCTTCAGGTGAGTTGAGGGAGGGTGGCCTTCCCCCTGAGACCCTCCAGGTTAAGCCTTTGGAGTTGCCTGATGTCAGCCCTGGAAATCATACTTTTTCTCTGCACTTTGGCCGGAAGTTGGTCTCCTCACATGTGACCAAAGTACCTTCCCCCAAAACAGGTAAAAATTCAAATGACAAACACTCTTTACTGCAATTTTCTTGGGAGAAAAATTCCAACTCAGTGAATGACCCGACCCTATTTGAGGAAGTCTTTTGTAACTCAGGTATTTGTAGATGAAAAAAAGTAGCAATATTTAGGAATTCCAACTCAAAAACAGTCTATGAGTAATTTTAACAATGAATCATCTTTTTTTTAAATAAAATGGGATGAGAAGTGACATAACAAACTTGGTTTTTTTCCCAAGAAATTCTTCTTAAAAATTATTCTATTAACCACAGTCTTGAGAGTTTCCAGATAGCATTTCAGATTACTTGAGTAGGAAGACATCCATACAGTCAAGAGTTCCAATCGGCTGTATCTAGTAAATGAAAAGGGCTTGTTGTATAATGTTCCCTTTAATTTCTTCTTACAACTGAGACATTCTTTGTAATGACTTCTCCAAGTTGGACAGAGCCCAGAGGTATGTGATTAGTACAGTAAGGAACAAAAGTTAGGATTGTTTGTGGGGGTGGGGAGACTACTTGCAAAGGTGGAGAGGTAATAACAGAAATTTCTAGATTAGATGTAATCAGAGAGAAACTAGACCCATGAATCCAAGTAACAAGCAAACATACAAGCCACACACATGTACTCACAAATATTTTAATAACAGATGTTTTAATAATAGACATGGTCTTAAATCATGTTGGTATAACAAATATACCACAGACTGACCCCAGTCAACCAACAACAAACTTAAACAACATTTATTTTTCTCAGTTCTGGGGCCTGGGAAGTCCAAGATGAAGGTGGCTGACCAGAATTCTCCTTCTGGCTGTAGACGGCTGCCTTGTCCCTGGATCCTCACAGGCAAAGATAGTAATTCTCTCCCCATGTCTTTTCTTATAAAGGCACTAATCCCATTCTTGAAGGGCTCTACCATCATAAGCTAAAGAATCCAGATAGACCCCTCACCTCCAAATACCATCAGAATGGGTATTAGGACTTCAACATGAGAATCTAGAGAAGAGAAAATCATTCAGTCCATAGCAGACCACCTGATCAGAAAACCAAACAGCTACAGTTCCACGGATTTTATAATGATAACAATGAGGATGGATAGATTTAAGTATGAGCACAAAAGTGAGACCAAAGTTTTATTAACTTTATTCATTCACAGTACATAACACTTATCAGGTCAATGACGCTAGTGGCACTGAAAGAAAGAGACTGATCAAAGAAAATGGAGAATCTGCTGAATAAGCATATATCCAGATTTTGAGTCCAGATTTGTTTCATAGATAATTATTAATTTGTAGCTCAATTTGTGTTTAACTTGAATCATGGCACTTTCTTAAAAAAGAAAATATTTGCATAAAATTAGGTAGAAGCAAAGATTGCCCAAATTTTAGACATATAAATTCCATAACAGTTTTGGAAATCTGTAGACCTTTAACATTATAGAAACTCCCTATTACCTTGGAAGGCTAAATATCTTTCAATTCAATCAATTCCCTTCAAAACCAAGCCAAACTAGGAGAACATATTCTTAGGAATCTATCACATCCTGAGGTCTGCACTGGGAAGACTGTTGTGGAAACCTGATGTATAATTCATACTCAAGGATCTGTGAATTTCTTTTGAAATTGTGTCTTCATTTCCATAAAATAGCTCTGGAATTCCACAAAACATGTGATTCTACTGAGTTCAGGATGGTTCAGCAAAAAGAAAAGAGATTAGTCTCCAATTATCATATGCTTAAAGCATATGTGAACCAGAGAGGATGTTGTCAATAGCCAAGCACAGAAAACCCCATTGGAACTCTCTGGAACACTGCATATGACTTACTGGTGCAGAGTTCACTAGCACAGATCTCAGGATGTTCAAGACTTCAGCTCAGTATCTCTGCAATTTCCCATCTCACCTCCGTGTAAGTCCCTTTAGGATGGCTGCCCAATGTGACAAGTTCAAGCTTTATCCATATGCCTTCTTGTCCAAAAAGAAACATTTCCTGTGTCCCAGAGTTCCCTGCAATTTTTCCATGCATTACATTGATTAGACAACCTCTAAATCAATCCCTTGGCCTAAGGGAACGTCATGCACTTAATGGCTTGGAACTGGGTCCTGAAGCAATCACTGTGAAGCAGGCAAGACTTGGATTTCTAACATTTGCCAATTGTCATGGTGTAAACACTTCCTTGATAGCCTATAAAGTGAGAAAAGGAGGGAATGGGAAGAATGCCAGAGACGTTGTCAAGAAACAGGGAAGAAAGAAATAGCAGAACACATTTTTAAGGCACTGAGTAAAAATGAATGCTTTTTCCTGACGTAAGTCTAGTTTACAAAATGGCTACATAGGTAAAGGCTGGGATAACAGATACTATGTATGTACAGTTGTCATTTCTTGTGGTAGGATTATGAGTAATCTTTGAATTTTTAAATAGATATATATCTGAACAAACTATTATAATAGGGAATGATATTTTCATAATAATATTTACCAAAACAAAGGCAAAGCACAACTACAACACATACCAGCACTCCTATTGCAGAGTTCTCTATTTAATTTTGTATAATCAATCAGCAAGCACTCCTCTCAGGCAAAGGAATAGAATGAAACTATTTAGTAAAGGAAATAGCTGCTTTCCACATTATAAGCTTGCTCCTTCTGGAATATCAAGTATTTATTGATCACCCTCCACCTACCATTATAAGTTTTCATTAATTGTTTCCAAAATAATTTTGTTGACATTCATCTTTTCAATAATATTCCATAATTCTAATTGAAATAAATCAGCAAATGAGCGCATGTTTTACAGATCAACCATTTTATTCAACTGTGGTGCATACTTAGGACTACAAGTCATTAAAAAATTTTAAAAAAAATTATGAAGTTGGCAGACCAGAAAAACTAGCTATTAATTATGTGAGGAACTTAAATTATCAAAAACTAAGTAGTTCTCCTTGCTTTAAAAACAATTTATAATATATGAGTGGCAGAGGAAATGAAATAAGACAGAAATTCATCTTTCTTCATCTGCCCTCATTCATAAAACTTTCTGTTAATTTCAAAATGCAAAGTATGAAGAATTAATGAGATTTTTCCCCTGAAGCATATCCCTCTACACCCAAATCTATTTAAATGAGAAATTCTCCAACATGGTGCTCATATTTTCAATCATTCTTGCAAAATAATTGTATAGCCCCTGAACAACAATTTCAAAAGATAAAGAAATATATTTAATAATATCTTAAATATATTTAATTTATTTAAATAATTTAATATATTTAAATTCAATCTGCATATTTTTTTCCTTCTTGATTTTTATCTTGAATGCTTCAGATGAAATGTTTTGTCTATTCAAGTGTATGCACTTATTTTTGTACCTAGCAAAAGAGCATATTGGTTTGTCACTTTGGAAAAGCAGCACTCCAGGACCACTATACTGGAGCTCTTGTGTCACAGCATGTACACTTGAAGGCCCTACCAAGGGACCTTATGAGTAGAAAATGATTTTTCTCCACGGGATCTATTTTCTCTACTAGGTGAAAAACTCCTTGAGGCAAGGCACGTTTGCATACTAATGGACCTATAATATATTTTAGTGAATATTTACTAAATAAATAATGGGTAATTAAATGAAGGTCTGCTTTGCCTGATGTCTCAAATTGGCAGATACGACTTTAAATTGAATGAAGCAGAGATGTAGAACTAGGTGAAGGACATCGTCACATAGTAGTTTCTCGGGACACACATAATCCATCCATTCCCATAACTTCAGTGTTTCCCTGAGGCTTTACTTTCAAAGTCATGGAAATATGACTGCTCCATCTTATTTATACTAGCTATTTCCAAATTCACACTGCAGGGGGTCCTCCCAGCAAGCTATTAAAACAAGCATTCAGTGCTCATTAGAACACTGAATCCTAAGTTATGAGTGTCCCTCTGCCAATGACTTCTCCCCTATCCAGCCTATCTTCCCTCCAACCCAGGACTAACATTCTCAAGGTCTGCCCTACCTGTGTCCCCCAGTTTCTCTAGTCACTTAGTACGATTCTGCAATTTTTTTCATCTTTTTCATCCTAAAACATGGCTCTACCTTCCCATTCAGGTGGAAATAAGGCCTGGACCTGGTTATTGACCTGATGCAATCAGGAGTGGTGGGTTGAGATTGCAGAGAAGCCGCAGGTTTTGCCTCACCCTCAGGAAAGGCTCTGCATCATATCTGGGCAATGAGGTGTCCAAGATGGGTGCTTCTCTCTGCAAAAAGTAGAGAAGCTGCTTCCACCAATGAGGAGGATCCAGGGAAACTGAAGGTGGGAGTTAAGATTACCCATCATCCCTCTCAAGTCTTAAGGTCCCCATCTTTTCCTATCACGGTCCTCACTAGAACACCGAGACCTACTATCGTGCTACAGTGTCTTACATTTTTGCCATTCTGACAATTAAATCCTATGCCTGATTTTCAGCAGTTTTTTCTGATAGCTGTGAGAAATGAATCCTTCATAAACCAGAGTATTCCTATTACTTAGCCAGAAAAAAGAATGACTTTACTTTTTTGCCAGTAAATGGATAGATCTGAAGATTATCATGCTAAGAGAAATAAGCCAGTCCCCCCAAACCAAAGGCTGAATGTTCTTTCGGATATGCAGATGCTAACGCACAATAGGGGAAGAGGGAAGAATAGAAGTCCATTGGATTAGACAAAGGGAATGAAGGGAAGGGAACAGGGAAGGGAATGGGAAAGACAGTAGATATATTATATAATTATTTCACTGTAGTGCAGCCAAGTATGAATCCATTAGTTCTCTGATCTGATCCATTCCTCCCTCGTTGCACATGCCTGACACCTCTGCACTTTGACCAAACATTTCCATGAGAAACAAAGGAGGTCCCACCCACACCTGCCCGTAGCTTTATTCTCTCTCCTGTGTATCCCTCCCACTGCTTAATATCTAAAGGATCTTAGTCAGCTTGGAGCTGACATTCTCACTAGTCCCCACATCTGGACTGACCAAGCTTTGTAGACTAGCATGGCTCCACAAGTTTACACCAAATTCAACTCTATTAAAAGATTTCTCTGCTTCGCTAGAATGTGATTTGGGTTAGAGATTCAGAGCATAATATTATCCCAACAAAGCTATCTCCTCTTTGTGACCTAGACGGGGCCAATCACTCCCACCATGTTCTATGAGTTAGAAGTGAATTTCCAAGTACAGCTCATGTTCACATTCACATGGAGCAAATGAGACTTCACCTTCTACCTGGAGGAAGGGCAAAGAACAGAAAATCACCCCTGGCTTTACCCTGGAAAGGCTCCAGCATATTCACAGAGCAGAAGCCCAAACTGCTACTTCTTTAGAATTGTGACCATCACTTTCTTGTGCAAGGCTGTACATACAGTACATTCCAAATGTTTGCTAGATAAACTATTAAAAAAGAAAAGGATGTTCTCTTTATGGTCCCCTGCCCTTCAGGTATTTCAGTCATCACTAGAACCAGGTATTCACTCATATCAAAGGTCTCAACTGACCTAATGTGGAAACTATTAGCTGAGTAACTGAAGCAAAATGACCTTTCACTTCAGTTATTTGCAAAGATGAGGCAGAAACTTTTGCCTATAGTGAGATTTCTTTTTTTTTTTTTTCCTCACCAGAAGTTTAGCAGATTTCCTCCTAAAGATTTTTCCAAACTCAGTCAACTTCAGATTTCTCCCAGATGGCTCTGAGCCACTGGTAGAAGCAATTTGTCACCATTCTTGTTGAAAGTTTAAGACACTGCTCCTGTTTTAACTAGCCCCAGATGAGCGATGACTGAACAAGCCTTCGTTAGCTTCATATAGGCGATTGCTTGGTGATGTTTGTGGGGCAAGAACTACTTTGTCTCAACCAAAAAAGTCAGCGACTCACTTAGAATCCACAATGAAGCATGCATCAAGCAGAAGCAGCCAAATCTATAAATCTATAGAACCTGAGATCAAAAACAAGATCTCCCTCACCTTTCCAGAGGAAGATAAGCAAACTCCTAAATACATTTAAAAAGAGAGAAAGGAAGGAAGAGAGAAACAAGCTTGTGTAAAGAGGCTTTCATTCACGCCTCTTCCCCAGGGTTAACCAAAATTTTTTTTGCTGTTTTAATTAGTCAATATGTTCTCAAAAAGAAAAGAACCTGAAGCATAATTCATTCAATTTGGATCATCTAGTTACACCCTGTGTTCAAAGTGACTCTCAAGCAATAGTAAGCCTTTCATTATAAATGGCAATGGTTCAAGAATATAATTCAGCCTTTATTTTGTTTTAATTCAGCCTTTTTTAAGAGATTCTTTTTCCCCCTACCATGAATTCATCCTTTTCTAACTTAAGAAATACCATTTTAATTATAGAGGAAGTGACTGTGAAAAGTCAAGCTTTGCCTATTTTTGTAAACTAAAACCTCTTCAGACAGAAATTACCAGTGTGGCCCACATGTGCTATGCTAACAATAGACCAGGACTAGCAGCAAGAAAGGGGCATCACTGAGACACAAATATAGAGCACAGATGGTAGTGGTACCCAAGAGAAAGCAAATTGTATCTGCCCTTTCCCCCTTACAACTCACATTGCTGCAAAAGTTTATGAGAGAAGTACTAATCTTTTTTATTATCATTTAAAATGAGTACATGACACATTAGGGTATTTACTTGCAGAATATAAGATGCACTATTATATAACACGCTAAAACATTGCCGGACTGACTAATGGCTAACCCTGGCTCTTTTAAACCACACCTTATACCTGAGCCATTACAGCCCTAATAGAATGTATATGTGCTCATGCCCAGAGGCTGAAATAGATGCAGATGGATTCCAAGGCCTGTGGGACAGGGCAAGAGTGGAGCAGGGGTTTGCATTGGATGAGATACTTGTTTAACATAAGTTCCCGAGAATAAGAATGGCCAGTGATCTGCACTGGGCTCGACACTAACTGGACAAGGTAGAAAATGCAGTGGGTTTAGGAACACCAGCTAGCCCTCTTTTCAGACACAGCCCTGACAGGCTTGGAGAAGCTGTACACCACGGGGCTGGGGTATCTGAGAACATCCATCTTTATACTTCTAACGTCTTACATGTGCTTCGTCATTCTGCCACTATAAAGATTTCTATCTGGGGCCACACAAAATTGCCATCCCCAGAGGTCTTTAAGAATGAGAAAAACACCCATCAGTCAAAGAGAAGTAGAGGTGACAAGATGAATTCACAGAGCCCTCCAGGTTTCTGCTTTCCAATAGCTACCAAATGGAATTACCACCACCCACCATCCACCCACCACACTGGCACATCTGCTTTATAATCCAAAGCCATCCTGGCTTCAATAAAACTGCAGTATTGATTTCACCCAAGTAAAAAGTAAAGTAACCAAAGGGCACCGCAGCAAAGGACAACGTGAAGAATTAGAACCAGCAAACTCCAAAATTAAGTGATGAAGACTCAGAGATTCTTAGACGATCAGTGTGAGATTGTGTTCAGAATTTATTCATCCTGTGGTCACCAGCCATGGGCCAGAAACCCCTGGGTATGAGACATGAGAATGGAATTCACTTATGATCTTGAGGACCATCATTATACACTGTGTGTTACTGCTATGGCTGGAATACGATCTGTCCCCCTGAATCCATGCAGGAGCTCAAACCCCAAAGTTACACGTTAATGGTATTAAGAAAGTAGAGACTTAATCCAACTATGGTGTTTAGACGTGGGGCCTTTGGAAAGTGATTAAGTTATTGTGGCAGAATCCCTCTGGGTGAATCCTGGTGGGTTTACAAGGAGAGGGAATATACATTGATAGAGACAGAGGTGCACACAGACATTCACACTCCATCCTACCATGTTAGGACTCTGCCAGCAAAAGACCCTCACTAGAGGCCAAGCCAATGGTACCTGTCCAATTTTGGACTTTGAACCTCCAGAATCATGAGCCAAAATAAACCTCCCTTCTTTATAAAGTTATCCTGCCTCAGATGTTTCATCAGAGTAATGAAAGACCGACTAATACAGCTGCTTACCATAACACAGAGCAAATGCTGGACGTTCATGAAGGAAGGGACAAATAATGGTCAAACAGGCTTTATAGAAGAAGTGGCCACTGGCATAGCTTTCAACAATGAAATGGAAATGCCAACAAAATGAGTGGCCAATCCAGGAGAAAAGGTTGACAGATGAGAAGTCTTCTAGAGTAAAAAAAGTCCTTCACAAAGAATTTTGGTCTCCCTGCAAAGGGTTGGGAGGTGTCACCTAGAAAGACCAGCTGCCTTCCTGAAAGTGGTCAGATTTAAAATAAGAGCAAATTCCTGGACCCTCAAATATTACATTTCAGAAGCACACTCAAGGGACAAAAGTAATGACTTCCCTTCTCCTTCAGCATCTCGGGTCAGCAGTGTTTGGGGTAATTTGCCTTTGTACTCATGAAAACCTAAAAATTAGCATTTATACTTGTACAAGTGAAAGGCTAATATTTGGTTTTTCTATCATTCATAAGTGGTGGATAGTTGGACAAATTGTGTGAATTTAAAATCTTAGAGTAAATATGGTTAATATAGGCAATCTTGCTTCACAAAAACCTCTTCAAAGTGAATGTTTTCTGTTGGCTTTTTGAGGAGTCTACCTCCTTGCCAATCCTGGGAAATGTGAGTAATCGCAAGCCCAAGTTGACAGAGCCATCATATTCGACAGAAGCCCTTCCTACCACCAATGGGGGACATTAGAACCTCCAACTGGTCAGCAAGTAAAAAGCACGAGGAAGCAGGTCACCCCTGTACAACATGACAAGTCTCTCTTCTTTACTATCATACTTTTCTTAAGTGAACAAAAGCATGTGTCTTGAATTTGAGTAGAATCTGGACCCAAAAATCAATTTTTGGGTCCTTACAACTTCATGATATTAATAAAATTTGAAATATCATCCTAGGTGGGATCCCAAACCAGAGGGTGAAAACATGAAATACTTCCTGGGTCAATTGGAGAAAGGTAACTAAGTAATAAATTAAACCTATATTGATGTTAAATGTCCTGGTTTGGGTAGCTCTACCATGGCTGTGTAAGAAAACATCCTTATTCTTAGTAAATACATACTAAAGAATTTAGAAGCAAGTGGTATGGTTTTTGTAACATTCCCAAATGGTTTGGAAAAATAATCTATAGATGGAAAGAATAAGAAAATGATAACATCGAATGTGGCAAAATATTAGTCACTGACAAATCTGGATAAAGGGTAAACAGGAGTTCCCACTAGAGTTAGAGCATCTCTCTAAGCCTGGAATTCCACGATGAAATTTAAAGAGATGTTATCTGTGCCTCTCAAGAGCACTGAGCAACCGATTTCCTGCTTCTTGTATTCCTTCCACCTGCCCAACTTCCATGTGATTGTAGTTGTTGTTCTGGGAGCAATTATGCCAGGCACATCCTGGGACTCTGAAAAATAACAATTAGTACCAAAACCCCCATCCTCAGCCGGGTACAGTGGCGCTCGTCTGTAATTCCAGTGGCTCTGGAGGCTGAGGCAGGAGGATCGTGAGTTCAAGTGAGGTGCTAAGCAACTCAGTGAGACCCTGTCTCTAAATAAAATACAAAATGTGGCTCAGTGGTCGAGTGCCCCCGAGTTCAATCCCTGGTACAAAAAAAAAAAAAGAAAAAAAACTGAATCACCGTTTAGCCATAAGCCGGGAAATCTACATATGCACATTCAGCTGGGCTGTGCTGGCCAGAGATGTGTTAGGATTCTGCTTTCCTTGGCCCCTGGGGCAGGGGTGCGGGGGTGGGGGGCAGAGGGGCAGCTTCTCAGTTTCCATTCCCAGCAAGAGGATGAGGAAGCTGGAATGAAAGAAATGCAGGTTACTAGGAAATTAAAAAGGAAAGAACCAATTTGGGGCTTTTAACTTCAAAGGGCCCCATTACAATGAGAGGGACACCCTGTAAACAGGAATTAAACCTGCCAGGAAGGGCGGAAGAGCAGGGGAGAAAGCTCTGAGGCTGCCGAGACCACAGACGGCTTCCCATTAGGGACAGGGGAGGTCAGTCATGAGGACGGTAGGACTTTGACAGCAGAACACTGGGGTGTAGGACAAGGGACACAGACACTAGTGGAAGTGTTCTGAGAAGGTACGCTCCAATGTCAGGAGGACAAGGTGGGTTCCGTCTGAGTGAGGACTCTGATAGATGGGGTGGGAAATAATGCCAGAAAGAAAAAGCAGGGTCAGAGACCAAGAGGCCTTAAATGATCAGTATTTTAAATTTTATTCTAAACAACAAATGTGCTAAATTTGGGGGGGAAGCTCTTGCTTCCTTTTGAGACTGGGAACCATGTCTTGAGCATCCTTTGTGGAATTTTACGTCCTACACAGTTGACGTTGAATGGGTTAAAACAAACCCTCTGATGTGTGGACTATTCTGAATTAAAGGTGCTTGAAAACCAGAGGTTCGTTACAGCTTGGATACGAGGTATCCCCCCAAAGCTCCTGTGTTAATGCAGGAATGTTCAGAGGTAAAATTGGATTGTGAGCGGTGTACCCCAGTACGTCCATCCTACTTTGAATGGACTGGGTGAGGTAACTGGGCAGGAGGGGTGTGGTTGGAGGAGATGGGTCACTGGGGACATGCCCTGAAAGGGCTCATTTTCCCTGGGATCCCTTCTACTTTGTCTCTCTTTGCTTCCTGACTGTCATATCCTGCTCTGCTTTTTCCTCTGACACACTTTTCCACCATGATGTTCTGCCTCACCTCGGGCCCAGAGGAACAGAGTGGCCAGCCATGAACGCCATCTCTGAAACCATGAGCCAAAATAAGCTTCTCGTCCTGTAAGTTGTTCTTGTCAGGTACTTCAGTTACAGTAATGCAAAGTTGACTAACAAGAGGTAGAAGAGATTCTGACCTCTCTTCTGTTCCATAAAAGCAGGAGATGAAATTCCCACATGAAAGGCACTTTCTCTATACCAGATGGCAACGCAACGTCCTTCCTTCTACTTAGATGAGAAGTCAGGACTAAATGAATTCTGTGCAGACCTTGTTAAAAGAGCCCTTATCTTTTAGGACTCCCCACATGATTAAGCTGCTTCTTCACCATTCACTGTTCTTCGTCCAACCAAGAATACGAGTAACTAACTCAAACTGCTTCCTTGGGTCTCCATTTCCTTATGAGGGCTCCTGTGCCGTGTAAAATTTGTATCAAATAGACTTTGTTTGCGTTTCTCCTGTTAATCCATCTTATGTCAATTTAATTCTCAGGCCCAGCCAGAATTTACAGAGGTTGGAGATTAAGCTTTGCTCCCTGTACAACATGGCACCAAAAGGAGGGATACAATGCGTTTCTAAGACTAGATATTAATAACCTCATGCAACTTTATTCAAACTCAAATCTCAGAGATACAGGTTGTCAGAAAATGAAGTCAATTTTGAGTGGGGGGAGGAAAGCATTGGCACCATCCATGCATCAAGTATTTTACACATCCTATCTTATATTTAGCCCCCACAGCCCCCCACATTTAACTAAAAGAACACCCCCCAAAATTATAGTTGATGAGCCAGGTTTCTTTGATTTCAAGCAACAAAATTGAGATATATTTACCTTGAGCAGGGGGGTGGGGAATAACATAAGAACTGAAGGGAAAGTTGGGGAACCAGAATCAGAAACTTCAAAAATGAACCAAGGCAGTGGCTGCTGAGATGAATCGCACCAGTGGTTTTTAATCTCTTGGTCACTTTGCCCAATACACAAGTTCTAGGCAGAAATCATTCACGGAGAAGCTTTGCTGAGGAAAGGCATGCACCCCAATTGATATTCTCATCAGACTGTTTCCACAGAGCAATAAAGATAGAATATGTTTCTAGAAGCTATGGCAGCCATAGAAACGAGCCGCTGAGATCTCCTTCGACAAGGACATGGTTGATGGGCAGCATCACCTGCTGCCCTCTGAACGCACATCTCTTTCCCTCCAAAGCCATACATCCCACAGCTTCCTCCAGCTGGTGTCTGAGACAGTGGGGCACTCAGCAAGGACTAAGGCAGGGTCATTCCAGTGTGGTGAAACATGGTCCCACACAGGGAACCTTTGTTCTAAAGGTTAGGCTAAAGTTTCCCCCAGAAACCTGCAGTTTAAGACAATCCCCTTTCCCTGCCTTTCTCCAGGTGTCAGACCTGCATGGGATCTGGAGATCTGCTCCCTCCCCCAGAAAAGCTCTGTACATTTAAACCTGTGTCAACATCTGCTTCTCAACAGATCAGATCCAAGACAGGAGCAAAACCAAAAGTTGAATTCTTCAACCTCAAATCTATGTTCTTCCCACTGTGCTCAACAGGACTGGTGTGGTCAGAAAAAGGTGATTACCCTAATAATCACAATGAGTAAGACCCCATTTTCTCTTAGGTGTCAATCAGAGGCTAGCCTTATCCATAACCCCAAAAAAGCTGAAAATGAAAATCTTTTTTAAAACTCAAGTAAGGGGTAATTTTAATTACTTCCCAAATTATTAGACTCTAGGTATTGCTTTCAAGTATCAACTTCCACTGGTGTTTCAAACAGCATCATGCCTCTAGTCTCCCGGTTGCCTGTGCTATGGCAACTGAGTCCACAGG
This sequence comes from Callospermophilus lateralis, assembly GCF_048772815.1. Taxonomy (NCBI): domain Eukaryota; kingdom Metazoa; phylum Chordata; class Mammalia; order Rodentia; family Sciuridae; genus Callospermophilus; species Callospermophilus lateralis. Next base: position 72,898,665 of record NC_135316.1, read on the forward strand.
AGGAAAAGTATGGTATCCCTTCCCAGCGACACACAGATGCAAGAATCAAGTCCAGTTGACAACAGGGAAAATCACAAGTATCTGGCAGCCTCCCCCCTGCTGTTACCTGTCAATGTCAAGGTTTTTAAAAAATGTCTTTCAGATCAAGAAAAAAAAAATGTACCTGGCACCAAGAGACTTCAGAGATACCAGTCAGAAAATCCTACAACTTGTCATATAATTTATCAATGTTTGAAAGACCCTAGGGTGAAAAGCCTATCTTGTATTAGCCCACTGGGAACTATACTTAAGTGAGACATTTTAATTTGTCAGTTCTTTTCACAATGCCCAACCAATAAAAGATGTTTTTATACCACTGTGACTATGCCTTAGGGAAAAATGAACAAAATAAAAATCTAGAGGTACTGGGGGGGGGAGTTTCATTGAAATCAAGAACTTTCTATCCATATATTTGTTTTAGCAAATACATATTGAGTACTTCCAAAGAACAGCACTGCATATATTAAAGACTTCTTCCTTCGAAGAATTTATAGCTCAAATAAGGAAGTAGAGAATGGAACTCACATTCATTGAGTGTGTGTGTGTGTGTGTGTGTGTGTCAGTACACATACATGAACATTTCGATAGCAATGAAAAAGACAGATCTACTATTCTAAGACATGCAATTAAGAGTAAAACACAAAGTCTATATAGGTCAGTGTTTCTCAAAGTAGGATCCTAGGAACAACAGCACTTCATAGAAATGCAAAATTGCCAGCACCTCCCTGGTTCTCCCCAGTACTATGAAAATGGGACTGAAACCTGTTTTAACAAGCTCTCTGGGTGATTCTGGTGTACATTAAAATCCTTATTTATATCAGTGGTTCTCTGGATTCTAGCCATCCGAGGTGAGACCTCTGAGGGAGGAGCAGTCAGAGAAGTTAGACCTTGGGAAATAGGTAAGAGAAGGGATACAGACAGGCAGAAAGAGGGAAAGAGAGCTGGGGTGGTGACACACGACGGTAATCCCAGCAGCTTGGGAGGCTGGGGCAGGAGTTCAAAGCCAGTCTCAGCAATTTAGCAAGGCCCTAAGCAACGTCACAAGACCTCATCTCAAAATACAAAATAAAAAGGGCTGGGGATGTGGCTCAATCCCTGGTACAAAAAAAAAAAAAAAAAAAAAAAAAATCAACAGAGAGAGCAAAAGAGACCCCAGAGGAACCCTCTGCCACCATTTCCCCTGAATCTTAAAGGCTTCATTTTGATAAGCGCTGACCTCATTTTTTTAGTTGAAAGGATGAATTTAAGACACTTTAGACAGTTTTATTAATGGATAACCCAGTCTAGTCCTCGGTCCTGATACTTGATCCAATTTAATCTCTCAGTTAAAACAATTCCTACAGTCCTTAGGTCTTAACAAGATGACATTATTCATTCCTAACTCCATAGACAAAACTCTATTTAGACAGCCCCTTCCGGGCTACTGCTACCTCAGTTATTTTACAAACTCTCTTCAGTACTTATTCTCCCCACTATAAGCAGAAGTGGATTTTAAGGAAAAATTCACAAAGTATTGAAAAAATGAGAACATGAATTTTAATCTGTCATCCCATAGAGAATTGTACTTTCCAAAAAATTATTTAAAACTCAGATAGCAGCTTGTTCAACAGTTGCAGCTGCAACTTACCAACCAATCACATAACTGCACTATGTGGAAATATCTAGCCATTTTGCAAACAGTTCTACGGCTCAAGAACCTGCGTCCCAAAAATGCCTATATTGTGAGAAAATTCCACATTTAATCTGCCGATACCCTACACTCCTACGCACCCATTTTCTTTCTAGCACTCCTCAGGTTCCCAAATATAATAAGAACAAGTTACAGTTAAACTTCACAGTTAGTCAGGTGCAGTGGCATATGCCTGTAATCCCAGGAACTTGGAAGTCTGAGGCAGGAGCATCACAAGTTTCAGGCGAGCCTCAGCAATTTTGCAAGACTATCTCAAAAATTTAAAAATTAAAAAAAAAAGGACTAGAGATGTAATTCGGTAGTAAAATGCCCCTGGGTTCAATCCTCAGTACCAAAAACAAAAACAAGCAAAAATGTACAGTTAAAACTATATGACAGCAACATGTTTTGCATTCCAAGTCACCAAATGAAGTCTAACAGACTTCCCACTGTAAGCAGAGCCCTCAGCTCTGTTCCTTCATTTATTCAACAATCACTATGAACATGCCTCTTTGGGAAAGGCTGTTTACCATGGACCCTGAGCATCCTGCATGTTCTTGTCCACTGTGCCAGATGGCAAAGCTCGTCTGGATCCTGAATCTGTAGTAAAGCAAAGCACCCACAGGATAACTATCCTGTAACTGTCTGTGCCCTGGAGCTTGTTTCTTGCAACATAGTATCTGGTCCAAAGATTCTGGGCCTTTGGCCCTAGATTCCTCTGTTGTGATGTGACCTGTCTGTCTAGACCCATCATGCCCAGGAAGGACTCAGAGGTGGCAGAACAGTCCCACTTTGCCATTGGCTCTGTTTGCTCTACAGTGAGTAATAAACTATGTTGCTCTGATCCCTGAAGTCTTGTCTACTTTAGACCTAGAGAGTGGCAGTCGGTTTGCTCCCTGCCTTTTCCTGTGACATTGGGTTTCTTCCTGACACCTGTGATATGCGCAGAACTCTCATAGTCACTGCGCTCTGCATCCCAGCACATAAGGGCCATGGACCCCAGTGGGCACCACAGGATGAGACTGGATGAGACTTATTTGAGCAAAGTCTCTTTGATGACTCCTACTCTGACATGAAAACCTAGAGAATCTTTTATCAGGTCCTGATGGCTGTACCTCCTAAAATTTCCTGAATCCATCCACAGCTCTCCAGCTGTACCACCTGTATGCATATCCAGACTGCTACCCTGTCTCACCGGATAGCCACCTCCTGAGTCTCCACATCAATTTCTGGTTCCCTTCAATCTGCTTTCCACAGTATAGCAAGAGTGGCCTTTTTTGAAACAGAAATTTGCTCATTTCCTTCCATTTCCTTTCCTCCCAAAACAAATCAGACTCAAAGCCACTAGAGATAAAGCAAGGTTAGCATCCAAACCTGAAAGACCTACCAGATGCCACACACCCTACCTACATAGGCACACAGGGCCCAAACCTACTCCATTCTGAACTCTGACACGTAGTCTAAGGGGTTAAAAAATGAAATATTCAACAGAATAGAACCTGCTGAAAAAAAATCTCTAGAGGGAGAAAACGCCTCACGGCCCAACAAGAGTCTCTCCAGATATTAGCCATTTCAAACTCTTACCTCTGAGGCTGGACACAGAACCCCATCTTGATTTTCACTTTTTGTCCTTTGCTACTGAATTTTTTTTGTTGTTGTTATTTGTTTTCTGCAGAGCTTTGCTATCACCTTTTAAGTTCCCAGAAAGTAGACAAATTCTACAGAAGCAACACCTGTCCCCTGCCCAGTCCCAAACAGATGCTGGAAAACTGAATTTTCATTTGCAGCACATAGTGTACATTCTCAAAGGCTTACTCTTGGGTGATGGGTAGTGAATAAGGCAAGAATGTACCCTCACTTACATTTTCTTTTTTTTTAATTTACTTTTTATTTATATGTGACAGCAGAATGCATTACAATTCTTATTACACATATAGAGCACAATTTTCCATATCTCTGGTTGTATACAAAGTATATTCACATCAATTCGTGTCTTCATACATGTACTTTGGATGATAATGATCATCACATTCCACTATCATTTCTAACCCCCTGCCCCCTCCCTTCCCCTCCAACCCCTCATCCCAATCCAGAGTTTGTCTAATCCTCCCATGCTCCCCCTCCCTATTCCACTATGAATCAGCCTCCTTATATCAAAGAAAACATTCGACATTTGGTTTTTTGGGATTGGCTAACTTCACTTAGCATTATCTTCTCTAACGCCATCCATTTACCTGCAAATGCCATGATTTTATTCTCTTTTATTGCCAAATAATATTCCATTGTGTATATATGCCACATTTTTTTCATCTACATTTTCAAAAAGTGAAAGGTACTACTACATACCTATCAAATTAGCCAAAATTCAGACCACCGACACCACGTGTTGACAAGAGTGTGGAGCAACAGGGACTCCCACTCCTGGCCAGTGGGAATGCAACATGGTATAGCGCTTTGGCCAACAGCTTGGTAGTTTCTTACAACACTAAACGTTCTCTTCCCATATGATATAGAAATCAAGTTCCTTGGTATTTACCCAAGGGAGTGAAAAACTTACATCTACACAGAAAACTTCACAGGATGTTTATAGCAGCTCTTTTCATTACTGCCAAAACTTAGAATTAAGATGTCTTTCCCAAGGTGAGTGGGTAAATAAATAGTGATACATCTCCAAATAATGGGATATTATTCAGTACAATGGAAAGTGATGAAACACAGGAGAAAAACTTAAAGTCATATTGCTGAGTGAAAGAAGCTACTATGAAAAGGCAACATACTGCATGGCTACAATTATATGACTCCTGAAAATGCGAGGCTTTGGAGACATTTAAAAAAATCAGTGGTTTCCAGGGGCAAGGGTAGGGATGAATAGGCAAGGTACAGAAGATTAGGGTGAAAATACATTGTATGATACTGTGGTGGTGGAGATATGTCATCATGTGTTTATAGAAACTCATAGAGTGGACAACACTAAGATTGAACCCTAATATAACTTAAAGGACTTTAGGTGATATTGACATGTTAGTAGGGTTTGCCAATCATAACAAATGTACCACTCTGTTGGGGGATGTTGATAATGGGGGAGACTCTGCACGTATGGGGTCAGAGGTATATGGGAAATCTCTGCACTTTCCACTCAATTTTGCTGAGCCTAAAACTGCCCTAAAAAAAAAACACTCCATTTAAAAATCAAATAAGAGGGGGGGTGGAAATCAAAGGAATATCTGAAGGAATGCATAGGAAACTGAAGACAACGGCTGCCCCACAAGAGTGGAACTGCTGTGCTGGGGTAGGAGGGTAGGAGGATATGTGCAGAACTGTGCCACTCAGGGTTTTCACTGCAAGCCACAAGCAACTCTAGTTGATTTAAGTAAAAAAGGAAGTTTATTAGAAGAGTATATGACAGCATAGATACTACCAGAATCAGGCTTGGGAGTCTGAATAGCCAGAAACAACATCCCAAACCAATACTATCGTCTGCAGTAGAAAGCATGTTTTGCCTCAGAAGGAAGACACCTCACACAGCTGAGTGATCAAAAAGAATTTCAACATAGCTATTCCACTCCCTAGCTTATTATGTTAAAAAAAACTCAAAGGAGAGGCTCAGAGATATGTGTACATCAATGCTCATAGTAATAATTTTCACAGTATCCAAGAGGTGGAAATGACCCAAGTATCCATCAACAAATGAACGGATATACAAAATGTGGTAGATACATACATTGGAATATTACTCTGCCTTTAAAAAGAAACGAAGGAGTGAAACCTACTACCAATGGATGAACTTTGAAGACATCACACTAAGTGGAAAAAGCCATGACAAAGGACAAATATTGGAGATCCAAGATGGTGAACTAGAGGGAGGCTGCATTCCTTGTCACTCCTTGACTTGGGATTCAAGCAGAGGAAATACTGTTTCTCTGAGAGGTAGCCATCTGCTGCCCACTGATCTCCTGCTGTTTGCCCCCCATTTTTCCCCTGTGATTGCCCACCATCTGCCAGCATATTGCCTACCTTTTGAGCACAGATCACTGGCTGGCCACCATCTATTTTTTAATTTGTTTTACTTAGTTATACATGAGAGTACAGTGATCTTGATATATCATACATTTGAATCAGATGGGATACAATATCTCATTTTTCTGAGTGCACAGGTTGCAGAATCACATTGGTCATGCAGTCACATATATACACACAGTAATAATAATGTCTGTTTCATTCTACTATCCTTCCTATCTCCCCAACCCCTCCCCTCCCCTCCCTCCACTTCTCTCTACTTTATCTAGAGTAGCGCTATTCTTTTTTTTTCTCACATCTTCACACATTATTTTGTTTAACAATGAGGGTGACCACCATCTATTATCTGCCATTTTCCCCTTTGCCCACCTCTTGCCTGTCCACAGCCTACTTTTCATCTACCCATCACCCACCGCCTGAGTCCTTCCACAGATCACCTGCCTTCAGCCTGCAGACCGGCCGCTGCCCACTGCTGCCTGGAAGTCCATTGTCACAGTACCCACAGGTTTGGTTACACCCAGCTGCTGCCATCTTAGGACACCAGCCAGTGCCTTCAGGTTTGCCACTGCCACTGCCACCATCTTGGGGGGCAGCCACCTCAGTCTGGGGACCCCAGGCAGGGTCTGGAGATATAAAGTCAGGGTACCTGTGGGTCTGGCTATACATGAGGTCTTTCTACTGGGTGTGCCAGTGGCCGCCAACTGGCTGCCTCTTTGCAGGGTCGTTCCTTTGTATGAACACATCCCTGGTGGTCTCTCTGCAAGTTAGAACACACTGAGATCTTGGGACTATAGCAAGGCAGAGCCTGGGGAAGCTGAAGCCTAGGTTCCTCAGATTGCAGCTGGGCTGGCCTGGGCCAGTCTGGGTCTGGCAAGCCTGTGGAATGCTAGAGACTATGGGCAGTTCCCCGTGGGGGGAGGTGGGGCTCAGATTTAGAAACTGGAGAAAACCAGGCTCTCTCCAGCTCAGTGAGTCCTGAAGTATGCAGGGACTGAAGGGGCTGGCTAAAATAGGTAGGAAGACTGGAAGAGGGCGTGGTGATGGCATCTTGCTATCAGCTCACCCAGCCAACTAGTGTGGCACCCTCCAGACTGGAGCTACCATTAAACTTCAGACAACCCCACCTATCAGCAGAGAAAAGAAGCTGAGAACATTTTTTGAAAGCCAATAGAAGCAATTGTTCAATTTTCCATTGGGACTTGCCTTTTTTTCTCTCTCTCACATCTCTACCATCTTTGAATGCAAATATTGTTTTTGTATTAATTTATTGAGGAATGGGATGGCTGAATAGTATATTAGAATTTTGTTGTGTATTATAGTTTTACTTTTTTTTTAATCTGTGTGTATTTTTTCTCTCACCTCTCTGTCTTCCTGGATTGTCCTTCTCACATCTCTCATACTAACAGCCAACCTTTATTAATTCTTCTCTCACTCTTACTATGCATTTTTACCTCTAGCTTTCCTCTTTCTCCCTCATAAACATCATACCTTACACTACCTCTGTTCCCTCGTTGTCCATCATTTGAAACTGTAAACCCTTTTAGCAAATTTACTGTTTATATTGTAGACAACCATTGAACACATCATTTCTGTTTATTGCAACAAAACTGTAGACACCTTAATAAGAGCTATTTGGTTTGAAGTGTATATTGTTTGCACTGGGTACTGTTTGTCTTCCCTGTAAAAGTGGATACTGGAAGCCTTCAGGGACACTATAAGACTACAGGGTAAAAACTTTACTGCCTCAGATCCATACTGCTAGATGGAAGACATACAAACAACATGAAAAAAAAAAAAAAAAAAACAGAGAACAAAGCACCTCAAACAAGCCAAGATGTTTCAACAACAGGATTCATAGACAACACAATAGAAGAAAGGTCAGAGGAGTTTAGAAGGTACACAGTTAGGCTGATCTTCAAAATAAAGGATTGTATCAGAGAAAAAAGACAGGAAGTGAAAGATCACTTCAATAAAAAGAAATCAAGCAGAAATTCTGAAAATGAAAAAAACAATAAACCAAATTAAAAATTCAATGGAAGGTATCACCAACAGACTAGTTCATTTAGAAGACAGAACCTCAGGCAATGAAGACAAAATATATACTCTTGAAAATAAAGTCAGCCTCACAGAGAAGAACCCATAATGCACAATCTTTTCAATTACATAATATCAGAAAATTTCCCTAGTCTAAAGAATGAAATGGAAAATCAACTGCCAAGAGGTTTACAAGACTCCAAATGTATAAAATTACAGCAGACCCACACAAAGACACATTATAATGAGAACAACTAACATACAGAATAAGATAGAATTTTTAAAGCTGCAAGAGATAAAAATCAAATTATACATTGGGGGAAACCAATTCAGATTTCAGTTGATTTCCTAACCCAGACCCTCAACACCAGGAGATCCTGGAATAACATATATCAAGCTCTAAATGAAAATGGATGCCAACCGAGAATTTTATATCTAGAAAAATTATGCTTCGGATTTGAAGATGAAATAAAAACCTTCCATGATAAACAAACGTTAAAAGAATTCACAACTAGAAAGACTGCACTACAGAACATTGTTAGCAAAATATTCCATGAGGAGGAAATGAAAAAAAAAATAATGAAAATCAGAAAAGGGAGGAGGTACACTGAAGGAAAGGTCAATCGAAGGAGAAACCAAGTAAAGTTAAAAACAAAATATAAACTAAAATGACAAGGAATACAAATCACACCTCAAAATAACCCTCAGTTCTACCATGCGGCCAGCGCAATGGTTTCATTAACGAGGTTCTTGGCATAAAAGTTAGCTAGCGAGATCGAAATAAACACACAGACTCAGTTACCTTTTTCTATGACCAGGTCCGAGACGGCTCCCCTCTCTGGTTCCCTCCTCTAACCGCCCAGCAGGGCAGCAAGGATTACTCAGAGCTAGCAGGAGAGAGAGAGGGAGAGCACGCCAGGGAGTAGCCTTTTATTGGGGAGCAAGAAATTCAGGGGAGAATTCCATCCAATGAAGGTTGAAGGGGGGGCCGCACTCCAAGGTCAGGGTCAGTGATTGGGCCTCCAGGGTCAGTGGTCAGTTACACCCCCACACGGACGGGTTCTCTCAACAGGAGAGGGCCGGGAAAGCTCCGACACAGCCAGAGCGCCTCAGACCCTAACCGGGAGTCACCCAGTCACGTGTGAGAATGGCTCCCGACACTCAGTGTTAAAAGGCCAAATCTTATCAACAAAAAGATGTATAGATTGGCAGATTGAACCTTTTTTAAAAAAAGACCCAAAAATATGCTGTGTTCAAGAGACTCATCTCTTAGGAAAAGACATCCACAAACTGAGGGTGAAAGGTTGGGAAAAAACATACCACTCACATGGATTACATAAACAAGCAGGGGTTTCCATTCTCATATAAGATAAAGTAGACTTCAAGCCAAAGTGTGTCAGAAGGGATAAAGAAGAACATTTCCTACTGCTTAAGGGATTCATACATCACTGACATAATAATCCTAAATATATATGCCCCAAACAATGAAGCATCTAGGTACATCAAATAAACCCTTCTCAATTTCAAGAATCAAATAGACCACAACACAGTAATACTGGGTGACAGACCTCTCTCACCACTGGATAGATCTTCCAAACAAAAACTAAACAAAGAAACCATAGAACTAAATAATTTAATCAATGGTTTAGACTTGATAGACATATGGAGAATATTTCACCCATCATTGAGTCAATGCACAAGGATTCTTCCGTAAAATAGACCATATGTGATGACACAAAGCAACTATCAGCAAATACAAAAAAAAAGAAAGAAATACTACCCTGCATTCTATCAGATCATAACAGAATGAAACTAGAAATCAATGATAAAATTAAAAACTACTCCAACACCTGGAGACTAAATAGCATGCTATTGAACACTACGAAGGCAGTGCTGTGAGGAAAGTTCATTGCATTGAGTCATTCATTAAAAGAACAAAAAGTCAACAAATAAATGGCCTAACACTACATCTCAAAATCCTAGAAAAAGAAGAACAAATCAATACCAAAAGAGTAGAAGACAGTAAAAAATTAAAATGGGAGCTGAAATCAATAAAATTGAAACAACAAAAATTCAAAAAATTGACAAAATAAAAAGTTAGTTCTTTGAAAAAATAAACAAAATTGATAAACTCTTAGCTACACTAACAAACAGAAAGACAGAGAAAACTCAAATTACTAAAATTCTTGATGAAAAAGGAAACATCACAATGGACACTCCTGAAATACAGAAGATAATTAGAAACTATTTTGAAAATTTACACTCCGATAAAATAGAAAATCTCAAAGACATTGAAAATTTTCTAGAAAAACATAATCTATCCGAATTAAATCAGGAAGACATACACAATTTAAATAGATCAATTTCAAGCAATGAAATAGAAGACGCCATCAAAAGCCTTCCAACCAAGAAAAGCCTAGGACCAGATGGATTCTCAGCTGATTTCTATAAGACCTTCAAAGAAGAATGAACACCAATACTTCTCAAATTATTCCATGAAATAGAAAAGGAGAGAGAGCACTTCCAAACTCATTCTATGAGGCTAATATCACCCTGATACCAAAACCAGACAAAGACACAACAAGGAAAGAAAATTTCAGACCAATACCCCTGATGAGCATAAATGCAAAAATTCTCAATAAAATTCTGGCAAATTGCATACAAAAACATATTTAAAAGATAGTGCACCACAATCAAGTAGGGTTCATCCCAGGGATGCAAGATTGGTTCAACATATGGAAATCAATAAATGTGATACATTACATCAATAGACTTAAAGACAATAATCATATGATCATCTCAATAGATGCAGAAAAAGCATTTGATAAAATACAGCATCCATTTATGTTCAAAACACTAGAAAAACTAGGGATCGTAGGAACATATCTCAACATTATAAAAGCTATGTATGCGAAACCCAAGGCCAACATCATTCTAAATGGAGAAAAATTGAAAGCATTCCCTCTAAAAACTGGAACAAGACAAAGATGCCCTCTTTCTCCACTTCTTGAAACTCTAGCCAGAACAATCAGAAAGATGCAAGAAATTAAAAGGATATGAATAGGAAAAGAAGAACTCAAACTGTCACTATTTGCTGATGACATGATTCTTATTTAGAAGATCCAAACAATTCCACCAGAAAACTTCTAGAACTCATAAACAAACTCAGCAATGTAACACAATATAAAATCAATATTCATAAATCAAATGCATTTCTATATATAAGCAATGAATCCACATCAAGAGAAATTAGGAAATTACCTGATTCACAGTAGCCTCAAACAAAAAATAAAATACAAGGGAATCAACCTAACAAAAGAGGTGAAAGACCTCTACAAGGAAAACTACAGAACACTAAAGAAAGAAATTAAAGACAACTAACTTAAAAGATGGAAAGATCTCCCATGCTCTTAGATAGGCAGAATTAATATAGTCAAAATGGCCAGACTACCAAAAGTGTTATACAGATTTAATGCAATTCCTATTAAAATCCCAATGACATTCTTCATGGAACTAGAAAAAGCAATCATGAAATTCATTTGAAAAAACAAGAAACCCAGAATAGCAAAGCAACTTTAGCAAGAAGAGTGAAACAGGAGGCATTACAATACCAGACCTTAAACTGTTCTACAGAGCAATACTAACAAAAATAGCATAGTATGGGCATCAAAATAGACATATAGACCACTGGTACAAAATAGAAGACACAGCTGGGCGTGGTAGCACATGTCTGTAATCCCAGAGTCTCGGGAGACTGAGACAGGAGGATGGTGAGTTCAAAGCCAGCCTCAGCAATGGCAAGGCACTAAACAACTCAGTGAGACCTCTCTAAATAAAATACAAAATAGGCCTGGGGATGTGGCTCAGTGGTTGAGTGCCACTGAGCTCAATCCCCAGTACCAAAAAAAAAAAAAAAAAAAAGAATACACAGAGACAAACCCACATAAATACAGTTATCTCATACTAGACAAAGGTGCCAAAAACATTGGAGAAAAGATAGCCTCTTCAACAAATGGTGCTGGGAAAACTAGAAATCCGTATGTAGCAAAATGAAAATTAAACCTCTGTCTCACAAAAATAAACTCAAAGTGGATCAAAGACTTAGGCACTAGAACAGAGACCCTGCACCTAATAGGAGAAAACATAGGACCAAATCTTCACTGTGTGGGCTTAGGGCCTGACTTCCTTAACAAGACTCCTGAAGCACCAAATGTAAAATCAAGAATCAATAAATGGGATGGATTCAAACTAAAAAGCTTCTTCTCGGCAAAGGAAACAATCAAAACATGAAGAGAGAGCCTACAGAATGGGAAAAAATCTTTACCACATGCAGCTCAGATAGAGCACTTATCTCTAGGATATATAAAGAACTCAAAAAATTTAACACCAAAAAATAAAACAAAATAAAATCCAATCGATAAATGGGCTAAGGAACTGAGGAGACACTTCACAGAAGATGAAATATAATTGATCAATAAATGTATGAAAAAATGTCTATCATGTCTAACAATTAGAGAAATGCAAATCAAAACTATTCCAAGATTTCATCTCACACCAGTCAGAATGGCAATTATCAAGAACACAAGCAACACTTAGGTGTTGGCAAGGATGTGAGGAAAGAGGTATGCTCATACAGTGCTGGTGGGACTGCAAATTGGTACAACCATTATGGAAAGCAATGTGGAGATTCCCCAGAAAACTTGGAATGGAACCACCATTTGACCCACTCCTCAGTTTATACCCAAAAGACTTGAAATCAGTATACTACAGTGACACAGCCACATCAATGTTTACAACAGCACAATTCATAATAGCTAAACTATTCAAAATAGCTATTTGCCCTTCAAAAGATGAATAGATAAAGAAAATGTGGTACAATGGACTATTACTCAGCCTTGAAGAATGGAATCATGGCATTTGCAGGTAGATAATATCATGCTAAGTGAAATTAGCTACTCTCAAAAAAAAAACAAAGACCAAATGTTTCCTCTGATAAGTAGATGCTGACCCATAGTGGGGGTGGGGAAGAATGAAGGAACTTTGGATTATGCAGAGGGGAGGGAGAGGAAGGGTGGGGCGTGGGGATGGGAAGGACTTTAGAATGAGACAGACACTATTACCCTATATACATGTACGATTACCCTACTGGTGTGACTCTGCACCATGTACAGCCAGAGGAATGAGAATTTGGCTTCATTTGTGTACAATGTGTCAAAAAGCATTCTACTGTCATGTATAACAAGTTAGAACAAATTTAATTTTTTTAAAAAAAGATACAAATGGTTACTACTGCCAAAATAAAATAGGACAAATATTATATAATTCCACTTATAGGAGGCACCTAGAGTAGTCAAATCCATAGAGACAGAAAGCAGAATACAGGCTACCAGGAACTGGGTAGGTACTATGTAGATAAAGAATATTTTTGACTAAAGGATTTAACTTTATGACATTTACAGAGTGTTCTTTCAATTATGTAAAAGTGACTGCTCTAAATTAAAAATGGCAAAATGTTGAGAAAAAGTGCAGAACTGTATCTGTGTATAAATATATTCATCAATGTGTATGAATCTATCCACCACCTCTTCTCCTCCACAGGAACAAAGTCCAGACTCCTCCTTGCTTCCCTCTCCCCGTGGCCCAACCCCAGCTTCGGCACAGACAGAACTGCACAATCCCAGCAATGTATATCCAAGAAAGGTTCTTGGCACAAGATTCATCCCTCCCTGATATCATAATGAAAATTATATTTTTAAAACCCGGCGTATTAATTTGAGAATGTGAGCAATAGGTGCAGAACTGTCATGAGAAGACTCAGTCTTTTCCCCTTAAAACAGACAACACTGGAGGATACTGAAGCTATGACGAGCCTGGAAATTGAGACTCAAAATGGATTTCCAGTCACAAACCACAAAGGATCAGGCGAGGCAGACTTTCTCATCTGACCCTCTGCACCACGATGCCGGAGTTTCCTCAAGACATCAGAAGGACACACGCCAAGCTAACCTCTCAACACAACTTAAAAAGCCTAGTATGTGCAAGCACTGGAACTTCAAGTCTCTATTTTACCCAAACTCTGAAGTCAATGGAAAAGACAAATGATACCCCAGCTCTGTAGCATCGCGTTGACCTCCTTGACAACAGGGAGTATGCGCCTGTCTAATGCCCGGCACCGAGTAGGCACTGAAAAGATGTTCAGAGTCGAGAAAAGAAGTGGCGACCTGGAGCTCTTACCTAGCAAGTCCGCATGTAACCATTGGTGGCCTCTCAATAATCAGACCAATGGCAAGGTGTGATCAGGTTGAGTGGTGTGAGGAAATAAGAAGTTCGCTCATTCCATAAGCAAATATTGAATGTCTTTTATGTTCCAGTCACAGGCTACAAAGGAAAAGACATGCTACTCCTGGGCTCTCATTGCCGTGGCAATTACACATTTCATTTTAAGTGTTTCTGATGTTTGCCATCTGAGTTCTCACTGACCCCATAGGGACCGCCCTCCCCAGGCTAGACAATTCCTAGAGCCAGTAAATAACTCAGCCTGCAAATGCACTTTCCAGGGAATCCATAGCCCATTCCCCTACCACCTCCTCCGTCCGAATTCCACTCTTGGAGCTACCTTTTCCCTACCCGAATCACCCCCAGTAAGGAGCCAACAGAAAATCCCTACACCCCAGAGTCCACTGAAATCATTCAGACTCGACAAACCAAAGCCATTTGCCCTGCCTCACCTGTTCCTCTCCACAGAAACCACATTAGAACCTCTTACCTATGAGTTCCCATGACTCACTCTGCCTCCTGGATAACCCTGGTCCCTGCATCGGATGGCATCCTAACTATGAACATGGAGGAGTTTCAGTTTCTCTTCTTTAATGCAGTCAGTTTCTTATCTGTAAAGAAACTGGCGGGGAACTAGATGTCTAAAGTCAATTCTTACTTAATAGTCTCTGGCTTCTTTTTTTTTTATTATTCACATATAGCATGTTTATTTCATAAACTGATATAAGACTCAATAAGAAACTTCAGCATTATTAATATAGATTTTATCAAAATTTCATTAAATCATAATGTGACATACAAAAGTAAAATTTTATATAGCTAAATGTTTTATTAACAATGAATGATAGGCACCCTAAGCAAGTATGTAGTTCCAATTATTCATTTACTTAACTTCATTCATTCATAATATAATAGTTAACAAAATCCACACATCACAGTGTCTGTTTTCAAAAATTTGTTTGGTGAATTGTTAACAATGCAGCATTAAAATTTATTTATTATTGAGCCATCATTTTTTACCCACATAGTAAGATTGTTATAATATTCAATAAGTTGTAGATAAAATGATGAAATACCACATACCATATTGTACAGATTATATAAATGCTCTTATTATTTCTTTATCCTTTTCACAAATATTTATCTGGCATTTACTATATGCTAATTATCACTAAGTGCATCCTAATTATTTCAGATATTTCAAAAAATAACTGCAAGAAAAGGGAATTATAGATTTCAGAAGTAACTACTATTTCTCTAGTGAATATTGTATATAGAAATCTGCTAATGTCTTGGGGTATGCAAATATTTTTGAGATGCATCAGAGAAATGCATATGAAAAAACAGTACTATTTATCATGTTATATAAATGAAGTCAGATATCATACCAAAAGGTAGTCTCTGACTTCTTGATGTAGGAAATACCAAAAACAAAACAAGAAAAAAAATATGGCATATAGATTGAATAATTTTGTCCCATCATCCCCAAATTTCATCTGTTGAGGCCCTGCTCCCCAGTATCTCAGAATGTGAATCTTTTTGGAGATAGGAGGCTTTAAAGGGGCATTACGGTTAAGGTCGTATGAGTGGGTCTTTATTCACTCCGAATGTGTCCTTATAAGAAGAAATTAGGACACAAAGAGAAACACCCGGGATGTGCACCTATAGCTGAAAGGTCATGGGAGGACACAGCAACAAAGCAACCACCTGCAAACCAAGGTGAGAGGTCTCATGAGAACCAACCCACTATCACCTTGATCTTGGATTTCTAGCACCCAGAGCTGTGAGACATAAATCCCTGTGTTGAAGCTCCCCAGGCTGTGGTATATTGTTACAGCACCCCTAGAAAATCAGCACATATGGTAACAGACCAATTGTTAACCTTAAATTGTCCAGCAAGGGGACTTCCTCAACAGGAAGCCCCAGAACATCCTCTGGTTCTTCTGATGTTCTGCCAATTCACTCGGGCTCTATGCCTTGGCGCATCAAATGCAACTCAATATAACAAACATTGACTGAATGCCCATTACAATGAGAGGCCCTGGCAAAGCACACTTAATTCACCAAGGTCACAGAGATTGGGAGGTGGTGGGGAGGACTGATCGATCGAAAATCCAACTTCAGCCAAAAACACAAGATCTCCCTTCTCACATGTGACAGGAATCTCAACTCTCCCAGTCTCTCCTGGAGGGTAATAAGCCACCAGGAGGCATATGAAGGAAGAAAAGTAATGTGTAGAAATCCATATACTTAGGCCAGCCATGCCTACAGAGGGGGAGGAGGAGCCGTTCCCTGTGAGGAATTCCCCACCTCCAAGGGGAAGACAGCGGAGGAAGGAAAAAAGAACGACTAAAACATTGGAATGACTTCCTTCCCTAGGGCCTTGATCAACTCAGTGGAAGAGAACAGGTTTCAAAGCATGCTCTTAATATTCTTAGATATGCCTAGAAAAGCATGGAAATGGGAAGACTCTCAAATCCAAGCTCCATCTCTGGTTAAAAATATGATGAAATTGGGGGAGAAGGAAGCTAGGGAAAGGGTGAAAAGGACAGACAGATCTGGGGCTTGTCATATTTTTATATGTCAGAGACGACCATCTTCCGAAGCCATTCTATGCTCATAGATCCTTACCCACTGGCCACGTTAAAATGAAAGAAAGATTAAATATTCTATCTCAACATCTTAAAAATCTAAGTCCCACACACATCTAGCCACAGGGCGCTGAAGCACTACCAGCCGCCCTGGGAAGGTAGCCTTCCATCTGGGAAGCCCAGGGCCCTCATTTCCAAGTGACAAAAATGAAAGCTGGACACCAGGATCGTGCTCCTAGCAGAAAACAAAGCATAAAGATCCCCCAGCCCCCCCCCACCCCCCCGCTAAATATTCCTTTTGAAAATGCTCTTTATTTATGTCCATCTCCAGGGGAGAAAGCCTGTGGCTTGTCCTTCCAGGGTCCTCTCCTTCTTTCTTAAGGAAAGCTGGCCCTTCCAGGAGCTGACTCTGCATGTCTCCTAAATCACCCTTGCCCCACAGCCAGGGCCAGGACTGCCCATCAACCCTCAGAGCAATCTCAGGACAAACAGCTGCCTGCCAACCAGCATCTGGCTGTCACCCAAGGCTACAGCATGTGGGTATCAGGTCTTCTGGGGACAATCCTATTAAATAATCAGAAACAGGGCTGGGATTTGTGCAAAAGTGAAGAAGGTGCTTGGACCTGGAAGGAACCCAGCTGTTAAAAAAAAAAAAAAAAAACATAATAGAGGGTGTGGGTCCTGGAGGAAGAGCCCTGGACAAGGAGTCCCTAGGGTTCGTTCTGTCTTTGCTGCATGAACTTAGACAAGTCACAAAGCTTCTCTGGACCCTCTGTGTTTTATTTTCCCAGGAATAAAGAATTGGGTCAAGCTCTCAGGTTCTTTCCAGCTCTGAAAGTGTTATAGCTTCAGTTTCTTCAATCCATTTTGGTTAATATTCATAAAAAACAATCTGTAGCCCACATAAAACTGGGACGATTATTAAGGATACATCATTAAAGTGTCACAGATTGGAAATTTTTCCAACATCCAGAACTGTGACAGAATAAATTTCTTTTATTGAAGCCATCAGTAGTTTGGTATTTTGTTACAGCAGCTGTAACAAACTAATACAGGAGAATACCCACCCCTCCCCTCACTGGGAAGCTGAAATTGTTGGCTCCTTGCTTTCCCAGGAGCCAGGGCCAGAACACACACAGTTTCTAACACTTACGAGGTCCCTTCATGCTCATCATTATTGAGTAAACCCTGAACTGACAGAAGTGACATTATATAAATCACACAAAGTTCTAAAATGGTGGAAATTTAATACAAATAATTTATGGATGTCAATCTAACAATTACTGGCATTTAATTAGCAGAAACCTTCGGTATTGTTGTTGCTTAAGTGCATAGCACCTTAGAATAGTATCTAAACTTCCACAGATGTGGAAACACCTGTTTGGAGATCAGAAGCTAGCAGATGGCAAATGCAGGATTTGAACCCAGCCATGTTGACTATAATATGAGAATAGAGTTCTCTGGAGGAATGCCAAAAAAAGACTTTTCTTTTTAAATGAATACTAGTAAGGAAGAAAATACAAAGTTTCTAACTCTAAACTAAATAACAATATTTTAGATTTACCTTAATGTCCATTTGTCTGAAAAATGGACATCCCTAAAATAACAGAACTGGTCTGGGACCCCTGTTCTTTTCTGGCAACCGCTCCAAGGAGACTGACAGAAAGAACTAAATAATTTAGGGCAGAAATTATTCAGGCAACAACCAAGCCAGGAACTTTTAATTTATCAGAGTAATTATGTTGTGTTAGCTTAACTTATAAAACCAAATTCACTTTAAAAAGTTTTACCATTACAAATTCTGAGACACTTTGTAAAGCTTCTGTTTGGCAAATGAGAACAGTTGGAAAAATAAATATGTGCAGTGAAAAGAGCTAAAATATCTTGTTCAAAAAACAAATTCTGATAACTGTGAAAACTAAGCATCAGAACGTATGTCCATCCTCAAGTTTGGCAGAGATGCCACCATCAGAACCAAAGCACATTTAGCACATTTCCTGTTGGATCTTCTGAAGTAAGGATACACAGGTGAACATGCTTCCCAGTGCCCTGTAGGGATCCTCTGTTGGAGGACTGACAGCTGAAACCACACTTCCCCGTGGGTTTATCCAGACAGATCAAGTTTTGTTGATTTGCCTTGCCTCACACTGAGCTTGGGATGGAGCCATTGGAGCTCTTTCCTGGCCTGGCCTGAATGGGACAAGTCACTTCTCTGGGATTTGGCTTTCTCACAAAGTTCAAGAGTCACCTGCCTTACCCTGCCTAACCCATGGGGGCCGTAGGTCGAGGCTGCAGTGGCTCCTGGGATCCCTGCCAGTTCCCACAGACTTCCAGCTAAGCTGCCATTTAGCTCCCAGGTGTTACCTTTCCTCTCCTCTCCCAGCAAAGGAAAGAAGCTGAGGAATCAGAGGCTCCCTGGGGCAAAGTCTCTGGGTTCAAATGAAGCTCAGAAAAACTGTATGATCAAATCTGCAAAAGCTAACTTTTGCAGACCCCATGACCCAGCAATTCCACTGCAGTCTATGCCCCAAAAAAGCAAGTGCATTTCTCTTCCAGAAGGCCTGTGCTCACAAGAGGCAAGATGTAGACACAACCCAAATGCTCATTGACGTACAAAAGCTAAGCAAACAGTGGCATATTCATGTTATTACATAGCAATAGAAGAAGAAACTACTTTTATATCCAACGATACAGATATAATGTTGAGTGAAAGTAGATAGGCACCAAAAACCTACAAGTTATGATTTCATTAGCTTCAAGAAGTGGAAACTGCAATCAGTGGTGAAAAGAGGTCAGAACAGGAACTACTTCTTGGAGAGAGGTGGGCATCAACTGGAAGGAGATGTTGAGGAACCTTGCAGGATGCTGGAAATGTCCTAGATATTTTTCCTAATAGTGATTATATGAGTAGATGGATAGATAGATAGATAGATAGATAGATAGATAGATAGATAAAACTTCAAAAGATTTTTTAAAATTTATATTATATAATTATAATTTGTTTTTTCTGAATGTATATTTTATTTATTAGTACTGGGGATTGAACCCAGGGGCACTTAACCACTGAGCCACAACCCTAGCCCTTTTTATTTTTTATTTCAAGACAGGGTCTTGTGAAGTTGCTTAGGGCCTTGCTAACTGCTGAGTCTGGACTTGAACTTGCGATCCTCCTGCCTTAGCCTCCTGAGTCACTGGGATTACAGTCATGCACCACTGTGCCCAGTGTGTGTGTGTGTGTGTGTGTGTGAGAGAGAGAGAGAGAGAGAGAGAGAGAGAGAGAGAGAGATTTTTAATTTAAGCCAGGGGATTCTGAGAAGCAGGACTTCAGTCTCAAAACAGTGAGGAATAAGGAAGATTCTGATTAGGGAGCTCAAGTCAGAGCTCTCAGGCCTTGTGTTTAGTATTCAAGAGAGCTGAGCACTCTGAGACCATAACTGAAGCATGTGCACGTGAAAATAATGATCAATCACCATCTGTGATGTCCTTTCTAGGTGCCAGTTCTAAACAAGGCATTTTACAAACACGACCTCACTGAATGCTGACAACTTTATAAGGTAGGTAAAGTTATTATCTCCACTCTACAGAGTAATGACATGCTTTGCTCAAGAAGAACACACCACAGGTGAGCGTGTCAGGATGCTGAAGCGGATCTTTCCAGAGTGGAAGGACAGAAAGGTGTCCAGGGTCGGGGATCATTTTCCAGATTCCTCTGCTCCGGGCTTTATATTTCTTGGTAAGAGGTAGTTCTTCAGGAACAGGCACAACTTTCTTTCCTCTGGCAGCCAAGCAACTAATACACTGATGTGCAGTGTTTTCAGGGAACAAATCAAGTCCAGGCACAGAGTGGCTTCCAGTCTTCTCAGCTAGTACTTCTCCCTTTTCTCCAGGAAAGATCCCACACAACCCCAGCCAACAACAGGGATGGGCAGAGGCTCGGAGGTGCTTATCTGAGTCTCTTCTTGGGGAATGTGAAGCTGCAATTGGACACAGATGAGGAGACAGGGCCGTGTCACTGCATGGGGCCTGTGGTTGATACCTCTGGGTCACCTGCTCTCCACCTGCCCCACACAGGTACCATTCCTCTTTCCCTTTTGTGAACAGCTCCAGTGTCTTTTCAATAAATCCTATATTATTAATAGTTAGGGCTCTTGGTTACAATAAAAGTAATCTACTTCAAACCAGCTTAAGTGAGAAAGACAAATTCACTGTGAAGATCTAGGGTCTCACAAAACTCCAAGAGAGTGATGCAGCCAACCCCAGAAATGGAACCACACTGGAGAGAGCCCTGGAGGGAAGCTGGAGGCCCCTCTCTGCACCACTCCTCTCCTCCTCCCTAGGCCTCTACTCCACTCTTCCCATTACTGCAGACCAGCCTCCTACATTCCACTCACATGGTGGGACAAGGATGTCACCACTTCCAGAGACATACATTCTAGCGCACGCATCCAACATGAAGCTTATCTCCAGCTCTTACTTCCAAACCTGATACCTCAGGGAAAGAACTGAATTCTTTTTTTTTTTTTTTTTTTTTTTTTTTTTTTTTTAGTACTAGGGATTAAACTCAGGGGCACTTGACCACTGAGCCATATTGACAGCCCTATTCTGTATTTTATTTAGAGACAGAGTCTCACTGAGTTGCTTAGCACCTTGCTGTGGCTGAGGCTGGCTTTGAACTCTCAATCCTCCTGCCGCTGCCTCCCAAGCTGCTGGGATTATAGGCATTGTGCACCATGCCTTGCAGGAACTGACTTCTTGCTCATGGATCAATTGCTCCAGACCAAAAACAATGCTTTAGGAGAGTCAAGGTCAACATAGCAACCCCTAACAAAATTATGTGGATGGATTGCTGAGTGTGTGCCTGGGGGGACTAGTAGAAAGGAGATTGTGGACATCAACCTGATGGGCATCTAAAATATTGCCTAATTTAACCAATTCTTTGACAATGGGAGAAGTGTCATTTTCAGAGTTACAGGGATTAGAGCCATTGTTTACCAGCTGTGTGGACTTAGGCAAGTTATTTGGTTTCCCCAAGCCTGTTTCCTTACCTGCAAAGAAAGAATAATAATATCTACTTCATGATTCATTGAGAGGAATAAAGGCAAAAAGATCTAAAAGCACCTAACGCAGCACACAAATGCTAAATAGTTTCAACCTTAATTTGAACATCAAAATAATCACAAGAGATCTAAGAGTGCTTTGCTTATAAATGTCACCAAACCGGGCCCCTTTTGCATGCCACACAGTACACCAGTCACTGAAATGATGAGTCTTGCAAAAGAGAAGGTTTATTCCCGAGGTGTGGTTCTCAAGCTAAGCTTACCTGGGGCCCATTTTGAGCTCAATTCTCTGTTTGGTAGGTGATGGGTATCATCTCAGAATGCTGGGCCAGCATTATTCCATTAGGACAAAGTTTACAACAAAAAACAATCAACAAGAGCAAAATAAATCCATAACTTTTAAAATAAATAATTTAGTTCTAGACCAAAAAGAAATGACAAAACAAGAAAAACCTAATCCTATCACAACTTCCTATTAAAAGAATATCAACACTCCAAGAAAACTATCATTTAAGCAGTTTTGCATCAATGTACCTTCAATATCAATGCTCAGCCTCTAGAATAACCTATGAATAATGTTGCCCACTTGATCATGCATCAAATCTTCCACAAGATTCACTTCCTCTCCAAACCCCTTTTATAACTTTCTATAACCTTTCATTCCATCTAAGCCATTAGTTTTGTTGACCTGTTTCCCCCATCTCATATTCTATAACTCTTTCATAAAACATGTCTCATTTTCTTCACAGCAATGGTCTGAATCACTCAGACCGTTGAAGCTTTGAGCCATAAACCAAGCTAGCTAGCCACTGTCCTTATGATATTGGGTAATCTTAATGTAGGTGTGTTGGTGCTCAGAAGATTATTGGATATTTTTCTTAAACCAACATTAAGACAAGTCTTATTTTAAAACATTTGAGTTAAAAGCATGTGGGATTCAATTTATGAGTGCTCCTTTATTTCTAAGTCGATCTGGTATCATGAAGACATAACACACAATATACACGTACTCATAAAAATTCAGACAGGTCAAAAAATCTTAAAGCTTTCGTTTAGATTTTTCATTCGCTAGCTTTCAAAAAGTTTTTCTCTTTTTGCTAAAGGTGTCATAACATTCCCCACTTTAAAATGGTACACTCATATATTACTGATGGGACTGCAAATTGGTGCAACCACTCTGGAAAGTAGTATGGAGATTCCTCAGAAAATTTGGAATGGAACCACCATTTTACCCCTTTATCCCCTTTCTCAATATAAACCCAAGGGACTTCAAATCAGCATACTATAGTGATGTGGCCACATCAATGTTTAGAGTGGCTCAATTCACAATAGCTAAGCTATGGAACAAACCTAGGTGTCCTTCAACAGATAAATGAATAAAAAAGAAAGTGGTACATATACCCAGTGAAATATTACTTGGCCATAAAGAAGAATAAAATCATGCCATTTGCCACTAAATGGATGGAACTGGAAACTATCACACTAAGTGAAATAAGCCAATCCTAAAAAAAAAAAAAAAAAAAAAAAAAGGCTGAATGTTCTGATATACAAATGCTGACCCACTGGTGGGGGATGAGTGAGGGTTTCACTGGATTGGATAGGGTGGAGAGTTGGGGGGAGATGGAAACAGGAAAGATAAGCAGAATGAATCGGACATAACATTCCTATGTTCATATATGAATACATGACCAGTGTAACTCTACATCATGTATAACCACAAAAATTGGAAGTTATACTCCATGTATATATGTCAAAATACTTTCCACTGTCATGTATAATTAAAAAAAAGAGTGAATGATTTTTTAAATCCCCACTTTGATAGAAACTCAATGCTCACATTTTCTGCTAAGAAATCCCCACCAAGAAGGAGTGGTTAGTGGGGACAAGCAGAAAGGAGAACCTAGAACCGGCCCCACTTGGAATGCTAGGGGTTGCTCATAAGAAGATTAGAAACCCTCACTCTGAATGGCTTCAGCCCTCTAGGGGGACATTAATCTGCAGCAGTAGGTTAAAAACAGGAAAATGGATCCGGATGGAGTCTACCCGTCCAGGTTCATTACGTTTCAATCTCTCCTAAAGCCTTTCTAATGAGACAGAGAAACCTCCTGTGAATTCTGGGGGCACTGCTACGGGAGGTTAAAAGGGTTGCCTTGATGGGTTAGAAAAGCAGGGACTCAGGGAGGGAAAAACAAAAAGAGGGGCTCAGGGAGAAGCCAGAGTTTTCATCTGTGTTTCCAAAAACTGTCACGGTTCCCTAACTGGGAATCAAACCCAGTCCTGGCAGCAAGAGCACCAAATCTTAACCACTAGGACCACCAGGGCATGGCAGGGGGCCACAGGGGCAGGAGGAGGATGCTAACTATTTTGAAGAAATTGTCATTTTACCAACAAATTTATAGGATTTATTTGCCAGTCTCATGCAGACTATGTACCAAATTTTTTCAGGTTAAGCAGGCCCATAATGGCTTGGCTTTTTTTCTTTTTTTTTTTTTAAGTCTCTTATAATAATAATATATTTTTAAGTCTCTTATAATAATATTTAAAAGTTAATTCTTAGATGTTTGAATTTCTGCTAAAACTGGCTCAAATAACAAACTTTCAAGCAAAAATTCAAAAGATTCAGAAGGCTAAAATCCTTTTGCGTTACCCCCACAATTGCTGTGTAAAAATTACCTTGAAGGGGACTGTTTTCTGCCTAGTAAAGCATGCACTGGCCCCACACTTTGCCCCTCAGGCAAGATGGCATCTAGTTGTAGCTGTACTAGTAGCTTGGGTAGTGGCGCTGGGGAGGCCCAAAGTGGGTTTCTTTTTTGGAGCAAAGCAATTACTCATAGACCAACCTTAATTTCAAGACCAGAAAATTCTGCAGTTAGGACTGTTGGTCTGCTGCTATACTGAAGGCATTCACAATAAATATTTAAATTAAGCATTCCAATAAAAATATATAAAGAACCTGAAGTGAATTCACCAGAAAAAAAGAAAAAAATTCCTGCCTAACAAAAGCAGAACAGCCATGAGAACCCCCAACTAAAAGTATTCCTAGGAATTCTGGTGGCAGTTTACCTTGATGGGTTTGAATTGAATTCTGCCCAGTACCATCTCTAGGACTCATTCTCAGGCCATATGTCTCCTGATTCCAAAGAAAATGGGGGCCAGGAAGAATTGGAAATTCACTTCATTTTAGAGGATGCAATCCAATGGGCCGAATGTGGGGCTCAAGTTAACACTTCCCGTTGATTCAGAATTCAGACACTGTTCATCAAAAGTATATACTTATATTACTTATGATGCACCTAGAACTAGATTTCAGAAACCAAATAAAACCAAGAGAACTTCTGTGAGTGGAGATTCCCTAATCCTTCCCAAACACTGGGCATCCCCAAACCAGGCCCCTCGCAAAGAAGGCCAAAGCAAGACTTCCTTTCAAAATCAAATATCTAATGACCATTAACCAAGACCATCACAATAAAGTCTAAACCAGAGGGAACAGAAATAAGAATTCACTTTTACTGAAGTTACTCACCAAATAAGATGTCTTCCAAATCCAAAAACCATCTCTCTATGGCAAAAGTGACATTGTCTGAAGAGCAGGGGCACCAGGCTGGGAATGTCCTGGGATAAAAGACACAAGCAGAAAACATCTATAGATAATCAATACCAGGAAGAGGTCAACAAGCCACAGGCAAAATGTCTGTTAGGACTTGCTTCCGGAGAAATCATTACTGAACTAGGTGGGCCTACTTTGCCATATGAAGAGTCCTGCAAAAGAACAAGTTTGTTCACGAGACACCCAAGTATGAGAAGACATGAAACTCAAGCCCCATATCTGCCTCCTTCAATATAGGACTTGGGAGTATTTGTGAGAGGAACAGGGAAAGGTGATTGGAAGTTAATTAAAAGGTGAAACCAGGCACATGGCACGAACCTGCAATCCCAGCTGCTCAGGAGGATCACAAGTTTGAGGCCAGCCTGGACAATTTAACCAGACCCTATCTCAAAATAAAAAATCAAAAGGGCTGGTGGTATAGCTCAGTGGTAGAGTATCCTAGGCTCAATCCCCAGTGCCAAAAGAAGAAGGAGGAGAAATAGGGAAAGTAAGTTAAGTTGAGAGGTTTATTCAGGGTTTACCTTGGTTTAAACAATGAATTTTTTGTGTTGTTGAGGTGGAGGTTTACCCACTCTATGGAACCAGTCAACTTATCATATTGCATTTCACTATGACATCTCAAGTTTAAAAAAAAACACACCCATAAATTATCTTACTTATCTTACTGCTATTACTAGAAAAGTGAGAGCCAAGAGTGTAACATACCATGGATGCCCTATCTAGACCCTCCCTCTAAAGCAGATAACAATAAACATTGTCTTTAGGATGTTTGGATTTGTTGAATGAGAAGTAGTAAGTATGTATATTTATCAATAATAAGCTATAAATAAGAAAGATCCAAAGAGACAAAAAGTTTATCAGACCACAGGAAGGGTCTTCTAGATGTCAGGAAAGACAGATGGGAAATATCTCTTTTTCTTCACTTTTAATAGCGCAACAATTTCTTATTTTATGAAATCCTGGACCTTCTCAAAAAAAAAAAAAAAAAAAAAAAAACATTTTCTAGGATTGAGGTGGTACCTTGAACTAGCACCACATCATCCATATAAAGAAGGCATTTTCAAAAGACAACAGATGTTTACTTTGAACACAGCATGTCAGGGATTTGAGAAAGTGTCTTGTTAAGAGAAAAGGCCAAGCCAGGCTCGGTGGCGCTGCCTGTAATCCCAGAAACTCAGGAGGCTGAGACGGGAGAATCTTCAGTTCAAAGCCAGCCTCTGCAAAAGCCGGGCACTAAGCACCTCAGTGAGATGCTATCTCTAAATAAAATACAAAATAGGGCTGGGAATGTGGCTCAGTGGTCAAGTGACCCTGAGTCCAATTCCCAGTACCCACCCCCCAAAAATAGAAAAGGCCAGTCTCTTGAAGTTTATGCATTGGATAAATCTTGGTTTCGGATTCCCAGGACTTATGACTTATATAGGAATCTTTCAGTTATAACTGCCATTCTCTGAGGCTGAATGAATACGGCCAGAGAAATCACACCATCTACAGCAGTTGTACTCAGATCTAGAGTGGAATTTTAGGAACACTTGTAAGCAATAACCCAAAATTAATTAAAATTTTATCTTAAAAAAATTATTCTGCTGTTAGAGGAACAATCTATCTGCAACCCAAAATTTTAGCCCACCTTTTGCTATGTGAAAGGACACAAGACTTCTTTAAACCATTGTAAATTGACAAAGTACACCTCAAGAAAAACAGTGTGCCCATAGGAAAATCATAGATACCCACCCAGTACAGGAAATCCCTTCACAACAGTCCTGCAAATCCTTTCAGATGACAAGAAGCAACCCCCTAACTTGTAAGGTGTCTTTACCATCATCTGCCTTATTTCTATATCTACCATGCTTCTAAAGTAAAACAGAACAAGCCTACTTTTCAAAATAAAATAGCTTTTCAAACATATGACAACGGTCATCATGCC
The DNA here is from genome assembly GCF_048772815.1 of Callospermophilus lateralis. Taxonomy (NCBI): domain Eukaryota; kingdom Metazoa; phylum Chordata; class Mammalia; order Rodentia; family Sciuridae; genus Callospermophilus; species Callospermophilus lateralis. The sequence goes on from NC_135316.1 coordinate 72,925,882, forward strand.
TGCCAGATCTGATCTTCTTTACATCAATCTAGACTTTTGCAAGAGTCCCAACAGGATATTTTTTCTAGGTCTCTTAACATCTGGCACACTTTCCTCTAAGCCGTGACCGTCTCTCCTGAAATTCCATAATGGGAACTGGATTTCAGCAGAGGATATGAAGGAACTGTCGGATGGTGGGTTGTGATGTGAGCTTTCTTTAGAAACCACATTATACCCTTGGCTACTGCCTTAAAAACAGCAGAAAATGAACTGCTTTTCTTTGCAAAAGTACAATTATTTGCATTTTTCTTTAAAGTTACATGCACTTAAGTCATTACCTAAAAATCCAGTATTGACCATAAAGGAGCTGATTGCTGTTGCTGGTCAGGAAATGGTTCTTTTGTTGGCAAGAAGGTCATGAGAGGGCCTTTACATAAGTAAACTAAAGAAAAATATCTTTCAAATTGGACATTTTTTTAGTAGATGGAGAATAAGAAATGATGTAAACAGAAGTTTCCTATATTGGAGGAAAATAATGAACCATGAAAAGAGGTAAACTCACATTAAATTACATTTGCTGTGTTAATTAGGTGACATACTGCACCAGAGACTGAATAAAATAAAAAGGAATGAAAAGCAACATGTTGTTTTCTTTTCTTTTAATTGGCATACAATAATTGTATGCCCTTGTGGAGTACGCCGTGATAATTTGATGCATGCGTGCAATGTGTAATGATCAAATCAGGGTCATTGGCATTTCCATCTCCTTAAACCCAAACACACCACTCCTGCAGCTCACCTCCTGATTTAAAAGCAAGGGACAGCTCAATCACCTCTCAGCCAGAGGATGTACTTCAAAGAAATATGCAAAAAGGAAGACTGGTTTTCTAATAAAACTGTGGATGTGGCCCCCACTATCCTACAAAAGTTTACAGTGAGCAGCATACTCCTGGGAACTGCTCTTCAATTTATTTTTTTAAAAAAATTTCAAAACATTCTCATTTATAGGTGGGTATGGTAGTCCACACATGTAATCCCAGCAATTTGGGAGGCTGAGGCAGGAGGATCCCAATCTAGATGACAGTCTCAGCAACTTAGCGAGATCCTGTCTCAAAATTAAAAATTAAAAAATAAAGGGCCAGAGAAAACTGGAAATCCATATGCAACAAAATGAAACTGAATCCCTTTCTCTCGCCATGTACAAAAGTTAACTCAAAATGGATCAAGGAGCTTGATATCAAATCAGAGACACGGCATCTGATAGAAGAAAAAGTTGGCTACGATCTACATATTGTGGGGTCAGGCTCCAAATTCCTCAATAGGACACCCATAGCACAAGAGTTAATAACTAGAATCAACAAATGGGACTTACTCAAACTAAAAAGTTTTTTCTCAGCAAAAGAAACAATAATAGAGGTAAATAGGGCGCCTACATCCTGGGAACAAATCTTTACTCCTCACACTTCAGACAGAGCCCTAATATCCAGAGTATACAAAGAACTCAAAAAATTAGACAATAAGATAACAAATAACCCAGTCAACAAATGGGCCAAGGACCTGAACAGACACTTCTCAGAGGAGGACATACAATCAATTAACAAGTACATGAAAAAATGCTCACCATCTCTAGCAGTCAGAGAAATGCAAATCAAAACCACCCTAAGATTCCATCTCACTCCAGTAAGATTGGCAGCCATTAGGAAGTCAAACAACAACAAGTGCTGGCGAGGATGTGGGGAAAAGTGTTCACTTGTACATTGCTGGTGGGACTGCAAATTGGTGCAGCCAATTTGGAAAGCAGTATGGAGATTTCTTGGAAAGCTGGGAATGGAACCACCATTTGACCCAGCTATTCCCCTTCTCGGTCTATTCCCTAAAGACCTAAAAAGAGCATACTACAGGGACACTGCTACATCGATGTTCATAGCAGCACAATTCACAATAGCAAGACTGTGGAACCAACCTAGATGCCCTTCAATAGACGAATGGATAAAAAAAAATGTGGCATTTATACACAATGGACTATTACTCTGCATTAAAAAATGACAAAATCATAGAATTTGCAGGGAAATGGATGGCACTAGAGCAGATTATGCTAAGTGAAGCTAGCCAATCCCTTAAAAACAAATGCCAAATGTCTTCTTTGATATAAGGAGAGTAACTAAGAACAGAGTAGGGACGAAGAACATGAGAAGAAGATTAACATTAAACAGGGATGAGAGGTGGGAGGGAAAGGGAGAGAGAAAGGAAATTGCATGGAAATGGAAGGAGACCCTCAGGGGTATACAAAATTACATACAAGAGGAAGTGAGGGGAAAGGGAAAAAAATACAAGGAGGAGAAATGAATTACAGTAGAGGGGGTAGAGAGAGAAGAGGGGAGGGGAGGGGAGGGGGGAGGGGGATAGTAGAGGATAGGAAAGGCAGCAGAATACAACAAACACTAGTATGGCAATATGTAAATCAATGGATGTGTAACCGATGTGATTCTGCAATCTGTATACGGGGTAAAAATGGGAGTTCATAACCCACTTGAATCAAATGTGTGAAATATGATATGTCAAGAACTATGTAATGTTTTGAACAACCATCAACAAAAATTCTAAAAAAAATTTCCCTTTAAAAAAATAAATAAATAAAAATAAAGGGCCAGAGATACAGCTCAGTGGTTAAGCACTCCTGGATTCAATCCCCAACACCCAAAAAACAAAAATATTCTCATTCCTTTTTTCTATTTCCCCTTAAATATTTCTCAGCCACTATTGGTGAAACTATAGATAAAAGGATAAGAACTACTTTACAAAGAAGATTTCCTGACAAAACACAAGTATGCAGCATGGAAATCAGAATGATCTTTGTTACTTGTTGGTCAGATGTTATAGACTGTCCAACAACAATGACCTAGAGTGGAATTCTTCCAGAAAAGAACCAGGAGGCACGAAGTCTCACCAGACCCATACTCCTAGGAAACAAACAGGAATGCTTGTTATCACCAAAGCAGCTCCTGGTTAGCCTAATGTCAAGAGAATTCCCTCAAGTTATTGTTTGGGAAGACACCTTTACCCTCTCCCGCCGCACACACGTAAATCCACGTTTCAGCACTTCAAATAGGGAATATCTGAAGTAAGAGAAAAACGTGTGTACCATGAGTGATTTGAAGAAATGGTTATAACAGAAACACACTGTTTGGCAAAGACAGTAGTATGAAGTTTTATGTTCTATATCCTGGGCCACCTTGGTAGTTAACATCATCTCATAATTTTCTCTCCCAAATACCATTATTCTGTCACTTTCTACTAGCTCTGTCATCTCCAGTGTCCTCTGGCACTAATCTTTCGGGCTGTATCTCTACACCACAGCCCATGACATGAAATGTTCTATGTCCTTGAACAACTTAGAAAATTATAGTCATTCCCAGTTATGTCTCTGAAACCAGGGGCTTCAACCCAGCTGCACACTAGAATAACCTGAAGAGCTTTTAAAATTTTTATTTGTTCTAATTAATTATACACATAGAATTATTTTGACACATCATACATAAATGGAGTATAACTTATTCTTCTGGTTGTACATGATGTAGAGTTACGACCTGAAGAGCATTTTCAAAATGCTAATGTCACTGAACTCACCCTGAGAGATTCTAATTTAATCTGTGAGTCTTAAAAGCCTTTCAGGTGATTCTATTCTATAGCCAAAGTTAGGATTCATTATTCTATTGCCCAACATCCCTGAAAGACGTGAAGCACGTCATCAGTAAGAGGTTCCCATCTCTGTAGCTATTTTCATGGGGCAGAGGGAACAAGATTCAGAGAGACGAACCCTTTCTAATAATGAATCCCAGAACATCCTCAAGAGTAAACACAATCAAGAATTTAAATGTCTGATAAAAGCTGATAATAAAAGTAAACACACAAGAACGATCAAGAAAACACAAGTAGAGCTCAGAGGGGACTAATTCAACCAGATATTAAAACACATTAAAAGTCTCTATAATGAAAACAGTAGAGCCCTGGCACATGAGGACAAGAACAGATTGAAGAAACAGAAGGGAAGGTTCAGAAACAGATCCAAACTACATTTAAAGATCAAGCAGATAATAAAGGTGATATGTCAAATCACTGAAGCAAAGAGTCACCTGTAGTGAATAATGCTATAACACTTGAGATAACGCTGGGTAGCCATTGGGAAAATAAAATAAAATTAGATCTTTCCTCAGACCCTAATGCTCCCTTGAGCCCCAGGCTTTCCTGGCTGCCAAGAAGCTTAGCAACGAGTGAGGAACACAGCTGCCTTCTCCTTTCACCACCCAGAAGCTGCCTCACCCACCTCCATTGCCAAGTCCTACTTCCAAACTAGATAAGGAGTCGGTTGCCTGTTACCTGAAGGGTTTCTCTCTCCAAAGCATCTCAGGTCACTCCCTGGCCAGTGAAGCCCTTTAACTGAGATACCATCATGGGGTAGATAACTTCTTCAAGATCGAGCTTCAGAAACCTTCCCGGGCCTGGACAGAGGCAGCACACACCTGAAATCCCAGATCCTCCAAAGGCTGAGGCAGGAGATTCTCAAAGTTCCCTAAACCATCCTGGGAAACATAGCCCAACCCTGTCGAAGAAGGGGGAGGGGAGGGGAAGGAGCGGGGAAAAGGAGAAAGAAAGCAAATGAAAGAAGGAAAGAGAAAAGGAATTGAAAGAATGAATGAATGAGAAAGAAATAAATTATTTTAAAGATTTTCTGGTCTCCCGGAGTGGAGCACTGTGGGGTCTCTAGGCGGCATCTCTTCTCCTCCAGCACCCTCATCCTGCTCTTGAACTTGTGAAAAATCACAGTAAAATCAGTGGATTTTTTTTTTCCTGCTTTCCCCTCTAACCGAGAGGGCAAGATCATGCCTTAGCCATCTTTGTACCCCCAGCTCCTACACAGCTCCTACTGTGTGTTGTTATAAGCCACCAGAAATCCTTTTGTGGAAAAAGACTGTAAATAAAATTGAAATATGAAACACAGTGGGTATGAGCAGTAGCTCTCCCTCTCAGAAAGAGAAACAATCCTTCCTTACAAATGCCATTTTGATGCTAATGTCACCGACCTAGCTAGGTGTCATAGTAGAAAATCAGAAAGAGAACTTTAACTGATAATGAACTACACAGTTTGATGAGAGGAAAATAAACTCTGGTGCTGTCTTGCAAGGAGACTGAGATTTTCACATGAGAAAAAGCAACTAATTATTGGGTGCTTAATTGGGGCACTGTCTTGTCAAGAAGTGGAAAAGCAGTATATTGAGCAGGGCTGACCTAGGGTGACAGTGTATTGTGCCATGAAAACAGGTTTTAGCCATAAATCATATTTACTCCCCAGATGCATATTCTTTGCTGATGAAAGCTACAGTGGCCGTGAGTTACTTGAGTTACTTTTAGCTGGAGATGGAAGTTTCTTATCCTTGCAAATTAAGGGACGATATATTTGATTTTGCCACCTTGGGGGAGTTATGTCACCTTCCACCTCATGAGGTCTGGTGTTCTTCCTACTCTTGTGCAACATTAACAGCTTTTCTAGAATGTGATTATAAAAACAGCACCCCCTTGTAAGTTTGGTGTCTGTGTCCTTATAATACTTCAATTTTGCTATATTTACCAAGAAGTATATTTTCCTTTTTTTCTCATCACCTCCTATCCTCTGGAGCATAAAATCTATAGCTGGAGCAATTTCCCCCAAAATGTTTCCATTTGGTGACTTAACAAAAATGTTTATCATTGCAACCCCACCCCCTGCAAATTCAGAGGTGGGTAGGGTTTGGCCCCTACTCCTGCCAATCTGAGGGGACTGACCTTACCAATCTATAAGATTAAAACCAATGTATTAGCAGAAGATGCTATGGCTCTCCTTATATTCAGAAAGGGGACATTTTGGGGTTGAGTTCAAGATTCTTCCAGTAATGACTATCAAAAGAAAAAAAATATCCTAAAGCCTAATATCATTTTCATTTGAAAACCAGTAAGGTTATGGAGGAGACGTGCAATAGAAACCACAGAACTGGGAGAGGACATGGTTCAGGCCTCAGCACTATGAGACCCTGGGTAAGTCACTTAACTTTCCATTTGTTCTCACCTGTTAAATGACAACAATTATGCAGGATTTTGGTTAGCACAAAATGACTATGCACATGAAAGGGTCAGTTTTTACTTCAGTCATGGGTGGAAAGCAGTTAATATGCCTATAGTTCAAGGATTCTAAGAATTAAAGGATAAGTACACCCAACAAGCAAAATCAAGATACATGATTAAATTATATTCATGTACATTTTTAACAATCATTTCTACATATCAAAAAAACAAAATGGGAAGCCTAAAAAGGGACATGTGTATTTAATATTCAAAGGGCCACCATATGCAAGAGGAATTAGGTATATACAGAGTGGTTCAGAGATAGATACTCAGACTACAGGATAAAAGTTACAGGCAAAAAAGGCTTGGATCAATATAATTAGAATTTTTCCAATAATTAGAGCTGTTCAATAAGAGAATGAGCTCACTGATAGTGAAAGCGTTATACTGAAAGATTGATCTACTATCCGGAGACCATTAGATGTTGGGTCAAAACATGTAGTTCCACAAGGGCAAGGATACACATCTGTTTTGTTCACTGATATAATCCTGTGCCTTGTCCATACCGTGCACAAAGAAAGCACTTTGATATGAAAAATAAAGAAATGACATAACCTGGGATCACTTTGAATCGAAGACTACAATTTCATGACAGGTATGTTGGATGATAACTCTCAGTTCTTACTGAGTCCAAGTCAATTTAGCACTTCATTTGAGGGTCTCAAAGTCAACAACCATTTAAAGATTTTCAAATCCAATTCACAAGCACACAAGGATGATTCTACAACCAGACAAATGGGTACCAGAAAGTCCCGACTGTTACATACAAAGAGTGTAGGATGAACAGCAAGTAAAATAGCCAAACCTACATAAATCAATCCACAAAGTCAAATGGAAATTAGGACAGGTATAGGTGTTATTTAGGTACATTCACTAGTAGATTAAAGGACAAGAATGTTCTCCTACTCATCTCAGTATTTATAAGACTAAGCTTAGGGCCTGGTACAAAGTCAATGCTCAAAAATCATTTTCTGAATTCAATTACACTGAAATTTATACTTGATGATTATTAATCTATTTTCCTTTTAGGTTCATAGTTCATTGGTCATATATTAATTCATATGCTGGTTTTGATTTAATTACTTAATGTCTGTCTCCCCTACTGCATTATAAATACCACAAGGGAGCCCATCTCTCATTGATCAATGGCACCTTGTGTGGCACATAGGAGTGTACAATTAATATTTGTCAAATGAATACTGGAAATCAATTTCTGCACTTGAAAGAATTCTAGAATCATATGTCTTTCATGAGAAGAGAACTTGGCAATTCTTTTAGATATTATTTGATTTTTATCAAGTCTGCCCATTATGTTGAACAATTTTTAGACTTGAGGCAATTTAATCTACAGAAAATAATTGTAGATACATTAGTAATAACAAACTATTTCTTCTAAATTGATGTCAAAATGCTAATGAGATTTCAAGAAGACTCAGCTTCAAGTTCTTTGAGGGAAATTTTCCTGGTCCACATTCCCATTTTCAAACAAACTTCATGTTCAATCCAGAGACTAAAGGTCAGTCCTCTTCTCGGGGCAAGCTAACTGGTTTTTCTTTTCACTGGCACTTCCATTGCTGGGAAGGCTCAGCAGAGAAAATAAAGTAAGTCAAACAGTGACCATGAATTTTGGCAGCTTTTATAAAAGCAAGGCCCAGTGAACAGAGTTGGTATTTGGAGTTGACCACCCAGGGTCATGGAGAGGGACATCCCACTACCCACAGCTACGCTATTTAAATACTGTAAGGATTACAGGTCATTAGGCAGTGCTACTCAAATCTACCTGTCACCCACCAGCAACAAAAACTTACACTACAACATAAGTGAAAGCACTAAAGCTTCCTTCATTGACTAAATCTTGTTACCAAGAGAAAAATATACATCAGGTAGACTAAACAGTGTGCTCAGTGACTTACATTCTAACAAAGATCTGCACCTGGCTGCAAATCAGGAACAAATAGCTCCAGAGACTTGCACATTGAATGGATTTATGCTAAATCATAAAAAGATATCTCTTCTTTCTAAATTTTAAAAACAATAAAAGGCTTCAAACTTAACATTCCCTAAGTATGTAGGGGTTCTAACGCTTGTCTTTGTACTTTTTTGTTACTTTCTAGTTTGGAGGTATTTTGATTCTTTTTATGATGAGAATACATCATTTTTATTAAGACAAAGGTCTCTTTTTCTAAAATGATGCTAGTTTGATGAAACACTATCAAAAACAATATACTTTTCTACTTTGGGAACTAATCATAGGAACAATCATGAATTTTCTACAGTATTTTTCTCACACATGCCCATCCCACCTCTCTGGAACTGTCATCCAAATTGCTCAACTGGTGGTCAATCAACTATCAAATACATTAGATGTTTGTGTTCAGTATGGCAACAAACAAACCAAATCAGAATGTTCAGGCCACCCTTGGCCCTTTCAATGCATCCTCCAACTTGCTAAGCTTAGTACTTTCTGTGTTACTGTATTGGCATTGACTAGACTCTAGGGTATACAACAAATCATGCGACTTTTTTGATTAATTGCTTTTTTGACAATTGCTTCACAGATTTACCACACAGTGAGTACCACAATGTTGACTACAAACTATTTGATGCCAAGCCTCTCATTCCCTAGATATGTTTATGGCCTACTTCCTATTTGTGTGTTTACATCCTCATAAATTGGACTTGATGGAGCTTTCTTCAGTTCTGCTTAAAAAGAAATCTGTGGATTCTGCTGATCCACAAACAGCTCATAAGACTGCAAAAGATAAACAGATATTTAAATTTTTTCCCCCTGGTTCTGGGGGAAAAAACCCAAGGACTCACACATGTTAAGCCTATGTTCTACCACTGAGCTACATCCCCAGCCCAACATTTAAAAACATGTATAGTAATTTGCGAGTAAGTTTGTGCTGTTGAATAAAAAATAAATTGGCTTATATTTTTCATACTTTTTAAAGTTTCAGTTTTCTAGTAATCACTTTTTTGTATTTTATTTTAAAAAGTGAAATATTAATTTTTTAAATTTCCAATTTTTTAATTTTATTTTTTGTTGTAGTTGGACACAATACCTATTTTTTATTAATTTATTTTTATGTGGTGCTGAGGATCAAACCCAAGGACTCACATGTGCTAGGCGAGCACTCTACCACTGAGCCACAACCCCAGCCCCTAATTTCCAATTTTTAAATAAATACTTCCTCTCAGGTTGAGAGGAGCTGGCTTATAAAATTTACCTAGAGCAGCAACAGAGTATGATAGTATTCTTATTCCTTTACTTTTGTCTCTTCATTTTAAATCCAACTTTAAGCAAAAACTGATTTACCTATCTTATACTTTTCTTCATTTGGCAAACCTCTAAATCTTGTCTTTTACCACTGCACATTAAATTGCAGAAATCTGAAAATTGATTTTGCCACAGGAATTTTCTCACCCCTTTACTTTCCACAGGATGCATGTATAATTCTGATTACAGCACTTTACACTTGCCCCACCACCTAACATTTACACTTGTGATTTTAAAATTTCTTTAAATAGAATTATTTGCCAGACAGAAACTAATCACCATAATGTTAACAGCTTCAATGTCCTGCTGGACTTGTGAAGTTTGGTTGCCTCTTCTGATTTTGCTTACTTCCCCCCCTTAACATGTGTACCTGTTACAAATCACAATCAAGCAAACCTGGTATCGTACGCTTTATAACTGTTAAGTCGATATAATAGTCAGAGTTAGGGCTGGAGGTATAGCTCAGCAGTCAAGCACTTGCCTAGCATATATACGTATGTTCCTGGGTTCAATACCCACAACAAAATTTAAAAAACTTTTTAAGGTCATAACTGGTTACAGTCTCTATTGAAATTATATAGTTGTCTGTACAGTTGAATCAGAGAATTCAAATGTAAAGTAGGGTTTTTTTCATCTGAACTAAATAATGTAATAGGGAAAAAATATCAACCTACATAAAGAATATTGAAGAGTGAGCTGGGAGGGGTGGTGCACACCTGTAACCCCAGAAGCTTGAAAGGCTAAGGCAGGAGGATGACAAATTTAAGGCCAGCCTCAGCAACTTAGTGAGGCCCTAGGTAACTGAGTGATCCCTGTCTAAAAATAAAAAATAAAACAAAGGGCTGGGGATGTAGCTTAGTGAAGGAAGGAAGGAAGGAAGGAAGGAAATTTTTAAAATGAGAGGAAGGAAATAAAAGAGAGGAAAGAAGGAAAGAAATTTAAAAAGAAGGGAAGAAAAGAGAAGGAAAGGAGGGAAGAAGAAGGGAGAAAAGGAAGAAAGGGAGGGAGGGAGAACAAGAAAGAATACTGAAGAATACTGAAGAGGAATATGTTTAGAGGATGGTGGGGGGTGGGCAGCAGGTATATAAAGAGCTACCAGCTCAAAAAAAACAAGAATAAAATACTTGGAAATCAACCTAACAAAAAAAGTGAAAGACCCCTACAGTGAAAACTACAGAACACTAAAGAAAGAAATTAAAGAAGACCTTAGAAGATGGAAAGATCTCCCTTGTTCTTTAATAGGCAGAATTAATATTGTTAAAGTGACCATATATCAAAAGTACTATACAGATTTAATGCAATTCCAATCAAATTCCCAATGACATTCCTCATAGAATAGAAAAAGCAATCATGAAATTCATCTGGAAAAATGAGAGACCCAGAATAACCAAAGCAATCCTTAGCAATAAGAGTGAAGCAGGTAGCATCACTATATCAGACCTTAAACTATACTATACTACAGAGCAATAATAACAAAAACAGCATGGTATTGGCACCAAAATAGACTTGTACAACAATGGTACAGAATAGAGGTCAGAAAGACAAACACATAAATACAGTTATCTCATACTAGACAAAAACATATATTGGAGAAAAGATAACCTCTTTAACAAATAGTGCTGGGATAACTGGAAATCCATATGCAGCAAACTGAAATTAAGCCCCTATCTGTTACTCTGCCCAAAACTCAACTTAGAGTGGATCAAGGACCTAAGAATTAGACAGAGACCCTACAACTAATAGAAGGAAAAGTAGGCCCAAATCTTCATCATGTTAGATTAGGACCTGACTTCCTTAACAAGATTCTTAAAGTGTAAGAAATAAAATCAAGAATTAATAAATGGGATGAGTTCAAACTAAAAAGCTTCTTCTCAGCAAAAGAAACAACCAATGTGGTGAAGACAGAGCCTACAGAATGGGAGCAAATCTTTATCACATGCACATCAGACAGAGTACTAATCTCCAGAATATATAAAGAACTCAAAAAACTTAACACCAAAAAAATAAAAAATAAAAATAACCCAATCAATAAATGGGCTAAGGACCTGAACAAATACTTCAGATGATAATATTCAATCAATCAACAAATATATGAAAAAATGTGCAACATCTCTAGCAATTAGAGACATGCAAATCAAAGCTACTATAAAATTTCATTCACTCCAGTCAGAATGGCAGTTATCAAGAATACAAACAATAATAAGTGTTGGCGAGGATGTGGTGGGGAAAGGCACACTCTTAAATTGCTGGTGGAACTGCAAATTGGTGCAACCAATCTGGAAAGCAGTATGGAGATTCCTTAGAAAACTTGGAATGGAACCACCATTTGACCCAGCTATCCCATTCCTCGGTTTATGCCCAAGGACAGCATACTATAGCGACGCAGCCACATCAATGTTTATAGCAGCACATTTCACAATAGCTAAATTGTGGGACCAACCTAGATTCCTTCAGTAGATGAATAAAGAAAATGTAATATATATACACAATTGAATATTACTCAGCATTAAAAGAGAATACAATCATGGCATTTACAGATAAATGGATGGAGTTGGAGAACATTATGCTAAGTGAAGTAAGCCAATCCCCAAAACACAAATGCTGAATGTTTTCTCTGATAAGTAGATGCTGATCCATAACAGGGTGGGTGGGGGAGCATGGGAGAAATGGAAGAACTTTGGATAGGGCAAAGGGGAGAGAGAGGAAGGGAGGAGAAATGGGGATAGGAAAGATGGTAGAATGAGATGGACATCATTACCCTAGGTATTTGTATGATGACATGAATGGTGTGACTCTGTGTATATCAGAGAAATGAAAAATTGTGCTCCATTTGTGTACTATGAATTGAAATGTATTCTGCTGCCATGTATAACAAATGATAAAAAAAATAAAGACTACCAGGTAGTTGCTTCAACTTTTCATTCTATGCAACACTTTCTCCCCTATTGTTTCAGTATAATCATTCTTACCAAGATTAGTTACACCTTGTTTCAATTTCACTACAAACTTTTTACTCTTAATCTTGACATCTATATTTGACACTTTTTTTTTGGAGAGGGGGTAGTGGGAATTTAACCCAGGGGCAATTTACCACTGAGATACATCCCCAGCAAACCACCACCACCACCACCACCCACTTTTTGAGACAAGGTCTAAGTTGCCTGAGGCCTTGCTAAATTGCTAGGGCTGTCTTTGAATTTATAATCCTTGCATCTCAGTCCCTAGAATTACAGGCATGTATCACAGTATCTGGCTATTTGACACTATTGATCACTCAGTCCCTGAAACATTCTTTCTTGCCTTCCCTAATACTGTGTTCTTACAGCACTGCCCAAGCATCAGAAGTCTTCCAAGTTCCTAGATTCAAATTACTACATAAGTTCCAGTAGCTATAAAATTTCCAGGCTAAGTCAGAATTTACTATTTGTTTCTTCAATTTGCCAACATGAGTTGTGATGGTTTTGAAACATGTTACAACTTCGTTTAGACATCACCCTTCAATAAGTGGATCTTAATTCTTCCTGTTTATGAGCTGGACTTAGAAATTCATTTGTAATAAACTATGACATAAGTGACAGTGAAGTTAGAACATAAAAGGTGCTATGGCTTACCCTTTGTCCCTTTGGATTACATGCTGGGGAGAAGGAAGCTGTCATGTTACAGACACCAAAGCAGCACTGTGGAAAGACCCACATGGTAAGAAACCAAGACCTCTAACCATCAGCCATGTGAGTGAGCCATTTTGGAAGTGGGTTCTCCAGGTTAACATCTTCAAATGACTTCAAAAGAACCATCTCAGGTACACTGCTCCCAAATTTATAATCCCCAGGAAATTAAATAAATCACTAACTTTTGGGACAGTTGTTCAAGAGTAGATAACCAAAACACTAGTGTTACCAATACTCTGTATTATACCCTCTCTGAATACCAAGCATTGCTCTTAGTTCCTGACTAAACCCCAACTAATACAAATGTCAGTGTTTTCTGGGATAATCACTGGCCAGCATTCTTTGGTATTCGTTTTTAAAAATTAAGGCTAAAGGACTAGACTTTTAGTTATAGCTTTATTATAATTTTAAATGGTTTATTGTTGAGAGCCACAGCCGAAGGGGCCCCAGCAAACTTCCAGCTGCCAGCAAACTTCCAGCTGCCAGTTGATGATTGGCTCATAGCGGCCCCAGCAAACTTCTAGCTGCCAACTGATTGGCTCCTCTGCGGTGATGCTCATTGGGCTGTTTCCCCGCCCTTTCAGACCACGGAGCTGCTCATTGGGGGACTTTTTTTGGCTCTGCCCACTCGACCCAGCCAATCAGCCTCAAGAGCAGGAGGAGTCGGGGAGGTGGAGAGGCTTGTGGGAAGCTGGTGGTGGCAGTTGGGCTCTGAAGGTTTTCCTGAGGAGCTGTGTGGTTTGGTGTGTGTGTTCTAAAAATAAAGTTCGTTTCTTTTGACAAGTGACTCCTGAAATGTGCCCAGCCAGACTGCGGCATTTGGTGGGCCACACGGGGAACGACTGAGGGTAAGTGATAAGGTAAACTGCTCACCCCTGAGGGCAGGGCGAGAGGATGGGTAGCCATTTTAAGATTCTTCTTTTGTTTTGCTTCGCTTTTGTTTTAAGTTGCCTGTCTCTGGAGATGTGTCCACTATGCAGTCAGCGCAATGGTTTCATTAATGAGGTTCTTGGCATAAAAGTTAGCTAGGGAGATCAAAATAAACACACAGACTCAGTTACCTTTTTTATGACCAGGTCGGAGATGGCTCCCCTCTCTTGTTCCCACCTCTAACCGCCCGGCAGGGCAGCAAGGATTACTCAGGGCTAGCAGGAGAGAGAGAGAGTGAGCACGCCAGGGAGTAGCCTTTTATTGGGGAACAAGAAATTCAGGGGAGAATTCCATCCAATGAAGGTTGAAGGGGGGGCCACACTCCAAGGTCAGGGTCAGTGATTGGGCCCCCGGGATCAGTGGTCAGTCACACCCCCACACGGACAAGTTCTCTCAACAGGAGAGGGCCGGGAAAGCTCCGACACAGCCAGAGCACCTCAGACCCTAACCGGGAGTCACCCAGTCACGTGTGAGAATGGCTCCTGACAGATGTGTAAGATGGAAGAAAAACCGCTCACATCTGAGGAACAGATAGGGAGAAAGGACGGATGGACATTTCAGGAGGCTATTACAATGATTTTGTGTTGTTCCAATTTTGTTCCACTCTGTTTCAGTTTTGTTAGGCATTATCTTGTTGGGTTATATTATAGTAGAAATATGGGATCAGAAATTAGTAAAAAACAAACTGAAAGAGTGTTAAGAAAATTGTTAGAGGAAGGAGGCATCCCAGTAAAATCAAGAGCAGTCAGGGCATATGTTGATACAATACAAAAATGTAGCCCATGGCTTTTAAAGGAGGAGTTGTTAAATATATCACAATGGAACCATCATGGTGAAGATTTAAAAAGAATAGAAAAGAAAAGCCCAGGAACTCTGCCAGTTGGCACATTGACATTGTGGGCGTTGGTATCTTGTTTGCTCAGTCCAAAGCCTTCAGTTCAGACAAAGGTAGAGGAAGGAGAAGACATATTGATTCAAGTAAAAGAGAAGGTCTTTCAAGCTAGTCAGATAGAGGAAGAAAGCTTAGAGCAGAAAAAGCCATCAGGGGAAAAGTTACAACAGGAGACTGCTACTAACACCTTTCTATCACCAGAGGGCATAAGTGTCCAACCAACAGTGCCACCTCCATATGCTGGGAGGCCCCCAACCCCTGCAGTTGATAGTTGGGATCCTGAGACAGGATCTCAAATATTAACATGCCCTGTATTTAAGGCAGGAGGGCAGCAAATTCACCATGCTTTAAATCTCAAAACAGTAAAGCAGCTAAAAGAGGCTGTAACAACCTATGGTCCTCAAGCACCCTTTACTGTAAGCATGGTCGAATCCATTAACAACTTGAACATGACGCCAGCAGATTGGGCTAATATATGTAAAGCTGTGCTAAATGGAGGACAATACCTGTTATGGAAGGTTGCCAATGAGGAATTTTGCAAGGAGACGGCTAGGTGAAATGCAGCAGCTGGTTATCCTCAGAGAAATCTAGATATGTTGTTAGGAAAGGGACCTTATGAGGATCAGCAGCAACAAATTGCATATGATCCTGGTGTATACGCACAAATTGCTACAGATGCAGTTAAGGCATGGAAGACTTTACAAGGACATGGAGGTTTGCAAGGTCAATTATCTAAGGTAATACAAGGAGCTAATGAACCTTATGCTGAATTTGTAGATAGGCTTATTCAAACAGCTACCAGAGTTTTTGGGAAAACAGAACAAGCAATGCCATTACTAAAACAACTGCCTTATGAACAAGCGAATTGTTGGTGCAGAGAAGTCATTAGACCATGGAAACATGAAGATTTAAACACATATATGAAATTATGTAGAGACATTAATGAACAAGAGCAAGTCGTGGCAGTGGCAGTAAAACAGGTTTTAGATGCCAGGCCAAGAACATGCTACAGTTGTGAACAAACAGGACATTTTAAAAGGAATTGCCCCATAGGAGAAGGGTTTAACAAAACTAGATATCAAAGGAGTAGAATACCGAGTATTTGCCCACAATGCCATAGGGGGAGACATTGGGCTAATGAATGCCGTTCTCAAACCACCATAGAGGGTACTCCATTATCCAAAAACGAACAAGGATCAGGTGTTTATCCACGATATTGTGGAGAAAGGCATCAGGCTCCGTTGCCAAAAAATGGACAGGGGGGCCCAATGCTCCGGGGCCCAAAACCACAAATATACAGAGCACTGGAGGAACCCAGCAACCCCATCAGGGTAGTGCCCAGGACACATTGTCCATCAGATCCCTCATCAGACAAACCAGAGGGAGCGCAGGGTTGGACATCTGTGCCTCCGCCAGAGCAGTACTAACTCCAGAGATGGGAGTTCAAATCATTCCCACAGGGGTAAAAGGACCTCTTCCCAAAGGAACAGTAGGCTTATTATTGGGACGCAGCTCTTCTACTCTAAAGGGACTTATGATAAGTCCTGGGGTAATTGATCCAATTATGAAGGTGAAATAAAAATTATAGCCAGTTCTCCAAAGGGTATATCAGTAATTTCACCAGAAGATAGAATAGCACAGTTACTAATAATACCCAGCCTACATGATAAATTTTTCAGTCATACTGTAGAAAGAGATTCCAAGGGATTAGGCTCCACAGGTGTAGATTGGGCTATGCTTTCTTTAAATTTAGATTCTCGCCCCATGCTAAAACTAAATATTCAAGGACATGAATTTAATGGGCTACTGTATACAGGTGCAGACCTTAGCATCATCTCTCGTCAAGAATGGCCAAAACATTGGCCATTACAACAAGCCACTCAAACGCTTCGAGGCCTAGGAGTGGCGACTAATCCCCATAGAAGTGCAATGGTATTAGATTGGAAGGATCCTGAAGGATGTAAAGGAACTATACAGCCATATGTATTGAATCATCTTCCTGTAAATTTATGGGGATGAGATGTCCTAGATCAATTAGGTATTACATTAACAAATAACATCAACCAAAATGCACCCACTATTATGACTAGACAAGGTTTTAGGAAAGGAAAAAGATTAGAAAAACAAGAACAAGGTATAGCAGCACCAATATAAGTAGATCAAGGAACGAACAGACATGGGTTGAATTTTCAGAAAGGGCCACTGAGACAATAAAAATTACTTGGAAATCAGAAAGACCAGTATGGGTTCCTCAGTGGCCCCTGACTAAAGAAAAGATACAAGCAGCCCATGACCTGGTCAAACAACAATTAGAGGAAGGACATATACAACCTTCTGTATCTCCCCATAATACTCCCATTTTTGTCATCAAAAAGAAATCTGGTAAATGGAGATTATTGCAAGATTTAAGAGCCATTAATAATGAGATAGTTATTATGGGACCTGCTCAATCGGGGATTCCTCAATTGTCTGCTTTGCCAAAAACTTGGTATGTTTTAGTTATAGATATTAAAGATTGGTTTTTTTTCAATTCCAATTCATCCTGAGGATAGTCCACGTTTTGCATTTACTATCCCTGAACTGAATCATGAAGGTCCTGATCAGAGATATGAATGGAAAGTACTCCCTCAAGGGATGGCTAACAGCCCAACTATGTGTCAAATTTATGTTAACAAAGTAATCCAGCCACTTAGAAATCAAAATCCTGAACTACAAATATTTCACTATATGGATGATGTATTATTAGCACACAAAGATAAAAACACATTGCTAGAATGTTATGCCACAATTACAAACTTATTAAAAAATTATAATCTAGAGATAGCAATAGATAAAATACAATTAAATTCTCCAATTAATTATTTAGGAGTTCTATTATCCTCAACCATGGTCTGTCCACCAAAAATTCAAATACAAGTAGATCAACTCAAATCACTTAATGACTTTCAAAAGTTATTAGGAGACATAAATTGGATAAGGCCTTATCTAGGTATACCAACAGGAGAGTTGGGACCTTTATTTGATATCCTAAAAGGTCCATCAGATCCAAATTCACCCCGAATGTTAATGCCTGAAGCAAGAAAGGCATTAAAAATCATTGAAACATATATGGAAAATATGCATTTGGATAGAATTGATATAAGTTTGTCTTTATTATTTATTGTACTACCAACAAAAAATATTCCTACAGGAGTATTTTGGCAAGAAGGTCCATTATTATGGATACATTTATCTTATTCTCCTAACACTATTCTTACTAGGTATCCTGAGGCTGTAGGATAATTAATACTCAAAGGAATAAAAGCAGCAAAGGGAGTGTTTGGAATTTCTCCCAATAAAGTTATTACTCCATATACTATGAATCAAATTGATGAGTTAGCTAATGAGTTAAATACTTGGGCAATAATCATGTGCAAATCTAATGTTTCATTTGATAATCACTTACCGTCTAATCCTTTATTGTCTTTTTGGTCTAAGCATCCTGTAATTTTTCCAAAAATGACAAGAAAAACCCCTATCATGAATGCTCCAAATATGATGGGTCAAATAATGGTACAGTAGCAATAGTTACACCTGATCAAACTTTTACATTTTTAGTACCCAAACAATCAGCTCAAAAGGTAGAGCTTAATGCAGTATTACAAGATTTTGTGATGTTTAAAGATTCTGTATTTAATTTATTTTCCGATAGTCAGTATATAGTTAATGCTATAGTATCCCTTGAAGATGCTGGTAGGATTTCCCCTTCCTCTACTGTTTTCTCTTTGCTTTCCACTATACAAAGTCTAATCTGGGACAGAAAAGATCCATTCTTTATAGGACACATCAGGGCACATACAGGATTGCCTGGAGCCCTTAGTTTGGGCAATGATTTAGCAGATAAAACTACATATGACATACATATTTTCTCTACACTAGAAGAAGCTACAAATTTTCATAAAAAGTTCCATGTTAATGCTAATACTTTACAAAAGCGTTTTAAAATAACTAAGGAACAAGCTAGACAAATAATAAAACAATGTCAAAATTGTGTGACCTTTTTACCACCGGTTAATCTTGGAGTCAATCCTAGAGGACTGATACCTAACCATATTTGGCAAATGGACATCACACACTTGCCAGAATTTGGAAAATTAAAATATTTGCATGTTACAGTTGATACTTCTTCTGGATTTTTGATGGGCTCCCTTCATGCCGGAGAAAAAACTAAAGATATTATAACTCATTGCTTACAAAATTTTGCCACTGTGGGCGTTCCAAAACAGTTAAAAACAGATAATGCCCTGGTTATACTTCTACCTCTTTTAAACAATTTTGCTCATCATTTGGCATTACTCATATAACAGGAATCCCATACAATCCACAGGGACAAGGCATAGTTGAAAGAGCTCATCAAACTATTAAAATGTACTTATTAAAGCAAAAAGAGGGAATTGGGAAGGGGTATATATTCCCCAAAGATAAACTTAAAATAACCCTTTTTACTCTAAACTTTTTAAATTTGGATTCATCAGGACTTAGTGCTGTGGAAAGGCATATGTGTCCAAAAAATGTGCATAAGCCCAAGGTACTTTGGAAGGATATTCTAACAGGACAATGAAAAGGTCCTGACCCAGTAATTGTCTGGAGTTGGGGGTCTGTTTGTGTGTTTCCACAGGGAGAACAGCAGCCAATTTGGATTCCAGAGAGATTAACTAAGGTCCTGACCCAGTGATTGTCTGGAGTCGGGGGTCTACTTGTGTATTTCTACAGGGAGAACAGCAGCCGATTTGGATTCCAGAGAGATTAACTAAAGCAATTTCTACAGACCAAAAAGATGATTTGGCTCAAATCCATAACAGCTGATATCCAGAACTCCAGTTTGGCTACCCTTACATCTGCGACAGAACCAGGATGCTTTTTTCAGTATCTATTTTATTATTGCCCTTTCCCACATCATAAAGTTCTATTTTGTTTTTTGAGCTCATACAGACCTAGGTTAATGTTTTGCTGATCAGTTCTATTTTTTGACTATAGAGTTTTTAAACATTGCAATGGAGATTTCACCTGTAAAAAGTTATAAGGCCTTTACTATTATGTTATGTGTTGTATGTATTGTATTATGTGTACACACTTGTGTTTTGTGTTATATGTCTGTATGTGCATATGTCCATATATCATATATGATGAGCGCGCATGAAAAAATGGATCCAAATTTTTTTTATTCACGTGATTTAAATGGTTTAATTTAAATTGGGTAAACAGCTGTTGAGGATTGTTTTAATATGTGAACAAAAAAGGAGTTTAACAGATCTATTTGTTTACCTTCACCTTTCCTGTTCATTATATTTAATAATTCTGTTGAAGATAAGGTACATTGTTAAGAAAATTGTTTTCTTTTAGTGCCTTCCGGAATGTTATATAATTTTTTCTTTAGCCATTATTACTAGAATTCCCATCTTCATCCCAGTGCCAGTGAAGACAAAGATAAAACCAATCTACAGCTTCTGCAATAGCCATCACTGAACTACTTGCAGAACTTGCCTGGACTATGTATCACTTGTATGCATTGTGAACTATCTGTTGGTGCAGCGAATTGTGGTAGTGTTGGGGTATTTATGCTGATGGTGTCATCGGTGGTACAATTTTTCCAAAAGGAGCCATCACTGAACTGCTTGCAGAACTTGCCTGAACAATGAATCACTTGTATGCATTGTGAACTCACCTGTATGCATTGTGAACTATCTGTTGGTGCAGCAACTTGTCGTAGTGTTGGAATATTTTTGCTGATGATGTCATCGGTGGTACAATTTTTCCAAAAGGAGCCGTCAATTGGCTTGGTGTATCTTTTTCCCTTCTGCTTATCTGGGGGCCAACAGAGGTGAGGCAAAGAACCTCACCCCCCCCCCCCATGGTACAAAGACCTCTCCACAGGTGTGGCTGTATAGTGGACCGGTAGTCAGTGACGGGTAAGATCCAATTGCAATGGTACCAACCTAAGACAGGAGGCTGACGCCTTGAGGTCAGCTCATCTGATAACGGGTAAGGACCAAATGTACTATTGGACAACCTAAGGCAGGCACGGTCCCTAAACCACATGTTTAAACAGAGAGGGGGAGATGTTGAGAGCCACAGCCGAAGGGGCCCCAGCAAACTTCCAGCTGCCAGTTGATGATTGGCTCACAGCGGCCCCAGCAAACTTCTAGCTGCCAACTGATTGGCTCCTCTGCGGTGATGTTCATTGGGTTGTTTCCCCGCCCTTTCAGACCACGGAGCTGCTCATTGGGGGACTTTTTTTGGCTCTGCCCACTCGACCCAGCCAATCAGCCTCAAGAGCAGGAGGAGTGGGGGAGGTGGAGAGGCTTGTGGGAAGCTGGTGGTGGCAGTTGGGCTCTGAAGGTTTTTCCTGAGGAGCTGTTTTATTTGGCGTGTGTGGTTCTAAAATTAAGTTCGTTTCTTTTGACAAGTGGCTCCTGAATTGTGCCCAGGCAGACTGCGGCAGTTTATGGTATAAACCATTCAACTTTCCATTCCTACAACATGATATATTTCATATATTTCAACTGAACTGTCAAACATATATTTGGCTTAAATGAATATTTTTTCTTCCTTTTTTTTTTTTTTAGATGTGCTTTGAATTATGCCCTTCAATAGATAAATACAGAAAATTTCATCTCACTCCAGTCAGAATGGCACCAGGGATTGAACCCAGAGGCACTTAACACTAGCCACATCCCCAACCCCTTTTATTTTTTTATTTTTGAGACAGAATCTCACTAAGTTGCTGAGGCTAGCTTTGAACTTGGGATCCTCCTGCCTCAGCCTCCAGAGCCTCTGGGATTATAGGCATGTAGCACCTGGCCATATTTTGTTTTCTCTAGATGAATTATCTCATGTGTTCCTTCTCTCTCTCTCTTCCCCTACAAGTAGTTCTATTGGTGAGAAAGAAGCTAAGGAAACTAAGGTACACTAATATTACCACACCTAACCAAACTCTTATCTAGTAAGTAGTGAAGCCAAATTTTGTGCTCATAGTCACTCTGTGATACTCTCTCTCTCTCTCTCTCTCGTAGTACAAACATCCAATCACACTTTAAGAACAACAAAATAGGGAGAAGTTCTCTTTTGTAGTATTAGTTAAATAATAACACTGTTTTATGCAATAAATAAAAGCTATACACACATATGGGCACAAAGGATAGTGTTTCCTTTAGAAGATGTATCATATGGCATGCACCTAAATAGAAGATTTCCAGTGAACTCTGTAGATAGCTTTATAATATATACTTTCATGTCATGTATATGATCTACAAATTGGTTCCTTAGACCTATTTAATGAAATGAGGAACATATTATCTTCTACTATGTTTGCTTCAAATTAAAAAAAAAACAGAATAAAGCCCCAAAACAAAAGCAAACATCAATACAAATCACATTGAGAAACTTTTATTAACTTAAATTGACATTTTAAATTTTATCTACCAAGTCCTTGGCAAAAATGCCTTTATTTGATACAAACCTACAGAAGTTTCTTACTACAGAATCACAGAGACTTGCAGTCATCATTGTTTTGTAATAATTAAAACAATGTTCAAATAATTAACAAGTTACTTCTCTGAAATACTTAAAACAACATTCTGAGGAGTGTTTGAAAGCTCTGTTTATAAATAGTGATTGATACATTTATTATGTATTTGGTGCTGAAGATAAACACTTCTTATATAAAACATTGTTTTAATACACTGCTCTACTAATGAAGCTAGTTATTTGATATAATATATTTTAATGCTAAAGAATAAAGCTCTATCATCATATTTATTTTCTTTATAGGACTCTTATCAGGAAGAACTTTGTATCAAACAACAATAAACAGGCATAATCCAAGTGACATTCTGTAGAAGAAAGATGGCCGCCAACAAAAGAAACTCTGGATACCTGCATTACGCATTCTTTATGCAAGCAGTCCATTCTGAACAGCAGAATTAAATGTAGACCAAATGCTTTTAAAGTTTTGTGTGCCTACATGGCAATTACAATCTCCACATACTAAAAAGAACAATAACACAGGACACAGTATTTTTAAGCATTATAGCACATTTTAACACCTTTAGCCCATCCGCTGGCATCTCAGATCAGATTGGCAACTGAAATTTCACATCCACATGAGCTTGCTTGGCTAAGGTCACTATTTCAGAGAGTTTTACAACCTGAAAAGAAAGAACAGAAGAACATCTTTGTCTCTATTTTCATAAAAGGGTAAATTCAGAACTATAGCTCAATGTAAATTAATCCACAATCTTTTCCATTTAAAACATCAGCGCTATTCTGACATTCTTATAAATCACATTGCATTCTTACAAAAAACTGACACTAAACTAGGACAGTCAAGTCTGATACACCCCAAAACCCATACTGCAAATAAATACTTTCTGATAAAGATAGATATGTAGATAATTAAGTATGCATATCTTTTTAAATTTTATCTTAAAGAACAGTAAGTGTCTTTGTTGGATACCCCACAATTCAAAGCCCATCTAAATAAAAATTTATTTTGAAAAATGTGTACAATCTTAGCTTATTGGGTAGGAGTTCAAATAAAGGAGTGTTTTACTTTCTATCAGTAAATTAGCAATTTCTATGTAAAATACCAGTGCCCTCTACAATCTGTCTGAGAATATCTATCTATTTCCATGTAAAATATCACAAATTAGACATATTTAAATCAAAAAATGATTTAGCTTCTCTTTCCCACAGAGAATTTACAAAAAAAAAAAAAAAAAAAAGGATTGGAGGCTTACGTACACTCAGTGGTAGAACACTTGCTCACCATGCACAAGGATTTGATCCCCAACATTGCAAGAAAAAGAGTTTAAAGATAGACATCTTGGATTCAAATCACCATTCTGATGATTATGACATATGACTCAGAATAGGTTAACTTACTGGACTATAAAAATGAAAATTTTATCACCAAACTTATATTAAATCCTAGAAAAAAATAACCTATTGCATGTACATAAATACTCAAAAAATGATAGCAGGTAGCAGTTGCTAATATCATCATCATCATATTTATTATTGACATGACTTCTATAAGTAAGAAACATTTCAGTGTTACTTTTAAAAACAAAATAAAATTAAAAAGGCCCCAGTCACTAAAAGCCTGCAATTACAACTTAAATCAACTGTGCAATTTTCATCTCATGCAGTCTATCTAATCAAGGTCCTACTGATTTTTTTCCTTTCTTTCCAAGGCCACCTAGCTTTTCAAAATTCAGGATTTCATTGCAAACACATTTGTTCAGAAATTATAATCTATTTCTTTTCTTTGCCTTACTTTGTATCTAATTATTATACTAAACAAAATCCTACTATCCCCTTCATGTCTTCTCCAACTTATCTCATACCTTGATGTCAAAAAACAAGCTTTCCCCCTACCATTCTCTTACTCATAATCTTTAATTTTAACTCAGGATTGAATATAAATTCCAAATTTTATTTGGTAATAGGTAAATTTCCCAAAGAAGGACATAAAACATTATTATTCTTGTGAAGTGACAATTAATTCAGCAAGTCTCAAGAGTCTATTATTGATTAAACCACAGAGCCCCAAAGACGACTCAATAAAATATCCATGAAAATAGAAGAAAGTCAAAAGCTGCCATCTAGAAACATCCCTGTATTTGCTGTACATGTTCTCCAAGATATATTGTTGGTAAGCAAAAGTAAAGTACGCGCTACCATTCACTGAAGGTAAGGGCTTCTCATCTATGCCCATCCACACATACATACATGCACAAACATGCATATACACACTTAAAATTTCCTTAGGTATAAAAATAACTACAGGACAAACCAAAAACTATTTTTAAAAAACAATGCTGGATGGCGCATGCCTGTAATCCCAGCAACTCAGGAGGATCACAACTTTGAGATCAGCCTCAGTGACTTAGCAGAGCCCTGTCTCAAGAGCTAGGGATGTGGCTCAGTGCTTAAGTGCTCCTGGATTCAATCCCTGGTACCAAAAAAAAAAAAAAAAAAAAAAAAAAAAACCAAAATCAATGGTTACACACCTGTGAAAAAACGAAAATACAAAAAGATATAATAAGCTAAATTCTCTAAATATACCTTGATTTTGGATTCATGTAAATATTTACATAAAACAAAGGTTTTATGTAAACAAAGCAACCTTTAAAAATAAAATTAACTAGATCAAGCTGAGGCAAAACACACAGAGAACTATTCCACTTGAATTTAAAAATCCAATAAAGTTGTGAGAAATACCCTAAAAGACACAAAGAACCTCAGATAAAATTAAAACGTACTTTGATATTTCTATTGTAAAACTGTCATATCTGTGCTGAGAGACAAAGCAATTGAATAACGATTATGGTATGGCATAGGAGAAACACATGTCAGACAGAAACCTGTCTTCCTACATTTGCTTTGGAAATATTAGCATGAACTTACGTTAGAATCTATCTCCTTAAAAAATGTTTCCTAGGCTTAAAAAACCCTGAAACAATAACTAAACTAAGTAGACATGAATACTCATTAAGTTGAATTGTGGTCTCTACATCTGGCTCATTGTAGGCCTGAACCAATAATACAAAGATGAACCTGAAACATCTCATCATACCAGAAAGCGTATCAGAGAGTATGTTAGAAGGACTGAGGTACCAACCTGAAGAGGTTCCCACTGACCAAAAAAAGACAATTTGCATCAATAACAATAAATGAAATTTATCAACCTCACATAATATATTAATCCATGACAACATGGTCTGCCACCAGAATGGAAATGAACACATGAAAACAAAAAAACAAAAAGTAAAAACTAAAAGAGCTGGGTCACCTTTATAGGATATAATGGACCAAAACCACTATTTTGAAACCTGGCCAATAAAGGCAAAGATTTAAGTAATTATCATGAATTTTCTATTAAAAAAAAAAACACTTCATGGTAACAAATAGTTTATCTAAGAAAGTTTAACTTTTTAGGCACATTCTAAAAGAAGAATGATAATTAGACTACCACTGCCTTGCAACGAAAAACAAAATACTGACTCTAAAGTATGATCATCAGTGGGTGCTAACACCACTAAAAGAGAAATAATTATACATTATGTACCTCCTATGGAATTGAAAAATACCAACCAACTATAAAATATTAGTGTTTCCTACTCCCCCTCGTCTAATACAAACATGGCCAATATTATAGATTGAACTACCAGTTTAGAGGAGATACAGGAGGCAGAGTAACATGCTAAATGCATGACACCCAGGAATACAACCATTAAAATTGAGATTATGGAAAACTCTACAGGATCATCGACATGAATTTTCTGACAAGTATGCTGGAGAAGAATTTTAAAAGGAGGGAAGGACCTATAGATTAAGAAATGTAGCTGGGCATGGTAGCACAGGCCTATAATCCCAGCAGCTCAGGAGGCTGAGACAGGGGGGATCTCAAGTTTAAGACTAGCCTAAGCAACTTAGTTAAGACTCGGGTGTCTCAAAATAAAAAACAAGGGCTGGGGTTGTAGCTCAGTGGTAGAGTGCTCGCCTAGCCCACGTGAGGCCCTGGGTTCAATCCTTAGCACCACATAAAAATAAAATATTGTGTCCACCTAAAACTAAAAAAATAAATAAATAAATATTTTAAAAAATAAAAATAAAAAACAAAAAGGGCTGAGGATGTGGCTCAGTGGTAAAATGCCCCTAGGTTAAATCTCCAACACCAAAAAAAGAAAGAAAGAAATGTAATGACTTATTAACCAACTGAAATAAGAGACTTATTTTGATCCAATTCTGACAAAGAATGTGGACAAAAAAATAAGATAACCAGAGAAATTGCAATACTGACTAGATTCTTTTTAATAAAATATAACCCCAATACCATTATTCTCCTTAAAACAAATAACAGTAATTCTTTTATATCATGACCAACATTTTATCTTTTACAGATATGACATAAAATGATAAAACATGTGGGACTTACTTCAAAATTATCATGGTAGGGGGAAAAGTAGGAAAGAATACAGATGAGATCATACTGGGCATGAATTATTGTCCAAGATGGATCATAGGTACAAGAGGTTCTGAGAAAGATACTCTTCCTTCAGCAAATTCTCATAGGCTCCTCCAAATTCTTTTTAGCTGGGCACTGACTTTTGGACTTCCATGTCTGACTCTGCATTGTCCAATCTGAGTAACAGTTTAGCCAAAATTCAACCTTACCCATAATGTTTAAGTAATTTTCCATCTACTGACCCCTACCCTACTCCTTGGTTATAAATTCTCACTTTTTCTTGTTGTGTCTGGAGTTGAGCACCATCTCTATTTCCCCCTGCAAAACGTCATCTCATCAGTCTCTGTATTTATTGTAATACTCCTCCTGAATAAAATTTGCCTTACCATTTTTAACCAATATGAATAATTTTAACAGTTCATTATATAATATTTAACTGAAGCAATAATTATTAGTAATATTAACAATTAGCTGGTCCATTTTAGAATCAAAAGGCTTATAAATTCTTTACACCCTAAAAATTTGTCCTTGGATCAACAAAGCCCATTTACCATTCTAGCAGCTTCATCCAAGTCATCACAAGCAAGGATTTTAAGTCCACTGTCTGCTATCAGTGCCTTAGCATCATCAACTCGTGTACCTAAAAATGATTTTTGCAAATATAAATAAATATTGTTTTAAATATATACACAAAAGCATTTAAAAATCTCTGCTACAACAAGTAATAAGTATGAAACTTCAAAATACAAATACTTCCATCATTTATCATAAATCAAAGAAAATACTACAAAAGCCTGGAATTATCTCATAAAATATTTCACCTCACAATGTTCATGGTAATTAAGGCAAGTCAGAATTCCAGATAAATCACAATAAAAAATATATAAATTACATTAATTAAAACTATAAACATTTTGGCCCCAATGTACAAATTGTTTTTAAAACAAAGCTTTTTAATTTCATATTATATAATGCTTTCACCTAAAAGACACGACTATTTGTAAACTGTAATGAACTGAACTCCTTGGAATTATTAATTTCTTAGCAATTAGGAAAAATAATTATCAAATATCATTAATACTCACCTTGTAACCGTACCACAACAGGTATTTTAATTTCTAAATCTTTTACTGCCATGACAATACCCTGTGCAATGACATCACATCGCATGATTCCTCCAAAAATATTGACCAGAATGGCCTGTACCTGTAATAAAGTGTTTTTAGTAGATTAAAAATTTAAAGGAGCCAGGCATAATGGCACACACCTGTAATCCCAACAGCTCAGGAGGCTGAGATAAGAGGACCATGAATTCAAAGCCAGCCTCAGCAAAAGCAAGGTAATAAGCAACTCAGTAAGACCCTGTCTCTAAATAAAATACAAAATAGGGCTGGGGATGTGGCTTGGTGGCTGAGTGCCCCTGAGTTCAATCCCTGATACCCGCCCCCCCCAAAAAAAAAAATTTAAAGGACTAAGTATTTGTCCTTGCCTCACAAGAAAATACTAGGTTCTGTGCCTTATAAAAATTTATTCCATGGAAATATTTTCATACCAAACTACCATTTCATCTTCTAGCTCTTAGTCCACTGCCCACTAGAACTTATTTCCACTTTCTTGGGTAATTTTAACACCTGGTTTATATTCTCTTTTCTACTGTATTTCCCTAGTTTCACTTACTTTTTCCTATTAAATATAACCATTCACCAACATGCATGATCTCCATCAGAGTCCATTACCTATCATCTCTTCACTGCCCATCAGAATCACAACTTCTGTATGTCCACTCTTGGCTACACTAAAGTCCTAAACCTCTCGGCCTATTTGGGTCAACATTCTTTCACCATCACATTGATACTTCTGAATCAGAGTTCTTCTGCTCCATCACCTCCCCCCAAAAATTTTTAAACAGGTTTAGTTCAATTAGCTATTACTGAGCCTCTCAAGTGGTAAATACAAATGTGTTACAGATATGTCAAAATACTGTTTCCCTCAACTTTATGGCTGCTAGGAAGGCTCTGGGACAGCTGAAGAATTTAGGCCAAAGGATTCTACGATTAGCAACCTTCCCAATCTCTAGGACCCACTGAAATATTTTCTATGATTGTCATGTTGTGAAAATCAATGAGAAACAATGACCTATATTACACCTTCCTTTTCTTTGCCGCTATTATTTCTAGACCTTCAGAAAATGAGCTCTAGAATTTCCAATAGACTAGAACTTGTAGTGCACTTTGGCTCCTTTCTTATTCCTTCCCATTTCATTCTGAATAGCATCAATATTTATCATAAAACATCATCTAATACTCTGAGTTTAAAAGTTATTGGATCTCTACCACGCCACTTGTACCTCAGTCCATTTCTACTTGCTAAATACTCTACCACGCCACTTGTACCTCAGTCCATTTCTTCTTGCTAAATAATACCAAGGATTAATTCTATACTTGACCAAAATGAACATCTCCAGAATATCAAATGTGTAAATCTCACTCTCTGCTTAATGTCCTTCACTTTCACCTGTAGTGCCTTTCCCCTCTAACTCCATCAAACCCAATCTTTTCTTCTTAAAATTCTTTCTCTAGCCCCTCAATACCTTTCCAATCTCCTGGTCTATCAGCTCTCAACTGACCTTTCTTCACTCTAGACCATGTATCCTATAAAGCAGTCATTCAATGACACTGTCCCCTGCCTGATCAATACTGTCACACCATTTCCTTCACTGACCTAGTTCAAACACTACATCTTTGAACAATTCTAGCCAACTTTATCCATCCCAACTTCAAGTAAAAGCAAAAATGTTTAAAAATGAATAAACCCTGAAACACTAGCATTACCTGAAGAATCAACAATGATTCATCTGCAATTCTTTCAGCAGTCTGCCTCATGACTTCAACTTTCTCCATAAACATCTGTCCCACTTTTAGCATATAATTTTCCTTACAAAATTCACACTGGTCACACAATAGATATACTCCTTAACAAATATCTGATGGGTAATAATATATGTCTTCTAGATTATGATGCTTCATATCCCTTTTATTTCAATAATTGTTTATAAATGCATAATTGTAAATAATGACACATCTATAAGATAGATACAGACATCAAAATAAGTTTTGGAAAATACATTAGTGAATTGCAAAAAGTGTTCAAGATATGTTAGTAATAAAAATAAAGGCTCTCTCTCTATATATATATATATATGCGTGTGTGTGTGTGTATATATATATATATATGTGTGTGTGTGTATATGTATTAAAAGATATATACAAGTTGCGCATGGTGGTACATGCTGGTAATCCCAGGGACTTAGAAGGATGAGAAAGGAGGATCACAAATTCAAGGTCAGCCTCAGTAACTCAGTGAGATCTTGTCTCAAAATAAAAAATAAAAAGGGTTGGAGATGTACCTCAGTGACACAATATCCTGGGTTAAATCCTCAGTACCACAAAAACAAACAAACATACAAATGAGTAAACTGTGTACTATGTGAATTATACCTTATGATAGTTGTTTATAAAGTAATACATAAATGTGTTTGTGTGTGAAATATGTATCTATTAACAAGCCTTAAAGAAAACATCAAATCAATAATAATTAAAGTTATCTCTAGATAGAATTAAAGATGATTTTTTATAATATTTTTTTAGTTATTGATGGACCTTTATTTATTTGCTTATTTATATGTGGTGCTGGGAACTGAACCCAGTGCCTCACACGTACGAGGCAAATGCTCTACCTCTGAGCTACAATGCCAGACCAAAGGTGATTTTTTTTTAAACTTTCTTCTTTGTAGCTTTATATATTTTTCTAACTCCTGGGCTTTCATGGTCAACTAAATGGGAGTTACAGAAGAAAACAAATAGGAATTATGAAATTATCTCCTATATGGAAAGCTCCCATTCCAGATCATCATCATCACTTATAATATCACTTAGTAATTCTTCACCTGGTTTGCTAAATCACAAAGCTAACTGGGCAACTTTGCCAAAAGTTCTCTTTTATTGCACTAATTTCAATTCCTTTTTCCAAACTGTTGAGGTCTTTTGAATTTTAGCCCAACTATCACAATGATAATCTCTAATAATTAATCAAGTTACTTCTCACAATTCAAATTCTAAAACATAAGCCCTGCACTTACCTTTTTATCTGAAGTGATAAGCTTAAATGCCTCTGTTACTTGATGAACCGTGGCGCCACCACCAACATCAAGAAAGTTGGCTGGAGTCCCTCCATGAAGTTTTATTATATCCATTGTGGCCATAGCCAAACCAGCACCATTTACTATTAAGAGGAAAAAAGATTTGTATAAGCAACAAACACAGAGAAAACAAATTAAGATTAGCAAGACCAACTCCAACATAAAGACTGTGATACCTAGACAGCCTATATTTCCATCAAGGCCAATATAGTTGAGATCTGCCTTAGCTGCATCTTTGTCCCTCTCATCTTCTTGGGTCCAATCCCGAAGGTCAAAGATTTTCTTTTGGCGATAGGCTGAATTAGAATCAAAATTGATCTTTGCATCCATACATAACACTTTGAAGGGGAGAAAAAAGAAAACAATTAATGTCAAGACAGACACAATGAACTATCTAATAACACTGTTTAGGAAGAAAGCACATTGTAATTTAGCTTCTTAATATTTCAATTTATGTTCACAATGAATTTTTTTTGGGGGGTACTGGGGATTAAACCAAAGGGTGCTTAATGCAACCTTGAGCCACATCACCAGCGCCACCCTCCCTGCTTTTTAAATTATTTTTTATTTTGAGACAGTGTTTTGCTAAGTTCCTTAGGGCTTTGCTAAACTGCTGCATCTGGCCTCAAATTTTCAATCCTCAAGTCTCAGCCTCCCAAATTGCTGGGATTATAGTCATGTGCCACTACATCATGCTCCACAGTTGCTGTTTCTATATCCTGGGCACTAGATAAAGATGCAAATAATTTTTTAAAAATCTCCAAAACATTTAAATTTTTAAAAAACTTTCCAGGATTTACTGCCCATGTTCCTAGCTACCCCTTCACTTGGGCCCCATATCATATATCGCCTCTCATCACTCAGGTATTCTGTTCTAGCAATTCTGCCTTTGCCAATTAAAAATCCCCTCCCTCACCATGAGAGAGGTGGTACATGCCTATAATCCCAGTGGCTTTTGAGGCTGAGACAGGAGGATTGTGAGTTCAAGGTCAGCCTCAGAAACTTCAGGAGGCCCTAAGCAACTCAATCATACCTTCTTAATAAACAAACAAACAAAAAAGAGATGGGAATGTGGTAGCAGTTAGGTACACCTGGGTTCAATCCTCAGTACCAGTGGGGCAGTAGACTCCCCTCTCTCCACTTTTCTAGTGGTTAAATCCCTCCAACTTATAAAAATACTATTATTTCTCCACCTTAATATAAAAAAAAAAATATTACCCATCTCTACCTTCCCCTTCTTTTTTGCTTCCTAAAGAGCAAAACTCCTTAGAAAACTTAGCTGTTTAAAAGAGGGATCAACAAACTATAGCCCATGGGCCAGATTAGACCTGTGCCTGTTTTTATTATGGCCTATCAAATAAGAATAGGACATATATTTTTAAAGGATTATAAAGAAAAAAAGAGGTGGAAAGGAAGAAAAACAAAAGGGGAAAAAACAGTAGAATGCAAAATCATATGTGGCCCATATAATCTCAAATACTTATAAACTACCAACTCCTGTGCTGAGACTTCTTCTACCAAAATCCTCTCTTGCCATTCTCTTTCACACCCACTCCTATTAGCTTTTACCTCCAGCACACAATCAAAATGGCTCTCCTGAAGGTCACTCCTCTAATCTTATTTTTCAGTAAGTACTCTGACCTTTCCTCATTCCCTTTTTTTTTTTTTTAAGTTGTAGATGGACACAATACCTTTATTTATTTATCTTTATGTGGTGCTGAGGATCGAACCCAGGGCCTCACATGTGTAAAGTAGATGCTCTACCACTAAGCCACAACCTCAGCCCTCATTTCCTTTTTAATTACAATATTCTCTGCAGTTCCTGAATGACAGATGGCTGAAGACATGAACAGTTTCAATTGCCACACAACACTGGAGATAGTTTTGAGTCTAGTTAATAGCCAACAATAGAAAAAAAAAATCAATATTCTTTCAGAGGAAGATGACAGAATCCATTTCTCCCCAAACATACAATATATAACTAAAAGCAGTCATATGAACAACCAAACCCATGATGACCCAGATTTGAAATTATCAGGACTACAAAGTAATTATTTTACATGTTTAGGATTTAAGGGAAAACATGGTCATAACAAATGAATAGTTAGATAATCTCAGCAGAAAACCAAATGGAAAATCTAGAACTAAAAAGTACAATATCTTGAAGTGAAAAATTCATTGGATAGCCTTAACAGATTTGTAATGGGTCAGTGAATGTAGAGAAGTTGTCCTATCTGAAGAAGGGGGAAAAAAACATACCTTGGTGACCTACTGCATAGTATCAAGAAATCTATATGAAACTGGAAGGCAAAGGGAGAAGAATGGAGAAAAAGGGTGAAAGAAAAATATATCGAGCTAGAATTCTACATCCACTCAAAATATGCTTTAAAAGAAAGGCAAAGTAAAAACACTTTCAAGTAAACGGAAACAAAATCCATCACTAGCAGATTTACATTAAGAAAAATGCTTACAGGAAATTCTTCAGGCTCAAGGGATATAACATGTGAAAACTCAGATCATACCAGTGGTTCTCACAATCATTCTGACTCACAGGGGACATCTATAAATGTCTTAAGTGCCATTGAGTAAACATCCTGTTAAATATCCTAAAATGCATAGAATAGCCCTCCCTAACAAAAAATAATCTATACCAAAATGTTAATAGTGTCAAGACTAATACTCTGTGGTAGGAAAAAAGACCAGAAGTAGATAAGCAAATGAAGATAATGAAAGTCTTATAAATGTTGTATAACAGAATGTCAAATATCAAAAATGGCAGAACTAGAATGAACCTCTAGGAATTAGATTAGAATTAGAGATATCAGTATAAATTTCAGATATTTGGGCCTGGGGTGGTGGTGCATGCCTATAATCCCAACTACTTGGGAGGCTGATTTAAGAGGATCACACACTCAAGGTCAGCCTCAGCAACTTGGCAAGACCCTTAGCAACTAAGCAAAATTCTGTCATTCATAGATAGACAGACAGACAGATGATAGGGCTAGAATGTAACTCAGTAGGTAAAGCATCCCAGGGTTTAATCTCCAAAAACACACACACACACACACACACACACACAAATGTAGATTTTAAAAAAGAGATAGACATAAACATGTCTTTTATGTCTCTTTCTCTCTCTCTCTCTCTCTCTCTCTCTCTCTCTCTCACACACACACACACACACACACACACACACACACACACACCCCTACCTACCTACCTACCTTTTGGCTCTGCCTAGAAGCCCTAACCATGACACATTAACAGCAATAAGCATTAGATAGCGTGTACTTCTTGGTGCCTAAATATACTTTTCCACAAAAAGGAACCAGGGCTCTTTCGAGAAAAGGATGATTCCAGAGTTATTAAAAGGAAAGTAAATATTGAAACCGTGAAATATCTTGTTGCACAAAAAGTAGAGAAGTACTCAAAGAACAATAGGGGCAAGTCAAAAGGACAAAGGAAGAGTTTATGGTCATAAAATTTATACACAAATGTTCACATGAGTTTATTATTAGTAGCAAAATATTGAAAACAACCCAAATATCCCTCAAAGGGTGAACGGCTAAAAACATTCAAATGTACATAAACAATGGAA
The DNA here is from genome assembly GCF_048772815.1 of Callospermophilus lateralis. Taxonomy (NCBI): domain Eukaryota; kingdom Metazoa; phylum Chordata; class Mammalia; order Rodentia; family Sciuridae; genus Callospermophilus; species Callospermophilus lateralis. The sequence goes on from NC_135316.1 coordinate 72,960,593, forward strand.
CACTACTCAGCAATAAAAAGGAATGAACTATTGGCACATGCACAACCTGAATAGGCCTCAAATACATTATGTGTTAGCAAAACAGCCTATCTCAAAAGATTACATATTCTATGACCACATTTATACACACATTTTAAAAGACTAAACTATAAAGGATGGAAAATAGACCAGTGATTTCTAGAGCACCAGGACAGGATAGGAAATAAGACAGAAGATATGAATACAAGGATGTACAAGAGAGAGATCTTTCTGTAATGATGGAATAGTTGTATACTGATTGTGGTGGTAGTTACACAAATCTATTTGTGGAATAAAATTATCTATATACAATTGTACAAAAACTGATCATCAACTAGCTATTTAGATATACACAGCTGTATTAAATGCCACCAATGGGTGAAGGGGACACAGATCCTTTGAACTATTATGCAATTTCCTATTGGTTTATATTTATCTCAAAATTAAAAGTTAGGCCAGACACAGTGGCACATGCCTATAGTCCCAGGTGCTCAGAAGTGGCACATGCCTGTAGTCCCAGGTGCAGTAGGATCATAAGTTCAAGGCCAGCCTAGGCAACTTAGGAAGTCCCCATCTCAAAATAAAATAAAAAGGGCTGAGAATGTAGCTCAGTTGTAAAGCAACTCTGGATTCTCTGTATACTCACTTCTTCTCAGAAGAATGGATGTGGATTACCTACCTGCTGAATCTGGATATTATAAAACCACACAGGGAGTGAGATTCCCATCTACCGCTCTTATTTCCTGGGCAGATTCTCTCCCAGAAAAGACTACCCTATTATGGTCTACAGTAGGTAGAGTAAGTCTATCTAATTCTGTAATTCAGTTGTCAGATCCAGTTTGATTAAAATTATGGGAGAGAAAGGAGGGTAATCACGGAGGACTTTTCAGAGATCCCAATGGTGTGATAAGCTATTTAAGCAATTCTATTCAAATATAGTATTTTTAATATTATCCTGTGTTTTAGAGCATTACTGAGAAAGAGTCAATAAGTTCCTATCTTACTATTATTTAAACTAAACCAGTACAAATTAAGAGATATGATTTTTTTAAAAAAAGGTATACAAAAGAAGTAATTGCAAATTTAGTTTTTCAAAATGTCCTTAAACTATTATTTTAAGGAAGATTATGAAAATGTCCTTCAAATTTATATTTAATCTTGTCATATGGCAACAGTACAAAAGGATACAAATATCTAAATTTTTAATTATTACTTTTGAAATCAAATATGTATCTTATAAAAGAAATCTACAAATCTATACTCTTTATAATTACATAGTCTACATTAGTCTAAAGTTTCCATTGAAAATAAATAAAAAGGGTACTGGAAAAAATGTAGTTTGGACTCATCTGTCCAAGTCCTTCCTTTTCCATTTCCACTGTCTTTGTGACCTTCTACTAAGACTACAGCTACAACTTACCCCTCCCTTTAATCTCTTCCTATACAAACACTGCCAATATATCACTCTCTAATCAAAGGATTTTGAAGGTTACTTAGGCATAGGAATGTTAAAATTCGAATATGGTTTGAATATGTCTTCAAAAGGCTCACATCCTAGAGGCTTGGTCTGCAGTGTGGTAGTGCTGAGATAGTGACAGAACCTTTAAAAGGTGGTATCTGATCAAATTTAGTTAGGTCACTGGTGGCAGTGACCTCCAACGGGATGAACAATTAATTAACATAGTCCTCATGGAACACTAGTTAGTACCTCTGAAAGTGAAATATAATAAAAAAAAAGTTTGGCCCCTAAATCCCTCTGGTTTTCTATCCTGCCTTGTGAACTTTTATAAATGCACTCCCACCATCATCATAAAGATCTCTAAAGATATGGTTCTGGACTTTTAGCATTTAAAACTGTGAACTAAGCAAACTACTCTTCTTTATATATTATTACTCAGTGTCCGGTATTTTGTTTTAGAATCAGAAAGACTAAACACAATGGATTAGTAATTTCACATCAAGAAACAATTATAGGACTACAGGTTTCAAGAGTTTCTGCATGTGTACACGCTCACATGAAAATACTGGTGCATTTTCCTTGGGTGACGTTACTTGGTTTCATGCAGTTTTCATCTATTTTTCTAAAAGTTATTGACTTATAAATCTAGAAGAATAAATAAAACCTGGCCCTCCTTTAAATATTTTTTTGTTGGGTTGGTTTTGAGGGGAATAGGGGTTTATCTTTTCCAGCTTTATGGAAGTATAACTAACAAATAAAAATTGTACATATTTAAGGTATACACATGATATCTTGATATTTGTATACACTGTGAAATGATTATCACAATCAAGCTAATAAATATATCCATCAATTCACATACACATTTTTGTGTGTGATAAGAATACTTAAGATCTAGTATCTAAGCAAATTTTGAGTATGCATTATTATTAACTATAGTTATTATGCTGTACATTAGGCTCCAAATTTATTCATTTTAAAAGTCTGTACTATTTAACCAGCATCTCCCAATTTTCCCCATCCCCTGACCCTGGTAACCATCCCTCTTTTTTTCTATAAGCTCAACATTTTGAAAGTTCCATATGTAAGTAAAATCATGCAATACTGTCTTTCTGTATCTGACTTATTTCACTTAATAGAATGTACTAGAGGTTCATCTGTGTTGTCAAAGATAATTTCTAAAGAAGGAAATTACCGTACAAAAACAATCAGATCTGTGAAATAATACTTGAAATGAAGGGAGAGCGCACCAAAAATCAGTTGGGAAAGTATACTGTGTTTAACACTTTATTTGACAATAATTTTAAAAGCTGGCTGTTAGAAAAAAGAAGTAATGCTAAAGTGAAATCTTTAAATCTAGTTAAAGTCTTAAACAAAAACACATATATTGAGGATGAACAGTTGCTGATCTTAGGAAAAAATAACAGCATGAGAAACTAATGGAAGTCAAAGTGAGATTTGATTATATGCAAAACAAAAAGATTTAATATGTACCCCCCCCCAAAAAAAAACAAGCAATATTAAACAACAAAGGACAAACTCAGAAAAGAAAAATATTCGTGCCATGTGCCAGACAACAAGTAACAGTCTTAATAAATAAAAGCCCATTCACATGAGAAAATCACCAGAATCTGTCATTAGGTAAATAAAGCAAGATGCAAATTGTATAGTTTGCAAGCTTTTCTGTACTTGCTAAAATAAACACTAGGTAAAAATAAATAAGAAACAAACAAACAAAGGCAGGGGGGTGGACAAAGAGAATGGAAGTAAATAAGGATGGAAAGACAAAATTTCCCAGTAAAGGAATAAGATGGGCAGAAATTCATTATATGTATTTTTTAATCATATAAATACATTAAAATAAAAAAGAAATAACAACCTCATGATATTAATGAGAAAAACTATCCATGTTTGTGTGTGTGTGTGTGTGTGTGTGTGTGTGTTTACTATAGGAAGCTACATAATGACCTCCCAAAGATTCCAGGTTCTAATCATTGAACCTGTGAATGTTACTTTATATATAAAGCAACATTTCTACAGATCTGATTAAAATAGGATTTTGAGAAGAGGAGATTTCCCTGGATTATCTAAGAGGGTTCTAAAAGACATCACAGATATCCTTGTAAGACAGAGGCAGAGATTGAAATGAAGAGACCAGGGCAAAGGAATGCCACCAGAAGCTGGAAGGAGCAAGGAACTGATTGTTTCCCTAGTGCCTCCAGACAGTGATACTTTGAATTCATGTCATACCAAGTTTTGACTTCTGGCCTCCAGAACTGCAAGAGAAAAAATTTTTTGTTTTAAGTGACCTAAATTTATACTAACGTGTTACAACAACCACAGAGAACTAAAACATGTAGCTAAGGATATCAACAGAAATTCACAGAAGGAAAAGAGTTCAATGAAAAAGTCTCAACATCCTAAAATCAAAGAACTAAAAAAACAAACAAACAAAACAAAACAAAAAAAACCACCCAAACAAGTCACCCTTTCTTCATTATCAGTTTGATGGAGATTAAACTCAATGTCTGGCACAGTATGCATCAAGACATTCTGGGTATATATTACAACAACAAGCGAAGGGAAGGGGAAAGAAGAAAAAACTACCTGGTAAAATATATCTAAAATGTTATAAGTCTGACACAAAAATTAAACATATATTAAAAATACTACTACTCTTTGATCCAAAAATCTTGCTTCTAAGAATTTATGAGGGGCTGGGGATGTGGCTCAAGTGGTAGCGTGCTCACCTAGCATGAGTGAGGCACTGGGTTCGATTCTCAGCACCACATAAAAATAAAATAAAGATATTATGTCCACCTAAAAAAAAAAAAAAAACCTAAAAAATAAATATTTTAAAAAAAGAATTTATATGAAAGAAAATCAGAGTTTCATTTGAAGACATATAAATACAAGTCTTTAAAAATTACCTTTTTAAAATATTTAACATGAAAAGAAGTCTACATATAGTTTTAAATTAAAAAGGTAAGACTACAAACTGAATAGACAGTATGATTCCAATTACAGAAAAAGATGAAATTAATTACATGCAACTTTAAAGGGTATTGGATACTATAAGGGTTTTTTTAATACTTATACCTATATCTGCATTTTGAAAATTTTCTATAATAAACATATTCCTGTATTAGGGAAAAATTACCTCTAAACATATATAAATGTGTACTAGAAAAAGGAAAAATCCTGGATACATAGAAAAAATAGTTATTAAGAGGACAAAAACATTCCTTATGTGACTACTGAATTTCACAGTTGTAAAGTATTCAGTGGGCTTGCTTTCAATGTTAATTGGTCTCTCTAAAGTTACATAAAAATCAGGAAAATGGTAAGAAATGTAATTACACAGGTAATTCTTCACTGAATGCATTTTTAGAATGTGTCTTATACCACACTCTTCAAAAAGTTTAATTATGTTCAGTTTTATAGACTATATAATCACAACAGAATTTACTCATTATTTATACTATCATATTATGACCAACTGAAAGTTGATTTCTTTGATAAAGAATAGAACTTATTAGAAATATAAAAGTGAAAAACAGGCTACAAATGCTTAAAAAGATTAGAATTGCCCAAAGAAACATGAAAGGAACAATAAATTAAAGCAGAAGCAGATAATATAAAATAACAAGAAAAATTTAGACTAGAATAGAGCAACATATTTAAAAAAAAAAACTACACATGGAAGGGATGATGATTCAAATCTGATTTACCTTTTAAGCATATGCAAAAGAAAAGCCATCAAAGTGACAAGCTAATCTTATTTCTCTAGTAGCTAAAAATAGTACTACAGCATCTGAACATATCCCTTTGAACAGCAAAGATCCATCATCTCTGAAGTATAAATCTCACGGAGACCCAGATGGCTAATTCCCCCAAACTAAAGCTATTTACTACCACCACACTTAATATTCTAACCCAGCATTGCCCAATAAAACCTTCTGCAATGATGGAAATGTTCTCTATATATGCTACCCAGTTTAGTTAATGAACACTTCAAATATGTGTTACTAAGGAAGTGAATTTTTAAATCTTATATAATTTTAATTAAAATAGTCACATGTGGATGAAGGTTAACATATTAAACAAAGAACTCTGATCTGTGTGTGTGTATATAGTGTTTATTTTAATGGGCTTCTCTCAACTTTATTCACTTTCAATTCATTATAAAATAAGCTTCTACATAGGAATGAGTTTACTTCCTTATGAGTTCAACTTCCTTAGTGAAGCATGTGACAGAGACATAAATGCATAATCAATGTTTGATAAAAGAAGATACTTTACCAGCGCCATCTGAATCTTCTACCATTGGATTTATTTCTACCATAGTTGCATCGTATTTCAGAAACAGATTATAAAGCTTGACCATGTTTTCTGCTGCAGAATCCACAACATTAGGTGGAAATCCCATCTTCTGTGCAAGCTGAAAGCAATTTGTCTTTTTTATTTTAAGTACTCTGTATATGCTCAGTCAGCATTAAAGTACTATAAATAAAAAACCTTGTAATTTATCATTTAAAAAAATAAGCATGAGTCACTCATAGTCAAACATTAATCACTGGAATTGCAGCTTCTATCACTACATGGTTAAACAAAACTTAATACTTAAAGTCCTGACAAGGCAGGTATTATGCTCATTTCACAAATGATAAATGAAAAGTCAAGTGACTTGCCATTCACCTAGACTACAATTTGTTTCCATAGCCTCCATACTGCCACTAAGCCTAATGGCCAACCTAAACTCAAAAGAGAGGCTTATATTTTATTAAAATACATATAAAGAATTAATTGACAATCCCAATGGTTCTAACAATAGACAAAATATTCAAACACTCTATTTCCCCTTTTAGGTAATTTAGGACACATACAGTCAAATGAATATTATTATCCTGTTCATTTAAAAATCTACTGAATACCTTACATATGCCAGGCACTGTGCCAAACACCAAAAGATACAGGAATTTAACCATTTAACCTAGTAGAAGAGTTTACAGTCTTGAGCAGAGATTTCTAATTAGAGTATTAGACACTGATTATACACAAAGTATTTTCACACCATTCGAGTCTTCATACATATACTTAGGATAATGATGTCTAACTCCTTCCACCATATTATAGAGCTTTTTAAACAAAATATCGATATCCCAACCCATAAGTTCTGGTTCACAAATTCTACAGCAGACCAAGCATCTATCACTTTAAAGTTCCACAAGCAATTTTGAAACACTGCTACAGAGAATATGTATCTGTATGTTTATCCTAATGGTGCCATCACTGCTCAAGAACACCACTGAGAATTCCTTCCTCATTTTCAACTGCTACTTAAGCCTACAACACATTCTTTTGACTTTCAGTAACAGAAAATATGAAACTATGAGGGTAAGTATGATTTTTGCAAAGAGTCAAATGCCAATAAATAACTGGCTGACCAAACAAAAAAAATATAATTTTGGTTAAGATATTTTGAATAAAGAATAATAAAAAATAAAATGCCATTTCATTGCAAGGCTGTGACTTATTACTTTCATAGGTTTAAATATTTGAAAATTGCAACATAATTCTGATAAATCATTATGACATTAATTTGCAAACACTGTGCTAGGCATCATTTCTGCTCATTAGTCAAGATGATATATAATCTCACTAGATTATTCTTTCAAGTACTCTTGTAAATCATGTATTTTCTTCCTCATATAAATTTTCCCCTGCAGGCAAACTCTCATACAACTACCTAATGAGTCAAATCTCTGTCCCTTTCAAACATTTATACCATTCATTTGCCTAAATTATTGGCTTCACTATTCATCAGGAAAATATCACTATCTCCTTTAAATTTTATGCCAGTCAAAATTCTTGCTCTTGCTGTACTTCAATACCATAGACTTATTCTGACATTGTTTTCTAACAGAGGCTAATTTCAAAGTTTAATATTCAAACTTTTATGATTAGTGACTTATTTTTATAATCAAACTGAATAATTTAATTCAATAGCAGAATTAAAATATTATCATGGTTTTTGAGAGGGGCTAGAGGAGGACAATACAGAAAAATAGTGAAATTATAAGCAAAAATTTATTGTATATGTGGATACCCTGAAAGAAAATCCATAGACTTCATGAAATTCTTAATAGTACCCATAACACCCCCAAAATAAAACCACTGATCTCTCACAAAGATATATGAGAGAGTCTTCCTACCATCTGTACAATTTACAGGAAATAAAGGGGACACAGGAACATTTAAAATGGCATACTGGGAATATAAAGCTCATAAATTTATAAATAATGAATGATAATGACCTCAGTTTCTTCAACAATTAAATGGAAAAAGGATGGAAAGAGTGAGAAAAGGGAAACCTATAAATTTGGAAAAGACCTACAAGACATATTAGCCAATAGCAATGGAAGACTTATATGAATCCTGACTCAAACTATGTAAGAAGCAATAATCTGAGACAATTAGGAAAAACTGAATGGCAGGATAAGCAACAATATTAAGGAATTATTGTTAATGTTACGAGACCCGGTAATGGTACAGTGACACTTTTAAAGGAATCCTTATAATTTCATGATATAAACTGAAATATTTATGGAGGATATAAAGAAAAATATTGTGGATGCTTCTAAAAATTGCAATTTCAATATACTTATCCTGACAACTGATGTTTGACAATTATTTCATTTACAGAAAGTTGATTATCTTTACTTACAATTTTCTAGTTACAAACTAAACATTTTTCAAAATATAACATACCCGAACAGCTTGTTCCTTTTTGATGCCTTCTATAATATCAACAGGTTCTTTAACTATGGCATCAGGAGTCTCAGCAGCAACATCTTCAATGTTAACACCACCTTGTGAACTTCCTATTAATACAGGACCCTGACAAGGGGAAATAGCCAAAATATTTAGATTTTATTTTGGATTCATCAATAAAATTTTTTAAATTATCTGTACACACTATTAGACTTAAACATCTACTATTTCCTACTCTCATTTTAAAATTTCCTTAGAATTTATCTCATCTCCCACACAGTGTCCTTTATAAATGCTTAAATGAAACCATGGAGAAGTAAAAAGAAGACAAAGATGATGACTTGCCTGAGAAGGAAAAAAAGGTTAAAAATACACACAAAAACTTACAGGAAAATACATAAAAAAATAAAATATTAAATACAACCTACATATTTTTCTTAATAACTAAAGAGACATTAAAGTAGTACTTAAAGTAGAAACATCAGAAAATCATGTATAAGGGATTAATATTTGAAAGAGAAAGTATAAGGAAAAAGTTATAGGTTTTCTGAGCTTTAGCTCTACTATAACTCATAAAAAAGAAAGCTAAACACCTTGAAAGAAAAGGAATATCTCTGGCTATTATCTTGAACAATGTAAAAAGTGAAGATGTAAATACGAAGTCCTCTAAAATCAAACAAATCTTAAAGCAAATTATCTAGTAGATTTGCTAATCCATGCAAAACAGGGAAATGGTAAAATTCCATTACTAAATATTATCAAATCACATAGGAAAATACTGATCAATGGTGGGAGATATATATGTTCACACACACAGAGTTATGTAAAAAAAGATGAAATCCTAGAGTATATTCTCAACTGTTTTTTAACATAGTGTTTGACACAAAGGAGAGAAATAAAATATAAAAAGATACATGTTATTTTTAAAGTATTTTCAAAAAATATTTATTATAAACAGTTTTACACTCAGAAAAGAAGAACATGACTTCTATTAAAAAATTTAAAGACTAATCTCAGGGTTCTATTCTAGGATCTACTGTTTCCATAACATACTCAGCTTGGGATCACAAAAGAGAACACAAGCCTTTTCCCCTGAGAGTGAAAAGAAAGAGTGGAACATATTTTCAACACTCTGGCTCTTCAGGAGCTGTCCAAGGGACTGGTTTCTGTCTCACCTGACTCCACATGCAGATGGGGAACCAGCACACTTTGGATGTCTGGGGGCCACTGAGAACAAAAGAGAATGTAGAGGTTTGTGGCAGCACCAGAAAACTTTCATACCCTCACCAGAAACTGACAACAGCTCACCATGATTGAGAAAAAGCACCAGCTCATGACTTTTTATCTATACCACAAGGAAATAGAAAAAGAACAACTAAGCTTAAAGTTAGCAAAGGAGGCAAATCATAAAAGAAACAAAGATTCAAAAAACAGGAAAAAAAATCAACAAAACAAAAAAGCTAACTTGGTGAAAGACCAACTAACTCAATCAACCTTTAACTAGATTAACTGAGAAAACAAAAGACTCAATTAACAAAAATCAGAAATAAAAGAGGAGATATTACAACTAATAATATAGAAATAGAGAGAACATGAATGAGATTACTATGAACAATTATACACCAAAAAACACTGCATAACCTAAAAGAAATAGATAAATTCCTAGAAATACAGTCTACTGCTATTGTTTCAATGAGTGTCCCCGAAAAAAGTCTGGGTGTTGAAGGCCTGGTCCCCCACGGCAGTGCTTTTGGAAGGTGGTAGAACCTTGAGGTGGTGAGGCCTTGTGGCAGGCCCAGAGGTCACTGGTGATATGTCCTTAGAGGGGATCACGGGCCCTTGGTATTCTTCTCTTGCTCCACTTCCTAACTGGTAATGTTAGCAGTTCACCGTCATCCCACTCCCCATTGTTGCTGTGTGGCCCAAAACAATTTAGCTGCCAGATCTTAGACTGGAAACTCCAAAACAATGAACTAAATAAAGCTTTTCTCTTTATAAATTGATTATCTTAGGCATTTCATTATAGTAATATGAAACTGACATACTATGAAGACTGAACCAAGAAGAGATTAAAAAAAAAAAAAAAAAAAAAAAAAAACCAACAGACCAATAAAGAGGAATGACATTGCATCAACTAATCAAAAACCTCCCAGCAAAGAAAAGTCTAGGAAAGGACGGCTTCACTACAGAATTCTGCCAAACATTTAAAGAAGAATTAATACCAACTCTTTTCAAACTCTTCAAAATAAGTGAAAAGGATGAAAAACTTATATACCCATTTTATGAAGCAAACAGTACCTGAATCAGACAAAGACACCTCAAGGCCAATATCCCTTATGAACACTGGTGCATAAATTCTCAACAAAATAACAGCAAACCCAATTAAATAACAAGTAAAGAATTACACATCATAATCAAGTGAAATTTATTCCTGGAATGCAAGAATGATTTGATATATGAAAATCAAAAGATAAATATGCTATAGTAACAGAATGAAGGACAAACACCACAAACATTTTAACTGATGCAGAAAAAATAGTCAACAAAATTCAACACTTTCAGGATAAAATACAATATAGTAATGACTATAGGCAAAAAGCTCAGTCAACATCACACTAAGTCAAATAAAACCTTTTGAAAGCTTTCCCTCTAACATCAGATACAAAGGTTGTCAGCTCTCTCTACTTGTATTCAACATAGTACTAGAAGTCCTGGACAGAAAAATCTGGTAAGAAAAAGAAACAAAAAACACACCTCCCCCCCCCCAAAAAAAAATGAAAATTAAAATTATCTCTTTCACAAGTGTACATAAAAAATTATCTTTTTCACAAATGTATATAAAAACCCCTGACAATCCCAACAGGGAAAAAAAAAAAAACTAAACAAGTTCAGCAAAATTGTAGGAAATAAAACAAACAACCAAAAATCAGTTGCATTAACATATTAACACTATGACCAAGTTGGTTTTATTCCACAGATGCAAGGATTGTTTAATATATACAAATAAATGTAATTCATCAAGTAAATAGAATTAAGGACAAAAATCAGTTGGTTATCTCAACAGATGCAGAGAAGGCCTTTGACAAAATTTAGCACCCATTCATGATAAAAACACTGAAGAAACTAGGGACAGACAGAACCTACCTCAACATCATGAAGGCTATAGATGAAAAACCAAAGCCAACCTTATAGTAAATGGGGCAAAACTGAAAGCATTTCCTTTAAAATCTAGGACAAGACAAGGATGTCCACTCTTACCACTCCTATTTAATAGTGCTAGAAATTCTAGGCAGAGAAATTAGGCAAGAAGGAAATAAAGGGATTAAAAAAAATAGGGAAAAAAGGGGATAAAAATAGGAAAGGAAGAAGTAAAATTATCACTGTTTGCATAGGATATGGTTCTATACATAAAAGATCCAAAAAATTCTAACAAAAGGAGTTAATAAACAAATTTGGTGAAGTAGCAGGTTACAAAAATCAATATACAAAAATCAATACTTTCCTATATACCAACAATGAATCTGCTGAGAAAGAAATCAGGAAAACAATTCAAATCACAATAGACTAAAAAACAAATACCTAGGAATAACACTAAGCAAAGAGGTGACAGATCTCTGCAATGAAAACTACAAAACATTTAAGAAAGAAATTGAATAAGACCTCAGAAGATGGAAGACCTCTCATGTTCACGGATAGGCAGAATATTATGAAAACGGCCATACTACCAAAAGCAATATACAAATTCAATGCAATCCCCATCAAATACCAATGATATTCTTTACAAAAATAGAAAAAAAAACAGTCCTAAAATTCATTTGAAAGAATAATAAAAGGCCCACAAGAGCCAAAGCAACTTTAAGCCAAAAAAGCAATGTGGACATCATCACAATACCTTCAAATTACACTACAGAGCTATAGTAACAAAATCTGCATGGTACTGGCAAAAATAAATAAATAAAAGACACATAAACCAATGGTACAGAATTGAAGACACAGAGACAAGCCCACACATCTATAGTCATCTGATCCTTGACAAAAGTGCCAAAAACATACACTGGAGAAAAGACAGACTTTTTAATACATGGTGCTGGGACAACTGGTTATCCACAAGTAGAAGAATGACACTAGACACTTATCTTTCACCCTCCACAAAAATCAAACTCAAAATGAACCAAAGGCTAGATGTGGTGGTACACACCTACAATCCCAGTACCCAGCACTCAGGAACCTGAGGCAGGAGGATCACAAGTTAAAATCTAGCCTCAGCAGTTCAGCAAGGCCCTTAGGAACTTAGCAAGACCCTGTATCAAAATTTTAAAAAAAGGGGGGGGTGGGGGGGTTACGATGTGGCTCCATGGTTAAGCACCCTTAGGTTCAATCCTCAGTAGCAAAATACCAAAAAAAAAAAAAAAAAGCAAAGACCTAGGAATTAGACTAGAAACTATGCAACTCCTAGAAGAAAATGTAGGGTGAACACCCCAGCATAAAGGCACAGACAGCAACTTCCTCAACAGCACCCCTCAAGAAATAATGCCAAGTGTTATAGATGCCATCAAATTAAAAAGCCTCTACACAGCAAAGGAGACAAATAAGAATGTGAACGGAGATCATACAGAATGGGAGAAAATCTTTGTTACTCTTCTGATACAGGATTAATATCTAGAATACCTAAAGAACTCACAATATTTACACCAAAAAAAAAATCAAATAACCCAATGAATAAATGGGCAAAAAGAATTAAACAGACACTTCTCTAAAGGAGAAATACAAATGGCCAACAAACAAATTTAAAAATGTTCAACATCATTAGCAGTTAGGAAAGTGCAAATTAAAACAACACTGAGATTTTACAACACACAAGTCAGAATAGCAGTTATCAATAACACAAACAATAATAAATGCTGGGGAGGATTGGGGAAACAGGGACACTTTGACACTGTTGGTGAGATTATAAATTAATACAACAACTATGGAAACTATATGTGACCCAGCTATACCACTCCTTGGTATTTATCCTGAAGAATTAAAGTCACCATACTACAATGATACACGCAGCACAATTCACAATAGCCAGACTATGAAACCAAGCCTAGGTGTCCTTCGATGGATGAATGAATAAAGAAATGTGGTACACACACACACACACACACACACACACACACACACACACAATGGAGTTTTATTCAGCCAGAAAGAAAAATTAAATTATGTCATTTGCAGGAAAATGGGTGAAACTTGAGATCATGATGTTAAACAAAATAAGTCAAACTCAGAAGGTCAATAGATATATGTGGATGCTAGAGAGAAAAAAGGAAAAGAAAGGTGGAAGCAGATCTCATGAAAATCAAGGGGAGATCAGAAGAGGAAAGAAACCAGTCACTGTCATGTATTTAAAAAATTAAAATCAACTAAAAAAAACCAAAAAACTAAAAAAAAAAAACAGAAAAAAACTAAACCCAAAATTAGTAAAAAGAAATAATAAAGACTGGAACAAAAAAAAAAAAGAGAGAGAGAGAGAGAGAGAGAGAGACCAGTCAGTGGGAGAAGAAGAGGGAGGAGGGAAGTGCTGGGGAGTTATACTGGCCAAATTATATTGTTAATATTATGTGCATGTGTAAATATATAAAAACAAATCCCATCATTATGTACAACTATAATGTAACAATCAAAAATGTGAAAAAAATGTAAAAAATTAATTGTATTTCAGTATATTAACAACAAACAATTTGAAAAGGTAATTAAGGAAACAATCCTATTTACATAAATTCAAGAAGAATAAAATATTTAAAAATAAATTTAACCAACATGGCTTATGCACTGAAAACTACAAAACATTATTGCAAGAAATCAAAGAAGACAAAACAAATGGAAAGATTCCTGTTTTCATGGATAGGAAGGTGCATGTTGTTAAAATGTGCATATTACCATTTTTAATCTACAGATTCTAGGCAATCCCTATGAAAAGCCCAAAGGCATTTTTTGTAGAAACATGAAAAAACCCACCCTAAAATTCATAGGTAATCTCAAAAAGAGATTAAAAAACTCATAAGAAATAAAAAGCTGGAGGCCTCACACTTTCTGGTTTCAACAACATAACACAAACTACAGTACTCAAAACAGTATCATACTGGCATAAAAGACAGATGTAAAGACCAACGAAAGAGAAAAGAGCCCAGAAATAATCTCTCACATATATTATTAAATGATTTCAACAAGGCAGCAAGGATACACAATGAAGAAGAAAATAAGTCCCTTCAACAAATGGTGCAGGAAAAATTGGGTATCCATATACCAAAGAATGATGCTGGACCTCTACTTTATACTATATTCAAAAGTTGACTTAAAATAATTAAAGATTTAAACATAAAAACCCCAAACTATAAAATTGCTAGAAGAAAACAAGAAAAGCTCCATGATGTTGGATTTTGGTAATGATTTCTTATATATGACATCAAAAGCAATAATAAACCAATATGATTATATCACTTAAAAACTTCTACTCAGCAAAGGAAATGATCAACATAGTGAAAAAGCAATCTGCAGAATGGAAAAAAATATTTGCAAACCACACAGTCCAATTAAAAAATGAGCTAAAGACTTGAACATTTGGCATTTCTCAAAAAAAAAAAAAAAAAAAGTACAAATCACTGGTAAACTTATGAAAAGTCATTCAATATCACTAATCCTTAAGGAAATGTAAATCAAAACACAATGCGATATCACATACACTCTTTAGGAGAGCCACTATCAGGGGGGAAAAAACAGAAAATAAATTTGCCAAGGAAATGGAAAAATTGGAATCCCTGTGCACTGCTATGGAAAAACACTTCAGGTTCCTCAAAAAATTGAAAATTGAAATACCAGTAATCCCACTTCTAGGTAATATCAAAAAAAAAATGAAAACAGACCTTAAAGACTTTAAATACTCACTGTAGCATTATTCACAACAAAGAGGTAGAAGCAACCCGAATATCCATCAAAAGATGAACAGATAAAAAAAACCTCATATACACACACACACACGCACACACACACACACAGGAATAGTATTTAGTCTTTAAAAATGAAATCCTGTCATATGCTACATCATGAATGAACTTTGAGGACATATGTTAAGTGAAATAAATCAGTCATAAGAAGACAAAAACTGGGCTAAGGTTGTGAGTCAGTGGTAGAGTGCCTACCTAGCATGTTTGAGGCACTGGGTTCAATTTTCAACACCACATATAAATAAGTTAATAAAGTAAAGGTCCATCAACAATTTAAAATATATTTTTAAAAAGACAAAAACTTCCTGATTCCATTCACATAAAGGCATTCTAAAATAATCAAACTCTTAGAAAGTAGAAGAGTTGTTACTAGGGAATGGAGGCATGGGGGAAGGTGAGTTGCTCAATGACATAGTTTCAATTTTGCAAGACAAAAGAGTTCTTGTGATCTGTCACACAAAATATGCATCTAGAAAAAAAAAGTACATAAAACCATACTGCCATACTGTATACTCAAAAATAGAAGGGAAAAAAAGGAACTAGGAATGAGATTGACCAAATTATTTTATGTGCATGTATAAATATGACATAATGAATCCCACTATTATGTAGTTATAATGTATCAATAAAAATAATTTTTTGAAATGGGTAGGATGATAAATTTTATGTTGTGTTTTTAACCACAACTTAAAACATTTTCTTTAAATAAGAAAACCTCTGGGCTAGGGTTGTGGCTCAGTGGTAGAGCATTTGCCTGGCGTGTCTGAGGCCCTGGGTTCAATCCTCAGCACCACATATAAATAAACAAATAAAGTAAAAAAAAATCTATTGACAACTAAAAATATTTAAAAAAGAAAGAAAGAAAAAGAAAAAAAGAAAAGAAAAAGAAAACTGAACCCCAGAAGTCTGGTGATATTGTCACACATCTAGAAGCCAAGGGGGTAATATATTCTTGAGTAACAAAGAAAGCTTCATATCTGAGACTCTCCCAGATATTGCCCTATATGTCCCTCCAATTAGCTGATTCTGATTTGTATCCTTTGGCTACAATAAAACTGTAATCCTAACAATAGCATTTTCTTGAGCTCTTGAAGTCCTTAAATCAGAGGGATAGTGGGTACCCCAGAATTTGTGGTCAGCTGGTCAGAAGTGGGGATCCCCAAACTTGAGGCTGGTGTCTGACAGGAGAGGTGTTATATGCAGGTCTATGCCTTATCCTCTGAAGTCTGGTCTAACTCTGGGTACTTGGTATCTGAAGTCATTACAGTTAACTGCTCTCCCACCAAGGTTTTAAGAATTCACTGAGCCTTTTGAAATTAAAGGAGAAAATATACTAGCAAGTCTAAGGAAAGAGAATGCTTGCAATTATGGTCTAATTTGAAGATCCTCTATAAATTTCAAATGGAAGGGTATTCTTCATTTCCTCTCTTGCAAAGCAGTTCATAATTATAGGCTTTTACAAAGATCTAGAGAACAGGAAGAGTCATATTTAAGAAGAGCCTATTCAATTATTAACATGCTACTGAAGTAGGATACACATAAATTAAATCTACAAATAACTACAAAATATGTTCAATATGAGAGGTAGAGACCAACAAACTTTCAAAGAATTTGAACATTTATTTTAGTTTTATTTTTTATATAAACTGATAAAAGAAATGAAGGGTCTCACTACTGGCACTAAGGGCAGCACTACTGGCAGGAAAAAGATAATATTAAAGTCTCACTAAAATAATAAGTATCTAACAAAGCTAGGGTTAAGACTTTAAAAAATATATAAAATTATAATATATAAAAGAAAGTGAACAACCTTTATTTATGCTAATTCTACAACCACTTGCATTGATTAAATAAAGGATCAGTTAAAACAATGAGTATAGATCTGAATTTGAAAATCAATACAGAATATTAGTTTAATTTTTAAACCTTAGAAATAAATTTTCAAACCAAATTAGTTTAAGCAAATAATTATAATTTCAAATAAACTAGTAATGCTATTTTCATAACCTTAACCTAAATTTTTCTTATTGGTTTTGCAAAAATGTTTGCCTTAAACGAGATCTGAATTTAAAAGTGTATGCTGGGGGCTGGGGTTGTGACTCAGTGGTAGAGCTCTCACAAAGCACGTACAAGATCCTGGGTTCGATCCTCAGAACCACATATAAATAAATAAATAAATAAAGGTATTGTGTCCAACTACAACTAAAAAATAAATATTTTTTTAAATGTATGATAAAACTGATACAGTGGAACATGCCAGTAATCTTAATGGCATGGGAGGCTGTGGCAGGAGGATCACAAGTTCAAAGCCAGCCTCAGAAATTTAGCAAGGCCCTAAGCAACTTAGCGAGACCCTGACTCAAAATAAAAAAGGGCTGAGGATGAGGCTCAGTGATTAAGCACCACTGGATTCATTCCCTGGTAACAAAATTTTAATAAAAAAATAGTATATAAAGCAGCCACTTAATATAATAAAGATACATTTTTTAAAACGAAAGTTTTGGCATTGCTGTAGCACACTTTATATCTATTTTAAGCAAAGTTAAAAACTGATACAGTTAAATGTGCCACTCATTTTCAGCAGACCATAATGTTTCAGTAGAAAATGAAAACAGCAAATGTGGTTTGTTAAATTAGATTTGTCTAAGACCCAAAGTAAGTACTAACAGGCACTAGGCAAGTGTTAACAAATCTGATTTAACAAAAGTGCCAAACAGAGTAGGCACTTAAATTGATCTTTTTGGTACACCAACCCTATTATAGATATATACCCAGGTATGATATGGATACTAAAGAAGACCAGTTGAACTTATGAGTCATCTCTCAGAAACAGGTAAAAAAAGCAATTTTTAATGATCAGTAAATTTGTATGCATAGGATTTTAATTAAATCAAAAATTCTCTTTCTGTTTTGGTTTAAATAGCAAACTGATTTTTGTCATTTAACAGAGACCTATTCATAGAGATTCAAAAAAAAAAAAAAAAAGGTTGGCTATACCCCAAAAAGCAACAACCACAACTCTACTCTGAACTAGTGTGACAATGACAATATCAAAGAACATTATAATATCTTTGGCCAAATAGTTTTACTAATATTATGCTATTTAGCCTGAATTATTACAATCATGTAATCATGTAAGGCTTTTATAACTGAAATAACATTTTTTCCTCAACAAAACTCAAATAGTTGAAAATTCAAGTTCTTAAAATGAACTCAAATTTGATCTACCTCCCAAACATTCTAATGTATATTTAATAACATATTCCATTTGCTACACTGACTGCAATCAAGATGATTACTCTGGATAGAACACCTATCTCAGTTTGTCCAGACATTTTCACCTTGGTTCTGGCTATAACAAATATAAAAACATAACTAAGAAAATGATAGGTGCTGATAAATAACATTAATGAAAAGGAAAAGAAATTGTTGTGAAAATAAATAAGTGTAAAAAATATAATTTCTGCAAATTTGTATAATATATAAGATTTGTGTCATTTAATTTCTAAAATAATTTATAAAACTAAATTCTACCACATAAAAATCTATAGAGATAAAATTATTGCTTAAGAATAAAACATTTTATCTTGTATTCTGAGTGGGTTTTTACTACCACCTAGTGTTATATCTTTAGAAATACTTTCCAATAAAAATTGAAAATTGCAAAGGACACTTTTACTTGAAAATAGAATTGCAAGGGGAAAAACAATATAGAAAAAAAAAATTGTGGAGTTTTTTTTTTGGTTTTTTTTGGTTTGGTTTGGTTTTATACAGGGTCTTGCTAAATTGTTAACGCTGACCTCCACTCCAACTTGAGAAAGATTCTCCTGCCTCAACTCCCAAGTCTCTGGGCACCACTGCACCTGGTCTAAAAATTGCTATTTAAAAAAAGTTGTTCTAATATAAGACCTGTATGTAACTCTTGAAACCCTGAAACAACTAGAGGAAAACAAAAGGGAATCATTTCAAGATATTGATACAGGCCGGGTGCACGCCTGTAATCCCAGCAGCTCAGGAGGCTGAGGAAGGAGGACTGAGAGTTCAGCAATGTAGTGAGGGCCTAAGCAAATCAGTGAGACCCAGTCTCTAAATAAAATACAAAAAGCAGCTAGAAATATGGCTCAGAGGTTAAGTGCCCCTGAGTTCAATCCTTAGTACCAAAAAAAAAAAGAAAAAAGATATTGGTATAGACAATAAAGAAATTGTTGTGAATCAACATAATAAAAAGACCACCTACAGAATGGGAGAAAATATTTTGCCAGCTATTCACCAGAGAGAGGGCTAATATACAGAATATATAATATAGAACTCAAAAACCTTAACAACAAAAATCAATTATTCCAGTTAAAAAATGGGCAAAAGATCTGAACACACATGCTCAAAAGCAGTGCAAATGGCCAATAAGTCTATGGGAAAAAATCCTCAATATCATTAGTCATAGGGAAATGCAAGCCAAAGCTAAAATGAGACACCATCTCACCCAAATTAGAATGGCTATTATCAATAAATAAATAAATAAATAACAAATGCTGACAAAAACATGGGGAAAAAACATTATACACTGTTGGTAGGAATGTAAAAATTAGTAAGGCACTATGGAAAACAGTATAGAGGTTCCTCAAAACACTAAAAATGGAACTAACATATGATCTAGCTATCACACATATATATACAAAGTAAATGAAGTCAGCTCAGTGTAAAAAAAAAAGACACCTACATACTCATGTTTACTGGGGCACTATTGACAATAGTTTGGAAATAAATGCCTGTCTAGAGATGAATGGATAAAGACATAAAGAATGAAATCCTGTCATTTCCAACAAAATGGATGGAACTGAAGGACTTCATGTTAAAGCAAAATAAGCCAGACATAGAGAGACAAGTTAACTCATTTTCTCTTACATGTAGAAACTGGAGGGAAAAAAGGATAAAAAGGGCAACCTGAAGTAGAAGAGGGATTACTAGGGAATAGAGACTAGGAAAGATATCAGTAGGTGCAGGGGGTGGAATTTAGAAGAAATTTAGATGGACATGATAGATGTGTAATTATACATGTATGAAAATATCCCAATGAATCCCATTTATATATATAATTAATGTGTTAATAACAATAAAGAAAATCTACTTAAAAATTTAATAATGAACATCAGTATTTATTGTATAGGAAAGATGCCTGTTATATGATAAGTTTAAGAAAAAAATGATTAAAAAAATATTTTTTAAAAGTTTTTTTGGGGGGCTGGGGTTGTGGCTCAGTGGTAGAGCACTTGGCTAGCATGTGTGAGGCACTGGGTTCGATCCTCAGCACCGCATATAAATAAATGAATAAAATAAAGGCCCATCAATATTTTATTTAAAAAAAAAAGTTGTTTTTTTTTTTTTACATAAGAAACTATTTTCAGGACCCTCAAAATTTACTATTCTAAATTAAGTATAGTAATATTCTACATCAAATTATGAAGACTTCCTCATATGTACCCAGTTTGTTTCCAAGAAAAGCTAGTTAACAGAGATTCAGCTTATAACACCTGATGAATGCATTCAAGGAGGCAGATAATTATAGTATAAAATGATTAATACTCTCTCTAAACACCAGGTCTAGAAAGGATTTTCATTGAGCTTGATGACTATATCCAATGCTAGAATTTTAGTCTCCATAAAGAAAAAATAGCAGGGCTATAGTCATGTTCTTTAAAACTATACTGTTTGCTACTTAATGTCACCTTCAATTTACCAAGTACCAAATCATGTGGTGAAACGAAACCAAAATATAAAAAATACCAAGAGGTGGAAAAAGAAAAAGATGAAGCCATAGATATACCTTACTAGATTCTTTGCTAGAAATTACTTTCTGTCAACAAAATCTCAGAATCAAAGATGATCCAGAGATGATTTAAGTTGATCTTAGTGAATTAATAATTTGGAATTTCCATATTTATGACAGCAGGGGTTTTCCTATAGTTTAAGTACCAAGGATTGAACCCAGCAGCACTTAACCATTGAGTCACATCCCCAGCCCTTTTAAAAAGTTTATTTAGAGACAGGGTGTCACTAAGTTCTTAGGCCCTCACTAAGTTGCTGAGGTTGGCTTTGAACTTGCAATCCTCCAGCCTCAGCCTCCCAAGCCTCTGGGGATTACAGGCGTGTTCCACCACACCTGGCTTAGTGTTTTTAATCACAATATTACATATCAAATTTTATAGCATTTATCATGCTGTTTTTTAAAATAACATAAATATTATGCTCATGACATAAACAAATGGATTCATACATAACACTTATTTTTGGTAAAGATATTTCTTTTTTTAATTTTTTATTTTAATTTTTTTATTTATGACAGTAAAATGCATTTATGCACATGATATATTATACATAGATGGAATGTAATTTATCATTTTTCTGAGTGTACATGTTGCAGAATCATATTGGTCATGCAGTCACATACATACATATAGTAATAATGTCTGTTTCATTCTACTATCTTTCCTATTCCCATATCCTCTCCTCTCCCCTTCCCTCCCTTCACTTCCCTCTTCCTAATCTAAGGTAACACTATTCTTCTCTAGTGCCCCTCCACCTTAGCATCCACATATTAGAGAAAACATTTGGCTTTTGGTTTTCAGGATTTGCTTATTTCGCTTAGCATGATATTCTCCAACTCAATCCATTTCTGGCAAACGCCATAATTTCATTCTTCTTTAAAGTTGAATAATATTCCATTGAATATATATACCACATTTTCTTTATCCATTCATCTATTAAAGGACACCTAGGTTGGTTCCATAGTTTAGCTATTGTGAATTGAGCTGTTATACACATTGATTGCATAATACTTTAAAAACCTAAAAATCTTTCCCATATATTCAGTTTTGGAAAATGAATGTCATAAATTTGTCCTAATTGTGTCATGTCTATAGTTACTCACCTGAAATGACCTTTCCATCGTTATTGCAAAGTAGTATTCTCTCCTGGGATATTTTCGCTCACAGACCAAAACTTGATTGCATATTCTGCCCTTTTCTCCTGTTTGCTTGGTAAACAATTTTTTCCCAATCATCTGTGAGGAAACAGCTTTTGCTTCTTCTGGACTAAAATTAAAAAAAGAACTCAAATTCCTTTGTCTTCCAATTGAGACATCACAGCCAAAACCTATCTCATTTAAAATTTAAATCTCAGTTTTTTATCAGCTAAGTTAATCTTTAATAATGATGATTTTTCTTTAAAAAAAATATATGACTTACGAGAAAACTATCTTTACTCCACCTTTAAGGCCACTTTCAAATGTTCCTTTTCCTCTACCACCAGCTAAAACCTGTGCCTTTATTACAACATCTTTTGAACCTAGAAGAAAAACACTCCTATTAGATATCAAGCAGGGAGCCACATGCAAGACACGGTATTTTATTTAATATACACAGCAATAGATGTTAATAGTCTTATTTAGTCATAATATCAAAAAATGAGGCATTCAATGTACACAGATTTTCTTGAATCAAAAAGTATAACATTCATCATCTAAAAGATCCATGACTTTTAAAAAATTAGTCACTCAAATCATTTCTTAAAGTACTATATATTGAAAATAATTTAACCACTCCTTAACATTTCAAACTGCTAGTGCTTTGGAAGGTATTAAAAGTACAAAACTGATACTCAGATGTTTTCTTATCGCCTCCCTGTCTCTCACATGTAAACTTGCTATCCTGAGACAATCTGAACAAATATGACAGACAGGACATTACAAAAATGGGACAGAATTCTTGTAAATCTAGACTTTATCACTGCTCTTACAAAAACTCAGAATTGAAAATTTGAGGCCCATAATCCTGCAACGAGAGCAGGATTGTGATTAAAAGCATTTTGTTTAGATAAGATCAACCTTTTCAATAGGCCACATTCTCTATCATTCACAAGTATTTCAATATCCAATATTAGGTAAAGATTAGAGGCAATTTAAAAATTTCATTAAAACCAACAATAACTTTCTTATTGAGAAGACAACTAATAGTCTCAGGGGCTACAGAAAATTAGAGAAATAATGTCCAAAAAGAAGCAGGCACTATTTATTTTACCTGTTGCTGGTTACCTGCCAAGTCCTGATTTTCTAGTACTTTAAAAATATTCACTTACATCCAAAGATAACTGTAATACAAACAATGTAAATGTAACATAGCCACATTTACATGTGGCAGCACATGCCTGTAGTATTTTAAAGACAGTATTGGGATCTAAAAAAAAGATCCTGGACCTTGTCTGACTAGAGAGTAGTGCCAAATCTGTAGTATACTAGAAGACTATACGCTTACAAGACTATAAGCAACTTGGAAGGCTGAGGCAGAAGATTCCAAGTCCAAAGCTAACCTCAGCAACTTAGAGAGGCCTTAAGTAACTTAGCAAGGCCCTGTTTCAAAAAATAAAAAATATAAAGGGCTGGGGATATTCAACCCCCAGTACTGAAAAATAAAAAATAAATGTAATATGGCAATTGGTCAATAAATCAGTGAACTGAACTAAATTCAATCATTAAACTGGGAACTTAACATAGTGACCTGTTGAGTAAGGAAGCTCTTTTTTCATAAACATTTTATAAGACAAAAGAACTCTTCATCAAAAATGTCAATTTTTTTTATTTAGGAAAATAAAGTCTTTAGGGGCAAAAGATGGTTCTTCAAAGTTCCTTCTAAAACAGTCCTTCAGTGGGTGGGGGATGTGGCACAGTGGTAGGTAGAGAGCTTACCTAGCACAGGTTCAACCCCTAGCACTGCAAAAAATAAATAAAACAGCCCTTGATAGCTAAATAAAAGCCTAAAATAAATAAGAAATAATGACAGAATCTCATCAATTGTTAAGGGGAGGATTAGAAGTCAGAGGACAACTAATTAAAACAAATATTGTATTCAACTCCATTAATTCATTCAACAGATTCATGTACATTTCAGATACTGTGCTGGAAATGTAAATACAACAATGAGCAAGAGAGGCCTAACCGGCCCTCCTAGAGCTTATA
Organism: Callospermophilus lateralis; assembly: GCF_048772815.1. Taxonomy (NCBI): domain Eukaryota; kingdom Metazoa; phylum Chordata; class Mammalia; order Rodentia; family Sciuridae; genus Callospermophilus; species Callospermophilus lateralis. The sequence continues at coordinate 72,984,840 of NC_135316.1, forward strand.
GTCTTCTGCTTATACTTCAGATTTGGCACGACGCTCTAGTCAGACAAGGTCCAAGATCTTTTTTGGATCCCACACTGTCTTTAAAATATATTCACTATCCATCTTAGCTTTAATCTTTTGCATACTCTTTAAATATTCCTCATAATATAGTCATCTAGCAAAATACTGAAAAGAAAAAAGAAAGCAAAGTTCTGTATTAAGCCATTAAAAATCTCCCTCCAAGCTGACATTCATTAATTTGCACATTTACTAAACTAGAGACTCTAATTACAGCAGAAGCCAAACTATCTTTCTATGGTCAATTCAGAACTCTGCCAAATGCTTTACTGAAATCCTATTTCTGTGAACTAGCAATTAACTTTGAGAAAGTGATAGTAAGTTGCTCTTAACAACTGACCCCAAATTACAAGTCCTTCATTTGTCTGCGCTTAACAATTAATCCCTCTAATTAAATTCCAGAAACTTCTTAATAATCCTCAAGCTCACCAACTTACATTTTGTGGACTCATTTATATGTCTTTTTAAAATTAGCATTAGATTCTTTCTAACCATTCTTCCATTCCTAACCTCCTGCAGGACAATACTTCCCAACTGTTTTATATCATAAGACACACAGAAAATGATAAAATTTGTAGGAAATACTGAGGAAGGGGGGCCATCTCAGAAGCCCACTTGTAGAATCTGGTGGCCACAGACTCCATGCTACCTCACATCTCCTACCACCTATAGGACTGAAAGGAAGCAATGGTTTGGCAAATCTGCAATCATTTATGCCCTATTATATCCTTTGATGACTAGAACTCTTGGTAAAAGTTTTTAATATGGGCTGGGGTTGTGGCTCGGCAATAGAGCACTCACCTAGCACGTGCGAGGCCCTGTGTTTGATCCTCAACACCACATAAAAATAAATAAAACAAAAATATTGTGTCCAACTGTAACTAAAAAATAAATATATAAAAAAGTTTAAAAAAAAAGTTTTTAATAAATGAGAATTAGCATTACGTCAGTTTTGCAGTAACTTAAGAAGCCAAAATAATCCTGAAATGGCCAAAAATCAGCATTGGGAATTACTATATAGATTGATAAAACCACACCACACCCTTGTGCATTTAGATCCCATAATGAGTATCTTCTGATACTAATGGCACACCAAAAATACAAACTGTCCTCAATGTCTTCAAAGTAGTTACTAAATATGTCTCTTAAAAAGCAGCACTTCTGCTCCTCAAGATTTAAAGGTCTGGGGGCTGGGGATGTGGCTCAAGCAGTAGCACGTTCGCCTGGCATGCACGGGGCGCTGGGTTCGATCCTCAGCACCACATAAAAAATAAAGATGTTGTGTCCACCAAAAAATAAAAAATAAATATAAAAAAATTCTCAAAAAAAAAAAGATTTAATGGTCTTCATTATTCAATAATCCCATACCTATACTATAAACATTTTTACAGTATTTTGTGACAACACACTTTCTCAATTAATAAGATATCCCCCTGTTCCAAGGGGCTCAAAATCAGAGCTCCTACCTGCTCCGTTCCTTACTACTTGTAAATCCTGGTCCCAGAGAACTTGCCAGAAATACTCAGTTATAGTTTATCCTGCATGTATTAACTGTTCTTTCTTCTGTACCTAAGAATTATTAAAGGTTTTTATAAAGAGTAAATAAATCAAAAGACTGGCATCAGAATAAATCCTGTGCATTTTTATGAACAAATTTTTACAAAAATTATTTTTTCTGACAGAACAATAAAATTTGACTAAATGTAAAACATACAGAAAAGTAGTTAAAGAAAACCAATTATAAATGATTTGGAAATAGAGAAAGTTTTTACTGACCTCATGATATATAAACCAAGTCCTATTAATATTAACCACACACAAATTCAAACTACAAGTCACCTTTAGTTAACAAAAATTTCACTAACATTAATATGAACTTAAAGCTTTTACTGAAGAAAAAAGAACTTTGTTTCTAAACTGAATAAAAGGGTTTGTGATTATTAATCACAACAAAAAACTATAAAAGAAAAATCATGCTTCCAAATCAAGGAAATCATGGACAACTCATTCAAAAACAGAGCTTATGTAATAATTTTCTTAAGTTGTATATGCCCTCACTGTTCAGAGAAAATCCCATTCAAGAAACAAATACATACAAATCAAGATGAAAACTTCAAAGTTTAAACATTTCTTAAATTTTCTGTATCTTTCTTGAAAAACTAATAAGAGCAAAGTCTTAACCAAAGCATACTTAAAGCCATATTAATGAAATGTGTATACAAGAGAGATTAATTTTGCTAAACTGTGTACATAAGGTGGGATGAAAGGCAGTGCATAGCTAGTACATTATTTCATTATTGTGTTCTCATGTTAAATGTAAACAACCTTATTTTCTAAAGTCAAAAACTGGCTTTTCAAGAGATTAATACAAGTTCAAAATAACAAAGTTATTAAAGTTTCTGTCATTAATAAAAGAATCTTCTAATAAACATAAGCATATATTTAATTAATTTAATATATATTAATATCTGATTTCTAAGTGTCAGGCATTTTTCTAAGACTTTGATATATATCAGTGAATGAATAAGACAAAAAAACCCTGCTCTCATGGAGCTTACATTCTAGAGCTCAACTACTTTTTTCTCCCATGAGTTCATGTTTTTCACATCAAAAACAAGGAGGAAACCAGGCATGGTGATCCATGCCTATATTTCCCAGAAACTGGAGCAGGAGAATCACAAGCTTAAAGCCAGCCTGGGCAACTTTTTCAGACACTGCTCAAAATAAAAGGGCTGGGAAGTGGTTCAGTGGTAGAGCACTTGCCTAGCATACATGAGTCCCTGTGTTCAATACCTAGCTCCACAAAAAATAAATTTTAAAAACGAGGGCAGAGCTGGAGATGTAGCTCAGTGGTACAGCACTCCTAGGGAGACCCAAGGAGGAATGTACTGGGCCTCTCTTTAAAACCACATAAAAAACTAAGAGTTTTCCTTTATCATTTCCCTGAAAATCATCACAGCCACCAATCCCTCATGCAACAAAGTAGTAAGCAAAATATTTTTCCCCATAATTATATTCCAACTAAAAACAGGATTTCAACTTCCTAATGCCAACAGAAGTGACTCCTAAGTCACCAGCACTACAGGAGCTCAAAATTGTTTCATAATAATTTTAGAATTTCAAGTAATATGAAACTCTACCATTTAAGTAAATGAAATTTATTTTTTAAATAAAAGCTAAAAGTTGTCATCAAACCAAAACTAAAGTTCACATCATCAAAATTTCATATCAAGGCCAGTATTGGTGGTACATGCCCATAATCCCAGCAACTCATGAGGCTGAGGCAAGAGCATCACAAGTTTTAGGCAAGGCTCAGCAACTTAGCAAGGTCCTAAGAGGTCCAACTTGGTGAGACCCTGTCTCAAAATAAAAAATAAGTAAGGCTAGGGATGTGGCTCAATGGTTAAGCCACTCCTGGATTCAATCCCTGGTACCAAAAAAAGAAAAAAAATATCCACTTCAAGGTGGCATAAGTTTTGTTTTGTTTTTTGTTTGTTTGTTTTTTAATTTAGTACCTAATTTTTTGGCAATTGCATAAGCTTCATCTGATGACTTTGCCACATATCCTTTGGGAACGGAGACACCAGCTTCTTGCAACAATTCCATACTCATGTATTCATGCAATGAGAGATTCCTTTGCTGTTGCTGCTGTATTTGGAGTCCATGGTTATTAAACAATCCAGAACTTCCCAGAACCTAGAGAAATTAGGAACATATTATGTATGACAATGACTTGGCAGTTATTGTTAGAAACACCTTTTGAAATACTTTGTTTATATAGAGTACTTGGTTCTTCATACGCATAATAAAACTGTTATATTAAATCATCAACTAGAAAACAGAAAGCTAATCTATTAGCTAATTATCAAACATTATTCTTACAGTTTTAACTATTTCCTCATTATCTCAAGTTCTTATCTTACATTTGAGCTTTACTATCATCTCTAATGACTGGTAATTTCTACCTGAATGGCAAATTCAGCAGATCTAACAACAATTTCATCTTTTACACCAAACCAAAAAATCCTTCCCAACTTTCCCCTCTACCATTTCTCCAGCACCTAACAAATCATCTGGCACTAAATATGTAATGACTGAATGATTTGGTACAATCACTTTTCAAACACTCAAAGACTCAGAAACCTTGGCTTCACCTGTAGTGCATAGTGTGGTGTGCTGCCCAGATCCCTCCTTCAGGACTAGGCACTTATAGCCATAGCTGCTGGGAGTGCTGACTGCTGACAGCTCTAAGGTAAGTCCTCTCATCGGCAACTCTTTGGCCAAAATCACACCTCCTTCCTACTGGCAGCTTGCACACACTGACATCAATAGGAGTAGAGGGAGGAATATAAAGACCTGGCACCTCATTCCAACTAGGGACAATTTAGAATAGCCATCCTGGTTTCAAATCTCCCACAGGTTTGTTACAACTGCATCACAATTCTACTCCCACTAGTCAATTCTCCTGTCTTCACTCTCCAACAGGTTTTGATTCAGAGACCACTTTCCAATAAATTTCTTCCACACAACTCTCTACCTCAGTCTTCAAAGCTCAGCACCAATCTGCAACACCATCTTTAAGGTATCCTTCCAAATTATCCCTTACCTAGTACCTCTTTTACAAGACCAGTCCAGGTGTTTGTCCTTCACAATTGGAGTAGAAAAGCTTCCAAGAAGGCCAAGTAAAAACTCTTTGCTTTTCAATCTATGTTGAACATGCATTCATCATATCAAATATTTATTGAGCATCTAGATACTAGAAATAGAGCAGTAAACCAAACTATATAAAACTCTATCCCTTAAGATTTACATTCTAGTGTGTACATTTAGAACATTAGGGACAGGGACAGACCATAAATAAACATTATGCCAGATGGCAGTAAGAAACAGTAAAAAGAAAATAAAGATGAGGGAGTGCTGCTTTATACAGGGAAAAGAAAACTAATATTTCCCTGAGGATAGCTGAGTCAGAATTACTCTTACAAAAAGAAGTAGGAAATAGCTTATCTTACTGCCCAAAGAAAAAGGAATATGAGGGTTAGACTTTCAGTTTCCCATATCAGGGCCACAACATGGAAAAAACTAAAGAACGATGACCATCAGCAAGATCTCCATCATCTATTCGTCCCAAAGTCTCCACCAAGGAAGAGCCCAGGCTTAACATATCATATAATATGTTGAAACACCTTCATTCTTTTTTCAAACTCCTCAATCCTATCACCTTTGCAAAGCAATATACAGAACAAATTAAGTACTATGCAAGAAGACTACAGTGCAATCACTTTAAGGTTTAGCCACATACTATGTCCACACAGAATGCAATATACTGAAACATGGTTCATATGAAACACACAATATTACAAGAACTGAATTTAAAGGAGTCTAATATAAAGTCTGTTTCTTAGAGTAGGATCATGATCCGTTGCATCAAAATTAAATCTGTTTCTAAAAATGCAGATTCCTGGGCCCAGGCCTCATCTAAAAAATCAGAATCTCTGAACTGGGCCTAAGGAAACCTGCATTAGTAACAATTCACTCAGTTGACTCTTAAGGACCCTACAGTATATAGCAGTTCATTTACGATTCATTTGGTATGCTAAAATCCTGACTAACATTTCAGCTGGAGAACTCAATTCCTTGATACTGTCACTTCAATATTAAAAGTCAGCAACCTCCCAAGCTTTTCTGAACATCTATCTTCTGACCCAGAAATTTCATTCCAGGGTACGTATCACCAGAAATGAGACAGATGTCTACCAACAGACATATATAAGAATGACCGTAGTAAGCTTTTACGAAACAGACAAAAGGTAAATGACCTGACTGTCCATCAACAAGGGAATGGATAGTTTGTGTTACATTCATATAATAGGATACTAAAGAGCAATAAACAAACAACAAAAAAAGAACTATTGCTCATCTATCAGTAGATTAATCACACAAACATAATGTTGAAGGAAAGATGCCAGACACAAAAATACACTCCTATATATCTCTTTTTATATAGTTCAAAATCAGTCAATAATAATCTATGATGGTAGAAGTCGTAATTAGTGGTAACCTTCTGTAGGAGAATATTGATAAAGAGAGGGAACCTAGAAGTTTTCTGAGCTGAAAACATTATATATCTTGATCTGGATTGTGGTTAAAGAGGCAGGGGCAGCGGGCAGCAAGTGAGTACTTAGTAATGCCTGGCGAAAATGATCATACACTCAAATAGTTTTTGAATATCAGTATAACAGAAAGTGTGCTAAAACCCAAGGCCAACTTGAACCCAGCCATAGAGTTCACAGATACGTAAATAAATAATAGTAATATATACAGAACACTATGTCAGTAGTAGATAAGTTACTGGTTGCACCTAATTAGCTAAATGGATCAGAAGAAAAGATTCCTGCCCCCAGAAAGAAGAGGTTGCTCAACCAGTACAAAGTTACAATTAGATAGTAGGAGTATGTTCTAGTGACTATCACACTAGATTAACAACAATGTATTATTTATTGTGATTAACAACAATGTATTATTTATTTTAAAAAGCTAGAAGAGAGGATTTTTTAATGTTCTTACCACAAAGAAATGAAAAATGTATATGATGATGGATATGCTACTTACCCTGGTAGACTTATATTGAATGTGTGTGTGTGTGTGTGTGTATGTGTGTGTGTATACTCAAACATCACACTAAACCCCAAAAATATATAAAATTATGTGCCAAACTTAAAAAAAATCCCACTGCTAAAAGGTTAACAATTCCTGGTCAAATTCAAGAAAATCTCTTAATTATATGCTCATAACATGGACTATTTCAACAAATATACAAAAAAACAGAATGAGGACTACACAAAATGTGGAAGAGAAATGCTAAACTCAATGTGTGACCTTGAACACATTTCCTGGGACTATGCACTCTGTGTCCCCATTCAAAAAGCGACAGTTTAGACCAATGTCTTTGGAAACTCTAAAGCTAAATATCTTAATGCCAGGGTGGCAACGAAGCAAAGCTGTTATAAAGATAATATATTAGGCATCACCATATGGAGAAACAAAGATTTTTTTAAAAGAATTTCCAAAAGGACAAAGATTATGATTAAAATGAAAACATATTTGTTCTCCAAATCCCTATTATCTACAAACTAGGCAGCCCTCTTTAAGAAAGTTCGAGGCCAAAAAGAAATTTAAAAAAAAAAAAAAAAAAAAAAATCACTTCTATTAGGAAACAAACTCATAGAACTCACTACCCCTAAATTGAAAGTACAAATACCTTGGGGGGGGAAAAAAAAAAAAAGCCTAAATCTATTCATTCATGATATGTCTGAAAAGTTCTTTCAAAAAATAACCTAAAACTCTGGAATTGGTTCAATAAGACAAGCATACTCGTCCATCGTTCTTGGTGTTAAGTATGGGAAAGAACAGGCCAATTTTATGTTCCTGCTGTTTTAGAGCAGACTCAAGCACTTTGGCTTCTGAACCAGACAGTTCTGAAATTAAAAGTTCTCAGCTTACCTTACCTGCTAGGTTACCTGACCCAAATTACTTTTCTCTTAGCCACAGTCACAGTATCAACGATACAGGTCTTACTGTCTCTCTCAGTGCTGCTGAAAAAGCTAATGCGCTTAGCAGCACACTATCTGACACACTATGAATACTTAAAAACAAAAGTGGCTACTAAGTTACAGTCTGTCCAGAAATTGATTCAAAAGATTATTTTCCTTCCCCAACTGTTGAACTTCTACTACCCAACAGAACAATAACATCAATACTTCGGGGAGGGCAACTCGGCAGTCACTGCTGGTCGTCTTCAGTCTTTCCTCCTGTGACAGCTCCCCAGACACAGAGTACACTTGAAGGGCATTCCCCCCCACCCAAAGAGGAGCCACAGAGGCGTCGGCCCGCCGCCCGGAACGTGGGGTGGCGGCAGAAACTACCCCGGCCCCTTCACTTCCATTCCGAGCCCGCCCACTCCCCCGTGGTCTCCTCAGAAAGTACGGGAGCAGCAGAGGCGGGACCCCCTAGCCGACCGAGCGCTGGAGACAAGCGGCGCCAACATGGGCCTGCTCGCAGACCTGGCTAGCAGCACTCCCGGGCAAGCCGCCCACGGGCCCGACAGGGCACCCAGGAAATGTCATCGCCGGGGAAGTGACCCCGAGCCGGGCCCTGGGTCCCCTCATATTCCAGCCACAGGGGCCACGAGTCCCACCTCGCCCTTTCTCCTGTCGACCCCTGAGGTGAAAGCAGTCTAGGCAGCAATACCTGGGCGGCGGCCCGAAGCACCGTCTGGGGCCGGTGGCTCCTAAGGGCGGCGGCGGCCAACAGCCGGCTGTAGAACATGGAGGCCGCCATTTCTGAGCTCGACTGGGTACCCTCGCTCCTAACGCAGGCGCAAAGGCGCGCTGCGGCCCGAGGCGCTCGCCGCCCCGCCCACCACGCGTCGGAGGCGGGGCCTCGGGTTAACAGCTGCAGCCGGGCTTCCAGCGCCGGAGAAAAGCAGAGTCTTCCCTGCTGAAGTTAAGCTGGATTTGACCTGCGCAAAGCTAGCTTTGACCTTTGGAACTTTCACTGCAGCCTCTTAGTAAACGTGAAGCCTGAAGGCGAGGTGAACCCCCGTTTCCTAACGAATTGCAGTGGAAAGATGATCAGCGTCGCTACTTGGGCGACCTTAACTTCGAGCCTCGGTTGTGTCTTCCGTAAAATGGGGTTCATTCAAGAAATGATTACTGAATGTCTGCTTTGGTTAAACACCGCGCTGATGCTGATACAACAGTTAGGGAAGGGGAAAAAAAAAAAAAAAAGCTTTTCTGACGCTCGGGAAGAAGAAATGGAGTACTAGTTACCAAAGTTGAGGGCACAGTGAAATCAGCTGGAAATCCTTTTACAAATATAACCCCCGCTGAGGGGAGTGAGGACACTTGTGTTTCTGGGAGTTCTTTTCTGTTCTTTTATTATTATTATTATTTTAATGGTGCTGAGGATCCAACTCAGTGCCTCACAAGTGCTAAGCGAGCTATCTACCGCTGACCCACAACCCCAGCCCTTTCTGGGAGTTTTCTAGGTGACTCTGATGCACATAGAGCTTCCCAATAAAATCTGTCCCCTGGAATAAAGACGCGTGCTCAACGCCTTTCACCATCATGGAGCTTTAAAATGTATAAAACCGATTTCAGTGGTCGCCTATCCACTGCTTTTTGCAGCTCCTAAAATCTCTGCATTCTTAAACTTCATAAAGACAGGACCTCCTTATAGACTTTTTAGTTCCATTGGTACTAGTAGAGGACTGGCCTCAAGGTTTCTTTCAACACTAATAGATATTCTGCGATGTTAGAAACAGGGAAAAGGGAGAAACGGCATTGGTAGTTCAAACATCTCTTGCTTCACCTTCCTACTGCTGATTATAATCAAATAAGGTTTGGATAATCTGGTTGAAAGGAGGGCAGGAACCTATCAATTTCTGCTGGAAGCACATATCCCATCATATATGAAGAGGTTGTACTTACTGTCAAGCCAGGTCTCTTTTTTAATTGGTAATAAAGACAGCAGTTGAGCCATCATATAGGACCACACAACCAACCATCTGAGTCCAAAAGCAGGTATTTTAAGGACAAGTAGTTAAATCCAGAATAAAGTTCTGTACATCATGATACTATCTATAAATGAAATATTTGGGAATCAACCTAATAAAAGAGGTGAAAGACCTCTACAAGAAAACTACAGAAACTAAAGAAAGAAATTTAAGAAGACTAACTTAGAAGATGGAAAGATCTCTCATGCTCTTGGATAGGCAGAATTAACATTGTGAAAAAGGCCATACTATCAAAAGTGTTATACAGATTTAATACAATTTCTATTAAAATCCCAATGGCATTCTTTATAGAAATAGAAAAAGCAGTCATGAAATTCATTTGGAAAAATAAGAATAGCCAAAGCAATCCTTAGCAAGAAAAGTGAAGTAGGAGGCATCACAATACCAGAACTTAAATTATACTACAGAGCCATAGTAACAAAAATGGCATAGTATTGGCACCAAAACAGATGCATAGACCACTGGTACAGAATAGAAGGCACAGAGACAAAACCACATAAATACAGTTATCTCATACTAGACAAAGGCACTGAAAATACATATTGGAGAAAAGATAGCCTTTACAACAAATGGTGCTGGGAAAACTGGAAATCCATATGTAGCAAAATGAAATTAAATCTCTATCTCTTAGCCTGCACAAAAATCAACACAAAGTGGATCAAGGTCTTAGGCACTAGAACAGAGACCCTACACCTAATAGAATAAAAAGTGAAACCAAACCTCCACCATGTTGGCTTAGGAACTGAATTTCTGAACAAGACCCATAAAGGTCAAGAAATAAAATCAATAGTCAATAAATGGGATGGATTCAAATTAATAAGCTTCTTCTCAGCAAAGGAAACGATCATAATGTGAAGAGAGAGCCTACAGAATGGGAGAAAAATCTTTACCACATGCACCTCAGATAGAGCAGTAATCTCCAGGATATATAAGAACTCAAAAACTTAACACCAAAAACATAAATAACCTAATCAATAAATGGGCTAAGGAACTGAACAGACACTTCACAGAAGAAGAAATACAATTGATCCAAAAAAAATTATGAAAAAATGTTCAAAATCTCTAGCAATTACAGAAATGCAAATCAAAACTGAGATTTCATCTCACTCCAGTCAGAATGACAATTATCAAAAATACAAGCAACAATAAATGTTGGCAAGCACATGGGGGAAAAGTTCACTCATACATTGCTGGTGGGACTGCGAATTGGTGCAACCACTATGGAAAGCAATATGGAGATTCCTCAGAAAACTTGGAATGAATCCACAATTTCACCTAACTATCCCACTCCTCAGTTTATGCCCAAAGAACTTAAAATCAGCATACTACAGTAATGCAGCCACATCAATGTTTATAGAAGCTCAATCACTCTAGCTGAACTATAGAACCAACCTAGGTACCCTTCAATAGATGAATGAATAAAGAAAATGTGACATATATATATCACAATGGACTATTACTCAGCCTTAAAGAAGAGTGAAATTATGGCATTAGCCAGTACATGGATTGAGCTAGAGAACATCTTACTAAGAGAAATAAGTCAATCCCAAAGAAACAAGAGCTGAATGTTTTCTCTGATATACAGATGCTAATTCACAATTGGAGGTAGGTATAGAAGAATAGAGGTACTTTGGATTAGACAGAGGAGAATGAAGGGAGGGATAGTAGAATTAATCAGACATTATTATCTTATGTACATGTATGATTACATGACTGGTGTAACTCTCCATCAACTACAACCAGAAGAATGATTACCCCATTTAGGTATGATGTGTCATGTATAAATACTTAGAACATATTTTTTTAAAAAAAGAATTCAAGGGCTGGGGTTGTGGCTCAGCAGTAGAGCACTTGCCTAGCATGTGCGCGCCCTGGGTTCGATCCTCAGCACCGCATAAAAATAAAGGTATTGTGTCCAACGACAATTAAAAAATAAATACTTTAAAAAAATTCTTTAAAAAAAATTCAAGAAGGTAAAATGATGATGAGCCTCCCACCTGCTAACCTTGTTATGTTTTTAGGCAATCTGGAACTGAGGGACATTATGTTAAGTGAAATAAGCCAGACACAGAAAGACAAGTACACTATGTTTTCTCTGGTAAATGGAAGCTTAAAAAGTTCACTTGAAAGCAAAATAGTGATTACTAGCAAGTAGGGGAGTGGAGTATGGAAAACAAGAGATTGGATTTGATCTGTGCAAGCAGTATCATGTATGGAAATATCACAGTGAGTCCCATTAATATGTACAGTTACTGTGTGTTAATATAAAAATTAACACAGAAGCTTTACACAGAAGCTACTTTTTTCACAGCAAAAACTTGCAATTCTTATACATAATGATCTTAGAAATTAGTAGTGGGAAGTACAGGACAGCAGAATAAAATGAGTGCATTAGATGCTGAATTGTTTTTGTTTTTGTTTGGTGTGGGGAGCTGTGAGGAAGAAGAGAAAATTAGTTGTTCTCCAAGTACAATGGAATTCCTGCCTTTGACCTTTCTCTATATTTGCTTTCACTAGAAAAGAAAGGGCACAGAGTTCTGCTTGCAGGAAAAAAGAGAAAAGAAATTTCCTGAGGAAGAGAAGATTTTAATATCCTCCAAATCCTTTAAAATCATTTTAAATTTTTATACCCTCCACATTTTGGTGACCAGAGAAAAAGCCTTAGCTGATATGTTTTACTATTAACTTTAGAATTAATAATACAAAGGGCTGTAGAAACACCACCACAAGATTTGCTTACCCAAACTTCTACTTAGGGCCAAGATGAATAATAGCCATTTATTGAACACTTAGTCACATTCTTACATAAATATTCTGAGTTAGTCCTGACAACAATCCTACATTTTACAGAAGGAAAAATAGAAGTTTAGAAACAATACATAATTTTCCTAGTATCACAATTTTTATTTTGGTTACTTCCCAATTCAGCATGGTAGGAAGAAAATTTGAGATTATAATTGAGATTCATGCCTCTCTTTTTCATTTTTTTTTTTTGCCCCTTATCTTTCGTACATTTAATTAATAATATTCACCACCTAAAGGAAAGAATGATAGAGGATAGGTTTGAAGTTGCAAATAAACATATTGTACTTTGAATTGCAAGAGACTGGACTTTGAGTTTCAAAAAGTCAAAGTCCACAAGGATCCAGACTCCAGGAAAAATTATGTGTCAGAAATAGAATTGGAATTACCTCACCCCTAGGGAGAATGGGGAGAGGAGAAGAAGAAGGGAAGCAAGAAACTTAGTGATGTTTCCCCAAGAAGGATGCCTGTGCTGTGTATTCCCAAGAGCCACTGTGTCTAGGACAAAGGGCAAGTCCACCCCTAGAGAGACTTGAGAATCTAGAACAAAGAGCACTGAAGGGACACTCAAGATCTCAAAATGTCTTGAGCACAGGCAAGAAATTAAAACCTAGTAGGCGGATGTTTCCTTGCAGATGAAGCTAAATCATATTGCTGGGATTTATGCCTACTCAACTGAGTGGGGAGGCCTAGGCTTTCAGTGCTCTTAAGAGCTGTGGAGATAAGTTTGGTGCTTCCACAGGTAAAAATATGGATTATACCTGTAATGAACAATGACCCAGAGTAGATGGTAAGGGGGAGATATCAATAGACACCACCTTAGATAATTACACCAAGGGCTAGATGTTTCCTTTGATCTATTGAAACATATATTTCCCAGATCCAAGGTGTATGCAAAGAGAACAGATCCTGATTTAACAGACATTAAGTTTCTGGCAATTGGTATAAGAAGGATTAATGCTGGAGTTCAAATTCAAATGTAGAAAAATAAGCCATATTTCTCACACGGGTGAACATATAGAATGAACTTGGTATCATTGCATCACTGGTTCTCAACTCTGACTGTATCCAAGAATCACCTGGAAAGCTTATTAAAAAATACCTTTGGGCTGGGGTTGTGACTCAGTGGTAGAGCACTTACCTAGCATGTGTGAGGCACTGGGTTCGATTCTCCACACCACGTGTAAATAAACAAAATAAAGGTCCTTTTGACAACTAAAAAAAATTTTTTTAAATATCTTTGCTTGGGCCCCATCACCAAGGATTATAATTTAGTTGCCTGTTGTGGGACCTATGGTAGTATTTTATAAATGTTTCCCTAGTATTTCTAATGAGTACTCAGGAATGACAACCACTCTTGTCCTGCTCTTTCTATTATCCTCTCCATCTCATTGGAAGGGAGCAGTCAGTAAGAGAAGAGGAAGCCACCATGGATGAGCACTGGATTTAAAGTCCTTAGATCTAGATTTGATTTCCAGCTCTGCTCCATGATAGCTGTGCAGTCTTAAGTAAGTCACTTACCCTCTCTGAGTTTCAGGTTCCACATTCGCTGTAAAGGATGAATTAGCTGCTGTAACAAATTGCACATGATGATTTAAAAAGCACAGAAATTCATTCTCTCACAGCTCTGGATTCTGGATAGTGAATCCAAACTCATTATCATTGGTCCAGTTCAAGGTGTCAGCAGGGCCATGCTCCCTCTGGAAGCCCTAAGGAAGATCAGTTCCTTGCCTTTTCCGGTTCCCTGTGGCTACTAGCATGCCTTAGCTTATGATTGCTTTACTCCATCTCTGTTTCCTTGTCAAATCTCCTTTGGTTGCCCTTTTATAAGGATACATGTGATTGCATTTAGGTACACCATAATCCAATATAGTGTCCCTATTTCAAGATCCTTAATTTAATAACATCTGCAAACTCCTTTTCTGACATAGAAGATAACATTCACAGGTTCCAGGCATTATGACCTGGACATGCTTCAGAAGGCCATTATTAGTCTGCCACAGTCGGGCTAATAATGAATATCCTGTCCACCTTGCAGGGTTATAGTTAGAAACAAGTAAGATAAGTATATTAAAGCACCTTAAAATGTTATGCAATCTGTAATCATTATTACTGCTTTTTTGTGTGACTCAGATTTAAATACCTAATGAATTAGGTGTGCTGGGCCTCTGGCAGTCCTGGCACTTCACTTCTGCAGTTCCAGAACACCCCCCCCCCCTGAGGCAGAGCCAGGTCTATCCAGGTTCTATACTGTCATTTGTGAAAATGAAAAGCAGCCAGGCACATGGCACACACCTATAATGCCAGCGGCTCTGGAGGCTGAGACGGGAGGATTGAGAGTTCAAAGCCAGCCTCAGCAAAAGCAAGGTGCTAAGCAACTCAGTGAGACCCTGTCTCTAAATAACGTATAAAATAGGGTTGGGGATGTGGCTCATTGGTTGAGTGCCCCTGAGTTCAATCCCTGGTACACCCCTCCCCCCCCAAAAAAAAGGGCAAAAATGAGCTGAGGATGTGGTTCCATGATTAAGTATCCCTGGGTTTAATTCCTGGTACCAAAAAAAAGCAAGAAAATTAAAAGTGAGTGGACACCAGCACAGTGGTGTATACCTACAATAAGAGGACTTGGGAGGCTGAGGCAAAAGGATTGCCCGGCTCAGCAACTTGATGAGACCTTATGTCAAAATTTAAAAAAAGGTCTGGGGATGTAGCTGAGTCATAGAGTTTCCGTGAATTGAATCCCCAGTAGCAGTAAATAATAAATAATCAAGAGATCATTTTCTCAAGACATTTACTCCTAGCTGTCGGAAAATTGACAAAAATGTGTTCTACAGTCTCAAAAACATAGTGTAAAAGGAATTGAGCAAATAAGGAAATGTATTACTAGTGGGAACCAGGTTTCTACCAGAGGAGGGAGTTACAAATATGGAAAGAACAAAATTAGAATGAACACTATGAAGTTATTCAGGAATTAAACTTTAGTGTAAATTCATGGTCTTCAATATGTAGGAATAGGGATACACATAAATAAAGATATCATATTAGGGCTCTCCAGAGAAAAAGAACCAATAGGATGTGTATATAGAGAGATTTATTTTAAGAAATTTCTCATGATATTTTGGAGGTTGGCAAACCCCAAATCTGCAAGGCAGGCTAGCAGGGATCCAAGGAAGAGCCAATATTGCATTTGAAGTTGAAAGGCCATCAAGATGAAGAATACCCTCTGGCTCAGGAGAGGTCTTGCGGAGGGCCATCTGCTTTACTCAGAGTCCACCAACACATATATAAATCTCATTCAGAAACACCTTCATAGAAACATCCAGAATAATGTTTGACCAAATATTTGAGCACTGTGGTCCAGTCAAGTTGACACAAAAAATTAATCATCACAGGTAAAAATGTGTGTGTATGTGTATGCACGCATGTGTGCGCTTAGTATGCTGAAAGGCCCTGGGAACAGAAACATTCAATAACAATAAAGCATACCTAGTTTCCAGTTCATCAATTCCCTTTATATGTGTTGGTTTGGGCTTTTTGTTTTTCTGTATGTTTTGTAGTGCTAGGGATGAAATTCAGGGCCTCACGCATACTAGGCAAACGCTCTACCACTGATCCACACCCCCATCCAAGATCTTGAATTCTAATAGCTTTCTCCACTGAATGGAACCAGAACTTTCTGGAGAAATAGTTGATTACAGGATTTGGCAGGAAAATTATAAGATAAGCCTGGAAGGGCTGGAGTTGTGGCTTGGCAGAGCACTTGCCTAGCATGTGTGAGGCACTGGGTTCAATTCTCAGCACCATGTATCAAAAATAAAATAAAGGTCCATTGACAACTAAAAAATATATATATATATTTAAAAAAGATAAGCCTGGAATATTTTGTTGAGCCAAAAAATAAGAATGTACTCAAAGAATGACAGAAATGTGTCACAAATATTTAGAAGTCAATTTGAAAGAGCTCCCACTGGCCAATTATGAGACAATTTGCGCAAGATAGTAAATAAATGTAGGGAAGACGGAGTAGCTATATTTTTTCTATTACTTTTTCTTAGTACAATTAAACACTGTAGTAGACATTATATAGTAAATAACCACCTGATGCCTCTGACAGGAACAGGGAAGCTGGTAAGGTAGGGACCTCTGGAACCAAGGAACTACATGGTGTTGAGTTCCCTGTTTTCTCTTTGCCTTATAGTTCCCAAAATAGGTGCTTAGGGATCCAGCAAACTGAAAATACTATCTGGGTATAGAAAAAGAAGCCCCAAACATTCTGCTCTTTTGGTGAGGGACTAGGAAAAGTGCAGCCCAGCAAGACTGCTCTACTCTGGCCCAACATCACAGATAAAACTACTGCCCCATCTCAATGATCAGTAGGATCCAAGGGGAGCCAAGAATTCCAACCCCACAGGCTGAAGGAGGTACTCCAACATCCCATGGAGTGTGGCATCAGAGAAGAACTCTGAGAATCTTATCCCCAGGGACTAGTAAAGAACTCCCTTCCTCCTACAATGTCAGTGGAGGCCCCGTAGAAAGCCTGGACTTCTGTTCCAACCCATCAACAAGGTACTTCTCCCCTTCTGAAGAGGCCAATGGAGAGACAAGGTTTTCACCATTCTAGCCATCCTTACTATAGTGTCAGCAGTAATGAGAAACCCACAAGTACACCTTCAGGATACTTGGGAACCAAAAGGTGAACCTGTACTTCTACCTCTACCTAGAAGTGCCTAGACAATATTTCTCCCTTTCCCTGCCAGAGCAGTGTCAGAAGCAGCCAGCTAAAATTGAAGGGTTAAATAAGATCAAAATCTCCTAACATAATACAAAACATCCAGATTTCAATAGAAAAATTCTCTCATTACACCAAGAACCAGAAGGATCTCAAACTGGGGCAAAACACACACACACACACACACACACACACACACACACAATAAAGCCAGGTGTAGTGTCATACATGTGTAATCCCAGCAGTTCTGAAGGCTGAGGCAGGAGGTTTGCAGGTTCAAAGCCAGCCTCAGCATGTGGCAAGGCCCTAAGCAACTCAGGGAGACCTTGACTCTAAATATTTTTTAAATAGGGATGGGGAAGTGGCTCAGAAGTTAAGTATCCCTGAGTTTAATCCCTGGTACAAGAAAAAAATAAGACAATTAATAAATGCAGCCAGGTGGTGGTATATATACACTGTGAGCTCAGCAACTCAGGAGGCTGAGACAGAAGGTTCATAAATTCAAGATCAGCCTCAGTAATTTAGCAAGACCCTCTGCAACTAAGTGAGACCCTATCTCAAAATAAAAAAAAATAAAAAGGACTAGGGATGTAGCTCAGTGATAAAGTGCTTCTGGTTCAATTCCCAGCACCAAAGAAAGAAAAGGAAAAATAAATAGATGCAAACACTTAAATGACAGTGTTAGAATTATTGGACAAAAACTTTAAAGCAGCCAAAATAAAGATGCTTCAGGCAATTATAAACATGCTTGAGACAGCTGAAGAAAATTCTCAGCAAAAATATCCAAGTAGGAACTAGGTAGAAATTCTAGAAATGCATACAGATTGGAAAAAAAGAAATTAAAGTGACTATCATGTTACAGGTGACCTTATGGTCAACAATTCTACCCAAATCTTCTTGAATTAATAAGTGAATTCAACAAGATCTCAGGATATTTTTTTAAATCAATTTTATTTCAGTGTACTAGCAACAAACATGTGGACACATATTAAAAATATAGCTGGGCATGGTGGTGCTTGTCTGTAATCCCAGAGACTGCGGAGACTGAGGCAAGAAGAATAGCAAGTTTAAAGCCAGCCTGGGCAACTTAGAAAGACCCTGTCTGAAAAATAAAAAATAAAGGGCTAGGAATATAGCTCAGTGGTAGAATGTCCCTGGGTTCAATCCCTGTACCACAAAAAAAGATAAATTAAATATATCATTTGCAATTGCTCCAAAATGAAATGTATAATAAAATATTTAGTACTTGTGTGTTCAAAACTACATGAGAACAATTAAAGAAATACTAAGGAAATTAAAAAGGTAAATAAGTGCAGAGGTAGAACATGTTTGTAAATTGGAAGACTTGACATAGTAAAAATATAAATTCTCACCAAGTCTATATAGAGGTTTAACATCATTCCTATCAGAATCCAAGCAAGACTTTCTTTGTACACATAGATGAGAGTATTCTGAAATGTATATGGAAGAATAGAGGCAAAGAAACTAGAATATTGTTTTAGTCAGCTTTTTTTATTGCTGTAACCAAAAGACCTAACAAGAACAATTATAGGAGGAAAAGTTTATTTGGGAGGCTCGTGTTTCAGAGGTCTCAGTCTATAGATGGCCGACTCCATTTATCAGGGCCAGAGGGTGAGGCATGGCAGAAGAGAGTGGCAGAAGAAAGCAGCACAGGACATGGAACAGGTAGAAGAGAGAGATTCCTCTCACCATGAACAAAACAACCCCAAAGGCACACCCCCAGCAACCCACCTCCTCCAGCCACACTCACCTGCCTACAGCTACCACCTAGTTAATACCTAGGAGGAGATTAAAACTCTGATTAGGTTAAAGCTCTCATAACCCAATTATTTCACCTCTGAACTTTCTTGCATTGTCTCATACATAAGCTTTTGGGGACACTAATATGGAACCATAACAAATACCTATAGCAATTTTGAAACAGGTGCAGAGGTAGAACATTTTCATAAATTAGAAGACCCTACCTGAGTAGAAATAGTCTACCTGAGTCTCGCACTTAGTACATAGGTACAACGATCAAGATGGTGTAGTATTGGTAGCCGGAAAGACACACAGTTGATGGAATTGAACAGAATCTCTCTCTTCTACCTGTTCCACTGATGTTTGACAAAGATGCAAAAGCAACTCAATAGAGAAAAGATCACGTTTTAAACAAATGGTGCTAGAGCACTTGGATATCCATAAGCAAACAAACCAAACAACACAGGCCTCCACCAAAGACTCTCACCTCATACAAAAATTCACTCAAAGTTGATCACATGCTAAAATATAAAACACTAAACTGTAACTGAAACAAGCAGGAGGACATTCTTCAGGACCTTGAACTGGGTAAACAAATCAGTTTTTTAAAATGGACATAGTGAGGTTTATTTAACTCTCACTGGAGTATGAGACATTAAAATTGTGCCTAGGAGCTGGGGTTGTGACTCAGCGGTAGCGCGCTCACTTAGCACGTGCAAGGCCCTGGGTTTGATTCTCAGCACCACATAAAAATAAATAAAACTACAACTAAAAAAATATATTTAAAAAAAAATGCCTAAGAGTAGATTAAGAAAATTCATATGCACATATATCTTCACTTACATGGGATAATATCATCATTTTGGTTGAAGTGAGAGTATCAAGATGACTGCATTCTTTCCACTTTGATATCTTTATTCTTGTTCTGTTCACCTAAAATAATATACCTTAAGCTTGTGCACATTGTCTAAAAAAAAAAAAAAGAAAAGAAAAGAAAAAAAACAAGAAAGAAAGAAATTACGCCTAAATCTTATCTGTGGATGAGTCTTTCAATTATTCACTTATTTAGGAAAGCTTATCTAAAAAGTCCCCATCAGACATTTCCAGCTGGCTTTACAGCTGGAAAACAATCTCACTGAAGCAGAGGACGTCTGCCCTGTAACCACAGGCCTGGCTGCTCTACTCATTGGCCCATTAGCACCTTCAGTGAAGGACAGAGACAGGCAAGGAAAGGCTCCAGTGTCCACTCCATCTTCTATGAATAGTAACAGTGCCAGCTGGTGTAGCCACGACTCTTTGTGTGGGTCCTGGGAATCATCAAGAATTCCAAACGAGGAACCCCTGCTGTAAGTATCTAGAAATACAAACCAGCACCAAACAGCAATTCTCAAACATTTTGGTCTAAGGGTTCTTTAAAAATTCTTAAATTTATTTATACCACAAAGAACTTATGCTAAATAGCTGTCAGTAGAAGACAGCTAGATTCTGGCTATAATATGTCTGGGATGAAATACATGAAGATATATGTACAAATAAATAGTTTAGAAAAAGGGAATATATATTTGTCTTTGATACCAAAACTTGGTAATTACTAGTTTCTTACGATTTGCTTCACTGTGGAATCTAAAATCATACCAATAAATTTTTCATCCTGTTACTTTAAAATCCACTGGTCTATTGTGAATGTTGAATGAATCTTCACCCATCTATAATTTTTACCACCAATGATTATTTGGGAAAAGTACTGGTTCACTGAGTTATGTAGCCCTTCTCAATGTGGACATATTCCATTATAAAATATTTTTTTAAATATTTATTTTTTAGTTGGACACAATATGTTTATTTATTTTTATGTGGTGCTGAGGATTGAACCCTCTCATGTGCTAGGTGAGCGCTCTACCACTGAGCCACAACCCCAGCCCCATAAAATTTTTTTAAAATGACATTCATTGAGATCACCATCTTGGGCTGAGGATGTAGCTCAGTGGTAGAGTGCTTGCCTAACATGCACAGGCACTGGGTTAGATCCCCAGTATTACAGTATTACACACACACACACACAAATTTTATGTGTGTGTGTGTTTGTGTACACATGTGTGTATACATACATACAGATACACATAGTCATATCATTATAAAAGCCTTTACATATTAGGAAGTTGTAATGCTTAGGGTGGCAAATAAGTTTCCAAAATTCTAACATTCACTTGAAAGTTTGAATTATGCCATTTTGGCAAGAAATAGTATCAGTTGTTTACCTTGAAATGACAGGTTCACTTTACTGATTTTTGAGACAATGTCTACCAGATACCTAAGTCTGAAAATCAGTTTGTCTGACAGTCCTTATTATTTGTTTTGTTTTAGGCACTGGGGATTTAACCCAGGGGCACTTTACCACAGAGCAATATCCCAAGCCACTGCCCACCACCCCCCTTTTTAAAAACAGTCTAAGTTGCTTAGGGACTCACTAAGTTGCTGAGTCTGGTCTTGAGCTTGCCATCCTTCTGTCTCAGCCTCCTGAGCTGGGATTATAGGCGTGCACCACCATCGCCAGCTGGTCAGTCCTTTTTTGAAGTAAAAATGTTGACATATGAGGCTGGACCCAGAGACTCAGAGAGTGAAGCCATCAGGTAGGGACCCTGCCTGAGTATGGCCAAGGATAGAAGCTGTGCAGAGCACACAGGGGCCAGTGGGATTCTTTCCCAGCCTTGAAATCAAACTTTGGCTGAAGGGCACTGGCTCCTTAGGAGTCTTCACTCACCCATAGTCCTGACAAGGGAGGATGGCCAGGAGAGCTCCCTGCCTGCACCCACTTGCAGGCCTGCCCATCTGACAGCAGGTGCTGCCATCACGGTGACTGCCGGTACACTCAGTGCAGAGGAGAACAGCTGCAGCCCCAAGATGGATGGCTAACCCTGGCAGTATGTTAATCAGCATGTCCTGTGTGTCTGTGGCCACATCTCCAATTCCACTCCAGACACTCTGCAGACCTAACAGAAGCTTGGTGATGTTTTCAATGGAGCTGTCTTCCTTCAGAGGGCAGATGGCAAGAAGTTTGTCTGTGTAGTCAGAGAGCTACAAGTATGACAGACTGAGAGCTCTGCAGGTGTACAGTATGAATTGGGACCTGCCTGGGTTCACAGTCCAGAAAGGACAAGGCAGGCACAGGGCCACATTACATCTATGGAGGCCAGCTCCCCACCTATGCTCCTTCCATGGTCGCTTGTCCTTTGCCATCAGCCTTTCTGCAATAAGTACAATAAGTGAATGAATGACAGGAAGAGGGCAAGTAATCCATCTGTGGAACTACTTTATAAAAATATCCATTCTCTATCCATGGCTGAGGGGAGAGGTAAGAAACTTAGAACATCTTTTGGTAAAGCAATTTTGCAAAATATAGCAGTCTTAAAAATGCTTCATGTAACCAGATTCATTACCTAGTACTAAATTTAAAAAAAGAGAAAAACCAGTATGAGATGAAAATTAAGTGAAAAGAGACTCATGGGTATGAGGCAAAATGATCTTGCTGCTATTAGCACCAGGACAGCAGGGCTTTGCTCAGGACTTTGGTCCCTTCTAGATGAGCACCTGGCTTTCAACACACAGACAACAGATGTTTGTTGAATGAATGAACAAACAAAAGGATTGACTAAGCTGTTTATGGGATAGACTAGGAAAAAACAACCAACTGCAGTATAATTATGTTTGAATTTCGGATGGGATTATGGGAAATTTTCTTACTTTTGTAAGTCTTTAAAATTTTATTACAATGAATGAACATTTATTTTTTCCTGATTATAAAAGTAGCTTTAGAAATAATTCAATTTACTTGGTACTTAGTAACATAAAATGAATACTTCACTAAAAAGATACAAGTAAATCCATGAAAGATGGTTAATGCCATTAGTCCTTAGAGAAATGCACCTTAAAATGACTGTAGAGAGCACTACACACCTGTTAGAATGGAGAGGAGTGGGAGGCAGGAGGAAATTTCTGGGAGTGATGGACATGTTTACCATTTTGATTGCAGTGATAATTTCACAGTTGTGTATTTATGTCAAGTTTATCAAATTATACACTTTAAACATGGTATGCCTATTCTATCTCAACAAAAATGTTCAAATATTAAAAATGGTGATGCCTGAAGAAAGCAGCTAGTTCAGCTTACAACTCAACCACACATTGCTTTTCCTTAAGATAACCATGAACCATCTTCCATTTCATCACACAGAATATTGAACAGATATGTTCTTATGGATTGTTTTAATGGACTTAATCTTTACTGTTTCATTAAGGAAAATCTTTGGTAAAATTAGTATGCTTCTTATATTGCATGGGTATGATGGTAAGGGATTCAATAATAATTGAATGGTTTTATGTCATAGTCTTGATTCCTGCTAAGCTCTAGCAATTTTACCCACCACTGCTTTTTATCATCAATGCAAATAATGGGGCAAAATAAATATATCTTTGTAATATTATGAGAACAGTCTTGGTGTTGTGGATCCCCTGAAAGGGTCTCATGGCCCCAAGTGTCTGTGGACCACACTTTGAGAACCTCTAGACAAAACACTGTAGAAAGAAATTAGTCAAGTCATAAATAAGTGTCGAGAACAACCCCCCAAATGTGGTTTTGTATAGCAACTTATCATACAATTTCTCATGGGTTACCTTATTTGGTTCTTATAACACTTTTTAGATTGTAGGTAATACTGTATATTTTTTCACACACACAAGAAAACAGCCTTTGAGCTCACTGAAATACTCTGCTTATGGTCTTAGCTAATAAGCAATGGAGTTGCATTCAAAACTAGATTTTCTGACTCTAATTGCAGAATGTTCCCCACAATACCATATTTCTTTTCTTCCTTTCCATGAAATAATTATCTGCTCTTCTTTTCCTCCTCAATATGTGTGTAGCCTGCCATCTATTTACCCTCACCCCTAATCCTGAGATTGTTCTAAACTTGACAGGAACCTTGTATAGTGGACAAGATAAGGAATTTCAAAACCTGGCTCATGAATAGTGTTGAAAGTTTAGAAGATTTTCTTCAAAGGGAGTGAAGACCATAGCAAAAATATCTACCATAAAGATGGCATATAATAAGCAAGGAAATCTCAGCAGACTGCTCAGTGCTGTTCTATATACACCTTGATGTGGCCCTGGGAGCTGACAGTAACTACTGGTATGCAACTGGGTCCCTAGAAGATTCTGGGCATCAGAGCTACCGCACCAACATAGACCTTTCACATTGAGTCTGTTAGTAAAAAGAAACATTTTTTTTTTGGTTGTTGTTCTTTTTTTAAAAAATATTTTTTTTAGACATTGATGGACCTTTATTTTGCTCATTTATTTATATGCAGTGCTAAGAATCGAACCCAGTGCCTCACACATGCCAGGCAAGTGCTCTACTACTAAGCCACAACCTCAGCTCCTTGGTTGATATTCTTTAAGCCACTTTCCTGATTTTTTTACAACTGAACTTTACACTGATTAACATACCTTCATTTTCTTAAAGAGTTTAATTCCACTTTAAATCCATTATTCTTCTTCCCATTACTAATCCATTCATAATTCTTCATGACTGTAATAATCACAAGAGGAGCCTTTCTAGTTCTCTAGCATTTCATCAAAATTGTACTTATTCAAGTATCCAAACTACTTTTGCCTTTGGTTTCCACACTTCTAAGTCAAATGGTCTACTTTTCTCACTTCACAGTATCCA
This sequence comes from Callospermophilus lateralis, assembly GCF_048772815.1. Lineage (NCBI taxonomy): Eukaryota > Metazoa > Chordata > Mammalia > Rodentia > Sciuridae > Callospermophilus > Callospermophilus lateralis. Next base: position 73,009,489 of record NC_135316.1, read on the forward strand.
CTGGAGGATTGAACACAGAAGATCAGTATCCCTGAAACATTCTCTGAACTTAGATTCTGGAACACTATCATCCCCTAGTTTTCTTTTCATATTTTAGGACTCTCCTTAGTTTCCCTTTTTTGTTGTTTTTTTAAATTTTATTATATTTATTTTACTCTTTTACATGGTGCTGAAGATGGAACTCACTGCCTCATACATGCTAGGCAAGCGCTCTACTACTGAGCTATGACCCTGGCTCCCTTTGTTGGTTTTTGAACTATTTCCCTTTTCTAAATGCACTCATTCCCTTGCTGATCTCATACAGTTTTCAAACCAAATGTGTTATAAAGGCCTTCATCTAGAACAAAGAACTCTAAAGTAAGAATACAAATATCAATTTTTAAAAATGTACAAAAGATTTGAAAAGTCACTTTACTAAAGCAGATAAATGAATGGCAAACAAGAATACATGCACACACAAATTAACAACATCGTCATTGTTAGGGAAATGCAAGTTAAAATCACAATGAGTACTCAGTCTGGTTTGTGCTGCTATAACAAAATACCTGAGATTGAGTAATTTGTAAAGAACAGAAATTTATTTGTCCCTGTTATGGAAGCTGAGAAGTGGCACTGGCACACTAAAGCCCAGTCTCTCTGCTTCGAAAATGGTATCTTGAGCACTGAGTTCTGCAGAGGAGAGGAACACCATGCCCTCACATGAAAAAAGAGAAGAAGAGAGAGAGATCCACATCCACAAGCACTTTTTTATAGTACCACTAATTCATTCATGAGGGTAGGGCCCTCAAGATTGACATACCTCCCATTTGGCCCTACCTCCCAGTATTGTCATACTGGGGAATAAGTTTCCAACACATGAATTTTGGAGGTGACACATCCAAACCATAGGCATGAATTATTCCTACAGACATATTAGGATGATTAAAATTAAAAAGACTGGTGATATCAAGTGTCAGCAATGAAGTAGAACAAACTGGAACTCTCATACATCACTGATGGAAATGCAAATTGTACAGCCACTTTGAAAGTGAGTAACAGATTCTTCTGATCCTTTGCTGGTCTATGGAATCCATGCTGAATCCATATTAATTAAATGATACTTTCTTCTCAAAGCATTACAATGTTGTATGAGCCACAAGAAAAACCTCATACATCTACAGCATCTGTAGTAAAGAAACACAAGGAAGATAAAGCTGAAAGTTCAATCATTTAATCAAGACAGAACATGACTTAAAGGGACTGATTACATTATTTGATTATACCAAGTTAAATCATAATGAATATTTAATTAATTCTGCACAGACTCACATTTCAGCTAGTGATGAAGAATGTTGGGGGAAAGGCCAGACAGAGAGAGAGTAAGAGATCGTTTTCTTTGGACATCTGAATTGTAGTATAATTTGAATATGTGATTTTCTAACAGGGGCCCACTTCATGCTTTCAATATAAACCTTTCTGCTTCTTTTAAAATTAAGGGCTGGGGTTGTGGTAGAGTGCTCACCTAGCACATGCAAGGCCCTGGGTTTGATCCTCAGCACCACATACAAACAACAAAAACAACAACAAAAAAAATTTGTCCTGAGACAAGGTTCATGGCAAAAAAATAAATAAATAAATAAAATTAACATTTTTTCTTTCCTCATTCTTTTCCCCCCACTGTAATCACAGGGGAAGCAAGAATAACTTTCTTCCAGTCCTAGGTTGAGTAATGTATCCTCCAGAGTTATCTGTCCTTTGGCTCACAGACCACAGGAATGAAAGAATCCAGACTTGTGGGTAGCACCTGTGGATCTAAGAAACAGCTATCTCTCAAGGCTATAAATGAAATATAACTCCCGTCAGGGAACAACTGGAATGTAGCCTTTATGTCCCTTCTTTAAAAGTCCACTGTTCCTGTTGGCTGATAGAATCATAGCCTCTGGGGCAGAAGTCCCTTCTGTTTCTCCTTTGCTAGTAAAGCAATAATCCTCCTCTTCCTCCTCCTCTTCCTCCTCCTCCCTCTCCTCCTCCTCCTCTTTCTCCTCCTCCTCCTCATTTTTCCTCTTACTACTGGGAAAACGTACTGAGCTTTTCATATCAATTCAGTTATAATAGGCACCATACAGTACTACAGAAAACTGCAAGGTGGGTTTAAATTACATTGAGTTTCAAATGTCAAACGCAGGGACTTGCCAAGAGGAAGGAGGAAAAAGAAACTGGTTCAGTTCAAGCCAGAGGGTGAGGCAGAAGAACCAAGAATATTCAGTCAGGACAAGGTTGTGTAGGGCAGAGTAGAATGAAGAAATAGAGGCTACTACCGTGGAATCTCTCCCAAATCAGTGCCCTGAGGTGTTATGAGTGAAGGAAGGAGGAATTCGGCAACATTACCTTAATTGAATCATTTCACCTTTTATCCTAACTGTATTAAGGAAAGTAAAGGAAGTCCTGTTCGTAATTCATTGCTAGGAATATTTTCAAGGAGGAGATATTTATTTGGTGTAAATTGCTAAGTAAGATAGGATAACTTTCAGATTTAAGAACAGACTTAATAGATAAATAAGATGAATGGAAAATAAACAGATAAACTGTCATTAAAACAAGGATATATTAGAGCAGAACCAGAGTCAGTTTGGGGAGAATTTCAGCATCCTGAAGAATGAGAATACACAATTTCTGTGTAAAGGGGAAGGAAGAAGGACTCACACTTGGAAAAATCCTGGAGTTAAGCCAAAGTGGGACCCCTGTGTCTGGGCCTCTACCCTTCGGCTGAGAATGTGGATAACTAGAAAGGAGGCTCTGTTATGCTGCGCGCCTCCCCTGACTCAGGCAATGGCAAGGCCCTACTGAGGTGGATGACGCAAGGCATCCATCCTCTGGAGGAGCGCAGCACGTTTCTGGGAATGGGCTGGTTTGTTTTTGTATTCCTTTAATAAGTATAGTTGCGATTTCTCATATGACCATTAAGTATGGAGGAAAAAAACATGACTTTCCCAATTAATGCAACTACTTCTAAGAATAGATCTGTTTGCTCTACATGCAATGATTCAGCTGTGGAGCATAAATTGTTAATGTCTAATGAAAAACTCCCTGTGTTCCTGTCAAGGAAGTTTTTGAGAAATTAAATTAAAATCTAGAGAAGAAGAATTAATGTTAAGAAGACAGATTAGTGCTTAGTACTGGGCAACTTGTTCTTGTTCCTGTGCACAATGGTTTGTGCTCTTACTCGTTTTATTAAAATTAATAACAAGTTAACCACTTGCCGTAACCATGGCACCGGTTCTAGTCAGTAAGTCAAGAAAGAATAGTCAAGGTATAGGCCAATAGTTGGGACATTTCTAACTATTATTAAAAGTTAACTAATGTGGTGCTGAGGATTGAACCCAGTGCCTCACACATGCTAGGCGAGCACTCTACCTCTGAGTCACAACCCCAGCCCCCTTAATGATTCTTTTTATTTAACCAAATATGACAAAAATGTTATTACTTCTATACATACTCAATATACAAGTATTAATTACTTATTTTACATTTTATTTTTGTGTTGTCTTTGAGGTCTGGTGTATATTTTATATTTGTTAGCACATCTGAATTTAAATGCTCAGTTTTTATTAGATATCTTTTTTTCTTTGTTTATGTTTCATGAAATTTGCAGTTGAAGAAGTAGATTCATATATCCAAATTGTTCCAAACATGTTAAAAAGTTTTCCAATAAGTGCATTATTGCTTTTTAAATTAAATTAAAAATTTAGTTTCTCAGTCTCACTAGCCACATTTCAAGTGCTCGGTATCTACATGTGGTTGTGGTTACTACAATGGTCAACATTGCTATAGATACTTACAGAACACTTACCATGTGTAAAAGACATCAGGCTAGGGACAGGTTGAAGAAACAGTACCTGTCCTGTTTCAAGAGCAGGGGAGTTGAGAGGAATACAAAATAGCAAAGGTCTGGGGATAGCTCTTTGGTTTTTTTTTTATATAGTAAAGTGACTTTATGGCTAGAGGGACTTTTTTTTTGGTGATTGCTTTTGAGTTAGTGTCAATGATCAAGATGACTGAGGTTGCTGACAATCTGACTTCTCCCTCTATGAGGCATTATTTTATATTTGTATTTGTCACATATACAGGGTTGTGTATGATTGTTGTAATTGTGGATGCTTTTATGATCAAATAAAGCACCTTCCATTTAAATTGTGAAAAAAAAAAAAGTTAACTAAACAGAAACAGCTCAAAGCAAAACACGAACTGAAAGGAAAAATGCTTGCTTATGCATAAGCCAAGATACATTCTTCTATTCTAATTGTAGCTACGTAATATTTTGTTTCTTTGAATAATGATTCCTGTTTTGTAACCACAAAGTACTGTGAGCCTGCCAAAATGAAAAGTATATATGATCAACTTCACAAGATTGGGATTCAGCACCTTCACTTTGGTGTCTGTGTTGTTTCTCCACCCTCTTTCGCTGACTCCTCACCATCTGTTTGTCTCCTGAGACCCCCTGTTGGAGTTGGACTCCGACACTGTTAGGATCTAATGCTGTAGTAATTACTGTGTATCCTGTTCAATTGGTTGGGACCCTATAGAAGGGAATTTGATATGTGGATTCTCTAATAATTAGAGTGAGTAACATCTAAAATGGGTTGGGTTGCATTTCTCTTACCTGATTCACATTTTTCAGTACGATGTCTTTTCCTTTCATAACCATTTGTGCATCATGTGACTTATGTAATCTTTTTACATACAGCATAGAGTTTTCAGGAAAAATCAATTACTAGCTTGTGTATATACATTGAGACTATTCTGCTTCATTGGTATAGAGAGCAGCTTTCATTCAGGCATTCATTTAAGGGTACTTATGTGTGAGTCCCTGTTCAGGGTACTGGGAATACAGAGCTCAAAAACCTCCTCCTTGATCTCAATTCTTCTCTGCATTGATGTTCCTCTTTGGTCTTTCCTTTATGACAAGGTAGACTCTTGTCCATTCCATCTCTTCAAAGCACGGCTAAGATCAGGTAGTAACATATAGTCAGACTTCATTCAAGACTTTGGGATTATAAAATGGAATTACAACGCAGTAAAGGAAAACTCAAAACCAACCACTGAATGTGACTTATCCTGAATGTCATAGGCTGTCCTCCTCACATACCTGCACACTCTTAGCCTATAACTTCTTACTATGTTTTAGGAGCAGGCTGCTCTCTTTAATAGGAATGCCTATGATAAATACCACCAGTCCCTCAAGTCCTCCAAGGCCCAGTGAGAGAAGGAGCCTGCCTCCAGATAGCTCAAGCAAAGGCTAGCTTACCCAGAAATATAATCTTCAGAGACATGACTCTATACACAAGTGAGACCAGAGATAAAACTCGTGTTGAGTTCCATATCCCCACTATTGAAGACTGAACACCAGAGAAATGCCAAGGCAAGGGCAAAAGTTTTATTTAAATGATAGAACAGAGATAGAGAGAGACTCCTCTACAGATGAGGGGGTCTAAGTTGGTGCCCAAGGGAATGGGGGGGTGTCCTGCTCCTTTTATAGATTTCAGATTTCCTTTGCTCTCATGCCCCTTCTTCCCATTCTGCCTATGTGACCCCAAGGATAGAGTGATCCAAGAGGGGGAGGATGAAGATACCCAGGGGCACAGGCAGGAATGGAGCCACCCAGTGACTACTTACTAACAACTCTTTGCTGGGGGGAACAATTCCCTGGAGGCAGGTAACCTCGGCAACAGGTTGCAGGAGGGGAAAGTGCTCTGGAAGTATTAGCATTTTATTTCCTCTTGAATCAGTCCCCATCTTCCTGATCCAATCCTTAATTACCTACACTGACTGTCCTTGTGCCCCAGCCTCACAAGGATGACAGATTTTGATATTAAGTGCAACAGTTTAGTTATGCACTGTCTGGACCCTCTTCACTGCTAAACTACATCCTGGCTTATCCTTTCTGCAAGCAAACATTACATTGTTCTATTTTGCTTTTTTTAAAATGTCAGATGTATTGAAGTTTAATATATACATAGTAAAATTCACCCTTTTAAATACATAATCCTCAGTTACAAACACATAGTCGAGTCACTACCATCTTATTTATGATCCCTCAATGACCACAGAAAATGCCTATGCCCTTTCATAGTCAACCCTTTTCTGTACATTTAGTCCCAGGCAAACACTGACCTGTTTTCTGTGACTCAAGTTGGACCTATCCATATTATCTTTGCTTTTGCCTTGGCAACCAGCTGCAGGAGAAGGGGTAAGGACTTTGGAGACATTGCATTTTATTTCCTTTCCTCTTGAATCAACTCCCATCTTTCTTTCTTTCTTTTCTTTTTTTTTTAAGTTGTAGATGGACACAATACCTTTATTTTATTTTTATGTGGTGCGGGGGATCAAACCCAGTGCCTCACGCATTGTAGGCAAGCGCTCTACCACTGAGACACAACTCAGGCCCCAGCCCCTATTTTTTTGATCAGGCCCAATTATTTATTACCTACACTGACTAACCTTTTGCCCCTCCTCCCAGAATCATTCAGCATGTAGCCTTTTACATCTGATTTCTTTCACTTAGCCTAATGTAACTGCAATTCATCCATGTCATAGAAGTTATCTGAACTTTGTCCCTCTATATTGTGGAGTAATTTTCCATTTATGAATGTACCACCCTGATTATTCATTCACCAGTGGAAGAAATATTTGAGTTGTTTCCAGTTTTTAATGATTTCAAATAAAGCCACTATAAGAGCTATATACAGATCTTTGTATAAGCTTTCATTTATCTCAGGTAATTATCTAGGAGTGAGCTGTTAAGTAGTATGATAATCATATACTTAACATTTTTTGAGACAATGAATTGTTTTCCAAAGTGATTGTACCATTTTGCATTCCCACCACCAGCTCATGAGAGTTCTAACTACTCTGTATCTCTAGCAGTGTTTTGGGTATGGGGGGGAGCACTTGAGTGTGTGGTAATCTTATTCATTCTAATACAGGCATTGAAGAATCTCACTGTAATTTAAAATTTCCATTTTTCTAACAATTCATGACATTTAGCATATTTTCACGTACTTATTTTCCATTCAACCTCTTTTTAGTGAAATATCTATTCAATTATTTTAACCATTTATTTTCAGTTGCTTTATTACTGAGTTTTGGAGAATTTTTATATATTCTAGATCCATTCCCTTATCAGATAATGTACTTTGCAACTATTTTCTCCCAGTCTTTTTATTCTCTTAGCATCTTGGTTAGCTTGGACTCTATAAAAAAATACCGCAAACTTTGTGGCATAAACAAGATATCTCTTTCTCATAGTTCTAGAGTTTGTTTAGTCAATGATCAAAATGCTGGTAAATTCAGTCCAAAATGAAGACTTTCTCCTGGCTCCTGTATAGTCAACTACTTGTTGTACCTGGAGGATTGGGGCCAGAGTAGAAGGATTCTGATCTCTTCTTATAAGGGCCCTGATCCTATGAGAGCTCCCAGTCTTATGACCTCATCTAAGTTAATTAGATGTCCCCATTAGATTAGTCCTCATTTTCAAATTATCTCATGTTAGGGGGGAGGGTTTCAATATGTGAATCTGAAAGTACCACACAACTCAATCCACAGTAATTTCTGTTGAAGAGAATGAATTTTTTTAATTTTTTAAAAATGTTTTAGTTGCCAATGGATTTTTTTTTTACTGTTTATTTATATGTGTTTCTGAGGATTAAACCCAGGACCTCACACATGCCAAGAAAGTGCTCTACCACTGATCTTCACAAGCTGACAACCCAGGCGAGGTAGTGACAACCTGGACACAGGCCAGAGACAGGGCGGAGAGGTTCTTGTTTTGACTCTGCCGCCAGCACTAGCTCACACAGAGATTGGAGCCCGCAGGAGCGCAGGGAGCACGTCACTTCCTGCCCGGCCAGGCCCGCCCACCTGCACTATGACCGCCAGCTCTAAGCCGCCAGAGCGGCGGCGGCCCGGGGTAGGGGTCGGAGTGGTGGTGACGAGCTGCGAGCACCCTCGTTGCGTCCTCCTGGGGAAGAGGAAAGGGTCGTTTGGAGACGGCAGCTTTCAGCTTCCAGGGGGTCATTTGGAATTCGGGTGAGCAGCTCCCGTTTTGACCCTGAAAACGGAACGTGCACTACGAGACACGTTCGTGCCGTGCGTGCGCCGTGCGCGTTCACGTGCGCTTCTTCGCGCTGACGTCGCGTCGTTTCTCTCTGTTGGCCGGGTTCCTCTTTGCGCCCCGCAGGCGCCGACCGCGAGGGGTCGCTCGGCTGAGAAAGGAAGGCTGACCTTGCTTGGTGGCTGCTGAGAATTGTTCTGTGAAAAGGGCTTCTTAGTGGGCATCACCGAGAGGACAGTGGGCGTTTCTAAACCTCGAGCATTCGAGTGTTGTCAACACGTTTGCACGGTTCCCGTGCTATTTAGACGTGCACAGGTATACTTACTATCCACTGGTTGCGTTACACTCTGAGCAAAAGAGCTAGTGAGACTCTGCCCCTCAGTTTCTTCGTCTCTAAAATGGGGACGGTGGGCGAAATGTTTTTTAACGTTCCTGTCTGCCTTGACATTCTGTGATTGTAAAATATATCAGACGGATATGTCAAGATCATGGTATTGTCATGAGCAACTAATAAAAGGGAAGCGAGCATAATAAAAAAAATAAACAATGAAAAAAATAAAGTATATCAGACGGACAGAGGGAGTTGGGCAATTAAGTGTTCTACACGAAAGTGAAGAAAACATGGGTTGCAAAAAATGAATTCTGAAGTGAGAAGGTTAAAATCAAGAATAGTAACAGCGTCTTCTAAGGTCTCCAGATCCAGCGTGTTTTATCTTTAGTGTTTATTTTTGAAAATCCAGCATACATAAAGTGGAGAAAAGAGTGAATCCTTAGGAACCTCCACAGAGCTTGTTCTTGTTCCATCTAACTGCTCCTCCATTGCCCACCCAAAATACAGACCTCACACATCTCCTTTTGTAGGCAATGTTACGCGAAATCTCAGATGTTCCATTATATTATCCCTAAATAATTCAGTGTGATCTGCAAAATAAATTTATTTTATTTTTGGTACTAAGGCTTGAACCTGGGGTGCTTTACCACTAAGCTACATCCCCAGCCCTTTTACTTTATATACATATATATTTTTTTAATTTTGAGACAGGGTCTCTCTAAGTTGCTTAGGACTGCACTAAATTGTTGAGGGCTGGCCTGGGACTTGGAATCCTGCCTCATCCCCCAGAGTTGCTGGGATTACAGATGTGGCCCACTGCATCTGGCTCAAAATAATTCTTTAGTATCTTCTAATAGTCTATGTATGGTCCTCCTCGGTTTTCTTTAAAATGTCTTTTCACTGTTTTGTACCAATCAGGATCAGATGAATCATATTGCATTATTTCTCACTCTAAAAGTAATCCTCCATCCCCTTTTGCTCATGCCATTTATTTGTTGAAGAATATGGGGCATGATTCTGAAGAATTTATGTAGTTATGTCCATGTTTTTCTAGTCCACTCATATTGCTTACAAAATGATAGTTAGAAGTATAAGTCTGGGACTGAGGTGGTGGCTCAGTGGTAGAGCATACCTAGCATGTGTGGCACTGGGTTCTATTCTCAGCACTGCTATAAACAAATAAAATAAAGGTCCATCAACAACTAAAAAAAAAAAAAAAAGAAGAAGAAGAAGTAGTAGTAGTATAGGTCTGATGCTTAATCAGAATTTGTCCTTCATAAAATATAAAATTCATGTTCTTTTAGCATATACAGTTTTTTAAATGGTCTTCAGAATTTAAAAAAAGCATTGATGTTTATCATTTTCAGATAATTGACATAAACCATTAATACAGTTTCTTAGATTATGAACCAGTTGCTCACATGGCTACACATTGTACTTTGTTGATGTACAAGCTACACATTGTACTTTGTTGATGTACCAAGATTTATTATCCAAATGTAGTGGGATTATCCAAATTTAGATCACAAACTAAACACAGTCTAGAATTATAATTACTGGAGTAATGGATAGAGATAACTATCTTAACATAAGAAAGTGTAGGAGTCTCAGTTACCAGGTGATCATAACATTGTACTGGAATGAAGTGCTAGATAGCATGCTAAGCTCCTCTCAGGTACCCTTTCACTTGATCTTTACATAACTGTATACTGAATGAGCTAATTTTGATGGGGAGCAAGTAGAAAATTGATTTCTTTTCTCCTTCCACAGTTTTCAGACTTGAGTTATCTTTTCCTATCTCTGTTTCAGTGGCTTTTCCTGTAAATTCTATTATTTATTTCATTAAAAATCATGTTTTGGTTATTATGATTTATTTCCAAGCATTTGAAAGTTCAAGCCAGTTTAAACCTTCAGTCTCACTTCTCAGTAATCCCTTTTATAATGTGGAAATAAAAGCCATTGTTTTGCTCTTTCTACATCTCTTCCTCTCCTCACTCTGCTGTTTCTGACTTTCCTTCTCCCGTGTGTTGAGGAAGAAGGGGTGAACTTTTTATGTGACTAGGGCGGCTTTAATCCCTCCACTGGTGCCCTCTCTGTTGGTATCCACTATCCAAGTTCGTGCTTTCTTTCTTGGTTTGTGTTTGACAGTTGGTTGGAAATCCCACAAGGATTTTTGTCCTTGACAGGGACAACTTTTTTTTTTTTTACACTGGTCCCCCTTCTCTAGCTCTTGCTTCTAGTACATCATCCTGCATTTTTTTCCTGCTAGGGTCTTCTGTTAGATTACCCAGCAGTCTTTTGTGACATATGCTTAGCCCAAAGGAAATATGTAATAGAAATGATGATTTTTCACTGCTGCCCCCTTTCCTTGCTAAGCTTTTACGGAATGACCGCTCTAGCCAGTCTCACCTTCCAAATTCCTGAGGTAGGAATAAGTGTCAACCTCTGTATTCACATGCATACGGAAACTCTAAGGAACACATTTCAGTTTTATACAAGAATTCTTACCCTCCTGTCACCCGTGCTCTGATGCACTGGGGTAGGGCTGGGTTTCTGCAGCTCATGATGTCTTTGGCAGGGACACATCAGTATCTCCTTCTTGGGAGTCATACCCAATTCAACTGATTCTCCTGGAGAGTCTCTCATTTAGATGGTTGGAAAGAGTCTACCCCTCATTGGGAGGAGGAGAAACGTTCATACTAGGCTGAAAATTCTCAACTTTACTCCCTCCTAAATATCTCCTGCCTTTCTTACGTAGCCTGTGTGGGATTAGGGTCAGAAGACTAGCCTTACCTTCCTTAGCAAACCTGTGAGCGTGGATGACATGCTCTTCTGCTATACTCATGAGAATTTAGAGGTGCTAGTTGCTTATTGTCCTCCATTTTGAGGCTTAAACTGAAATTCTGTGAGTGTAGGAAAAGCCATAATATACTTCCATATACATTTATAACAACCCCCATGAGAAGGTAATAGTTCTCTTTTTGCTTATCCAAAGTAGCAAATAATGGACTTTCATATCCAACCAAGGTCTAGTTGACTACAGAGTCTTAACTAATACACTAAACTTCCCCCTGGTTGCACAGGCTTACTTTCAGACCTATGAATTAGTGCTGAATTGACTAAATATTAAATTTTTTAAAACATGAAGTCCTTCTGGTAACTAAATATAAGATGTACAGAATGTTGAAGGCTGAGTTGTTATGTCATTTTAAAGTATAAACTAATTGCAGTTGTAATTTGCTTTGTGCTAGAAATTTCTAACCAAGTATTTCGTGATAAAGAATTTTAAATAAATAGAATTGATTACAATAGTACATTTCTGTTTTCCAGTGAGACCTGGGAAGAATGTGCTCAAAGGGAAACCTGGGAAGAAGCAGCTCTTCGCCTGAAAAATGTCCACTTTGCCTCAGTGGTGAATTCTTTCATTGAGAAAGAGAATTACCATTATGTCACTATATTAATGAAAGGAGAAGTAGATTTGACTCATGGTTCAGAACCAAAGAATGTAGAACCTGAAAAAAATGAAAGTAAGAGAATTATATATAATAATGCATTTTTCTTTGTGGAGGATGTATCATTGGAAGGAGTATTACATTCTGTTGCCATATGAAGAGGATGATATTTTCTTCATATTTGTGTTCCCCCAAAATTCATATGCTGAAATTTGTTACCCAGGTGATGCTAACAAGAGGTAGGACCTCCTGGATGGGATTAATACCCTTATAAAAAAGACTGCAGATAGACTCCTCACCCCTTCCTCCATAGGAGGATTCAGAGAGAAGATGGTTGTCTATGAACCAGGAAATGGCCCTTGCCAGATACCGGATCTGCCGTGTCTTGATCTTGGACTTCCAGCCTCCAGAACTTCGAGAAAATAAATTTCTGTTGTCTATAAGATGCGTAATCTAAAGTATTCTAAAGTAAATCTAAAGTATTCTAAAGTAATTTAAAGTATTACAGCAGTCCAAACAGACTGGACAATATAGATATGTAGATATGCTAAAATCCTGAGGAATATAAGAAACCAGCTTGTTTGGGTTTGTGTCCTGGTTTTTTCACTCTGCACTATGACCTTGGGCAAGTTATTTAATGTCTGGGCCTCTTTTCTCATTTGCGGCAATAGTAACCCCTTTAGATGGGGCATTATAAGGATTAAATGAGTTAATATACATATAAACTAGTAAACATAATAAGTGCTCAGTAAGTGTTCATTTTTTTGTGTGTGTGTTTATTTTTTCCCCCTCAGGTTGTGAATTTTAAGAAATTTTTTTTGTGTGTATGATTTCCTCAGTTTTCTCATCTACACAGGAGAAATAATACCTTCCTTTTGCAGAGAATGATTACTCTGACAAAGCAGTTGTCTGTTACCTTCTATATTGAATTGAACATCTGAAAGCTTTAATGACAAAAACATTGTTCTAAGGGCTTCATGTGTATCATCTCTCCACAAGAAACTAAGAAAGCCAGGCACAGTGGCTGATGCCTATAATCCCTCATACTAGGGAGACTAAGACAGGAAGATGACAAATTCAAGGCCAGCCTGGGCAGTTTAGCAAGACCATGTCTCAAAAAATAAAAAGGACTGGGGATATAGCTCGGTGGTAAAGCACCCCTAGGTTCAATACCTTGTACCTTGTATCATTCAAGAAACTAAAGAAACAAATCGAAATCTTTAAATGCATGTATTTTTAATATATGGGTATATACATACACACTCTGAGAGGTCTCATCTACTGGACATCCCCTGTAAACATTTAGTTTCTCCAAAATGAAGACATGGCAGAGAAGGGGAAAGGGAAGCAGCCACATACAGAAGAGATGTGTGCAAACAAGAGTACAAGAGGCCAGAGAGTGGCCAGGCTCACTCTTTTTATAACAATACACTATAGAGAACATATGAGAAAAGCATTAATCCCTCTTAAAAACCTAATTGCCTCCCACTAGCCCCACCACATAAAGGTTCCACCACCTTTCAGTTTCAGCATCACTATACAGCGGACCAAGCCTCCAGCATGGGAACTTTTGTTAGATCCACTCATTCATACCAACTATAGCAGTGGGTTTATTTGTAGTGTAATGATGTAGTCTCCTTCCCATGCTCCTCAGGTTCTGGATTTGGAGAGCCTACTTCAACTTACCATTTATTTTATCCTTCCAACAGCTGTGTGTTCATATTAGGAGAATCATTCAAACATTTTTTTTAATTTATTTTTTTGGAGTTAGACACAATACCATTATTTCATCTATCTATCTGTCTGTCTGTCTGTTTGTTTGTTTATTTATTTATATGTGGTGCTAAAGAAAATTCAAACCCAGGGCTTTGCAAATGCAAGGCAAGCGCTCTACCACTGAGCTACAACTCCAGCTCCTCAAACATTTTATTTTCTTGGAGATGGGGGTAAACTCAGCACACATGCAATCTTTCACCTCATCCCACTCCAGGTACTGAGGACTGAACTCAAAGGTGCTCTACCACTGAGTTATGTAATCAGCTCTTTTTATTTTATTCTGAGATATGGTCTCACTAAGAATTTCAGGTATGTACCATCCGCTAGCTACAGATAGCTCTCTTGAGGATCAGTTAATTCAGTATCTGTAGCACATTATTGGGCACTCATCTTCCTTTCTCTGTCTCTATTCCTCTTGATCTCTCTCTAGTAGTTAGTGTGTAGTCATGGTGGCTAAACAACTCTTTCTGTATTTGTACCAATTTCATGGCTTCTTTGTTTCATGCCTTATTAGACTAAAAATACATAACCTGTATTTCATAGGCAGAGAAAGAAATATTTAGTAGAATAAAAAGCACTCATACAAAGGTAAAAACGTAATCATAAAAAGTCCTATTTAGAACATGGAGTGTACATCTTAATATAATAATATTTGTATGTTCACCTTTGTCAGAATAATCATTCTCTGCAAAAGGAAGTTATTGTTTCTCCTGTGTAGATGAAAAAACTGAGTATCTGTTCTTTTGTGTTATTTATTTCTAAATCATTAAAGAAAATACCATTCCCTAGAAGCTTTTTCTAGGATTTCATGCATTTTAAAACTAACAAACACTGTTAGATCTTCCCTTTTTTAGTGGATTCTTTTAAATCAGCTCCCTTTGTATTTGTCTTTCTATAGAAAATATTCTAAGGCACAGTATTTTTTTTCCTCTGTGCAGCTTCTGTTGGTTTTTTTTTTTTTTTTAAGAGATGGAAGAGAACTTAAGAATACTGTAATCTACCTTATTTTACAGGGAAAGAAACTGATCTTTTTTAATGTAGCATAACCTATACTATATAAAGTGTTTTGCATTTTGAGTCAGATATTTAAATAAACAATGAAAAAATACTAAATCTGGGTTTATCATGATGTGGTATTTGTAAACTTCCTATTCAAATAACAATGTTTTACATGATCATTCTCTTCTTTAAAATATTCATTTTAAATGCAAATTGTATTTGTATGGTTAAGCTAATGCAGAACATCACTGTTGGAGTTTATTAATAGATCACTTTTAAGTTTAATTCATTTTTCTCTACATATAAATTAGCTTACTAACTAGGCACCATGGCACGTTCCTGTAATCCCAGTGGCTTGGGAAGCTGAGGCAGGAGGATTTCAAGTTCAAAGCCAGCCTCAGCAACTTAGTGAAACTGTCTTTAAATAAAAAATAAAAAGGGCTGAGGATGTGGCTCAATGGTTAAGCAACCCTGGGCTCCATTCCTAGTACCAAAAAAAAAAAAAAAAGCTTACCAAAATAAGTACTGCCTATTCCCTGTCAGGTAAATACATTGATTTGGTCTCTTTCTTTTCTAGGTTGGGAATGGGTTCCATGGGAAGAATTTCCTCCAGTAGACCAACTTTTCTGGGCACTCCGTTGTTTAAAGAAGCAAGGCTATGATCCATTTAAAGAAGATTTGAACCATCTGGTAGGATACAAGGGAAATAATCTCTAGGTGCCAAGAAGACTCCTTGATTTTATTTTTTAAAAGACAAAAATAAGGTCTAGTTAAGGAATGTAAAATATATACATTTCAGAACAACTTCATTTTATGTAAAAATATTCCATATGATTGCCAGTTTATTTGCATTCTCTTAAATATCTACTATCCTTGGGAAGATCTTTCTGAAATAGGTCATTATAGTGTATTTCAGACACAGAATGTAGGATAAATAGGGATATTGTGGTCAATCTGCTTTCCATATTTATCTGTGATATTTCCTGTGTGGTTTGTCATTACAGTTTGCATGGTATAATTACAATGGAACTTGCCTTATAAGTGTTTCAGTTCAAATTCAGATATAATTTAAATTCAAACAGTATATCTATAGCAGGATTTATTATGTTTGTTGATTTCCCTTTTTCATTAAAAAAACTTTTTTGGTACTAGATTGTGACAATTTTGTAACTAGAGAGAACAGGATAGGCCAATAAGGCATATTTCCCAGGTTCGTGATTGAGACCCTAAACTAAGAGAAGTGAGACAAACCATCTAAGATCTGTACCCTGCCATTAACATGCATGTTGTTATGAGTGTCTCACTTCCTCTGCTGAGATCCAGAAGGCTTATATGTAAAATGAGAGTACTTTAGGGCAGTGGCTCTTAAACTGTGGTCTAGGTGGGTCCTCAAGAACCTTTCAGGGTATTCAAAGCCAAAGCTATTATTATAATACTAAGATATCATTTAACTTTTTCACTCTCATTCCTTTATGAGCATACAGTGGAGTCTTGCATAGGCTGCTTGATGTGTGATATGGTTACAGACTAAATGTTAAAGCTTTTTAATATGAAGTCAGATATTAAAGGTATTTGCAAAAATGTATGACACTGTACTCACTAATGATTTTTTTGTTTTAGAAAAAGTTATCTTTCAAAAAATTATGTTAACATATATATTAGGTTTTTATTTGAAAATGATAAATAAAAATTCAAATTATTTTGTTTTAATTTCTAATATGATAAATATCTCTAGATGGGGGTAGATATAATAGAACAGTGTTTCAGTTGAAATAGAAATCTTACAAAACAAAACAAAAAATCCTACAAAAACAAAATCTCTATAATTTTTAAAAGTATAATGGAGCCATGTACAGTGGCGCATGCCTGAATCCCAGCAGCTTGAGAGGCTGAGACAGGAGGAATAAGAGTTCAAAGCCAGCCTCAGCAAAAACAAGGTGCTAAGCAACTCAGTGAGACCCTGTGTCTAAATAAAATATAAAATAGGGCTTGGGATGTGGCTAATGGCCAAGTGCTTCTGAGTTCAATCCCTAGTACCCCCCTACCCTGCCAAAAAAAAAGTACAAATGGATTGAAAACCAAGAAATTTGAAACTTCTGGATTAGACCATAAGATCATATCCTTTATGAAACCACTTCTTAAAATGCTGTGCTTGTCTTTTAAGTTTACATTTGAATTTTGCGCTTTCAAAAGACTGGTATTTCTGCTACAAAGGAATCTTTTTCTAGTCTGTGAATATCATTTTTAAGTTCTTTTTTAAAATATTTTTTTGTTATAGATGGACACAATATCTTTATTTCATTTATTTTTATGTGTTGCTGAGGATGGAACGCTGTGCCTCACGCGTGGGAGGCAAGCGCTCTATCACTGAACCACAACCCCAGCCCTTAAGTTCTTTTTTAATTGTTGCTTTTTCAGAATTTTACGTGTATATAATTTAACATTTATAAACCTCATTTTCTGTGAGTTGTAGCTTTACATATGTTTGATGTCAGAATGTTTGAGGAGTTCAAGTTTGATAAATGCGTATTCCTCAGCTTTAGACACACTGAATTTTGCACAATGGAAAGTGTCCATTTTTTTTTCTGTTTGGGTATATTTGTTGATATATTCTTTGTCTAGTTTGGTTTATAAATGAGAACTCCTAGAGAGGATTCTCAGATAATAAATGGCAGTGACTAAGAGGGTATCAGAGCATGAGTGTCTAAACTTTGTGCATAAGGCCTCACATGAAGATTGCTCTTCAGCTGCCAGGGAGCAGGTTCTTGAACCTGTCTTCTAACAAATACCCAGGTGATTTTGGCAAGGCTTGTGGCTACACTTTGAGAAATACGACTTTTAAGATAGCAGCCATTGTACTTGGCACAAGTCTAACTTCCTTAATATGAGGTGTGCTTTGCTAAAGGCAGCTCCAGCTTACCAAGCACATGAAACTTTTGACACTTGTAACAAAATCACATTATAATAACTTTGATGAAATACCAACATTACTAATTACATTTCATCAAAAAGAGTACTCTGTGCACATAAAATTTAACAGGTTAGAATAAGACTGAGCAGAGGAAATTTGGAAAAAGTCCATTCTTTTTTTATTTTTATTAATTTTTTTTTGGTACTGGGGATTGAAGTCAGGGACACTCGACCACTGAATCACATCCCTAGCCCTATTTTGTATTTATTTAGAGACAGGGTCTCACTGAGTTGCTTACTACCTTGCTTTTCCTGAGGTTGGCTTTGAACTCCCGATTCTCCTGCCTCAGCCTCCCGAGCTACTGGAATTACAGACATGCGCCACCATGCCTGGCTGGAAAAAAATCCATTCTTAAAGCACTTAATAGCAATGCCTGAGAGTATTTTCATACTAATGTGAAACAACTGTGTTTTTCAGTGACAGCAAAATGATTAACACTCATTGTTGACTTTGTAACTATTCTATTTGACACACTTTTTTCCCTTTCAGAAATATTTCTTTTCTCAGACTTGCTACACACAATAGAATCAAAGGCAGGATCAGGAATACTCATTTTGATAAAAGTATAATGTTCGTGAGTCTTGGACTTTTCCTTTTAAGTACTCTAGGATCAAAGGTGAATGTTTTAGCATGGGAAAAGTAGCACACCAAAAGCATGACATTTCTTGCTTTTTTTTTTTTTCTCTTTTAGTTGAAGATGGACATAATACCTTTATTTTATTTTTATTTGGTGCCAGGGATCGAACCCAGTGCCTCACGCATGCTAGGCAAGCATGCCACCCACCACTGAAACACCACCCTGGCCCCTCTTGCTTTTGTTTTAAAAGTTTATGAAAACTTTTGATTACACTTCATGAGAGACCCTTGTGATCAACTATAAAAATTTTTATCATAAAATATAACATTAATCATAGTTATTTTCAATATTTTTAGTTGTAATTGGATACCTTTATTTATTTATTTTTATGTGGTGCTGAGGATCGAACCCAAGGCCTTGCATGTGCTAGGCAAGAGCTCTACCGCTGAGCCACAACCCCAGCCACATAGTATATATCTGTTTATTTGCTTTTGAATATTTTGCTCGTCTTTTCCATAACCCTTGGGAGGTATATTTTTACCTTCTTTTGATAAACAAAGTTATTACAGTAATTGTTGAATTTGAAACTTGGTTCTTTTTTTTTTCTTTTTTATTATACTTAAAATTATCTGGATTCATTTTATTTATTTATTTACTTATGTGCTTGTAATCTGTTTTTCCTGCTGTTTCATAAATTCCAGGAAGGCAGGCTTACTCTTATTCAATGCTGTATCCTCAGCATGTAATGAAGTGCCTAGAGCATAAGAGGTGCTCAAATTTACAATAAATGAATGAATGATTGAATGGCACCTCTGAAGGCACTAAGCTACATCAGGTATGGCAAATATTCTCTCTCACTGACTGCTCCCAGAATCAGCCTAGGAAGCCTTTTCATTGGGAAAGGACACATAATTGAAACCTGTTCCATATCCTTGAAGTGCACGACCTCAAAGATCTCTAATGCTAATATTCTTTGATTCCATGAAGCAGAAGATATTATAGTTTGGATTGGAAATTTCCCCCAGAGTTCGGATGGTCCCTTGTGCAGCAAGGTTCAGAGGTGGGGCTTTTAGGCCATGATTATATCGTGAGGTTGCTGGCCTCATTGGTGGACTACTGGGAAGAGGGACCTAGTTGAAGGAAGTAGGTCATTGTGTGTGGGTGTACCCCGGAAGGGTCCATCTTTTCCCCAACCCCTTCTTTTCTCTCTGCTTCCTGGCTGCCATGAGCTGAGCAGCTTCCCTCCCAAATGCCCTCTGCTATGATGTTTCTGCCTTGGTGTAGCTGTTCATGGACTAAATCCTCTGAAATCATGATCCAAAATAAACTTTTCCTTCTCTAAGTTGTTCTTGTCAGGTATTTTGGTTACAATGACAAAAAGCTGACTAACAAAATGTAAGGTAGCTAAGATATTTAAAAGGGAGATTCAAACAAAAGATTTAGGAAAAGTATGCCTCTTTTAAGGAGTGTAAGAACCGATCTTGTAACAACCACTTTCCTTTAAAAGATCCTGAGATTGGGCTGGGGATGTGGCTCAAGTGG
Organism: Callospermophilus lateralis; assembly: GCF_048772815.1. Classification (NCBI taxonomy): domain Eukaryota; kingdom Metazoa; phylum Chordata; class Mammalia; order Rodentia; family Sciuridae; genus Callospermophilus; species Callospermophilus lateralis. The sequence continues at coordinate 73,029,226 of NC_135316.1, forward strand.
TAGCGCGCTCGCCTGGCATGCGTGCGGCCGGGTTCTATCCTCAGCACCACATACAAAGATGCTGTGTCCGCCGAAAACTAAAAAATAAATATTAAAAATTCTCTCTCGAGCTGGGGATGTGGCTCAAGCGGTAGCGCGCTTGCCTGGCATGCGTGCGGCCCGGGTTCGATCCTCAGCACCACATACAAACAAAGATGTTGTGTCCACCAAGAACTGAAAAATAAATATTAAAAAATTCTCTCTCTCTCTCTCTCTCTCTCTCTCTCTCTCTCTCTCTTTAAAAAATAAAAAATTCTCTCTCTCTCTTAAAAAAAAAAAAAGATCCTGAGATCAGTTGTTTATACAAGGGAACTCAACATGCAAATATACATATAATAAAATAAAATGTAAAATTTTAAAAAACATGTCCAGGGGCTGGGGTTGTGGCTCAGTGGTAGAGCATTCGCCTAGCACATGTGAGGCCCTAGGTTAGATCCTCAGCACCACATATAAATAAATAAAGGTATTGTGTCCAACTACAACTAAAAAATAAATATTAAAAAAAATATGTCCAGGTACATTGGCACACACTAAATCCCAGCAACTCAGGAGACTGGGGCAAAAGAATCACAAGTTTAAAGCCAGCCTAAGCAACTTAGCAAGACCCTATCTAAAAATAAAAAGGACTGGGGTATAGCTCAGTGCTAAAGCACCCCTGGGTTCAACCCCCCAAAATAAAAACCAAATATCTCAGTAAGTTAAACATTCTTTAAACATTTAGTAATTTATATAGGCTCTTAGCTTGTGTTATGTGCTGAATGAACTGTGTCTCACCAAAGTTCACATGTTGAAGACCTAACCCCCAATATTTGAGGATGTGATTATATTTGGAGGTAAGATATTGAAAGAGATGATTAGGTTTAAAATGAGGCCGTTAGGATGAGTTCTCTTCCATTCTGATTTTTGTCCTTATCAAAAATAAATCTGAACACATACAAGAGAGTCCAGATGTGTATGTGTAGATAAAAGACCTATATGAAGATGCAGCGAGATGGCAGCCACCTGCAAGCCAAGGAGATAGGCCCCACATGAAACCAACCCTGCTGACATTTTGATCTTGGACTTCTGATCTTCAAAATTGTGAGAAAATAAACTTCTGTTGCATTAGCCACCCCGTCTATTGTATTTTGTTATGCACCCTTTACAAACTAATACAGGTAGCCTAAATCTCGCAGCTCTGTTCAAAGTATTATGATAGAATCAAAAAACATTCCTTCCATGTCTGCAATCCTGAATTGGAGTTTTGGCAACATCAAAGCTTTGAGAAGAGTTCAAATTTTTCCATTCCCTGGCATTTAAACACAGGGTATGGGAGGAATTTTTGCTATGGAGCTTTTTACAAGAAAACTTTACACATACCAGAAGTAGAAAATAATACAGTGAACCCCCACATACCTATAACCCATTCAACGAGTACCAACATTTGCCTTATTCATCTGTCACCTTTCCATCCCTTTTTTCTTATAGTACTTTCTTAATATTTTATTGACTGTATAATGAAATGGTGAAATTTATGTATTATAAATTAAAGCTAATTTGTATTGGTAAATACAAAGTAAACAAATTGAACTGAGATAAAATATTTATGCTCCCAGAATTTCAAACCAGAATACTTGTTTTATGGCATACTAAATTGACCAATCTAGAAACAAGTTTTTGCAGACTTGTTTTCAATTCTTAGACATATACCTAAAAGTGGAATTTCTGGGCCATACCATTTAACTGTGTTTAACTTTGAGGAATAAACAAATGTTTACCAAAGTGACCGCCCCATTTTATACCACCAGCCTAAGCTTTTTTTTTTTTTTTGCCACTGTGACTGTGACCAAAAGAACTGACAATAATTTTAGAGGAGGAAAAGTTTATTTGGGGCACATGGTTTCAGAAGTCTCACTGTTTGCTGTGCCCAGGGCAGCACATAATGCCAAAAGGGTGTGAAGAGGGAAGTGGCTCAGGACATGGCACCAGGAAGCAGACACTGCAGACCTGGAACAAAATATAATTCCAAAGGCACACCTCCCAATGACCTACCTCCTCCAGCCACACTCTACTTGCCTATGTTACTACCCAGTTAATCCCAATCAAGGGATTGATGCACTGATTAGGTCAAGATTCTCTAGCCATTTTGTTTCTGAACTTTCTTGCACTGTCTCAGACATGAGCTTTTGGGGGACACTTCATATTAAACCATAACACCAAGATATCTTTTTGATAATATCACTGCTGTACATCCAACACCACCATCTATATTCAATTTTTTGTTTTCATCTTTCCATGCCCTTTAAACACTCTCTACTTCCCCTTCCCTCAGTCCTTGATAACTACCTATTTTTTGCCTCTATGAATCTGATTACTACCTCATATAAATGTAACCATATAGCATTTATCCTTTTGTGACTGGTTTATTCACTTAGCCTTAAGTCTTCAGGTTTCTTTCACATGTATAGTAAGTTTCAGAAGTTACTTTTTTTTTTTTTTTTGGTAAGGCTGAATAATATTCAATTATGTGCCTGTGTCACATTTTGCTTACTCATCCAACCATCAGTAGACTATTATACAGATGCTCCTTGGTTTATGATGTTTATTCTATTTTTTTTTATTTTTTTCATCTTTCATACATTTGATTCAAGTGAGTTATGCACTTCCATTTTTACCCCAAATACAAATTGCAGAATCACATCAGTTACACATTCACAATGTTTACATAATGCCATATTAGTGACTGTTGTATTCTGCTGCCTTTCCTATCCCCTACTATCCCCCCTCCCCTCCCCTCCCATCTTCCCTCTCTACCTCATCTGTTGTTGTTCAGTTCTTTCCCTTCACCCCCCTTTCCCCTCACAACCTCATATATGTGATTTCGTATAACGATGAGGGTTTCCTTCCGTTTCCATGCAGTTTCCCTTCTCTCTCCCTTTTCCTCCCATCACTCATCTCAGTTTACTGTTAATCTTTTCCTCATGCTCTTTCCCCCTGCTCAGTTCTTAGTTGCTCTCCTTAAATCAAAGAGGACATTTGGCATTTGTTTTTTAAGAATTGGCTAGCTTCACTTAGCATAATCTGCTCTAATGCCATTCATTTTCCTGCAAATTCTATGATTTTGTCATTTTTTAGTGCCGCATAATACTCCATTGTGTATAGATGCCACATTTTTTTTATCCATTCATCTATTGAAGGGCATCTAGGTTGGTTCCACAGTCTAGCTATTGTGAATTGTGCTGCTATGATCATTGATGTGGCAGTATCCCTATAGTATGCTCTTTTAAGGTCCTCAGGGAATAATCCGAGGAGGGCGATAGCTGGGTCAAATGGTGGTTCCATTCCCAGCTTTCCCAGGAATCTCCATACTGCTTTCCATATTGGCCACACCAATTTGCAGTCCCACCAGCAATGTACAAGTGTACCCTTTTCCCCACATCCTCGCCAGGACTTATTGTTGTTTGACTTCCTAATGGCTGCCAAGCTTACTGGAGTGAGATGGTATCTTAGGGTGGTTTTGATTTGCATTTCTCTGACTGCTAGAGATGGTGAGCATTTTTTCATGTATTTATTGATTGATTGTATGTCCTCTTCTCAGAAGTGTCTGTTCAGGTCCTTGGCCCATTTGTTGATTGGGTTACTTGTTATCTTATTGTTTAATTTTTTGAGTTCTTTGTATATTCTGGAAATTAGGGCTCTATCTGAGGAGTAAAGATTTGTTCCCAGGATGTAGGCTCCCTATTTACTTCTCTTATTGTTTCTCTTGCTGAGAAAAAATTTTTAGTTTAAGTAAGTCCCATTTGTTTATTCTTGTTATTAACTCTTGGGCTATGGACGTCCTATTAAGGAATATGGAGCCTGACCCCACAATATGTAGATCGGAGCCAACTTTTTCTTCTATCAGGTGCAGGGTCTCTGATTTGATATCAAGCTCTTTGATCCATTTTGAGTTAACTTTTGTGCATGGCGAGAGAAAAAGATTCAGTTTCATTTTGTTGCATATGGATTTCCAATTTTCCCAGCACCATTTGTTGAAGATGCTATCCTTCCTCCATTGCATGTTTTTAGCCCCTTTATCAAATATAAGAAAGTTGTAATTTTGTGGATTGGTTTCTGTGTCCTCTACTCTGTACCATTGATCCACCTGGCTGTTTTGGTACCAGTACCATGCTGTTTTTGTTACTATTGCTTTGTAGTACAGTTTGAAATCTGGTATCGCTATACCTCCAGATTCACACTTCCTGCTTAGAATTGCTTTTGCTAGTCTGGGTCTTTTGTTTTTTCATATGAATTTCATGATTGCTTTATCTATTTATCTATTGCTTCACTGAAGTTAGATACTACCTGGCAATTGGATCAGGGTGTTGGTAGTAGCTAGGTATTTAGGAGTCTTATAGACAGCCTCGAGACATTCACCTATTTGCATTTAGACAATTACACGAAATGGAAGATGTAACGCTTGGGATGAAAGTTGGGGGGTAGGGGAATGAAGGTGCTCTTAAAAAGAAAAAAGGATAGAGAGAGAGATAGATTAGAGGGGAATGAAAAGAACAATAAGACTTGAAATGGGATAGAAAGAGAGAAGGAAAAGGGGAGAAAGGAACAGAGAGAGAAGAAGGAGAGAAAAAAAAATAACGACAACAGCAACAACCACAAAAAAAAAAAAAAATTAAAGTCTTAGAGATCCACCTTCTTCTCTTCTAGTAGGCGGAGCTGTACCCTCTGAGCGGAGCGTCTGCTCTCTACCTGCCGATAGCTATCTCTGTAAGGCGTCTCCAGGGAGTCAGACTTCTCAGTCCATAGCCATTTTATTTCTCAGCCCTTAACCCCCTTCCTCCTGTCAGACAGCCAGCCAGGTCCTGTTCCCCAGAAGTGATTCCCCAGAGATCTAGTTACACTTGCAGCCCTACCGCGTGTCCCTTTTAAGCCCCAGTGCTGTGGTAAACTGGCGGCTAAGACCTTGGGAGTCACCGCTGGTGATATGGGGGGCTGGGGGTCGGGGATCCCCTCTGCTTGCCTACGGACACGACCCCTGAGAGGTCAATGAAGTTTCCTGGCTGCTTGTATCAGAATGGGGAGTCACACACCTGCTAAAGTGGATTCTGCTGGGAAGAAATTCCGCCGGCCGAACTCCGATGACGTCACCTCTCTGCTATGGCGGGCCCCAGGCTCCTTGCCAGAGTGTCCGGGGTGTCCAAAGGGAGGGGTGGGACTGGTCCGTCCTGGTTGGCCTCAGCTCCTGGCTCGTGAAGGCTTGGCTAAAGACTTCTTCCTGCCAAGCTGCGTCTCAGAGGTTAGCCGGTCCCAGTCACTTTGGCTACGGGCGGGCGGACGGATCCGCCGCTGCGCCCGCGGCGTGCGGACTGTGGCTGGTGGATCTGGGTCTCCGCGTCTCTTGGCAGGGTTTTGCTCGTCTGGGTCACACAGACACTTCAAAATAATCCTAATAGCTCCCGGCCGGTCTCTCTTCAGTGGTATTTTGCTAGGAGATTCTCCGTTGGTAGAATCCAAGCGTTATCCATGTGACTTTATGACCCCATCACTGGGGGTGTATTGAAAGCGCTGCCTCTCTACCCGCCACCATGTTGGATCCCCACAGCCCTGTAATTTTCTATCTTTCTCCCTCCACTCTTTTAATTCTGTCATTTGCATGACATCATCACAGTGTTGACCTCTGATTCCATCTCTCTTCCCACTAATACTCTTGTTCCCATCTTCCCTGCAATTACCAAATCTATTCTTTCATGTTTTTTTTTTTTTTTTTTGAGGTCAGAGGAAGCAGAAGATGTCTGAATTTAAATACAGACTGAAGACCAAGAGAAGACACTTACGTGTCTAAACCTAAAAGAGACTTCAAGCCACCTATCTTTCTCCCATTGCCCATTATCCAACTTGTACTTCACAAGACCAAGATTTTTCTAAACTCCCTAAAACTGATCATATTCACATGCTCTCCTGAACTACCTTCTATCACCCCTTGCTGTGCCTAAATGCCCATGTTTATTCTAATAAATCCATTGTGAGCTGAAAATATTTTAAGTGGAAAATGTATCTAATACAGCTAACCTAGAGAACACCATAGCTTTAGCAACACAGCAAACAGAATAAAGTTGCTGACAATCAGCTAATTTTAGATAAAAGGATTATCCTGGATTATCCAGCCTAGTATAACTGCAATTCTTTAAAAGGGGAAGGATAAGTAGGTAGAACAGAGTCAGTTATGAAGCATGAGAAGAGTCATGGAATGAGGGTAACTTCAAAAACCTGGAAAAGAAAAAGAAACATCCAGAGCCTGCAGGAAAGAAAGCAACCCTATCCATTGTTTATTGCCCAGTGAGGCCTATTGATTATTGCCCAGTATTCTGAGGTAAATTTGTGCTGTTAATTTAAGCCAACATGTAATGTGTTATAGCAGCAACTGAAAAGACAGTATCAAAAAAACTTAAAAAAAATTCATTTGAATGTATCCTACATTTTAAAAATAGTTCATATATAAAATGTTACAACAGAAATCATATATTCCCAGTAATAAAAAAGCAGATACATTTTGACATATTCCACATAATGGGATATCTGCCAGCAAATTTATAAAGCACATATCCAAATGGAAAAATATTCCTAGTACTGTACCAACAAGGCAAGACTAAAATATATTCCTAAAAGGAAAGAAATTCAATATCATGTTCTTAATTCTAGATGGCAAAATTATGCTTTCTTTAAATGCTATGTTTTAGTCAGCTTTTGTGTCACTGTAATCAAAATACCATAGGAGAACAACTTACGGAATAGGGAAGATGCACTCTTCCCCCAGTGACTCACCTCCTTCAGCCATGCTCCACCTGCCTATAGTTACCATCCAGTCCTTTCAAACCTAATCAAAACGGTCTCAGCTCTCATATCATTTACCTCTGAATATTCCTTCAAAAACAGAAGCTTTGGGGGACACCTCATATTCAAAACATACATGTTATTTTATTTTCTAGAAATCAAAAGTAATAAAAAATTGAAAATACTGAATTCTCAATTCAAGATACAGGTTACTGGAGGGATCCAACATGGCGGGCAGGGAGGCAGCGCTGAAAGTACCTCCTCAATAACGGGGTCAGAGAGACGCATTGATACGTTTAGATTCTACCTGCTGAGAAACTCCTAGGCGGGAATTAGGAGGATTTTTGGAGGTGACAGTTTGCCCCAGACGAGCGAATCTCCGCCATGCAGCGCAGAGGTCCAGACCCGCCAGCCAGCCGCTGCTCGCGCAACTCAGCGACAATCAGCCGCTAGCCCAAGGCCCCCGCGACTGGGCGGCTAGCCTCCGAGGCGTAGCTAAACAGGAGTGGCGCAGGGACTCTAGGAAGAAATCTCTAGCCAAGCCTTCATGAAATAGCGAACCAGGAACTGAAACCAACCAGAGACAGACCAGTCCCATCCCTCTCTTCGGACACTCCAGCAAGGAGCCTGGGGCCCGCCACAGCAGAGAGGTGACGTCACCGGAGTTCGGCCGACGGAATTCCTTCCCAGCGGAAACCACTTTAGCAAGTGTGTGACTCCCACCCCCTCCAGATACAAGCAGCCAGGAAACCTCAGGAATCTCTCCGGGGGCATGTCTGTAGGGAAGCAGAGGGGATCCCCGATCCCCAACTCCCCTTACCACCAGCAGCGACACCCAAGGTCTTAGCCACCAGCTTCCGAGGGCGTGCCCACCAAAGGGGTCCGAAAAAATTAAACTGTTGGATCCCAGATCACCGCTCCACAGCACTGGGGCTTAGATGAATGACAGAGAGAGTGCTCAGTCGTTCGGGAAATAGGACACATGGTGGGGCTGCAAGTGTAACCAGATCCTTGGGGAACCACCTCCGGTGAACAGGACCTGGCTGGCTGGCTGGCAGGAGAAAGGGGGGGAGGGGCCGGAGAAGTGAAACGACTCTGGACTAACAGGATTGAGAGACTCCCAGGAGCCGCCTTATAGGGATTGCTGTCGGCAAGTAGAGGGCAGAAGCTCGGCTGGGAGGGCACAGCTCCGCCTACTGGAAGAGAAGAAAATGGATCTCTAAGACTTCAATTCTTTTTTCTCTTTTTTCTTTTCTCCCCTTTTCCTTCTTTCTTTCTTTCCCATTTCAAGTTTTATTGTTCTTTCCATTCTCCTCTAATCTATCTCTCTCTCCTTCTTTCTTTTTAAGAGGACCTTCCTTCCACTACCCCCAACTTTCATCCTTAGCATTACGTCTTCCATTAAGTGTAATTGTCTAAATGCAAATAGGTGAATGTTTCGAGGCTGTCAATAGGGCTCCTAAATACCTAGCTACTACCAAACACCCTGATCCAATCGCCTGTTAATATCCCCCTTCAGTAGAGCAATCTTCCAAAGTAGCCAAGACATACTAACCCTCATATCATCATAGCACCTAACCTAAACAAAGTCCTAAGACCAAACAACAGATCACTATATGCATACAGAATTCGGAAGCCTTTTATGATATGAATGAATTAGCTTTAAAGTACAATAAAGCCCAACATTTCTAGGCATAGTCTCCCACCACAAAGGAGAGACTACAGAGATATACAAAACCAAAACAAATTTATAGGAGAAAACAGAAACACAGCAGTTAAACAGACTTGGAAAGTAACGTGAACAACATGAAAAAAACAAGGGAAAAAAGGATTACAAACAATGCAGGACAAACCAAATCTACAGGAGAACCTAGAGGCATCAGAAAAATGGACAGAGAAAGAACTCAAGGCATACCTGACTCAGATGGAATGGAATCTTAGAGAAGTCATGAGACAGCAAGTCGAAACAATGAAAGAATACTTAGAAAATGAATTGCATAAGCAAATTCAAATTGCAAAGAAGGAACTCTACCAGGAGATAGAGATCCTAAAAAAAATAAAACAGTAATCCTAGAAATGCAGGAAACCATAAACCAAATTAAAAACTCAAACAAGAATATTACAAATAGACTAGATCAAGTAGAAGCCAGAACATCAGATAAGGAAGACAAAGTTTATCAAATTGAAAAGAATATAGTCAACACAGAAAGGATGTTTAAAATTCATGAGAAATCTATCCCAGAAATATGGGATGTCATAAAAAAACAAACTTGAGAGTCATTGGGATAGAAGAAGGCATAGAGGTTCAAACCAAAGGAATGAACAATCTATTGAATGAAATAATCCTAGAAAACTTCCCAGATATGAAAGATGGAATGGATTGCCAAATCCTGCAAGCCTACAGGACCCCAAACATTCAAAACCGTAATAGACCAACTCCAAGACACATAATTATCAAGATATCCAACATACAGAAGAAGGAGAGAATATTAAAAGTTATGAGAGAAAGGAGGCAGATTACATTCAGTGGTAAACCAATTAGGTTAACGGCTAATTTTTCATCAGACTTTCAAAGCGAGAAGATCCTGGAACAACGTATTTCAAACGCTGAAACATAATGGATTCCAACCAAGAATACTGTATCCAGCAAAACTAAGCTTCAGATTTGACAATGAAATTAAAATATTTCACGATAAACAAAAGCTAAAAGAATTCACAGCCAGAAAACCAGCACTGCAAAGCATTTTGAGCAAAATACTACAAGAAGAAGAATTGAAAAATAGTAACCAAAACTAACAGTGGGAGGTATCTCAGTAAAGGGGGAGAAAAATAACCAAAGAGGAAAAACTAGCCAATCTAAAATAAATAAATAAATAAACATGACTGGAAGTACAAACCATATTTCAATAGTAACCTTAAATGTTATGGCTTAAATACACCAATCAAGAGACATAGGCTAGTAACCTGGATTAAAAAAACAAATCCAACAATATGCTGCCTTCAGGAGACTCATATGATAGGAAAAGACATACACAGGCTAGAAGGTGAAAGGTTGGAAAAAATCATACCACTCACATGGCCCTCGGAAGCAAGCAGGAGTGACCATACTCCATATCGAATAAAATCAACTTCAAACCTAAGTTAATCAAAAGGGATAAAGAAGGACACTATATACTGTTAAAAGGAACCGTCCACCAACAAGACATAACAATTTTCAATTTGTATGCACCACACAATGGTGCTGCAATGTTCATAAAACAAACTCTCTTCAAGAGTCAAATAGACCACAACACAATAATTATGGGTGACTTCAACACACCGCTCTCTCCATTAGACAGATCCTCCAGACAAAAGCTGAATAAAGAAACTATAGAACTCAATAATACAATCAATAACGTAGACTTAACCGACATATACAGAATATATCAACCATCATCAAGTGGATACACGTTCTTCTCAGCAGCACATGGATCTTACTCAAAGATAGACTATATATTATGCCATAGGGCAACTCTTAGTAAATATAAAGGTGTGGAGATAATACCATGCACCATATCTAATCATAATGGAATGAAACTGGAAATCAATGATAAAAAAAGGAAGAAAAAAATCCTGCATCACCTGGAAAATGAACAATATGTTACTGAATGATCAATGGGTTACAGAAGACATAAAGGAGGAAATCAAAAAATTCTTAGAGATAAACGACAATACAGACACAACATACTGGGATCTAGGGGACACAATGAAAGCAGTTTTAAGAGGGAAATTCATTTCCTGGAGTTCATTCCTCAAAAAAAGGAAAAAACAACAAATAAATGAACTCACACTACATCTCAAAACCCTAGAAAAGGAAGAGCAAAACAACAGCAAATGTAGTAGAAGACAAGAAATAATTAAAATCAGAGCAGAAATCAACAAAATTGAAACAAAACAAAAAAACACTGAAAAAATTGATAAAACTAAAAGTTGGTTCTTTGAAAAAATAAATAAGATCGACAGACCCTTAGCCATGCTAACGAAGAGAAGAGAGAGAACTCAAATTACTAACATACGGGATGAAAAAGGTAATATCACAACAGACACTACAGAAATACAGAAGATAATTACAAAGTATTTCGAAACCCTATATTCCAATAAAATAGAAGATAGTGAAGATATCGATAAATTTCTTAAGCATATGATCTGCCCAGATTGAGTCAGGAAGACACACACAATTTAAACAGACCAATAACAAACGAAGAAATAGAAGAAGCCATCAAAAGACTACCAACCAAGAAAAGCCCTGGACCGGATAGGTATACAGCGGAGTTCTACAAAACCTTCAAAGAAGAATTAATACCAATACTTTTCAAGCTATTTCAGGAAATAGAAAAAGAAGGAGCTCTTCCAAATTCATTCTATGAGGCCAACATCACCCTGATCCCGAAACTAGACAAAGACACTTCAAAGAAAGTAAACTACAGACCAATATGTCTAATGAACTTAGATGCAAAAATTCTCAATAAAATCCTGGCGAATTGAATACAAAAGCATATCAAAAAAATTGTGCACCATGATCAAATAGGATTCATCCCTGGGATGCAAGGATGGTTCAATATACGGAAATCAATAAATGTTATTCACCACATCAATAGACTTAAAGATAAGAACCATATGATCATCTCGATAGATGCAGAAAAAGCATTTGACAAAGTACAGCATCCCTTTAAGTTCAAAACACTAGAAAAACTAGGGATAACAGGAACTTACCTCAACATTGTAAAAGCTATATATGCTAAGCCTCAGGCTAGCATCATTCTAAATGGAGAAAAACTGAAGGCATTCCCTCTAAAATCTGGAACAAGACAGGGATGCCCTCTCTCACCACTTCTATTCAATTAGTTCTTGAAATACTAGCCAAAGCAATTAGACAGACAAAAGAAATTAAAGGCATAAAAATAGGAAAAGAAGAACTTAAATTATCGCTATTTGCGGATGACATGATAAGATACTTAACAGACCCAAAAGGGTCTACAAAGAAACTACTAGAACTAACAAATGAATTCAGCAAAGTGGCAGGATATAAAATCAACACGCATAAATCAAAGGCATTCCTGTATATCAGCAACAAAACTTCTGAAATGGAAATGAGGAAAACCACTCCATTCACAATATCCTCAAAAAAAATAAAATACTTGGGAATCAACCTAACAAAAGAGGTGAAAGATTTATACAATGAAAACTACAGAACCCTAAAGAGAGAAATAGAAGATCATCTTAGAAGATGGAAAAATATACCCTGTTCATGGATAGGCAGAACTAACATCATCAAAATGGCGATATTACCCAAAGCTCTCTACAGGTTTAATGCAATGCCAATCAAAATCCCAACGGCATTTCTTGTAGAAATAGATAAAGCAATCATGAAATTCATATGAAAAAACAAAAGACCCAGAATAGCAAAAGCAATTCTAAGCAGGAAGTGTGAATCTGGAGGTATAGCAATACCAGATTTCAAACTGTACTACAGAGCAATAATAACAAAAACAGCATGGTACTGGTACCAAAACAGGCGGGTGGACCAATGGTACAGAATGGAGGACACAGAGACAATCCACAAAATTACAACTTTCTTATATTCAATAAAGGGGCTAAAAGCATGCAATGGAGGAAGGATAGCATCTTCAACAAATGGTGCTGGGAAATTGGAAATCCATATGCAACAAAATGAAACTGAATCCCTTTCTCTCACCATGCACAAAAGTTAACTCAAAATGGGTCAAGGAGCTTGATATCAAATCAGAGACTCTGCATCTGATAGAAGAAAAAGTTGGCTCCGATCTACATATTGTGGGGTTGGCCTCCAAATTCCTTAATAGGACACCCATAGCACAAGAGTTAAAAACAAGAATCAACAAATGGGACTTACTCAAACTAAAAAGTTTTTTCTCAGCAAGAGAAAAAACAAGAGAGGTAAATAGGGAGCCTACTTCCTGGGAACAAATCTTTACTCCTCACACTTTAGATAGAGCCCTAATATCCAGAGTATACAAAGAACTCAAAAAATTAAGCAATAAGAAAACAAATAACCCAATCAACAAATGGGCCAAGGACCTGAACAGACACTTCTCAGAGGAGGACATACAATCAATCAACAAGTACATGAAAAAATGCTCACCATCTCTAGCAGTCAGAGAAATGCAAATCAAAACCACCCTAAGAAACCATCTCACTCCAGTAAGACTGGCAGCCATTATGAAGTCAAACAATAAGTGCTGGCGAGGATGTGGGGAAAAGGGTACACTTGTACATTGCTGGTGGGACTGCAAATTGGTGCGGCCAATTTGGAAAGCAGTATGGAGATTCCTGGGAAAGCTGGGAATGGAACCACCATTTGACCTAGCTATCACCCTTCTCGGACTATTCCCTGAGGACCTTAAAAGGGATAGGGATACTGCCACATTAATGATCTTAGCAGCACAATTCACAATAGCTAGACTGTGGAACCAACCTAGATGCCCTTCAATAGATGGATAAAAAAAATGTGGCATTTATACACAATGCAGTATTATGCAGCACTAAAAAATGACAAAATCATGGAATTTGCAGGGAAATGGATGGCACTAGAGCAGATTATGCTAAGTGAAGCTAGCCAATCCTTAAAAAACAAATGCCAAATGTCTTTGATATAAGGAGAGCAACTAAGAACAGAGCATGGAGGAAGAGCATGAGGAAAAGATTAACATTAAACAGAGACGAGTGGTAGGAGGGAAAGGGAGAGAGAAGGGAAATTGTATGGAAATGGAAGGAGACCCTCAATGTTACACAAAATTACATATAAGAGGTTGTGAGGGGAAAGCGGGGGGAAAAAAAAACAAGGGAGAGAATTGGATAACAGCAGATGAGGTAGAGAGGGAAGATGGGAGGGGAGGGGAGTGGGGATAGTAAAGGTAGCAGAATACAACAGTCACTAATATGTCATTATGTAAAAATGTGAATGTGTAACCGATGTGATTCTGCAATATGTATTTGGGGTAAAAATGGGAGTTCATAACCCACTAGAATCAAATGTATGAAAGATGATATGTCATGAGCTTTGCAATGTTTTGAACAACCAATAAAAATAAAAAAAAAGATACAGGTTACTAACAAAACATATAGCAGCATCTCGGAAAATGTTATTGTCATTTTTTAAAGAAGAGTATACATGTAGATTTTTTAAAAAATATTTTTTAGTTGTAGATAGATACAAAACCTTTATTTATTTTTATGTGGTGCTCAGGTTCAAACCCAGAGCCTCACGCATGCTGGACAAGCAGTCCACCACTGAGCCACAACCCCAGCGCCCCCATGTAGATTTTTTAAAAGAAAAATATTATATTACCTAATATTAATTGAACTAACTTTAGGTAAAATGCTAACAGTTTTCTCCTTTGTATTTCAGTATATTTACTAACTGTTCCACAACCGAAGCTTAATTACATTTTACAGTGAGAAAAAGGACACACTAAAACTGACAGATCGGAAATAACTATACAAGTATCTTATTTAAATATGGAGGTCAACCACAAGTTAAGAGTGGGAATCTGGAATAAGGAAAGAGTTGGTTTCTTTCTGTTCTAAAATGTTTCATACAATTTATTCTTAAAATCAGACAAGACTAAGGTAAATATTTTCAATTATTAAAAAGCATCTCTTCTAATACAAATGTGGGCTTCTGAGAAACCTACCATTGACTGTAATTACTTGTTCAGATATATTCATTATATCATGTACATTTTCACTCCAGAATGCTATGTAAATGTTATAAAAAGCCATTCGACTCACAGCAGTATCTTACTTACACTGAAAACATATTTAAATTAAAAAAGGAAACGTATAAACAAAAGCAACTTTATTTACAAAAATTATAATAATTACAAACAGTACAAATTGAGGCAAGTTCTTCTTTTCTTGCAACAGAAGCCAAGAGACTTTACTTTCAAATGAGTGGTTTTATTCTGTAATATGATGCAGATTCAGCAATCCTCTGTTTTTTAAAAAAAATACCTTTTGAATAATTGCTAGAAGCCTATTAGTAATATGTACATGGGTCATTTGCCTCAAATCTTATTTCCGGAACTACTATATATAAATCCAGCACAATTGGAAGAGAACAAGGTAGGGCAGCACTGAACTACTGAATCATCTTTTCTTTAATAATAAATTTTGTTTAATCCCAAACATTTGTTCTAGTGGATTAGAACTAAAACCATGGGTTTAGGCTTTTAAAAAAAAAATCCACTTTGATTTTAATGTGCTACACAATTCCATCAGAGCCAATACTTATGTGGCTACTGCTTACAAGTAAGCAATTCACTTTCCCTGCTAGTGTTTAAGAAACAGAATTCTACAATATTCAATCTGTATGCTGTCTCAGTTTTAATCAGAGTCACTACTACTACTTGAGGAGTCAGTTGACATAACTTCTACATCATCTTCGTTTTCTTTATTATGTCCAGGAGGTTCCAACAAAAAGTCATTACTGTGATTTGGTGGTAACATATTCATTGACATATCATTTGACTGCCATGGATACTGTGGAGCAAGCACATCTAGAGAAAGAAAGAAGCATGTAAGAACAGTTCTATTTGTAACTTATCTACTTCCTAATTATTCTTCCCTTAATGCAAATAATTTGAAGTGAAGTTTTTAGGGCTCAAAATTAAAATACACATTTGGTCACATTAACGGTGATTAAATTAAAAAAGATGAAGGAAAACTATGTTTTTAGAAACTAGGAACCTATTTCTTTAAAAAAAAAAAAAACTAAAAGACTTCAAACAATTGACATAATTTTTCTTTTGCAAGACATTTACAATTACAACTCAAGTACTGCCTACATCTATATACATATTACATGCTATTATATGCAGAAATACTTATGTTCATCATTCATTATTCTACATTATAAACAAATAATAAAATCTACACTAAAATTATAATATATTTAATGTAGATTGAATGCTTTCTTAGAAGAACTGTTATTATAAATGATTCTGATCAAAAAGCAGTTGACTGACAATATGTGTACAAGAAATATAAGGAAAGACCCAAGAAACATTGTATTTATGAAAATGAATAGAACACATAAATAGGTATAGCTCAAGACTAAAGAAAAAGAAGTCAAATTTAAGAGTTAAACAAGAGTGTTATAACATTAACTAGACAGATATGCTAGTTGGCTTCAAATCTACCTTTCCCTGGACTCTGAACCATTTCTCTTCTGCCAGCTGCCACAATATCAAGTTTTGTCAGTAGAGGGCACTGGTGAGACGACCAGAGAATAGGGACTGGAGAGGGCGGGGGTTCCCGCTCCCCTTTTCTCCTCCAGGGCCTGGCTGGTCAAGAGGTGCTCATGTCTCAGCAACTTTCAGTGATATCCTTAAAGGTGGTTTCTTGGTAGTTTTCACCATAATACCATAAGTGGATTCCCAGTTAAGTCTCCCTGGAACCCGGTGGATAATTCCCTGCTTGTAAGTGCTGGTCTCAAAAACCTGACTTCTCTGCCACAGAATGACACAGCTGTACTAAAACCTCTCCTACTCTGTCCTTTCCTTAGGTCCTGTGTCTTGGTCCTACGTGAGGCAGCAGCTCCCCATGTCTGTTATTCCTGTACTTATTTAAAAAAAGAAAAAAAAAGCAGCTCTCTTGACAACTTAGAAATACCCTGCTATAGTTAATAATTCTTTCAATTTTCCTTCCTCAAATAACTGGTGTGGTTTGTCTCCAGTTACTAGATTGTAACTGGCATATAATCCAGTATAATCACAGTGAGAAAGATCAGGAGTACCTAAGATTAATATATGCACAGTTGCCCAGTTTGTACTTTAGGTAGCTAAATAATGCATATAAAGCATTTTTAATAACAAGAATATCCTTAAAATGTAATGTTAAGCAAACAAAGCAGTATCTATAGCACATTTTTTAAAACAGTGCAAAGATATAGGGATTTAAAAAATGAAATAAAAATATTTAAAGTGACTGCTTTAGAAAGGATACATTTTTCCATTTGACTTTTTCCACTTTACAATGTTCTCCTACATCAAATAAGTTACCTACAAAATATGTATTTATTATTCTATTTCACAACTACAAAAATGATGTTTAGAGCAATAACAATAAAAATGTAGAGGTCTAATGTCCGAGAAAAGTGGTGGAATATTAACAGATAAGAGAGAGAAACAGCTAAGACTAATTTCATAAGCTCCATGTAGAAATGAATCTTTAAAATGGAATAGGCAAAGAGCAGGATAAACTGGCAGAGAACCAGCTATCAAAATAAGTTGGTTAGAATCTCAAATGTTTGCAGTCAAACAGCCCCCATCACTGTCATCTCTGAAAAGCATTAGTCTGTTAGAAAACATTCCTCTGATTAATATTACCTGGCAGTCGGCCTGCTGCAAGGGCATCTCCTGGTAAATGACCATTCACACCGTTAGTGGAAGGATTGTTCATCTGACCCAATAATCCACTTCTCATCTCTAAATCAGTTGGGTATGGTCTACGTGGGTCCCCTAAAAATTAAAGACTACTTTTAATTCAATCATATATAATTTTATATATAAATAATTGTATATAATTATTAATGTAAACAATTAATGTTTGTTGAAGTATTAATTTTCCTTGATCCGCAATAAAAAACTCAAGCTACATTTTAAATTTTGGAATGAGGTCATCTTATCAATTGCCATTGAAAGCATAATAAAATACATGTTTTTGGTTTCTTCTCTGAATCTTCCCGAGAATACATCATTATCTATATGAAACAAAATGAGAAGATAGTCATTTTAGAAAACATTCCAAATGACAATTTAGGAAAATTACACCGTGCTCAATTCTTAACTGCGTTTTCCAGTAAAAAAAAAAAAAAAAAAAAGATATATATTCTGAGGGAGAAGAAATCAGGATACTTTTAAGATAGGAAGGACTCAAATGTTTACTGGAAGGGCTGTCTAAATTAAAACCTTTTTCTATCTTTTTGATCTTGTCATTTAAAAATTAATTCCCATAATTACCTAGTAGACTATCAGGAGCAATGTCATTCCCATTATGAAAGCACACTAAATGGCAGTCTGGGGTTGATAAAAACAGGGCCAGATTTGGACCAACTTTTTAGTAATGTTTCTTACCAACTCCAGATTACTCACCCCCAAAATTGTATTTCCCTTCATGCTTTTATCATGGTAAAACATCAATTTCAGAAGTTGAGATAACACTCTTATTCCTCCAAAGAAGCTCTACCATAAATCTCTTATAGTTTATCCATGGTCAACGTAATTGCAGCTTGTTATTCTCTTTGCTGTTTCTAATTATTCCAGCTCTTTCTAGACCTGTTGTGTTTGCTATTGGGTGCTCAGCGCTTTGTCTAAATTTAGCACGTAAGAGGGTTGAAATTGTCAGTTTCTCAGACTAGATTCTTTGTGAAATCCTAATGGCTCTTAAGAATTAGCTTCTGGCCAGGCTACATTTTATAAGCATATAAATCTATTGCTTAAGAAGCATCACATATTAACCTGTATTTTTTAAGTTATTAACTAACAGAGATTGAACCCAGGGGCACTTAACCATTGAGTCCCAGTCTCAACCCTTTTTAATTTTATTTTAAGACAGGGTCTTTCACTAAGTTGCTGAGGCTGGCTTTGAAATTGAGATCCTCCTGATTCATCCTCGCAAGCCGCTGGGATTTCTTATAAGCATGTGCTACTGTGCCCTGCTACTCTTTTTTTTTAAAAAAAAAAGAGAAGAAATACAGTTACTGGTGTAAATGGCTTTATAGAAAACCAAATTTAGAAAACATATATTATTTATAAGACATTAAAGATATGAAAACAACTTCATTAGCAGATGTTTTTAAGGATAAACCCATTTTGGATTTAAATCTACCTTTGTATTCAGACTCCTAAAAACTTTCAAAACCACATACAACTAGAAGAAGTATTTTTACCTGGAACCCAGGTCAGTGGGGCACACACGGCATTGCTTGCACTGATCCTATGTGCATACTTAATTATTTCTTCAGAGGAGATAGCACCTGAGAGTGAAGGGGACAATGTGACCATTTAGTCTAATAAACATACAAGTTTAGAAATACATGTACAATAGTCACATATCATACGTAAAATATCTGAAAATAATCTCAGCCAGCTGCCTTCCCAAATTTTATTTACAGACATATGCATGTTATCTTGAGTAATCTTGTTCCTTAGTTTGAGTAATACACAGTTACACATAGTCTCAAACTAAGGAACGAGATTACTCATTCAGCAAAATCAACTGACAGAAACAAATTTGGGAGAATAACCATGATAATGCTCAATAATTTAATTTCAATTATTAACTACCATCAAATATCATTACTCTGGAAGCAACAGTGGATAAAAATTAAATTGAGAAAAACAATGTTTCATTTCCCAATGTCATCCAAGCTATAAAATCAGCAGACAGTTCATACTATTCTTTGTGATTAACATGGCTCTAAGTTCTGAACAGACCCAGAGAAAAGTATACAATATATTTATTAGATGAAAAGTTGCTGAATATGTATAGCATAACCTAATTTTTAATTTTTATAATATATGTGCAT
This sequence comes from Callospermophilus lateralis, assembly GCF_048772815.1. Lineage (NCBI taxonomy): Eukaryota > Metazoa > Chordata > Mammalia > Rodentia > Sciuridae > Callospermophilus > Callospermophilus lateralis. The sequence goes on from NC_135316.1 coordinate 73,048,679, forward strand.
GTGTGTATTTGCATTTTTATTATACATATACACAGATCTAGAAAAAAAAATCTGGAAATACACACACCAAATATCAACAGCAGCTACCTCTGAGAAGTTAGAGCAACTTACTTTTCATTTTATAAACTTTAGATCTGTTTCCATTAACAAAGTAACTGTGTAAGTGTATGAAAATTTTGAGGACTAAAAATAACTCAAAACTATGGACTAGATTTCAGAAAATCAGTCTCAATCACCTGTTTTGGAGATTTGTTTCCTACTAGAGAAGCCTGGCCCATCTCTCACAGTATATTAGCTATTTTTTTCATATGTAACAGTCAGAAAGTTAGTTCCCAAAGAAATAGGAAAGAGGAAAGAAAATTAGACAATAAATCTGAGGTGATTAAATGTAAATCAAGTTTACAAGTCACGAAAGGCAAGTAATTTGACTTTTTTGGAGGGGTACTGGGGATCAAACTCAGGGGCAATCGACCACTGAGCCACATCCCCAGCCCTATTTTGTATTTAGGATTGCTTAGTGCCTTACTTTTACTGAGGATGGCTTTGAATTTGAGATCCTCCTGCTTCAATATTTAAAGAAAGAGAAAGAGGGAGAACAAAGTGGGACACCAGGGCAGGAAGGCTCTCTGGGACCCTACATCACTAAATATGGCTTACATCTCAAAGCTGTTGCTAGCTCTGACTTAAAAATATCCCAATATAAATTGTCCAATGGACATTCTCTTTCATTCTCTCTATCCTGCCCTCCAAGATCCAATTCAAATCCCACTTCTCATTTCCTTCTCTCAACAATTTTATACACCATTTATTGTACATTTGCATATACAGCCATAATTTGCCTTCTATTATTGTTTCTTATCATCTGATGTGATACTTCTACCTCCCTAAGGATGCCTCCTACAGTGGCAGAACATCACACACTTTAAAATGAAAACTTATTGGGAATCTTTTCAACAGCAGCAAATGATTACCAGTAATATTCTCATCAGCTTCTTGAAACAAGAACTCGGGTTTCTCAGGTCATCCAGTCTTGCCATGGTACTAACCTTTTCTTGCTTTTTCTATTGACTTGAGTTTCTCTTTTGCTTGGTAAACAGCTGTTGCCTAATTTAAACAACATTAAAAGAAGTATGATTTATTTTCACCTTTGTCAGGCATAGTTTTGGGCTTAATTCACAAGATCACTTATATTCACTGGAAAAATCTGCTAAATTTGAAAATCCCCCAAATTTATTCTTCATATTCTGAAACACCATTTGATATCATTTAAGGTAGTTATATTTACTATAAGAAATATTATATTCATGAACCAGCCTGCCATACACAAATAGTTGTTAGAAATAAGGTGTAAACTGAATGATTTGCTAATTTGTTTTGTCATTTATCATCTCTGCAAAAGAGACACAGATCATGCATTTAAAAATTTCTTAATTCTTGGGGCTGGGGATATAGCTCAGTTGGTAGAGTGCTTGCCTTTCATGCACAAGGCCCTGGGTTGGATCCCCAGCAAAACACACACACACACACACACACACACACACACACACACACACATAGAATTCCTATTCTTGCATCTAATTGAAGGGTAGATATTAAGTTTTTCTAGTTTACAAACAACATTCTTGGATTGATTTTCTTACTCATTTATACATCACCTCAATATTTAATGACTGTCATCACAAAAGCAACACCTCATCACCCAAGGTACACCAACAGACAAAGTTAAGCCAATATATGCATATCCTCAGCTACAAACACAGTGGTTAAAAGTTATGAAGTCAGGGGCTGGGGTTGTGGCTCAGCAGTAGAGCGCTCGCCTAGCACGGGCAAGGCGCTAGGTTCGATCCTCAGCACCACATAAAAATAAATAAATAAAATAAAGGTATTTTTAAAAGTATAAAGTCAGAGAGATCTAGGTTTAATTCCCTTCTCCTTTTTTAGCCTCATTAGGCAAATTACTCATTTCCTGTCTTTCTTCATTTGAATACTGGCACCGACTTTATATAAATTGTTACGAAGATTGAGATAATGCATATATAATGTAAAGAATAGGGACTAATACATAAGTACTCAATTTGAGTTGCTATTATCTAACCAAAAAAATCCATTCTCATGGTACTTGTGCACATAAATAATCATATTTTCAGAAATCTAATCAAAAGAATTATATCCAAGCTAGGCATGGTGGGGTGTGCCTATAAATCCCAGGAACTTGGGAGGCTGAGGCATGAGGATCCCAAGTTAGAGTCCAGCCTTAGCATTCAGTGAGACTCTGTCTCAAAATAAAAAGGGCTGGGAGTAGAGCACCCCTGAGTTCAATCCTAGCATGTTAAAAAAATAATAAAAGAATATAATCCAAAATTCTGAAAAACCTTTATCTGCAAGGATATTCGTCAAAACATTTGTTATAACACAAACTTAAAAACTAAACAAAAAGGATATAATTATATAGAAAATGAACATTCAAGTTGCAAGAAAAAGTACTTGAAAGTCTGTTGGCACCCTGCTAATTACAATAAGGTAAAATACCAAACACAACTGAAACTCAAAGGAAATAGGTCAAACTGTGAATGGTGGCATTATACAAGCTGTGGGATTAAAGGTAATTTTTCTTTCTTTCCAGTTTTCTGTACTTTTATAATTTCTTTTGATAGTCAAATATTACTTTCATAAGAAAAACAGATTCATTATAGACTATTTTTTAAAAAGCATGAGAGTATTTCTTCAGTAGGGGTGGTTAAGTTATCCTTGAACTGCTCAGACTATATACTGGAATCTGTTTTGACATATTTTTGAAGGGGTTCAACAGTGATAAGAATGCCAGCAATGACTGGTCCATATGAAAATCAAACTCAGCTGTTTCTGTATTACCATAAAATTGCAATTCATTAGTTAGTATTTAGTGAACAAACTGGGCCAATAATAGCAAATAAGGTCTGAGGTTGTGGCCCAGTGGTAGAGCACTGGCACTGGGTTTGATTCTCAGCATGGCATATAAATAAATAATGTAAAAATCCATCAACAACTAAAAAATATATATAAATAATAATAGCAGCAAATAAATTGCCTCTTCAAAATAGCAGCCAAGAATAGCAAAGGAAAGATTAAATATCTTTCACAGATTATCTAAATCCCACCTGGTTTAAGATAGAGACCAAATCAATTAATGTAAATTTATGAAATTTACGAAAGTAGTACATATTTTTACTGATTTTGAAATATTTTAAAAACTGCAGATTTAGCCTGTTAACAATTAAAACTTACATTAGACCAGGATAAAAGTAAAACTTCTCATTTCTACAATTCAATATTATGAAATCTTTAAATCATGAAAATGTAGTTAGAAAGTAACAATTTTACTACTAATTTTCAGACTATCTGAAAATAGTAAGTATAAAAGGAAATGATAATGGCCTTTACTCACAGAATGTCACTTTCAGACTTCGAAAGTCAAGGTTTTTGCTCTTCAGAATACTTACAATAGAGCTATTTTTCAGAAATAAATTAATAACATCCCTTTCTCTTTAAGAACCAACTGCCAACTTACCAGTATTTGTTCTGCTTCCTTTAGTTGTTTCTGTAGTTGCTGAATATCACTGTCTCTCTTTTCTACTTCTTTTTCTAAAACTTGCATTTCATGATGGATTTTCCCCTGATTAAGTGCCAATTTCATTAGTTCTTGAAATTCCCCATCCCGGTGAATTAATAATTCCAGGACCTGTCATGTAATAGTTGACTAAATCAGACAATAGAAAATTGAAAGGCTACATTTCATTGAGACAAAGAATCCATTCCTGAATTAGCCAGACTATAAAATTTTAACATCTCTGAAACAGTATGTTAATAATAAAAATAGCCTACCAATGATTATTTGGGGAAGCAGATTTAATATCAAGATTTTCTATTTTTTCTGTTCTTCTTTCACGCAAAACAAAACTAGTCTTTCAGAACTAGCAATATGCCAAAATAAGCAGGTTTATTTATTTCCCAGAGAAGAAAAAAATTTTTAAGTTTATTCTTTAAAATACAATGTAATGATGGGGTGGGGTTGTGGCTCAGTGGTAAAAAACTTGCCTTGTTTGCATGAGGCACTGGGTTCGATCCTCAGCACCACATAAAAATAAATAAATAAAGATACTGTATCCATCTGCAATTAAAAAAATATTTTAAAAATACAATGTAATGAAGTTCTCCCATTATTTGGTATTTGAGATGATTTTAGGTGGCACCAAGAACTTACTCTTATAATTATACTTTGTATGAATATATATTAGAAAAAAAATAACTGCTTAGGATAAAGATGGTCTAAAAAAGAGTAATTTCAAAGTATAGTAATTATGTGCATAAATAGGTGCTAAATGGATATGGCAAAAGGCTATGAAGGTTAAAAATGCATAAAACAGAAAGTCTGGGGTTCAATTTCTAGTCTCTCATTTGCTAGCAAGCGTGACTTAGGAAAAGTCACCAACTTCTCCAAGCCCGAGAGACTTTACCTCCTCAGACTTACCCTGCTTAGAAAAAGGGATAAACTAGTAGTAACTATCACATAAGTTATTTGAGGACTCATGATATAAAGGGTCTCTGTTAAGTACACAGAGAGCTTGGCAAAGGCTAGTTAATGCCATCACTACCTATTACAGAATTAAGATGCAAGTCTCACTTTATTTAATAAAACCTCAGAAAGGAAATGGCTATCAAAAATCCAAAATCAGGGTTGGAGCTATAACTCAGTGGCAGAGTGCTTGCCTTACACATGTGAGGCACTGGGTTTAATCCTCAGTACCACATAAAAATAAACAAATAAAATAAAGGCATGCTATCCATCTACAACCACCCCCAATAAATAAATAAATATCCAAAATCAATTTTTAAACTATTTTAAAAAATTCACTGAAGACTAATATCTGCAGGCATGCTTTTTCAAGTTACTTTTGACATCAAATTCCTCTCATTTTAAAGAACCTCTACCAATAAAAGACAGAAAATTAAGCTACAACTTCTATCCATGTATTAAGAATATTTTAAATAACAACTTAAAGCTTTTTCTGGGGTTAAAAAAAAATAAACTATAGTATCTAGTAGACAAATAATTTCCATTTTTCCCAAGTCACAGGAAGTGAAAGCTAAGTTTCCATTTCTATCAAAGCAAATAGTATACATTAGTTGCATGATAACTTTCAAGAAGTTTACAGTTTGACCTAATTTGTATGCTACTAGAGAAAAACATTCTCTTTTCAGTTTGCTCAGCAGGGAAAATTTATTCAACTAAAGTCAGAAAACCCAGGTTCTAGTTCCACTTCCCATAACCACTAGTTCATTTGTTCACCCTGGAGCTCAATCTTGCAGGAGGTTAAACTGAAGATCATTAAGATCCTTTCTAACTCTAAGGTTCTATATGAAATTATAAAAATTCAAATAAAATAGTGGCTAGAAAACTCTCAAATGGATATATGCCTCACTAACATTTACAAGTTTCAATGAAAATAACACAGGAATCCATAGTCCTAAGTATAAGAAAACAATTAGCAGAATTGCTACTTCTTAAAAACTTTAAGAAGGTTAGTGCTGATTATACAGGTCTTAGTTCTATTTTGATTGCATTCTGAACAATCTCTGTGTGCCTGATTCATAGCAAGCATTTAATAAGTGCCTAGGAAATAAAGTCAGGACTTAGATTTCATTTTCTGCACACAGGGTTTGAGGTTAAATTCCTACTTAATCTCATAGGTATTTATTAAAAGACTATTTGATGCTGGGAGCCATCAGCCAAGTAGGTATGACAATTTCCTTGCCAGCGTACCCCCATGTTTCTTTAGTGGAAGGACTCATGGAAATAGGACATTTTGCAGCGACATTGCATGTAAGGTGACCTTGCTCAAGGACCAGGGTGGATCCGTGTTTAGGGTGTTCCTGGTTTAAGATAATCTGAGTTTAGGGTGTTCCCCGTTTAGAATAGGGCATATCCTGCTGCCTGAGTTCCTCTTGAGTTCTTAGGGTCAGACAGTATATTTGGGAGACAGAAGCCCAGTGGAGTAGTAAATTTGGGCAGAGTGTGGATTTGGGCAGAGTGTGGATTTGGGCAGAGAACATGATTTTCCCCAGAACATGTTTGTAGACGGCCTGTGTGAGTTCGGGAATAAAGAATTGCTGTTTGAATCTACAAGCTGTGTGGAGACTCGTGATTTGTGCCCAGCCAGAGACTGTGGCAATTTGAGATTAGGTATCTTAATACAAAACAAAAACCATAATACTGCATCCCTAAGGTTCTCTCACTTGTGGCCTTATCTGAATTCCCTCTCCCCTCAAAGAAAACAGGTTCTCTAACACTACTCTATTGAGTCATCAAATTTCTCTGCCCTCAAAGCATGCTGAAAGATAAAACTAAGATAATCATGAGGCAGATGTTGGGGAAGTCTATTATACCATCTATTATACTGTCTCCTCTTATATTTTTACCTCTTTTTAAAGAAGGTTAATCTTCCCCATTCATTTTCTGTTTAAAATGACTGTGGGGAAAACATAAAATTTATTATTCCTTTAAACCTCCTAAAACATTTCAGAATCAGAAAAAAAAAAATCTTTGCACTAAAGAAAACTGTAAAGTATTTAAAAAATAATAAAAACTACCTGTAAATTCAACACTCACAAAATAGCCTGTATTTACAGTTGTATGCTCTTGTATTTCCATTCATTTTCAAGTTGCATTAAAGGGAATCATACATACAATAAAGAGCTAAGTTTATGAGAACATTCCTTTTGATTTAACAAATTATTTAAATTTCTATTTAACAAATCTTTGTTGGCTAATTCAAAAGACAAAATAAAAATCTATAACTAGAATTATAAGGGTAAATAATAAAATATTTTTAAGCACAATTAAACTTATGTGATATAAAGGAAATATTAAAGGTTTCAAGAAAAACCTTCTGTTCCTACACAAAGTAACCAAAGATAGGAAACAGAAATTCCCTCTCTCTCTCTCTCTCTCTCACACACACACACACACACACACACACAGACACACACTCTTAATTAAGAAAGAAACCACCTACCTGGTTTTCCTCTCCAGACTGTAACAATTTTTGGTTTCTTGAAATAGCCAGCATTTCTATAAGTTCCCTAAAACAAAAACCCCAAAAAAAAAAAAAAAAAAAATTAAAAATTGGCAAAGTAAATACAATAGAAATTTCCTTAACTGCTTTCAAGCCAACCAAGTTAGTTCACTGTACTCACAGCATGCTGGACACTCATGGCTGCTGCCCTGTGGTGACTATGTCTAACCAGCCGCACTACACTCTCACCAAGATTTGGTTGTGTGTGTTAACTTATTTATACAAGTTTTACTTATTGCCACAGTTATATATATCCATTATATAAATGCCAATAAAATACGACTATGAATAGAAAGAGGCCTTTCCATTAAACCTAAGCTGAATGCTTATAAAGATTCAACAGAGGTTTGCAAAGGACAACTGTGAAGAACCAGGGAAAAGTCAGAAAAGCTCAAGGAAAGTCTGCCTGATGAAAGGCTAAATTCTCATTTCCCTTCAAAGAAAACCAAGTAGAAAATGTGGACAATGCATTATGAGTGGAAAACACCTACATCAGAGGTCTGCAGGCCAAATTAAGCAAGCTGCAGTTTTTGTAAACAATGTTTTCTTGGAAGACAGTTATGCCTAGTGACTTATGTATGTCCATGATTGTTGTCCCTCTACAAGGGCAGAGCTGAGTAGTCTGCAGAATGGACCATATGGCCTGAAAAAGCATAAATACTTACTATCTGACCCTTTACCGAAGAGCTTTCTGACTCCTGTCTTATATGAAAGATAAGCAATGAAACATAAGTTTTTGTTTTAAAGTAAAACAAAGCAATTAAGGAATGCATGAATCATTTTTTAATGATTCTCCACTTTAATTGAATTTACTAGCTAAACATCCACGAGGTAAGAAGGATGCTTACATATAACAAAACTCTCAGTGGTAGAGCCTTGCCTAGCATGTGTGAGGCACTGGGTTTGATTTTCAGCACTACATATAAATAAACAAAATAAAGGTCCACTGACAACTAAAAAAAAAATCTTTAAAAAACTTCATCTTAATAGATATGCCAATTTTCCTATATGAAAATTAGTATGAAATTAGGAAAAATATAACAGGTGATATTTTGTATTACTTTCAAACTTTCTGATATTTGGGAGTTTTCAAAATTATGTGAGAGAGAACAGCTTCATGGCTACCTATCTGACACTGCTCTGGTTAGACCCAGTGTTTGAACCTTCTCCTTAGCTGCCACAGTATTTTTACCTGCCTTCCTTTCCTGCTAGCTTCATACCATTTTTCTGACTGGTGCCAAGTAAACTGAATCCTCTCCACTACTACTTCCCCATATCATTGTGTATGAATTAATTAATGAGTGAAAAAAAGTGGATATGGAAATGCAAAGTCTTCATTCATTCATCCAATCATTCATCAAATATTTATGTGCCAAGCATTTGCTTGATGCTTAGGTTATTAAAATGAACAATAGTACTTAAATTCTAATACAGAAGACAGAAATAAAGCCAGAATGATAAAAGTTGAATAGAAAATAAAGCAGAGTGTTACTTTAAAGACTGTCTGCAAGGTGAGTTGGACACTTAAACTGAATGGTCAGGGAAGGCCTCTCTAAGGGATTTTTTTTTTTTTTTTTTTTTTTTTGAGGAAAGATATGAATTAAATGACAGGAGCCAGCCTTGAGCTCTGGGAGGAAAGAATACTGAACAGAAGACACAGCTAATTCAGTAGTCCAAAGATCCTCTGAACACTGAAGAGAGGGATACTAAGTGAAAAAAGGTAGGTTTGTAGGACTTTATAGTCATAGTACTGGTACATGACTAGTGTTTCACTCTGAATGCAAAGAGACACTGGATCATTTTAAACAAGGAAACCTGTGACCTGGTTTACATTTTTAAACAACCACTGAATTGACCGTAATAGGGCCAGGATGGGAAGCAAGTTAGGTATTGCAGGCAAAGATGATACTAGTTTTGACTAGGGTGTAACCTTTAGAATTTAGTAATAAAAATGGGGAGAACACAGACAGATTAGGATATACTTGGAAGGCAGAGCTGACAGAACTTGCTGATAAATTAAAGTGACATTACTTGAAGAATTATATCAACCTTTTACTGGACCCCAGAGATGAGAGGTGGTTTCAGGTACGGTAGTGGTAATTAGGGAAGGGAGAGTGTGGTAGGAAATGGAGACTAAGTCTTTTCCTGTTTTTCTTGCAAATCTGGGAGTAAACATTTATAGAAAGTCTTCCAAGGGCTCACCTTTGGCATAGGAGTCGGGGGGGGGGGGGGAGCTAAGATTTAGTGCTGTTCCATAGCAGTCCCTAGGACAAAGAAAAAACTTCTGTCCTCCTTAATTATGAAAAGAAGCTAAAGGAACTTCCCTGCCCATTCTCTGGTTATAGGTGTGAAGGTAAGAGCCCTGTCCTGACACAGAGGAAGAAAGTCTATTCCTGGCATAACAAATTAGAATCCAGAAACCTTCCCCCAGAGACTATAATTAACATAGAAGTTAGAGCCTATTTTACTGGTGGCACTACACTTCAAGTAAATTACAGGTAAATAATTAAGAGCCTGGTGTGGAAAACTCAGGACTCCTATCAACATGGTTTCTACAGGACAGTGAGTTCTCAGGTACAAACAGGTTAAACTTCTGTAGAGAAGTTCTAATGACCCAGATGGCAAACCAGTAAGTGACATCTCTTCCACTACCACCTACCAACATCCAACCATCTTCAGGATTCCAAGAAGTAAATTTTCACTTATCCCTGTCATTCTTTAGTGATGAACAAATACGGTAGCAGATAAAGTCATCCAAAAATCAAAGAAAAATTAACTACCAGATTATGGTTATTATTACAGATTGCACAATACTGAAGAAAGAAGAAACCAATCTGTCAATCGATACAGTGAGGAAGACTATAAATTAAAGAGAAACCAGTCTTTCTGGCACCTCTGGAGAAGAACAACAGAACTACAGTTTCTTTCAAAAAAAGCAAAAGAAAACTCAGCACCTCAGCTGATCATGTACAGCTGGAGAGTTTGAAGAAGAAAGTTTCAGAAATAGGTTTTTGAGAAAAATTTTACATGATTTACTACTTCTGTGGGTAAATACATCTCATCAAACAGGAAATGCTATACTCGCAATGAAGCAAAAAAAAAAAAAAGAAGAAGAAGAAAGAAAACAAATATGAAAAGCTGTAAGTTGGTCAAATCTAAATTTAGACTAAAATTTAACATAACTGATTAATTATGCTATCTCAAGTGCAGAGTACATGAATATCAAGTATACGAAAACCCACAGAATCTGAAAGCATCAGAAAAACACACTTCAGAAACCCAACCTAGCAGTCAACACAAAGACAAGATCTCAAGGCTGACTACAGAGTTGTCCAACATATAAAGACCATTAACCTGGGGCTGGGATTATAGCTCAATGGCAGAGCACTTGCCTTGCACATGTGAAGCCCTGGATTTGATCCTCAGCTCCACATAAAAATAAACAAAATAAAGATACTATGTCCACCTATAACTAAAAAAATAAAATAAAAATAAGAAAAAAAAACATCACTCTTGATGGATAGGCTCAGGAAAAAACTGAACTTGGTGAATACAACACACACACACACACACACACACACAGGTTATTTTAAAAAATTACGCTACATCAATTAAAGTTTAGCAAGAAATGAACTTACTGAGCTTTAAAGTAAAAAGAAGTATAGTTCAGTGACTATTCAAAGGGAAAAAATTTTAATAAGACGTACCCAAAACAAACAGCAGCAGCTACCTCCTAAATAGGGTGTCACTTCACAGAGATTATAGTTACAGAAAAACTGACCCTCACCATCCATACTATATGGCTCGTCAAAATGAACAACAACAAAAAAGTAAAGAACATTTTAAGTTGACTGATTTCACACTCAACTACCCTACCAAAATTCCTTAGCAAAGATATTAGAAGCCAACAAGTATTAAATTTAACTTCAGGTGAGAATTCTTCCAGAAAAAAAGGATTAATAGTATTTCAAGTAGAACACTGTACAAAATTCAAACTGGAAAAACTGGCTCATACATGAGAAACAGTACTTTACAATTAATCATTAGTTGTTTGGAATTCAATGAAACACAAATTTGTATCAGAACTATGTGGCTACTTCTCCAAGGTATCTCAGAAACTGTGACTAAAATATCATTCTAAAAGCATTGGTTAAGCTGAGCATACTGAATTTTTCGTATGAGCACCAGTCCTATTTAGAAAAGCAGGAGACTAGGTACATTTATAGAATGTAAATTTTAATAACTTACAAAAACAACAATATGAACTAAACAAAGCTTCAATTAGTTGTCCCAAAGATATCCAGGATACACAGAACAAAGGAGTGAATAATGTACTGGAAATATCTTACTCCAAATACTGACTTGCTAGTTTCACTTTACTAAGAAAAAATGTGAGCATTCATTTAAGATTAGCTAATAAGGAAACTCATGGATCCTATATAACAAACTACAAATCCAGCAAAGAAGGAAAAACAATTATGAATCTATGAAACATACAGTAAAGAATACAAAGTAACAAGGTCCTTTACTTTTCATTATCAGATATAGATATCAGCTGTATGCGTGATATCCTTTTCTATAACCAGCAGTACAATGGATTTGTTTACACCAGCATCATGATAACCATATAAGTAAAGTTTTGCATTACAATGTTAGGGTAGCTAAGAAGTCGTTAGGTAATAAATTTTTTTCTGCTCCATTATGGTCTTATCAGACCACCAGTGCATATAACCATATTCAGTCCATCTGTGGCTAAGGTATTGGCACTTCAGCTCATTGGACAATGGTACTCTACCAAATATCATTTTTAGTAGGAAAGTGATATGAGATGCCCTTTTAAACACACAATCTAATATTGGTTATTACAGAAGAATAAAATACAGACGTATGAAAGCAAGTAAAACTGTTAGGGGCCTGAATGACAGTGGGATAGGAAAGAATGGGCAAATCTGGAAACAGAAGTAATGCAATTTAACAACCAACTTAAAATAAAGCCGTTAAGAAAGCCTCCAATTTGAAAGGTTTATCGTGAAAGGTAAAAGAATATGGACAATGACATCCTATCTCTGCCACACAGGCAACACTCCAGCCAACACAAACAACTTTAAATTCCACCACGTCGGGCAAACTCCAGGTTTCCAGGCTTCTGCACTTGCTGTGCCATCTCCCTGCCTCCTAATGGGTCTGGCGAACTCTTCCCAAGCAGCCCTTTCCAGGAAGTCTGCCCTGACCACGGCCGGAACAGGTGCCCGGTCCTTGTTGCTCACCTTTCCTCTAAAAACAGCCCCTGTGCCCGTCCTTGTTTACACATCTGTCTCCCTCTTGACACTGAGCATCTCCACTGCGGCCTCCAGCCTCCCTCTCTACAGTCTCCCAGCGCTAGGCACCTACGAGGCATTTCTTCACTGTTGGGAGAGTGTGGACGAAGGGGCTCAGACCCAGCGATTTCTTAACGTCCTCCACGGTTCTTAGCGTTCCAGAGTCACTACAATTACTAATATCCTCTAGCGGGGGGACAAAATGGTGTTCAAGAGTTCAGGAAGAATGGAGACCCTCACATAGGACACTTGTGCACCGTAGATTCCTGAGCTCGACCCGCCCAACTGACTCCCAGGGAACAACGCAAAACACCCCGGAGTCAGTTCTGCGGCCCGGAACCTGCTCTACCTGGGCTCTCAGGCCGGAACTTTACCTCGAAAGGACCTCCAGGTCTTCAAGAGCAGACAACAGCCGCTCCCTCGTACTGTTACCGCCAGACGATACCGAGCCACCCGCCAGCCTTTCTTTCTCCTTCTCCCCACTCGAAGAAGCCGCCATGTTCCAGCGGGCCAGTAACCGAAGCATGCGCAGTATACGCTGGCGCCGCGAGAGGCAGGCTGGGAAAGCGGAAAAAAGGATCGCCGAGGCGAGGGGTAGAGAGGCCAGGCCAGAGCGCCCTCTGTGCTTGTGGAGATGCACTGCGGGCGCCGGCGCCATCTGCTGGTTTAGGGAGGGCTTCTTGGATCTAAATTCTGGGAGTAATTGCTGGACCAAAACCAGGAGACAGCTATGGGCTGGTTCTCCTGGACTTCTGTTTTTCCAGCAGCAATAAGAGGTTTCTGATCAACAGGCTTTAAGCATCTTAGGGAATTACTTAATTGTCTACCTTTTGCGTCAGTTTCTTCATATGAGATGTGTCTCCTCGGTATTAACCTCTCTTCCGTCTGTAACTCATCGTTTTATTCCAACCCTCCTGTTGGGCCCCACTGGGAGGCTGCGGTAGGCACCTTAGAACAGGAACCGTGTCCCCCCCACCCCCCCAAGAAAACCCAGGTGGCATAAAATTTACCGTCGTTAACTATTGTAAATATAGTGCTAACTGGGTATTAAAGACATTCCTACTGTTAAGCAACCATCCATCCCCAAAACTCTTTTTTTCATTTGTAAAATTGAAATTCTATACTCATGAAACACCAGCTCCCCCTATCTAACCTCCTTACAGCCCCTAGCCACTACTCTATGAGTTTGACTACTCTAAAAACTGTGCCCTCAAGGTTCATCTGTGTTTCAGCATGTCTCAGAATATCCTTCCTTTTTAAGTTTGAATAATATTCTATTGTGTGTGTATGCGTGCACGCGCATGCACACACACATACACACACACACACTCCATATTTTGCTTATCCATATATCTGACAATACACACTAAGTTTGCTTCAACAGGTATTGTGTGTGTGTGTGTGTGTGTGTGTGTGTATTCATTCCTGGGAATGGAATCACCCAGGAACACTCTACCACTGAGTTACATCCTCAGCCCCAACACCCATTTTTAATTTTGAGACAGGGTCTCACTAAATTGCTGAGGCTGTCCTCTAATTTACAATCCTTAGGAGTCACTGGGATCATAGGCATGCACTACTGGCCCTGTTACTTCTGTGATTTTTATAATTCAACTCTGTACCCATACCTCTCCCAACAAAATGTTTTGATCATTGATGGATGATTGTTGAACTGAATGAGTCAATATAGTATGTGAGTGGCAGTTAATGAAAAGTGTAAATAATTGATACAGCACCGATTTAAAACCAGAACTGGGTGTCAAAGCTGAAAATACACCTTAGCACACTTTTCCTGGGGAGATCAATGAAGTAGGGAACTTTCCTTACCAAGAAAACCCAGAGTTACAACACTATTGAGAGTTAGGGTTTCTGCCTGGGCTATGTTGCTGTTATACAAGACAAGCTGAAGATGCCACCTACAGACACAAGTCTCACCCTATCAACTTTCATTTAAATGCTGACTCCTTCTGAGCACCTATAATTGACAATTCCCTAAGGGACTCATTGCGTAAATTAACTCATGGTAACAGCTGCATAATCCAGAATGCCAGTTTATGAAAATGAAAAGTAATAATACTAAGCACATTTTTCTCTTAGACAAACCTATATGGGAAAAGCCAGTTATCACTAGCATGTTGTCTAATGAACTTGAATGAGAATAAATGAAGACAATTTAGAAAATTAATGATGCAGTAATTAGTCCATGTATCTTTACAGTGCATGGATATTTGTGTTAAGGAGATGGAATGTTTGGGTTCATAGGTTAGGTGCCTTCTCCCCTAAACAATGCAAAAGACCCATAGACACCTTTTGTTTGCTGACCATCCCCTGCTTCTGCTTTGAGATAACTCCACTATTAATGCAGTCAATTCTCAGGCAATGGAATAAATTAAATACAAACTTATTTAATTCTAATTGCATTCTGAGCATTGTCCTACCAGTATCCTAGTCAACAATTTCTTATGTTAAGTTTCCAGGATGCCAAACTCCTACAGTATGGGTTGGTTTTGTTTACTCAGTTCTTACAGGCTCATCTTGGACCACATTTCTTGCAGAGGGAGAGAAGAGATCATATTGGTATCGCTTCCACATAAAAATTCAGGGCAGGGTCGAATCAGTTTATGACCAATTACAGGTGCTACTTTGCAGACATTGAGGATCAGTATATGGAGGATGTATGTGTATTATGAACTCCAGGCCTCCTCAGATTTATTGCAAATTCATCTGCACACTGAACAGTATCTACAGACTGGAAAGTAACAGCATCTCCCACAAATAAACTCTCATGCAATTTGCACAGATCCTGGTGTGATTAACAAAATTTGAATTATTTTGTTAAGCATTCCTGAATTCACAGTAACTTCAAGTATAAAGTATTAATCTATACATCCAAAGAGGATGATAATCCCTTCTTGTGAAAATTTATTTGTTTAACATGCCAAGCACTGCTTTAAGTACTTTAAAATACTAACTCATTTAGTTTTCATAACACTCTTATGAAATAAGTACATTTATTATCCCTGTGATTCAAATAATGGAAGTGGTGGAAAAGAGGTTCAGAGAATAGCTGAGGTACAGTGAATGAAACCTGGAGTCTATGCTATTGATTGAGTGATTGATACTAGGGATTGAACTGAGGGGCACTTAACCACTGAGCTACATTTCTAACCCTTTTTATTTTTTATTTTGAGACAGGGTCTTGCTAAATTGCTGAGACTGATCTCAAATTTTCATTCCGCCAGCCTAAGCCTCCAGAGTCTCTGGGATTTTAGGCATGTGTCATGCCCCTAGCTGTCTGTCCTCTTGGTTATTCTGACCTCTTTTTAATGAAAATATGTCTTTATGTACTGAGAAAGGATTGGGAACTTCTCATCCAAATGCAAACACTGTCAAATGCACAGCTTGGTATTCTGAGGGGTGGGGGGAAAAGCTACAAATAGTTGGTAGAGAGTTGGGGGTGCAAGCAGAAACTCAACCAGACCAGTCCCTAAGAATCAGCAGGACAGACAGCTGCATCCAGTATAAGTCTTTTGTTTTATTTTTAATTTTCTTCAAATACATGTACACATAGTTTAAAAGTCAAATTGTTCAAAAAGCTGGCAGTAAATATTTTAAATGTTTTCTCCACAAAGAAATGATAAAGATTTATGGAGATAGATATCCATAAACTGATCCAAACATCATATTAATGTTATCCCATTAATATGCATAATTTTTATGTTTTTATATGTCAGTTAAGATAAATTTAAATTAAAATAAACAAATAAATGATTCTGAACTTTGGCAAGAAAAAAATCAAATTGTGTTCAAAAACTTCTAACAAAAATAAAAGTTACCTGCTACATCACATCCTATCACATCCTATCTTAGAGACAATTCTCAATATTTTTAACTTTATTTTACCTTTTGCTCCCATATTTTTAAGTAATATGCATATATTCTATATCTCTATTCAATGCTTATAAATTTATTTCTTTCCATGTCCCATTTTTCTTCCTCTATTCTCTCAGTAGGCAGGACTCATTTTTTTTGTTGTTGTTCTTGTTAAATCAATACTCAGTGCTTACATTATTATGCTATTATGTGAATACAACTATGTAATTATTACTTGCTTGAGATTTCTATCTAATGGCTCTGTAGAGTTTGTTTGTTTCTTTCTTTCTTTCTTGTTTCTTTGCTGTAGAGATTTTTAAAAATAAAACAAATGAGAACAGAAAATGCCTGAAACAGAGTATGTGTCGCGGCTCTGTGGGAACATTCTTAGGTATACATTTGTGTATACATGTACTAGGGCCAATGTAAAATGCATTTTTTACAGTGTATGGAAAAGTCTGAAAGCTTTGCAGATAGGACCTTGGAAGAGGTGACTAATTTAAAGGGAGGCCTGTCTGGTGGGTTCTAGTTCAATCTGACTTCTGTCCTTATAAGGACAAGCCAAAGAAAAAGACCTCAGGAAAAGCAAACCTATGATGCTTTGATCTTAGTCTTCTGATCTTCAAAACATGAGAAAATAAATATCTGGTGCTTAAGCCACTCAGGCTGTGAGATTTATTTTAGGGTAGACCTAGCGGCTAATATGGCATCATTGAATGTTATAGGAATCTGGATATTTCTAATCCCTGCCTTGCATGTTCCTTTGACTCCCTTGCCCCATCTTGATTTGTCTTACTGCCTTAGTAAGACCACACACTGGGTAACCTGCAGCTTTGCCTACAACAGCCCTGTACCAATGCAGTTTAATATGGCTGGAGAAAAACACAAGCCAGTCTCTTTGACAGAGGTAAACTAAAATGGGCCTATGGGGAGAGACACTTAGTAAATGGAGAAATCTAAAAGCATGATAGCTTATGTTGAGTTTGTTTCTGTGATTAAACAGAACATTCAGTGTACACTTACAAGAGATTAGGCCTATTATTCTTAAAATATCATCTACCTGAGGACTTACACAATGTGCCCACAAGTGATTAATGGCTAGACTCTTCCACCAAGAGGAACATTCTGACCTTTAAGTGTAGAGTGACTGCTTTGGGACTTGGTTGCCATGTGACTTCAACTCCAAGAAAGTTGGTAAACATTTTCTAAATCATCAAAATCTAACAATCACCCATCTGCTTCAGATCCAACCCTCTCTAAATCATACACATAATCAGAGAGCTCAACGTGGACAGACCACTGTCTTCTCTGAGAGGTAAAGGTTGCCCACATTCTCTCTGAACAGGAACTCTTTTACTGCCCCTAGGTAAATATTTACATGTGTCTTGCTTACTGCAATTCTTCCTATAATGAATGTCAAAATCTGGAAGGTGGCACACGCCTGTAATCCCAGTGATCTGGGAGGCTGAGGCGGAAGGCTCATAAGTTCAAAGCCAGCTTCAGCAACTTAGTGAGGCCCTAAGCAATTCAGAAAGATCCTGTTTCTAAACAAAAAATAAAAAGGGCTGGGGTTGGGGTTGTGGCTCAGGATTGGAGCGCTTGCCTAGCACGTGCGGGACTCTGGGTTCAATCCTCAGCACCACATAAAAATAAATAAATAAAATGAAGGTATTGTGTTCAATTGCAACTAACTAACTAACTAAATAAATAAATAAATAAAAAGGTCTGGGGATGTGGCTCAGTGGTTAAATACCCCCTGGTTCAATCTCTGGCAAACACACACACACACACACACACACACACACACACAAAATCTAGATGGTTTTAAATTCAGATCCTCCTTTCTTAAGACTTTCTTGGACCCCTTCTGCTAAAAACCTAGTCATACCTGAAATGCAGGACTCTAAACTCCAAATTTCCAGGGGGCTCATAATGCTACTGGGTAATCAGACTTGTGTGTCCTTGTTCCAATTTCTCTCCACCGTCCTTGAAATCATTTCATGTTGTTGCCTCTCTCCAAACACTGGACAGCTCCGTTGTTCCTCTCCCCTTTCTCAATTTAGGATCTTGCTTCATTTGATTCACTGGAAAAAAAAAAAAGAGAGAGATGAAATCAGGGAAGAAGACTTCCATAGACTGTCACCGTCTTGTTCAACACGCACCCCAGCCACGCACGTTGCACCCACAGGTTCTGCTGTCTGTTCTGCACACGAATGTCCCCTGCAATCGTGGGAACTTCAGGAGGTGATTAGAAGTTATTATGAATGGATTAATTCTGCTATTGCAGGAGGAAATTAGTCATTGTGGAGTGGCCCCCTTCCCCCTGGCAGGTGTGCCCTTCTAGACTCTTCTGTCAGGGGGTGTACCACACCAGATATAGCCCTTTGCTCTTGGGCTTCCCAGCCTCCAGAACCATAAGCCAAATAAATTTCTGTCCATTATAACAGGCACGTATTATATCAGCACAGAACGTACTAACACCCTGGCATGGTGCCGGTGCCCAGAGGCTGCCATGTTTGCACTGGACTCAGAAATCCTGCTGTTTTACTGCATAGAGTGTGTTTACTGCATGTGAATAGTGAACCAACTAGACACTAATAAATATTAATTTGTTGTTGACAGAGCTGCTGAAATCACTGAAGGCTAAGACAAAAGAGAATAAAAGATACCCAAAAGAGATCATGATTATCTATGGTCACCTATTGTGTGCCTCTAAATAACAAAACCTTGTTTTTAATGCTTTTCCTTCATATATTTTGATATTCTTAAAAGCAACTTTCAAAAATGTATAACATCCTCAACCCAAAATGAAATATTTCACAGGTGTGGTGGTGCTCACTGTCCCAGAACCTTGTAACTCCAGAAACATTAGCTCATCTAAGCTTTTTCTGTTCTGGGATGTTTTTTCCTGAGCCAGCTCTCAGTTTAAAGGTTCATGTTCAAGGTCAAGGGTAAGGTGGAGAGTCAGAATTAGGCATTCCTTTCTGGTTGCCAGGCTGTGAGGGAAGGAAAACACACCCACTGCATTCATGAACTCCCTTCTCCAAGAAACAGAAAACCTTAAGAATCTACCTCAAGGCATGGGCCTCCAAACCTCCAATCCCAGGTAAAACTAACACCCCATTCAAACCAGCCTTGGCGGTCCATTACTGAAGTCCCCGTGGCTCCGAGAGAATGAGACAGGAGGATCGCAAGTTTGAGGTCAGCCTGGGCAATTTAATGAGAACCTGTCTCAGAATGAAAAATAAAAAGGGTTATGGGATGTAGCTCAGTGGTAAAGCACCCCTGAGTTCAATCCCTACTACTGCAAACATCACCCCATTCTACATCAAGCTTCTATATAAAGAAAAAACATTTACAGTTTCTGAAGCCATGTGTCACCCATCAAAAAGTTACCGGGGAAAAGGATGGGTTTCCAGGAAATTGCTGCCTTTTAAAATAGCAAATCCAATTTTAAAATCAATGATAAAGCCTCAAAGCATATCATTTGAACTGTTTTTCATAAACCAAGTTATCCTGGCTAAATATAACTGGGGCTGCTCTGCATTGAGATGGTTCCCATCTGAGTAAGACCCCTGACCTCCTTTACCTTGCCAGCTAGTTACCCTGCAGCTCTCATCAGAAGAGTCCCCATCCTCCTCTCAAAAACAAAAACAAAAACTCCCACTGTCCAAAATTGCTCAGTGGTAATTAAAATTCTTAGCCCTGGCTGGGGATGTGGCTCAAGCGGTAGCGCGCTCGCCTGGCATGCGTGCGGCCCGGGTTCGATCCTCAGCACCACATACAAACAAAGATGTTGTACCTGCCAATAACTAAATAAAATAAATTAAAAAACTATATATTAAAAAAAAAATTCTTAGCCCTGCGGTGAGTGGGGCATTTGCCTTCAACTCCCTACATTCTTGTTTCTTGACATTAAAAAAAAAAAAAAAAAAAAACAGTTTAGGTTTTACTTCTCCTTCCTTTTAAATATTTGTGGTGTGGTTTCAGCAGAAAAGATATTTGAGAGTTAATCAGACCTAAAAATAGTTTCATCTTCTCCCTGAAAATTTCCGGGCATCATTAAAAACTTCCCAGTTGTCAGTAATTCATAAGAAAGATGTACATCATCATTGGCCTCCTTTGATATATTCACTTATTATTTCAATAAATATTTAATAAGCTCTGTTTATGTGCTAGGAACCACAGTAAGTGCTGTGCCTGGAGAGGTAAACAAGTCTACAGTGGTCAAGAAAGACTTCCTCAAGGAACAAAAGCAAAAACTCTTTGAGATGGAAGTTCACTGGGATAAGCATTGAAGATTGGCTTGAAGAGAGAGGCAGAGAACTAGAGCAAGTAATCAACATCAGCCAGAGAATCAAAATATCTCATCCACTTCTTAATTCAAATGTGTCAAGAGACTGGATTTGATTTTGGACTTCCTATCCTCCAGAATGGTTCTCTGAAACATTTTTGTTCATTATAACTAGCCAGTCTATAGTATTTGGTTATAGCAGCACAAAATGGCCTCAGACAAGTCCCAAAAGGCTTGATGCCCTCAAGATGCTTCTGGATTCAGGGACTTAATGTGGAGACTAATTGCTCTCTGCAGCCATTGATCAATAAATCAGTCCTGTCAGAGTACCATCAAATCCATCATTTCTTCATATTATGGACACAAAGTCCATAACAAACTTTACCAAATTCAAATTCATGAACTTCACATACACTAATTTTTTTATTCTTCTCACTCTAAAACTTCTAACCAATAGCAAAAAAAGAAAAGAAAATAGAGGTGTTGTAGGGACAAAGAAAGGCACTAAAGACAGCAGGAAATAGTTTTATTTGGCTGCAGTCAAGTTCAGAGGGCACAGCTTTTGCTGTAATCAATCAATCCCCTGAACCCCGAGTTCAGGGAGTTTCAGAGTTTCATACGCAGCATGTAAGGGGAGGGGCTCAGAAGTTCGCAGTCTGCAGAAGTTCACATAAAAGCAGCTTTTTCTCTCACTATTCTGGGCAAGTTAACCCTTCAAGGTCAACACCTGATAAGGGGAGAGCTTCTTCTCCCCTTTCTTTCCTCCCCTGCCAGTTGTGACTATGGAGCCCAATTGGTAACTTCTCTTATCTTAGAAATGTAGACATCTCTGCGAAGCCCATCTCAAGGCCAGAGGCCTGTTTACACATTTCTACAAAGTACTATACTGGATACACGTCTGTGAAAAACTAGTAAGGGGGTGTCCAGCACGGGAGTGCCGATTTCTTCCTGGCCAGTGGCCAAGTGAAACAGGGCAACAGGAAAGCTGAAAGGTTATCTACATTGAACTCTTTTGTAGAGACTCTTTTGCTGACAGTCCTAAAATCAGCCATGGTGAAGATTTCTGGAAAAGCCCAGTTAAGATTTTTTGTGGAGGAGGGGGTGCCACTACAGAGGCTTGAAGATAAGGAAACAAAAAATTTTGTATGGAATAATATCTATTTTGCATAGAATAATACATGTTTAAATTTGTCTGTATGGATGTCACTCATATCTTTTTGACTTTGTGCAAATTGTACCTACTACCTTGTAAGCGTTAGTTTCCTATTGAAGTGGTTTGACTTATCTAGCATCTTAATGTGAAGGTTGGTTTTATATTCGTTTCAACCTTTGTTTTCTTCCAGATCAAAATATTTGTTTTGGCTATATTGAGGGAGATTTCCCAGAAAAAAGTTCCCTTTGGGCTATTAGTAAGTTAGTTTACTTCCTGTCTCTAACTCTGTGGAGACAATTCAGAAAAGATTGACTATAATCTCCGTGTTGCTGGTTTGTTTTTCATTTCCTTGCATTTCAAATCTGTTTGGTTTTGTGTGTTAGCCTCTTACAGGATAGACAGATGCTTGATACTGTTTACAGATTTGATTTTATTTAGAAAAATGCTTTATGAGAAAAACAATGCAGTTCAATTGGCAAAATTTGCTTTAGATTGCCTCAACCGTATTGCTGAATGTTTATCACCATCCAGAAAGTACCATATGACCCTATGTGCAAATGAGTTACTGTATCCCCTCACAAAGGCACAGAGATAAACATCGAAGTGCCAGGAAATGAAGAATTGAATCCACCTCAAAACCACAAAATTCCCAACCCATTTCACCTTCTCAATAACTATATCATCATTATTTACCATGTTTCTATTTACTTTCAAATGCATCCAAACTCATGTTATCAGATTCTGACCCTGGACCGATTTTTTTTTTCCATTAGAGGCATAAAGATGAATTTACTGCTACATGTTTGAGTAAATGCAATAAGGTTAAAGCAGGCTTCTTGGCACTTGTCAGAGCAGAATAGTGGCTTCTTTGTCCTTTCAGATTCTCTGGGGCTTGGCCCTTGCCTCTTCTTGGATAACATGTTGCTCTTCGTTCGACATGCTGGGCCTCAGCCAGGTCTGGTTCTCAAACCTCCCCATAAGTTCTTCCCTTGGGGCAGCCCCCAAAGCAGCAATGCACACAGTGACTCCCTGTCCCCAGCAGTGAGGCTTCCAGAAAGTTGTCTGCCCATGTTGTGAATGTAACACCTGATATAAAATTTCTAATTACAGACACCAAATTCTCTCTCCTAGGAGATCTGAAATAGCATGCCTTGCTCTTTGTTAAGACCTTTTATTTTCGATGGAAAGTCCTTGCCAAACGTTGGCCGCAGTTCACTCTGTCTGATCCAGCTTTTTATCTCTTCTCAACCAGACAAACACAAAATGCTTCACTTGCTGGATGACCAGGCAATCCATTTCCAAGATCTGCTTGGACACAATGCTCCTGTCCCACCAATGTGCTGTGGCAAAGCACCCCAGAGGTATTTCTCAGATTCTGGTAGGAAACTGTGACTAAAGTTCCTCAACAAAAACCTTACAATTTTGAAGAGAGTTTAGATGACTGGATTCCAAAAGTGTCAATGGTTCTTCTCTAAGTCTTCAGACACCAAACCCACAGAGTATGTAATACCGGATTTAAATGTAAAGTGGTGGAATTATGGAACACAAACATCATTTGGCAAGTGAGTGCTCTGCCAGATGCATATTTGAATCTGTTGGCCAAACTGTGCTTTTTTTGGCTTGTTTGTAGTCTAAGGTGTTGGTCAGCAAATTTTATATCCCCAGCATGAATGAAGAGCCTGACCCATACTCGTCATCAAGGACTATGAGGTTAAAAAAAAAATCTAGAAATTATAAAACTCGAATTCATCCTCTCTTATTTCAGGTAATACTTGGTATGCTTACAATTTCTATTTGGCATGTCCTCGGAGACCTGGGTATGTTCAGGGTGGCTCCAGGGAAAAGGGAGAAAGAAAATCTGCTGGGACTTCCTCTGCCCTGAGCCATCATGAAACAGGGTCAAGGTCAGAGGCTGGCAGGGGAGAGGTGAGGGAGAATTCCACAGGGCAGAGCAGACTACCCAGGAGGCTCTATCAGGCAGAGTTGTGCACTCCTGGATCAACTGTCTCTTTCTTGCATTTCTCTTAAGAAACTGAATGTGGTGGTAGAAATTGAAGAGAGCTCAAATTGAAAGAAAGTTTGTGCCCAACTCTGAGCACAAGCTTTCCTGTTCATTCATTCATTTATTCATTCATTCAGTATATTTATTGAGCAACCGTAGTCCTAAGCATACAGTTGTAGATTCTGATGTTCCAGGAGAGGATAAGCCAAACAGTTCCCTACCCTCCTACTTTCTAATGTGGAGGCAGAACATACCAGATCAATTTAGTTTGTGATAAATGGTATGAAGGCATGAGGGCCACATTACATAAGGTAGTCCAGAAAGCCTCTTTGAGGAGGGTGGTTGCTGTGGTTTGGATGTGAGGTGTCCTCCAAAAGTTCATGCGTGAGACAATGCAAGAAGGTTCAGAATAGAAATGATTGGATTACAAGAGCTTTAACTCAATCGGTGAATTAATCACCTGCTGTGAGTAATTGAATGGTAACTGAAAGTGTGTTTGGAGGAGGAGGGGTATTGGGGGCATGGCTATAGGGTATATATTTTGTATCTGGAGTGTGGAGTTTCTTTCTCTCTTGCTGCTTCCTGAGCATCATGTAAGCCACTTTCCTCTGCCATACTTTCCTGCCATGATGTTCAGCCTCACCTGGAGCCCCAAGGAATGGAGTTGGTCTTCTATGGACTCAGACCTCTCCGAAATCGTGAGCCCTCAAATAGACTTTTCCTCCTCTACAGTTGTTCTGGTCAGATCCTTTTAGTCGCAGCAGTGAAAAAAAGCTGAATAAGACTATGGTGCTTTAGCTCAGAACCCCGGGACGCACTGTCCCATGATCTAGGGAGGAGAGTTCCAAGCAGAGTGAACACAAGGCTCTGGATAGGGTGATGTGGGAGTTTGTGAGGAAACAAGAAGGCTGGGACAGGGTAAGCCAGAGTAGATGGTACAAGGCGAGCATAAATCAGAGGCCTTTTTTTTTTTTTTTTTTTTAAAGAAAGAGTGAGAGAGAGTGAGAAATAGGGAGAGAGAGAGAGAGAGAATTTTAATATTTATTTTTTACTATTTGGCGGACACAACATCTTTGTCTGTATGTGGTGCTGAGGATCGAACCCTGGCCGCACGCAAGCCAGGCTAGCGCACTACCGCTTGAGCCACATCCCCAGCCCCAAATCAGAGGCCTTTTGCAGATCATGGCAAGGGGTTGGCCTTTTTTTCTTGCAACGATGAAAGTGGAGAGGGCAGTAGGTTGCTTTGAGTCGAGCTTCATGAGAGGCCTACAACCTGATAAAGTCATTCTACATCCAGGGCCATCTTTTTCAGTTCACAAAAACAGATTAGATTACAATGCTAAACATTTTGATCATGTTACCTATCAGGGTCATAGCCCCTGCTAAGGATGCTTCTCTTCTCATTGATCTGCTTAAGGTGTCTCAATTGAGATGAAAGAACACATATTTGTCATGAACTGCTCACTCCAATATCTAATAGCACCAGTGACCTGTGCTATTTATCACTCATTTATCAAATATTTAAGTACCTGTTATCTAGTAGGGATAGACCAGTGAGCAAGACAGATGCAGTCCTGGTTACCATGAAACTTACATTCTACCCAAAAGACTGACGGCTAAATGCAGACAAAATGAATTATGTTGATATGATGGGGAGAGCGCGAAGTGCTTTGGAAACACAGAGCAGCACAGTCAAGTAACCTGGTGAAAGAAGGCTTCCTGGAGCAAGGGATGCTTAAGGTGAGCTGAAGATTACATAGGAAAAGGCCAGTTGTCAATGAAGAGGGAAAGTTTTCCAGATGGAAGGAATGGCTCCAACTGGATGAGAGAGGTTACCTGGTGTATTTACACAAGTGAACTAATTTCACTATGGTGGGAGGCAGAGTGCAAGCTTGAGAGGTGAGAAGTGAGGCTGGGGACCAAGTCAAAAGGTCAGGACCCGAGGAGTCCTGTCAGGGTGTTCAACTAACTGTATTCTAACAATAGGAAATCTCTGAAGGGAGCAGGATAGATATTGTTTGGAAAAGACATTAGAAGGCATTGTACTAATTCAAGTGAGAGATGACAGCTATTTGATCAAAATATTTGCCAAGGGATGAAGCAAAGTAGGCCGATCATACATATATTTATCTAAGGCTTAAAAAGATAACCTGGAGCCAATTTTCTAAGGAAACCAAGCCAACAAAATCACATGAAATGAAATTGATGCAGAGAAAAGTTGAAGAGGCCATGATGGTCCATGTAAACCAAATTTTATAAAGAAGTCCTTCCAAGAATATGTAAATGCTACAAGCAAGACAAAAGCTATAGAGTACTCTATGGGGGAAAAAAGTAGTAAGAAGAAAGAGGTCAAGTGGCCCACGAAAGAGGAAAGGAGGGGTCAGTGGCATTTTCTAGAAATGGCCTGGTTCTTGGCAACTTTCTAAGTTCAGTTGCCTGAAGGTTCATGTTCATGAATTTCCTTGATCCCTGTCTCCAGTTTTGCCCCACATGCGGTGGCCTCTCCAATCTATGTACAAGCTAACTTGATTTTTTTCTTGCAATTAAAAAATCTGTATGAAACAGTAATTATTTTATATAAGATAATTCCTCAGTGCAAATTAAAATAGTTAAAATGATTTTTTTTGTATTTTATTTAGAGACAGGGTCTCACTGAGTTGTTTAGTGTCTTGCTTTTTGCTGAGGCTGATTTTGAACTTGCAGTCCTCCTGTCTTAGCCTCCAGAGTCTCTGGGATTACAGGCATGCACCACCACATCCGGCTAAGATAGTTAAAATGAGAAATATAACTTGTGAGTGATCACATGTGTTCATGTGTATGGATCAACTGCTTTGCAATATGGTAATCCCAATGATTATCAAAAAGAGCCTTGGAGAATGAAATCACCATTTGACCCAGTTATCCCACTCCTCAGCCTATACCCATGAGACTTAAAATCAGCATACTACAGTGACTCAGCCACATCAATGTTTATAGCTGCTCAATTCACAATAGCCAAGCTATGGAACCAATCTAGGTGCCCTTCAACAGATGAATGGATAAAAAAATGTGGTATAGATACACAATGAAATATTACTCAGCCATAGAAAAGAATGAAATTATGGCATTTGCTGGTAAGTGGATGAAACTGGAGACTATCATGATAAGTAAAATAAGCCAATCCTCAAAACCAAAGACCAAATAGTCTCTCTGATATGCAGATGCTAACACACAATAAGTCAGGGGAGGGAAGAATAGAAGTTCATTAGATTAGACAAAGGTGAATGAAAGGATGGGAGGGAGAATGGAAATAGGAAGGACAGTAGAATGAATGGACATAGCTTTCCTATAGTCATATATGAATACACAACAAGTGTAACTCCACATCATGTACAACCTCAAGAATGGGATCCTAATTAGAATAAGTTATACTTCATGTATGTATAGCATGTCAAAACTCACTCTCTATCATGTATATCTAAAAAGAACCCCCACAAAGTGCCTTGAAAACATGGATTCAGAACAGGAAATATTGGACATGATGTTTCATGAATCCATCTCGCTCTAATTTTTTTTCTCTGGGGGTGATGCCGAACCACAAGAACCACTTCTGAGGCAGGAGGGTACAAACCCAGAAGTGGTTCCCAAAGAAGCCTAAGGCAAAAGAACCAAGGTGGAAAACTGACTCTTGGCTAAGAACTGCTCCAGCATATTCTTGAGCAACTGGGTCAAAGGGCAAAGGGGAAGTGAAGGGTTGATGGAACCCCTGATGGTCAAGGATGTTGGATGTCAGGGGGACAGAGAAGAGAGGGGTGGGACTCAAGGAAGGGGCACTGGTTGGAAATGAGTTTGGTCACAAGAGAATTGAGCAAAATACCCACCATGTCCCAGCCTTGTGTGGGGCAATAAAACAATGAGGGTCTGCTCCCTGTTCTTCAGGACTTAGAGCCTATGGAGAAATACAGACACACACACACACAGTGTCGGAAGATGAACTTGGGCACATTCAATTTTTAAAAGGTTTATGTAAAAAGCCAGCGATGTATGAATTGGGCAGCTCCAAACCAGCAGAAGCTTGGGGTTCCACCAAAGGAGCAAAAAAGAGAAGCTTCTTATAAGGTAAATGAGGAAGCAGAACAGATACAATATTTGACTGGTCAAAGCTTGACTGATTGCCTTTTTTGAACTACCCCTATGGGAAGTTCAAGAAAAAATAACCTGGGCAGTACAGAAATCAACATATAAAAGTCAATAGCTTTCCTATATACCAATAATTAATCTGCTGAAAAAAATTCAGGGGGAAATTCCTTTGACAGTAGCCTCAAAAAACAAAACAAAACAAAACAAAAAAAACCTTTAGTAATAAATCTAACCAAGGAGGTTGAAGACCTTTATAAAGAAAATTATAGAATACCAAAGAAAGAAATTGAAGAAGACACTATAAGATGGAAAAATCTCTCCATGTTCTTGAATAGGCAGAATTAATGCTGCTAAAATGGCCATATTGCGAAAAGCAAACTACAGATTCGATGAAATTCTCACCAAAATTCCAATGATATTCTTCATAGTACTAGAAAAAACAGTCGTAAAATTCATATTGAAGAATGTGGCCAAAGAGAGAGAGAGAAAAGGAAGGGGGTGGGGAGGGAGAGAGGGAGAGAGAAAGCAATGTGAGATGTATCATAATATCTAATTTTGAATAATACTACAGAACTATATTAACAAAAACAGTGTGGTTCTAGTTGGACATGTGGGTACATGCTTGTAATCCCTCATACTCGGGAGGCTGAGGCAGGAGGATTACAATTGAGGCCAGCTTTGGCAATTTAAGTAGAATCTGTCTAGAGATAAAATTTTAAAAGGACTGGGAATGTAACTCAGAGGTAGAGTGCTTCTGGGCTCAGTCTCTAGTACTATAAAAACAACAAACAAAATCCCCAGCATGATATTAGCATAAAAACAGAGACACAGACAATGGAATATAATAAAAGACACAGAGATAAATGCACATATCTAGAGTCATCAGATCTTTGACAAAGGCGCCAAAAACATATATTGCAAAAAAGAGCCATTTTTAACAAATGATGCTGGGAACATTGGATATCCATATGTAGAAGAGTAAACTAGAATCCTCTCTCTCATCCCCACCAAAATCAACACAAAATCAAAGACCTAAGGATTATACCAGAACTATGCAACATTCCAACAAATAGACACAGGCAATAACTTCCTCACCAAGACTCCTAAAGCTCAAACAATAATACCAAGAGGTAATAAATGGGAAGGCATCAAATTAAAGAAAAAACTTCTGTGCAAAAAAAAAAAGAAAGAAAGAAAGAAAGAAAGAAAAAAGAAAAAAAATTAAGAAGTGAAAAAGAAAAGCTACAGAATAGGAAAAAACTTTGTTAGCTACTATTTAGACAGAGGATTATTACCCAACTCAAAAACTTACCACTGATGAAACAAATAACCTACTCAATAAATTGCCAAATGAACTAAGGGAAACTTCTCAAAAGAAATACAAATGTCCAGCAAATACATGAAAAAATGTTCAACATCTTTAGCAATCAGGGAAATGCAAATCAGAACTACACTGAGATTTCATCTCACTCCAGTTAGACAGGCAATCATCAAGAATACAAATAACAATAAATGCTGACGAGGTTGTGGGGGAAAAGGAACATTTATATTCTGTTGTTGCAATGGTAAATTAGCACAACCACTTCAGATACTAGCATGGAGACTAGGAATGGGATCACAATATGATCCAGCATACCATATCCCATGTCCATAAGCGCATACTTATGTTTATAGCAGTAAAATCCACAATGGCCAAATTATGAAACCAGGCTACATGTCCATCAACAGATGATTGGAGAAAGAAAATGTGGTGTACATATACACAGTGGAATATTACTCAGCCATAAGGAGGAAAGGAAGGATGGTATTTATAGGAAAATGACAGCATTATGTAGGTGGAATAAGCCAGACTCCAAAAGTTAAAGTCACATGTTTTCTCTCATATATGGAAGCCAGAGAGAAAAACAGTGAGGGGGAGATGGAGGATGTGTGATCTTATCAAAATAGAAGGGAGACCTTTAGAGCAGAAGAAGAGAACTGAGGGAGGGAGAAGGTCAGGAAAGGAGAGATACTGGGGAATGAAATTGACCAAATTATGTTATGTGTAAATATGAATATGTAACAAGGAAGCCCACTATTATTTACAATTATAATGCACCAACTAAAAGGATATATATATGGTGTTTTGGTGCTAGAGGTTGAACCAAGGCCTCACACATGCTAAGCACATGCTCCACCACTAAGCTAAACCCCCAGCCCTCATTGAAAAATTTTTAAGCAAGGGAATAACATAATCATGTGGTGAAGTCCCTGAAGGGGTACAGGGAGAGATAAGAACAGAGGAACCAATTAAGGACTATTGCAACAGGCCAGGAAAGCAATGATGTGGGTCTGAAGCATGTAGTGGGGAATCAAAAGGAGCAGATGATTTGAGAAATATTTAATAGATAAAATAACAAAGACTGGTCAGCTGATTGAGTTTAGGAGGACAGAGAGGGAGAAATTGAGGGGATGGGGAAAGAGTCGGATGATTAGAGTGGGGGGTAGAGATTGGATGGAGGCAGTGTCATCAATTTAGGTAAGAAATTCAAGAGAACTGGTCTTGAAAGTAATGCAAAGTTTAGCTTTGGGCTGTTGGGTTTGAGAAACACAACCTGAAGTCCCATTTATGGAAAGAAAGAAAACTCTGTAAAATGCAATTACCTGCAAGACTCTCCTGTGTGTGTGTGTGTGTGTGTGTGTGTGTGTGTGTGTGTGTAAGAAAATCAGATTTAAGATCATGAAGGCAAGTGAGTGTCCGCGTTGGTCTTTTATGTGATGCCTGATTGGGGTTGGAGTACTTATTAAAAGTACTTGATAGGAGTATTTTAAATTCACAGTTTGCCTGGGAACAATTAAGGTAAGTTCAGATGTGTGCCTCATATCCAATCACGTTGCTAAGACAAAACTAAGATCTACCCAAGTGCCAAAAATGTATTCTAATGCAATCACAATTCAGGAAAGGAGACAGGAGTGTGGTCAGGCAAGGACAGCAGCTTTGATTTTGAAAGTCAGGGAAGACACAGTCGTCTTTCAGCTACAGGAACAATTCACAATTAATGACCCACAGACTCAGGGGAGATCAGGACCCAGCAGGCATCTGGGTGGAAGAGGGATGGAAAAAGGCTTCCAGAGAGTCCTGCAGCCTGGAAAGGAACTTGAACACAACAAGGCAGACACAGAGAGACATGGACAAGATTCTGTCAGTAAGGTACAGTGACATGATGGGTTCTTACGTGACTTATAATCATTAACATTAATTTTTTCCTCTGAATTTATCTAAAAATGTCTATACTTTTTGGATAATTGATATACAAGACAGATGAAATTAAAGAGAAACTTTTATCCAGCATAGACACAAAGATACAGCCTCATCTTTTGCTTTCACATTTGAGGATTAAAGGACTTTGATTATCTGATGGAGCTTAGTGAGTGTTGACTGCAATGACTTAGGAAAGTCTCCTAATGACTTCGGAGGACAAGACAGATTAACTTGGGGCCTTAAGAATGCTCAGGGTGTCAGCTGATGATGCTGTGTAAGCCTTCTTGGAGAGTGTGTTTAACTTTTACTTTTTTTTAACTCTGAGAGCTGGTGATACGGGGGACACAAACAACGAAGAAATAGGCCTGAGTGAGCCAAAGTAAAACGACATGACTTCTGTCATCTGCAATAATCTTGTCTATAAAATGGGGATTGTCATTTCATCATTCATTCAACAACTGTTTTATGAGCTTCTATCACATGTTGGGTAGGCACTATTCTACCCACAGGATAGAGTTATGTTGAGAATTAAATAAAATAACATAAATGAAAATGCTTATCATAACATCCAGAATCTATCTGGTGCTGATTATATTAATTTCTCTATCCAAGAGGAGTTTCAACAGGAACAAGATGGGCATTCAAGCCATTTTTGGTTGGTTTATTTGTTTATTTATTTTATATATTTATTTTAGCACTGGGGATCTAATCAGGGACACTTTACCACTGAGCCACATCCCTATACTTTTTTATTTTTATTTTTAAATTTTGAGACAGGGTCTCATTAAGTTGCTGAGGTTGGACTTGCCATCCTCCTGTCTCAGCCTTCTGAGTTGCTGGGATCACAGGCATGCGCCACCATACCTGGTTGCCATTAATGGTTTAGGCCAACAGGGCCCAAACACTTAAGAGTGTTTGTTGTAAACATCAAGGTGTCTTGCAGAGGGAAAGAACTGACAAAACTGGGAATCCAAGAATGAGAGACCTTAATTCAACGACACATTCTGAAGCAATAGGATGAAGGACAAGGATTTGCCCGAGAAACAGGTCTAAATCAAGGTTATCTGGGAAGCCAGCAGGGGGCGCGCTGAAGCAGCAGCGCTGTTCCAGGTTAAACCCCATCGGAAATGTGAATGTGCTGCTGGGTCTAGAACATTAAGAAAGAACGACAAGGCAGTTTGCTTCTTCGATAGGCTTGGAGTCGAGTTGCATGTCAAAATAATTGTTCATTTGCAGCATTTTAAACTGTAAACAGTGCATCCACAGAACCCTGGGAAGTGAATTTGCAATTCAAAGTAAATATTTTGAATTGACTGGATAAACTCCCTGACACTTTAGATATTAGCGTTTGCCAGCGCTCCGCGTAATTCATTTTTAAAAGGAAAGGAGGAAAAGCTGACACAAGCTGCAAAACATGTTTTCTCCCAGTATCACTGATATATTACTTTTGCTTCTGAAATGAATGGGTTCATTAGCAAATGGCGCAGCATTTTCCATTTCCCTTTTACAAATTGAACTTTAGCCCAGACCCTGGAGGTTGATCAGAAGTCACAACGGGATGGAATATGCCCGTTCATCAAAAAGAGAAGGGGAAGATCAAGGTCATCTTATATGCATCCCCTTGGTGCCAGAAAGGCAATAACATTACTTATTACAATGTGTGATAACTCTAATTGCCTGTTTACTTTTCAATCTTTTTCAATAGAGTATAAGCTCCTCATGTGCAGGGATTATGTATTATTAATCATTGTAACCCCAACAGCTTGGGAAGCTACCTAGAGGAGGGGCTTGGTAAATGTTTCATAATAAGTGGATCAATTACTAGAGGGGTATCCGGATGGTCAGTTGGGTGGATGGATAGATTCTGGATTTCTGGCACTAAAGAAAAAGCATGACAATAAAGCAAATGATGCACAGGTAAAGGGAGGACAAGGTAGATTGACTTGTGGCCAAAAGAATCACTAAGAAAGAATTTAATCCTGGAATCATTGAGAAGAAGAAAAGTTGAATCACTTTTTTTTCATAGTTTTTTTTAATCTTCTAATCCATCCACCCAGGAGGCTGGTCTGAGCCTCTAGTAGAGAAAGCTGCAAGTGGATAAACAAGACTATTTTGTGGGACCCAAGAATAAGTAAGAGCCAGATATGGTGGTACATGCCTGTAATCCCAGCTTCTCAGGAGGCAGAGGCAAGAGGACTCCAGCCTGGCCAATTAAGCAAGATCCTGTCTCAAAATAAAATAAAATAAAAAATTAGAGGGCTGGGGTTGTAGCTCAGTGGTTGAGCATTTGCCTAACAAGCATGAGGCCCTGGGCTCAATCTCTTTACCACAAAATAAATAAATAAATGAATTTTAAAAATTAAGACCTCCCACACTGAGAAGAACAGAGACGTATCTACCTCATTTCTGTCCACGGAATAGTAATTCTGAGAGGCAAGGGCTCCATCTGTCTGAAGTAGACAGGTTACCAATTCCTTTAGCCACTGTGTAGTCATCATTACAACAGGCTCAGCATGGCTACTACCCAGAAGGGAAGGACCCTGGGGAGAGAGTGGTGGAGGAGCTTCTGGAGTGGAGTTAGTGTGATCTTGTTTGCAGGCTTCACTATGGCAGTGGTGAGTTCCAGGGGAGGTAACTTGGTAGATAGGGATATTGCTGGGAGCTATCTGTGAACTGTGCATGAACTAAAAACAACATGGAAGCCATTAAGCAGGAAAGTCTGGTATCTGGGAAGTCACAGTGGCAATCCTGCTGGTTTTAGACTACCCAGTATATGTGATATCCTACCTAGCTCTGTCTAAGTTCTGCACTGCACTGGAGTTAGGGTGACTTGTTGGCGACATAGAGCCATACCACCTCTGAGAGATGGGTGTGGCTTGCCAAGATGCCAGTCAACCTATTGATTGCAAGACTCAACCTGCTGAAACTCTATCCCTGCCTTTGATGTACTCTTCCTAAAATAAAGAACTGAAGCTATTTTCTAGTTGTTCAACTCCAGCTTCCACCAGAACTGGAGAACCTATCAAGAGCTCCCCTTTTTAAATCTACTTTCTGGCTCTTATTTCTTTACTAATTATTTCAGACTTTCTTTTTCTCAGTTGGTTCACAATCTTCTGAGCAGAAAACTACCCTGGTGGGGTGCACTCCGAGATAGAATTTATACTGCTGGTTCCTTATTGCAATAAGGAACCAGCAGTTTAAACTGTTTTGTCCCCCAGACATCTCAAACATGGGATCAAATATTAGAACAGTAATCCATCAACCCCTCCAAACTATGCAGAAGGAGCCCCTCATAAAAGCCCTGCAAATCTCTAAGCAGAGAGGACAGGGCAGCTTCCAGGGCCAGCTCATCAGTCTGCAGGGCAACCAGGAGCTCAAGGAGCTGCCAGGGGACAGGATTGCTTTTCTCGTCCTTATGGCCATGGGGAAGAGGTGGTACCAGGGGAACAGACAACAGACAAACAGTCCTTGCCATTCTAATGGCCAGGGAAGCTTGAGTGCATGCGTATGCTTTCTACTAACTGCATGAAAAACAGTCACCAGGCTCTCCCGTACAGGGATATCCTCCTGGGACATGATTAGCACAGATACCTGAAATTCCAAGCTTGTAATTCATACAGCTGCCAAAGTGGTGTGTACTGGAGATGCGGTACCAGCTTACTGTGCACCAGGAAAGACTGGTTTTGTAGATTATTGCACCTTATTCTCTTCTAACTGTTAAAGAGTATTTTAGTCAGTTTTTGTGTCACTGTATATCTGCCAAGAGGAGGAAAAGTTTACTTTGGCTTACAGTTTTGGAGGTTCAGTCCGTGGTCAGTCAACTCCATAGTTCTGGGTCCACGTGAGGTAGAACGTCATGGCAGAAGGGCATGGTTGCAAAGTGACTTCCACAACTCCAACCATCACATCTTTACATCACAACATCACAAGGCAGGAAACAGGGACGCCAGGGCAGTGAGAGAGCACCTCTGTTTTACCAAGAAGAAAACATCCTTCCACAGGCCCCAGCACCTTGATTCTCACATGTGGTATGACAGGACCCCAGGGCCAGTTCCAGTGAAGGGCACTGGGACAAAGGGCTTCTGGTTCCCTAGCTGCTGTGGTTGAAAGCAGACACAGGGAAAAGGGTAGGAATGGCAGGGGGTGGGGGGTGATGGAACTTTAATAAAGGACATTTTAAAAATATAAGGACTGGGAGTGTTGCTCAGTGGAAGATCATGTACCTAGAGTGCACGAGGCCCTGGGTTCAATCCCAGCATCAAAAAAAAAAAAAAAAAAAAAAAAAAGGAGAGAAATGAGAATAAGTAAGTCAGACTGAGATTAACCACCTCAAAATTTCCCAGACCTGAGAGTAAAACAGCCAGTGTTTCTGATGAGTCAGGTTATGTATGTCATTTCAAAATACTCCATAAGCTCTGATATCTACTTCTGTTTAAAAAAAAAAAAAAAAAAAGCCTAGCTAGTCATTCAAGGATGACTGAAGCCTAAATCTAAGAAGCACAGCCTTTGAAGCCTTGTGGTTTTAGAAGGTTACCTGTGGGTGGTAAAGTTTAGGGACAAACCCAGGGGAAAGTCATATCAGGCCTGGGGGAATTCTTGGGTTTTCAGTTTTGTGTCTTAATTAGACATGCCAGGACAGCAGGAACACCAAGGCCAGGGCCAGGGTCACATGGAAATGCTACAAAAGCAATTCATTAAGAAGGCTGACCATGGTGTGAATAGTTTTGCTATTTCCAGATAAAAACTAATAAAGTGAATGCCTCATATATTTAATAACATAGACTATAAAATTAGGATGTAAGGCCATTAGGCATAATTGATAAGCAATCACATATGTAATTAGTGTCTCTTTTATATATGAAAAATCATGCTTCTGTCTTCTCACTTTAGGTCTGCATATTATAATCATGGCACTACAGCATAGTGATGAGCAGAACTAGGTCAGAAGCCCCCCCTACCCCAGCCCCCAGGAGAGCAGAGGACACATGAACCCTGCATACTTGATGATTGGAGGTTTTGGGTTAGAGAGGAAGAAAAGAGGACAAAAAGGGAGTGTGTGTGTGTGTGTGTGTGTGTGTGTGTGTGTGTGTTGCTGAGGCTTGAACCCAGGGCCTTGTGAATGCAAGGCAAGCACTTTGCCAACTGAGCTATATCCCCAGCCCTAGGGAATAGTCTTGCTGAGATGGGAACAGAACAAGGGTGGAGGAGGGAATTACTGAAAAAATATGATAGGAAAGGGGTTCTGGTTAGGTAGGTAGAATTTGGCTTTTGCAGAAGAGGAATCTTAAAAAAAAAACATTTAGCCAGGTGTGGTGGCACACAATTAAGTGGCCTGTAATCCCAGTGACTCGGGAGGCTGAGGCAAGAGGATCGAAAAGTCTGAGGCCAGCCTGTGAAACTTAGCGAGACCTTGTCTCACATAAAAATGGGGCTGTAGCTCAGGGGCTGGGGCTGGGGCTGGGACTCAGGGGCAGAGCACTTGCCTAGCGCTTGTGAGGCACTGGGTTCACATAAAAAATAAAATAAAGGCATGTTGTCCATCTACAACTACCAAAACAAATTAAAAAAAATTACTTCTAAAAATACTTAGCTTTCTTTTGGAGGGTTTCAAGAGCAACTGAAAATTTATCTTTTTCATCTCCCACTTTTCCCCATCCCTACCAATCATCTACGGTCCCCTAAATTCCTTAATCAGGGTGTAAGTATTTTCATCCTACAATTAGAGACAAAGCTTAACAAGCAAACCAGTTGGCAGAGGCGACAGGCACCTCTTTCTCACTCAGTTAATGGCCGTGTGGATCCATGGTTATTTGGAAAGAATGAAGTAAAAGAACGAGAGGCCCTGGCATGGGAAGGCTTTCCAAAGAAGAGAAGGAAGCACATTAAATGAGAACAAAATAAACAACACTTATTAAGCGTTTCTGCGTCAGGTTATTTGGGCTTTCCATGGATTAACTCATGCAGTTTCTAGTGCACTGTTTGAAGCAGGTACTGTTACTAATGTCCATTTTACAGAGGAGAAAATACAGTCACAGGGAGGTGAGATAACTTGCCCAGGGTCATCATGAGTGGGAGTGTGTTTGAAGTCTGGTATTTCTGGCCCAGGATTCCACATGCTTAGCCACGGACCAAAAGAAAACTGACTCAGAAGAGAACAGGAGACACAGATTTCCCTAGGTGGACAGTGTTGCCTCTGGTCAGCCTGGTTACCTCTGTGGGTTAAGAACAGGGGGCGTTCCAGGTGAGGTGCCCTGGGTTAGTCAGCTCTTCTGCTTTCCAGAGGGGCACCGGCACTGCAGAGGCTTCTGCCTTTAGGCCTGTGGACCATTATGATCCCTTCCTGGTCTTACATGTGTGTACACCACTTTGCTGTCTGAATTAGGGATCCTGTCACAGTGACTTAAATTCTCTATGCCTCTGAGTCCACACTTGGAAACTGGGTTATTTCTCCTTGTCAGCTCCCTGACCCAGAAGAATGTAGAAAGGGCCAGTGGTCTGACATATGCAACGTGTTTTCAGCCATAAACCAGGCCAAACTTGTAGACAGCACCAGGACTAGGCAGTGATATCTAAATCAACAGAAAGAATAGAATATTTTTCTATAGCTGTTCTTGGTTCATGTGCCAGATCACCCTTCAGTGGGCCTACTATGGCTGCCCGTGTACTCTTCTAGACCTATAATGTGCAGTTCCAGGGGACAATGACCGTCTGGTAGACTTGGGAGATGCCCCATGTTGTCTCGGACTGTTTGAATATTTAGAGATAAGAATTCCTAATTCAAAATAAGGATTTTCAAGTCAGGACTTTGAAAGTAGGTGCTTATCAAAAAGAGAGAGAGAGAGAGAGAGAGAGAGAGAGAAAGGAAAGAAAGAAAGGAAGGAAGAAATGAAGAGAGAGAGAGAGAAAGAAAGGAAGAAAGAAAGAAAGAAAGAAAGAAAGAAAGAAAGAAAACTGGGTCCTCTCAAAAAAAAAAATCTTTAACTTCATAGCAAACCCCATACTTCAGCATTTAATTCCAATGATAGTGATCTAACCCATATCACCAAGGGCAAAAACAAATGCAAAGGTGTTTTGGTTTTTTTAAAAAAAAATAATTTACAAAAAGATGTGGAAAACAGGATATCTGAGACAAACTGAATGCCGGGGAGGAGTTGTCTCAGCTATAGATGTGATTAAGGGCCAGTAGAAGAGAAGAAGTAAAACAAGTAGAAAGGCACACTCACACAGTCTAATAAAATGTCCCTCCCATGTTTACAAGCACAAGTTTAATAGTTACCAACTGATGTCTTCAAATAAATCAAACAAATAGCAGAAGGGCAACCACAGTAGTTTTAATAGATTCAGTGGTTTAACTCAATGATCTAATCCAGAATTCATGTCTTCTAAAGGACAGAAGACTACCTAGTGGCTTCTCTAGACCTGAGAAAGGAAGCAGTCCTTGCAAGCTAATAAACAAACACAGCCAGTGAGAACCAAGGTGAAGTTCACAGTCAGAAACAGTGCAGAGGAAAACAGTTTACAGGAAGAAGGAAAATGAGGCAAAAAGAAGGTAATAGGTAGTCAAGACCATACCAGATATGTATAAAGGAACCATAAATTTAAAAAAAAAAAAAACAAAAAAACTACAGACTGTTTTTCTTAGGGCCACTGTGATTCAAAGCATGAAAAGCTACTATGAAAAGTTACTATGAGTTTCAGTAATTTTGAAACTTCCATGAAAAGCTAGTATGAGTTTCAGTAATTTTGACTATAAGAACATTGGCTTTATGATGTGCTACAGTTTGGATCTTGGAATGTCCCCCAAAGACCCACATATTAAAGGCCTGGACACTGCCTGTGGCACTCTTGGGAAGTGGTGGAAGGAGTGGGGTCAAGTGGGGGCTTTCAGAGGCATGCCCTTGGAGGGGATATTGGGTCCCGCCCCTTTCTGTCTATTTTTGCTTCATGGCTGCCACGAGATAAACAGGTCTCCTCCACTATGCATGCCCACCACGATGTACTATGACCCAGGAGGCTCAAAGTGACAGGGCCTAGTGAACAGGGACTGAAATCTCTGAAACCATGAGGCACAATGAACCTTTCCTCCTTGTAAGCTTATTCTCTCAGGTGTTTTAATCACAGTGATGGGAGACTAATACCTGATCCTAGGCCCCCCTTTTAGCAATGTTTCCTCATAGCTGCAAGTGTCTTCTCTTTAATTACCAAGGCCTCATCTACTCCTCACTAAAGGGAAAGTACTGATGCAGCCTCTTAGCGTAAGAAAACTTCCCTATAAATAGGGGTGAGGGGAATAAACCATTCAGGTTGAGCACTGGTGGATGAGCTAGAGGACCCTTCCTGATGTTCTTCTCTCAGATCTTACTAGAGTTACCTTTGGTTTTTGTCCCCGTTTTCCTTAGTACGGGTTATGATGACGGTGATCTGGTTTACAAACCCATGTTCACATTTTGTCTGCCTGGATGGAAAAAGTTTCCTTTCACTAAAGAACCGTGAGATTGTTGTAAGGAAGAGAGCATTCGGGTAAAATCAAGCTATGATATTTTGCCACGTCCAATCTGTGATAAGGCCATGGGAGACCCACTCTCAGAACCAAAGTGTCAGGAAGACCAGTAGTCATTTCAAATCCCATTTCACGTGGAAA
Organism: Callospermophilus lateralis; assembly: GCF_048772815.1. Classification (NCBI taxonomy): domain Eukaryota; kingdom Metazoa; phylum Chordata; class Mammalia; order Rodentia; family Sciuridae; genus Callospermophilus; species Callospermophilus lateralis. Next base: position 73,088,432 of record NC_135316.1, read on the forward strand.
TATTCGTGCATTTATTGGGAACAAGAGTACCAGTCTGGTGCTCCAAACATCTGTGCCAGCGCTTAGTTTCAGGAGGTGAAGGATGGCTTCCTCGTTCGTGCTCCTAGGGCTGCCCCACCCTGTTCTGGGATCAATAGAAGGAAGGGTGGAGCAGTGCAGAGTTTTGACGGTGTTCCAGTTCTCTGCACCCCAAGTGTTTACTGAGACAGTCGGGTAATTCTTTAGAGGGACCAGGCCTAACATTATAAAACTTGGCAGAGGGACAGGAGGTTAAAAAAACCACTCCTCTGTTTGGTAATATGTTCATTGTGCCTATAACAAATGCAAAAGCAACAATGCAGAAATATGGGAATTGTCCTCACACCCTCTTCCAATGGATCACCCATTTGGAAACTTCACTTCATCTCAGGAAACCAGCCATGCAGCTTCCACCCAGGCGTTTCTGGGTCTGTAGGCAGCTATTTCCCCTGCTTGCAATAGCTTCTCTTCTCATCTAAGGCCTATCTCTTCTTCTGATTCCTCTCCAGCCCTCTCCACATCCCACTTCCTGTGTTAAGCTGCTCCCAGTGGTCCCAGCCCACGGCTCTCTCCTTTGTTCTTCCACCTCCCACGCCACGCACTTGGGAGGCCTCCTGGCATTTATCGGCTTATCCCTTCAGCTCCTCAGCCCCACCATGCGGGGCCTTGCAAGTTCTAGTCAACCTTCACTGCATGTGCCCACAAACAAAGATAAGTTATTCCAGGAGAGTCGTGTAGGCGGGCCTGTCTCAAGTTCATGTCCATGTACTTTTTTAAACTCAAGTGAAAAGTTTTCCATGGTTGACCCTTCTGAAATGTGGTAAACCCTTAATGTGTCATCGTTTTCAAGTATCATAGATATTACCAGGAGGGATCAGGAACAGCACTGAAGGACAGGGGGTGAGAGGAATGACAATTAACTGGGGGAAATAGGAGGACAACCCCCACTGGTGTGATCAACTTGTCTGGTTGGCTTGGGATAATCCTGGGTTTCAGACTGAGAGTCCCAGGTCCTGGGGTAACCCTGAAGTCTCAGGCAAACAGGGAAGGTTGCTTACGTTACCAGCTGGCCACGGAGCACCTGGACAAGAAGCAAATGCAAGTTTTAGATAATGGACTGAACCTTCTTTATCCTCTCTCCCCTTAGTCCCAGGGCCTCAGCCTCACCAAGGACGTTGTTCTACTCTCCACTGACAAGTGAAGGAGCCAGTAGCAATGCCCAGGGGCCCAGTGGGAACCCTGGACTTATTAATTCTCCACTTCAGAAGCAATCTCAGGAGTAGGAGGACAAATGGTGAAGGGAAAAGGCTTTAAAGGGAGTTCTCACAAAATAGAAACTAAAAGGAATATTCTGAACCGCAAACAGTGTGACCTTTCTGGCGTTCTTCCCAAAAGGAAAGTCGAAGGCAGAGCTCAGGAAGGCCAAGGTCCAGGATCCACAGGAATGCTGACTTCCACCCAACATTCCACACCAGGCCTGCTCATTGCAAGGCTGGAGCATCTGTTTTGATCATGTTCTCTGCAGCGAGTAACTAGGTGGACAGGAAGACTCCAGTCTAAGACAATGAGTGCCTTCTGAATGCTGTAGCAGAAGGGAGTCACACGTTGTAAGCACCCCAATATCTCTTCCATCATTTTGAAAAGCAAAATGATCCCGAAATGAGCATAACAGTAAGTATAACAACCTCATTAACAATGGCACACAAAACCCAATTAAGGCTCGAGAGTTTGTGTCATGATGAGGCTCTCTTTCCATAATAAAATGACATAACAAAGTTAAGCATTTTCATCTGTGTGATAAATAACAGTAACTCGTCGGGGGGAAGCATAATAAGGAAATGGAAATTCTAATGCTTGTATCTCTGTATATCACTCAGAATTAAGATTGATTTGATTACGCATAGACTCCTGTGAATAAGTGTGCAAGTGGAGCAGGAGCTGAAATTTAGGGGAAACAGTGCAGAGATAGAATTTTACCACCAGGGGGTATCCTTTCCTCTTCCGTGTTGTTGGCAAGGTTATGTAACCTCGAACCAACCCTAAACCCACCTCACTAAAAATGGCCAGGCTAGATCCCATCAAAGTGACTTAATTTCCAGTATTTCTACAAATTCCCTCTTGTCCTCCTATTTTAGAGAGTGTTGAGTTTTCCTTCAATGACAGAATCACGCTGGCAGGGAGCCATCCTGTACCTACCGTGGGAAATGGATTACAGATTCTCCTGCGATCAGAACACCCACCAGAATAAAGAATGAAGTCAGTCCAGGTAGCAGTTTCTGATTATCTCTAGGGGAGCAGGAGTTTCAAGTAAGTGAGAACTCAACAGCTGGCTGGGAAGAGCCAAGGGGGGTAGGGGTGGGGGCTCAGGAGCAGCTAAAGCTCCTGCTTGAATTTTGTCTAAACTGATTTACAAATGAAAAAGGTCGATGCCTCATTAGAGTCCAGAAGGGACTAGGAAAGTTACCAGAGAGATTTTGACAGCTTCCAGAAACGGCCAGAGAATGTGCCCCAGCCCATTAGTATACCAAGTTTAGAAAGCAAGACCCTGGAAAGGTGCCCTAGGGAGATGCCCAAGGGAGTCAGTTTGAATCGGGCCAAATGCTTACTCTGGAAAAAGGAAGACTTTGTCCTCACTGCCAAAAGCTCTGTCAGGGAGAAAGTCTGTGAAGATGAGAAATATGGGATATTAGGTCACCTGCCCAAGTGAAGCAAGTTCAATGAATTTAAACTTCAAGCCAATAAATAGTTTCTCTCTCTTTTTTTTAATGACCAAAATACTTGTTCATTGTGAAAACTTCAAACAATATACAGCTTAAAGTAAAAAATAAAGGGCTATCTTCTCACAGCCAGCCGTCTTGCCTCAGCTCCACACACCAGAAATACTCCTACTGATCATTTGTTTCCTTTCTCTATGAATTACAAAACAAAACAAAACAAAAAAATTATCAGTCTGTTTTGTTCTCCATTCTTTCCATGCATCTATCAATCATTTATCTGTCTAGTTGGTTTATGGGGAAAAAAAAATCTTAAAATATATTTTTTTTCTACATAAGTTTTTCATTCACTATATCATTGAACTTTTCCAAATGTCTCTTATTCTTTTTAGTAGTGACATAATATTCTATTGTATAGATTTTCTATAACTTTTGTCAGTTTACAGTCCATGGACATTTGTGGTGTTTCCCATTTCTTTTTCTATTTCAAAAATGCTGTAATAAAATTCTTAATTAAAGGTACCAGGAATTGAATGCAGGGGCACTCAATCACTGAGCCACATCCTCCACCCCCTTATTTTATTAGAGACAGTGTCTCTCTAAGTTGCTTAGGGCCTCACTAAGTTGCTAAGGCTGGCTTTGAACTCTCAATCCTCCTGCCTCAGCTTCCCAAACTGCTGGGATTAACAGGCATGTGCCAGTGTGGCTTAAAAGGAGCAGTTCTTAATGGATATATTGTGTTAAGAATCAAGCCTTGTGCTAAGCCTACTAGAGAATATTAATGGGAGTAAAACATATTTTCTGTCTTTTGGGGTTTACTCCCTTTGTGGGAAAACTATAAAAAACTAATATAAAAATGACTTAAATTTTTAAAAAATGACTTAAATACTGAATAGTTGGACAAAGAGATAATACAGCTTCCCAGGGAGGAGAGAGAAAAGTATTCTGTATGAAGGTTGAGATTAGGCAAGATTTCACTGAACTGACCCACCTGTGCAGGGAATTGCTTCAGTATGTTTGATGTGGGGAAGTTGAGGTGGAAGATTTTAGGAAAACAAAGTTCTTAACAAGGTTTTCACAAAGTTATCTTGTTTATCATGCACAGGGACAAAAATGCCTTTCCAAGTTTTGCTATTTAAATTTCCTTTGACAAATATAATTTCAGAACGATGTGGGAATACTCTGTCTTCCTAAACTTGTTCTTCTGGATTTGATTTACAAGGTATGCCTTCCAAATCAAGATTGCTATAAACTATTAAATTATTCATGTTACCCCCAGTGTGATTGTCCAGAGAAAACCATTGTGTTAGTACACAAAATCCAACCGTGTGGTTTAAAACGAGAACAGATGAAATCACTTGCCTGATAGCAGATCTCTTTGAGTCAGGACCTTTCCAGCAATCATGTAAACATGCTGAAAGGAGAGTTCTTATTTTTAAGCAATCTTAATTAGCAGGTCTTTTTCTTATTAACATCTTCAAAGTGCTTTGAGCTCCTCCTCAGATGAAAGGTCCTGTGTGAGGACAAATTATTATTATGCTCACAAAACACACACACTAAATGCAGGAAAAGTGCAAACAGTTTAACGGCACAGTCTGTGATGCACTTGAGATGCTTTGATCTGCCAATATAGCCATCAATTATTCCAGATCCTTTACTCTCTAAATGCACGCATCAAAGCATTCCCATGGACATACCTTATAAACCCAGCTGTTTATTCCAAAATCGTTCCTCTGAATTAACCCTTGTTTCCTTTTTTGTTTTGTTGGGAGTTGCTAATTTAGCTCTATTCCCTCTCTCTTAGGAAGAAGGTATATGTAAACTCGGACTCAAAATGGAAAACAACCCATTTTTCTCTACAAAGATAGCCATGACATTTTCTTTTTAAAAAATGTGTATTAATGAAGATTATTTGATGATCTGGGAAATTTATGATGAGTTAAAAAAAAGTATAATACAAAAGTTTAGAGTTTTATCACAACTGTAGTACACTAACAATTAAATACAACAATGCCTCACTAACCTGAATGCTTTACTCTGTGATATACTTTAATTCTCACTATGAGATGAATATTATTATCCTTCTTTTAGAGGGGAAGAAGAAGAAGAAGGAGGAGGAGGAGGGGGAAGAGGGGGAGGAGGGGGAGGAGGGGGAGGAGGGAGGGGGAGGAGGGGGAGGAGGGGAGGGGAGGAGGGGGAGGAGGGGAGGGGAGGAGGGGGAGGAGGAGGCTTAGCTGGGTATGGTGGCATATATCTGTAATCCCAACAGCTTGGAGGCTGAGACAAGAAGGATCAAGTTTGAAGCCAGCCTCAAGAACTTAGCAAGACCCTGTCTCAAAAGAAAACAAAACAAAAAGCCAAGACTCAGATTAACTAGGCCACAATCACATAGCCAATGAATGGTGAGGCGGATGGGGTTCTGTCTGGCCATGATTTTCCCATGTAGGGAGGCTTGGGGTAATTCCCCCCTACTTTTTTATACTTCCACATTTTTAAAGGATAAACAAAACTAACATAGTAACTACACAAATTAAATAAAATTAAGAAAGAGGCTAAGTAGCTCTTTTATGTATGGGTGTAATGGCTTGAGATGAAGATAGGTAACATGTCATTAAGCTCAGTGTCTCCGGGCGTCTGCTGCCTTATCTTGAAAATGAGGGGCTCAATTGAGAGCCCTCAGAGGCGCTTTCCAGTTTTCATTTTAGTCTTGTTCTGTAGTTTCTGATCATGCTCCAAAGATGGGCATTTTTCTTCAGCAGTGAGTTGATTCCAGTTCCCTGAATTTGCTCAAAGAGCTCTGTTAAGTTCCAAAGGAAGAACTATAGAGCTGACTGTGATCCATCAATGTCAGAGAAAAGATTGCTTTTGGAATATTAAATGAGTGTTAATTAATGTAAAAAAGCCTTACATAATTATTAAATTAGAATCATGAATAAAGAACACACAATTTTTAAACTTTTTGTATGTGTTTAAGGCGTGCATCATGTTTTGATATACATGTAGTGAAAATACTGCTGAAGTCAAGCAAATGAACATAACCAGCACCTCACTTAGTTACCTGTTTGCGTGTGTCTGTATGTGCATGTGGCAAGAGTACCTAAAATCTACTCTTTAAAAATACCCCCCCCTTATGATGCAATATTACTAACTAGAGCCCTGGTGCCCTTACATTGGATCTCTGGACTTGTTGGTCCTACCTATTTGCTATTTTGTTTTCTTTCACCTACCTCTCCCCATTTAGCATATTTCTCTGATCTAATTTCAGAATAAAAGACAAGAGGTTGCCGAGGGAATCAGAGCCATTTTTTCTGACCAGAGTTTTTAGTTTGGACATGTCTGGAATATGAGAGTGAGAAGCTCTTTGAGTCAACAGGGAAGAGTGGGCGTTTCCAGCCGAGAGGAGTATTTGATCTTTTCTTGGAAAATAAGTACCTGTACTACAAAGGGAAGGCTGCCCATCCCCAGAAGGGCAAGCTCCTGAACAGGAAGCGTGTGGCACCAACCACGAAGAAAGGACAGGGCTCTCTCTGTGGCTGTAAATATTAAGATGTCTGGGAAGCATAAAGCATTTTTATTTCTGGCCACGGAGCCTTATATTTATTTATTATTTCTATTTCTGAGAGGAGACCTATTTGGCACTCTTGCCTTCCCCCTGTTGCGGTTGTCAATGAAGGGAAATGTAATGACACAACACGTAATAGGGGTCCTTAAATATCGGCTTGATAAAGATAGCAAAGTGATACTTAAACTTTACTTAGAAGTACTTGTTTAATTTGGGGGATAAGGCTCAGGAACACCACTATCCTATTTTTGCATGGTATCTAGAATTCCACCTTCTTCAGAAGAAACTTCACATGAACTATCAATTTTCAAAAATTTTCCATACCACACTGGATCCAAGGGTTCAAATATAAAAAGTAATTTAGTATAAAATACTAAATATAGGAATGAAATCTACCAAACACGTTATGTCCACAATTAATTCCATGTATGTATACATATATAAATTTATATATACATATATAACTATAATGCACTGATTTTAATAAAAATAATGACTTAAATAAAAATAAAAATAGATCAATGAAGTAGGGCAAGCAGATGGGGAGGGAAAGGAGAAGTAATTGGGAATGAAATTGAAATTATATACATGTAAAACATGGCATTATGAACTCCACTATTACATTTAATTATAACACATCAACAAAAAATTTAAAAATTAAAAAAAATCACTTAAAGGGGGAAAAGAAACCAATCCTGAAGTGGAAAAGACCCTTCTCCTATTGTGACAAATTCAGAAATTATAAAAGAAAACAGTTAAAGTTCATAAGATAATTAAGAAGTTTAGTCTGGCAAAACAATGACAAAACATACACATACAAGAAAAATAAAAGATCAGCAACAAAGCCATAAAAGCGATTTGCCAACAGTATTGAGATAAAAAGCTAATCTACCAACACAGAAACAAAAAGAGAAGGATGGATAATGTATTAGGAAAGAGCAAAGCAAATGACGGAGAGTCCGCAGAAGATGAAGGACATAGAGCTCTTAAACCTAAGATGCTCGGACTAACTCCTAATCAGAGAAAAATAAATGATACAATTATACTAGGTCCTTTTGTTCTCCCCATCAGATTGGCAAAGATCTAAAAGTTTGAGACCTTGGGAAGGGAAGACCTACTGCATTGGGATGGGAGAGAAAACTGGTACAAGTTCAAGGAGAAATAATTTGGCAAAATCTATCAAAGTCACAAACGCATAGAGCCTGAGGGAGAGTTAACACCAAATTACTACCGCGTACACCTCGGGCCCATGTGCTTGCACGGTCCTTCTCAAAGTCCTGGCAGGCACCTCAACAATTTTTCAACATGTTCTATGTCTTTGAAAAATTTGCAAAATAAGATAATTTAATCATCATGACTGATTAAAACCACTGCTGTCTTTAAACCTAGATGTCCCTCCATCCCACCTGCTCCTATAAAATGTGAATGGAGTGGGAATGGACCCTTTGGGAATCTGGCTAAAGAGAATGGACTTGAAGATAACATTAAGATTGGATGTAGTAGGACTCATTTATATAGGGGGCAGTTGCTGCCCACATAGGACCAGCAATCATATTAAAATATATATCCTAGCGTGCTTGCTACCAGAATCATATAGGTAGTAGAAAAGAAACAAGGTTTGAGACACATGGAGTCAGAAGTGAGATTGATTTAGTGTTAAACATGCAAGATTATTAACAGAATGTTTAGTTTTTACAGGTATCTGGTCAAAATAGATGTTTTATCCAGTCGGGAATGTTCAGCAATTATAAATGCACCATATATATGGGGTAAAAATGGGAGCTCATATCCCACTTGAATCAAAGTGTGAAAATATGATATATCAAGAAATATGTAATGTTTTGAACAACCTACAATAAAAATTAATTAAAAAAATAAAAAATAAAAAAATAAATGCACCATATATTTATAAATTTTTTTGGTACTGGGTACTGAACCCAGAGGTGCTTAACCACTGAGCCTTGAAATTACATCCCCAGTCCCTTTTATTTTTTCTTTTGAATCAGGATCTTGCTAAGTTGCTCAGAGCCTTGCTAAGTTGCTGAGGCTGGCTTTGAACTTATGATCCTCCTGCTTCATCCTCCTGAATTTTTGGGATAACACTGTGCACCACCATGCCTGGCTATATTTACAATTTTTAATGGGAATTATGTGAATCATCTAAATTTCTGGGTTGTATGACACAAATCTACAGCAACACTTTAAATAGAAAACATGTCTATGTGAAATGGAATGTTTTATGCATCTCAGCTGTCAATAATAAAATGAATACTTTCAATCAATCACACTAAAGAAGAGAACGAATCATTTTTCTACTTTTTCTTTTTAAAGTGATATTACAGAATTGTGGTCACATGAATTGGTAATCGTAGGGTATGTAGTCAAGAAAGAGAGAAACCCCCCCATTCAGTCAAAGTGAACATTTAAAATTAGATAAATGGAGGTGATAGGTATATTTGTTTTCTGGTATATATCCCCCAAATAAAAAAAAAAAAAAAAAAAAGAGAGAGAGAAAAAGGCATTTTTACCAACAAACTATCTGTGTATCAGTGGCTTTCTGTTTTTTTTTTTTTTTATTTTTTTTTTTTAGGATTCTATGATACTCAGGATAGTTGTTAGCTTTTGAAAATTAGAAATTTTATTGAATTTCCTTTGAATTTCACCTTCTAAATACCTTCTACATCATCATCACTCTAGTCTAAGCCATTACTTTCTCTCACTAAGTTTTTCACCAAATTATGCTGGATATGGTGGCGCACACCTGTAATCCCAGTAACTGGAGGCTGGGGCAGGATTGCAAATTCAAGGCCAGATCGGGCAGCTAAGAGAAACCCTGTCTCAAAATTAAATAAAAAGGGCTGGGGGTGTAACACAGTGGTAAAGAATACCTGGGTTCCCTCTCACTTAGGGAAAGAAAAAAGAAAAAGATTTGCACAAAATGGGCAACGAATCTGAATAGACATTTCTGAGACACACAAATGACCAACAAATATACACACACCAAAAAAAAAACAACACCCAAATATCAGCAGTTACTATCAAACACAAATTGAAATTACATTGAAATATCACCTCACATCCATTAGAATGGCTATTATCAAAAAATGAAAGATAACTAGTACTGGCGATGATTTGGAGAAAAAGAAACGCTTGTATGCTGTTGGTGAGTATGTGAATTAGTACAGTCATTATAGAAAGAGAATGGAAGTCCCTCAAAAAACTAGATACAGAACTACCATCTGATCCAGCTATCTTTACTGAATAGACAGCCAAAGGAAAGAAATCTGTATGTTGAAAATATACTTGTTGCTCCCAAGTTCATTGCAACGTGTCACAATAGCCCAAGACATGTCCACCAATGGATGAAAAGATAATGAAAAGGTGGCATATATCCAACATGGAATACTATTCAGCTTTTAAAAAAGATGAAATCCTGTCATCGGTGACAACATGGATGAATCTGGAGGACATTTTCTAAGCGAAATACGCCAGACACAGAAAGGCAAAAAAAATCTCATGATCTTACTCATGTGCATAATCTAAAATAGCTGAACTTACAAAACAAGATAGTATCGTAAATGGTGGTTACCAGGGGATGAGGGAGGAAAAGGAATTGGTGGGGAGGGGGGCATGTTGATAAAAGGGTACAAAATTTAGACAGGAGAAGTGAGTTTTTGGGATTTACTGTACCACATGTACACTTGAAATCTGTTGGAGAGTAATTTGATGTTCTCACCTCAGAATCAAGCACATGAAGTGATTCCTATGTCATTGAGCCATTCCACAGTGTATACAGATTTCAGAATGTGTTCTACACATAAATACATATAATTTTTTTGTCATTTAAAAGAAAAGCCTAGGGCAATACCCTGGAGCTCGCCTCTCTGCACTCCTGCAGCTCTCCATGTTCCGTACCCTGTGGGACCTTTGTTTTTCTTTTAGCTCTGTTTTGGTTTTAATTGGAACATGATAATTGTACCTCTGTACGGGGCACAGCGTGATGTTTCAGTACATCTGTACGCTGAATAATGATCAAACGAGGATATTAGGCAAATCCACTGCCTCAAAGGTTCATCATTTTTTTTTTTTTTTGTAATGAGAACATTAAAAATCCTGTCTAGTTGTTTAAAAATATGCACTATAATGTTAACTATAGCCACTGTACTGCACAATGGAACGCCAGAACTTATGTCTCCTATATAACTGTCATTTTGTACTTATTGACCACAGTGTCCCCATTCTTCCCTCCCTCCCAGTCTCCCAGCTTCTACCCCTGACTTCTATCAGATCCATATATAAGTGAGATCCTGCAGCGTTCATCTTTCTGGGTTTGGTTTACTTCATTTAGCACAACACACTCCAGGTTCATCCTTATGGTCACAAATGAAAGTATTCCATCCCTTGGTTTTCAACCAATGAAAGATTGTATTCCATAGTGACTGTTTACCGCCTTTTCTTTATCCATTCATCAATCAGTGGACACCTCGGTTGATTTGGTCTTGGCTATTGTGAATAGTGCTACAAAGAACTTTGGAGTGCAGGTAGCTCTTCAACTCACTGCTATCCTTGCCTTTGAATACCCAGTAGGAGGGTTGTTGGATCTACAGTGGGATTTTATATATATATTGTATACCAGGAATTAAATCCAGGGTCTCATGCATGCTAAGCTTTCCACCCTTAGGCTATACATCCAGTCCTGAGAGTGAGATAAAAGATTAATCTAATTAGACCTCAAATACACACAATCCTCAAGATTCTTCCCTTCAAGACCTCCCATGGCTTACAGGGATTAAAAGATTAAAGAACAAAATCCTTTAAGTCTCCTTACCATTTCAGGGATCTTAACCACCTGGGCACCCTCTCCCTCCTGCCCTATCCTCTGGCCTCATCCATTCTTCCACCTTCTATGAACTATCCAACAACTGCTCACTCTTGAGATCTCACATAAAAACTCACTTTGTCAGGGAGCTCTTCTAGACTAAACCAGGAAACTCATTATGAATTTGTGAAGCACCTGTGCAGCCCCCTTCATGGTGCTCAGCACAGGTGTGGTTCAAAGCACTGTGTGAAAGGCTCCTAGACTCCCATAGGGCAGAGGTTGTCACTCCCTGCCATGCCCACAGTTCTGGGAGCAGTCCTCAACACCCAGGAGATACTTGGTAAATATTGGCCAAACCAATGAGTACACATGGATGATAATAAAAGAAAATGGACCTAAGAACAACCAGATACTGATTTGGTCCGTAAAATTGCCAAAACTGAAAATGAAGGCCAGTATCTGCTTGCCATTAGCAACTTTACACCTTTTTAAATGTACTTTAAAAAAATAAACTGAAATTCATATAGCATAAAATTACCCACTGTAAAGTGAGCAGTTCAATGGCATTTAGTGCATCAGCAAGAATGAGCAACCATCACCTCAATTCCAAAGCATTTTCATCACTCCAAAAAGAAACCTTGCTGGGCCACGTGGCACATACCTGTAATCCCAGTGGCTCAAGAGGCTGAGGCAGGGGAATCATGAGTTCAAAGCCAGCCTCAGCAAAAGCAAGGTGTGAAGCAACTCAGTGAGACCTTGTCTCTAAATAAAATACAAAATAGGGCTGGGGATGTGGCTCAGTGGTAGAGTGCTCCTGAGTTCAATCCTTGGTACCAAAACAAAATAAAAGAAAACTCGGACCCATTAAGCAGTTTCTCCCCAACCCACCCCCAGCCCCAGTCCCAGTCCCTGGTAACCATCAATCTGCATACCGCCCCTATTGGTTGTCCTATTCTGAATATTTTGTATAAATTAAATCATTTGTGTCTGGCTTCTTTCTGTTTGCAGTTTGCATAATGTTTTCAAGGTTCGCCCACATTGTCGCATGTATTATTGCTTCATTCCTTTTGTTGTGGATGATATTCTACTACATGAACCTTTTCCGTCCATTCATCCACTGATGGACATTGAGGTTGCTTCCACCTTCTGGCTATGGTGAATGGTGCTGCTTTGGTCTCCAGCCTTCCTGATGGGTGTGCACATACACTGGTTCTGGAGAGGCTGATCCCTGTGTCCCCTGAGTTATCATTTAGGTATCTAGCAGGGACACTCCGTGACGCACATTAAGTGACCGCTGGGTGCCTGTGCCATTGGTGACTTGATATCTTAAATCATTATGCACAGATTACCATGTTTAGACACAGAGGGTCCATGCTCTGCTCCCTCAACCCCTCAAAAGATTAAGACAGAGGTGGGAACTTGACCAAAGACAGCATCATTTCTGCACGTGACTAATCAGGTGGCCTGAAGTAGAGCTTCAGTCTAAATAGGCACGAGCCAATCAGATGGCTTCTGTGGGGAAAATGGCAGATCTGGGGCCGGGGGCAGGTTTTCACGGACTCCCTCAGCTGCAGAGGGATAAGGTAGCCAGTCCCTGGTACTCAGGAGCATCGTCAAGTGCAGCCGGTGCCTATTCATTCTTACCCTACTACAGACCTGATTCCACGGCTTGGGTTCCTACCCTGAGGAGTTTGTCATTCCTGCAAATTTCCCAACCACTGAGATAACTTGAGTGATTCCTTGCCTCCAAGGGAGCTCACAGAAAACACTTCCTAAAAGCAGTTTAGCGGTAGGTTTCACGAGCTTTATCTCCCTTCACACCTCACAGCCTTTGATCCAGAATTCTTCTTGGGAATTCTGTCAAGGACAATAATCCCAAAGTTAGAAAAAAGATATGCACAAAGCAGTTCATCTCAATTTTAGTTTAACACAAGAAGTTGGAAATATTGTGTTCAAATGTAGAAGGATTTTTTTTAAAGAAAAAAAAATGTAGTTAACTAAATAAGAAGATGGGAGGGGAGGGGAGGGGGGATAGTAGAGGATAGGAAAGGTAGCAGAATACAACAGTTACTATTATGGTATTATGTAAAAATGTGGATGTGTAACCGATGTGATTCTGAAATCTTTGTAATGTTTTGAATAACCAATAAAAAAAAATTGTAAAAAAAAAAAAAAAAAGAATTTTGCTACAGATCTGCCCATACCGACCTGTTCGGACCCAGGCTTACAGTAGGACTGGGTCCTTCCCGCCACTAGCAGACACCTGCTGGAGTTCAGGCCTAGCCTAGATCCACTCACACCAACCTGTGGGACCCAGGCCCAGGTAGGTCTGATTTGGCCACACACACATCCCCCCCCCTTTCCCAAGCCTAACACACTTTCATCTTGGGACACTGCAGACATCACCATAGCCTTCCTCACATAGTAGCCCCTACCTTTTGGATAACAGACAGGGCCTAGAAGCAGCTGCATTTCAGAGCAGGCATCTCAAAGACAGTGTAAGGCCCACCCTTTTAGCCCCATCTCTGTAAGACATTGCATCCATCTTGGGGCACCTCCACTATTATCTCGAGTTACCTTGGCTATTGCACCACCACCTTTATTTGCAGTAGCATACATTGAGGGACACCAGCAGGGTCTGGACACCCAACATCAGGGTGAGGTACAGACAATCTGCATGGGTACTATAAGAATATAGGGTAGAACTCAGATCCATGCTGCAAGAAAGGAAGACACATAGACAACATGAAAAAACAAGGGAGGAAAGTGCCCCAAATAAACCAGGATACTACAGTGACAGAACCCATGGACAGCAAAGTTGATGAAATGTCGGAGAAGGAGTTCAGAAAGTTCATAATTAGGATGATCTGTGAATTAAAGAATGATCTAAATGAGCAAATACAGGTAAAAATTGATCACTCCAACAAAGAGATAAGAGAGCAAATACAGATAGCAAAAGATTACTTCAAGAAAGTGACAGAGACTCTGAAAAAAAAAAAAAGTCAGAAGTCCTTGAAATGAAGGAAACCATAAACCAAATAAGAAAATCAATAGAGGGCATAACCAACAGACTAGATCACTTGGAAGAAAGAATGTCAGATAATGAAGACAAAGTATACAATCTGGAAAATAAAGATGACCACACAGTGAAGATAGTATGAAACCATGAATAGAACATCCAAAAATTATGGGATAGCATCAAAACAGCAAATCTAAGAGTTAGTGGGATAGAGGAAGGCACAGAGTTTCGAACCAAAGGAATGCACAATCTCTTCAATGAGGTTATATCAGAAAATTTCCCAAACATGAAGAATGAATTGGAAAACCAAATACAAGAGGCTTACAGGACACCAAATGTACAGAATTACAACAGATCTATACCAAGGCACATTATAATGAAAATGTCTAGCATACAGAATAAGGACAGAATCTTAAAAGCCACAAGAGAGAGGAATCAGATTACATATGGGGGAGACCAATTCATATCTCAGCAGATTTTTCAACCCAGACCCTCAAAGCCAGTAGATCATGGAATGACATATACCAAGCTCTGAAAGAAAATGGATGCCAACCAAGAATCTCATATCCAGCAAAATTAGGCTTTAGATTTGATGATGAAATAAAAACCTTCCATGATAAACAAAAGAATTTACAACTATAAAGCCAGCACTACAGAATATCCTCAGCAAAATATTCCACGAAGAGGAAATGAAAAACAATGATGAAAATCAGCAGAAGGAGGTATTACACTAAAGGAAAAACTAATCAGAGGAGAAACCAAATCAAGTTAAATGCCAAAAATAAATAAAAATGGCTGGAAATACAAATCATGACTCAATAATAACCTGAATATTAATGACCTAAACTAACCAAACAAAAGACATAGACTAGCAGACTGGGTTAAAAAAAAAAAAAAGAAGACCCAACAATATGCTGCCTCCAAGAGACATCCACAGACTAAAGGTGAAATCAATAAATGTAATTCATCACAACAATAGACTTAAAGGTAAGAATCATATGATCATCTCAATGGATGCAGAAAAGGCATTTGACAAAATACAGCACCCCTTCATGTTCAAAACACTAGAAAAACTAGGGATAACAGGAATATATCTCAACATCATAAGGACTATCTATGCTAAGTTGACCAACATCATTCTAAATGGAGAAAAATTGAAGACATTCCCTTTAAAAACTGGAACAAGACAGGGAAGCCCTTTTTCACCACTTCTATTCAACACAGTTCTTGAAACACTGGCCAGAACCATTAGACAGATGAAAGAAATCAAAGGGATATGTATAGGAAAAGAAGAACTTAAATTAGCACTATTTGCTGATATGATATGATATGATATGATTCTATACCTAGAAGACCTAAAAAACTCCATCAGAAAACTTCTAGAACTAGTAAATGAATTCAGCAAAGTAGCAGGATACAAAATCAGCACCCATAAACCAAAGGCATTTCTATATATCAGTGACAAATCCTATGCAAGGAAAACTACCCCATTTACAATAGCATCAAAAAATATATAAAATAAAATCAAATACTTATGAATCAACTATAGTGGTGAAAGACCTCTACAATGAAAACTACAGAATGCTAAAGAAAGAAATTAAAGAAAACCTTAGAAGATGGAAAGATCTAGCTCGTTCTTAGATAGGCAGAATTAATATTGTCAAAATGACCATACTACCAAAAGCACTATACAGATTTAATGCAATTCTGATCAAAATCCAATGGCATTCCTCATAGAAATAGAAAAAGCAGTCATGAAATTCATCTGGAAAAATATGAGACCCAGAATAGCTAAAGCAATCCGTAGCAGGAAGAATGAAGCAGGTGGCATCACTATACCAGACCTTAAACTAGACTACAGAGCAATAGTAACAAAAACAGCATGGTACTGGCACCAAAATAAACCTGTGGACCAATGGTACAGAATAGAGAACACAGAGACTAACCAACATAATTATAGCTATCTTATATTTGACAAAGACACCAAAAACGTACATTGGAGAAAAGATAGCCTCTTCAACAAATAGTGCTGGGAAAATTGGAAATCCATATGCAACAAAATGAAATTGAACCCCTATCTCTCATCATGCACAAAACTCAACTCAAAGTGGATCAAGAACCTAGGAATTAAACCAGACACTGTGTCTATTAGAAGAAAAAGTAGACCCAAATCTCCCTCATGTTGGATTAGGACCCAACTTCCTTAATAAGACTCCTATAGTGCAAGAATTAGTATCTAGAATCAATAAATGGGATGGATTCAAACTAAAAAGCTTCTTCTCAGAAAAAGAAACAATCAGGTGAATATAAAGCCTACTAATTGGGAACAAAATTCTTACCACACACATGTCAGTCAGGTAAAGCACTAATCTTTGGAATATATAAAGAACTCAAAAATCTCAACACCAAAAAAACAAATAACCCAGTCAATAAATGAGACAAGGAACTGAACAGACACTTCTCAGAAGAAGATATACAATCAATCCACAAATACATGAAAAAAATGTTCAACATCTCTAGCAATTATAGAAATGCAAATCAAACCACTCTAAGATTTCATCTCACTCCAGTCAGAATGGCAGCTATTAGAACATAAACAACATAAGTGTTGGCGAGGATGTAGAGACAAAGGTACACTCATACATTGCTGGTGGGACTGCAAATTGGTGCAGCCAATATGGAAAGCAGAGTGGAAAATCCTTGGAAAACTGGGAATGGAACCACCATTTGACCCAACTATTCCTCTCCTTGGTCTATACCCAAAGGACTTAAAATCAGCATACTACAGGGACTCAGCCACATCAATGTTTATAGCAGCACAATTCACAATAGCTAAACTGTGGAGTCAACCTAGATGCCCTTCAGTAGATGAATAGATAAAGAAAATGTGAGATATATATATATATACACAATGGAATATTACTCAGCATTAAAAGAGAATAAAATCATGGCATTTGCAGGTAAATGGATGGAGCTGGAGAAGACAATGCTAACTAAAGTTAGCCAATCCCCCCCAAAACAAATGCTGAATGATTTCTCTGATTTAAGGATGCCGATCCATAATATGCTGTGGGGGGTGGGGGATGGCAGGATTAAATGAACTCTAGATAGGGCAAAGGGGAAAAGGGGAGGGAGGGTGCCCAGGGGTAGGAAAGACTGTGGAATGCGATGGTTATCGTCACCCTAAGTACACAGATGAAGACAGGAAGAATGTGACTCTTCTTCGTGTACAACCGGAGATAAGAAAAATTGTGCTCTACATGTGTAATATAAATTGTAATGCATTCTGTTGTCATAGACAACAAATTAAAATTAAAAAATAAAAAGAATTACGTTAATTCACAATAAGGTGTGGAGCTAGGGAAAAATAGAATTACTTTAGATTCTGTAGATGGAAGTGAAGGAAGGAGAGTATTTGCAGACAGGAAGGATAGTAGAATGAAACCTACGTCATTACCTTAGGTACACACAAAACTGCATGACCAATGCGATTCTACAACATGTACAATCAGGAAAACGAGAAATTATACCTCAAATTTATGTATGATATATCAAAGTGCATAAGTGCCTTCTACTGTCATATATAACTAATAAAACAAAAATATTTATAAAGTTAAAAAAATTATTATGGGCCAGAGTGGTGGTGCACACCTATAATTCCAGCAGCTTGGGAGGCTAAAGCAGGAGGATCCAAGTTCAAAGCCAGCCTCAGCAACTTGTCAAGGCCCTAAGCAATTTAGCAAGACCCAGTCCCTAGATAAAATCTAAAAAAGGGCTGGGTGTGTGTCTCAGTGGTTAAGCACCTGTGTGTCCAATCCCTGGTACCAAAAAAAAAAAAAAAAAAAAAAAAAAAAAATTATGGGACTGGTACCTGATTAGACTGCACCAGACCTAGAGCTGGATCCCCAGAAACACACACACACACACACACACACACACACAAACAATCTTATTCCATAATAATCTTTTCTCTTTTTGATGGGGGATACCAGGGATTGAACTCAGGGGCACTAGCCCACTGAGCCGCATCCCCAGCCCTATTTTGTATCTTATTTAGAGACAGGGTCTCACTGAGTTGCTTAGCACCTTGCTTTTGCTGAGGCTGGCTTGGAACTCGAGATTCTCCTGCCTCATCCTCCAGAGCTGCTGGGATTACAGGCGTGTGTCTCCGTACCTGGTGTTCCATAATAATCTTTATTAGAAAGAGGAAATAAATACATATTCTGGAGGAAAATATTCACAGAAATAGATGGAACAAATACGAATAGTGATTATCTTTGAGTGGTTTTCCCCCTGTATTTAAAATTGTTTATGAAATGTGCATTTGTTTATTTGTTTTCTGTGCTGGGAATTGAACCCAGGGCTTCCCCATCACTGAGCTACATCCCCCTAGGTTGGCCTTGAACTGTGATCCTCCCGCTTCAGTCTCCAAGTTGCTGGTATGACAAGCGTGTGCCATGTATTGTTTTTATAATTAGAAAATGTTTTTTTAAACAGAATATTCCATGGCTTCTGGATAGAAATTAATCACCCCAAACTGATATTTACATCGTAGAAAAGAGAGTTTCATTCTGAATATAGAAGAAAAAGTTCACAGAGATGTGAGGGACTCGGCCCCATCAAACTACTCAAAGATCCAGATAGGACTTTGGGTTTTCAGGAGGTGCAGGAGGCTAGCTCTTGTGGCAAGGACAAAGGAGGGTCTGTTGTAGCTGAGAACACCATGACAAATCGGCCCTGAATGATCCTGAAGGATGAAAACACAGCTTCTTAGGAAAGTCCACGGCATCCCAGATGGCAGTGCCAACGGCCAGGCTTGTGATGTTTCCATGTGGACCAGAAACCTACCCACGGCACAGCACTATAGGGAGAATACAAGAACGGCAGCAGGGAAAATAAGGAGTAGTTAATTAGTTAATTACTTAGTTAACCTCCTATATCCCGAGTGTTCACTACTGGGAGCCTTAGAGATAAAAATTCCTGTCCTTGCCAGGTGCAGTGGCACGTTCCTGTAATCCCAGTAACTCAGGAGGCTGAGGCAGAAGGATCGCAGGCTCACAGCCAGCCTCAGAAACTTAGCGAGGCTCTAAGCAGTTTAGTGAGGCCCTGTCTCAAAACTTAAAAAATAAAATAAAAAGGGCTGGGGACATGGCTCAATGGTTAGGCACCCCTGCATTCAATCCCCAGTGCCAGGGGGAAAAAAAATCTTGCCCTTGTGGTGCACACATTCTATGGTGTGGGTTCACACAGTAGGGAGAAGGAAAAAATAAATAAGTAAAAGGTAGAAGTAAATTTTATAACATAATAGATACCAATGGAGGAAAATAAAAGAGAGACTGTTGGCATGTTTTTGGATTTAAACAAGACAATAAGGAAAGGTGGTTACAAGGACATTTAAGCAAACATATGGGGAAGGTGATGGATGGAGTTCAAGAAAGCATGTTTTTCTTTGCAGGTAAAGGAAATAGCATATGCAAAGGCACTGGGGCACCACTGTGTCTGACCTGTTCAAGGACAGGTCCATGTAGCTCCCCAGACTGAATAAGAGAGAAATGGCAGGGGTGGGGTAGAAGAGGTTGTATATAGCTTTGAAGGCAATTGTAAGTAGAAAGAAACAAATACTGATTACTCACGAGGGTTGATAGAGATGAACATGGCAAAGATCTCTCCAGGGACTCTGGCCTTAGTCACTAGAACTAGGTGGTATCTTTTTTTGGTACCAGGGATTTAACCCAGGGGTGTTTAACCACTGAGCCACATCCCCAGCCCTTTTTTATATTTTATTTAGAGACAAGGTCTTGCTGAGTTGCTTAGGGCCTTGCTAAGTTGCGGAGGCTGGCTTTAAACTGGGGATCCTCCTGCCTCAGCCTCCTGAGCCCCTGGGATTACAGGCATGCACCACTGAGCCCAGCAAAGTGGTGTCATTTGAGACAAGGAACAGGTGAGGAAGGAGAGGATTGTGTCCAGAGAAGGAAGGAAGAAATCATGAGTCTGTTGGGAAGGTGCTTCTTTTGAGGGTAGCCCAGAGGTTAGAGTAGGTATTTCAAGGCACAGGAGGGGACGGCAGCGGCAGCGTTGCAGGTGGTGAATCACCAGCAGAGGGGGGCGTGACTGAGTTAGGGAGGGGGCGAGTGGATGACTCATCACAGCTCACCATCCTGAGAGGCTGTTGAATCAACACAGTGACGTTGCCCAGGGAGGGTGCTCGCCAGAGATAAGCGGCCTCAGGGATTGAGGTTACTGCCAAGCTGTGCAGGAGGCCAGAGGTATTCTCCAACAGCAGGTGGGACTCCTGGAGCCGGAAGGCCATCAGGGCAGAGAGCAGTTCTTGTTCATCAGCCCAGCCCCGGTGCCCTGAGCCACTCTGCCCCTGCGTCAGCTCTTCCTGATATTCTATGGTCCACGGTCCTCAGGAGAAACCATGGACTCTGTTTAGTTACTCATCACCCATCGTAGAGAAGGTCTGGTCAGAGCTCTCGAGTGTCAGTCGTTCCGGGCCAACCCATGGATGCCGCCTTTGGATCCGGTGCCCGTTCCTTGCCCACAGTTGTGGCCCCGCCATACCAGACGCCCAGCGTGGGAAGCAGAGATCAGGAGTCCTCAAATGGGGCTGTGGTCACGGCAGGTGCTCGGAAGCATCCAGAGACACAAACACTAGGGTTGGTGGTCTCCAGAAAGCCAGAGGAGAGAGTGGGAGGAAGGGTTCCAAGGACCAAGTCTGCAGAGATTTAGTGACTGATGGCAGGAATAACCATAGCAGCTATCATATTTTGAATGCTCTTTGCCAAATGCTATACAAAGTGTTTTACATGATTCTCCTCCTAATTTAAAACAGCCTTATGATAGATATTCTTATGTCATTTTTGGAAAAAAAAAAAAAAGCGAGACCTCTTAAGTAACATGCCCACACATCAGGTAAGTCATAGAGCTGAGGTTCAGAGCAAGGTCTGTCGATATCCAGGCTTTTTTGGTTTTTTCTTCCACGTTTACTGCTTGCATATTCTGCACCATGCTTGGCCCTAGGCCCTCATGTGGATTTTATATTCAAGAGGAGAAGGCAAACCATACTCCTCTGACCAACAAATAAGCAAAATAGCATGGAACAAATTGTGTTATCGGCACAGATGCTGGAGAGAGAGGGAGGCACCACCCACCACAAGGATCGTACAGACCAGAAGTCAGTCTTACCC
Organism: Callospermophilus lateralis; assembly: GCF_048772815.1. Classification (NCBI taxonomy): domain Eukaryota; kingdom Metazoa; phylum Chordata; class Mammalia; order Rodentia; family Sciuridae; genus Callospermophilus; species Callospermophilus lateralis. The sequence goes on from NC_135316.1 coordinate 73,109,754, forward strand.
AATCAGGAGGGAGCAGAGAGAGAGGAACCCATGAGTATGAACCTTAACTAGGGCAAGGACTGGCACGGTAGGAAGTGGTACTACCCTTACTTTGAATGTAACTGAGACAAGAAGCAGAAAGTGGAGCACAGGAGACTCTGGGAATCAGCTCAGGTGTTACCTTTAGGCAGGTGTGGCCGCTCATGGCAAGGACCCACCTAGGACAGGTGTGAGGGGAGAGGGGAGGTTGAGACTGTCAAAGAAAATGTTCCAGTACAAGGAGACCCCCCCTGCTTTTCAATACATTTGAGTTTTCGTAAACTTTTCAAAAATGACTTTAGGTTTCTCAGTCTGAACCATGAGATAAAGCCATTTAGTAAAACAGAAGCTTTGAGAAGAGCAGGTTTGAGGATGGGGGGAATCAAGAGGTTGGTCCAAAGTTAGTTTGAAATGCCTGTTATGTATCTAAAAGGAGCTATCACATGGGAGACAGCTCAGAGAAGTCAGGGCAGGTGTGGCCGAGACTGTTAGATCCCTACCTGATATTCACTCCTCTCTTCTTCCTTAGTGACAGAATCCTGGTACGTAGCTGGGCACATGGCATCTGAAATGAACACTACATTTACAGGTTTTCCTTGAAGCTAAGTGTGGTCATGTGACTAAATTCTAGCCAGTGAGATATAAAGGGAAGTTTTGTAATTTAGTTTGTGAAAAACAACTAGAAAGGCTCTTTTTAAAAGATTTAACCTAACCGGAGGCAAGCCCCTTAGTCCTCCCTTTTTTCTCCTATTTGCAATCGAGGATGTGGATGAAATAGCTGGCACTCCAGCAGCCATCTGAGGATGGAAGCCAGAGTTTAGGTTAGGATTAATAAAGCAGACAAAAAAGAAGTTTCCAGACTCTCTGAGGGTTTCCAAGTCACCACAGCAGTCCCAGTTTTCCTTCCTTCAAATTTCTCAGATATTGAATTTTAAAAAAAAAAAAAAACCTAAACACTTTTAGAGTAGGGCCAGAGGGGGTGTTCCTTTGAAATCTCACCTAATTCCAAGGGCCATCACTGGAGATCTATAGATGTGGACTGATGTTTATAACAATGGGATGGGAGACTGCGGAGCACAGATTCTAGAGAGCAGACCTGGGGTTAACCCGCACCGAAAAGTCAGACGTGGAAAGTAGAACCAGCAAACAAGTCGACCAAGGAGGAGTGAGCTAAGTGGAAAACCAAGACAGCGTGCTCTCCACAGAGGCCACGGTTATTTCTGGAAGAAAGGGGAAGTGAGCCATGCCAAGGGAAGTGAAGCAAGATGAGGAGACAGAAGTATTAGACTCAGCAAAGTGGAAGCCACCAACAGTCTTGGTAGAGCCCTTTCAGAGGAAGACACTCCCAGCCGCAGTAAAGGGAGGAGGCCAGAGGTGAGGAGGCAGAGGAGGCAATGAGAGGGAGAGTGTCTCCTCGGAGATGTGTTCCCATGAAGAGGAGCGGAGAGGAGATACGGGGGTTAAGGGGGGGTTTCAGGATGAGCACTCTTAAGGCACGTTTGCAAACCGGCGGGGAATGGGTCAATCAAGGAGAGACCAGCCGGGCACAATGGTGCACCCCTGTAATCCCAGTGGCTCGGGAGGCTGAGGCAGGAGGATCAGGAGTTCAAAGCCAGCCTCCGCCACTTAGCGAGGCCCTAAGTAACTCAGTGAGGCCCCGTCTCTAAATAAAATATAAAAAAAGGGCTGGGGATGTGGCTCAGTGGTTAAGCACCTCTGGGTTCAATCCTTGGTACAAAATAAATAAATACATAAAATAAAGAAGATGAAGGAGAAGAAGAGGCTGCCAAGGCAGGAAAAGGTAAATAATTACCGGAGTGAAGACCCTGAGAAGGAAACAAAACAGAGTCCAAAGCACACGGGAAAGACTGCCTCCAACAAACCCTGAGCACGGGAGAGCGGTTTCAGTGAACTCAAGAAGGCAGAACCCAGAGTGTACAAGGCTCAGACATGAAACTCGAAACCAACAGCAATGACCATGATTCTGGGTGACGCAGGACTTGGGGTGATTTTTTTATCTGTGTTTCTTTATCCATTCCTGTGACTTACGAATTTTCTGAAAGGAATACTCCCCACTCTCTGTGGGAAGCCACCCGTGAACTACTTGAGGGGTCTTTACTTGGTACCAAGTCATGGAGACTTAGGCGTTTGCCTTGGGGACTATCCCGTGGGTATCAGATGGCCCAAGGCCTGGGATCCGCATCCTGGCTCTCCTAGTGCGACAGCTCTGTGGCTCCCGAGTTGGGCGTAACCCGTTGGAACCGGACAGCCCACCTCCTATCCTATTTGGCAAAGAACATTCCATGGAAAACCTTTGGTGCTCCCCCCTCTGAACAAAGCAAACCTGGGCTCCATCGCTCTCTTTCCCCGTGTGGAAGCTCGATCCCTAAGATCCAAGAGCCCACCTGCCCCCGCTTTTCAAAACGACCCCCCAGGCACGGTGGTTTGTTCACCATTTTCTCTTTCTTAGCTCTTATTCCACAGCCAGCCCACTCCCCAAAGAGGGACCCCCATTCCGTTGCCTGTGCGGGATGTGGGCCAGAACTATCATAATTAGGCATAAAAATGGAAAAAAAAAAAAAGTCAAAGAAAGGAGAAGGCAGCGAGCGTCCTGATTGCTGTCTCAGGACCTGGCCTATCCCTGGGAGAGAGGAAGCCCAGCAAGTGGAGCTGGACACAGAGTGGCTCTGGCAGGAGGCCTTGCTCATGAGGAAACCACGGCTCCTTTTTCAGTGGCCAGCCCCATCTCTGTTGTGCTGGTAATCGAGAGGAGAAAGCCTGGTTGAGTGGGGAAAGCAAGTAGTTAAAGAGTGCGTGCCTCTTGTACTTCTCCAGTTAGGTGGTTGGCTCCGGCAGACGCCTGGGGGACAGGAGGAGGCATGGGGGCCGGGGAGGCTAGGCAGAGAGGCTCTTCACACTGCAGAAATGCCCCCTGCAGGCAGCTGCCCTGCTACAGGCCAAGACCAGAACTGGCGGGGTCAAGGGTGGACTTGAAAGAACAAAGTTAAACCCTGGTGGGGCCCATCACGGTGCTGCCTTTCACAGAGGCCTCGCGGTCAGGAAGGATCTCCAAGCCGGCAGTTTGCAAGTGAGGATTCACATACTTAGCGATAGGCGCAGAACATTAAAAGAACATGACGCTCATGTTCCCACTTTGAGCCTGCTGCCATTTCTAGACCACTCACCTGTCACACATTATGAATTAAGGGTTTATCATCCCACAATTACTTTATGAGCAGCGTTGTCATATTGCACTGTATTTTCATTTGATTTAAAAGCACTGAGTTTTTGGTTGGATGTGGTGATGCACACCTGTCATCCCAGCGACTCAGGAGGCTGAGGCAGGAGGATCACAAGTTTGAGGTCGGTCTCAGCAACTTCATAAGAACCTCGGTAATTTAGTGAGAACTTGTCTCAAAATAAAATAAAATAAAAAAAAGGCTGGGGATGTGGCTCAGAGGTCAAGCACCCTTCACCTGTTCACCCTCTTCCCCTAAACCCACTGATTTTTAAAAAATTGTCTCTTTAGTTTTGCCTTTTCCAAAAAAAAAAAAAAAAATCATATAATTGGAATCATATAGTATGTAGTCTTTTCAAATTAGCTTCTTTCACTCGGCAATGTGTTTTAAGTTTCTTCATGTTTTGTGGAGATGTGATAGTTCATTTCTTTTTATCACTGAATAACACACCATTGTCTGGATGTGCCGTGATTGGTTTAACTCTTCCCCTGTTGAAGGTGTTGGTTGGGTTGGTTGTAATTTTTGGCAATGGTGGATAAAGCTGGTATCAACACTTATGTGCATTTTTTTCTGTGAACATATGTTTCCTCCCTCCCTCCCTCCCCAGGGATTGAACCCAGGATCACTCAACCACTGAGCCACATCCCCAGCCCTTTTTTATACTTTATGGACGGGGTCTCACTGAGTTGCTCAGGGTCTCGTTAAATTGCTGAGGCCCTAACTTGCAATCCTCTTGCCTCAGCCTCCCAAGTCGCTGGGATTACAGGTGTGCACCACCGTGCCCAGCTGAACTTATGTTTTCAAATCAATTGGGTAAATACCAAAAAGCACAACAGCTGGATCATATGGTAAGATTACGTTCGCTTTGTAAGAAACTGCTGATCTGTCTTCCAAAGTGGCTGCCTCCTTTTGCATTCCCCCCAGCAACAAATGAGAGTTCCTGCTGCCCCGCATCTTTTTCGGCATTTTGCATTGTCGGTGTTTTGGAGTGGCATGTCTATATGTATGCAAAGCAGTATCTCATTACTGTTTTAATTTGCAATTCTCTAATGACATGATGGAAAACAGATTTTCTTTTTTTTTTTTTTAATTGTTTTTAGTTGTAGATGGACACAATATCTTTGTTTTATTTATTTATTTTATGTGGTGCTGAGGACCAGTGCCTCACGCATGCAAGGCAAGCACTCAATCACTGAGCTACAACCCCAGCCCCCCCGCCCCGGAAAACAGATTTTCATATGCTTATTTGCCACCTGTATATCTTCGATGGTGAGGAACCATTTCAAATCTTTGTCCACTTTTTGTTTGTTTGCTTCTTTTTGAGTTTTAAGAGTTCTTTGTACATTTTGGACACAAATTCTTTGTTGGCTATTTTATCAGATAAATATTTTCTCTTAGTCTGTTTCCTATATTTCCATTTGCTTAACATTTAAAAACATTTTTTTTAGTTGTCAATGGACCTTTATTTTATTTATTTTCATGCGATGCTGAGAATCCAGCCCAGGGCCTCACACATGCTAGGCAAGTGCTCCACCACTGAGCCACAACCCCAGCCCCCATTTGCTTAACATTTATTTAATTTACTGAAATTCTTGATAATTGCAAGTGGCTCAGGCTTCCCTCAACCTCTGAGAAAGTAGAGATGAGGTAGGAGAAACAGAGAGGAATTTCTGGACTTGTTTGGCCATGAGACATATGTGGTCTTCAGCCAGTTGGTCTGGTACTGACTGGGGGGTAAGGGGAAAAAAACAAAAAAATAGCAATTCTGCCCTACCTTATGCTGAACACAGGTAACTTTACCTATATTATTCCACAGCCACCTTAAGAAGTAAATCCTATCATTTAGACAGGAGGAAGCCATCAGGCCTGTTGAACATCACATAAATTAAACAAACTGTCCAGGGTCTCACATGGATTATGTGGTGGAATTGAGACTCAGAACTCCAGGACACTGTGGGCCAAACGCAAGGTTAACCCACCTCAGTGCATAGTATATGAGTGATGGGTCACAGTTCCAACCCCTGTACCAGAGATTGGCCCTGAGGCTCATCCCGGGCCAGTGTGGAGATCTAAGAGACTGCTCTCAGATGGAACGAATGCCCACAGTAAGACAGATACATCGGATCTGGTTCAAAGCAGTTCAATAAACAGCTGGGGATGTGCACTGTGATCCTGGAAGGAGAAGAACAGTCAAACATTGAGCAGGGTGCCAAGTGTGGTGGTGCGTGCCTGTAATCCCAGCAACTGCAGAGGCTGAGGCAGGAGGATCAAGAGTTCAAAGCCAGCCTCAGATTAGTGAGGAACTTAGCAACTCAGCAAGACCCTGTGTCTAAATAAAATATTAAAAAGAACTAGGGAGGGCTGGGGATATAGCTCAGATGGTAGGGTGCGGGCCTTGCGTGCACAAGGCCCTGGGTTCGAACCCCAGCACAACAACAACAAAAAGATTTGGGGAAGTACTGGGGTTGTAGCTTAGTTGGTAGAGCGTTTGCCTTGCATGTGTGAGGCACTGGGTTCGATCCTCAGTACCACATAAAAACAAATAAAATAAAGGTATTGTGTCTGTCTACGACTAAAAAAAAAAAAAGTGGATAAAAAAAAAAAAAAAGAACTGGGGATGTGGCTCAATGGTTAAGCACCCCTGGGTTCAATCCCTTGTACCACAAAAAGAAAAGAAAATTGAGCAGAGTGTGAAGGGTCCACACAAGCAGGCTGAGGCCCAGCCCAAGGCTGCAACTAGAGACAGGGAACTGAATTCCAATATGAAGAAGGCGCAGTGGGACTACTCGAGCAAGACACAGTGGGAGTGGAGGAGCCCCTCACTAAGACAGTCATATCTCCAGCCTGGGGCAGCAAGGCCTGCTCCTGCACCACCGCTCATGGCCTGCCGCGTGTCTTGTGAGAGTCAAGCTCAAGGTCTGCACACAGTTAAGGTTTCCAGTTATACACTGTCAGAGCCCGCCATTGGAGGGAGCAGTAAGAAAGCTTCGAGGAAGGCAGAAACTTCAAGCAGAAGCTCCACGTGTGGACCATGGTTTAGAAAGAAGCCGAGGGCCTAGTTAGGATAAATGAGGACCAAGGTCGGAGCTGTGGGATGCCTGGGCCACTGCTGAGCTGGGGGCTCCCAAAACTCCTCTGACACCGGGAGACATCCCAGAGGGGAGTGTAGGGCTGAGCTGAGAGGTGTTGCAGGTGAGCCAATTACAGAAACCAGGGCATCGCTGAACCAGCACATCTGCACAGGACTGGCAGCTGGCACCCGAGGGAAGAAGACGTGGTCAACGGTCTCCTCAGACAAGTCAGGTGTACAACCTACAATCCCAGGCTTCTTCAGGATTCAGGTATGCCATGCTTCATGTAAGAGAAATGTTCCTGAAAATGATATACAAATTGGATTTTGCACATTGACGGGTACTTTAAGTTTCCAGGGGAATTTGCTGCTTAAAGGAAATTATTATTATTATTGTAAATCTGGTTTCAATCCATTGGATTTTCTTCAATAGAGCATTTTTCCCCTTCTCTCTCTCTCTCTCTCTCTCTCTCTCTCTCTCTCTCTCTCTCACACACACATACACACACACACACTAGCTGTATTTAAAAGAATTAATGGATGCTGCTAGCATGCCCTTATTTTTACAAAGTTTAAATTTTATTCCTTACAATATATTCATTAACCTAAAACATAGTGGTCTAAAGCAGTAATTCCTACACCTAACTGACGTAAGCTGGTAGTCTTAAAGAATACAGATTCCTGGACCCTACCACTTGAGTTTTGGACTCAGAAGGCGGCATAGAAAGGCACCCAGACTCCCTGGGGGAGCGTATGGCTTAGCATCACTGTGCAGCTGTAGAGATTAATGGCAGATGGAAGTTAACCCGGAGATGATCTTTTTTGCAGCCTTTGGATAATTTCTTTCCAGCTTGATGTGAAAGCAGAGGCTGGACACAGCAGGCCTCTGGGCTCCAGGATAGGCCTCCAGATACAAGGCAGAGTGTGTCACTGCCAGGGCTGGGACCTTCATCTGGAATCCTAGCGGAGGTAGGGCTTATCATCACTCATAGAATACCTAAAGGTTATTGGGAAAACTGAATATGGTTGTGAAGCAGTGTAATGCCTGCCCACGCCCCATGGTGTCCATGTCACACTCCCTAAAGCGTGAATATGTGAGGTCATGTGGCAAAAATAGAGGGCTTCCAGTTGGCTGTCTTCAGATGGGAGATTATGCTGGGTTACCAGGTGGGCCCAATGCAATGACAAGAGTACTTAACAGCAGAAGAGGAAGGCAGGAGAGAGGCCAGAGAGATGAGTACGCGAGAAGGATTCCACTAAACACTGTTGGACACATAGGGCCATGGGCCAAGGGATGTGGGTAGCCTCCAAAAGTAGGGACACATTGCAGCCGTCACTCTTCAGTGAGACCCCCTGCCACATTCTGACCTCCCAAACTGTGAGATAATAAATTTGTGTAATTTTAGGCCACCAAATTTAAGGTAAAATTTTCCCCCTTCTACCAGAAATAGGAAACAAAAACAATACTCACGACAAAGTTCTAAAAAAGAAAAAAAAAAAAATTCTTTAGAATGCAATAAAAGGAAAGTAGAACTTAAAAGTCTGGCAGACTTCTTTGTATGGCCAGGCCCTGCAAACCATCACCAACAGTTTCCTTTTCTTGTCTTTGAAGAAACAAAGATCTTTTTTTTTTTTTTTTTTTTTTTTTTTTTTTTTTTTTTTTTAATGTAATGAGAACAGGCTCCTTTATTAGGCCAAGTTTTTAACACAGTTAAAATAGGATGGTGGTAAGATCCAGAATCTATATTTTAAAAATCTCCCTAGGTGTCTCTAGTATGCAGCCAGGTTTGCAAATCACTGGTCTAAAAATGCAATTCTAACCCACATAATTATGAGGTGGCCGCATACCTGGAGAGTGAGTTCCCGTGGATTATGATTAACCTGGGAAGACATAACACATGGGGTGACCGCAGAGACGGGGCCTGGTGAGGCAACACTGCAACACTTCACGTGTGACCTGCACCGTGGAATGGTGAGCATGCTCCCATTAAACACAAACACCTCCAAAGTGGAAAACAGGCCGAGGAGGGTGTTTTAATTAATGATTGATGGTTGTGAGGATGGAGGGCTAATTGATTCAAGGGACAAGCAACAGCAGGCGGAGGGAAGGCCAGAGGAGTTGCAGGGAACTGAACGCAGTTCAGAGGAGGCAGATGCAGAGTAGTGCACTTTCTGGAAAAGGGAAGAAAATAGCACAAAAACAGGCAGGTCAGGGGAAGAGTGCAACCTTAGAAAAGGCTCTGGAGACCAGGCCTGTCTCAGGGTGGTGTGTGGTGCTGGGGTGCCAGGGGTGCAGCAAGGCCTCTCAGCCTGGGCCTCCCATTCACAAAGGCACTGAAATTTAAGCACTTTTTTCTTTTGTGGTGCTGAGGATCGAACCCAGGGCTTTGGGCATGTGAGGCAAGCACTCTACAAACCGAGCCATATCCCCAGCCCTGAAATTTCGATTTCTGACATCTTTTAGTATCTGATAAAGGTGTTCTTTGTTGTTTTAAGTTGTGGATGGACACAATACCTTTATTTTATTTATTTATCTTTATGTGGTGCTCAGGATCGAACCTAGGGCCTCGTACATTCGAGACGAGTACTCTACCACTGAGCCACAACCCCAGCCCTCTGATGAAGGTGTTTGTTTGCAAAGCATACCACAGTTTTATGATCCCGTTTTTACAACTTATCCTTTTTAATGTATTGGGAGCCTTAAAAAATGAGGCCAGTGGTGTAGAGTCGATGGTGGATTGGAGGATTTGGTCAGTTGATGGAGCCAGCATATGTGAGCAGCCACAGGACATTATTTAAGGATACAGGATGAGGGTTCAGAGTGAACAGGGCTGGAGGAATTGGAATCCAAAGAGGAAAGGAGACTGACTTTGTTTATTTTCCTGAGTAGACTGTTAATAGGTACTTCTTCTGTATGTACATAATCTACTAACAACAAGTTCTACAAGGGTTATTATACAAGACAACTTTCCCTGCCCTTCCGCACCATTTCCCTATGTTTTAATCTCTTTTAGATGATTCTTTATCTCCAGTTCTATAAATTGTCATGATTGAAACATTATTCTTTGATTTTAACCATTTTAACCATTATTGGGCTTTTCCCCAGCACAGAAGATCAGGATTTGGTGTCTTTCCCCCCCCCACCCCCATCCACCATACACACTTATTCCCCCCACCCCCATTCTTCCAGTGCACTTCTGCAGTCACGTTGGTTAGGTGGATCTTCACTGTTCACGTCATCATGACTAGAAAACACTCTTTGTAGCTGAGCCATCTAGTAAACTGCGATAACTTTTCCTTTCTTGCGTACCTTTTTGTTGTCCCTGGAGCTAATAACTGTCTTTTTATTAAGACAGTTTCATTATTATTAAGCAATGGTTTCATTTTCTATGTATTTATACTTGCCATTTGTCTTTGTTCTCAAGACATTCAGAACCTTCAGGTACTCTAATAATTTCACCAATCCTTGAAAAAAAAAAAGTCTCCCGGAGCCTCCCCCCCTGCTCCAGCCTGCATCTGAGACCCTCCCCACCCCTCCGACCTTGGAGTCTCTCTTCACCAGGGATTCTCCTTCCTTCTGGTTGAAACAGTGCGGTCCGTCTCTGTTACTTGTTGTTTTGACAATGTTTGGGGGATTTCCTGAGGCAGGGGCACATGATATAAATTTTTACAATCTTGCACGTTGGAAAATGCTTTTAATCTCCTCTGAGACTTGCTGAGTTGTTTGGGTTAGATATAAAATCCTAAATTGGAAATGATTTCCCCTTGAGAAGGGTCATTACCCAGGGCTCATTTTCTCCTCCCCTTTGGATGCTTGCAGCATCTTTTCTTTGTCCTCAATGTGCTGAGACTTCCCACTGGTGCACCTTGGTGTGGGTGTTCTCCATCCTCCCGTGGACATTTGGTGGCCCTTTTATTCCTGAAATGCGTGCCTGAGAGCTGTGAGGAAAGGCTGAATTATTTCTTTAATGACTTCCTAAGGACTTCCTCTCTTCTGGTTTCTCTGTTCTCTTTTTGGAACTCCTATTTGCATATAGCAGACCTCTTGTTCTGGTCTCTTGATTTTCTGATCTTTGCTTTCATTTGTCTATTTTCTCTCTTTTGACCAAATTTCAGAGAGATATTCTCTTCTTTATTTTCTAGCTCTTTTATCAAAATTTTATTTTTATCATATTTCTAACTTCCGTGTGTGTGTATGGGGGACACTGGGGATCAAACTCAGGAGTGCTCTACCACTGAGCTACATCCCCAGCCCTTTTCATTTTAGTTTTTTTTGAGACAGGATCTTGCTAAATTGCTGTGGTTGGCCTCGAACTTTTGATCCTCCTGCCTCAGACTCCAAAGTCATTGAGATTACGGGCTTACACCAGGGCATCCATCTAAAATTTAGAGTTGTTCCTTTCCACAGACATCTTCAGGAAAATGTGAAAGATTTATACATGCTGAAGAGAAATCAGAATATGGAAGAGTTCTTATTTGTTTCCTGAACATTCTTGTATTTACGTCATCTTCTTTTTTGGTGAGTATCTACCTTAACTCTGAGGATATTAATCAAAGGGTATTTGATGTTTTCCTCAACGTGCAAAGTTGCTCCTTTCTATTCATTTTGGCCTCTATTTCATGTGAGAGGCTTTCCACAAAGTCTGCTAAGTCTAGGTTATTTGCTCTTATTTAAGAATGGGGGCTAAGGGGCTGGGGCTGGGGCTAGGGCTTAGTTGTAGCGCACTCGCCTAGCACATGTGAGGCACTGGGTTTGATTCTCAGCACCACGTATAAATAAATAAAATAAAGGTGTATCAACAACTAAAAAATAAAAACAAATTAAAAAAAAAAAGGATGGGGACTATAAAGTTGAGTGGCAGTTCTGAAAATGTAGGGGCTTATTGACCAGAGGCTCCACCACATGCTCTGACTGGGTCTTTTAGTTGGGGGACCCCCACATAATGCTTTTAATTTTTTTTCTCTTGGTTTTGATCAAATTCCTGTGAGAAGTCTCTTCTAGGCTCATGCCCAGAGCATATAATTCTGGCTGCCAGCAATGTGGAGCCCACTGGGACAGAGCAGTTGTGCTCAGCATCTGTCCACTTCATCCCTCAGTTTCCAGGATAGCACCCAGTCCTTAGCTCTGCCCAGTGTCCGGCAATCTTTTTTTTTTTTTTTTTTTGTACTGAGGATTGAATTCAGGGGCTCTCGACCACTTTGCCACATCCCTTTTTTTATATTTTATTTAGAGACAGGGTCTCACTGAATTGCTTAGCACCTCACTAAATTGCCAATGCTGGCTTTGAACTCATGATACTCCTGTCTCAGTCTCCCTAGCTGCTGAGATTACAGGCCTGCACCACTGCACCCAGCCCAGTGTCCTCCAGTCTATAGACCTTCCATTCTGGTCTCTCTGGAGATGGGCTCTTCCTTGGCTTTGCAGGGAGCGGAGGAGTCTGGGAGTCTAGTTGTTTCCCAAACAGAACCACTCCTGGTTTTCGCCTGCCCCACCTCTTTCCAGAGCAGCCTGGTGTTGCCAATTCCTGAGCCTCTGGGGATTCTGGCTGGTTTCTCAGATTTCCTCAGTGCTGATTTAGGATTCAGTTTTCCTGTGTCTGTGTTATCCTTGACCACATTTCTTACTTTCCTGCCTTCAAAATGTTGCTACGGGAAGTTAAAAAAAAAAAAAAACAACAAAGTTCTATTATTTTTTTCCTTTTCTCAGAAGAGAGAAAAGGTGGTGTGCACGTGTGGGTGTTCTATCTTCCATCTTTACCTGGAAATTGGGAGATTTCCTTTTCACTCTTGATCTTTTTCTGTTGTTTTAATTGTTAATCAATATTTGGTCACCGATTATTAATGATTGTGAATTGTGTTACTTCTCAAGTGAAGACAATCCAGTTGACTTTTTTTTTTTTTTTAACTTCAGTGAAGATGAGGGAATAGCCTGTAAGAACTGTGAAATAATGATCAGACTTGACGTCTCCGGTGCTTCCCAAATGCAGACCTCAGCAGGAGCTGCGTGTATGTGCATGTGTATTTACTAAGGAAACAGCTGAGCCTACCTGGGATGATAATATGCCCATAAATGATGACACCAGACCAGTAAAAAAACAATACACCCACAAGCAGGAAACAAAGTAGGTCAGAGTGAGTCACCAGCCGTGGTGTGTAAAGTTTTTCTCATCGTTGTTACTTCAGCCCAGAGCAGAATCTTAGTCCGGTTCTCCAACAGTTGTCTCAAAACTTTTCGATTGCCCATCCTTTGAAGAAAAATATTTTAACACACCCTCAAATATGTCAATTTATTTGCAAATTGCACATGTCATATCCATATCGACGTAGCATAATATATACAAGTAGAGATTCTTTAACAGAATGCAATGGAAAATAAAATGAGTTCTAATATTTTCCTTCACTATTCCAGAGACTCATCTTGCACTCCATGGAATTCTCCAGCAGGATAAGGCTCAGAACACCTTGGAAGCTTTTTCAAAAGACTCCTACTGAGACTCTACCTGGTCATCTGAATCAGAACTTCCCTGGGTGGGGTCCTAGCCAGGATAGTTTGAAAAATTTCCCAGTTGATTCCCATGTGCACCTATGATTAAGAAATTCAACTCAAAAAATTCAAGAAAATGTGCCCTTAAAAACCCGGAAATGGGGGCTGGGGTTGTGACTCACAGTGGGAGAGCGCTCACCTAGCATGCTTGAGGCACTGAGTTCGATCCTCAGCACCAAAATAAAGATATTGTGCCCACTTAAAAAACTAAAAAATAAATATTTAAAAACAAACAATCTGGAAATGGTAGACAAATGGCTACTGAGTGCAAAGAGAAGGCAATTAACAATGTGAAATTTACAGTTCAATTAAATATCTGGATTATCATGTGCCTCGTAAAACTCCCCATTTCTATATTTTTCTTCCTCTATGTCCTCTCCCCTTACTTAAAAAAATATTTCAAGTAATAGACATTCATTGTAGGAAACACATATAAGCAAAAGGAAGAAAATAAAAATTTGTCTATAGCCAGGCACAGTGGCACAGGCCTGTAATCCCAGTGGCTCAAGAGGCTGAGGATCACAGGTTCAAAGCCAGTGTCAGCAATTTAGCGAGGTTCTAAGCAACTCAGTGAGATTCTGTCTCTAAATTTAAAAAATATATATAAAAAGAGCTGAGGATGTGACTCAGTGGTAAAGCGCCCCTATGTTCAATCCCTGGTACCAAAACAAACAAACTAACTAACTAACCCACACATCTGTGGAATCCTACCATTCCAAAGTAACAATTAAAATTTTTATTCATAACCTTCCAAAAATCAACGCAAACATATACTTAAGAGGGGAAACCTATTGAAAATGCTGTTTTCATCCTGACTTTTCCCCTTCAGTAATTATATTCTTTTCCATGGTGATAAAGAATGAACCTCTGACAGAGCCTCGGAGCTGAGCAGCTGGTGATGTTAGAAGCCCCTGAGTCTGGCCAACTGGCTGGCCCTTCTCACTCACATCTCTTCCTTCTGGTCCGGCCTCATTTCCTGGCTCACCCTCTGTTTACGCTCTGCAGGCTCTTTCCTTTTCACTTTCCCTTCACTCTCTATCCTCATTTCTCCACTAAAGCCACCAAGGCCTTCAGGACAGGGGTTAATATTTGACATGATTACACTTCCTGCCAACTTGACGAGGGGTGCGTAACAAGGGAGCTGGGAGAGACTGCTGCACCCTCCTCTGCAGTGGGGATTTTCTGAGCAAGTCCAGACAAGGGCCCTCTGTTCTTGATGACTATCTGTTATTTTCACCTGGGAGCCCAAATTAAAGTTGCTTATTTGCCTTAGCAGCAAGGTGTGGCCAGAGGCAGCCCAGGGTACTCAGATTGTCAGTGAAGAGCCATTTCAGAGAAATTGCATTTCTGAAACTGAAACCAAGGCAGATAGAACTCCCTTCAGTTGACACAAGGTTCAGGGCTGGGAAGGAGGTTGGCCTGAAAATCCAGAACAGACCAGGTGCAGCGCTTCTGCCTGGATGGTAATCAGTTTCCCCACCGGTTTTATAAGACAGGTTGCAGAAAACCAGTTCCTCCTGCTGTAGGTAACAAGGATCTTCTGAAGGCTGGTTACCTCCCCAACCTGCAGACAAAGAACTTCCCATTTATATTTATGAATCCATTGGTAGTGAAGAAAGCCCCTGAACTTTGAAGCTTCACTGGGATAGCACAAAAGAAAAAGAGCACTTTCCAACCACACTAGAGCCAAATTGGGTTTTCCAGAGGCTGTGTGAAATTATTGGTTTCATTAAATGCAAATCATTACCCCCCAAACCAACTATGTTCTTGGGAATGAAATTGTCATTGGCTTTATTGACTAGGAGAGGCTAATTAGCCAACTCTCTAAGGGCATTCTGCTATGGAAGGTTCTAGAAAATGAAAAAAACAGTGACTCATTCTCTGCGCTCACCCCCAACACCAAAATGCTTCCTGCAGCAGTGGTAGCTTATTTGTTATCAGTTGGAGTGGGGGTGTAGCACCTGGGTTGCATAGATGCTGGGGTGGGGTGGGGGGACAGAAATTAAGTGTTTCAACAGGGGTGTTAGTCACAGGGGGTGGGACCCTCTCTGTCAGCTCATAGAAGTGGGAGCCAGAGAAGCTGACAATAGCTGAAACAGGGGAACATCCCCTCACACAACCTCTTTTCTCTTTTCCCAGTAGCAGCTACTTAAAAAGTAGCAGTTAGCCAGGTGTGGTGGCACACGTCTGTAATCCCAGTAATTTGGGAGGCTGAGACAGGAGGAGCACAAGTTCCAGGCCAGCCTCAGCAACATAGGGAGGCCTTAAGCAACTTGGTGAGACTCTGTTAAAAAAAAAAAAAAAAAATTGAAAGGGATGGGGAAGTAGCTCAGTGGTAAAGTGCCCCTGGGTCAGATCTCCAGTAACAACAACAACAACAATAACAAAAAATACAGCACTTCGCATGTGGAGAATGTCAGAAAGGAGGTGAGAAATGGGGAAAATACATTTTGACACAAATATTTCTAGAAAGGATCTCTTTCTCTCAATGGAGGAGTTGAAACTAAAAAATATTAAATCTTTTTTTTTTTTTTTAATTTTTGTTACAGCTAGAATGGAAAGTTCTTCCCTCCCTCCAGGGAAACTAATCTCTACTTGAGGTAACACTGGAAGTGCCACCATTAGTGACTCATTCCTCCACATATATTGTAGGGGGACCTGGCATTTAAGAGGCCCGTATCAAAAGGCAAATACTTAGGATGCTGGCCAAAGATTTTCACTGGCATCAGAATCCTTGAGATAACTTTCAAATATGGGCTCCTGGCACACACGCACAGACTCCATGCTCCCCTGCTACAACCACCACCTTCAAACAATAGGCAGGTTCTCCCGTTCCCTGGCTTCTGCCAGGACTTTGGTGTCATTAACTTTAGTTCCTGTTTTGCAGGTTAGAAAATGGTTTCCACTTGGGTAGTGATTTGACTACCACAGTAAGAAACAACCCTCTGTAGTTAAGGGTGAAAACCATGGAAAACTATAAATAGTTGCTTTTTTTTTTTTTTTTTAATTCAATGTTTCCAAGGAAAGTCTATATTGGAGTCAACAATGTCATTTTTCCTACCCTGAATCCTGAGTCCCCTTTGATATCCTGTCTCTCTTTTCTCTCTACTTTCTCTATTATTATATTCCTTTCTTCCTTCTCCCCTTCAAGAGGCAAACATAGTGGGAATGCAATTTGTATTTGTATTGTATTTACTAAATTATGTTGCATTTTCTTTATATAATATAGGTTTAATAATTGACTTGAGTTATGTGGTTATTTATGTGAGTTGGCCTTTTTTCTCTCTCTCTCAATGGGCTAGTGACTATCACAAGGAAAAATAGGTCCTTACTTCTATCTCATGACATTAAGGGTGAAGGAACAATGAACAATGGGTTAAAGAAGACATCAAGGAGGAGATTAAAAAATTCTTAGAGGTAAATGAGAACACAGACACAACATCGAAATCTCTGGGAAATGATGAAAGTAGTACTGAGAGGAAAATGCATTGCATGGAGTTCCTTCCTTAAAAGAAGAAAAAGTCAACAAATAAATGACCTCACACTACATCTCAAAGCCCTAGAGAAAGAAAAACAAATCAGCAGCAAAAGCAGTAGGAGGCAAGAAATAATTAAAATGAGACTGAAATCAATGATATTGAAACAAAAGAAAAAATTGACAAAACAAAAAGTTGGTTCTTTGAAAAAATAAATAAAATTGACAGACCTGTAGCCACACTATTGAAGGGAAGGAGAGAGAGAACTCAAATTACCAGCATATGTGATGAAAAAGGCAATATCACAACAGACACTACAGAAATACAGAGGATAATTAGAAATCATTTTGAAATCTTATACTCCAATAAAATAGAAGGCATCGACAATTTCTTAAGTCATATGATTTGCCCAGGTTGAGTCAGGAAGATATACACAATTTAAACAGACCAATATCAAGTGAGGAAATAGAAGAAGTCATCAAACTGGGCTGGGGATGTGGATCAAGTGGTAACGTGCTCACCTGGCATGCGTGCAACGCTGGGTTCGATCCTCAGCACTACATAAAAATAAAATAAAGATGTTGTGTCCACCAAAAACTGAAAAATAAATATTTAAAAATTCTCTCTCTCTCTCTTAAAAAAAAAAAAAAAAAAGATTACCAACCAAGAAAAGCCCAGGACCAGATGGATACACAGCCAAGTTCTATAAGACCTTTAAAGAAAAACTAATACCAATACTCTTCAACTTATTTCAGGAAATAGAAAAAAGAGGGAACATTTCCAAACTCATTCTATGGGGTCTATATCCCCCTGATCCCCAAACCAGGCAAAGTCACATCAAAAAAAAAAGAACTTCAGACCAATATCTCTAATGAACATAGATGCAAAAATTCTCAATAAAATTCTGGCAAATCAAATACAAAAACATATCAAAAAGATTGTGCACCTCCATCAAGTGTGATTCATTCTAGGATGCAAGGTTGGTTCAACATATGGAAATCAATAATTGTAATTCATCACATCAATAGACTTAAAGATAAGAATCATATGATCATCTCAAAAGATGCAGAAAAAGCATTTGACAAAATACAGCACCTCTTTATGTTCAAACACTAGAAAAACTAGGGATAACAGGAACATATCTCAACATTGTAAAGGCCAAGCTAAGGCTAAGCCTCAGGCCAACATCATTCTAAATCGAGAAAAATTGAAGGCATTCCCTCTAAAAACTGGAACAAGACAGGGAGGCCTCTTTCACCACTTCTATTCAACATAGTTCTTGAAACACTGGCCAGAGCAATTAGACAGATGAAAGAAATCAAAGGGATATGTATAGGAAAAGAAGAACTTAAATTAGCACTATTTGCTAATGATATAATTCTATACCTAGAAGACCCAAAAAACTCCACCAGAAAACTTTTAGAACTAGTAAATGAATTCAGCAAAGTAGCAGGATATAAAATAAGCACCCCTAAACCAAAAGCATTTCTGTATGTCAGTGACAAAGTCTCTGAGAAGGAAATGAGGAAAACTGCCCCATTCACAATAACCTCAAAAAAAAAAAAAAAAAAGATACTTGGGAATCAACTTAGTGAAAGAGGTGGAAGATCTATACAATGAAAACTATAGAACCCTAGGGAGAGAAATCAAAGAAGACCTTAGAAGATGGAAAGGTCTACCTTGCTCTTGGATAGGCAGGATTAATATTATCAAAATGACCATACTACCAAAAGCACTATACAGATTTAATGCAATTCCAATCAAAATCCCAATAGTATTCCTCATAGAAACAGAAAAAGCAATCATGAAATTCATCTGGAAAAATAAGAGACTCAGAATAGTTAAAGCAATACTTAGCAAGAAGAGTGAAGCAGGTGGCATTACTATACCAGACCTTAAACTATACTACAGAGCAATAGTAACAAAAACAGCACGGTATTGGCACCAAAACAGACTGGTAGACCAATGGTACAGAATAGAGGACCCAGAGACTAACCCACAAAATTACAATTATCTTATATTAGACAAAGGTGCCAAAAACATGCACTGGAGAAAAAATAGCATCTTCAACAAATGGTGCTGGGAAAACTGGAAATCCATATGCAACAAAATGAAATTGAATCCCTATTTCTCACCATGCACAAAACTTAACTCAACACAGATCAAGGACCTAGGAATTAAACCAGAGACTCTGCGTCTAACAGAATAAAAAGTAGGTCCTAATCTAAATTATGTGGGATTAGGCCCCAACTTCCTTTACAAGACTCCTATAGTGCAAGAATTAAAATCAAGAATCAATAAATGGTATGAAATCAAACTAAAAAATTTCTTCTCAACAAAAGAAACAGTCTGTGAGGTGAACGGAGAGCCCACATCCTGGGAGCAAATTTTTACCCCTCACACATAAGATAGAGCACTAATCTCTAGGGTATATAAAGAACTCAAAGAGCTAAGCACTGAAAAAACAAATAACCCAATCAACAAATGGGCCAAGGACCTGAGGAGACGCTTCTCAGAAGAGGACATACAATCAATCAACAAACATATGAAAAAATGTTCACCATCTCTGGCAGTCAGAGAAATGCAAATCAAAACTACTCTAAGATTTCATCTCACTCCAGCAGAATGGCAGCTATTATGACAACAATAAGTGTTAGAGAGGGTGTGGGGACAAAGGCACACTCAAACACTGCTGGTGGGACTGCAAATTGGTGCAGCCAATATGGAAAGCAGTATGGAGATTCCTTAGAAATCTGGGAATTGGAACCACCATTTAACCCAGCTACCCCACTCCTCGGACTATAGCCAAAACAGCATACTACAGGGACACAGTCACATCAATAATTATAGCAGCACAATTCACAATAGCTAAACTGTGGAGCCAACCTAGATGCCCTTCAATGGATGAATGGATGAAAAAAATGTGGAATATATACACAATGGAATATTACTCAGCAATAAAAGAGAATAAAATCGTGGCATATGCAAGTAAATAAACAGCGTTGGAGATGATAATGCTAAGTGAAGTTAGCCATCCCAAAAAAAACAAATGCTGAATGTTTTCTCTCATAAAAGGAGGCTGACTCATAGTGAGGTAGGGAGGGGGAGCATGGGAGGAATAAATAGATGAATTCTAGATAGGGCAGAGGAGTGGGAGGGAAAGGGAGGGCAAAGGGGATTAGCAAGAATGGAGGAATGTGATGGACATCATTATCCAAAGTACATGTATGAAGACTCAAATTGGGTGTCAACATACTTTATATATAAACAGAGATATGAAAAAGTGTGGTTTATATGTGTAATAAGAATTGTAATGCAAAAATAAAACACAAAAAACAAAGTACATGTATAAAGGCATGAATTGGCGTGAACATACTGTATATACAAAGATAGGAAAAATTGTAGTCTATATGTGATATAAGAATTGTAATGCATTCCACTGTCGTGTAAAAAAAAAAAAAAAGAGGGACGGAATAATTATTAGATACCCAGAGCCACAGGATCACCTAGAAAGTTCCAGAGGGCAGTAAAGAGTGAGTTGGGGGTTTGAAAAAACAAGACCAAGGACAAAATTTTTTTACCTCCCAGTTTGGCAAAAGAGTAACCTGAAAGGCATCCCCGCTCAGCCTGCCCTGGTCAACCACCTCCATGGGGAAGCAGGAGCGGAAGACCCCAGAGGCTGCTGTCTACCTGTGCCTTACCTAGGACGTGTTTTCAAGGGGTGGTACGTGGAACCCAGGGTTGTTCTATAGAGTGGGGACTGTATGCAATGCACCTTTCCTGCCTGTTGGTCTCCTTTTCTCCATTGTAACACACAGAGGTGAAGTCATATGAAATTAACACCCACAAAACTTAAGAAGCCTCTGCAGGGTTGTGAGAGCAGAGTGTGCACAGAAGATGGGGGAAGCCCATTCTGGATTCTCTAGATGTTCAGAAGTAGTTTGGAGAACGAGGTTACTTCTGTTTTCAAGCCTCAGCTGGCCGAACCCTCCTCTCCCCTCGGTGGAGATTCTTGCTTAGGCCATCCCTTAGGCTACAGGGCTGGCCTCCTAGCTCTGTGCTGCTGCCCAGAGCCCTGACCTGTGAGAAGGTGTAGTGCAGAAGGAGCACATGGCCTGGCCCCTCACCTCCCCAGAGCACCCAGCTGCTGGTCTGCTGGTCCTAGACCACGTCTGGAGACCAGCATGTGACAGCCACAACCTCCGGCCACTGTGTCAGCTGTCTCTGCACTTCCTCTTTTTTTTTTTTCACTTTTTCTGCTAAAAATAATGACGGTCAAAGTTTCCACTCTCTAGAGATTCTGGGACAAGATTAGATGTAGTCAAAAGGAAATTCTCTACCCTTGAAAAAAAAAATGAACAAAATGTCGTTTTATGAGTAGGAACTTGACTTCCTTGGGTATAGAGTATTTCATAGAGCGTCACGATGCTCATTTTTGTTTGGTGTAACTGTGGTTAATAGCAAAATTGAAGCTACCCAAGAAATAGATGAGGAACTTCATGATAAAGGGAAGAACTGATCAAGCTGTTGAAAACAGAGGGTCAAAATAGAGATTAGTTCTCTATTTGAGAGTCTCTCTCTCTCTCTCTCTCTCTCTCTCTCTCTCTCTCTCTCTCTCTCTCTCCCCCTGCCTCTCTCTCGTGATACTGGCTGTCAAAACCAGGGCCTGCTAGCGTGCATAGGCCCTACCACTGAGCTACACCCCCACCTCTTCTCTCACATATATGACCTTTCTTCAATAAAAAGGACAACAGGAACAACAAATTGTGTAACCCATTTTCTCAACTTTCATAGGAACTTTTGTGTTTCCTGTCTCACCCTTGCCACATATAAAATTTAGTAAGAAGTTTAATCAAACATAGACATCTTTTTAAACATGCAGGCATGTGCTTTGCCGTCACTTCTCCAAACCAGGAAGAGTTCCTTTTTGTATAAATGGCAGGTATCAGCTCTTGCAGCATTCTCTCCTAGAAGTGAATGCCTAAAGACAGACTTGTAACAGAAGAAGAAAAGATGAATATTATAATATATAATATTGAAGCAACCCTCCCACACAACCTAACAGATTAAAATAACAATAAGCATTGTTGTACTGTGGGGAAAAAAAACACATTGAAGAAACCATATAACCCCATAGGGAGAGTGGGAACATGACAAAACCCAGATGAATCAGCTTTAAATGTAAAAACAAAAATACTAGAGAAAAAAATAGGTTAAATTTTTTATGTTTTTTTTAAAGTTTGTTTAATTAGTTATAGACAGTAGAATGCATTTCAAAACATCATACATAAATGGAGTATAATTTCTCATTCTTCTGGTTGTTCGTGATGTAGAATCATACCAGTCGTGTAGTCATATGTGTACCTAGGGTAATAATGTCTGATTCATTCTACCCCCATACTCCTCCCTTCCCTTCACTCCCCTCTACCTAATCCAAAGTACCTATATTCTTCCCTAACCCCGCTCCCCCCCACACACACACATTGTGAATTAGCATCTGCATATCAGAGAAAACATCTGGCCTTTGGGTTTGAGGAATTGGCTTTTTTTTTTTTTTTTTTTTGCTCAACTTGATATTCTCCAGCTCCATCCATTTACCTGCAAATGTCATAATTTCATTCTTCATTAAGGCTGAATAATATTCCATTGTGTATATATACACATTTTCTTTACTCATTCATCTGTTAAAGGGCATCTAGGTTGGTTCCATAGGTAAGCTATTGTGAATTGAGCTTCTATCAACATTGATGTCGCTGTGTCACTGTAGTAGGCTGATTTTAAGTCCTTTGGGTATAGACTGAGGAGTGGGATAGCTGGGTCAAATGGTGGTTCCAGTCTCAGTTTTCCAAGGATTCTCCATACTACTTTCCATATTGGCTGCACCGTTTTGCAGTCCCACCAGCAATGTATAAGTGTACTGTTTTCTCCACATACTCACCATCATTTATTGTTGCTTGTATTCTTGATAATTACCATTCTGATTGGAGTGAGATGAAATCCTAGAGTAGTTTTGATTTGCATTTCTCTATTTGCTAGAAATGTTGAATATTTTTTTCATATATTTGTTGATTGATTGTATTTCTTCTTCTGTGAAGTATTAAATTTTTTGACGGTTTTTAGAATAAGGAACATATTGAAGAAACCGTATAATCCCATGGGGGAGAGTGGGGACATGACCTAAGTATAAATCCAAGAAGCCAGACAAGAAAACTTTGATAGTTTCAATTGTACCTTTTTTAAAAACTGCATGGGAAAATCAACCAGATATAAAACCAAAAGATAAATGAAAAACGGGGGAGAAAGTGTTTACAACTCTTAGACCAAAGGGCAACTTCTTTCAGATAAAAAGCGCTCCTACAATGTAATAAAATAAAAACTTTTAAAAAGGGCCAAATACAGGGCTGTGGTTGTGGCTCAGTGGTGTAGTGCTTGCCTAGCATGTGTGAGGCACTGGGTTCAATTCTCAGCACCATAAAATAAAATAAAATAAAACAAGTATCCATTGACAACAACAAAAATAAATAAATTAATAAAATATTTTCTAAAAAGGGCCAAATACCTTACAGGGGGAAAAATGAGAAAAAATATAAGCGGTCACTTAGAAAGGAAATAGAAATGGCTCATGAACATATAAAAAAGATACTGATCCCACTCAAAAAGGCAAGGAAATTTAAATTACAATGATATATCATTTTTGTCTATTAGATGAATAAGAACAAAAAGTTTGAACATGCACTTTTTGGGTCATGCTGAGAGGAAGCAAGCCTCTTCCCCATTGCCAGTAAGCGTATAAATGGGCATAATCTTGGCAGAAGGAAGTTTAGCAATGTCTTTTATCTTTTAAATGTGCATAACCTTGACCAACAGTTTTAGCTATAGGACTTTACCCTCCAGACATACCCACACATAAATGAAAGTATGGACAAAGGCATTCACCACAGCTCTGTTTATTGGCATGTGGATTACTACGCAGCTGTAAAAGAGAATAAGGAAGTTTTGTGTGTAATGATATGGAACAATCTTCAAGGTACTTGGTTACATGAAGAAAAGCAAAGTCACAGCAATATTTCCGTGTGTGTGTTCATGTGGTATGTATGTGCATGCGTGCACCTATGGGTTTGAAGACATTCTAAATATTTATTTACTTGTTTATTGTGTAACTTTCTGGAAGTAGGCAGAAAAACACTGTTTTTCTCTAGGAAAGAAAAATTGGATGTTTGGGGCAAAGAATTGGGGGGATTTTTTAGAATTGTATCTCTCTTTGTACCTTCTGCATTTTGAATCACATCCATGTATTACCTTCTCAAAAGTAAAATAGGATATCATAATGAACAGTAAAGAGGCCATAACACATGAGCTTGTGTGGACTTTTAAAAGATTGAAAAGAATGGCAAATTTTGTGTTAATATGAATTTCACATCAATTTAACGATGACCACGAAAAGGATGTGCAGAATTCCAACAGGGAACTAAAGACCAAGACTATCCAGCACACCTGTCATTCGGGGCATAGCACTACCACTGCTCTGCTGATGATAAAGGAGTAAAAGGCAACCCCCGCTCCCCCATTGTAAAAAGCACTGGTTTATATCATCTGTCAATTTCTGTGGTGTAAATATTCCCACCACCGAACAGGGAGTTGGGACAAGGTGCATGTAAATGGCTTTTGGGCGCTGGTACGATACAGCTGTAGCAAACCACTGGTACCTACCCAGTCACTGAAACCAGAACCCTAGGAAACATCTAGGATTGCTGGACCTTCTCCTTACTACCCATATCTTCTCAATAGGCATTCTGCTCACTCCCCCATTGGATAGAAACCTCATGATTTGGGAACGGATCTTATTCCTAAGGGGAGGAATTTGTCTAACTCACTAAATGAGCTTCCATCCATCGGTGTGCAAAGATATTTATCCCTTGTGACAGCCAGGGATGGTGGGGCCATCTGGAGCCCTAGGAGGGCTGCTTTGAGCTGTTCCTGTTTGTACAAGCACTTTTATTTGTAAAAAGTAGAGGAGGTACTGACCTGAGGGAATCATAGTCACCCACTCCTCTCACTGGGGACTTGGTCCCTCAACACCAAGCCTGTTGGTGCGTGCCATTCCCCAGTCAGAGCCATTGGCCCAAATAAGGACTAGTGACCCAATCTGGGCTAATGAAATGTGAAAAGAGGTTTGCTGGAGGCATCTGAAAATCTTCCCAGTCCCAGGGAGTGATGTTTACTCTCTTCCTTATGTGAGAGATGAGGCCTGGAAACTGCGGCAGCCATCTTGTTAAGCGGTCTGAGCTCAAGGCTCTCAGAATGGTCAGAGCCAAAGCAATCAGCTACTTTCTGGATTTCTGGTCCCATAAGCCAACACCTTTCCTTATTGTTTAAGGCAGTTGGATTAGATTTTCTGTTTCTGAAGCAATGTGTTTTTAGCCCTCTCCTGTTGTTTGATATGTCAACATGGCCAGCCTTTAGTGCCTACTTCTTTAAGCAAACGCTAATCTAGGTGTGGCTGTGAAGATTAGGTGTGATTAACATCAGCTTCAAGTGACTCCAGTCCTAAAGGACATTATTCTTGTTAATATGAATAGGCTCCATTCAATCAACCTAAGGGCCTAAAGAGCAGAACTAAAGTTTTCCTGAAAAAGAAGAAATTCCCCTTTTTAACTTTAGCTCTGGCTTGAGTTCCTAGCCCAACAGACTTCAGATCTGCCTAGCCAGCCCCACAACTACCTAAGCCATCTCTTGTCTCTCTCTTTCCCTACCTGCCATGTATATGTAAATATTGGCTCTGTTTCTCTGGTAGAACCCTGACTGATAGACCACTGTTTTTCTTTCATAATATATCTATCTCAATTTAGGATCATATACTTTGCCTGTTTTTCATGTATTTGTCAATATTCCCATTAATTAGACTGTAGGCTTTTGCATATGTGTAATTCCTAAAGTAGAATTGGTGATCAAAAGTTATGAATATTTGGAAGATGAAAAATACCGCTAAATCACCATCTTCAGAGGCTGTACCAATTTATACTTTACTAGACTATGTCTTGTGTTCTTATGTTCTTAGCACATACCAAGTGTTCAGTAAACATGAACAAATGGAATTCTAGGAGGAGGAACATAAATTACAGCATACGAAAGATATGAAAGAATATTAGACTAGGGAGTTCCTTGACTATATCACTTTTTTTTTCCCCCTCTGTTTTCCATTTTCTCTGCAGATGGCTTCAGGATTCCGGGGAATTTACTCATTCAGTAGCAGGAGCAGCAGGCAGATCTCTGAGTTTGGGGCGTCAGACCTAAATCTGAACATAAGCCCTGAAAACATTAAGCTTTGTGACCTTGGGCAGATACCTTAGCCTTTGTGACCCCCCAGTTTCCATGTCTTTGGAATGAAAGTGATGACCTTCCAGACTGGTGTGAAGGTCAGGAGATAAGCTTATGAGATTCATCGTGCAATTAGAACATGGGGACTGTAACAAGGCCTTTACCTCAAAGTCAGAAATAGGAAGCCATCCTCTAAGAGCCAGGCTGTCAATGAGAACATACAGTCTGTGTGCAAAGATGTGAGGGGACCATGAAGTGACCAACAACAAGAACATCATCCAGGTAAAATACATATAGGACAATATGATCGCCCAGCAGGGGACTGGACAGAGGTAAAGCCCAGAAAAGGTAATCAGAGACAAAGTGAGATTGTGCCTCTGAAGCTCAGTCCTGTCAGGTTCAATAATTCAGTAGTTTTAGGTCATTCCAATCACAAGAGCACACCAATCTGGCAAATTAAGCTTAATGCCATTCAGTTTTGAATCACATTTCTGGCCCTTTTTGTTCAGATTGCACACTGACCCAGACCTTTCTGATCATTTGGGTTCCTCTCTAGCCTGTCCACAGGGAGTCTTCTCCAATCAGCCCACCAGGCCAGCCTGCTCTCCCAAAACCAGCATCCCACTCAAACACCTGCGTTCTCTTTTATTCTAGAGGTTAAGCAGGACCATTTGACCTAGACTGGGCAGGAAAAAGCGGTCACAGCTTTATCTAACCCACAGCTCTAATTAAGGGAAATAAAGAAAAATAGAGCCTGAGAAGCAACTGTCAAATGTGAACTCACCTACATCCCTATGGGTAAGCACCCCTGAACCTTGCCTTCAGGGCTAAGCTGATCTCATACAACACTGTTAGGAAGATGGGGAAGCCACTTTATGTGGTGTTTCTTTACTACCTTACATTCTGCTTGCTCCTAAAAGAACTTAGGTTAAGCAGGCATTAATGACAATCCTCCTTGACTAATAATACAACCAAAGTGGGAAAAAGAAGAGGTTTGTCTAGAATCACATTTTTTAAAATACTCATATGACTTTTATTATAGTATATTTTTATAATTCCATTTTATTTTTAGTTAAATTAATGTAATTAGTTTATATTAATATAAACATACAGTATACTGTGTGTATTTTATAGGTTGAATTTTATCATAGGTCTGTATATACTGTTCTGCAGTTTCAAGCATCCATTGGGGAATCTTGGAACATCTGTAAATAAAAGGGATTATTGTAAAACAATGTTAGTTCATGCCAGAAACAAGTGGTAGCCTTGAACTCAAGCCTCCTAGCTCTCAGTCCAACCTTCTTTAATTAATTAATTAATTTATGCATGCATTGCAATTATTCATAATAGTGAGATTCACTCTGCCATACTTGTGCATGCACATAATATGACTTGATCGATTTCATTCTCCAGTACCTTCTCTTAACTTTCCCTTCCCCCAGATCTGCTTGCTCTACCCTACTGATCTCCTTCAGGATCACATTTATATATATATATATATATATATATATATATATATATATATATATATAGAAATCTAGAGAACAAACCTCAGATTTCTCAGTGCAAGTACAAAGTTCTTGTTAAAGAACATAACTGAAGATGAGAAAGGAAGGGCATGTGTTTGATGCATAATACTGAGCCCGAAAGACTTGAGGATGGTCTTAGGACTGAAGTTCTAAGGCCTATAGTTTACTTTTTACTTTTGTATTTTCTTTATTTCAGTCTCTGGAGTTCTTTTTAAAAATTTGTGATGTATAGTGTGCCAAATTATGAAAGAAGACTTTTGATTGCAACGATAACAGAGTAGCTTATACTGAGCTGACACTCCTGCTGGAAACATCCGACACAGGTGGTTAAAACACATCGTATAATCAGTTGAAGGCACTGGAAAGGGACGAATGCAGATGATGTCTAAGACAAGCAGCCACATCCAAGTAAGCTTCATATTCATCCTGGCCCAATTCATAGGGCAGGAAATAGAGCAAGCAGCAGTTCCACTGAACTGAAGAGACGGAGTGCTGTTCAAAGCTGCTAATGTGGCTAGGCTGTGGTGGTAAAATCCCAGAGAGAAGTACTGCAGAGAGGCAAACCCCAAACTCCCTCCTTGAGATGTTTGCCAACTTCTAAGCTGAGCAAGCACAGGCAGAGGCTGCAAGAAAAGGAAGAGAAGGCAGCATCTTGGGAGGCTGAAGAGCTGTGCAAAGGATTTTTGCAGCTCCTAGCTACTGAAGAGAGTGCTAGGAGGCCCACCCAGGTGGAATAGCAACACCCACACTTCTAGTTGAGATTCCCCAAAGACTACAGCCTGGTAACAAAGGCAAAAATGAAACAGAGTTAACTTAATAAAGCTTCAAACCTAGCTTGACAGGATTAAGGTGATCCACCTGCATTCTGTCTGCCTCCACTTTAGGAGAACATAAAATAATCCAGAGCCTCATAAAGTTCATAACCAATATGCTACAATAGGACAAAAAAGGGAATAATAAAAAATAATTGAATCTTCCCTTCCCCCAAAAGGAAGATAAGTGAAATAAAAGGTAGAAATGGAGACAAATAAGAGAATAGATTCACATATACATATTTTACTAGTTACATTAAATGTTTTTCTTGTTTTTGTTGAGATGGGGTCTTGCTCTGTTGCCCAGGCTGGTTTCAAAGTCATGGGTCCAAGGGCTCTTCTTGCCTCAGCTGTCCAAGTAGCTGGACTTCAGACATGTATACCATGCACAGCTTTAATTACATTAAATGTTAATGGATTATCAATTAAAAGATCAAAATTTCTTTTGGATATAAAATCAAACTCTATATATTGTTTAGAGGAGATTCAACTTAAATATGAGGACACGAAGTCATTAAGAAAAAGAATGGAAAAAAATAAGCCACATAAAGCAAAGAAAGTTAGTGTGCTATATTAATAGCAGACAACATAGTCATCGAGGCAAGAAATATTTCTAGAGATAAAGAGGGAATCTCATAAGGATACAGGATCAGTAAATCAAACAATCTAAATTTGCATGCAACTAAAATCTTATAATATGTAAATAATTTGTAAAAAAAATAGCATAATTTGAATATATATTAGGCAAAATGAACAAACTAGGAAATTTTGATAAATCCCCAGTCATGATTGGAAATTTTAGTACTCTTTCAATATCTGTGGAACAAATGATAAATAATCAGTAAAGATGAAGAAGATTTGAACAAGGCAGTTGACTCAATTGAAATATATAGAATACTATACTCAACTGCAAAATATACATTGTTTTCAGAAGCACATGAACACTTGTCAAAATAGACCATATGCTAAGTCATAAAACAAGTCTCACAAATTTGAAATCATACAAAGTATGCTCTCTGGCTATAATGGAACCAAACTAGAGATGAATAAGAAAAAAGATAACCAGAAAACCCCCATCAAATGTTTGGAAATTGGGGGGCTGTGGCTGTGGCTCAGTGGTAGAGTACTTGCACATGTGTGAGGCACTGGGTTCGATCCTCAGCACCGCATATACATAAATAAATACAATAAAGATCTATCAATAACTAATAAAAATATTTTTTAAAAAATGTTTGGAAATTGGGCTGGGGCTGTAGCTTCGTGGCAGAGCACTTGCCTAGCATGCGTGAGGCCCTGGGTTCAATCCTCAGCACCACATAAAAATAAACAACTAAAATAAAGGTATTCTGTCCATCTACAACTACAAAAGAAAATTTTAAAAAATTTTGGAAATTAAGCAACATATTTTTTAATAGTTTGTAGGGCTGAAAAAAATTGCAGTGAAATCAGAAAAAAATTAAACTAAATAATAATGAAAACATGAAAAACATCTAGATACAGGAGTGTTAATGGCCTAGGGTCTAAACTTCGATCTTAAGAAGTTACAAAAGAACAGCAAACTAAATCCAGAGGAATTAGAAGGAAAGCAATAATAAAGATAAGACATGTTTGAAATAGAAAGAAAATATGCAGTAAGAAAAGTCTACAGATTTGAGACCTCAAATGTCTCCCTTTACTTCTTAATAAAGGTATGTTTTAATTTTTCCTTCTTAACCTATATACATTTTATTTCTTTGTCTTACACTACTGGCTATGACTTCTAGTACATTGTTGATTAGGAACAGCAAGAAAGGCTGTTCTAGCCTTTATTCTGATATTAGTGGGGAAGCATACAGATTCTCATCATTAATTATGATGCTATCTATGTTTTTTTGTAGATGTTCTTTATCAAGTTGAGAAAGTTCCTCTATGTTCCTAGTCTGCTGAGAGGTTTTATCATAATATGGGTGTTGCATCTTGTCAAATAATTTTTCTCTATCAATTGATATGATCACATAATTTTTCTTCTTTAGCCTGTGGATGTGGTGCGTAATATTGACTAATTCTCAAATGTTGAACCAGCCATGCATAATTTGAATAAATCTCACTTGTCCACAGTGTATACATTTTTATACATTGTTGAATTTGATTTGCTAATATTTTGAGAATTTTTGCATTTATGTTCATGAGAGATATTGGTTTGTAGTTTTTCTTTCTTGTAATACCTTTATCTGATTTTGGTCTTAAGGTAATACCAGTTTCATAGAACAAGTTAATAATTAAAGGTTTGTTTTTTAAAGTCTCCTGTGCCTTTGTTATACCAGTGGTTAGTCTTTGTGATACCTAAAGGATCTTAGTTAGAGAACCCAATTAAGGTAGGGCTAGAAGGAAGGGAGCAGAAAATCGGTAAAAAGCCTGAAGCTAGAGATTAAAGAGGGTAGCTATACTTGGGGGGTGTATCTCAGTGGTAGAACACTTGCCTAGTTTGTATGAGGCCCTGGGTTTAATTTCCAGCATGAAAAAAAAAAAACCTTCCCAAGAGTAGCTATAAGTGTTTCCTCCCTTACCAGGTGAAAAAAATCTAGTTGAAACGGTTATACATGCCCTTATGAATATTAAATTAATAATGAAAATATTATGGTAATTGGCCAAAAAATACCTTAGAGTCAGTAGATGATATAAAGTTTCAGAAAAGGATGTCTGAAATTTCTTTTGCTAAACTAAGTTCTCTCTTTCTATAAATCTTCTCCCACCTAGGTGGCCGAGGGTGGGGGCAATGAACCCTGCCACAATTACACTAAAAGAGGCAGCATTTTATGCTCAGAAAAACACCCTGAAGTTCCTAGGCACATTATTCTATCCAAGGTTGACAAAGCATACCTTTGTAATATGTAGACAGAGACTGCTAATCAAGTTAATGGTGTAAACAAAATTGTGTTGGAGGTAGAAAGGGAGGAAGGAATGATTTGGACTGACTTAAAAAGAACAAACACTTCAAGCCTGCTAACTGTTGTGGTAAAGCCTCATTAAGTTGGACTTTACCAATTTGGCATTTGTGCCAAAATTCAGGGCTAGTGCTGAGTTTTGCCTTTGTTAATTATCTTTCTTCCAGACCAAAGGTTGTTTTAAAGTCTTCTCTGATTTCTCAAAACACCAGTAAGTATAAATTAATTAAGTTTTTATAGGACATTCTCATTTTATGATAGTTTATCATTAATTTAATAATAATTTTTCAGAAGAAAAAAATGTTTTTTAACAGACAAATTATTTTAAGACACATTTTAC
Source organism: Callospermophilus lateralis (assembly GCF_048772815.1). Classification (NCBI taxonomy): domain Eukaryota; kingdom Metazoa; phylum Chordata; class Mammalia; order Rodentia; family Sciuridae; genus Callospermophilus; species Callospermophilus lateralis. The sequence continues at coordinate 73,141,024 of NC_135316.1, forward strand.
TTTTAGAAAGTAAAGGTGAAAAATGTTCATTGGGGGACTGAAGAAATTACATTAATTATATTGTTGACTACACTTGGCTGAGCTTCAGACCCTTATAATCCAAATGCTAGATGGACACATGTGCTTGCTTCTATTTCAACACCCTAAAATTAGATCCATCATCTCATCAATCCATTCACCCAAATCTGTTTCCATTTCTCTTTGTCAAAACTTTGTTCAAGGGGCTGAGGCTGTGGCTCAGCGGTAGTGCACTTGTCTGGAATGTGTGAGGCACTGGGTTCGATCGTCAGCACCACATATAAATAGACAAATAAATAAATAAATAAAGGTCCATTGACAACTAAAAAAATATTAAAAAAAAAAAAAACTTTGTTCAAGTCAGAAAGCTTGATTTCTTTCCTCTCACCCTCCACATCCAATCAATCATCAAATTCTGTCTGTTTCCCCTCCTAGATCTGTTTTGACCCCATCCACTCCTTCACAGCCCCACTACTGCCATTCTTGCTGCTTCCACCAGCCTCTCTCTCCTGTCGGATGGCAACAACCTCCTGCTATGTTGTCAAGTCCCCTTTAAAATTCATGTTGAGGGCTAGGGTTGTGGCTCAGTGGTAGAGCGCTTGCCTTTCTTGCCCTTCTGCCATGCACAGAGTAGCACAGAGGCCCCTTCCAGATACCAATGCTGTGCTCTTGACCTTTGCAACCTTCAGAACTGTGAGAATAAATTTCTTTTCTTTATAAATAACCCAGGGGCAGGTATTCTGTCACACCACACAAAATGGACCAAGACATCCCCCAACTAATCACTGCCTCCTTCTCACTGAAGCTGTAGCAGTCTTTCACAGGCTCTGCTCGTCTTCAAATCTTTGCTACCCAAGACCCTCACTATGGCACAGGAGGCCCTCTGCCATGGGAACTGGTGCTTGGTCCTCCAACATCACCTCATCCCTCTGGCCTTTTTATTCTAGAAACTCCAGATTCTGGCTTCTCTTAGTTGTTCAAGCATTCCTGGACTGCTCTGCCCCTCTGCTCAGCGCCCCTTCGTTTAACCTATGCCCACACATTCTGCAGGCCTCAGCCAAAACCCATTCCTCAGGGAGGCCTCCCCAGCCTCCAGATTAGACGAGGTCCCTCCGATCTATGATCCCACAGCACAGGGCGGGATTTCCTAACACATCATTAATCATTCGTTCAAACTCATCTTCCTCACTAGGGTGCAAACTATGTGTCTGCACCATGCCAAATGCCTGGCACACAGTAAGCACTGCTTAAAGTGCTAGTGAATACATTAAAGAATAAACGTCATTAAAGAACAAACATTCACATATATGCTGCAAAAGAGCCTAGACTGCTGAGCTCACATTCCAAGTTCCCCCTCTTTCTAGCAAGGTGACAAATGATGTAGTTTCTTTGTATCTTTCTCAATTTCTCCATAAGTGGGTCTGACAAAGCAATCTATGGCATAGGCCACATTCCAAGTTCCCCCTCTTTCTAGCAAGGTGACAAATGATGTAGTTTCTTTGTATCTTTCTCAATTTCTCCATAAGTGGGTCTGACAAAGCAATCTATGGCATAGGCAGTTGTGAAGTTGGAATGGATTCATGAATATAAAGCGATTGGGATTTTATCTGGCATATAATAAGCACTTGATAAATATGAATTATTAGTATCTCATTTATCTGTCCTAAGAATCCTAAAAGGAATTATACTCAGTAAGCTGAGGGGAACATACAGTAAGCCCCTGTGTTATTTATTAAAAAAAAGAAGAAGAAGAAGAAGAAGAAATTTATTCTCACAGTTCTGGAGGTTGCAAAGGTCAAGATTTCTTTCTTTCTTTCTTTTTTTTTTCTTTCTTTTTTTTTGTGGTGCTGGGGATTGAACCCAGGGCCTTATGCATGTGAGGCAAGCACTCTACCATCTGAGCTACATCCACAACCCCCCAGAATTTGAGTACAGGTAAGTTTAGGTAAAAGGTGAAGGTCTTGAAATGAAACTACCAAAAGTTAACATCAAAAAACATATATTCAACTAAAGTCATCCTTCCTTCGGTGATGAATTAGATATAAGCTGCTGTCAATACAGCTTTGAAAACTATCCACAGGAATGAGATAGTGAAATACATCTTCAGACCCAGACTCCAGGATTAAATGAGATAGTAGACATTAAGAGCACTTAGAACATCATGAAGTATGATGCAAATGTGTGTGGTGTGGCTATTGTTATTCGTAGTAGAGTATTTCTGTTACCCAATGGTATCATAATCTGTATCAATGGTATCATAATCTGTCTGAAGCAATGCGATTGCCTGTGATCATAAAGACATATTAGAAGGGCAGAGGAAATGAAGAAGGGGGAAAGCAGAATTTGGTAATGTTTACCCAGCACAACCTGAAGAGGAATGGCTGTGGGAAGCCAGAGGGGTAAAATTCACAGAACATTTTTCTCCAAGACCTTACAAATCCCTTGGTCCTAGTTGTCAGTATGCTGACACAGCGGTAAGCTCCTGTTATACTTCAATGGGGAGAAAGACAAATAATCCTAAGAATAAAAGTTCCGTTGCATCTTGTGCTAAAGACTGTATTAGAATAGAGGAATAGGAAAAGGTTTTCTGACACTTTGAGGAGTGTCACTTACTAAAATCTTAGCAATTATTGGAAAAGAAACAGTTTCAAGATTTTTAACTCAATTCTTGGCAGGTTAGACCCTTGGTGAGGGGAAAGCTGTCAGGCAGAAGGGAGTAAAGAGCTTGGTATATTGGAGGATCTGAAAGGTCAATAAGATTGAAAGGAATCAAGGAGAACAGAAAGCTTGTGAAATGAGATTGAAGAAGTGGGCAGAGACTAGGTCACAAAGGCCCTTAGTAGCCACTTGGAAATAGTGTAGACTTACTTGGAGTGTAAAATGTAAGGATAAGATTAGACATAATAGTATTTGGGCTTTTAAAAAATCCTTTGAGGCTGGGCACGGTGGTGCATGCCTATAATCTCAGCTGCTCAGAAGGCTGAGGCAGGAGGATGACAAGTTCAAAGCCAGCCTCAGCAACTTAGCCCTATGCAACTTAGTGAGACCCTGTCTCAAAATAAAAAAAAAAATAATAATAAAATGGTCTGGGGATGTGGCTCAGTGGTTAAGCACTTCTGGGTTCAATTCCTGATTCCAGAAAAGAGAAAAAAAAAATTTCTTGAAACCAGGGATGTGGCTCAGTGGTAAAACATTTCCTAATATGCACAAGATCTTAGGTTTGATCCCCAGCAATGTTAAAAAAAATGATTCTGGTTGCTGAGTAAAGAATGGATTGAAGGGACATTAAAGTAGACATGGAAAGACAAGTTAGAATTTTGCGAGTCCAATCAAAGAATAATGGTAACTGGAACAAGAGTGGTAGCAGAAGACAAAAAAAAAAAAAAAAAGGGACCAATTTGTAGAATGTTTAAGAGAGAAGATAATAGAGCTTGGTGATTGATTACCAAAGGATCATTAAAGAGCAGTCTCAGAATTCTGACCTGAGCCATTTCTCATTCACTAAAATGATGTAGGAGAAATAGATCAGATATGACTCTGCATGCGAGTGGGAAGATTATGGAGTAAGCAAGAGTTCAACTTGAATTGTTCCGTTTGAGAAGCATGTGAAACCTCCAAGAGAAAAGTGCATTTAGATAATATAGCAATGAAGCTTAGTGAGAGGCCTGGGGTATCCCAAACATTTGGAGGTCACTGGTATCTGAAAAGCATTGTAAGCCCTTGGAATTCAAGAAGTTACCTAGGGAGAGAACGTAGAAAAGAAGCAAGAGCCACCAGTCTCTTGTGAGTTGTATTCTCATCAGTCAGCTTCCTACAGCCTGTAACTCCAGATGGGTTTTGAAGATCAGGCTTTTCCACTGGAATGGCTTAACAACCATCACTTTATCCCTGGTGACTCCAGCAAGGAAGCTCACCAGTGCAAGCAGCAGACCATTCCATGGGTGACAATTCTATTTTAAAACATAGCAGAGGGGGCTGGGCTTGTAGCTCAGTGGTAGAGTACTGTCTAGCATGTGCAAGGCACTCGGTTCAATCCTCAGCTAAATAAAATAAAGGTATTGTGTCCACCTACAACTAAAAATACTTCTAAACAACACAACCGAGATTATTAGCCCCTTGTACAGAGAAAAAAGCAAGAATATGAAAGTGTAAGTGATTTGATTAAAAGAACAGAATCAATGAATGACAAAACCAGAGATTAAATTCATGTCCTATAATTGCATTTAAGAGCCCTTTTCACTAGGCACAGTGGCGCACACTTGTAATCCCAGTGGCTCGGGAGGTTGAGGCAGGAGGCTAAAGCAGGAGGATCGAGAGTTCAAAGCCAACCTCATCAAAAGCAAGGTGCTAAGCAACTCAGTGAGACCCTGTCTCTAAATAAAATACAAAACAGGGCTGGGGATGTGGCAAAGTGGTCGAGGGCCCCTGAGTTCAATCCCTGGTTCCTGCCCCACTCCAAAAAAAAAAAAAAAAAAAAAGAGCTCTTTTCATTCATCAGGAATAGATCCCTACCGTTATCACAAGCTTGTCAATTAAAAAAAAAATTGTAGAAGTTTGTGACCCCAGTGGGAAGATCATGGAACAAAGAAACCTCTTAGGCAAAATTTAGTTGTAAGTCTGTGGGAAGAAAAGATCATTGTGAACTCAGGATGCTAACAAAGTGTTCATGGGTATATGGACCGTGAAGGATAAGAAGAATCAGAGTAGGTGAAAGGAGAAGGGGGGGGGGGATCTCAGATTTAATGATGTAGTGAACCAAAATGCACGGCACATGAGGGACACAGTGAAGGGGCAGGCTGACTAGAAAAGAGCTTCATTTCACACAGCAGTTCTAAGAGCTTGGTAGTGGCTCTGTGTAGGAGGATTAGCCGGACCTGTCAAGGGCAGGAGAAAAGGAAATAGAGGCACCACGCCTCTCCAGGACTAGGAGGAGGTCTGGTGGGTGACTCAGGGGAACTACAGTAAAGTCAGTGTGTCTATCTGAAAAGCCAAGCCAGAAACATGGAATTGAATTTAGTGGTCCACAAAGAGCCTTTAAAGATTATTGGAAAGGGAAGGAATATAATGAAATCTTCAGGAAAATTGATATGTTGTCAGGGTTGGTGCACTCCATCAGACGGAGAGTGGAAAGACTAGAATCCCACAGGAAAACTAGGGGCCCTTAGCTTAAGGTCAACCAGAGGCTTTTCAAATTTTCCTTGGCAGGGAACACTTTCTAAAAGAGAAATCCCAACAGTATAAAGTGGGAGGCAGAAGCAGGGGAACACCAGTATTTTTTAGGATGTGTATTTGAGAGCTTTGAACGTATAACATGTACTTATAATATAGTACACCAAAACCAAAGGAGGCTGATAAAATAAACAAAAGTCTTAACTCTGGAGTAAAAGAAGATAGTCACATCTAATATTGGTTTGAGCATCCAATTTATTCATTAATTTTATTTTGGTTTAAAATAGCAAGAAAATCTGTATTTGCACAAATAATACTTGCCCAAGGCAATTTTTGTTTGTTTTGCAATTGCATGGTACTCTTCCATTAAACTTATCCAGAAGGTAGTGTGTAGGCATTTTTTCCCCTTAACAAAAACACAAATAGCAAGAAGTGCCAAATAAAAATTTTTTTAAACTTCATGGCCAAAGATAGTTTGGGATTATCATGATAAGCCATTATATAGATCACTTGTTGCTGGGTATGGTGGCACACACCTGTAATCATAGCAACTTTAGAGGCTGAGACAGGAGGATCAAGTTCCAGGCCAGCCTGGACAATTTAGCAAGACCCTGTCTCAAAAGTTAAAACATAAAAAGGGCTAGGGATGTAGCTGAGTGGTAAAGCACCCTGGGGTTCAATCCCCAGTACCAAAAAAAAAAAAAAAAAAATTGTAAGCACACATACATACATACATACAGGTCATTTGTTATCATGTTCTCACTGTAGACCCAGCTGTGTGATAGCCTGAAAAATACTCTGGAATCTATCCAGATATTTAATCAAGGATAGTGGGCCTATGCAGTAGTAGTGGCTTCATTTGCACTTTTATGCGAACAGATGTGCGAAGTCTAGAAGTTAGAAAAGAGCAGTCTACAGTTTCAACTCTCCCAATATCAGAGAAATTAGGTTTTGCATTTGTGTTTGAATCTGCTGGCACAGTGATTCTTCTTCTTCTTCTTCTTCCTCACCTTCTTCTTTCATTTATTTATTTTTCAATATTTTTAGTTGTAGATGAGCACAACACCTTTATTTTATTTACTTACTGTTATGTGGTGCTGAGGATTGAACCCAGTGCCTCACATGTGCTAAGCAAGTGCTCTGCCACTGAGCCACAGCCCCAAACCCTCTCCCTTCTTCTTTTAAACCTAGATTGACCCTAAAAAAAATGATTTAGTGGTTGGAGTACCAGGTATGGGATCTTTTTCCAGCTAATAGAAGAGTCACCATCATTTATTTAGTGTTATGCTTTTGCATTACAACAGTTCACTTACAAAGCAAGTGAGCAGATTCCATTCTGTGAAAGTATTGCATATTCCATACCTGATGGTTGAAAGAACTTTATATTTAACAGGGAATTTAAAAATGCTAATAGTTCTCTTCAGATTAAAGAAAGGCTTCATGGGTCATTTATATTCCAGAAATTTCAGGACTCTGAGAAACAAAAAGACTCTAAGATGTCAGTTAGTTTTAAACACAGGGTCTGTTTTTGATGTTATCAGAGGTTTGTTTTCTTATTTTTATGACTTGGGCAGGAAAAGAATCCTTAGGAGTAGAAAAAAATAATTCATACATACTGGGATAGCAAATTAAATTCCATTTTTAAAGTTACAAAATGAAAACATGATTTTGTTTTAGTTTAAATTACTAATTTTGATATGCAAATGAAGAGTAATTCATTTTTCTTTGATTAATAATTAGTGGGTTCGTGTTAAAGAAACTAGACATAGAAATCAGTGCCATTTATAAACTTGGATGATTAAATCTTCTTAAACATTTTAAACTGCATTTATAAATTTAATAGTCAATTTTTATTTTAACATTTCAAATGCCTGCAGAGCAAACTTATCACCTAATGAGCAAAACCTCTCCCAACTTCTTAAATAACTCCTATAAATCTAACACATTAAACATACAATTATAGCAAATTAATCTTCTTAAACATTCCAATTCCTCAGAAAAAAAAGAAGAGCATTAATACCGAATGAAGCAGGGAATTGGATAGAGAAGGTGGTATGAACTGAGACCTGCTGACAAGAAGCCTTAAAACGTGCCATTAGAAATTGGTACTAAGAGTTCTGGAACCCTCGTCCTCTGAAATCAGAACCGTGGAGCCCTTCAAGATACACAGGCCCCAACCCCACCCTGGACCTATCTAATCTCATCTGCTGTGAGTATTTTGAAGAGGTTAACCTGATTCCTGCTGTTGCCCATTTCTGCCCAGGTCTTACACCCTCTGCCTATTGCAGGAATGCCCAGAAGAGCTAGGGGAGGTGAGGGAGAGGTAGAAGGGCTAAGGCAGCCAGGGCAAGATAGTGAGTGAGGAGGTCCGGAGCCGGGTCAGAACAAAGGATCCGGAGAGGGTCTTCTGATGAGGTCAACTTCTTGTCCATGAGCTTGATGAAATTGCTCATGGACACAAGCGGGGGACCCAATCAGACAGACATTTCTGAACTCCTGCCCCTATGCAGGGATCCAATAGAGATACCAAAACAGATGCATGGACAGAGGGACCCATCAATATGATGAGGAGCGTGTGGACAGGGGAGGAGATAAGGAAAGGAGGAAATTCCAGAAACCATAAAAAGAATAGGCCCAAATTCCCCCATCAGATTCCCAGCTCTGGGGCCCCTTCTCTTCAGAGAAGTCTGTCTCTTTCACAATAATCCTACTTCTGGCTTGCTACTTCTGTGTCCTGTTCTTCAATTCTTTGCTGAACAGCAACAAGGAACCCAGAACCCCTAGACAGTAATAGAGGGATACAGATTTGCTAGCAATCACCTAGGGGAAATGGTCTCCCACGGAGCCAATGTTTAGAAGCAGTGCACCAAGAAGAGAGGTATTACAACAGAAATGTCAGAAAACTAACATGTATCTAGCTATATGTCTAGAATAACATAACGAAGTCATAGACCTTACCTTAGGACACTTGAGAAGCCGAGGGCTTGGTTTTTTTTAAATATTATTTTTTAGTTATAGGCGGACACAATATCTTTATTTAATTTTTATGTGGTGCTGAGGATCGAACCCCAGGCCTCACACATGGTAGGCGAGCGCTGTACCTCTGAGTCACAACCCCAGCCCCCCGCCCCCCCCACACACATAGACACAGAAATCCAACACTGAAAATATACTTTTGAACTCTGAAAGTTGTGGTGAGGGTTTAATTAAGACTATTTACAGGTTCATTTAGGGTTCTGGACTTATTTAAAAAGATGTCACTGTCCTGAACAACACACAACACACACAAATACATATATATATATATATATATATATATATATATATATATATATATATCTCCAGGACTGAGTGAGGCCCAGTAGGAGTTGTGGGGGAAATTTGGACAATGTTCCTTTCTTCCGTACTGTAGAATTTTGTCGAGGAGATGAGACTCACCCACATAGAACAACACAGAACCATATAAGACTGTGTGCCATCCATTGCAAGGCAGGGCATTCCAGCAGGAGGAGGAGACGGGAGAGGAGAGGTTCCTGGAGATGGTTGAAGAGATCAGATTGAGATTTATGGGATTCACAGAAATACAAAGGCCTCAGCTTGATCTCAAACAATGGTTAGGACTTGGACCCCAACCCAGACCCCCAGGCCTATAGGAACCCTGAAGAAAAGGCTTATTAGGGAAATACTAAGGGTTTTGGTTCAGCTGACCACATTTTTACATAAAAATATCAGAACACATGGTCTGACACATGGTCTAACAACAGGAAAGAATGTTTTAATTGGGGCTGTCCCAAAAAATCTAGAACATATGGCTACTGTATTTACAGGCCAAGAAAATCCTAATTACAAGAGAGAGCCCAACTGACCAACCCTAGGTAGATAAGACACAGCCACTCCATCCCGGAAGCTGCTAAAACTGTTTCCCTGTAGTCATTGGAGTTTATATTCTTTGCGAATGTTTCTGTTAAATATTTTCAAAGTAAAGGTCAGCGCCTGGACAAAGAAAGGCAAGCAGGAGAAATTCTATTCAGATTTCTTACATTACATTTTTAATACTCTCTCACTTGCCTCAAATGATTCTTGTGCTAGGCAGTGTATAAATAATGAATTTGAAAACGTTTCTTCCACCTGGAGGAACGACATAAAATCCAATTTAAATTTTTTTCCCCTTAAAAGAAAAGAGAACATCTATACCTCGCAAATTTCCTGTGCTTGTTATCAGAATTCTCATTCATATTGAAAAACACATTTTCAAGTACCAAGATTGTTATATGTAATTTTTGCTCTTTCTTTCCTTGATGTCTCGCTGTTTTTTCATTAGTAGCTTGCTATCTGAAGTAAAATACATGCCAGAAGTGTCCTTATCCAGTTTTGCAATTTAACAATCTTAGCAATTGTGGAAACGAAACTGTTTTAGGAGCTTAAACTCAAGTCTTGGCCAGTTAAAATTTAATTTCTTTTTTTAGTTGTTGGAAGACTTTTATTTTATTTATTTATACGTGGTGCTGAGAATCGAACCCAGTGCCTCACACATGCCAGGCAAGTGACCAGCACTAAGCCCCAGCCCCAGCCCCAGCCCAGGTTAGACATCTTCCATTTCACCTTTCCACCCATCTCAGAGCACAGAGATCATTTGCCAACTCATTGTCAATATTATCAAGGAAGTGCACATTTTCACCTTTTATGGTTAGTGAATACATTAACCAAGATGATGTGGCAATCATCAGTGGTAGATAACAGCAAAGTCACACATTGTAGCAACTCTTTTTCTTTGCTTCTTGAACAGACTCTCAGATGCATTTTAATATATCTATGTGTTTCTGGTAAAAGCAAAAAGATACGTTTTTAATGAGGTTTCTTGAACACCAGACTTGTCTTTCTTCCTCTTTTTTTTTTTTTTTTTAAAAAAAACTTCTATTATTGTTTGAGGCCTCAAAAAACCTGGATAACTTTATACAGACAGAGCTCAATTTTCATTAGTTACAGTTATGAAAAGTCAGGACACATTAACACAACAATAGAAAGGGAATGTTTTACAACCAATAAAATTTTTTAAAAATTGTATTTAGCTTTAAAAGAATGGAAATTCTGGTACATGCTCTAACATGGATGAAGCTTGAAGACATGTGAGGTATATTGAGACAGAGGTAAAAGGACAAACATTGGATGAATTTACTAAAATGAAGTACATGCATGTGACCAGTTATCCCACTCCATAGTATATACCCAAAAGATGTAAAGTCAGCATACTACAGTGATGCAATCATATCAATTCACAATAGTTAAGCTATGGAACCAATGTAAGTGCCCTTTAAAAGATGAAGGAGTAAAAAAAAATGTGGTAGGTATACATAATGGAATATTACTCAGCCATAAATAAGAATGACGTTATGACATTTGCTGGTAAATGGATGGAGCTGGAGACTATCATGCTAAGTGAAATAAGTCAATCCCAAAAAAACCAAAGGTTGAATGTTTTCTCTGATATGTGGAAGCTAACCTACAGTAAGAGGGTAGGTGAGGGGAAGAATAGAAGTGCAGTAGATTAAACAATGGGGAATGAAGGTAAGGGAAGAGGGATAGGAAAAGGAAAGACAGTGGGATGAATATTACATAACTCTCCTATGTACACATATGAATACACCTCAGTGAAGTCACCATCATGTACAACCACAAGAATGGGGTCCTAATTAGAATAAGATATATCAATGCTTGTATATCAAAATAGATTGTGCTGTCATGAATAACTAAAAAGAACCAATATTTTTTTTAAAAAATGAAGTATCCAGAGCAGTCAAATTCATCAAGACATTAAATAGAATGGTAACTGCCAGGGGCTGGGGGAAGAAGGGACCGGGGAGTTCAAGGGTAAAGTTTCAGTTTTGCAATAGGAAAGGAGTTCTGGAAATAGTGGCAATGATTGCTTCACAATGGAACTTAATGCCTTGTATGAACTGTATCAGAATCATTAAATGGGGGACTAGGGTTGTGGCTCAGTGGTAGAGCACTTGCCTAGCATGAGGCACTGGGTTTGATCCCCAGCACCTCATAAAAATGAAATAAAGATATTGTGTCCACCTACAACTAAAACATAAATTTTTAAAAAATGGTTAAATTGCAAGCTTTTTGTCGTACACATTTTACCATAATTTTTTAAAATAAAAAATGTAATTGTGAAAAAGTGTCTAGATATTGATATTGCTGATTATTTATGTGAGTAAAAACTCTGTCCCTATTCCTATACACAGTCTCTGGAGAACTGCATACTCAATAAATGGTGTGTCAGTCATTTTCCTGGTCTCTGTGCATAAGTAAATATCAATATATTTTAATATCCTTTTAAAAATCCAACTATAGCTAAATTTCTAAGGTGTTTACTATATACTGTGTAGTGGTCTAAGTATTAAAATTCTTACAAAATCCATGAGATTTTTTTTTGGGGGGGGTGTACTGGGATTGAACTCAGGGGCGTACTCGACCACTGAGCCATATCCCCAGCCCTATTTTGTATTTTTTTTAGAGACGGGGTCTCACTGTGTTGCTTAGTGCCTGGCTTTTTTCTGGGGCTGGCTTTGAACTTGCGATCTTCCTGCCTCAGCCTCTAGAGCCACTGGGATTACAGGTGTGTGCATCAGTGCGCCCTGCTATTCCTGTGAGTTTTTACATATGATGTAACTAGTCTCAGGAAGGTAATTTGCCCTCTGTCACCAGCGAAGAAGTGGTGAAGCTGGGGTACAAATCATGAATTCTGACTCCAGTGCCCACAAATGACAGCATTTTTCTAAAACTAGGTTTTTTAGAAAACAAAGGAGAATAGAACAAGTATTACTATCTTCATGGGCAAATCTTTCATTTCCTCCATAAACATTTATTAAACACTTACTGTGTTCTGCGCAATGGGCCAAGAACTAGAGATTAATGAGACTAATAGGATAGTGTCTTAAAATCCAATAAAAAGAGAGAAATAAGTGAAAGACACATGGCAAGGTGCAGTACAGAAGCCTGTGGGTGCCTTAAAGAGGAAAGGCTCAGTTCTACCTTGAGTGGGTCACTTTGCCTATTTTCTCCCTTTTGTATACTCTGGGAAGCATTCCTTGATTTCACTGGAATTTAATTTCACACGGATTGGGTCGAAGGAAAAAGTAAAACAAGCATCAGAAGATATTTGAGGATCCAAGATAAAAGAGGATAGAAAAGTCTAGACAGTCTCTGTTAACATAAGGAGACCAGCTAGAAAAGCTAGAGGAGAGTAATTGGGGGTGGGGGTAATAAAAAGACCAATGTAAGCAATATTTAGTATATATCTAAAACAGTAGGGCCATCAACAAAAGAATTCAGGGACATGTACTTTACTGTCAAGGAAGCTATAATCTGAGTGCCAAATGGTATATAAGTAAAGCAGCACACTTTCCAGCAATACTTCACAAGGGCAAATGAGCACAACGTAGAAGATAAGTAAGCATTAAACGGGGGCAAGGCAGAGGAATAACAGTAAGATCCCAGAGGGCTGGGTTCCATTTTTTAATAAAGGAGGTGTCATGCTGGGGAAGGGAAACAAGGGCATTGCCAGCAGAGAAGAGCAACCACATGGCTATCCTGATGGAATCAACTGAGTCCTACGAACCTACTAAAGAGCCTTCAGAGGGAGCAGGTGGTGGGAGAGACTGTGCTACAGGGACTACTCACAGACGACTTGGAGGAATCCAGGGGAATAAGAAGTACTTCTAGGTTAATGGAAGAACACCAAAAATATCCTTCCAAAGTGGCACAAATTTTAATTTTGCTAGCCGTAGAAAAGGGGATCGCTGCTATTGTGTGGATGGAATAAGCTGGAGGCTGAACTTCAAAGAGATAAGAGGTCAAGTGTGTCCTTTATTAAAATGTCACCCACAGAAGAGCTCCAAGTTGTCATAGAGAACTCACTGTTGACTCTGAACTAGACCTTGGGTAACTGACTAGAGTTAAGCCTGGAGGCAGCATGGGAAAAGGGCAAGAAGGCCAGAGCCCATCAAAGACAGGAAGTCGGCACTGCAAGATCTAATAATAGCAACTCTCAAATATTGCACACATCACTATGCAGCAGGAGCTACTGCAAGAGCTCTCTGAGGATTCACTCATTCCGTCTTTGCAGTCCTCCTGGAAGGGGGAAGTGCTGGAGCTGCCTCCACAGCCCAGGCCCTTGGTCACTACACTACCTTACCTTTCCACAGCTGCTCAAATGATTATGCAAAATCCGGTCCCTTCTTGGCCTGGAGGGGCAATGAATTGTAGGCATGCATGCAATGTAACAAACATTTTCCAATTGTGATTCATGCAGCCTCCAGAATCTGCTTTATTTTTAACAAATTTATTTGTAGACAGCCACATGTCATGAAGGATTTGAGAACAAATGAGAATGAGAGGTTTATAGGAAGTAGATCGTGAATGTAGTCAGAATCTATACGGTATCATAAAAAGGATTCTTCTGAATTTTGAATATTATTGAAAATAAGTCACAGAGAAGTTATTAGCTTGGGCAGAATTTATTCATTCCCCAGACCTCTGTTTGTTTACAGCTCTAGGGACTTAGAATCAGCCAAAACCTTCTTGGGAATCATGACATACTCATCTGGGAACTCAGCAGGTATCAATTCACACCACAATCTGTTCTCTGAAAGATAATGAATGACTTTGTAATATCAGCCATCAAAGAATAAATATTCATTCTCTGACACTGAAGAAAAAACAAATTTTAAATGTCAGTTGCATTTCATCAAAACTAGATGAAAATGTGTTTCATTCCTGTTAATCTGTGAAATAAAGAAGCTACAAAATGTACAAACACACTGAGGAAAACTGAAATCAGCAAGTATCGAAATCCAGTCAACACAACACTGTTTTCTAAAAGTTAACACTGTTTTCTAGAAGTTAAGTGCTGAGAGTGCAAGAATAATGTTTGGTCTCAGCTTTTTAAGCCCTTCTTCCTGATGTGATGGTCATGCTAGATGTTATGGGCTGAGCTGTGTCACCCTCAAAATTCACAACTTGAAGTCCAAACCCCCAGTACCTTAGAATGTGACTGTATTTGGAGATAATACCTACAGAAGTAATTAAGTTAAAATGAGGTCATTAGCGTGGACCCTCTCCAACAAGACTGGTATCACCCAAAGGAGAAATATGGATACAGACACACACAGAGGGAAGATGATATAAAGAAAAAGAGAGAAGACCACCATCTGCAAGCCAGGGAGAGAGACTCTGGAGAAACCAATGTTTTTAACACCTTGTTCTTAGACTTTTGGCCTTCAGAATTGTGGGAAAATTCATTTCTATTGCTTTAAGCCACCTAAGGGTGTGGTACTTCATTATGGCAGCCTTAGAAAACTAATATGCTGTAGCTCTCACTGGGATGCAAGATTGTGAGGGCCAGCGTGAGTCCGAGGTCTGGGTGTCTGCTTTGCCCTTGATTCCCAGAACATATGGTGCAGCCTGGTATACAGCAGACTCTCAGGAAATACTGTTGAGTGAATAGCTGACTGTAGCTAGACGTTGTGGCCCATTTTACCAGAGTAAGGGAATTTAACCATTACCAAAAGTGATTAAAGAGAATTTTCTTCTGGGCTGGAGATGTGACTCAAGTGGTAACGCGCTTGCCTGGCATGTGCGGGGTGCTGGGTTCGATCCTCAGCACCACATAAAATAAAATAAAATGTTGTGTCCACCGAAAACTGAAAAATAAATATTAAAAAAAAGAGAACTTTCTTCCCTTACCAAAGAATAAGTTTCAATTCATCTATTGTGGAAAAAATGGACAGCTGTATAAAAGAGGGGGGGAAATCAGTAAAACCCTGTCACTTAGGGATAACTACTCTAAATTGTGATGTTTTCTAGTCTTTTTCTATACACACACTGTTAGAAATAGTACTAAAACACTTATTATTACGTCGCATTTTCCCCACATTAAAAATTCTTCATAAACTTTTTAAATGACTATAAAAATTACACTGTCATATATCTTTCACTGAAATCCTCTTACCTAGGCATCTGTATTTCTAAGCCTTTGCTATCATAATCAGCACTGAAATGAATATGTTTACGTGAGAAAGCTTTCCTCCACTTTTCTGAACTCTTTAAAGAATGGCATCCTGACACTCAAATATCAGTTCAAAAGATATGGCCATTGCCAAGTCTTTCGATGGACATCCTTCTATTGCTTTTTGAAAAAATTACATCAATTTATATTCTATTAAATCCATAAAATTTCCCTCTACACTTTTACCCTTAAGTACAAACCTTGTTAATTATATGAGATAAAGTGGGGTCTTAGTATCATTTTAATTTGCATCCTTTAAATATTATTGAGATTTCCATTCCCCCCTCCCCTGCATTAGCCATTTCTACGTTTGCCTGTTGAACTGCCTGTGTGTGCCTTTCCACAGGGGCTTCTCAGAACACTTTTGATGAAGTACTTTTTTTCTAGCTAGGCCTCTACTGCAATATTGCCTGTCCTTCAACAAAAGCCTCTACTCCCAAGTTAATGAGACTGCACATTCTAGAGCCATCCCAGAATCTTATCATGGGTTGATAGGATGTAATGAAATCTTCAGTGTTCTGAATAGACAAGGAATCATGTTCCAATTATTCTCCTCCTACTAACAAAATTCTGATACATCAAGTGCATATAAATGTATTTAATTTAGCTATCTAAGTATGAAATCAATACTCTCTGTGGAATGAAAAGAAAGTTTACACTTTAAAAAAAAAAAGAACTTTTGTGGGGAAAGCAGATAGCTCTCTCTATTTTCAACATAATTTTGGCATAAGATACCTCTTTCCCAGCTGCATTTATTAAATTCAGGACACAGAGGAAATTAAAAATATGTACATTTTCCAACTGATTTATTCTAAAATTCACATCCATAGTAAAGCAAAATGTTGCATCTTGAACAGAGGTCTTCTAATCAAATGCCTATATGTTCAGATGGGGAGAAGTTCAGCAGACGTTTTTGAAAAGAGTAGTTGATGGCAAAGGCTGCCTTTGAATGAGAAATCAGTGAGAGGGGCTAGAGTTTTCAGGATGTCCGTGATATTGAACGGGTGCAGGGAAGGCAGGTGCATACGGTGAAGGTGAAGAAAGACCATGCAACTCTGAATTTTTTGGCATGATCCCCTTTCACTTCCTGGCTTTGTCAGCCCTCACACGTCCTTGCTCCCTCTTTTCATGGTCACAGTGCAAGAGGTGTCCCTGTGCCTTCTGAGGATGACCCCACTGCTGCCTGCTCCGTCCTCTCCCCTCACACCTCCGGATGTCATCTGTCCCTTCCCTCTCTTGCACTGTCGTCCTTCCCTCTCCATCTGTTCCTCAAACTAAAAATACATTTGATTTTCCCCTTCCTAAAAAAAAAAAAAAAAAAAAAAAAAGAAAGAAAAAAAGCTTCACTCCAGGTTTTCTAAGCTAATAGTCCCCAATTTGTCTCCTTTTCAGACTCCTTGAAATGTACACTTTGTTTTACTTTCCTCCGATTTCCTGTCCACGCACACGATCCTTTCCTTACCCACCAAGGTGACCGCCGTTGCAGCTCTACCCTCACCTCCAATTACGTTTGCCTGTCCTTGACCTTCTTATACATGAGAGTACTGTATTGTGACTGGCTTCTTTATGCATTTATCTTTTTATTGTGATAAAATATATGTAGCCATTTTAAGTTTGAAGTTCAGAGGCATTAAGTATCACAATGACAAGAAACTGAATAACATTCCATTGTATAAATGTGTCACAATTCATTTATCCACTCACCCACTCAATTGCTTCCAAGTTTTTGGCAATTATGAACTATCATAAACACCCCTGGGCAGGTTTTTGTGTGCACACAAGTTTGTTGAGTCGAATGTAAGTGTATTTTTCATTTTGTAAAAAAGCTGCCCAACTGTGTTCCAAAGTGGTTGTACCATTTCACATTCCATTAGGAATGAATGAGGTTTCTCACTACTCCATGTCCTTCTGTGATGTCAGCGAAAGAATTGACAAGCTGGATTAAAACTTTTTGCTCTGCAAAAGACACTGTTAAGAGAATGAGAAGACAAGCCAAAGACTTCAAGAAAATATTTGGGAGTGACATATCTGTTAAAGGACTCAGATCCAAAATATATAACCAACCCTCCTTCACACTCAGCAATAATAACATGAACAACCCAAATTTTAAAAAACTGGACAAAAGATCTGAATGAACGTCTCACCAAAGAAGATATACAGTGGCAAATAAGAAAAAATGCTCCACATTCAAATGTCATCAGGGAAATGTAAATTAAAACAAGATGCCTCTAAACAATGGTTAGAATGGCCAGAATCTGTTGTAGCTATTTTTAAATGTTCAGTTCAGTAGTGTTAAGTGCATTCGCATTGTCGTTTGTACAAGAGTCCTAGGTCTCTAGAACTTTTTCATCTTGCAAAATTGAAATTCTCTACCATTCCAACAACTCCCCATTTCCCCCTCCTCTCCATGGCAACCACCACTCTACTCTGTGTCTATGAATTGGCAATTTCGGTTACATTAAATAAGTGGAATTATACACCATTTACTTTTTAATGACTGGCTTATTTTACTGAACATAATATCCTCAAGGTTCATTCTCTTGAAATCTGTCAAAGGGTTTCCCATATTAAAAAAAAATTTTTTTATATTACAAGTGAGTTTATTTCTTACTTGTGATGCTTTGTTTATTTCAAATTTTCTGTGGTTAACTAGTATGATTTTTAAAATTTTAATTTGTTATATATGACAGCAGAATGCATTACAATTCATATTATACATACAGAGCACAAATTTTCATGTCTCTGGTAAAACACAATGTAGAGTCCCACCATTCGTGTCTTCATACATGTACTTAAGGTAATGCTGTCCATCTCATTCCACCGTCTTTCCTACCCCTATTCTCTGCTCCTTTCCCCTGCCTCCCCTTTGCCCCATCTAGAGTTTATCTAATCCTCCCATGCCCATGCCCTCCCAACCACATTATGAATCGGCCTCCTTAAATTAGAGAAAATATTTGGCATTTGGTTTTTGGGGATTGCCTAACTTCACTTAGCATTATATTCTCCAGCTCCATCCATTTACCGGAATATGCCATGATTTTATTCTCTTTCAATGCTGAGTAATATTCCATTGTGTGTATATACCACATTTTCTATATCCATTCATTTACTGAAGGGCATCTAGGTTGGTTCCGCAAGTTAGCTATTGTGACTTAAGTGCTATGAACATTGATGTGGCTGTGTCCCTGTAGTGTGCTGTTTTTTAAGTCCTTTGTGTATAGATTGAGGAGAGGGATAGCTGGGTGAAACGGTGGTTCCATTCCCAGTTTTCCAAGGATTCTCCATACTGCTTTCCATATTGGCTGCACCAGTTTGCAGCCCCACCAGCCATGTATAAGTGTGCCTTTTCCCCCTACATCCTCACCAACACTTATTGTTGTTTGTATTCTTAATAGCTGACATTCTGACTCGAGCAAGATGAATTCTTAGAGTGGTTTTGATTTGCATTTCTCTAATTGCTAAAGATGTTGAACATATTTTCATATATTTATTGATTGACTGTATATCTTCTGCTGAGAAGTGTCTGTTCAGGTTCTTGGCCCATTTATTGGTTAGGTTATTTGTTTTTTTGGTGTTAAGATCTTTGAGTTCTTTATATATCCTGGAGATTAATGCTCTATCTGATATGCTTGTGGTAAACATTTGTTCTTAAATTGTAGGCTCTCTATTCACCTCACTGATTGTTTTTCTTTTTTCTTTTTTTTTTTCTGAGAAGAAGCTTTTAGTTTGAATCTATCCCATGTATTGATTCTTGATTTTAATTCTTGCACTATGAGAATCTTATTAAGGGCCTAATCCGATATGATGGAGATTTGGGCCTACTTTTTCTTCTAATAGGCACAGTGTCTCTGGTTTAATTCCTTAAAGAAGGCATTGCTATGATTTGGATAAGTGTCCCCCAAAGTCTCGTGTGTTAAAGACTTGGTGTCTACCCCATGGCACTGTTAGATTGTAGTGGAACCTTTAAGAGGTGTGGCCTAGTGGGAAGTTTTTAGGTCCCTGGGGCTATGCCCTTGAAGATAATATTGGGATCCCTTCCCTTTCCTCTCTCCCTTTTGCTTTCTGGTCATGAAGTGAGGGTTTCCTCTACCATGCATTTCTAGCCATGTTGTGCTGCCTTATTGCAGACTCCAAAGCAATAGGCCAACTAACCATGAATTGGAAACTTCAAAACTGTGAGCAAATATAAACCTTTTCTCTTTATTTATTGTCTCAGGTATTTTGTTACAGTAATGGAAAACTAACCAACATAAGTATTAATGTTTTCAATTAATATGCTTGATAGCCCCATCTGTGTACCCCTGCCCCCATAGGATCTCTTCTCCATCACTCTCCCTTTGCTATGAATCCCAGGAAGCTGACCTCTGTAGATTACCTCATCTTATGGATTGTGCTTGGGTCTCTGGTTGGGTTTGGCTAATGGGAAACATCAACAGGAGGGAATGGAGTATAGGAATATTTAATTATTTCTCCACTACTAGCATTGCCTTCCTGTCTCATTATTGCTCAGGTGGAAGCTGCTCTTCAGTCTTTCCTTAGCCATAGCTCATCCTAGGCTCCCTTATCACCATTTTGCCTTCCCCTTTCTACCCCTCCCCACTTTGCACCTAGGCATAGGACAACTTCTTGCTGCTGCTAGTTCCTGCATACTTCCCTACTACCCCCCCCCTTTTTGTTGTTGTTGTTGTTGTTGTTGTGTTTTGAAACTTGCCCACACCTTGATGCTGCAGTCCGGCTGGCTGGGCAAAATAACCGGGGGGTGGGACGAACAACTTGTGTACATTGATACAGCAGGAGTGGAAGCCCTTTATTGTAGGACAGGAGGGGTATATATACATTCCACACAGCTTATCTAATTAACATAAACTAGATACAGCAGCCAACCAATAAGGAATCTCCACATTTAATGGCTCGCTGGCGTTACTTCACAAACCACTCCCTCTGGCATTTTGCCAGGTGCCATCTTGACTTGTTTACAGACTCTAACACCTTGATAAGCAGTCTCTTCACTAAAGTCTCTTTATTAAACCTTTTTGAGTACACCATCTGTTCATATAATTCCTGCTAAGATGCTGAGTCAGACACATGCAACTATATAAAAAAAAGTGATGGTGTAGAAGAAGAAATGAAAATTAAAAGTCTGTGTCTACCCCTACAGCCCTTGATCCATTCCATTCTATGTATAGTTGCCATGTCATTTGGTGAGCCCCAATTCTTAGGTGAACACAATCATGTTGAGTTTTTCTTCCTCGCCAGTAACCATTTCTCCAGGGCCAAGAGACTAGTATAGATGTTTGCCTGTCTTGGAACTGGGTTGAGAATGGGCACATGAGTCACTACCATGGCCCAGTTCAGAGCAATAAGAGGCAAAGGGAAATCTGCTGGGGGTTTCCCCTCAAACAAACCAAGCTTGGAGGTGATCTCTATTGCAGGAACCAGTTGGAGGAGTTGGCAGAGGAGGCTGAGCCAGGAGAATCATAGAAACCAAACTGGGCCACTGGACTAAGCCACTAACACCAACCCTAAACCCAGACAACCAATTACAGAATCTGATATATTCCATGCTTTCTTGTTTACTTGTAACAAGGCATCTTAATCAATACATGCGAATACTGTAATATACACATAACCACATGGATCATACCATACATATTGTACTGCAAATGGCTTTTTCCACTAAATAATATGTTCTGACCATCTTTCCAAGTAAGCACTCTTTCCCCCACTTGAAACAGGGTTTCACTGTGTTCTTAAGGCTGAACTTAAATTCATAGATCTCAACAGGATCTGGGACCATCGGCACAGGCCATTGTGCCCAACTAAGTAAGCAAGTTTACTGTTGTATTATTATTTAAATACTGGGCAGTATTTTGTGGAAGGGAAACATCAAGTTTACTTATCCCTTCCCTTGCTGAAGAATATTAGTTGTTTGCAATTTTTCCTTATTAAACCCAGTGGCACAATGGCATACATTATATGGTTTGTCTTTATTAAATACACACAAAATGAATTCTGAGTGGAATTACTTGATCCAAAAGTCTGAGAATTTAAAATGTTCATAAATACTACAATGATGCCTTCTAAAAGGTTATATCAGGTCACATTTTCATATCCTTGTCAACACTAAGTACTATAAAAAGTTTAAGTCTTTGGTATCAAATAAAGATTACATTTCATTAGTATATTAATATGTTTACTTATGAGTGAAGGCAAAGAGTTTTATGTGCTCTTTCATAAACTATTTATATCATTTGCAAAATTTCTGTTTAGTTATAATTTTAGTTATATTTATAGATATGATTTTCTTATTAATTTGAAGTAGCTCTTTGTATAGTATTTAAAAGAGCTATTTATCATAGATTTTATAATTTTTGTTCTCCTGATTTTGTTAATCCTCTTAGTTTTTATGGTATATTATTATTATGAGACAATTTTGTGCAATTTAATGTATTAATGTTTTTTCTTTATTATTATAGATGTTGTTTTATTCTTAGAGTCCTGAACTTAATCCAAAATTATTATTTAAATTCACCAACGTTTTAGGTGGGGCCTGGTGTAATCCCAGTTACTCAGGAGGCCAAGTCAGGAGGCAAATTTGAGGCCAGTCCTGGCAAATTTGTGAGATCCTGTCACAAAATGGGGGATGTACCTCAATGGTAAAGCACCCTGAGTTTAATCCCCAGTACTGAAAAGAGAAAAAATTGCCAATGTTTTCTTCAAGCAATTTTGTGGATTTGTATTTGCCTTTAAATTTGTGATCCAAGTGAAACGTTTTTGATGTATACAAATCTGTTACAGTGAGCATGTATTACTAATTACCAATATTTTAGTTACTAATTATTTAGCATATATTTTTATTACCAATTATTAAAAATTTAAAATATGGTCACTAGCTAGTCCAGATAAGTCTTTCTATGAAAATCTTGACAAAAGCAAAACCAATAACAGATGTGATTTGAAAAAAACATCAATATGGTAAAAGAATGAAACGAGGCTTCCCATATTTGAAATTTGAAAGTTCACCATATGTGTGCCTCCCTCTGGTGTCTCTAAGCCCTGATTCCATGTGTACATACTGTTCAGCACAAGAGGCCTGTTGGCTTGGTATCAGTGGCCACTCCTCCTTAGCTGTCAATCCACAGAAGAAGAGGAAGAAACAAAGTCAACAAGAAAGAGGGTATAAATGAACTGTTAAAAGTAGAATCAGCATTTACCTCGAGGCAGTGACAACTGTTTTTGAAACTCCTGGATGCCCAATAAAATGATTCATTTCACAGTTTCCACCCCATGAAAATTTGAAATCCCCTAGCACCTCCACTCTAGAGCACCAAAGTGTCTCCATTGCACACAAAGTTCAGAGCAAAGACTATATCCAGACTGCCTGCTTCCTACTTGACTCCAGTACTTAGCTGCAGGACCTTGGTACATGGCTTGAGTATCTCTGGACCTAATTTTTCTTACCTTTAGAATTGGAGATAATAATACTTACCTTTTGTGGATGTCCTGTGGATGGACTACCTGAGTTAATACATACAAAGCTCTTTGCACAGTTCTTGGACATAACAGTGAACAATCAGTATTATCTATTATCTTTACTTGAAACTAGTTAAGTCTATCTAAACCAAAACTCCATTACAGAAGTCCAAGGGAATATGAGAAAGCTGGAAATTACAGAATATTCCAATTTTGCTGTTGTATGACATCTCTGGAAAAATCATATAACTTTTGCCTTTCTTCTTGTCTGAACTATGATACAAGGATAATTAGTTTCTCATTACAATTAACTACTAATCATAAATATGCAGTTTGAAGGCTATTATTATTATTGTGATTCTTATTCACCTGACTTAAGATGTGCTGTTTTTCTCCAACTGACTCAGTGCTATGGTGCAACAGTAAGAGAAAGTTGTTGGATCATTTCAAACCTGCTTATTGATGCTAAGATCCCACTGTGCAATAGAAAAAAAAAATCTTAGTCACACAGTAAGGCAATGGTTGAGAGGAAAGTAGAGTATCTTACTTCATAAAGTGCAGCTAAGGTGTATTTTGTTGTAATGATTTTCACAATAATTCTATGAAGAACTTCACCAACTTGTATTTTGAAGTTCTCCTGAACATAAGCAAACTAAAGCTTTACAATATTGCATTTCTAACATAGATCATTGGGGACCATTTTAGAGGTTTACCTATCACATTTACCTGTAGGTATAAGTTTTTATTTTTTTTCAAAAATTATATTCATGTGATTAAAATGCATTAATTTATCATTTTATTTTATTTATTTATTTTTTGCAGTACTTTCTGTTTCTGTCTGGTATACTCTATTATAATTGAATTCCTGTGCTCATTTCTCACAGTTCACTGTTTTATTCTTTGGTGTAATTATTTTGTTATTTGGTTTGTCTAGTAGGCCTATTATTTCAGTGATCATTTTTAATTTTTATCAATAACAGTTTTTTAAAAGCTGCCTGTCCAGACACAGTGGCACATGCCTGTAATCTCAGCAACTTGGGAGGCTAAGGCCAGAGGATTGCAAGTTCAAGATCAGGCTCAGCAATTTAAAGAGGCCCTAAGCAACTTAGGGAGACCCGATAGCAAAATGAGAAATAAAGAGGGCTAAGGATGTGGCTCAGTGCTACAACACCCCTGGGTTCAATTCCCAGTACTAAAAATAATATAAAAATAAAAATTGTGAGCAATTATGATTGCAGTATACTTTTTTTTGGTGGGAGTACCAGGGATTGAACCCAGGGGTGTCGTAGCAATGACCCACATCTCCAGCCCTCTTTTGTATTTTATTTACAGACAGGGTCTCACTGAGTTGCTTAGTGCCTCGCTTTTGCTGAAGCTGGCTTTGAGCTTGTGATACTCCTGTCTCAGCCTTCTGAGATGCTGTGATTACAGGTGTGTGCCACCATGCCCAGTTCTAAGGTTTTCAATTATAGTTCATTTTAAATCTTATTTGTTCTAATAACTATTTCCTTTAGCATTCATGCTTATGTTTATTGAATTTACTGCTTATCTTTCAGTTTGGTTTTCCTTAAAACTCTGGTGGTTCACAATATAAAATGTTTTGTTATTTATGACTATTGGAACTTGTGATATATTTGATTTATATAATGTGTTAAAATTATTTGTTAGTACTAATTTTATTTGTTTATTTATTGGTACGAGGAATTGAACCCAGGAGTGCTTAACCACTGAGCCACATCTCCATTGCTTTTTTGTATTTTATTTTGAGACAGGATCTCAAGTGGCTCAAGGTCTCACTGAGTTGCTGAGGCTGGCTTTTAACTTGCTATCCTCCTGCCAGTACTATTCATCTAAGCAAGTTTATAGAAAAAAACACAAAGTCCACTAAACTCAAGTTCCATTGTTCCATATATACTTCTAATCTATCAATACAGATGTATACACATAGCATAGTTCTAGTATTTCATGCATACTATTTTTGTAATGTTTTGTTAATATGTTATATTCACTTTTATCTACAGATTTATACAGTTGACATTTTTAATATCCACATACTTATTAAACGATAAAATCATCATATTTACTAACATCTTGTTAGTATTTGGATGCTTATATGTTTTTATATTGTGTCAGAATATCAACACTGTTAAACATTTTTCCAAAAAACTTTAATCAATTTATAATGCACCATTAGCCAAGCCAAATATGATACTCAAATATATTTATTCTTTTGGAAGTTTCTAAATTAGATTTTTTGTTTTGTTTTTTAGTACTGGGAATTGAACCCAGGGCTTCAGACATGCTAAAGCATGCAAGGTATCACTGACCTACAACCCCATCCCTTTTTTTTTTTTTTTCACATTACGACTATTTCTCTCATTTCATATCTAACATCCTATCTGCGTTCTTTCATGTATGAAAGTATTTGTGGCAGAGTATACTTTCCCAATCTGTCTGCAACAACCAAAGTCACACATTCTTCTTTGACACTTGTCTCATTGAGGGGTGACAGCTATGTTCTTTTCCTTGAATCTGGCTGGCTTGTGACCTCAGAAGAAGTGAAACTGTGTGACCTCGGGTGAGATTACAAAATGTAATACAGTTTCTTCTTGGGTTCTTTCAGTATTCTTGCTCTTGGAACTGAGCCACCATGCTGTGGGGAAGCTCAAGGAATCTACGCAGAGGCCCAGATGGAGTGTAACTGAGGGCCCAGCCCACAGCCCTGGCTGAGCTGGGTAGACAGCCAGCACCAACGTGCGAGTCACCTGAGTGAGTCATCTTGAAAGCACACATTTCAGTGCCCAAACTAGCTACACCACTGGCAGTGATGGGAAGCGGGGGAGGCAGTGGGGGGTGGGTAGAGGTAAGGCATCCCAGCTGAGCCATGCCCAAATTAAAGATGTATGAGTAAAATTAATAATTGTTATAAACCATAAAATTTAGGGTTGATTTGTTATCTAGCAATAGATAACTAACACAGCATGCATATCTCTTTTAACAACATAGAGGAAATGTCTTAAGTAACTCAATAGAAAGTCTGAATAGAGTAAGATGTGAAGTTTCTCAATATATCATTTAATAATGCCATCAAAGACCCAGGCTATATCCTTCTCTTTGATTTGCAAATATTGATAAATCATCACAAGCATCATATCCAGATATGTCAAAGTCTAGATGTAGAAGTGAGGCCATCTACTCTTTTAATTCTTTGATAGAAAAAAGGTATTGCTTCACATTTAGGCTCCATGGAAAAAATTGAATATATGCCCAGTTCAGAGCCAAACCCCTATTAATATGATTGGAACGGAACAGGTGTTAGAACATCAACCACTGAACATTTTCAAGCATGTACAATTTATCTCTAGCAATATTACCCATTTTAGCAATAGTTCTGATTTCTTCTCTGATCTTCATATGATTTAAGAGCATGTGAAGGAGCAGAGAAAAATTTGAAGGTGCAGGCCTTGAAAACTAGAGTGACGAAGTCCCCCAAAAAAGCATCCACAGAAACTGAAACCAGGAATGAACCGGTTCTCCCCTAGAATCTCTGGAGAGAGCACAACCCTGCTAATATCTTGATTTCAGCCTGGTGACACAGCTTTAGGACTTTTAGCTTCTAGAACTGTGAAATTATATATATATATCTCACAAAGTTTGTGATAATTTGTTAGAGCAATTACATTAAAATTTTATTAAAAACTAATACAAGGCTGATCAGTACATTGTTTTGGGAGTTATATAAGACCATATACCTGGGATCTCCTGGAATACTTTTTGTCTTCTAATTCTGTGGTAAAGGCACCATTCCAGGTCAATCACTTGTAGACTGTGTCAAGGAAGCCACTTTACAACAACTTTCAGTGATTGTTATCAGCAGATTGAGTCATTTCTCAAGATCTATCTAGAACAGCAGGCATTTCCACCCACTGTCCCAACCATTCCCACATAGGTTCATCTCCACCTCTCCAATTATCTGATCTACCAGGAAATGATAGCTTTTAGTGGTGTCCTGTGTGATGACAGCAGAGTCCTGGATAAAATAAGGGCCACTTTTGGTATCTGTGAAATCTAAGTACACAGAAGTTACCTGGTGATGAAGTGGGATTGCCTTTAAGCCCACGAGAAAACTCTACTGGCTTCCTTTTACCGTTGAATGAGTTCCTCAAAAGTCCATGTGTTGGGGCTGGGGATGTGGCTCAAGCGGTAGCGTGCTCACAGGGCATGTGTGCAGCCCAGGCTTAATCCTCAGCACCACATGCAAAGAAAGATGTTGTGTCCACCAAAAACTAAAAAAAAAATATTAAAATTCTCTCTCTCTCTCTCTCTCTCTCTCTCTCTCTCTCTCTCTCTCTCCCCCCTCTCTCACTCTCTCTTTAATAAAAAAAAAAAGTCCATGTGTTGAAAACCTAGTGCCTAAATATATATATTGGTGGTATTTGGAAGTGGGCTGTTTGGAGGTCATGAGGATGGGGCCCCTGTGATGGGATTAGTGGCATTATAAGAAGAGAAAGAGCTGAGCTTGCCCACACCTGCTTTCTCACCATGCAATGCCCTTCACCATGGCATGATGTACACAAAGCCCTCACCAGATGTGGCCCCTTGATTTCAGACTTCCCAGTCTCCAGAACTGGAAGCCAATATACTTCTTTTCTACATAAATGATCTGGTCTCCCATCTTCTCTTACAACTGCATGAAACAGACTAAAATACTTTCTAAGTAAAATTTGTTTTCATTTTCTAACTAAAAATAATATGAAACAGTCTAGTTTCCATAAAATAGATGAACACAACTTCCTGCCTGCAAAATACCAATTGAATTAAACCTAAAAGTGGACTGCAGCTATACAGCAAGGTGGGCCATCTCTTTGCTCAGAGCTTCCCAGCAGACAGAGTGTCTTTTGCTTAAGTCATTCTAAAACCAGTAGGCCTAATGGATTCAAGAGCCTCATTGTTCTTAAAACCACATTTTTAAAAATGTTTCTTTCTTTGTTTTAATTTTGTTTTTGAAATCAGAAAAAGAGCCTGCATTTCCAAGGTCATTAACTGCATCTCAGGTCTCTTCTTTTCATGACCATATTGTTTTCTTTAACCTGGAAAAAACAAACAAACAAACTTAACCACAAATGTAATGTTTATCTTTTAAAATAGCAGCAGGAAAAAAAAAAAAAAAAAGCACAGGATGTGTGAGGCTAAAAACACTCTTTGGCTTCCTCTCTCTCTCTCTCTTTTTTTTTTTTTGGTGACTTTCCTATGGTTCCTCCCTAAGGGAGCCTGTTACAAGTAGCCTTCTCCAGTTTGGCTTAGAGATGATAGCTCCCCAAACGACTGCCGCATTATTTAAGAACCCAATCTTGTTTATTCTGACCAAGTTGGCACAGGGTTAACTGCAGTTTGCCAATGATTCTTCACTATCTTGTTTTATTCATTATGTCATGACTTCAAGTCTTGTCTTCCTTCCTCAGTTCTTTGAAAATACTGTTTGATCATGGATATCAGAGCTTCTGAAATATTGGCATTCTTGGGAACTCTGTAAGAAAATTTCTTAGAAAACCATCTGCAACCAACTGAGCTGCTTATTTTCTTTTGGGAGTACATTCCATTAGACAACAGGATTTATTAATTCAAATGTCTGCCTGATAGAACCACTTGCTCTTAATGACATCAGTCCTTTCTTCCACATCTCATACTCAATGCCCTCTCTGCCCAATTTCTCTTTCTTTATTGTTATCTTTGCACAGTCTTCTGCAACCACTTACCTACTTACCATTAACGACGGACCTTATTCATCTCCATTATGACAGACCTGACTCTGTAAAAGTAATAGGTGATATTGCAAAAGTCTTTTAAAACATTGAATCGAATTGCTTTAATTAAATGCTGTTAAGACTCCATCTACAGTTTACATATTTGTTTTATTTATATGCACTCCAATTCTTCATAAAACTAACTCTGGTGTTTCAGAATGATGGCCATGCTATTTTTTTTTTTTTGTAATGACTATAATTCATAATGTTTTATCATGCCTCCAAAGCATCATCTTTCTCTCTGAAAAATGTAATTAATTCACTCTTAGAAAGACATATGCATCAAAGTTTAAAAATTGACCAAACCAAGAAAAGTAAAAACTAGTTTAGGCATATTTGGTGTAGCATGATCCATCTATAGTTTGACCCAGGCAAGGGCACTAAAAGAGTCAAGTAGAACAAAGGCCCTCTTCCTGATATCAATGCTGTCACTTTGGAGTATTGCCCCTCCCTCACCCCAGTTAGTAACTTCTGCAGTTTTAACTGACTAGACTCCTTGGGGGAAATTCTCTTAAGAGTATGGGTATTTCTTGAACCACCAGTAATTTTTTAAAAATTTTTCTGTTAAGTAGAGGTTTGCTTGCGGTTCTATGTAATTTTATTTGGGGATGTGTGTGATGGGGGTATCTTATTGTGTTCATTTCTTTAATGATTTTATGTCTTGAACTCAGAACTTAGAAAAGGGAAGGAGGTGCTGACTGTTTTTCATTCCTTTACCGTTTTCATTGGTAAAACCAAAGGCAGACCACTTCTTTCACGTATCTTTTAGCATCTGATCAGATTTTCTTTTATATTTTTTCTCTTCCGTGTGGTCTCTTAAATCAAGTGGCAGTTAAACATAAGGTTTCTAGTTTAGATTGTGCACCTTCTTTAAGATCAATCCCTAAAAAACAAATGCCAAATGTCTTCTTTGATATAATGAGAGCAACCAAGAACAGAGCAGGGAGGAAGAGCAGGAGGAAAAGATTAACATTAAGCAGAGTCATGAAGTGGGAGAGAAAGGGAGAGAAAAGGGAAATTGCATGGAAATGGAAGGAGACCCTCATTGTTATACAAAATTACATATAAGAGTTTCTGAGGGGAATGGGAAAAAAATAAGGAGAGAAATGAATTACAGTAGATGGAGTAGAGAGAGAAGATGGGAGGGGAGGGGAGGGGGGATAGTAGAGGATAGGAAAGGTAGCAGAATACAACAGTTACTATTATGGTATTATGTAAAAATGTGGATGTGTAACCGATGTGATTCTGCAATCTTTGTAATGTTTTGAATAACCAATAAAAAAAAATTTAAAAAAAAAGATGGAATTTATAGGGCTTTTATGCAGTGTGATCAATCAAACCCAAGATTATCCTAAGGAGAAATTTCTGTGTTTAATATATTTAACACACATGAATCTCCCTTCGCCTTCAAAAGGTATATCCTGACTCTGCTCTTATTTAATCTGTCCAAAACATCCTTTAAGGGAAATTTATTTTAAAAAATTTTAAAGGGGTTTTTACATTTGTATTTTACACAACACATTTGTATCTTGGTTCTCTTGAATTTTAACAAATCAAACCTTTCCCCTTTTCTTAAAACAAGCCAGAGGAAAACTAGATGAAAGATCAGACACAACCAGTTTCTTTAGATATGTTCTGACTCAGAATACAAACAAGCTTCTCTTGGGTACAAGTCCTCACTATTATTCAAAGACTCAAAGTACAAGGAAGTTGATCACATTAGATTCAATGTAAAAATCTAAGTATATGCCTCCTGCTTTGGTGGACCTGTTTGTACTTCCCATATTCTTTAGCCAGTTGATTAGCACAGGACCCAGGCAGATTGGGGAAGGAGATACTCTCCTCTGAATCTGAGGACATTGTAGGAATCAGTCTGTACAGGGAGACTCTGAAACGTGCTTCTTTACAGCCTGGCATGGGTCACACAGCACAGCACAGTTCATTTCTTATAATTTTATCCCACCTAGAGCCCCTTTGGTTATAAACTCCCAGTTTGCTTTATAGCTATCACTTTATTAAAAGGATAATAAATATTTTTAAGTTTCCTCTTCAGCATTAAAGCAAATGCTTTAAAAAAATTTAAACTGAAAGTATTAGGGCAAAACCTAGGAAAATAAAAACCAGTTATTTTCACCAGTCCAAAGATCTTGAAGTGTTCCCCAAGTTTAATAAAACAGGGCTTTCAAGTCCACGCTTCACCTCCACTCACCCTAGAAAGCAATAGAAGGAATTTGGTCTGGACAACACAGGTTAACTGTGCCAGTTGCTTCTAAGGGTTTACTTGTAAGTAACTCATGGGGAGGTCTTTCCCAGATCTATGTGTCATCTAGGGGCTGGGAAAATATGGACAGTTTAACTAGGCAGAGACAGTCATGCTGATCTAGGAAATGATTCCTGAGAAGGAAACCGACTTCTTAGCACTGTGAGTAGCTGAGTTGTTCCACCACCCAGAAGTTATGCAGACTAATGTGCAATAAAGCCCTACTGTTTTCATCGCATTAATTACACTGCTTTATGAATCTCTTCCTTGCTTAATAACTATTGCCAGATGCAATGTGTCTTGGAAGTTTGAGGCTGAAAAAATTACTTTAGTACCTGCCCACAAATAGCTGCCATTGATCTCACTTCTGCAAGAAACAAAAATAGTTCAACTATGTCTTTGATTTTTGAAGTTTTGTTAAATGATCATAAGAAAAGTAATTTTGTTGTGGTTTTTTAAAAAAAATAAAGTCTGTCTAAATAAGCATGACCTTCCTATTATATTGGACTATAATCTGTTCTTAGACTAGGCAGAAAAAGAACTACCAGAGACTTCTTAAAGTTGTTTTCCAGTACTTTGATTCTATTAGCTAGAACACCGTTTGAACAAAAGGCAAAGTCCTCTGGTTATTAAGTATAAGAACATGAGACTTCAAATTTATGGGTTTTAGACATTTCAGTTTCCCAAGCCAGTCAAATTTGTTTTTTTTTCTTTTGAAACTCTTGCCAGTACGTCCCCCCACCCCCATTTTGATTTAGATTTAAATAGCACTTATGTCTTAGATGTAGTTAATAAATACATAGAAAATATAAGATACAAAATATTTAGAGATGTGATTTATAAAACCATGGTTAAACTATGTAAGTAATTTTCATACAAGTTCTAGATAAGTAAATTTTAAAATTTGAGCAGTTAAAGTTACGAAAATATTTTTAGGAAATAGTGTATATTGTTATATGCTTCACTTTTAGAAAAGCATCTATACTTTAAATAACATTTTCTGAGTTATAGTTAAGTACCCCCCCTGTTCCCCCTCCCTCCCTCCCTACCTCCCTTTCTCTTTCTCTCATTTAAATGTGTCAGAATGCTAATAGTATCAGACATAGAGTTACCACTGCTTTTATCCCAGCTTTGGGAAAGGTTAAAAAAACAAGGAAGGAGCTGAGCACAATGAGTTTGTATTCCCACTAATTTGGGAAGATAAGACAGAAGGATCACAAGTTCAAGGCCAACCTCAGCAACTTAGTAAGTCTCTAAGCAACTTAATGAGACTCTGTCTTAAATAAATAAATAAATGGCTGGGGATGTGGCTCTATGATTAAGCATCTCTGGTTTCAATCCCCAGTATCTAAATAAATAAATAAAACAAGGAAGGAAAAAAAATATACATATAGGGATCACATGAGGATTTGAATTAATTCCTAGGGTGATTAATGCATTTTTAAAATTGGGGTTAAACGGAGTCTGCCTTCAGGTATCTGTTTCTTACTATAGATGTGCCAGATCTCTTTCAGTTTATAAAAGTGCAGGAAGAAATAAAGAAGATGGTACTAACTTTCTCTGCACTTCAGTCAAGAAACTCACTGAAATTAATTTCTTAGCACTAACTTCATGTTCCGCTTTCATTATAAATAACTTTACTATATGCTTTATCTTAATTGAGTAATGATTTTGATGAAGATATAAACAGGGCAAATTCAGTGTCTTCAGACCAAACAGAATAGAGTGGAGAGAGTACATGGAAGATGAGAAGAGGACTTGGAGGGATGTTACCAGGTTATGGAGGGCCTTGAAAAGCACATAGAGGAATTTAAATTATAGACACACAAGCACACACAAGTTTCATGTGAGGATGTGTGTATGCAGTCACAATAGAGAAATATTAGTATTGCCTTCTGTGACCCATGTTACCAAAGCAATGGCTAGGACAATACAACAACTTCATGCCATCGGAAGTCCAGAGCCTTCCAGGATGAAGCCCAGTGCAATGTTTAGGAAGGCTCAACTGGAGCACGACTGATTTTTTTATGATATCAGCTTCAGTGCACACGTCTTTTACCTCTTTTCACTTATAACCACTTCTATTAGACATAGTATTCTTTTTATTGATATAAATAAAAGAGCTTTAAGAAATTTATCTTCTTTATCCAAATTTTCAAAAAGAGGAGGAAGGAAACTGGTTTGAACTTCTCTTTCTGCCTCTGGTGTTTCCTTCCTTCTTACTCACCCACAGTGCCAGATTAATCCTTATAGAGTCATTTTATTTTAAACTCAGATTTGGAGAAATTTACAGCGGTTTCCTTGAAGACAAAATCCATAGTACATTCTAACATGATGCTGTGGTTTGGATCATAAGTCCTCCAAAGACTCAGGTGTGAAAAGCTTGGTCTCCAGAATGACACTATTAGAAGGTGGAGAATTTTTAAGAGGTAAGTCTTAATGGGAGGTTTCAGGTCATTGGGGGTGTACTTTCAAAGGGATTGTGGGACCCAGTCTCCTTCTCTTCCTCTTTCGACTGCCATGAGGTGAGCAGTTCTCTCTTCTATGTGCTCCCACAATGATGTGCTGGGAGGCCCCAAAGCACTCATGAACTTAAACCTCCCAAACTATGAGCCAAAATAATCCTTTCCTCTTTATAAGCTGATTATATCAGATATTTGTTCCAGTAACAGAAAGCTGGCCAGCACACCCAACATGCAAACATGGAACGCCAGTCCCCTTCCAGCTGCATTTCCCACAGTTACTCAGCAGATGGATTTCAATTGTCCAAGCTTCTCTCCCCTGGCTCAGGCCTCTCTCCCTCTTCTTAGGCTGTTTTTATTCTTTCTCTTCTATCTTCTGAAACCTTTCATTCCTCCAACCAAAATTCTTCTTCACGAAACCTTACAAGGCTACTGCAGCTCATTCTAGACTCTGATATCTTATTACAACAGTTGGTTTGTTTGCAGGGTATAGCTGCAGGTTCCAAATCCAAGGAATCGATGGTAGAATGAAAATATTCAAGAGAAAAAATTGCATCTGTCTGATCACATACAGTCTTTTTCTTCTTGTCATTATTCCCTAAGAAATGCTACTTATACCGCATTTACATTATAGTAGGTGTTGTAAGCAATCTAGGAACATTTCCATAAGCTAGATGCAAACACTATGCCAGTTTTATATACGAGACTTAAGCATCCAAGGACTTTAGTATTCACAAAGGTCCTGAAACCAAACCTCCATGCAAACAAAGGTAACTGTATTGCCAATGAAAATACAATATATGATAAATTTTAAGCAAGATACTCAGAAGAATCTGGGTTCAGTGGGTTCCATACTTTGGTCCACCTAACTTTGTGTCTTTTTTTCTCTCTCTCTTTTTAATAAACTTTTTTTTTTTTTTGAGAAATTTTAGGTTCACAGAAAAATTGAGCAAGAAAACAGAGAGTTTCCATAAATTCTTGTCTCCACACACATACAACCTCCCCCACTATCAACATTCCATCCCAGACTGGTATACTTGTTGGAATCAATGAGCCTACACATCATTATCACCCCAACTCTATAGTTTACATTAGGGTTCATTCTTAGCATTGTGTATCAGATGGATTTTGACAAATGTACAATATATAGTATGTATAACAGTGTAGTATCATACAAAACAGTTTCACTGCCCTAAAAATCCTACATGTACCAACTATTCATCCTTCCCAATTCCCAACCTTTGATCTTTTTACTGTTACCATAGTTTTGCCTTTTTCAGAATGTTATACAGCTATCATACAGTATATAGATTTGCAGATTGCCTTCTTTCACTTAGAGATATGAACTGAAGTTTCTATGTCTTCACATAGCCTGATGGGTCATTTCTTTTTAGTGATGAATAATTGTCCATCATCGGTATGTACCACTGTGTATGGGTCCATTTATTTCCTGATGGATATTTGGATTGCTTCCAAGTTTTGGCAACTATAAACAAAACAGGTGAAAAAAATACAAGTTTTTTTTTGATAGACATAAAAACAATTGTTGTTGTTCCACTTAGTTATATATGACAATAGAATGTATTTTGACTGTGAACATAAGTTTTTAATTCCTTGGGGTAAACATCAAGGATCATGATTGCTAGATTGTATGGCAGAATATGTTTAGTTTTACAAGAAACTGTCAAACTGTCTTTCAATTGACTGAACCACTTTTCATTCCCACCAGCAATGAATGCGAGTTCCTATTGCTCCACATTCTCACCAGCATTTGGTATTGTTGATGAATAGGACTTTGGCCATTCAAATAGGTATGTAGGGGTAGCTTCTGGCTGTTTTAATTGCAATTCCCTAACACATATGTTGTGAAACATCTTTTCATATGCTTATTTCCATCTGAACTGAATATCTTCTTTGGTGGTATCCATTGAGATTGCCTGGTTTTTAATGGGGTCATTGCTTTCCTATTGTTCAGTTTTAAGAGTTCTTGGTGTATTTTGGATACAAGTCCTTTATTCAATATATCTTTGGCAAATATTTTCTCCTAGTGTTTGGCTCATCCTCTCATTCTTTTGATTTCACTCTTTTCTTTTGGTTTGTTTGTTTCTCACCATTTCCCTTTTCCTCTCCCCTTTTTAGTGTGAAGAAACATATTCTAAACAGGGATGCTCTTAGAAAAACCCTGCTCTGGAGGAAGGAAACCAAGAGAGCACAACTAGAAGACTGAATCACCCACAGATCCAGTTTTTTCACAATCAAACAAAACATCAAGAGATCTACAATCATTGTTAGAAAAATTCTCAACAGGCTTAAATATTGTAGCCCAAGATGCTAAGAAAAAAAACTCATCTAGCCCATCCATTAAGGAAAATAATGATAACTTATTATCATTATTTTAAAATTAAATTTAAATAAATGATATGATAAAGTAATTGAAAAGCATAATGCTATTGAGGTAGAAGGTGGATGATAAATGTAAAATTGAGAGGTAAGAAGTTTAGAAGCAATAAAGGATGCCCAAAGTTATGAAGAACAGAAAAATAGTGCTAACGTGTGAAGAGGCAAGTGGAAGCCTTCCCCTCTCCCCTAGAAGGAACACTTCCCTTATGAAAGTTGAGACAAAGCCACAAGATGCCTAGCTAAAACCACACATTGGGTTATAGGGGAGGTGCCAAGAGCACATTTCAAAGGGCATATTCAGTCATGTTGTTTCACCAAAGACCCTATATTTGCAAAAAAAAAAAAAAAAAAAAAAAGTTTTCCATTCATTCTGCTAAACCTCAAGAAGAAGAAGGAATTGCTTTCTTGAGAAAGAACAGAGGAAACAGAAATGTAAAGAACATAAAAATAACAATAATAACCCATGTCCAGTCATATCACACAAATCTAAATGAACTATGATTCTAGAATTTAGTTCCCCAATTCCATTTTGTCTTCTTTTTCAGTTAAGTAGAAAAACAAGCTCAGATCCTAGTGAAATCTAAAGCTAGTTTCACTTGAAAAACAGATTTTTTTTTTCTGGCACTCTCAAAATCAACATGAAAAAGGAAAACAAAGTTTTTCTAAGACTTCCTTTATATTTGATAGTTAATGGTAACTTATGACTATGTTTTTAACTTTTTTGTTGAGTCACCAAGTCTCCTCCTCCCCAACTCCTTGGTTTCCAGGGTCAACGGGCAACCTTTTATAAATCACGAGACTGGATTTGCTATGTTTGGTCTTGATCCAGCTTCTTTATTATCCTGGCTGTTGTGCACTACACAGCTCTGTAGACACACCAGATAAAACAGAGAAACAAAACCAGGAGATTATTCCAGACTGTTTGCCAACTGATTTTAAACTGTTGCTCACTGCTAGTACACAACATAATGAAAGGTCTCCCATTCAGGCATCTGATCCTGGGATCACGGATTTCTGGTTCTGTCCACCTCATTTGTTCTTCCTTTGCCTCAGTTTCCTCATCTGTTTAATAGTGTTGTTCAGGAAGATTTTTTTTCCCCTCTAATTCTCTTTACTATAAGATGCCTTGGGTACTTTTCTACCATTTCATTCTAACATGGACCTAGAAGTGTTAAATAAGAATTACAGTATGCCTTTGTTTTAGACTAAGCTCCTGCAGTAGACCCCAGCAGAGTCTACTAAAAGTCAAAACGGTGTCTCTCGTGCTTAAAGCTTCATGTCAGCAAGCTGAAACTACGGTATTTATTTGTTTTTAAGAGAAGTCAGGATTAGAGAGGTAACAGTCAAGCTTCCTAATAGGCATGATAGTGAAGTTCCCTTTGCCTTAATCTTTACACACAAAGAAGGTAAGCTGAAGTAAACTGATGTTAACCAGTTATTTTTCTATTGTTCTGTCTCTTTGTCCCTGTGACTTTGAAACGACCCATTTCTTCTTCTCCTCCTCCTCCCTCTCCCCCCTCCTCCTCCTTTTCTTCTTCTTCTTCTTCTTCTTCTTCTTTTTTTTTTTTTTTTGTCATACTGGGGATGGAACCCAGGGCCTCTTGCATGATAGGCAAGTACTGTACCACAGAACTGTATTCCCACCCCCCTGCTTTTTTTTTTTTTTTTTTTCTATCTGTAAACTAACCTCCTCTGTGGTCCTCATTGGAACTTATTCTATTTTATGGAATGAAATGTTGCTCGATTCTAGAATTGAAAGTAAAGCCAATTAAGATCCTTAAACTAACTTGTAATGGTGTCTTCTGACAGATTGATATATGTATAATTATAATCCTTCAGATCTTGCTTCCAGAATTCCTTGGTCTTCAGTTGGCATGTCTCAGGAAATCTGCAAAACTAGGGAGCTGGTAGCAGTACTTAACTTTGATGAATTAGATTCCACTTTTACTACCAAATGTCAGTTCACAAAGTGAACACCAGAGTTGACATCTGGCCAAGTGAGAACAACCCAGGGAGTTTAAATAAGTTGCTGCAACTCAATGGCTAGCTTCTGTTAAATCTCATTACAACTGGAACCCATCTCCTACTTTCATTGAACACTTAATTCTTTCAGAATACCCAAGATGGCTCCACATCTGGCCTGGGTTTCTTTCTCAGTCCAGGATGTTTCTGAAATTTGTAACCTTGGGCTGTTTCTTGGGGATTTGTGATCTAACTTTCCATGAAGATCTAAGATACCTAAGTCTCTCATTCAGCAGTCAAATCCTCAAAGACCTCAGACTCAACCTACTTTTCTCAGGGTTGACCCAGGCCAGAGCTGACACAGCTGGAATCTTGTAGAGCACAGCCACAAGTCTGGGGTGAACCAGGGAGAAGGATACAGAATCAACCATTGTCCAAAGGGCCATCTGTGACACAGTCATAAACCCACAAACAGTACAGGCCAGTATCCTCCCTCTCTACAGAGGTTTCAGCTGTAAATGAAACTTCTTCAAAATATGAGAATTTTGCTTTAGCCTTAAATGAGTAGTTTTCACTTTGCAGAAAAGGACTAATCATCAAGTACCTTGCTTTGAATCACAAATCAGTCCAGTGTTCACATGGGCTTGATCCAAGCCTGCACAAGAGAGGAACATTTTGTTTCACCAGTATGAGATATTCAAAATACAAATCTGCTAAGAGGATTCATCCGAACTGATCTGGGACTAGGCAGGGCAGGCAATGACCTCCCCAGGGAGGGGAGAAGCAAGTCAGTCAGGCAACGCCTTTGGGCGAGGTCTGTGAAAGATAAAATCAGATCACAAATACAGAGCTTTGAACATTTCTGTGCTGTAGTGAATCGGTTCGCTAATAAATTGCAAAAATGGAGATCTTTCTAACACAAGAATCCCTTGGCCCTTAGGTTCGCGGTGGGGGCAGCGGGCAAGGAAGAGGCGGCCTTAGTGCTGCCAGAGGTTAACCCACTGTGTGCGGCGAACCACAAAAGTTCACCCGATTTTGCCACCAACCTGCCAACACTGGGCCTGGAGGTAAACTGGTTGAAAGCGAAATCAGAACCGGAAAATCCAGGGGACCTAGAGAGGCCACCTGCCCTCCCCTAGGTTCACCCTTCCAGCGCGACTGGTAGGGTTCTGCGCCTGGTTTGGGGGCCTGGGCAGGGTCTGGCGCAGAGCTCGGCCCCGCCCCTGTCCCCAGGCCCCGCCCCTCAACCCGCCAGCTCCGCCCCTCCCGACCTCAGGCCCCGCCCGCCCCCGAGCCAGAGCTGGGAGGCTGCGAGAGCTGAGCTAGCTAGTCGCCGCCTCAGCCGCTGCAAAGCCGCCGGAGCTTCAACAGCCGCCGCTGAGTCGCGCTCGGAGCTCGGCCGAGGAGGCTGCAGCTGCAGCCGGGATCCCGCAGCCCGCGCCTCCAGCCCATCGCCGCCCGCCTAGGGGGCTCCAGGCCGCACCATGGTGAAGGTGACGTTCAACTCGGCTCTGGCCCAGAAGGAGGCCAAGAAGGACGATCCCAAGAGCGGCGAGGAGGCGCTCATCATTCCCCCCGACGCCGTCGCGGTGGACTGCAAGGTCCGAGCCCGGGAAGGTCGGGGAGCGGGGGCTGGGCCCCGCGGGGCAGCTGCGCAGGGTGGGGGACCCCGGGAGAGCCCGCGCTCCCCCCGCGGTGCGGCCGCGGTTCCTTCTTTGTACCGAGGTGCGTGTGCAGCGAGCGGCGACCCCCGCGGGGTCGCGGAGCTGCGCGCGTCCCCTGTCCTCGTACGGTCCTGGGATGTGCGCGGGGCCGGGAGCTGGCTGGTTCCACCTGGGACCGGCTGCGACAGGCAAAACAAGCTCCGCCGAGTTTGGCACTTCCCCTTCCCAGTATAAATAATGAGCCTAAAATGGCTGACATCATTCCAAGCCTAAACCTCTGTTGTTTCCTACTTTCGTTTCCAGGCTGAACAGCACTTGGACTAAGTCCAGCAACTGCAAGCGTCTTAATTTTTTAAAAAGCGTTTTCTTCTTTACCTTCCTTTTCCACGGCTCTTCGGTTTTGGCAGGTGAACTTCACCGTGGGGTCTGGAGCAGGGCGATAGTGAGGCGATAGCTAGGAGTAGGTTCTGGCTGTTGGTTTGATAATTAAAACTATATTCCAGGTAAAGGTCAGTAATGACTATGTGGATGTAAGGGTAAAACCAGCAGTTGACATTTCAATATTTTATCAGTGTCTTTGTGAGCGCCTCTTGTGCAAAGTGAAACCAAAAAAATTTGTCTCCAGCTCCTTAAAATTTTCCTTCGTTTTATAAAGTCCCCCTTCAGCCCTAAGTAAAAATCACAAGTGGAGCCGTTATTAACTTTTAGTGGTTTAAATATGAATATGATTTTTCTCAGAAGTTTTGCCTCTTCCTACTAGATCTTCTTTAAGGTTGCAAAATTCAGTACCGTTGAAATTAATTGTAGAAGTTATGTTGCTTAGTTTATTTTTCCTTAGCGCTCTTCAAGACTTAGCAGGGTAATTTTAGTTTTGATTTAAATCATTTGTGTGCCAACTATGAGTAATAAGAATTTTTACATGGTCTAATGAAAATTACTACTGAAAAATGGGCCACTAATATACTATAAAATTTTTGAGAATATAATGATAATCTGGATGTGCCTGTACTTATTTTCTGGCAGTGTTGTAGTTAGAAATAACTGGGGTTGGTTTTTAAATGACTTGCCTTGCCTTGAAATAGGACAGTGAACTGATTCCCTAAAAGGATTAAAGGTTTTGGTTTTGGTATTAGTATTGTTTTCCTGAATCCATTGCAAACAGTCTTGGCCTTAAAAGAAAATGTTTGGAATGCACAGAGAAAAATTGCAGTAGCAAATTATCTTAGCTCTTTGTTCATCTAACATACATGGTACCTGAAATAGATTAATATTCAAGTACCCAGTCAGAACAACCTCAAATATATGTTTGTAATGCTTTTACATATGTATGTAATTTTTAAATCCTATAAACAAATATAACTCCTCCCCTTTAAAAAAAAAAAAGGAGGAGAAAGCATTGGATGATGTCATTTCATATAGCTTTTCTCTGTTCCACTGTAGTGAAGAAGATTTGAAACTCTGGACAAACATCAGAATTAAATTTTCTGATTAGCTTTAAGTCTGACTTCTGACAATTTTTGTTCTTTGTGAATTAGTGGCCCTATTTTCAGTTCTTAGACTTTCTCACAAATTCATCCTAATTTAAACTTTGTGGTTATTGCAGCTATTAAAAGTAACCATTTACAGCTCTGTACTTTGTCTTTCATTTCTTATTTTCTCAGATCCCTATATTCAAAGAAAAATACTGGACCTAGTAGAGACTTTTCCTTTATAACAAACATGTTAGTCACAGATTCATTGGTAGATAGAAAAATAATGAATTCTTTTCCCACCTATAAGCTGAAAGACTTTTTTCTTCACTGGGTAACAAAATATTTCTCTACATTAAAAGTAGGATTCTTATAATCAGTCACTTAATAGATTAAGGGAGACTTTACTTAATGACAGACAATTGAGAGAGAACTTCTGATCTCTTCATCTTAAAGCTGGGACAGTGATTACATAATGTTCTCTTGCTCCTTGCCGGTGACTGTGTGGCAACCACCTTGTCTGACTGCCTGGACTGGGAACGGAATTAGCCCTAATGTGTTTTGCCTGGGGCATTTCCTTTGCCTGGTTGGTTGAGAGGATCTAGTGAGGCTAGTTAACACTAGTACACCCCGAGTAAGAATTTTTAATACCATTTAACCCTCCTAGACCACAGTATCTATCTACCAGTGTTTTTCAAAACGGTGCTCTTGAGGACCAGTTGTCCTGGTATCATCTGGAGTTCTGGTTTTAAACTGCAGATTCTACTGCCTTATGCCACAAGAATTCTGATCACTCTAGTCAGCTGTCTTATATAACATGCATTCCAATACTTTTACACTGCTCCTGTCTTTTGCTGTTTTCCTCTCTACAGGGGGAGAACTACCCTCCAGAAGCAGTTCCATTGCTCTATTATGCTTTCAGCCTTGTCTTTTCAGTAGCTGTTAATCCCAGCAGCTATTTCTATTGATTATCTCAATCAAGTAGCTTGCTTTTTTTTTTTTTCTCTTCCCCTAAATTTTCCTATTAATTGTTTTCACCTTCCTATACCTGGTTTGGTGGTCACAAAGCTCTTGGAGGAATAGAAACACCAAAGAATCTATAGAATTCGTTTTGAGTGACAAAAAATGATTTTGAAATGATAAACTCATTTTATGTTGTAGGTAACAATCCATTTATTTTATGTCTAGCTTTGAACCTTAGAGAATCGTTTGTATATGGTATATCAAAGAAAATACTGAATGTACTAAAGCAGAAGTCCCAGTTTTGTCATTATATAACTGCTTGATCTTGGGCTTAAATTTTAGTTTTCCTGTCTGTGAGATAGGGTAGGACCAGATGGTCTGTAAGGATTCTTCCAGTTTTTAAAATTCTATGGAGATGTTAGGATTGCGTAATTTTATTTTGGCAAGAATTAAATTGTTTTAATTGTGAAAAATAACAACTACTGCCTCACTCTAAGTATAGACTGTTCCCTTTCTTCCTTTCCATGTTTAACATGTTACATTCCTCCCTCATCTGAAGTAGCAGTGGCTGAAGAAAAAGGAGATGAATAAAGGAATTATGTAATAAAAAAAATTTCATTTTTGGTTATCTCACTGTAGAACAGACAAGTTGTCAACAACTCTTTTGTTGCGATGCCTGCTTATGA
The DNA here is from genome assembly GCF_048772815.1 of Callospermophilus lateralis. Classification (NCBI taxonomy): domain Eukaryota; kingdom Metazoa; phylum Chordata; class Mammalia; order Rodentia; family Sciuridae; genus Callospermophilus; species Callospermophilus lateralis. The sequence goes on from NC_135316.1 coordinate 73,183,426, forward strand.
AACCTCTTTCCCAATATCAGGCCCTGAAAAAGCCTACGTTTGCTTCATTAGTTATCCCCACAAGCAGTTTTGCTGATGCAGAGTGTTGCCTGCTAAGTCCGTAGATGTCTTTAAAAGAAAGACAAATAAAGTGCTTGTATAGGAGAGAAAATGGGGCAGGAATGGAGCATGAGAGAAAGCGAAAGACAACTAAGCTCTGAGTTACCCATCACAAAATGGCTGTTTGGACCCCAGTTGTTTATACTTTTTGCACAATTGTTTATACCTATTTGCACAATTAGGACTGAAGGATTTCATAATACAGCCTATTGTTTATGGTAGTGATTTCTGTTTTTTATGGGTTTTGTGGGGTTGAGGGAGGATCATAAAATGCATAATAGGACTGAAATGTATTAAGAGAAGGAATTGGAAACTTAATTCTCTTTAACCAAATACATATCATTACCTAGTTATATAATTTTGTGTTTGCAAACATTGGCCAGTAAAACTTTTACAGTCATTACATTTTGGTCTCCATGGATGGTGTCGATATCTGAAGTGAGGATTCAGTGCTGGGAGATAAATGAATTGCCTCTGTGTGTCCCAAGTGCCTTGGCAAAACCTCCTGTGTTTGCATTCCTGGTACTCATCCCCAGCTGGACACTGCTGCTGTTGAGTGTGGGTGAGATTGCATATCATGCCGTTGGAGGGCAAGATACCTGCCAGAAGGTCTCCCAGGATTGTAGTCTTCCCAGATAGACAAGCTAGTGTACTATCCTGGGCATAATCAGCCAGTAAGACTTCACGGAATTCAATTCTGCTATATAAGAGGTTTATGTGAATAGAAGTTGTTTTTTGTTTTGTTGTGTGTGTGTGTGTGTGTTTAACCAGAAATGATGAACACATTTCTGGCAATCTAATTGTGGGACATTTTCTTTATCACAGATAACAGTGTCTCTTCAAAAGCCACATTTTTTTTTTTTTTTTTTCCGGAAAGGAAATTCTGAGTTCCTGTTTTAACTGAAGCTTTGTGAGCTGTTTTGTATAATATCATGTCAATGGAGATCCAGGAAAAAAAATTTATCTTTTCAATTAGGACAAATGAATTCACTCTCTTAACCTTTTTTGGCAAATGTGCTATTTTTATTGAGCTTAAGGACTTTCACACCAAAGGACTTCAGGCATAACTACTGTCTATTAAAGGATTTAACTATTCTGAATGTGAACTGAGGTGGTTTTTGTGTAAATGATCTAGAAAATAAACAATGAAACTGTACTTTAAGCTTGTGTAATGTATAAATATAGTTATTGCCAGCCCCTCTTCTTTGCAGAAAGTTAACAATGAAAGTCTTACCAGATAGACAACTGAAAATTACTTTACAGATATTATTCTGAGGACATCATTTTTTAAAATCTCCATTTAATTGTGATTATCCCCTTTAATCAGTAGTTGAGATAAATTTTTTTTGTGTGCAGAAGTATATATTTTATTTATTTTTTAATTAATTTTTATTGTAGGTTGTTCAAAACATTACATAGTTCTTGATATATCATATTTCACACTTTGATTCAAGTGGGATATGAACTCCCATTTTTACCCCGTATACGAGATAAATTTTTAACAGCTTTAAGGAAATTAATCTCATTCAACAATTGAATGAACAAGATTAAGTAATTACCGATTTTTAAATCTCTATGATTGATCGGTTATGCAGTATTTCTATAATTGTACATTTTGAGAACATGGACTCTTTATCCTAAACAGAAAAATTTGAATCTTGAATTACAGAAATGAGAAAATTACCCTTTCTTTGTATGATAGTTATTCTGATTTTTTTTTTTACTTAATGCTTTTATCTTTTAATCCTGACAAGTTTTCAGCAGTAATTTTTTGACTTAGAGCTAATATAAATATGACAAGAGAATTTAACATTGAAATAAAATTTGTAGTTTATAAATACCACTTAAAAGTAACATATCTGGAAGTTTATTTGGAAAATTGACTCTAAGCATTGTGTTAGATACTTAATCCTTCCAAAATTTCAAATAAATATACAAACCTTTTTGGCATAGTTGAATTCCATACTTTAAGGAGCAAGGAGTTTGGGTGGGTTTTTACACATTTAAATATTTAACCTTTAATGCCAAAATTATATATCAAGTTTTTTTTTTCAGAATAAGTTTAAAAATTAAGCTTAAATCTAAATTTTTCTCAACTTATCTATAATTAAAATGTTATATTACTGTTTAAAACTGTGCTATGCATGGTGGCACATGCTTGTAATCCCAGGGGCTCAGGAGGCTGAGGCAGGAGGACTACAAGACCAAAGCCAGCTTCAGTGAATTAGTAAGACCCTCAGTAATTTAGCAAGACCCTGTTTCAAAATAAAAAGAAGGGCTGGGAATGTGGTTCAGTGATTAACACCAAGGGCTCAATTCCCAGTCTAAAAAACAAACAAACAAACAAAAAACCCAAATGGTAAATTGTGTTGTTAATTAAACCTCTTGAATCATTGCAACATATAAAAGAAGACCTCATCTTTATGCTGGGAAAAACAATTTTGAGAGACAGTCTGTTTAGGTCTGCATTATCATTTTTAGTCTTTCATCTTAAATTTTATAGCTTTCTCCTTCAATTCATTTTTTCATTGCTAGTATTTTACTACTGGGACATAAAATTTCCCAAGCTCAAGTTTTGACTAGGGCATTGCTAAACATGTTAAGCAGAGATGGTACACTCAGTGCTCCTATGCCCAAATAGGTGAATTAACAAAATGATTTTTTGCATATAAACAAGTTAGAATTTTCTTTTTTATACTCAGTCTTCCAGTTTTTATGGTGCTGAGGATTAAACCCAGGGCTTCCCACACATTAAGACTGCATTCTGTCCCTGAAGTCCACCCTTAACCCAATATTCCTCCAGCTTTTTCTTTCATTTGTTTGTTTTTCAATCCTCCAGTTTGCAGTACTCAAGTAGAATTCAGGTACTCCTCAGCCCTTTTTATTTTTTTATGTTGGGCTGGGGCTATATAGCTCAGTGATAGAGTGCTTGTCTAGCATGTGCAAGGGTCTGTGTACAATTCCCAGTGCTACCAAAAATAATAATAATGATAATGATTTTTTTTTAAAGGACGGGGCGGGGCGGCGGGAGGGGATGTGGGGAGACAGGATCCAGCTAACTAGCCCATACTGGCCTTGAATTTGCAGTCTGTCTGCCTCAGCCCCCGAGTTGCTGGGATTATAGTTATGTGCCTCTGTGCCCAGTCTAATCCTCCAGTTTTTAAAAGTGAGCTAGAAATCAGGAATTTTACTTGAATTCGTGCAGTAAGTTAGCCAGAAACACTGGGCCATTATTTTACAGTCTCCTTTAAAGTAAAAAGCAGGCTGGAAAGTTATGACCCATGTGTTCAAATGTGGTCTAATGCTTATTTTCCCATAGCCTATGAAGTAGGAATGATTTGTATATTTTTAAATAGTTGATGGGGAAAATCAAATGAATGATATTTCTCCCTTTTGTTCAATGCCCTCACTGAATGAGGTGTGTTGTTCAGGAAGCAGTACTGTCAAGGATTCATTCCTGCAACATAAAAACCCTTAGGATTTAAAACTGTTTTTCTTCCCTACATAATAAGTGTTTATATAATTTTTAAAATTCAATGTTGGGTTTTACCAAAGTTAACACTTAGTTTTAAAATGTAAATAGTCCTGTCCTACCTCAGAGGAACATACTTTTTAAAAATCATAATATCGCTATATGTAGTAAAATGCATGGATCTTGAGTGTCAGCTAGATAATTTTAAATTACACCTGAACTAAACAAAGATAAAACACTATTGTCAACTCAGATGTATCTGATACTCTTAGAGTTTGTCATCCTCTCTCTTTAGAGACAATCACTGTTCTAATTTCTAAGCCCTTAAATTAATTAGAGGAATCATGTTTACTCCTTAGCTTCTTCTTGTATTCTGCTTCCAGGGTGGCCACTAAACCATATTCTGCTTTTGAGAAAATTAGAAAAAAGTATCCTCTCTGGGTTTTTGGTGAATACAGTTGGGTGGATTTGACAAGCCCCACTGATCCCCTTAGCTAGCATCTGTGTGCTAGAAACAACTTGCCCAGACCATACCTGGTGATCTCAGCTATGTATTTCTCTAAATCAGGGTTCTCAAAACTTTTTGGTCTCAGAACTCCTTATATTAAAAATTGTTCAGAATCCCAAAGAGCTTTTGCCTTATGCAGATTATATATCTTGATATTTTCTGTATTACAACTTAACATATTTAAAATAATAATAAGCCTTAATATGTTAACATATAACATTTTTTGATTTTTTTTTAGTTGCAGATGGACACAATACCTTTATTTTTTTTATTTTTATGTGGTGCTAAGGATTGAACCCAGTGTCTCACGCATGCAAGGCAAGCAGTCTCCTGCTGAGCCACAACCCCAGCCTCCACAAATAACATTTTTATGAATAATAAAATTTTCTAAGCAACCAAAATGATTTAAAGACTAAGCATTGTTTTACATTTTTAGAGTGTTCTTTAATGAATAGCTCAATAGCAGTCTATTGTGATATCACATGTTTAGCTTCTGGAAAGCACTGCACACCAGTAAGAATGAACGTGAAGCAGTGTCAGTGTTTTATTATGGAAATAGTTTGACCTTATGGACAGCCCCACCCTCACCCCAAACGTCCTTGACCATAGTTGAATAGCTACTTTAAATACTGGCTTATACTGCTCTTTCATAGTTTTTTTTTGTTTTGTTTTGTGGTTTTAGATATTACCCATAGATATATCTAAATGGAAGGTGACTAGTTAGCCCTTTCTTTGTATTTACATACGACACATGTAACCAATTTTTCTGGGTATGGTTATAGCAATTTCTGGTTAATTATATCTGGTTGGGTGTATATTGTCCAAATGGGACATTGTTTTACTTTATTTATTGCCCAAGTTAATTTGTCTAAGCTATCTAGTCAGATGCTGACCTAATAGCTCCATGTTTTCCATAAGTCGCCTGTGGAGGCAGATGATAGACCTTATTAGCTCCAGATATTTGTAATGTTACACAAATCATTTTTACTTAACTCCCTGAGCTATGTTAGGTTTATCTGTAAAAAACGATGTCCTTCATAGGGGATTTTTGTTTTCTTTTTGATAACTGTATTGATCACATATTTAGGAGCAACTACTCCACGGTCAGACAGCATATGAAGAATTAAAAAATTCCTAAGCATCCCAGCCTTCCAGAAGCACATGGTGTAGCTAGGAAAGACCTACCAGTTATGTAAGCAGTATGTACCAAATTAATCACAACCTACTTAAATGTCTATGTCTGCTTTCACAAGAAAATCATGTCCCCGAGTCCAAGAGTCTGAAAAATAAAAGCAAGCAAATAATTTCACTGAGTATTTACAGTCCACACATTGAGTGCCAGGCATTAGAGCCCGAGGCTCAAAGCATTTCTCAGCAGCTCACTATAGAGAAACAGTTATCCATGATATCAAGAACTATAGTTTTTTTTTCCCTAGTTAGTCATTTTGTGTAACTTTCAAAATTTCAAACTTGGGTGAAAGATAATCTATAACTGTCCAAATTTAAATTATTTTATATAGGCTCGGGGTATAGTTCAATGGTAGAGCTCATGAGGCCCTGGATTCAATTTCCAATATTATAATAAGTAAATACTCCTCCCTATCCCCTCTCTTTCTTGGCAAGCATTCTGTTCTGCATTTCAAATGGAATTACCCATATTTGAATATGAACGAGTACTATTTATCTTGGTGAATGACATTAAAGTCCAACATTTATACAAAAAATGAGTCCAAAACAGTTTTGTTTTTCTTCTACAATCCTGACAATTTTATAATGAATTATGCAGGAGTAGAGCATTCCTATCATGCTTTAAATTTTTTGAAAGGTAGTTGACACGGGAACAATATGATCCCAGTGTGATTCAGCCAGTGGTAAGGAAAAAAAAAATCTGTCATAACTAATTTAGCTTTCCCTGGGAAAGGTTATCATTCACAGTAAAGAACATTTGCCTATAATACTGCTGTGTACAAACATCTGGTTGTGCTAGTTTAGGCTTTCTTTTTCCTATTCTAATACCTTTTAACTCCCAAATATGAATTTGAAAGTCTGCTAAAATTTCACTTCATAAACTACTCTTGCTAGTACAATTCTATCCATAGATTGAATAAATACCATATAGAAGTGATGGTCATCTTTTCAACTATAGAAAAAAAAGCATAGATTTTAAGGTATTCATATAGTAGTGTTTTACTTTGTACCACATACTCTGCTGGTCACTAATGGTACACATGTGATTAAGTTATGATCCAGCCCTAAATGCTTTTATAGCCTGCCTGATTTTTTTTTTTTTTTAAGTTCTGACCTATTTTTCTTTACCTAGGCCTGTGCTAATTTTCTCTGGTGCTGATAATTTGATTCAGATTCTATAGATTTCTCACAAGAGTTAGACTGTTATGTAATAGCTTTTTGGTTTTATTTTCTTCCTCTATTGCTGCTATACTTTGTAGGATTTGTTAATAAAAAAATATGTTAGTAAAATACTTGTAGACCTTGTAATTGGAGAGTGTTCTCTCCCCTTTATTTAAACTTCCTCCATTCCAAATGCAGAATAAGGGAATAATATTATTGATCATAACATGTTGGTGTAATTACCAACTTTGACTCAATACTAATTAACTTGGCTGAACAAAAGCCAGTACTGAAAAGGTCAGAGACCTTTGTGAAATATTAAGCCAGCTTTCTGTTTCTAACCATATAATGCCAATCACTTGGAAAACTGCTTCCTGTTTATGTGTCAAACATAATATTTTCCATATGGACTTCATAATGCCAGTTAAGACAATAGCAGTCCTATTTGAGAAGGCAAATTAGGAAGCAAAATTCAGATACTGATTTAAGAGGATAAGAATACAGTGCAAAGACATATTTGGTATCTTTATGGATTGTTAACATCTCAGCTAGAGAGTTTATTTTACATATAGCAGATACATTTGGTAATTAAGGCTATTAATAATGGACAGATGACTAGATCATGTCTTTTTGATATTTCTGTATTTAAAAAAGTAATCTAAGTAGAAGTTAGGTCAGTAGAACATCTACCAGACTCTAAAACCTAGACTGCAAAATCTTTTATATGGAAAAGTAGTTTAAATTGTTTTATTATATAATAAGTTTACAGGAGGAGCCATATTTAGTCATAGCTGAAAATGAAGATCAGGGTACAAAATCAAGCAACACTGTAGAAAAGAACATTGTATTGTATGTTTGATCTTCAAGCAGCAAGAAAAATGTTGAGAGGAGTTGAAAACACTAGAACATTTTTTAAAAATGTAAATAAGCAAATTTTAAAAATATTGGCAGCTGATTTTGTTTGGGGAAACATGTAGTCCAAACAATACATCATGGGTAGATGACCTATGTATACCTGAATTTACATGTATTACATGTCTTACATGTTTTGAAATGTATTGTGTTTCTTAGCAGAAAAAAAAATTACTTCTGAAGATTAAATAGCCCATGATATTCTGAGTAAATTATGTCGGTACTTTTCCATGTTTCTGTTTTATTTTTATAGTTAAAGAGTTTCTATGCCATTGTGTATGTGTTTCTGTCTCTTAATTTTTAAACCTAAGATATATTTTCCTCTTTAGTATAGCATTGCTGTTTTAATAATAGAAGATAGTACATCTGAGCTTTGAAAATGTCTCTTAGAAGCTTCATTTATCATATTAAAAAGGTGCCAGTAGAAGTGCCTGAGGATGTGAAGTGATTTGTTAGTTTGAGAACAGAATAAAAAATTATTGGAAAAAAACATTTTATAAATTTATAACTCAAGCACATTTACTGAAGCCTCTTAGAGAACTGATTTAGATGACCTGATTCTTAACTAATAGAAGTAACAGAACATAATTTATATCTTTCATTTTAAAATATAGTGGCTAAGTAATTCTACTTTATCATCCAGTAAGATTTATTTGATCCAGAAATTAGTATGGTGCTACAGTGAAATACTTTGAAAGCCGTGACTTTGTATATCTGCCGTTTCTGTATCTGCTATTGTTTATAGGCCAGCATGTACTTCAGTGTCTTCATTTATAAACTGGGCTAAAATCTTGAGGTTTCAGGGAGATTAATGAGATGATAATTGTACAGCACCTGTGGGAGTTCCGTTACCTTGTAAACACAATTTAAGGAGTACCAGTTTTATTACAGTACAGGGGGAGGAAATGCCTGGGTGACTTCTATTAAATGAGGCCAGGTAAAGTTATATACCCAGTGAAGAAGCTCCTGCTGCTTAGTGATTTGTTTTCATTGTCCTTAATTATGAAATATTCCAAGTATATGAAAATATAGAGAATATATAGAGAACCTATAGTATATTTTATTTTTAAGGTCTTAAATATCATACTTAGTATTCTTAAATATATACTTATATATTGTACAACTTGCCTGTTTTTTTTTTAAGTTCATTATTATGTTTAATTAAGTCAGCAGGGCTAGTTGATTCTTTTTAACAGTATTATATAAGTCTGTAACACTTTATTCTCTTTTTTAATCGTTTTTTAGTTGTAGTTGGACACAATACCTTTATTTTATTTTTATGTGGTGCTGAGGATCAAACCAGGTGCCCTGCTAGGGAAGCGTTCTACTGCTGAGCCACAACCCCAGCCCCAACACTTTATTCTCTTGATGGACACCTTCCCTTTGTTCAGTTCCTTCCCCAGCACTTGGTATTGTTAGACTTTCTTTATTTCCTGAACTCAGTTGATGTCTTCCCCCCTTCCACGTTGAAATTAATTGTCATGCAGTATAACTTACCCATTTTATTTGTACAGTTTGAGTTTATGGTATCAATGTAAAGCCATGAGTCCACTGTAAAAGTCAAGATAGGACATGCTTCCATCACCCTAAAATGATTCTCATGCTTCTGTATAGTCAGTTTTTCCAGCCTCTCACTATGACAACCACTAAGCTGCATTTTGTTACCATGGTTTTGTCTTTTCTAGAATTTCATAATGAAATCAAACGAAACTCTTTTGTGCTGGACTTCTTTTACTTAGCATGTTTTTGAGATTCAGCCATGCTGGGGTGTGTTGAGGCTATTTTTAATATACCATTATTAATATTCACGTAGACATCTTTAAGTGGATTTTGGATATTTGATTTTTAGCAATCTTGCTGATTTGTAATTAGTTTTGAATAATTTGACTTTCTCAGATATTATGCAAAGATTATTTACAAATAATGACAATTTTTTTTCTCTTTCTAATCCTATACCTATTCTTGTACCTGTTCCTTGTTTACTGACTAGGACCTCTGGTAAAATGTTGAAAGGAAACAATTTTAATGGGAATTTCTGTACTCCTTACTTGAAAAGGCATTATATAAATCTGAAGTTTTACCAGTAATTATGAGGTTTCCAGAAGGATAGTCATGGAGCATTTCTTCAAATAAAGCTTACTCTTTTAAATGTTAAAATCTAATCACTTAAGAATACCTTAAATCAAAACTTAAATCTTGAATGTATTTTAATCCGTTTTTCATAACTCATATTATGAGACATTTGTCTGTCATTCATAGTGTTAATTCTTGATCATGAATTGCTCATGGTATGAGTCATGTCTTAATCACATTTGAATTTGCCACAGGATCTAGTGCCGTGTTGCACACAATAGGCTTTTAATAAATGTTGAACTGGGCTAAGTAAGGCTACTGTTTTGCTAAATTGTCAGTTTATTGTTGCATCGTGAATTATGATTCTCTCCTGCATTATCTTGTAAGTTGCTGATGTAACTTTTGCAAATCATAAAAAATTTAGTAGCCAAAACTTTTTTTTCTGTATTTAAGTTTTGTTCATGCATCAAATATTTTCATGCCTACTAAGTGCCATGCTTAGTTTTGAGTTACGAGTAATACAAAATGATTATGAATGGATATTCCTAAGAACCTTATAGTGCATCAGGAAGAGAGAAGATCTGTATGTGAACTTTTGTAACACAAGATAGGAAGTGATTACTAGGAATGTAGAGAAGAAAAAAGAAATTAGACTTTGAACCCTTGGTAGCTCTTACAAAGTTTCTGACTATGGTGCATGGACTTTGGGTTCATAATTTGATTATTCAGAGACTGTTTATTTTCTCATTCTTAAGCCATAAATTTCACATTTTTGAGGTACTAATAAATGACCTGTGAATAATTGAAGTATTTTGTAAATATAATTTTTCAAGAAATTGCTATTTTTTTCTTTTATTGTAATAATTCTAAAAAGTAATTTTTTTAATAGCATGAGAATTCAGGTTCATACCGTGGCCTGTAATGGCCCTTTGTAATCTTCCCCAGTTACTTCTAATTGTCATGTCTTGACCCTTCCCTATCATATTGAGTACTCCAGCTAAAAATAGCACATAGTCCTTGGAAATGTGCATTCTTGCTCCATGATTTTATTCATCCTTTTGTCTTATATATAATTTCTTTTAACTCAATCTTCTGCTTTGGTAATGAATATTTATCCTTTAACATTCCACTCAAGTTATTTTCTCCTCAAGAAATCTTCTTTCCAAACTCATCCTTTATGTGTTCTCTGTGCCCGTATCATATTTACATTCTTTACAATTGTAAATGTATCTGTTTTTCAGACTGATCCAATTGGTCTTTTCCTTGGCAGAGGCTATCTTCCTAGTGCCTACCACAGCTCTTGGCGCTTGGTAGATATTTACAGTTTTTTTCTGAAAATTGTTGTTTGCTGAACAGTTAAAATGATTTATCAAAAAGCTTGAAAACTTGACTGTTAAGACTGCATATTCTTTTATAGGTATCTGCCTGGGGTCTTTGTCTATTTATGTGCTATTAAAAGAGAAAGCCTGCTAGATAGGGTGGGTGTGTTCATACATTTGACTGTCTCAGCAGCTGATACCAAATGTTGGAAATGACTTATTTCCATCTGTCATGCCCATCCCCCACCCGTCTCTGCCCTGAAATTATGTTAGGAACAATTTCTTATCTCCCTAGATATTTGTATCAGACTAGGGCTCAAGCAAAACAGACTTTATCGTTCAAGAGTCATAATACCCAGTGACTCCCCCGTATTCTTTTAACTTTATTTTCACGTATGTCTTCCAGGCTTATCTGCAAGTGTACTGCTTTCCCAGTGGTGTACTCAGTGCCTTAAGTGTGCACACTTGGCATGTGAACAAGTACCACAGCAAAATGTAATACTCATAGTGCTTGATCTATCTGATTCTTAGATTAAATAGTATTTGTTAAGTGTTAAAGTCTATCTTTAAAAATAGAACCTCAATCATCTAGGAGCATACTGTTACATTGCTCTTGGTTGCTGTAACATTTGGGATTGAATTTTTCCCAATAAAATCAAGATAAAATTCCTTATCTTGGAATTGAAAACATAATCATACTCTCTTTCTTAAGGGATTGCTTCAACCACATATATTTTCTTGGTCTGATAAACTCACAATATGTTTGTTCATCATTAATACAGTTTTTCTGTCTAAATTTATACATACTATTCTATGTCTTAGGTTAAGTCCACTTTCTCCCTTAACATATTCCATATTGGGTTTTAGTTTTTAATTATTGAATTAGCTTTTTAATTAATAACCGGTCTTTTTTTTTTCTACTGCTTTGATTTTGAATAAAATGAGGAACTTTAGCAAACTGTAATTTAATTTAGAACAATGGAATTATAGGGTTATTTCTGAGTAACTTTGTGCTCTTTGAGATTCTAATTGTTTAAAGAATTTTAGCATCGTATTATCTGTTCTGTCCTTTCTCATTTTCCTGTTACTTGTTCTTATGAATGAATCAGGAATGGTTTTATGCCTGGCATGAACTACTTATAGCAGGGTAACACATAATTTTGAGACTGATCTGATAGATTCCCTAGATCTGTGTAATACATGAAGCTTAGTATCATAATACTGCAAGACAAAGTTGTAACCTTTTGTGAATTTTTAGATGTTAGACAATAGCATCAAAAATGCATGGAAAATAGAAATTATAGAGTGTATCATTGCTTTAGACATGATTAGCAGATATGGTATTGAAAATTAGAATCGGTTTAATTCTCCTTAGGGACCAGTGTCCTCAGATGAGCAGGCATTGAGGTTATTATTACTACCAGTTATTATTCCTGGGTTGATTTTGTTCAGGGTCCCAACTCTTTTGGTCTTTATGTCTTCATTCATTAAAACATAATCCTTAAGGTTTTTCTAATTCTGAGCCTTTTGTGATTCTGCTCAGAGATATTAACTGTCCATTTTATATCTTAGGATCCAGATGATGTGGTACCAGTTGGCCAGAGAAGAGCCTGGTGTTGGTGCATGTGCTTTGGACTAGCATTTATGCTAGCAGGTGTCATTCTTGGAGGAGCTTATCTGTACAAATATTTTGCACTTCAAGTAAGTGGGAAAAAAAAATTTTTTTTTTTTTTTTGGCCTTCCCATCATGTGTATCAGAAAGATTTCCTAACTAGTCCTAAGCTTTTACTTGCAGTCTGTGGCTTTTAGCCAGAACGGTGGTCCTGTTTTAAAGCTGTATTTTTAAAAAAATCTCCTAATCATATGTTTGCCAAAAGGCAGAATAGCAGTATTTTGAGATGTCGCTGACTAAAGGGTTTAGACTATTGGGTAAATAAAGTCAAAATCGACTCGACTTCATTTTCCTACCATAATTAGTGACTAAAAGGTATAGTATCATGAATTGCCATTTGAATAAATACATTAGTCACAAATACTGTCTGTTGATAGACAGTATTTGTGGCTAATGGGTAAACCAATTTGATTTACCCCTACAATAGCCATTTTCTCTTGAGCCCAGACCAAAGTCATTGATTTCTTTAAGAGCAGGATAACTGCAGCAGTGATAATATAGTAACCTAGGGTAAATTTTGCTTATAAGTTAGAATTTTTAATAGTAATCCCAGTGAATTGAGACATAGGTTTTTTTCTTTCAATTAATTATGACTTCTTTTGTGTATATTCCTCTAGGCAATCATGCAGTAGGGCTTTTTCTCCCCTTTAGGAATTTTGCTGTAGGAAATTTAGTTTTTATGACTATTTCAAATATTTCAATGTTTCAGAATTTTGAGAAACAGTTAAAAACTAATTCACTTTAAAAATTGAAGTAACTAATTTTGAAATATAGAATGAATAAATCTTATGCTTTTTTCTGTATTAGTCAAGATGACAGCATGTTGATGGACATTACTGAAATACCAGTCATTTTTTTTAATGTCTTTTTAGTTGATGGGCCTTTCTTTCTTTCTTTCTTTCTTTCTTTCTTTATTTCTTTCTTTCTTTGCAGTGCTAAGAATTGAACTCAGTGCCTCACACATGCTAGACAGGCACTCTACCACTGAGCTACAAACCCAGCCCACTGGTCATTTTTAAAAATATAATTTTTTATAAAAATACATGTGATACAGACAAAAATCATTTGGCATTTCTACTGTTCAGAGATAACATTTGGCTCCAAAACATTTTGTTAATAGGCCTCCAATATTTATTGTATATATGTGTACTGTAAACACCTCCCACATGTGCACACACATGAAGTCTATATTTTGGTTTATTTATCATCAAAATGTAAAAGAGTTTGCAAGAAAAAGGCTATTTAGATAGAGGTTGGAACTTGGCTTTGTAGCATTTTTCAGAAATTCTTACATTTAAATATAATACAATTACAAAGATTTACTATGTTTTTCACTTAATTATGATATAAAGAAAAAATCAGATTTACGTGTACTTATGTGTAAAATTCAAGAAAATTATCAGTATGGCTAATAAAGGAAAAATCATGTAATAAGTAAACTACATCAAAAGCAAGTTCTTTCAGACAAAACCATGACTTGTTTCTGCATATATTCTTCTGTGAAAAACAGTGCTTGCAGGTAGAAGTAGGCCTGTGTGTTTCTTCACACTTACTTGTCACTAGATGAATAATTTCTCCTACACTCTGTTTTTATCTACCACAAAAAGTAAAGGGAAAACCAGCTGCTTTTCTCCTTCTGAAGTCATTTTTTTTTAATATTACTTCAGAACCTGATCTTAAAGAATGTGTTAACTCTGTAATTAAACTGTCTGACCTGTCATCTAAAAGTAAGAGTTTGCAAGCAAAATGCTATTTAGATAGAGGTGGCAGCTTAAGTAATGCTTACATTTAAAAACCTGTCTCACCCTGAATTGCTGAAATGAGTGTTTAAACTCTCTATAGCCAGATGACGTGTACTACTGTGGAATAAAGTACATCAAAGATGATGTCATCTTAAATGAGCCTTCTGCAGATGCCCCAGCTGCTCGCTACCAGACAATTGAAGAAAATATTAAAATCTTTGAAGAAGATGCGGTTGAATTCATCAGCGTGCCTGTCCCAGAATTTGCAGATAGTGATCCTGCTAACATTGTTCATGACTTTAACAAGGTGAGCCAAGTGTCCAGAATTTTAAAAAGAATGTAGGTTTTTCATTTGTGCTTTTTGTAGTTTAATTTCCGTGTTTGTTAAATTTTCTGTTTAATTTTTACTTTTAAAAATGGAATTGGATTTCTTTGCTTTCTCTGAAGCAGACCCCTAGGGACCTGGTCTTCTCACATCTTGCACCCATTCTTCCCTTGCCTTACCTACTGTGAAAGCCCACTTCATGGCTGTTCGTCCTTTGCTGGCAAATTACTTTTATTTTTTTCTTACTCCCATATTTTCTTAGAAGGATGTAATTTGTGTTTCCACTTCATTATAGAATTTTTCAGAAATTAATTATTTGTTGATCTTTGTCTAAGTTCTCATTCTGCATTTCCCCCCTACTTTTCAACATTTTTATGCAATGGAAAAGAGTTGATGAGATACCCAAATCTTCCAATCTGGCTCCAACATTTTGCCATATTTACTTCATCTTTATTTTCCTCCCATTTGACTATTTACCCCTGAATACTTAATCTGTTATCTCTTAAGAAAAGGGATATTCTTCTACATAACTACAATGTCATTATCATGTCTAAGAAAATTAACATGATTATTTAGTTATATTAGTTTATATTTCAATTTCCCCAGTACTTTCGTCCTAGGAACTTGCTTCCTCAAACCAGGATTCAGAGATTCAGAACTTCATTGATTGCCTGTGGTTTTGCCATTTTGAACACTGACATGTATCCCTGCAGTTAATTTTGCAGACATTTCATATAAACCATTTTGAGAAATTCCTTTAAATTAAAAAACTTAGCCAAAGCAAAGAGTAAATAATAGTAGCTAACACCGAGTTCTTAGAAATCTCAGTGTTATAGGGTTCACTTTAACTCTATCCTCAAAGCTATATTGTGAACTGGGCTTTCTCATCTGAACCACAGAAGACAAAATCATTTTAAGAGGTCATTTTCCCAGTGCTCTAAGGATGATGCTAGTATTTCATATTCATAAGAGAGGGGAAGGGGTATTTGGGCTTATAAATGAAGGGCACCAAATCTCCCAATCCAATGATAGGTATATGTAATTAATTTTAATAGGTATTATTATTACTTATTATAGAAACAAGCCCCTGTAAGAATTTTATTTACTTGCAGTAATTTTTTCTCCCCCATTCCTATTTTCCTATCTCACCAAATTCTTGATTTATTGAAATACAGGTGATTGATACATTCTAAAGTCAACCCATTTTATTGATACCAATTAATCTCAAAAATCTAGTTGCTGCCTGTCTTATAGATATTCATCTAACTAAAGTGCATCTTTTTCTTCCCAGAAACTCACTGCGTATTTAGATCTTAACCTGGATAAATGCTATGTGATCCCTCTGAACACTTCCATTGTTATGCCGCCCAGAAATCTGTTGGAGTTACTTATTAACATCAAGGTATAAAAATGTTTAGTATTTTCATTAATAATATTGTCACAATGAATTGGAATTCTCTGTTGAGAAATTAGCACTATAGGAACCCATCTTACCAAAATATAACCAAGAGTTTTACAAAGAACTACTCAGACTCATAGCTTTTGTCTTCTTTAGTTTTTGAATGTTTTATATTTTGAAATTAAAATACAATTTCTGAAGTTTTCTTAAAGGATTAGAGAGTAAGTATTAGCCAACTACTTAATTCTGATGCCATAGACAATATGTAAGCAACTAGGCATGACTGTATTCCAACAAAACTCTTTGTTTATAGCTGGGCATAGTGGCCTGCATCTATGGTCCCAGCTATTTCGGAGGGTGAGGCAGAAGGATCACTTGAGCTGAAGATTTTGAGGCTAGCCTGGGCAACATAGCAGGCCCTATCTCAAAAAAAGAAAATCCATAAGAAAATATATATATAATGTACATGGTGGATGGTTAGTAGTTTGTCAATTCTTGTATAATACTAAAATCTCTAAGAATTGTGTCCTTTTTTCTAGTTTGTTCAATGTACCTTTTGAGGTTTTCTTATGTGTTATTTTCTAAATGTAGGCTGGAACCTATCTGCCACAGTCATACCTGATTCATGAGCACATGGTTATTACTGATCGCATTGAAAACATCGATCACTTGGGTTTCTTTATTTATCGACTGTGTCATGACAAGGAAACTTACAAACTGCAACGCAGAGAAACTATTAAAGGTAATACTTTTTAATTTTAAAAGTGTTGGCAGAAAATTCCATTATGCCACTTCATTGTGTTAAATGATTTAGACGAAGCTTGATCATCGTTTTTAGTATGCTTGGCAGTGAGTGAGAAAATAAAATGATATTGTGTCACTATGTAATATTTCCAGATTTATACAATCATCTTAATTCTAAATATATCCTTTGCAGATAGAGAAAACAAGTCAGTTTGAAATGGCATTGTCTTGAAAAAAAGGTGTCTCACTTTCCATATAGCTGCCTAGTCTGACTTTTTATCCCCACCGTGTCTCATCCATTCTGTTATCCAGAAGGTCTCTTCAGACCAGATCTTCACTTGTATTTTCACTTGTTTATGATCTGGATCATAAGCAAGCTGTTTGTCTTTTAGATCACTTTGAGGATAATCATAGTTTAGTTAGAAAAGAATTAGGGTGAGGAATTAAGAACTTTGATCCAACTAATGTCACTTTGCCAAATCATTTAACCTTTGTTTTCTCACCTGAAAAATAAGAATAACAGTATGTTCCTATTTTCTTTCTATTGTAAAAATAATACAAGAGTACCTGTGACAGAACTATAGAAATCAAGAAGTGCCATTCAGATGCACTGTGGTATGATTTCTTTGTGTCACCCAGCTTTCCTGGCTTTTATTAACAATAATAATACTGTTCTCTTCACCTGGGCCTGATGAGCCATCTGAAAACTACCACTTGATTTCTTACATTTAAAAATTATCTTGGTTCATATTTTTTTAAATTTGTTCTTTGTAGATAGGTTCATAATTTTTTAAAGTCCAAACTGATTCTTACAAATGGATATATAACAAAATACATACTGAAATTTTTCCTTTTTATTGTACATTTCTCAGTTTCCACAAATATACACATGGTCATGCAAATACTACCACTGTCAAGATGTAAAACATTTCCAAAACCTTCAGGTTGAAAAATTTGCAAACAATCTGGAAGTCTTATTATTGTTGCTATGATCTGTGAAGATGCTTAATTAATTCAGAAAAGGGAGAGAAATTTTCTACAATGTAAGCAAAGCTATAGAAGTTTATGGAATATAATGAAATGTTTTCATGTATCTCAAACATTACTCTGAAGATTAATGTGAGTATTTTTTATTAAAGAACCAAAAATTTAAAAACTTTTTTCTCCCAAACAGGTATTCAGAAACGTGAAGCCAGTGATTGTGTCACAATTCGGCATTTTGAAAACAAATTTGCCGTGGAAACTTTAATTTGTTCTTGAACAGTCAAGAAAAACATGAAGAAAAATTTAATACCACAGCATAACCCCATCCTTTGTATTTTGTGCAGTGATTATTTTTTAAAATCTTCTTTCGTGTAAGTAGCAAACAGGGCTTCACTATCTTTTCATCTCATTAATTCAATTAAAACCATTACCTTTAAAAACATCTTTTCTTCTTTCTAAGTGTGGTGTCTTTTATATTCGAATTAGCAATTGTATGAAGTCATGGATAATACTGCACTTCACCACCAATCTTAGTGTTAGGATGATTTAAAATTTCTTAATCATTTATCTGGATTTTTATGTTTTAATTATGCATTTTCAAGAGGAGGGGTTATCTAAAGAATAATCATATATGTGCATACATTAAAATGGACCACAGTGACTTATTTGTAGTTGTTAGTTCCCTGCTGCCTAGTTTGTTAGAGCATTTGAGCACACATTTTAATTTTCCTTTAATTAAAATGTACAGTATTTTCAGTGTTGCATTCAACTATTTAGAGTATGATTTCCACCTTGATGTTTTAATATCCTAGGCATATGCTGTAATAATATTTTAGAATATGTTTGGAGTTTAAGAAATAACTTGTGTTACTAATTTGTATAACCCATATCTGTGCAATAGAATATAAATATCACAAAGTTGTTTGACTAGACTGTGTGTTGTTTTTCCCGTATAATAAAACCAAAGAATAATTTGGTTCTTCATATCTTAAGATAATCCACATAAAGAAAGAAACTATTTTTTAAAAATTCAGTTCTCTATATACAGTGAGTAAAATACTAGATTTTTTAAAAATAAAAATAAGTCATTAATAACTAAACCAGATTCTTTTTGGATACTATTAAAGTAACATTTAAGACTCAACCTTGAATGATGCTGTTCAAAATAAAATACTTTTTATGTTTAATTGCAGGACTAGTAGTAAAGTCTAAAGTTTCCAAGAAGCATAAAATGCTGTGCTTTTTTGAGTATATCCTCTTCACCAATGGTGCATTTTGGGATGGGGGGACAGGGTAGTAGGGATTGAACTCAGGGGCACTTGGCCACTGAGCCACATCCCCAGCCCTTCTTATACTATATTTAGAGACAGAGTCTCACTGAGTTGCTTAGTGCCTGGCTTTTTCTAAGGATGGCTTTGAACTTGTGATCCTGCTACAGCCTCCCAAGCCGCTGAGATTATAGGTGTGTGCCACTGCGCCCAGCAAAAGTGGTGCATTTTGAGTTAAAGTAGTGATGTTCATTGGTGTTAATAAGAGGTCTTGCTGTGTTTCTCAGGCTGTCTCAAGTGATCCTCTACCTCATCCTCCCAAGTAACCGGGAGGACAGGTGTGCATCAAGGAGTCCAGCAAGCTATTATAGTGGATTTATTTGTCAAAGCTTGCTTCCTGTCTGAAATAATTCAGAATCTACTACCATTTAAAATACCTGAGAGTGCCAGGTGCGGTGGCACATGCCTATAATCCCAACGGCTTGGGAGGCTAAAGCAGGAGGATCACAAGTTCGAAGCCAGACTCAGCAATTTAGTAAGGCCCTAAGCAATTCAGTAAGACCCTGTCCTAAATAAAATACAAAAAAGGGACTGGGAATGTGTCTCAGTGGTTGAGTTCCCCTAGATTCAATCCCCAATACCAAAAAAGCAAACCAACCAACCTGAGAGTGATTTCATTGCAAATTACTGAGATAAAAAATTTCAAAAATTTTAAAGCTTTAAAAACCTGTAAAGGATTTGATGTAGAAACTGATTCTAATTCAGAAAGATTATATTCAACTCCTGGTTCTTGGTTTGATTTCAGTAACATCGTTAGAGTGCTAGGCCAGCTAGGTGGATATCTAGGGATTGAGAATTTGTTTTAAAAGAGTTATGTTCATTTTTTAAAAATTGGTGCCTTAAATTATACATAATGATCGCATTCTGATAAAAGGAGAACTACTAAAATTTTATGACTTCATGATAAAAATGTTAAAATTCTTTTAACATTTAGGAGCATATTATTCATTCATCAAATAATTGCTGAGCATCCTATATATACCCAACACTGTATGTTAAAAGATACACCCTTGTGGAGGCTTACAATATACTAAAAGGGACTTATGTATAACCAGCCAATTATAATGGTACCGCTGTTTACCGGCATGGTGACGAGTCTTTGCTTCCCCAAATGCTGCAGTATAACACCAGAGAAGCACACCAAGGCAAGTTTAGAGTGGAAAGTAGAAGCTTTATTAAAGGACAGCAGAAAGGACTTCTCCCGGAGGAAGAAGGTGGAATCCGGAAGGGGCAGGACATTAACATTTCAATTTCCCCAAGTGCTGCTCTGCTTTCCTGGACTCCATTCTCTATAATGGCCTCCATTTTATTTCTCTTACTCGATATTAGACCCAATTTACCTAACTACACTAACTACTTATCTGTAAATCTGGCTTCAGTAATGCACTATGATCAGTGCTGTAAGGGAAAAGCAGACCCAGGAGGCTTAGTGAGAACTTTAGAATGCAAAGTGCATGGGACTAGGTTATGGAGGACCTTCTCTTTTTTTATTTTATTATTTATTTTTTTCCTTTTTTTAAAATGTGATGCTAGAGATTGAACCCAGGGCCTCACACATGCTGGGGAAGTACGGCACCACTGAGCTACACCCCCCCAGTTCCTTTATATGCCATCTTGAGGACTTTATTCAGTAGTCTGTGGACCATTAAAGGTTTGTATTTTGGAAGAAAATGTTCTGTTTTCCCATTGATCATAATGAAGTATTAGGGTAGCAAAATGTGGTAACTACCCCAACTTCTCACTGCCTTCAGTTTTCATCAAAGTCCAGTGTGACAGGCAGGCTCCAAGCTCCCAGAGACCCATAATTGTACTTAACTATAACACAATTGTTTCATTAGAATTTTTTACAGATTTTTGTATAATTGTCTTAGTAAAACACAGGATACTTCTTAACATTTATAATCATTGATTTGGCCAGATTGATCTAACACGGTGCTCATAACAACTTTACTTCCATTACTAGTAATTTCCCTAACTTAAGAGTCAGTTGAATAGAGAGTGTGCCTCTCACCCAAGCTTGGTCATTCTGATGTCTCCTAGGAGTTTTGGTGCTCCAGCTGAGATGCTAGGCTGTTCCCTTGGAAACCTGGTGTAGCTTGGAAAACCAAAGTGCACTGGAAGTTAGAAGATTACAAAGAAAATGAGACATACAGAGAGGACTGTCCAGTTTCCTAGTGGGTTCCAAACAGACTCAACTATCCTTCCTTGTCCTTGAATTCTTACTACATTTGGGCTGCTGTAACAAAATATAGATCTGCATGGCTTATAAACAGTAGAAATTTGTTTCCCATAGTTCTGTCGACTGGAAAGTCCAAGGTCAAGCTGCCTGTAGATTCCTTGTCTGGTAAGGGTTTGCTTCCTCATAGCCATCTTCTCTCTGATCTCACGTGGCTGATCAAAGTACTAATCCCACGTGTGAAGGCTTTATCCTTATTACCTCTCTGAGGCCCATCTCCTAATTACCATGATTGCCTTGGGGGTTAGAATTTTCCACCTAAATTTGGACACAACATTTGTATCATAAATTTCCCTGTGTGTGTGTGTGAGTGAATTTACCTGAG
Organism: Callospermophilus lateralis; assembly: GCF_048772815.1. Taxonomy (NCBI): domain Eukaryota; kingdom Metazoa; phylum Chordata; class Mammalia; order Rodentia; family Sciuridae; genus Callospermophilus; species Callospermophilus lateralis. The sequence goes on from NC_135316.1 coordinate 73,204,913, forward strand.
ACCACTAATCCTGCTCCTATACAGCACATTTTATAGGTACTAGCTGAATAAAGAGCACAGAAATCAGAAGATAAGATTATATAAATCTCAGCAAGTTTTTAGGACTTTGATGATGATCAATTATCTGACACAGGAATGAGAATCTCTGATCCAGAATTGGCAAATAAATAATGAGTGTGAAAGTGTACACATGATATAGCTCAGTACTTTGTAGGTGATTAATGCTTTTTGTGACCCTTATCACCACTGTTAGCAAGTAAACACTGATCTTGTTTTTTTAATGCATAATTTTTCTTTGCTTTTTCTTGAATCCTTTTTAAATATTTTCTACACTCATTCATAGGTGGGATGCAAAAAAAAAAGTACACAGTGTTCTAAATAGTGTTTATCTCAAATATCAGAAGTAGGAGTACAGAGATTAAAGAAATTCAAAGGCAGTTTAATAATGCAAATGAAAATCAAAAGGATTGTTGAAATGAAAAAATCCAAATTCCACATTTGAATGTGGTTCTGAGTTAATGCTGAATAAATCTGTAAGATTTATTAGACACCCCCTCTTCTACCTAACAAAGAGATTGTTGCCCAGAATTATATGGATCCTATTCTATGTTAGACACCAATCCTTTCTTGTTTAACTCTTTGAGACTGTTTCCATGATAAGGACTTCTTATGTCTCTATTTAGAAAAAGCATAATCCTTCATGTCCACAGACCTGTCAGTCATCTCTAGCTTTCTACTCCATAGGTCTTTGTGATTCATGGTTTTGAGGAAAAAACATAGTTCAGTCTCAGCTCTCTGACAGTTGATCACTTTAGGCTTTTGTCTTACTAAAAAAAAAATATTAAAAGCAATTTAAGATAATTTGAAATATTAACTGAATTTTGAAACAATAAGTTAAAATATTTCCAAATACCATTTGTAAATTATAGATTCTACACTTTTTAATTCTTCTAATTTTCTATTGTAGTTCAATCCTGTGAAGCCAAAGGGGTGGGTATGAGTTCTTCAGAGCTCAAAATCCAGTCCTAAGATGACATGAAACAAGATGATCCTTAGCTCTCTCCACTTATTTATAAATAATTTATATATAAATTATGCAATTCATATATTCATTTTTTAAACCTTTGTATTTACATTTTCACTATTTAAAAAATATAGGGGCTGGGGTTGTAGCTCAGTGGTAGAGCATTTACCTAGCATATGTGAGGCCCTGAGTTCAATTCCCAGCACCACATAAAACTAAATAAACAAAATAAAGGTATTGTGTTCATCTACAACTAAAAATATTTTTTTAAATTAGATATAGAAGTGTTAAAAGTAAAAAATGACTGTCTTCCTCTTTCTACCATCCTCCAGTCTCATTCCCCAAGAGAATCTGTTATCAACAGTTTTTGGATAACCTGGTTCTTGTATTAGTGACTAAGATAAAAACTACTTCCTCTGGTCATAAGATGTGGTCTTTCCATCAAACAAACTTGGAGTATTTTTTAAGAAGGCAACCAGAAACCCACACACTGGACAGTCACCAGTCTTCCCAACAATTTCTGGGTCTTCCATAGTCATGGGTAACCACGTCACCACACCCACCCTGTATTTATCTATGATCCTTTCTTCATACAGCAGTCACACTGATTTTTGCAAAGCACAAATTTGATATTTTTATTATCACACCTCCTGCTGGAAACATTGTCATGACTTCTGGTTTTTAAGACCAAAATACTTAACTGCTGGGCAGCCTAATCCCAACTCACTCTCAACCACATCTTGATCTAACTAACAGGATGTTCTTGGCATCCTGTCAACACTGGCTCTTGGTGGCTTTTTGGTGAATGCTATTCTCACACCTGTGAAATTATTCCCATTTTTCCCTGTTAAGCTCTTTAGTTAGCTTCTACTCAATCTTCCGGATTTAGTTTACATGTTCCTCCCTAAGTGACAACCAACTTTTCCTGAACTGATCAGAAAGTTTCTCTTGTTCTCAGAGAATCTCATAGTATCCTATATTTCTCTCTTTCTCTTTTTTTACTTTTTTGGTGTCACTGGAAATCAAACCCAGGGCCTCATAATAGGCATGTATTCTGCCACTAAGCTATATCTCTAGTGCCTAGACTGATATTTTAATAGGGTGTCTGGCTCATAGTTGGAGCTCTTTATTACTTATTGAATGAAGTATTCCTTTCTGTACTACCCTAGTCTTTTCCATTGTAACCTTGTTTTCAATAATATATCATTTCCCAAAAAGTTCTCTTTTTTTGTCCTTTGGAACTGGGATTGAACCCAGAGGCTCTTTACTACTGAGCTACATCCCCAGCCATTTTTATGTTTTTTACTTTGAAACATGGTCTCACTCAGTTAGCAAGACCCAGTCTCAAAAAAAAAATAAAGTGTGGGGAGGTGCTGGAGATGTTGCTCAGTGGTTAAGCACTCCTGAGTTCAATTCCCAGTACAAAAACAACAAAACTAAACTAAACTAAAGGGGCTGGGGATGTGCCTCAGGCGGTGGCGCGCCCGTCTGGCATGCGTGCGGCCCGGGTTCGGTCCTCAGCACCACATACAAACAGAGATGTTGTGTCTGCCGATAAATAAAAAGAAATAAATGTTGAAAGATTCTCTCTCTCCCTCCCTCCCTCTCTCACTCTCTCTTTAAAAAAAAAAAAAAAAAAAAAAACTAAACTGAATATTCTCTGGGGCCATATTAAGATTTTTATATGACAGGAGTAGATGCGAATGTTTCAAACCAAGATCTATGCTCTATAGGGACTGGTATTTTGGGCCAGATGCTCTTCCAGACACAGTGTTATCAAAAGGCATCTGTACTAAAGGATTTTTTCTTTCTTTCTTTCTTTTTTTTTAGCACAGGACTGGAGGATACCACTTATATTTAGTAGATGGAGCCAAATGTTAAATGTAGGGAGTTCTTCACAACAAATTATTGATTTCAATTATGCCCCTACATAAGTGTGAAAGGGGACTCAGAAGAGCTTTCAGAATGGAGTTTTCAGAATGCCAGAGGTAAAGGTAAACATTAAGCCATCAAGTAAATAGAGGTTTTCCATTTGAGTATGAACATGGCAAGTTCTTAGAGCATTTCTTAACACCTCATCATTAGCCAAGTATTGGTGTAGTAGCTAAACTGACATACTTAGATTTAATCAACTCTAGAGAACATTATACTTTATCCTTACTTATTTGATATCCAATTCCATCACAAACCCTGCTGAAAAGAAATTAAAGATAAAATAAGCGAACCTTGCTGAGGTGTCCAGAAAGGTAACAACCTGTGAAATCCGAGGATTCTTTTCCTCTCCCTGCAGCTAACTGGTATTCTGGAAAACAACTCTGCATTGATACCTTCCTTTAACTCCCCATAGAAAATCCTTTATAGAATCATGACTTAATATTCTCCTTTTTTGAGGATTGGTAGATAAAAATGAGTCAATATCATTCCTTTAACATTTTAATGTCTCATGTTCCTTGTCTAGATATTCTAAAATTTAGTGTTAGGAAATTTTTTTCTCTTTTGATACTTGCTGATATTATGTAGTAGATCTAGATAATTCATTTTCTTCCCTTTTGCTTTGATTGCTGAGAAACTCAAAGCTGAAACTTGTGCTTAATTAGAATTAATTAATTTTAAACTAGTTTTTCTAGTATGTAACCTTTTCGGTAGGACTTGAAGTAATTCTTCATTTTGTTGTATATTTTACATATAATTTACATGCAAAACAATGACCACAGATTAGTTGCCTGTTCTTGAATTTTATTTGAATGGAATCATATAGTATGTAATCCGTATGTACATAATCTTTTTTTTGTCCTAATTCATAGCCACACAGAATAAAATTGTGCATAATTGAAACAAAGCATGTTCCATGGTAGCATACATAGCTGATATGCTTGGGATTTTTTTAAAATTTTGATTTATATTTGTTTTTGTACCTAATTCATAAAATTCTGTTTCCATAGCTCTTTGGTGTATTTAGACATTCCTTTTCTATCCTCTCAACCAAAGACATTTATAAAGCACAAACCTAGTGACATCCAGAGAAAGTTCACATAGAGCTATTTTTATTTTATTGATTTTATTTTGCAAACTCGTTTATCTCCCTTCGTTCTACTTCCAGAGAATAATCAAAATTCAATAATATATATATAATCTTTTTGCTTGGCTTTTTTCCACTTTTATGTTTTGGACATTCATCCATGTTGAATGAATTAGAGGTTGTTTCTTTTCAGTTGCTAAATAATATTTCATTTTTTGTATATAACATAATTTATCCTTTCTCCTGTGTGTGAGTATTTTGGTTGTTTATAGTTTATGGCTAGTATGAATAAAGTAGCTGTGAACATTCATGCAACTAGTCTTTGTGGACAGCTCTTTTTCTTTTTTTCTTTTTTTAAGGATTTCAGTGTGAAACCGTCATTAATGTAACCTCATATCTTTTTGGAGGGGAGAGGTAAAACATAAGTAATAAATATATGAAAATATAGGAGTTAAAGTATTGCTAGATATATAGTCATAAACATTAAGAACAACTTAAGACATTTCAGCTTCCCATTATCTTAGACTTGAAGGCCTAACCAAATATATATAATGGATTCCTTCAAGTAAATTTATGAAATTTGGACACCTACTCATTTGAATCCCCCCCAAATAATAGGTTGCTGTCTTTTTAGTTGAATAGAGTACACACCTACCTCATCATTGCACCATGGAATCTATACAAGTTGCTGTCTTCAAATCTCCATTTTCCTTGTCTATTAGGCATTATCAGACTTAACACAGTCAAAGCCAAAGGTGATTTTCTTCCCCACACCTAGCTTTCTCATGGTTTCCTGTCTCAATACCTTTTTCCCATTGCATAGACTGAAAATGTGGAGTCATCCTTGATTTCTGTCTTTCATAAACCTCACATGTCATGTATCAGCAAATTTGTACACTCTACCTTCAAAATATAGATTATCCACAATTTGTCTTGCTTCCATACTAGCTCCTAGAGCCTAGGCTAAACTGAATAACTGGAGTGATCTTTTCCAGATCTAAACCACATTATATGTCACTCCTTTTTCAAATCCCAATCTTCACATAGAATAAAAGCCAAAGTTCTTAATTGACATGACCATATTAAGATGTCCTCCCAGAACCTGTCCTTGAATCATTTCCTACCACTCTCCCAACTTTCTTGTATCTCTGCAGGCGTGACTCCTCACTTTCCATCCTGCCTCACAGCCCTTGCCCTTGCACTTGCTGCTCGTGGGCCAAGAAGTCCATATCTTGCCTCCCCCACATACATCCCAAGGTCTCTGCTCTCATTATTTCATTAGATAGGTCTTACCTGATCACCTTTTTACAAAGGGAGTCCCACTTCTACCCCCAGAACTGGCAATTCCTACTTGTATTATATTCTTCTTTTGCCCCTCTAGGGAAAACCATGAAGAATACTTCAAGTTTGAGAATGGGCAAAATGGCTAGGACTTGGCTCAAGTTTCCTAAAAGAGCGTTGGGTATGTAGCTCAGTGGAAGAGCAGATGCAAACATGTGCAAGATCCTGGATTCAATCCTCAATTAAAAAAAAAATTCTAAAACAACTGATAAGAAAATGCAAAGAATGAATAAACTAAGAGTAATTGGGGACAATCTTTCCTTCAGCCTCCCCTGTTTTCTCATGGAGGTTCCTATAGTTTGGTGGTCCTCACAGCCCATATGGAAGGAGATGTCCACCAGGGCAGAGTAACATGGAACTATGGGCCCTGCCTCCTCTTGTCCTCATACACAGCCATTCAACAACCTGAAACAATCTGTATGCTACCTTATCCTGCTGCACAATGAGCTGAATGAGGTTCACGCCTGATTTCCTTGCAGCTGTGACTATGCAACTTAACTACAAGACTTCTGCATTCTACTCCCTTATATGTAAGAGCCTCATGGCCATGACCTACCACACTTCCTTGTTTTTCACCACCAGAAATGATATACACCTATTTTTGTATTTGTTTATTATCTTCCTCTCCAAGTAAAATGAAAATTCCCTAAGAACAGAGATTTTATTCTTTTTGTTTGTGCTGTGTCTCTACCTCCAAGAATAGCACCTGGCACATATTAAATAATATATACTCACCAAATTTTGTCCAATGTCCTTAACTTGGTTCTATACAGTCTCTTCTTCAAAACCTGCTTGTATTGTGTAGTATTCAATGGTGGCTAATATCAAGCAAAACCAAACCTTCCTTTTTCCTTTCTTTCCTTTTAGCATTAGAGTTTTATTTGGGGGTTGGAATGGCCACAGGAGTTACATACACTTCAGACTTGGTACTACTTATGCTGCATGTTAAGAAAGTGAGTTGGACATTTCTCTCTTCAGTAAACACCATGTAAAAACTCCATTACCTTATTTTAATGTCTAAATTTCAAATTATTTCTAATATAGGATTCCTTAAGTGTGATTGTGCTGAATCACTTGGAGAAAAACAACGGCAGAGTGTATTGAAATTCAGATTGATTAGCAAGTAAAAGTCCTCTTGGAGACAACATTCTAAGAAAGGTTCTGCTTGTTTAAACATCTACACATGATATGGCTTGGATGGGTTTGAATAGTGGATAGACTGGCTCGATAGAAATTGAGAGCTTCTCATCGATTCATTCCAAAAAATAATTTTATTAAGTATCTAATATATTAGACACTGACTTCAAATGCATAATCCTAATTCTTTTATTTATTTTTTATTTTTTAATTTTATTTATTTACTTATTAGCAAATTGTTGTTTTGTTTTGTTTTGTTTTTTACAGTTCTAAAGACTGAACCCAAGGGTGCTCTACCACTGTACTGCATTCCTAGCCCTTTTTTATTTTTTATTTTGAAACAGGGTCTCCTTTAGTTGCCCAGGCTTGCCTTAAACTTGTGATCTTCCTGTCTCAGCCTCCTGAGTCACTAGAATTACGGGTGTGCACCACCAGGCTCAGACCCTAATTATAGTTTTTTAAAGTCAACATTGTCACTATAGTGAATTATTTTCTACTAGGTGACCCAGAAAATCCAGTTTTCTGGTGGTCGGTCAATAAGTAACCTGTAGCAAGTAACCATGTGTGCAAATTATAGCACTAAGCTTTGCCCTAAAGGAGTGTGCAAGTTGTATCTGTCTAGGGTTATTGGTTGAAAGGAGAATAATATGCTTGACAATCTTTCTCTAAGTGTGTTGCTTTCAGTGAAAGAAGAGATGTTTACTAATAAAACTTTTAGAGATCATCTCTTTTTGTAACATGGAAACAATCATCATTTTATGTCACTATTTAATAGGATATTTAATATTGACCAATTGACATAATATCATACTTGATATTATATCTAATCATTTTGGAGTCAGGCATGGAGCTTAAGCATGGGATGGTTGTGAACCCTGTATATTTGGATCTTTCTCCTCTAACACTTAAAAGTGTGCTTAGAAAAATGGTTATTAGGGCTCTTGCAAGCACAGGGGCATCCCACCCACCTAACTAAATTCTGGTAAACAGAAAACAGTAATCAGTTTTTTAAGTAGCCAAGAATGCATAAAGACCAAGTCCACAAAGACAAAATTTAATGAATCTGGTGTGGATCGACTCTAGGCACCAGGATTTGGCCAAGGTCGTGGGGAGACCAGCTCTGGTTGATTACAAAACCATATATACGGGGCACTGCAGACAAGGAAAATTGAAATCAGAATGGGAAAGTCACTGAGTTCAGTCCTATGATGACGACGACAAAAACAAAAACAAACCAGAAACAAGGTTAAGAGGCAGAAACTTCTTTATCAGTACAGTTCACTTAAAATGAGGAATTTAAATTGTGATCTGCTGATTGTTTATCTCTCAAAGAATCAATCCTTAGGCAGAAAATAGAAGGTCCCTTCTCCTGTGAGTCATTTGTTACCCAGTAGCCTCAAGCTTCCTGGAATGACTTAAAATTCCAAAACCCTAGGCAATGACATTGAAACACAAGGATCAATATTATTGACCCGCTCAGCCATTCCTGGACATACAGATAATGTGGTCACAGGGTATATCATCACAAGAGAGGACAAGAGCACAATGGGGAGACCAAAAACTGAAGAGGCACTTTTCCTATTGAGCCCTTCCTTAATGTTTTTCAAAGATCAGAAACATCTTTTTTTTTTTTTTTTTACTTTTAGTGGGAAAATTTCAAATGTAGACACAAAAGTAGAAACAATAGTTTAATAAATTCTTATGAACTCATCATTCAACTTTGCTCTTCACAATATTTTGTCTTTCTCATTTTTCTATGCCTCTTTGTTTTTATTTCTGCTAGAGTATTTTAAAGCAAAAGGCAAACATTCATAACATTTTACCCATAAATCTCTCTTTTTTTAAAAAAAAAGAGAGAGAGAGAGAGAGCTTTTTTTTTTAATATTTATTTTCTAGTTTTCGGCAGACACAACATCTTTGTTTGTATGTGGTGCTGAGAATCGAACCCGGGCCGCACACATGCCAGGCAAGCGTGCTACCGCTTGAGCCACATCCCCAGACCATAAATATCTCTTTTTAAATAAAATCACAACACTATTATTCTTATTCTCAAAAAAATTAACAATAATGCTTATTGTCTAATTCATACCTAAATCTCCATTCAGATTTCCTTGGTTGGCTTAAAAATGACTTTTTATACTTGGTTTGTTCAGTTGGGATCTAAGCAAGGTTTTTACTTTGCATTTGGTTGTTGTGTTACATCCCTTAAGTCTGTGTTAATCTGTTTCTCTCTCCTTTTCCATCTTCCAGCCGTGCGTGTATACACACACACACTGTGCACATACACTTATGAGTGTGTAAATCACACTCAGCTATACCCTCAGCCCGCTTCCAGCCACTTGCTGATGGAAAAATAGGGTCACGTTCCTTTAGTATTTCCTGCATTCTTCTGGATTTTTCTGATTGAATCTTTATGTCATTTTGAATGTCCTCATGTCCTCTATGTTTTTAGAAAACATAGAACTGGAGGAGGGATTCAATTTGAATTATTTATGTATTTATCATTGGCAAGAATATTTCACTGGCTGGGCTGCAATCTTCCTATTGCATCAAGTTAATAAGAAGTGATTTTAAACTTAATTAATACGTTCACGTAGGCCTAAATAATTTTATTTAACATTCTTAATTATGAATGTAATATATTCATCGTAGAAAAATTATAAAACATGGATAGTGATAAAGATGAGAATAAAAAGCAAATATATTCCTACAATCCAAAGATGACCACTGTTTATATTTGGTGTATGCTTTTCCAGTTGTTGTTTTTCCCAATCAATTTTGAAATTTTCGCCTTTCTCAGCCCTTTTATATATCATCCAATAAGCCCTTTGGTTAACAGATATTTTGGGATGCCTATTGTTTTTGTGGTTCTGGAAATAAGAAGTGAGGGACAAAATATAGTTTAAATACCTGCTATGTAGTAGGTACATGTAGCAGGTACATGTTTTTATATTATTTTTCCACTTATCTTCACAGTGACCTTGTCAGAGAAGTATTATATTCTCATTTTATTTAAAAAAGGAGATTGAGATTCAGACCTCTTGGAGTCTTACATGCTGAGTCCAAAGAGTCTTGGAGTCTTCTAAGTCCGAAGTCCTAACATTCATTTCCTTCTCAAATGTTCTAGTCATTTAAGAACATATGTAGGATCATGAAAAGACTTAGTTGCTTAAAATGCTTGAGAGATTTTATTTGCTATTTAGCCAGGCCATTTCATTTAGGCATGTGAAAACAAAGTACAGCGAGTTCTCCATTTTCATAGATTGAAAACAAAAGTTTTTCCTGTTTTCCATATTCTGTTTCTTACTGTTGATCTTTTCTTGTGGTACTGGCTGTTAGTTTTTAACTTAAAGTAAAGAAATAGAAACATGGGCAAAAATCTTTGATGGAGGACATTGAGTTTGGGATTGTCTATAAATCTTACACCAACTCTTAATCAAATAAGTTCGTTCAAAGGAGCTCAGAATATTGGAATTGGAAGATATCTCTGATTACCTCCTAGAACATTCTCCATACAAATGCAGAGACCAAAGACCCAGTGGATTCAGTTCTTTTTCAGCAGGCCACCCACCTGTTTTTATATCAAGACATGACTTGAACATTATCCTTCAGGTAACAACCTGTGACCATGGTGTGACCTTAACCTGTTCTGAGCATTTTTCTCTTAATCAACGAAAGGAAATGTTTAAATATTCTTTATTATTACCTTTAGGGTGGGCACTGGAATTACTGGATTCAGAAGAACTTCCTACTCTTGTAAAACACGTGCCAAGAATGGTTTCCTACTATTGTGAAAGCTGAGGGCCAGGATACGAAAAGGGATGTCAGACAGGGAGAGAAAACACATTTTAAATAAGCCAATGGTTATATTTTTTTCTTGAGTTCTTTAATTTAACATAATTGTCTACATGGATAAATTTAAATTAGTGTGCCTTCTAAGAATCATTCAGCTGGGTGTGGTGGGCACTCCTGTAATCCCAGGGACTCAGAAGGCTAAGGCAAAAGAATCCCAAGTTTGAGGCCCGCTGGGCAATTTAGTGAGACCCTGCCTCAATATAACAATAGAAAAGGGCTAGGGGCCTAGCTCAGTGGTAAAGCATCCCTTGGCTCAATCCCCAGTGTTACACACACACACACACACACACACACACACACACACACACACACTTTTTGAAAGAGAAAGAACCAATCAACCTTTAGTTCTAAAAGAAAGGTAGCAACAAAATAAACTTGTTTGTAATGCTACTAATTATATCCTCTTTTTTTAATAGACATACTTAACTATAGAAAAGTACAAATGTGTAAAACTCATTAGGAAAAACTAAAAATCTTTCATCATGTTATACTTCAAAATGCAGCCATGAAGTTTAGAAATAAATGGCAGGAAACAGCTAATTGTTCATTCAGCAACAAGCTTTTGGGACAATGGTTTAATGCAGCTAGATGCTGTGGTTAGTATCCAGTTTCCTACCATTTCATATAAACATTGCCTCTCTGTTTCCTTCATGGATAAATTTAACCTGAAAATCAGTCTCAGTGTCTCCAGTGCTGTCCTGTTTGTAGGGCAATAATCAGTGCACAGGTTTTTGACACTCTGTGGCTACAGGATATCTTGCAGCAGACATGTGCATTAGTTGCCCGTTTTCTAATGTTATTTCTGGACTGTGTACAGGGACTGATGGTACCATGTGGTTCATAGCTATTTATTCTGGCTTCCGGGCAAATGAAATGCAGGGAACTATTTGGCTTCACGGCATTTGACAGAAGGGAACAGATTTACTAGACAAGGTTGAAAACAAGCATGTCATTGTGGACTGAGAATAAATAGACATAAATATAGTATCTTTTTTCTATGCATATCCAATAGTAAAGAATAATATCAGATACCATTCATATTTAAGCAAAAAGTTACATACCAAGTTAGATGCATCCATCCACCAACTTCAACAATTATTAGCTTCTAGCCAGTCTGATTTCAACTGTGTCCCCACCCACTCCCCCCAGCCTATGTTAAGGAAATCACAGAAAATAAATATAAATATTTTAGTATTTATCTCTAAAAGAGAGGGACTTTAAAAATTCAACAATACCACACCAAACTGAAAAAAATAGAAAACAATAATTTAATGTCATTAAATATACAGCTACTATTAAAACTTCCTGAACAGTCTCACAAGTACTTTGTTTTCTTTTTGAAGTATGTATATTTGAATCTGTTTCTAAATAAAATCCATACATTGCAGTTGACTGATAATGTGATTTATATTTAAAGTTTCTAATTGTAATAAATTAAACAAAACTTAAAATTGATCATTTTAAGCATTTTTAACTATACAGTTCAGTAGTGTTCAGTACATTTGCTTGTGGCATAACCAGTCATCTCCAGAATTCTTCTCATCTTGCAAAATTGAAACTCCATATACATTAAGAAACAACTCTCCATTCCTGTAGCCCCTGGAACCACCATTCTACTCCCTGTCTATATGAATTTGACTACTCCAGGTACCTCATATAATAAGTGTGATCATATACTATTTGTCTGTGACTGGCTTATTTATTGCACTTAGCATAATGTTCTCAAGGTTTATTCATGTGTAGCCTGTGTCAAGATTTCTTCCTTCTTTAAGGCTGAATAATAATATTCCATTGTATTGTATACCACATTTTGCTTATTCATTTATCTGTCAACAGACATTTAGAGAATTAACCTGTTTAGGACACTGGGTTCTAATTACTGTATAGTTTATAGTTCATTTAGGCCAGTGAATCCGAATTACCTGGAAGGTTTGTAAAAACACAGAATACTCCCAAAGTTTCTGATTCAGCAGGTTTTTGACGGGGCCCAAGAACTGGCATTTCTAACAATGCCCAGGTGCTGCTGCTGGTAGTGGTTCAGGCCTGTACCTTAAGAACCATTGCCATATAGCTTTGAAAATTTAGAAAATGTTTGTTAGGTTTCCTCAAAAAACAAATAGAAGACTGGGGATGTAGTTCAGTGGTAGAGTGCTTGCCTAACTTGCATGAGGTCCTGTGTTGCCACAGTCTGGCTGGGCACAAAATAACCGAGCCGCCACAAAAAACTTGTCGATTCAAACAGCAAGAACTCCAAAGGAGCAGGTGCCTGAGGCAGCAGGATACTCCCTAATCCTGGAGCCGCCCTATGCCCAGCAGGACACACCCTAAATCTGGAGCGACCCTAATCCCTGAGCAGGGTCACCTTTCAAACCAAAATGCCATGCGTCATTCCTACTTGGCTATGGCTCTCAGCACTGGGTTCCATCCCTATCACATCAAATCAAACAAACAAAACAAAGCAATAGAACATATGATATTATTTCCATTAAGATTTATTTCAAATAGCATATGTAAACAAAAAAGCAAACAGAAATATAAAACTGACAGGTTTTTTTTTTTTTTTTAACTAGAGTAGATATAGTTATTTATATCCTTTGTCCCACAACCTTTGAAATCAGGAGGCAGGATGCGGCAAATCCATTTATGGTATTTGAGGAAGGAAAACATTTAAAGGTCCTTTATCTCCCTCTAGCCTCTAATTCAAATTTTGCAAGCTGGACACTTGTCCAAAAAAAGTAATTAAAGAGAGTCTTAAAATTTAACATTGACTTACTGAGTAGAAAGCTGAATGAAGGGTCATTTAAATAATACATAAATATAGTGAGTCAAATATACATTTGGAGGATACTAAAGAACCCTGATGAAAAGTAAGGGGGAAAAGATTGGAAAGAAGGCTTCTTTGTTTAATCTGTGCCATCTCTTGTTAGTTTAAATCCAATTGCATATCCAACCTGACAGTATTAGGTACCCCTTCTTCTATTTAAATGTAGACTACAGGGTGAATCCTAAACCGTGGGGTTGGATGGGGAATGTATAGAGACAGGAGATGTCACAGCATTTTTCTTTCCAAGGGGGTAAAGCTTTCTTACTGCTTTTTCATAGGGGCATGACAAGAAATGGCAACCAAGAAAGTGACTCATTCCTACCTTGATTTCCAGTTTATATTGAGGAGAATGTGGGAGACTGGACCACCTCTTTTGACCCTTATGCTGTCTGACTTGGCAGCATTTCCAATGCTAGTCAATACCCATGTCCCCCTGCCACAGTCTCTGACTGGGCACAAATCACGAGCCTCCACACAGCTTGTAGATTCAAACAGCAATTCTTTATTCCCGAACTCACACCTGGCCTTCTACAAACACGTTCTGGGGGAATCCACGTTCTCTGCCCAAATCCACTTCTCCCAAATCCACTACTCTGCCCAAATCCAATCCACATGGGCTTCTGTCTCCCAAAATATACTGTCTGACCCTAAGCACTCAAGAGGAACTCAGCAGCAGGATACGCCCTATTCTAAAGGGGGAACACCCTAATCTCCTATTATGCTAAACTGCCCTATTCTAAAGGGGGAACACCCTAATCTCCTATTATGCTAAACCGGGGACACCCTAAACACGGATCCTGCCCTGGTCCTTGAGCAAGGTCACCTTTCAGGAGTCCTTCCACTAGACAGCATGGGAGTAGCTGGCAAGGAAATTGTCATACCTACTTGGCTGATGGCTCCCAGCATCTCCCCCCTTCTGATTAATTAAACAACAAGTAATGTGGCTTAAGGACCGTGCCTGGTAGGTTGTCCAGTTCAACATATGGTTCTTACCCGTCATTGGAAAACTGACCTTTAGGCGTCAGCCTCCTGTCTTAGGTTGATACCACTGCAACTGGATCATACCCGTCACTGACTACCGGTCCAGCATACAGCCATACTTGTGGATAGGTCTATGCACCAGTGGGGGGGTGAGGTTCTTTGCCTCACCTCTGTTGGCCCCCAAATTTGGCCTTGGTGCCAGTGGGGGAGTGAGGTTAATGTGGCTTAAGGACCGTGCCTGGTAGGTTGTCCAATTCAACACATGGTTCTTACCCGTCATAGGAAAACTGACCTTTAGGCGTCAGCCTCCTGTCTTAGGTTGATACCACTGCAATTGGATCATACCCATCACTGACTACCGGTCCAGCATATAGCCATTGGCCCCCAAATTTAGACCATCACTAGCAGAAGGGAGGAGGATACAGAAATGCCACGACACCAAGCCAATTGACAGTTCCTTTGGAAAAATTGCATCACTGGTGACACCATCAGCAAAGATATGCCAGCATTACCACAATTTGCTGCACTAAACGTAGTTACATAGTCCAGGCAAGTTCTGCAAGTGGTTCAAAGTGGAGGAATCTATCAATATGTCCGTCTCCTCCCAAAGTCCATTTCCTCCCAAAGTAAGTTGACTCCTTGATTGAGCATACTTGTTGAGTTATATTCATTGGGATGAAGATAGGAATTCTGGCAATGATGCTAAAGAGACATTATCCTGAAAAGAATTATTAAATATAATGAAAAGGAAAGGTGAAAGTAAACAAACAGATCTGTTAACCTCCTTAAAAAACAATCCTTAACAGCTGTTTACCTGATTTAAATTAGTAAACAAGCAGATCTGTTAACCACCTTTAAAAACAATCCTTAACAGCTGTTTACCTAATTTAAATTAAGCCATTTAAATCACGTGAATAAAAAAATATAATTCAGATCCATTTTCTCATGAGCGCTCCTCATATATGAAATACGCACACACAGACATACAACACAAAACACAAATGTGCAAACAAACGTACAACACATAAGATAATAATAAAGGCCTTGTAGCTTTACCTAGGTGAAATCTCCATTGCAATGTTTAAAAACTCCACAGTCAAAAAATAAAACTCAGAAAAACATTAACCTAGGTTTGTATGAGCTCAAAAAATAAAATAGAACCTTATGATGTGGAAAAATGCAATAATAAAATAGATATTGAAAAAAGCATCCTGGTTAATCACTGTCGCAGATGTAAGAATGGCCAAGCTGGAGTTCTGGATATCAGCTGTTATGGATTTGAGTCAAATCATCTTCTTTTCGATCTGTAGAAATCGTTTTAGTTAGTCTTTCTGGAATCCAAATCGGCTGTTGTTCTCCCTGTGGAAACACACAAACAGAGCCCCGATTCTAGACAATCACTGGGTTAGGACCTTTCCATTGTCCTGTTAGAATATCTTTCTAAAGTACTTTAGGCTTATGTACATTTTTTGGATACATATGCCTTTCCGCAGCACTAAGTCCTGATGAATCCAAATTTAAAAAGTTTAGAGTAAAAAGCGTTATTTTAAGTTTATCTTTGGGGGATATATACCCCTTTCCAATTCCCTCTTTTTGCTTTAATAAGTACGTTTGTATCTAATAGTTGTCTTAGCTTTTTGCATTTTCTATCTGAAATACTTTACTTGACATATTCAATCATTTTTTATCTTACTTCTATCTTCTAGTTTTGTTTTTTTTTTTTTCCTAAGGTTTGTACATTTACCCTTAGTTGCTTTTTTTTCTCTTAGTTTTTTGTTTGTTTGTTTGTTTGTTTCCTATTTTGTGGGTTTAAAAATCTTGTCTTCCTACATCTTCTCTATCTTCCTACATCCTCTATCTTTTTTTTTCTTTTTAACTTTCTATACTTCTGTCTTTAAAGTTTTTCACTTCAAATTTTTAATCTTTTTTATCTAAGTATCTTTTATCCTATTATCTTCCCATTTCATTTTTTTTTCATCATGAAGGCATCTTAACCACCTTCAATTTAACCTTTTAAAGCCTTTTAATTATCATCTATACTGTACTTTTAAATGTTCTTTTTCACCACCTACAGCTTTACTCTTTTAAACGAGGCTTAGATTCTATTTAAATCGCTTTAATGTTAGTTTACATGGCTGCCCTTCAACCAAAGGCCTTTTTTACTCCATTAAGAAGCTTTGTCTCAATCTGCTATGTACAAATATCTTTTTCTTCTTTCTTCCTTTCTCAAGCTTTTAAAGTAAGTCTAGTTTCCTCAAAATCTTTTTAAATGGCATTTTACAACTGTTTTACTTTACCACACAGAGATTATCTCATCTAGAAACATTTTTTTTACTTTAACCTTTTATATTAAAATATATTTTCACATCTTGAATCTATTTATATCTCTTTTCTAGCCATTAACCCTTTTTATAAATTCACATTCTGAAACAACTCTTATAAAATTTCTGATTTAGACAAATTACTCCACTTTAATAAGATGAAATACTTTCATGTTTTTTATGGTACTATAATACTGTAATTGAAACCCAACTGAAACTTCTTATACTCTTTGTATATAAATTACACATGATAGAATCTTAACACTTAGTAACCTTGTTTCAGCAAAGACACAGACCAAAGCAATATTAAACTTTTTTTTCCATTTACCAATTTATGAAAACACACATAATGTTTAAATATATTACCTTATGGAACTTAATAAGTAAAGAGTACTTGATTTTATATTTAGTGGTTGATATTTGAACACTTTAGCTTTGTAAATTAATCAGATGTCTGTAAAAACCAAGATCTTAGACAAATGTAGTAAACAGAACTAACCATCTCTTTCTTGTTGAAGAAAAATCCTTCTACAGGATACCATGATGGTCCCATTGATATATTTAACAACTTCGCATTAAAAAGCCATGGGCTACATTTTTGTATTGTATCAACATATGTCCTAACTGTTCTTGGTCTTACTGGGGTGCCTCCTTTCTCTAACAATTTCTCTCCCTCACTGGTGAACAACTTCAAACCTTGAGTCAACCATTTTCCCCAGTTTGCCTGAGAAAGTTCTAGGAACAGGCAACTTGAAATAAAAACAAAATAAATCAGAACAAGAACACATTGTTTTTTGAAATGGTCACCCATTCTTTCACTCTTCCTCAGGGGCGAACAATTTTACTTACCTTGTCTTCAGATGTTCCGCGTAGGGGCCACCAGATGCCGCAGTCTCTGGCTGGGCACAAATCACGAGCCACCACACAGCTTGTAGATTCAAACAGCAATTCTTTATTCCCGATCTCACACCGACCGTCTACAAACACGTTCTGGGGAAATCCACGTTCTCTGCCCAAATCCACCACCACTGGGCTTCTGTCTCCCAAAAATATACTGTCTGACCCTGAGCACTCAAGAGGAACTCAGGCAGCAGGATATGCCCTATTCTAAAGGGGGAACACCCTAATCTCCTATTATGCTAAACCGGGGACACCCTAAACACGGATCCTGCCCTGGTCCTTGAGCAAGGTCACCTTTCAGGAGTCCTTCCACTAGACAGCATGGGAGTAGCTGGCAAGGAAATTGTCATACCTACTTGGCTGATGGCTCCCAGCATCCCCCAAACCTATCAACAACTGGATGAAGGTCATCTGTTCTCCATTATTTCCACTGTAAATCTAGGATGGTGGTTCTCAAAGTGTGAACTGAAGGTCCCTGAGATTACCTGAGATCCTCAAAGGAGTCCTTGAGGACTATTTCTTGATCGTGTTAAGACATTTCCCCTATTCACTCTTATTCTGTCAAGAATACAGTGGAATTTTCCAGAGACTATGACAGGTGTTATTGCAACTTACTGAATACAGAAGCAGATATAAGAATCCAGCTCTCTTATACTGAGAGATTTCCTAAAATATAACACCACTCTCCTCATTAAGTTTTCTTGTTTTAGAAAGTAATCATAAAATCATGTTATTTCTGTTAACAGGTAATGAACTTATTATTATTTCAAGTAAATTAACAAATGTGTATTTTAAATTTCCTTAAGTTTTCATTTCTAAGATAGTAAATATTAATACATATAACTTATATTAAGCAAAAATCCTCAATAAAATTTATTAATATAAAAGGATTCTGAAACCAAAATGTTTGAGAATTGCCACCTTAGGATTGTTTAAATCTCTCTGGGGCACTTACAATTTGCCTTGAAGGTATCCAGTCATCATCCAATGTCACAACAAGGTCCTATACTCAATTTCCATTGTCAGTCAATCCTCACTATTAGGAAGCAGTAGTGTAAGGATGGTTAAGAACTATGCACAAAGAGTACAGGTTCAAATTCCTTCTTGGCCAATTATTGGGTTTGACCAATTTACTTTGCTCCTCAAATGTCTCAGATTTCTCATCTATTAAAGGGGTACATGGAAGTCAGTTTCTGAGAACTGAATGAGAAACCACATATTACATGTTATCTGTAATGGATAGACTTTTTAAAAGTTCTAGGTGATGACCTCATTATAATGATTAAAAAGAAAAAGTAAAGTGAATCTCAGCTTGTTTAATATCCTTGAAAAAGAGAAATAAGAGACATCCTACAGGTTAGTAAATGTTTGGTTGAAAAAGTACAGTGGATGAGAGAGAATAGGCTACTGATCAGTTCAGTCTTGCCAGAAAAGGGTTTTGATTCCTCATAGTTTATTTTCAAACCTTGTTTCCCTAAGTCTGAGGAACCTCCACTTTTGTGGTAGTGACCTTGGGCTAGAAGAACCAAAAGGAAGTTGACTTTGAGGTGATGGACACACCTGGACAGAGCCTTGTAAGAGTTGGCTTGCTGAGTTTCATAACTTGCTTGTACACATGATGCTTTGAAACCCACTCTGACCCCTTCTAACTCTGGCCTAATAACGGGCCAAGCAAACAAAAATGGGGCCCAGTGCCTCAACTGGCCACTATAGCCATCCTAAGAGGGAACACCCATGGATGAGCACCTGCCACCTGAAGTGGGATATTAAAAAGAAGTTGATTTATTTTCTCAGTTTTGGGTTGTATCCAAATACCCACTTGCTAGATTTCTTTTATTTTCAAAATGTCTAATGTTTATGTGCTTACTTTGATAGAACCTAGTGAGTGGAATATGGAGAATTGGAATCCTTTTATTTCAATTCCTGTCTTGGTTCTGAAGCATTCTGTAGTATTTATTTCTTCTTGGACAACAAACTGAATTTGCCACTTACTTGTATCCATATCTGTCTTTTGTGTTACCAGCCCTGCTTCTTCTAAGGACTTATGTTTTTTTCCAATTTCTAGGAAACTGTAGGAATCTTAATAAAAGGTGGGGAATCTTACATATCTAGCTACCCTACATGCAGAAAAAGTTCTATGTTAGCATTAAAAAAAAAAAAAAAAGTCTTGTTCTTAGATCTATTGTTCTAATACAGGTTTAGTGCCCAAACTGCCAACAGCCAAGCCCTGGGTTTTGCTCTAAGTAGTTTGATAATACCATATTCTATTTTTAACTATGGCCAAAGTCTCACATAGAATCAATCCTCTGTTGGACTGGGAGGAAAATCATTAGCTTCCTATGAACATAAGCAGATCTCCTGAAGGAGTCCTGTTGAGAGCCACAGCCAAGGGGCCCCAGCAAACTTTCAGACTGCCAGCTGATGATTGGCTCACAGCAGCCCCAGCAACATCTAGCTGATTGGCTCCTCTGCGGTGATGCTCATTGGGCTGTTTCCCCACCCTTTCAGACTACCAGCTGATTGGCTCACAGTGGCCCCAGCAACATCTAGTTGATTGGCTCCTCTGCGGTGATGCTCATTGGGCTATTTTCCTGCCCTTTCAGGCCACGGAGCTGCTCATTGGGGGACTTTTTTGGCTCCGCCCACGTGACCCAGCCAATCGGCCTCAAGAGCAGGAGGATTGTGGGAGGTGGAGAGGCTGGTGGTTGGGGGAGTGGCTTGTGGGAAGCCAGTGGTGGCAGTTGGGCTCTGAGGGTTTTTCCTGAGGAGCGGTTTTGTTTGGTGTGTGGTTCTAAAAATAAAGTTAGTTTCTTTTAACAAGTGACTCCTGAATTGTGCCCAGCCAGACTGCGGCATTGGCTCCTGAATTGTGCCCAGCCAGACTGCGGCAGAGTCCTATACATACCTTTAGGTAGGCTTTTGTAGGAGTCTGGTGATTTCATCCACAAGCATTCTATAACCTTAATCTCCTGGACCCATACACAGGTTGACACAAACTTTACTGTGTGACTAAGCTCAGAAGTCATTCACTCACCCTCTCCCAGGAGTGGCAGCAAGGCCCTAACTTAATCAGGCAATAAAACCAGCTGGAGTGGAAGTCTGACATCAATTCCAGTTTCCTTTATCCAGGGGCCTCAAGTACTCAAGCCTGACATCCCTACCCCTCCACATCCACGAATTCTGTCCCCATCCTTGAGTCAGTGCAGCCCAGCACCATTGCCCAGAGAAGGCCCAGCTCTGTGTCTATTTAATGGTCTTGGTTCTACCTGATGAGGTCCCTGTCTCTGATTTCACCCTTTGTTCTTAGACACTGTTTCTGTGTATAGATTCATATGTAGAACCTTTGTATCCTACACAGGCTATCAAAGATTTGAGTGCACAGAGGGACTTCCTTAAGCAAAATGTGTCCTGCAAGACTGGCAACCAATCAGCCCAAGGATTGACCTGGTGTCACAAATATTTTGTGAAGGGCTCCTCCTCCTGGTGAGACTTGTCATGCAGAAGACACTGGCCTTGGAGGTCCAGACAGGAGACTACAAAGGTGTAATCACATCAGACAGTGATGCAAATGCCCACTAACTGGTCCCCTCCTGTCCATTCCTTCCCTCGTCTCAATTTTCTACACAGCAGTCAGGAAATCTGATGGCGGCTTCCTTGGTTTAAAGCCCTTTCCTGTGTCCCACACCGTGGCCTGCAAGACCTTGCCAGACACTCCAGTCTCATCTCAGGTAGCCTTCTTCCTTGCTGTACTTCTGCCCCCCAAGCAGGAACCCCAAGGCCTTTCCACAGCCAGTCCCTTTGACCCTTCAGCTCATTAATTCCCATACTTGCATGAGTTCAACTCCAATTACTTCCTCAAGGAGTTGCCCTTGAGTTCCCAGAGCAAAACACAATGCCATGACACCTTTTCTAGCTTTACATCCCCTTCCTTCACAGTTCATAGTGACAACTTTGAGTAATTTTCTTGTCTGCCTCCCCTGTCAGCTTGCATGCTTCATGAAGGCGGGATCTATGGTTATATATAGGTTCCCCCTGGAAGGACTGGGGTGTACCTCAGTGGTAGAATGTCAGCATGCATGAGTCCCTGGGCTCCATCCCTGGTACCACATTAAAAAAGAAAAACAATGAGCTGGAATTGTGGCTCAATGGTAGA
Organism: Callospermophilus lateralis; assembly: GCF_048772815.1. Lineage (NCBI taxonomy): Eukaryota > Metazoa > Chordata > Mammalia > Rodentia > Sciuridae > Callospermophilus > Callospermophilus lateralis. Next base: position 73,226,468 of record NC_135316.1, read on the forward strand.
GAGCCTGACTGGCACATGTGAGGCACTGGTTTCGATCCTCAGCACCACGTACAAATAAATAAATAAAATAAAGGTATTGTGTTCATCTATAACTAAAAACATATGTATTAAAAAATAAAAAGGAAAAGGAAAACCAAACTCTCTGGGTCCTGAGTACTCACATGTAGAGGTTTGATAAATATTTATTAGATGGATAAAGCAACAAAACTAAATCTGGAAAAGTTACTATTGTAGGCTGTACCAGCTGGTGGGTACAGATGTAGTTCTATAACTTCATGCACTTTCAGCAGCTCTGTCACATTTGTGACAGCTAGACATTTTTTTTCCTTTTATGTGACATGCAGATATTAGACAGCTGCAGAAGTAGGTGGCTGACTTCTCCAGTTCCTTCACCTCAGTTTTGTCTCCTTCCCTCTGACCCACCCCAAGTAGACACACATTCAAGTACACACACACACACACACACACACACACACAGAACTTGTATACAACCTGACCTCACAATGACAGGTTTGGTACTCTGGCTTCTTAAATTTCACATACACACAAATTTTTCTTTATTTATTTAGAAAGAGCTGTTGATCGTCCTCATTCTGTTTTTAAAAAACAATATCAGGCCAGGCGTGCTGGTGCATGCCTGTAATCCCAGCGGCTCGGGAGGCTGAGGCAGGAAGATCAAGAGTTCAAAGCCAGCCTCAGCAACTTAGCAAGGCCGTAAGCAACTTAGTAAGAGCCTGCCTCTAAATAAAATATAAAAAGGGCTGGGGATGTGGCTCATAGGTTAAGCACCCCTGGGTTCGGTTGCCAGTATCTACATAAATAAATAAAAATAGAAAACAATATCATTCAGAAAAAGAAAACTTTTTAAAAGATTTAGACATTTCCTGAAAGTCTGTCTTCCTAGAAATCTTAATGGAAACTTCACATTGAGCTTTACCTAGCATGTTCGAGGCCCTAGGTTCAATTCCCAGAACTGCAAAACAAAACCCAAGCTTTCACATCCCTCGGAATAATTTTCCAACAGCATGCATGTTTTTCACCCATACTTCAAACTTCTTGAACTTCACATAATGTCTAGCATGTTTTTTTTTTTTTCCCCCTAAAAAGATTCTAAGCTGCTTGAGGAGAGCATGTGAATCTTTGGCTTTCTGTTCCCCAAACACTTGTGCACAAAAAGGGCCTATCAAAATTTTCCTGATTGTTTTCAGAAAGAGAAAATCAATTGAAAAGGAAAATAAAATGAGCTAACTCTTAGAAGAAGCTGTTCCACAAATTGTGCATTCTGTAATTGCATATCTTATGGCAAATGAAAATGATGACTATAAACAAGAAGATATCTTGTCCTCTACCCCTTGAAATAAAAGCCATGTTAACTATGAAAAGTTATCTTTCATACCAGAAAGTTGTTAGATTTGAAATTATCTTTTTTTAATATTTAGTTTTTTTATTGATTGTTCAAAACATTACAGAGCTCATGATATATCATCTTTCATACATTTGACTCGATTGGGTTATGAACTCCCATTTTTACCCCAAAAACAAATTGCAGAATCACATCAGTTATACACTCACATTTTTACATAATGGCATATTAGTGACTGTTGTGTTCTGCTACCATTCCTATCCCCTACTATCCCCCCTCCCCTCCCCTCCCCTCCCATCTTCCCTCTCTACTCCTCTGCTGTTGTTTAATTCTCTCCCTTTTTTCCCTCCTCTTTAGTTTTTTTTTTTTTTAAGGTGGACACAATATCTTTACTTTACATTTATGTGGTGCAGAGGATTAAACCCAGTGCCCCGTGCATGCTAGGTGAGCACTCTACCACTGAGCCACAACCCCAGCGCCCGGAAATTATCTTTTTAATGGAAAATTCTTTCCACAAACTTCTCTAGATTAAATAGTCCTTGTGGTGTTAAAATTCTATGATGTCCAACTTTGGCTCATGTACAAGTGATACCTTTTCTCTTATCTCATTAGTTCCCATAAACCCCATAAGGAGGACTCAGAGCACAAACAATCATGTAGAATTCATTGTAATATGCATCAGTGAAAAGTTTTCTGATTTCAGACTAAAAATTCTCTGAGCTGAGGGGAAAGAAAAATCCAAATGGCAAAGAGATTGAGAACTTGCCCTGATGAGTCACTGAGAGAAGCACTGAGCTTGCCCTGTCGGGAAGAAGAACATGACACACACAACTACTTGTTTGTGGAACTGAGAGGAGGGGCTATCTAGAATTTTCTCAGGTTGAGACCCAAAGAGATTCCAGATCTCACAGGAGAAGGGCTGTGTGGTAGATAGGATAGTGGAACAGCTTCTAGAGTCCCATGTATCAAAGTGTGACCTGGAAGCATGTGGATGGTTCTGTGGCCTGAAATTGCCACATGGCGTCTTAGGTAGCACCTCAGTTTCTCTGATTCAGCAGAGTAGTGTGATGAGTTCTTGTGCACTTCTGCCCCACCCTGGGCAGTATGGAAGTTAAAGAATACTTGTCAAACTGCAGGGGACTCTAATGGGATCATGGAGACCATGCAGCAATCACCTGCATGTCAGTAAACAAGTACTAAATGGATGATAGATGGCCTAAATGACAGCTGGACTGGGTAACAGATCCTTGAGGACCAGATGCCCCATCTCCCAGTGCTTTGAAACTCCACAATTCAGATCTATCCCTCTGGTATGTGTTGACTAAATGTAAGTTATTACCACGTTGAGGTTAAAGACTTGAAATAGTTTTTTAAAATCAAGGAAAAATAAAATTACTGTTTCTTACATAGCTGAGTTTGTGGGGTGAAATTTGGAACCATTACACAAACCTCTTTTAGAACACTAATGTCAATGTCCCATATTTATATATGTGAAGCATATTTTGTGGACAAAGTACTTCTTTTATCAACACATGCCCTAATTGTTGAAAAACAAAGCTGAGTGGGACATGGGTACCGAGTGACCTAGCAGGAGAATAGTGGGTATTTCAGGGGAAAGAAGAGGGGGATTTGGAAAAAGTTCTCTTTCTAACTTAAAGAGAAAAGACAGTTAAGAGAAAAAAAATTAAGGAAAAGAGCCAAATGAATGTCCAGTGTTGCTTTTGTTTTCATTATGATTCTTATACAGAATTCATGGGGTTTCCTGTGAAATTTTCTAGCATATTCTTTAAACCACTGGAATTGTTTTGTATTTATTATTTTATTAGATGTTAGAAATAAAAATAAACTGTAAGAAGCTGAAAAGGCATGTAACTTCATGAATATTAAGAAGCAATGGAGGTACCCATTCTAAGTTAAAATTGGCTTGCCTTATGCAAAGACAACACACACAAAGATCATCAATGGTGGTGAGATTATTGATGGCATCTCTCATCTCTTATTTATGTGTACCAATGAGTGTTTAAAAATAAATTTAAAGGAACATTGACTAGTGTTGACCTCTTAGCCAGGGAGGACAGGTGCGAAGCCATAGGTGCCAAAAATTTCTACAAACACACAGGTTTACAAAAAAAAAAAAAAAAAAAGCCTAAAACCAAGACTCTTCAGCAAAGTTGAAATTTGCTCTTGGGAGGAGATCCCCATTTTGTGACCTTGGAACACCCGCCTTCTCCTGCTGGATAGTTTCCTTTGAGGGAAGAGTATTTTTTCTTCAGTATTACTTTTCTTCAGTTTTGACTTGTTAAACTTCTGCACTTTGGACAAAGCTGGTTCATCACTCATCTTGACTGAAAGAAAGACTGAAGGCTTGAGTCTAGCATATGGCCGTCTGTTCACTGCTGCCCTATTCACTCTGGATCAGGCCTGAAGCTGGAATTTTATCTGAGGTATGGAAAAGACAACACTATGTTTAAAATCAGGTTAAATTTCTGGCTATGTCAGTTAATAGATGTGTGACCTTGAGCAATCTCTTAACTTCTTTGAATCTCAATTTCTTCAATTATAAAAGGGATCTATATACATATCCCATTGAACTCTTGATAGAATTGAACTGTATCCTGAAAGAACTTTGTAAGAGGTAAAATATTTAAAAATTAAGCAAACAAACAAACAAACAGGAAAACCCTGCACCATGTAGTGGAGGAGACAATGCAATAAGAGATCATTTAAATGTACAGGACATCTGGGGTTGTAAAACCGACTGCTCAATACAAGGACTTTAGACATGATGAGGAAAAGTGCCTTAAAAACGTGTCTCTTCTGGAAATGTCTTTCAGAAAAACAGGAAGGGCGGGGGAGGAATTATCTGGACATGGGAGGAAAACCCAGATAACTTGGGTTGAAGTCTGGTACCTACAACACTGAACTCTGCACCACCTATTTTTTTGCTCCCTTGCCTTGGGGATCTACTTAGAATTAGTACAGGTTTCATTGTCCTGCACTTATAGCTTCAGAATAGGACAGTCAGCAAATGCCTTCAATATAAGAAATTAACAGTAATTGGGCTTTAGAAATTAATATTCTTTCAACTTCTAGAAATCCTTCTTAGATATTACCCTTACTGTGAAAAGCCTCTGCTATTGGTTCAACAAGCATTTCTTGCTTTGTGACATCTCTGGAAATTCGAAATTCCTGTGAGAAAAATCTTTGTCACTACCCTTTGAAAACTGAGAATTAGGAAGCAAGCTTCACCTCAGGTGAAGCTTCAGGTGACATGCACTAAGGTTAGAAACAACAGCAGTCTTCTAAATTTAGTACGGTGTCTTCTAGTTGTTAAGCGACATGAAGAGAATTCCCTCCCTCGAAGTTCTTGTGAAGTAGTGTTTGGTAGGAACATTTTGCTATGTTACCATGGGTAGGGATGGTATCTCAAAATCACATGATCATGGTGCACATGATGGCCACTAAACTGTCTTCTCAGGAGGGTAGTACACCTTATTAACTAGAGCATTTGAAGTTTCATGGAAATTTTTGATTGGTTTAGAATTGTGGGTTTGGGAGTAGATTCCAAGCAGAGGTCAACATTTTGTGCAATAGAGAGGAAATATATTTGAATGGAAAAAAAACATCTTATGAAGGACTCCAGTGTCATCAAAACTGGGGCATTGTTGGGGAAAGAATATTAAAAAGAGACTCTTGGGAGTGGGGAAACAAGTGTGAATTTGGATTTGGTTTGGGAGTTTATTGTTTTCTCTCTTTCTTTTTTATGGTACTTGGGATTGAACCTGAGATGCTTGACCACTGACACCTTTTAAAATTTGAGACATGGTCTCACTAAGTTACTGAGGGTGGCCTTGAACTTGTGATCCTTTTGCCTCAGCCTCCCGAGTAGCGGGGATTATAAGCATGTACCACTGCACCTGGCTCCCAAGTGTAGATTTTGAAGAATAGATATATTAAGGGGGATTCTCACAAATATTTTATTTTGAGAAATTTCAAACCTTTGGAAAAATTGCAAGAATAGTATCATAAATACTCATATGCCCTTATACATGTATATATATAGAGAGAGAGAGAGAGAATGAGAATATACACCTGTACAAATATGTACATATATTCATTTTCTGTATGGCTAGATAGAAAGATCAATAGCTATAGGGAGAAATGTGCACAGGTATATAGTTTTTGAGTCATCTTTATAGACATCATGACACAACACTACTAAATACTTCAGCATGTATTTCCTAAGAGCAAGGCCATTCTCCTATGACTACAATATAGTTATTCCACTGAGGAACTTAAATTTGATTCAACACAATATCTAATGCATATCCAAATTTTCCTTTTGCCCCAGTAAGACTCTTATACATCTCCACCTTAAAAGAGATTAAAATATAGTTTCCTCATTCGACATAAACAGCATTTCCATTTTTTTCTACAAATTAATCAAAACCAACTACATTTCCCATTAATACTTTTATGCCAGTAATTTATTTGGGGGAACTTACACATGTTGCACATCCGGATTAGTAGAGGGTAAAATAGAAATAACAGAATTTAGCAGCAGGGAACCTGATTGACATTGATTACATTTGAAACAATGAACTTATTCTGTTCCCTGTGAGGCTGATCTTTTTCTCTAATATCATATTTTAATCCTGCCCTCTCTCAGTCTTCTCAGTATGTGATAAGTTTCTTATGGTGCTTGTCTCCCAGATATTACTATTAAATAATATACAACTTGCTCTCAGTAGTCTTTTTTTTTTAAAGTACTTTAGTTTTAGAGCAGTTTTAAATTCGCAGAAAAGTTGAGAAAACAGTACAGTTCCATGTATCTTCCCACCTCCTGCTTCATATACTTTCCCTTGTTATTAACATCTATGTTAGCATGGTAATGAACCAATACTGATTCATTATTATTATTACCTTTAAAAGTTCATACTGTATTCAGATTTCCTTAGTTTTACCTAATGTCCTTTTTCTGTTCAAAGATCCCATCTAGGATATCAAATTACATTTAATTATTCTTTCTCCTTAGACTCTTTAAGCTGTGATAGTTTCTCAGACTTGGTTTTTGTGCCCTTTATAGTTTTAAGCTCAGAGGTCATTGATAATTCAATTTGTTCACATTGTTTAGCAGAGCACCCCAACAAATATTATTTTGATGTAAGTAATACGTCTATGAAAACCAATCCTGTTTTTCTAAGTAGTATGGTGGTAAGGTTGATAAAGGTATCTTTGAAACTTCTTTGAACAGGTTTGGTTGTGTTTAGGTCCACTGTGTTTATTTACTGATTATAGATGGGATAGGAAGTCATAGCATTTATTGGTGGGATGATTTTCTTTGGGTGGATTGAATCAATGACGCTCAAGGCAAAAAGACTGACTGAGAGGGTGGAACCAGTTAGAATGTGCTTTTTCCTTTGGAACCTGATGCTCTTACAGATCTCACATGACAGTAGGTAGTCTACATTTTTCTCTTTATCTTTGGATTAAGATAAAGCGTCTTGGGGTAATTTGGTTCAAGATAGACTACTATCCTTTTACAAACAGACAGTTCTTTGTACTTCATTTTTTTCTTTCTTTTTTTAATTGAGATGAAATTTACCTATAGTGATAAAGATACCTTTTGAGTGTATAGATACAACGTTTTGACAAATGGATATACCTCTATGACCAACACCCAAAGACACAGAACATGTCAATCATTGTAGAAAGTGATCTCATACCCTTTCCAAATCAAAGCCTGCCATAATCTCTGGAGCATCCATTGGTCCAATTTCTTTCACCAAAGATTAGGTTTGCCTGTCCTAAAATTTCATATAAATGGATTCGTACTGTTAATACTTCTTTGTGTCTGGTTTTCTTAACATGTTTTTGATATCCATTCACGTTTTACGAGTATCAAAAGTTCATCTCACATTACTGCTGAGCAGCATTCTTTTATTGTAATAATACACCACAATTTTTCATGAATTCTTGTATTGATGGAATTAGTTTTTGTCTGATTTTTAGTTATTATAAAATTGTTGTGAATGTTCTTGTATGGGTCTTTTGGGGAGACCTGCTTTCCATTTCTCTTGGGTATGGAATTGCTGAGTCATATGGTCGGTGTAAGTTTAATGTTATAAGAAAATGTCAAACCATTTTCAGGGTGATTGTACTATTTTATTAGGTATCTCTTGTTGCATAAAAAAACTTGCCACAAACTTGATAGCTTAAGCAACACACATTATCTCAGGTTTTATAGGGCTGGGCACAGCTTTGTGGATCTTTGTAAGGCTGCAATCAAGGTGTTGGTCAATACTGAGTTCTCAAATTGCATCTCAGTTGATAAAGGATCCATTTCCAAACTTGTGTGGTTGTTGATAGAATTTGCAATTTGCAACCAGAAGCTTTCTAAGTCATCTGATAAATGGGTTGGAGTTGCATTGCCAAAAACAGTAAATATTGCCCTTAGAACCCAAAGAGGACCATAATGATAAGTTTTCTTCTTAGTGGCATTATGGACAGGTGCAATTGTCCTTTATGTCAAAGATGGTGTTCCAAGAATATGCAGTGCTGAATCCTAAAAGTTTCATCAATGTCCTTGATTACCTCCAATGGTATCTCCCATTTTGTGGTATGCGTGTGTTTTGCTAGGCCATTTAGACCATGCTGCTCAATGTGTACTCTACAAACAGATGTCTACGCTGTCTACAAGAGGTCTACAGCCCACAGACAGTGAACACTTGTTTGTTCACATGGCAAGGTAAATTCAGAAATTGAAAATTTTGTGTTTAGAAATTTTTAGTAGTTTGATATTGATGTGTTTTCAAAGCATTTTATCAGAAGACTCAGTGAGAAGGATATAAGTCATTTTGTTGGTTGTCAAACTTGTGGTGATTTGCATGTGCAGTAGGGTATATGCTAGTCAAGTTCAGTAATTTCCATAATATTCTTCTATGACAGATGAGAAAGAAAGAGAGTGTGGGGTGAGGAAGGCAAAGTGTGGTATGGTGGGAGGGAGAGAGTAAGGAAAAAAAAAACAAAGGAGAAAAAGAAAGAACGGGTCTGTCACCACAAGTGTTTGAGAAGCATTGATCTTGAGAACTTGCCCCTTTGTTCTCACTAGAACATAGGGCAGAAGAATTAAAATAGCCCTGGGGCTACATAGTGACCATGTGCTCCTACTCTTCGTGCATATAAATCCTTCCTAATGATGGTAATGAGGAAAACCACTTATATCCAATCAATAACTACCTACAAAATGCCAAAGTGTATGTTAATCTGCTCCAACTACTACATGTTGCAGGGCATTTAACTACATGCTGCATATCTATAGGGAGCTATTACATGCTGCATGGCAGCTTCTGTTGGAACTACCATTGAGTTAAGTATATAGCTGTTCACTGCCATCTGCCATGATCTCAGTTTTGCAGGTGATAGACAGGAGAAATCAAATGGGAATGTAATGAAAACTATAACCCACACAATCCTTTAAGTCTTTGATAGTCTTTGCAATTCTTCTAAGATGCTATCTTGCTTCTGATTTCCTATCCTCGCTGGGGATGATAGTGGTGGTTTCAGAGACCTCTACCTGGCCCTCTTACATAATGGCTATTACTCCACAGATCAGGGAACCACTGTGACAGTTTTGTCTGCAAAGATTATCTATTCTAATTATATATCCAGTAACTTAACTATAGAACACATTCATGAACCCACTGGATCCATTGTGTTAGAGTGAAGCCAAAACTCCATTGGTCCCCATTCTAACTGGAGAATCATAATGGTAACAGTGTCTGCTCAGACCCTGAGTCTAACCATTCTCATTTTCCAGTGCTTGAGTAACTTGGCAAATGGCCACAAATGCTTTTTAGGAACCACCTGCCAAAAGCTGTCATGGTATGATTTGCAGGCAATAGAAAATTTAAAACAAGCTGGAGGTACACCTTCTGTCAGCCAGAGGGTTCAGGTCACCAGTGGATTGGAGCTTCTCATAGCTTATGGGAGCCAACTGTGTAGATATCTTCTGAACTCTCTGTTTAGTGACATTGTGTTGGTAGCTTGAAATTGACCAAAGTAGGAATGTTACATCATAGAAACTGGTCAGTACTAAAATGTCCTTTCCCACACGATTTTCCCCTGAAACTGGTTATTTTTTTCCCCCAGTAAATTACAAGGGGAGATTGGGGGATTCCCTATTCTAAGTCTTGTCCATCCAAAGTCTTAGAGTAATACTCATTTCCTCTCCAGGATAAGATGTGGACCAAAGTGACCCTTCAAATCTATGCCTTTAAAACTCGTTTTCTCTTAAAATCAGACCCTAGACCTGCTTTTAGTATAGCTTGCTTTAGATTATGGGAAATCACAGTCTTATTAAAAATTGCCAGGAGAGATAATCTGGCTATCATGGTATGCCTTAGAGTGACAGGTGACTGTCCTGAGACATCAGTTTCTTTTGTAAGGTATACAATTCCATCAACAGAATCCAGCCCACCCCACAATTCTTATAATCATTGTTCCCATACTGTTCAAACATCAGAGCCACACCTATCCCACTCTCTACTTCTACTGCATCCCAAGTAGCCATATGTGGGAAGTCTTACCAACTATGATACTGCTGTGTGGCCCTGATTACTAACTACTTACCATAACCTGGATTTTTATTGCCATAAGATCAGTAAGTAACCCCACCCCAGTTTTCCAACCTGATGTCTGTAGAATACTCCTGGTGCCAAGTCTCTTAACTTGGAACTTTAATATTACTACTCATTCTAGAAAATACAGCTTGAGTGCAGTTTGGGAGAAACAGGAGTGAAGATAAAGTGGATAGGCAGGGAGGAGGAGAAACTAATGCAATCATGCACCATATAATTATGTTCTGGTCAATGATGGAATGCATATGCAATGGAGGTTATATAAATTATATTACCTAGTGACATTAAAGCTGTCTTAGTTTGTCTAGGTACACTGCTTGATGTTTGCACAACAACAAAATTGCCTACTGTTACATTTTCAGAACTGTGTCCCTGTTGTTAAGCAATACATCACTGTATAATAGTGTATTAATAACCTAGCTAATGCTTGATGTCAAGCCCAACTGACTGCTCAGTACCGTGGGAGTATGTTTTGAGAGATCATCTGAACTACTGTTTCAGAATATTCTGTCTTGGTGGAGGGAGGCACAGGAATTTATTTGCTGCAATCATCTCTGTTGATTAAGGGTTTATCCCGTGGGCATTAACACCTCTGCATTTCCAGGCTGCTCATCACTCAGGCCCAAGGATTAGGCATTGTCTCATTCCTGCTGGGCCAGAAGGTAAGCTATGCTTGGCTTGGAAATGAGGGTGGGGAACCATCTAGATGCTTTCCTGTCAAGTCTCTTGCTGTACTGGGGCTGGGCAGAGCACATGCAGAGTTGATTGCTGTGGAGGCAGCTGGGTAAAGCAAATGTTCAGTGGGCCTGGATTCAGGGGAAGGAGTTGGGTTTAAAGGTGACTTACACATTGCTTGGGTCTGACACACTACCTTTTCTGATCTTAATTTTCAGCATTTCGTTTCATTCCATGTGCATTCTTCCAATGATTTCTCCTTTTATTGCTAAGGGTAGCAGTAACCTATCTCTTTTTCATGAGTCTAATGAATTTTAGGCAATACAGTACACCCTCCTTAATGTTCTAAACAGTACTGTGTACATGTTCAATGCTCAGTAAATGCTTGATAAACTGCAGAACTTTTTGGGGGGACTGTGCCACTTATTGTTTGTCTTTTTTTTTTTTAAAGAGAGAGTGAGGAGAGAGAGAGAGAGAGAGAGAGAGAGAGAGAATTTTAATATTTTATTTCTTAGTTTTTGGCAGACACAACATCTTTGTTTGTATGTGGTGCTGAGGATCGAACCCGGGCCGCACGCATGCCAGACGGGTGCGCTACCGCTTGAGCCACATCCCCAGCCCCACTTATTTATTGTTGTATAATAGCCCATCCCAAAAATTAATAAGTAAAAGCAATAGTGATTAATTGACTAAGTGGTTCTTCTGCTGTCCTCACTTGATGGATGGGGGGAGTCTGAACTCAGCTGGGATGCTAGATCTTTCTCCATGTAGTCTGTCATGCTCATAGGGACTCACTGATGCTTCTCACAGGGTTTGGATCCAGAAAACCACAAGCTCTTATGGAGGTACTATATACTTTAAGCTTGCTGAGATCCTATTGGCCAACAAGTCACAAGGCCAAGCCCAGCATCAATGTGGAAAGTGACTATATACAGGCATGCATATCAGTCGACGTGATTCACTGGAGGCCATCAATGTATCAGTCAACTGTGGGGAATGTCTTTGTCAAAGTGTCCAATTGATGGGTGTTTATATTACTACTTATGGCAGAGACTTCTGGTTGCCTCCTACTAGGTCTCCCTTGTATCCACATTAATAAAATTCCTGATTTTTAGCCACACACATGGCCTCTCAAAATTTTATTTACCTGTATCCTCACAACTGGATGTGGCTTTGCATTCCAAGTTTTGATCAATGGGCTATAAGTGAAAATGTATTGTGGAAGTTTCCAGGAACTCCTCTTCAATGAGAAATGACATGTGCTCTGGCTTTTTCTTCACCCTTTCCCTCATCCTGCTGTCTAGAAAGTGCATGTGACTTTTGACTGCAATCTTGAACCTTAAGCACTGCCCAGGGATGGTGGAGTTGTGAGTTGCAGATGTCTGTATCCTGAGGACTTCGTTGAGCAATACGTTCACTCAGCTCTGGAATTCCCATCTCTAGACTTTCACCTGGGATAAAAAAAACCTTCTGTTTTGTTTAGTCTGTTGTTATTTTGGGTTCTGTTATTGATAGCTAACCTTTCTAGTTAACTGGCCCAATTATTAAACTACAGTCTCTGTATATCTTTAGACATATACTGTGCTTGGAGTATGTGATTCCTTACCTTTTACTCACCTTACCCAAAACAGATCAGAGTATCAAGCAGCTAGATTATTACAACTCAAGCCAATGAATACAGCCACTGCACCAGAAGAAACCCTTCTATTTCCAGGTGCATGGTTTTCTCCCCAAGAGGAGAAACCTGCTGCTCTAGTTTGAATGTGTCCCCCCAATTTTTTTTTTTGGAAACTTAATCCCAAATGCAATAGTGTTGAGTGTGGGACTTTGAAGAGGTGATTTGACTTTCATATCTCTTATTCATCAGGAAAGGAGGGCAATGTATCAGGTAGAAATTGTACAGATTTAAATCAGCAAATTAAGAGAAACCTGTATAGATCATCAAGTCATTAAGAAAACAAGATAAAAGGGAGGAAACTATAAAATGTTTGTATTCCTGTAAACCAAAAGAGACAAATTCAAAACATTGGTGCTATCTGGCAAAGTGGGAAAAACTCTTAATAAGACCCAGCTGCAACTCCTACTTTTTGTTTCTTTGGTTAGGGGACACCTCATGTTAACAATACTATTGAGGAAAACCACATGAAAATGAAATTATTAGGTTTTCTCCCGTTCACTGTGGAGATAGTGGGCAGTGGGGAGAATGAGGGAAGGCTTTCGCATTAGATGATGGTTGGGATTTGAAGGGTTGTAAATAACAGGAGGTACCTCAGTCACAGCAAGTTCTTAGGTGATGCCTATCTGCGTAACTCCTGATGGCTTGCTTATAGAAAATGTCAACACTATGTTAGCTGCTGTCTTTTGTCTGTTTTATGTTGCTATGATAGAACCATAAACCACATAGTGTATAAAGAACAGAGATTTATTTATTAGAGTTCTGGAGGGCAGGAAGTCCAATTTTGAGGAGTCCATACTTGACAAAGGCTTTCTTGCTGTCATAATATGGCAGAGGGCAATGCATGGTGACAGAGAGCAAGAGGTGGCCAAATTAGCTTTTATAACAAACCCACTCCTGTGATAACAATATTAATACATTCTTGAGGGCAGAACTTTTATGACTTCACCACCTCATCAAGGTCTTACCTCTCAACATGGTTGCTTTGGGGATTAAGTTTCCAACAAATGAACTTTGGGGGACACATTCAAACCAGATCAGCTGTTTTTCCTCACTGGGAGAAACCCATGCACTTGAAAAAATGGAAGAGTTGCTATTACTCAGTTCATTGGTTTGAGTTGTAAATATCTATTAGCTTGCTGCTTTGGGTACCTGGTTCTTGCCATTGCTAGGGAGAGTTGAACCTGCAGTGAGGGCATTGGATTATGACAGCAATACAAACACTAGAAGAAATGCTTTCATTCTTTTCTTTCTTCAAAATCCTGCCTGTCATCTTAAATCTTTGTTCCTGAGATATGACCTAGAGTTTATGTGATAACTAGATTTGTTTAAATGCTTAATTTTTTCCTCCTGTTTTGAGCAGTACCTAACCTCTTTATCAGGGAGCTCAGAATACTGCCAATATTCTTTGTGTTCCCCCCAAATTCATAATGTTGAAGTGCTAACTCCCAGTACCTTAGAATGCGACTATATTTGGAGACAAGATCTTTACAGAGGTAACTAAGTTAAAATGAGGTTGTTAGGGTCATTCACCTAACTGGTATTTGTTAAGTGTCCATTACATGGCAGAGACAGGTTAGGCATGGGTACATACTAGTTAGCTAACACAGACCTTCCCTCATCAACTGGTTGGCTTCGTGGACATATGAGCTAAGAAGTAGCAAAGTGCCCCATATTAGAAGGACCTTGGTGTTTATTTAATACTTTCATGTTACCATCTTTAAATTCTTAGTTTTGAACCAGGGGCACTGTATTTTCATTTTGTCTGGGTCCTACAAATTATGTAACTGGTCCTGCTACTGGAAATTGCAATTTAGAAGGACAGTCAACTATAGTCTCTCTACTGAGGAGTGTGAATTGGTGGTATGGAGAGAAGGTCAGTGTAGTAGGAGAAGTAGCATAAGAGATTAAGAATAACATTCACAAGCAGAGGAAGGAGAGCTGCCTGCTGATTGGGGATGACAAGATACATTTTGTTTTCTTCCTTTTTTTCCTGTAATATTATCATTAACCCTGAGTAATTCAGATTAACTGAGCATGTTTCTGTTTTTTTTTTTTTGAAACCTGAAAGAATTCAAGAAGAACACATATGGGAAGTGATTTAAATCATGGGATCGAAATTGAGCAAGAAGAGAACTGAAGACCTTCAAAGGTCAGTTGTTTCCAACATTATCTGTGAAGGGACTTTTCACTCTTTAAAATTTCCTATTTGTCATGAAGTGATACTTTTTGGAAAATAAAACAAAAACAAAGTGCTAGAAGAATAAAATGAAAACAAACAATAAGGGCAAACCAAATACAAGCTCACATTTTCCACATTAAATAGAAAAATTACATTTCAATAAATATAATAAGACAAACACATGGTATGAAAGAAAAGAATTACAAAAACGCAATTGCTCATTGAAAGTGTCTCTACAGGTAATTAATATGGAGAATTGCTATTATACTCTTAATTTTTGGCCTTTCACAGTCATAATAATTAAAGTTGTGGAATTAAGTAGAAATTCCTCATACTAAACAGTACACAGTATAAATTTTTAAACTTTGATGTGATAAGTGAGTATGTTCCTTCCTTGTGAAATTTCCTAAAGTAGGTTGATTGGATTGATGATACACTACTTGAAGGAGATAATGCATAGCCAAACTATTTTTGTGTTTTACTTTAATAACATGAATACTAGAGAAACCAGTCTCTCAAAGGTATGAAGAGAATGGAAGAAAGCAATTTTAGTAAGCTCAGGATGTTCGCTTTAAACTTTTATCCATGATGAAGGAAACAAAGCTTTATTTTCTAAATTCTTCATTAGCTAGTTTCAAAAATTGTCATATACTTGGTGAGGATGTGAGGGGAAAAGGTACACTCATATACTGCTGTTGAGACTGCAAATTGGTACAACCACTCTGGAAAGCAGTATGTAGATTCCTCAGAAAACTTGGAATGAAACCACCATTTGACCCAGCTATCCCACTCCCAAAGGATTTAAAATCAGCATACTACAGTGATGCAGCCACATCAATGTTTATAGCAGCTTAATTCACAACAGCCAAACTATGGAACCAACCTAGATGCCCCTTAACAGATGAATGGATAAAGAAAATGTGGTACATATGCACAATGGAATATTACTCAGCCTTCAAGAATGAATGAAATTCATCAAATTATACTGTTTTACTGTGTGCATGTATGAATATATTATAACAAATCCCATATATATAATGTGCTTATAAAAAGGGAAAAATTTGACCTATAAAATTATAGTTATATTTAAATAATCTTTCAATAGAAGAAATGGATTTTGGATTCATGAGTTTGTGGGTGTGTGTTTGAATGAACTTATTTTGGTGGAGAATAAATATTCAAAATAGTTTATCAAATTCATAATTACCTTTATTTTTTGTACACATATAACTGTCATTTAAGTTTGATGGCTTTATTACTTTATTAGTATATGATTTTAGAACTTTGCTATGAGTTATGGCTATGAACTCAATAAGTGGGGGATTATGTTTCTAAGTAAAACTAGTAAAAACCCTTAGTTCTTTAATTCTTTAGAATCATTTATAAGATCACTTAGTTTACTATTACTGTTACTAACACATTAAAGATGTTTATTTTATTTATTTCATCTCTTACAATATAGGACTTAAAATAAAATAAATGACACAAATTTTACTCCCTTAATGTGACTGAGTCGCCAAAAAAGACTCAAGTAAATCCAGGCATCAAGTAAAATTAAAATTACTGTAAAACAATAAAAAAATTTACATTTTCAGAGATTTTTTACTTAGTTTTGAGTTGCAGGATAAAAAAATAACCTTAAAATATGGTCATAGGAGCATGACAAAGACACAGGTATGCTCCCTGCAACTCACCACACAAGTTGGAGAAGAGTTCCATATTCTGTTCAATGAGAAGTGTCCAATGATCATGTTCTTAGATACTACTGACATGTCAAACTGCTATGAATGCTAAACATTTTTAATTTTAGTATTTAACTCCTTGTGACTAAACACAAGCAGTTTTGCAGACTCATACTGGTACAAGGACCACTCTTTGCAAAGCATTGCTCAAAGGAACACCTACATTGAAGAGACAGGCAGAAAAAGAATTAGTAAGGGAGTTTGCAAAGTAAAAGAAGGGAGGGAGAGACCATGGATTTGTGGAAGACTAGGGAATTTTTGAGAAAGGGGAATCAGTTAACTGTGTTAACTGCAAGAAAGGTTAAGGAGGCAAAGGACCAAAAATAAGTCATTAAATTGACAATCAGGACGTTGGTGACCTTTGGAAGAATGATTTCAACGGAGTGCTGGTGATGGTAGTGGAAGAAATCCAGGCATTAATAAGCTGAGGAATTGGGGAAGTAGTGTGAATCAATGGAAACCATACTCTTAAGAAGCAAGATGGTAAAAAAAAAAAAAATGAAAATAGTGTGGAAGTTTGGTGGCGCAAGCACATGGAAGGAAGACTTATTACATACTGGAAACATATGTATACATATATAGTGAAGATATATATCTCATATAGATATATATGTCTAATATCACTGAAGGGGTCTCCAGCTGAAGAGAATTCCTTTTCAGATACACAGAAAGTCCTAAGAAAGGTTGCTTTTTTCCTCCTCTCCTTACAGTAATCTTCTTAAAATTATTACACAGGTAGAGGGACATGTGGTGCAACTTAAGAATCTGCAGAATTTCTGAATACTTCTCTGGTAGTACCACAGAACACTGTGGTAGAGAATGTAAAGACTTTGACTCAGTTGCTCCTGAGTTGTGTGGAAGGAAGATATATTTAATTTAATTTATTTATTTAAATGTCTTGAGTTGCTGATGGAGCTTTATTTTATTCATTTATATGTGGTGCTGACAATTGAACCCAGTGCCTCACACATGCTAGGCAAGTGCTCTATCACTGAGCCACAGCCCCAGTCCTGGAAAATATATTTTAAATGCACTATGGAACATTGTTGAATTAAGCCATGGTAAATATACATATATTTTTGTAAATTGAGAAATCTTGTCTTTGATTTATCATAATTGTGGTAAATCTGATATTGATAAAATAGGTTTAAATAAAGCAAGTCATATCTACATTTGAAGAGAGCTTACTTCAGTTCCCAGAACTTTCCTTAGCTCTTCTGCTCTCCCTACTGTTAGCAAGCAAGCATTTACTGTGTGTCCAATACTGTGCTAGGTACTAAGGCCACAATGACACCTATGATTTAGTCTTTATCCTAAAGGGGCTCACAGGAGAAATATCAGTCATGTTTTCTGGTACAGACAGCTGAAAACTTTAGCTCAGTTAAGGTTGGCTCTAGGGTTGGCCAAATCAGAAACTCTGAGGACCCAATTCTTTATATACTCTTCCTGCACCAATGTTCGCATTTCTGCCTTCTCTCTAGTTTGGCCTACCTCAGGTTACAACAGTTGCAGCAACTGGTAAATCATATTCTCAAGATTATAGTTAAGGGGTAGAATTGTGTTATTCATATATCCCATTTTATTGGGCCACCAGAAGATTATGCTCCATCTTCCAAAGATCAAATCTGCATCTGGAGCTCTTGCCTAAATCTGGAGCAAGGTGGATGGAACTACCACTTTAATCACATTTATTCTCCGTGGCAGGACCTGGGCCTGGCTCCCAATTCCTGGAAAATATCTGGACCCCAAATAGAGGGTTTCTGAAGTTAGAAAAGACTGCAGGACTGGTCAGTACCTGCCAAACCTTTACACATCCTCGAATATGTCAGCATATGGAGAGAAAGACTGTCTATTGTACAACTTGCTGGCATAAACGTATTGAAGTTTCCTGCTGCCTCTCTCCTTGCTCATTTAGTTTTAAAAAATTAGTATTGTAAAAACAGGATAAGGAAATTAACATCAGAACACAACTGTGTTTGACTCACAGTATCTGAGTAAAACCCCAATGGTATTTGTACACACATGGCAGAGTGCCAAAGAGAAAATCGTGTACTCAAATAAGACGTCTATTAATATAAATACCAAGTGACAGAAGAAACAGCTTCAAAGTCAATGTTTGATGGTGGTAGTTCCAGTAAGCTCTTTTCTGATGTCTTTGTGCTTTTGCAATATAATGTAATGGATACGTGGAATCAAATATACTTGGGTTCAAGTAAGCGGAGGCCTTCATTTGCTATTTGATTTGGGCAAGTTCATTAACTCCTTTGAGCCTGTTTTCCAATGGAATGCTGTTATGTTTTTGTTTTAGCCGTAGATGGACACAATACCTCTGTTTAGTTTTTTAAAATTTATTTATTCTAGTTTGTTATACATGACAGCAGAATGCATTATTTAGTTTTTTAAAAATGTGGTGTTGGGGATCGAACCCAGTGCCTCAGACGTGTAAGGTAAGCACTCTACCACTATGCCCCAACTCCAGCCCATGATATTATGCTTTTGATGGGCTATTTCTGAGGATTACATAAGAATTATATGAGGCGGCCAGTACGGTGCCTGGTACATATTAAATTCACCACAGACATTAGGTCAGTCTTGCAAATTTGTATTTAATTGTCACTGCTCCTTTGAAGATCTCCCTTAGACATTTCGATGGTGGCTCCGGTTTTTACAATACTAATATCGTATATTACACTACCATCTATACATTGCTCCCCGCTCCTCTTTTCTTAACCCGGGATCTCCAAAACGCTAGTGTCAGCTCTCCACTTTCTAACTCCCAGAAATAGGCAAAGTTCAGCTCCGACTCCGAGTTCCAACGTTGGTGTTTGTTTTTGTTTTGGCTTCTGTGCTCAACGGATTGGGCGGGAGAAGCCGGGTGCAGAGGGAGGGGGCCGCCCGCGAAAGGAGAGGGGCGTGCCCGCCCTGGATGCGCTCGCCAGAGATCCCCTGCCGGGACGCTGGTCGGCCGCGAGCAGCCCCACGTAGAAAGAGGGGTGCCCACTGTCACCCACCAGATTCTCTGTAAAGCCGCGGTGCAGGTACGCCGCCCCCGAGCGGCGCGTTTCGGGTGGAAACAGGTCCAGGCAGCGATGCCGGCTTCCGGGGAGGCCGGGCCTTCCCGCCCAGGCCGTGCGCCCTCGCGCCACGGCCCGCGCACCGCCGGCGCCCCGGTTCCCCCCAGACGCCGGCGAGCCCGGGAGCCTCGCGGACGTGACGCCGCGGGCGGAAGTGACGTTTTCCCGCGGTTGGACGCGGCGCTCGGTTGCCGGGCGGGGGAGGGCGCGTCCGGTTTTTCTCAGGGGACGTTCAAATTATTTTTGTAACGGGAGTCGAGAGAGGACGGGGCGTGCCCCGACGTGCGCGCGCGCCGCCTTCTCCGCGCTCCTCCATAGCTCCCTGGCGCCTGCCCTGGGAGCGCGTCATGCCGCCCAAAACCCCCCGAAGAGCGGCGGCTGCCGCGGCGGCGGCTGTGGAACCCCCGGCGCCGCCGCCGCCGCCTCCTCCTGAGGAGGACCCGGAGCAGGACAGTGGCCCAGAGGACCTGCCTCTGGCCAGGTGAGCGAGCGGAGCCGCCGCCGCCGCCGCGGCCGCCGGCGGGAAGGGCGCCCGGAGAGTGCCGGCGAGTGGGCGCCGCGACCGCTAGAGCCGGGCGCATCTTCTCCGGGGCCGGTCCCGGCGGGAGGACATCTCTCTCATCTCCCGCCGCGGCGGAGCGTCGGCTCGGCGGTGACAGGGTTCTGCGCTCGCGAGCGAGGAGAGGGCATCCCGGAGGGGTCTCGGCTCCAGCTTGACAGGTGTCGGGCGGGTGGGGCTCGGGTTCCTGAGCGAAGTGACAGGTGCAGTCTTTCCGCCGGCGAGGCGGAGGCTCCAAGGCGGCGGGTCATTGCGCGCCCCTCTCACACGCAGAAGAGTAATAATAATTTTTTAAAAAAACGACCTATGTTTGTTAGAGAGTTTTTCTCTCATCGAGATACGGATTGCTCGGGGGTCGTTGGACTTTTTGTTTTGATCTCCTGCGATGCAACAGTTGGAAGTCTTTTCCTCTGGGCGTGCACTGCATCTACAGCCCGGTCCCGGAGAGGCCAAAAACCGTCTTGGACTTGAAGCGCAGGGTTGTGGGTGTCAGTTGCCCACGGGATCCTGGACCGAAAGGTTTTGTGGGGTTTCCTTAGAACAATGCTTTGTGCCGTGGGGATTTAAAACCATCTGCGGTGACTGGCAGAGCGTAACTCTTTTTAGAGGAACTGATACAGGGGCAAAAGTTTCGGGAGAGTAAGCGCTGGAAAGTTGCTCAACTTTTTCTCTTTCTTATTGAAGAGGGCTCCTCTTGCTTGTTAGTCGGCCTCAGCGTGCCTCGTTCTTTCTTCCATTTTTGCCTTTAATCAGAAAGAATCCTTGTGTCCCTCTTTTTTGGTTTTGTTTGGGTACAAAATCAGGGGTGTTCTTGTGCTCACAAGGAACTTTCGCAACCACCTTTTACTAAATGAAATCTAAATTTAAGCAAGTTCATGTGGATGCAGTAAAACATGACAGGGAGCTATCTATTGCGTTTCAACATTATTTTTCTCCCGGCTGTTACTTTATGATTAAGTAGCAAAAATTTAAATAGTATATGATCATTATTTTTGTCAGCATTGAGTTTACTTTGAGACTGCAGATCCATTGCAGGGGGATAGGTCTTGTTTCTGACCCTTCCACTCCCTCTCCCATTCTAGTCCGTCACCAAGCTTCATTTTATCCTCACTCTGAATAGCACCTTTCTTTCCACTCCCCAGATTGTAACAGAATTCAGGTTAAACTGTAAAAGATTGAAATAGAATTTTATAAATGGACTGTCCATGCCTATTTAAAATTCATCTATTTAAATGAACTGTCGTATAGGTCAATTAAAATCATACTCACTGGTAAGAACAAAATATTACAAACGAAAAGGTCTGGGGAATGTTCCAAGAGAAAAATATTGCTTCAGTTTCTGATTAAACTCTGATGAGTCCAATACTTGAAAGTTTCCCTTTGAAAAAAACAGTAATATCTTTAGAATTCCATGTCATCCACACAGCTTTGTAAGTAATTTTGATTATTGTAGAGTAAGCAGAAATATTGAAATCTACCCATCATCTTGGAAAAGAAGTTTCTTTCTCTTTCCCTCATCACATTATTTTATATACCTTTAAATGATGTAATTATAAAAAATTCTAAGTTAAAACTATACAAGATGCAGCACAGTTGATCTCTATGGATAAACTAGTCATGTGTGTTTAGTGACAGGGATATGTTCTGAGAATTGCATCATTAGGTAAATCTTGTATGAACATTGTAGAACGCACTTACACACCTAAATAGTATAGGTCAATCACTTGATCTGGCGTGATGCAGTCAAGAAGTAAACATGAGATGTATGAGGGTGCTGCTGGCATAATACAGCATGCTGTTTGACAAAACTTTTTTTTTTTTTAATTTAGTAGAAGGAGTAAACTCTAATGATAAAAATATAGTGTATATATATATATATATAATATATAGTAAATATATAAACCAGTAATATAGTTGTTTAAATATTATAGTCTGTACATAATTGCATGTTTTATTACAAGTGGCAGCACAGTAGGTTACTTATGCTAGCACCACCCAAAACACAGGAGTAAAGTGTTGTGCATTATAATGACTACAATGTCACTAGGTGATATGACTTTTTCAGTTCCATTATAATCTTATTATACTATTGTTAATATACTCAGTTTGTTGTTGACTAAAATGTTGTTTTGTATCAAATCCTTGTCTTTACAAGAGTAGAACTATCACCTGACAATCTGAAGTTCAGGAACTTGTTTTAGGGATGGATTCAGGACCCAGTCTGACTATATTTCCATTGACAAGTCCATTTTTACTTTGAGAGTTGAGATGTTATTTCTGTTGCATTATCTGTTGTCTAAGTGATGTAGTTGCGAGAAAAACTGACTAAGAACAGCTTTCCAACTTTGTTACTGAAATAATCAAAAGTTCGTTATGATTTCAAGAAGGAGATGGCAGTTTAGAGTAGTGGTCAAGGACCTGGACTATGGAGTTAGATTTGGGATCATAATGTGGTTATTTCTTAATTTCTGTGATCTCAGGTGAGTGCTTTAATTTCTCCCATTTGGTAGACATCTATGAAACAAAAATAATGGAAGTACTTAATGTGGGGATTCAGTGAAACCACCATCATCTAAAGTATTTTGTATAGGATCATAATGAATACTCAAAAGTTAAGTTATTCCTCACACTGTTGCTATTATTATTAGATGTTAAATAGATATCAAATTAAAGAAAAGAAGTTAGTGAATAAGAATTTATTGAATGCTTACCTTAGTTAAAAAAGGTCAAGGAGTAAGAGCTGAAATAAGTGCTGTAATAATTAATATTATGTGAAACATTGGTAAGTGTAGACTACAATTTAGCAAACTCACTGTCTTTGAATGAACTGTTTAATATTATCTGTAGACTTTTCTTTCTGTTGTTATTATCCTATTTCCCAAACAGCATTAACTATTGTACTTAATTTCTTTCACAAAGCTGTTTTGCTGCACTCGAGTATATTTGATTAACCATGTCAGCAAATATTCTTCACTGTGTAGCTTCTTTATTTTGGAAAGACTATGAAAAAGATAAACATGTTTAAATTCTAAATGTAATAATTTTTGAAGATAAATTAAGATATTAAAGTACTTATGTGATGTTCTCTTTCAGAATAGTGCTATTATGTGCAAACTATTGAAACAAATGTTTATAAGTATGTGCCTGTTATATGATTATTTTCATTTGTTAGGCTTGAGTTTGAAGAAACTGAAGAACCTGATTTTACTGCCTTATGTCAGAAATTAAAGATACCAGATCATGTCAGAGAAAGAGCTTGGTTAACTTGGGAGAAAGTTTCATCTGTGGATGGAGTATTGGTAAGGATTTTCTTAAAGCTCTTTGAAAAAAAAATGTTCTCATTTAAAAAATAATTTCAAATCATTGTAGAATATTTGGAAAATAGAAAAAAAGGAAATAAAAATTAGTAATAATTCCATTACCCAGAGGTTACCTACTTCTGATAACATGAAAGTGTTCGGAAAAAATCTCCACAAATAAACCTCCCAGTGAAGTCTTTTAAAGCAAATCTTGGGTATTGGATTTTATTTGTAAATACCTCACTATGATGTAAAGACTTTAAAAAATATCTTCTAATATGCAATCAGTTCTTAGAATCAGTCTTAGAATTAGTTTTGTTAGAATTCAGGATCTTTGATAATATCTTGATACATTTCTTCCAATTTTTCTTTGTGTGTGTGTGTATAAATATATAATTATAACAGCAGAAAATAATTGCTGTTGTTTTTATATGTACCAGGATAACATTCTAAGAACTTTGCAAATAAGTCATTTAACATTTCACTGAGATATGAAATATAAGATCTTTACATTTTATATTTAAATGTGCAATCTTCATTTTATGGATGAAAACACTGTACAGAGAAAATAAGATCTCAAAATACAAATTTAGAATCATATATATAGTTATATGTAGTTATCCATGATTTTTTAATGTGCTTTTTTGCATTTCAAGTATCATGAACATTTTTTTGTTTTGTTATTGACTTGTTTTAGTAATATAGTTTCTAATGCTAGTATAATATTTTATCTAATAGATATATTTTTGTTTGGTTCTTAGTGGTATTGGACATTTAATTTTTTCCCCCCAACTTTAGGTATACAGGCACAAAATAATTTGAGAAATAATTTTGAAATTATTTTTAAAATTTGTGACATAAATTAATTTATGGATATCTGGCATTTTTTCTTACAAGTTGGATTACTGAGTCAAAAACTATGCATATTTTTGTGACTTGACAATTATTGCTAAATTATACTCTAGACTGACACTTTATCATCATCATAGTATAAAAGCACATGTCTGTCTGTTTTTACTAATCAGATCAGCACAGCAAAATATGTTAATATCCCATCTTTAAACATCCTATTAAACATTCTCTCAAAACTGGATATAGTGGTTCATGCCTGTGATCCAGCAACTTGGGAGGCTGAGGCAGGAGGATCACAAGTTTGAGGCTAGCCTGGACAACATAGCACAATCCTGTTTCAAAATAAAATATAAAAAGAGCTGGGAGTATAGCTCCATGCTGGGTTCCATCCCTAGAGCTTAAAAACAAAACAAAACAAAATGAAGCTCTGCCAGTAAAAAAGAATAAGTTTCATAGTTTTAAAGATCTGAACATAATCTCAAACTCCTTATTTATTTATTTTAAAAATATTTAATTTTTTAGTTGGATACAATACCTTTATTTTATTTATTTATTTTATGTGGTGCTGAGGATTGAACCCAGGGCCTCTGACATGCACTCTACTGCTGAGCCACAAGCCCAGCCCCTCAAATTCCTTATTTAAAAGAAGAATACTAAAGTGTTTTGGATATATGACTTGGTTATTATCACTCCAGAGTATCTAGTACATATTGCCACTGACTTGGGTACTTTGTGTATAAAGATATTTTTGTGTATATGCAGCTAAAGGGAGTCATAGCTCTGTCACCGTTTCCTCTTTCTAAAATATTTTAACTTTCAGAGAATTTGGAAGGACTAGCTACTTAATAGAGAATATTAGTGAATACAGCTCATTTCCAATTTATGAGTGTATTGTGTTCCAGATCTGTTTGCAAGTTGTTTCCATCCTAGTTTGTACAACTTTTTTGTTGTTGTTGTTTTAATACTGAACTGTAACAGAAATAGTTTTAATAGCAGAGGCCCTTTTGTGCTTCAAACTTGAATACATATACAAATAAATGGGACTTTCTTACCCTACCCTTTTCTCTTCCTGGATTTGTCCCTTCCTTCCCTGAGAATTGGCATCTTTATTATTTCCTGATGATACTCATGATGGGGAATGGGACATATCAAATCATTCCTGGTTGTGACCTGAAAGCAACAAAGCAATTTCATATTACTTCTAGGATTTGGGATATATTTTTAGAGATTGTGACAGAAGATGATGTTCTTTTGTCTTATTATAATTCAACAGAACCTTTGGTTGAAATATTATTTTGAGTGATAGTGAAGTTTTCGAGGATTGGCTTGAGAATTAAACCTCTCTTTACACAATAATTTCCAAGGGAGAATTTGTTCTGAGAAGCAAATGTTATGACACAATATGACACAAATTTTATGACACTTTTCTTTTCTGTCTTTTTTTTTTTTTTTTTTTCGAGTGTTGTATTAAGCATTGAACCTAGGGATGCTTAGCCATGGAGCCACATCCCCAGCCTTTTCATTTCTTATTTTGAGACAGGGTCTTGCTACATTGCTTAGGTCCTTGCTAAATTGCTGAGGCTGGTTTTGAATTTGTAATCCTCCTGCCTCAGCTTCCGGAGCCACTGGGATTACAGGCACGAGCCACTGGGATTATACTCCTGTGTCACAGTGCCTAGCCAGTTGTCCATTTTCTTTGAAGCAAGAAGAGGAATATAATAACTTGAGGGACTTTTAGCATTTCAAAGTGGATGATGCTTATATTGGAATATAGGATGTGGAGTCAAACTGAACTCAGGTCTCAGATATATTATTTATTATCCTATAATCTTGAAAAAGTTACTGCAAATCTTTAAGTTTTTTTTTAATCAGTGAAAGAAGCTAATAATAATTTCTGAATTTTGGAATCTTTATACAGATTAAATAAAATTAATGCATATTAAACACTTATTAGTGTCTGTGAGTGAATATATTAGGTCATGCAAGCAGAATATTTCACTTAAGAATTAATTACCCTGGAAAATTTTATTACTAGTATAATTTTTAGGAGAACTTAAGAATCAGTTAAAATAGTTGATTTTTTTTTTTTTTTGGCAGTGTTGGGGGTTGAACCCAGAGCTTTGCACTTGTGAGGCAAGCCACCCTACCACTGTTACATCCCATCCCCTAAATGGTTGAATTTTTAAATGCATGTTTAATGATTCTAATGTGGTACTTTTATTTAAATCCTTATTTTTAAGTTCTTTTTAAAAATATTTTTTTTAGTTGTAGTTGGACACAATGCCTTTATTTTATTTATTTTTATGTGGTGCTGAGGATCGAACCCAGTGCCTTGCAATGCTAGACAAACGCTCTACCACTGAGCCACAACCCCAGCCCCTTAAGTTCTTTAGAGTGAGAAAAATTGTTTATGCATACATGAAAGCATATATTAAAGGGATATAGTGATCCTTTTAATAAAAATTTTATGATACTTTGTCTAAAAGACTTTTTAAACAACATTTTAATATGGTATATGATTACTGTCATAAAGTTTCAATTTTCATTAATAAATCAACTAGGAGTGCTGTTTATATTGTGACTTACAGTGAATCAGTTGTTAGAATTTTGGTTTTCTTTTTGCATCTTGAATGCCAGTATGGTAAAATGGAAAAGGTGTTGGACTTCAAGGCAGAAAACTTTAGTTGTACATTAGTTCTTCCCTGTCTGAGGTTCTGCTTTGCACAGTGTCAGTTACCTGTGGTCAACTGGGATCTGAAAATATTAGATGGAAAATTCCAGAAATAAACAATTCCCAGTTTTAAGTTTCATGCTGTTCTGAGTAGAATGGTGAAATCTCTCATTGCCTCATTTCATCCTCTGGAGATGTGAATCATTCCTTTGTCTAGTATATCTATGCTATATCTGCTGCTTGTTGATCAGTCACTTAGTATCCTTCTTGGTTATCAGATTGACTATCATGGTATCATGGTGCTTATGTTCAGGTTACTCTTATTTTACTTAATAATAGCCCCAAAGTGTAAGAGTAGCTATGCTGGCAATTTGGACTTGATAGGGAGAGGCCATGAAGTGTTTCCTTTAAATGAAAAGTTAAAAGTTTGTTATAGATTGTATATGTATAGCATTACCTCCGAGATCCTGTAAGTTTGGTTACAGGTCACTGAAATATTTATTTTATGACATTTAGAATTGTGAATCCTTTCCAGAAAGTTTTCAGTTTTCTTTGCTTAGATCCATCAGAGGGATTTATGGTAACTATAGCCTTACAAAATAATGTCTGTCTTAAATAATAAGACTTGGAAGTCAAATTAGTCTGTGACCTGTGGGCTGCTAAATGGATTTTGTTTTAGCAGGCATGAAAAAAAAATAATCTTGTTGTACATCTCCGTCAGAGCTCTTTAGTAGAACTCTTGTTAAGTTGTCAGTCAGCAATAACATTTTGAAAGAATCTTTTTTTCCTGTTTTTTTTTTTTTTTTTTTTTTTTTTTGAGCAGTAGTTCTCAACAGTGGGCTTCAAATACTTAGTAAGAGCCTGTTTTAAACAGATGTAGTGTCATATGAACTTTTTTTATTTTTGTTTCCCTTAAAGAGCACAGGTAGAGTATATTTTGAGAATAATTCTTAAGGTTCTAAGATTTTCAGAATGGTAAATCAACATTGGCTTCAACTTAAAAGTCACCAAATGTATTAGCCCCTAACAAGAGAGTTACTCTGTCCTTAGAAGCTTTGAAGATATGCATTGTCTTTTCCTCTCTAGCTATGAAAGCCCTAGATGGCATTTTCTTCTAATATAAGGCTGTGTTAGCTTTTTTTCACTTGACCAAAATGCCTGACAAGAATAATTTAGAGAAGGGAAGATTTATTTTGGCTCAGTCTTGAGAGGATTAAAAAAAGTCCATGGTTGGCCAGCTCTATTGCTCTTGGTTTGAGGTGAAGCAGAGCATCATGGCAGAAGGATATGGTGGAGGAAAACTCAGCTCAAGTCAGTAGGGAAGCTGTGAAACCTGGAGAGAGGAAGGCGCTGGGGAGAAGATAAACCCTTCTAGGACCCACCTCCAGTGATCTATTTCTGCCAACTAGGTCCCACCCTTGAAACCTTTCTGCACAGAGGATCCTGCTTTCAAACATATGAGCTTTTTTTGATGACTTTCCACATCCAAATCATAACAAGGGCTGTTTTGTCTTTATTGAGAATCTGGTATTTAAAGTAGTCAACCTCATCAGTTATCTTAGCTAGATCTTATGGATAACCTCCTGGAGCTCCTACATCAGCCCTTGCTGTTTTATCTTGCACTTTTAAGTTACAGAGATGGCTTCTTTTCTTCATGACCCAAACTCTTCTATCTTCAGACTTTTCTTTTGCAGCTTCCTTACCTCTCTCAGATTTCATATAATTAAAAGAGTTAGGACTTTGTTCTGATTATATTTAGCTGGGTTGATATTCTATCAGTTCTACCAAAACTGTCTCCATATCAGCAATGGGGCTGCTCCACTTTCTTATTATTTGTGTCTTCACTGGATTAGCACTTTTAATTTCCATCAGAAACTTTTTCCTCTACATTAGCAGCTTGGTTGACTGCTTAATACAAGATGCCTAACTTTCAGTTTCCTTAGGCTTTTGATGTACCTTCCTAACTAAACTTGTTCATTTCTAGCTTTGAGTTTAAAATGAGAGTTGCACAACTCTTTCCTTTCATTTGAACACTTAGAGGCCATTGTAGTGTTATTAATTGGCATAATTTCAATATTGTTGTGTCTTAGGGAAGAGGGAAAGAGGGAACAGTCAGTGGAACAGTGAGAGCACATGTTTATCAATTAATCTTATATGGGTGTAGTTCATGGTTCCCCCAAACATTTATAATACTAATATCAAAGAGTACTGGATACAATCACCATAATAGGCAAAATAATAATTAAAAAGCTTGAAATATTGTGAGAATTACCAAAATATGACAAAAGAGACATGAAGTAAGCACATGCCCTTGGAAAAATGGAACCAATAGACTTGCTTTAATGCAGGCTTCTCACAAGCCTTCAATTTATAAAATTCTCAATATCTGTGAAGTGCAGTAAAACAAAGCACAATAAAATGAGATATGCCTGTAGAGGCTTAATTTCATCTCATGATTCTGGAGACTGAAAACCCAAGATCCACATCTGGTGATGATCTCATGTTGTGCTTCTTAACCTGGTGAAAAAGCAGAAGGGCAAGTGGGAACGTGCAGAAGAAAAAATTATGAGAATGGTTTCCCTTTACAGTAACCTATTCTTGTGGTAACTAATCTCGTCCCATAAGAGGAAAAGCCGACTCCCTTGAGAATTAATCCAGTCCCAAGAATGACAATAATCCCTCTGTAAACCCTAATTTCCTCTTAGAGGCCCCACCTTCCAATATTGCCTATAATGGCAATAAAATTTCAACAAGAGTTTTAGAGGGGACAAACCAAATTCAAAACACAGCAACTTCCCTGGACTCCCAATTCTTTCTAGGCAATTCAGAAATCATTGTTTTTTCCCTTGGTTTCTTCTTCCTTGCACTGCTGCCTAGAATCTTTTCCTCTTAAACTGTAGTGTTTGTGGGACTCACATTTTATGATTCCTGTCTTTTAGGGATCACTGTTCTTTATTGCCCAATGTCTAGTTTCTTATTTCATTTATTTCCTGGATTTTTAGTTCTTTCAGGCCAAACAATACATATATTCCATGTTACTCTATTATAACTCGTAGCAGAAATCCTCAGTTATATATTTTTTTATGATTTTTTTTGCCTTCCCTTGGTCAAGTTCTTCACCAGAGAGGTACATTTGTTCAGTTAATGAATATACATTGACATATCCTTATCACTCCTGCATCCATGGTTTGCATCATGGTCTACTCTTGGTAATATACATTCTATGGATTTTGACAAATACATAATCATATGTATCTGCCATTGTAGTATCATTCAGAATAGTTTCACTGCTCTAAAAATCCTCTGTGCTTTGCCTGTTCATTTTGTTCTCTCCCTAATACCTACCTTTGTACTATCTCCATAGTTTTGCCTTTTCAAGAATGTAATACAGTACCAAATAGTATATGGCCTTTTCAAATTGACTTCTTTCACTTAGTAATATGTATTTAAGTTTCTTCAATGACTTCTCATGCCTTGGTGGCTCATTTTCTTTCTGAATGATACTGTATTGCTTGTGTATGCCAGTTTACTAATTCATTCTATTGAAGAGTGTTTTGTCTTCTTCCATGTTTTAGCAGGTATGAATAAAGCATTAAAAACATAATATGTGCAGTGTGTGTGTGTGTGTGTGTGTATGTGTGTGTGTGTGTGTGTGTGTGTGTGTGTATGGTTGTAAGTTTTCAGCTCCTTGGAGTAAATGCCAAGGAGCATAATTGCTGGATCATGGTAAGAGTATGTTTAGCTTTATAAGAAAATGCCAAACTGACTTTCACAGTGGGCTGCACCATCTTGCATTCCCAATATTATGAATGAATTGCTGCACATTCTTGTCAGCATTTGATGTTGTCAGTGTTTTGGATTTTTTCCATGCTAACAGATATGGTATGGTATCTCATTTGAATTTGCAGTTCTCTCATGGCATATGATGTTGAGCATTGTTTTCATGTCTTACTTGCCATTCACATAACTTCTTTGCAATGTATGTGTTTAGATCTTTTTTTTTAAAAAAAAAATTTTAATCGTCTTGTTATCTTATTGCTGACTTTTTTTTTCTTGGCAGTGCTGGGGATTGAACTCATGACCTCATGAATGCTAAGCGACTGCTGTACCCCCCGTTCTGTTTAGGTGTACCCACATTTCTGTAGTTGAATTTTAAGAGTTCTTTGCATATTTTAGGTAATAGTCTTTTACTAGATATGTCTTTTGCCACTATTTTCTCTCAGTCTGTGGCTTATTTTCTTTTTCTGTTGACGATGTATTTTTCAGAGCCTAAGTTTTTACTTTTAATGCAGTAGAGCATGTCAGCTTTTTCTTTTATGAAATGCCTTGGTTTTATATCTAAAATGTCATCCCTAAGGGCAACTAGATTTTCTGCTTTTTTATTTTCTAGGAGTTTTATAGTTTTACATTTTACCAATGTAAAATTCTACCAGATGCCAATCTCTGATTCATTTTAATTTTTGTGAAGAGTATAAGGAAGTCTGTGTGTGTGTGTGTGTGTGTGTGTGTGTGTGTGTATGTGTGTTTTGTACAAGGGTTTCCAGGTGTTCCAGTACTGTTTGTTGAAAAGACATCTTTTATTCATTGTATTGCTATTGCTCCTTCACCAAAGATTACTTGACTATATTTCTGGGCCCTATTTTCTTTTCTGTTGGTTTAGGTTTTACCAGTGTTTCACCATCTTTACTATTATAGCTTTATAAAAAATCTTGAATTTGAATGCTGACCATCCACCAACTTTGACCTTCTCCTTCAATATTGTGTTGGCTCTTCTGTGACTTGTATCTCTCTTTGTAAATCTTTAACATCAGTTTGTTGATACACACAAAATAACCTGCTGTGGTTTTGATTGGGATGAGATTGAATCCACAGATCAAACTGAGGTAAGTGACATCTTGACAATATTATCTTCGTATCCATGAACATAGAATATCTCTCCATTTATTTATATTTTATTTCTTTCATTAGGATTTTGTAATTTTCTCATATAGATCTGTACATTTTGTTAGATTTATGATTAAATACTTCATTTATGATGCTAGCATACATAGTATTGTGATTTTTATTTCAGAGTCCACTTCTTTGTTGCTGGTGTATAGGAAAGCAACTGACTTTTGTATACTCACCCTATCTCCAGCAACCCTGTTATAATTGCTTATTATAATTGGTATTAGTTCTAGTAGTTTCTTTGTTGATTTTTTTGATTTTTTTACATAAATAATCATTATCTGAAAACAAAGGCAATTTTATTTTTTTTAAATAAAATTTTAAAAATGCCTTTTATTTTCATCTTTTGTTTTATTGCATTATCCAGGACTGTGGTATGATATTGAAAAGATTAATTAAAAATTACCTTCTTCCTAATTATAGAGGAAAAGCTTTTAATCTCTTATCAATAAGTATGATGTTAGTTGATGTTTAGTTATAGGTTTTCTATAGATGTTCTTTATCAAGTTTAAGAACATTTCCTCAGTTTGAAGTTTGCTAAATGTTTTTTAAAAATTTATTTTAATTAGTTATATATGATAGTAGAATACATTTATGCAGTTTGATATAATATTCATATATGGAGTATAATTTTTCATTTTTCTGGTTGTACATGTTGTAGAATCACACTGGTCATGCAGTCATATGTATATTTAGGATAATAATGTCTGTTTCATTCTACTATCTTTCCTACCCCCATACCCCTTTCCCTCCCTTCACTCCCCTGTATTAAGGTCACTCCTCTGTACTTATCTAAGGTCACTCTATTCTTCCCTAGCTCCCCACCTCCTTCTTATGAATTAGCTTCTGCATATCAGAGAAAACATTCAGCTTTTGGTGTTTTGGAATTGGCTTATTTTGCTTTTGCTAAGCATTTTTTTCTAATTATTATTTTAGTTATCAATGGATCTTTATTTTATTTTATTTTCGGTGCTGAGAATCTAACTCTGTGCCTCACACATGCTAGGCAAGTGCTCTACCACTGAGCCATGACCCTAGCCCTTTGCTAAGCATTTTTATCATGAATGGATATTGGGATTTTTGTCAAACACCATTTCTGCATCTGTTGATAGAATCATGTAATTTTCTTTTTTATTTTTTATGGCTTACATTAATTATTTGAATGCTAAGCCAGCCTTGCAAAGCCCCACCTAGTTGAGGGTTTTAATACATTGTTTGCTTTACTAAAATTTAGGATTTTTGCATCTATTTTCATGGTGACATTGGTCTGTAAATTTTTGTTTGTTTTTCCCTATAATATCTTTGTCTGGTTTTGACATTAGGGTAATGCTGTCCTCAGCAATCATACAGTGAATTAGGAAATATTTCCTCAGCTTCTGTCTTCTGGAAGAGATTGAGGAATGTTGGTATAATTTCTTTAAATGTTTAGTAAAATTTATCAGTGAGCCCATCTGGGCCTGGAGCATTCTATTTCAGAAAATAATAATTGATACTGTTGATTTTGGGTCTATAAATATGAGCTTATTATATGGTGTATTTTTTGTGTTAGTTTTGTCAGATTATATATTTAAATAAAGTAGTCATTCCATCTAAGTTATCAAATATATGAAGAACTAGCTTTTGGTGTCATTGATTTTCTCACATTGCTGTTTTCAGCTTTACTCATTTCTATCCTATATTTTATTACTTCTCTTCTTCTACTTACTTTGAGTTCAATTTATTTTGACTCCCTAAGGGAGAAGTTAGATTGTTGATTATAGATCTTCTGCTTTCTTAAATATATGAGTTCATGTATGAATTTCCCTCTTGACACTGCTTTCACTGCATTTGACAAGTAGACAAATTGTATTTACATTCAATTCAGAGCAATAAGCAGTTTTTGTAATTTTTAGAAGTATTTTGGGATTTTCCATGTATCTTTTAATTGTTGAGAGCTAGTTTAATTCCATTATGGCCTCAGAGCATTCACTGTATGATTTCTATTCTTTTGAATTTGTTAAGGTTTATTTTATGGCCCCAGATATGGTGTGTCTCAGTGAGTGTTCCATGTAAGCTTCAGAAGAATTTGTACTCCAATATTGTTTGATGAAGTACTTTATAGATGCCAATATAATCCAGTTAACTGATGGTATATAAGAGAGTTTTTCATATTTTTTCTCTAATTATCTTTTCAATGTCTACAGGATATGTAGCCACATTCCTGCTAACATTGGTAATTTGTGCCTTCTCTTTTTTCTTGGATTATCTGGCTAGAGGTTTATTCATTTTAAAAAAAAATATTTATTTATATATTTTTTAGTTGTAGTTAGACACAATACCTTTATTTTATTAATTTTTATGTGGTGCTGAGGATCGAACCCAGGGCCTCGCACATGCTATGTGAGTGCTCTACCCCTGAGTCACAACCCCAGCCCTAGAGGTTTATTGATTTTAATATATTTTTAATATATATTTTTTCAAAACCTAGATTTTGTTTTTCTGTTTTCAATTTTATTAAATTTTGCTATTATAAATATATATTTTTATTATTTGTTTTTTTTGGTGGCGGGGGGGGACCAGGAATTGAACTCAGGGGCACTCAATTACTGAGCCACATCCCCAGCCCTATTTTGTATTTTATTTAGAGACAGGGTCTCACTGAGTTGCTTAGTGCCTCACCATTGCTGAGGTTGGCTTTGAACTCAAGATCCACTTGCCCTTGGACTGGGGTTGTGGCTCAGTGGTAGAACGTGTGCCTAGCAGATGTGAGGCCCTGGGTTCCATCTTCAGCACCACATAAAAATAAATAAAATAAAGATATTGTGTCCAACTACAACTAGAAAATAAATGTTATAAAAAAAAATTAAAAAAAGATCCTCCTGCCCCAACCTCCTGAGTTACTGGGATATAGGTGTGCACCACTGCGCCTGGTTTGATTTGGTTTTAATTTTTTCTTTCTTTTTTTGGTGGTACTAGATATTGAACCCAGGGACACTTTACCACTGAGCTACTTCACTAGTCCTTTTTAAAATTTTTTGAGACAGGGTCTTAATAAGTTGCCAAGGCTGGCTTTGATATGAGATCCTCACCGTGCCCAGCTAGTCTTAATGTATTTATTTATTTTCTGTAATTTCTAAAGGTAGAAGATATGTCTTTGATTTGCGCATTTTATTTATAAACATATGTATATATACATATATATAATCCTTTAATATTATAAGATTTATGTACTATAAACTGTTAATGTTATAAAACTTGCTCTAAGTACTACTTTAGCCACATTCCACATGTTTTGGTATGTTGTGTTTCTGTTTTCATTCAGTTAAAAATATTTTCTAATTTCCTTGTGACCTTTTGATGGATTATTTAGAAATACATTGTTTAATTCCCAAGTATTTTTCTATTTTTCTGGGTATATTTCTATATTGACTTATTATTTAATTCTATGCTTTTTAATTTCTTTAAAACTCATTAAAATTTGTTGAGGTTCATTTTATATTGCAGAAAATAGCTTATTTTAGTGAATGATCTGTAGATATTTGGAAATATATATTCTGTTATTATCATATAGAGTGTTCTGAAAGCGTTAATTAAATTGGGTGATCATGTTTCTTAGATCCCTTAGGTGTTTTATTGATTATTGAGGGATGATGTGATATTGTACATTAACAGTATAAAGGACAAAAGTCATCTAATCATCTTAGCAGATGTTGAAAAAGCATATCCTTTCATGGTAAGAACTCTCAACAAAGGTATATCAGGAATATATCTCATCACAATACAGGCCACATATGATAAGGCCACCATCAACAGCATACTCAAAATACTCTGGTGAAAAGGTAAAAGCTTTTTCAGTAGTAACAGGAAGAAGACGAGAATGCTGCCTTTTTGCAGGGGAAGAGGGTACTGGGAATTGAACCCAGGGGCACTTCAACACTGAGCTACACCCCAAGTCCTTTTTATTTTGAATCAGGGTCTCACTGAGTTGCTGAGGGTCTCACTGAATTGCTGAGGCTTGCATAGAACTTTTGATCTTCTTGCTTTAGCCTCTAGGGTCTCTGTGACTACAGGTGTGCGCCACCATTTCCAGAAAGATGCTGAGTCTTGCCACTTCTTTTGAATATGGTCCTTGAAGTCTTAGAGCAATTAGGCAAGAAAAAGAACTAAAAGTCATCCACATAGAAA
This sequence comes from Callospermophilus lateralis, assembly GCF_048772815.1. Lineage (NCBI taxonomy): Eukaryota > Metazoa > Chordata > Mammalia > Rodentia > Sciuridae > Callospermophilus > Callospermophilus lateralis. The sequence continues at coordinate 73,262,310 of NC_135316.1, forward strand.
AGGAGGAAATAAAATTGTTTGTTTTTGCAAATGACATGAATATATATATATATATTTTTTTTTTTTCACATACACACACACACACACACACACACATACACTAAAAACTCCAATAAAAACTGTTAGAGTAAATAAATTCAATAAAACTGTAGGATTCAGAATCAATATACAAAAATCAGTTGTGTTTCTACACAACTAACAATGACCTATCCAAAAAACAAATTAAGAATACAATCCCATTTACCATAGCAAACAGAATAAAATACTTAGGAATAAATTTAATCAGGGTGGTAAAAGATTTGTATGCTGAGAACTATAAAACATTGATGAAAGAAGGTGAAGAAGACAAATAAATAAAAAGATATCCTGTACTCATGGATCAGAAGAATTAATATTGTTAAAATGTTTATACTACCAAAAGCAACTACAAATTCAGTATAATCCCTATCAAAATTCCAATAGCATTTTTCAAGGAAATAGGAAAAAAAAACATCTTAAAATTCCTATGGAACCACAAAGACTCCAGTAAAAAAGCCATATTTTTTCTTTTTCTAAGCATTAGTTTTAATTGTAATTATTAGCACATATTAATTATACAAAATAGTTGTGAAATTTTCATGATGCATATAACTCACTTTGATTGTATTCACCCTCTTTTAAAATTTTTTAAAAAATATTTTTAGTTGTTGATAGACCTGTATTTTATTTATTTATTTATATGTGGTGCTGAGAATCAAACCCAGTTCCTCACACATGCTAGGCAAGTGCTCTACCACTGAGCTACAACTCCAGCCCTAATTTTTTAAAAGTTTTTTTTAAATATATTTTTTAGTTGTCAATGGACCTTTATTTTGCTTATTTATATGTGGTGCTGAGAATTGAACCCAGTGCCGTATACAATGTACCATTGGAGCTACAACCCTAGCCCTTAATTATTTTTTAAACATTTTTATTTGTTCTTTTTATTTATATATGAGAGTAGAATGTATTTGTTTAAATTTTTTTATTTAGTTTTTGATGGACTTTTAGTTTTACTTATTTATATGTGATGCTGAGAATCAAACACAGTGCTTCACACATGCTAGGAAAGAGCTCTGCCGTTGAGCTACAACCCCAGCCCAGTAGAATGTATTTTGACATTTTATATATACATGGAATATAATCTCCCATTCCTGTGCTTGTACATGATATGGAGTTACACTGGTTGTGTATTCATATATGAAATAGGAAAGTTATGTCTGATTCATTCTACTATCTTTCCTATTCCTATCCCTCACCTTCCCTTATTCCCCTTTGTCTAATCCAATGAACTTCTCTTTCCCCTCCCTTACCCTTTATTGTGTGTTAGCATCCAAATGGCAGAGAGAACATTTGGCCTTTGATTTTTTGTGATTGGCTTATTTCACTTAGCATGATAGTATCCAATTCCACCCATTTACTGGAAAATGCCATAATTTCATTCTTCTTTATGGCTGAATAATATTCCATTGTGTATATATACCACATTTTCTTTATCTCTTCATCTGTTGGAGGGCATCTAGGTTGGTTCCATAGCTTAGCTATTGTAAATTGAGCCGCTGTTAAGTATTGATGTGGCTGCATCACTGTATTATGCTGAGTGGGATAGCTGAGTCAAAAGTGGTTCCAGTTCCATTCTAAGTTTTCTAAGGAATATGCATACTGTTTTTTGTTTACCCTCTTTACTCTCTGTTGCCATCCAGTCCCCTTCTCCTTTCCTAATAGTCCCCACTCTACTTTGTTATTATTTTTTTTGATTCCTCACATGAGAGAAAACGTGTGATACTTATCTTTCTCAGTTTGACTTATTTCACTTAACATAATTATCTCCACTTCCATCCATTTTCCTAAGAATGAATGATTTTGTTTTTACTGACTAATATTTCATTGTGTATATATACCATATTTTCTTCATCCATTCTTTATCCATTCAGCATTTGGGTGATTCTATAACTTGGCTATTGTAAATAGCACTGTGATAAATATAGGTAACCAGGCATCTCTATTGTATGCTGATTTTTATTCCTTTGGGTATATATCCAAGAGTGATAGCTGGATCATATGGTAGTTCTATTTTTATTCCCACAGTGACTATACCAGTTTACAGTCCCACAGTCTAAGGATTCTTTTTTCTCATATTCTTGCCTGAATTTGTTAATTTTTCTTTTCTTGACAATGGCCATTCTGACTGCAGTGAGCTAGAATTTCAGTGTAATTGATTTGCATTTCCTTGATGACTATAAAGATGTTGAGCATTTTTTTTCATATAATTTTTGGCCATTTATACTTTTTCATTTGAGAAGTGTCTGCTCAGCTCATATGCCCATTTATTGATTGGATTACTTGTTTTTTTGGTGTTAAATTTTTTGAGTTTTTCAAATACTCTAGATATTATTCCTCTCTCAGATGAACAGCTGACAAAGATTTCTTCCCATTTAGTAGGCTGTCCTTTCACTCTGTTGATTGTTTCCTTTGCTGTACAAAAACTGCAAAAGCAAGATTGAGTCAAAAACATAAGGTTGGAGGCATCATACTTCCTGATTTTAAATCAGTTAACAAGTTAATGGTAGTCAAGAGAGTATAGTACAGTTTTTTTTTTCCTCCCAAGTAATAGTGGGAACAACTTTTTTGAGGGTTCTGTTCACCTCCCAATGGACCCATTGCAAAAATTTAACCCAACCTCGACCCAGGAATCTTTTCCGATGTTTGAAAATGAAGAAAATTCAATGGACTCTGATCTGGTCAGTTCAGAAATGCTAGTAAAGCAACTTCATGACTTAACTCTGCATCCTTGTGCTAAATGCCCTTCCCCTCTGCCAGAAGGTCCACCCCAACTGCAGGACAGAAGTGAGAGGATCTTATGGGAGGTCAGGAGTGGCTTTCCCAACAGGCGGTGGTGAGGAATCTAGACATTGTTATTGGCACGGAAAGAAAAGGTGGCAAAATGGAGATATCTCTTAAGTCTTGAAAGAGAAGAACGAAGAGACAACAGTCTTAAGGGAGTTCAGAGTGAATCACTAACTGTACCATTCAAATGTACCTGCAGTTTTTGTGTATATCATGGATGGGATCCTTCTGAGAATGCTAGAATAGGGTTTGATTATGACACAGAGTCAATATAGGCGTAAATTGTACTTGTTCTTCATGATGGTAATTTTAGGCACACTATGCTTAGACCGCATACTAATGATTTTGAATAGCTTATGTATGAGTTCTGTGATATCTTTATTCTTTTGCATCCATTTATTTATTTATTTGTTTATTTATTTATTTATTTTGGTGTTCATGCTTTAAGCCATCTCTTAATGCCAGTAATTTATAAGGAATCTGAGCAGTTAAAATGTACATAAATGACTTCAATATACTTAAGTTTTTTTGTTTGTTTGTTTGACTCAAAGAAGTACCAATAGGTCTCAAATCTTCCCTTGGATTTTAAAAGCCTGAAATCTGTGAAATAAAACTCAGGAACTGGAAGAGATGTTAAGAGAATATTGGATAGTTTGATTAGAGTGTAATAATTAGAGTAGATAATTCCATTTTCTTGTTTTCAAAAAATTGAGTTGCCATAAAAGGAAATTTTGATGTGCTGTTTTAATTTTCAGTAGGAAATAAATGTGCACATAGAAGGGAAAAAAAAGAGTATAGTACTAGCATGAAAACAGACACATAGACCAATATTATAGAACATAAAGATATGCCCAGAAATAGACCCAAACATACATGGTCAACTAATTTTTGACAGAGGCACAAGAATACACAACAGAGTGGTGGTAGTGGGCGGGGGAGGATAGTATTTTCAATAAATGGTGCTAGGAAAACTGGATATTCACATGGAAAGAAGTGAAATTGGATTCTTATCTGACCCCACACAAAAATCAAAATGGATTAAAGACTTAAACATATTACCTGAAATGGTAAAATCCCTAATTTCCAAGTCAGTTACATATCATCTGTATAGAAAATGAGGTCTGTGATATTATTTCTTTGTGTGAGTTACCCTTGCTGATACTACTAGTTTGTTATCAGTTTGTGAATGGGATCTTAAGAAATTAGTAGAACCAAAATCTTATTTTACACTTTGTGGTTTCAATTACTGCTAGTTTCTCTGTCCATACTTAAAAAAAAAAAAAAAAAAAGAAAGAAAGAAAGAAAAGAAAAAAGAAAAAAAAGTCAAAAGTCAAAAGCCATTCTATCCTACATCAGAATATGGTCATTTGCCAAAACTTAAAAAAAAAATCATTTATCACAAGTTGGTGGTACTAGGCTCTTAGAGTACAATAGTAAATTAAATATAATTTTTTGCCTTCAAAATGTTTGTAGACTAATTGAGTAGGAACAAATGAACAAGCAAGTGACTGCCAGTTCAGTTATGCTTAGACAGTCCTGTGTATCTACTTTTGTAGGTGTTCTCAAAGGAAAGAGTCTTAGGTGCTCATCTTTTGGGCAGATGTCCAAGTAAATCTGAACTTGCCAGGTATATTTTTTATGGGAGTATAATCACTCTCCCCACAAAGTTATTATGTAACTGTATGGTTGATTCAGCTGTGGTTTACCCAAGCATGTCCTGTTAAAAATGTAATTGAGTTCAGACAAAAGTTAGTTTATGCATTCCTTTTCATGTGCTACTTCTGCATTTTGCTTCTGTGACCAAAATTAGAATGTTGTCAGATGATGCTACACAAGCATGGGGAGATTCTGGCATATTAACATGTTATTCCTAATGTTCATACATCAAACCTAGGTGAGAAGGAAATCTAGGCATAGAGGATATAGGCAGTTCCTTTTCCTATTTTGTTGTACTACCATTCTGTGATACATTGAATCATATTGCTAGACATTCATTAGTCTCGTGAATTATGTGTAAAGATGTGTCCTTTTGATCCTGACATGGAGAATATATTTCTAGTGGCTTATCCTCTTCTTTTATTTCAAAAATATAGACTGGAGAAAATATTATTTTAACTTGTTGATTCAATTCAGTTCACGTTATGATCGTTTAAGTAGTATGTAGTATGTTTACATGATGATTTATGTCACCACTTGGTGGAGCTATTTTACAAGTAAGTGTGTTACAAAACAAGTATGTATAAATTGTCACTAATTAGGGGTTATCATTAGGGTGGTTCAAATGAAGGTAAACTCTTCAAAGGTTGATTGTAGTTCTTTATTTAAATTTTAATGCATATACACTTGATATTTTAAAGATTTTGAGGAAGCATGTTCTTCATTTTTCTTTCCTGCTTTAAATAAATTTAGCATTTTTTTTTTTTTTTAGTGACTTCACTTTTCTCCTGTTTACAATTGTAGGCAATTTAGAAAATATATCTAGGGACTGGGGATGTGGCTCAAGCGGTAGCGTGCTCTCTTGGCATGCATGCGGCCCCGGGTTCGATCCTCAGCACCACATACAAACAAAGATGTTGTGTCTGCCGAAAACTAGAAAATAAATATTAAAAAAAAAAGAAAAGAAAATATATCTAGGATTAATGAAGAAAATGAAAACCATAGATTATTTTACCAACTCTAGAGCTAAACATTAACATTTCAATATGTATTTTTTTTGCATTTCCTTTCTTACCTTTCCCCCCCACAAAATTGGAATAAATATATACAAATAATTTTGTATTCTGTTTCCTTTTTTTCCTTAACATTTTATCTTGGATATTTTTCTGTGTCCTTCTAATTTTCTTTGAAAATTAGGAATCCTAAAACAGGACATGTTTTAGGAGTCTTAAGTTATTCTATGACATGGCTACAACATTTATTTCATTATTGTATTTTAAGATACTTAAGAATCTCCCACTATTTTTACTATTTAAATGATTCTTTGAATGTGTTACATTAAATCCCCACTCTTTAATTATTTTAAGTCAATAAGTTCTTTGATATAAAACTGAAATTTTTAAGGATTTTGATGCATATTAACAAAACATCCTTCAGTTGATACTATTCTGAGTTTTGGCATTTTTAAATACAAACAAAATATAACACAATATAATAATACAAGCATACAAAAGTATGTTTGTTGAAAAGTACTATTTTTTATTTGCAAAATGCTTGTTGTTTGTCCATATTTCTCCAAAGTTTTACTGTCTTTTGGTGATTGTTTTGGCTGAATAAAAATTGCTTTTTTTTTTAAAGAAATTTTACACTAATATTCTGAGCTGCCTTTCATATAAATTTTCAAGAAAAACATCAGTTACGGATTTTAGGTTGTAAATTGGAAAATAACGCCTGGAACTTAAAAGAATAATCAGTTGGTGAAGCAGAATGAGACATATGAACCGCCTGTAATGGGGATGATGGAGATGCTAGGGGAGTGGATAAGATTCTTGAGAAAAAGAGAATGATGAAAAACAGCCCTTGAAGTTAAGAAGCACTGAAAATGTTGTGAAATACAATTGGGGATAAGGATATTAAAACTAAGGAAAGAAGTTTTACGGGGACTGAAGGAGAAAAATTGTTAATGGTGTTAAATATTGCATTGAGACCTTTGAAGACCTAGAGAAGAACTCTGGTAAAATAGTATTGTGAGAGAGGTGTGAGGAGATTCAGTGTGTGTGCCCTATGAGAATGTATATGGTTTGTATATGAATAGTAAGAGGTGGGTGTGTTTAGTGAGGGGGAGTTTGTATATGCAGTAAGGACAGTGGCTAAATACTGTCCAGAAGTAGAAAGATGTTATGTTTGTTTTACCCTTTTTTTGCTGGTACTGGGGATTGAACCCAGGGCCTCATGCATGCTAGGCAAATACTCTACCACTGAGCTACTTCCTGGTTTTTTTATTTTGTTTGTTTTTTTAAGGGTGATGTAAGTTTATTGGAAAGCAGAAAAAGAAACCGAGAGAACTATTAGAGAAATTTCAAAAGAAAGGAGGAATTTGTAAAATCTAGGGGGATGCTGACAATGTGATCTAAAGTGGAAGGAATTCAGAGTTTTGAGAATGGAGAAGAATGTCCATTTGTCAAAATCAGAAAAGAAGAAATTTATAGGTGAATTTTCAGAGATAAAATGCATAGTCATTTTGGGGAAAACTAGAAGGTAAATGGAATTAAAAATAACTTGATGTGGAAAAGAATTAAAAATAACTTGAGGCTTTAAGTAGTGACTCTTCAACCTTTTCAATCAAATAGAAATAAAAATCAAAGTTAAGAACATAGACCTCTTGGTGAAGGTGATGAGATTAAAGATTTCAATAATGAAAATGTTAAGAATTATAATAAGGAAAATACTTAAAGAAATGGGATAATGTTAAATTGAGTGTTAGGAAATTTGGTTTTTAGGTGTGTGACCTTGCATGTCTATGTTGAGCCAGTGTTGTTAACTCTAGTCTTTAGTCTTTGAATTCATACAAGAAGAATAAAAGTTGAGATTGCCTTTCAGATAGAAAAATCTTGAATTAACTCAATTAAAAATGGACAAAAATACAAAGCTACAGTAATCAAGACATCGGTGGTTACTGGTGAAAAGGAAGACGGGTAGATCAATGGAACAGAACAGAAAATCCAGAAAGAGGGTACAGAAGGTGGCACACTTTTGTAAATCCGGTGAGCAGGGAGATTGAGACAGGAGGATTTTGAGTTCAAGGCCAGCCTTGGCAACATAGCAAGACCTGGAAACTACAGACCAATATCCCTAATGAACATAAATGCAAAATCCTTAAGAAAATATCACAGCTTTGTGCATTGGCAGTATTGTAACCAATGAGGTTTTTTCTGAGGTGCAACTATTGCTAATTAAAAACTTAAGAAAATATCACACCACATTCAAAAAACACATCAAGGAGATAATATGCCATGATTGAGTGGTTTTTATCTCAGGAATGTAAGATTGGGTCAGTAAATATAATTCACATAAATAGAATTAAGGAAAAACATCATATGATCATCTCAATAGATGCAGAAAAGGCCTTTGGTAAAATACAGCACACATTCATGTTAAAAATACTGGAGAAACTAGGGATAGAAGAAATTACTTCAATATTATAAAGGCTATATATGAAAAACCCAAAGCCAACATCATTGAGTGGAAAAAAAAACTAAAAGCATTTCCTCTAAACTCAGGAACAAGACAATGATGTTCTCTTTTACCACTTCTATTTATTTAATATAGTTCTTGAAACTCTAGCCAGAGCAATCAGCAAGAGAAGGAAGGTAAAAGGATACAAATAGGAAAAGGAGAAACCGAACTATTTCTGCTGATGACATGATCCTATATGTAGAAGACTCAAAAAATTCTACCAGAAGACTTCTAGAGCTGATGAGTGAATTCAGCAAAATAGCAGGATACAAGATCACACTCAAGAATTGATAGCTTCCCCATACTCCAATAGTTATTCATCCGAGAAAGAAATCAGGAAAACCATCCCTTTCACAATAGTCGCTAATACAAAAACAAAAACAACAGAAACCTGGAAATTAATTTAATCAAGGAAGTGAAAAACCTCTACAATGAAAATTATAAGACACTGAAGAAAGAAATTGAAGAAGACCTTAGAAGATGGAAAGACCTCCCATGTTCTTGGATAGACAGGATTAATATTGTTAAAATGTCCATACTATCAAAAGCAATATACAGATTCAATGCAATTCTTATCAGTATCCAATGATATTCTTCACAGAACTAGAAAAACCAGTACTTAAATTCATTTGGAAGAATAAAAGACTTGCAATAGCCAAAGCAATCCTCAGCAAGAAGAATGAGGCAGGGGTCATTCACAATACCTGATCTCCAGTTTTTTTGTTTTGTTTTGTTTTTATAGAGTTGTAGTAACAAAACCAGCATGGTATTGGCATCAAAATAGACATGAAAATCAATGGAATAGAATGTAAAATAGAGACAAACCCACATACTTACAGTGATCTGATACTGGACAAAGATGCCAAGAATATATGTTGGTAATGGGAAAACTGGTTAGCCGTATGTAGAAGAATGAAACAAGAGTCTTCCTTCAGAGAAGACAAATTAAAGTAGATCAAAGGTTTATGAATTAGACCAGAAATCGTGCAACTACTAGAAGAAAGCATAGGGTCAACACTGCATCATATTTTTGTGGGCACTGACGTCCTTAACATGACCCCTAAAGCTCAAGAAATAAAACCAAGAATCAATAAGTGGAATGTCATCAAATTAAAAAGCTTCTGCACAGTAATAGAAATGATTAAGAGTGTGAAGAGAGAATGGGAGACACAGAATGGGAGAAAATCTTTGCCAGCTACCCCTCTTGGGATTAATATACATAATATATAAAGAACTCAGAAAGCTTAACATAAAAAACCCCAAATAACCCAATCAGTAAATGGGCAAAAGAACTAAATATCCGTTTCTTAAAAGAAGAAATGCAAATGGCTTCATATATATGAAAAATGTTCACCTCTAGCCGTTAGGGAAATGCAAATCAAAACTAAGATTTCATTTTACTCCAGTCAGGATGGCAGTTATCAAGAACACAAATAATAATGAATGCTGATGAGGATATGGAGCAAAAGTTATACTGTTGTGGGATTGTAAATTGGTATAACCACTCTAAAAAGCAATCTGGTGATTCCTTAGAAAACAAAAAACGGAACTACCATTTGATCCTGCTATCCCATTTCTTGGTATTTATGCAAAAGAACTAAAATCAGCATACTATAGTGTTACTGCTATGTTAGTGTTTATAGCAGCACTATTCACCAGAGCCAAATTATGGAACTAGCCCAGATATGTGTCAATGATGAATGGATTAAAAAAATCTTGTGTATATACACAATGGAGTTTTACTGAGCCATAAAGAAGATTAAGTTACAGCATTTGCCATAAAAGGATGGAAATGGGTAACATCATGCTAAGTGAAATAATGCATACTCAGAAAACCAAGGGTTAAATGGTTTGAGAGAAATGTGGAAGCTAGAGCAAAATAAGGGAAAAAATAAGGGTGGGATCAGATATGATAAAGATAGGGATGATCATTTGAGTGAAAGGAAGATCTGCAAAGTAGGGGAAAAAGGGAAGAGAAAGGTAGGGGGAATGGAGACTGAAATGGAATAAATCAAATTCTATACATATATGACTTTGTCAAAATGTATCAGAAAACTAAGTATGACTATAATGCCTTAAACAACAACAACAAACACACATGCACAAGGGAGAATCCAGAAAGAGACCCACATGTGTACAATCAATTGATTTCCTACAGAGGTAAAAAGGTAATTGAACAGAGAAAGGATATTTTGCAACAAACAAACAGGAATAGATATCTATATGTAAAAAGTTTATTTCCTGTGTTGCACCGTTTTTAAGAATTAACTCAAAATGAATCAGACCCCTAGATCTAGGAGGTAACAGATTGTGTTACACAAAGATTTCCTAGATACTACTTTGAAAAAAGCATGATCCATGGAAGAAAAAAATTAATGAGATTAATCAAGATTAAAGCTTCTGCTCTTTGAAACATGCTATTTACGAAAATTAAAAGATAAACCATATCTGAAATAAAGATCACATTTTCCTCTTAGGAAAATTCCTCAAGTCCTAAAAAATCTGATAGAACATGTCATTTAGGCATTTTACATATCAAATTATCATGTATTGGATTTTGACTGTGTCCTAATAAAATTTGATGTTTTGAAAAAAGTGAATAAACAATATACTAAATTTTAGCAGCTGTAGTTACTTCATTTCCTAAAGATTAGGACAAAGAAAAAAGACTGGAATTGCAACAGACACATTGAAAGCAGTTAAGTTCACCTAATGGTACCTGAGGGAGAAGCAGCAAACCAAAAAAACATGATAAGAAATAGGCATAAAAATTCAAAAAGCATGTACATGGGGAGTTTCTATCATAGAGGCAACTTTTCACATATTAGTAGTTCCAGAGAAATTGACTATATTAACATAAACATACACATAAATTAATGTTCATTTATTTTATTAAAATAGATATTTAATAGTTGTCAAAAAAAATGAAGCAGTGCTCTTTTTGTGTTCAGTTTCAGAAAGAGTTTGTAACATATTTCCAGAATAAAATAAAATCCAGATAATTTGCACACGTTAAAATAATTTAGAACTCTTTTTTTTCTAGTATGGGGGATTGAACCCAGGGTGATCTGCTACTGAGCTATGTCCTGAGCCCTTTTTTAAAAATATAATTTTTAAAAAAATTTTGAGATAGGCTGGCTAAGTTGCAGGGCTTGAACTTACTATCCTCCTGCCTAAGCCTCCCAAGTAGCTGGGATTAGAGTCATGTACCAGGGCACTTAACTAAAATATATCAATTCTAAGAATACCATTCAATAAATTTTGACAAATATATTTACCCATGTACTCACCACATGAAGATATGGAAGTTTCTGATCAAACATAAAATTATCTTGTTCTTTTTTTCAGTCATTCCCTCATACCTCTGCACTGATCTACTTTCTGACCTTAAAGATTAGTGTTGCCTTTTCTAGAATTTCATATGAAAGGAATTACACAATATATCCTTTTGTATCTGGCTTTTTCTCAGCATAATAATACTGAGGCTTATCTGTGTTGTTAAATTTATTAGGACTTTTCCAATTGTCCAGTAACACTATTGTATGGATATATTACAATTTGTTTATTTATTTACTTTTAAAAATTTGGGTTGTTTCCAGTTTGGGGCTATTATGAATGAAGCTGCTATGAATTGGAAGTTTCTATCATAGAGACCAGCAATTCATATTCTGATCTTTCTTATAAGTTTTTTTGCTTTATAATCTAAAATTTGAATGTTTTATTAAATAAAATGAAATATTTTCATTATATGCCATTATAAGGATTTTGAAATACATTTATTTTGTTAGCTGAATAAGAAGAAATCCACATATAATACGTTTTGATAGAGCATCTAATATGTGAATGAGTTAATGAAATATTTGAACTTTTTTTTGTTGTTCCTAGGAAGGTTATATTCAAAAGAAAAAAGAACTGTGGGGAATCTGTATCTTTATTGCAGCAGTTGACCTAGATGAGATGCCATTCACTTTCACTGAGCTGCAGAAAAACATAGAAACAAGGTAAAATTTCTTACATAAATTTAGGCCTCTGCTTTTAAAGAAAACTACTTTTGGACTCTTAATAGACTTAGGAAATTAAAAAGAAATGCTAAAATTAAGTAAAACATAAAGGAATAGGTCAAATAGTAAATTGTCATTCTCTCAAGGATCCTTTAATGAAAGCTTATTCATGCTGCATCTCTCTCTTTTTTTTTTAAAGAGAGAGAGAGAGAGAGAATTTTTTAATATTTGGTTTTTTTTTAGTTTTTGACGGGCACACCATCTTTGTTTGTATGTGGTGCTGAGGATCGAACCCGGGCTGCACGCATGCCAGGCAAGCGTGCTACCGCTTGAGCCACATCCCCAGCCCATGCTGCATCTCCTAAAAATTTTGTAGTTTGTGTCCTGGCAAAATTTTTGTCTCTCATTGTTCATCTGTAGACTTAATTATAGTTGTTGATAAATTGGACAAAAAAAGAAAAGATCTATAAAATAGGTTTATTATATATTAAAACCTTTATAAGAGTGATATCTTTTAAAGGAATTTAGAGAAGATTTATTAAGATTTAAGATTTTAATATAATAGTTATTATAATTACATACATTTTTCAGTCTACTATGTATTTAGACTACTGTATGTATAGAAGTACTTGACTTGGTAATTACTTAATATTTTGTTGAGTTTATAAGATTTAGAAGAGTGTATTAATTTGTTTCCAGTGATTCATGAACTTTGTGTTGAGAAATCTTCCAGGACTCTCAGTCATTCATTTGCAGCATATTTACAGAATACAATAGTAAATAATTTGAACAGTTGGATGGCTGTATGTTTCTTCTTGAATTAAACATAATTGGTGTATTATTTAAATGAGTTAGATTAAATTGTTATATATTATGACACTTTTTTACTATCTTTAAATAAAATGTGGAAACAAAGGCATTGTGTATTCATAAATATGCAAAATAATAGAAATAACATAAATAGTTCATAGAGTTAAATCCAGAACTACAGGCATTAACACTCTGTTCTCTCCCTCTCTTTCTTCCTTTTCTCCTTCTCTTAAGTTACCCTAGAAAAAGAAGACTTTGTTACAACAACTCAGTTTTTGTGGTACTCCACGGACAGATAGCTGTTATACTTCATAAAAGCAGAAACTGAGTGTGGTTCTTTAATAAATTCTGTTCTGGGGCCATGCATGATGGCACACACCTGTAATCCCAACAACTCAGGATGGTGAGGCAGGAGGATTATAAATTTGAGGCCAGCCTGGGCAGAGACCATCTCAAAATAAATACTATTCTAAAGCTGATTTTTTTTCCTCTGGACACTGCATATTTACTCCATTCTCTTTTATCTTCTAATCAACATCCTGATATTCTCTTTTTTCTATCATTTCTACTCCATCTTTATTTGTTTTTCCATAAAACTTGTGTGGCTGCCCACATCCCTTATATAGGATTGGAACTTTTAATAACGTTTTTGGGATTCTGGTCCACCTGCTGATTAACTGAAGCTTTTTTATTTCCCCCTCCTTTTTAAAAATGAAGTCACACTGTTTTGCCCTGATTTATCTCAAACTCCTGGACTCAAATAGTCCTCCCACTTCAGTCTCCACAAGGTGCTGGGACTAAAGGTGTGCACCATTGCACCTGGTTTAGGTGAAGCTTTCTTTGGTTGCTGGGCAGCCTGTAATTGGATCCAGTGAAAATTCTTTGGTTCATTTAGCTGCTTTGGCCTAATTATTTATGCAAAATTAGTTAGAAATTAGTGTATGAGATGCAGTTGATAATTGCTATCTTGAATACCCTATTAAAAATGTATTCACTGATGTTTCAAAGATTAATTTTTATAGAAAACAATAATGAATGACCTAAAGTCATTACTTAATCAAATTAAAATTTTCATCAGCTTTACTTTTCCCTTCTCCAGTAATTCAGTCCTAAAACCATTGGTAGGGCAAAGAATGTGTCATGTGTACATCTGTGTCAGGGGAATATTGAGGGGCCTGGAGAAGATATCAGAGCCAAAAAGGGACCTAGAGAAGATGTCAGAGCCAAAGAAGGGGTCCACATGGGGAGGGGTGTTCACATGGATATGTGAGGGGCAACCTAATGTGAGCAGTTTGGTATGTAATGTCAGATACCAAGCAGAATAGATGGGCAGCCAGTCTAAGAGTTAAATACAAGGGAGGGCAACCTAGTGTGGGGAGTCAGAGTACCAGGCTGAAGTAGATGTCCACTTGAAGGGGTGGGCCATCCAGAAAATGGAGTCAGTCTGAGAGTGTCCACATGGGGGAGTAGGTGACTTTAGAGATGGGTGGTGGTTACTTATGGGTAGATTAAACACTAAACACTTGGAATGTCTTTACTTCTTGTGTTTTAATTGTAATATGATTTTGTGTTGAAATCAGATAAATTGAAGTGAATCTAAGGCCTTGTGCATTCTAGAAACTCATGATGTTTAAATTGTACAAATATAGGGTGACTATAGATAGTGATTACATATGTACAGTATATCTCAGAAAGCTAGAAGAAAGAATTTTTAATGTTTTCACCATATAGAAGTGATAAATGTTTGAGGCGATAGATATGTATTGAAACATCACATGGTACACATTAATATGTATAATTTTTGTGATTTTAGTTGAAAAGACAACTTCAATTTAAAAAATCCATACAGATAGATTTACAAATAAATATAAATGCATGTGTCCCTTCATAACCACCCCCCTTTTTTTTTTCCTCAACCCTAAGTTTATTTAAGTATAGGTAGGTAGATGTTAGGACATGGGTTGAAGGCTAGTTTTTTCCTCTTTAAATTCTAGTAAAATGCAAAAAATAATTCTTTCTAAAGCACATGATAATAATTTGGAATAGAGCTAATAATCCTTTGCATTGATATGTATCTTCTTTGAAAATGAAATAAAACAAAATTTGACAGATTGATTTTTTTTCTTTGCTTTATAGTGTCTATAAATTCTTTGATTTACTAAAAGAAATTGATACCAGTACGAAAGTTGATAATGCTGTGTCAAGACTCTTGAAGAAGTATGATGTATTGTGTGCACTCTACAGTAAATTAGAAAGGTAATAAAGAATTTTATTAGGGTTATTGTACCCTGATTTTTTATGTCTTTGTTCATAATTACAATCTATCTGATAATGATAATATATTTAGTAAAGTTATTAATTATTACCCCTTAAACATGTCCCTTTTGCTCTTAATTTCTTATTCTTAGCTATCTTCTTTATCTAGTCATATGTATATTCTGAATGTTTCTTCCAAATTGTTTCATTATCCCTTTGTGTCTCATTTATTTTCTCAAGGTTTAAGCTTAGTTCCTATTTTAGCTTTATCTGCGAGGAGACCTAGTTCTGAATAGTGACCAAAATTTTAATGTCTTTCCAAGATATTCATTTAGAAAGCGGGGGAAATGGCCATGGAAGGTATATGTGACCTGTATGACCAAGTTATGATTTGTGCTCATGTTGGTGATCTAGAAGAGATTTCACCATTACTGTTCAACTTAGAGAATAAGAAATAAGCTTGAATTAAGTTTTTATAGTCTTTTCATCCAGACTGTAGTCTTCTAATCCAAGCACTGTAGCCCTTAATATGGCATATATCTGTTCCTTTGCTTGTGTGAGAGCTCATTAAATTTGAGTGCCTGTAAAAATTAATGTTTTAGCTAAATAAGCAATTCTGTAATAGAATAGTTAGGGAGAAGGGAAGAAAGGAAAAGAGCTGTGTGTCCTTAAATATTCTGGGAGAATGAGTATGGAGACAAGGCTGGAAAGAAACATCTTCTCAGAAGCATGCACCTTTTTTCCCCCCTTTTTTCTTAATTTGTATGTCACTAAAACTTCAGAAATGAGATAAGGATGAGAAAAATAGAGAGAAACACAAATACAAAACAACAACAAAATTGGCCTAGGTCTTGAGGGAATGTCTTTACTTCTTCTTGTGTTTTAATTGTAATATAATAGCAATTGACCATATCCCCCACCTTCTTGAAGTAGAAGCTTTCTGCTTAGGGAACTTTTTATTATTAAAGAAATGACTTAAGTAATTACATAAGAAATTTGAATTAATTATAGAATACTTAGCACAGAAAAGTATTAGTAAAAAAATACCAATCAACCAAAATTTTAGTGTTAATAGATAATCACTTTTTATGCTTCTTAGGATATCATTTTATGTTATATTGATCATATTGATTTGTATATAGTTCCTTTATCATTTACTAGTGACTTATAATTCTTCTTTCTGTCCTTTAAATTTTTTATAACCACTTAGTTCATATCTGGGAGCTTATCATAAGAATATGATCCCAAATGTAAAAAGAAGCTGTAGAGATTTTTGTCACAATATTATTTAGAATAATGAAAAAATGGAAACAGTGTTTTTATATATATATATATATATATATATATATATATATATATATATATATAACTGAAGTTAAACAATAAAACATTATAAGTATAATCTAGACATAAAACAGTAAAATTAAGGATTGGGGATGTAGCTCAGTAGTAGAGTGCTTGCCTAGTATGCATGAAGTTCTAGATTCATTCCCCAGCATTACAAAAAGGAAAAAAAGTATAGTTATAAAATGAATTTTGATGAGTGAGGACCAACATGCTTCTAATGTTAATTAAATAAAAGAGAACATACTAGGATTATGTATAAGGAAGTCAATGCATATGAAGTCATAGTCATGTTCTGTAACTGTGTGTAAGGAAGAAACCCAGATCACTAATGCATTTCTTTCATAATAAAAAGTTCCCTAAGCAGAATGAGATGATTGGAAAGAAGTTGACCAGAATTTTAATTGATGTTTTCCCTGGTAAGGAGGATGTATTACCTCTATAATGAAAAAAGAGGCAAGAACTTCTTTAAGCCAGTTGTTAAAAAAAAAATCTGTTCTATACAGATTAGTATTTTAAAAATCTATAATCATCAGATTATTTCTAGACAGACAATTTTGGGGCTAGGGCTGGTTTAGGGCACAGTCCTTATTTTTTTTTCCAGCCATAATAATTAAAAAAAAATTTAGTTGTAGATGGAAACAATACCTTTGTTTTATTTATTTATTTTTATGTGGTACTGAGGACTGAACCCAGTGCCTCACTTGTGCCAGGCAAGCGCACTGCTACTGAGCTACAATTCCAGTGCTAGCCATAATAATTTTAATTGGCTACTTCTAGATTGTTTTACTTGGTTGTCTGAGATTAGGAATCTTCTTTGATGGTAGTTTCTGTTTTACTTTTTTTCAACCCCTTCTGCTGATAAATTTGTATTTGATTCTCCTGGAGACTTAGGGAGAGTTAAAGTGGAATAACCTAATAGGTATTTCACACTTTACAGTTTACTTTGTTTAGGGGTTTGCCATCTTTTCTATAAATGGGAAGCAATGATCAATAAGTAAATCAAGTAAGCTGGCATTTTTATTCTTATATTCAGATTTATGTTAAGATTCTATTAAAAACATATTTATTTCATGTCTATATTTTGAGGGGTTTAAGTAGTTAGTATGAAAGGATGGGGATATGATGTCCTCCCAAAAAAGGGAAACTGTAGTTGGGCTTTTTGGAGAAGAGAAGGGACTCTTTTGAGTCAGTCAGATTTGAATTCCAATTTAGGCTCCAACTTGTCATGTATGATCTTGGATCCAAGTTTAGTGTTTAGTTTTCTAATTATATATTAAGCTGATGATAGTGCCTATCTGTTCTAATACATATAGTGAGATAATGCATAGACCTGGGTTTGAGCCTCAGCACCACATATAAATAAATAAATAAATAAATAAAGGCATTGTGTCCAACTGCAACTAAAAAATAAATATTTTTTAAAAAATTTTATGCCCTTTAAAGAAACACTGCATATTCTATCCCTTCCTTATACAGTTACAATGTACATCAACCACCCGAGACAAAGTTACTGAATTCATCATTTCCTGAACTTACAGGCTACTTGTATGTATTTATGGTACTAGAAATGGGAATTTTTGACCCACCAACAGTAGAAAGAAAATTAGGCAGAGAGTACAAATATACAAGCAAGACTGTTTGGGGAGTTTTACCTAAGGACAGGGGGAGACTGTAATGAAGGGAGAGAAAAATCAGAAGAAGAAAAGACCAGCTTTTTATCAAGTAGCTGAGATGGGAAAGATCCTTGGAGGTTTCTAGGTGCCATCCTACGTCTGGTCTCTGATTTGTTATTAAGAATAGGAGAGAAAGAAAAGGCAAATTCCATACATTATAAGAGTTGAAGAATAGGAAAAGATTTCTAATAAAAGGTTTTTATCCTCAGATCTTATCTGTTTTCTTGTCCCTATAATGGTCCCTGTCTGTCTCATTCTCCCCTGATAGATTTTATTCTTCTTCCTAAGGGGAAAAGGACAAAATCTTCTCAATCTTCTTATAGTTACTTTAGACCTATACATGGGTGTTGATCCTAGCTATCCCTGGAGATTATAAAAAATCTCTCCCTGCCTGAACTAAAGGGGACAAATTGGAGGTGCAAACTTAGTCTGGGATGAGTTGAAAACTAAGAGGAAATGTCAGCTTAACTTGGAAACAAGTAAAGCCTGGAAGACACAAATTTTATAAGCATATTAAAAAGGCAAGGCCCTAATATCAGAAATAGGGTAATGGGGACTAATGGTCCTAAAAATGGTAGAAGCTAAATAAGATTAGGAAGTATTTGTTATTTGTCTTCCATAATCCTTTCTTATAAGGATTTCCTTTTATATAAAACGAAATCAGATTTCCTTTTATATCTCACTAATGTTAAGCTCTGCTTCTCCTGAAATGTTACCCGAATCCAACAGGTAGAGTTTAAGAATGCACAAATCCTTTCCCCTTCTGCCAATAAGAAATCTAATGCTCTTCTATTTTTGATCAAAGTAACGGCCAAGGAATTTAGTAAGAACTGTAGGCCATTGAGTGTACCTGCCCTATCTTTTTAAATTATTTCCCCCTCTCTGTCTTTATTTTAAAGGTCCTAGTTTAGCATTAGTTAAGCTTTTAGTGTTACTTTATGGTAAATAAGCTGTCTCAGGGAGCAAGCAATGTCACTACCTCTATAACCCCTGCAAGAATCTAGGTGTATAGCATGCTTAAATGGGTGTACTGGAGTCCTGGGTTTGTTTTAACTTGTTATTTGTGTAGATATTCCCAAATCAGTTTAGAGAACTCATTAACTATGCTGCTATTGTTCTCAAGCCATTGACCATTTTTTGGGTCACAACATGTGCCTATTTGTAGAAATATGCTACTGGTCTTGGGATGGGTCCCAACTTTGGGATTAAGATCCCTGAAGTCAAATCTAGGCTTTTTTGTTTGACTTTTATCCCTGTAATAACACATTTGCTTTTTATTATACTTGCCCTACTGGGTATTTAAGAGAAAATAGTACTTACATTTGCCCAAAATCAGCCTTTTTTCCTTCTTACCGTTAAGGTCAATTGAAACTCCTCAGGGATTATTTTAGGGTCTCTTGACTCCTTTTGTTTTTTCCTCTACCAGTTGTACCATCTGCCTGGATGGGTAAGGGTCTTACTGGCCATGTGGCTTCTCTTGGAAATATTAGGAACATTTCTCTCTCTAATTACCCTCCTCTTTACAGACTACATTGGTTGGCTCCTGGTCTCCAAGGTTTTTGAGATCACCCTGAGAGGGAGTTTGGGTGACTCACCAGTGTTCCAGGGCCATTTAGAGGAATTTTGTTGTCCCGTGGGTCCTGGCTGACCTTGGAGAGCCAAAATATTGACTGCCCTCTTAGTCTTGTTATTCTCTTGATTTTCACCTCAAAATCTCAGTTTGTTGAATACCCAAAAGGCCAGTTACTTTTATCCCATTACAAAATATTAAGTGATATAAATAAATCCCCATCCAGTTTTGTTGTATTTTCATATGAGATAATTTAGCCTTAACTTTACTAGCCTTGGTTCAGCAGGGACTTTTTTTTTCTGTCTTATTAGTACCTTTTTCTGATGAGTTATTGGAGAGATTAACTGTAATACCAAAGCCTGTTAATTATAGGGTAGACTGTATGACTATATGTGACTATTAGCTAAATAGTCATTAGTTATGACCTGATCTGGATTCTAAGCAGATCATCAATTATAAAATATATTTTGAGTTAAAAAGAGCATGTGGATCCAGTCCTTTTCTAATTAGATATTACAGTGATATGATATGTCACAAATTGGGAAAACCTACTTAGTTTCATTATTCTATATGTGTTTTTGTTTTCAAAATGTGTATTTCTTAAAGTAAGATGAATAATGTATGATAACATTGCTATGATTTCTGTATTATGAAAATATTTTTTAAATAACTTTAAAAAAACCACCACGATGTTAATAAAATTATTTCTTCTTTTTAGGACATGTGAACGTATCTATTTGACACAACCCACCAGTTCGTAAGTAGTTTAGAGCATATTACATTTTGGTTTTTTTAAAAAAGGGTTTTCTGGAATAGTCACAGACATTGATAACATTAAGGTTAGTTTGGTTGATGATAGTTTCATGGGGGAAGAGATGTCTCTGAAAAAGGTCCAAGGAGTTTCCAGAGAGAAGGGGGATCTTGACTCAGGACCAGTGGGGTTTGTGGCATACATGAATGAAGACAATGTCAGCTTGTGTCAGTCAAAGGCACACACAGAGGTTTATTTAGGAAAATGTTCAGAGGTTTATTTAGGTATATATTCAAGGGAGAATGGTGGCAATCTCAAGAGAGATGCCTTTGGTTTAAGGAGTATGAATTCAAGGTAGAATTCGGGCTATCTGTAGAGGGAAAGATAGCAATCCCTTGGGATGGACATTGATATTTATAGAGGAGTAGACATTAATATTTATAGAGGGATGGTTGCTGGGGGATGGACTAGATGTAGAATTAGGGTGGAGTTACATAGTTTCAGGCCAGTTTTCCCTGTACTTGGGCATTGCTCTCATGTTACAAGGGCATGGGTCAGGGGCATCTAGCCAAGAGTGTGTTGCTCAGGAATTGTAGTTGTCATGTCAGTGGTTTATGGGCACTTCCTCTGAGACTCAGAATCTCTTCCTTTGTCCCCAAAGGCTACTTTATAAGTTAAGGTCATAAAGTCCTATATAGGTGATTTATCCTGTAAATAAATACATGCCTCATGCTACAAAGGAGAACTAATAACGTGGAAATTGATTCAGTGAAACATTCGCTAACTCTGAGGAAAAAATTCAGTTCTTAGATTAAATCTTTACTGATGTTCTCTCACAGATACTTTATTGACAAGGCAGCATAATTTTGTGTATGAATAAATTTAAAGATTTATCTTAAAATTTCCAAATTATTTTTAAAAATGTATAATGCATTCTCTAACAGTATACCCATGTGGAGCTCCAGAAATTTTCTTTGGAAGCAGAATGAGTAGGATAGGAGATATTCTGCCCCACTGAAGTACAGTATTGAAGATGACTGATATAAAGGGAAATTGTATAGATAGGTTGCTGAAGAATGAGTCCAGTGCCTCACACATGCCAGGCAAGCCCGCTACCACTGAGCCACAACCCCAGCCATCCTTTATATATTTTTAAATAACAATTCAGATATTTAGTATTTCCTTTACAAAGTGTATGCTGTTCTATGGGCTAAATATAATATCTTGGTCGAAACATCAATTGAATTGAGATAGAGTCCGGTATCAATTGAGCATTAAAAATAGACTATGCACTTAACTCAGTCCTGTAATTAAATCAAAACAAAGCAGATCACTCCAAAGGCATAGTTGAAAACCTTTGTCAGTATTAAATTTTTTTTTCTTCTTTCTATTTATTTACTAGGGTATCTACTGAAGTAAGTTCTGTGTTGGTGCTGAAAGTTTCTTGGATCACATTTTTACTAGCTAAAGGTAAATTCACTATGTTTATGCTGATGTTTTAAATGCAGTAATGAAATTGGTGTTCTTTTGGATTAAGTGCAAAAATCTACTTCCTACTTCATTCTTAGAGTATTATGGATTATTAACTGCTACAACTTCTTAGTAATAATAATAACAGAAACAACTTTGGACTTTTTTTGACCTTCCTTCCTTCCTTCCTTGTTTTTTTTTTTTTCCTCCTGTGCCAGGGATTGAACCTAGAGCTCTGATGCATGGTAGACAAGCACTCTTTGATTTTCTAGGGTAAAGATTTACTATCTTATAAAAATGATATTTGCATATGATAAATAAGTTAAGCAGTACAGTAAGGTGCAAAGAAAAATTATGCAAAGTAAACTCAAGAATAACCATCATTAAATTGTGTAATTATTATTTCAGGTATATCTTTGTATATGATTTTGTTTAAAAAATGAGTAGGTGAGTGCATCCATAAACATGGTTTTTTAAAATGGGATTATACTATAGTGTAATCTTTAAAATATAAAATCTAATTTTACTGAACTTATACAGAAGAAAAGATGTTGCTTGAATTAACCAAATTGTTTTGTCACTTTAAGTAGATTGTTTCTTAAAATATTTCTCTGAAGATTATGAAAAAGAGTTATGAAAAAATTGGAATTTTTATTGGAATTTTTATTTTCTTTACCTTCATATTTTGGTTTGAAGCAATATATATTAATGCACTTTGAAGAACAAAGTCCTGTCACCTTCCATCTCCCCACTTCAAGATTAGTTAATTTTATTATTATTTCATCATCAAAGATTATAACATTTGTATTCTATCTGTAATTATAATTGTTACACTTGGTTTGTCTCAGTTCTGTATCCTAAGTTTACCATAATTCCTTTATTACAGCTTTTTCATTTCTATTCTTTATTCTGATTCATTTCTTAGTTGGTTAGATTTTACCATTGAGGATTTTTTTTTTTCCTCAGTAGTCCTTTTGGTTTTGTTTCTTTCCAGCCCTGTTTTTTGGCATTAAACATTGTTGTTAAATATGAGATTAGCTTAATTTCCCCTCTTCATTAGTTCCTGAATACTTGAAGAATTCTGTTTCTCTCTCTCTCTCTCTCTCTCTCTCTCTCTCTTAAACTGAAGGGTTAGTAGTTTTTACCAGGATGTCTCTTGATTTTTATTATTCTACCTTAATTTTTCTCAGAACACGATGTTTCTTTTTAAATTGGAGGGTTTGCTCTTTTCAGAGAAATCTTACTAACCTGTATTTTAAAATATTATTCTATTCAATTAAGTTATTCTCTTTTGTTTCAGATACATTAACTGTCTTACATTGGATTGTTTTTGTCTTCCTTTTTTACTATCTTCTCCTATTTTATTCTAATCTTTTGTCTTTTTCTTGTGTGTTGACTGTTTTTATCTCAAGTCCTTCTGTTTTCATCTAAACTGTTTTTGTAATGATGTTGTTTGGTTCTTAGTTTCTTCTTAACTGTCCAGTCCCTTATTTTTATAATATGAATTCATTAAGATCTTGGTGCAAGAACTCATATAGGTCATTTTCCTCTTTTAGATTCTCTTCCACATTGGATTCTCTGATTTTTTTTCTCTTTTTATGTTATGATTCTACTTTTTTCTTTTCTAGAATATGTTTGCATAATGTCTGTGTTTTTCTTCCTTATCTTGCTGGGACTTTATGTGGCTAACTCTGACTTCTTATTTTCTCTGATGTAGTATGAGTGAATTTCCCTTCAGACACCTTGTATTTTATCTGTGATGTGTTTGTATTCCTCAGAGAATTATAGTATGTCAGTAGGTATTTTTATTATACCAAGCTTTATTCAGAAGGTAAGGGAGAAAGTAGAGATGTTTTGTTTGTTTGTTTGTTTTGTGGTTTTTTTTTTTTTTTTGAGTTTTTGTTAGAATGTCTATAATTCCTTCTTCTAAAACAGGATTGTGTTGGGATTCAGATTGTTCCCAGTTGAGTGCGGTATATAAGAATCTTTATCAACTGACTATAGTTGTTTCTTCCATTTTGCCATTCTTTTAACAATATTTAGTCCTTTCAAGTCAGAAGGAGAAAAAGATGAGGATTCCCTCTTAGTTACCTTCAGATTTTATGTTGCTACTTGCATTTAACCAGTACATTTTTACCTTTTTATTTTTATTAGATTTTGGAGAAGAGAGATTCTTTCATCTGACATTCTACTCTTTTTACCTAGAAGTGCTTGATATCATTCTTCACCTCTGTGGTATTTCTAAATAATGTCTTAGTATATTATGAACCTTTTCTGCCATACCTATGGATCTAAAAAACTTACTTGATTCAGCATTACCAATTTTCTCACATATTTTATGTTCCATCAGTATTTGTTGGGATTACTCCTAGTTTAGCAGATACTCAGAAGAAAAGTTTTAAAATATTAGAACCATAGGCAAGAATGCAATATTGTATTTAGCCACACTGCTTTTCTCAGGCATCTATTACATGTAGATATTTCCTCATATACTTCTACTGTATATGTAGTATATGAAATTTTAGGATTTTGTGCTGGATAATTCCTTATAGATGATCTTACAATTATATATTAATTTTGTTATTTCATAATAGCTTTGGTAATATTTTGGAAAGTGTTAGAATTGAAAATGTATGAGGTTTGATAAATCATTAGGATTAAAAGTTAGCATGTACCGTACTTCAAAATTATTTTCAGAAGTAATAAATTCCATAGCTTGTAATAATAAGTTTTAGAAAAGCAAAATGCAAAATGATTTTAAACATAAGAAATTAATTTTAGTAATAATACTTAAGTGTAAAATGCTCAGGGTAGATAATACTAATTCATAATTTCATAATTATATATATTTGTCTATTAGACTTGACTGATTTTTTTAAAAAATTTTTTTAGTTATACATGGACACAATATCTTTATTACTGAGGATTGAATCCAGTGCCTCACACGTGTGAGGCAAGCACTCTGCCACTGAGCCACAACCCCAGCCCTTGACTGATTTTTTTTTTTTTTTTGCAAATAAGAAAGGAAAAAGGTTTTTATCATGAATCTAGTGATTATAAAATGAATGAATATATGAATGTACTCATACCCACAATTTCTCTTAAGCTTATAAAAATGAATAAATATGTGAATATACCCATATCAATCTCTAACGTTTCTTAAAAATGTGAATTTTTTTTATTTTCAGGAGAAGTATTACAAATGGAAGATGATCTGGTGATCTCATTTCAGTTAATGCTATGTGTGCTTGACTATTTTATCAAACTCTCACCTCCTGCACTGCTCAAAGAACCATATAGTAAGTATCTTAAGTAATTTAAGCTCCTCCTTTGTCTTTAGCAGTTGTTTATTGGATGTCTGGTAGCTCTAATATGGTTCTAAATTGAGAGGGTGATAAAAAATAAATCAGACATAGGCTCTGTTCTTGTGTCAGTCAACTTTCTATTACTGTAACAAATATCCAAGATAATCAACTTAAGAACAAAGAAAGGTTTATTTTAGCTCACAGTTTTGGAAGTTCTAGTCCATGAACAACTGGCCCTGTTGCTTTGGGCTTGTGGTGAGGTTGCACATCATGGCAGAAACTCATGGTGGAGCAAAACTGTTCACTTTATGATGAGAGAGTGAAAGAGAGTTAAGGGGCTGGGAGTCTACTTTTCTCTTCAAAAGTGTACCCCATACCTCTGACTATTCCCTACCTATTGAGTCCTGTTGAGTTTCCCACAGTCTAGTTTTTGCTGATCATTAAGTTAACAAAATTTTCATCATCTCCCAATAGCGCCAAGCTGGTGCCAGGTCTTTGACAACCTGGGTCTTTGGAGGACATTCCATATCCAAACTATAAGCAGTCCTCAGGTAGCATAAATTATAAGAGGAAAGGTAAGAGATGTTAAGCACCCAGTCAGAGAATCTGGTAGAAATAATCTGAGTAAAAATAAAGGAAATGCTATGTTGGTTCAGGAGATAATGAAAGTTTTCTTCTGAAAAGCCAAAAAATAAAAGAAGACGGGATATTTGAAATGAGTGTTGAAGAATAAGTAGTTAAGATTAGGTTGAAGAAGTTAGAGAAGGGTATTCTCAGTAAAGAAGAGAAGAGGCTCTTACCTGTAGGATTTCAGAATCATTTATTATACTATAGAAAAATGTAAACTTAACAAGGTGTGGTCTGATTCCTTGCTCCTGAAATGATGAAAGTGTTAATCCTAAAAGTAATAGATGACAGATCAAAATGTTGAAGTCCAAAGTGGCTGAAAGACTGAGCTGTAATTAATCTTTGTGAACAATAACTTAATGGAAAAATGAAGTGTGAAGTAGAATTTTCAATGTTTTGAACATGATTTGGCAGAGAAGACAGGAAACTTCACTTAGCAGAATTGAAATGCAAATCAAAGGGAGAAAAGCTCAAAAATTATATATAGAAAATAATAAATATGCTTCAAATTTCCCCCAATTTTAAAACTTTCCTTTAGCTGTCTTCACTTATTTTTCAATGTTATAACTTCAAAGTTGATGTCATGTGTTACTTTAGGTTTACATCTTTGTTTTTTGGGATAATTCAAAACTACATTTAATTCTTTTAAGTGCTGTGTTAAATAGAATCAAGGATAAGCTATTGAATTGACTGAGTATGGTAAAATTTTAATTTGCTTTGTTATGGAGAATTTCAAATGAATACAAAAGTAGACAGTAGTTTAAGTCTTCATATACTTTTCACTTAATAGCTTCAACAGTTGCTGTGACCAATCTATTGTCTCTTCCCCTGCCCAGTTCCCCCAGCTTTGTTTTGAAGCATATCTTTGAATACCTTATTATTTCAGTGTGATCTTTTAAAAGGTAAGTGGTTTTTAAAATGCATAATGACAGTACTATTATCACATCTAATAATGATTTTTTTAATATCACCAAGTATCTGGTAAATATATATTTTTTATCTCATAACTTTTTTTTTTTTTAGTTGTAGATGGACACAATACCTTTATTTTATTTGTTTATTTTTATGTGGTGCTGGGGATCGAACTCAGTGCCTCATGCATGCTAGGCAAGCGCTCTGCCCACTGAGCCATAACTCCAGCCCCTAGTATAAACTTTTTTGTAGGTTGACTGAATCAGAGTTTAAATAAGATCTACACTTTGTGATCAGTTGATACTCTTTTCAGAATTTCTTCTTCCAGGCTTTTTTAGTGGTAGAGAACATGAAGGCCTGATTTCAGTCCACTGCAACAAAAGAAAAACAAATGAAAAGAAATGAAGTTGTTCCTCCTCTGTGTTTCTCTTCTTATTTTTTCCTCATAATTTATTTATTCAACCAGAGTGATAGAATGTGTGCTTAGCAGTCACAAAGCCTTGCTTTCAGTCCCCAGAACTGACATAAATAAACAAATAAGCAAATAAATAATCAATCAATCATGCTGGAATCTTGCTGAGTTTCCCAGTTGAGTTTTAGTCTAGTTTTTGCTGATAATATCCTATGGTATATGTTCTTCTGTCTTCTCAGTTTCTTGTAAGTTGATGTCTAGAAGCAATAAGTACTTTTTATACTTAATCTTCTAAAATCTTTTTAGAAGCTGAACCTATATTCATTTTGAATCAGTAGTATGCAAAATAATCTGGGGAGTTTTTTTAAAAAATCACAGTTAATTATCAGGAAATAATATTTATAAAATCTGTTTTTACAATATCATAATTTACTAAAGCTTTTAAAATTTGTTTTTGTATTAGAAATTGAATCTGTAAATATTTGCTCATTAGTTTTAGGGCTCTAAGATAGAAAACATTTTTTCCTTTTGCATACTGGGTAGGATACACTTAGAATTAGTTTAGAAATTGGTTGTTTCTCTGGTCTTCTGTGTTTATGGGACCACAGATGTTTTCTAGTTCTTTTTGGGCTATTTGGGGCAAAAACACCTATCAGTATTATAACTTGAAATAGGTATCTAATAAATACGATGAAATTGTTATTCTTAGGGCTGGGATTGTGGCTCAGCGGTAGAGCGCTCGCCTAGCACGGGCAGAACCCGGGTTCGATTATCAGCATCACATAAAAATATAAAAGGCATTGTGTTGTGTCAATCTACAAAAAAAAAAAAAATTTCTCTCTTTCCTTTCAAAAAAAAAAAGATTGTTATTCTTATAATGAAGGCTAATAAGTAAAAATAGAATGTTAACAAGATTATTTCTGACTTTCCTAGTTATAATTAGAATACTTCATAATTTTATTCAATGGAATGTGTAATTGTTCTTATCTAATTTATCATTTTTACAGAAACAGCTATAATACCCATTAATGGTTCACCTCGAACGCCTAGACGAGGTCAGAACAGGAGTGCACGGATAGCAAAACAACTAGAAAACGATACAAGAATTATTGAAGTTCTCTGTAAAGAACATGAATGTAATATAGATGAGGTAATTTCACTTTATGCTTTCTTTAAACAGTTAAAGTAGATTTAGATAAAGTTCTTTCTAATAGCATATACTTCTTTTGTGGTGAGCATGCTTTTTTTGACTAGTGTCAACTCTTTTGCAGTAGCAACATATTTTAGAAAAAAATTATATTCAGTTACTTTGCTTTTAAAGAGATTGGCTCCTCTACTCTATAATCACAGAAATGTATATCATAAAGATAATAGTTTTCAAATGTATTTCTTCTTTGATTCCACTGATATTATCAGTACCCCTAATGTTTTAAAATGCCCTGCCAAGAAGACCTTGATGTTTTGGTTTAATGATAAATGATACTAACATTAAATTTCTCCTCAGCCTTATGTAACTAGTCACTTTCTAAACAAAGCTGACTGTTAATGGTTAGTATAGAATACATATTCATCCAGGAATGATTTCCAGAGACTGATAGGTAGCTCATTATTAATAGAATCTACATTAGAGTTTGGGGCATTTGGTACCAGGGCTGCTTTTACTCTACCAGCTTGTTTTTCTCTGTTATATTGTCCACAATTCAACACTACTAGATAGTAGTATGAAATGTTGCATTTTAAAGATTTCTCTGGCAATGCTGGGAAGGAATGGTATTGTGCTCCCAAAAATCTAGTTTAAGAAAGATTAGAATGATTTGTCAATATATCTGAGTTTTAGCATTGTAGTTCTTATTAACTTCACCAAATAGATATGTGTGTATAGACATATCAACTTTGTAAAAAAAAATATGTATGTATACTTTTCTAGAATCACAATTTATCTTTGCAAATAAGCTGACAAGTATAGTTTGAAATATTTCTTTTTAGTCTATTTTTGTTGCTTATTTACAAGATAATGGATGGTAGTAAATATAGTTTTCTCATTCCACATTGTTAATTCTCTGGATTTCATAACTACTTGTAAAATTTCACTTTTCTTTTCTTTTCTTTTTTTTTTTTTTATGGTACTGGTACTGGGGATTGAACTCAGGAGCACTTGATCACCGAACCACATCCCCAACCCTTTTTGAATTTTATTTAGAGACAGGGTCTCACTGAGTTGCTAAGTGCCTCGCCATTACTGAGTGTGACTTTGAACTCACAATTCTCCTGCCTCAGCCTCCTGAGCTGCTGGGATTACAGGTGTGCGCCACTGCACCTGGCTAAAATTTCATTTTTTTTTAAACTTTTTTTTTAATTTTTAATATTTATTTTTCAGTTTTTGGCAGACACAACATCTTTGTTTGTATGTGGTGCTGAGGATCGAACCCAGGCCGCACGCATGCCAGGCGAGCACGCTACCGCTTGAGCCACATCCCCAGCCCTAAAATTTCATTTTTAAGATTAAATCATTTTTTTTAACTTATCAGTGTAAAGCACTTTTTCCTAGAATTTAAAATGTTTATAGTTAATGATGAAAATATAGTTAACTAAAAGCTTTGTGGGGTTTTAATTAATTGATACTGGATTATCTAAAAGTGATTATTTAAATATAGCATTTATGGCTATAACTATTGGTCATTCATACTAATTGGTTAATTATTATATTGTAAATTTTCTAGATAAGTGGATTTTTTTAGAAAACAAAGATAATAAATATTTCAGAGACTTAATTCTTAAATCTTATTTGTGAAGTATAAGGTAGGAATTGATATTAAATTATTGGTTCCTTAGTAAATGTAGATTCCAAGTTTGGAAAAGGAAGTTAAATAAAGGAAAGCAAGTCATTTTAAATTACATAATATATTACAGGTTTAGAACATAGCTTCATGTTTTCTGAGTGCAGTTCTTTAAAATCCATGCTTTTCCATGAAACAATGCATATTTCCAAAAAACATTTTTATTTGGTTTTGAAATGAATTATTGTGTGTAAAATTAATTATTTTCTTAAAAATTTTTAAGAAAATAATTTAATTATTTTCTTAAAAATTGCCTTGCTATTTTCTTAGCAGACATCAAATGACCCTAGTGTGAAATGATCCAAAATATACTTTGGGGAAAAATGTGAAACAGTATAAAGAAATGAAGAATGGTGCCTTTGATGGTAGATTAGATTTTAATTCTGGCTCTGCCACTTTATAATTGTGCAGCTTTGGTCAAGTTGTTTAATTTGTTTGAGTGCCCTGTCTTTTTTGTTGTTTGTTAAATGTGAAATATTGAAATTCTGTTTAATGCCTTCTTTTCTAGTAGTTCCTATTACAATAACAATTTTTTACTTATCTCCATTTTAGGACCTAGAATCTGATTCATGTACATTAAAAAGTAAATAAATGAATTAATTATAAATAAATATCACTAGCTTGAATGTGTGTCATTGATTAAATGTGAGTAAATACTCTCATTCTAGTGTTAATAGTGACAAATTGAATTTCATTTGTTTTATATTTTAATGTCATGTAATATCTTTTTCAGGTGAAAAATGTTTATTTCAAAAATTTTATACCCTTTATGAATTCTCTTGGAATTGTAGCTTCTAATGGACTTCCAGAGGTAATCTGAAAGAAAATTTAATAGAAAATTAGTATGTTTTGAGACTTTGGGGAGGGAAGATAGTTGTCTAAGTTTCTTAGGATCAATTCAGATAGTTTTTTGCCTAAAGACAGTACTCTAATAGAATTGTGTAATCAAGTTTTGTGTGGTGATAGAAAAATACTTTTGAAGACCTATTTTAATATATAAGTAAGCTTCATTTCATGTTTTGTACTAGAAATTGATTTATACTGAAATTATTTGAAAATCAGAGTCAAAATTTTTAAATTTCTAAATGCCATTAAATATCTAAATACAACTAAATATGCACAGATTTAATTCTGATTTGCTTTGCTGGACATTCTAAAGCATAGGATCCAGAACTCAAGCAACATTATTGTCATTACTGTAATGTGGAACATCTGCTTTGAATATCTTTAAAAGCTACTTGATTGAAAATAAATATGGTTGAAATGACTTTGATTGTATTGCAGAAATATTTTACCTTACTAGTGAACCATCCATTTGTGTTTCTTTTTACATTTTGTCATAAATGTCTTCTCACTGAGAATAGAACAACTAAAAACTTTGGATGTTAAGGTGAACTGTGGTGATGAGAACTATGTGAGGAAAAGGCTGCCTGGTTTTTTGAACTCAGGGGTACTCAACCACTGAGCCACATTCCCAGCCCTATTTTGTGTTTTATTTAGAGACAGGGTCTCACTGAGTTGCTTAGTGCCTTGCTTTTGCCGAGGCTGGCTTTGAACTCATGATCCTCCTGCCTCAGCCTCCTGAGCCCCTGGGATTACTTACATGTGCCACTGTGCCTGGCTGAAAAGGCTGCTTTGATAAATGATAAATAGGTACTCAGGGATAAAGCAGTGTTTTATTTTCTTCCCTCTTTCTACTTTTTTTTTATTGGTGCATTATAGATAGTTTTTCATAATGATGGGAATTATTGTTACATATTTATACATACATATAATATTAACAATATAATTTGGCCAGTATAACTCCCAAGCACTTCCCCCCTCCCTCTGCTCCTCCCACTCACTGGTCTCTTTTCCTTACTGATCTTCCTTTGATTTTTCTGAGATCCATCTCCTACCCCACCTTTCTTTTCTTCTTCCTCTTTAACTTCCACAAATTGGAGAAAACATTATGACCCTTGACCATCAGAGTTTGACTTATTTTGCCTAACACAATGGTCTCAAGTTCCATTCATTTTCCTGCAAATGACATAATTTCATTTTTATTTGTGGCTGAACAAAATTCCATTGCATATATCACATACATAAAATGCCATTGTATATATCACATTTTTGTATCCATTTATTCATTGATGGACACCAGTTGATTTTGTAGTTTGGCTTTTATGAGTTGTGCTGCTATGAACATGAGTATGTGTGTATTACTATAGTATGATGACTTTAATTCTTTAGGGTAAATACCAAGAAGTGAAATAACTGAGTCATGCCTAGTCTTTTGAGGATCCTCCATGCTGATTTTCATAGTATGGAAATTCCACCAACAGTGTAAAAGTGGTCCTTTTTCTCTACATCCTCTCCAGTATTTATTATTGTTTGTATTCTTGATCACTACCACTCTGACTGGTGTGAGATGAAATCTCAGTGTTGTTTTGATTTGCTTTTCCTTAATTGCTAATGATGTTGAACATTTTTTCATGTATTTGTTGGCTATCTATTTTTTTTTTTTGAGAAGTGTCTGTTTAATTGATTCACCCATTTATTTATAGGTTATTTGGCTTGTTGGTGTCAGTTTTTTTTTGAGCTCTTTATATATTCTAGATGTTAGTCAATTATCAGAAGAGTACGTAACACAGATTTTTCTCCCTCTCTGACAGTTCTTTCTTCACATTCCTAATTGTTGCCTTTTCTGTGGAGAAGCTTTTTAATTTGATGTCATCCCATTTATTGGCATTATTTCCTGAGTTTTAGGTGTCCTATTGAGAAAGTTCTTGCCTGTGCCTGTATGCTGGAATGTTGAACCTCTGTTTTCTTCTAGGAGTTGCATAGTTTCTGGTCTAATTCCTAGATCTTTGATCCATTTTGAGTTGATTTTTGTTCAGGGTGAAAGATAAGGAGCTAGTTTTATTCTTC
Organism: Callospermophilus lateralis; assembly: GCF_048772815.1. Classification (NCBI taxonomy): domain Eukaryota; kingdom Metazoa; phylum Chordata; class Mammalia; order Rodentia; family Sciuridae; genus Callospermophilus; species Callospermophilus lateralis. The sequence goes on from NC_135316.1 coordinate 73,295,228, forward strand.
TACATATGGATAATTAGTTTTCGCAGCCCTATTTGTTAAAAGGCTTTCTTTTGGGGCTGGGGATATAGCTCAGGTGGTAGAGTGCTTGTGTAGCATGCACAAGGCCCTGGGTTCAATCCCCTGCACCCCCACTGGTGGAAAAAAGGTTTTCTTTCTCCAGTGTATGTTCTTGGCAGCTTTGTCAAGGGTCAGATGACTGTAGGTATGTGAGTTTGTCTCAGTGTCTTCTGTTCTCTACTATTGGTCGAAGTGTCCGTTTTTACCCAGTTTTTGTTAGTCTAGTTCTGTACTATAATTTGAAGTCAGTTATTGTGATGCTTCCAGCATTGCTTTTTTGGCTTAGAATTGCTTTGGCTCTTATTGGACTCTTATTCTTCTAAATGAATTTTAGAACTGTTTTTTTCTTAGTTCTGTGGTATTTGGGTGGGAATTGCAATGAATCTTTATATTGCTTTTGGCAGTATGGCCATTCTAAAAATATTAATTCTGCCTATCCAATGAACTTATGAAGTCTTTCCATCTTCTGAGGTCTTCTTCAATTTTTGTCCTTAATATTCTATAGTTCTTATTGTATAGATCTTTCACCTCCTTGGTTAAATTTATTTCTTTAGTTTTTTTAGGCTCCTGTAAATGGAATTATTTTCTTGATTTCTTTCTGGGTAGATTCATTGTTGGTTTATAGGAAAGGTATTGATTTTTTTGTATGTTGAATTTGTAACCTGCTACTTTGCCAGATTTGTTTATTTTGGTTGACTCTTGGATCTTCTAAATATAGGATCATATCATCTGCAAACAGTGATAATTTTACTTCTTCCCTTCCTATTTTTAACCTTTTTACCTCTTGCTCCCCCTTGCCTAATTGCTCTGGATAGAATTTCTAGCACTATATTAAATAGAAGTGGTAAGAGGTAGACATCCTTGTTTTGCTCAAGATTTCAAAGTAAGTGCTTTCAATTTTTTCCCCATTTACTATGAGGTCAGCTTTGGGCTTTTTGTATATAGCCTTTATGATGTTGACATAGGTTCCTTATGTCCCTAGTTTCTCCAGTGTTTTTATCATGAATTGGTGCTGAATTTTGTAGAAGTCCTTCCCTGCGTCTATTCTGATGACTGATTTTTGTCCTTAATTCTATTTATGTGATGAAATACATTTATTGATTTGCTTATGTTAAACTATTCTTGCATCTCAGATAAAACCAACTTGGTTGTGATGAACAATCTTATTAATATGTTATTGAATGCAATTTGCTAATATTTTAGTAAGGATTTGCATCTAAGTTTATTGGGGACATTGGTATGAGTTTTCTTTCCAAATGTGTTCTTTTCTGGTTTGGTATGAGTATGATCCTGCTTTATAGAATGAATTTGAAAGTGTTTATTTGTTTCTATTTCATGGAATAATTTGAGAAATATTGGCATTAGTTCTTCCTTAAAGGTCTGGTAGAAGTTACCTGAGGATTCATTTGGTCCTGGACTTTTCTTTGTTGGAAGGCTTTTTGTTACTGCTTCTATTTCATTGCTGGTTATTGATCTGTTTAGATTTTCTGTGTCCTCTTGATTCAATTTTGGCAGATTGTATGTGTCTAGAAATGTATCCATTTCTTCTAGGTTTTCCAATTTATTGGAGTATTAATTTTCAAAATATTTTGTAATGATCTGCTGAATTTGCATGATATCTGTGGTGATTTCTGCTTTTTCACTCCTAATTTCATTAATTTGGGTCTTCTTTCTTATTCTTTTGGTTTGGCTAAGGGTTTATCAGCCTTGTTTATCTTTTCAAAGGACCAATTCTTTGTTTTATTGACCCTTCATACTGTTTTTTTCTCAAGTTCATTGATTTAAGCTCAAGTCTTATTTATTTCTTTCCTTTAACTAGTTTTAGAATTGGTTTGTTCTTCTTTTTCCAAGGACCTTGCGATACATCATTAGGTTTTTAATTGGGGATCTGTCTGATATTCTTTTGTATGCACTCATAGCTATGAACTTTCCTTTTAGAATCACCTTCATGGTGTCCCAGAGATTCAGGTGTGTTGTATCACTATTTTCATTTAAGTCTAAGAATTTTTTAACTTCTCCCCTTCCTATTTTTAACCTTCTATAAACCATTCATCATTCAAAAATGTATTGCTCAATCTCCATGTTTTTATGTAATTTCTGTTGGTTTTTTTCATGTTAATTTCTAATTTCATTCCATTATGATCTGATAAGATATAAAGAATTACATTAATTTGCTTAAAGTTATAAAACAGTGCTTTAGAAGTACCTAGTATTTGTCAGTAATACTAAAAGGCATGGAATTAGATATCTGGACTGCTGATTCTGTGACCTGAACTGGAAGGTAGTTCTTGAGTTTATTATTGATTTATGAAGTATTTGTTGAGTGCTTAGTATGTTCCAAGCATTTTGCTAGAGATACTGTTGATACAGAACTTTTAACTCAGTCACTATCCTGAGTTAAAAGAGAGAGCAAAGAGAGAGATCATTACAGTAGTCTTTATAAGAGTGTGTTTGAAGTATGCTCAAGATCCTGTGATATCTTAGAGGAGAACTACCTAATCCAAACTGGGGCAGATAAGTTTTTTGGGAAATTAATTGGAGGGTGGTGTGATTTCCAAGCTAAGAAAACCTTATGAGAGATGACATTTCCAGGGGCTGAACTTTGTAGAGTCAGAGGCACAGTTATTTGTGAAAGTATTGCCTGTTCAATAAACTCAAGTAATTCTTTAAAGTTGTGATAGAGGACAGAAGAATAATGAGATAGATAGTTTTGGAGAGTCAAGAAGGAACCAGGTATATTAATGAATATTTTTACCACCTTAGGTACCAAAAAATATGCTATTCATAACTCTGAGGAGTCTTAGCCACTTATATCTTTGAAAGGATTTTAGTTTCAATAGAAATCTTAAGAGAAAGTTGACATTTTTCTCAATATTTTGCATACAACTGCCAGTCAGTACATGATTAATAATTCATGCCTCTCTAAGATTTGGCAAGAACAAGTTAATCGAGCATGAAAGACTGTTCTGCCAAATACGCTTGTATAGACAAAAATAAAGTTTACATTCAGCTGGGTTTCTTCATACCCTTCCTTTTAGAATGCAATTTTGGTTCTCTCAGGTTGGAAACACTTTGTCTTTAAAGGTCAAAGCAGGGGCTGGGGGTCGTGTTTTCAGTGGTAGAGCCCATGTTTAGCATGTACAAGGCCCTGAGGTTACCCTTCAATATAGGGGAAAAAAAGTCACAACAGAGAGCATGCCAATAGTTGTCTATTGGGCATTAATTTTTAAATTATGATTATGAAATTATTGATCAGAGCTGATAAACAATTTATAGATTATAGCCATTTAAAAATATCTAACATTGAGAATTATTTGTACAAACATGTTAGTTGGTTTATTAATTGAGCTTATTATATTGTACAAGTATATTAACTGGGTTTATTAATTAAGCCCAAGATATTTAACTATAAGGATGTACAGTGGACCAGAGGATTTAGAAAAGATGGGTTGGACATATAATCAAGAGGATTTGCTATTTGTTTGAAAAAATAAAGTTTTATATTGATAAATATAGTAGAAAGTTAAAAGTTAAGGATATATGGAATATTTGAAGGCTTTTAGCAATTAACTGATTATAGTAAAGTTAAGAATTTCTAATCTGAAATCTGAGATTCTCTTAAGATCTGAAACTTTTTGAGTGTTGATATTACCATAAGTGGAAAATTCTGTACCATGAAATTTTGTTTCATGCACAAATTTAAAATATTATATAGTTACTTTCAGGTTATGCATTTAATGTGTATATTAAAATACATGAATTTGATGTTTAGAGTTGGATTTCATCCCCAAGATAGCTGATTTTATATGTGCAAACATTCCAAAATTCGAAAAACCTTGACATACGAAAGACTTTTAGTTCCAAACATTTTGTGTAAGAAATATTCAACCTATTTTTTATCTTAAGTTCTGTTTTGTGGCATTGGTGATTCTTTGTCTACATAAAATTCTAATAAATGGGATAAATACATAAAACTGAAGTTGAAAAAAATTTCTAGACTTCACTTTTAGTTAGGTCTTAATTATATTGCATGTGAACTTAATGTATACTGTAAAATATATATTGCATAAACATTCTTTAATGAAATCTGCTTCTGTGTGTTAAAAGATAATAACAAAAAGAATAATTATTTTTTTCTTTTGAGGTTGAAAGTCTTTCTAAGCGATATGAGGAAATTTATCTTAAAAACAAAGATCTAGATGCAAGATTATTTTTGGATCATGATAAAACTCTTCAGACTGATCCTATAGACAGGTATTTCACATGGAATATTTTTATTTGTTATGCTTTTGATATAGATTGATATTGATATAGGTAAATCAGATAGGTTTTTATTAACTTACTGACCTGTAAATAAGCATCACTTTATAATAAGTTAATTTAAATGCCTTTAAAGAAAAAAGTAACAGTATCTATTCTAAGCATATAATTTTTTAACAATGTAGAGATTTAATATGAATTGTATTCTATAACAGTTATCTTTTTTTCAGATAGTTGAATGTACATGTACACCAAAAGAAAATGGTTAAACTAATTAATTTACTCAAGTGGTGGTCTCTGTTTTTTTTTATCTTTTTTTTAAATCTCTTATTGCCCACTTCATTCATTTAAAAAGTTAATACCAAGTTTATTTTCTTGAATTGTTGGGAAGGATCCTAAAATATAAATGGACAAGAGTAATTATAATATTACATGTAATTTGGAAATTAAAATAGAGTAAAATGTTTTAAATTTAACCAAACAAAATTTTTAGAAGGCACAGTGTGGTACAAAACTTGAGCTTTGATATTTTAAAATACTTCAACTGCTTGGTTATTAATATCACCAGCAAGAAAACATCTAACTTTCACTTTTGAGAATCTGCTTAAAGGTGGGTACATCTCTTTGTCATAAACCTAGTGGAAAGAGACCCACACTTGAGTTTATACCCAAAGGACTTAAAAGCAGCATACTGTAGTAATGCAGCCACATCAATGTTTATAGCAGCACAATTCACAATAGCTAAATTGTGGGACCAACCTAGATGCCCTTCAGTAGATGAATGGATAAAGAAAATGTGGTATATATACGTGATAGAATTTTACTCAGCATTAAAAGAGAATAAAATCATGGCATTTGCAGGTAGATGGATGGAGTTGGAGAATAATATGCTAAGTGAAAAAAGCCAATCCCCCAAAAACCAAATGTGTAATGTTTTCTCTGATATGAGGATGTTGATTCATAATGGGGATGGGAGGGGAGCATAGGAAGAATGGAGGGGCTTTAGATAGGGCAAAGAGGCTGGGAAGGGAGGAGACAGGGGTGGGGGTAGGAAAGATGGTGAAATGAGATATGGACATCATTACCCCAAGTACATGTATGATGACATGAATGGTGTGACTCTACTTTGTATACAACCAGAGACATGAAAAATTGTGCTCTCTTTGTGTACTATGAATTGAAATGCATTCTGCTGTCATATGTAGCAAATTAGAATAAATAAATAAATTTTAAAAAGAGACCCATACTTTAAAATGGTGCTGAAGAAAATCATTTGAGCAGCAGTTGGGTTATCTATTTCCTATCACTTCTGTTATTGACTTAGCAATTTGTATGATTTTATGAAGCAACAGGAAGTATTTTATTTGACCCATAAAACACAAATTGCAAATTTACAATGTGAATGATTTTGCTTACCATTTAGTTTTGACACACAAAGAACACCACGAAAAAGTAACCCTGATGAAGAGGTGAATGTGATTCCTCCACATACTCCAGTTCGGTATGAGATTTTCCTTCTTCTAGTATTCATTATAATTGTTTATTCAGTGCTTTATAGTGCTTTAGGTTTGTTTAATTGTTTCTTTTTATATTTATACATACATGTATCAAATATTTATTGAGTGCTCATTGTATTCCAAGTACTTAATGATTTGCTTAGGTTATTATCATTATAGTTCTGTCTATCCTTAAGAAACACAATATAAAATGTGTATGTGTTCCATCTTAATAAAGAAAAAAGAAAAGTTTCACCATTTGATCTGCATATAACCTTGAAGAAATAAAACCATTTTTTATGTCTGTTTTCTTACTCACTTCACATGTCTAAACCTGCTATCAAGAAATGTTGACTCTGCTTCCAAAGTATTTCTTAAGTTTATCTGCTTTTCTCCATTTCTACTCTAACCACCCTTGTCCTAGACATCTTTATCTTGGGGTTTTTGCAATAGACTGCTAACTGATCTTGTTGTTTCTGCTCTTATCACTGATCCTCTTTCCCACCATCAAATTAAAACTTCACAGAACTCCAAGAACAATATTCTAGAAGTATAAATAAGATCATGTCTGTTCACCCTCCTGTTAAAATCCTCTCATTGCTTGTATAATTATGTCAAAATGGATTATACTGTCATGTATAATTAAAAAAAGCCAATAAAAAACTTCTATCATTGCTTCCCTTTGCAATTAGAATACAATACACATTCTTTAATAATGCCTACAAGACCTTATCTGACCTGTTTCTATTGCTTCTCCAGCCTCATCTTGTTTTGTTCCTCACCCTGCATTAGCCATGTGTTGGTTTTCTTTCATTTTCTTGTATTCTTCAAGTTCTTTTGTACTGAAGACCTTTATTCTTAATATTCTCTTTTCTTGAAACTTCCTTTTTTTTGCAGGGGTAGGGTATGGATTTCCAACTGCTGTTCTTCATGTTCAGCATAAATATTGCTTTTTTAAAGATGTATTTCTCTTTGAATTATTTTTCTTTATTATTATTTGTCATAGCATCCTGTTCTGTACCTTCATAGCCTGTATCACAACTTGTAATTATAAATTAATTTGTTTATTTGCTTGTTTTTCACCAATACCCACAATAGCCTTTAAATTTCATGCCATATGGACTGTGCCTTTGTTGGTTCATCATTTAATAATTAAGGCCTGGCATAATACTTGGTGTTAGTAGGCAATCATGTTTTGAATAGCTGTATTGGTATATAAACAATTTTTAATATAAGTTTTGTTATAGACTTGTGGACAAGTTACTGAAATGATGCAGAAGAGATTTTATGAAGCAATGTCTGAACTGAATTTTGAAACATCTGTCTTACAGGACAGGCATTTTAGGGAGCTGAAAGAGCATGTACAAAGGCATGGTAGTGTGAATTAGCACAGTGTATCTGGGGAATTGTTAGCAGATATGTATTGATTGTGAAATGAGGGGATGAAACAGCAGGAGTGGAGAAGTGGGTACTAGACATGAAGGGCCTTGTATGCCATATTCAAGTACAGACTTCAGTTTGTCCATGATGTCACTTGTGCTATAAGTGGGTGATAAGCAGGGGTAAGAATGAAGTCAGACTTGATTTTTACAAACTTACATGTTAGTAGTTTGTGAGAGAATGGACTGAAGAGGACAGAACAAAGTGAGAAATAAATCTGTCTCAGAACTTCTTAACCCAGAGTGCACATTAAAATAACCTGAGGAATTTTTTTGGAGTACACTTGCCTAGGTCTTACTACTTCAGATGGTGAGTAAAAATCTCTAGACTGACCATTGCAGTAGTTGAGTTGAGAGATGTGGAAGATCTGAAGAGAGTAGTGGTGGGAATGATGGAGCAGGAATAATTTTGATGAATTCATACTGAGAATGTTATTGAGGCATTTATGAAGACACTTTCTAATAAGCAGTAGGATATAAGGCTCTTACAGGTTTGGGAATTGTCAGACAAAGTTAAAACCATAAAAAATAGATGTGATTGGGGTTTGGGGTTGTAGCTCAGCGGTATCACACTTGCCTACACGTGAGGCTCTGGGTTTGATCCCCAGTACCATATTAAAAAAAAATAAATGAAAGTTTAAAAACAAAAGATGTGATTACCTGAAGTGATGGTATATAGTGGCAAGAATAGGTAGCAGGGGCTGAAACCTAAAGAATGCATTTTTTTTCTTTTTTTTCCTAAAGAATGCATTTTAAGGGCTGGATAGATTTTAGAGAATGAGAGAGTAGGTGGTTTGGGAGACTAGAGGGAGATATCAAGAAAGTCAGGGAGGGCTCTGGTTTCAGGAAAGCACAAGGGCTTGAGGTGCTTCAAGGAAGTCAGTTGTTGGAACAGATTTTTGGGTTTAGCAATTGGTCGTTTGTGGTTTTAGTCATTGTTGCTTAAATAGATTAATGAACATTGAAGCCACATGGCAATGTTTGAAAGATAAAGTATAGGTACCAGTTTAGGGAGGTTTGGCTAAGAATACTGCACATATTTTACTAAATAATATTTGAGAAGCTTTTAAGCCCTAAACATTGTACAGTTCTGTGAATGACTAAACAATATATCAAATGTATTTTATTTGAGAGTAGGTACATTTCATTTGTACTTCAAAATTGCAATATTAGCCTTTACTATATACCATATATGCATATGTGCATGTGTATATGCATGGTAGAGAAGTAAAGACTCTTTAAGAGACTGATCTAATTTTATGCTTTAACTGTGGTGACTTAAAATTACTCAGGACCTTAAATGTGTTTCGTTGAAGTTCTCTGTAAAGAAGAATCATTTGATTCTTTACTCGAGTTACTAAATGTCTTACTGTCTTTGAGAGTTTAATGTTTAATTGTATAAGCAAAACATTGCCTCATGATGTCTATTATCAAGAAACTCAAAGTATGTTCTAATTGTACACTATAAAAACCAAAATAGCATTTACAACAAATATTCACATAAATATGCATTTTATTTGCATCTTTTGTAGTTAATGAATATATAAAATTTTTAAGGTAATAGTATTTTCAAAACTGCTCCACCAGTACTTCATTAAAAATAAACACTAAAACTTACTCACTGCTATATATCTAGGCTTACCAAAAATTAGAATATGTTAACACACAATCAGGTCTTATCTTTAGATGATGTTTAAAGTGGTTATAAAGAATATTGCTGCATGTTTTGTAAAATCTTCACAGTTGATTTTGAAGATATTGTCTATTGTGTATTTCAGAGTCTCTCTGTAAAGGTTTATATATAAATGTTTTTTATATGCAAAAAACTTAAATTGTAATGATGTTTTCTTGAAAGATTACTATTTTGATGTCAATTTTTCTCCATATGATATAAAAATTTATGATGCCATATATTTTTCCAAAATATAATATCATTAATTTGACCAATTAATATTTTATTGATACTTAGTTTTATTAGTAAGTGTATCAGTCCTATGAACATAAACTTATTATGAATACTTGTTAAAGATGTAAGCAGAACATAATTTCTTATGAATCACAGTACACTAAGGGTTTTTTCCCCCTATAAGTCTTATTTCAGGGAACTTTGTAAAGATAAATGGGATAGACAGGATATCAAAAGAACTTGAGATAGGTGCATTTCTTTTGTTCTTTTTCTTCTTTGCTAATGCTTCTTCCTTTTTTCTCCCCTCTAGGACCGTTATGAATACTATCCAACAATTAATGATGATTTTAAATTCAGCAAGTGATCAGCCATCAGAAAATTTGATTTCCTATTTCAATGTAAGCCATCTATGAAACATATTTTGTGATATCTTGATAAAGAAATATGAAATTATAAGTTAACATATATTTACCCATTATCTTATTTTTTGCTTTTAAAATCCTATTAATTAGATATTAATAGTATTATTTTATTTAGGCAGTGTTATGTTTTGATTTTCTTAGGTTTATCATTTGCCTTATCATCATTCCTTCTTGCAACTTAGACCTAACTTCTGAGATCATTTTCTTCCTTCTTCAATCATATTTTTAAATAATTCCTTTAGCAAGTTTAGTTTGGGATAAAAGTACAGTTTTTTGTTTTGTTTTGTTTTGTTTTTTGTCTAAAAATATGTATACTCTTATTTTTTTTAAGATGGATCTTCGATTCTAGGTTGACGTGTACTTTCTCTCAGAAGTTTAAAATAACTACTTTACTATTTTGATATTATTACTTTACTATTTCTTGGCTTTCAAGGTGAATAGTTAAGAAGTCTGTAGACATACTGTTGTTCCTTTATAGTTAATCTGTCTTTTCTCTCTGCCTGCGTAATTCTTAAATCTTTTCTTTGAACACAATGTTAGGTAGGACTTAACACTCACCACAGCCCTGCAATCTTTTTTTTTAATCCCACTTTCAACCCATTTTCATTTGAAATTCTTGCCTGGCTCTGTGTGCATTGCACTTTTCAATTCCTGATTAACTCTGAGTTTGATATATGAAAGCCCCTGCTGATCCCCTCCCTGAAAAAAAAAAAAAAAGAGAGAAGAAGAAAGAATGAAAACTAACATCAGTATTGCTGGCTTGCTTCATCACTCCTTATATAAACTCAAATGATGAGGGTTGGGACCCACCAAAGTGTTCATCTGTGGAAATTGTACAAGGCCAGGATACTTATTAAAAATTTGGGTTATTCTGGTCATTACTTTCTATAATTGTTAATAGTGACTTTGTCATGTTGTATTGTCCTGTCTTGCTATTTCCTGTCCAGGAATTAGCAAAGTAATTTCTTTTATTCATAATTGTGTTGGTGTAGAACTGATTTTGTTTGTCTAACTTATATAAAGTTACTTTTGTTTATGAGTTATCTGTAGCACCAGAATTATTTGCCCAAACATATCAACCCAGTTACCTAGAACTTTTAGCAAGTAATAATGATAGAAGTTAAAAGACTGATAATCTCGTCTCAGTGCCATTTTTAAATGCTTCTTCCAACTTTTGGAGCATGTTGCAGCTCTTTTTTTTTTTGTTTGTTTTTAATTAATTCCTTGGGCAGAAAGTTCTGCCTCAGAGACATTCTCTAGAGCTCATTTTAAAGCTTAACTTTTAATGAAACTTTATAACTTCTTTTAATGAAACTTTATAACTTCTTAATTGTATATCAATGACATCTTGCCTCAGAGTGAGGCAGAGTATCTTGAAGGTCATTACGTTTTTCCTTGATTTTACTTCTTTATTATAAACTCAGGCTTTTTCATTTTTAAAATTAATGGTATCTTCTCTGTGTGTAAAATCTTAGACACTGGGCATATTTTAATTGACATTTGGCAGCAGTGATTTTATGACAGGAAAGGCCTCTTTTATTATATATTTCAAAATATCCAAAGGCTTGAGCTTGGTAGTATTTATTTTTTCATCCATCCATTTATTCATTCATTTTTGCATACTGGGAACTGAACCTAGGGGTGCTCTACAATTGAACTACATTCCAAGTCTTTTTTACTTTGTATTTTGAGACAGGATCTTGCTAAGTTGCCAAGGTTGACCTTGAACTTGTCATTCTCCTGCTTTAACCTCTCAAATAACTGGAATTTTAGGACTATGCTTCTGTAACTAATGAATATATTTTTATACCTAGTGATATATTTTTACTGTAGCATAATATGAATTATAGAATAGAACATCATACTGCTTCTTTTAATATATCGTCTTCTGATGTGTGTTAATTATTAAAGTTGATAGGGTCTCACACTCCAAATGATACATGTATTGGAACTTATTTTTATTGTTCTAGTTTTTAGTATATATGCTGCTTAAGTGAGCACTGGAACTTCTTTTGTAACTATTTTCCCATACTAGTTTCTGAAAATGTTATTAAATAATATGGCTAGTTTTTAACTCTTCTAAAGCATAGTTTTAAATTAAGAAATTATATTGAGCTTAAATCTTAGTTTTATTTCTTCCACTGGCTTTTTTTGTGAAGGGGGTGACATACATTCAAATGCAACTGTTAATTGAACATATTTTATGAAAACATGTGATGAATAGAAAGGCTAACAAATCTGAGGTCCCCAAACCTAGCAGCAGAAATTGTAGGTAATAGAGTTTTTTAGTTGTTCTTGAATATTTCTTGGACACTAACATCCAATGAAATTCTGCTTAGATTCTGTGGTTGTGTTTACCTAGTTATTATAGTAGTGTTTCCGTATTTTTATAAACACTCAAAAACTCAGTCATTAGATATGGAACAGAAAATTTTAATTCTGATTAAATGCTATTGTCAATATTGATTTCTGTTTACATTTCTTAAAGAACTGCACGGTGAATCCAAAAGAAAATATTCTGAAAAGAGTGAAAGATATTGGACACATCTTTAGAGAGAAATTTGCTAAAGCTGTGGGACAGGGATGTGTTGAAATTGGATCACAGGTAAGTTGAGTTCATTTTCATCAATGCCTGTCTATAGCAATAATTTTAAAGGCAGCATCTGTTCAGATTGTACAGATACTAAACAAATAATAGTATTTGTCTAGTAGTATAATTGGCAGATTATATATCCCAGCTGCCTGAGTATGTTGCTATTTATGAGAAACCTTAAGAGAAATCATTCCCCATCCCTTTACAAAAATAAAAGTGTACATATCAATTGTGAAAAATTTAGAAAATATAAGTAAGCAAAAAAATTAAAATCTCATGTTAAATTTTTGATGTATATGCTGTGACTTCTACATGTGTCAATACTCATGTATACATACACTTATGTAAAAGGGATTATACTATATATGCCAATTCTCAGTGATAGTGAGTGATATTATTCAGATAATCTAAAACCAATATATTGGGTAAGAGTATGGATTATGGAATTATGGAATACTGGGTTTACATCTGGCTCTATTACTTGTGAGCTGAGTGATCTTGAACATGTTGTTTAACTTCTCTGAGATTCAGGTTGTATATTTATTCTACTTTGTTGTGTGGCATTAATGAGGGCAATTTTGTAAAGATAAGTTTGAAAATTATAATCCATTGTACACATTTACTTCAGTGTCATGAGATTATAGTTTTATGCCATAATGCTTTAAACAACTATACTTAAAAGTTCTTTTTTGGTTGTATATGACATTTGAACTCTTAATTTGCAATGAAGAACTATGGTTTGTGCATGTATATATGTGCATGTAACTGAAAATATTTGGTTATTCTTTCAACTGAAAGGAAGTAGTTATTTGGTTAAAACATTTTGCTGAGAAGTTTAGTTTTGTCTGACTTTTGACTGTGGCAGGGTTACTGAGTTTTTCAGAGTTTTTTGATTAGGAACTGTTCTCTAATTCTAAATAGCTGTTCTGAAAATAGTTGTTCTAGATTATAAGAAGCAGGTATCTAAGTGCTTAAAATATTGTACTGGACATATAATCTACCCTTAGTATAAATGATGTAGACTGAAATGGTGTGTTAGAGAATCAGGTAATGGATCTAACCTCTTGATAGCTTATTGGGAATGTGAAACATTACTTTATACTTAAGTCTTGAGTTTTAGGTAGTCTAGCTTTTGTGATTTTTTTTTTTGAAACCATATTTCTTTTTGTTTTTTAAATTTTTGGGGGGGCCGGGGGGTACCGGGAATTGAACTCAGGGGCATTCGACCAAGGAGCCACATTCCCATCCCTGTTTTGTATTTTATTTAGAGACAGGGTCTCACTGAGTTGCTTAGCACCTTTTGCTGAGGCCGGCTTTGAACTCATGATCCTTCTGCCTCAGCCTCCCGAGCCACTAGGATTACAGGCATACACCACTGCACCCAGTTTGGTAGCCATATTTCTAAAAAGGGTCAGAAGTATGTTGCAAGAAAAGATTGTTACAAAAAATTAGTGATTATTGTGATGTTCTAAAATAGCAAGTTCTTCTTTTTCTTTTTCTTTGTTGTAGCGATATAAACTTGGAGTCCGATTATACTACCGAGTAATGGAATCCATGCTTAAATCTGTAAGTTTAAAAAAAATAGTAGAAAAAAAATTAACTTTTGACACAAATATTAAGTTTCAATTAAACTTTTAAAAACATTATCTGTTTTAGGAAGAAGAACGACTCTCCATTCAAAATTTTAGGTAATTTATTCTTTTAGTTTTAGTCAGCAGTTTCTTCTTTTTATAAAAGTAAATATTTTAAAATCATTTTTCTTTTTTCTTTTAGCAAACTTCTGAATGACAACATCTTTCATATGTCTTTATTGGCATGTGCTCTTGAAGTTGTAATGGCTACCTATAGCAGTAAGTTAAGTTTTAGTAAATACATGTTTTAGTTGAATTTAAAGTTAAAAAAATACTCCAGGTGTGTTATATTTTTTGTTTTGTTTGTTGTTTTTAGAGGGGGTACGTGGTGAAGAGAAGAAAAGCATATTGTAGATGAGTATATACTGAAGAATATAATTGGTTGACATTTAAATAGTTGCTATTTAAATAGTTTATCTGAATTATTTCAGGCCATCTCGGGGGTGGATTTCCCTAACCTATTCTGAACAAATTGAAGAGATACCTTTTGAAATCCTTTTAAAAAACCTGTAAGATTGTAAAGTGCCAAAGCAGTTTTTAAAGAGTAGACAGTAATAATTGAAAGCATTGTTATAACAATGCTTTGATCACTAGACCACAGGTTAGAGCTGGGATCCACCAGAGCTTCAACGTTTTCTTAATTGGTGCCTGCTTTTAAGCAAATTATGAAAAATCAATAATTTATTGATAAACAAAACAAGGGCCAATAACAGTGTTTTTAAAATATAATTTTAAATATATTATTTTGTAGATAGTGTTGCAAGTGTTAAAAAAGTTTTTCTTGCAGAAACAGAAGAGGAACATTTATTTAAGGATACAAGTACACAATTAATAAAGGAGGAACTTGAATTAATAAACACATATGGAAAACTGTTAATCCTCATTAATAATCTTAAATGCACATTTTAAAGAGATTCCATTTTCAAACTAATGAATTAGCAAATCTTAAAGCTTCTTTTCTACTCTCCACCAAGGATTAATGAGAGAATTGAAATGTATATGCTTATGAATTGCTGATAAAATAAGAAACCTGTCCCAGATAGAAGTTTAGAGTATTTAAATCTTTGAAAACTTGATGTAAGCTATGAGCCATTTCTCAAGAAAAAACATACATGCACATACACTCAAAAATTTGGGAGCCTATTTCTTGGGAGCCTATAGACTCCAGAATAAAAAATTCTGCTCTAAATACAAATTATTTAATTCTTTGTTTGATAAGACCTTCCGAATAAAAATACTTAGTTCAGGTCTTAACATTTCATATCTATACATTTTTTCTTTCATTTTTAGGAAGTACATCTCAGAATCTTGATTCTGGAACAGATTTGTCCTTCCCATGGATTCTGAATGTACTTAATTTAAAAGCCTTTGATTTTTACAAAGTGATTGAAAGTTTTATCAAAGCAGAAGCCAACTTGACAAGAGAAATGATAAAACATTTAGAACGATGTGAACATCGAATCATGGAATCCCTTGCATGGCTCTCAGTAAGTAAATAGCTAAAATAATTAAAAATCTTTATATGTATACGGATAACAAAAGTATCTATTAGTGAGACATATTTCTTAACATCTACTGTAAAAGTAAATATGCAATTTCATGAATAATGTTATTTCAGTGTATATAGATAGCTCAGGAATCAAGTGGAATATTAGAATGAAATTTTCTTTAAGCTCCCCAGAGCATCTAATATAGTGATTTATTTTGGAGTAGTTTCTCTTAAAACATGGCACTTTAAAGTAAAGAAGAAGTCTTTAAAGTAGTTAGGTAATTTATTAAAATATGTGTTATGATTGACAACGTAAATGCTCTTAAATTTCAACAAAATTAAGAATTTGAGATTGTGCTATTTATATGATTTAAAAGAACATTTTTCCTGTCAATTTAGTAGGAGTCATTTTGTCCCATTATTAAAGATAATACAAAAAAATCTACATCATAGTTCAATTATAGGTATTGTTTAAGGCATTATAGCAACACAAATCATATTCTCTAAGTCTTCTATTTATTGCATGCAAGGTTTTGATAAATATTTTGTTTTAATAAAAGTGACATTTTCTGTGTATTAATTTTAAAGTATTTATTTGCAGTTCTGTTATACTACTATGAAATTTGCATAGTTGGATTATACTTTGTGAGTCATCAGATTTATAGACTAATAACTCATTTCTTTTGAAACTGTGTTACATGCTAAGCATATATAAGTTGAGCTCCAACAACAAAAAGTTTCTCAAGTTTTGTAGCATTTTCAGATTTTGGATTTTCAGATTAGGGGTGTTCAACCAGTAATGTCTATGCAAACATTCCAAAATCAAAAAAACTCCAAAATTTGAAACACTTCTCAAATGAAGCATTTGAGATTAGACTCCACCTGCATATATCTTTTTAATTTATATCAATTTATAGAAATAATAGAAAATTAAGACTTCTTACGTTACAATCCTAATATGTATGGTAACCTTAGTTTTAATTTTTTTGATGTTCTGGATATTAAATGATTGAGAGTCTGTTTCCTAGTCTTTTCTTGTATTGTCACATAGCCATTGGATGGAGAGAGAAGTAAAGAAAATTCGTAGAAAAATACGACATTGCCATTACTGGATTTGGTAACTCCTTGTAGGACAGATTTCCATTTGATAAGAAAAGGAGTAGTTAAAACTTTTGGAATCTGGGGCATTAAACTAAAATAGCAAAAATCAATAAATTGATTTAAAAAATAATTACTTTTAAGAAACTCTGTCCCCACCTTCAGGAATTGAGATCAGGTTATTACTTTATCATGTGAAAAAGGCTATTATTACTATTATTTTTTGGTTTTTTCCCAGGGACACTTTACCACTGAGCCCAGCCCTTTCTGTTTTTTATTTTGAGACAGGGTCTCACTAGGTTTCTTTGTTTAGCCTTAAATTTGCGATTCTTCTGCCTCAGCCTCCTGAGTTGCTGGGATTACAGGCATGTACCACTGTACCTGGCTCTTATTTCTCTCAGATAATTAACTTTATTTCCCTCAGGACATAATTATACAACATTCTCTGTGAGTTTACAAAAATGAGGGCTCTGAAAACTTGTGTAGAAAAAGTAATAGAAGTTTACCTTTTCAAAAATTGTTCTGTTCAAGCCTTTTTAGCTCAATTACTGGAATTCAAAGATTCTGAATATATTACTTTAATTTTGAAAATTTTTGAAGAAAAAAATGAGATGCTCAAAGTTTGGAAAAGAGTATAATTTATTTATGATGGGATGATGTAGAAGCCATAAGCCTCTGAATTTCAGTTCCAATTGTAATCTTTCTAGGAGATGAAACCAGAGGACTTTTAGTTATATATTGCTAATGTTTGGATTTTATATTACTTTTTAATTGTACAAATACTATAGTGGTAGTGGATAATTTTGTGTAATAAGTCATGCCATACAAACAGGATACGTGTGTATTCCTCTGGGAATAATTGGCATTATAGAGAAGGGACATGATAAGCTTTCACAGACTTTTTTTTAAAACTTGAAGTATTTTATATATATATATTATAAAATATTTTAAAAAGCTGGGTGTAGTTGCG
Organism: Callospermophilus lateralis; assembly: GCF_048772815.1. Taxonomy (NCBI): domain Eukaryota; kingdom Metazoa; phylum Chordata; class Mammalia; order Rodentia; family Sciuridae; genus Callospermophilus; species Callospermophilus lateralis. The sequence continues at coordinate 73,312,589 of NC_135316.1, forward strand.
CACTTTTGTCATTCCAGTGGCTCAGGAGGCCAAGGCAGGAGGATTGTGAGTTCAAAGCCAGTAAGCAACTTAGTGAGACCCTGTCACAAAAGAAAAAATAAAAAGTTTGGGGATGTGGCTCAATGGTTAAGTGCCTACTGATTCAATCCCTGGTATAAAACAAAGAAACAAAATTGTATTATATACAAAAGTGAATATTTCAAGTGACGGATAAAATTTTCACAAATTAAACACACCACTCTAACAAACATTCAGATCAAGACTCAGCAAGGTTTCATAGTCTTTTCATCAATATCACAATAAAAATTCCTCATCAGTGCTGTAAATCCTTGAGAACATATTCATACAGTGTTGTTGACCTAAGGGAAACATCAAGTGAGGTGATACTTAATTTTCCCCCATAATAATTGTGTGTGTGTGTGTGTGTGTGTGTTGGGGATTAAACTCAGGGCAGCCCATGTGCTAGGTAAGTGTTCTAGCACTAAACTAAGCCCTTAGTCCCCGCCCCTAATAATTTAAGGAAGAACATGGTTGTATTTTTAATGATCCTGTGGGGAAACAGGTTCAGTATCTGTGCTTGACAGTCTTGAGAAATAAAGGATCAGGAAGGAAAGAGTACCCTTCTGTTTCTTTTCATCCCAGGAGAGTTAGCAGGCAATATGTAAGTGTATAATGCTGGGGCACACTATTGAAAAACCTAGTAAAATCCCATTCTCTGAAAATATAAAAAATTAAAGATGATATAGAATATTTTATACCCAAGGGTTAGATTATGTAAGTTCCAGATGTTTGGGCCTATTAAATCTGTTAAGAAGTTTATAATCTAGGAGGTGATGAAATGAGATCTGGATTTCTTATTTTCAGAGTCTTCTAAACGTACTCAATATTTTTTCAATAAACCAAGCTACATCAGGTACTTCTTCTCTCAATGGTCTTTCTTTCCTGAATTATTGTGGACTGTTATTGATCTACCATATACTACCTTGAGACCATATCTGTCACAGCATCCAAAGAAGTCTTATAATTACAGAAATTATCATGCTAATTTGCGGGAGATCATATTCATCAGGTGATGATAGAAAAAAACCCTCCTGCCCGGTGTGATGGCACACACCTATAATGGAGGGTTCAAAGCCATTCCCAGCAACAGTGAGACACTAAGCAACTCAGTGAGACCCTGTCTCTAAATAAAATATAAAATAGGGTGGGGATGTGGCTCAGGGATCAAGTGCCTCTGAGTTCAATCCCCAGTATGACATCTGAAAAGAAAAGAAAAAGACCTTACCATATGACTCCCTCAAAAAGAGACTCTATATAATCTATATAGAGTACAAAAAGCAACATCTTGAAACCACTGGACGGGAAGAACAGACAGACTTTAGTTGAGAAGGGAAATGAGGGGAGCTATGAGCCTGTGGAGGAATGAAGCTTTTTGTCTGGGACTAAGTGCAGTATTGTACAGAAGGACAGTAGAGAATGGGAAGAGGGCCTTCCAATAAAGGAAACTAGAAAATTGAAGCCGAAGAAACCTTGGCTGTTGAAGAAAGTGGAAGAGTTTCGCAAGAGAAAGGGTGACCAAATTCTGTCCACCCACATCTCTGACTAAACCTGACTCAAACTTAGAACGGCTTAATAAAGGACAGAAGGTCAGAACTGAAACTGGAGCTGCTGCCCAATAAATGGTTTGTACAGTTCAAGTTCAGCAAAGATAATTGCCTGTTGAAACAAGCAACAGCCAGGCACCTCTGCACACACCTGTAATCCCAGCGATTCGGGAGGCTGAGGCAGAAGGATTGTAAATTCAAGGTCAGCCTCAGCAACAAACTAATGACAAAAAAAAAAAAAAAAGATCTCATATGAGAAAAATTCAGAATCTTCACAGTATAACATGGTGCAAAGAATATAATTCTAAAATTATCTAGCATATTAAGAAGGTCAGAAGAACATAGTGTGTGCTTTTAGAATGAGAGCTTTACGCCAACTCTTTGATGCCTGAAAGACCTTTTGTGTGTGTTGGGGAGGGTGGAGGGCAATACTGGGAATTGAACCCAGGGGTACTTAAATACTGAGCCACATTCCCAACCCTTTATTTTTTCTTTTGAGACAACGTTTTACTAAGATGCATAGTGCCTTGCTAAGTTGCAGAGGCTGGCCTTGAACTTGTGATCCTCCTGCTTCAGCCTCCTGAGATGCTAGGATTACAGGACTGTGCCACTGTGTGAAGCTCAAAGACTCTTTGTTAGAAGTATTGTCTCCTTTTTTCTTAAGTCAGCTGTTCAAAACATGAATTAGGATTCTCTGGCGATTTCTGAAACCACTTGAGGGAATCTGCATAGTAAAAACTGTTTTATTATTACTCTTAAGGTGTTATTTATTTTTTCCAGTCTGTTGACATTTAAACTCATGATGTGAAACTGTTGGCACCATTATCCAAAATAAAGCAGTGACTCTAAAATGGCTAGTAATCATTGCATTCACCACTATACATTCTCAGTTAAAAAATGAAACAAAATGTGTCAGTTTCATTTTAGAATATCCTTGAAGCAGTTGGAAAGTATTTTATTAAATCTCCACTTGAGTACTTTGGGGTTTTTTTGTTGTTTGTTTTGTTTTTTTTAGCTTTTAGCTTTTTTTTCTAGCTGCATACCAAAGTGCAAAAGTTGTTGTGAGGAAAAGCTTGTATATTGGTTGAGTGTGAACTGAACTCGTCATTCTACATGAAACATGTCTTTTACTTGTAAGACTGATGAGCAGTTGTTTGTGTAGTCTTGGATATTTGGCAGACATTTTCTTGAAAATGAACAAACTGAGCATGTCACTTGAAGGAAAACAACTGACAGTGATGATTGCCAATGACAAATTATGTGTTTTCAAGTGAAAAATAGAATTTTGGAGCACTTATATCCACTACTGTAATCTTGACAACTTCCAATACTGAAAAGACTTCTCTAATTAAATCATTGGTTTTATCAATGAATGTGATTTTTTGTTCTTATATAAAGAGATTTGTTAACATTTGGAAGATCTATTTAATTTGGTGAAAATATTTCCAAATGACTAAATACATCATATAAAATCAGGTAAGAGATTACCTGAAATCGTTCAAGATATATCAAAAGATTTTAATTGATTTGATTAAATCATTTGATTCCACACTGCAGCTAACTTTAAGAAATTATCACTGGTTGAGTTTTGGTATAGTATCAAAGGAGAATAACCATAGCTCAAAAGGCTATTAAGATAATTTTTTTTCCAACTGAGGCCAGATTCTCTTATTTTTCAACCAAAGCAACATATTGAAGCACAATAAATATAAAAGCAGATAGGAGAATTCAAGTCTCTTTTGATAAGCCAGATATTAAAGACATGAGTAAGATTATAGAACAGTACCAGTTTTTTGTTTTAAATAATATGGTTATTTTTCATAAAAATGTTTATGTTAACACATGTGTTTGTTGTTGGTTTAAATAAAATATTTCTAAAACTTCTTGGCTTTAATTAAATTAAATTTAAGGTTTCTTTATTAATGCAGTAAATATTGAGAGAGATAACCCATATGATCAAAGGCTTTCTGGGTCCTCAGTAATTTTAATACTGTAAAAAGGTTGTGAGTCCAGGAAGTTTGAGAACCCCTGCCTACATTCTTTTTTCCTTTTAGCCTTGTCTGTTCAACTATCACCCATACAACTGTTTCTTTCTGCCAGTCTTTGAGTTTTAAAATATATTTCCTGCCTTTTTTTTTTTTAACCTCATTTTAAGGTCTATTTCAGTTTGCCTTTCTAGTTTGTAATCATTCTTTCCTCTTTATAGTTTTACTGTTTTTATTATCTATAATACCTACTAGTCATTTATAAGCTTATATTTTATTATATTATTTTCATTAGATGAATTCATGTATATAAAATACTTAAAATAGTATCTAGTATTAATAGATACAGCAGTTAATTATATAAGTATGAATAAGAGAAGACAGAGAAGGGTCAGCTTATACTAATATCTAGGTTTCTGGCTTGAATAACTAAGTGGATAGTAGTGTTATTCATGAAAATAAGATAAATTGCTTTTGAAAACTTCAGGATGAGATATTCTTGGGAAGACAAGTTCTGCTCAATTAAATAGAGGTGTCAGGTGGTAGTTGGATATGTGAAGTGGAGGATAGATTATTTTTTAATGGAAGAGATAAGGATTAAATATTGATAGAAAAGAACTTACTCAAGTGGTATTTTGCTGGAAAACAATATAGTAGCTTAAAACAACCATTTTATTTTATTGAATAGGAATTTAGAAAGAGCTTAGAACAGGAATGTAGATTAGAGAACTGCCACACATACATAATAAAATTGCCAATTCATTGACAATTTATCTAGTGTCAAGCAATTTGAGCACTTAACAGTATTATTGAATTTTCATAATAATTGATGAGGTGGTAATATTCTTTATGAAAAATGAATACTTAGAGAGGTTTAATAACTTGCCCTAGACTACACAAGCTAAATGACAGAGCTGTGATCCGAACCCAAGTATTTCTGATTCCAAAGCTGTAATCACAATGCCTTATTAAGTAAATGAAGTTGGGAGAATGGTTAAGGTGGCCTAAGGGTAGAATTTAGTATAAGAAGAGAAGTTTAAAGGATAGAATCCTAAGGAGCCCCAACATTTAAAGGATGTTTTTAGAAAAGAAAATCTGCTACCTACAGAAGTTATTGAATTAGAGCAGCCAGAGAAATAGGAGAAAACCAGAAATTATTTTTTAAATTAATTACTTTATTTATTTTGTGAAGAGAGTATTACAAAGTCTGGGAAGGAACTTGCTGTTTCAGACACTATAGAAGCAATTAGTCAGAACTGAAAATTTGTAACAAAGAATCCTCTTCTGACAGTAGAAAAAACCATTAGATGAAGTGATGATAGGGTGAGATGTGAATTAGTGGTCAAGAAGTAGAGACAATGACTATAGATGGCTTTTTTTTTTTTTTTCTTAAAACCAGAATTTTGCCTGTGAAGGGAGATACAGATATAGCAAAAGTAAAGATATAGCTTGGGGAGTATGAGGTGGAGAGAAGAATTTTTTTCTTAATGTAAAAAATTGGGATAAAATGTTGGTGGAAAAGAGCCATTGATAGTATTCTCTCCCTAGGAAATAATTTAACGACTTAAAACAACCATTTTATTTTTCTCCTGTTTGTGATGGTTGAGAATTTGGGAAGAGCTTGACTGGACAGTTCATCTCTGACTGTGTGGTGTCAGCAGATGTTTGGAGCCAGAGGATCCACTTCCAAGGTTCTTTTTCACTCTCAACCCTCACAGCTTGCCGCTCTTGTGTATGCATGCCTCTCCCTTCCTCCCATCCTGTCTCTCTTTCCCTCTTCTGTGCAGCATCTTATCCTCCTAACCATTTCACAGGAGAAGTTGTGCTTCTCATGGCACTTTTGTTTTGAGGGTAATTACATTTCTTATATAGCAGCTGGCTTCTAAAAGTCTGTAGAAGAACCGTAGCTGGAAGCTATATTTTGTTGGTCAGAGCAGTCACAGAATCAGGGGATGCTTGTCTGAGTAGAGGCAGGTCACATTTTAAAAGAGCACATGGGATGGGAAATATTTCTGTGTCAAAAATGAAAAGAAGAAGAGCAATTGCGAGTAAGGTAGTAGTGCATGGCATGTCAGGAAATTGAAGTTTCCATTTAATGGTTTTTAAGATTTTTTTGCCCATTTTGTTTATTTTATGAAATAGAACTGCACTAATTTACTTAGTCTTGGTAGGTGGGGAGTGCAGAGTGGTATGGTTGGAAATTTGAGGAGCCCGGATGTGATTTGAAATTGTTGTGGAGACTAATAGAATGATATGACTGGTAAAAGAGAAGAGCATTGCCCTGCAGCAATACAGGCAATTTGAGGATAGAAGCACAAATTTGTAGTGCCACTATAGCGTTGTGTGATGGTATTTTTTCCCAGCATCGCTTAGCAACCAGGTGTAAGATTAGAAAAGTGACCAAGTTAATAGAACTAGGTCATTGAATTATGGCTAAGCAAATGCAGCAGAATGGTAATGGGGTAAGGAAATTGAGGATGTTAGAGAGATTAGACTCTTATGGTTTGGAGTTTTCAGCTGCATAGAGATGATAAGAGACTGATAATGTAGAGGTTTCAAGAAATGGGAACGTTTAATGAAGTTTACTAGGTGCGGTTGAAGTGACAATGGGAGTAAAAGGGGAAGTTTGGTCATAGAGATTTCAACTAAGTGGACACAACGTTTCTGGGAAGTTTATTATATTCTAAGGAAAGTCCTTTAGAGTACATGACTGAACTAGTATGGAAATGAAGATTGTTGGGAATGGGGAAGTCAAGGAACCAAGAGACTGAGAAAGGGTCAGTCACTCAGGATATGTTAGCAAGGAGGAATGTGAATTAGGGACTAACATCTTCAGTGCAGGAGGGCAGAGGGCTAGAACGGGCCTGAAAGGTAATATTCCTATCTCATTTTCCAGAAACCTCTCAAAATGCCTAGTCCAGTGTCTTACATATAAAATTTAGGAATATAAGCAATTAGAATTGTATTATTTTTAAGGTGAATTTATCCTTAATCACTGGTAATGTGCTTTGTTCTGAAAATGACTTTGTCTGATATTAATAAAGCCACTCCGGGCCACTTCAGCTTTCTTTTCATTAGTATTAGCATGTCATTTGCCCTGTTCTTTTATGTTTAACTTATTAGCGTCTTTATGCTTAAAGTAGTTTCTCATAGGTAGTGTGTAGTTGGGTTTCAAATCCAGTCTGACAATCTCTGCCTTTTAATTTATATTTACTGTAATTATTGATATGGTTGGGTCTAAATTCTCCATCTAACTTGTTTCTTATTTGTCCTATCTCTTCTTTGTTCCCCTTTTCCTGCATTCTTTGGCACTGTATGTTTTTTATTCTGTTTTATCTTCTTTATAGGTTTACTACCTATATACTTCTTTGCTTTATTTTGTAATTTGCTGCTTTATGATTTATAATATGTATCTTTAACTTCTCAGTCTACCTTTAAATACTGTTGCACTGTTTCTCATACAGTCTTAAGAACTTTAGATGCCCTTCAGTAGATGAATGGATAGGGGAACTTTGGTATATATACTCAACGGAACATTATTCAGCATTAAAAGAGAATAAAATCATGGCATTTGCAGGTAAGTGGATGGAGTTGGAGAATATTTGCTAAGTGAAGTTTGCCAATCTCAAAAAACCAAAGACAGAATATTTTCTTTGATATTAGATGCTGACTCATAATGGCGATGAGGGAGAGCATGGGAGGAATGGAGGAACTTTAGATAGGGCAAAGGGGAGGGAGGGGAAGGAAGGGGGTCAGGGGGTAGGAATGATGGTGGGATGAGTTAGACGTATTACCTTAAGTATACGTATGAAGACACAATTGGTGTGAAAATACTTTGTATAGTCAGTGACTTGGAAAATTGTGCTCTATATGTGTAATATGAAATGAATTGCATTCTTCTATCTATAACAAATTAGAATAAATAAATAATTTAATATTAAAAAATAATTTAGAGTAGGGTGCAGTGGCACATGCCTTGGAAGGCTAAGACAAGAGAATCACTTGAGTGTAGGAGTTCAGAGCCATCCTTGGCAACATAATAAGACCACATCTAAAAGCAAAAACCAAACCAAACCAAACACTGCAGCGGTGGCACACAACTTTAATCTCAGAGACATAGGAAGCCGAGGCAGGAGGATTTTGAGTTCAAAGCTATCCTCAGCAACTTATCAAGGCCCTGTCTCAAAATAATGAATAAAAAGGCCTGAGGATGTGACTCAGTGGTTAAGCGCTCCTGGGTTCAATTCTTGGTACCAAGAAGAAGAAAAAAAAACAAAAACAAAAGACAACCAACCAAAAAAAAAAAAAAAAGAAAAAACAAGGCCTTAGAACAGTATTCTTTATGATACATTCCTTCAATATAAATTATAGACCCTATAATACAGTGATATTATTTTTGTTTTAAACAATCAATTATTCTTTTTTTCTACATTAAATGCATTGGGTCTTCTGATTACTGTTTTGGAGGGGTTATTACACTAGCTGGAAAACACTGAAGTACTTACTAATTATTAACTGTTTCCTTGTATTAAATTTCCATAAGTCCCAAGAAAGTTGAATCTCCTGTAAATGTTATCAAATATAGCTTACTCATTAAATTTGTTTCTGTCCTACTACTTTTCTGTGATCACCAAACATAAGCAAGTTTCTTTAGGTAGTTACATAAATTTTGGAAAGCATACTTCTATGTAAGAGAAGATTGAAAATATTTCTTTCAAATTATTTTTCTAAAATTTAAAAGTCTATTTTAGGTGAGTACCATTGTAATGAATAACTTATATTTTTGGAGTCCTAACAGATTTTGAAAGCTTCTTTGGTATTCCTTTGAAATGTCAAACTTGACAGGAAGTGAACACAAAAGGGAGAAAAGCCTGTGGCTCTGAAAAAGCCAGAAAGGATATCTGTTTGTCTGTTTATATGGTAAATCATTAACCTCTGGTGCTCTTTGTACAAAGGTTTTAGTATTTACCATGAGACATTGTGCGCCCCCCAAGTTATATTTTACAGAGAACTATTTCTCAGGAAGGCAAGCGAATTGCCACATTTAATGCTTTTTTAATAATATAGGTAAGGACAGTGGAGCAGTGTGATGCCATATTTAAAGTTACACAACAGCTGTGATACTAGAGTGAAAAATTATGTTGTGTTTTAAAAGCTTCTCATGAGTTCTTTAAAATAATCATGCATTTACTTTTTTTTCCAGCAAGAACATATTTTAATTAAAAAAAATCTTATTCTTTCTGAAAAAAATCTTATTCTTTCTCACTCTTACTCAGTTTATTCCTAATATTGTGCCCTTAACTTCTGCAGGTAACTAATAGCTTCTCAAGTGATTTATAAGGCTTGGTTTCACTGTTCAAAATTGAAATTTATTTTGTCCAAAATACAACTTGGCTTCCCAATATGTCTGTTTTTCCATTACTTTTCAAGTTTCCAAGGCTTGAATGCTAAGTGTGCGTTTTTTCCCTCTAGTTTAGTATAGGGTCTGTGAATTGAATTTTTAGAAATATTTTAAGCCAACTGCAATGTTGCTTGCCTGTAATCTCATCTACTGGGGAGGCTGAGGCAGGAGAATCATAAATTCAAAGTGAGCCTCAGAAATTTAGCAATACCCTGTCTCAAAATAAAAAAAATATAAAAAATGCTAGGGATGTAGTTCAGTGGTACAGAGCCTCTGGGTTTAATTGCTAGTACCACATGGAAAAACTAAACAAACAAACAAAACCTTTACCATGCTCAGATTTATTTCATTATTATTTTTGAAATCTGTTTTCATTTACATTTCCCTAGATCAGATCACCACCTTCTTCTGTTCAATCTCCTACCTTTGGGACTAACCTTCATCTTATATTTTAGTGCCAACTTAATCTTCCTAAATGCTTATTTATGCACATTTCTGTTCAAGAATCTTCAGTGACTTCCATTGCCATGTAGAAGAAAACCAGTCTCTTAACTGTGGCTGTGATAATGTGGCCCTGCCTCTTTATCACAGCTTTACTTTCCAGACCTTCTTCCCTACTCATCATTTAATATAGTCAGAGAGTTCTTTCATCTCTTGAGCAGACAACATTTATTCAAAGACAGGTAGCGTGGCCTAACATGGGACATGGAATCAAATGATCTGATTTTAGGTCCTGGCCCTTCCATGTACAAGTTAATGTCTTTATGTCTCAGTTTCTTCCTTCGTAAATTGAGACATGTACTTTTGTTCTTGGAGGTGGTACTAGGAATTGAATCCAGAGTATCATGCATGCTAAGCATGTGTTCTACCACTGAGCTACAGCTCGAGTCCTATAGATTAAGACAGACCAAAAGATTCAAGTCCTTCTAGCCTAAGTATATTTTCTACAAAACTATTTTAATGTTCAGAATTATTTGTCATTACTGAATGTGAATCCGCATTCCACAGGATTGCTTCATGGTTTATAAAATATTCAAGAAAAATTATTTCAAAAAAATACAATGACAAGATTTCATTTGCTTGTTTTCCTTTAGCTCAGTTCTCCCTAGTTCTCCTTAGGTGATACTTGATATTCTGTGCATCATGTATTTTAAATAAACTGTACTTGTCCCTAAAGGTTTTTGTAATCTAGTAGATAGGTGAATTATTGGGCTATACTGTGAAAATGGATAAGCCATGAAAGTCAAAAGGAGTCAGGTTTGGAAATGTGCAATGGCAGATGAATATTAAAAGTAGTCTTAAAAGTTATATTATCAGAGTTTTTAACTTTGTTTAAAATGAAGAGCTAGCTCTATTGGTAAAGGTGGTATTCTACAAAAGAGAGTGCACCAGATAATTTATGCAGTAATTATTTTTAAAAATATGTGTGTACACTCATGTACTATTTTGGAGGGAAATCTTGAAATACAGTATGTGCTTCCTTTCTTCTTTAACAGAACATATTGAAAGTACTTTCTGAAGTAGCAAACCCATTATAAACATTAGTGAACTGGACTCCTCATTTGCCTCTGGAGAAGGCTGTGCTCTTTTCCTAGTGATTTCCCCTACCTTTACTCCCTTTTTTTCTATTGGTTTATTATTTCTCAGTGTTTTAGTGTCTAAGGCTTTACATCTGTTGCCTCTAACTTGCTCTGCTAAATTAATTAAATCAATATGCACTATGGTATATGCTCTTTGTCTCTTGAGGTTTTTGGCACAACTATGTTAACAAATTTTTTTCTTCCAAGTTGAGGGGTTTTTTTTGTTTGCTTTTTTTTTTTTTTTGTAATGCTTTTCAAACTTTAATGTATATTAGAATCATCTATAGAACTTTTGAAAATACAGTTTCTTATCAAGTAGATCTGGATTGGGGCTTAATATTCAGCATTTCCAATAAACTCCTGGATGATTCTGATGTTGCTAATCTGTGGGCCATTCTTCAGGGTAACAGAATTCTAAATGACTCTAGATGAACATATATTCTTATAGGGCTTTCAAGTAAAATTCTCTGTTGGCTTTTTACACTAACTCTGCAAAGGAGAAAGTGTAGGTATGATTCTAGTTTACACTCGAGGGGAGAGAGTCACTGAATATCTGTGCCCTACCCAGGAACTAATTAGTAATGGATGGAAGGGGAAATCTAATATTTATTCAGCAGCTGCAGTGTGCTGTGCATTAAAAGTGTCTGTTTAACTTAATTCTCATAACAATCCTATGAATTTGATACTTTTCATTTTCCAAAAGTAGAAACTGGTTCAGGAATGTTAAGTAATTTATGTCAGATCACCCAATTGGCATTTGAACTCCTCTTGATTAGATTCCAAATTCCATGTCGGTTTCTAGTAAAGCACTCTGTTGCTGAGTCACATTATTTCTGTTAAACAATGCACACACTCTTTTTATTATCACTGGAATATGTAGTTAGGCCTATTAGGTAGCACAACAGGGAAGAATATAAAGAGTAAGTTCCAAAATTTAAAGAAAATTCTAAGGAGAATTTTAAAATATAAATATGCAGTACAAGTATGAACAAAATGAGGAAAGTAACTTAGTTCCTGTGAATAATTCTCTTTTTTTTTTTTTGAATAATTATCCACTGAGGTGAAAATAGATGATTGCTTTTAAGGATAAAAGCTTAATTTAATAAAATCACTTTTTCTTTATAATTCTTAAGGATCAATAAGTTGATAAATACGTTTTTATGTGATTCTTCATGTTGTAAAAAAAAAAAAGAAAGAAAGAAAATAAAACCCCAGAAAACAGAAAGAAACAAAGATGAGTATAATAAATCAATGTAGGTCTTCTGTATTAAATGCTTACATAAACCCAAGTTCATGATCCAGATCAGTTTATGGTTTTAAAAGTAAAATCTTTTCCATGTTCAAACCTTTGCTCAAGGCACTTCTAGTAGTTGCACCCTATGTTTGACCCTAAGTCTATCCTTTTTTTTTTTTTTTTTTTTTTTGATCCCTTTGTTTAATCTTTAAAACACTCAAACACTCTGATACACAGGAGAAATTGCTGGAGTTCACTGTTGAAAAGTATTTATGATTGTGTTATACATGTTACACAACCTCTTTATTTTTGAATTGGTACAAAGAACTAAAGAAATTCAGACATCTCAAAAAAATCCAGCAACTCAGGAACATCCTTTAGGTAGCTCATAAATAGAATCAGTGCTTAGAAAAAGCTCATCTCTTGCCTACTTTTTAGAAGTCTTTCCTGATTGTCATATAGACCAATATCAAAATGGCCCCCACTTGGCATTCAGTGTAGAAATAACAATAATAAGTAATGCTTTTGCATATTTGTACAAGCACTAAAAAAGTTGTGTTAACTCATTTGCTTCTTACAATTTTGTGAAATACTCTTCTTATGACCATTTCATGGATGAAGAAATTGAAGCACAGAAAACTTGAGAACTTTCCCTTGTTATCAAACTAGTTGTAGGCAAAGCCAGAATTTTAACTCAGGATCTCTGGTTCCTAAGGCTATACTCAACCTCTGTGCTGTTTCTCTGTGTATATTAGTTTACTGTTTGAAATTTGCATTGTCACGACTAGTTTCTTTCCTCATGTTTTATCTGTTTGTCTCTTTATCTTTGTGAGTACTATTGTGCTGTAGAAAGAGCCTGGGATTGGATCACCAGATCTCATTTAATCTTCACAGAAGCCTGGAAGGGTAAACCCTGTTTAAAGAGAAAGAAACCTGAGGTTCAGAGATGTCATGTAATTTGTTTTGGTGTGATTCTGAGCAAGTTGTCTAACTATCTCACATTTCCTTATCCGTAAATGGGAACAGTAACATTTACCATTCAGAATTCTTGTGAGCATTTATGAGAACAGTAATCAAAAATATCAGAATTCTTATTTCTCCTTACTTCATTTCCTTTCCTCTCCCATGCAATGATTTCTTAATAACAGAGAACACAGGTAAATAGTATTAGACCTGTTTATCCTGGCTACTATATGTATGGAGAATTTTTCTCCTTGCTCTTCCACCCCACTGCCTTCTCAAAATAGAAAAAGTTTAGGGGAAAAAAGGTGTTACTGAATTCCAATGTTGCCAGAGTATAGGGAATGTTAGCTGTTACATTGCAGTTGACATTTGTTACATTGCTTTAGTTATGATTCATGTCAGTAGGTAACATTGAAGGCAATGTTAGTTCATTATTCAAGTACAAACAAGGGAGACAGCAACTGTAGGAATAGCCAGGAAATATCTTCTGGGCTTCACTTCCGAGCATGAAAGTACATATACTCTATTCAGAAAGCCTAGTATGCAGTTATGATGTTAGAGAATTACTTAAATTAATCTTAGAATTTTCACTTCTAAATTTGTACTCATTTCTTAACTAGGGTAGTGTGGATGGGCTCTGGAAATCTGGATGTCCAGAATACAAAGAGGAAAAATACAAACTGTCTATTTGAATTTCTGTAGCAGAGTAGGAGATTGTTATTAATTAGTAAGTTTAATAAAATTTTAGACCCACTCAAAGGCAGTTGTTCTTTGAGTTCACCTACCCTTAATTTTAAAGTAAGACAATTTTTTGGCATTTCTCTTTGCATAATATTTATGGCATGGTTTTAAAACTCTGAACTATTACAACCCAGTCATTTCAATATGCATGTTTGTGGCTCTTACATATATGGGTTTACTAATTTACTTACTGTCTTCTAATATTTTCTACTTTTGTCAAAAAAGTATTTTTGGTGGTTTTTTTTTCTATAAGTGCTAAATTTAGAACATGATAAGGCAACATGGACTAGGGAAACAGCTGGGTTTGTTTCTTACTCTTTCTGAGTTTTAATGTTCCTTACTTTTGTTAAAATATAAAAGATAATTTTTCTTTAAGGTGTTTATTATACTCTTTAAGAATACTTCAACAACTGACATAATCTTACTATCTTTTGAGTTCATTTCCTTTTTGGAATTACAGTGTATAGTCATTCTTATCATTTTACCCTTTTTATATTTTAAGATGATTTGTCTTAAAGTTTTTTTTCTTTTACAATTAAGTAATGCTACTTTTTAAAAATTAAGTTTTGTTACTTATAGGATTTTTTCTTCTAAGCATTGAAATGAGGAAGGTAGAGAAGTGAATGACTTGTCTTTTACTAGTATGTGAATCATAAACAAAATAAATACCAGATTCCTAATACTGTGGATGGGCTCTGGAATTCTGGATGTCCATAAAACAAAGAGGAAAAATATAAACTATCTGAATTTCTGTAGCAGAGTAGGAGACTGTTATTAATTAGTAAGTTTAATTTGTTCTTGAAAATATAATTTTTTTACATTATCTTTCTAATAGAAATATTGGACACTTTGACTACTTTCTGTTTTAGACTACTGTCTAATTTATTTGAATACACATATTTAAATAGTCTTCTGAAAATAGTTTTCCACAGTTAAGTTTCCTGATGGTGCCATAGACAGAAGTGGTGCAGAAACTAGGTAAATCCAAACTTGGAAAAAAACATTTTTAAAGAGAAAACATTGTTTTTCCTAGTTGAAAAATATAACAAACTATTGTGCTATTACACTGTTTCTTATTTTGATATTTGGGAGCACTTTGGTTTCATTATCTTTCTGTTCATCCCCACAAGAACAATCAGAAAAAGTAGACAAGATGAAATAATAAATAATAACAAAAATTTGCAGAGCTAATGAAAGTCAAAAGTTTTCAGATGGGAAGGGCTCGTTCAACGTGCCAAGCATGATGAATAAATATATTTTGGTGAAAATCAGAATTCTGAAGATAATGAGAAAGTTGTGAAAGCTTCCAGAGAGAAATAATAAATTCTTTTCTGGGGAATAAGATTCAGATCAGCATTGCCATTCTCATTTGTCTACTGGTTAAATATTTGAAGACAAAATGAAATTATTTTTTTTACTATTCTTTTTGAAATGAAATTACTGGAGAATACACTTTAGCAAATGAAAAAAGTCTTCAAGAAAAGGGAAGTCATGAAATCTTAGAAAAAGTGAAACTGTCATAGCAGTGCAGAGAGAAATCAATAGGAGAAAAAAAAATCTTAGGATGCAGCAAATCTAGGAAAATAGTTGTTCCAAATAAGAAATAAGATAGTTCCATGAAGAATGTCTTCAAGAACAAAGTGGTTTCTTTTTTTCTTTTTGATCTGGGGATTGAACCCAGGGTTGCTTTACCTCTGAGCTACATCCGCAGTCCTTTTTATTTTTTATTTTTTTTATTTTAAATTAGAATTTCACTAAATTGTTTAGAGCTTTGCTAAATTGCTGGGGTTGTCCTTGAACTTGTGATCCTCTTGCCTCAGCCATGAGATTAAGTGTGCAGGCACCTGACAAAATGGTTTCTTTTAGCAATTTTTGGACCTCATCTAAATAGTGAGGGTTCACAGATGCAGTTTAAAGTTGATAAATGAAAGGTTGATAACTGTAAGAGTTGAATTCTTGTAGTCTTTTTGACAAAAGAGGATTTGTTGCTTTTGTGTGTGTTGGGGTGCTTTTGAGGAATTAAATGAGCCATCAGTTTGGTAAAGAAAAAGGCAGTCTTATTTATTTACATATTTGTGTTTGTAGATATAGAAGTTTTATTAAAACTATACTTTTAATACCTAGAATAGGAACTATGTAAAATAGGTATTAGTTTTTTAAAATTAATCTGGCAAGCAGATAATATCTAACTTGTTCTTTATTCTAGACCCCTTCCTTCCAATCTCTATTCCAATCTTGTGTTAGGCCCTGTAGAGACTATATATAAAGAAGTATAAAACATAGTCCCTTTCCTCAAGAAGCTTGATGTATCTAGTTAGGCAGTTATTGCACAATCAATATAAGAAAGTAACTACCAGGTATTTTTCTTTGTCCAAAACAAATGCATCTGTACCTTGTATCAGAGGGATCTTTTAGAGAGAGAGAGAATCTTTTTTGTAGATGGACACAACACAATGCCTTTATTTTTTTATGTGGTGCTGAAAATGGAACATGGATTGCGCCCACCAGTGCTAGGCAAGCACTCTACCACTGAGCCACAATCCCAGCCCCTCAGAGGGATCTTCAAATGCAAATCTGATCAAGTCTCCTAGTTGATATCCTTCAAGACTTCCTAAATATCCTCAGCTGTTAACATGGTCTTAATGTGAGCTGTAACCATGTAAGTGCTCAGTCTTATAACTCCAGATGCTTTGACTTCGCTATAATCCTTTCGGTATGCCAAGTTCTCTTCCTTTTCATGTGCCAGTGCTCTGGCCACCATTAAGTATCTAGATCAGTCAAAACAACAGAGTTCCTACCTAGTCTCTACCTTAAATTCTTAAGTGACTCTGTGCACATTACTTAGTTTTTTAGTTTCTTAAGTTTGTCCAACTTAAGGTACAAATGACCTCCAGGCCCTTTCAGTTCTAAATTGTGAATTTTCCAGAAGCCATTTTGATAGAAAGATGATGGAAGTCAGCACATTCAGCTGTGGCTATTAACTACAACTGTGGCTATTAACTACAACTCACCTTTAAGTATATGGTATATATTTGTTTCTCACTCTTAACATCTTCTTAAACTTTAATTATTTTCAAAAATCAGGGCTGGGTTATATGTAGCTCAGTGGTAAAGCATGTGCTTAGCATGCACAAAGCCCTGGGTTCAATCCCCAGCAACACATTAAAAAAACAAAACAAAACAAAAAAAAAACTCGATTTTATCTATATAAGTAAAGCAAATTTTGAGTTTGAAAATTGATTTATAAATTTTTGAATTACCCCTACTTCTTGGGTCCTATTTCTTGTATTGATTTTACCACTGCTTTTCAGGTGAAAGAGATAATTTCATATCCTTATTTTAAGAAGATAATGTAGTAAATCTTTGAGAGAGGGAGGGGGAAGGACTTGGTAGAGAATTTGGCCTTAAGTTAATTTTCTATTTTTTAAAAATTATCTGACCTGTTGTCTTATTTAATTGATATTCTTTGTTCTTTTATAAAATAGTCAGGAAACAAGTAAAAATGATGAGATAAAATCGAAATTTCAGAATTAATGATTTTAAGATTATGTACATATCGACCTCTGGAAAATATTATTAATTAAGAAATATTATTGATCATTAATAATATTTGTTTTAAATGTGTCCTATATCATTAGTCCTTTTCAATTTGGAATTTATTTCCTTAGAAGTCATGTATGTTATAAATGGGTAAATTAGTTTTCATGCCAATCTGAGTTTTTTATTTATTTTTTACTTTTTATTATTTTTAAAAATATTTTGTTTTTAGTTGTTGATGGACTTTATTGTCTTTATTTTTATGTAGTGCTGAGAATCGAAACCAGTGCCTCATGCATGCTAGATGAGCATACTACCACTGAACCACAACTCCAGCCCCCAATCTGAATTTTTAAAAAACCGTTTAAGATTACTTTGAGATTTCATTTACATCTAAGCACTGTTTATAAAATTGTTTCTATGCAATTTATTTATTCACAACTATGAATACCAGGTTACATCTTCCCTCGTTTGTGACAACATCTGGAATTGGATTGGCATATAAGTATTAAAAATTTGAATATTAGAAGGTAGTAAAAATTCTTCTAGTCAATAGTAGCTTACTATATTAACAAAAAACAAAGTGTCTGGTTCATCAGGGGTCCAAGATTGCAGCATCAAAAAGCAATTGCTCTAGACTCTTAATAGCTATTTCCATTCATAAATCCAATGTTTGTCAGTTGGAAAGATGAAGTTAACATCATTTTCTATTTTCTGTTCCTCAACTTAGTGGCTAATTCTTTTAATTACCAGTACCTATGATTATGATTTATACTTCAAATTTATTTTCAGTATTTTGAATGTAAATATTAAGGTTTTCTGATTGGGTCTTCAGTTTCTTCCTTCTTTTAATTTCTACTAATACATTATGCACAGGACATTTATTTTGTGGATTAGTTACTCAGTTGGTATTTTCTAAGAAAAGATAATTTTTAGGTTCATAACCAATTATTAGGATGCTGTAAAGCTGTTTTCAAACCCTGAAAAACTCTCTCCTCTTATTGTGTTTCTCTGAAGGAAGTTGACGTATGAAGGAAAATTAGCTAATCATCTACTTTTATGAAGATGTTAAAAGCAATGACAGTTTTTTTCAGGGGAAGGGAAGGGCTCAAAAGTAAAAAGTAAAATCTTCAGTTCTAATTTTATTATAGATATTTCTGAATAAAGAGGAAAGAGAAAATCCTTGGAATATGTAGTTTACCTTAAATTGTAACACCAACAAAGGAAAATAACTTTAATTTTGTTCTAGTACTCTGTCTATAGAGATAAGATGTATTCCATATTTGAGGTTCCAGATGAGAAAACAAGTATCAGCTGTGTATCAAATTATGAAGAATCTTAAGAACTTAATTCATGTACCCTCCTATTGATAAGAAGGCAACAAAAGTTTCTCTAGTAATCATAGTATTAACAACTCTCTAGTTAGTATTTTGCTAGTATTTTAAAGTAATATTCACGCTTTGTGATCTTACCTTGGGTTTTACTCACAGATCTTTAAGCAGAGGAATGGTCTGAGAAATCTCAAAGTTATGTAACTCTCTGCTTCTTTTAGATGGGTAGGCTGTTAGTTGCTTTTCAACTCAAAAACACACATTTAAAAGTGCTTAATGAATATCTTTTCTGGAGTGTGGTATGAAATTAAAGAACCTTATATAACATACACACACTTCTCTTGGAATATAAAGGACCAGGCTTAATTTTTTCATTAATTTTGTTTGGCTTTAGGTTTACCTAAAAGAAACCAGATCCCTAAAGAAAATCCCCCACAATTAGTTTACTGAAAATGAATTTACTAATCTAGCAAATCATTGTGAGTTGTCAGAAGTCATTGTAGCCCAAACCCAGAGAGTAGTAAATATCAAATGTACATCTTAAAATTTGTCTAGGTTGCATCCAGATTTCGAAAAAATAAGATGGTGAAAACCAGGTAGGTTGAATGATGGATTCAATTACATGTCCTTTTTCTCATGTAGAAGACATTTTGTTGTAGTTAATTTTGAATTGGATTTTGGGGGAAAAAAAGAGAAAACTGAGAGTTTTTGTGTAGTTGTGCTTTTTTTTTTCTGAAATATAGCTCAAAGCCTTGCCTTTTTTTGTTTTATAATGAAAATGTGATTGTGTTTTATTATATGTTTTGTTTTGTTGCTTTTTATATAAGGAACTGTGCTCTTAATAAAACTATTTGACATGCATTAATTTGCCGTATATTAACATTTTGCTGCTTTAAACATTTTCTACAATTCAGTATTTGGCTTCAAATGGTCAGAAGAGGGAAGCAAAATAAAAAATATGTTGAATATCACTTTCTAAGTACTAAATATTGTATTTCACTACCTCTGGTGTTTCTCTGATCTAACATACTCAAAATCTAACATACTCTTTATTGTACATAAATGAACTAAAAAATATACCTCTAATAGCATTTTATTTTAAAAAATTTACTTAGCAAAATAATATTTTATTACTTTTTTCTCAATTATTGTGGCATATATCATTTTGAAATTGGGTTTTATATCCAGAAAAATGAATTAAAGTAGTAATTTCAAAGGATATTGTATAGTTTAACAGCATCTTCTTTTAATGAATTACCTTCAAAGATAAAATCCTTAAATACCATCTATCAGTGTCACTGCTTAAGTATCTTCAAATAGTGTTAGTATGTCATTCTACAGAAGACTACATTTTTAACTATTTTTGAGAAATCCTGTAATAAAAACTATTATTTTAAATTGCTCTTTTCTCATTTATAATTTAAGATACATGATTAGTAATTTTAATTCAAAATGAAATAGAAATGAAATATTTAATAAATATTAAATACTTAAAACTTCTAGTATGAGTAAATTATTTAATATAAAAATCAGTATATAGATGGTCACCACATGACTTAAATCATAGTAACTTTTAGGCTTTGAATAACTTTTTTAGAGATTTTTTTTTAATGAAGAAGGAACAAGTTAAAATGGCTCAGAAAAAATAAAATGTATTATACAAGAATAGAGTATATTTTAATGCTTAACACATTGAGTACAAATTTTCTTTAAAAACATTAAAATGTCCATGTGTTGTCTTTTGGAGGTCAGGAGAAATAGTTTTCCAAGAGAACACTTTTCACAGTTGAAGGAACTTGGAGGTTCTGTCCCAGTGAAGTTCCAGTGGTTTTAGTTCAGGCAGCTTATATTGTAGATTCATTGTCAAATATCTTACTTTTTAAGGTCTGTAGATTGTGTTGAATAAAATTCTCTGTGCCTTGAACTTCAGAGAATCTGTAGTCACTTCTCCTAACAGACCAGTTTTTCATTTTTATTGAATTCTGAATGGTGTCCGATGTAAAATAGTAAACTATAGGGTCAAAACAACAGTTGGAAACAGCAATGCAGAGAGTGATGGGGTACATTGTCCTTACAGCTGCCACTACTGAGCAATTAACAAGTGTATGTGTTCTCATAAGAGAATATAAAATAAGATTGATATTATAAGGCACAAAACAGAAACAGAATATGACCAAATGAACAAAAATCATTTTTAAAACCTTAGTTTTGTTTATTTTGCTTCTACTTAATGTAACAGGTTTATTTAAAGTTCTTAGCACCATACTAGAACAAGTTACGTTCAAAATTAGAGGAATAAAAAATCCCACTATTTCGATGAAAATTACAATCCTTGAAAGATATGTTTTCCAAGTAGCTTCTGGAAAGTTTTCAAAGCAGGCTTCTGAGGTATTGTTGCCCCGAGAGTGGGTAGACTGAAAAAAAACTGCTGGTGCACTTCCTCCTATCACAGTTAACCACACAGCAATGCAAACAAACTTTGCATTTCGTTTGGTTCTTAGAGTCTTTGACTTAAATGGGTAGACAATTGCCAGAAATCGATCTACACTAATGCAGGTTAAGAACAGAATGCTTCCATACATGTTGGTATAAAACAACATCACAGAAATCTTACAAAGCAAATCTCCAAATGGCCAATTTCTTGTTGCAAAGTAGAAAATCCTGAAGGGTAAAGTAAAAACGAAAAGCAAGTCTGACATTGCCAAGTTAATCATGTACGTGGTAGTTTCATTTCGTACTTTGAGGGTGCAGATGAAAATGTATATGGCAACACAATTGGATATTAAGCCAAGCACAAACACCATGCTGAACATGCACCCATATAAAGTGTACTTAAAGGAGTCATCATAGGGGCATTGAGAGCTGTTAGCGCTTACCATTATAAAGGCACTTCCAACTTACAGTAAGAAATTCCGTAGGTCCCTGGTCCCTGGCTGTAGTCTCCTTTGATATTCAGATTTCGACCACTATAACATCCAATTTATTCGCAAATTATTTGGATCTTTGGGTGGTTTTATAAATATTTCCTTTTTCTCCAAAATATATGAAAGAAACATGAAACTTGTTGCTGTAAAGTTTCCAGTAGATTCTTCAACAGGAAAATATTTTTATTTTCTAGTCTCCAGAAAATCCATGAATCCAAGCTTTAGTTAACTGATGGGAAAATGCAGTCAGTGAAGCCAACCCACAGGATTGCAAATGAAAAGAAAAGCTGTGATCCAAGATGGGTACACAGCTCTTTGTCTTATAAACTTGTATTTCAGTAGTCAAGATGAGTATTTCAGAATCAGAGTTCCTTTACAATCCACAATGTTTAAGCTTAAATGATTAATCTTATTTTGCTTTTCAATGCAGAGTTTCAGAGACTTAAACATTCCCAATTAGTCCTTTTTTCTTTCTTGCTTCTTTTAAATGATGTTTTCCTTTCTGGTATTCCTGCAGTAGATTCTAGATGGCCCAAGCAGAAGAATCTTTTGAAAGTTCTGAAGTAAATTCCTAAGCAAGTTAGCTCTTGTTGAATTGAGTCCTTTTCCACGGTTGCCAGCTGTATTGTGAGATGGGCTTTCTCTGAAGTGAAAAAAGAAAGGCTTGCTGGATTTGTAATATGACATCACAGGAAGAAGAGGCTGGGTTTGGACAAAGAAAGGTTTCAGCCCAGTTTGTTTGCAGTTCCTTTAATCTGATAATGTTTCTGCTGGGAATATACCTAGGAGGCTTGCAAATGGTCACTGGTTAGTTAGTTGGGCCAGCTGCCCATTAACTCTTTTATGTGGAAATGCCTTCTGGGGTTCTGGCAACCTCTGAAGAGTTGTTTTTGTTTTGTTTTGCTTGGGTGGTAATAACTGAGAGAGGGGGAAAAACAGTTCAAGCCTGTTTCCCTTATTCTGTTGCTTTTGTATTTAGGATATGATATATATATATATATATATATTTTTTTTAGAAATAAATATTATATGAATGTGTCAAATTCAGATTTTTAGTAATGTCTTAACATGGCATTTTAAAGAACTGTTTACTGTCTGTGAAAGAGAGACCTTTAAATTTTTATATATAAAGGATTTAACTGAGAAACCAATGACAGTGCTTCCACTCTTGGCTTCTGTTTTTTTCTAATTACGTTTTAAGATTTATCTTAATTGGTATGATTGTAAGTAGCTTTAATCCTGTGTCTCTTTAGGTTTTGATAAATTATTTGCTAACATTTCTCTTTCCTATGAAGCTGAATTAATATTTTAGAGTTGTTTCAATTTTTAAATTACCCCTTTCACCAAAGAATAAATTTAAGAATGTTTATTTTTGTTAGAGGTATAGCTCAGTGGTAGAGCACTACCACATATAAGCATGTGCTTAGCTAGCTTGTTAAGGCCTGGGTTCCTTACCCAGCCTTCCCCACCAAAAAAGTTTATCTTTGATTTTGGTGTACTAATCTTATTTTACCTATGATTTAAGCACAAATGAAGGTGTATTTTTTTAATCAAAGTTTTATCCCTAAATTGATTGAAATAACTTTTGGAGAATGAATTCTAATACTTGGCTAATAATAATTTTATGTTTGTTTTCCTGTAACTCTTCCCTGAGTCCCCTTAATACTATATTAACTATATGTTGGAATGTATTTTACATCTTGTTTTCATTTAAACTTTCCCATAAATGGTTTTGCTATATAATTATATTTAGAATATACTCTTATTTATTTACTTTTTGTAGTACTAGGGATGAACCCAGGGTCTCATGCATGCTAGACAAGTGCTCTACCACCGAGGTATTCCTAGCCCTATTTTTATTTTTAGACAAGGTCTTGCTAAGTTGCCTAGGCTGGCCTAGAAGTTACCATCCTTTTGCCCCCGCCTCCTGAGTAGCAGTGATTATAGGCCACTGTACCCAGCTTGTATATTCATATCTTAAAACACACCAAATCAGAAGGACATATATGGTGGAGTTATAGTAATTGGTTGTAAATGTTATTTCCCAAAGGACGGAAGCTATCACAAACTAACACACATTTTTTTCTTGTTTTAAACTACCTTTTTTTTGGTATCAGGGGTTGAATCCAGCAGTGTTCTAAATCTGCTAAACACATGCTCTATCACTGAGCTATATCCCCACCACTAATTTTTTCTGAAAAGGCTAGATCCAGTTGTATTTTTTAATTTTGTTCAGTTTGGATCAAAACTCTTACTTTTAGGAATTTTAGAGAAATTTATCTTTCCTTCATAAATTACTTAGTTAACTTTAAAAAGGTTACAGTAACATGTTTTATACTGTTTTGCACCTTTTAAATTTGAACTGCTTTCATGCTCAGCAACTTTTGTTAATAAGTTGTAATCTATTTCTATTGTTTTTTACTAGAAAATTAATTTAAAATCAAATTTACGAAAACATGAGTTATTTATAACCAATAGACTTAAAACATTGAGGGTCTGAATTTCTTTGTATTACTTTTGGTGTGGAAAAACGTGTATGTGTTTATATTAGAAGGCTGGTAGAAACTTTGAGTGGGCAGTAATGAAAAAAGAAGTAGTTAATAAACTTGTATTCTCACTGGAGAAAAATTTTCAGTTAATATTTTAGAAAAACAAAAAAATCTTAGTAGGTACTTTCAAATTTATAGTCTCCTTTTTAGTCATCTTTAAATAATGCAACATATGCAGTTATATGCCCTGACCTTGTCTGCTTTTACTTTCATTTTGAGTATAGAACTTTATCAAAGAATATTCTAAAACTTGAATATTCTTCCACATATTGTTGTATTCACTTGACTTGATGTTTATTTAAATGTTCATTTGTAGTTTTTTCATTTCTGAGTTATTGGTGCTTAAAAATGAATAGATCACTATTTGTGAATTAAGTGTTTCATTATTATCAATATATTAGTATATGTTTGTGTTTCTGATTCTCAGCACAATTCTTGACCCTTAGTAGACACTTACATGTTTGCTGATGATTCATATCAATAAACTTGAATTTTGTTGAAACTTGTTTTTACTGACAAAGAGCAGTAGCAAAGGGGCTGTTTCAACAGGATCAACATAATTGAAAGCTGGTTTTCTGATTTTTTTTAATTAGTTTATTTGACTTCTAGCCTAAGGAACCAAAGTGAAATCTGGTATCTTGAAAAATCCTTAGGTTAAGATTTTTTTAAATAATTACTTACAAAGAGAGTTCAACAAATCCAGGGCATTAAATATATGTAATATGTGCTTTTCTATTTGATAGGCAATCTGTTATTTGTACATTTCTAGAAGTCTGGGAATCAGTTCTTGTGTGGATTTTTGGGGGAGAATGAAATAAGAAAATCAGAATCAGAAGTTGCAGTGGTGAAGACAAATTTTATTCAGGACTATTACAGTAATATACATGTACAATTTATTTGAAATATAGTTTTCAAAGCAACCAATTTGAAATATAGTAAATCTCAATATGTAACTCATCACTTTTTAAAATTTAATACCTTAAGAAGCTGGCTAAATAACCCAGCCTGTAAAGTAGTTCTGTTTTATCAGTGCAGTAGTGGTCTAAATCTTTTAGTTGTGTAATTAAAAAAAAAAATCACAGTATTTTGAGAAAATTTTAACTATCAGTTTAAGGATTTGGGTAACTACTGAGTTCTTCACTAAATTTTAGTGTAACTGTAGCTCTGATAAGACAGAGAATATAATTTGCCAATGTTGGATTCCAAGTTAGGCTCAAAACTATGTTTGTGAAACTTTATTGAACACCAGTATAAATAAAGTGTAAAGGGTTTCTCAACCATTCTTTTCTTTCTCTACCTATTTCTGAACTTGATAGTAATATCAGTTTTATCTTGCCCCCTTTTCATTCTCACTGCTATTTTTTTAAAGATAAACCCAGTCACTCTATCTATATGATTATTATAATGTGTTATCTAATCTTCCTATTTCTAGTCCTACTGTCTTCCACTTGCCCCCTGCTAGACTGTCACAGATCAACTCATGAATGAATAAACTAATCATGCATTTATTCTCTTCTTGCTTGCAAAGAGAACTTAAAAATTATAATTTTGAAAATGAATATACTGTCTCCAGGCATGGTTGCCCAATTATAATTTTTAAGTTCTTTTTGCAAGCACCAAATGTCAAATTCTGGGGAAACATTATTTATTAGTAGATTAATTTTATCTGGTGATTTGGTTTAATACTGAAGTAAGTTTGACAGTCTTGGTGCATAGGATCTGCACCTGGGAACCTTGAAATCTCTGAAACCCTTTTGTATAGGCTGACCCCCACCTCTGCCCTAGTTGGGGACTGGTTTCATAACCTTTCTGAAATTCTCAAGCACTGTGACTAAAAACAGATAAGAAAATCAGATCTGAAGAAATGTAGTCTCAACAAGTCCTGCAGGCTATTCCTCTGAAGTATCTGGAAATATCTGTGAAATATTTTGAAAGTTTTTCTTTATAAAGGGACAAACTACAAAGACTCTAGACTGTAAAATACATACATATGTATATTATATTTAAAAACATACATATATAATACATATATATATATATGTATTATATATATTATATATATATATATATATATATATATATATATATATATATAAAATAGAAAAGTGTGAGAGTGTTGTACAAAGAGTATTAGAGAGAGAATCAGAAAAGCTGGATAGTCCATCATTTGACCTTTCTGGGAGTCTGCTTTCTTGACTGTAACAAGAAGGGAGTTGGACTGTACAAAGGTCCCTTCCTGCTTCCATATCTGATTCTGATTCTTTGAATACTTTGAATGTTTAAGCGGCCACATTGGGTTTTTTCACTTTAAGGTAAAACAAATGAATAATTTTTATTCTTAGTGTTTAAGGATTTCCTGATTTTGAAACCAGGCTGTACAAGGAATGTATATGAAGTATTTTTTGTTTCAGCCTAGAGTCTAATGAGAAGATTTTCTATTTTGCATTACTATAAAGATTAAATGAGCTGGAGTGTGGCTCAGTGGTAGAGCGCTTACCTAGCACGTGCCAGGCCCTGGGTTCGATCCTCAGCACCACATAAAAATAAATAATAAAATAAAGGTGTTGATAACTACAACTAAAAAATAAATATTAAAAAAAAGATTAAATGAAAAAACCCTTTCCTGTATATCCTATATATTTCTATAGTTTTCTTTCTTAAAAGATCTCTCCTTTTAAGTAATCTTCCATCCATATTCTTTTACTGTGAGATTTTTGGAAATACTGTGGAACTGATCAAAACCTTAAATTATTATCTCATTAAAAGTTTTGAAAGCTATTATTGGAGTTGTATCTAAAATAACATAAAGAATAGGGGATGTTCCAAAAAATAAAAAGGATGAGAGAGTATGTGAAACTTAAGCTAAAATTTATTTTCCTGTTCAAAAGAACATGTTGAACAGTAGTATTTTAAATGTTAGAGAGGACTGGAAATGTAACACAGTGGTAGAGTACTTGCTTATTATGTATAAGGCCCAGAGTTTAATTCCCACTACTACACACACATACACACAGCTTAAATGTAAGAAAAAATTCTTCTTTGTTTACTAGTTTTGAATGAAGCAAATGTTTGCCATGGTGAGATGTGAATCTTTTGAGTTCTTTTCTAATTTACACTTATGAAAAAAGCAGTTTTCTCATTTGGATTCTTTTGAAGCCAATTTATTTACAATATATTTTTTATTCAGGTTTAGAAACAAAACATTTTCAATTTGATAAATGGACATTTTTAGTTTAGGTAGACAAAATATGAATATATTTATTTTCTATGAAAAGATCTTTTAGACCAACTGGAAAATTTATTACATTTTTGACAAATTTAGTATTACTGTAAGTCTGTTGATGTCTTTTGGAAGTGACTTAATTGCCTGTTATTATTGTAGGTAATACTTTATGTTACTTTTTACTGGAGCATTAGTCATCTACGCAAGTTCAAAGGACTAAACCTGTTTGTAGAGTTGGGTGGGAGTAAAAGAGGAAAGATTTAAAGGATTATTAATGATGATTAATGAGCAAAGTAAAAGTGGTTGGAAATGGTGGCTAAAGCAGATACAAGCAAAGAAGGTAAAGGAAGTTAAGAGGATCAGGAACATTGTTGTGGTGTAAGATTTAAAACTTGAGTAAGCACATTTATCTCTACTACACTTTAATT
This sequence comes from Callospermophilus lateralis, assembly GCF_048772815.1. Classification (NCBI taxonomy): domain Eukaryota; kingdom Metazoa; phylum Chordata; class Mammalia; order Rodentia; family Sciuridae; genus Callospermophilus; species Callospermophilus lateralis. Next base: position 73,340,089 of record NC_135316.1, read on the forward strand.
GTTACTTCTTCCTTATTTATTATTTATTTTCCTATCTCTGCTTGTTCCTTTTCCCTCAGCACCACCTCTTAAAATCCTATCATATTGTTCTGTCGAGTTTTCTCAGTCCTTTTTGTACTTCTGTACTCTGCTTTGTCTTGCTTTTAAGACATTCATGCAATCCACTTCAGATTTAAAAACAAAGAAATAATTGCAGGACAAAACATATCAGTAAGTTTTTGCACAGAATAGAGATGAAAGTTGGGTTAGAGTTGTGGCTCAGTGGTAGAGCCCTTGCCTAGCATGTGTGAGGCACCTAAGTTCGATTCTCAGCACCACATATAAATAAATTAAATAAAGGTTCATCAACAACTAGTGTGTGTGTGTGTTTATAGAGAGAGAACTAATTTTTATATATATATATATATATATATATATATATATATATATATATATATATATATATATATATGATAGATATGAAAGTCTACCAGTACAGTAAAGGGCATTCAGAGCTTTATAGTTGAATGAAAATTTCAAATTTTAGGTCTTATAAGCTAGAGCCAATTCTGGTAACAATTTCTTAGTGCAGTCCCATTAAGTATAGCCATGTTGCCTTGCTCAGCCAAAATTATTTGAGTGATTATTTTTCTCTGTTCTCTCAAGAAAATGGCATAATCTATAACTATTCTGAATTCCTAGAGTTGAGAATGACGAGATGGGTTTCAGTTTCCAAAAACTACTTTAGAAACAGCAAAGCATATAGTGAAAAGAACCAAAATAAATAGGTCTTAAATGACCTGGATTCTAATTCTAGCTATTAAAAGTTAATGTGACTTTAAGCAAATAATTAACTATTATATATTTGTAAAAAAGAGAGTATTGAATTCGATCTCTGGAATTCTTTTTAGTTCTTAGATTTCTTGATAATTTAATCTTCACACAAATTTTGAATGACAGAACAAATGATGAAGAAACAAATTTAAGAGTTGTGACTTGTCTAGGATTACAGTGAGTGAAATGATGGTGAATAATGAAGTCAGAACTAGAAACTCTTAAGTACCCAACCCAGTTCAATATGTATGTTTGTCAGATGAAGAAATACAACTCTGTAAGTACATGCCTAAAGGGAGAATAGGAAGTACTCTGAACTTGAAATTTAAAGTCTTTGATTTCTCAATTTGGGCTTTACATTTGGTAGTTTATGCTGAACTATACAATGAATACAACATGCCTTTCTGACCTTACAGTGGTTTTCAGAACAAAATTAAGTGAAAATACATCTTGATTTTAAATCTCTAAAAAATACTATTGTAGATGAAATAGGCTATAATATCTTAGTGTTACAGAGGTAAAGAGGATTGTAGGAAGACAGAAGAATAGATTTGTTTTCTTGACAAGTAGAGTTTCTGTGCTTTTTATATTCAAGATGAAGAAGTGGCCATTTCACACATTTTGACACTGAAAATGCACAGCAGACTTGAGTCTCAGACACAGACACGGTCTTTCTGAGTTTGTTTAGTAGTTAACACATTAGACTTAGTACTCTCAAACGTTGGAGGAAGCATGGGATTCTAAATTTTAGAACAAAAGTAGCTTTTCGCCCATTACAATGCATTATTTATTTTCTTTAAGTCATTCTGCTCTTCTTCCAATCACTCAAGTACAACTGGGGAAATCGAACAGGTGAGAAACATATTCCTAAGGTTTTTAAACATAGTTGATTATTGCCAGAGCTGGAACTAGAATTCTAGTTTCTTTACATTATTCAGGTTTTCCTACTATATATATGTAGCTTCCAACTTTTTTTTTTCCCTGACACAAAAATCAGAAATTTGGTTCATAGCTTAGGTGAATATTAACAAATAGGAGATTTTTAAAATATATGTAAGTTTTATAAATGTTTTTGAAACATTAAATTTTAATATTATGGCCACAATTTAGTCTGAGGAATTTCCATTTATCTGTAGATTAAAATAATATGACAACCATTCTCATTTTTAGCTTCATCTTCATTTATTTAGAAATTGTTTGCATTTGTACATAGTATTGTACCAAATTTTATACAGAGGATAAAATATATCTGTTTTTTAAAAATCATTAGAACATGGTTTTCCTATGAACAGTAAAGTTAACATCTTATTTTTATATACTTATATATTTTTATGGTACTGGGGATTGAACTCAGGGTTCAATCAAACATGCTAGGCAGGCACTCTACCACTGAGCTACATCCCAGCCCTTTTTACTTTTTATTTTGAGATAAAATCATCTACTAAGTTGCCTAGGCTGGTCTAGAACTTCTGATTCTCCTGCTTCATCCTCCCATGTAGCTGGGGTTACAGGCATGTGTACAGCTAAATTTAACTTTTTGCAGCATAGTTTATTATCAGAAATTCAGGTATTTTTCAGTTTATTTCAATAAGCATTTATTGACTTAAAAAAAAAACTTTACTGAGGGTTGGAGGTAGAGTAGGATGGCTCTGTCAGAATGCTTCGGAAAGATGAATACTGGTGTCTAGAAAGCTATTCTCTGAAATACCTAAATTTTTTTGCTCCCAGTATTGAAATTATATACATATAAAAAGTCCAGGCATGTTTGCTTCTAGATTTATATTACTAGTTATACATATTAGTGTAATGTTATGACACATAAGGGCAAAAAAAAAAACAACCACAAAACAGTTGTTTTTAATTAAAACCAAGTTCAGTCAGGCATTTAGTACATGCCTATAATCTCAGCTACTTGAGAGACTGAGGCAGGAGGATCACAAGTTCAAGGCCAGTCTGGGCAACTTAGTGGGACATTGTCTTAAAAAATAAAAAGAGGGGCTGGGGATGTGGCTCAAGTGGTAGTGTGCTTGCCTAGCATGCGTGAGGCACTGGGTTCGATTCTCAGCACCACATAGAAACAAAATAAAGATATTGTGTTCACCTAAAACTAAAAAATAAATATTTAAAAAATAAATAAATAAAAAGAGCTGGGAAATGTAGCCCAGTATCAGTATGCAAAAATAAATAAACAGAAAATAAATAAATAAAACCAAGGTTCAATGCTTTGAAATGACTCAGAGGCAAGTTTCTAAAAATTTTGTCATTACATTAGTTGTGTGTGTAAGTCTGTAAAAGGTGTGAGGGGATAGTATAAACTAGAAAAATTGATTCTCTGGTTCCCAGATTTCTTTGCAGGAATTGTCTTTATTTCCTCACCCCACACATAGTGAAAATCCTAAATATGCATTATTGGTGTGATTTACAGAAGAACAAAAACTTGGAACTCTACTCAAAAAAAAAAGAAAAGGAAAAAAAAAAACTTGACCCTACATATAAAGAATTTTAACAAGTACATTTTATATGTTTAAATTCAAACAAAATGTTTTGAGGAATTATGTGTATCATTTAAAAATTACTTCCTGTTCAGCTTTTTCAGTGCACTTGTACTAATCAGATAAGATGCTTTCTATATCAACAGCAGACAGCTGGAAAATGTAACACACACACACAAAAAGACTCAATTTAGAGCAATAATTAAGTAAAATACTTTAGAAATAAACTTAATAGACAAAGTGCAGGGTCTAGATGAAAACAAAGCAAGACTACAAACCTCAAAGGCCATTAAAGAGCACTCCAGTAGGTAACAGGTAGTTTTCCTGGAACAAATCTATAAATATAAGGCTAATCCAGTAAAAATTCCAAAACATTTTTATTGAATGCCCTTTTAATTTTGTTTGCCTACAGAAATGTATAAGTATGTAGGTTATATAACTTAGCAGTTTCATTTCTAAGAAAAATTCTTCCCCTCCTAATTTGCATTCTTATCAATAGTAACTGTTTCCCCATACCATCACATAAACCAGACAATTATCAGACTTTTAATAGGTCATAGGTAGTATCTTATTTAATTTGCATTTTTAAATTTATAGTGTGAACCCAAGAATGAACCCTAAAGATTTAGAACCTCAGGGAACTTAATATATGACAATTTTAGCACTTCAAATCAGTGAATAAAAATGTGGATAATTCAATAAATGCTAATGGGACATTAGTATAACAATTTGGGGGCGAAGGGAAGTAGATTCTAACTTATTCTAAAATAAACTCTACCTATATCAATACTTTCAATAAAAATTACTCCATTTTAAAGAGTGACACCAGCCTGATAGAGTGGTCCACATGTAATTGTAGCTATTTGGAAGACTGAAATAGAAAAATTTTAAGTTTGAGCATGAGCAATTTTGTGAGACCCTGTCTCAAAGAAAAATTTTTAAAACAGGGCTGGGGATATACTTTATTGGTAGAGATCATAAAGCTCTAGGTTCAATTCCCATTCCTGGTTTTAAAAAAAAAAAAAAAGTGACTCCTTTAAAAGTCTAGTGTTTGATGGCCTGCACCTGTAATCCTTGCTACTCAGAAATCTAAGTCAGGAGGATCACAAGTTCCAGGGCAATTTAGCAAGATTCTGCCTCAAAATAAAAAGTAAAATGGACTAAGGATGTCCTTCAATTGTAGAATGGCCCTAGGTTCAATACCCACTAACACACACATACATACAAACAAAAGACAGAAGCACATTTGAAAAATAACAGTAGGGCTGAGGATGTAGCTCACTGGTATAGCACTTGCTCAGTGTGGGCAAGGCCCTGGATTCAAGTTCCAGCACTTCAAGAAAGAATACTAAAATAACAGAGTACTAAAAGCTTCCTCAGACATAAGGTCTGAAGATTCAAGGCAAAGATATAGGTTTTCAACAATGAATCTGCTGAGAAAGAAATCAGGAAAACAATTCCATTCACAGTAACTAAAACAAAACAAAACAAAAAAGACTAGGAATAAATCTAACCCAGGAGGCAAAAGACCTCTACAGTAAACACTATACATTATTAAATAAAGAAATTGAAGAAGACCTCAGAAGGTGGAAAGACTTCCCATGTTCATGGATAGGCAGGATTAATATTTTTAAAATGGACATACTACCCAAATCAATATACAGATTTAATGCAATTCCAACCAAAATACCAATTACATTCTTCACAACTAGAAAAAAACAATCCTAAAATTCATTTAGAAGAATAAGAGAACCACAATAGCCAAAGCAATTCTAAGCCCAAAAAGTAATGTTGGAAGCATTACAATGCCTGACTTAACCTTACAGAAAACAAAAACTGCATGGTTCTTGCATGAAAACAGACCCATAGACCAATGGTATAGAACAGAAGACAAACAGACAAATCCACATATCTGTAGTTATCTGATCTTTGATGAAGCTGCCAAGAACATATATTGGAGAAAGAGAGCCTTTTAACAAATGCTGCTGGTATAAATGATTATCTGTATGTAGAAGAATAAAGCTAGCTCTTTATCTTTCACCCTGAACAAAAATCAACTCAAACTGGATCAAAGACCTAGGAATTAGACCAGAAACTATGCATCTCCTAGAAGAAAACAGGGTCAACATTCCAGCATACAGGCATGGGCAAGAACTTTCTCAATAGGACACCTAAATTACATAGTTATATTGTGTGTATGTATGAATATGTAACAACAAATCCCATCATTATGCATCAATAACAATGTGGGGGGAAAAGAAGATATAGGTTTGACTAGTTTTTTTAAACAACAGTATTATAGAAAATAATGACAGATATTAATAAGTGGGATGGCATCAAATTAAAAAGCTTCTGCACAGCAAAGGAAACAAATAGGAATGTGAAGAAAGAACTGACTGAGTAGGAGAAAAATCTGTGCTAACTATTCTTCTGACAGAGGATTGATATCTAGAATATATAAAGAGCTCAAAAAAAACTTTACACCAACAAGCCAAATAACCCAATGAATAAATGGACAAATGAATTAAACATACTTCTCAAAAGAAGAAATACAAATAGCCAACAAATATACAAAAAAAAGTTCAACATCATTAGCAGTTAGGGAAATGCAAATCAAAACACTGAGATTTCATCTCACATCAGAATGACAGTTATCAAGAATATAAACAATAATAAATGCTAGAGAGGATATGGAGAAAAAAACACATTTACACTGTTGGTGGGATTATAAATTAGTACAACCAGTATGAAAATCAGTACGGCGGTTCCTCAAAAGACTAGGTATGGTGGAACTACCATATGACCTAACTCTGCCACTCCTTAGTATTTACCCTAAAGAATTAAAGTCATCATACTATAGGGAAACATGTGTACCCATGTTTAAAGCAGCACAATTCACAGTAGCCAAACTATGAAAATAGCCTAGATGTCCATCAACAGATGAATGGATAAAGAAAATGTGGTATATGTACACAATGGAGTTTTATTCAATCATGAATAAAAATGAAATTATGACATTTGCAGGAAAATGAATGGAACTTGAGATCATTATGTTAAGCAAAATAAGTTAAACTCTGAAGGTCAAGGGTCGTTTGTTTTCTCTTATTTGTGGAAGTTAGGAAAGAGGAAAAGAAAGTTGTGGGGGTGGGGATCTCATGAAAATCAAAAGGAGATCAGTAGAAGAAAGGGACCAGTGGGAGGGAGGAGGGAAGGGCTGGGAATTGATACTAGCCAAATTACATAGTTATATTGTGTGTATGTAGGAATATGTAACAACAAATCCCATCATTATGCACCAGTAAAAATGTTGGGGGAAAAAGAAGATATAGGTTTTACTAGTTTTTTTTTAAACAACAGTATTATAAAGTGGGAAAAAGATATCGGTCTTTTGTACTGTCATTTATGTAATATTTAAATGGCACATTTTATATTAAGAAATCTGTTAGAACAAACTAACAAAAGTTAACAATTCATTCCCAAATGGAAAAGATCTAAAGAAATTTATCATTTTTGTCTTTAAAAGTAATTTTCAGCCATGCACGGTAGTGCACACCTGCAATCCCAGTGGCTCTAGAGGCTGAGACAGGAGGGTCACAATTTCAAAGCCAGACTCAGCAACACTGAGGCGCTAAGGAGATCAGTGAGACCCTGTGTCTATATAAAAATACAAAATAAGGTTGGGGTTGTGGCTCAGTAGTTGAGTGCCTCTGAATCCTGGTACCAAAAAAAAAAAAAAAAAAAAAAGTAGTTTTTAGAACCCTAATTTAGCCCTTTTTTTAAAGCACAAACTTTTGTTGATATTATTGTCTTAATTAAACATCAGTAGATCTTTTTGACCTGACCAAAAAAAAGGTTGCTGGATTGTTGTCCTGGTCATATACTTAGGAATATAGAAAGGATAGTCATATTAAAAATCTTTCATGTTGGGTCTGGGGTTGTAGTTCAGTGGTAGAGCGCTCGCCTACCATGTGCGAGGCCCTGGGTTCGTCCTCAGCACCACATAAAAATAAATAAATAAAATAAAGATATTGTGTCCAACTACACTGAAAAATACATATTAAAAAAAAAAAAAAATCTTTCATGTTGTGAGGGGTTGTAGCCAAGTGGTCAGGCCCCTGGGTTTGATTCCCAGCACTGCACAAAACATACTTTTCCTGCTTATGTTATCTTCATCTCTGTTTCCAATGATGTTTATTTGTTTATTCAATAGTGTATATTGATTGAGTGCCAACTGCATGCCAGATTCTTTTTTAGATGCCAGGAATATAGCAGTGAATAAAAAAAAAAAATCCCAGAGTTTATATTTTACATGGGAAAGACAAGCAGTCAGTAAATAAGCAGTTATACAATTGGTCATGTGGTGATAAGTTCTCTGAAGAAAAATACACTTAGGAAAAAGGAGGGTGGTTTTTATTCTTCTGTATAGAAGATCAGAGAAAACCTTATTGCTAGGATGGTGGCACATGCCTGTAATCCCTGTGGCTCTGGAGGCTCAGGAGGCTCAGGCAGGAGGATTGCAAGTTCAGAGCCAGCCTCAGCAACATAGTGAGGCCCTAAGCAACTTAGTGAGACCCTGTCTCAAAATAAAATATAAAAAGGCTGTGGCTTAGTGGTTAAAGAGTTCCTCTGGATTCAATCCCTGGTACAGTAAAAAGACTGAGGAGGACAATGACCTTGCTTATAAGGGGGTATTTGGATACTTGAAAGAACTGAAGGAGTGAATCATGTGACTGTCTCAGGAAATTAGCCTTTAACTGATGAACTTCTTTAAAAGGCCTTCCCCATTCTGTTTCCAGCCTCACTGCCCATAGATTCACTCAGCAGATTTGTGTCCTCAGAATTTTCATGGCAATTGGAAAACTTTAAATAGCATTTATAATTGATAAAATTCTGTGCATCTACTTCTGATTTTTGTTTTGCATGACACTTCATAAAGTAGGAGCACTTACTTTGTTTTGTTTTTGGCTTCTTGATAGTATTATTCAAACCTAAATACAGCCAGTAGCTGTCATTTTTTAAAGGGAGCCTCAAGTCAATGGCTTCATTTCAAGTCAGATCCCACCCTGACTTCTGTTCTTCCTGTTCTGTGACTTGGCTTTTGTCTTTTACCCTTTGATGTTTTGGATAGTACCCTGTTATCTCAAGAGTTTGAACTTTCTTCTTCTGAATTCAATTTCCCTAATATCAGAGACAGCCTATATCTATTGTCTTCTGTCCTACCTATGCTTGGGTGAACATTCAGGGTCTTAAATGTATTAATATTTAGCTATCATAGCTTTTCTCTGTGATAACATGGTATTCTAATTTTGGATCAGCCTTCAGATTCTGTGTCTGTCCTTAAAAGACACAACCTTTAGCCTTAACTCTCATTTTCTGACACATGATCTTTACCCAATCCTAATGGTCTTCCTGGAACTGTGACTCCACCTTTCTTTGACCTACTCCAGTACTTTCTAAGCATGTATGACATCATCCCATGCGATTTTTAAAAATTTTCCCCAGGGAGAAATTTTTAACTTTTTTTTTCTTGCTTGCTACTGGAGTTTGAACCCAGAGGTACTTTACCATAAGCTATACGCTCAGCCCTTTTTATGTTTTATTTTGAGACAAGGTCTTGCTGAGTTGCTTAGGGCCTTGCTCAGTTGCTGAAGCTGGCCTCAAATTTGCCATCCTTCTGCCTCAGCCTCCCAAGTTGCTGAAATTACAGCTGTGTGTCACTGTGCCCATTGGGAAAAAATTTTAGAATGATAATCTAGGAAAGATGTCACTGTTAAGACTCTTAAAAATCAATAAGAGAAACAGTAAAATAAGAAAGAAAAAAGACTGATCTTATAAATCAGTTATTATTTTCCATTTTTAGTTTCAGTCTTTGCTATTGTGCTTTGTATTATCAGAGAATAATACTTTAAAGATTTGGAAGGGAATGCTGCCTTTTCTTTTTATGTGCTCTAAAAAGAACAGTTCCTACTGTGTCTTTTTAAACCGTGCCTTACCATAAATTTCTCAAAGTGATTTTAGCCAATTTCTATTCTAAAGAATATGAGAAATTAATGAATAAGTTTCTGACATGAACATACATATAAGCTATGAAAGCCTCAGTACCCTATGGCATATGTGGCATGAACCTGTTTGGGATGCATTCACTTCTTAAAGACTAATCTTTTTTTGAAAAAGTGTTAAATGCTTTTCTGTTTAAAAAAGGATACTTAGGTGACTAAGGTGATGAGTTCATGGTAATGTTTGAACATGTTATATTTGGGGTGTTTGCAACATATCCATGTGGCGATGTTTAATATCCAATTAGAAATGTGGATCTGGAACTTGAAAAAAAGTAGTTTTAGTCAGAAATATAGATTTACTCTGGGGTGGTGGCATATGCCTACAAGCCCATTGACTTATAAGGGTTGAGACAGGAGGATCACAAGTTCAAAGCCAGCCTCAGCAACTTAGTGAGATCCTCAAACAATTTAGCAAGACCCTACCTCAAAATAAAAAGGGCTGGGGATATAGCTTGGTGGTAGAATATCCTAGAGTTCAATCCCAATTATCATGCCCCCCCAAAAAAAATAAAGAAAAAGAAATGTAGATTTAGAAGTAATATAGATATGGTTCAAACCATGATAATGGCTCAGCTGGTATATACATTGGCAAGAGGATATGGAGGAATATCAGTATTAAAGGACCAGTGAAGTAAAATAGAAAAGAACTATCAAAAAGTTCAAGGCCTTCCAAAAATTTTTCTATTTTGTGTTCTAGTTTCCTTTTGCAAGGCAAAACAATCTTAGAATCTGGCTTAGAATAGTGTACAAACATTTCCTGTAATGTAGGTCCAATAATATTCCTTAAAATATTCAGAAAACAATAGCAATTCCTGCTTACCCACTTCCCCTATTGTTAAGTTTTCTACTAGCCTTGCAGACCTTGTACTTACTTGGATAATCAGCATCTCTTTTAGGAGCATGTGAGTTGATAGCCTCTCTAGAGAGGTTTAAGCTTGCTTTAGAAATGTATGCTAATTATGAAAGGTCATTTAGAATACACTTACAGTTTCTTCTACTTTTTCTGTCAATATTATCTATTCAGTAGGATTTACACTAATCTTACTGACAGTGAGAGTCTGGTTTTCTTCACAAGATTAAGTAGCAAAACAGAGTGAAGTGTTGTACAGAGAACAGCTACAATTATGCTGACAGTTAATTTGAGTAGATAAGTAATGACATGAGGCAGCTTGCCTGAGTCTAGGAAAAAAGTGCTCCCTGTCTTAGATGGAAACAGTGCTATAGAAATTCATACATTTTACTTCCAAAAATTAAGTATTCAATTAAGTCTTTTATTTATAGTTCTTTTTAAAATTGATTGCTGTGTTATCTATTAGCAACTTAAAATGACGTTTATTAGCTGACACAGTTTCTAAAGGTCAGTTGTCTAGGGGCCACCTTACTATTAGTTTTGGCTCAGGTTTTCTCATTAGAGATCCCTAAGTTGTCAACCAACTGCAGTCCCTAATGCGGTTGGCAGTTCTCAGTTCTTTACCCACTGATGTTCAGAGGCTTAATTTCTTTGCCACATGGGCCTCTTTATAGGGTTGCTTATTTCATGGCAGCTGCTCCTCTTCCCCCAGAGCAAGAGATCCTAGAGAAAAAGAGTGCCTAGAATTGAAACTATAGATTTTTTTACAAGCTAATATACAAAATGACATGCCATCATTTTTGTCATATGCCTTAGAGATTAACCCTGGTACAGTTTGGGAGTGGGCTATACCGGGTGTAAATAATCAGGGTCAGGAATCATTGAGGACACCCTGGAAGCTGGTTGCCACCATTTTCATTCAGAATCACTTGGAAAGCATGATATGTCAATTTTCTTATTGGTGCTTTGTTGTATTTAATTAAGTCACAATATGACTATGTTATATGTTAACATTCTAGAGATATTTACTAGGAGTGTTTATGTTAGGCACTAGGATTTTATTTTAAGGAGTTTCTAAAAGTCCTATTTTGGACCCTGTTAGTCACTGCTTTAAGAATCCTTCAACAAGTTTATCTCTTGCTGATTCCTTGATAGCAGTCCATATTTTAGCTTTATGGAATGAATAATTTCTGTCTTAAGGCCTTAGTTGCCAGGTGCCAGTCTAAGCATTTTATAATAATTATCTCACTTAATTGTCAGAACATCCCTGGTATGGTTTTGATGTGGTTTGGCCCCAAGGATTTATGTGTTGGAATCTTCATTCTTAATGTAGTAATGTTAAGAGGTAGTAGAGCCTATTGAGAGGTCATTGGGGGCGTCAGCCTTGGAAGGAATTGATATAGTTCTCATGGAACTTTGAGTTTAGTTCTCATTAGATGGTTATTATAAAGAACAATCCTGAACCCTTCTAGTGTTCTGGCTTCCTGTCTTGCTATGTGATCCCTTCTTTTCTCATGTGATACCATCTGCCATGAGGTAATGTAGCCAGGCAGGCCCTCACCAGAGTCAGCACAATGGTGTATGTACTTTTAGACTCCAAAAATGTGTACTAAACAGGCTTCTTTTCTTTATAAGTTATCCAGCCTTAGGTATTTCATTCTAGCAATGAAAAATGAACTAATGCAAGCTCTGAGGAAGTATTATTTTTCTTATTTTATAAATGAGCTACATGAAACTACTCTAGGGCTACAATTTTCCTTCTCTTTCTCTGAGCCCTTAATTCTCCTCTTTTTAACTTTTATTCCTCCTTTAGGATTCATCTCAGATATAATTTTTTTTAAGTTTTCCTGAATGCACCCTATTTAAATTAGGTGTTCTCCCTTGATTTCTGTTGTGCCCTCTGCTTCTTTTTATTATGGTACTTACTACTTTCTATTGCTATTTTGTATTTACCTGTCTGTTTTATTCATTAGCTATAAACTATAGCATAAGAATTAAAAAACAAGGACTCTGGAGGCAAATGTGTTGGGGCTAAATTCTGGATTCAGTGCTTACTATGACTGGACAATTTACACTTCACTTACTTTTCTTCTCTTATAAAATCATTAAAAGAAATAGTACCTTTTCCTACAGTTTGTTATGGAAATGAAATAATGTAAGTAATACATTTGGTGCTATACCTAGCACTTAATGTTATCTGTAAACTCTTCAAGGCAGAACTATTGATTGCTTATTTTGTGCATGTACTGTCCCTGTTTTAGACTGCTTTTTGTCACTGTGACAAAATACCTGAGAAAATTAACTTAAAAGGAGGAAAGATTTATTTTGGCTCAGTTTCAGAGATTTCGGTCCATGGTCATTTGACTCCATTGTGGTTTTTTTTGTTTGGTTTTTTTTGGGGGGGTTTGTTTGTTTTTGTTTTTTTTTAAGAGAGAGAGAACTTTTTAATATTTATTTTTCAGTTATCGGTGGACACAACATCTTTATTCTATTTGTATGTGGTGCTGAGGATTGAACCCAGTGCCCCACGCATGCCAGGCAAGTGCGCTACCGCTTGAACCACAACCCCAGCTCTGGCTCCATTGTTTTTGGACCTATGGTGAGGTAGACACTGTGGGAAGCTTGTTGTGGAATGAAGCTGCTTACCTCATGGCAGCCAGGAAGCAAAGAAAGAAGAGAAAGGGCCAGGGTCACAATATCTTCTTCAAGGGCATTCCCTTAATAGCCTATTTCCTTCCACTAGGTCCCACCTCCTAAAGGTTCTACCACCTCCCGCTATTGCCTCAGGCTAGTAACCAAGCCTTTAACACATGAACCTTTGGTGTACATTCCAAATCCAAACTCTAATAGTGCTAAACCTTTTGTGTGTGTGTGTGTGTGTGTGTTATTTAATTTTCACAACAACCCAACAACCCTAATGGTAGATACTATCATTAACATGGTATTCCTCTTAGCATCTCTACATGAATGGGTGAGTGAATGAATGATAGATGGAATTGTGAGGGTGGAGCCAATTGTAGAGGTAGACAACATCATGGAAACATGATAGTAGGCAAAGAAAGTATGAAAGAAAAAAAGGAACATGTCTTACCTCCTAGTATAGTAGCTAACAGCACAAGATCTAGGAACAGGTAGACTTGGGTTTGAATCCTATTTGCTAGCTATATAACATAGGCATATTTCTTAATCTATATGCCTCTGATTCTTTATTTATAAAATGCAGATAATAATAGTATCTATTTTATAAATGTATGAGGATTAAATGAGATAACATATGTAAAATATTTAGCATAAAACATGGTATGTAGTACCTGCTCAATAAGAATTAAGTAATACTCTGATTAAACTGAGAAAATCATGACAAGAATTTTGGAAGTGAGGGAAATAAAATAGGATTGTAATGTAATGTGTTAATTACGCGTGTTAGAAAGATCATGGTTTTTCTTCCTTACGGGAGAGTACCCTCACTGATTGACACAAAATTTGTGTCTATGGGTTACAGGCAAAGTTAAAAATTAGTTCTCATAAACTAAAGTTAATAAGATAGTTCTTATATTCTGCCTTCGTACCCTATCATTACTTGAACCAAAATGCTGGGAAATGGAGAACGAGAAGTGCTCTGCCAGCAATTAACTGTTATGATTAGGGACTATCTGTGTTTCACAATACAAACTGTACTTTTACATTTGACAGACCTCAAATTTACATGGGTTATTAATATTCTCGAAAGCAGAATTTGAGGAAGGCTTGTGAGAAGGTCATTTGAAATGTATGAAGAGAAGAAGCAAAGCTGTTACAACAATATTGCTATTTAGGAAAAGCTAGTGAGTCTCTTTTCAGAAATTTATATCAGAATAAGAAAAATACAATTAATAGTTCTTAAGCACATGAGAAATATATACATACACATTTGTGTGTATACACACACATCATCATCATCTTTATATGAGAGAAGTGGTAGAGACAGGTTTAAAGAAAGATAGAAGGTACAATTACTAAAGAACTTTTCTAAAATGTAGGTGTCTTCCCTTCCTGAATATATAAATATCTTGTGGGGTAAATGGATACCTGGCATGTGTGTTTAATAAAGCTTTCTTGGAGATGCTGATATATACTGCCCTCCAAATAAATTACAGGCCATGTCAGAAAGTAGGAGTTTACGTTACAAAATATACTTGAAAACTAAAGCCAGATGTTCTAGAAAATGTTGGTTATTTTTCTTGGAGCCCTGGGATAGAAGTGGTTAGGATTTGAGAGGCAATCTAAGCTGTGTTTTACTGGGCAAAGAAAAGGGAAGCTGGAGATAAGGAAGACATTTTTTTGTTGATGGTCTTTTGCCTGGTTTGGGCCCTGATAATTTTCATTTACCTATGGACAAATAGCTAACACATACTTCTTTATAACTTATATTCAAATGTTCATGGTTATTCATACATACAGCCTGGTAGGAGCTTGACCCAAAGTTTAATTTTTTTTTGGTTAACATTCAGTATTATGATTTCATGTTTACAGAGACTGCTTTGCCTTTGTTTCTACTGTCAAAAGAATTTATGATCAAAGGACAGAGTCAATGTTAGTTCTGTGATTTGTTTTTAATAAGAACCATCATTTAAAATTATAATTATACTCATAGATACAGGGTTTTCTTTATTAAGGGAAAAAAGAGACATCTCTCAGACTTGTTTGACTTTTTATTCATTTTCAAAAAATTTAATGTATTCATAATGAATAGAAAAATGAAAGGAGCTTAGAAAATAATCTTGTGGGGTAAATGGATACCTGGCATGTGTGTTTAATAAAGCACCTAATTATCATAGAAAGCAATTATAAACTTAAAATTTTAAATTATTATCTTTATTGCTAAGAAAAATGCCCTATATATTTTTAAATATTTTTTTTAAGTATACATGAACACAAAAATCTTTATTTTGTTTATTTTTATATGATGCGAGGATCAAACCCAGGGTCTCACAAGTGTGAGGTGAGCGCTCTTCCGCTGAGCCACAACCCCAGCTCAAAATGCCCTATATTTTAATATTCAAAGTTTATAATTAAAAAGTGAGAAAGAGCTGGGGTTGTGGCTTAGTGGTAGAATGCTCACCTAGCATGTGCGAGGCACTAGTTTGACCTTTACCACCACATAAAGGCAAATAAATAAAGGTATTTTGTCCATCTACAACTAAAAAAATATTAAAAAAAAAAAAGTGGGAAAGAGAGAAAATTCCTGCAGACATTCTAGGCAAGACACAGGTTGTTGATAGTCTAAGCTTAAAATTAACGATTAGATTATCTGAACTCCTATAACACTGTCTTAGTCTGTTGAGTCTTCTATAACAAAATACAAGAGACTGAGTAGCTTGTTAACAACAGATATATCTCATAGTTTAGAAGGGGAAATATAAGATCAAGGCATAACTGTTGAGAGCCCAATTTCTTTTTTATAGATAGTATCTTCTCACTGTGACCTCAAATGGTAGAAGGGACAAGGGAGCTGTCTGAGACCTCTTTTATGAGAATGCTAATCATGAGGGGTGTTTTGAAACTCAGTTGTACCTGGAGAGCCATATGCTACCTTTACATGGCAGGTTTCTTGTACCCATTCAAACTTTGATTTTAAGCCTCCAAGGCAGGAAGGGCTAGGAGGTTTCCAAAGCCAGAATAGGTGTAGAAGTAGTAACACATGCATATCAATAAAAATCACTTGCCAGGAACCCAAATCCTGCCAATGACCACATTCCTTCTATTTAAGATTTATTTCAGTTTCAGAATTAGAAAACTCAAGGATTATAAAATCTTGAAAACTCAAGAATAAGTGCACCTAAACATAGAAACAATGAAGCTGAAAGCCAGTGAAACACTGGAGAAATGTTTACTAACAATTCTCTTTTCCTTTTTTTTTTTTGTTTGTTGTTGTTTTTTTGTTTTTGTTTCTTTCAGTGCTGATAACCAAACCCAGGGCCTTGTTCATGCTAGGCAGAAGGGTTTTTGTTTTGTTTTGTTTTGTTTTTAATATTAAATAACACTATATGATATTCAATCAATAAACAATTTTTAAACACACAATGTGGGCACTCTGAATAGTTTAAACGTGCCATGATATTTGCCATTGTGGAATAATATATGTGAGTGAAGTGTACCCATTAGATTCCCATAGGCAAAAATCTGGTGATTTTGATTTTCTGGTATAGAGGCCCTCATTAATAGGTAGAAATTATTCAAGGAGCATTGCTTTTAATGGAGATCTTTTAATTGTAGGATGTTTGTTTTTTAAAACTTATTTTCACATCTTAGTCATGGGCATTCTTAATAGATAATTTGAGGTCTCCTCCATCTGCAGTGCAAGCATGTTTATTCCTAACCTTTGAACTATAAGCTGCCTTTCATGTGCTTCCCCATTCAGTCATAACCTTCTCTTCCTTCAAAATTTGGCAAAGCATCCTTGACTTACATCATGTTCAGAAATGCTAGCTTCCTTTTAAGAACTTTCATGCCCTGTTCCCCTTTTAATGTCTGTTTCTCACACTGTATTAGTTCCTCTTATAGTATTAATTCCTCCTACAGTATGGATTTCTATTCATTTCATAAATATTCACTGTTCTTTCATAGCCTTTTCCTGAATTTGTCAACTCATGTTTATTTCCTTGCTTGTTACTGTCTGTCTCTTCCCATGAGGTCTAACCACCATTTGGATAGGAACCACCTGTTTGTTCACCACTGTACCCAGTGCCTGGTATATGGTAGGCATTTAGTAAATGTTTGATTTTTAGTGGATAATGGCTAATTGATAAAAATAAATATCAAACCAGATGTGGTGGCTCATGCCTGTAATTCCAGCTACTTGGAAAACGGAAGCAGTGATTCACAAGTTTGAGGCCAGCCAAGGCAAGTCAACAAGACCCTGTCTCAAAAATAAAATGTTAAAAAAAGGGCCAAGTGTAGCTTATTGGTAGAGCACTTGCCTAGCTTGCATGATGTCTTACATTTCATTTCCTGTACTACCAAAGCATATTAATAGTAATATTGGTAATAACTTTCACTTTTACTCCAGGTTCCCTAAAGCACTCCATTTTATTCTACTGCACTTAATTTTTTTAAAAAGTCTTCTATTAAAATTCTCTTTAAAAAAAGTCTTCTAAGTAATATGCATTTTGAAACAGTTCATATATTTCATGGCTAAGGTGCTTATTTTATGCTTGATTAGTATTTGAGGGAAAAAACATGGAGGAAAGGAGTAGGTAAAAGGAATAGATTAAAAATATGATTTTAGGTATATTTAAATAAGAAATTTCTACTATTAATCTTATCCTCACTTTAAGACAGAATTAACTTCAGAGAACTTAGAGCATTTTAAGCTTATCACTTCATTCATTTATGCAACAAGTGCTTATTGAGTCCCTACTGTTTGCCAGGCAGTTTTATTTTTTAATTTTTTTATGTATATAACAGTTTATTAAATTCTATTTTCTAATGGCAAAGACATCAAGACTAACTAAGAGACATGCATGAATTAAAATTTACATAGATTCTCAAAATAAGTTCTAGCAACATGAATTTGCCCTCACATTCATCCTATATTTTGCAATATATTTTGTTCAGGAAGCCTTTAATTTTAATATTTAGTATATTTTAAACTGTTACCTGAGAAAAATAACTTCAGTTCCTCATAATATTTTCCTAATAGTTTTAGAAGTGTTTAACATCAGTAACAAAAGACACTGAACTATCAGAGAAACTAAGTACTCTAAAATTCCAATGAGTTTCTTTACTATTTTCACTTTCAGAATGAATTTAATTGCACATTCTCAAATTACATATGACACTAAAAAAATACAAGTAACTTCAATATCCCTAAAATGATAGTATTTGAAAGATCTAAATCAATTTCACCCATGCAAACAACTTTTATATGTATTAGCAGTGTAACAGCATTTTATAACACAGAAGAAAAAGCAAAGATAATCTAAACATTTAGATCTGTGAAAAATATTGGAAAAAATAGGTTTTAAAATGCTTTTTATAGTTCCCAAATACTCTTGATTTTGACTCTAGTCTACAGAACAGGAAAGCAACTGCAAAATACATTTTGGAAACATGATGCGATTCTCAAAGACAAGATAATTCAACAAATTTTGACAGTATTTTTTAAAAAGGACTTGTCATTGGGAAAAGTCTGCACATCCAAGAACCAAGATGTGTAATATTTGTGATAATTTAAGTAATATTTTATGCTTATACTATGCCCTTTATTCAGGATGTAAAGCCCAAAGAAGAGAGTGAGAAAGTGAGAGGAGAGTGAGAAAGGGCATTCTCTACATATTTAAAGAGTAAACTGAGGCACAGAAACTTTGCCCAAGGCAAGACAAAAAGTTAGATTTTTAAATACAAAATGATCCAGAATTCTACATATCCAGTTCCTTAAAATACAAAGTTTTGGACTGTCTTTAGGGCCTTCAGATTATTTTATTAAACATTAGTAAGTTTCCAGCATGCCTAAGAACTGTGATAGGTAAAACCTATAAGCTTTCCATCATATTTTAAAATAACTGATACAATGAATAAGAACATTAAGCAAAACTACAAAACTGCTTTTTAAAAGGAAATTTAAATAAATGAGATGTTTTGAGGGCAATTCTGAAAATTCTTGCCTTAATTTTTCTTCAGCAGGATTTTACAACTATCTGCTACATATTGCCAACATTAATGTAGGGACCACAACTATTCTTTACTTAAATGTTTGCCTTCTAACCTTTCCTCTCGAGATCTCTTATCTCTTAAGTTAACTTAGTTTGTTATTCATTGAAAACAAAATGCTAAGAAGGTTTTGTGTAGGTACAAAATGGTTAATGTTGAGTTCAGTCAGTTAATCTCTGATATTAACTTGCTTTGTTAAGCCAAGATCAAGATGTATGAGGAAGAAATCAAAACATAATAAGCAGTTAAAAGTGCAAGAAATATAAGACAATAAAAACAAGATACATTCCAAAAACTAATCCTAAATTTAAATCTCTGCTTCATTCAAATACTAACTTGACCTTGAAACATGTAAGTTACTTTACCTAAGTACACTGGATGGGCATATAACTAATGTCAATTTTAGTTGCTTTGTACTATCCTGTTCGGTCTATGTCCATGTGTGTATATTTTTTCTTTTCCTTTTTTGTTGTAGTGCAGGTGATTGAACCCCAGTCCTCATGCATGTTCCAACATTATATTCCCAGTCGATAGAGAGTCCGTAGAGCCATATTCCCAGTCCAGGTGTGTAAATATTCTTAAAATGGTGATTTTAAAATTTGAGGGAAAGTTCCCAAATTGCTTTGAGAAGCTGTCTTGCTTCAGAAATACACATACATGTGCACATGCAAAGAGTGCTTGTAAATATCAATAAACTACTGTAAATCACAGCATTGTTGATGCAATGGGATTTGACAAGAAAATGTTCATATTGTTAATAATAATGTAAGGAATACTCTTTTCAAAAGCAAGAGGAAAAAATGGTGACCACAGCCATTCATTCATCTGCCTCTTTTCCTAGCTCTAACAGTGATTTGGTTGATTCAAATGTGCCAGGCAGTTTTAAACATTGAGATTACTGATAGGAACAAAACAGACAAAAGCTTTCTTTTCTGTCTCATGTATATCTAGTGAGGGAGATATAGTTCATAAACAAGTAAACAAATGAATACATAATATAATTCAAAGTAGCAATCTATGCTGTAAGGAAAATAAAGCAGAGCGAGGGGTAACAAATAGAGGAAATTAAGCTCTCTCAGACAAGATGTTCCGAGAAAGCTTTGTTTAGAAGGTGCTGTTTATGGAGATATGTGAATAATGGAGTGGGTTGAGTCCTGGGAAGCTCTGGTCAAAGAACATTCCAGACAGAGAAAGCAGCAAATACAAAAACTCTGAAACTGGAAGCCTCATGTCACACTCAGGGAATAGAAAGACAACCAGTATGGCTGGAATAAGTTAAGAGTGGTAAAGAGGGAGATCTAAGAAATAGCAAGGGGCCAGACCTCCAGTGGTGTTTTACAAACCAAAGTAAAGAGTTTAGATTTATTCTGAGATGGGATTAGAGGATTTTGAGAACCAGGGATAGTAGGGAGCTCTGTTGAAGAGAATTGGGAGTAGAAGCAGGAGTAGAAGCATGGATGTGGGTTTATAGGATGCTTTCGCCATAGTACAGGCAGGAGATAATAATGGCTTAAATTCTAGCAATGTAAAAATAATTAAACTTGGAATATATTTTGAAGTTAGAACCAACATGCCTTGCTTGGCAGATTGGATAGTAGAAGGTGAGAGAAAGAATAATTAAACACGACTTCCTGTTTGTTTTGTTTTCTTTTGTTTTATTTGGGCAACTGTATATGAGGAATGACTTAAGGGTATGGGAAAGCCTGGGAAGAAGCAGGGTTTTGTTTGTTTGTTTGTTTGTTTGTTTTTAGTATAGAGGGTGATTAGTTCATTTTGTAAGTAGACATCAGGTGGAGACATTGAGTGAGGTGGAAGAGGGCAGATACTTCTAAAATAATCTTTCAAGTCTATCAGCATCTGCCAAATGGAGGATTGTTTACTTTTATGTCCCTACTTCCTAGTACTATATATGTAGAACCTGGTACAAAATAGATACACAACAGGTCCTAGGTGGGTGGGTGGGTGGATAGATAACGAGGCATACATTTACACATTTGAACAAATACATTGTCCTTTTTGTAGTGGCAGTTATAGATATAAATAAGAATCAACCATGTTACCAAATATTTATTTATGTATTTATTTGTTTATTTTTCATTACAATCCTTATTACACATATAGAGCACTATTTTTCATATCTCTGCACATACAGTATTTTCTCGCCAATTTATGCCATTATACATGTACTCTTTTTTTTGCATTACAATTCTTAATACACATATATACCACCGTTTTTCATATCTCTATTTGTATATAAGGTATGTTGGCCCCAAATTCAAATCTTCATACATGTATTTTGTATAATGATGACCATCACATTCCACCATCCTTGTTAATCCCTTTACCCTCCCTTTCCCTCCCACCTCTCTTCCCTATCTAGAATTAATCTAATCTTCCCATGATCTCCCTCCCTACCCCACTATGAGCCACCCCCCTCATATCAGAGAAAACATTTGGCATTTGTTTTTTTGGGATTGTCTAACTTCACTTAGCATTATCTTCTCCAACATCATCCATTTACCTGCAAATGCCATGATTTTGTTCTTTTTTAGTGCTGCGTAATATTCCATTGTGTATAAATGCCACATTTTTTTAATCCATTCATCCACTGAGGGACATCTAGTTTGGCTCCACAATTTAGCTATTGTGAATTATGCTGCTATAAACATTGATGTGGCTGTGTCTCTGTAGTTTGCTGTTTTTAAGTCCTTTAGGTATAGTCTGAGAAGAGGAATAGCTGGGTCAAATGGTGGTTCCATTCCCAGCTTTCCAAGCAATCTCCATACTGCTTTCCAAATTGGCTCATTTATGTGTTTTTTGGTGCTAGGGATTGAACCTAGTGCCTTGCACATGTTAGGCAAGAGATCCCACTAAGCTACATGCCTACCCCTCAAATATGTATATAACATTCTGTGGCAAGTACTGTACCAAATGATTAACATGTATTAACTCACATAATTCTCATAATACTATAATTTAAGTTACTATTATCATTAGTATCTCGATAGTTAAGAAAAGTGAATCTTAGTGAGATTAAGCAACTTGCCTGAGGTCAAGTAGTCAATAAGCAGCCAGTGTTTGAATCCTTTCAAAATGGCTATCGTCTGTGTTCCTGTCTATTTCACTATATTAATTTCCATTTTCATGACATACTTATTATCATAAATCTATATTCACATATCTCTATGATTATTTGTGTTGGAGGGATGAACTAATAAAAAGTGATACTTGCATGAAACGATGAGGGTCTCCTTCCATTTCCATGCAATTTCCCTTCTCTCTCCCTTTCCCTCCCACCTCTCGTCCCTGTTTAATGTTAATCTTCTTCTCATGCTCTTCCTCCCTGCTCTGTTCCTAGTTGCTCTCCTTATATCAAAGATGACATTTGGCATTTGTTTTTAAGGGATTGGCTAGCTTCACTTAGCATAATATGCTCTAGTGCCATCCATTTTCCTGCAAATTCCATGATTTTGCCATTTTTTAGTGCAGAGTAACACTCCATTGTGTATAAATGCCACATTTTTTTTTATCCATCTATTGAATGGCATCTAGGTTGGTTCCACAGTCTAGCTATTGTGAATTGTGCTGCTATGAACATTGATGTAGCAGTATCCCTATAGTACGCTCTTTTAAGGTCTTTAGGGAATAGTCCAAGAAGGGGAATAGCTGGGTCAAATGGTGGTTCCATTTCCAGCTTTCCAAGGAATCTCCATACTGCTTTCCAATTTGGCTGCACCAATTTGCAGTCCCACCAGCAATGTACAAGTGTACCCTTTTCCCCACATCCTCGCCAGCACTTGTTGTTGTTTGACTTCATAATGGCTGCCAATCTTACTGGAGTGAGATGGTATCTTAGGGTGGTTTTCATTTGCATTTCTCTGACGGCTAGAGATGGTGAGTATCTTTTCATGTACTTGTTGATTGACTGACTTCTGTAGTGGCTGCTATAACAAATGGTACCGTATGTTTTATTAATCCACTGGAACTGAAAAAGGGTTGAAAACCAAACTTTTGCACTGATACATATAATAATAACTGTATGATTGTCACATCTCTTTATTCAAAATTTATCAAGTATCTATTTGCTATCTAGAGAGGAAAAAGTAAATTATTATTATTACTATTGTTATTATTATTAGCAGTTCTGGGTTTTGAACCCAGGGACATTGTACTCCTATGCTACTCCCAGCCCTTTTTATTTTTTATTTTCAACAGTGCCATTAAGTTGCCCAGGCTAGCCTCATTTGGTGATCCTCCTGCCTTATCCTCATGAATTTCTGGAATTACAGATGTATACCGCACCTGACTATAAAATTTTAATAGATGTTTTTCCCCTGAAAGTTAAGAGTCAAGAGCACATCTTTAACACATTCATTCATATATACACATACATATATATATATATATATATGACTGAAATAAAATAAACATCACATCTCTGAAAGGAGAGAAAAGAATTGAATGCCCAAGTGGCTACAGTGAAGGCACATCAGGTGTTATGTCATTTAATCATACAAAGTGGGTACTGTTATTCCTATTTTTCAGATTATGAAACTGAGGTTCAGAGAGAAACTTCACTAGTAAGCTTTGCAGAAAAATTAGGTTCACATCTTTTTAATTCCAGAATCTATGTTTTTACTATTACTGACCTTAAAAAGAGAAAAAGAGTTCTTTGTGCTTTTTGTGGTTTTTGAGTTGAGAGTAATTAGGATGAGTAAGAAAAATGATGTTTAAGATATCTTGCTTAGACATCCAATTTCCTATTACTGTTAAACAATTTAGCCTTACTTTTTCTTTTTAAATTTCTTCTCCCTTTAAATGTGTCTCTCAAGGTGCTTTTTATTTGTTTTGTTTTGGCACTTTCATACTGGAGACTTTCCTAAGACATTTAACTGCTACATATATAAAAAAGTAAATCACTAAAAATTAGCTAGAAGCTCTGAGTACCAGGATGGGGTTGGGGGATTTAATTGTGTGATGACTTGCTAATACAATTCCTTAAAAAAAAAAAAAAACCTACATTTAATGTCTTTAGGACTTTTAGATTCATCATATTACTCACTCTTACTCTTCTGGTTTCATGCTTGGGGGATATGATCATGGCTGCAAATATTCTACAATCTGGAGACAGGAAGCAGTAGAGAACATACAATATTCATTAAATAAACAATCCTTAATCCCGTCATTTTTAGTATATTATCTCCTCCCTAGATTCAGTCCCCCAATCCAGAGAATGATGTTTTGCACCCTCCAAATAATAAACATTTTGGGCTTCTTTTGTTTGTTTCTATCAGTAAAGAGAGGTGAAAAGGATGAGAGTATCTGAAAGTCAAACTTGTTCTTCAGTGGATTTCTATCCAGTTCTTCCATTATTGTTCCCCTTCTTGACCCACTGCTTAAAGTATCTGGTATCACTACTTCCAAACCCTTTGGGAAGTTTTGCAGTTCACTTGGTTTGTATAGTGGCTTTAAGTAAAAAACTGTTGGGTCCATCCAACTTTTTCTCATGTACCAAGTAGATTACTATTTGTTCATCTGCTTTCCAGTTTCGGATTTTTGTATCTCATTTTTCTTCTTCCATTCTTGTTGTTCATTAGATTTATCTTTTAAAATAAGTTGCTTTATTGCCATTTTAGTGGGGATTTAGAAGAGAGAGTTACTATATGCATTTAGTTTGCAGTCTTTAACTGGTATTATCTTTTAAAGTTTCAGTTTAACTTAATTTATTGTGGTTTTAGTCATATAGAAATTTTCAATTTGTATGTATTTAGATCTGTTCATATTTCTCATTGTAATTTATGGATTTTCATCAACTCCACAAAGTTCTTCATAAACAAGAAACTTGAATGATCTTCTCCTACATTTACTTCTAACACTTTTTCAGTTTTGTTTTTTAATGAAAGAAAGTGATTTTGTGTGTATTTTGTAAAAATGTAATGATTTAACTTTTTTTTTCAAATTGTTAGTGGATTTTTCCAACACATTATTGATTAGACTATTCTTTATATTGAATAAAACTACTTGTTATATAGTATTTTATATTTTTACTTCCATTTTTGACTTAAGTCTGTTTTTAGAAATCTTTCTTAATTAAGTACTAAAAGCTCCTCTGTTATGGAATCTATTCTATGTACTTGCAGTCATATACCTCTAGGAAATTACAGTTTTTGAATCAGTATTTTTAATGATTTTACAGCCAGAATTATTTTTTATAAATGATATTTTAAAAATTACACTTTGAATTTTTTTGATTATATAGAAATGTAATATTTCTTCTGTTGATTATGAAATCATGACAGCAACATCGCTAATATTTCTTATTCTCTATAAATTCATCTTGGTTTTCTAAACTAACAAATATCTATGGGCAATGGTATTTTGTTGTTTCTTTCTTTGCAGTCTTTTGATCTTGTATTTCTTTTCGTTGCCTAATTTAACTGGTTGAGACCCCCAAATTCAATGCTAAGTAGGAATGAGACATGGGTTTCTTTTAATTGACTTTTTTTTTTAAAGGGGAACACTTTTAATGTTTCACCACTGCACATAACATTTGCTGTGGGGTTTTTGTTTGTAGATGTCATTTATCAAATTAGAAAATTCTCTTCTGTCCCAGTTTACTACCTTTTTTTTCTTTTCTTTTTTAAATATTACAAAATATTAAATATTTTGAATGAGAATATTTTTGTATTGATTTTTTTTTGTCCTATTATGGGGATTGAACCCAGGAGCACTATATACTATGCTATATCGTTATACTTTTTAAAATTTTTGTTTTGAGACAGGGTATGGTTATAAATTTCCTGGGCTGGCCTGGAACTTGCACTTCTCCTGCCTAAGCCTCCCAAGTAACTAGGATTATAGGCATATGCCATCATGTCCCAGCCTCTACATTTACTTCGATAATATATTTTACCTTAGTGAGGTACATTGCATTGTAGATTTTCTAATGTTGAACCAGTCTTGCAACATGGATAAAGTCAACTTAGTAACAATGAATTTTCTTTTAAACACTGCTGATTTGAGTTGTTAATACTTCTTGATTGGAATTTTTATCTCTCTATTCATGAATGAAAGTGGGGTATAATTTACTTCTTGTAATGTCTTTGATGGGTTTTAGTGTCAGTGTTATGCTAACACCATAAAAAAGATAAGGAATATCTCTACTTCATTCTAAAAGATTTTGAGTAAAAATGATATTATCAATCCTCTAAGTGGTAGAATTCTAGGTAAAACCCAAAGGACTTGACTTTTTCATTGTGGAGGAATTTTTAATAACTGATTCAGTAGTTGTAGGACTTACTTCTTTTCTGTTGAGTTTTGATCAGTTTATGTTTTGTAGGATTTTTCCACATACTTTAAGTTTGATGTAAATTTATTTATAACAGTCCCATTATCTATCTAATCTTTGCGTGTGATAGTGTCCCACTTGTCATTTCTAATCCTATTTATCTGTACTGTTACTCTTTTTCTTGATCATTCTGATTGGAAGTTCATTTAATTTTATTAATTATTTCAAAGAAAAGATTGATAGTTATGTTGATCAGTGTTATTTTATCTTTGTTTTCTGTTTTATTAAATTCTGCTTTTATCTTTATTATTTCCTTCTTTGAGTCTTTAATGAAAAGTTTTCCCTAACTTCTAATGCAGTTTGAACAGCCCTAATCTGAAATGCTTCAAAATTAAAAAATGCTTTTGGTGCTGGGGATCAGACCTAGGGACTTGCATATGCTAAGAGGACTCTTCCACTGAACTATACCCCATCCCAAAATTCAAAAATATTCGAATGCCAACATAATGGCACTTCATATGATAGGTCACAGACAAAATATAACTAAACATATAAGATTAACTTCAGGCTATGTTTTTTTTTTTTTGAAAAAATGTGTATATGAAGCCTAAATGCTTTTTGAGTTTTGAGCTTGGTCTCATCCCCAAGTAGCTCATTATACATACTCAAATATTCTAAAATCCTAAAAAATTTGAAATCTGTAATACTTTTAGTCTCAAGCATTTCAATAAGGGATACTCAACTTGTACTAGCATTTGAAGTTATACATTTTCCTACTCCTTTTTTATATGTGTGTAGTACAGAATTGGTAATTGAGAATTTCAAGGGTGGAGAAAATGATCCTATTCTAACTTCTAAATTGCCAATGTTAGTTGTGCCTAAAATTCCTAGTGCTTCACATGTCAAACAATATGATTTCGATACATACCTGAGAAAATCAGACTTAACTAATAATGTTTTAATGTCATCTTGTTTCACCCTTATTAGGACTCACCTTTATTTGATCTTATTAAACAATCCAAGGACCGAGAGGGACCAGCTGATCACCTTGAATCTGCTTGTTCTCTCAACCTTCCTTTCCAGAATAATCACACTGCAGCAGATATGTAAGTAGAACACATTATGTCATCCTTTGAAATTGCAGATATGTCTTGAGCATAAGGGCACTATATAGAAGTTGTATGGAATAGAATTTTGCATAAGATATTGTTACTGCTTTTAATAATTAGGAATTTAATATATATGACCTAAATAAGGTCATATGAAGGAACACAAAATGCTACTGAATCATGTAGGATTGGTGTAATGAGAGCAGTTTTCATTGCACAGATGGCAATTTAGATAGGCTTTAAGGATTGAATAGGATTTCAGCACAAAATTAGGGAAGTGAGAGGAGACAGAATAGTGTTCTAAGAGCCAGAAATGACATGAACTGATAAAAGCCAGAGTAGCAGGAAACATTTTTCAGAGAACATAGATCAGTCCCTTTGGATGAAGCATGGGGTAAATCTAGGGAGTAGTATGAGCTATGGACTGAAACAGTTGATTAGAGCAAGAAGCAAAAAGCATAAGCCAACATGTATTAAGAAGGCTTAGTGTGTGTTGGGCTGTTACCTAAGTACTTCATGTTCATGTTTTTCATTTAATTTTCATACCTATCTTATAAGGTAGTAGATATGCTGCCTGCCTCATTTATCTATAAAATAGGAGAAATAAAGTAACTTGCCTAAGGTCAACAGAAATCTAACCCAACCAGTTTGACCCCAAAACCCATGCTCTTAATTTCTCTAGCTACACTGCCTTTCATAGAAATGTGCTTAATGTTATGGACCTGTTCTGTTTATTAATCAACATTACAGTGTTATGCAATTGGTATAGAAACCACTTTCCATACGTGTCATTTTCATTCTAACTTGTATCCAAACTGTTCCTAGCATATAGAGACTCTCCATTCATGTATATATTTGTTTGCTAGGCAAGTTTTATATAAATAAATCAAGCTTTATTTTTTCTTTAATTAAATAAATAGTTATGTTAAATAGTTATGTTAAATGCCAGGAAGTATTGTAGGCACTGAGAAGACAAAAGTAAAATGGTCTTTCTCCTTCATAGAGCTTTATGTTCTGGAGGAAGGAAGCAGTGAATAAGTAAACCAACATGTAAGTCGATTTTAGAGTATAATAAGTGGTATAAATGAAATGAATAAAGTGATATGAAGGAGAAACTAGAGGGCAATGGAATATTTAGAGTTATATTATAGTATATATTAAAAAGAGTTAGACATACTATAACGAACAGAATAGTTTTCCTTTCTCTAATGAAGTGATATTTGACCTGAGGGACAAGTGGCAGAAATCTTCATGTTGTAGGGCAGACGGAACTTGACTGGCATGAGGACTAGCATGGTATCCAGAATGCATGGGGTATAGAGAGTATGAGAGTGGTACACAGTGAGGTTGGAGTGGCAAACCAGGTCTAGATTTTGTAGGTTCCCACAGGCCATAGTAAACAGTTTGGATTTTATAAGAGCTGTGGGAAACCATTTAGCAGGAATGCAACTTGTTTTATTTGTATTTTTAAAGGACCGCTGTCTGGTTGCTATTTGAAGTACCAGGTGGGTTTTGGGGGAGAAAAAGGGTCAGGACAGGAAAGAAAGTGGAAAAACCATTTGGAAGACTATTTTAGTAGTTCAAATGAGGGATATGGGTGACTTAGTCTAAGATATAGCATTAAAGGTAGAAATGAGAAAGATATGAGGTGCATTTAGAGATATACTTAATAAGTTTTACAGAGTTTTATATGAGATTTGAGGAACTTAGGAAACAGTGAAATTAAAATAATTACTTCTAGGTTTTTTTCTTTAAAGACATTAATAAAATGTGTGGCCATTTTTTGAGATGAGAAAAAACGGAGAAAAAGAAATCCAGAGTTCTACTTTGACCTTATTAAGTTTGAGATTCAAGTAATGATACCCATTATTAGGTAATTGGATATTTGTATCAGGACTCAAAGGAGACTAACTTTGCCTAAGTTAGTCTATAATTTTCAGTTAAAAAACTGAAAGGAAGACCAAAGAGAATAAGAGACCAGGCCCTGGTACTTATAAAATTGTGCTGGTGAATCTCTTCCTATTGCACTAATTAACATACTGCATGTAGTGGAAATACTCATATTAGGGTACAAATTCTAGTTTCTCTTCGGAGTTATTTCTCTGCTATTAAAACAAAATAAAATCAAAGACATGGATTATTCTATTAAATAGAGGATAATATAAAACAAAAGAATTGCTATAAATTGAGAGAGAATATTTGCTGATATCCCTGCCTTGATTTATTCCTGGCATATTTAGCAAACAGTTATAAATCTGTCTTGATCATGTTATTTGAAGTACTAAGTCATAGAATTCTGTGCTACGTAATTTCGGAGAGTGTGTGTGTATAACTTAAGTCAACATGTATATGAATCATAGTTATCAGTAAAAAAAATTTAGCAGGAGAATCAGAGACACATGACAACACTGGTATTAGTAACTTGTTTTTTAAGCTGAAGTTATTTTATGGTCTAAATCTCACTACTACTGTTAAAATTGTGCATATACAGCTATTGTTTTCCCAATAAGTAATTTCCAGGGAAAGCCATTTATTAAAAGTGTTAGACATACTATAACGAGCATAGTTTTCCTATTAAGCTATTGTTCCCAACTTGTATTTAAATAGCCTGCTTGGGGAAACTGACAGAAAACCACAGATTAAATACATAAGATGTGTCTAGGTATATGTGTGTAACATGTATGTATGTGTATGACTCTTAGGAAATTTCAAATGAGGACTTTTTTTTTTTAATACATCTAGGTATCTTTCACCTGTAAGATCCCCAAAGAAAAAAGGTCCAACTACACGTGTAAATTCTACTGCAAATGCAGAGACACAAGCAAACTCAGCCTTCCAGACTCAGAAGCCATTGAAATCTACCTCCCTTTCACTCTTTTACAAAAAAGGTTAGTAGAAGATTACTTTCAAGAGCATGGGCTCTATAACCAGGCTGACTAAGTTCAAATCCTGTCTCTTCAACTTACTTGGTTGGACCTTGAGCCAAGTCACTTAATATCTTTATGCCTTAGTTTCCTCATCTATAAAATGAAAAGAAAGTAATAATAATTTACCTTTATAATAAGAATAAAAATTACCTTGTAGGGTTTTCAGGATAATTAAATAAATTATTACATATAAAATGCTCTAACAGGGCCTACCACATAGCACTCAGAAAAGTTTTGATGTTAGGAATGCTACATTACTATTGTTATACCTTCAAATTAATGTTTAGAAATATTTGCCCAAATATTACTTTTACTATTCAGGCATATTTAGTGTTGAGATTATTTTGTGTGTTACTGACAGTGCAAGCACATTCCCTGGATATTTTTAGGACATTTAACAAGTCTAGTAACCAGTTTGTATTATATTCTCTGATTGAATGTATATATGGTAGGGTGGGGAATTTATTTTGCATATCTGTACATGTATATAAACATATAAGTCCATACCATCTTAGAGCCCTCTTAAGGAGACTAAAAGACCCGATTCCTCTGTGATAAGAATTTTTACTGATTTTATTCAAATCAAAAATATATTGAGGGCTGGGGATGTGGCTCAAGCGGTAGCGCGCTTGCCTGACATGTGTGTTGCCTGGGTTCGAGCCTCAGCACCACATACAAACAAAGATGTTGTGTCCGCCAAAAACTAAAAAAATAAATATTAAAAAATTCTCTAAAAAAAAATTGAGACTTACACAAACATTGTAAGACTTGGGCCCTAGATTAGGGCAGTGGTTTTTAAAGGGTAGGCCCCAATCAGCAGAATCCATGTCTCCTGGAAAGTTATAGAAATGATAATTTGGGGATCTACCTGTATCTACTCAATCAGAAATTCTAGGATAGGGCCCTAGAACACTCTAGGCAAGTAGAATATATGCTCAAGTTTTAAAACACCCAGGACAAATGGTTAACTTTAAAAAGTTACCTGGGGCTGGGGTTATGACTCAGTGGTAGAACACTTGCCTAGCCTGTGTGAGGCACTGGGTTCCATCTTCAGCACCACATAAAAATAAATAAAATAAAAATATTGTGTCCATCTACAACTAAAAGAAATTTTTTTTTAAAAAAGTTTTGTTTACCTATGCAATTCTTTAAAGACCCATCTTAAACCAAGACTCTTTGTATTTAAAACAGGTAGACAAAAATTCAGTTTTGTCAACTCCTTTTCTCTAAACCTGTATTTCCAATAATATTTTAATAGACTCTGAATAAACTTCATATGACAGTTGTGCTCTACTTCAATAATATACACATCTACCATTTTTCAAGAGTTTGTTGGTATTTCATAATGAAATGTGGTTTGATTTTTTTCTTTTAGGATTAGAAAAATTAGTAAACACTGACAATGCCATTATTTTAAAAAATAATTATCCCTCTTGACTATTGATAGTAGGAATTTCCAACATCTGTGATGAGTGATTACCAACAGAATGGAAGCAAACCCTATTTGGTTTGTCTAATTTCACAATATCTTATGGGCTATCCTCCTCTACCTTCTACCTCTGCCTTAGTTTTATAATATAATAATTGTTCATCAAGTATTGTGCCTTCTATTGTGCTACTAATAGGAATTATTTATTCATAAAGAAAATAGTGGTAGAGGTGAGGTTACTGTTAAGTTGCTATTTTAAAAGAATAATGATATAGCAAATTAATGATTTTTTAAAAGTCTACTTGTGATTGAAAATGAACAGTAAATATGGTTTATTTCCCCTTACTTTTGCAGTGTACCGGCTAGCATATCTCCGACTAAATACCCTATGTGCACGCCTTCTGTCTGATCACCCAGAACTAGAACACATCATCTGGACCCTTTTCCAGCATACATTGCAAAATGAGTATGAACTCATGAGAGATAGGCATTTGGATCAAGTAAGAAAATTAAACACTTTGCCTTCTCTTCTCTCTACTTATTTAACTGTGTACTGATTTCTTTAAAATAAATAAACAAGATAGGATTGAAATAAGAAGATTGATTAACTTAGTGAATTTTATATATTCGCTTGCTGGCTGCCATTTATATTTTTGTTATAATCCTTACAAATTAGACTTTTAGAGTTCAAGAGTATATGTCTATAACTACTTATTTAGTGATACATTCTTATCTTTTGAAAAATAACTGAAGAACCTGTTTATTGTCAGCTTTTTGTGTTTTAGTAAGCTAGATTCATTTTAGTGTAGAAAAAGCATGAAACTTAAAATTGTTTGCTCTAAAGCAGTGCCTATTTAATGAATGAAGTTTATAAACATAATTATTTCTTATGTCCTCCTTTTTCATATCTCTTTCTCTCTCCCCACTTTCTCTCTCTTACCCAGAGGTGCTTAACCACAAGCCACATCACCAGCCCCTTTTTATATTTTTTTAGTGACAGGGTCTTGCTGAGTTGTTTAAGGCCTCACTAAGTTGTTGAGGCTGGCTTTGAACTTTGAATTCTCCTGCGTCACCCTCCCAAGTCACTGAGATTTCAGGTGTATGCCACCACACCCACCTTCCATCTCTTAAAATGGGTTAAAGAACAATATTTTGGAGGGGGGTAATAGCTTATCAATATAATTTATGTATAGAAATCACCCATTAGAAGTGCACAATTCAGTGGTTTTAGTCTGTTTTGAGTTGTTTCATTTTAGAGCACTTTTTTTGACCATATAATTGTATTTATATGAAATGTATAGAATAAGCAAATATAGAAACAGAAGGTGGATTAGAGCTTGTCAAAGACTGGGGGGATGGAAACCAGGGGTGAGTTAGTGAACTTTTTTCATTGCTGTGACCAAAAGACCGAACAAGAACAACACAGAGGAGGGAAAGTTTATTTTGGCCCATGGTTTCAGAGGTTCTCAGTTCATAGTTGGCTGACTCTTTAGCTCTGTGCCCAAAGTGAGACAGAACATCATAACAAAAGGGTGTGGTGGAGGAAAGGAGCTCAAGACATAGCAACCAAGAAGAGAACTCTACTCATCAGGGATAAAATATAACCCTAAAGGCACACCCCCATTGTCCTACTTCTTCCAGGCACACCTACCTGCCTACTTTGCCGCCCAGTTAATCCACATTTGTGGATTTATCCACTGATTAGATTAAAACTCTCATAACCTGACAGTTTTCCCAGCGAAAATTCTTTTATTGTCTCACACATGAGTTTTTGGAGGATACTTTATGTCTAAACCATAACATTCTGCCGAGGCCAAACCTCACGCCCATCTCACATTCAAAATGTATTTGGTCCATTTCCAAGAGTCCCCATAGTCTTAACAGTTCCAGCATTACCAAAAGTCCAAGTCTAATATCTGATCTGAAACTCAAGGCAAACTCAGCTGTAAGAGTAAAGATCAAGGGGCTGGGGTTGTGTCTCAGAGGTAGAGCATTCACTCGCCTGGCATGTGTGGGGCACTGGGTTCCATCCTCAGCACCACATAAAGTAAAGTGAAGACGCTGTATTCATCTATATCTAAAAAATGAATATTAAAAAAGAGTAAAGATCAAAAGCAAGTTACATATATCCTTTACAATAATGGCACAGAGTAAACATTTCCATTCCAAAAGGGAAAAATAGGGCATAGAAAGAAGTGGTGGGACCAAAGCAAAACTAAAATCCATCTAGGCAAACAAGTCCTGTCCCTCCCATGTCCAACTTTGGGGGCACATGGTATCATAAAGTTCTCTCCAAAAGGCATGTGTTGCTCTGTTGCCCCTATGGCCTTGTTGGTTGCAGCCCGCATAGCCTCTCTTCTTGGCTTATTTCTTCTTAATTCCTCCAGCTTTCCTCAGCTTGATACACATTGCTGGCATCTTTAATCTCAGGGGTCTCCGCTGCAGCTTCAGCTTCCTTCTCACATCTTCACACATCATCCTCTCAAAGGTAGTCTGCAGGGATTCTGACCCTGCTAGAGTTTGGCTTCCTAGAATCTTCCTTTGAAATCTCTGTGGAAGCCTCTATGAACCCCTAACTCTAGCATCCTGCTTTTCTGCAAAATCAACACTACATGGTTGACACCAATAGTCAAGGTCTGCCACCAGTAGCCAAGCTTTGTGGGACCACAGCTGCAGTCTCTGAGTGCCTGGGTGGCTGAGCACAGTGAAACAACTTCCTAGGCCACATGTTCAAGCAGGGTGCCCACTTTTTCTCAAAGAAAATTTTACTTTTACATCCTTGAGCCTGAGATGGGTCTTACCAATTTTTGAGATGCTCTAGCCATCTTTCCTATTGTTTCTGAATAAAATACTTAACATTTCTTTAGTGGTTCTTTAACAACCATATCTTCCTTACCTCCAGTTTTATTCAGACTTTTCTGGCCAAATTGAAAGTTTTTCAAATCTATCTACGTTTTTCCTTCTGATTATCACAGTAAACTTGGATAAATAACACCAGCAATATTCATGCTGTGCTGTCTTGAAATTTCCTTCACCAGATTAATTAATACATCATTTTTAAATTCAGCCTCGCAGAAAGTCTCAGGACATGGGCAAAATGTAGACAACTTTTTTGCCAGACCAAGCATGAATGGCCTCTAGTCCAATTTCCAATAGACTCCTCCTCCTTTTAGACTTAATGAGTGCAAACTTTATTGTCCACAGTCCTATTGGCATTCTGGTCTTCTGCGCTCCCACCAGAATCACCCATTAAGCTCACTTACAACATTATAAAGCTTTTCCAACTTGCATCTCTAAACTTTCCAAAATTCCTATAAACCAGATCCAAAGGCTTCTGAATCACATGGTCAGATTAGTCAGAGCAGTAACCCTACTTCTCTATACCAATTTCTGTTTTAGTCAGTTTTTTCATTGTTGTGACCGAAAGACCCAACAAAAACAATGTAGAAGAAGAAAAGAGTATTTTGGCTTACAGTTTCAGAGTTTCTTAGCCTGTGGTCAGCTGACTCCATAGCTCTGGGCCCAAGGTGAAACAGAACATCATGGAAGAATAGCATGGTAGAGGAAAGCAGCTCAGGATATGGCAACCAGGAAGAAGAGATTTCAGAGCATTTTCATCACACCAAAAAGAAACCCCATTATCTTGCAGGAATAAACCACCCCCCAACCCCCACTTCCTCAGCCCTAAGCAACAATAACCTAGTTTCTGTCTCCAGATTTGTTCTGGATATTTCTATATAAATGTAATATTATAATATGTGATTTTTTGTGTTTGAATTCTTTTATTAGTATGTTTTCAAGGTTCATTTGTGTTATAATTTGTATTGGTCTTCATTCCTTTTTATTGCCAAATAATGTTCTGTTTTATGAATCTGAACCACATTTTTATCACTCATTAATTGATGGACATGGTTTTTGACCATTATAACTAGTATTATTATGAATATTCATGTACAAATTCTCATATAGACATATACTTTCAGTTCTCTTGAGTATGTATCTATAATATGCTGGATCATATTATAACTCTGTTTAACCTTTTGAGGAATGGCTAGGTTGTTTTCCAAAGTGGCTGTGCCATTTTACATTCTACCAGTCATGTATGAGTTTCAGGTTTCTCTCTATCTTTACTAACTTACCTTTTTTTTTTTTTTTTTGGATTTTTTTTTTTTATTGTTGGTTGTTCAAAACATTACATAGTTCTTGATATATCATATTTCACACTTTGATTCAAGTGGGTTATGAACTCCCATTTTTACCCCGTATACAAATTGCAGAATCACATCAGTTACACTTCCATTGATTTATATATTGCCATACTAGGGTCTGTTGTATTCTGCTGCCTTTATTATAACCATGGCAGTGGGTTTGATGTGGTACCTCATTGTGGTCTTGACTTGCGTTTCTATGATAGCTAATGACGTTTAGCATCTTTTCATGTGTTGATTGGTCATTTGTATATCTTCTTTAGAGAAATGTCTATTTACAGCCTTTATGTGTTTTAAAATTAGATTATTTATTTTGTTCTTAATGACTTACAAGAATTCTTTATATATTCTACACCCAAGTCCATTATGAGATATATGATTTGCAAATATTTTCACTCATTCTGAGTTGTTTCACTTTCTCTCATTTTATGAGTTGGTGTCCTTTGAAACACAGAAGTTTTTATTTTGATCAAGTTCAATTGATCTATTTTTCTCTTTCATTACTAGGTCTTTGGTATTATATCTAGAAACTATTGCCAAATCTAAGGTTATTATGACTTATTTATCCCTATTTTCCTCTAAGAGTTTAAACATTTTTAGCTCTTACGCTTAAGTTTTTTTGAACTAATTTTTGAGGCAGGTATATTAGTTATCTTTTTGTCACTGTGAATAAAGTACCTGAAAAAAAACAACTTTAAAGAGGAAAAGATTTATTTGGTTCATGGTTGCAGAGGTTTCAGATCATGTATGGTGAATTCTATTGCTTTGAAAGGCCTGAGTGAGGCAAGACATTGTAGCAGAAAGGCACCGAGAAGGAAAGCTTTTTAGCTCATGTTAGCCAGGAAGGAGAGAGGGAAAGAAGAAGGAGGAGAAGAAGGAGCTGGGAACAACAAATAACGGTTCCAGGGCATGCCCCCAGAGACCTTCTTCCTCCAACCATGCCACACTATCTACAGTTTCCAACACTTCCATTCAGCTGTCAATGGATTAATCCATTGGTGAGGTCAGAGCTCTCATGACCTAATCACTTCCCGCACCTCTGAGCATTGCAGCACTGGTAGCCAAACCTTCAACATATGAGTTTTGGGGGACATTCCAGAGCCGAACCATAACAAATAGTATGAGATCCAAGTTCATTTTTTTGTTATTGTTGTAGAATACTAGTTATTCCAGCATTCTTTCATCTCTCTTCCTTTTCCTTACCCCCTTCCTTCCTTCTTCTAGAAATTGAACACAGGACCTCATATATGCTAGACAGGTGCTCTGCTAAGCTATTCTCCCGGTCCTATCCTCAACCACACCAGTTCTTGAAAAGTTCTTTCTTTCCCCCATTGACAGCATCTAAAAATCAATGGGTTACAACTGTTCAAGTGTTTTCTGGACATTAAATTCTATTCTGTTGATTTATAGAGCTATTCTTAAGCCAGGATTATACTTTTTTTTTTTTTTTTTTTTTTTTTTTGGTACTGGGGATTGAACCCAGGGGCACTTTATGACTGAACTACATCCCCAGTTTGTTTTTTTGTTTTTTGAGACAGGATCTCACTAAGTTGCTAAGGCTGGCTTTGAATTTGTGATCCTCCTGCCTCAGCCTCCCATAGTCTCTGGGATTAAAGATCTGTGCCACAATGCCTGGTTTACACTGCCTTGACTAAATTAGCTTTGTAGTAATGTTTTGAAATAAGGAAGTATGGGGAACATACATATATTTTTTTTTCAAAATTGATTTGACTATTCTGAAGCTTGTATTTGCATATAAATTATAGGATTGGCTTGTCAGTTTCTGTAAAGAAGGTTTTGGAAAAAATTGCATTAAATTTAAAGTCAATTTGGGGAGCATTGTCATTTTAACAGCATGTTTTCCAGTCCACGTACATGTGATGTGTTTCCATTCATTTGGACCTTTTTATGTTTTAAAACATGTTTTGTAATTTTCAGAGTATTTATTAAATTTATTCCCAAGTATTTTATTATTTTTAATACTATTGTAAATGAAATTATTTTCTTAATTTCATTTTTGGATCATTCATTGCAAGTATATAGAAATATAATTGATTTTGGTATATTTCTTTTTGTATCCTTCAACTTTGCTAAATTTCTTTATTAGTTCTAATAATTTTCAAGTAGATTCCTTAAGACTTTTTATATATTAGATCAGGTCATCTGTGCATAGAGATAGTCTTACATCTTTCTTTTCAATCTGAATGCCTTTCATTTTCTTATTGAATTTCCCTGGCTAGAACCTAAAGGATAATGTTGAATGGAAATGGCTTAAGAGGGGATATCCTTGTCTTGTTCCTGATATTAGATGAAGACATTAACTATGTTGTTGCTAGGTATGGTGGTATATACCTGTAATCCCAGTTACTTGGGAGACTGAGACAAGAGAATGACAAATTCCAGGCCAGCTTCAACAACTTAGTAAGACCCTGCCTCAGAATTAAAAATAGGTAGATGGAGTGAGTCAAGCTCATGTAGAACAGCCCTGGGTTCAATCCCCAGTGCTTTGGGGGAAGTGATTGGCTCATGAATGCTCTGACTTCACAAGTGGATTAATCCATTGATAATTGAATGTACTATAGGGATGTATTGGAAACTGTAGGCAGTGGAGCATGGTTGGAGAAAGGTCATGGGGATGTGTCCTGGAAGGGTGTGTGTCTCTGTGTGTTTTTAATATGCCTTTTGATGGATTGAGAAAGTTTCCTTCTTATCTTAGTTTCTTGAATACTCTTATCATGAAAAGGTATTGGATTTTGTCAAGTGCTTTCTTTATATCTATTGGATGTGAGATTTTTTCCTTTATTATACTGACATGGTATATTACATTAATTTGTTATCAAACGTTAAACCCATCTTGCATTTCTGGAATAAATCCCACTTGGTCACAGTACATAATCCTTTTGATATGATTCTGGATTCAATTTGTCTGGGCTATAATTTTGCTGAGAACTTTTACATGTATAATCAGAAAGTGCATTTATAGTTTTCATATGATATCTTTATCTAGTTTTGGTAGCAGAGAAATAAATACTAGCCTCATAGAATTACTTGGGAACATTTCTAATTTCAGAAGAGTTTGTGAAGAATTATTATTAAGTTTTCTTTAAATATTAATAGAATTCTCCAGCAAAGCCATTTTGGCTAGGGCTTTTGTTTGTGAATAGTTTTGTTATGTTTTCCTTTTTTTGTTTTGTTTCTTTCTTTTTGGGGGGGTGGTACTGAGGATTGAACCCAAGGTGGTCTACCACTGCCCCCCCCCCTTTTTGAGACAGGGTCTCACTAAAGCTGAGGCCAAGTGTCAAAAAAAAGAAAAATGTGAATGGGCAAAAAGGATACATTGATGGCATTGTAAGTGAAAGGAATAGTAAGTTCAGATTTGGTAAGATGCTGAGCAAGGGATGGTGGTTAGGTATTCTTGACAATAGTGGATGTGAACAAAATGTTGCAGAAGTGAATCATACTTAAATTAGACAAGAAAGTTCATGCAAATTAAGAAAGTGTGATGTTTTAAAGTCACAGAAAGTCATTTTCAAATCTTATTTTTGCATTTAAAATATATTTTATTGAAAATATCTTTTATTGAAATACCATATAGAAAAAAAATCCATCTCTCAAAAGGAGTCATGCTAATGAAAAGAAACAGAACATGATCAACAATTCAAAAGTCTCTCTTTTGTTGCCTTCCAGTCACCAATTCCTCCATACCAACACCACATATATTAAACATTTTATTCAATGCTTTGAAACTTTCAAACCTGATTTTTTTTTTTAATTTAAGTGGTAATTATACAATTAACCGATTCCAGTTTCAACACTGCTGGGGAAAAATTAAAGAACAAGAGCCAAAGTTAATGTAATTTACCAATCAGATAATCAGTCCTGAATAATTGAAAGTTGGTCGTTTGCATTTTGTTATTTAAATACAGTTTGGGCTAAACATTTTACATAGACTTTCAAATGGAGCTTAGGATGAAAAAAAAAATAACCCTATAGAAATTAAACTTCCCTCTTTTGAAGCTAACTGAAAGATAACAGAGTGCTTTTTAGAGAAAAACCATGTAATTAAATTGTACTTTTACATCTCATTTATTTATTAGATTATGATGTGTTCTATGTATGGCATATGCAAAGTGAAGAATATAGACCTTAAATTCAAAATCATTGTAACAGCATACAAGGATCTTCCTCATGCTGTTCAAGAGGTAGGTAATCTTTCATGGTAAGATTTTTTAAAATAAATCCATATTTATAATATAGATAATTTAAGTCATTAATGAGATTATATATTCTGACATTGTGTAAATTCACAAATCAAATATTTTATTGTATATTACCGATTATCTGTAACTAAAATGGAATTGGAAAGCTAAGGCAGATTTTGAAATCATCTAAATTCATCATTTAACTTAATAAATAATACTATGTGCAGTAAGCAAGACATTTGTAATAAATTTGATGTAAGTAATAGGATATTAGATGTTAAGTTATTTTTATTACTCTATAGGAAATGCCAGTGTAAATGCAGCCTTATAAAGAAATAATGAAAATTTTCCTTGTAAACACATTTTGTGCTTCTAGTTTACCTCCCCTGTAGGCAAGTAGTATTAATAAAATACACTTGATGTGACATACATTTCATACCCTCCTATGATAGGTGAGTTATTTTTCCAGCTTAATATTGGAGTTTTCAGAAGTAATACAGACCAGGTTATTTTTATGTATTTATATGTTATCATGAGCAATTATTTTTTAAATCCAGTCATTTTAATTGTGTGTTTCAAAGGCATTCTATAAAATCCTGTGGT
This sequence comes from Callospermophilus lateralis, assembly GCF_048772815.1. Classification (NCBI taxonomy): domain Eukaryota; kingdom Metazoa; phylum Chordata; class Mammalia; order Rodentia; family Sciuridae; genus Callospermophilus; species Callospermophilus lateralis. The sequence goes on from NC_135316.1 coordinate 73,380,760, forward strand.
TTTACTGAATTAAAATTTAAGTAAAATCTAGCAATCAAAAAAGAAATAGTGCTTTTACTAAATGTCTACTTCTTGCAGTGGAATAATGTACACTTCTTGAACCCTTTAGATGTTGGGGATCAGGGAGGTACAGAGAATATAGTCTAAATATTGATGTCTTTTGATCAGCTCTGATCTTTGCTTCCCATAATGCTTTCCACCCTGTCAGCTTGTCCACTTCTGTCTTTGGGGATGTTTGTTTGTCCCATGTACTGACTAGTAGTTACCCTCTGAATCATTCTGGGACATTCCACTTCTACTTGAGCATATAGAATCCAAGCCTAAGAAGGCTTTTTCAGATTATTTTTTTCTGTATAATATATGCTTCTTACTAGTTAAAAAAAGTATTACAAACTATTAAGGAAGAAAATCTTAAGAGAAAAATTCTTAACTTCATTTTTAATAAGTGTTTTTATTATTCTTTCTCAGACATTCAAACGTGTTTTGATCAGAGAAGAGGAGTATGATTCCATTATAGTATTCTATAATTCAGTTTTCATGCAGAGACTGAAAACAAATATTTTGCAGTATGCTTCCACGAGGGTATGTTTAAATTATCCTTTGGGGAAATCTAATTATAAAGTAATGGATCTTATTACAACATTAAATAAATAACCTGCTTCTTGTTTTTGCTCTAGCCTCCTACCTTGTCACCAATACCTCACATTCCTCGAAGCCCTTACAAGTTTTCTAGTTCACCCTTACGGATTCCTGGGGGGAACATCTATATATCACCCCTGAAGAGTCCATATAAAATTTCAGAAGGTCTGCCAACACCAACAAAAATGACTCCAAGATCAAGGTTGGTATTTTCTCTTTAGGAAAGTGATAAGAAGTAAGGGGATAATTTTGATCCAAGAATAATGTAAAGCTTTCTTTGTTTAAAATAAGCTAGACTCTTGAATTTCTAATTTGCTTTTCTATATTAAGCAACATGACAAGAATTTAGGGGGGAAAATCTGTTTACTTGGATGGGTTTGCAAATTTTGTCATCAACTTTCCTAGAGTGTCTTCTTTTGTGAATATCTGATAACCAGTTTGTACATTTCAAAACACTTTGATATTTTTGCAAGTAGCCAACGTGAGAAACAAAGTAGATTCAGGTTTAAAATTCTTCAGGTTAAAAATTTTTATTTTACAGTTTACTGGATTTCCTGTGAACTCTGTCTGAAGACCTTGTTTATTTTGCATGGATATGACTTTAAATATAGATGACTGTCAATTAAGTCTTTAGAGGCCCATCCCTAACTGTGCCAGTGGCCTCTTTATATTACTTTGGGCAGATCTCTCTCTACTTTAGAAGGGTGCTATGGATCAGGGAAGTGATGAGTGCAAAGTTGTTTTAAATTCTCAGATGAAAGCTTCTGTACAACTATAAATCATTATATTATCTTCCAATCCAATCATAAGTTCTCTCTGGCTTTGAAGTTCTTCAGTTGAATAATTATATGTTATCATGGGCTATTAGAAACTGACTATTTGTATAAAGTAGGAGGCAGATTAGCTAGTATATTTAATGTAGTCTCATCTCAGAAATGGTCAACCTATATAGTTGTACCTAATGGGCAAGAAAAATAAAAAAAGGGAGAAGGGGCTGTATTAACTGTTTAGAAATAACTATGTGGTGGGTTTAATTACATGAGTAATGCACACCTGATAAAAACTTCAAATTCTAAAGAAAATCATGAAATAAAAAAATAATTGAAAATATGATTCAAGTGCTCCTGTATACCCCTGTATCTTTCTTTTATTCACTTGATAATTGAAAATCCATGTACTTATATCTACAGCTTACATTATAAACTGTGAAGATAATATCATGTCTATTTAGGTAAATTTACACAGTCCTGTGCTACCATATGAAAATAGATTCTTATGTAGTTTTCAACCATGATGTTTTGTATTGTTTTCCTTTAGTAAAAAAGTCACATTCTGAATATCCTAACCCATAAATCATTGATTGGGCATTAAGAAATTAATATCTTAACACTCTATTTATGTAGCCTATTAAGGTATTCTGGCTAATCGAATAGAATGATGACCACTTATCAAGAAAATGGAGAACAATAAAATCTACATAGCCATTAGTTCCATGTGTATATTTTTTAAAATATTTTTTTAGTTGTAGATAGACACAGTATCTTTATTTTTATTTATTTATTTTTATGTGGTGCTGAGGATCGAACCCAGGGTTTCACGTGTGCAAGGCAAGCACTCTACCACTGAGCTACAACCCCAGCCCCCATGTATATATATTTTTAAATCTGTGTTATGTTAGATCAAAGCTGTTCTGCAGCTTTATTGTCAAGAACATAAATCATGTATTCAAAACAAAGACAACAGACTAATGGAGATTTCTGATTCTGGGATACATAATAAATAACCTTTACTACATCTCAATATTAGAATTTTGATTGTTACTTAATACTGTAAAGTTTTGCCAAATGTCACTTTAATTTTAAATGAAAGATTTGAAAGAAGTTTGATAATTTATCCATTGATTTATGAAGAACTAAGTAAGGGTAAACTTAAAACTTTCTTTTACCCTTTTTAAGTATGGGCAGTGGAACAAAGTATCCTAAAATTTTTTTACTTTCAAAAAAAACTTACGAGGGCTAAGGATGTATCTCAGCAGTAGAGCACATTCATAGCATACATGAAGCCCTGAATTCAATCCTCATCACCATACACACACAAAAAAAAAAAACTTAAAAGAGACTGACTGAGTCACTATTAGAATAAGCCTCTGATTAAAGTGATTTACTAGTGGTTCTAGAGTAGAGAAAACCTTTGATTTGTGTTCCTGATAGTTTAGAATGATATGTATATGTTCATCTCTGCATATCTGCAGAATCTGTGTATGTTTTCTGTTATTAATTTATATTTCATCTTAATTTGACAGAATCTTAGTATCAATTGGTGAATCATTTGGGGTGAGTATTTTCTTCTAACAAAGTATAATGGCACAAAATATAAAGTAAAAAAAAAATGTCAGTATGCCACAAGTGCTCTTGTATGCCCTTGTATCATCCTTTATTTGGTGTTCTTGTAGTGAAGTATCTGTGTACTGCTCTCTACAACTTATAACTATAAAAGAAATTAAAGATTTCTTTAAATTTGGATTTACAAATGCTATTATTTAAGTACTTCATCCAAGCATGTTAAATGGAATTTATATTTATCGCAGATTTTAATACCGAATCATATTTAAAATTTGAAGTGAACTTCAAAATTGTCCCCTCATTTTCTCCCTCTCTCCATATGTATTTCTTCCTTACCCCCTCCCTATACCCACCCACCTTTCCTTCTTTTTTTCTTCCTTTCTTCCTTCCTTCCTTCCTTCCTTCCTTCCAGGACTGGGACTTGAACCCAAGGGTACTCTACCACTGAGCTATATGCCAAGCCCTTTTTATTTTTTATTTTTAGACAGAATCTAAGTTGTTGAAGCTTGCAATCCTCCTGCCTCAGCCTCCTGAATAGCAGGGAATACAGGTGTACACCTCATCCCTGGCTCAAAACTGTTTTATAAACATTCCTCTGAGATTATATAATATAGATAAACTCATATATGTACATATATTTGTAAACTATTTTAACTAATAATACTTCTAACACCAAATGGGCTTTTTTCCTCAAACCCACCGGTTCTCCAACTGTCTATACACAACTGATGTCCTACAATTCAATTCAGTTTAGTTTTGTTTTTTACCAGGGGTTAAACCCAGGGACACTTAACCACTGAGCCTCATCCCCAGCCCTTTTTATATTTTATTTAGAGACACTGTTGCTTAGGGCCTAACTACATTGCTGAGGCTGGCTTTGAACTCACAATCCTCCTGCCTTAGCCTCCAAAGTTGCTGGGATTACAGATGTCTGCCACTAATATCGCACTGCACCCAGCCTCAATCCAGTTTTGACTCTGATTACCCAGAGTTTGCATCAGACACCATAGGTTCAAAGTTCAGTCCCATAAGACTGATGCCAGTCACATGTGTCAGGTCTATAGGTTACACCACACTTCTGCCAACTTGGCTAAAAATCAGGGAGTTCCTACAACACTTCCTCCTTTCAGATTTTATCATTTGCTGTAATTGCTCACAAAACTCTGGAACAAACACTTTACTTATTACTGTCAGTTTATTATAAAGGATACAGATGTGCAGCCATATGAATGGGTACTTAGGGCATGGTCCAGAAGTGTCCTTAGCTCAAGAACCTTCTGTCCCTGTGTAGTTGCCAGCTCCAAAGCTCTGCCAACTCTGTTGTTGAAGGATTTTAATAGGGGAAGGTTTTCATTATATAGACATAGTTGATTAATTCAATCTTCAGCTCCTCTCCCCACCCTCTGGAAGTTCTAAGTTACTAAGCAAGGCTGGGTCTTTCTGGCAACAAACCCCCATCCTGAAGCTACCTAGGGGCCCAATAAGCATCACCTCTTAGAACAAAAGATGGCCCTATCATCCTTGTCACTCAGGAAATTCCAAGAGTTTAGGAACTCTGTTCTCCTAAGCAAGAGAAAGACCAAGTATCATTTTGTGTTCCCACATGTGTATGTATATAATCTCAGAGAAGTGGATACGAAACAGTTTTGGAAATCAGTCATAAGAATATGGTTTAAAATGAGATACTCCAAAATGGAAGCACCATATCCAGATGTCACCATCCTGATCTCCTTATACATGTTGATACACACACATATAAACTCACTCTTGGATGCTTCTTCCTCTCAGACTTCTAGGATATTCTTTCTCTGGTATATTTATTAGGAATTGGTAATATATAAGACTTTCCCTAGTAAAATTGGCAGGGCTTATGGTAGTCCTAATGAAAACTTAGCTTTGGAACAGTTATTCTAGGCTGAGAATCCACTACTCTATTTGGCTTCCATTAACATCTCTAGTGGTGCACCACTAATTCAGCAGTCAGTGTGTTGTTATCAGTATGTTGCACCATCCTGCCCTCCACAGAACATGTATTCTGGAGGAATGGGAAGAGTGCTTATATTATTTATTGTTGAAAAATAGATTACCCTCAAAATTAGTGACTTAAAGGAACATTTATCTCACTTCTGCAAGTCAGTAATCTAGGCTTCACTTAGTTGAACTTTTTCATAAGATTTTGATCTAGCTGTCAGCTGGGGCTGTAGTCAGCTCCAGACCCAACTGAAGGAGCATCTGCTGGCAAAGTCATTCATAATTGTAAACTGATACTAGATGACTTTGGGCCAAACTTGTCAGTTCCTTGCCACTTGGGATCCTCCACTGTGCTCATTCATATCATATAGCAGCTGTAAATATGCCCCAGAGCCCAAGAGCAAAGGCTTTAAGAGCAAGATGCAAGTTAATGTTTTTCCAACCTAATATTGAAAATGACATTCCATCACTTTTGTCATATTATTTTGGTTATAAGCCCAACCCACACACAAGGAGAGGAGGATCATATAAGGGTATGAATACCATGAACTGGAAATCATTAGGAGTCACTTGAGAGGCTGCTGACCACACTCCCCAAATGAAATAACTAGAGATAGGTAAAAGTTTATATACTAAATGACCAAGTACTAAATATACATTGTAAATATTCAATGCCATGACATTTAGTTTAAGATAGGCTGCAGTTGTCAGGATTCACAAGGGAGATGTGGAAACGTTTGAGTAGGGTTGGGGCTGGATGACTATAAAATTGAGGTCTTCAAACTTCTTTGCTTGCCATACCTCTTAAAAATCACTGAGAAAATGTTGTATATACTTCCATAGTTTAAAGTTAGTAACTAAAAATCTTAAAAAGAGGGGCTCATTGAGTGCTCTAAGTATATTTTCCATCAAAACCTACTTTTGTACTTGATTTTTGGAAAATAGAACAAACAGCAAAGTTAATTCTATTGTCAAATCTACCAGTCAAACCAGATTTAATTTCTATCAGAAAATTTGGCTACATCTTTCTTTTTAGTTCAAGTAAACATGTTAATATACATCTCTGAGACATTCACCTCATTTTGTTTCTAAAATTGATAGCTAAGTAATATATTTTTTCCACATATTTGTCCATTGGATAAAATAAGGTCATGTGCCCACTTGATACTTTTTCCCAATGCTTTTTTTGCTTTGTTTTGACAGTATTCTCCCTCCAGAGATATCTCAAATTATCTCCAATAATACTTATGGAACTCAAACTCTGAAGTCTTCTGAATATTTGTTTATTTTTAAAATTTTGAGAATTAGCAGTATTTCAACAAATACCATACCAGTGGTGATTTAAATATATAAACTATATGACTTGTCAATCTAATGCCCATAAAAAATTTAAAAAATTGTTTGCTGAACATATCATGCTTATCATATTCCTGTGATCTTCTTTCTTGTTATATAATATCAAATATCCTAAAAATCCTCTGTCAAAAAAGAGTTCCAGGGGCTGGGGCAGGGGCTCAGCGGTAGAGCACTCGCCTAGCACGTGCAAAGCCGTGGTTTTGATCCTCAGCACCACATAAAAATAAATAAATAAAGGTATTTAAAAAATGTAAGCATAATATATTAAAAAAAAAAAAAAGTTCCAGAAAGCTGCCCAACTTTGCGGGTGAGTTCTCAAAACAAGGAGCCAAGTCATGCAGACTAGTAATCAGATTTGTTAGAAGAACAGTAGGAACCTCGTGGGGAAAAAAATAGGAGAATTTACAAGGAGTGGGTATTTAATGGACAAGAATTGGTATACTTATTCTGAAATGTTTTTATTTGGTCCAATAAGGCAGAAAGTTAAAATGAAAAGATGTACTTCTGCCTAATTTTTTTACACACCTCAGACTATGGTTAATAGATGCTAACTTCAAAATGCTGACATTAAGTGATTTACAATAAAGAATTCTATAATTTGTAGACTTCTGAGAAGTTCCAGAAAATAAATCAGATGGTGTGTAACAGTGACCGTGTGCTCAAAAGAAGTGCTGAAGGAAGCAACCCTCCTAAACCACTGAAAAAACTACGCTTTGACATTGAAGGATCAGATGAAACTGATGGAAGGTAGGAATGTTTTGGAATGTTTCCCAAAGCCCAGAATCTCAGTGCTGTCCCTCACTCCCACCAGACTTCCTATGCCAATTTTATGTGGAGGTTTAAGGATGGTTCAAATTAATAGGTGTGAATGTAGCCCAAAGTTAAAAGACCACAAAAATCAGATATCATTTTCTGAAATTCAATAAAGATATCAGATGTTTTCTGTTCTTTTTTAACAAATTTATAAATAAAATTTTGATGGCTTCAATATTAGAGTTAAAAATACTTACTCTTTGCTGAGAAGAAGCTTTTTAGTTTGAATCTATCCTATTTATTGATTCTTGATTTTAATTCTTGCATTATAGGAGTCTTATTAAGGAAGTTGGAGCCTAATCCCATGATAGAGATTTGGGCCTTCTTTTTCTTCTAATAGGTGCAGTGTCTCTGGTTTAATTCCTAGGTCCTTGATCCACTTTGAGTTGAGTTTGTGCATGGTGAGAAATAGGGGTTTAATTTCATTTTGTTGCATATGGATTTCCAGTTTTCCCAACACCATTTGTTGAAAAGGCTATCTTTTCTCCAATATATGTTTTTTGGTGCCTTTGTCTAATATAAGATAACTGTAATTATGTGGGTTAGCCTCAGTGTCCTCTATTCTGTACTATTGGTCTACCAGTCTATTTTGGTGCCAATACCATGCTATTTTTGTTACTATTGCTCTGTATTATTGTTTAGTGATGCCACCTGCTTCACTCTTCTTGCTAAGGATTGCTTTAATTATTCTGAGTCTGTTATTTTTCCAGATGAATTTCATGACTTCTTTTTCTATTTCTATGAGGAATGTCATTGGGATTTTGATTGGAATTGCATTCAATCTATATAGTGCTTTTGGTAGTATGGTCATTTTGACAATATTAATTCTGCCTCCAAGAACAAGGGAGACCTTTCCATCTTCTAAGGTCTTTTAATTTCTTTCTTTAGCATTCTGTAGTTTTTGTTGAAGAGGTCTTTCACCTCTTTTGTTAAGGTTTTTTTTTTTTTAAAGAGAGAGAAGAGAGAGAGAGAATTTTTTTAATATTTATTTTTCAATTTTCGGTGAACACAACATCTTTATTTTATTTTATGTGGTGCTGAGGATCGAACCCAGCGCCCTGCGCATGCCAGGCGAGTGCGTTACCGCTTGAGCCACATCCCCAGGCCTTTTTTTTTTTTTTTTTTTGAGGTAAATAAAGAGCCTATATCTTCAGAACAAATTTTTACCACTCGCACATCAGATAGACCACTAATATCTAGGATATATAAAGAACTCAAAAAGCTAAACAGCAAAGAACAAATACCCCAATCAGTAAATGGGCCAAGGAACAGAACCTCTCAGAAGGTGATATACATACAATCAATCAACAAATATATGAAAAAATGTTCAACATGTCTAGCAGTTAGAGAAATGCAAATCAAAACTACTCTAAGATTTCATCTCACTCCAGTCAGAATGGCAGCTATTAAGAACACAACAATAAGTGTTGGCAAGAATGTTGGGGGAAAAGGCACACTCATACATTGCTGGTGGGACTGCAAATTGGTGCAGCCAATATGGAAAGCAGTATGGAGATTCCTTGGAAAGCTGAGAATGGAACCACCATTTGACCCAGTTACCCACTCCTCAGTTTATACACAAAGGACTTAAAAACAGCACACTGCAGGGACACAGCCACATCCATGTTTATAGCAGAACAATTCACAATAGCTAAACTGTGGAACCAACCTTGATGCCCTTCAATAGATGAATGGATAAAGAAAATGTGGTATGTATACACACAATGGAAGATTACTCAAAAATAAAAGAAAATAAATCATGGCATTAGCAAGTAAATGGATGGAGTTGAAGAATATAATGCTAAGTGAAGTTAGTCAATTCCTAAAAACCAAATGTTGAATGTTTTCTCTGATATAAGGAGGCTGATTCATAGTGGGGTTGGGAGGGGGAGCGTGGGAGAAATAGATGAACTCTAGATAGGGCAGAGGAGTGGGAAGGAAAGGGAAGGGGCATGGGGGTAGAAAAGATGGTGGAATGAGATGGATATCATTATCCTAAATACTTGTTTGAAAACATGAATGGTGTGAATATACTTTGTATACAACAAAAGATATGAAAAATTGTGCTCTATAGGTGTAATATGAATTGTAATGCATTCTGCCGTCTTATATAACAAATTAGAATACAAAATAAATAAATTTTTTAAAAACTTACTCTTGAAAAATACTAATTTCTGTGTTTTATAGGAACCATTGAAAAATATATAGAATCATAAATTTGTGACATTTTTATTTTAGATGGTTGACTCATCAATTTTGGAAATTAAAAACTACTCAATAAAACAATATCATCAAACATCACTGAAATCACCATAGAAATTTGAGTTTTGCATTTATACATATGTATGTGAAATACTTTGTTTTTTAAATCTGCAGTAAACATCTCCCAGGGGAGTCCAAATTTCAGCAGAAACTGGCCGAAATGAGTAAGTACTTATTTCACCTTATGAAAATGAAAGAAACAGTTATTTTTCTTGCAAAAGCCTTTTGCTTCATAAAAGAATACACATAATTCCTTTTCAAGTAGCAGACGTGTTTATGCATTTAAAATATTTTGGTTGAGAGTATTTTATTTACCTCACACATTTTTTAATTAAATGTATGCTGCAGAATGAAGGTCTTTGTCACCTTAACATCTTAAGTGCAGGAAGACTAAGAAGCGAAATGTTGCCTGACCACTTCTTCAATGTAATGCATATGGTCAGAAAATACTGTATGGCAACAGAACTATCGTGAGAAGGTCTTTTATGTATGAAGGACAGGAAAAGGTTTCACAAACCTAGCATATCCTCACCCTCATTTAAAAAACACTGTCTTATTCTGCTTTAAAACACGTTCAAACAAAAGTTTTCTGTTACTAAAAATCAGACTTTTGGTAAAGAATGCCAGGTCATTTTCTAAGTTTGGAAATAAAATTGGAATATTGGCCTGGGAGTATCACTCAGTGCTACAGCATATTTGCCTAGGATGTGTGAAACCCTGAGTTCAATCATCAGCCCTGCCCCCACCCAATTTTTTATTGGGGGTGGTGATACTAAGGCAAATGGAATCCTATTCTAAACTATTCTGAGGCTATAAAAGAAAACTAATCCAAGTATAGTAGATGGCAACTCTGTAGGAAAAGATAAATGTTCACAATCCACTGCTGGGTTGTTTTAGGTAGGTAGCTGTAACAGTGTGACAGTTTCTGATATGTGATGTCAGATCATTTATAGGAAAAGAATCTGGAACTTGGAAAAGAAGAATGTTTAGAAAATGAAGGTTGTTAAAATTGTCATTCCTGGGTCATAGGACATATCAATGAGAACAATACCAATTAAAGCCTGAGAAGAGGCTTTCAACTGTCTTCATAGATACCAACTTGGAGACATAAAGTATTTAAAAGAATACTTTTGGTTGATTCTTAAGCCATTTTTTTTCCAATGTATTACGTTACAATTAAAACTAAATATAGCAAACATTTAATTTGTTTGGATTTTATATGAACTGAAATATTCCTATTTTAACTTTTAAATAGTTGTGGTTTTTCCTCCCAATACATGAAAATAAACATGAAGCTTATAACCAAAATCATGCTGTGAAGATATTTGGAAGCATTTTAGAATGCACAGTATGCATTTAAAAAGGAGCAAAAGCCTATAAAAACACGTATATTTTCTTAAAGAGTTCCACAACTGTAATCAGTACATTTCCTGGTGACACACTTAGCTACGTTACAGTTTCCTCTTCCAGGTCAAAGTTCATGGACTTTGTGCAGATGGAAAAATCCGGACAATTAGTGGGAGTTTTAACCCCTGAGGCTAAGGAAGGTATTCACCAGCTTGCTTAAAATAATTGCATTCATTCTTACTGAGGGAAGAATAGAAGTTCATTGGATTAGACAAAAGGGTTTTATTATATTTATTTTTATCTATCTATAATTTTTTGTGGTTTTTATTTTTGACCCCAGGGGTACTTTACCACCTGTAGTTATATCTCCAGCTTTTTTTTTTTTTTTTTTTTTTTTTTTTTTTTGAGACAGTGTCTTGCTTAGTTGCTAAAACTGGCCAGGAACACTTGCAATTCTCCTGCCTCAGTCTACAGAGTATCTGCAATTACAGGAGTATGTGACCAATCCCAGTTCTCAATTGTTTTTAATATTTGCTTAGAGTATTTTAAAATTTATACACACATCCGGACATTTCATTAGTACATGCTTTGAAACACTTTAATTCACATGTTGTAGTCAGTTTTACTCACATGACTTTAAAATCTTTGGAGACCCCTGCCTTTGCAAGATTTTGAGCTCCATTAGTTTGACATGAGCATAATATATAGGCAGCCCCTTGCCAACATACCCAGTACCATCAACACTATTAACAGGTCATCTTCTCTTTTTCAGCATCTACTCGAACACGAATGCAAAAACAGAAAATGAATGATAGCATGGATACCTCAAACAAGGAAGAACAGTGACGATCTCAGGACTTTGGTGGACACTGTGTATACCATGTACGCCTCTGGCTTCATTATCTCTCAGAGATGTGACTGTATAACTCTCCCAAGTTCTGTTTACAGCCACATTAATATCTCTTTTTTGTAGATATAAAATGTGCAGATACAAGTTGAATATTTGTGTGGGTGATTCCTAAGCCACTTTCAATGTTATATCAATGGTATATGCATTGTTATTATACAAGATTGAAAATCTTGTGTAATCCTGCCATTAAAAAGGTATAGCAGATCATTACATTTCCAAAGTAAAATTGCTCTGCTTTATGAATGAATTGAGGCTGCCTCTGGAGTGGGAGTACTAATAACCCATGCCTGTCTGACTACTTTGTCTTCCCTTGTAGCATATGTGTGATGTTTGCTCTTGGTTTTATTAATTTATATGTATATTTTTTTAATTTAAAAACATGAACACCCTTAGAAAATGTGTCCTGTCTTCCAAATGCAATTTGACTGACTGTCCATTCACCCAAATTATCTTAAACTCTTCTGCTAAAACAGATTATTATTAGAAACTAGGAAAAAATTAATTTTTACACATTTGATTTTATTTTAGTATTGGAATCTGATGTATTGTGTGCTTGTTTTACAAATTTTCTTTTACATACAAGCAAAAAACAAAGTACAAACATGATACTGTCATACTACTGACACAGATTTCATACCTCAGAAGTTATAAGAATTTCTTTTCTTTATCCAAACTCATGGTTTAAAATGCATATTATTGTAATACTCTTGGTTTGGGGTTTTTGTTTTTGTTTTTTACCATTCAGATCACTGAATTTTTTAAGTACCTATCTGGTACTTGAAAAAGTAAAGTGTCCAGTCAGAGCTTTGCTGCGGAGGACTCTAATACAGTATATCCCAAGTGCACTTTCTAATGTTTCTGGGTCCTAAAAAATCAAGATACAAATTAATTTTATTCCATAGCAGTTTGTTAACTATAGAAGCCTTGAGGGTTTTTTGAGTTTCCCTTAGGGATTTGTCTAATTGCATCTCAATAATTATTCTGCCCTCCTAAATTTGGGAAGGTTTGTGTTTTCTCTGGAATGGTACATGTCTTCCATGTATCTTTTGAACTGGCAATTATTTATCTTCTATTTTAAGTCAGTATGGTCTAACACTGGCACATTAAAAGCCACATTATCTCTAATCCAACATTGCAAGTAATCAAAGGTCTTGTAAGTTAGGCATTAATTTTTCTGATTTTATGCAAAAGCTTCAAATTAAAATAGCTGCATTAGAAAGAAGTGCTATCCCCCTTCCCCTACACCTAAAGGTGTGTTTAAACTGTCTTGTGTGATTAACTTATTTAGAGATGGTATATATAAAATAGGTGGTATTTAAGATAGCATCAGCTAGCATTTAGAAAAATCATTTTGTCTAAACTCAGAGTTCTTTTTAAAAAGAAATCTGGTCTTATTTCTTAGAAAACAAAATTTTGTGTTTAAACATCAAACTTACTATTTTGACAGTTATCTTGATAACAGGCACTAGAAAGCTTTACCCCATTTCTTCATTTTTTTTTTGCATGAATAGCATACAATTCAGTTAGTTTTTATGTCAAGGGCTTACCATATTTCTGGGTCTTTTGCTCATAAATTTACATTAGAATTAGTGACAGAATTTTAGGATTTCAGAGATCGTGTATTGAGATTCTTAAGACTTCAGATGTTGCTTTATTGCTTTTTTTGTACTGGTTAAAACTGTACATTTAAAATTGCTATGTTACTATTTTCTACAACTAATAGTTTGTCTATTTTAAAATAAATTAGTTGTTAAGAGTCTTAGTGGTTTGATGCTGTGGTCTTTTTATTAGATATAGCAGTGTTCCCTTTGGTATGTAAACTGTCTCCTACTATCTCATCCGATGAATTCAGTATTTAGTGGACCCTTTCTGCTGCTGATTCCCAAATTTGTTTCTCCAGCCCTGACCTGTTCACAGAAATTGAACTATCATAGCCAATCAAACTCTCAATTCCTACCCCAATCCAATTTCTCACAATTTAAGTCAAAATCAACAACAATATCTTGTTTCTACTCTAGTCTTTCCCCATTTTTACTAAACACTTATCAAGCAAAAAACTTAGGAGTCACCTATTAATTCCTGTCTGGATCACTACTTATTTATTCATTGTGGTCCTGTGTGTTTGGAACTAAAAATCATATGCGATCAGAATCTTATCTAAATTGCCATATTCCTTTCTATAGTCTTTAACGCACTCACTGGAAATATTCATCTTTCTCTCAGAAATATTTAATGTTTGATTATCATGAGCTAAGGCCCTATACAGTCTTATATATCATGTGGTATGTATCATTTTATTATTATTCTTAACTCCAAAAATATATATAAAATGCATCTAGCACACAGGTTTATTTTTGGTTTATACAATTTCTCAGAAGTGGGTGGAAAATGCAGTGCTTTCCTTCTGGAACAGCATATTTATTCCTGAAGGAAGAAAGGCAAAATAAAGAGGCTAGAGCAGGACAAGCAGCAGGTGAATCTCAAGAGGCTGTACTCATATTGCATGAGGATCTTAAATGAAATGGTGTCTTAGGTCAAGTCAAAAATCAAGCAGCCTTAACAACTCTATAAACATTTTTGTCTCAGTGATGGAAAATTAATCACTCCTGATAATTTAGTATTCTAATTATTTAAACATTCATTATAATAAAAGGAACAAGTTCAAATTCATGTATTTTACTTTTCATTACAGTTTTCTGGCACAAATGGTGGAGGGGAATATCCTGCCTTCTATTATTATCTGGATGATCGCATAGAACTTGCTTTTTTTTTTTTTTTTTTTTTTTTTTTTTTTAGTTTTCAGCGGACACAACATCTTTGTCTATATGTGGTGCTGAGGATCGAACCCGGGTCGCACGCATGCCAGGCAAGCGCGCTAACGCTTGAGCCACATCCCCAGCCCCTAGAACTTGCTTTTAAAGGCATATTTTTGTTCCTCATTTTGGGACCAATGTGTTGTACATATCAAGTTAAATATTCAGTAGAATTTCCCTCTGGGCTAAATTGGTATTTTTAAAAAATATTTATTTTTTAGTTGTAGATGGACACATATCTTTAATTATTTTTATGTGGTGCTGAGGATCGAACCTAGGGCCTCACACATGCGAGGCGAGTGCTCTACTGCTGAGCCATAACCCCAGCCCCTAAGTTGGTATTTTATAGAAAACTTTGCCACACCACAAGGCCAGGTATGGTGGCACACACTTATAATCCCAGCTACTAGGGCTGAGGCAGGAGGATTACAAGTTGAGACCAGCCTCAGGAAATTAGTGAGACCCTGTCTCAAAAGTAAAAAGAGCTAGTGATGTAGCTCTGTGGTACAGGTCTTCTGGGTTCTATCCCCAGTACCATCACCAAAAAAAGAAAATAGTCTACCACAGATATTCTTAAATGGAGACATTATGGTGCCATAGTTTGTATGTCAAATATATGGCAAAGGCCACGTGTTAAAGGGTTGGTTCCCAGGGTGGCACTGTTAGGAGGTGGTAGCAGAATTTTTGAGGGCTGGATCATAATGGGAGGTTCTAAGGTCACTGGGGGCATGCCCTCCAGTAAATTATGGGATACCGTGCTTCCTGTCTCTATGTTTCCTGGCTCGTGATATAAACAATTTGCTCCACTATGTATTCTTGCCAAGATGTGCTGCCCTCACCGGAGCCCCAAAGTCATGGGGCCACCTGATTTTAAGCTGGAATTCCAGAACCAAGAGCCAAAATAAACCTTTTTCCCTTTTTAAGTGAATCATCTTAAGTATTTTCATTATAGTAACACAATACTGACTAATACATATGGTAACACTATGTAATGTGTAAATGAGATAAAAACAAGCTCTTTTAATATGCAGCTGAGAGAGTCATCTATTCTCATAAACTCTTCTGTTCATTGTTTTGAGGCTGTACTTACATATTAGAATTGACATGTGACACTGATAATTTATTTCAACATGTTTCCTGTGATAATTTTTCAAAAAATGTATTTTTAGTTGTCAGTGGACGTTTATTTATTTATAAGCAGTGCTAAGAATCAAACCCAATGCCTCACACATGCTAGTCAAGGGCTCTACTGCTGAGCTATACAACCTCAGCCCCTCTATGTAGTTTAATATGAAAGATTAAATGTATTGTACAGACCAATATCAGTTACTTCCTAAATAGAAAATGTTATGATTTTTATTTAGTTAAAGTTACTGAAAAAAAAATCTAAGTTTTATATTTCAATGTTTGGGTAAAGACTGAATATAAAAATAACAGTAAAATATGATTTTTCCTTTTTCTTCACAGTTTGCTCAACCTATTTGCTATGAAAATGGAGGGGGGTGCTAATAAAGTAGGTGAGGTTACATAGTTGATGGTTGCTTCTTTTCATTCTCACTGGTTAAGAATTCTGCCTCTAAATACAACTCTACATGTTATGGTCCATTTATAGTAGCTGTACACTAAAGAAGATATTTAATATTCTTAACCTTTGCTTTTTAAAATGAACTAAATGGCATCTTAAAAAATGTCTATCAGCAAATGAGGATACTACTTCATTCATACAGAATCTTGATTTTTCTCTGTACATCAGGGTAAAATTATATTGGAAACATTAAGACATTGAACTTTTCTGTGGAAGTAAGAGATGAAACAAAACTTCAGGCTAGAAAAACTTAAACCTGTATAAAAGATTCATTCATTTCTGATGCAGAGTCATTTTGAAAATCTATCTGTGTGTCACTTATCACTAATAAACAGAATATTTTGAGGCTTTGTAAACACTCATCTGTCAGAAGGAAATAAAGGAAGGAAATCTTTTGGAAGTGTCAGTGGCAAGTCTGTCCTCCAAGACCAGAGAGAAAACATGTTTTTTCAGTAGATGTTTCCACCACACCCAGGACTCATCTGTCATCTCTCACAGTGGTCTAAAATTAGCATTTCCTTATTGTTTAAAATCATAAATTATACGTGCTAAACCACTTGATTCTCATCCCTGGCAGAATATCAAAAACACTTGTGGAGCTTTTTAAATACTCTGAGTTAGAATGCTCAAACCTATATTCTGTAAAGTCTCACAGATTACTCTGCTGTGCACAGAGATAAGGAGCACTGAGATGATATTGTACCCCTACAATATGAGAGCACTTAGAAAACATGGATACAAATCCAGAGTAATAACTTGTACCCTAGGAGTATGGCTATTGACCTGTTATGAAGCCTGGTAAAGGGTAGTTCATTTATCATTAATAAATAAACTTCTCTGTTCCCCTTTCAGTGTTCCAATTTTTACATGAAATGTTTATTAAAAGGGGGAGGGGCACTGAGGAGCTAAGACCCTGAAGAGCAGGTGGAACACAGGATTTATAGAGCAGTGAATTCTGTATGGCATAATAATGATGGCTACATTTCTCCAAACACATAGAATTTGCAACAGCCTTCAGGTGATGAGGTGTCAATGCAAGATCATCACCTATAAGAAATACTCACTGTGGTGGGGGACCCTGGTAATGGGGGAGGCTACACATGTGTGAGGGCAGAGAGCAAAATAGGAAATCTCTGAATCTTCTTCTCAATATAGCTATGAACTTAAAACTCCTCTTAAAAGAAAGTAACCTTGGGAAAACTGGAAATCCATATGCAGCAAAATGAAACTGAATCCCTTTCTCTCGCCATGCACAAAAGTTAACCCAAAGTGGATCAAGGAACTTGATATCAAATCAGAGACATGGCGTCTGATAGAAGAAAAAGTTGGCTATGATCTACATACTGTGGGGTTGGGCTCCAAATTCCTCAATAGGACACCCATAGCACAAGAGTTAATAACTAGAATCAACAAATGGGACTTACTCAAACTAAAAAGTTTTTTCTCAGCAAAAGAAACAATAAGAGAGGTAAATAGGGAGCCTACGTCCTGGGAACAAATCTTTACTCTTCACACTTCAGACAGAGCCCTAATATCCAGAATATACAAAGAACTAAAAAAATTAGACAATAAGATAACAAATAACCCAATCAACAAATGGGCCAAGGACCTGAACAGACATTTCTCACAGGAGGACATACAATCAATCAACAAGTACATGAAAAAATGCTCACCATCTCTAGCAGTCAGAGAAATGCAAATCAAAACCACCCTAAGATACCATCTCACTCCAGTAAGATTGGCAGCCATTAGGAAGTCAAACAACAACAAGTGCTGGCGAGGATGTGGGGAAAAGGGTTCACTTGTACATTGCTGGTGGGACTGCAAATTGGTGCGGCCAATTTGGAAAGCAGTATGGAGATTTCTTGGAAAGCTCGGAATGGAACCACCATTTGACCCAGCTATTCCCCTACTCTGTCTATTCCCTAAAGACCTAAAAAGAGCATACTACAGGGACACTGCTACATCGATGTTCATAGCAGCACAATTCACAATAGCAAGACTGTGGAACCAACCTAGATGCCCTTCAATAGACGAATGGATAAAAAAAAAAAAAAATGTGGCATCTATACACAATGGAGTATTACTCTGCATTAAAAAATGACAAAATCATAGAATTTGCAGGGAAATGGATGGCATTAGAGCAGATTATGCTAAGTGAAGCTAGCCAATCCCTTAAAAACAAATGCCAAATGTCTTCTTTGATATAAGGAGAGTAACTAAGAACAGAGTAGGGACGAAGAGCATGAGAAGAAGATTAACATTAAACAGGGATGAGAGGTGGGAGGGAAAGGGAGAGAGAAGGGAAATTGCATGGAAATGGAAGGAGACCCTCAGGGGTATACAAAATTACATACAAGAGGAAGTGAGGGGAAAGGGGGAAAAATATAAGGGGGAGAAATGAATTACAGTAGAGGGGGCAGAGAGAGAAGAGGGGAGGGGTGGTGGGGAGAGGGGATAGTAGAGGATAGGAAAGGCAGCAGAATACAACAGACACTAGTATGGCAATATGTAAATCAATGGATGTGCAACTGATGTGATTCTGCAATCTGTATACAGGGTAAAAATGGGAGTTCATATCCCACTTGAATCAAAGTGTGAAATATGATATATCAAGAACTATGTAATGTTTTGAACAACCAACAATAAAAATTAATTAAAAAAAAAAGAAAGTAACCTTGTCAATGGCAATAATATGAATAGTAACATTTATGTTTTAAGTAGGCTTTGCTATAAGACATAACTGAAAAATTTCCTTAAAACAAGCATATATCACATGGAAATATATATATGAGACGTGAGGTTGATATAATTTCACTGCTGCTTAGGGATTAAAAATGCATTTATTCTATTATCTGCAAATAAGCACTTTATTATTATCAAATAGTTCAGCATCAGAACAAGATTTACAATTCTAAAAGGGTTTTCTTTACATAACATCATACTGTGAGATATATATTAGAAGAAACAGATACTATGTCCTGTTCCATTTTCTCTTTTGCAATTGGGTAACTTGTTTTGATCTAAAAAGTATAAATTTCTCTCACACTTGTTATGTAAGTATCATTTCAGCTAGTACAATTATACCAGTGCAGTTTAAGAGACCTGTTTTATAGTGACATATGATCAACTGTAAGAAAAACTCATAATCATTTTTACTTACAAAGGCAAATCATCCTTAACACAAACAAAAGCAAAGAACCTTGTTATGCATTTATGTAAGGCAGATGAACCCAGAAATAACATTCATTTGAAGGTAATACTTCATATCCAATAATCCCATATGATAAATTAATTACTCAGACTAAACAAAAATTAAAATTAGCCCTTGGGCCTTTGACAATTTAATTGCTAAGGCCTTTTGTGAATTCTAATTAGCGCTCTAAATTAGCCACTATTTCTCAGAATGATGTACCAGAAGACTATGAACCTCAATAATTACAAGCTGTTTTATATTTATCCTGTATAACTTCTTTATCCAGTATTCCACAAATAAAGCTGTTCTCAGATCACCTTTAAGATTTATAATCAATTAACTGAGTGCCTATTATATGCAAGGCACTGTTTTGGGTGCTGAAAATGTAGTAGTGACAGCATTCTTTGTCTAGTGAAATGCGTACTACCAGCCTGCTGAATAATGGAACACTTGGCCAGAGGAGCATATACCAATATCCCAATGAATCAAAGTTGTCCAACTGATTCAAAAGAGGAAATGGTAAATACAAGACATTTGCATTGTTTTCCTTGAGCACAGTTGCATCTGATGAGAGTATTCAATGCTTTCTATGTAAACTTTGGATTTAGGCATATGAAAAAGACTGATTCACATCCTTCTAACAGAATACAAGTATTCAGCCAAAAGTAGCTGATCCTAAATACTGTTAACTGAAGTGAAGCTATTCACCACCGGCTTTTTTGCAGGGGAAATGGAAAGGTTCAAAAACTCTTCTTTTCCGCAGATGGGATCAATTTTTAAAGGCTCCAACTCTGCTGGCTTTGCTAATGAAGTTCTTCAGGAGATCATGGTCCATTTCTGCAAAGCCTGAAGTTTGTGTCACTACAGTCAGGTGATTTATGCAAAACCTGAAGCAGAAGTCTTCTAAATCCTAGGAACAACAATAACAAAGGCTTATTAGCAAATTCATATTTCCCAATACAGTGCCATATGGCAGGAGAATTCCTCAAATAAGAAAAAAAATGGATAGCCAATAGGAGGAGATATTGATAGAGCAATACCTAAGCAATAGTTACAGAAAGTATGTAACTAACATGAATCCAAGCTTGTAAATATTTAAATAACAGAGTAAAACCTAGCTCCCTCATACCAACTGGTGCAGAGTCTGGCTTTTTCTTCCCAGAGATAAACACCTAAGTGTATGAATTCTCCAGTACCCTTTCTAGTGACAGTATTTGTATCAGTCATTCCACCTTTAATATTTGTTAAAAGCACTACACTCCCTTTTTTATGTTCCCTGTGCACTTTAAATATTTCTTACCTCCAAAATTTTTAAAAGAAATGGGTGAAGCCATAAAAATTAGTAATGGTGGGAAGTTGCTTCCCTTAAATCATTAACAGGCCACTGTTGTTTTTCCTTTGCAAGACAAAGGATGGGGGATGGGATGGATGGGTTTTGTCATACTACACTTATCTTCAATAATCATAACTGCACAGTAGCCCAGTGTGTGTCTGGGCCCTGGATTCAATCTGCAGCACTAAAATAATTCTAACTTTATTATTATTTTTGCAGTGCTCGGGATTAAACCTAGGACCTCACACATGACAGGCAAACACTTTATCACTAAGCTGCACCCCAGCCCCCAGATGCTTTTCTGATCTGGGGATAAATGAAGCCAGCCTGCTGGGACCTCTAAGAAGCCTCAGACATACCCTGGGCTGCTGCCATCTGACACAGCCAAGGGGCTACCAACTGGTGATCAATTTTATATATATATATAAAAATATTTTTTTGTTAGATGGCCACTATACCTTTATTTATTTACTTTTAATGGTGCTGAGGATCGAACCCAGGGCCTCACACATGCTAAGCAAGCACTCTCCCATTGAGCCACAACCCCAGCCCAGTGATCAATTTTTAAAGTTTCTTCTCCAATGTTGCTCAAACTAATTTATAAAAACTAAAGTCCTAAATAATTTCCAAGTAATTACATATGCATGTTGCAACTGTGGTCTTTTTTTATTCTTTAGGCACATATAAACTACAGCAAATGCTGAAGACAAAAATGGATCAAAATTAGCAATTAAAGAGAAAATTAGCGATATCGATAGCCATGTCAATGCCTGTAGTACATTTCCCCTTAAGTAAGAAACAAACTACATGAAGATAACTATTATTTCATCCTAAACATAGCTGGGTTGATCACACCAGCAGTGACAGTTCAGTCCGAGGCAACCTCTCAGTGATAAAGCAGGGAAAATTCACACCCACGCTTGATATGGTAACATTTTCCTAATATGTGCTGAATACAAATGTGCTGACTATCCCAATAACCACTTAAAATCATGTCTCTTGCTTAACTTTTAGGAATAACCTTTTTGCTGGCAGCACATGCATGTGAACCAAGACAGAAATGCACTGAAAGCTTTGGCTGAATTCTGCCAAGGAATGGAAGATCCCATACCCACCCCACTCACACGGCAGCATGAACACATGGAGGTAGGCGGCCGGGCAATTGGGAGTCTTAGGAGATCTGGACAACACAGTAAAACTGCTAATTAGTAAGAGAACTAAAGGACCCTAACAGGTTATCACTTGGATCCACCTTTTTTTTACATTCTAGAATGAGAATGTCCCATAATTATTATAAGGACAGGACTTAGAAGGAGTTCTTGCAATCTAAAAATTTAAGAACTGGCATGGGGGCACTGGTTATAAGGGAATTCTATCCATGTAAAACAAATCCCCACCCATAATTATTATTATTATTTATTTTTATTTATGTATGTATTTATTGTTAAAATGTAGTTTATTTTAAATGCTCTTACTTATTCAGCTTCATCTTTTAAAATAGCTCCCTTAGTTCTGCTGGGCAACTCAACCACATTTCCCTAGTTCACTCATTCTTCTACATGACTTATACTTTCTCCCATTAAACCCCAATAACATAACTTCCCACTTTTCTAAGGAAACAGCTCTCTAAGAGGATCCACAAACTCTTGCCATCCTGTATTCTGGCCTCCCTGGTGGACATCCATGGCTGAATAGCCAGTGATGGATGGAAGGCTAGTCCCCTGGCTCTCTGACTAAATCCCACTGCCCTACCTACTCAAGGACCCACTCTAGTGGCTGCACCATTAACTTATTCTCTGTTTTGTTTTCTTTTGTTTGAGAGGCAGATACCAGGGATTGAACTCAGAGATACTCTACCACTGGGCCACATCCTCAGTCCTATTTTATTCAGAGACAGGGTCTCACTGAATTGCTTAGTGCCTTGCTTTTGCTGAGGCTGGCTTTGAACTGGCAAACCTCCTGCCTCAGCCTCCAGAGTCATTGGGATTACAGGTGGGCACTACCACTCCAGGCCCATTAATGTATTCTCTTTGAAAGGATCATTCCCATCATTATACAAACATGCTTCAATTTCTTTCATCCAAACAATTAAAAAATGTCTTATTTGACATGCCTCTCCTGTTTCTCTTTATAACCAATATTACCAGGAAAAGTTGTCTCTATTCCCATCTCCAATTCCTCTGCTTCCATTCTCCACTCAGGCTTTACCCCCCTTAATGAATTGAAGCCAGGTGACAAGATTGCCTGTGGCAATCTCACTGCCCAAACCACTAGTCAGCTTCCAGGGCTCACCCTGACCACTGTCAGCATCAGACATGGTTGAGGTCTAGGACACCTCTCCTAGTTTGTCTCCTACCAGGCTGCTTTGTCCTTTTTGTCCCCGTGGCTGGTGACCCCACATCTTCTTTGACTCTATACTGAGTGCCTGAGACATTATCCTCAAACATGCCTGTCTCATGATATCCTCACAGCTGCAATCCATTTCTCTCTGAACTCGAGAGGTTATACAACTTGCCTATTACCCATGTTCATCTGGAGGTTTAAGGCATCACATCCTTAACATACTCCAAACCAAACTCCTGTTACTTCCCCCAAAATGCTGCTCCTCCTCATCTTCCCTATCTCAAAATGACAGTTTCATCCTTTTAGTTGCTCAGGCAAAAATCCCTGGAAGTTATTCTTAAATTTTCTTTTTTTTTGTTTTTCCTTACCAATCCATCAACAAATTTTATTGCCTCTATCTTCTATATTCACAATCCAACCACTTTCCATCATATCCACAGTGAGTGACCCAGACCAACACACCCTCCTCACTTCCTAGAGCATATGGCCTTCTAACTGACCACCCTCCTGGCCCCCATACATTATGCAAGGTGGGTCAGATTCTTTTTTAATGCTGGGTGGAAAAAACATCTCAACTGTGAATATTTAGAAATACATATACATATATAATGTGACCTAGAAAAAAAATCAGAAGTTCCTGATTTGAAAGTTGCAATGAAAACTGTAATGCTTTCTGGCTAATGAGTCATTTCCTTCCTCATAATTTTTGTATTTTTTACATTTTCTTTAATAAGTATATTATTGTTTACATAAGCAGAAAAAAAATTAGTTATAACCTTTTTTCCACTAAATGTCCCTGTTTTCTGACCAAAGGAGAGGATATCCTTATACCAAAAGGAAACTGACTCCAAGAAGTTATGGCCTGTTTCCTAAAGATTTAGTTTAAAATTAATTTTCTTTCCTTTCTTTATTATCATAACAATACATGGTCACTATAGAAACTTCACAAAAACAAAGAAAGAAGATAAAAACCACAACCGCACCACCCAATGATAACCACAGTCTATAGTCTTTGATTTTTTTCCTACGTAGATGATGAATTCAGTCTTTTTTCTATTCAGCTGTTTATACTTCTTAAAAAAATTATAATGATAGGATCACAGTTTTTCATTTAATGTTAGATCTTGAATAGTTGCATAACTGCATACTATTAACATTTTATAAATAATCCTCTAATATTCACATTGACTTTTTCTAATTTTCCAAAATAATAAACTGTTGCGGTGACCATCTTTGAAGTTAATTATTTGTTCAAATTTATAATTACTTCCTTAAAATAAATCCCTATAAGTGAATTCCTTAGTATGAGAATTACATCTATGTGGCTTTTAACACATATTATATATAACTGGCCCCAGAATGACTGTACCAATTCATACTGTCATTATTTTAGGAAAATGCCCATTATTCTAAGCCCTTATTATTTGTACAAAAAAAAAAAAAAAAAATATATATATATATATATATATATATATATATATATATATGGCTATACTTTGACAGGTGAAAAATGATACCTAATTTTTATTCATATTTTTCATTTTTTCATATTTCTATTTGTTCTTTGATCCATTTTTTTTTTCAGTCAGGC
This sequence comes from Callospermophilus lateralis, assembly GCF_048772815.1. Classification (NCBI taxonomy): domain Eukaryota; kingdom Metazoa; phylum Chordata; class Mammalia; order Rodentia; family Sciuridae; genus Callospermophilus; species Callospermophilus lateralis. Next base: position 73,405,261 of record NC_135316.1, read on the forward strand.
TGCTCATATTTTCTTTTTCTTTAAACTTGTTTCATTTTATGTTGCAAATATTTTCCCCAGTGTATCATTTACTTTCAGATTTTCTCTGCAGTATTTTGGTGTAAAAAAATTTTTATCTTTTGAAATCAGGTCATATCAACCTTTTCCTTTGATGTCCTCCCTGACCTCTTACAGCCACTTACCTTTTTTCGAGTACCTTTGTTAGTTTATTGTTTTTTACATTAAGTCTTTAGTCCACCTGGAGTTGAGTTTAGGGGCTCTTCTCACCTGAGCGTCGTATTTCACAGCAGCCGAGAGGAGAGCGATGGCGTTCTCCTCACAGATCCCTTGCTTAATGGTTTGTTGGCAGAGTTTTTTCAAACGATTTTCTCTATAAAATGTAGCCAAATCTAGCAATCCTGGTGGAAAGACATGCTTATTAGGGAACATATCTCAAGCATCCTGATTTAAATTCAATCAGCCGTTCACAGATGATCTTGACATGATTTTGAGCTGGAGGGTGTGGCGCTCCCTAGGAAGGCAGCTGAACTGAACTGTGTTTATAGTATCCAAATGAAGCAAAATGAAAATGGCTTTAATAATTTTCCTAGAAAAACAAAGAAAAGGAATGTGCCCCTTCCTTGCATTAGCTATAACTTTCTCTGCAGGTCATGCCCATCTGCACACATTGTAAAGATAAAAGAGAGGTGTGGGGGTAACTTAGTGGTAGATGTGTGCTTGGCGTGCACAAGGTTCTGGGTTCAATCCCCAGGATGAGTAGTTAAAAGAAACACCTTTCATGGGCATGTCTCTCTACTCCTCCCTACAGCAGAACTCCTAGAGTCCTCTGTACTTGCTGTCTTTTTTCTTACTCCCAATCTGTCCTCAAGCCATCCCAAGCAGAATCCCACTGCCACCCCTCACTGAAGTCATTGCCTTCTACAGTGCCAAACCGCAGGTCTAGTCTCCAGTTTCCTCTTACTCAACATTCACATGACATCTGATGTGGCTGATGATATGGTCTCCTTGGAGCACTCTGTTACTTGTTTGTTCTTCTATTCTTTCTAATCACTCATGGGTTCCCTTGGTGGGCCATTTTTCCTGACTTCCAAATGTGTGGATGCCCCAGGGTTCGACCCTCAAACACTTACTCATTCATTTCCCCAAGTGAGTTCCAGCATCTACTTCTAGAGATCTGATGGTTCCTGTTATGTTACCTGTCATCTTCTTTTGAATCATCCAGTGGAGACTCAGTTAATTTTAATCTACCCTGAGGGGCATATGAAGTCCTCTAATTAGGAATGGTCTATTCACATTTAGAAGACCCTATTTGTTTTCATATGTTGCTATCTGAATCTGCATTATAAATCTTGTTAAATAGCATAAAGAATAGCAGAATTCATGAATGCTGTTGAGGATATGTGGCTTGGCTAAAATATCCTGAATCCTTCTACCCTTGCACGGATGCAGTTCCAGCATTGTGAGCTCATGGTCTGACACTCTGGGTAGCGGTACACGTGTCAGGTCTTCAGTTAGTCCTGGGCTGCCATCTGATCAAAAGGTTAGCCGACTCTTGCTACCAGAATATTGTCACATCCACCTTAAGCTAACATTTCATACAAAGGTACTCAGCAGAAAGCCTAAGACAGAGAGCTGGGATTTCATCAATGTTAATGTATTGTTTTGGGGTCTATCTTTCTTCACTAATATGTTTTTATACATGTGGTAGAATCTGATTGGAAACCCCCGCCCATGGCAAATATTCTTAAAGCAAAGAGAAAAGGCCATGGTCAGAGGAAGATAATGAAATTTTGAGAGTTGTGCACAGCTTGAATTGTTTGGAGTCAGTTCTTAAAACTCTCAAAGTCATACCAAATGCTCCTTGAACTTCAGACTGACATACACAAGCCCTGAACTGCTGCCCCAAGCCTGGAGTCTGCACCTTCTCTAGGCACACCCACATCATGGAGTGGGTGTGCCTAGAGAAGGAGCTCCAGCCCACTTCATGATCAAACTTTTGGCATCTGAGAACCTGGATTCCCTGCCTTGTTGGTCCGAAGGCCATGCATGTGTGAGGATTTCTTCCCCCTGGCAAGCCACACCACCAATGTGCAGATCACTGGCCCCAACAGATGGCTCAGGTTGGGGCTGGCTGAAGTTTGGACATGCAGGCTGGGGTGCCCATATACCCCTTATAATGCAGGACATAGCTGCAGTCTGGAGGCCAGGGATCTATCCTTCCTGCCACTGTGTTCTAGCCAGAACCCAAACTCAAGCCTAGCCCTTCAGTTCTTAATGAACGTGTATGTTTCAAGGTAAGAGGAGGAGAACATATTTTATCTGAAGTCTGTTAGCCTGACATATTACTTTAAATTTTAGACACAGAGCATACAGGCCTCTATTTGAACTCTTGTCTTGGGTCCTACCAATGTTAAAGATGGGCCTATGAAAGAAACTGCCACTCAGATGTTTATGAAGCAGCTGAAATTCCTCTGGCTGCTCAAAGGCAAGAGCAAAACCTGTTGCTCTCCATCTCCCTCAGCTCATCCACTTCTTTTAACACAGCTGCTCAAGCCAAAAGCCTCAGCACAGTCATCCTCCCTTGCCTCGCACATCAGGTCCCATCCATCAACAAATTCCACCAGGTACAGCTCCAAAGTAAATCAAGAACCTGACCTCTTTTTAGTACTTCCACTGCTAGACCCCAACCCACAACACCACCATCTCACACCTGAACCAGTATAACTACCAACCTCTTAAAATCAAAACATCTCCCCTGTGACAGAAGTTGCTGCCTGTCTTTCCTCTTCACCCAACACACATTCTCTCTCTCTCTCTCTCTCTCTCTCTCTCTTTCTCCCCAAATCATAAATGTTAGGCTGAGCTGTGGCCATCTGTAAATGTCCACTTTCCCAGCCTCAATCCCCTCTGGTCCAGGGTCTGAGTGAGTGGACCCTCCTTAGAGACACTGGAGTTTTGCCCTTTGTCCCTATAAATCTGTCCCTCCCTCCACCCTACTGCCTGTGATGCTCCATCAACCTCTCATTGATCTATCCAGTCAACTTTCATGTGAAGTAGTAATGAGGGAAAACAGTTTGGATTCAGGGACTAGGGATGCAGCTCAGTGGTACAGTGTGAGCTTGGCATGCGCAAGGCCCTGGCTTCTATCCCCAGCACCTACCAACATCAGCAAAAATTTGGGTTGAACACACAAAAAAGAACTCCTGTGGTTATCCTCACAGTGACTTTTCTTTAGGTTCTACAGAAACCACCTGAAGTTACTCGACATTTGGCCCACTTTGTGGTAAACTCTTTGGCAGTTACCTACTGCCTCCTCTGGGGAGAGGCTGATGCTGTCTGTGTAGAGGTATTCCAGGAAGGCTCGGTACACGGGATATGAAAATTCACTCATTTCTACAATATCATCCTCGTTGTCTTCCAATGAAGAACGAAAATGCTCACACCTGAAGGAAGAAAGAAGCAGGTCAAGTCCCACCTTCTAGGCTAAGTTAACTGTACACTTTCCCGTGTGCTTTAGTTTGGATGGTGAATGCCCCCCAAAGGCCCCTGTATTAAAGGCTTGGACACTAGGTTGCCGTTTATTGGGAGGGGGTAAAACCTTAACAGGTGGGACCTAATTGGAGGCCTCAATTCACTGTGGGTATGTGCCTTGCAGAGGCCCCTTTCTCCTTCTCCTTCATTCCTGGCTCCTGATGTAAGCAGCTTTGTTCCCCCATAGACTCCTGATAGAATATGCTACCACACCCACAGGCCCAAAGCAATCATGGACTGGAACCTCCAAAATAAACCAGTCAAAATAAACCTTTTTGGTTAAAGGTGTAGGCTTACTGGAGATCACATGCTTAGCATGTGTGAGGCCCTGTGTTCAATCCCTAGCACCAAACAAATCTTTTGTTTTATAATTTAACTACCTTAGGTATTTTGTTAGCGTTCCAACATCCTTGCCTGGGTTCTTTGCATTCTTTTCTGGGCTGACACTTTGAAACAATCATTTGTACAACGAGGCTGCAAATGCAAACCCACTGTCATGGCGGCCCACAGCTGCCTCTGGCTGCAGTGGTGAAGATGCTGCCGGGCTCCCTGGCATCTTTCTCACACCACACCTACCAACCAGCATTTATAGAAATCAGTAAGGCTTATTTTTATAAATCTGAGTAATTTTGTGTTTTCACTCCATTACAGTTTGGACGTGTCCTCTAAAAATTCTTATGTTGAAATCTCAACATCCAGACCAGCAAAATGTGACCTTATTTGGAGACAGCGTCTTTACAAAGGTGATCAAGTCAAGATGAGGTCATCAGTGTGGCCCTAATCCAATATAACTGGTGTCTGTACAAGAGTGGGGAATTTGGACACTGATGCTCACGGGGAGAATGGCATATGATGATCTGAGTTAAGCTGGCACATGCCAAGGAATGCCAAAGATAGTTGCCAACCACTAGAAGCTGGGAGAGAGGGTTGGAACAAATTGTCCCCACAGCCTTCAGAAGAAAACTTTCTGCCTTGACCTTGATCTTAGACTTCTAGCCTTCAGGCCTGTGAGAATAAATTTCTGTTGTTAAAGCCACCTGTGTGTAAGTACTTTGTTACAGCAAACTAATTCACCCCCTTTTTAAAAATGAAGATTTATGTGCTATGGCAAGAACCAACATGGCCCAGCTTGACCTTACTAATGGGAAACTTGAGACTGAATGCCACATTGGGTTATGATTCAATGAAATAGGATTTAAATTATGTTACTCAACAGCATGATTAATTTCAAAAGCAGTACAGTAAGAGGGAAAAGTCAGGCACAAAATAATGTATATTGTACCTTTTCATTTAATATGAACTTCGAGAAAATGCTAACCCATCTGTGGTGGCAGATGGATCACTGGCTGCCAGGCTGGAGCCTGAGGGCCTCTCTGAGGGCTGACATAAATGCTCTCTACCTTGAGCGGGGCAGTGGTTTCACAGGCGTGTACGTATGACAAAACTCATCAAACACCACATCTGAAATGGATGCCACTCAGTGTGCATAAACTAAACAGATTTGATTTTAAAAATCATTGTGTTAGTGTCACTCCAGATCTTGTTGGTCTGGAAAAGCCTGATCTTCTCTTTTTAAAGCACCTAAAAGTTAAGCGTCCCTCGGCTAATTGAGGAGAGTGATTGCCACGGGCTGAGCTCAGTTCCCAGGCAGGGAAGGCACTTGAGAAGGGATCTCTCCCATGTGCAAAGCTCAGCACACACTCACCAAGCAGCAGGAGAGGCTGCTCTCTAACGTGAAGGTGGACAACACATTCTTTCAGGTGTTCTAAGGAATGCCTAAGGGACTGATTCCCCAAACCACGTGCCCCACACTTGTCACACCTGACCCGTATTATTTCTTGTTTCCCTTATCACGTATTTCCCAATCTACACTCTGCAGAGCCCAAAGAACCTTGTACTTTTTCATTATCGATTAAGTGTCTAGCTCAGTTGTCGAATGAAATGGATTGATCTCAATCCTCAAAACAAATGATTCCTTACCTAATTTTGAGAAGGACTTTATGTGCATAAATGTATTTCCCATCAACCAGAAACTTCAGATCTGCGGTATCTGGGTTGTCAAATTCTCTCTTCAGTGACTCAGCCACGGTGAGGTGGTCATCGGGTTCTAAGAGAATAATACATGCTTCTAGGCTCAGCTGCAGACATGACAACCACACAGGCCAGGATGGGGCCCTGCTGAGGACACTGATGAAAATATCAGCTCCCCGAAGGAACTGACCAACTAACCAATGCTTTCCCCACCTCCATACAGATTTGCATCTCTGCAATTCATGAAGATAAAAAACCTCACACAAAACTGCTTATAGAGCTGGCCAAACAACAAAAAAAGTCTCAAACTACCTCACTAATTTTGAATGAAATTTTAGAATGTCTGAGTAAAATAAAGGATGCAGTTTCCCAGCAAAATTTAAAAATAGTCAAATAAAATTACTTTAAATTTAGTACTGGCATTCGTTCCTGATACTTCTAAGAAAAACTTATCATTCGAGTTAGTTCCCTTTCACAGAAACCCAGTAGAAGGAAATAAACTAATATCCTGCACCTAATGGAGTCCTTATGTCAAAATAAAAGCCCTGAACCTCTTCCTGGTTTTCAGGCCATGTCCCAAATGGACAGGGTCCAGCTCACCCACTGAGAGGAGGCGCCAAGTGACAGCAGGAGTGGCAAAGCACGCAAACACGTCATCGGTGCAGGAGAAGTGGGTGAGGTGGGGCAGGATCACCGACTGGCCCCGGCACTGGCCCCACATGTACACGTGCCCTCCCTGGGTCTTGGCGGCAGACGTGTGGGCGGAGTGACAGGCTGCAATCTCTATGATCCTAAATTCACAAGCAAACACCACAGACACACAGTAAACAGGTGAAGAAACAAGCTGGTCTCTCCTTCCCCTAGGTTTAATTGATTTGGGGCATCACAAACCTAACTGACAGAAGAGTGTGGCCTCAGGATGAAAAAAATCAACAAAACAAGACTCAAGTACCTCACTTCCTAAATTTCAGCCACATTTCAGTGGCACTTATCAGGATCTGTTTGTTACCATTTCTAGCCAGTAGGCCCATAAAAACACATACTGCTCTATTCAAGTACAGCCAAGTCAAGTGGATATCAACAAGAAAAAAAAAGAAGATTTAATATTTTTTGTTCCTAAAACATTACTCTGACATAGATAATAAAGATGTACACTATCTTGAGCCAGGGTCAATGAATAAGTATTTTGATCAAAACTTTGCCTATTTGGGATGTGGGCATAGCTCAGTGGTGCAGTATGTGCTTAACATGTGTGATTGTTTAGGTTCAATCCCAAAACCATAGACAAAAACAAAAACAAAACTCATCTATTTAGGGCTAAAGGGAGCATGCTGAGAATGCTCCCAACTCTGATGGCACATCAATAGCTTTGTTTTTTGGGGTGAGGAGATTTTTGGTGCTGGGGATCAAACCCAGGGCCTTGTACCTGCTAAGCAGGTGCTCTACTACCAAGTGACACCCCCAGGCCAAATTCAGTAGTTCTGCTCACTGGGCTGTATCATCTGGACCTGGAGAGCAGTTTCCTGGGCTCACCTGTGACAGACCCTAGTACTAGCATAAGTTCATGACTGACAGGGATGTAGTTCTCAGAACACTTCCTAATGGAAAATATTGCTCTGTTGGTCTGGAAACAATTCCTTCTCTGTAAGAACAATCCACCAGACAGACTCAAAGAAGATAGGAAGCACTTTTGCCTCAAGTGAGGTCTCCATCTGGATTTTGCCCCAACAGGCCGTGCCCCCAGTAACCTCAGAGATGGACTGGAGTCACCTTTGACTTCCTCCTCACTTGCCACTTTCTTCAAAATAGCCAGTTGACTAACAAGGCAGATTCTTTCTTGGTGATGTCTCACATCAGCCCCAGCTGGGCAGGCACCCTCCCCCCAGCCCCATCTGGACACCAACAGCTTCATATTCTGTCTCTCCTCAGCCCCAGATCCATCTTGCTGGCAGGGGGACAATCCTCCTGAGACACTGTTCTCATGAGTGCTTTTGGACCTGCAGGGGCTTCCCACTGGATGAAATCCAGACACAGGACCCTAAGGCTTCCATATTGGGGCTTCCACTCCCTGCAGCCTTCCAAGTCACCTCGGTCTCCACTCCATATGTTCCAAAAATCTCACTGCCCTTGAGTCTCTTTAGTCCTGGTTGTGGTGCTTGTTCAAAAACACTCCCCCCGCCCCTTTTTTTTTTTTTTTTTGTCTCTGCCTTACAAAAACTGCCCATCTTGTAAGGTCCAGTACAAACAGCCCCACAGGAGAGACCCCTCTCTCACCTGAGCTCTTGCAGCACATCCTGGCCCAGATGTGTAAGATTCACCTGTCCACCTGGATTACATGCTCCTGGCAGGCCAAATAGCTGGATTATGTCTCTCTCAACACAGTGTCTTACTAAATACTATCTATAGGTCATTTTACTGGCTAACTGTGGACAACTCAACCCCACATAGCAGCTGAGGGTTGGGTAAGACTCTGCTGGCCAAGTGCTAGCCGTGGAAGAGTGGAGAAATCCTCTAGTGCCTGCCTGACACAGATGTTTCCTAATCAAGAGGGAAGGTGTGCATCCTACATCCTGGAGGCTATCCAGCTGCTGTCCTCACAAGGCCAAGCAATTTCACTGATTTATCTGAGGGCAGCTCTCAGCTCTTGAGAACCCGTGGATACTAGAGGAAAAGAAGCCACGAAGCACCACTGTGGAGAGCCAGGGCTTTGGAGTCACGTAGACCAAGGTTTGAACCCAGCTCTCCCGCTAGGCTGTGGGGCTCAAGGAATGTCATTTAGCCTCTGGGGGCCGCAGTTTCATCACACTGCAGGGCTGATTGTAAGAATCACTTAATAAGATGCTGAGTAGCTGGCACAGAGGCACATGCCTATAATCCCAGCGACTTGGGAACTGAGGCAGGAGGATCATGAGTTCAAAGCCAGCCTCATCAACATCAAGGTGCTGAGCAACTCAGTGAGACCCTGTCTCTAAATAAAATATAAAATAGGGCTGGGGAGGTAGCTCACTGGTCAAGCGCCCCTGAGTTCAATCCCAGGAACCAAATAAATTAAATAAATAAATAAGATGCTAAGTGTCAAGCATGAAGTCTAGGATGCAAATGGGAGCACAATTTAAAAAGTTTTTAAATACTCGTAACACAGTCAAAGGACAGGGTTACAACAATTTAGTTGAAACAACCTTCATAGGCTTTGTTTTCAATTCTAGAATTGGATAATACTTCACAATATACAGTAAGGGTTCCAATGGGCTGAGCAAAGGGGGCTGGTTTCACAGGCAGAGAAGGCTGTAGAAAGCATAAAGTAGGTTGATCGTTCCAAAATTACTATCCTCATAAAGTTGGGACAGAGACAGAAAAATGGGGGGAAAAAAAAAGATGTAGGAGCAAGATTAATGGTTAATGTTGGCTTATTTCAGCTTACTTTTTTTGTGTAGGGACTAAGCATTACCAGGAAATGGGCCTGTTCAGGAAATTTGGCTGTTATCTCTCTGATTCTAATTTCTCAGAAAATCAGATAAATAGTGTAATTTCAGCTTAGTGACTTGAAAGTTAGCATGACTCTATTTTGGTTTTTAGTCTGGTCTGCTGGGGTCCTGGGCAGGAGTTTAGTCCCAAACAATGGCTGTCTGTATTTTTTCTTAACACTATTACTATTCAGCATTTTAAGTGACAGTGTCCACCTTAGACTATATACATATCAAATGATCAATTAAGATTAGTAAACCCTCCCTAGAATATTCCTCTTTTAGCCTGGAACAGTGGTGCACACCTGTAATCCTAGTTGCTTGAGAATCTGAGACATGAGGATTGCAAATTTGAGGCCAGCCTAGCCAATTTAGCCAGACCCTATGACAAAATAAAATGCTTGCACATGTGGCTCAGTGGTAGAGCGCTTGCCTAGTATAAGTGAGTCCCTGGGTTCAATCCCTAGTACTGCACAAAAAAAAAAGAAAAAGAAAAAGAATCCTTCTCTAACATTTGTATGGTTAGGTCAGTCGAATGGCTCCAACTCTAATCCAGTGTTCTGCAAAAGAGCTTTGCCTGATGGGAAAATGGTACATATTACTTGGCTTCCCAATAGGCACATTCATTTTAACAAAGAAAATGGGAGAAGGAAGTAGAAAAATTCATCTAATCAAAGGAAAGTAGGTCCACTGCTCCCATCTTTACAGGCAAGGCTCTGTGTCACTCTCGGATATTAGGCAAGAGCTCTTCCAGCCAGCTGCACCTCCAGTCCTCACTCCCCCAATGTGAGCACAGCAACACCAGTCCTCTGGGGTGGTGGGAATGAGCTTCCAAGCAGCTGGTCTGAAGAGGTCAAGTTACCTAAGTTCTTTTTTTTTCTTTTAAAATGAGAAGACCATTCTGTGATTTTTTACTTTTTATTTTTTTATTTATTTTTTATTGGTTGTTCAAAACATTACAAAGCTCATGACATATCATCTTTCATACATTTGATTTAAGTGGGTTATGAACTCCCATTTCCATGCTAATCTTCTCTGTATCGTTCCAATTTTAGTATATGTGCTGCCGAAGCGAGCACCCTAAGTTCTTATTATCAGTTTCATCATCTTTTTAAAGAAAAAAAAAAAGATGTAGAAGGAGCAGGATCCAAGGTAGCCCCACCTCACAGGTTTGTGGTGTGGAGGAAATGAAGTAAGGTACCCAGCAGAGTTAGGCATGAAAAATGGCTTATTTCCATGACAAAAGTGTGTTCACAGCTAGTACAGAACTGAGAAGTCACAGATCTGTGGCACCAAGACAACCAGCAAATAACAGGAGAGTGTGTCCCAGAGCTGCAGGAGCAAGGAAGGAACTGGAGCACCTGCTGGGTCCTGGGGCCTGTCAACAAGGACTGGGCACCTGCAGAGACACTGCAGCCTGCATGCAAGCAGAGGGCGGAGCAGCAGGACTGGAGGAAGTGCTCCCTGCAGAGACAGGTGGGTGACACTGGGGGCAGGGGCCTTGAGTTTGCTGGGAAATTCTAAGCCCAAAGCCAAAGTTCAGTTTTGATATGATGTGACAGAGAAATGGGAAACAGCTCTGTGAACCAGGCCATGAGGTGAGGAACATGGTGTTCTGGGAAGGATTAATCTGACTAGCAGTGCAAGAAAAACTGAAAGGGAAAGAGAGAACAGCCTATGAGGCTGTTTGGGAAGGCGAGGCCCAAGGCAGGACACCATGACATCCAAGCCAGGCTGCCAAGGATTCAGGGTGGCCTGGCAGAGGAAGGAGAGGAGACCAAGATGGCCCCAGAGTGGGAGCCTAAGAAAACCCCTGCCCTGGTCCTACTGAGGGAAGCAGAAGCAGCCCTAGGCCAAAGGCAGTGGTGGGCTGGACATATTGATGGCTAAACAGTAAATAAAAGAGAAAAAAAGGCCTCGGGCATTTTAACCACCTCAGTGGAAAAACCTTGTGGGAGTCTCTGGGTGGGTGAGGCTTTCAGGCCAGCCCAATGGCCTTTCCAGGAACATTAATGAAGTGCGCTTGCTGTCTCCCTATACAAGCACTATTGCAATCACCTACTAGGCAAAGACTTTTCTTCAGGAAAAAAAAAAAAAAAAAATTCTGTGTACTTTGGGAGACCACTTAAAATGACAGCAGATTCCTGCCACGCACAGTGGTACAGGCCTGTAAGCCTAGTAACTCAGAAGGCTGAGGCAGAAGGATCATAAGTTTGAGGCCAACCTGGACAATTTAGTGTCAAAATAAAAATGAAAATAAATAGCTCGGTGGTAGAGCACCCCTGGGTTCAATCTCCAGTACAAAAAAAAAAAAAAAAAAAGGACAGATTCCCTTTTCCCTGATGATGCTTCATGAAAAATGTCACCAAGAGGCACAAAATAGTGTGCTTCTGTACAAAATTACCCAACACTAGAAAATGAAAATAATTTAGTCCCTGCATTCCCTTCTGAAGTGTCTGTGAGCCTCCCGAGAAGAGAGAAGCCTTGGTCACACAACAGCTGGTGACCCAGGAGGAGCTGGGACAGGCAGAGTGGAGAGGATGGGGAGGGGCACAGGACAGTGCTAGGCTGTGCTAGGCTTGGCCTCTGGGAGTCCCATGGGGAGGGGCAGGGGGGAGCAGGGGGAGGGGTACGGCTGGGCTGACAGCAGGAAAGTGGAGAAGGTTTAGAGGGAGCTTTCAGGTGGAGGTTTGGGACCCAAGCAACCACCAAGGGACCTGGCCTTTGCCTTGGGTTGTGGTTTTTGGAGTATGATTTCATGCCCAGAAGCAAATTCTGAAGCTCAGATTTTCCAGAGTTACGAACAACAATGACTACAAACTCACTAACTTTCACCTTTAGAGGAGCCGGCATATTTCACATTTTATTTTGTAGCCAACCTTAATATGGAAAAGAAATGACTACATATTATTGTTTTGTTTTGTTTCTAGTCCTGAGGGTTGAACCCAGGACCTCACATGTGCTAGGTAAGTGCTCTGCCATGAGCTACACCCCCAGTCCTTTTTATTTTAATACAGAGTTTTGTGAATTTGCAGAGGGTGCTCTCCAACTTATGATCCTCCTGACTCAAATCTCCTGAGCAGCTGGGATTACAGGGTGCGTGCCACCACACCCAGCTCGAAAAAAAAAAAAAAGACTGCATATTCTTAATAAACAGGTTTTGTGTCATCTTGACAGAATAATCTGCAACAACTGCATAGCTTAATAGCTGTGAAGTACTAGAAATGAAACACCATTTAGTGAAAAAAAATGTGAAAACAAAGATGAGCAAAGGAATTTATGAGGGAGAAGAATAAGACGAATAAAGAACAATAATTCTTGTAAAAGACCCAGAGCAGTGATTCCTACTCTTAGTTTTTTAAGAGCCCAAAGTTTTACCAATTACCTCAAGATGTTGCAGAATTCTGAAAACTTCAAGCTAGTTTTACATCAATTTAATTACAAATATGCTTTTATGTTATTTTAAGAACAAAGGTACAGATGCCAGTCAACCAAGTACCAATGTACTGAAACTTGAGAAAGACTGGGAATGACTGGGCTAGAGAGCAGATAATCATCTTAATTATTAAAATTACTTTTAGGTAAGCATAAATTCCTGACAAATACTAGTATTTTTCTTCCAAAATAGACCTCTCTGGGAAAAATGTATTCTTCTTTCACTTTGGTGAATAGGCACCTAAATCACAGACTCACCCTGCCCCACCCAAATTCAATCTTATTCTTAATCAGTCAAGCTTCCCTGGGACAAGCCCTAGCAGAGTCAGAAGGAGAATTTTTGGGAAAGAAGTCTTGACCTGCCCAGGAAGTTCAGTCACTGGAAAGGTGGAGAGGTGGAGAACAAATCAGCACGGATTAGAAATTCCTCCCTTGCTATGTGCACATGTGCATGAGGCCCACTGACTTGGTTCAGGCTCAGAAACTACTGCCTGAAGTTCAAACCTTGAAAACTCACAAACAAGGATATCTCATTTATATCTCTGTGACTTTTACAAGCCAAAATTATGTTTATGAAGACAACAGCAAATGCACAAGTACAGACCTAGCTCTACCTTTCTTACAAATACAATTCAAAAAATAAATGCAGTTTTAAACATCAGAAAGGCAACAATAGCTCTCAAGGTCCAGAAAAGCAACCTGCCTCACACCACTTCCACTCCCTGCTTCTCTGCTTCCTTTTTCCCACCTTGATGCCCCACAATCTGTCCCAGCACGAACCAGTCAGAAGACCTGGGCCATCACTCTGCACAAGCAGTATAACATGAGCAAGTCACTGGTAGACGATAACAGATCCCAGGGGTAGGTGGATTAAGTTTTTGATAAATGTGGAAATACCATAAAAAGTGGTACAGTACCAGCCAGGAATGCACGCCTATAATCCCAGCTACTGAGGACGCTCATAATTTTGAGGCCAGCCTCTTATCAAAAATTTAAAAATCATATTAAAAAGGGGTGGGTATATAGCTCATGGTAGAGTGCCCCTGGGTTCCAGCCCCAGTACCAAAAAAAGAAGAAGTGGTAAAAGTCATATAAATACATTGTTTTTGTTTCAAACTACACTTTGTTGTTTAGGCTAAATGCTAAATGTCCCCATTGACTGGACTGGCAATCCTGAGGCATTTTTGTGGCTATTCAGAGCTTCCTGGCTCCTTTACAAGATAAAGCAAATGACATGGGGTAAGCAGCTCCTAGCAGGGTTGCTTTAATGGGTCAAGGGTCTTATTCTAAAAGTTTTGGTGAAAACAGTTTTTAAAAACCTATTCAACTTAGGGTAAATAATAGCAACTGAATTCACATACATAAATGAAAAGTGAGGTATTGAGAAATCACTATTTGGTCACTTTTGTGAAGTATTTCAACAGAAAAATATAAGAGAACTGCATAAAGTGCCATCTAATGTATTTATCCATACATCTATTTTTAAAGCAAGTATAATAAAATTGTGCAAAAATTTTTTAAAAAGTACAAATTTCTACAATAACTACAACCCTGGTTTAAAAGAAAAGATAATGAAAGGTTTTTGCTTCACAATAGTGTCAAGAAAATGTGGTATATATACACAATGGAATATTAACTCGGTCATAAAGAAGAATGAAATTTGCCATTGGCTGGTAAATGGGTGGAACTGTAGATTACCATACTAAGTGAAATGAGCCAATCCTTCAAAACCAAAGGCTGATGTTCTCTCTGATTTGAGGATGCTAGCACACAATTGGGTGGGGGGGGGGGGGCACATGATACAGTAGAAGAAATTGGACATAACGTTCCTATGTTCGTACATGAACACATGACCAGTGTAACTCCACATCATGTTTGACCACAAGAATGGGATCCTAATTAGAATAAGTCAAACTCCATGTATGCTTAATATGTCAGAATGCCCTCCACTGTCATGTATATCTAAAAAGAACAAATATAAATTTAAAAAAGAAAGAGCAAAAAAAGCCAGTGATATGGCCACACCTGAGAAATTCAGAGGGCTTACAAAAATGTTAGGATAATTTGGAAACTACTTCTGGATGCACTAATGACTTAACCTTATAAACAAGTGCACAACACAAAGTCTTAATATTTAAACCATTTTACTCTTCCCATAGCTTTAGCTTGGAAGTTAAAGTGATGAATTGCCCCAGTTGTTTTCAACTGGCAAATTTCATAAGCAGCTGAGCCTCACAGCCCATTCAGGGCACTCATTGCCCCACACCAGACTTCCAATGTTATCAACTTCCCTTCAAGAATGAAAACCAAAAGTAACAGAAGGGAGAAAAGGCATGTGTGAGAGGGAGAGAGAACGGCTGTTGTAAGTTTGGTCATTCTAGCTCGCACAGAGTAGCTACTGGAGGAATAAATGAAATACAGGTGAGTGAAAATAGGCTATTTAACACAGTCAACCTTCCCAACAATTCATAAGCTGGCTTTTTTAAAAGGGAGTGGCTCCTCTGCTTAAAGAATATTGTGATGGTAGCAGTAAATGGCACACAATTCTAAATCACATCTAAGTCCCATCTAATCTCGGGAGACCAGCAGATTATTTTGAAAACACACACATTACCTGTCCTTTTCCACAACGACAGGGGTAGGGTAGGACTGGTTACTTTTATTGCCAGTGCCCAACTGGCCGTAAGAATTTGCTCCCCAAGCATACACTTGACCTTCATCTGTTAATACTAACGTGTGTGCATAGCCACAGGCAACCTGGAAGGGGAACAAAACAATCCTCTCAGACCTACAGAGAGAAGGAAATGTCTCACTACTCCCACCCACTAGGTTAAAAATCAAAAAACAAAGCAAAGGAAAAGGCAGGCAGCCCATAAGGGAGACGTTAAGCTAACCAATACTCTACCCTCCCAATACTCTACCCTCCCAATTCTCTACCCTCCCAATACTCTACCCTCCCAATACTCGCATGGGCCGCCCAGGGGGTGGGCAGGCAGCAGAGGCCAGAGCCCAGTTCACTATGACCTTCATGTGGTTTTCTTCATGCTCACAGAAACCAAGGGGTGTGGGCTGAATGTAAGAAAGAGATACTTTTATTCCTTTTTCTGATTATTAGAGGAAATGTACTCAATGCAGAAAATAAAGTATAAATATGAAAAAGTACTCTTTTTAGTTGTAGATGGACACAATGCCTTAACTTTATTTATGTTGATGTGGTGCTGAGGATCGAACCCAGTACCTCACATGTGAGAGACAAGTGCTCTACACTGACGCACGGCCCCAGCCCCTGAAAAAGTACTCTTAAGATCAGGGTTGCTTTTTTTCTCCTATTTACATAGAGACAGATATATGCATCATAACTTTTAATGATGACATTGTATATACAGTTCTGTATCTTGTTTCTTTTCACTTACTGTTACAAATAGACACTCTCCTATCCTTTAGAATTCTTTGTAAACATCATTTCCATCATATAGATTTGGAATAGCCTCTCTAATCAGCTTATTGTTCTATTAGTCCTTTTTTAAATTTTTTGCTTTTTCTTAACTAATTCGATAGATTTTCTCTTTGGTTCCTTAGGACAGTTCCCCAGGGGTAGAATTTTAAGTTAAGAGATCTTAAGATTTCTAAGGCTCTGAAACATCGTGCCAAAGATTCTTCATGAAAAGCTGTAACAACTTGTATTCCAGAAGCTATGCATGACAGTACCCTAGAAGTAGACATTTCCTGACAGGTACAACTTAATTCAGGGAAAAAGAGCCTTAACTTTTACTTCAGTGAAAATATTCAAGCAGCTGATCTTTTCATTCTGCTAAGAACACTACATTTTAATATACCAGTATCTTTGCCACCAAAGATCAAAACATGCGCACTCAGACCAACAGTGGACATACCCGCTGGACACGAATGCCTTGCAGAGCTGCCACCCTGCAGGGGGTTGGCTGGTTGCCACTGCTGCCAAGTCCCAGCTGCCCGTTCCCATTGTAACCCCAGACGTAGACCTAGGAGACGAGAAACACAGAGCTCACGGAAGACAGATGCCAGCCCAATGCTGTTAGGAGAAACATGCCATGCTCACCACATTGATGTGGAAAAAACTTTTTAAACAAAATGTGAAATAACCTTCCTACCTCCCCAGTGTCCACTACTGCCATTGAGCACATCTGTCCACATGCTATGTTCATGACTACTTTATTCTGTAAACAGCCCGTGACTCTTCGAGGGATTGGCTGATTTGCTGTTGACCCAGATCCTACCTGCCCAGAGTTATTATAACCCCAGGCAAATACCTATGTGAAAGAAAAGGTTGACAAATGAAACGTGTTAATTTATAGAGTCTCAACTGGACGCTGACAGGTGCTTACAGCACCTCACCGTTTCTCCAAAAGAGCCTCAGAACCAAAAATTCTCACATGCACATGCAAAGAAGTTCTTAGAAAAGTCATTCTTAACCAATGCATTATTTTATGAAGTTAGATAATAGGTGTTATCTACCTAAACAGTAATAATTACAATCAAATGTCACATAAGACAAAAATATCTACTTTGCTTCAGCCACATTTTTCGACATTTCTGAATTTTTTAAAAATAAATAAACTCAGGCTGGGGATATAGCTCAGACGGTAGAGGGCTTGCCTTGCATGCACAAGGCCCTGGGTTCAGTCCCCAGCACCACATAAATAAATAAATAATCTCTTCACTATATAGAAGAAAAAAAAAACACATCCTTTTAAATTTTGCAGCAGGGCTGAGGATAGAGCTCAGTGGTGGAGTGCTTGCCTAGCATGTGTGAAGTGCTGGATTCAAACCCCAGCCCCACACAAAATTTAAAAATAAACAAATTTTGCAATGATGGAAGTCCTTAATACATACAGGTAAACTTCATAATATAAATACCATGACTAAGAATTGTTACCAAGAAGAATTCTGAATTTGAAGGGGGCAATTATTTTAATCAAACCATCACATTTCCATGACTGCTAAAGGGATCTATAGAATGTTTTATATATATATGTATATATTTAAAATCAATGAGCTTTTATGCTGACTGTTCTCACCTCTCCATCAGCTGTTAGGACCAAAGAGTGGTAGGACCCACAGGCAACTTCAATGACTTGTTTATTTGACAAATTAGTAGAGATATGACAGGGCACTAAGCCATGATTCGTTGTCCCATTGCCCAGCTGGCTGTAAGCATTATGACCCCAGGTAAAGACTTCTCCTTCTGCAAATAAAAAAGACAAAAACCAGCTCTTAAAACATCTGCTTCATTATATGAAACTATAGACTACACAACTGCTACAAATGAAAACTAAAAACTCAGCTGCAAAGAGCTAATCAATTTCCTTAGTCTACCAAATTCATTCTGTAAAAGAATCTATTTGGAAAGTATAAACTGCCTTCTACCTCAAAGAAACAAGATAATATTTAAATTCACACAGTTATAATAGCTCTAAGATGGGTTTTAATAATCAACAAAGAAAAAGCTTCTAAAAATAATAGACAAAATATTAGATTGAAAGTTAAAAGATTGTAAAGCTACTTAACTTTTCTGGATCTTAGTTTCCTTATCTATAAAATGATCACTAAGTTATTTTTTTTAAAAAAATGTATTACCTTATTTATGTGCAACACACACAGGAAAGTTCGTTAAACAAATATTACAGTTTTATGAATAATTATGCACATATCCATATAGGACTACTCATGTCAAAAATATAAATTATGATTACCCCTAAAGACCCCTCATATATGCCTCTTGCATAAAAGAATTTAGTTTTTTTATGTTTTTTGACTTTATTTATTTTACTGGGAATTTAACCTAGGGCTGCTGTCCCACTGAGTTACACCCTCAGTCCCTATTCTTTAAATCTGATCTTGAGACAGGGCCTTGCTAAATTGTCCAGGCCAGCGTCCAGCTTGCAATCTTCCTGCCTTAGCCTCCTGAGTAGCTTGAGATTACAGGTGGGTGCCGCTGCACCTGACTTCCTGGTTTTAAATTTTACATAAATGGAATCATATGGTGTATACTCATTGAAATGATCAGTCTGTTCTTTGTTTCTGCTTTCTTCAGCCCTTTTCTTAAACAACCTCCTCTGCTCAGCTCACCAAGACCCACCTGCTAATTTATGGAAAGAATTATTGCCTGATTCTAGAATCGGAAAGAAAAGCCAATCAAGATCTTTAAACAAGTTGTAAAGCATCCTGGTGCCTTGTTTCCTGTGTATCTGGCTCTCTTAGACCGTGTGCTGCTCATTGCCATTGACTTTAAGGTTGTGGTCGCCTCAGGCCGCAGATGAAGGTCCCTCCTGTAGAGATGGTCGGCATTAACTTCTACCAGTCCAGGACCTCTAATAAATTCAGTTTGAGATTTCTTGAACCATCCAGTCTAACGTGAGTTAAACTACAAATCCACGGAGGTACACGGTCGCAGGGTGAGGGTTTATTTCATTGCTCTTTTTTCCTGCCTGTTTTGCTCAGGGCAAGTAATTCTGTTCAGGCCTCAGGAAGTGGTCAGTCCTTTCCTGAGCCGGCACCTTTTGTGGTCCCAGCCTGCCTGGGCGGTATTCTATCATGCTCCTGTGAGGCAGGACCTTGATGAAAGTCCCTTCCCTTCTGAGTACTGCCAAGCCACAGCTCAGTGGCAGTGGAGTGGCAGAAGCCTTGAGAGAAAAATGGCTTCAAGTTCTCTTCTAACCTCTTAGTTCTAACACTTTCTATTAAATCTAGTCTTATAATTCCTTTCTGCCTTGTCAGTGCTTTATAAAGTTATTTTTAAAAAGAAAATATTTTATCTAGAATTTGGTGGTTTTCAGTGAAGAGGCAGTCTGAATAATCTAACCTAGTACTGCAAACCAAAAACAAATCCCTAAAACATAATTTTTAATGTGAAATAAACATGTAAATGAATATTTATGAAATTTATTTTCAGTTTAAAAAATACAAATAAAATGAATACTAAACTTAAAGAAAACTCCACAGTGTCACTTAATTACAATATCTCATTTAGAATCCATGAGCTGGCCATCCAATTCCTTGGATTACTAATGCCAACTAAAACCATCCATCACTATTCAGTGTAAAAGCACAGAATGAAGCATTACAGGGGATGCTGGAGTCAAGGGTTAGTCTCTCAATTCATAGATCAGGAATTTAAAGCTCAAATGTAGATTTCCCAAGGTCCACAGGGAGTGCAGCACCTCCTACAGTGGTCACACCTCTAAACAGAAGGGGTTCACTGGGCCTAATGTGTTGTCGTTCACTCATCTTACATGACAGTAAATGCTAGATTCTATCTGCTGGATCATCTTACACTGATATTCTGATATATTCCCATTTTGTGTTGTCCAGCTCATGGTCAAGTTCACAGGACAGTGCCAGCAACGCTCGCCCAATATGAAAATACGTTCTAGATTTCAGGAGCGGGACTCGATTTGTTTTTCAACAAATACAGCAATGGCTAAAACTCTCCACTGAATATCTGTTACCTGTTGTTGCCAGGACAATGTGTGGACCGCTTCCATAGCTGAGACAGGCTATCTTTTTGCCACTTAAAGAATCCAGTCTTCGAGGTTCAATGGTGCTCTGGACATCACCTAACCCCAGACAGCCACTGCAGTTCGTGCCAAGCACAAAGATCTGTGGGAAAAACAACTGTTGGTTCAAACAGCTCTATTTTTGATGAGCCTATAAATTTCACTTAAACAGGCACAGTCTTCAGAAAGCAAACTGTTTTTTTAAAAAAATATTTATTTTTTTTTTAGGTGTAGATGGACACAACACAATGCCTTTATGTGGTGCTGAGGATCCAACCTGGGTCCCGCCCATGCTAGCTAGGCGAGCACTCTACTGCTGAGCCACAATCCCAGCCCCGCAAACTGCTTTTTATAGAATAAATATAATTTGACTTTCTGTGCTGTTTTTAACTTTGATTCCTTAGCTCCTCTGAGATCTTTGATTTAACAAATCCATTACTAAAAACACGGGTGGGTAATTTTTTTTCTTGAGAATTACCTCATCATTTACTGTAGTATATAAAACTTCATTGCCAGCACTGCCAAAGACACAAGCCTGACGAATTAACTGCAGTTCTTCCTCGGAACAAAGGGAAAAAATTGGCCACTTTCCCACATCTAACATCTTCAAAGATGACAGAGTAGCCCGTACTGGCTGAAAAGAAAAAAAAATGTATATATTGAGACTATTAATAAAATTTCTTTGCCCCATTCTGCAGAAGAGAGTTAAAACCAGTTTAAGGAGGAGCAAGTCCTGTCTATTTCTGAGAGGCCTCTCACAGCAGCAGGAATTGCCTTCAAGCCCAAGGGCTTCAGTACTGCTCTCACAGCAAGCAGGCGCCAAAGGCCCGGGTAGCATCAGATCTCACCTATTAATTTTCCTCGAAGACACAGGAATCATCCAAGCTGAACTCTGGGGAGCTGAGTTTTAACAAGTATTTTAAATATTGGCTAAGTCTTCAATGCAGCTGTGGAAACTAGGCTGGTTGTAAAAGCAAGAAAAGACAGAGGGAGGAGGGAGGGGAGGAGGGAGGAAGCGAGGACTGCCATTTCATCTGCTGCCTAAGTCTTAGCAAAGCAAAGCCTTGGAAAAGAACAATGCTGAAGGTGACAACAGGGAAGTGGTCCAAATGTTTTGTTCCCTGGGCAAGCTTTACCTGAACTTCAGTTTGAGAAGCTGGCTTTCCTCACTGTCCACTTGGGTCTGGGACTATTAGGAACAAATACTCCAAAAACATTGTATGAGTTTTCTAGAACAGCTGTAAAAAGTATGGCAAACCAGGTGGCTTAAAAAACAGAAATTTATCATCTGACAGTTCTGAAAACTAAAACTTCAAAAATCAAGGTGTCAGCTAGTTTGCTTCTTCCTGAGTATGCAGGAAGAATCCATTCCAGGCCTGGATTCTTGGCTTACAGATGGCTCCCCTTCTCCCCTTGTCTGTTCACGTTGTCTGGCCTGTAGGTGTACCTCTGTGTCTGAATTTCTCCATTTTATGGAAACACTAATGATACTTCACTTAATTACAGATAACTGTCAAAGTTATCACAATTCAATTTAAAATACAGCCTATGAAGACAGAATCAAAGTGACAGGTTGGGCATGTTGTCACCTACTTGATTCCTCACAGAGGTGCAAAAGCATGGCTCCACGCGTACACATTCAAAGGACTCATAAGATCTATCTTGGTTTCTAATTTATACAACAGATATATTTTCTTCATTATGTTTTCCTTAAGCTAATATTAAAATCTTAAATGGATGCAGAAGTGGTTCATACCTCTCAGATGCCAGCTACAGATGGAGGAGGGGAAGCTGATATGAACCAAACAATAAAAGAAAGCTGGCCTGGAATAAATTATTGCCTCTGACAGTGGTATGGGATATCAGGAGGGTGCCTGAGCCAAACCTAGACCTAATTCTAGGGATGCCATTTTAAAGACAAACACTACCAGGCTCTCATTCCTTCTTCTAAGATTACATATTTTATAATATTTTTTAAATCTCTTTGAGAAAGGACTAAACATTGTTTATCTCAGAACCTTTTGCAGGATAGTGTCATCTGTGACAGGAAGCCTGAGCTCCTCCTCATCCAGGTCAAAGATCACCTGTCCCTAGGAGCCCTTTTCTCCATCCTTCAGTCAGTCATCAGTTCCCTGCTGGCCCCTTCAGCATTCTACACCCCATAATAACTATCTGTTGACATCTCAGTCATCATACAGTGAGCACCTCAAAGATGGATACCATCTCACTGATCTTCCTATCATTGACCAACTTGATGAAGGATGTTTCATGCAACAGAATACACATGCTCCAAGGGCATGATTTTTTTCTAACCTTGCCACTTTCTCCATAGAAAAGAGGAAGTTCTTCTTCCATATGGACTCAATTCTGTGTAGTCCCTGAGGAAAAAGTATGTGGTAAAATCAGGATCCATAAGTCAGATGAAGTAAGGCAGGTTAAAATCACTTTAGTTCTAATCAGGGACGATTTCGACCCCTGTAGTTCTAGCATTTGGGAGGCCAAGGCAGGAGGACTGCTTGAGCTCAGGAGTTTAAGACCAACCTGGGCAACACAGCAAGACCTCGTCTCAAAAAAAAAAAAAAAAAAAAAAACTTTTAATTATCAGAGAAAATAAGCTGAAGGAAATTAAGCTCTGGCCATGGAAGTTAATTGCCAAAAAAACCCACAGGGTATTTTAACTGGAATTCTCATGGGAATCGTTCTGCTGAGTTCTAGAAAAGTAATCCCAGGATAAAACAAAGATCCTTATGTCTGTAAGGAAATGAGTAGAAAATTTTCATTTAGGAGTTGACATCTACAGGTAAGGAAAAATAAATTTTAGACCTTGGTCAACCTTTCTCTGGGATTGGAAAGTTCCAAATCACTGTGAAGAGCAGACTTATCAATTCTCAGCTCCACTGAAGAATATGTAGTTTGCTAAGCTGGAAAAAAAAAAAAAATGGAGAAATGAATGAAATGGATGAAAAAGTGAATGAATGAATATGGCTTTGTTTTCCTTTGTTTTAACAACAACAACAAAAGAAATCTGAAATGAGAGCCAGCAAGTGTGTAACAGCAGCATTGAATGGTCTTGCCTTTACAACCACCTGCACAATGACTTCTCACTACCATGCAGAAGTGACAGCAGGGGCAGCCCTATGGAAAGACACCAGCATGTCTGCACCATGGCTCACGGTTCACTACCTCACCACTAAAAATGAATATAAGCAAAATATTGTCCCCCCCAAAAGCAATTTAATAAAACTGTATTTAACAATGTTGATTTGTTTCTGATTTATTAAGTTGGGTGCTATTATATGCAATCCATCAGGTACTAATATAAGAAGATTTTATCTGGTATTTGCTACAGTATTTTTTGAAACTTAAAGATAAAAAACAAATGAGGTCCATTCTTTAATAGTGTTCTTTATCAATGTTTTACATACCCTTGAGAATCTTAGTAATCTTTTTTCCTCAGCTGTAAATAGTCTCTCAGAATATGAGGAATAAAAATATATACAGAATAATTATAATTCAAAACTATGGCAATTAGTAATAAATCATTATCTCTCGCATTTAGAAAGCAAACTTAAAAAGACATGCTTGTTTCTAAACAGGATCACTTAGAAGTTTCTCACTTGTAAATCTATAAAACTTGATCTAGTTGACAATATGAAAAGATATTTTGCCACATTTAATACTACACATCATCTATGCCATTTTGGTAGATGTGTTAAATCCTAATTTTCTCTAAAACCCAGTATGACCACCACTGAACTTCCCATATCAGTGTGCTTCCTAATTATTCAAATAGGCAGAGACACCTTCCCCTATGTATTTCCATAGGATTTTTTTTAAAACTTCTTAATGGCACCTTTCCTATTCTGCCTCATGTCACAGTTGTTCTTACATGTTTATCTTCTCCATTAATTTGCAAACTTCTTAAAAGGGGACCATGATTCATTTGTGGCTATAACCACTACAGCACTATGGCTCAGAGTGAATACAATGTATATGTTAGAAGCATTCTTGGAATAAAGCTCTTGTGTCTGGAACCTGCCAACAGAGGGTTGTATGGTTGGTTGGTTGGTTCTTCCTTCCTCCCTCCCTCCCTCCCTCCCTTCCTTCCTAGTACTGGAAATCAAACCCAGAGTCTTGGGTATGATAGGCAAGCACTTATCACTGGGCCACACCCCAGCCCCTTGAAGGTTTCCTTTTCTGTCTCATCCTAACTGAAAACACCTTTTCCATGTCTGTCTCAAATTTAATGGAATAAAAAATAAAAAGAGAAGAGAGGAAGACCGAGGATGTGACTCAGTGGTAGAGTGCTTACCTAGCACGCCCAAGTACTGGGTCCAATCTTCAGTGCCACAAAATGGGGGAGGGGGTAATAAAAGAGAAGAATAGAGGGAAAGAATCCAAAAGTTATACAATGGGCGGATGATGGGAAGGAGTGGGGAGAGGGAAAGGGGAAAGTCAGGAAAGAATGAAGGAAGGGAAAGGAAAGGATAAAATGGGGAGAAGGAAAAAGAGGACTTCACCTCACTGAACTTCAGGCACCTTTGTTCCAATGGAAGGGAAACATGCTAAGATCAGGGAACAGTATCCTGGGTTTTTAAGTTGGAAAATAAATGGCTCTTTTCAGTATCCTTGGTCAATTTTAAGCATAATAATCTCTTTAAATAGGAAAGGTTGGAAAACAGGCCATTCTGTTTACTGGCTGATCAGGTTCAGGCATAATTACATGGATGGCATGTAGAAATCGCCACCTTCCAAGAAATGACATTCATAAGACTCAATTACTACTAAATATAAGATTAACATAATTTTATGTTTGTTGGTCAGAAAGTCCTTCAATATTTAGAAATGATTTAAGATTAATTACTATCATTTGCTACCAAAAAAAAAAAATTTGTTGAATTCCCTGGCTCTGTAGAAAATGGTTGGCTTGTTTTTTGTTTTTGTTTTTCATGATACATACTTGATTTAAAAAAAACAAAACTAATTTTCCCAATTTGTGCTATTTGAGGGATATAGTTTTTGGAAAATATGTGGAGATTTTAGTTATCCTGAGATCCACACAATTTCACCAGGCTATTATCATCAATATTGTAGTAGTATATCAACATACATCTTAAAAATCCACAATATACCTACAGAAAACCATATTCATGATGAGCTAAACATGTATTCTAAATAATAACAGTATGATAATAATAGTTAAAAAACAGTTATCCTATGCCTGACAGTATTTCATTTAATCTCTATAATACCTAAATAAACAACCATAAGTATAAGGTATAATCATTGGCTCTTTGAATAAAAACGTTTCAATAATTTGAACAACAGTCACCAGTCACTCAGGATCAGAGCTAGTATTAGGCCCAGTACTGGTTCCAAAGTCCTTACTCTTAGATCCCCTACTGTGCTGTAGGTATATTTTAAGTTTTTCCTGTGTACAATCCAAATATATATATATATTTCCAACTATCTAAGAACATTACCTCCAAATGCATTTGTACCTGGTTGTTTTAAATTTCTGGAGCCCAGTATTCGGTCATCTTTAATCCTGTTGCCTTATAAAGTTGTCCTTGTACGTTGTCTTCTAAAACAAGGTTAATATAACTGAAAATACAAATACATAAATAAATTCTATTAGAGAAAAAAATATACTATCTTGCAAATTTAAAAATCCATTATTTATCTGGGAAAAATATTTTTAATTGGATGAACACCTATGAAAAAATCAGCAGTAGAGATGTTCAATTATAAAAATATTAAGATTATAATATATAACTGAGATATATATTTTATTTGGTAAGTTTGAGACAGGGTTTCAACAATTTGGACACTGACCCATATGTAAAAACACTTATTAAAAAAAATTTAAACTGTAGCATTTCAACATAGAAAAATGAGTACTGGAGATCAAAGTACTTGGGCATACTAGGTAAGCACTCTACTGCTGAGTCACATCCTCAGTCTTCCTCTCTTCTCTTTTTATTTTTTATTCCATTAAATTTGAGACAGACATGGAAAAGGTGTTTTCAGTTAGGATGAGACAGAAAAGGAAACCTTCAAGGGGCCAGTGTTAAGTGCTTGCCTATCATACCCAAGGCTCTGGGTTTATCTCCAGTACTTATGTAATACTCATATGGAATACACTTTAAAAAATAAATAAAAAGCTTTCAAACTTTTAGAAATATAAAAAATATCTTTATGACTTCAGTACAGGGAAAATTTTCTTAAATAAGACATGAAAGCATAAACCACAAACAAAGACCAGTAATGTTGAGCAAAGAGAAAAACTATGACACTATGGGAGAAGATACTTGCAACATATAAAACTGACAACTGGCAAAGGATTAGTATCTAAAATATACAAAGAATGTCTACAAATAAATAAAACAACACAATTAGGAAACAGGCAAAGGATACAGGCTATTCACGGAATTAATGCATACATTAAAAGATATTAAAATTCACCACTGAATTTATCAAGGAAATGCAACCACAATAAACTTGATCTTATCCATCAGATCTGTAAAATTTAAAGAGGGACAATACCTAGTATTGGTGAGGATACAGATTGAAAGGCACTCTCATATCCTACCAAAAGAGATGTAAATTGATATAATCACTTTAGAGAATAACTCCACAATGTATGGACAACCACAGCATCTTTCAACCTTTTTTGACACATATATGTAACTCAAACAAAAATTTCACAAAATAATTCTCTTACACTTCCTACATGAGATGGTTGGTGATATTTTCTTTTTCATTTTGTCTATTCCTACTCTACCCTCCACTATTCTATTTTATCCTATTCTGTTCCAATTTAAAAGAAAAAGAGCTAAATGGCACATACCTATAATCCCAAAAACTTGGGAGGTATGAGGATGCCAAGTTCAAAGCCAGCCTCAGCAAATTGGTGTGGCCCTGAGCAATGGAGCAAGACCCTGCCTCAAAATAAAATTTAAAAAAGGAACAGGTGATGTGGCTCAGTGGTTAAATGCCCCTGGGTTCAATTCCTGGTGCAAATTAATAAATAAATAGGAAACGATAGTAAAATGATTCCAACATCATTAATAAATCACATCCTGTAATTTGGAAAAACTCACCAAGATGAACTGTAGAGCAAATACACAATTGTGTACAATAGCAATAAAACATGAAATAGCAAGCAGAGTTGACCAACAGAGTCTACAGTGGAATTCACAAACTGTGGCATATCCAGAATCAGCACAGTTACATCTCCAAAACAATGTTGACCAAAACTACTAAGTGAAAGAATGTATTGTGGATGTGAACATATGCCTGGCTGGACTTTGATGGAAATTTTTCATAGGAACATTTTGTTGTTTTGGTGCATGCCGCAGTCTGGCTGGTCACAAAATCACGAGCGACTCACAGCCTTGTAGATTCAAACAGCAATTCTTTATTCCCGAACTCACACCGACACTCTACAATCACTTTCTGGGCCAAATCCACGTTCTGGGCCAAATCCACGTTCTGGGCAAAAATCACACACTCCACCAGGCTCTGAATCCCAAATACTCTTTGAATCCCGCTAGAACTCAACGGGAACTCTAGGAGCGGGCGCGCCTGAGGCAGCAGGATACGCCCTATTCCCAGCAGGGTACACCTTAAACCTGGAACCGCCCTAAACCCAAGGAGCGGGATACTCCCTAATCCCAGTAGGACACATCCTAAACCTGAATCCGCCCTGGTCCTTGAGCAAGGTCACCTTACATGCAATGTCACTGCAAATGACCTGGGTCCAATATGGAGAGTCCTTCCTCTAAGCAACATTGGGTAGGCTAACAAAGAAATTGCCATGCGTCATTCCTACTTGGCAATGGCTCTCAGCAGGTGCATGTGTGTGTGTGTGTGTGTGTGTGTGTGTGTGTGTGTGTGTTTCACAGGGGACTGAACTCAGAAGCACTCTACCACTAAGCTCTAGTCCTTTTTTATTTTTTATTTTGAGACAGGGTCTCACTAAATTGGTGAGGGTGACATCAAACTTGTGATCTTCCTGCATCAGCCTCCTCAGTATCTGGGATTACAGGCATATACCACCACACCCTGCTCCCATAGGAAATTTTTGATGAAGGCAATGCTAAAGATAAAAGGTTCCATGTAATTCTATCAATGAATTCATACACTATGGCTTTTCCATTGACAAGATGGTTTTCAAGATTTTAAGCTTAATCATCTAAGTATGAGAGGATAAGTTTACCCAATATGAAAGAAAGCAAAATCTTAGAATACCACTATTCTAATTTTTCCTTTACCATGGACATAGGAATTCAATAAAGTATTGATAATGATAATTCATAAACCATAAATTCTTTTGGCATTCCTAAAATAAAATCTAATCAATACCACAGGAAGATAATAACATAGATAAAGAACAGCATTTTAAATGCCATGGAAGAAAAGCCTAAAATAGAAACAAATATTTAATATCAGTGTACTAGAATTGTAAGGGTAAAAGAAATTGAAGTTAAAGTGTAAAAGTTAAAGTGTAAAAGACCGGGCATTGTAAATTTTCTAAGCAGCAAGGCCTGAGTTAAAAAGTAAAGGACCAGGTATTGTTAAGTTCCTCTGCTACCCCCAAAACCTGAAATTCCTGTAGCTGTTAGGACAATACCCGAACTGCCCAGTAAATATTCCCACTGACTCTCTGGTTGTTTAATAACCTGGGACCCTGTGTAGCTTGTCACGTAGGCATACAGGGCCCGAACCAATCAGTTTAAATGTGTACCCCACTTAGAAGTGACCAATCACCCCCGCCCAATCTGTTCCCACCAATGAATGTACTAATCATGATTAAGAATTGTTGTTTGATTTTCCCGTGCCTCATGATGATTTGTTCTGATGTATGCAAAGCCCCCGCCCTCCTCAAAAAGTGTACTTAAGCACTGCTTAACCTCGGCACTGGGCTCTTGGCTGCTCTCCCTTCTTGAGTGGGCCAGGAGCCCCAGTGCGTTGGAATGGATCCCCAATAAATCCCCTTCTGCAACTGCATGAGCAGTCTCTTGGTGGTCTCTTTCTCTGACGCTTCGCCGGACCCTTACATTAATGGCAAAAGTATGTTTTGTACTTCTGGTCTAATTCTACTTGCAAACTTCCCCCACCTTTCCTGCACAGGAGAGCAATGTTTCTTGTAGACCCAGGGCAGAAGCTGGCATTTGTATTAGGACAATTCTTCACATTGATAGGGTTATAGCATAAAATCATCTTATATAAATTTACTTATTGGATGACAGTAAGGTCATCGGTTTTTCCCATTTGTTTTGGGATATATGGCTTGACTCATGTCTATAGTTAATTATTCATATTAAGTGTTCTGTGTTTTACAAAATGGTTTCTTATACATTTCCTCATTTTATTTAATGTAATAAAAAGATGATACAGACTCATACTTATTGACACTGTCTTGCAATATGGACAGAAAAATGGTAAGATAAGGACCTTCTCCAGCCACTGATCTCTGCCTTTTGAGGAACCAAAACTGGTCACTCAGGAGTCAGTGTTTTGAGTTTTTGGAAGAGTTAATTTTTCAAGACCAAATACATATCAAAGTAAGGTCATCTATTACATCGTGTTTCTTATTCCAAATGTTTTCCTAAACTTAAATAGTTCAACACTTTATTTCCAAATCACCCCTGTTTGGGAAAGATTAACTTCTTATTTGGACATATTGTATTCAGAAAGTTTTTTTCTGCACTCTTAGTAACTTACACAGTTGAAGCAGACAAGAAGACAGTCATTTGAAAATGTGAAAATGTATCCATTCCAAATACAGAGAACAAATCAAATAACCATTTCTCTGTACAAAGCATATGATAGGCAGTCTGTACATATTATTCTTGGCAAAGTAATCAATAGAAGTCACACAATGTGCCATATTACTTGGTAGTGCCTCTGACATAAGTAATGAATTAAGCTGATTATAGGACATAACATTCATTTGTCTGGTTCATTCAACAAATATTGGTTTATTGCCTGTAGTAGACAATGAGTGCAAAGCAAATATGTAAAACAGAAAACCAATAATGTAGTGCAAAGGAATTTGTAACTCTCAAGTGCCTGAGTCCACATTAATGCACCCAACAGTGGGCCTTAAGAGCCAGTACTTGGCAGTTAATTGGGGGCTTCTAAATGCTGGCAGCTGTACTTTAGAAGTGTTCCCAGTGGGAAAAATTAAAGAAATTTCTGCAAAGAAATCCAGTGTTAGTTATTTTTAAATTCAACTTGATAATACGAGGTCAACTCTGAAGATGACATTTAAGCAACATAAAACATAAAAATATTTCCTTGCAATATAGAATTCAATGCCTTCAACAAAGTCAACACATTAAATGATGCTTATCTAATCAAAGTAACAGAAAAGTAAACAAAACCAAATATCTTTTAGGACATCAGCACATAGTTTGCAGCATCAGTGTGTTAATGAGCTGCAGATCATGTAAAAGTCAATGAGACAATGACAGTTCCCAGGTATACGCTTTGCTGAGTCACTACTGACAACAGCTTTTTTAGTGTCATTCTGAAGTTATAGGTAATATAATATAAATAGGTTAATATATATATATAAACATGATCCCCATTGTCATGTGCTTTAAAAAACAAAAAAGTGTTGGCAATAATTTAGTTCCTCCTGAATGAGGTGTTGGAAATCAACAAATAATAGTAAGATACCAACAGCAGCTAATTAAAATAAATAATTATAAACAGGATGAATAAAGCTAAAAAAAATGTAAAAGCACAATGAAAACTAGAGCACAACCTCAAAGGCAATGGTATTGCCACGTGTTTATGAAAACCAGCAAATGACTTGTAGAACACAGAAACACAGTTGCTATTTTAATTGCATGTTTGTCAAAAGGTTTTCAAATTTCACCAAGAGTGTTGGGGCAGAGGTACAAAGCAAAGGAGAACTTAGTTTGAAGAGATTACTGAGCTCGTCAACATTGGCCTTTTCAGCCACACAGCAAGGGTCACTTTCAAATATGAAAAAATAAGAAGAACTACACAAATATTATATGAGTTGGTACTTAAGAGACATTTTAAAATTCATTTAAAATTTAGGTCCTTATAGATCCAATCCAATTTTTCAATAGATTTAAACATATCTACTAATAGAATCCTAATTGTTAAAGATCTTGGCCCCCATGACACATAATTCCTCCAACATGGCAGGCCCTCTTGACTTTGGCTCCTTTCCATTTGGCATTTCTTTTGTTTAGTTTAACAGACATTTTGTGTGACACAGACTCTTACAGTGGTCATAAGTCATGTTTGAGTCACATACTATCACCCATTAATATTTGTCAGCTCAAAAAGTCTTCCATTGGGAAGTATACACAGGATGGATGACAAGACAGAAGACTTAGAAACATACTCCAAAGTCTGATTAATGCTGAAAAAAACTGTCGGGACTGCCATGAACAGGAGCTGGGCACGTAGGAGCTGAGCACATACCCTTAGCCTTGAGCGATGGGGGTGTAGAACTGGCTTCTGTGTGCTGGAAAGTAGGTAGATCTCACCTCTGCTGGGCAGGGTAGTGAAGCTCTGGGAGTGGGAGTCACCCAATAGGACTGGGCTAAACCCCCCTGAAACCCAATCCCTTGCCTCATTTGGGTGGAACTTTCTAGTGTCTTCCCTTCAATAAATAGGGTTTCAGACATGTTGTCTCTCTCTTTCCAATGGACCCTTAAGGTTGAGAGCTGTCCCTGAATCCTGTAAGCAAAAGTATTTGTGTGTTGCATGTTTCCTTGAACTTTTTCTTAGTTATTGATGTAGCCAGCTCTTGTAAACCCAGCTGGCAATAAAAAAAACTATTTTTGGTTAAATTTCCTGGGGTTCCTCCTGGTGCTAGGACAGGGTCACCATGTTTACGAGACACATGTCCCTTACAGATTAAGGATCATACTGGCCTTCCACTAATAGTCATTTAAGAATATCTCTCACAGGGAGGCAAGCTGTCATTTCCTTTGAAGTGGATACTCCCATTTTCAGCCTTGAACAGGAGTCCTTACTGTCACTCTGCAACCCCAATACTTCTGTTCCCAGCCTCCCTTTCCTGGACAATTTAACTTATAATAACTCCAAATAAACTTCAAAAGCAGCAGTATCTTGGGGGCATTTAAATTTCACTTTATCTACTGATAAATTTGAAATTGAAGATGACAATTTCCTAGGGCATGAATAA
This sequence comes from Callospermophilus lateralis, assembly GCF_048772815.1. NCBI lineage: Eukaryota > Metazoa > Chordata > Mammalia > Rodentia > Sciuridae > Callospermophilus > Callospermophilus lateralis. Next base: position 73,437,459 of record NC_135316.1, read on the forward strand.
ATTCAATGGGTTCCCTACATTTACACTTCTAGATAAACAGTTTTTCGATTTTTGAACCAACTTTACTTAAGCAAAGGGCTTCAGGGAACCACACTTTACTTTCTAGAATCATTCCTGTCAGCCTCTTTCACTAAGCCTCTTTTAATTATACCTAAAAGTTTATTAGGTTCATTCAAATATTTCTAAGAGATATCTTTTAGTATCTCAGTATGATATCATACCAGATGCTTTAAGCTCCTCTCCAGCACAGTTTCAAATAAAGAAAAGTAATGATCACTCTTAGAAGAAAGCTTCACTAGCCATCCACATGACTTACATCACAAGGACACTAAGAAGGAACTGCAAAGCAGAGTAAATGGTGAAGAAAACACAGATGTCTCCTGGTGTCCACAGGACCCCTCCACCCCATGAATAAGAAAGTCTGTGAATGCTCAAGACCCTTATATAAAATAGTGTATCATTTGCCTATAACCTATGTTCATCCTTATACTTTAAATCGCCTCTAAATTACAATACCTAATACAATGTAAATGCCATTAAATAGTCACATCCTCTATTTTTAGGGAATAATGACAAGAGGAAAAGTCTGCATGTTCAACACACTCAATATTTTTAAAATATTTTCAATTTAAGGTTCGTTAAATAACTGGATATGGAATGTAAGAATATGGACAGCAGACTCTATAATTTTTCTCGGCACATCTGTAGTGGTTGGTGAGTCTCTTCCATGTAAGAATCCAGCCTCTTCATTTGAAGTGATGAGTTAAATTGCAAAATTCTGAATAATTTGAACTCTATTTATAGAAAATGATTTTTAACCTATAAAGGATGGTACCATCTGTCACAGTGGTCATATTGCAGGCCCCCATGAAAGACATATTAGAGCAAGGTAATGAATATGTTCTCCCAGAAATATATTTAATTCTAAACCTCAGTTCTCCATCTGAGTACCACCTTCAAATTATCCTTTAGACTAACTATCACCATGCTATTTAAAATTGTAACCCACAGCCAGGCGTGGCAGTGCACACCTGCAATCCCAACTATTTGAGAGGATGAGGCAGGAGGGTCAGGAGTTCTTGGGCAATTTAGGAAGACACTGTTTCAAAATCAAAAGGGCTGGGGATGCAACTCAGTAGTAGAGAGTCCCTGGGTTCAATCCCCAGAACTGATGGATAAATAAATTAACTGCATGCCATATCTGAACTCCCAATCACGTTTCTCTTCTCTTCTCCATTTTTCATTCATTCATTCTAGAATTTTCTGAAATAATAACTAAATTTTGGTTGTTCATCATTTTTCACTAGAATGCAGGCTCCAGTAACAAGGGATCTTTTGTTTACTGATAAATCCCAAGCACCTAGGAGAGCACCTGATACAAAATGTTTGCTGATTGAATTCCCCTTCCGTACAAAATCAGGAGTTAGATTTCAGTTGCATTTATACAGTTAACAAATACCTTCTGTGCTCTAATAATGATGAAGACAGAACATAACCAAAGAAGTATATAAAAATCAGATAGTGATTCGGGGCTACAGAATAAGATGTTGGAGAGCCAGAGCAGTGGCTACTTTAGATGAGGCAGCCACCTCTCTGAACTGATCACGACTGTTTCAAGAACTGAATAAATTCTGGTGCCAGGATGATTTGGGTGGAGTAGTAAAGTGAGCCTTGAGCATGGAGGAAATAGCAAAAGCACAAGACTTGGTGTGACAAGAACAATAGGCCTGGTCTGGTGGGAGTGGGGTGTTCCAGAATGTCTCATTCTTGTTGCCTTACCTACTACTTAACAACATGTATGTGCCAAACGCAAAGGAAATAAAGGGATTACATTTCACCGAGAGTACTCAGATTCTCGGAGCCTAAGTGGCTTTTCTATTCCAGCTCCCAAAAGTCTGTCCAGCACATTACATAAGATTGTGAAGCACACAGTAATGACATTGTTAAAAACTCTTCACAGTAGCCCCAGGCGTCACGAAACTGATTAATCAAGTACCAAAGCGGGTAAGGTGTGAAACAGGAGCTCAGTATTACAAAGGTGCAAAGCCAGATTCCTCAAAGCCTCAAAACACATTATTTAATGTGACAGTCACTTTGGAGTCTAGTAGAAAGAGCATCGTCCCAAAGCACCGTGTGTAAACTCTACCACTTTTATTCAGCCAGGCACAGTACAAAGCAGCTGCAATATATGCATTTTGTTACAGCCTTGGGCTGTTATAACATTTTTTCTGCAATTTTGCAAAGAATAGAAGCAAAAAAATCCACTCTGAACTCGCCTTCCAACTCAAGGCAGGAATTTCTTTCTCGGCCAGGGCAGAACCCTTGGAAAGTTTTCAACTTCTGAAAACCTCAACTTCCGGGGCTGAGCAGAGCAGTACCTTCAAGCTCAAGGTGTGCAGTGACATATCCCCATCCCTCCACAGCAGTTGCAAAACAGTTCGCCTAGCAAAGGAAACTTTTCACAATATCCCTCCACATCAGGACCAAATGGCCACAGCATAAACTATCACAGAGTCTGCGACCGGTTCGAGCCGGGGTTCCAAGAGGTCAGGCTTTGGGGACGGGAGTCACGGGTCGAGGCGACAGAAATGAAAACAACGGCAGCCTAAACTGAGCCGAGAGAGTAGACGGAAGGCGGGACGCCAAGGCAGGAGCCTCCCAACGCCTGGGTATCAGCTCGAAGTCCACTTGGACGCGTAAATTTAGAAGGGAGTAGCTTCCGAGCAGGTGATTGTCACAGGGCGACGCCAAACGCGACCCTAGACTGGGGAATTGACGCGTGCGCAGTGCTGCATTGGCCCAAGCCTGGGGCAGGATGTAGCCCCGGAACCAAGAACTCAGCCCTCGAGCGCGGACTCGCGCAGGCGCAAGGGAGCCCCGGTCCGCGGCCTGGGCGAGGGTACACCCTCCCAGACTCGGGCCCAGCCCCCACCGACCGGATTACGCATGCGCGGCGACGCCTTGGCCTTTGGCTTGGGCGCAGCTCTGGCCCCCGGGCCCCTCCCCAGCGGTCGAAGCTGCCGGGCCGCGGGGGCGGGGAGAGTTAGCCCGCTGCAGGGGTACCTGAGAGCCGCCCGCTTCCTGTCCGGCGCCTCCCCTCGGTTTCCTACTCCACCCCTGCACCTCCGTACCTCAGCGCGGGCCGGAGCCGCGTCCGCTCCGCCTCCTGGGTCGCGGTTACTGCTCGGTCGGGGGCCCAGCGCCGCGACGAGTTGGCGCCTCCCCCTGAAGCGGCTGGGCCTTGGCGGGATGCGCTCCGGTGCCCGGCCGGGAGGGGAAGGAAGGGGAGCGCAGCCGAGGGGAGGGGGCCGGCGACAGCGCCTCGCCCCTCCTCCCCTCCCCGGGTGCCCACTGCCGCCCCCGCCCCTCTCTCTCACAGAGTCCCCTCCCCTGAGCGGACCCCTGGGACTGGACGCCGAGTGTCCCGCGGGGTCCACCTCCACCCTCACCTTCTCCGGGGTGTAGTCCAAGGTTTGGGGACTTTGTCGTTTCACGTGTAAGGCCTGTTCATTCTGCATTCGGAGATCCAGGGTTCTCAACTCCTTTTATCGAGGAGACTGCAGCTCATTGTGTGTGCTTGGCAGCCTTGTCAATCAGCCTTTAAAAAGGAAATTCTGTCAGTTTTGACAGTGTGGATGGACCTGGAGGACATATTAAGAGAACTAGGCACAGTAGGACAAATACCACTTACGTGGAATCGGAAAGAATTGAGTTCATCAAAGCGGAGAGTGGATGGGTGGTTATCAGGGTTGTAAGGCGGCGGGTAGGGGAGATATCATGAGAATACCAATTTTCAGGTAGGAGGAACATGTTCAAGAGATCCATTTACAACGTGGTACTATAATATATACCAAAATTGCTGAGACAGGATGGCAACTTAGCGAAACCGTGTCTCAAAAATAATAAAAGGTTGGGGATGGAGTTCAGTGGTAATGGCTCTTGGGTTCAATCCACAGTTACCACCCCCCAAATGTATACAACATGTTGTATAAATATGGACAATTTTGATTTATCATTTTAAAAATAACATTTAAATGAATTTTTTAAAGGGTTAAGTGCCTGCTGGGCTAGTTGGTACACACCTGTCATCCTAGCAACTCAGCCTCTGCAACTTAGACCATTTAGTGATATAGTAAAAACCTGTCTCAAAATAAGCTATAGGATATAGCTCAGGGGTAGAGTGCCCCCCTCTGGGTTTAATTCCCCTGTATAAAACACACACACACACACAGTACCGGTAATTTCTTGAGTACTTTCTCAACTTGGACTCTATAGTACATTGTCTCAATCCTCAGATAACCTAGCTCTGTTTTAACGATGAGACAGTGGAGATTTAAGTACCTTGCCTAAGGTCACATAAATAGTAAGAATGGGGCCAGGACTCAAATTCATGTCTTGTTCCAGTCTGTAACTTTTTACTTTGACCATGTAAATGGGTCAAATAATGAAAAGCCTTGACAATGTAATAGCAAGATGTATCACCAAATTCCACAGAAGATTTTAAGCAGGAACATGACACAGTGCCCTCCAGTTGAACCCACACTCTGTTATTCTCATGGGTAGAAATGAGTCTGGAGCCAGGGAGACCAGGCTAAGACACAATTGCCTCAGACTAGGTGAACACCAACCAACCACCAGCAGACCTTAAACTTACTGTGACAGTGAGTGGGCTTAAAGGGAGGGGAGAAAATGGATTTGAGAATAGGTTAGGAGTTGAAATCATCAAAATGATAGGGAAGAATGTTAAATGAGTCAATCATTGAATATTTTCTAGGCCTCAAAATCTTTACCTTTAAAGTGGAACATTGGACTATATGTTAAATATTTTACAAAACCAACATTATGCTGATACCAGAATGTGGCAAAAACAACACCTTTTGTATTGAATTTTTTAAAAAAGGGAAAAAAAACTTAAGTAAAACATAAACAAATATAATCTAGCGCAAAATTTAAAAGTATGTTGTACCATGACCAAAATTGAGTTTATGTTGTGGGACTTTTGTCCCAGGACTTTTAGATGAGGGCTGGTGAGCAGGGGAACAGGTTAGAAGAATTCATAAAGGAAGCAAATAAAGAGTTTATTGGCTGGAGATAAGCTGCTGCTGCTATAGACAGGGGGGTGGGGAGATAAAAGACATTTGCTCACCCTCTCAGAGGGCATCTGGTCTATATGTTTCTGAGTTCTTTGTTTGCCTTTGGCGGGCTTTTTGCTAGGAGTGGTTTGTGCTGAACAAAGGGTGACTGACAGATTCCTACACTTTGCTCATAGTGCTTATTGCATGCTCCAAAACCTCCTTCCCAGGTTTTACATTAAATATATGAGATGCAGTTAATATATATGGGGACATGAAAGGAATCTTTTCCTTAGGTTACTCAGAATCAAACTGGGCTCTCTATTCAGGCTCCTTGGGATGGTCAGGCAATCTTTCTGAAAAATAGCTCTTTCTATTTAGACTTCAGGGAAGTTAGCTCCTTGGATAACAATTGAGGTAAGATGGGACTTTGAACAAGTGTCCCTGATCTGTCCTGCCTCAGTTTATTTCAAGGATATTAATATAATACAGTGCTAATAAATTAATACACTTATACATAATAGGTCAAATGAACAGGAATGTTTTGATTTGTGATGGGAAAATGTTTCATAAAATTTAATACTTATCCCCAGTCTTTCTTACTTTTTATTTTGGGACAGGGTTTTACTGAGTAACCTAGGCTGGCCTTGAACTTATGTTCTTCCTGCCTCAATCTCCCAAGTAGCTGAGATTACAGGCATGCACCACTATTCCATTTATCAAAGAAACCTTTAGTAAATGACGATAGACACACACTGAAAACTAGTTTCATGCTTAATGGTGAAATTCTAACATATCTGATAACTATAGAAATAAAACAGTGGTGCCTACTTATCCCTTCTAAATGTTGTAATGCTGTTCTGGAAGTACTGGCTTATACAATTAGATAAGATCTTAATGTAAGAAATGAGAACTGAAAAGGATGCAGAAATTTTATTCCACTAAGCAGTTAGATTTGTGGTTGGAGGTATGCATGAAGCCCCTTTTAAATTTCTGACTGGTTAAGTTCAGAGGCATTTTGTGCATGTCTGCCCCAGAAGATGAAGCAGTCACTGCTATGATAGCACACAGTCCAGGTGGCAGTGATAGCTGTCCCATGGTAGGTACTGGGAGTGATTCTTATGTGTCTCTTTCCTATAAGGCTTAAGGGAAAATAGTTAAGGCCCTTTCCCAGAAGGTATCTAACCTTAGGTCCTCTTCCTTGTGCCCGAAAAGGCAAGACAAGCCCAAAGATAGGTCATTTGCCCCAGGCATCAGAGCAAATGTTCTTTGCTCTTGCACTTGCTTCTTGCAGTCAATGATCTTTTCTGAATTGGCTTTTCCCAGCATTACAGGGACAGGAACCGGGATGAGGATGGGGTTCTAAGGCAGAAATAAATAGGGCAGGTTTCATGGCCTGCCTGGTTCTAAGTTTACATACACATAATATATGTATGGTGGTATAATGGTGTTCCCTAATTTTGTTCAACATTAGAGCTTGGACTAAAACCCTCAGCTAGTAATAGGGATCATTTGCCTTGCTTTGTTTTTCTGTGTATGGACTTCTTCTGGGGACCTCATAGAAGCAGGTCAAGGACAGGATTTGGGTTTTCCTGGATTTCTTGGCCACACACACTTTAATTGCTCTTATTTTTGGCATGACCTAAATATACCTCAAAAACCAAGAAAATAAACTGAAAAAACCTTTAGAAATAATAATGGAGTTTAATAATGTTATAAAACTACTGAGAGACAAAAGAAGACAAAATAAAGAGGAATATCCTATTTTTAGATAGAAGAACCCAACAATGTAAGGAGTAACTTCTCCTAAAATTAATCTATAAATCTAGTGTACTATCAATAAAAAATCCCATTGATTTTAATTTTTTTAAAAAGTTAAAATCTAATTGAAAGCCTAGAGTGGTAGAGGAAGACAATTTCTGGAAGATGATTTATCTTTATGTATTAAATTTGTCCGTCGACTTAATAATCCCATCTTTAGGAATTTACTAGCATCCTAAGATGCATAAAGATAGATATCACAACATTGTTATAATTGGGAAACATGGTGGCTTACTCCACTCAGGCTGTCATAATGAAATACCTTAGACTGGGTAATTTATAAACAGTAGAAATTTACACTAATGGTGGCTGGGAAGCACAGAGTAAAGGCACCAGGAAATTTGATGTCTGGTGAGGATTTGCTCTCCACTTTAGAGACGGACTCTTGTTGCTGTGTCATGTACAAAGAGGGAACACTGTGCATGGTGGAGGGGACAAGGGAACTCCCACAAGCCTCTTCTAATAGGTGACTAATCCCTTCATGGGTGTAGGGCCCTTATGACTTAATCACTTCCCTTTCCCCCAGGCCCCACTTCTTTTTTTTTTTTTTAAAGAGAGAGTGAGAGAGGAGAGAGAGAATTTTAATATTTATTTTTTAGTTTTTGGCGGAAAAAACATCTTTGTATGTGGTGCTGAGGATCGAACCCCGGGCTGCACGCATGCCAGGTAAGCGCGCTACCGCTTGAGCCACATCCCCAGCCCCCCCACTTCTTAATATTAACACATTAGGTATCAGGTTCCATGAATGGGGGCAAAGAGGGGGCACCAACATTCACATTCACATGGAAAATAGCCTACATATTCTATGGCAAATTAGTTGGGTAATCTACAGTATGGCATATTTTCTTTTTCCTTTTTCTTTTAAAAAGAAAGCCATACTTCCTTTTTCCTTTTTCTTTTAATTAGGGAAAATTACCCCCCCCATTATATATATATATAAGTGTGGAGGGGTAATTTTGATATGTGAATATATAGACATATACATATATTATGTATGTGTTAATATATACATATATACATATATATAATATATACATGCATTATGTATGTGTTATATAATGCATGTAAAGATATATGTATACATAATATGTATATGTAATGGGATAATTTTTCCTAATATATGAAATAGAATATATATGTATTTTTATGTGTACATATAAAATGGGATAATAAACAAAATCTCTGTACCCATCATTCAGCTTCAACAATTAGCAACTCATGGCAAAACTTGTTTCATTAATACTTTCATTATCCCACCATCATTTTCTTTTGAAGCATGTTACATAGTTATGGTAAATAGTTAAGCATGTTAAATAGTTCAATGTCTCTAAAAGATAAGAGCTCTTTTTTTTTTTTTTAAACATTGCAATTGTTCATAGAGACAGAGTCTACACCTTTTTTAAATATTTATTTATTTATTTTTAGTTTTCAGCAGACACAAATCTTTGTTTGTATGTGGTGCTGAGGATCGAACCCGGGCCGCACACATGCCAGGTGAGTGTGCTACCACTTGAGCCACACCCCCAGCCCCAAGATTAGAGCTCTTAAAAAAAAAAACAAAAAAAAACCTAAACAAAGTACTTTTATCTTACCTATAAAAGCAAACACTAATTCATTTATCTCACAACATTCTTTCACAGTTCAAATTTTCAAGTGCCTCATAAGTGCCATAATTTTTTTTAACAGTAGTTACTTGAGTTTCAAAGAAGTCAACACATGACATTTGGTCTATATGTCTTCTAAGTCTCTTTTAATCCATATATTTCCCCCTCCAACCATCTTTGTTTCCTTGCAACATATTATTTATTTATTTTGTGTATTGAGAATTGAACCCAGGGCCTCAGACATTCTAAGCAAGTACTCTATCACTGAACAACATCCCCAGCCTTTTTAAAATTTTATTTTGAACAGTGTCTTGATAAGTAGCACAAGGGGGCCTCAAAGTTGTGCTCCTCCAGACTCAGCCTCCTGAGAAGCTCCAATTACAAATGTTCACCACTGTGCCCAGCAGAACCCAGATTATTTGTCCTCAGATTTTCCAAAATATGATTTATCTCAATCCAGTTAGAATGGTGATCATCAAGAATGCAAATATCAATAAATGCTGGTGAGGATGTGGGGTAAAAGGTACACTCATGCATTGTTGATGGGACTGGAAATTAATTTGATCACTTTGGAAAGCAATATGGAGGTTCCTCAAAAAACTAGGAATAGAACCACCATATGATCCAGCTATCCTACTCCTTGTTATTTATCCAAAAGAACTAAAATCAGCATACTATAGTAACATATGCATACTAATGTTCATGGCAGTGCAATTTACAGGTTCTGGACCTGGCCTAAGAACCTGTTAACAGATGAATGGATTAAAAAAAAAAAAAAACATGCTGTATCTTCATAATGGATTTTTACTCAGCCACAAGAAGAATGAGATTATGTCACTTGCTGGTAAATGAATGAAGAGGAGAATATCATACTAAGTGAAATAAGCTAGACTCAGAAAGTCAAGTATAGAATGTTTTCTCTCATATGCAAGTCAGACAGAAATAAGGAATTAAAAAGGTGGGGATGCATCTGGTGAGAATAGAAGGGAGAACAGTGGAGTAGAGGAAGGAGATTGAAGGGGAGGGAGGAGGGATGGGAAAGGGAAGGAACTGTGGAATAAAAATGACCAAACCATGTGTGTGCATGTGTGAACATACCATGATGATCCCACTTTTATGTTTACCTATAACACACCAATTTTAAAAACAATAGATCAATATAAGAAAAACCAACAGAAGTAGGAGAAGGAGACCAGAGGAAGAAAGGAGGGAGGGAAAGGGGAAGTATTAGGGATTAAAATGGAGCAACTTATGTTATATGCATTTACAAATATGTCATACAAACCCCACTATCATATATAATGATAATGTACTAATACAAATATTTTTTAGAAGATGACTTCTTCGACAGTATTGTGTCCTTCCACCAGAGGCATATAACCTTGGAGTGTTTCTGTGATGTTGATAGTTATTGGTACTAATGCCTAGATCCATTAATTGTTGGACATGGTGATATCATAATTCCATCATTTCTTCTTCACTTATTAGCTGGAATACTTATATAAAGGAAAACTCCCTAAATGATTTGATTTCCTAGTTGATACTGGAAATGCAGGGTAAGCATTTAATTCTCTTAATTTGTACTTTTCAAAATAATGAGTTGATTCACTAGCATTCTCCAACCATTGCCAACTAGGTTTGTTGGTTTATATCATTATGAATTTATGAATTTAAATTTACTTCATGTATTTCACCCCCCTTTCCTTGTTCATGGAACCTTGATTTTTGTTTAGGTACTAATGAGTCACAGAAAAGAAATCCTGGCTTGTCTAAGCTTGTCATGCCAAGCCATTCTCATTTGGCAGTGTCTGGGCAGGCATGTGACAGGCCCTGGTCACAGACATGTGGTACAAGGAAATCCAGTAGGAGTTTTCTAAAGAGCCCCCACCCACTCACCCACCAACTTCCTACTCCTGCTTTCTTTTCATTGTCACAAGATAACTCATTGGAGGGTCACTGCTGAAGCTCAGATTATCCCAGTATGTACATGTGACACATAAGCACGATTATGAACACTATTACTGCACACCTAGACTTGTTGACAGGGAAATCCATCCATGATATGTTGTTGATATAATACAAATCATTAAACTGTACACCTATAATTAAACACAGTTCAATTTACACAAGTGTTTACACTGAGATCTGTTTAGAAATATATTCACTTAAATACTAAGAGTGGTCATCTCTGAGTGATGAGATGTTGGCTAATTTCTACACCTTTTCACCTATATTTCCTACAACATTTAAATTTTTGTGAATAAAAAACTTTTATAAAAAGAAGTATCATTCTGAGAAAAAAATGAAAAAAGATATGATTGTGGGTGATTTCTATTTATCTCATGTTTACTTATAAAGGATTTTTCCTCAAATATATAATCCCATCATAAAAATTATTTTTATAAGACTTCATAATTGGCATCACATGATTTTCTCTATGGCATGATTGTCAGGCAGGAAATGTTTTTATTCTGGAATAACACTTCGTCACAAACATTTTTCGGAAACATTCAAGCATTTCCTGATCTGAACATTTTTGTGGTGTGTGTGTGTGTGCGTGTGTGCATGCATGTAGCTTCTTATTACAATTTACAGTACTCTCTAGCCCACTTGAAAATAATCATCCTGTTAGAGAAGACAATTTTCAGAAAAATGTGTTTTGTTAGACACTTTCTATTCATTAAGAAAATAAAATTAGTACAATTTTCACATAGTGGTAAAAATGATAAGCAGTCTCCCCTTAGCCTACATTTACAGGGGATACTAAAAATTGAACCCAGGGGCCCTCTATTACTGAACTACATCATCCATCCTTTTTTTAATTTTTATTTTGAGACAGGGTATCCCTGAGTTATTGAGGGTATTGCTAAGTTGCTGAGACTGAGCTCAAACCTGGACTCTTCCTGCTTTAGCTTTCCAAGTTGCTAGAATTGCAAGTATGTGCCACTCCACTTCACTACTTTAACCTATATTTAGGAAATTTTTATTTACTTGGTTCATTTGATTCTCTCAAGAAACCAAAAATTCTTAAAACTAAATATATTACGTGTGTGTATGTGTGTGTGTGTGTGTGTGTGTGTGTGTGTGTGTGTGTGTATGTATTTTTTAAGGCAGTCTCTAGAGTAAAATGGAAAGGAAGCTTTTATTTTTGTAGTTAATGACCCTTTGCAAGGCTGGTCCTACCAGGCCATCACACAGAGATTCAAGGCAAGGCTGACCATTGCAGTAGACAAATGAAATAGAATCAGTGCTGTTCGTCCTGCATTATGATAGTTGCTATGGCAAATATGATGTAAGAGATAACATTTCTCTACTAGATCTTAGAATCTAAAATTGATAAGGCCAGGAAAACATGTGGGGACCAAAGGCTGGAGATGACTCTAGAAAGGGAGTCCCGGGGGCGGGGGGCACTTATGAACTTAAACAAAGGGCAGATACAGTCTGGAGGATGCTGTGAGAGAAACAGATGGACACAGGGAAACAAATTGACAAGTGGCTCTAGGAGTCTAGAGTAATTTCTGCAATGGTTTTGAGATGGAGAAGGAAGAAGAAGGCAGAGATTAAGCAAATACTTACATTGTCTGTGGTCATTTCTCTCTTGTTCTTTCTGAGTATCAATGGAGTCTTCAGAAGGATTTAATTTAACTCAGCTGGAATGGGGAAAACTGAGGACAGGGTGATTTCTGTACACACTTGTGTCAGAGCTTTACAGAAGGAATAACTTGCACCTGGCCGCCAGCATGGATGTGGTGAATGTCTGAGTCAAGTTATCTGTATGTTTGTGTTTTAGTTGGATAGATCCACCCGTTTACCTATGATTGACAGTAGGAATCATTGCCCTACACAGATAGAGATGTGACCCTGACCCAGTGTAAAAGTTGTAGGCCATGAATCCCAGGGCTTTATGGTAATCTTGAAATTCCCTCCCTGTTCTTCCCTTGGCGTCTTCAATGAGATGTTGCTCTTCACACCTTCATGTTGGTGCTTTTTAATAACTTCTGGGATGGGGCTTCCTGATAAAATGGTTAGGGTTAGGGTTAGGTCTTTTAGGGTTCAGACTATCCTGAAGTTTAGTCAGAGGTAAGACAAGGCCTTCCTAAGATTTCTTTGATACAGCAGGAACTCAAATCTGACCTTACCCCCCTGGCCTGAGCCAGTGTGGGTCTGGAGAAGATATTGAAGCAGGTCTGCAATCTGGAGGAAAGATTGGGACTATTTCCCCAACAAGCCATTCAGACTGAGGGTCTCAGATCTGTTTTGGGTTAAGAACACAAAACAACTGATAGAATTACACAACACACAGTCCACTGGAAAATGTTTAAGAGCCCTATTTAGGAAAAAAAAAAAAAAAAACCCAAAACTTTGTTTAGACTCTATTATTTAGTACCAGTGTCCATTCGATCTTCTCTCCTTCAGAGATTCCTATCTGTTTTGCTACGGTTTGGTGCCTCAGGCCCAAGTCACCAGAGAAACTTTGGAAACCAATGCTGGTTTCAGTTTGCAAGGCTGGTATAATGTTTCTAAAAGCTCCATAGTATAGTCTGAACTGATGGTCTTGTATATATCATAGTGAAATGATAATCAAAATGGAAATTTTAACCGTTTTTGTACATTGAAATAATTACCCGTGTAGTAGGATTGAGGTAAATCCAGCTTCAGGGTTTACAACATTAAAGTTGGAAGAGATCTGCAGAACGTTCCTAGCCCTGTCCACTGAACTGACCTCAGTACCAAAGTCACCACTCAAATGTCTGTTGATCCTTTTCCAGGGGTCTTCCAGAGCAATATATACAAGGAGAAATGAAGACTAAGACTAGGCAAGTTAGGAATCAAGTATCCGTCAAAGCTTTACAACAGGGATGCAAAATAGGCAGGACTTTTATCATTAAGAAACGAGAAAGATGTGATGAAATGCTTCCTGCCTTTGTGGCCATGTTGCCTGCTGTCTTCACTCACCCCTGGCCTCAACCCACTTCTGATTCCAGTATCTTCCTACAGGATTTGACAGGGATTTCTTTTGGACTTCTCTTCAGTTGAGATTAACAGTAGTTCTTTCTTGGAACACCTGGTCTTCGAAGTCCTAGAATTCTTTGTCTCCATATAGCTCAATATTCTTTCCTCTCCTGATCTCTCCCTATAACCCAGCATCTGCCATCTATTTAATTTCCCAGTTCAACCAGTCTTCCTGGTACCCATGGCCTCATATTCTTTTTCCCTTTCCTCCTCCAATGAGGCCACTTAAACTAGTTCACATCCTCAGATTTCCCACATCTACTTAAAAGTTCAGAGGAATTCCTGCCCCAAAGAGATAATCCCCTGCCCCAAAGAGATAATCCCCTGCCCCAAAGAGATAATCCCCAGAAGGCCTGATGGTTCACTTTTTATTTATTTATTTATTTAGTGCTCAGGACTAGAAAATGATTATTCTGATGTTCTGATGCCAAGGAGTCTCTTTCTAGCCCTCATCAGAGGATATAGATTGATGTATCCCTTTGACTGAATCCACCACTGTGGTATGGAGAATTGTGATAATGCTTGAAAACCAACACCAGTGAGTCTTACAATTCCCTTTTGTTCACAAAATATGTGATCACAGGTCAAAGCGAATTTTTATATGCAAGGTTGATGTTTTTAGCATTGTACCCCCAAATCTCCTGTCTCTGATTTACCTTTGCCCTGAGCTGATTTGGCTTTAAATTATAAATTAGTGATAAGACATGTATGTAGTATTATTTGATATGTGGAGCCATGGCAACAAAAACTTCTTTTAAAGAGAAAAGGAATTAACATTTATTGAGTATCTACTATACAGGAGACAGAGGCACAATTAATCATAATGATAACGATAATATTCAGTAATACAATGCTTATCTCATGAAGTTATTATGAGAATTAAGAATTGTATTACTGTCCTCATTTATAAAATGAGGAACTTAAGCTTAAGGAGATGAGGCAACTTGCTTGAGATGAACTGGGTTTCAAACCCAGATCTATCTAAATCCAGCACCTTTTATATAGTATATTAGAGAAATGGGGAACTGACTCACATGGCGTAACTTGGACCTGATACAGTCAGATAAGGATGAGAAAAAATGAGTTTTTAAGTATATTATTAATTTCATCTCAAATTTTCAATACATTTAGACTATGAATGTAGATTTCAATGAAACTTTGGAGACCATTTCATGAGCTGAGAATACTATACATGTCATTGTTTCATTCTATTTGTAGTCTTTGTTACCAAAAAGAGTTACATGATAAATTTTATATTAATAGATAACTAGCCTTAATTTTAAGCAGAAATTTTCTTTTTAAATCTAATAGGCAAAATATATAGTCTTATTTTTTAAATTATTTGCTTTTGACTAAGAAAGAATAAATATAAAACCTAGCTGTATTGACTTTCAGACCCCTTTTAACTAGTTATTTAAGACTCAGTCCAAATGTTTCCTCTATCCTTGGAGTTAGGGGGTCACAAGTATTTGTTTGTAGGAGGATTCAACCAATCAGCAGTCTCAGGATTGGGAAGCCAAAGTCTCTCCAACAGTGCCTTATAAAGCAAATGAACTTAGGAATTTAAAACTAGCTTCTTTCTTCAAAGGATGTTCTTTCCTCCCCATGAAAACTGGGTTGGAAAAATAAAAATTTATTCACTCTTTTGTTTCCTTTTCTTTTTCTTCTTCTCAGTACTTGGGATTAAAACCAGGGGCACTTAACAACTGAGCCATATTTCCAGTCCTTGTTATTTATTATTTTGATGGAGTCTTGCTAAGTTGGTTAGGGCTTTGCTAAGTTGCTGAGGTTGGCTTTGAACTCCCGTTCCTCCTGCCTCAGTCTCCCAAGCCACTGGGATTATAGGCATGCACCCGCCACCTTGCCCAGGTTTACTTTTTAATTTACTTTTTAAAAAAAGTCTCTTGGGCCTTTTAGTCAGCACTTGCCACCCAGAATTTCTCTCAATCTATTCATTTCAACTCCTAAAATGAAATCACAATCCTCACTGATCAATCTGGTTCAAAAACACACATATATTCTCAATATTAGATAAATGCATATTAATATCTCCACTTAGAAAATCCTCTTATTTTAAAAAGGTAACAAATTGGATTTATTGTAGCCATATATCATTAAATATACAAAAGAAGGCATTTGTCCTCAGTTAAGAAACCATGCAAATCAGCTGCTCTAAGACTTTATTTCACTATTGTCAGAATGGCAATCACCAAGAATACAAGAAACAATGAATGTTGGTGAGGATGTGGGGGAAAAGGCACACTCATACATTGCTGGTGGGACTGCAAATTGGTGCAACCATTATGGAAAGCAGTATGGAGATTCCTCAGAAAACTGGGAATGGAACCACCATTTGACCCAGCTATCCCACTCTTCAGCTTATACCCAAAGGACTTAAAATCAGCATACTATAGTGACACAACCACATCAGTGTTTATAGCAGCTCAATTCACAATAGCTAGACTATGGAGCCAACCTAGATGTCCCTCAATAGATGAATGGATAAAGAAAAGTGGTATATATAGGTATATATATTCAATGTAATATTACTCAGCTTTAAAGAAGAGTGAAATTCTTATGGCATTTGCCAGTAAATGGATGGAGTTGGAGAATATCATGCTAAGCGAAATAAGCCAATCTCAAAAAAACAAAGTCCAAATGTTTTCTCTAATATGCAGATGCTAATTCACAATAAGGTGTGGGGGGGTGGCATTAGAGAAGAATAGCGTTACCTTAGAGATTAGATTAGGTAGAAGGAAGTGAAGAGAGGGGAAGGGAGGGGATGTGGGGATAGGAAAGATAGGAGAATGAAATAGACGTTTTTACTTTATGTATATATGTGACTACATGACCAATATGATTCTGCAACATGTCACTCAGAAGCATGAGAAATTATATCCCATCTATGTATGATATATCAAAGTGCATAAATGCATTCTACTGTCATGTATAGCTAATTAAAACAAATAAAAATTTTAAAAAAGAAGAAGTCTAGGGGGAAAGTGTGTCCTCCCTGTAAGCTGACCTGCACTGTATACCCCACCCAGAGAAACACCATAGGGAGGGCAGAGGTTAAATAGACCCATAATATCAAGTCTTGGTAAGCGTGTAGGGAACAGGCATTCTTGTTAGGAGTGTATGCTGAAACCTCCTCTTTGTGGTGTCATTTGGTGAATATTGATCAATATTTAATATAAACATATTTTGCATATTAACCCTATGTGTTAGTCAGTTTTGCATTCTGTGACCAAAATATCTGATAAGAACAACTTAGAGTGCCACTTCGGCAGCATATATACTAAAATTGGAACGCTTCAGAGAAGATTAGCATGGTCCCTGTGCAAGAATGACACAGAAATTCATGAAGCAGTCCATATTGTGTTTTTTTTTTAATATTTATTGTTTTAGGTTTTGGTGGACACAACATCTTTATTTTATTTTTATGTGGTGCTGAGGATCGAACCCAGCGCCCCGCGCATGCCCGGCAAGCGCGCTACCGCTTGAGCCACATCCCCAGCCCCATATTGTGGTTTTTTTTTTTTTTTTTTTTTTTTTTTTTTTTTAAGAAAAACTTAAAGGAGGGAAAGACCCACAAAAAAAAAATCCAACAATAGTGTTGTATTCTCTGGACATCTCTTAGCCCAGTCAAGTTGACTCATAAAACTAACCATCACAAGAACCAGAGACCTTCCTAATACAAACCTACATATATAAGATTGAAAAGAACATTTTCACCTGAGCATTTCCACAAGAAGCTATCAAAGAACTCCAACTAATATTCCCACCTTTTGGGCCATGCTCAGAATAAGAGGTCCTTAGGATCTGAGTCTGCTCTGTGACAGTAACCAGGGTGGGAGAAAGGGCTACAGGAGAGGCTCCAGCAATTCTTTCCTTCATACTGGGAGTGATGATTAGGACGTAGGCAATCTAAAACTACAAATTTTCACTGTACCACCCTCATTCATTGCTTTTATTTATATTTATTTCTTACTTACCAGGTAACTGGTAATAACTTTGGTTGCTAAACCAAAGACAGTGAACAAAAATAAATAATTTTATGCAAAAAAGCATCAATGTTATTAATTGAAAAAGTTCATTGCAACATTCTCTACTCATTTCTCAAGAATTACTATGTATATCATATCAATACTAGATTTATTTTAAGTAAAGATTCAGATTGGCAAATTCACTTCATTATTCCCTTTCTTATTCTTTGATAGTATAGCTTAGTGACCTGTGCTTTTTAAAACTGTGCTCTAATTCTTAATGATTTAAAGGGAAAATGCAACAGTACCACAAAATGAATGAATTTTATTTCTCCATTATTTCTCCTTATCTTAAAAATCATTATTTGCTCTGATGATATATACAAAAAAGCCCTAAACTTCTTACCTTAGAGGTCAAGATTTCCTTGATTTTCACTTCAGTATGGTATCTCTAATTGTATCAGCTAAAATGAGCTCAGCTACAAGGTACAAGGAACTTGTAAGAATAATGAATTAAAGAAGACAGAAGGCAATTTTGCAATTGTCAGAGATCCAGGCTCTAAATTGTTGCTATGTAGCATCATCGCAATGTGTGGCTTTGATCTTGTGGTCCAAGAGGCTTCTCTAGGTCTGGCCATCATATCCATAACCTGACCAAGGAAAAGGAGAACAAGCAGAGGAGAACATATATTCCCCATCTCTAAGGACACTTTTCAGGAAGCTGCATACATCACTATATGCATATATCCCGTTGTCCAGAACTTGGCCATATGCCATACCAAGCCTCAAGGGAAGGTGAGAAATATAGTTGTTATTCTAGGTAGCTGGTACCCAGCTATATTTGGGGGCTTCTAACTCCTGAGAAGAGAACAAGAATTGATTCTGTGGGATAATCAATAACTTCTGCTGTACCACCTTCCTCCTCTCCTTTTCTCCTTCCCCAAAGGAGGCAATACCAATTTGACCCCTGAACAATGACTGGGTTTTGATTACTCCTGGGGCAGAGCCACTGCACAGATGCATGTAGTTGCACAGATATAACTCTTCTTGGATCCTCTACTCCATTTCTTCCTTCATGCAGCTGAACTGGTAAAGTGATCAAGCCTCTGTCTGGAAGATAATCCAAGGATCTTTGTCTCTAGTATCTTTCTTCTCATTTATAAATGGTTTATTGCTCCCATGGAAGCAGTTGGCTGGTAACTTGCTTTGGACATCCATGGAGTATGAATAAAATGCTCCCTTCCACTTTTCCAGAAAGATATGCCTTAAGGATTATAGCTTGAGGCCAGTTGAAACCTAAAATAAGATTAATACTTTAGTTTTAATTTTAAGTTAAAAAATGCTTGGAATCAAAGTCAAAACCTCAAGAAAATGCTCAAGTAATCAACAATGGTAGCTAAATTGTTCTACATGAGAGAAGGACCCAAAGAGACTGGAGGTGAAAGGATCAGAAAGAAAACCACCTGTAGCAGGATCAGGGAACAGAGTAAAGAAATGTCTCTGGGGATCTGCAGGCTGTGTGCTGTGGATATACTCTGTCAACCTCTTTTTTTCCTCTTCTATGAAACATCTTGTAAATTTTACATTGTTCATTAGTGGTTTGTATAAGTAAATATATATGTGGATATATATATATATATATATATATATATATATATATATATATATATATTTGATAGACCTTTATTTTATTTATTTATTTATATGTGATATGTTGTTGATAGACCTTTATTTTATCTGTTATTTATTTATATGTGGTGCTGAGAATCGAACCCAGTGCCTCACATATGCCAGGCAAGTGCCCTACTGCTGAGCCCCAGCTCTGTAAGTAGATTCTTTCTTTCTTTCTTTATTGTAGTTGTAGGTGGACAGCATGCCTTTATTTTACTTGGTTATCTTTTTATGTGGTTCTGAGTATTGAACCCAGAGACTCACAGGTGCTAGGCAAGCGCTCTACCACTGAGCCCCAGCCCCAGCCCTAATAAGTAGATTCTTGATGGAATTGAAAGAGGAGGAGGACACAGCTGGATTCTATCACTTGCACGTTCAGAAACCCAAAACAATCTGCCTTTGCCAATGCAGCGGGCATCATTGAATTTGTTGAGCATCTGAAAAGAACAAAAAGGTGTAGGAATGGCAAATTTGCTCTGTCTACTTAAAGCTGGGAAATCCATCTTGTCTTGCCCTTGAACATCAGTGCTCCTGATTCCTGAGCCTTCAGATTCAGACTGGGACTTACACAATTAGCTCCCCTGGTTATCAAGCTCTTAAGCTTGGACTGGACCTACACCCCTGGCTTGCCTGGGGCTTCCAGCTTGCAGATGACAGCTCATGGGACTTGGTGACCTAAGGTCTTTCTATCTATGTATCTATGTATATCTGTCTCTATCTATCTATCTATCTATCTATCTATCTATCTATCTATCTATCTATCATCTAGCCATCAGTCCTATTGGTTCTCTTTTCTAGTGAAGACTGATTATTGTAGTTCTCAACAAATTCTTCAAATAGCTAAAAAAAAAAAAAGCCTTCTAGTTATTGTTATGCATTCTCTGGCTCAAGGAGGCTGATTTTTACCCAAGTATGCTTGTGATCATACTATATGTATTACAGCAAGGATATTTTTAACTGAATATTTTGTTTTTGAAATTGAGTCTAGGTTTGTTTTTGAAATTAATCTAATACATTTGTTTTTATCTTTTATGGTATTCAATTTGATAAATTTACTAGTTTGAGTCATAAAAATGGTTGAATAGCAGCAATTTCATGTGGTTCAACAAATATCACATTGATCTATTTTCCAATTGATGAACATGTAAGCTGTTTTCAATATTTCCTTATTGTGAGCAATGACATCATGAAAATCTAATTATGTGTCTCTTTAAATAGTGTATATAAGTTTCCTTCAAGTGCAAAAGTTTCTGTACAGCATATTCTAAAAAGTAGAATTTCTGGATCTTTAGTATCTATAACTTCTATTTTATTAGGTGACTCCAACAATTCCCTAAAGTGTTTGTATCAACTTTCATTCTTGCCAGTATTGTGTGGGGATTTCTTCATACTGGACAACACTTGGTATTATCAGAAATTCTGCCAATCTGATAGACATGAAAAGCCATTTCCTTGTTTTTATTTGCATTTCTTTAATTACTGACCTGTATGAAAATCTTTTTACTTTTATATTAATTGTCCTCTTTTGTCTTCATTTCTTTGAATTTACTCTTTTTATCACTGCCAGTGTTCTATCTTTCCTTTTTGATGTGTGCAGTTTTTCATGTAGTTAGACCATTAAATCATTGTTAAAATATGCATTGCAAGTATATTCTTTGAATTTCTAGTTTGTCTTTCAATATTTTTTGTTTTATAGTGATTTTAAATTTAAAAAATACTTCAATTTAATTGTATTTTCTTTATGAGTTTTGCTTCTTGACTTTGGTGTAGGAATTAGTTCTACCCTGTTGTCATAAATATATTCTTCTATATTATCACATGAAAGTCTTGAAGTTTTGCTTTTCACACTTGAATCTTTAAAACAACTGGAATTGAGTGCACATATGGTACAAGATGAAAGGCTAACTTTTTCCTTAATATGGAAACATATTGTACCCACATCACTTATTTACTTCATTTGTCTACAGAATTGTAATATCACTTCTTTCATATGCTATATTTATACACATGCAAGTACTTTTTCTTGATTTTTTTTCCTGGTGAATTTGTCTGCTTTGCCAATGCCAAATTGTTTTACTTTCACAGTTTTATGGTAATTAATATCTGGTAGATTGATGTCTTTTTTTTTCTTCAAATCTTATTATTCTTGATCTTTTACTACATCATCTGAAATTAAGGGTCAGCTAGTCAAAGCCCAAGATAAATTCTTCTGAAAATTTGTTGGCATTCATTGAATTTATAGATTATTTTGGGGGAGACCTGACATCTTTAGCATACTGAGTCTTCCATGAATATAGTCAATTTCCTTGTTGATTTAGGTCTCCTTTAAGTTACTAAGTGATACATTACAAGGTTCTCCTTTCATAAAGGTTTTTTTTTCATATATTTCATTTTACCTGTATTTCTAAAATGCTATTATAAGTGCAATCATTTAAAAATTATACCCTAATTGGTTATTGTTTGAATACTGAAATGTCGTTTATTTACTTATTTATTTATTTAGAGACAGGGTCTCACTGTGTTTTCCAGGCTAGTCTTGAACTCCTGGACTCAAGGGATCCTCCTGCCTCAACGTCCCTAGTAGCAAACACAAAACACCACTGTTCCCAGCAAACACAGAACACCTGCCACTGTGCCCAGCCACCAATGATATTGCTTTAGTATCATACCACCTTGCTGAACTCTCTCAGTTTATTTATTTAATTATGGTACGGGGATTGAATTCAGGGGCCCTTAACCACTGAGCCACCTCCCCAGCCCTTAAAATTTTTTCCTTAATATGGCAAATTATCTTAATAGGTTTTCACATGTTAAACCATTAGGATAAATGCTGGTTACTCAGGGTAATCTTTTACATGCATTGATGAATTTTGTTATCTATCATTCTGTTTGTATTTGTATCTATATTCATACTTATAATTATGTATAATTTTTCTTTCTTGTCTACTCCTAACTTGGAAAATGATTCTTCTTTTTTCTTCCATATGGAACATTTGTAACAAGGAGAGGTTTGATAAAACTTGGGTGTCAAATCTGGGCATGGTGTTTCCTTGGTATGTAGATTTTTTTAATCTCTGAATTAATTTCTTCAGCAGATGGTGTGGGATTGATAGTCATCTAGTACCCAGAAATCTATGTTCATTATTTTCAGCAGTTGTCTGCGTGTATTTCTTAGTTCCTTTGGTTTCATCATTACATCAGTGGTATTTTTTTTTTTTTTAAAGAGAGAGAGAGAGAGAAGAGAGAATTTTAATGTTTATTTTTTAGTTTTCGGCAGACACAACATCTTTGTTTGTATGTGGTGCTGAGGATCGAACCTGGGCCGCACGCATGCCAGGCGAGCGCGCTACCGCTTGAGCCACATCCCCAGCCCATCAGTGGAATATTTTAAATTATTACCCCTGTATCAGTGGAATATTTTAAATTATTACCCCTGAGAATAAGTCTAAATTTTGTATTTGCTCTTGAATCAATTTAGATAATTTTTATTTAAAAAAATTGCTGAAAATAACTGAAATTGGAAATTATAGAGTACATCCTCTAACCATAATGGAATCTAACCGGAAATCTGTAAAAGTAAAATAACAGTTAAATCCTTATAAACATGGGAAATCACTTTGTTTTTGTGGGGTGGGGTACTCAGGATTTGATCCTGGGCTCTCTATCACTGAATTATATCTCCTAGTTTTTAAGTTTTATTTTGAGACAGAATCTTGCTAAGTTGCTGAGGCTGGCCTTGAAGTTGTGATCCTCCTACCTCAGCCTCCCACGTATCTGGGGATACAGGATTATAACACTGTGTCTGGCCAACATGTAAAAATTAAATATATCATTTCTAAATAATCCATAGGTCAGTGAGAAATTCTCAAAGGCAGGAAAGTACATAGAATTGAGTGAATAAAAATACAACATGTCAATATATGTGGAATGTAACTAAAGTAGGAAGTCTATAGCATTAAATGCTATGTTAGAAATGAGGAAAGGTTTCAAATAAATTATTTAAGTTCATACCTTGAGAAACTAGAAAATTATAATAAATTCAAAACAAGCCAAAGGAAGGAAGTAATAAAAATAAGAGCAGAAGTCAGTACAATAGAAAATAGGAAAGCAATAGAGGAAAATAAATGAAACTAAAAGTTGGGTCTTTGAAAAAAGTGAATAAAATTGGTAAAACTGTAGCAAAGCTCATCAGAATAAAAAAGAGAAATAAAAAAGACAAATAAAAAAGGGAAAGACACAAATTGTCAAAAGCAAAAATAAACTAGGTCAGTGGCAGGGCACACACTTGTAAGTCTAGCAACTCCAGAGGCTGAGGCAGGAAGATCCAAGTTCCAGGTCAGCCTGGGCAACTGAGTGAGATCTTGGGGATGTAGCTCAGTCATAAGGTGCCTGTGAGTTCAATCCCCAGAACTAAAACAACAACAAAACAAAACAAAACAAAACAAAAAGTCACTACACCAACAAAACCTGGAAGCAGCCCAGAGGTCTTTCAACAGGTGAATGGTACATAGATTCCATGGACTCCTACTCAGGAATTAAGAAGAACCAAGTATTGATACAAGCAATGATTGGGATGAATGTTCAGGAAACTATGCTGAATGAAAAAAGGCCCATCTAGTTTCACAGATTGTCCACATGTGTAACTTTTTTAAATGATAAAACTTTAGAAATGCAGATAGATCAGGGATTAAAGATGCAGGGAAGGGAGAAGTGAGTGTTTTTATAGAAGGGCAACAGAAGAGGTCCTCCTGGTGATAGAATTTTCCCTGTGTTGACTGGAGCAAGATTGTACAGAACCAAATACATCTGTGCAAATATTTACATGTTGAACTATGGAATAAAATAGGCGGATCGTATCCATGTCAATATTTTGTTTGCAAAAGTTCTACAAAATGGGAGAATCTGATAGAAAGTATTCTTTGCATTATTGCTGATACCTGCATGTGAATCTACAGTTATCTCAATAAAATCTCAAGCAAAATGCTTTACTAAATAATCTATGCATTATTAACTTTTCTCCTAATGTTCTATTTTACATCCTTTATTTGATTTCTTGCATGAGATGACAAAGTAAATTGATTTTGTGGATTACTGCTGAGAGGGGAAAGAAAAAAATAGTACAAAGGACAAATGTGCTTTAACCAGCCGTCAATAGACTGTTCTTGGTTTCAGTGTTTTTTCAGCTGAGTTAGTCATATCAAGAATCATCTTTAATTAAAGATATAGAACTGCAAGGAAGACATCTGCCTTAGATGTGGTCAGGCAGCACTTTTTTTTTTCGATAACAAAGTGGTTAAGACCTTTGTTCTTGGAATTCATATTGTGCAGGGCACCAAGGGATGTCTCTTTTCAAACCTATCTGTTCTATCTTTCTACCACTGCAGAATTGTTCTCCACGCAGCACCTTAATAAATGATGATTACCATCATTAATACTAATAGTCCCAACGACATTATGCAGCATAATGGCTCCAGTGATTATATAGAGAAGTCTGATAGGTCTTATTTTCCTGAGCTCATCCTGAAATTTCTTCTTGCTCAATATTATCTCATTATTTTTATTTATTTGTGTCTTAAAATGCCTTGCCTGTTACTTCCCTGGTAATTAGAAGCTCTCTGGGTGAGGCACTTTCATTTTGGTTTTCTTTCCACTGCCTAGAGCATGGTGGGCACCCCATAAGTGCTGTCCCAGTTTTGGTGTTGACATCTTCAAATGGAGGCAGGTGGCTTCACAAGCGAGGACAGTTATTGCGTCAACCAGGATGGATTTGATAATTTGCTTCTAACTCATTATAATACTGGATCTTCTCCAAGCACCTTGATTTTTGGACAATGAGTGCTGAACACCTGACTTACTCATTCCTGTGAGATTTTGAAAATCCAACCCCGTCAGTCATTCTTTGGTCGTTCTATTGTTTACAGTAAAGGAAGGTTGACATTTGACAACTGAACATTGATTGTACTATTTTTCAGGTTGTTATACACAGTACAGATCTATCACCAGATTAGCATCAGAATCTGTGAATTTACAAATTTTTAAGCAGGGGAATGACGTACACACACAAAAATTAACTAAGCATCAGTTGCACCATCTATTACTCTGATATTTTTGAAAAAGGAAATAACTGATTGAGAGACACAAAAGAACCTAAGGAATTTGCAGGAAGTGTATTTAAATTACAGTACACGGCTGATTAAATAACCTGGATGCTGTTGTCTGAAAGGACCATGTTTTCTACAGGAGGTGTCAGAACCTCAGTGGAAGTATCTAGCAAGTGTTCATTGAAATGGACTCGCAGATCAAAAGTACACAAACATCTGCTGTTGAAAACAAATCTGTGGTGATAATAACGGTAACTCAGAAAGAAATTCCATTGCAAGGAGAGTTGATGTTGACCAGCATCTACTTGCTGTATAGAAAAAGCAATCTACACTGACTTGAGAGATTTAGTACCTAATCTGCAGGAAACACCACTGTCCTTAGAGGAAGAAACTTCAGACCACTAATGAGAGAGAGAGAGAGAGAGAGAGAGAGAGAGACAGACAGAGGCAGACAGACAGACCCTGGAAGAGTTGGTGAGACCTGGAACTGAGCCACAGGGCTACTTATTCACAGGAAGTGTGGTTTCACATTTGAGCAGCTTGGGAGATTCCAGGTGTGGGTTTCTGTTCTCACGACCTAAAACTGTAGACCCAAATTTGGTACCTTTCCTTCAGACCAACTAAATAATGTGCCCAAGCTTGGGCAAAGTGTGGGGTGAGGGGATGTTTCAAATGGTTCCTCGCCTAGCGGGAGAGGGAACTTAATCATGGTGGTGTCATGTGGGGTGAGGTGGGCAAGGTTAAAATGCCACAGTAGGTTGACTTGAAACTGGGGAATGGAGGATGCAGGGTCAGGGCTCCTG
Source organism: Callospermophilus lateralis (assembly GCF_048772815.1). Classification (NCBI taxonomy): domain Eukaryota; kingdom Metazoa; phylum Chordata; class Mammalia; order Rodentia; family Sciuridae; genus Callospermophilus; species Callospermophilus lateralis. Next base: position 73,463,530 of record NC_135316.1, read on the forward strand.
GCTACCACACCTGTTCTCTAAAGTGACTTAGATCTTAGGAAATGCCATTTTCCAGCTCTGTCTAGGATGATAGGCCTCTTCAACCATAATGACCTCTTTGCCTTGAATTCTTCCCATTAGGTTTCTTTTTCAGTGGTATCTCTCCTCATGATTGCTGCAGCCAAGAGCACCTAGCAGAGAACATTTTATTCCCAGCAGTGCTTAACTATTACCTCTGCTGGTCAAAATGGTCTCAAATACAATCCGTTCTTCACTGAAATCAGAAAATGTTGGCCTTGATTTTCTTCTGCATGCCTTATGGAACTCAAATGAACCCAACAGCTAAATGTTGACAGAAATCTGTGTTTAAGGGCTAGAGCCATATGCTCTGTCCAGGTCTCTATGCTACAAACCTCCAAGAGATTCATATAGTTTCCAGCACTATAACAGTAATTAATAAAGATGCAATTTAATTAACAAAATTTTTTTATTATCCAAATGTCCAAAAATAATAATAATAAGTTGATGGTCTAAGGGAAACACATCGAGATTTTTTTTTTGTCCCCAGCTAACTGCTAACCTTAGGTGAGTCACCAGACCTTCCTGGCTCCCAGCTTCCTTATTTAATAAAGTAAAGGGACTGGCCTAGGTAACCCAAAAGTCCCTGCCTGCTCTAATAATCTGAAATTCTATAGAGGACCAGGAGAAAGTAATCTTCTCCCTAGTCATTCTATAAAGTTTCCAGTGATCAGTCCTATTATTCTTTGTACCCAAACCAAATTGCTTTAATTGTGTAAGGGTAATTATCACACTTAAATATAAGTGTTTGAACTCTGAGGGACTGTGGCCAAAGGAACCTTAACATTAGACCACATGATCCGTCATTTAACTGAAAAGAAAATAAAAAACCCTCCTCGTCTTTTTTTCATGAACCATCAAGCCGCCCCAGCTTGCAATGGTCTTGATAGGCTTTTAATACGCTGTGTGACTCACCAGGAAGACAGAGCAATCGATTCTGGTAACATTTTAGACAGCTTGCTGATAAAAGAGCCCAAAGGAAGATATAGTACGCAGTTGCCAACCAGGGTCTTGGAAGGAGATTGAAAATGAAGTTGCTATTACAAAGGCAGGAAGACACTCAATGTCCTCACGTTTTTTTTTTTTTTTTAAATGTAGAAATAGAAATTGATAAATAAATGCTGTCTTTTCTCTGGGGTAATTGCAATAATGACTCATGAAAAACTATTCATGCTATTGCAACAAAGAAAAAGTGATGATAATAAGGGGCCACGGGCAAATGAAGGAGGATGTTTCTGCCTGTTGAAAAGATCATCTTCCTTGGTCTTTGTTTTACTTCCTCTTTGGGCTGCTGACTTGTTCTATTATGACAGCAATAAGAGGCACTTTGAGAGGTTTTAAAAATACTGACCCTGCAGCTTGCATTTATCAGCAGCTTTGCCCTGGCACCTTATTTAGACAAAAGTAAATGAAAACGAATTGTGCAATGCAATTTATCTCAGAAGTCTGTACTGTGAGAGGAGAAGGATACCTAAAAAAAGTCATAATATACTTGACCAGAGGAAGTAGGAATATAGTTCCAAAGAAGCAGGACTCCCATAGTGCAAATTGCTATGAGCACTTGATATTTTATAGCTTTTTAAAAAATGTCATTGATACCCTACATTATGATAATGTAAGTAATTGCTAAGTATAAAATAAGACAACTACAACCATTTTGAGCAGTTGTGACCCAAGATGGTTACCCAACTTGTATACTATTATTTATGTACATCAAGGCATCTTAAATAAGGAAGAGTTTATCCCCCAAGAGACACTTGGCAATGTCTGGAGACATTTGTGGTGGTTGTAATATGGGAGGTTCTATTGGTGTGGTAGTCAGTTTTCCATTACTGTAACAGAATACCTGAGATAATCAGTGTTACAAAAGGAGAGTTTTATTTTGGTTCACAGTTTTGGAGGATTCAGTCCAAGGTCAGTTAGTCCCATTGCTTTGGGCCCACAGTGGTGGACACTGCATGTGGAGAGGAAGCCCGTATCTCTTCATGGTTGGGAGCAAAAGTGAAATGGGAAGAAGAGACCAGAGTGCCATGATCTGCTTTGAGGGCATGTCTCCAAAACCTAAAACCTCCCATTAGGTTCCACCTCCTCAAGGCTCCCATACCTCCCAGTAGAATCAAGCTGTGGGCGAAGCCTTCAAAACATGAGCCTTTGAGGAGTCTCCAGATCCAAACCACTGCAGTTGGCACCCACTGGGTAACGGTCAGGAGTGCTGCATCTTACAAAGCACAGCACAACTCCACCAGCAAAGAGCTATTCAGTCCCAAACATCAGCAGTGCTGAGGTTAGCAAACCCTGGTGGGCATTATAAGGATAACTGGGTATTTCTGTAGGGAAGGGACAACTCTGTTCCTACCAAGTTTGAAAATTGACCAAAGATAGGTCAGACATCCAATACCCCAGGCCTGAGGTCAAGGAACTCCCTAACATGGGGCTATTAGGTCATAATTTAAGGTTTCTGATCCAATGTGCATGGCCAGAGGACACTAAACTGCACCTGAGTAGAAAACTCTTTGAAGGATATCAACTATCTTAGGGAGAGTATAAGAAATACTTTATTACCATTTCTTCCTAGAAGATTCTAAGCTCTTTCTTATACCCACACACTAACTATAACTCTTCTTAGGTTAGCAAAAGAACAGACTAGAAAACAAACAGTAGTTCCAATGATTAGTCTGTACACAGGCAACTTCATCATTCAGAGCACGGAGGTGCAAGGGTATGTGTGTGTATGTACATGTGTGCGTGACTGTGTGTGCACGTGCGCACATGTTCCCCAAATAAGGCAATTCAGGTCTCATTTATGTAGACTTCAGGTGATACTCTGTCTCTTCTTGCTATGTTCTGCAGACAGGTTCAAAACTGAGAGCACAAGGGGTGGGTTCTTGAGATTCACTGTGGCTAGTTTGCCTTTGCCACATTAGATCAAAATGTTTTCCTTGTAGGCACTACAGGTGGGTTCCCCAGATTTCTGTTTTCTTTCTTTATTTTATTTATTTGTTTGTTTGTTTGCTAATTATTTATTTAGCAGTACTGGGGATTAAACTCAGGGGCTCCTTACCACTGAGATATATTCCCAGACCTTTTTATTTTTTATTTTGAGACAGGGTCTCACTAGACTCGTCTTGAACTTACGATCCTCCTGCTCAGACTCCCCAGTCACTGGGATTACAAGTGTGTACCATGGTTCCTGTTTGATTCCCCAAATTTTTGAGGAGGTTCTAGAGGAAGCTATCACTATACTCTCATCAAAGATGCCCACTGTTTGTGTCTCAGGGTCTGTGATATGCACGCCACAAGCCTTCAGCATTATAAGACTTTAAAGATGCTTAAGCAAAACATTGGCACTGAGAACTCAGAGAGGCTTGACTCATAAATGAGGCATCTGGGTAGGAAGAGGAACTGAGAGAGAAAAACTCATCCACTTCAACACATAGAAATAAACTGGAATTCTGTGAAAACATCACATGATTTTTAAACATCTGAGAGGATGAATAGAGTGTAGCTCTAGTTACTCAAGTCCCTCAAGGGTCTAGGTGAAATATTTTAGAGTTGCCTCAACCTGTCTGTACATACTGTAAAACATATATCATGATTTATTTGAACAAATGATGATCTACTTTTTTTTTTTAACCATTTGAAAGTGAAGTACAGACATTGTGTGGTACTTCACCCCTAAATCCAGCAGTACCTCCTAAGAACAAAGACATTTTCCTCCATAAATACAACAACATAGAATAGGCTTACCGGCACTTTTCTCTCTCAACCCTGAAATGAATAATTTTCTCCAAGGACCCCAGTGCAATGGTATTTAGGAACCAAAATCTGGGTCTCACAGTGTGTTCATTTTTCCTGAGATTCTAGTTTCTAGGCCTTTTAGTAGAAAAAGCTGGAATACATATTTATTTTAGTCATGGCTGAACCACATGAAGTCTTCTGTTCTAAATCTGAAACCACAGAGTCCTTCCTTTAAAATGGAGAGAGTTAATACCTTAAGCAACTCAACCCAGTGATCCTGACTGAGGAGTGTTTCTTGTTTCACATTCAACTATGGAACCGTTTACTTTTTATTCTACTCCGAGAAAGCTCAGTAAGGGAAAATGAATCTGAAGCCTGATGAACTTTTATGGTGATCTCTTTTCCTACGTAGCATCAAGTAGGATCCATTCCTTTTGCTTGAGTTGAGAGTAGTCATCTTGTTATTTCTTTTAGTACCTTGAAAAAACAAAAAACAAACAACAACAAAAAAAACCCTCCTATGTCTGAGGTCCTGATGGATCTTGAGACTTTGTATTTCTGCTACCAGATAAGGAGGCGACAACATCTTAATTATTTTTATTGTTTATTATTTATTTGTTTACCTATGGGGATTGAACCCAGAGACTCATGCTTGCTAAGTACATACTGTATCACTTATCTACACCGCCAGCCTCCTCCTATCCTCTTGCAGGTCAATGGTGTGCTGTGTAGAACTTTGCTGAACTTTGTATCATCTGGGGCTCCAAATGGCTGTTCTATTTCATCAAAAGAAAATTATTGTTCATAACAAAGCAATCTTGATCTTCAAGTGGCATTGCCTCATTAAAGCGACCACCACAAGGACAAAAATACGAATTTCTTTCTTCTCTTTGGCTTTCTTTGAAGTCAAAAGGGAAACCCAAATGAAATGCAGATGGAAGCTTTCTTTGTTTCCCCCCCACCAACTTGGTTGAAGGCTCAAAATCCAACATGTAGCTAACACGAGAAGGGAGTGGCGGATTTTCCAGCAGCTGCAGCCAGGATTAACTGTGCTGCCTTGTTCCTTTGCCAAATCCATCTGTGAAACAAAACTGAAACAAGTTCCAGGGCTTTGTAATCCTTGGAGGTGCAGCAGACCACACAGGGCAGAGAGCCTGACTTGAGGAAAGCTGGTTTTGGGGCCAGTTTTGCTACTTCAGTGCTGCTGGCCTTGGGCTCTCTCTGAGCCCTGCTGCTTCTTTGCAAAACAAGAATAAGAGCCACTGCCTTGCTTACCTCATCAGGGCGTTGGAGGCTCAAATTAAACGCGATAATGTCAAAGAGCTTTGTGAATGCTCAAGATCTATAAATATAAGGTGTCATTAGAAATTGAACTAAGTGATGAGACAGCTTGTTTTAAGCAATTTCAGATGTCTCAGCAGAGCTGTGTGAGAGTATGGGATTTTGGCCCCCTGCCCCTTGGTAAGGGAAGAGAGGGTGGCTGGGATGGAGGTATTGATTCTTCTCCCCTAGGTAAACAGGGGGCATGTTGAAGTGCTTCCTGGACAAGGTAGGAAATATCACGTGGTTTGGAGATTGCAACAGAATAGCTGAGATTGAACTAACAGGAGACAGAAAGATGGTAGGAGAGGTCAAATAGCACAAGTGGAGCAAAAGATGAGGTTCTCAAATTGGAAACTAAAAAGGGGCAGAAGAGGGGCTATTGCTGATGGCATCCATTGAGGCTGCCCATGTGGGGAAAGTGAGGGTGGGGGATAGGTTTCCAGGCTTAGGGAAGAGGTTTCTGGAGTGGGAAGCCAGAGGTCAGCAACCCTGGAGACCAAACTTGGATACATCAGCTGGAAAAAGATTTGCTGTCCTAAACCAGTGGTCTTCAGTTAGATTGCTGTGCTTCCGTGAATACCTACTGCACGCAAACCACACTTTTAAATTAAGTTGTGCACAAAACTTCAATGTTATAAAACAGAAAATATTGAAGCTGCCCTGCCGAAGTAAGGCTCGGGGGATCCTGGGCTGATTGGCTTCCCCCTGAATCTTACCGACAGCTTCCAAAGCCTCTCTGTAAGGATTAGGGATCTGCTGGCAGTCAGAGGACCACTCTGTCTTGGTGTATCTCCAGCACAAGGGAAGGGGTTTCTGTGTTTCCTGAACAATTGAACAAATGCATGAGATACAGCAGGTGGTCTGTAGGAGATGACCCGTTCAGATGAATGGGTTCAGTGGATTCTGGAACTGCATAGTGAGCCTGGAGCTTAGCAACGACCAGTGGTTTATAGATAAAGGTTTCTCCAGCTGGAGCCATGGACTGGTGGCTGGGTCACTGTGGCAGGGAGGACAGGGAACTCTCTATTCATGGGAGTGCGGAGCCAAAGTTTTGGAGGGTAAGACAAGCCAGAACAAGAGGAAGCTTCCATTGGCAAGGTCTTGTTTACGGTCTCAAAACCACAATTAGCTCAGTGCTCTGCCCTTATGCAGAGGAGCAGGTTGTCTTCAGAACCACAGGCCACAATTAAAACATCTGGCATTGGATGCTGCTATTTGCCATGCGCAGTAACAACCCTTTTATGTGGTATTGTGGGCAGAACAATGGCCCTGCAAAACCATCTATATCCCAATTCCCAGAGCCTATGATTATGTATTAGGCAACATGTTAGGTTGCATGACAGTGGAGGGTTAAGGTTGCTGAACAGCTGACCAGGAGAGAAAGCATTATGGTTTGTCCCCTCTGAAACTCATGTTGAAATTTGGTGGCCATTGTGGTGGTAGTACGTGGGAGGTGGGGCCTTGGAGAGGTGACTTGGTGGTTAAGAGAGATTACTGACTTTCTCATGGGACTTCTCCTTTTTGTGGAGGTGGATTAGTTACTGTGAGAGCAGGTTGTTATAAATCAAGGCCACTCGTCATGTTGGTCTCTTCTGCATGCACCCACTTGCCCTTCCACTCTTCTGCCACATCATGACACAGCACAAAACTCACTTAGCTGCCAGATCTTGGACTCACCATCTTCAGAAGCATGAGCTGAAATGAACCTTTAGTTTTTACAAAGTGCACCACCTCAGGTATTCTGTTATAGGAACACAAAACAGATAACAAGAGGGAAAGTATCCAGATAGGCCCAATATAAACACAAGGATCTTTACAAGTGTCAGTGGGAGGCAGAAGAGTCAGAGAAAGAGTCGTGATGACAGAAGCAGAGGTTGGAGTGATGTGATGGAGGACGTGACTGGCCTTTGTTGTTTTGGAGATGGAAGAAGGTCATGAGCCAAGTAAAGTGGAAAGCTTCTAAAAGCCAGACAACCGTCCCCCCACCCCCAAAAAAGAAAAAGAAAAGAAAGATTCTCTTCTACAGCTGTCTGTCCCTGATGACACCTTAATTTTAGCCCAAGAAAATCCATGTCCAGCTTCTGATCTCCAGAACTGAAATATTAAAAAACGAAATGAGGTTGTTTGAAGTCATTAATTTTTAGGTAATTAGTTATAGCAGCCATAGGAAATAAATCTAGATGTTCTTAGCCCATATCTGTGACAGCCTTACCAGATGGATGGGTACCACAGGTTGTTGCTACTTTGCAGATGAGTAGACCGAATTTTGGGGAGGTGGAGCCACTGCACCCAGAGTGCAGCAAGTGACCCGATTCCAGGGCTGGCTTTCTTTACCACACGGCCACCTGGAAATGGCTTCACTTCCTTATTTCACAAGTGAGAAAACATGGGGGTGGGCAGAGAAGTGTCCTGACCTGCCCCAGTTCTCACACTGGCTGGTAATCCAGCTCAAACTGTGCCCCAGGAGGATGGTGTAGACCCATGGTTCGTGAAGGCAGAGTCTCCTTGGAACGTAGGCTCTGAGTCAGCAGGGCTGGCCGGGCCTGGGAACTGGCACCTCCAAACAGCTACAGGTGATGCCAGAGCAGGGGGACTGTGCTGGCCATTCCTGAGCCTGCCATGGGTTCTGCGCAGTCCTGTAGTCAGGAGAGCCTGGAGCACCCAGAGGGATGATGATGAGGAGGTGCTGAGGAAGGGAGAGACACAGGCAGCCAATGCACAGAGCTCCGTGGAAAAACAAAACAGGGAAAGAACAGAGGTCATGAGACCACCCTGATTCCTTGTGCTTCCATTGAGAAAGGTGTCACCCAAACGCGATGGTTATTTTTGTCATTTGAGAAGTCATTCCAATTCTGTAGGCATGGCTAACAGCACACACAGGTGAAGGATCTTCTTTCTGCTACGGGGACCACAATATCTGTATGTGATTGTGGGAGAAAATCCAAGCCTCCATTCTCTGCTGTGGGTTTTATGTTGTTTTTTTTTGTTGTTGTTGTTGTTTTGTTTTGTTTTTAAGAAAAAAAAAAGAATGCACTTATTCTTCCAGAAAGATTTCTGAAATTTTTGACAGAAGCAAGAGATTCAGGGCCCCCACTCCCTCTCCTCAGCCCCAACCCACCGCCTCAGAAGAGTGCAAACTCAAGACCAAGGGGACCATTCACTTCGTGACTGTGGTTATGGTTTTCTCAGTTCTCGTTTTAAAAAATACGCTCACACCTGTATTGGAGTGGGAGGCGTTGAGAGAGTCTCCTTAACCTACTTCCCTGCATTTGCAGAATTTCCAGCTGTCGGTGGCTACCAGAGCTGCCTGCAGGCTGGGAATGCTATGGTTTCATTTTGAAACAAGTCCCAGGCACACAAGCAAGAAATATCAGCTTTCAGACACATGAACTCAGAGAGGAAACAAATGTTTGCCTGAGTGTTTCCTAGGGGAACAGAGTGAAAACTATACCTCTACTTATTTACAGTGGCTCAAACGTGAGATTTTCTTCCCCCGTAAGACTCAACAGTATTAACTTCCTATGCTCCCTAATGTATAGTTTGCAAAGTGGAGTTTTAAAGTGTTTCTAAAATAAGTTTTCTGTTTTAGCACTGGGGTTTGCCTGCTCCGGTAGTGGTAACCCTTCTGGAAAATAATATGTGGATGAGTTGTATGGATCGCTCAGCAAGCACTGAGGAGCCCCACAAAATACAAGGAAAGCGCTGCACTGAGGACTGAAGGAAGTCTTTCTTTTCTTTCCGTCAGGGTTCAGTGCTCACGTCTGGAAGCTGAACCCGTGGGGAACTTGACGTGGTGGGCAGTTTTCACTGTGATCAGGAAAGCACACAACTTGGGGGCTCGAAAACAGTTGCTAGCTGTGGTGTCTCCTCCAGGTCCCTCTGCTGTCCCTCGCTGTGCATCGATGCTATCCATGGTCCTGGGTCTTCAACTGTTAAATATGAATTTAAAATGCCCCTCCTCCGAATTACTGTGAGTATTAAAGGACATCATATAAATGGCACAACGTAGGCTCCTGAAGATGTTTCCTCCTCCAAGAGCCATCAGCAAACAGGAGGTTTTCCACAATAATTCATCGGGTCTTGGAATATATTGTTATCCTTTTTTGCCTCAAGTGGACCCATTGCTCTATATTTTGTTGGTCGACCAGTACTGTTAATTTTTATTTCTTTTGAACATGTAGCTGATAATGAAAGAGGGAGATCTAAAATACAATTGTGGCAATCCAGTCATGGTTATAAGTCCCAGGATGCCTACTTACTGCCAACGGGGGGAGGGAGGTTAGATGGCTGTGTTCAGAAGACATGGTCATAATGAATTGATTGATTATCCTGGTGATGTGAAACCAACGGCCAAAGCCAGAGCTTCTTCAGGGTTTACTAATGATTGGGGATCTAGAGGAACTAAGTTTTTCTTACTTTTCTGCTCTCCCTCAACACACACACACACACACACACACACACACACACACATACATACACACACACCCCTCCTCCTCCTCCTCTTCCCTCACCAGCTGGCAAGAAAGTCTCTCCAGAGTGACACCCATGAAAACACTCCTTCCTTGCTCACACTCCGCCCCCTCAAGCCACACAGTAAGGTCAGCTCTGGTCAGGCAGGAGCCAGCCTACCCAGGGTACTCCCCAAGCCCCTGAGATCTCAGGGCAGAGGGAAGTAACAGTCTCCCATCAAGGTAGAAGGGCTGGCACATTGGCTTTTTTCCTGTTTGATGCCAGTCATAGGAAATGAAGTGTAAGTTGGAGGGAACTTCACCTGCATAGACCCTGCTGGTCTATGTGACACTCTAAAAATAGGTTCTTTTTTTTTTAAAGAGAGAGAGAGAGAGGAGAGAGGGAGAATTTTTTAAATTTTATTTTTCAGTTTTCGGTGGACACAACAACTTTATTTTTTTAAATTTTATTTTATATGGTGCTGAGGATCAAACCCAGCGCCCCGCGTATGCCAGGCGAGCGCATTACCGCTTGAGCCACATCCCCAGCCCTAGAAATACCTTCTTATGTTCTTGTTTTTTAAAAACTAATTTAATTTTGAGCTTCATCACAGTTCAGACCTTGTTCTGTCCTTCCTAATTCTTATTTCTCCTCCATCATTCTTCCCTATTTGTTAGTGGCATTGCATATGTCCAGGGGATTTGGAGGGGAAGTTAATTAGAGATACATTTAGTGCTGGTTTCGTGGTATACATTTATTTACACTGCAGACTCTTCCACATGGAGTGAAGCGATTGCTAGGAGTACTCTTGATGCCCCGCTATGCTGACTCCTAACTCATGACAAGGAGTTGCAGGAAGCAGAGGTCATTTTATGACATAGGAGTTGAGCCATTTGTCACTAGAGGTAAAAGGAGTCAGAAGACAGTCTGTGGAATCTTCTTATAAATTTAAGTTTTCAAAAAAAGCCTGCAGGGCTGAGAGTGTAGCTCAGAGGTAGAGCATGAGCTTAGCAAGCCCAAGGCCTTGGGTTCAATCCCCAGGACCTGAAGAAGAAGGAGAAAGAGAAGAAGAAAATAATCCTGGTTAAAATACAAGTTCTTTCCTGTCAGGAATATACCTGAAACTTATGGACAATTTTAACCCTGTGTGTATATATATATATATATATTTCCTGTATTGAAGAAAATCATATGCAAAAACATTTGTCAAAGTTCCAGAGTTCCAGAGTTCGTAAACAGGAAGTCTATGCCAGGTGACTATAGATGTTCATGAATGAAAGAAACAAAAACCTTGATAGAGGAGTTTCAAAATTAAGAATAACAATCTTAAAAATGTGCATGAATTTAATAATAATGAGTTGTAAACTAGAGAGAACTTATCTACACAATTGAGTGTAGGAAACAGATTTTGATCAATGCTTCTAGAGAAAAAAGACTGGGAATTATCCTTCTATTTTCTCTATAGAAAATATGACAAAATTTGTCATATGGAGTGGTGATCAAAAATTATCTATTCTAACTCTTCGCTTTCATGCCTAATTTTTATTTATTTCTTCATATTATTTTTCATAGAGAAGGCCCTCTAAGTCATGTAGATAATGGGTCCCATAAACCCTGGATCTGTCCCTGGTGCTAAATGTTTGATAGAAAGCACCTTCCAAACCTGGAAACCTCTGTTGTTGTTCAGTTGGTTTTGTATTTTTACAATACGATACGTACGATACGTGTCGCATTGATCGATAGTAGCAAGACAGAATTCTAGGTTGGAAATAATTTACCTTGTTTTTCATGATTTCCTAGCTCTCAGTTTTGTTGAGAAATCCAATGGCATTGTTTCTTAATCCTCTCTGTAACATCTTTGGAGCTTTTCCTTATCTCTGGTGTTCTTAAATTTCATGGTAACATGCCTTGTTGGACCTTTCCTTTACATTTTTCTGGACACTCAATGGGACATTTCAATCTGGAGTTGTATCCTTCAGTTCCAGAAAATATTATTCTATCACATCTTTGATAAACTCCTCCTTTCCATTTTTCTCTTCTTTTCTTTTGGGAACACCTAGCATTCAACAAATATATATTTGAGCCATCTGTCACTGAAAGTATGAGGAAAGTGGAGAAGAAACAAGGTTTGAAATGTTTGCAGTCAGAAGAGAACCTTTGGAACACCCTCCCAAGATTCAGTTCTCAAAAGAGACGAGGGCTCTTGGTGTAGGTAAAGGTCAGTATATATACTTTTTGTGTATCTGCTGGGGATGGAACCCACAGCCTCATACATGTGAAGCATACACTCTTTTATCAATGAGCTACAATGAACTATCAATGAGTTCATTGGGACATATCAATGAACTAAGGAAACCAAAATCTGTGCCTTTGTGACACTTGCATTCTTACAGTAATCGGTTAATATTAGATTTCCTGAACTGATCCTCTTTCTTATTTTTTCTTTCATATTTACTTTTCTTTAGTTTTTGAAAATATTTATAGTCTTTATTTTTAAAGCTATTTCTGTTGCAAAAAAAAAATTGAGCAGGGAACACAAAGAGTTCCTATGTGTTCCCTTTTCCTGTTTACCCATGCCTCAATTTCTCCTATTAGGAATAGCTCTCATCTGTATGGTAAATTTGTAACAATTGGTGAACAAATATTTATTTGCTGTTATTAAAGGCCATGGCTTACATTAGGGCTCACTCTTTATGTTCTATGGTTCTATGGGTTTTGTCAAATACCTAATAACATGTACTTATCATTGTAGTACAATTCATAGTAGTTTCCTTGCCCTAAAAATCCCCTGTGTTTGGCTTATTTATCACTCCTTCCTTCCAACAAGCCCCAAACACCAAAATTTGGCAAACATCAAAATTTTTACTTTCTATAGTTTTGCCTTTTCCATGATGCTTTATAGTTGGAATAATACAGTATGCACCTTTCTCAGATTGGCTTCTTGCACTTAGTAGTATGCAGTTAAGTTTCCTCCATGTCTTTTCATGGCTTGATAGCTCATTCATTGCTTCTTACTGCTAAATAACATTCCATTGTCTAGATGTACCACAGCTTATTTGTCCATTCACCTATTGAAGGATATCTTAGATGCTCAGAGTTGTTTTTTTTTTTTTAAACAATCATGAGTAAAGCTGATATAGACGCTTATATGCAGGTGTACATTTTCAACTCATTTGGGTAAATACCTAAGTAGTTTGATTTCTGAATCCCGAAACAAGACTGTTTTTAAACTGCTGGTTTTAAAGACTACCACTGTCTTTCAAAGTAACTGTACTGCCCCACTTTTGCATTCCTGCCAGGAATGAATGGTAGATGTGATTGCTATTAACAGTATTGCCTGACTAAGCATGTGAGTCACCAAGAACCCAAACTCAAAACTCCAGTTCCTTTATGCAACTTGTCATCATTCACTCAAAGACAGGCTAGGACAAGACTCACAGGGTTAGCTGAGCTAGGCCAGCTGTTCCAGCTCCTGACAGCTTTCATACTTCACGGTTAATTTAGGATGGGGAGCTACCTGCATCAATGGTAAGTGAAAAGGCCTAGCGAACCATCCTGTTTGAATGGTTTCCCAGAAGAACCAAAATGCCAACTGATCCTAGAGACTAAGACCACGTAGTAAATCACCATTTTATCATTTCATTTTACTGTTCTTGCTGTGAGATGAGGAACACTAAGTCTAAGCACCAGGGTGCTATTATTTTGTCTCCACCAAAGAAGCTGAAATTGGAAATTTGAGGGAGCATGGGATATAGCTCAGTTGGTAGAGTGCTTGCCTCGCAGGTACAAGGCCCTGGGTTCAATCCCCAGCACTGCCACCAAAAAAAAAAAAAAAAAAAAAAATTGAAATTGGATCCCTATTGTGAGGAATTAAGACATGGGACGAGGTGAGACTTTTAAGAAGTGATGGGGTTATAAGGATTCTGCCTTCATGAATAGATCAATCCATTAATAGACTAATGAGTTAACAAGTTACCTCAGGGGTGGGTCTATTATGAAAGCCAGTTTCTCTCTGTCTCTCCCATACATCCCTCTACTATGTGATGCTCTGTGCCCCTCAGGACTCTGCAGAGAGTGCCACCAGCGATAAAGCCCTCACCAGACAGAGTCCCTCCAAGGATCTCCAAAGTCCAACCTCTAGGACCATAAGCTGATTAAATTTTTATTCCTTATAAGTTATACAGTCTTTGGTAATCAGTTATAGCTACAGAAAATGAACCAATATACCAAGGAACTTCAGATTCTTATGACAACCTGACTTTGCTTTTTTGGCTCCACAATCCTGTCGATTTACAATCCCCATCACCTCTGGTCCTAGTTACCATCACTCAAAGAAGAATAGCACCAAAAGCTCTGATAATCTTTCCAGGAGGACTCCAATTTTTTTTAACATTTATTTTTTAGTTGTAGTTGGACACAATACCTTTGTTTTATTTATTTGTTTTTATGTGGTGCTGAGGATCGAACCCAGGGCCTTGCACGTGCTAGGTGAGCACTCTACCGCTGAGCCCCAACCCCAGCCCCAAGACTCCAATTCTGGTCATCAGATTTGAACTTTGGTTGAGCTCAGAGACTAATGTGCCTCCAGTAATGTGAGGGCTAATCCAGAATATTATATTGAAAGGAAATAATATTCCTATATATTATGTCAGGTAGTGAGTAGAAAAGGTAAATTTATTTAGTTTAAAAAACCACCTTTGGTTTTTTAAAAAACCATCTTTGCCATGGGGAGGAAGAATAAAAAAATGAAATTTTTTTTGAGGAATTCTGAGATTATTTTTTAAACTTTCTGAAAGTTTCTCCTTCCCCCTGCTTCTGATAAATCTGTTTTATATTTTGGATTTGGAGTGTGATTGAAATGTTCAGGTTCAATTGAAAAGACATGGATCTTGGAAACTATAGCTAGCTCTTAGTTTCTGACAGCGAGGTCAGTGGAGGAAAGTGGATTAGCTCCTTTAAAAAGCAGAGAAGAGGTTGAAAAGGTTGGAAAGGCCAAATCTCTCATGAACTTTGGGTGGGAAACCCATAACTTTTATCTTCTGGGCACAAGGTAATGATGGCAATGATGATGATGATGATGATGATGATGATGATGATGCTCTGTCTTACATTAAAGCCTTTCATCTGTAGACTAAAGTCCAACATAACCACTAATTAATTCTGCAGGCAAGGTAGGCAAATATCATTATCTTCAATTTACAGGTGAGGAATCCCACAAGGAGGAAATTAAGCCCTTTATTTAAGGCTACATCAGAGTGCTTACTATAAGTGAAAGGTCCTTGCTGGTTTACTTTCCACTGGCCACTCTGCGGGTAGCTACAGAGGGCTTTCTTTCAGAAATATTCTTTGATTCAGTATTTGTGGTAAATACTGTGGAAATGCAAGAGATGACAACAGAAAAAAAAGTACATGATTAAGTATCAAAATGGAAAGTGAAGAAGAACAAGAATTAGGGATGGTGGAGACAGCTGTAGATCTGAGAAGACTTTCAGCAGAAGAGGGCTTGTGTTGGTATTAAGTGTTTGGAATTTAGGGAGAAGAGCTATTACGAGAGGCTCTGGAACTTTTTGCTTGCATATTCTAAGAATACAAGGCCCTGACTGCTCTCTACTCCGTACTTTCTCAGGATTGTATAACTTTGAAGGATGAGGATCTCCCAAATCAAGATCAGTCTTCCTTACCACCTGCTATAAAAGGGGTGGATTCCCCAAGTTGAGGGTTCTTCTGTTGTGCTTCCACCCCTGCCTGACACTTTCATCTGGCCCTGTGTTGCCCCTGTGGGACTTGGAGACAAGGGGAGCAATTAAAACATGATGCTCATGTTGTTTGGTGGCTGTGAGTACTAGTGCTCTTTGTCTCTGACCCAGGAGTCTCATGTTTTCTCATAACATTGCCAAAGCAGTAAAAGGCTTTTGTTAGCTTGTAAGCAGTGTCATATTAATTTACAGAACTAGTGGGAACAGCCTCATCAATATTAGGTACACCTACTCTGGAGGGCATTTTTGTGTCCCACTGAGCACCTTCACTGCAATTATGTATTTAATTTCCACATTTCCTACCAGTCTAGAAACTCTGGGAAGGAAGGGATATTATACTCCTTGTGCTTACAAAAGTGCCTAGAAAGAATGAATAAACAAATACAGCCTGCTTAGGGGTGTAGAGTGAGCCAGTTCACAAGGAAGAAAGGGTTTATAGAATTGGATCAGAAGCTTCCTCTCTGTCTCTTGGGTTCCTCCCTTCCTCTGGGGCAGAGGTAGCTCCTTGCTGCATCTGACCCTTCCCTTTAGAGAGTTTGATCAGGACAGGGAAGAGACCTGGTAGAATGACATGTTCACCAGAGACTGATTTGGGGGCTGTTGTCTAGCCAAGAACTGAGGACGGCCCTGGTCTGCCCTGCTTGTTTGAACAGATGGGCCTAGGTGGATTTCCACATCTCACTGAGTGGAAGTAAATCAAGGCCACATCTATGGAGGTCACCCTTTGTTTCAAGATCCACAGGTGTGAATGAGAACACCTGGCCAGGAAACATGCCTCCCAGAATCCCGGGAGTGATCAGGAAGCAGGAATCTCTTCTGTGTCCATCTGGCCAGCCATCCAACTCTGAGGGTTTGTGGAACAAGGATCTGGATCCTACGCCTTCCCTGCTTCAGGACGAGGCAGGTGACACCTCTGAATTCTGCAGCTGGGTGCTCAGCACCACTGGCAAGTCAACCACTGCCTCCGCCCCAAGGAAGTAGCTGCTTGTTCTTGAAGAGGAGTTTGATGTGAACTGGCTCATTTTTTTTTTTTTTTTTTTTTCTTCCAGAGAGCATGTTCTCTATTTGCCTAGAGGGAAAGAGAGAGGCATCTGTCAAAATGTCAAAGCCATTCTACCTTGTGACTTCTCTCCCCTTTCCTTCTTCCTTTGTATCAGGCACAAATGGAAATACTACATTAATTATAGCCATGGATATTATATTTACTGGTGATTTTATTTACAAGGCTGATACTAATGAGATGCAATATCCTTTTCCCTTCCTTTCTTCCTTCTGTCTGTCTTTGACTCTCTTTCTCTTTCTCAGCAAACACTGTGGAGACACTACTCTGGGTCAGTGTAGGCAGTCAGGGCTGCAGAGTTGGTTCCAGATCAGCTGATCTAGATTGGGTCCTGAGGGAGCTTATTAGTGGTGGGGCCTTTGGTTACCCCATGTGAGGAATCTGAGGAGACCTGCCCTGGGGCTGTGTAACAGCTGCAGAGACTGCCCTTTGGCAAAGCTGCCTGCCACACCTGTTCATGCTGGAATTCCTTTACAGGAAGCACGGCCTTATATTTCAGTTCCAATTAAATAAGTTCTCCGACGCCCTGGTGGAGGTAACTAACACCCACAAGTTAAAACTTGCCTGAATACAGCTTGTGTAGCCAGAAAGAGAAGTGTGCAGACAATTAGCTGGGGGTGGGAGGGGATGGGGACACCACAGGGAGAGAAGCGTATTGGAAAAGAAGAACTGGGATCCTCAAAGACAAAACTCAAAACTTAGCTCTTTTCCTTTCTTGCTGATCTCCCTGCCCTGTCTCATCTTTAAGAGTGACTTTCAGTTCCTGCCACTGCATTGCTCAATGGGAACCAGGGATGATTTGTCTACATGCTTCATACCTATGCTTTAAATATAGACTTTTGGCCCTTTATTCTAGGTCTGGCAATAATTAACTAACTATAAGGAAACCACATGATTTTCTAAATGAAATGGCATCAGAAAGTTTCCTGGACCCAATGAGCCCTGTAAATAGCTATAATCAGAGTTGGGCGTTTCCTCTCAGTCAATGCCAAAGTCCTTTTCAATTCAAATCCAGGGCCTCAAGCATACTAGGTAAGAGCTCTACCACTGACCTATGTGCCCAGCTCTTTTATTTTGAGACAGGAAATCTCAAATCCCAATGCCTCTGCCTCTTGAGTCCTTGAGATCAAAGGCACACAACACCACCCCTGGCAGTGTCTGCTTCTTTTGACAATGGTTCAGGACCTGTCACGTCTTGGCATCTTGCAGACTTGTAACCAAAAACTTCTCTGGAGCTGGAAATAGCACAGCTTTTCATCCTTTGAACAATTTTTTTTTGAGCACTCACTTGGTGCTGAGCACTGTGTTAGAGTCTGGAAAGAAGAAATTGGTATTAAAAAAAAAAAAAAAAGAAGAAGTAAAAAATAAAGAGTTTCTGCTCCGGACAAATGTGCCTTCAGTAAAGTGGTTTTTGTTCTGACCAAATAGCAACTCTCTCCTCAAGGCCACAATGGCTAAAGTTCATTTTTATTCTAACCAAAATAGCCTGAAGACAGGAGAGAAAAGTTAGCCTAGAATGAACTATTAAAAAAAAAAAAAAAAAATTCCTTTTTACAGTCCGATAATATTTTAACAATGCTGCCCTCTGCCGTGCAAAACTAGAATCTCAGCTCCAATAATTTGCACAAATTCCCCAATGCTGGTTAGTTTAGAGAGAACTTGAAGGTCTGATGTTTTTCATGCTTTGCTCATAACCCCTAAAGTAATTGTGAATAATCATGTGCCCTCTTGCATGTTTTTAATTTGACAACTAAATTTGTATCATTGGTTGAAAGGTTGTAAAGGACTTTCTTTTCTACCAATTTCCTGTGCTTTAAAGAACTGCAGCTCTTTTCCTGCTACACTAGGAAGCATCATGAGCAACAGAGTCTTTCTGGACCCCCTGTAGGAGGTAGTGGAAAAGTCTTGTTCAGAAACCAGCACAAGTACCAGAAGTTTTTGGAAACGGTGGGGCTGCAGACCCAACCTGAAGAACTATGACCCTCAGAAGGGCAAATGCTCCTGGGTTACCAGATGGCTGAAGTCCACTCCCTACTCCAAGTTCTCCATGTGTTCTGGGGCCCAGCAGCATGTGATGAAGCCTAGACCATGGACGCTCCCACATGGACAATCACCAGACACTGGTCAAGAAGTATTATGTCTTTCTGGCCTCAGAGTGTCTGATCGAGCAGATCCTGTGAATCCTGGGCCCAGGCTGAAATAAGGCTGGTCAAGTCCAAAATATGAGGGTCATTAGGAAATGTTCCAAAATATGGAACATTATGAAATTTTACCAAGGAAACAGAATTATTTAACATAACCAGTAGATGAGGTGAAGTTCACCATCAAGTTCCAGATGAAGAAGTGCTTTGCCTGCTCATGGCTATTGGTCATGCCAAGATGACAGACGTGAACTTGTGTACAACATCCACCTGGCCGTAAACACTGTTCAGGGAAAGCCCCAGTGTCTGTATTAAGGCATGTCCTGGGGAGTTCTAGTACCATGAAAGAAAAAGCTTTCAGATTGAGCTCATCCAATTTATGTTCCCGTTGACTGGTAGTAAAGTCAGCCCTTGATGTCAATCAAACCAGCCAAATTCAAATTGCTTTCAGTAAAAAATTATTTTATTGACTGTTTTGGTGGCCATCACTGTGTTCTTGTGTTCTAAGTTTGAGGCAGGTTGATAGCCATCAGAGAAAACTCTCCTTGCTTCACTTTTGGGGGACTCCCTGTCTTAAATCTGAGTTTTCTTATTGGGCCATTTTTTAAAAATATATATTTTTTAAATTGATGATGGACCTTTACTTTACTAATTTATTTATATATGGTGCTGAGAATTGAACCCAGTGCCTCACACAAACTAGGCAAGCGCCCCACCACTGAGCCACAACCCCAGCCCCGGGCCAGTGTTTGGTGCAAGCTTTTACACGCCAGGACAACGCGCAGTGTAGTTTTGGGATGGTGGGAAGTGTATGTCTGTTCTGTAAAGAGGGGGAAGGGGGATGATGTACAGATGAGGTGGGAACAGCCCACTGAGCACCATGGAAACTTTCTTGGGCAGTTAGTTTTAGGAAGGAGGACCTATAGACGTGGGGATATGGAGAACAATCGCTCTAGACTACACCCAAGGGTCACAGTCACCTAAGAGTTCTTGACTGACCAGGGTGCAGAGGCTCTTTGTGTGGTAGCTCCTCTTATCTCTTGACTCTTGCTCTGGTCTGTAACAACTTTCTCTCAGGGTTACCTAGAGGGCACGACTATGTCATGCTTTTGCCCTGGTTTTTAAAAGATTAGATCTCTGGAAAAGAACCTTTCTCTATCTCAGCTGAGGCCTTGAAGATAATTTTTGGTCCCAGAAGTTATCTAGTAAAAGGTGAATGCCACCTTCCAGCAGCTCTCTGCTCCGATTCATAGGTCAAAGGGTTCCTTTCTGGCGGCCAGCTGGACAGAGTGCCCAGGGAGAATGTAGATAACTATGTCAGGGCCTTGGTAGGTGGGACTGTCTGCCAGGGGAGCACCTTGAATGTAAACTGACCCCAGCTCCCCTCTGCAGGCTCAGTTTCTGCCCTGTGTCCTGCCTCCTGGGAATAGAACATCCTTTCCCTCACACCCTGACTGGCTTGCCTTGACCCTTCTCTTTGTCAAAATTCTAACTTTCAAGGCTGAACTACTGTTTCCAGATTACTTTCTCCTTTACCTCAATTCCTACAACATTCTGTACTTTTCAAGGGCACATCTTGTATTTTGCTTTGTATTATAATTATCTATGCACCATATCTTGTGACTTTATTTAATTTTTTTTTTTTTTTTATACTGGGGATTGAACTCAGGGGCACTCCACCACTGAGCCATATCCCCAGCCCTATTTTTTCTATTTTATTTAGAGACAAGGTCTTACAGAGTTGCTTAGCACCTCATTGTTGCTGAGGCTGGCTTTGAACTCACAATCCTCCTGCCTCAATCTCCAGAGCCACTGGGATTATAGGCATGTGCCACCATGCCTGGCTCTTACAGTCTTTTGAAGAGACAGCTGAATTCATCTTTATATATCCCAGCTGCCTAGCTCAGTATCTGGCAGGGGGAAGGTTCTCAGAAAAAACATTAGGGCTTTAGGTCCCATTCCATACTGCTGCATGCGAGTTAATAGATTAATGTCTATTAAATTAATATCTATCCTGTTTCCACAGATGCAAGCATACACTTCTCACCAAACATCTGAAAAGCCACAGGATAAATTCTGAAACCTATGGCTTCTTTCAGAGCTACAGCAGAAGACAGGCATGAAGGTAAGGGGACTTTGAGTATAATTGAGGAATTTGTCATGGTGATGAGCCCCTTTGGCTGATATGTGTAAAACATTCCCTAGTGCTTCAAGGTCAGGGGCCCAAGTTCAGTAATGACCTTGGGGTATTGTGCATCATAGGAAAAACAGGAAGCCAGTCTGGGTTTGTACCTCTTCCCCCTATTGTTAGAGATACCACATTCAAGACCTAGTAGTTAAATCCTGCAATTTCAAACATATATCAAGTACTCATGTATTTGGGAACATTATGAAATTTTACCAAGGACACAGAATTATTTAACATGACCAGAAATCAAACTTCATGGTTACTCCCAGAGCCTATAATTCCTAACTAAATGTGTAGTTTAGACTTAAATGATGGGTCAAGTCTCATCACTTGGTGGGGACAGGATAGATGAAAAAATAGAATGAGAGATTAAAAAAAAAAAGTTTAGCCTAAATCATACCTAAATGGACAGGACCAACATCATTTGGATATTCATAAATCTGCAAACAAATAGGAGAATAGCTGGAATAATTCTGCAATATGTTGGTTTTGCAAAGCAAATCAACTCAAACAAAACATGTAAGGCTACGCATATGGTGCGACTCTACATCATGTTCAACCAGAGAAATGAAAAGTTGTGCTCCATTTGTGTACCATGAATCAAAATGCATTCTGCTGTCATGTATAACTAATTAGAACAACAATAACAAAAGCTTATAGTAAAGTAAAAACAAAGTGGAAAAAAAAAAGATCAAGAAAACAGGGCTGTGCCAATTGTCTTACACACAATGCATGAAGAAGGATGCCTTCAGGTGACATGTGCTTTTATTCTACCCCTTAAAAATGCAAGTGTTAGCTATGGAGTGGGAAAGACAATTCTTGAATGAAAACATGTGCCAAGGTGTGTGGTGCAGTGTGACAGCGTCTCACCTAGAAATTTCTTGTTCCAGCTCTACTGTTTACCAGCTGAATGGCAGGCTGAAGACCTGTCCATATTAAACTTAAACACTTGAACATTGACCAGTGAGTTCACATAGGAACACTTTGGATTGGTAAGTCATTTTACTAAAAGAATGTCCTATTTTTTAGATGCTAAAGTTTAGAGACTCAGCCACCCAGTGTCCCATACAACTTGCCCTTCTTCATTGGGAATCTACTACAGCCTCTGCACACCTGGTTTTTGAAAATGCCTCTTGAGTATTTGGCAGCCAGGTGTTCCCATGGAAACCAGTTCTACTTGGGAGGGATTTCCAAGCTGGCTGTAAATTGGGGTTAGTGAGGGCGGCCTCCATCATACTAGGGAACAAAGCCAGCCTTTCACAGGAACAAGATGCTGGCACCGTACTGCATGCTTTTCCAACATCCTCTATAAAAATTCTTTGTGGCGTTCATTGGGTGACCTCCCACTGACCTTTCTCTTGCGTTCTAAACACTGTTCTCATGCCCAACTCTGAATTTTTGGTTTCCAATCTTTCTGTAATAGTAGGATTGTCCGATTCCACAAATAAAAATACAGATCGTCCAGTTAAATTTGAACTTCAGATAAACAATGAATAATTTAAAATGATACAATATTTGGGACTTATACTAAAAAATTATTTATTGTTTATCTGAGACTGAAATGTAACAGTACATCCTGTTTTACCTGGCAGCTCTGGACGGTGATTCAAATGTCTTCATTTTCATGCCTACGGGAGTGCTTGTGAGTCTCAGGCTGCGTAGCCCAAAACTACCTTACTCTTCTAAAAAGAGCATGGCTCTTCCTCTGCAAAAAGTTATCAATAACACAAACCAGATCCGCTTTTCATTAATCATGGTCCTGAAGTTTGCTGTCATTTCTGGTGCTTACAGATATTGCCTTTCTGTCTTTTAGCTTTTCATGTCCTCCTCTGTCACCATTTGTCACATTTTCTTCAGTAGAGAAAGAAAACCCCTTTCTTTCAGTCATGACATGTGAAGGAAAAACAGCTGTTCCCAAATCCTTTTAGCTCTGTGGGTTATGGAATCCCATGAGTTCTGAAACTAATAATAGGACAGTCACCCTATCCTTACTGTCACTAAGTATCACTTTTATGAAAAGATGATTAAAGATGATGCTTAAGTTTTAGGTGGAGTCTTTGGAAGAAACACCTTATTTAACATTTTTTGAGTCAACATGGTGATCTGGGAGGGGGTTGGGTCAGGATGTCGACACAGCAGCGCCACCCGGAAGTTTCAGCCCTCGCTTTTGGGGACTCCTGTCTTTGCTGTGGTTGCAACCATTTTCTTCCCTTGCACTTTCTTCCCCAGAAAAGTTGTGGTTCCCTCCTTGGAGTTGAGCCAATGTCCAGCCTCTGTCTACAGCAGAGTCTGTGTCAGAACCTCCTGATGGGCTGTGGGCTTTCTGGTCCAACACAAGGTGGTGCCACGCTCAAGGAAGCAACAGGAAACTAATTATGAGGGGAAACAGAGCCGCCAGGATGGGGAACTGCCAAAGATAAATGTGTTCCTGATTAACTGTGAGAGACACAACAGGAAGGTCTGATCACAGGGGAGTGTTTGTATTGTTAGAGATAAGCATATTTGGGCTGAGACAGGTAAGCATATTTTTTACTCTTTTTTTTTAATGCAATAAGGTGCTAATAACTTGGTCACACACATAGTGTAAAAAAAAAAAAAACACACAAGAAACCAACTTAGGAAGTGAAAATTGATTAACATGGGGGCCTACGTACAAAATCATCCAGGAGATACTAGAAGCAGGCTAGGCAGAGGAACATTTTAGAGGTATGTAACCATAGGACATCATTTGGTTATACAAACCACGCTAGGTTGACTCAGACATGAAAGAGGAAACCTCTGGCAGAATCAAGTTAGAACTACCTACCCCAACATCTGAGGTCCCCAAGGTCAGACCTGAGCCTGTGTCCCCATAGTGTCCCTCAGGTCCCTCTTACTTCCTGAAGAGTGGAATTGGTCAGGAGGTGCAGGGGCACAGCTCTGACTCTTTGCAGGGTCCTCTCCCACTGTGCCAGGCCACCAAGCCTGGCAGCAAGGCCACTTTGTGTCCCCAGACCACCCCTCAGTCTTTCTTCCCCTGCCTGTAATTGGAAAGCCCCTTCCTTTCCAGCTGTGTCTACATAACACCCCCACCCCTGGCGTCACCCCCTTGTCCAACCTCCATTCTTGGTGGCTTTGGTCAGCAAGAGGGTGGGTATGGGCTCTTACCCAACTGGGCTTCAAACCAGTAGGGAAAAAATATCTGCCCCAGCCCCTTCCACTTCTCATTTAATCTTTCTGGAGTGACCATGGTGAGTAAGTATTCTAGTTTCAACTAGGAATAGCATAAATTATTTCCCCACAGTGAGTTTCTGTTTCCTGTGGAGTTCCGGGTTCAGCTGGAAGCGTCCTGTTGTGGGCTGCATATTTGGGTCTCCCCCAATTCCTCTGTTGAAACCCGAGTCCTGAAGGCAATGGTACTTGGAGAGGGGACCTGCGGGAGGATATTAGGTCTCAAGGGTAGAGCTGTCCTGAAAGAACTAGTGCCCTTCTAAGAAGAGACAGGAGAGGTCTTGCTTCCTCCCTGCTCTGTGATTCACAAGAAAGCAGCTGGGTGTAAACCCAGAAGAGAGTCCTCACTGAGAATCCAAGCCGGCTGGCACTCTGATCTGGGACTTTCAGCTTCAAAACGGTGAGATGTAAATGTTTCCTGCCCAAGCCACCCAAGCTATCATATTTTTTGTTAAAGCTGCTGAAACTAAGCCAGTTCCCACTGAATCCCACTGCAGATTTCTTTTCCTTGTCTTTTCCTCTGACTCAGTGAGGTGGTGGGTGCAGTGGTGGCTCTTAGTCTGTGTGTGGGGACCAGAGTCAAGCAGGTGAGAGATGTGTCAAGAAAAAAAAGTCCAAACTAGAACTTAGTGGCAGCTCTTGACTCCTGGAAATCAGAGAGGACCATCCTTCATTAGGATGTTGCTTTGTGACAAATGCCACCCTCATACCCCCGACCCATGTCATGTTGTCCCCTTCCGGTGCCTTGTGAAATCTTTTTGGGATGGTTTCTGTGTGGCCTCATTCCAGGCATTGGGTGATGGCTTCAGGTAAATATTGTTTTCACACTGACCTTTACTTATGAGTGTGTGTTCATGTGACATATGTTTATGTGACATGTCCTTCTGCTGAAAACTTCATGCTGGTCACCTGGCTTTGAAGTCCCCAGGCAAGAATCTGGGGCAGCTCACGGTGGTGATCCTCATGCTGATGGTCCTCATGCTGTCTAGGGCACAACCTGATGGAAATTTCCTTTTGGGGGTCATAGCATTTAAACTTGCATCATGGTGTAAATTTAGGTGGTTTAGCCATCAGGGGCTATCATCTCTTTTAATCTTAGGGGCACTCACAGCAGGTAAGTATTCAGACTTTCCTCTAGTTTTCATTTCAAAAATTTGATCCTCAGAAAGCCCAGTATGGGGAGCAAGTCCTTTGAGTCTGGCTTCTCTGCCCTTATCATCCCCCTTGGAGATTTCCCGTGGTTATAATAATAATTTATGTCTTATAATCCTTTCTTCTTCTTTCTTCTTTTCTTTTTCTTTCTTTCTTTCTTTCTTTTTTTTTTTTTTTTTTGGTGTTTCTGGTAAATTCAATCCATGCTCTTTGTTTAATAAATTATTTGAAATCTCCAGGAGCTGTAATGGGAAGAATGTCTGTACCCCTCTCCTTCTCTCTCTGCTCCCCTGAGGTAGCTACTGTGCTCAGTAGACAATTTAGGGCCCAACACTAATTGCTGCATATATTATTTCTTGATTCTTTCATCCAGTTTCCGCCTCAGGCCTGCCTTTCCTTCACTCAAGTGATTTCCTCATAACCTCCCACCAGGTGTCAAGAGGAATCCAAAAGGTATAGTTTCTGTCACTGTGGCAACTTAGATCATGGCCACTGTCTGAGGGCAGGCACTGCAGGGCTTGCTAGAGGGGTGGGCATTCAACCCATCCTTTGTGAATTGTTTTGGTTTTCTCATTTAGTTTAGGAAACATTTCTCCTTTTCCTGAGGACCACCTCCTTTTTATTCAAGGAGTGCTTTTGCTTGGGGACAGGGAAGAATGTGGGTAGGCAGCCTGAAAAAGGAAAAGGAAAATCATCTTATTGGAAAAGAGGGAGTCTTCCTAGGGAGAACTTTCTGCAGGTAATAGGTTGTGAGGTTTAAAGCACCTATTGTGAGATTTTGCTTCCATGGAAATCATTATTTCAAACAAGGTGCACCAGGGTTTAGCTTTCTGGCCTTCCCTGAAGGATTTGTCCAGGTAGCTTAGTGTTTTGATTAATTAACCTAAAGCTGAGATTCTACAGAAATGTAAATTGTTACCTTCCCCCACTCCCAGGAGTCCCTCTCAGGCACAGCCTGAGGGAAATGACTGTGGAGCTGGAATTTCCACCTGGTGTTGCTTTGTTTGAATTTCCATTCTGGCCTGGGGGAGGAAGACCCCGCTTGTGGAATGTCACACTCACAGTACAACATTAGCGAAACAGAACCATCTGAGGTGGAGACTTGGTCTTTGCCATTGATGCCGGCAGCACAATATGAATGAAATAGCCACCCGGGGATGCCCACAGGGAACTTTGGGTTTCAAGGTGTGATGAACTCAATCTTTGTGTCCCCTAACATTCATATATTGAAATCTTAACCCTCAAGGTGTTGTGTATTTAGAGATGGAGCCCTTGGGGAGATGACTAAGCAATGAAGGTAGATTCTTCACAAAAAGAATTAATACTTTCATAATAAAAAGTCACGGTGCTCATGTGCCCCTTCTGTCATGTGACAATAAGAAGGCATCATCTACAAGCCAGGAAGTGGGCCCACCAGACATGGAGTCTGCTGGCACCTTCACTACCAGAATTGTGAGCAAGAAATTTCTGCTGCTTATAGGCCACCAAGTTGATGATATTTTGCTATAGCAGCTTGAGTGAACTAAAACAGAAAGGGGGGTATTGGTATCACAGGAACTCTGATCTTTGTAGATACAAAAGAACATGTATATCAAGTTAGAAAAGGACATCAGATTCTGACTTCTCACCAATTAGTCACAGATGTATATTTTCCATGCAAGGCAGAGTGTGGGTATGAAAGAAAGAATTCAGAGGGTGACCAGAGCAGATGCAGCCCCCACCCACCCCAAAATGACTGTAGGCCTGACCGCATTAGTGGGGCGGGGTGGGGTGGTGGGGAGAACCAGGCTTGGAGTCATACATCCTGGGCTGCCACTGACAGGTTGGGGAACATGGTCACAAAACCTTATCTCTGGGGCTATTGAGTGTCAGTGGACACGATACTGCTGCACAGGAAACTCATAAGCTTTGCACAGCCTGTGGGAACTCAGTGACGTAGAAGAGTCTCCTTGTGTACTGTTGCCCACGACAATTGCTTATCTGACACCAGCTGCTACTAGAAAGCTGACTTGATCCCATCTGGGTTTACTAATTTCTTGGCTTTGAACATTTTCCTGCCAGGACCTGTAGAGGGTGTCAGAGTGCTTCACTGGCCTGTCCTTCCTGCCTCAGGTTCTCAGGGTCAGTTTCCCTGTTAGGTGCAGCTGGTTTCAATTTCTTTTAAAATCAGAAGGAAAGGAACCCCCACAATATTAATGAATACATAATAATGAACTCAGCCTGTATTAGATCAATCTTTACACCAATCAGTTGTCAGGTATACTTTTGGTTGATTGATTGGTCTCCATGGCCACTTCCTTCATAAAAACCAAAGTGCCTGGAATCCATGAAAGTCCTAATGTGGCTCAGTTGGTTCCTGAATGTACTTTGAAGAGTGAGTTGGTAGCCTGGGCGGTTGCCTGCCCCTGGTTGCTCAGGGAGCTGAACAGATCCATCCTGAAGAAAGGCACATGTGGTGAGTGCGATGAGCCAAGCTGCAGGTGGGGGTGAGGGCAGCTAGTGCTGATGGAGGTGAGAGGGGCCACATTAAGGCTTTTATTGAGATAGGGTCTGGCTAAGTTCCCCAGGCTGGCCTCCAATTTGCATTCCTCCTCCCTTGGCCTCCTGAGAAGCAATATAGGTGTGTGGCTTTTTTTTTTTTTTTTTTTTTTTTTTTTTTAAGAACTGAAGCTTCCACCTTAAATCCTGTAGCGATCCAGGAAATGATACCCCCAAAATGAAGATCTCATAAGTAGGCTGAGAAGCAACATTTCTCTCTGACCTTCTCCTTCCTTCCTCCATCTTCTCCACCAAAGCAAAACATATAAACCAGAATTATTCTTCCCCCAAATCAACCACAACAACTAGAATTATTACTCTAACCCTAACCCTGCCTGTCTTTTAAGGAGCTGGCCATAAAGAAATTCACACCCTGTCAGGAGCCGTCCATGGGCTGTGTGAACTATTCACATAGTGGCCAAATGAGGGGATAGGCCTGGCATTGAGTGCTCCCTGTCACTGAGTGATCGCCTCCCCCTCCAGCTCTGCCTTAGGTCCCACAGGGCACCTGAGATGGGTGTGACTTGCCAAAATGTCAATCAATCTGCTGACCACAGACATCAGAAGCAAGACTCCACCCTTGAAACCTTATCCCCCTCTAATCCAGTCCCCACCCCTTATAAAATAAAGGAATCCCGGGCTCACAAGCTCTTTCCAGAGCTCTTTTTCCAGCATGGAAGTTGACCCTTAAGGTCACAGAGCTGTCCCCACCTTGATCTGGAAAACTTATGTCTGTGTTGTGTGATTTTTCGCTGCTTTCTTAGTTTAATGTTGCAGCCAGCTCTTTTAAACCCAGTTCATCTCGTCTGTGAGGGTCATGGGTGAGAAGACCCTTATTCTGGAGAAGTCCTGCCCATATCTGAGAAGAAAAAATGTTATAACTGGGAGAAGACAGGCCTTAGGGGGCTTCCTCATTGGTGTCTTTTCGTTAGCTCAGCCCCCTTTTGTCTGATCACCTTTCCACACAGCTGTCTCCGCTTCATGGAACCTAAGCATAGAACCAGAGACTTTCCGTGTCTTTAAGTCTTCCTTCTGAAAGGTCTTGTATTATATAAAACCATGGTCAAATGAATTTGTTATGCTTTTCTTTTGTTAACCTGACTTTTATTGTAGCGGCGTTGGCTGTGACATTTTATGGAGGACAGGAAAAGGGATCACCCACTTTTTGACTCTGCAAATTTCTCTAAAATGCATCACGCCCCCTAACCTTCTGTGTGCAATTTTAATTTTTATCAAAGGATGTGTAGTGTACATGGGTATGTATACATACATGTAATATATTTTTAGTCAAATAGTACTAAAAGAGTTAAGACAAGTCATGGGGTTCAGGACATGCCACCCTAAAATATAACACAGATCAAAAACATGCTATCCCCCAAAATGCCTCTTTGGCATAAGGATTATTTTGAGAAACTGTAGACATAGAAGATACTCTGAAAACAAAAGTAGAAGTTACTCTTTTTTAAGGGAAATATACATCCATAAAGGAAATCACATACAAAGGTGTTTTTCAGTCTGTACAGGAAGAGAAGGATTATTCTAAATTGCTGGAAATTCACATCACCAGAGAAGGCCTGGACTTATATTGGCCTAACAAGCCTTATCCTTTGTTAAGGTGATTTTCCTGGTCACCTCTCTATAATTAGTTTTCCCCACAACTTTCTTTCTTTGATTCAACTAATGGTGGTATTTAAGCCTGGGGTCAAAGCCTCTTCTTAAGGATAAATTTTTTTTTTTTTTTTTCATTCTGGGGATTGAAGCCAGGGGCACTTTGTCACTGAGTCACATCCCCAGCCTTTTTCATTTTTTATTTTGAAACAGGTTCTTGCTAAGTTGCTTAGGGCCTCACTACGTTGCTCAGGCTGGCCTCAAATTTGTGATCCTCTTGCCTCAGCCTCCCAAATTACTGGGATTACAGGTGGGTACCACAATGCCACACCAGGTCTATCTTGGAATTACTGATTTCTTGCATATCACCCACATGCACGTGTATAAGTTATGCATGTCAATAAACGTGTGTGTTTGTTTTTTTTTCTTGTCTTTTGGCTCAGGTTTCTGTCCCAAGTAAGCATCATATTACCAGACCCAGGTTGGACTGTTCATCACTTGAAGGTCAATACTTGGGAGCTGAAATTTGTGAGAATGAAATTGGTTTCATTCAAGGGCTGGCATCTTGAGAAGAAAGGATCCTGATAAGACACAGTGGGGCACTCAGAAATGCAGAGGATTAGAGAATAAGGAGAGGCATTACACATTCTGATATTTATCAGAAATTCAACAGATGTTCTGGGTTCTGAAAATCTAAAGAAAGATGATTTAGCAGGAAACATCTTAATCATTAGGCGCTGCTTTTCTTTAGAATTTAGAATGCTGGGCAAAGGGAGGAGAAGCAAAAGTAATTCTACCAAGGACAACTCCCAAAGGAGTGGCCATGGTTACCCTGAGAAAAGTTAGAAGGAAATTATTTATCACCCGCTACATGAATAATGGTGGTTCCTTAATTTACTTTTCTGTCCCTTTATTTCTTATCCTTGAAGGCAATCACTTGCAACTTTCCCAACTCCTTCCATTTTTTTCCCCCTGGTATTTAACTTTTCCAAAAATAATTAATACTGCATTTCTAAGGAATATCTACCTACTTCTACTTCTCCACTTGTTCGTTTCAGACAGTAGCAATTGTTGTCCTCTTATGGAGATGAAGATTTATCTGTCTTAACATCCTCACTTTATATCTCTGTCTTCACATAACTATCAGTAAAATTACACTATACTTTTTAAAATTAGTCTGTATTTAGAGATTTTGTGTTAGTGCTTTGGAAATATTACTGAACCAGGAACATTCTGCCCACCATGCAGTAGGCTGATCATTGAAGTCAAGAGTTTTGCAAAAGACAGAGAGTTTATTCATGAAGTGGTTCGATGTGAGGAGGCAGGAGCCCCAAGTTCCTAATAATGACTCAGGCAATGATTGCCATTGTGAACCATACACCAGAGATGTAATCTGCAGCAAAGCTAATGGGAATATTCTGCTTAGTTACTTGCCCTCTAAAATTGGTAATAAAAGCAAATGAAACTAGTTTTTAATTCAGATTTTCCCTTATTTCAGACATGTTCACTGCTGAACCAAGTACTAACAATCGTGTTCCTTTTCTTATGCAGAATTTCGGTTGTCCAGAAGTTAATATTTGCCTCATTTTCAATATTTAGTTTTCTTTTTGTGCTACCTTAATTCTTCCTAAATAATCCACAAGATCAATGCAGTCAAAGCCATCAGAACCAGTGTGTTTCATTCCTTCCTCCGAGCCTTTGTTGGAACACTCATTTTTTCTGCTGGAGGATGGGCCTCCACCGCAGGCCTCCTGGGACCCCTCCCCACCACTCTCCTGGGGCTAGTTTTCCTGATCTAGCTTCTTGCCCTTTCTTCCTGGATTAATTTTTCCCCTTTATGCTTTTGATAAATTTCATACTTTAATAGCTTCCTGAGAAAACGTGCATGAGAAATAATTTTTTCCCCCAAATCATTATGTTTCTGAGAATGCCTTAATTTCACACGTCTAATCTATAGATTGGCTTCCTTACCCTATTCCTATTTGAAAGCATTTCTTCATCGCTAGCTTTGCAGTATTGTTGAGAAGTCTCGAGTCATTTTTATTTTTTAGGCTTATATGTGATTGTGTTTTCTTTGGGAGAAGCTTTGAGGATGTTCTATCCATCACAGGAATTCTGTAACTTCACAGTATGCTTTGATGTGGAGTTTCTCTCGCACGGCATTGGACATTTGGTGGGTTCTTGTCAAATCTCTTGTACTCTTTCTTTAAAGTGTCCTTCACTACATTTTCCCCCAATAATCCCTTTCTAAATCCACATTCTCTACCTGATTAGATCCCTCCTTCCAGTCACCCATCTCTTTGCCTCATTGTGTTACTTTCTATGACGTGGATTAGCTTTTTCTTCCAAGTTTTCTGCACACAGAAAGGCCCCTGAATCTACAAAATTTTATCATCTGCCAAAACTGTGTCAACACTGCTTGTTCATCCTTGCTTTTTCTTGTGTTTTATACCTTTTTAATTCTTCAGTTATCACATTGGTGAGGGTTGGCAGAAAAAGGATTTGAGGGAGCAGTATTGGGACAACCTGGTGGTTTTATTCCTACCTTGTTACTGATCTTCTTAATCCAAGGGGCCTGGATACACTATTGGGTTCAGCCCCAATCTTTCACTTCCAGCTGACCCTGACAGAAAGGCTGATGGAATCATTCCTGGATTGCAGTCCTGGGAAGTCATCTCACACCCCAGCTCTGTACTTTATTAGCAGTGCCAGCTTTGACAAGGCACTTAGTGCCACCATGTCCTTCTTGGTAAAATGGCTCTATTATATCTGCTATACCCTATGGCAGTGGTTATTGTGAGCTCAGATCCAATGGGTCATGTGTAAGAGTGCTGGTAAGCTGCAAGGCATCACACACATGTTCATTAGAATCCACAGTGAATAGGTAGAGCCGAGAGCTGGTTGTGTAACTCAGGGAAAACCTAAACAAACCCTCTAGCTTCACTGGCTTTTAGTTGATTTTAAAAACCACTGATTTGGAAGTCACATAGCTGAACAACATATTATTAGTCTCCTACTATCTCTGCTGTAGATGATACCCCTTACAAAGGCTGCCTAATGGATTAAAACTATTCTCCAGTGAAAGTTGTCTTTTTGCTCCCCTCCCTTATTCTGTATCTTAATGACTAACTGCAAGGTTAGCTATTCTTGAAAACAATGAAACTTTCTAATTGTTTGTTTGTTTGTTTTAGTGCTAGGGATTGAACCCAGGGGCTTGCATATGCTAGGCAAGTGCTATATTGAGCTATACCTCCAACCCATTATTCATTAAAAGCTTTTCTTTTTTCATTTTAAATACATGTTTTTTTAGTTGTAGATGGATACAATACCTTTATTTTATGTGTTTACTTTTATGTGGTGCTGGGGATCAAACTCAGTGCCTCACACATGCTAGGCAAGCACTATCACTGGGCGGTGGCTCACTATCACTGAGCCACCACCCAGCCGGGAACTTTTCTTTAATCACGGAACCCAGAAAATTGGGTTAACTTTCAGATAATAGCAACATGTGCACCAGAAAAGCAGACTATTGTAGAATTTATGACTACCCTAGCACCTAGCCCTCATCTGAGACTAAAAGATATTTTTTTCAGGTTTAGGAGGGCTGAGGCAGGACTATTGTAAGTGCAAGGCCAGCCTCAGTAATTTAGCAAGGCCCTAAGCAACTTAGTGACCCTGTCTCACTAAGTGTGGCTCATTGGTGAAGCACTCCTGTGTTCAATCCCTGGTAACAAACAAACAGACAAAAACCCCCCAAACAAAACAAATAAAAAACTTCCCCAAGTCCTTATGTAAGCCTTGTACCTGTGACCGCTAGGGAAGATGGATCCAACCCAGAGTCTCATGCATGCCAGGCAAGTGCTCTACCATTGAGCTACAGCCCCAGCTCAGAAGATAGCCTTTTTTTAGGACAAGAGTCCCCATCTTATACCTTGCCGGTTTGTTGTCAAAAAGGTTTTTTTCTGTATCACTCTGTCTCTCGAGTTACTGGCATCATTATTGGAATTGGACCTTTCATGGTTAGAGTTGCTCAGGAAGGTCCTCACATTTGGAGGCAGATGTAAGTTTTGCTACTTCCTGGTTATCTGCCCCTCCCACAACCTTGCCATTGACCATGGTTAGACCGTTGGGATCCTTGAACATGGGAACTCAGTTGACCTTCGTGGAGGACATGAGCATGAATGGACATGTGATAACAGGACTCCCTTTAAGAAACACAAATGGGCAGTTGAGGAGGCTTCAGCTTACCTCCTTTTAAGCAAGGTGACCAGGGTGCTCACATGGAATCACCAAGAGCAGTGAGTAGAAGGTGAACATATGACACAGTCACAACTGGCCTGTACCTGGTCTGAAGAAAGAATGTGCCAACCAGAGAGCAGATCTGCAGGGTAAAGTGGAACAAAAGTTGTTTGTATCTTCAGTACCATCTCATGAAGAAGATAGAAAGTTGGGAGCATGCGCAGTAAGTATATCTGCTTGGAAGCTGTGTTCTCTCTCTCTTTTTAAATTTGTTCTCATTAGTTATACATGGCAGTAGAATGCATTCTGACACACCAAACATAAATGGAGTATAACTTCTCATTCCCCTGGTGTACATGATGTCGATTACACTGATTGTGTAATCATGTAGCTGCATTCTCTTAACGAACAGCTATGCCCGCTCACATAAGCTGATCAAATCCAACAGGACAATAAAACAAAATTACTCTTTCCTAATATTATGCTGATTAAAGAATGCTTCATGTACACATCATTCAGCAAACTCTCTTAGGTGCCTGGGATACAGCAGTGAGCAAGACAGGCAAGGATGCCTGCCCTCATGGAGCCTATCTTCTGTGAAAACAGCAACATTTGAGTGATTATTCACTATTCCAGGGATTGGAGTGACAGTAATCAGTGCTAAGACTAGCCCTCTAGAGATGCACAGCTAATGGAAGTGGCTTATTAATTAGACTTTTCCATTGGGAGAAAATGACTAATTAGCCTATTGGAATGCCCAGTCCCGTTGGCACATTGTAGAATAATTAATTACATTATCATCTCCTATGAGTTTGGTTAGCTCGAGGTAGTTCCCAATACTCAACTCTGTACTGTGAAGATTGGGCTTCCACACCCAGACAACTCAGCTAGACCCTGGAAAGTTCTGAAGCTAATTTTCCTCAGCCACACCATCCCAAAATATCTTCTAACTTCTCTATTAAGTCTCTCTCTTTTTCTAACCTCAACACAGACATTTGTTATATCATCCACAATTATACTCCTACAGAGCAGTTAAAAATGAGTCATTCATATATTTATTCCTCAAATATTTCTTTTTTAAAATATTTCTTTTTAGTTGTAGTTGGGCCTTTATTGTATTTATTTATTTTTATGTGGTTCTGAGGATCGAAACCAGGGCTTTGCACGTGGTAGGTAGACAAGCGCTCTACCGCTGAGCCATAACCCCAGCCCCCTCTAATATTTCTTGAGACCTATTGTAAGACCCCGTGTCCACAAGAGGAACACAGCAGCCGTCTCCCTCAGGAGCTTCCCATCAGCTGATAAGGGGACATAGTGGCCAGTTCTTTTGATGGACCAAGTTGAATTCTGGTCCTGGTCTGCTACTCACTTGAGTGCTTAGCCTTAATGACCTCAGTCTGGAAATGGATCAGATGATGTGGCTGTCTAGTTTAATATTTCCACATCAAGAAGGTGTGGGGACTCCTCATGGGAGTGTGACTGTAAGTAAAAAGTCATACACAGTTTGTCAGAGAAGGGGAGAGGAGGAAGGATGCATGATTTTGCATTTTTCCCGTCTTTTCTAGTAGTAGAAGGGAGCCACTGTGCAGGGGGTGGGTCTTGGAGTGCCTGCCTCCTTCTGCTAACAAGGCAGAGCTCATGGCATAATAGGTACATTAAACAGGGTTTGAAGGCCCTGGCAGAGGAGCATCATGAGCTCAGCCAGAGGACCCCAGGTAGAACCGAACTTGAGTCAGCACAGAGTGCTGTGCTCTGTGGGGCTTTTCTGTGGCCTTCCTGAGGCTGGAATTGCCTCTTAGTATCTGGATTGCAACATCCAGGTGGAGAAGAAAACCAGCTCTTCCCAAACAGCATTTTCACTCCTCTCATTAACTGCTTCCTTTAAATTCCGTTTTCTCAAAGGAGGTACAGAGGTGGGGATCCTTTTCTCTTGAAGTGTAACCTTCTGACATTGGTGCTCTCTGTGTACTCTGGCTTCTGCTAGCATTAGAGCAAATGAAATGTTTTGCTTATTCCCTTAGTAATTATTGAGTAAGACCCTACTAAGGGCCGGGCCCTGTTCTCTGGGGATTTTGTATTGAACAAAAGAAAATAAGCCATGAACTCATCAAATTTACTTTCTGTGGGAAAAAAGACCATAAACAAATAAGCACATAAATATATAGTGTCCAATTGTTAGGAAATGAAATATAGCCAGGTGAGAGGATAAGGAATAGATGTTGGGGGACGCTGGGTAAGGGATTCTGGGAAGTCCTCATACCTCTGAGGTGACATGTGAGCAGGATTCTTTATGAATGGATTTTTCCAGTTTCCCAAATTTGCCCTAAACAATTTTAGGTTAACTAATTTTGACTAAAATTCCTTTCAATGCTTTGTACATCTCTGCCTTATAATGCAGGAGCCCAGAATAATCCAATCTTTTCTTAAAAGAGCCGAATCATTTTTGGGAACATTATTATAGCCAGTTCCCTGGGCTATAATAAATACCCCAATGTTTTTCAAAATGTGGCCCCTGGACCACCAGCAGCAGCAGCATCCCCTAGAACTTGTTAGAAATGCAATTTCAGAGTCTGAAACTTTGGGGTGAGGCCCAGAAATGTGTGTTTTATCAAGCCTTCAAGGAGATTCTGAAGCCCATTCAAGTTTGAGAAGGGCTGATAGATACCCTTGAGAACCAGGGAAATGGGAGCATCTTTGCTCATCTCAGCAGGCTGCCTTGCTCTTGAGTTCCCTCTTGGCTCCTTTCTGTAGGTTTCACTGTGGTCTCAGTGTTTCTTCCTCACTGTTGTCATGGTCTAATTTTTATCTCCTTCTAATTGGCTGCTTCTAATCTGTTCTGTGCCAAGAAACAGAACACCAGCCATAGCTTTGTTACATAGAAAGTAGGAATAAATTCTAGGGCTGCTGGACCCCCCTGGCTCTGGTCTTTGCCCTCAAGACATTCAGCATAATGGAAGGCACACAGTTTCTGGAGTCAGATAGACTTGAATTTCAGCCCAGAATCCCAACAGTCGGGGGGTTCTGCCAGCTGCTGAGCATGTCTCTATCCATGATGCCTTCTGTAAATGGGAACCCACTGGACCTGTTGAGAAGGACCTCAGATAAAACTCCATTGACCTCCTATGTTTCTCAGGGTTTTCCAGAAACAGAATCATTAGGAGATAAAGAGATTATGAGAAATTGGCCAATGTGATTTCATAGCCTGAGAAATCCCATGATCAGCTGTCTGAAGGCTGGAGGCCAAGGAAATCTGTTGGGGCAATTCATTCTGAGTCCGGGGGCCTGAGAAACAGGTGGGCTGTGGTAGAAATCTCAGTCCCAGTGTGTAAGAGGAGATGAGATGGTCCAGCTAAGCAATGAAAGGAAGAAAGGGGCAAATGCTTCATTCTCTTCGTTACAGGCCTTCAATAGATTGAAGGATGCCCACCCACATGCAAAAGCACATCCACTTTGCTGAGGCCACAGATCCAAACGCTAATCTCATTTGGGAACACCCCACACAGGTACACCCCAGAACAATGCTTAATCTGGTCACCCTGTAGCCCAGCCAAATTGACACAAAAAAAATTGAACATCACCTGATTTCTATAATTCCCTACTCGGGTCACAGTGATGTTTTAGATCTTCTGGAATTAGTGTCATTTCAGAGCCAGCTCACAAATAATCTCCGAAAAATCTGATTATTTCCTTTTTTTTCCAGTGTATGTTCACTCTGGTAAAACTCTGTAGGTCTGGGAGACAGATGTGGTTCCTCATGGGGACCAGGCCTCCCTTTTCATTGGTTGTGATCTTGGTAGTGTTAGCATGAGAATTTTCTGTGCCAATAAAGTGTCTGTGTCAGGTTTGTGTCACTGTGACCAAAATACTTGACAAGAAAAACCAAGGAAAAGGTTATTTGGGGCTCACAGTTTCAAAGGTCTTATCAGCCCATGGTCAAGTGACTCTGTTGCTCTAGGCCAGAGGTGAGGCAGAGCCTCTCTGCAGAAGGGCATGTAGGAGGAAAGCTGTTCAACTCATGGTAGCCCAGGGAGAGAGACAGGGAGAGGGAGAGGGAGAGGGAGAGGGAGAGGGAGGGGGGGGGAGAGAGAGAGAGAGAGAGAGAGAGAGAGAGAGAAGAAAGAAAGAAAGAAAGAAAGAAAGAAAAAGAAGGAGGAGGAGGAGGAGGAGGAGGAGGAGGAGGAGGAGGAGGAGGAGACATACAGGAACCAGGGACAAAACATAATCTCCAAGGTCTCTCCCCCAGTGACCTACTTCCTCCAGGTGTGCCCCACCTACATACAGTTACCACCCAGGAATCTTTTAAAATTATTACTCCATCAAATATATTAATCCACTGATTAGGTTACAGCTCTCATCATCTAATCATTTCACTTCTGAATATTTCTGTGTTGCCACATGAACTTTCCGAGGGACGTCTCATATATAGATCACAATAGGGTCCAACAGATGCTGGTTCTTTTCTCCTGGACAAAGGAGGGGAGAGGAAAATCTGCTAAATTTTTATCCTTAGCAACAACAATAGCTGAGGCAGGAAGATCATTTCAGTCCAAGAATTTAGGGCCAGGCTAAATAATATGGTAAGACCTAGTCAAACCCCTAAGCTATAAAAAATATTCTTGAGATATAATCAGGGGGAGATCCAACATGGCGGCGGCCCCGGAGAGATCATGTCTCTGATCTCTTAAGCTGCGTGGGCATAGGGAGTCGTAAATGTCTAAATGCTGTTTGCTCAGGATCACTAGTCAATGCTGAGCTGACGTGGATCTGGGGCAAACAGTCTGGGCCTCTCAGAACACACACCGAGCCCGGATAGGATGCATTCGGATGCTCTGGTTCGCCTGCTTCTCGCAGCCATACTGCTGTGACTCAGCACTAACGATCCCACTGAAACAACTGCTCGGCCCTTCTGAACTGCAGAGGTAAAAGCCAACTGAGCCTTCATAGGCAGTGGCCACAGGATTGAAACAGGGCTTGGGAGAGACAGACAGGACCCACCTGTTGCATGGTCACCTGGCAAAGGGAACGAACTGTCACCATTTGCATGGGATACCACCATGGCAGAGAACTGACGTCACCAAAACGCGACGAGGAGATAACTTCATTGAAACCAACAGCGACAGGTGTGTAATCCCCTAGCCCTCCCTCTCCACACAGCAGGGGAAACCTTAAGGGTCCCTCCCAGCTCTCCTGAGAGCGCGATAGCCAGACCGAGGGAATCAGGAGTGGCGCGGGACTCACGGCGCGGGACTCACGGCACGGAATTCCCAGCTACCGCTCCCACCAGTGCTGACAACTGAGGTCCCTTGCACCGCTACTGGGGGCGTGGCTACCAGAGGGCAAGCAAATTCGCTGGGGGTTCTCAGCCCCAAGCTCTACAAACTTAGGGTCTGAGGGAATGGCAAACAGGGAGAGTGTGCCCAGGAGTTCATGAAAACAGGGCTCCCAGGAGCAGCAGACCTGGCGTGTAGCCAGTATTGCGGTGAGCGTCACTGGGAGCGGGGCCTGGCTTGAGGAAAAGTGGGGAAGTGACTAGACACAAGAGAAGGCCCTAGGCACTCAGGATTGGAGACCCGCCCACTCTGGGAGGAAGAGCTGCTGCACAGGGATTGGTTCCCGCCTATTGAGAGGAGAAGCTTGGCCCAGTGGGCACAGCTCCACCTACTGGAAGAGAAGTTAATCAAAATCTAAGACTGCATTTATCATTTTTTTTTAAAAAATCTGGGTGTTTTTTTTTTCTTTTCATTTTCATTTTTTTGTTGTTGTTTTTTAACTTTTTAAATTTTTTTATTTTATTATTTTTTAAATTTTCATTTTCATTTTTTATTATTATTTTTAAAATTTTTTTTCTTTTTTCTTTTCTATTTTTTTCTTTTGTCTTTTCATTTCTTTTCAATTTTCTTATTCCCCCTTCCTTGAATTCTACCTGCTTACTCTCATTCTCCTTAGTGACTTCTTCCCTTCCCTTCTAATATCTTTCCTCCCAAGCATCAAATTTATAAGAATAAACAGTAACTCAGCAGTCAAACAGAACAAGAAGTAACATGAGCAGCATGAAAAAGCAAGGAAGAAAAGGAGTACAAACAATGCAGGACAGCCTAAATATTCAGGAGGACCTAGAGTCATCAGAAAAATGGTCATATAAAGAACTCAAGGAATACCTTAGACAGATGGAATGGAACCTTAAAGAGGATACGAGACAGCAAATTCAAACAGTGAAAGAACTCATTGAAAATGAATTACATAAACAGATAAAAGAAGAAGTTAAGCATCTTTATCAGGAGATAGAGATTATAAAAAAAATCAAACAATAATTCTAGAAATGAAGGAAACTATAAACCAAATTAAAAACTCAAATGAGAGTATCACTAACAGAGTGGAGCAAGTAGAAGCCAGAATGTCAGATAATGAAGACAAAATATATCATCTTGAAAAGAGTCTAGCCAACTCAGAAAGGCTGGTGAAAAATCATGAGAAAAGCATCCAAAGGATATGGGATAACATAAAAAAACCAAACTTACGAGTCATCGGGATAGAGGAAGGTATAGAGATTCAAACCAAGGGAATGAGTAACCTGCTGAATGAAATAATTACAGAAAACTTTCCAGAAATAAAAAAGGAAACGGATATACAAGTTGTAGATGCATACAGGACACCGAGCACACAAAATCACAGTAGACCAACGCCAAGACACATTGTTATGAAGATATCCAATATACAGAATAAAGAGAAAATATTAAAAGTTACAAGAGAAAGGAGGCAGATTACATTCAGGGGTAAACCAATAAGGTTAACAATGGATTTTTCATCACAGACGCTGAAAGTGAGAAGATCCTGGAACAACGTATTTCAAACACTGAAAGACAATGGATGCCAACCACGAATTCTATATCCAGCAAAATTAAGCTTCAGGTATGACACGAAATAAAAATCTTTCATGATAAACAAAAGCTAAAAGAATTTGCAGCCAGAAAACCAGCATTGTAAAGCATCTTGAGCAAAACACTACACGAGGAAGAAATGAAAAACAATAACCAAAACCATCAGTGGGAAGTGCCTCGGTAAAGACAGAGGATGGGGGGAAAGCTAATCATGGAGAAACAAACTAAATTAAAAAAAAAAAGATAAATAATCAAACATGGCTGGAAGTACAAAACATATACCAATAGTAACTCTAAACGTTAATGGCTTAAACTCTTCAATAAAGCAACATAGGCTGGTAACATGGATTAAAAAAACAAATCCAACATTATGCTGCCTCCAGGAGACTCATCTGATTGGAAAAGACATACACAGGCTGAAGGTGAAAGGTTGGGAAAAAATATACGCACACGGTCCTCGTAAGCAAGCAGGGGTGGCCATCCTCATATCGAATAAAATCGACTTCAAGACTAAGTTAATCAAAAGGGATAAGGAAGGACATTATATACTGTTAAAAGGAATCATTCACCAACAAGACATAACAATTATCAATATTTATGCACCAAATAATGGTGCTGCGACGTTCATAAAACAAATTCTCCTCAAGTTCAAGAATCAAATAGACCACAACACAATAATTATGGGTGACTTCAACACACCTCTCTCACATTGAACAGATCCTCCAAACAAAAGTTGAATAAAGAAACTATAGAACTCAATATCACAATCAATAACCTAGACTTAACTGACATATATAGAATATATCAACCATCATCAAGTGGATATACTTTTTTCTAAGCAGCACATGGATCCTTCTCAAAAATAGACCATATATTATGCCATAGGGCAATCCTCAGTAAATATAAAGGGGTGGAGATAACACCATGCATTTTATCTGATCATAATGGAATGAAACTAGAAATCAATGATAGAAGAAGGAAGGAAAAATCCTACATCACATGGAAAATGAACAATATGTTACTGAATGATCAATGGGTTACAGAAGACATAAAGGAGGAAATCAAAAAATTCTTAGAGATAAATGAAAATACAGACACAACATATCGGAATCTATGGGACACAATGAAAGCAGTTTTAAGAGGGAAATTCATCGCCTGGAGGTCATTCCTCAAAAAAAGGAAAAACCAACAAATAAATGAGCTCACACTTCATCTCAAAGCCCTAGAAAAGGAAGAGCAAAACAACAGCAAATGTAGCAGAAGGCAAGAAATAATTAAAATCAGAGCGGAAATCAACGAAATTGAAACAAAAGAAACTATTGAAAAAATTAACAAAACTAAAAGTTGGTTCTTCGAAAAAATAAATAAGATCGACAGACCCTTAGCCATGCTAACAAAGAGAAGAAG
This sequence comes from Callospermophilus lateralis, assembly GCF_048772815.1. Lineage (NCBI taxonomy): Eukaryota > Metazoa > Chordata > Mammalia > Rodentia > Sciuridae > Callospermophilus > Callospermophilus lateralis. The sequence continues at coordinate 73,505,274 of NC_135316.1, forward strand.
AGAGAGAACTCAAATTACTAACATACGGAATGAAAAAGGCAATATCACAACAGATGCTACAGAAATACAGAAGACAATTAGAAATTATTTTGAAAACCTATATTCCAATAAAATAGAAGATAGTGAAGACATCGATAAATTTCTTAACTCATATGATCTGCCCAGACTGAGTCAGGAGGATACACACAATTTGAACAGACCAATATCAGTGGATGAAATAGAAGAAGCAATCAAAAGACTACCAACCAAGAAAAGCCCAGGACCAGATGGGTATACAGCAGAGTTTTACAAAACCTTTAAAGAAGAATTAATACCAATACTTTTCAAGTTATTTCAGGAAATAGAAAAAAAAGGGAGCTCTTCCAAATTCATTTTATGAGGCCAACATCACCCTGATTCCGAAACCAGACAAAGACACCTCAAAGAAAGAAAACTACAGACCAATATCTCTGATGAACCTAGATGCAGAAATCCTCAATAAAATTCTGGCGAATCAGATACAAAGGCATATCAAAAAAATTGTGCACCATGATCAAGTAGGATTCATCCCTGGAATGCAAGGATGGTTCAATATACGGAAATCAATAAATGTTATTCACCACATCAATAGACTTAAAGATAAGAACCATATGATCATGTCGATAGACGCAGAAAAAGCATTCGACAAAGTACAGCATCCCTTTATGTTCAAAACATTAGAAAAACTAGGGATAACAGGAACTTACCTCGACATTGTAAAAGCTATCTATGCTAAGCCTCAGGCTAGCATCATTCTGAATGGAGAAAAATTGAAGGCATTCCCTCTAAAATCTGGAACAAGACAGGGATGCCCTCTATCATCACTTCTATTCAATATAGTTCTCGAAACACTGGCCAGAACAATTAGACAGATGAAAGAAATTAAAGGCATAAAAATAGGAAAAGAAGAACTTAAATTATCACTATTTGCGGATGACATGATTCTATCCCTAGAAGACCCAAAAGGGTCTACAAAAAAACTGCTAGAACTAATAAATGAATTCAGAAAAGTGGCAGGATATAAAATCAACACGCATAAATCAAAGGCATTTCTGTACATCAGCGACAAAACTTCTGAAACGGAAATGAGGAAAAACACTCCATTCACAATATCCTCAAAAAAAAAAAATAAATAAAATACTTGGGAATCAACCTAACAAAAGAGGTGAAAGATTTATACAATGAAAACTACAGAACCCTAAAAAGAGAAGTAGAAGAAGATCTTAGAAGATGGAAAAATATACCCTGTTCATGGAGAGGCAGAACTAACATCATCAAAATGGTAATATTACCAAAATTTCTCTATAGGTTTAATGCAATGCCAATCAAAATCCCAACGGCATTTCTTGTAGAAATAGATAAAGCAATCATGAAATTTATATGGAAAAATAAAAGACCCAGAATAGCAAAAGCAATTCTAAGCAGGAAGTGTGAACCAGGCGGTATAGCAATACCAGACCTCAAACTATACTACACAGCAATAGTAACAAAAACAGTATGGTACTGGTACCAAAACAGGCGGGTGGATCAATGGTACAGAATAGAGGACACAGAGACTAATCCACAAAGTTACAACTATCTTATATTTGATAAAGGGGCTAAAAGCATGCAATGGAGAAAGGATAGCGTCTTCAACAAATGGTGTTGGGAAAACTGGAAATCCATATGCAACAAAATGAAACTGAATCCCCTCCTCTCGCCATGCACAAAAGTTAACTCAAAGTGGATCAAGGAGCTTGATATCAAATCAGAGACTCTGTGTCTCATAGAAGAAAAAGTTGGCTCCGATCTACATATTGTGGGGTCGGGCTCCAAATTCCTTAACAGGACACCCATAGCACAAGAGTTAATAACAAGAATCAACAAATGGGACTTACTTAAACTGAAAAGTTTTTTCTCAGCAAGAGAAACAATAAGAGAGGTAAATAGGGAGCCTACGTCCTGGGAACAAATTTTTACTCCCCACACTTCAGATAGAGCCCTAATATCCAGAGTATACAAAGAACTCAAAAAATTAGACAATAAGATAACAAATAACCCAATCAACAAATGGGCCAAAGACCTGAACAGACACTTCTCAGAGGAGGACATACAATCAATCAACAAGTACATGAAAAAATGCTCACCATCTCTAGCAGTCAGAGAAATGCAAATCAAAACCACCCTAAGACATCATCTCACTCCAGTAAGATTGGCAGCCATTATGAAGTCAAACAACAACAAGTGCTGGCGAGGATGTGGGGAAAAGGGTACTCTTGTACATTGCTGGTGGGACTGCAAATTGGTGTGGCCAATTTGGAAAGCAGTATGGGATTCCTGGGAAAGCTGGGAATGGAACCACCATTTGACCCAGCTATTGCCCTTCTTGGACTATTCCCTGAAGACCTTAAAAGAGCATACTACAGAGATACTGCCACATGATGTTCATAGCAGCACAATTCACAATAGCTAGACTGTGGAACCAACCCAGATGCCCTTCAATAGATGAATGGATAAAAAAATGTGGCATTTGTACATCATGAGTATTACGCAGCACTAAAAAATAACAAAATCATGGAATTTGCAGGGAAATGGTTGGCACTAGAACAGATTATTCTTAGTGAAGCTAGCCAATCCCTAAAAAACAAATACCAAATGTCTTCTTTGATATAATGAGAGCAACTAAGAACAGAGCAGGGAGGAAGAGCAGGAAGAAAAGATTAACATTAAACAGAGACATGAGGTGGGAGGGAAAGGGAGAGAAAAGGGAAATTGCATGGAAATGGAAGGAGACCCTCATTGTTATACAAAATTACATATAAGAGGTTGTGAGAGGAATGGGAAAATAAACAAGGAGTGAAATGAATTACAGTAGATGGGGTAGAGAGAGAAGATGGGAGGGGAGGGGAGGGGAGGGGGGATAGTAGAGGATAGGAAAGGTAGCAGAATACAAAAGTTACTAATAGGGCATTATGTAAAAATGTGGATGTGTAACCAATGTGATTCTGCAATCTGTATTTGGGGTAAAAATGGGAGTTCATAACCCACTTGAATCTAATGTATGAAATATGATATGCCACGAGCTTTGTAATGTTTTGAACAACCAATAAAAAAAATACATGAAAGGATAAAGAAAATGTGGTGTATGTGTGTGTGTGTGTGTCAGTCTCACACACACACACACACACACACACATACAATAGAATATTACTCAGCCACAAAGAAGAATGAAATTATGGCATTTGCCAGCAAATAGATGGAACTGGAGGCTATCATGCTAAGTGAAATAAGCCAATCCCAAAACACCAAATGCCAAATATTCTCTCTAATATGTGGATGATAACCCACAACAAAGTAGGGGAAGATTAGAAGATCATTGGACTAGACAAAGGGGAATGAAGGGAAGGGAGGTGGGACAGTAATTGCAAAGAGAGCAGAATGAATTGGATATAACTTTTCTATCCTCGTACATAAATACATGACCCATGTAACTCCACATCATGTACAACCACAATAATGGGATTCTAACTGAATAAATTATGCTTATTCTGTGTGTGTATAACATTTCAAAATAAAGTCTACAGTCATGTAAAAGAATAATTTAAAAAAATGAAAAAAAGAGATATAATCACATGACATTCCATTAATCTATTTAAAATGTCTAATTTAATGACCATTGTTACAATCAACTTTAGAACATTTTTTTTTTTACCCTAAGAAGAAGCCTATACCCAGTGGCCACCACATATCTCTAACCTGTCTTTCCCCTAGTCCAAGGCAACCACTAATGCATGTTCTCTCCTATAGATTTGTCTATTCTGGACATGTCATACAAATGAAACCATATAGTAAGTAGTCCTTTGTGATGACTTCTTTCATTTGGCATTATATCTTCAAGGTTTATCCATGTTATGATTCATTAGACTTCATATTTTTTCTGCCAAATAATATATTGTTGGGCAGATAAACTACATTTTATTTATCTGTTCATAAGTTGATGGACATTTGAGTTGTTTCCACTTTTTGGCCATTATAAATGATGCTTTTATGCTGGGTGCAGCCCCACATACCTGTAATTCCAGCAGCTTGGGAGGCTGAGGCAAGAGGATTGCGAGTTAAAAGCCAGTCTCAGCAAAAAGTGAGATGCTGAGCAACTCAGTGAGAACTTGTCTCTAAATAAAATGCAAAATAGGGCTGAGGATGTGGCTCAGTGGTTGAGTGCCCCTCTAGTACAGAGAGAGAGAGAGAGAGAGAGAAGAGGGAATGCATGTTCCTTTAAGGTCGGTTCAGATATACCAGCTTTGGCCACATGCAGTGTTGAGCACAGAGGCTTCAACAAGAGCCACCTTGAAGAATTTATCATCCTAAATTCATTAGATGAGGTGTACATCACTCAGCTTTAGGCTAAATAATATAGGTACCAAATATATGCCCCCAATAATCTAGTAATATCAAACACTCTTGCAGGATAGTCCCAGGGTTTTATGGTCATCTCCCAGGATCTGAGTTGCGTAGTTGAGGTAGCCAGGGTAGAATTCTGCTCAGAGGAGTATTTAAAGTGAGGCTCACCAAGGCCTGCGGGAACAGTGCGAGACAGCTCTGGTTTCACTCCAGTCTCAGAATTTGGATTTCCTTCCCATTTGATCTTCACTGAACACCAATTACATATGAAGCTCTGTCAATGAACTGTAGGGAGGAGGGAGATGTAAAGATGAATATAAAAAGGCAGAGTTCTCATTGTAATGAATTTTGTGATTCAGCAAGGTTTTGCAAGAATTGAATGTTGAAGAAAACATGCTACATTAAAACAAAACTATGGACTTTTATTAGACAATTGTTTCTTGTGTTTGGGAGTCCCCACTATTACCCCCAGGTTCAACAATTTAACTATAAGAAATCACAGAATTTAGCAAAATTGTCCTAATGATGGTTAGGGTTTATTACAGTAAACAAATACAGAAATTAACAGCAACAAAAGAAAAATGTGTGTGGGATGAAATCCGGAGGAGACCAGACTTCTAGTTGTTCTCTCCTGGTAGTGACATATGGACAATATTCACTGCTCAGTGACAATATGTGGTAACACATGCAGAGCACTGCCAACAGAGAAGGTCACTTGAGCCTTGGTGTCCAGAGTTGGTATTTGGGGTTAGGGGAGTTTGTCACTTGGGCTTAGCAGACTGCCAACACGGTTCACCCTACTCTAGCCAATCTAGAGATCAAGTTGAACCAGATGGCTCAAGGTCCCCATTACAAGTCACATTGTTAGCATTAAGTGTCAAGTGTGGCCTGGGGGGTCCCAGGTGAACAAACACTCTTGCAGGATAGTTCAAGGGTTTTATGATTATCTCCCAGGATCTGAGCATGGGCCAAACTTTTTTTGAGACGTGCAGAGTTGAGACTTGCTGAGATCCTTACTGCACAGTATCCAAAAGCATTCTTATGCTAGAGAATATTCAGACAGTACAGACAGGTCTAGAGTTCCACTCCCCACGTCAGCAGCAGGTTTATCAATGAGGTGCTCCTTCTGGAAGCTCTGCTGCCGTGTGCTCTCAGAACAGCGTCAACCCCTCACAGGAAGAGAAATACATCATACTTAGCATTAGAACGGCCACCGGCATACCTCCCAAGGAATTCTCAGAAGGACTTCCATTCCATGTGAATCCAGATCACATAGGAGAGGAGTTAGAAATAAAACTTCTCTTTCAAGAAAAGAAGTCAAGTGAAGAGGACTTTGTCCTGACAACCATCTTCTGGTCCAGAGTGGCTTGTGCTGGTTCCCCTGGGGTCACCAGACAGGCAGTGTGGATTTAGAAGACTACAACCAGATGGAATTGGGTTTTGAGTCCTGGCTTCCCCATTTCTTAGTGACTGCAGTGTGTTGTATGGCCCCCAAAGAATATGTCCAAGTCCTAACCCCAGGTGTCTGTGAATGGGACCTAATTTGGAAATAGGGTCTTGACAGCTGTAAATAAGAATCTAGAGATGAAATCATGCTAAACTTAGAATGGGTCCTAAATCCAACAAGTGCTGCCTTGTAAGAGAAAGGAGACACAGACATATGACACACAGAGGGACACACAAATATGAGGGTCACCTGAAGCCAGAGGCAGAGAATGGAACAATATGTTTAAGCATCAAGGAATGCCAAGGGCTTCTGGAGTCGCCAGAGGCTAAGATGCACGAGGATTCTTCCGAGAGTCTCCAGAAGCAGACAATCCTGCTAACACATAGAGGACACTAAGTAAATATTTGTTGAATGAAAGGAATCTTTCTGTTGAGGTGAAATTGTGTTGTTAGGATTTTGATGTATCTTTTCAGAGACTTGATTTCAGACTTCTGGTTTCCAGAACTGTGAAAGGATACATTTCTGTTAATTTAAGCCACTATGTTTATGGGAATTTGTTAGGGTGACCCCAAGAAAGTAACACAGTGACCTAGAGGCATTTTCTGAATAATGTAGTCCATAGTTTTCTCATCTACAAAATGGTGATACCTATATCTTGAGAGGATTAAATGAGATAATTCATATATATATATATATATATATGAATGATGCAATCTCATTTGCAATCTCTCTACAAATTTTCAAATGCTTTGTCAGAATGTTTCTTTTACATCTTATACCTCTGAACTTAATGGAAGATGTGAAGAGAAAGATTTTTTGAAATCTTGCATGAGTTCAATACAAGGTAGAAAATAAAAGAGAAGGTGAATTAGAACAAATGTCATCTCCCCAGGCTCTGCTTTAAGAGATGTGAATCTCCTTCCACTAGAGACAGCCATGGCAAGTGACTTCATTGCTTCCTGGAAAGCTAAGTCCCCAGAGCCGGAAGACCATGTCAACCTGCAACTCCCTGCGCCAGTACCTGGTAGTGAACACACCACTGCTTCTTGACTCTGGGTCCTCTGATGTTGACACAGTACTTTGACACAAAAGGCCTGAAGGCACTGAGGAGCAAGCACAGGGTCATCAACAGTAAAAAACAAATAGCAAGCAACAACCTTCCCCCACCCACCCAATGACCTGTTGTTGCAGGAGACCAGAAATTTATAACTGACCTCTCTGGAGCTGTCTTCCGATCATGTCAGCATGTCCACATGTCCTTGTCATTGCTTACCCACAAGCCTAGGAAAGCAGTCTCTGGTATAGGTGCCAAGGCCCTCTGCTGCTGTTGTCCGAAATCATTTCTCCCAGTCACCAGAAGGACTCACATGAAAGAAGCCCCTGACCCACTCCTTTTGGAGAATCAAATCCCGTACTTGCTGGGAAAGAGAAGGGAAACTTAATTTATTAGGAACCTATTCTGTGCCAGGAACAGTGTTAGCTGCATTTACGTACATTTAATCCTCATTTAATTGACTTGGAAAGATCCAAGCTGAGTAAGTCAGATTTGCATCATTATGACCAAAATGCCTGACAAGAACAACTTAGAGGAGAGAAAGTTTATATGGCTCATGGTTTCGGGGGGCTTCACTGCTCTGGGTGGGAGATGAGACAGAGCATCATGGTGGAAGGATGTGGTGGAGGAAAGCAGCTCAGGACAGGCAGCCAAGAAGCAGAGAGAGGGCAAGGGAAAGGGGCTACAGGAAAATGCACCCTTCTAGGGCACACCTCCAGTGACCCGTATCCTGCAGGCATGCCCCACCCGCCTACAGCTGCCACCCCATTAATCCATAATCCAATCATTTCATCTTTGAAGCTTCCTGCATTGACACAGGAGCTTTTGGGGGACACCTCCTGTTTCGACACATGACTAAACCAGTCAGGGTCACTCCAAGTGGAATTTTGGCAGACTAAATAAAGTCACAGACACAGAAAGTACCTTTTATTTGGGTTCAGTGACAGCTCCTCAGCCACAACTCCCACCAGGCAGGCAAGGCCAAAGAAAGGGAAGGAGCATGACTTGAACCCGGGTTTATTGGGGGAGGCTATTCAAATGAGGCAAGGGGTAGGGTTACAACAAACAAGAGGATGGAACCCAACCCCATCTGGTGATGTCCACTCCTGGAGCTGCATCTCTCTCATCTCAGTGGAGGTAATCCAAAGGCATTGCAATGTGCAATACCTGTTCAGCATCTCTGCACTGAGGACTTAGAGGTGTGTACATAGCTCCTGTACAGAGCAGCTCCCGAAAACCTTCTATCCAAACCATAACACAACTTAAGCTAGTTATGGAGGAATGTGGTCTAAAGGTAAATTGACCAAGGAACTCAGTTTTCTCAAACCATTGGGAGGAGGATTATCCACCCTAAGAGATGACTTTTGCCAAGAGATCCATGTTGTCTCAGCAGAATCATTCATTCAACAAATGTTTACTTAGTGCCTTTGATGTGTCTGCTTTAATGGACAATCCAGACAGAGATCACTATGATGGGAGGCTTTTATTCTACCTTTGTGAGAAGACAAAATAGATGGATAAATTTTATGATATGTGGGCAGGTGCTAAGCAAGATGGGGAAAATGGAGCTAAGTAAAGAAGTTTGTTTGGGAGTAAAGAGGGGGGTAGGTTGCAGTTTTGACAGGGTAGTCAGGGGGTGCCTTCTGGGAAGGTGGCCTGAGTGAAGACTTGGGGCAGGTGAGAGAGGAACCCCATGGAGAAGCAAAGAAGGGCTTTCTAAACAGAGGAAAGGAATGCACAATGGGAGGGTTCTTGGCTTGTTCAAGTAACAGCAAGGAGTCCAGTGAGACTGTCATGCGGGAAACAGGAGGATGATGAGATCACAGAGAATCTTCTTAGCAGCTGGAAGTATAAGGAGTGGCGGCTGAACTGTGGGTCCTGAACTGTCCTGTGACAGAAGCAATGCCCCTCTGGAGACTCTCAATGCTTAGACACTAATGAGCATGGCTCAGTTGCTAAGTTGCTACGGTGATTCTCTGTTCAAAGGGAAATTCTGTGGCAGCCTCAGAATTTTATCAGTTCTTAACCTTGGGTTGAAACGCTGGCTGCCTGGAGGTAGAAAATTATGGGCCAAAGTGGATAGTCCTAATGGGGCCGCTTTTACCCTCAAGTTCAGTTCTGTTTATCTTGAGGAAACTTTCTCACAATAAATCCTTTTGATGTTTAAACCTATATAATAAATGTGCTGAGCTTGCTGGTGGTCAGGGGCTGGCTGAACCACCAGGTCCCGGCTTTTTTTCTATTTGTGTGTCTGTTTGTCTTTTCTCAATCCCCTCAGCGACCAGTCCACTTAGCCCCAAATAAACGGTCATGCAGGTCACAACATGGAAGGACTTTGCCAGAGAGGCCACGGGAGGGTTTTAGCTGGAGGGATGATATGATTTGAACGACCTTCTAGGAAGGTCCCTCTTGGGTCTGTGTTAATATAGACTGTAGGAGGGTATGTTAGTTTTCTGGACATACCACAGCAAAGCATCCCAAACAGGAGGCTTAAAACTGTAGACATGTATTCTCTAAATTTTCTGGAGCCTAGAAGCAAAAAAGACTTCTTCAAGCTGTTGGGAGAGCTATGTTCTCTCTGAAAGCTCTCGGGGAGCTCCTTCCTTGCCTCTTCCAGCTTGTGATGGTTGCTGGTGATCCTGGATGTTCCTTTGTCTGTGGCTGGGTAAGACTCGTCTTTGTCTTCAAGTGAAGAACACTTGGTCTTCATGACCTTGGTCTCTGCCTCTATCTTTCTCTAAGTATTAAGATACCAGTCATTGGCTAGGGCCCATCCTAATCCAGTAAGACTTCTTCATGACTTGATTACATCTCAAAGATCTTATTTGCAAATAAGACTAGGTGTTAGGCCTTCAACATATCTTTCTGGAGCTTCCATTCCAATGCACAACCAGGGGCAAGAGTGGAAGCAAAAGGCCAGCTACAAACAGCATCAACCCAGAGAAGAGATATTAGGAGCTTGAACCTGAGTCGTGACAGAAGAGGAATGAGAAGTGGCCTGGTTCTGGATGTATTTTGAGATCAGCACCAACACTCTCTCCTGAAAGACAGGATGTGCGAGAGAAAGGGAGGTATCAAGGACCTCCTGAGGTTTCTCACCTGAGCACTTAGAAGGTTAGGGTTGCCATAGATGGGAGAGGGGAAGGCTGTGGGAAGAGCATTTTGGAGAGGTGAAGATTAGGCCTTTGATTTTGAACACGTTTAAGACAGTTTTTAGGCATCCACGTGGAGATGTGAAGTAGGAAACTAAATCTATAAATCAGAGCAGTTCGGAGGAGAAGCTTGGGCTGGAGATGCAACGGGGAGTCATTGGCATCTATATGATGAGCTGCCTGTCTTAATTGTTCTATAGACATATTATCATAAAATATTTATTGTTCTATAGACATATTATCATAAAAATATTTATGTGAACACTGTAGTTGGACACATGGAAGTGATTCTGACTTTGAAAAAGACTAAGGGAATAAAGCATTTGTCAGACTTCTTAACATAAGCCTCAGACACCTTCCTTTCAAAGAAACTTGGCTAATCAGGATAATAGCTAATATTTATTGAATTTCTACTATAGGCCAGATTTATTTAATTCATCCTTTTATTTATTGCTTAAAATAACCCTTTGAGATTGGTACTACATTATAAAAGAGAAAACCTAATTTTAACTCACCCAGAGACATCTGGTTTCTAATATGCACCGTGGAGATTCACCCCACGTTTGTCTGAATTGGGGATACCATTACAGTGTTATTTAACTGCACAAATATCCATATTCATTTTGTAGAGCTATCAAAAAAAATGCTTCACATTCAGGGTGAATTGCTCAAATTATCTCCAGTTTCCTCCAGTGTGTGTCAGACCCGACTGTCATGCTGTACGTGCTATTCTTAACTTTTGATTCCCTTCAATCATCATTTCTGACACGGGGGTCTCTATTTCCCATGGTTGGCTTTTTAAACAACTTTGCGTTCAGGAAGGAACCCTTATGAAGTTGTTGTGTCAGTGCCCATCACCCTCCAGCTAGAGCAAGTGACCATGAGTACTCAGACTCAAACAGACAGAGAGGGGCAGGGGGTAAGTTCAATCAGGGACTAAAATGAAATTCTCCCATGTATTCTCCCCCACTTTTTAGAGATGAATCTCTTGGAGTCTCCTAAGATCCTTCGGCTTTCGAGAGTGGGAGGGAGGAAATAGAGGAAATAGCATCTTTCCATGAATTCTGTAGTAGGTACGAAGCGGAGGGCTCCCTTACTGTTCACGCTTCTTATGGTCACCAAGTGGGGGTGGAATGGGGGAGAGAAAATAGTGGTGCCTCTCACAGGCCCTGCAGGGGACAAGTGACACCAATGGATAGCAGTTCTCTAAGTGGAAGTGTGGGGGTTAGCACTTCTGTTGGTTTTGTTGTTGTTGTTACTGTCTCTTTTTTTTTTGTCTCTTAGTAATTTCAGGATCACAGGAAAATTTTTCACTTGATGTCCTGTTACACATCATTGCATGTTTTAATAGTTCAGGGTAGAATTTATCCAAGTTATTTCCCTAGCAATAGAAGACACTTATACGAAGGTCTGTGTGCTGGTTTTGCAGTCCAACATCTATTCTTCCCTTCCTTCTTATTAGTAGAATCTTGATTTTATTCATGGCAACTTCTCTTTCTTCTCTCTCTCATTTTTCTAGATCCCTTAATAGTAAGACAGAGTGGTACTCCTTGACTTCTAAATATTTCACTGTATTTTTTCCTGGAATTATCAAAATTAGGAAATGGACATTGATATAATACTATCCTCCAGTCTACAAATCTCAGACATATTATGTTGGCTGACCTAACACTGGACTTTGTAGCAAAAGAAAATTTAAGACTGTGTGTTATGTTTGCTGTTAACTCTCTTTGGACTCTAACTTACAGCCTCTATTAAATCTCCCTTTGTATTTTATGAAAATGATTGTTTTTAGTAGTATAGGCCAGTGAGATGTAGATCATCCCTTAATTTGAGCTTGGGTGACCATTCCTAATGATTAGACTCCAGATATGTGAGCTAGGAATTTGATTTCAATTCCTATTCCCCCCTTTCCTCTCCCTCCTCTGTTTATTCTCCCTCTATTCTACAGATCTTCCTTTTGTTCCTTTACTTATTTATTTTTAATTAGTACTTTCAACACATATATAAAGGTGAAATTCCCTTTGGTGCATATACATATGCATATAACATGATTTTGTTAAATTCATTGCATATTTCCTCCCCTTTTCCTTCCTCCCTCCCTCATATTAACCTTCTTCTATTCTACTGATCTTTCTTATGTATTAATGATATCCAATTCCCTCACCCTGCCACATAGCCTTCTTTCCCTTCTTTTTCTGTAGCTTCTATATAGAAGAGAAAACAATTGGCCCTTGATTTTTCTGGGTCTGGCTTATTTCACTTATTGTGATGTTCTTTATTTCCATCCATTTACTGACAAATGCCATTATTTCATTTTTCTTTATGGATGAGTAAAACTTCATTGTGTATATATGCCAGATTTTATTGCTCTATTCTTCTATTGACAGATATCTCAGCTGATTTCATAATTTGGCTATTGTGATTTGTGCTGCTCTAGTCATTGAAAGGGTTGCATTGCTAAATTAAGCTACAGTAAGCTGATTTTAGTTATTTTGGATAAGTAGAACTGAGATAGCTAGTTCCATTTCTAGTTTTTTGAGGAATCTTCACACTGCTTTCTAGAGTGTGAAGATAATCTGCAGTCCCACTAACAGTGTATCAGGGTATATTTTTTCCCCACATTCTCACCAGTATTTGTTACTGTTTGTGTTCTTGATGATTGCCATTCTGAATGGAGTGAGATGAAATCTTAATGTAGTTTTGATTGGCATTTCCTTGATTGCTAGAGATGTTGAACATTTTTTTCATATATTTCTTCTGAGAAATTTCTGTTTAGTTCTTTTGCCCATTTATTGATTGGGTTATTTGGGTTTTTTTTTTTTTTGACGGGGGACTGAGTTTTTTGAGTTCTTTGTATTCTGGATTTTAATCCTCTATGAGAGGAGTATCTGATAAAGATTTTTTTTTTCCCATTCTGTGGGCTCTCTCTTCATACTCTGAATCATTTCCTTTGCTGTACAGAAGCTTTTTAATTTGATACCATCTCACTTGTTGATTCTTGGTTTTGTCTTTTGAGCTTTAGAGATCTTGTAGAGGAAGTTAGTACCTGCAACTATATGATGAAGTGTTGGTTACATGTTTTCTTCCAGCAGTTGTAAGTTTTCTGGTCTAATTTCTAAATCTTTAACCAATTTTTATTTGACTTCTCTTTGGGGTAAGAGTCAGGAATCTAATTTCATTCTTCTATATACAGATATGTGGATATTTCCAATATCATTTGTTAAAAAGACTGTCTTCTTCTTCAACATATAATTTTGGCACCTTTGTCAAGTATCAGATCACTGTAAGTATGTCAATTTCTCTCTGTCTTCCAGTCTGTTCCATTGGTCTTCATGTCTATTTTGATGCCAATACCACGCCATTTTTGCTACTATAGCTCTCTAGTATAATTTGAGATCAAGTATTGTGATGCCTTCGGTATCACTTTTTTTTTTTGCTCAGAATTGTTTTGGCTATTCTGATCTTTTATTATTCCAAATGAATTTAAGGACAATTTTTCCTAGTTCAGTGAAGAATGTCATTCGTATTTTGATGGGGATTGCATTGAATATGTAGATTGCTTTGGGTAGTATGGTCATTTTGACAATATTAATTTTGCTTATCCAAGAACATGGGTAGTCTTTCTATCTTCTGAGGTTTTCTTCAATTTCTTTCTTCAGTGTTCTATAATTTTCCTCATAGAGATCTTTTCTCTCCTTAGTTAGATTATTCCTGGGTTTTTTTTTTTTTTTTTTTGAGATTATTGTGAAAGGGATGGTTTTCCTGATTTCTTTCTCAGCTGAATGTTGGAGTATGGAAAAACAAAAAGTGTTGATCTTGTATCCTGCTATTTTGCTGAATTCATTTACCAGCTCTTGAAGTCTTCTGGTGGAATTTTTTGGGTCTTCTCGATATAGAATCATGCCATCAGCCAGAGTTTTGAGAACCGTATTGAATAGAAGTGGTGAGAGCGAATATTCTTGTTTAGTTCCTGACTTTAGAAGAAGTGCTTTCAGGGTTTCTCCATTCAGTATGAAGTCACCATTGGGTTTGACGTACATAGTCTTTTATAATATTGAGGTAAATTCCTTCTATCCTAGTTCTTTTTCCCCTGAAATCTGGGATTGAACCCAGGACCTCATCCATGCTGGCAAGCCCCCTGTCACTGAGACACATCCCCAGCCCTTTTTATTTTATTCTGAGTCATGGCCTTGCTAAGTTGCCTGAGTGGCCTGGAATTTATGATCCTCCTACCTCAGCCTCCAGAGCAGTGGGGATATCTGCCTGGATCAGGCTTGAGTTTAGGTGGCTCTTCTCACTGATCAGCTGGAGCCTTCTCTCACTCATCCTTGTGCCTATGAACTTTTCCTAGACCAAACTCCAGTGACCTTCCTATGTGAGGAAGGGGCTCCGATGACTCCTACTGGCTCCCATAGCATCTGGGAGACAGAAGCCAGTCATAAGGCCTCACCCCCTTTCCCTTTAAATTCCCATTTGAAGGAGCTTCAAGAGAAGGGGGCTTTCCAAGTGCATGTGAGATGTGGCCTAGCAAATCCTCTGCAGAGTAATTCCTCCCTCCCTTCCACAAGTTTATCCCCAAGAGCAGAGGGGTACCCCTAGGATGCGAGGTGCTATGGCTTTTTTGTGTTCTCTACAGTGCCCAGGAGACTGCCTCTCTCTCAGGTGCCTTTGATAGAGGCCTGGAGTACGTAGGCCTCAGTGACAGGAAGTGAAGTGACAGGAAATGAAGCCACACCGGCCAGTGCCCTGTGGCTGAGGGTGGAGACAAGAAGGGCTTTTGTGGTTGAGATGGGGCTGCAGAGCTCCTCGGGGAAGCTGACTTGAGGGGAGTCCTGTGTTTTTGTGGGAGGTGCGTGTATCATTTCTAACCAGCCACGTGTCCTGTGTAACTACTTCTATGAAGATTTACCTCAAGAGGAGAAGATGTGAACAAAGGGTGGGGAAGGAAGTTGGGACTGTGTGCCTTCAGTAGTGGTTTTCAAATATGGTGTTCCAAGGGGCTACATCCGTAAGTTCATCAACCCTAGAATGTAAGTTTTAGAATGTTGAGGCTCCTCCAATTGTATTTATATACCAAAAGGAAAACCAGAGAACGGTATTAACACTCCTCTCCTTGTGATAATGAACACAGTCCTTATTTAGAGACCCCCTTGAACAAGGGGGCGTTCTTCAGGGGAGTGGCTGGGACGCTGTACTCTCCATTTAGCTCGAGACTGCACCTGTCCCACCACTAGATCATAAGAGCTCTTCTCTTGACACCTCCCCCGTCTTTATATTTTTAAAAATTTGAGATAAAATTCACATATTATAAAAGCCACCATTTGAAAGTATACAAAACACTGTATTTTAGTGTTTTTTAGTATGTTTACAAAGTTGTACAACCATTACTATCTAATTCTAGAACGTTTTCTTCACTTCAAAAAAAAAAAAAAAAAACACTCTGTCCCCATTAGCAGTCATTTCTGATTTCTGTGTACCCCCAGTCCCTGGTAACCACTAATCTACTTTTTATCTTTATGGATTGCCTAGGATGGGCATTTTACATAAATAGAACAGTGGAGTATGTCACCTTGTGTGTCTGGCTTCTTTCATAAGCATAATGCTTTCAAGGTTTATCCATGTTGTAGTGTGGGCCAGTAATTTATTCCTTTTATTTACTGGATAATATGCCACTGTACAGGTATACCTCATTCTGTTTATCAGTCAATGGACATTTAGACTGTCTCCAGATGTTGTCCATTCATGTGCTGCTATGAAAAGTCATGTTCCAGTTTTTGTGAGGCTAGATGGATTCATTTCTCTTGAATATATGTCTAGGAATAAAATTGTTAGATTATAAGACAACTCTACAGTTAACTTTCTGAAAAAATATCAAAATTCTTTTCATACTGGCTTCATTATTTTGTATTCCCAGTAGCAAGGGATGAGTGTTCCAATTTCTCTACTCCTTGCCAACACTTGCATTTTTGTGGCTGTTATTTTGCTTGTGTGTGCTTGCACGTGTGTATGTGTGATTCTAGCCGTCATAGTGGATGGAAATGGTATCTTATCCACAATCTTATCATGCGTATTAGAACTGTAGTGTTGTATGTTTGTATGTCATCTATTGGTGAACTTTAGCCACTGATTTACTCAAGATTTACTAGCTTCCATCACATGCTCAGCACTTCTGGGAAGCGTTAGTATGCTAATCAGATACCTGAGATAATCAACTTTTTAAGAGAAAAGGTTTATTTTGGCTTATAGTTTTATTTTTGTGCTGGAGATTGAACCCAGGGGTATTTAACCACTGAGCTATATGCCCTGTTCTTTTTCTTTTTCTTTTTTAAGACAGGCGCTCATTAGGTTTCGGAGGCTGTTCTCAAAACTTATGATTCTCTTGTCTCAACCTCCTGAGTTGCTGAGATAACCTGCATGTGCCATCATGACCAGCTTGGCTCACAATTTTATTGGTTTTAGTCCATGGTCCAATTGGCCCCTTTGCTTTTGGACCTGTGGTGGGACGGGACTCATGGTAGAGCAAATCTAATCAACAAAAGAGAATGCAAGAGAGAAAGTGGAAGAGACCAGGGTCTTAACATCCAATGACCTTAAGACCTCCCACTAGGCTTTGCCTTGCCTCTTAAACGTTCTACCACTTTCCACTAGTGCCAAGCTGGGGACCAAGCTTTTAATACATGGGCCTTTGGAGGAACATTTAAGATCGACACTATAGCCGATAAGAACCCAGACAAAAAAGAACAAGGCAGTCCTGCCCTGGCTGGCAGAACTTACATTCAGTAAAGACCAAGATAAAACATGAGTAAGATGGTTGCCCACTGGAATGAGCCTCTGAGGGAGATGAACAAGGGCTGAGGTAAAGAATGATCATGTGTGTGCATTGGCTGGTAGATTGCTCAGGGTTTTTCTGAGAAACAGATTCAATAGCATGTGAGATTTATTTTAAGGAATTGGCCCACGTGGTTGTGGAGGCTTAGTGAGTCCAGCGTCTCATGGGAAAGGCCAGCAGGCTGGAGGCTCTGGGAAGAGCTGCACTTGGCAAAGCCAGTCTTCTGTGGAACCAGGAGGAGTCCACGTTGCAGAGGAAGTTCACAGACCATCTGCTGGAGAATTTCCCTTTGCTCAGGGGAGGTCAGCTTTCTGTTTTTTTTTTTTTTCCCCAGGCCTTCGACTGATTAAATAAGGCCCAGCCACAATAAGAAAGGAAATCTACTTGAAAGTCCACAGAGTTCAATGTAAATCTCTTCCCAAGCACCTCCACTTCACGGAAACATCTAGAATAATGTTTGACCAAATATCTTGACCCAGAAAACCTGACACATAGAAATAATCATTGCAGGAGTTGGGGGTGTTCACAATAAACAGATGACTGGAAACAGGGGATACACACACGGGGCTCTAAAGGGTCAGAAGAAATCAGGCCTGCAGAGAGTGGGAAGAACAGGCCAACTGAATCCTCCTCCTTCTCCTCCTCCATCAAGAAGACCTGTTATCAAGGCCTGTGAAAAACAGAAGGGAAATCAGGGCATGGCATCAAGTGATGGGGGCGGGGCATTCCCTTTTCCTTTCCCAAGTGAGAAATTTTGTCCATTTCCAAAACTGGATACGAGGGCAGGGTTCCAAGGAAAGCAACGGGGGAAAAGGGCACATCTCAAAAGTTCCAGAAAAGACGGTTGAGACCCTAAGGATTTGCCTTCCAAATTTCCTTGGAAGTCGAAAAATTACGGACTGTAATTAACAAATAGGATCCAAATTATCTCTAGAAAGTGCTTCCCTCCATTCTAGTGGGGCTTCAGAGCTCAAATGAAACAAGGAAACAGGAAATCCTACCTGACCCATGTCCCCCTTCCATGCTGCCAGGGCTTGGATATGTGCCATTTTCTCCCCAGGAGTGACCAGAGTGCCAGGACATGGGGACTCTGTCGTCAGTTTTGAAATTTCTTGTTATAAAACCTGATTCATTAATCAACAAATTTCTACGCAAAGTGGGTAAAGGCATTGGTGAGGAGCTATGAGCAAGTCTCTTAATCTCCCCAAGATGACCTAGTATTTTTGTAATCATCAGGGTTCTTTCGGAGCCAACCAACGTGAGGTAATTATTTGCCTTTCTGGTATGTCTATCTAGCAAAAATCCAGGTCCTTTTTATTTTGGTTCCCTGCTCTAAGGCATTTCCTCCCTTCCTCCCCTTCCTCTGTCTCTCTTTTCCAATCGAGGAAGACCCACAGCATCTCTATGAAAGACGTAGAAAGTGCTGTGCTGTTTTCCCCAGCCAGACTGGGCTCCTGGTGAGTTCTCCTCTTCCGGAGGTGCAAGGAGCCTTTGTCTGTTCTCTTCCTCAGGCCAGGGGTTGACTATTGATTCCAGTACCTCAGCTGCCACATGTAAATGTATTCACCAGCCTGATGACCACAGCTTTAGAAACTTGCCCGGAAGCCGGAGGAGCTCATGTGGTTTGGAAATACTTGCATGAAAATTTAAATTCTGGCAGATATTTTAGGTATGGAGATGAATCTTAGGGGAGATCATCTCTGGTTAAATGTTAACTCTAAGAATATATTAGAGCCAACAAAGGAGGTCATGGTT
Source organism: Callospermophilus lateralis (assembly GCF_048772815.1). Taxonomy (NCBI): domain Eukaryota; kingdom Metazoa; phylum Chordata; class Mammalia; order Rodentia; family Sciuridae; genus Callospermophilus; species Callospermophilus lateralis. The sequence goes on from NC_135316.1 coordinate 73,523,912, forward strand.
CCTCTTTTCCGTTTCCTGAAATAATAGCTAATAGGTGGCACTCTTGATGTGCCAGGTATTTTTCATGTGGTGGTGGGAATCGAACCCAGGGCCTCTCAGTGCTCTGCCACTGAGCCACATCACCAGCCCAGTGAGTCTTCACAGCTCTTGAGAAAGGTACTCCTGTCCCTATTTTCAGATATGGAAACCGAGTCACAAAGAGCTTAAAAACTTGCTCAAGGAAGTAGTAGAAAGTCAGAGTCCACTATATAAATTTTTTAAAATTTATTTTTTAGTTCTAGGTGAACACAATATCTCGATTTTATTTTTATGTGGTGCTGAGGATCAAACCCAGTGCCTCATGCATGCTAGGCAGCACCCCACCTCTGAGCCACCACTCCAGCCCCAGTGAATTTTTAACTTAAGTATCCAAATGTCATAAAAGTTATTCTCCCAAGCAGGAAGCATACTAGAGAGAGTCCCTACTGCTCTTGTCATGGTGGCACTCAGCGAGGGCTTTCTGGGCCTGCTCCAGTCAGTGACCAGGGAGGAGGCCTCTTAGAGTAGCTGTTGTGACTTGATCCCTTTTCTTTTCTTTTTGGTGCTGGGAATGGAACCCAAGAACCTTTGCATCTTATGCATGCACTCTTCCACTGAGCTATACACCCCAGGACCCTGGGGTCATGTGGCTGTGAACACCGTCTCATCTGCAGGAAATAAATCCTATTCCTTAAAGCACTCCCTAGAGCCAGTGTCTCCAACAGCCAGGAGCAAAAGATTCAACTGGGATGCAGTAAGAGGGCAGGTTTCCACTTGGCTGGGCAGGAGTGGGGTCTGAGGCTGCTGCCGATCCACTGACTGGAAAAAATGACCTTGAATGCTTCTTTTTTCTTTTTCTGGGTGTGTGTGGGGGTACCAGGGGTTGAACTCAGGGGCACTCGACCACCGAGCCACATCCCCAGCCATGTTTTTAATTTTATTTATAAACAGGTCTCATTAAATTGCTTAGCGCCTCATTTTTTGCTGAGGCTGGCTTTGAACTCTCCATCCTCCTGTCTCAGCCTCCCAAGCTACAGGGATTACAGGTGTGTGCCACCACGCCTGGCCCTGGATTGCTTCTGGATCTCCATTGGCATCCTCAGTGTTTCAGTGACAAGGAATTTCTCTGCTAAGAGTTCGCTCTGTATTTGAGCACATATTCGGCCTAGTTCCCACTTGTCATCTCTGTTTTTAATCACTGCAGTAGATGTTTTCCATTTACAAGGATATTTTGGGCTGAGTTGTAATCCCCTCATGATTCATATATTGCAGCCCTAATCCCGGTACCTCTGAATGTGACTGTAGCTAGAGTTATGGCCTTTAAGCACCAATTAAGTTAAACTGTTGGGAAGGATGTGACCCAATCTGACTGGACTCCTTATAAGAAGAGGGAATTTGGGCACACAAAGAGACACCAGGGAAGCATGTGCATGGAGGGACTAGCATGTGAGACGCAGCAAGGAGCCACCTATGAGCCAAGGAGAGAGGCCTCGGGAGAAACCAATCCTGCCCATACCTTGACCTTGGACTTCCAGCTTCCAGAACGGTAGGAAATAAATTCCTATTGCTTAAGCCACCTGGGCGGTGGAATTTAGTTATGGCAGTCTGAGTAGACTGATGCAGAGGGTACCCATTATCTGAGTCCCCTCCTGCATCTGAGGACCCCACCATAGTGTGAGTATTGCTAGGAGACAGGTCTCCACCTTCCACTAGGAGAGCTCAAAAGAAGATATTGTTTATCCTGTCCCTCTACAAAGGGGACAGGTGGCCTAAGCCTGGCTCTTTCAAGGACTCTGAGTTTGGTGTGAGGTCACCCAAAAGCCAGGGCAGCAGTTAGTGGCACCCCTTGTCCGGGGGCCCAGTGGCAGTGGAGGAATCCAGGGCCCAGTGGTGGTGAGGCTGCTGCTGGGTTCCAGGGCAGTGTGGAATGTTCAGGGGCAGTGGCCACAGCATCCCAGATGCACCGTCCTAGGGTGAGACCAAGAGGGGGTCAATGGCCTGGTTCCCTTAATTCCTTGCCTTTCTTCCAGGCTCAGTTCTCCAGCTTCCTAACAATTCTTCCTGCTCTCCAAGTCTCTCCATTTGATTCTCCTTCTACTTGAGTGACCTAAAGCTGATTCAATGTTGCAATTAAAACCTCTGACCTGTATAGATTTATTCAAAAATTTTGGAATAATTGACCTTTTGGTGCTGCTTAAATGTTCTTCCACTGGTATGCTTTTTAAAAAAAAAATTTTTATTTTATTTATTTTTATGTGGTGCTGAAGATCGAACCCAGTGTCTCACATGTGCAAGGCAAGTGCTCTATCACTGAGCCCCAGCCCCAGCCCTGGTATTCTTTTTACTCATCTACGTTCTGTCGCCTTTCCATAACAAGCAGAGCAATGACATATTTTCCATCTTTATTATTTTCATTATACCAAATATATTATATATATTACATTTATATATGTATATTATATAATATTTTATACATTTCATATTATATAATATATAACATATTACATATATTATATTATACATCGATATTATATGATACCTATATTATATCTGGAATTGTGGATCGTCTAGAGAGTAATCATGCTCAGTGTTCTAGCCAGGGAGGGTGAGACCCATGAGGATAGTAAGACCACATCATAATCTGCAACGTTGAATCAAATGTTTCACTCTGCCCTTTACACCAGGGTGTCAGCACCAAAAATGAAGAGGAAAACGAACCAGATTTCTTCCAGTGGAATCATGCAGAGGTTGTACCCTTGGGCATCCATAGGTTTACGTCCCAGGTAGCCATGGATGCCCGCTTGCATGATTGTGGGAACACCTTAGAGTTGATCTTCCCCATCATTTCAGCACCCAGACCTCGTCAGTTAATCCCTTTTCCTTGCTTCAGTGCCCCTGAGTCACCACTTTTGAAATCCTTTTATTATAAAACCACATTCATTAATTGACAAATTTATATTTAAAGTAAATTGGGGCATTGCTATGGAACTTTGGGCAAATCTCTTAATCTCCCCAAGTCTTGGTTTTATTATTTATGAGGAGAGACGAATAGGCTTCAACTTTGCAGGATGATTGAGATTTAGCAGGATTGTAAGTCCCATCTATCACTGGGGTCAGAAAAGGTCATAGGTGTTTGGAGTTCTGGGAAGACAAGTCTGCTAGGATTTATCTGCTAGGAGCTCAGCACGCCTCCCCTGATGGAACTTTCCAGACAAGGCAGGCCAGATGTAGTCACAAAGCTTCATTCTGGGGAAGGAAGTATGACTCCCAGTGCAGTGCTTGTCTGTCCCGTGACTTTGCCTTCCATGTTCAAGTCTGATGGAGTGATAGCAAAGAAGGGAGAGGAAAAGAGGAAGTAACCACCAAGGCCCAACAGAAAGAATCATTTTTCTGGAAACTAAGATACCGGGACACAAACGGCGTTGTTGGGTATCCATCTGTTTGTTAGAGTGTGGAGGTAGACATGGTCTCCTCGTCTTTGTCAGAGTCCACGTGCCGTTCAGTAGCTCAAAGCCTCCAGTACTGGGTGGCTGTTCTGAAAGAGAAGTGGGAATAGCCGAGGTGTCCACTGAGCAGTTGGCAGCAAATGGCAGTCATGTGGCAGTGATTGGCAGATGGAGCCACAAATGAGACCAAAATTGGCAGAGTTGATGGGACTGGAACCTTGGCGAAATACCCGCAGGGACTCCCAGAAATATTTGGCTAGAACTTTTCTCAGTACTGTGGTCTTTTTGTTATAGGTGGGATCAGGGCTCAGTGAAGCTTGGATCACACAGGATTGGGAGCAACACAGGTAGAACTTTGAGCACAGTGCTGGTAGAAGAGTTGTGGAAGCTACCAGCCCACAGAATAGCCACACAAATTGTGACCAACCAATGACGATACCTGTTTAAGGAGGTGACCTTGTGATGTCCAATGGAGTCTTAAGTTTCTATTCATTTTTTTTGAAAATAATGAAAACCACTCCTAAACTTTTGTTTCTACCTTAATGGATGCCCAGAGTCGGGGGAGGGGGGAATCTAGGGTTCCAGGATCTTCTTGTCAGAGAAGATATGAAGGGGAGGGCATTGTCTGTTCTCCATGTCCTGTGCTGAGACCAACCAGTGATTGCTGGAAAAGGCCAAATGATACATCATGGCCTCATGGTCTGTTTTATTTGCTTAGTGGCAGAACCTAGAGACCTTGTGAGGCTTTCTGGGCTCAATAGAATAGAACTTCTGGGTTAGGCACATGAAATTAAGAAAATAAATAGGACTGAGTGTTGGAAAAATATCTGTGGGCTGTATTCTGAGTACTATTCTGAGGCTCCTGGAGAAGATTGAAATGCAACAATTTGAAGCATTTACTTACCAGATTGATTGACAAACTTTAGAATGTAGTAAAGTGTAGAAAAGGAGGTTGACTTGTTGAGGCGTGCACATGGTGCACGCCAATAATTTTCCTTCTATAATTTTAATTTTTTTTAGAGAGGGAGAGAGAGAGAGAGAGAGAGAGAGAGAGAGAGAGAGAGAGAGAGAGAGAATTTTTAATATTTATTTTTTAGTTATTGGCGGACACAACATCTTTGTTTTGTATGTGGTGCTGAGGATCGAACCCGGGCTGCACGCATGCCAGGCAAGCGCACAACCACTTGAGCCACATCCCTAGCCCTATAATTTTAATTTTTGTTGCTTAGTGTTTTAGACAAACAGGAATGTGTATTTGATTTTTTTAAATATTTTTTTTTTAGTTGTAGGTGGACACAATACCTTTATTTTATTTGTTCATTTTTTTATGTGGTGCTGGGGATCGAACCCAGTGCCTCATGCATGCTAGGCAAACACTCTGCCACTGAGCCACAATCCCAGCCCTTGATTTTTATTTTTATTTATTTATTTTTTGGTGCTGGGGATTGAACCCAGGCCTCACATATACTAGGCAAGTGCTCCAACATTGAGCTACACTCACAGCCCTGCACCAGTGTTCAGATAGGTTCCTCTGTGTGTGCACGTGCACGTGCACACACAACACACACACACACACACACACACACACACACACACACACACAGCGAGAGAGCGCTTTGGTCTGCAGTTTAAGCCAAATCTGTGGTTTAAGATGTTGTTAAGAATCCTATGGGGCCGAGCGCAGTGGTGCACGCCTGTAATCCCAGCGGCTCAGGAGACTGAAACAGGAGGATCTTGAGTTCCAAGCCAGCCTCAGCAACAGAGACGCCCTTAACAACTCATTGAGACCCTGTCTCTAAATAAAATACAAAACAGGGCTGGGGGTGTGGCTCATTTGTCGAGTGCCCTTGAATTCAATCCCCAGTACTGCCCTCCCCCACCCAAAAAAGAATCCTATGGGAAAAGCCTGTGTGTATTGCCCATCACTGATGGATAAATCTAGGGGATTTCACAGCAGTAATGGAAATAAGGAAGGTTGGGAAGGAAATGGAGATGGGAAAGGGAAAAGGCTGAAGGCACAGGTTCAATTTCTATTGGCGAGATATAATATTTCAATTAATGTGGGGCTGGATGGAAATGGTGGAGAATATTTCTTTATTCTTGCTCTCATTTAATATTCTTTTTTGTCTTATTCTTCAGCATATAACTTAATTTAAAAAAATTTAGAATAACTATTTACATCTTAATCAGGAAATTATTAGACATTTCCCTGCTCAATGCCTCCATGTATAATTTTATATTTGGGTAAATAGACATCCTGTTGTTAACTTGTCACATTTATTTAACTCCATAATTGATTTTTAAATTTTGTTAAAATACCTAGAGATAATGTTGCAATAGTATTTAAGTTTATTATGTGGTAAACATCATACTAAACACTTTATATACATCATTTAATTTAATGATTATAACAATCTCATGAAGTAGGTATTATTACACCCATTTTATAGCAACTGAACCTTTCTATCAGAAAGAATACCTACCTGGGAAATGCCAAACTTATGCATGATGGTCACAGGATCTTTAGAGTGGTCTGTTTATTTGGTTGTTCTGAATCCAGACATACAGGACAACATCTGATACTTCCCCTGTAGAACTCTGCAAGAGTGAGAAAACATAACACCTCAACAAACTCCCTCTCGTATCTCATTGACCTGAGATTTTTATCACCTGCCTATGTAGGGACCAGAACTTGTGACTGGTTGGATGTCTTGTGCTCTTAGGCCATCACAGGGTGTGACCCTCATCCTTAGGGTCCAAGTCAGTATCTATATCCCAGGCATTCAGGTCGAGGAAGGGATGGAGAAGAGACAAAGGGTGATCCCTTGACCCTTCTGGCTATATCCACTTGACCTGATCTAAACTACAAGTCCGTATTTAGCTGAAAGGGAGGCCAAAAAATATACTCTTTATTCTGAATGAACATGAGTCCCGTAAAAATTTTATTACTATGGAGGAAGGAGGAAATGAATATTGGAGAAAAACAGCAGTCCCTATCACATGAGTTAGAAATAAAATCAAGGAATCAAGGATGATTGCCAGATTTTTGCATAAGCAAAAACTTTAGATGATTACATATTGAGATTGATATTGTCATTAGAAATTGAAGTTAAGCCCCTGATTACAGGAACTCAGAGGAGTTATTAGCACATAGGTGGCATATGGGTCTGTGATTGGCTGAAATCACATAAGGAAAGAATTAGAAGAAGAGAAGTCAGACAATTCACCATAGCCAAACTGTGGAACCAAACTAGATGCCTTTCAATAGATGAATGGATAAAGAAGCTGTGGTATATATACACAATGGAATAGTACTCAGCAGTAGAAGAGTATACAATTATGGCTTTTGCAGGTGAATGGATGGAGTTAGAGAATATCATGTTAAGCGAAGTAAGCCAATCCCCCAAACCCAAAGGCAGAATGTTTTCTCTGATAAGTGGATGTTAATCCATAATGCGGGGGTGGGGGTGGGGTGGGATGAGTGGAGGAACTTTGCATGGGGCAAAGGGAAGGTGAAGGATGCATGGGGGTAGGAAAGATGATGGAAAGAGACAGACATCATTACCCTAGGACACAAATGATTGCATGAATGATGTGATCCTACTTTGGGTACAACCAGAGAAGTCAAAAATTGTGCTCCATTTGTGTACAGTGAATCAAAGAGCATTCTGCTGTCATGTATACTGATTAGAACAAATAAATAAGTTTTAAAAGAAGAAGGAGGAGGAGGAGGAGGAGGAGGAGGAGGAGCCAAGGCATAACCTGAGGTGCCAGTATTTAGAGGTTAGGTGTGTGTTTGTGGTGGGGGCGGGCAACAAAGAAGGCTAAGAGGAAGTAGCCATTGCTGTTTTATGATGTTAAGGAAAACAGAGAAATGGGGAAAGTAGATAGAGGCATGGAGGAAAGGAATTTACTTAAATGGGTTTGACAAAGGCACACAACTATTGGGATTACCCAGAGGAGGAGGTTGATGTTGTGGAGGGAAAGATGGTAGGATGGAGAGGTGCTGGGTTGGAGAGGAGCAGGGATCTTTCTTCCTTTGTATCAGATGAGAAGACAAAAATCTGCAGGTCAGTTACATGTTTGGGAGTTTGGTGGTAGGAAGATGAGGTATTAGTTCTCACCTAATTATAAGTATTTTCTCTATGAGGTATGAAATGAAGTCATGAAACCAAGGAAGAAAGGCTCATGGTGGTTTGAGGAGAGAGGAGAAGGTGCCAAACGGTCTCCCCAAAGAGAGGGGATTGGATTTACATGGGAAGCGGGGTGTCCTGGAGTCAGTAGGACTGCTTGATTGACTTCATGGAGTTTCAACACTGGAGCACAAGCATGATGGAGACACAGTGGGTTTAATCAGTGTTGGAGTTTTTCCAGGTGACCTGGATGGCAGGAGAGAAGAGTCGGAAGATTGAGGGCATTTGTAGGAGAAGGGCCAGGGTAACCACAGGCTCTAGAATGGGGAAGAGGAAAATTGAGTGAGCAGTTCTTTGTACGGCATGGCATGTGCACACATGTGGTTGAAGCATAGTTGGGTCCGGGAGTCAGGTGAGGAGGTGATGGCCAGGATCAAGCAGGCCACTTGAGTGGAGACTTTGGAGATGATGTGGGTCTTGGTGAAGAAAGTGTGTAGGGACAGATGTCGAAGGTGGGTAGAAAAAAAGTGACCACTGCCTTAAAGGCTAAGAAACCAAGAGGCTGGAGTCCTGTTCCTTTCTTCTCCTACCAGGCACCAAACACAGGGCTGTACATCGAATCAGTCCTTTATAACCATGGATTGAAAGTCAGGCCAGCCCAGGTACAGAGGAAACAGAGAGCAGGGGTGAGATTCAATGTGTGTGATGGGAAGAGGGGAGAAGAGAGGTTGAAGCAATCTCTAAATCAATCCCCATCCCCTCCATCCCCTGGGGTCTGCCTAGAATCCTCCATTTGTAGGGTTTTAACATACCCTAATGAGCTATCCATGAAAGACAGATTCAACTCCATTCAATCTGATTAATGTTTTTTGAGCACTTATTGAGTCTTGAATGGCCGACTAGGTGCCAAGTGTGAGGAGGAAAAGCTTCCTATTGAAGCTGGAGAAATCCAGGACGGTCATGCATTAGCAATACCAGGGAGTTTCTGCTAAGTGCCAAACAGTCGATAATCAGTTTTGCCTCTTCCTGTTGATGATGTGAATTCCTTGAGAGGTTTGTTTGAAATCAGACCCCAGAAGGCCTGCTTTCATACCACTCAGCATGGAAACGGACGAGGCCACAAGCCAGAGACTTGTAAAAGGGAGAGTTGTGTTGTTTGGAAGTTATTCCCTGCACTCTTCCCCACCCTTTTCCTGAAACTTTGCTTCCCTGAACAACGTTGTATAAATTCAGATTTCTCAGAGAAACAGAACCAGTTGAAGACACAAAGGAGAGAGAGAGAGAGAGAGAGAGAGAGAGAGAGAGAGAGATATTGAGGTTTTTTTTTTGTTTTGTTTTTTTTTAAGGAATTGCTCAACTGGTAAGTTAAAGTCCACAGAGCAGTCTGGCAAGTTGGAAATTCTGGGAAAGATTGACATGGTGGTTTTGAGTCCAAATGCCACAATGGACTAGAAACTCAAGCAGGATTTTATGTTGCAGCTTTGAGAACTTCTACTTGGAAGAACCTCAGTCTTTGCTCTTAAGGCCTTTGAGAGATGGATGAGGCTCACCTACATTATGGAGGGTAATCAGCTTGACTCAGAGTCCACTGGTTTAAATGTTAAATCTCCTCTTAAAAATACCTTCACAGTAACATCCAGACTGCTGTTTGGCCAAACAACTGGACACCAGGGCTTAGCGAACTTGACACACAAAATTAACCATCACTACAGCCTACAAGATAACCAACCTGAAAGGAAGCTAAACTCGTTGGTATCCTCTGTGAAATTTTCATTCTGTCTGGAGTATAATTTTTGCATACATGTCTTACTGAACTACCCAACTTTGAGCTCCTTACCGGTAGTCTCTGTTTTTTTTCCCCATAAGAACACATTTGTTGGGTCTGGGATTGTGGTTCAGCGGTAGAGCACTCGCCTAGCAGGGGCAGGACCTGGGTTCGATTCTCAGCATCACATAAAAAAAAAAAAAGGCATTGTGTTGTGTCCATCTACCAAAAAAAAAAAAAAAAAAGAAAGAAAGAAAGAAAAAAGATTCTCTCTCTCTCTCTCTCCCCTTAAAAAAAAAAAAAAAAAAAAAAAAAAAAAAAAGAACACACATTTATTTAGAGGCTTTTAGACCCACCTCAGTGTCTTACTTGGGTCTTCAAGTGTCAGGGAGTGCCAAGGGGGTCAATCTCCAGAAGCAGAGAGTCTTGAAATCCAGATGATTTTGAACAGTTATGTGACTGTTCTTCAACTAAAAAATGGGAACAGTAACACTTTTTAAAGGGATTATAGGTTGTTGGGAGGGGAGACTTATTTGACTTTTAATTAGTTTTTGTGTCCTCTCAGAAAACTTGGAAGAATTTACTGTATAACTGGGCCCTGCTAAGTTCTTCATCTGCTTGACTTTCAGAAGGGTCTCGCTGTGCTGATGAGTTATTATTACCATCATTTCACCAGGAGCAAAGGAGTTCAGAGAGTGTCTTAATCCATTTTGGCTGCTATAACAAAATGCCACAGACTGGGTAGAATAGAAGTAACGGAAGTTTATTTCTCACAGCTTTGGAAGCCTGAAATCAGGGCTTGATTGATTCGGTGTGGGTTGAGAGCATGCATGCCTGGTTTCCAGATGACGGTCTTCTTGCTGCATCTTCCCATGGAGGAAGAGGCATGGAGCTTTATGGGGCCTCTTTTATAAGGCACTAATCCCACTTGTGAGGGCTCCACCCACATGACCTAATCATTACCCAAAGGCCCCGCCTCCTAATCCCTCCACCTCAGGGGTGAGGATTTCCACTTATGAACTCTGGTGGGAGCACAGTCTGTAGTAGAGAGGGTAAGTCATGTGTACCCAGACACAGAGCCAGAAACAGTGATACGGAATTGGAGCCCAGGCTGGCCTATTGCTCAGGACCCCCCTGCAGAACATTTTAAAGTTTCTTCCATGACTCCTTCCACGATTCCTTCCACGGTGCACCTGCTTCTCTCCCTGAGCTAGTTCATGCCCTTCTGCCTAAAGCAATCCTTTTCTGATGTGCCCTCTCTTGGCAATATCTGACCGGGATCAGCAGGACAGCAGGGTCATTTTGCCCCAGACCAAGGCCTACAAGGAGAGTGATGGAAGTCCAGGCTTTGCTTTAGCAACTGGGAAGCCCTGGCCTCAGGCTGCAGGTCATAAGGAAGGTCTACCTTATTGTAATTCTAATACCCATAAAGGTCCTTCTTCACACAGAGGCACCTGTAGGTGTTTGCTGGGCCCTGGGATTGACCATTCCTTCCTCCAGGCCCTACCAGCACGAGTGAATGTTTGCCTCTTGCCTCTCTCTACCAGGCAGCGATCCTCTGAGGATAGGACCCAAGTCTTGGGTATCATCCTATGCCCCTCGTCTAGCATGGGCACTAGCCCACCTCTGCTTAAGGTGTGTTGCACAGATGAGTAGAAGGGTGAATGAAGGAAAGGAGGAGACTATGTGTGTTTCTTGAAGTTGGCAAGATTATTTTATTCCTTCTTTATCCATACAACAAGTATTTATTAAGTACCTACTAGGTGCCAGTCACAGTGTAGATGGTGGAGATAAAAAGATACCTAAGGGCTGGGCACAGTGGCACACGCCTGTAATCCCAGTGGCTCTGGAGGCAGAGGCAGGAGGATCATAAGTTCAAAGCCAGTCTCAGCAAAAAAGCGAGGCTCTAAGCAACTCAGTGGGACCCTATCTCTAAATAAAATACAAAATGGGGCTGGGAATGTGGCTCAGTGGTTAAGCGCCCCTAGGTTCAACCCCTGGTATCCCCTCAAAAATATACCTAGGATGTTCTGGTTCTGGCCCACAAGGAAAAAACTCATTTATTCTTTTTTATCACTTTACACAAAGAGAGGAAACTACAGCCTTACATCAAGCTGGTCCCCTAAAATACCCTTCTAGTTTTCCTGGGGTTTCATGCTTCTAGGCTCCCAATTATTTAACAGGCTCAAAACAGAAATGATGGCCTCCTCATGGGTAGGAGTTGATAAACACTGACTCCCTGGAGTGTGAGAAACCAGGGTTTCAGAATGCCCCTCTGCAGCCTGTTTCCCATCAGTGCTTTTTTCTGATGTGCCCACTGTACCCCACTAGCATGGAACTCAGGCTGGCCTCACAGGCAGAACCGTTTCCCCTCCATAGCATCTGCCCCTCCCCTCTGGAGCAGAGGGTAGCGCTGATTGCACCCGGGACGGTATCAGCTGGAGCCTTAAGGCTCATCTGTGAGAAGCCAAGTGAATTGAACAGTCTGAGCAGGCCATAAATGGCATGGTGCCTAAGACCTCTCTAATGACTTGGATGAAATAATGCAATTTCCTGGGCTCTGCAGAATTCTGAAGTCGCCAGCTATTAAAGCCACTGTGAAACACTCCTTTGATAGTAAGTGCACAATGCATTTCTTAGTATCGTTTTCTTGGACATGAGCTGGTGACCATTTTATTGCACATGCCCAGTAGAAGAGGCACCCATTGCCCCCATCTTTATATGTAAACACATAAAGCATCAAATTAATGTAAGCATCATATAAATGGTCAACAATGCTAAGACCCTAGTTCCTCTTAGCAAGCAGAAATTCCCTAATGTGGTGGAATGGATTTATGTCAGAGAGAGCTGTGGTTTGTATCACTAGGGATAAGAAGATGTATAATTACTTAGCATCTCAGAAATGTGGCCTCCTCATCATTTAGATGTTGTCTAACGGACAATATCCAACACACAGGATCATTGCAATATATGTGAAGAGATAAGTGTCAGGTGCTTATCATGGGCCTGGCAGATGGAAGATGTCTAGCAGCTGCTGGAGCATTTAAATGTGTGTTCCTCCCAGAGCCAAGAGTGCATCAGTGTAGGCGGACCCTGGGGACCCACGGACCTTGGAGTCCATTTAGAAATTTAAAACAGGGAAGGATTACCCAGGTGATGAAAGAGCTAACAAGTTGTAGACAGAATCAACACTGAGACTAGCACACAGAAGCCACTACCACACCTTGGCTACAGAGACATGGAAAGGAGATGGCTTTCTCCAACCTGGTGGTTGGCTGGCAAGGTGGGCGGGAACTGGAATCCCCAGAGGATATACAGCTGTCAGAAATGCCACCTGAAGAATCCATAGGAACAAATATTCTGTTTTTTTTTTCCTTTTCTTCTACCTTCCTTCTCCCTACCTGTGCCAAGTACAGTCAGAATCTGAGTCAGCAGGGGGTCTGAGGTTTAGAATGAGTCCCCCACCCCAACTCCACAGAAAGCAGAGTAGGGGAGATGTGATAAAGAAAACTGAGGGCAAATATACCAGGTGTGCCCCTTGGTGGGACAGGTACCAAATGACATGGCCTGGCTTGGGAGTCTTCATTTAGTGTTCTATTTTGTTTTCAACCTATCTCTTCCCCTTCTGTCCTTGTCCCCAAACTTCCCCATACCTCTCAATTTCTCCTGTGTTCCTGAGTTTTCTGTTAAAGCTGGATGTCATAGTTTGGATTGCCCAAAGGCTAAGGTATTGAAAGCTTGGTTTCCATTTTAGCAATACTCAGGTGTGAGCCTTTGGGGAAGTAACTGGATCATGAGGACTCTGATCTCATTAGTGAGTCAATCCATTGATGTGTGCATAATTGAATGGGCTATTGGGAGGTGATAGAAACGTAGGAGGTAGGTCCTAGTTGGAAAAAGTAGGCCGCTGGGAGCACGCCTCTCTCACTCTCTTTACTTCCTGGTTGCTATGAGATGAGCAGCTTTGGTCCAGAATGCCCTTTACCATCAGGAACCACCTAACCACAGGTCCAGAAACAATGGAACTAGCTGGTCATGGACTGAAACCTTGGAAACCATTAGCCAAAATAAATCTTTACTTCTTGAAGTGTTTTTTTCTTGGTTATTTTGTCACAGCAATAAAAAATTAACACACCAAGTCATTTTCCTGTCTGCAGATGGCAATGGAAGAGAGAGAGCAGCTCTACTACAGCAATCACCCCTGCTGCCATTGCAATTACTGTTTAAGTGCCTAAGGGCATTGGTGGGGCCAAGCCCAGGAGGAAGTTAGAGATCAATGCTGCTCCTACTGCACATGCACTCTTCTCAGAACTGGGTAGAAGCACCCTACAGGCTCTCCTGGGGAGCATGAGGTGCTTTGAGTTTAGACACCAGCTATGTTATCAGGGATGGCCCTCTCTTTGTGTCACCAATGTTAGTGCTTAAAACTCTGGCTTCAAACTCAGCCTCAACCCAGGGAAGGTAGAGGATAGAGCATTCTTTAGGGTTTTGCGGGTAGTTCATTTGCCATTTTTCTCCCAGAGTTCTTTCTTCATCTTTCAAGCTACACTTCATGTTTGCAAACTCTCTCTACATTCTCTGACTGAAACTAACCCCAAGCCAACCACAACAGTCCACCATCCTAAACAAGGAGAAGATTCGTGTATCAGGGGGAAAATAAAACAAAAGGAATTGATTTTTCCCAACTTTGGCACATTTTGTTGATGGGATGTGATCTAGTCATTGAAATATGTGTGCTGACATGGGAAAATGTTTGTGTTTTAAAGTTGATGGGAAATAAATTTATGTCAAACAAAGGAAGCAACAAATGAGCAAACAACAACACAGAAAAATACACCAACGTATTGTCTTTGGGGGGACGGTACTCTGATTGGTTTTCAATGCAAAGAAATGAGATTTACTACAGAAATTCCTTGGGCTCAGGAATTTTTCTTATTTAACCTTATATCCTCTTTCTTTCCCCATTCCCAGAACCTCATAGACCTTCACTGTGAAGGAAACACAGAGAAGGGTCTCCAGTATAGTTTCCAAACCATCTAACCAGTTATGCCGAGACAGGACCAGACTGTCTCTTGATTCTCTGTCTGGTATTCTTACCTGGCCACATGCCACCTGGGCTGAGGGTCACACAGATGGAAGTGAAGAAGGACTGTCTCATCTGCTCAGATCATAGAACAGAATCCTAAAGAGAGATCTTCAAGCGTTAGTCAAGTAGAGATCATGATACCCCTGTTAGGATTTGGAAGAAACAAGAAGGAATAATGAGGAATTACAGATTTGAAGCTAAACTGGTGCATCTAGAATCTCTTCTGTACTATGCTTTTGCTGAGGTTCTAATTCTGTGGTCCTTTTCTAGAATGCTATTGCCATAGTTTGAGTATGTCCCTCAAAAAATTGGAATTTGTGTTAGTGAGGTGTGTTGGCACATGCCTGTTACTCTAGCTACTCGGGAGGCCAAAGAAGGAGGATCACAACCTTGAAGTCACCCTAGGAAACTTAGCAAGACACCATCTCAAAATAAAATTTAAAAAGAACTGGGAATATGCTCTGTGGTAGAGTGCTTGTCTAGTATGTAGGAGCCTCTGGGTCAATATTCAGTACTGCAAGGGGAAAAAAAAGTTCATGCATTGGAAATTTGTCCCCAAGTTCATATGTTGATGGTATTTGTAGTTGGGAGCCCTTGGGAGGTAAATATGATTAGAGGAGGTTGTGAGGGTGGGGCCCCTATAACGGCATTAGTGGCTTTATGAGAAGAGGAAGAGACCTGAGCTAGCCTACTTGCTGTCTCATCATGGGATGCCTTCTGCCTATAATGAGGAAGCAAGTAGGCCCTCTTCAGATGTGGATTGGATCCTGGCATCATGCCCTTAGACTGTTTAGCCTGCAGAACTATGAGCCAAATCAATTTCTCTTATTTATGAATTTCCCTGTCTCAAGTATTTTGTTATAGCAGCAGAAAATGGATGAAGACAGCTACAACCTTAGTCACCATGTTCCCTAAGTCACTTAATTAATTTGTTTCCTTGGTACAAGAAAGACCTTGGATGAATAGCAGGAGATTTTTAGGGGTAAGAGTAAAGTTTGGCTGAAAGGGAGGGAAGGAAGGGCATGATTCAGGAAAGTGAAGAATGAAGATGTTTATGCCCTTGACAAAGAATGTTGTACCTAATCCCTATTATATAAGTCATGCCATGGGACAAGGGGTTGTTCCATCCCAAGGGATGTTGACTGGGTCTCTTGAAACTCCTCAGCCTCTTGTAAGAAAACATGTGGTTGCCACCTGGCCAAGTTGAATAGAGAGTGTCCAATAGGCGGTTATCAGTGAAGCTACTACCTAAGGAGTGCACAGAGATCCCTGGCTATCCTAAAGATACAGAAGCTCCTCCACAGGTGACAAGATAGTCCTGATAAACCCAACATGAGTTGAAAATGCATTTAATCCATCTGATCCACAGAAGATCCTAGCTCAGCAGCACAGCACACGGTAAAGCACCAGTGTCATCGCAGGGCGGACTGGAGACTGTGGGTCACTTCTGCTGCCAAAGTCAGGAATCTCCAGGAAGGACCAGAACATTCATCACTAGCTTGGGAACAGATCAAGATCAAAATTCAAAGTACAGTTTCTACTGTATGAAAATTATTTTTGCATCATTGTAAAGTAAAATAACAACAACAACAACAACAACATCAAACCATCAAAAATCAAAGATTTCTATAAACGAACAAAACAAAACAAAAAGTCCTTTCCTTCCCCTGAGGTTTATGAATTCAGAGGAAAGGGGATAAAAACGATTGTTTCTTTCATCCTCTTTCTCACACTCTTGACACGCCATGTTCTGCTTTTTGAGAATCTGGTACATGGGAGGTAGCTCTGGGGGTTCAGAGTTGAAAGTTTTTTCACTTTGTTTATTTTAATAATATGGCCCCAAGAGTCAACTTATTAGACTTTTATTGGAGAAATAAAAATCTATAGTGACTGCTTACAGAATCAAGTATTCTATCAAGCTTTTTCCCCGCCTAAAGGTGAGATAAGTAATGCCATAAACTATTTGTACTCTGTGAGTTTCTGGTTGGTTCATCGAATATTGGAAACACAGTCCTGAGCTCAGGAAGAGCCTTGTTCCCAGAGCAGTGGCCTTGGCCCCAGCCCCTTCTCCAAGGCTGAGTGAAAAGGCTGCACAGACACCTACCTACCCACCCTCACCCCAGTTCTTGGATGTGAAGTAAGATCTCCACTTTGTTCTGGGCATGGTCATTGCTGGAGAGCTATGGGACATGCGTATAATGGTTCCAGGGGCCTCTTTCTTGTTTATTGTCACAGCAGCAGCAGCATAGAACTTTGAAGGAAGAGGTACTTTTTATTTTTCTCCAAGTTTCAAGATTTGGGACACTTGAAGGTGCTACTGATGGGGAGAGGAAGGATTCTCAAGTTCAGCACTTGGTACCAGGCCAGGATCAGGACTGGGAAGGAATGGGGCAGGGAGCTAGAATTAGTGGTTTCAAGAGTTAGAAGAAAACTCGAGTGAGGGTGTAGCCAGAGCCAGGGCTGCTTTCTCATAGCATTGGGGGCAGAGGAAGGCATAGGAGGGCTGGGCAGGGCAGGCAGCATTTCAGATGGCCACTGAGCTTTTCGGCCCCCACCCTGGGTTCTTAGGTCTGGAGTGACATTAACTCGTGCTGCAACTTAGGTGTTCAACATGCCTAGACCTCCTCTTCTTCACAACGCACTGAAGTTAAATTCCAGTTCCCAGAAAATAAGCTGCAACAAGCAAAGCAAACATGGCCATCTTTGTTTATTATCAGGAAGTGTTGGCTAATTTCTACCAAAACACAGCTGAACTCCTTGTTGTGTACCCTAAAATAGTGCTTTCTATTTTTGGAGATAAATAAATAGCTCAGTTTGATAGGAGAGCATCTAACAGGATGGGACCTGAATGGGGCTGGGATTGGACAGTGAAGGCAGAGCTATTCTGAGATGTGGATCCTGGAGCCATGCTTTAGAGACCCCTCTCTGGTCCTCATCTATCACCTTCCTGTCCCAAGTTGGCTGGAACTCTGCAGAGGTAGTATGGTAATTCTGTTTTTAATTTCTAGAGAAATTGTCACATTGTTTTCCATAATAGCTAGACCATTTTATGTTCCCACCAGCAGCACATAGGGTTTTAATTTCTTTTTTTTTTTTCTTGAGAGAGAGAGAGAGAGAGAGAGAGAGAATTTCAATATTTATTTTTTAGTTTTCGGCAGACACAACATCTTAGTATGTGGTGCTGAGGATCGAACCCAGGCTGCACGCATGCCAGGCGAGCGCACTACCCCTTGAGCCACATCCCCAGCCCGGGTTTTAATGTCTTTATACCTGTGCTAACATTTGTTATTTTGCTATTTTGTTTGCTCTTAAATAGACATCTTTAAAGTGGTATCTGATTGTGGTTTTGATTTGCATTTCCCCAGTGATTAGCAGTACTGAGCATCTTTTCATGTGCCTATTGGCCAGACAGATACCATCTTTGGAAACCTGTCTGTTCAAGTACTTTGCCTGTTTTATTTTTTTTTAATTGTTTGAGTCTCTATATATTCTAGTATTATTCCCTTATCATGTGTGTGATTTGTAGTATCTTCTCCTGTTCTGAAGTTTGCCTTTTTACTGTGTTAGTGTCTTATGATGCTCAAAAGTTTTTAGAGATCGAATTCAACTTGTCCATTTTTTCTTTGATTGTGAATTTTGTGTCACAATCAAATCATTGCTAAATCCAAAGTCTTAAACCTTTCCCCTAGGTTTTCTTCTACATTTTTATAGTTTTAGCTTTTATATTTAAGTCTTTTATCCATTTTGAGTTAATTTTTGTACATGGTGCCAGGTAAGCTTCCAACTTCGTTCTTTTATATGCAGTTATACAGTTTTCTCAGCATCATTTGTTGAAAAGATTGCCCTTTCTAATTAGATGACCTTGACTCTCTTGTCAAAAGTCATTTGGCCAGGCTGGGGATGTTGCTCAGTTGGTGGAGTGTTTGCCTCACATGCACAAGGCCCTGAGTTCAATCTCCAGCACCACCAAAAAGAAAAAAAAATCATTTGGTGCCCCATTCCACTTTATTGGTCTATGTATCTATTTTGATTACTGTAATTTTTGTAGTAAGTTTTGAAATCTTCAAATGTGAGACTTCAAGATTTGCTATTCTTTTCCAAGATTATTTTAGCTACTCAGAGGTCACTTTAGATTTCATATCATTTAATTTTTTTTTAGTTATACATGGACACAATATCTGTATTTTGTTTATTTATTTTTATGTGGTGCTTAGGATGGAACCCAGTGCCTCACACGTGAGAGGCAAGTACTCTGCCACCGAGCTACAACCCCAGCCTTCCATATGAATTTTAAGATTGATTTCACTATTTCAGCAAAAGACATTGTTGGAATTTTGACAGGAATTGCATTGAATCTGTCTATCGGTTTGTATAGTATTGACATTTTCGCAATATTTTAGTCTTTCAATCCATGAATATAGGGTGTCTTTCAGTGTATTTATGCCTTCCTTTAATTTCTTTCAGCAATGTTTTGTAGTTTTTAGTGTACAAGTCTTTCACTTTTTTAATATTTATTTTTTAGTTAATTGAACACAATACCTTTATTTACTTATTTTTATGTGGTGCTGAGGATCAAACCCAGGACCTCGCACGTGATAGGCGAGTGCTCTACTGCTGAGCCACAACCCCAGCCCATGTCTTTCACCTTTTGGTTAAGTTAGTTCCTAAGTATTATATTCTTTTTAATGCTTTGTAAATGGATTTTTTTCTTAATTTTCTTTTTGGATTGGTCTTTGTTGATGTATAGACATGTAACTGATTTTTGTGTGTTGATTTTGTATTCTGCAATTTTGCTTAATTTGTTTATTAAACAGCTTTGCATGTATGTTCTTGAAGTTTTTCTAGATAAAAGATGATATCTACAGAAATAATTTACTTATTTATTTCAATTTGGAAGCTTTTATATCATTTTATTGCCTAATATTACAGAAGTTTTCATTCCCAATTTTTCTGTGAGTGTGTGTGTGTGTGTGTGTGTGTGTTTGGGCTTGTGTGTGCAGATGCATGCACACGTGGGATACTGAACCCAGGACCTTACACATGCTAGGCAAGCGCTCTTCTGCTGGACTACATCCCCAGTCCATTACTGCAGTTTTCTATACAGGAAACAATAAGGGTTTGAAAAGGGATAGGGATGGTAAGAAATGGGTGGATTTGTGACATACTTCTCAAGGCAGACAAATGGAGTTTATTAGATTGGAAGTGGGCTCTGGGAAA
Source organism: Callospermophilus lateralis (assembly GCF_048772815.1). NCBI lineage: Eukaryota > Metazoa > Chordata > Mammalia > Rodentia > Sciuridae > Callospermophilus > Callospermophilus lateralis. Next base: position 73,543,577 of record NC_135316.1, read on the forward strand.
AAAGAAAGGAATTAAGAATGGCTTCTAAGTTTATGGATGAATTAACTGGATGAATCACATGATACCATTTGCTAAATAGGAAAGATGAGGGAAATGTAGGCTTGGGATAGGAAAAGAAAAATTTTAGCTAGGTGTAGTGGCTCGCACCCGTAATCCCAGCGGCTTGGGAGGCTGAAGCAGGAGGATCGTGAGTTCAAAGCCAGCTTCAGCAAAAGTGAGGTTCTAAACAACTCCATGAGACCCTGTCTCTAAATAAAATCCAAAATAGGGCTGGGGATGTAGCTCAGTGGTCGAGTGCCCCTGAGTTCAATCCCTGATAACCAACCCCCACACACAAAAAAAGGAAAATTTTTATTTAGGTCATATTAAATTTGGCCATAGTTGTGGATAAAGTAGCCAAAAGCAAGAGAAGAGATTGGAAAGAGGGCAGAAGACAGATCTCTGCAGAAAACTCACATTTGGAGAATTGATAGAAAAAGAACCAGAAAGAAGAGGGAGAACGTTTCTATAAGATATTCCTGATTAACTGTGGGAACCAGAAGGGAAGGAAGATGAGGACTGAGAAGACCTCTTACATGAGCAACAGGGGGGTGATCCGTCGGCTTCACCGAGAATTTTCAGCACAATAAGACCTCCCCTTGGGTGGAAGTGAGAAAGCGCGTGGGTAATGGGACTACTCCAAATAATGCCACAGAGCTGTCTGGATGCAGGAGGCAGTGTTGTGTCCCTCTTGTCATGGAAACAGAAACCGTTCAGAAAAACTAAAAGCCATTTAAAGCCCCCCCTGATTCTAGTCCATCACATCCCCTGATCTCTTGTCAAAGATGCTGATTAAAAGAGAGAGAGGAGAGTGGAGAGGAGAAAAGAGAGAGAGAAGGAGAGAGACAGGAGAGAGCAGGGCAATCCCAGGGCTCTGTCTTTTAGAGGTAGTCCCTAACGGAAAGCCTTCCCCTCTTAAGAAAGAAGCCGTTGCCAACACCCACACCAGCTTCCACAAAGCACAGATGACCCACTGAACAAAGTTCCTTCTTTTCCTGCTATTGGCTGACACTGCTCATAAAGCACAGTCTGCTGTTTCACTTTTTTTCTTAAATGATCAAGCTGAATTACTTGGAGGAGAAAGGCAGGAGAAAGACAGAAGGCAAGACACCGAGGGCAGAGACCTGCAGGTGGGCATTTTTACTGTTGCTTTGTTAATTCATTGTTGAGAATTGTGCCTGGATTATCACTTCTTTTTTCTTAATTTAAATTTTTTTTTCTACCATACATATGGTAGTTTAAAAAATATTGAGAAAGTATAAAAAAAAAGGAGAAGAGAACAAAAACCATCACCAAGATATAGCTTCTATTGGCATTTGGGGAGTTATTTCCTTCTCTCTCTCTCTCTCTCTCTCTCTGTGTGTGTGTGTGTGTGTGTGTGTGTGTGTGTGTTTGGTGCATGGAGTTTGATTTTCATGTTGTACCCATACAATATGGATAAGTTTATGTTCATTTCTTTGATCACAGCTTTTGTTTTATCCATTTTGCTATGAATTCTTCATAATCATAATTTTAAATTGCTGCATAAATTTCATTGAGATTTATCGTACTTTACCCACGCCTTCCTCTGTTTTTGGCCACACAGCATCTTCCCTATTCTACATAGATGGAATCATTTTATTCTAGAAGATGTATCTTTTTTTTCTCACTTGGAGTCTTGCTGTGGGGGGAGAGGAGGTTAGCTTTGAAGATGTGTATTTCAGTGGTTTTGCTCAGAGGCACTGTGAGTGGAAGGTGTGGGGATGTGAGTTTGCAGACCGTTCTCTGTGGGGCCGGCAGTGTTTCTCAACTCTGGCTGCACCTTCAGCCAGAATCACCTGAATTGGAGCAGATTAGAAAACTGTCCCCAGAAACTTAGCCTTGGGGGATCAGTCTGTCCACCTGTAGATTTTTGTTTTCCAAAAAATTTCTAAGGTGATTATAATCAGCAAAAGTTGACAGAGGTTATTTGAAATATTCTCCTGTCTTTGACACTTACCTAAAAGTAATATGTGTTAAAAGAAAAGGATGCGGGCTGCGGGTGTGGCTCAAGCGGTAGCGAGCCCGCTTGCCATGCGTGGGACCCAGGTTCGATCCTCAGCACCACATACAAACAAAGATGTTGTGTCCGCCGAAATCTAAAAAATAAATATTCATATTAAAAAAAAAAAAGAAAAGGATGCAATTTCAGGCAAGCCATGCAAACCTGCCTCTCAATGCTACTTAAACCATGCGAATCATTGAGTTAATTTGTGGGAAACAGAAGACTTATAGAAATTTCTCTCATTTGTCTCAGACACATCAACTCTTGAGTCGAGCATCTACCTGAGAGCTTTAATTTGCTAATGCTTTAAGGAGAGGGATTTGTTTCTCCTGCTTGGAAAGTTCAAAGTTAGAGAATTTGAGGCTCTAGAATGTTCAAAACAGATCAAAATTAAGCCTGAGATCTTCTAGTACCTGCTGAGGCAGTAAGTCTTCCTGTCTTTTGCAACCTTCTCATTAAGCACAAGGTGGACATTTAATGATCAGCCAGTCATAGGCACACCTGAGGTAAAGCAAAGGTGGGTGAGACGGGGATGATAGGTGACAGGAGGTTTCTCAGGTTTTCTAGAAACATCATAGACATGGCACTTATCTTTTCTGGATCCCAAGTGGAAAGTGGGAAGAATTTCTGATTTCTCTCCCCAGGAACAGAGGACAGACAACAGGCAGCTAAACTGAGTTGAAGCATTTGCTACTGCTTTCCTAGCCTACAGCAGGGATGCAGGTTTTGTTTTTTAATTTATCCTAACTTAATTGATAACGTGTTAATCAAATTTCTTCTTGTTTTCATTACACAGAAGGGAATAGATGTTTAGTACCTTCTTTGATGAATATAAACATTCACGTAATACTTTTCTGTTTAGAAACATGTTTATATACACCAGTTCTTTGGATCCATGAAATAGCCCTGGGTGCTGGAGGGCATTAATTCTTACTGTAAAGGTGGTAAATATGAAGCCCAGAGAACACAGGATCTTTCCCAAGGTGGAACTAGTACTGGTGCAGAGGGCACAGGGCTCCCTTCTTACAACTTGAATAACAGCTATTGTAAGAAGTTGATTAAATACACATTGTTTTGTCTATATAATTGGATAGCCTTCCGTCAGTTAAATGATGACATTGTCACTTATTAGTTGGCCAAGAAAGACATGACATGACACAGTGACAAGGAAAAACCATAGCACAAAACAGCATTACGATATGTGCTCATTTTTGTTTAAAAACAATTATGTATATTTGAAGAAAGATGAAAGGAAGTAAATTCACAAAATTTAGATGTATCTGGTTGGTGGTAAACTTTGTAATTTATTTCAACTTGTATTACCTTGATTTTTTTTTACCATAAGCATGCACTATGTGTATAATAAAAAATGTAAAGTAAACTAAATAGAATTGTGTTTTTCCGGTTGGCTCTATTCCAAATGAAATGGTCTTTTACTTGGCCACAGGGAAGCCTCCCTGCTAATGTTCTGAGTGCTGTACATTCCTGATCACATTGTTGTGATGGTTAGCTAGCACTGAGCTCTTAGCACGTGTCAGGATCTAAGCAATCACTTTGCATCCATTTACTTCATTGATTCTCACTCAAATGCTCTCTCAGCCCATGACAGTTTTGAAATTCAGAAGGATAATGTAATAAGTGACCAAAAGGCAGAGCTGAGACTTGAACCCAGTTCCTTTTTAACTTAGAAGCACATGTTTTCATTCATCATACCGTCCTGCTCCCCGTCTGCCTGGGGTCTAAGAGCAGCTCCTTTCTACGGGTAACACCTGTTTGGGAGGAAAGTGGGCATTCCTACGCTTTGCCATGTGTCAGGATCGCCTTGTTAGTATCTGTGTGCATTCCAGACTCAAGGGACCCTCCTGCTTTTCTAGTTTGTCTTGCACAGCAAATATTGGAAGCACACTGTCCCCCAAAGCTAAGCCTGCAAGATAAAAGCCCCACAAGGGATTGTGCAATCACCCAGAGAATTCTGGCTAATGCAATGGCCAAGATGGATAATGCATAGAAAGGCAAGCCTCTTGCTGTGGTTGCTGAGCTTTGCTAGAGAGGTTTTCACATCCCTTCAGAGCCCCCCTCCCCCCTGCACATTTTGAATGCTTTACTCCAGGCTCTGACCACTTCCTTCTTTGTACTGGAGCTACTTCTGTGCAGGCCTCATCCCCCTACTGGACCATGTGTCTTTGCATAAAACCAGACACCCCCACACGGCAAGCCTCTCTCTTTCTCTTGCATGCACGTGCTCCAAATGCAGCACAATTGTTTTCAGCTGCTGTCCATGTTCACTCCTATGGTTCTTATCAATCACTGTGGGAAACAGGAATGTGCAAATCAATTAATTCATCAGTGAATGGGGACTTTATTTACAGTTTATGATCATGTTAATGCCTTAATGTTCAATTAAAATTTTGTTTTGAATTTTATTAATCTGATTCCATTAGTTGGCCTTTGGGGAAAAGTGTAATCTTTGTTGATATCTAAAGTAAAACCTTTCTAATTGCATTGATGGCTTGGTGGCAGTACAGTCTGGCACCTTTGAAAAATAAGTCTGGTTATTAACTGAGGGGCTGATGACGAGGGTATACGCAGTAACTTGAAGACAAAGAATTCAAAACTGGATGGATCCTTAGGAAGAGCCGGGGCTAGACAGAGATTTCTGCATCGTTAATACAAACTCCAAAGTCCTGAAGGGAGAGAGACTTAAAGAAATGGAAGAAGTTGATCCCAAGAAGAACAAGGAGGGAGGAAGAGAGGAGGAAAGGCCAGGGGAGGGCAACCCATTTACTTTGGAAATTTAAAGATTTAACTAAACTGGAAGAATTTTTAAAAATTCTGTCCAAAATTATTTTATTCACTGTACATTATTAAAAGAAGGTTTTTTTTTTTTTATTAGATCTTAAAAAGTAGACTATTTCCCATCCAGACTCCTCTCATGAGCCTGGAGAGATGGCGTTTCACATTGTCTGCATCTCTGGTGCAGAAAACACAATGGTCTAAAGAGTTCTTGAAGATATCACAAGAACCCAGGGCCTCACACATGCCGGGTAACAGCTCTACTACTGAGCTATGTCCCCAACTCCTTGCAGAGTCTTTGCAGCAAGTTGGTTTCTTTTTGAGTCTTGCCTTAATAATTCTGCTCTCTAGTAAACTCTCCAAGAGGTTTGAAGGCGGCTCCCCTTTTTAGTTGTAACAGGCACAAAACCCTACTGGGAATTTGTTGGCACAGAATCAGAAAGACAATTTGCTCTCCTCCGAGATATAAATAGTGTCACTTCTTTCAGAGTTGAGAACATAGTACCATTTGGGTACCTTTTGTGGTCGCCCCCTGCCCACATGCCATTGACCCTATCTTCTGTTCCTAGATCTTAGAATTGAATTTCAGGGACAGAAAGTTTGTAAGGAAAAATACACCAATAGCATTTCATTACCCAAAACCAAGGGGTGGGTGGATTTTATTTTTCCTCCCAGAAAATGTTCACTGTGAGACATACATGAGAGGGTTGAATAATATTTCATTGGCTCACTCAGTGGTCATTTATCTGAACACCCTTATGTGCTGCACGCCATGCTAAGGCTAATAGCAGTAGACAAGAGGCACTTCTTGCCTGCAGTGGGTGAACGTTCTGGTGGTGGGGATGACAGGAGGCCACTGAGGTACCCTGGGAGGGATACTGGGGAGAAACCCATGGAGCTGCAGCCAGTCAAGACCTGGAGGAGTCAAAGAAGGCTTTTTCTGGAAGTGTTATTTAGAAAGAAACTTGAGATTGGGTAAAGGATAGCCAGAGGCTGAGCTGGAGCTCAAAGTATGTAGGCATGTTTCCTCCCATGGTTCTCTACTCACTCTGAGAGATTAATCACTTGCTGATGATCAGGCAGGTAGCAAACAGTTGGTTTGGAGAGAAGAGGAAAAAAGTGAGTTAGGATTTCAGTCCTGTGAGATTTATTCTAAAGCTTTTGCATGATATTACAATATCTCTATATAGTTTTAGTAAACACAGATGATGTTTAACAAAATACCTTTGTAAATAATTCCTCTGCTCTAAGAAATTAATCTAATAGTGAAATATAAAATGCCTAGGTGGGAGAGAAGAGAAAAAAAGTGGGTTTTACTTTGAAAAGGGGCCTTTGGGCAGTTCCGGAGTCATGTCATTTAGGCACTGTGATTAAGGACAGGGAGGGTCTTGATGTTGACCAACCCCTAGAAGTTTATTGGAATAAGTTTTATATGAGTCAGTGTTGTGTTGCTGCAATGTAGTACCAGGATCAACTAAATTTATGAAGAAAAAAGGTTTATTGAGTTAATACTTTTTGTAGTTTAAAGTCCCAGATTAGACCACCCTATTGGATTGGTCTCTGGTGAGGGCCATGGATGGCAGCATATCACGGTGGGAGCATGTATCAGAGTAAGCTGTCACGTCACTTCTCTAACAGAGCAGAGAGAGAGAGAGAGAGAGGGAAAGAGAGAGAGGGAGAGAGAGAGAGAGAGAGAGAGAGAGAGAGAGAGATGGAGAGAGAGAGAGCAAGAGAGCGAGTGCTTGCGCCTAGAGTCTCACAATCCCTTTCAAGGGCATGTTCCTAGTGACCTAAGAACTAGGCCCCCACTCTCAAAAGTCCACAGCACTCCCAACACAGCCACCCTGCAAAACAAGACTTCAGTTACAATGGAAATTTGGGGAACAAATTAAATAATTAAATGATATCCAACCATAGTAGCTTCTGAGATAGCACTTGCTGATCTTTCTTCTGTCTTGAAATCAGAACACTTGGGAATCAGAGGCTCAGATGCAGAACAATTCTGTGCCCTTATTGGGTTAATAACAGATACCTCCAACCTTCCTTGCTCAGATATTCCTTAGTACACTGAGGTTGTGTGTTAGAAAATGACAAAAAAAAAATTGTTGAGCTTTTAAGTAGAAAAATCCATAGCATCATGGACTCATGTTATATTAAGCAAGGAGAGTAGAAGAAATTTCTGAGAGGAAGGGAGAAGACAACTCTTCATCAAAATAATGTTTTTGTTTTTTTTAAAGGAAGTCATATCTCCAAGGAGCTCAGAGCTCTCCATATGTGTTTTCTTTGTATTGATTTGTGCTTGTTTATTGTGGTGGCTGAATATGGATGAAGATGGAAGAAAAGTTAGCATTTGAAAAATAATGGAGAGAGAACAAGGAATTAGCAAAGCAGAGGTTGGATGAAGGATGTCAGAGATACTGCCAGGCATTGTGTTCTGAGGCATCATAGCCTCATCACGTGTTTGGATGCTGGCCTTCTGTCAGGCTTCAGCTTCTGAGACAGCCCTTGGGACCAGTTGTTCTGGGGACCAGTTATATTAAGGGAGCATTGTCCCTTAATATAACACAAGAAAAATGAAGTTGTGAAATACTCCAGTTTTGCCAGTTCTCTGCAAATCTGTCTATGATTCTTAGGCATCTTTTTGCACAGGAAAATTCTCAAGAAAGCAATTTCAGTGGAGAATGTGCAAACTGACCAATCAGAACAATGGAGGGGAAATGTTTGTCAGCAAAAGATATAAAAAGGCAGCTACTGTTCAACTATCATCCAAACTAGGCATTGTGGCAGCTTTGACAATATATGTCTTCTTCGGTGTCTCTTCCTCCGTCTGTCCAGGTGCACTATATTCATGGTGGCGGATGTCATTTTAACACACATTTCTGTAGTCTGGGCAAAGTTCTTCTTTCAGTGGAAGAAGGCCATAGTCGATGCATGGTGTGTACCCAGCCCCTCCCAGAAGCTGGGCCTAACAAGGTTTTCAGAAGTCCCAGGGACCTCAGGCAGAACCCAGGCAAGGAAGGCTCTGGCGGCTCCCAGGAGTTCTCATGGGTCAGAGAAAGCGCTAGAAAGAGAAGGAAGCAGATATAAACTGAAGGGCACATGTGGATAAGTCATGGGGAGAAATCACTGAAGTTGACAACTCAAGTACTATGATTTAAGAAAAAAAAGCATTCTATTTGGAAAACTATATCATACATCATGGTGTGTCTGGTCTTTAGAGCTAAAATAGAAAACCACGACAATGAGACTCAGAAGTGATGTGTGTGTGTTCTAAACTTTCTCTGGACCTGTTGGAATTTAGTCAGGAGGAAGCTCAGACAGATCAACAATGGAGTATCAACCTCCCACATTTCTGAACCCCCTGCCCCACCTCAACCCTGGGGGATTCCTGAGGAGGAATTTGAGGAGAGATGGTGAAGTAGGTATGGTAACGTGGCATCCTCCACCATAATTACATGAGGCAATGAGAAGAAAGACACTTCCCAGTGCATTTGGTACCCCACAGGGATGCTGGCCTGTCTTGGAAATTGCCCACTAAAACTAGCCCATTCTTCCTGCCAGGATTTTCTTAGATCTTCCTCCAATGGCAAACAGTCAGAGACTGCTCATCAGGAGCTTCAAGCTGCCCTGGAAATCTGTGCAATCCCATGAGTAACATGCCCAGATTTCTTTCCACTCAATACCAGGGCAAGTCAAGCCACAGTTTGGTTGGGATCCAAAAAAGAGGGCCCTGTGAGCTCTAAGACTTCCAAATATGGCATCTGAACTCCAAGAAGAGGAGGACAAGAATGCAGCAAACTCTGCACAGGCCCCAGGGGCGAGACTCCATTCTCCCCACAGGTGACCAATGGAGTCCCTGGACCCTTCCTGAGAAGTTCCTGCCTACCTCAGAGCTGTCCAAAGTACAGAGAAAGTGAATCAGAGAAATCCTTCCCCTGGAGACTTCCAGAAACATAAATGCTTATTTAATGGTCTGGTTTACAGTAGATTTGCCCACAACCCTTTTCCCAGTGGGCCAAGGTGGTAACTTCACAGTCATGCAATGTGTGAAAGCAAATCGCATTTAACAAGCAAAGGGTCATTAGTCTGGTGGCCCATGAAGTGGCTTATACTCCAGGGCTCTTTGAGGTACTTTGGGGGTGACAGAGCAGAGGAAGAAATGGAGCAGCAAAATTCCCCAAGGTGCTGAATCCATGGAAACAGGGCCCTGAGTGGGTCACTCTTCTACCCCGCTTATTCTGGGAGCTCAGAGACCAGCTCAGTTCCTCATTCAAAAGATGTTGCAATCTCAGTCTTGTGTTTTTTTATCTATATTTCTGTTTTGGTCTCCAAGAACTCAACTCATGTTAATTCTTTGAAAAAATTCTGAAAGCAGAATCTCATTTCTGCTAGGACCAAAACACCTCCATCCCTAACACCGCATTTCTAACATGACATTTGGGGCCTGTTCTAGCTAAGTTCTGTGTTAGCAGCTCAGAATGCAAAAATAGATTTTCAATGATAGATTGAAAACAGATTTCTCTGTTTGGGGGACTACATTAACTCAGGACTCAGGGGTCTCCGGGGTTTTGAGAGACAAATGTGCTGTGGAATTGTCCCCTCTGGAGGGTTGCATTCTCTCTGCATGACTTCAGGGAACTGGTTTGTGAGCCTTTGCAATAACAATGGCTGACACTTATCATGGAGCTTTTTCCAGTGCTCTCTATGGCCCAGGCGCTGGCCCGAGTGCTGTTTATATACCATCTCAAGGCATCCTTGCAACAATCAATCCTTTGAAGTAAGGACTAGCATCATCATTATCTCCATTTTACTGACTAGGAACTGAGGCACAGGGAGATAAAATTACCTGCCTACTTCATCAAATTAATCAAGGAAAGACCAGGATTCAGTTTCTGAGTTTGTGGTTTTCCCTGTTTTTCTCCTACTGCTTCTGTGCAGCTGAGAGCAAGCGCTGTCATGCCTTCCACAATTATTGTTGTCATTAAATGATCCCCCAGCCCTTGCTTTTATATGAGAAAGTTTTGCCTCCTGAATACTTTTCCTAAGTCCCTAATTTGAGCTTAATAATAATAGTTATCATCATGGTGTGCCCACTGGGTATGAGAGCCACTTACATTATGCCACTTACAGATGAGGAAACTGAGGCTCAGAGAAGACAAATCACTTGGCCAAGACTTCATGGCTAGTAAGTGGCAGGTTTGACTGCCACTTCTGAACATTTCTATGAACTATAAAACTAATGTCCTATTTGTAAATCCACAGTACACAGTCTCTCTGGGAGCTAAAATCCAAGTTATGCTCTAAAGTTTTTGGATAAAATGAAGAGCATGATTGTGGGGAGAGTTATGGATTGCAGGGTGGATGATTAAAACAGAATCCTCCTACTGTGGAGAATTCAAATTCACAACAATAGAATGGTTAGATTTAAGCCTGTGTAGATCTACTTGAAGGATTATAAGACTAGCCATTATCACACTGGGATTTATGACATCTCAGACTAAATGTTTAGTCTGTAAGTTCCAATGATTTTCACAATGAAAACCAAGGGAATCTCACTCAGAGTGAGAGAGTTTTGTCTGTTATTAAATTGTGTGTAACATTTTATATTGAATTTATGAGTAAAAAATACTGTGCGAAACTTGTTTTCTATGTTTGATAATATAAAATGATCCTCTTAAAGCTGAGGAAAGATGTTTATTTTTTTTTTTAATATCCACAGATAACATTTGTAGTAAGCTCTTCTGAGCCTTCAGTGAAAAACAAATTGGCAAGTCCAAAGTCACCAATGGATGGTACTTGGGAAGTCCTGCATGCAGTCTTTATTTTATGGGGATCATCATAAGTCAGCTTGTATGTTTTGTAATGAGTTACTAAATGCAGGGAGCAGAAAGATGGATGTCGTCAGTAGGTGCCTGGCATCTGAAAAGGGATAGGATCTTCCTTATGGATGATTTCTAAGCCCAATTGTATGTAACTTAGGTTAAAAAAAAGTCAAAATTCAATTAAATTATTCTGAGTGACTTTTTAAAAAATAATTTTTAGTTGTAAATGGACACAATACCTTTATTTATTTATCTTTTTATGTGGTACTGAGGATTGAACCCAGTGGCTCTCCCACGCTAGGGGAGTGCTCCACCACTGAGCCCCAGCCCCAGCCTTCTGAGTGACTTTTGTCCTTTGGGAATGACTTAATCTATCATGTTTTTATGCCTCCAAATTTCATACTTGCTTAGTGAAAAGTTATCCAAATTTCATAACCTTGCTTTCGTGGCCTACCTGGATAACTTGTTTTTGGGTTTTGTTATATTTTTTGTTGTATGATGACACTGGAATATGGCTAACTGGAAATTTCACGTTGATCTTTTTGCCCAAAAAAACATTTTCCTTCTAATTCCCATTATAGCTTGGTTTTATTTTTCTCATCCCAAATGTCCTCACTCCTCTGATTTTCATATCTCTAGGTACCAGCCTTTTCTACAAACAAAGATCTATTTTATTTTTATTTATACCAATATTCAAGACATCATGGTCTTTAAATTCATTTTTAAAAATATTTACTAAAGTCCTTTTGATCTGCCATTCGTACCTTCTCACTTCATCAAGTTCCCTCAGATATGTGCTTGGTAGGGTAGGGTATGCAAAATCAGTAAGAGATTGTCCCTTCCTGTCATAAATCTGATAATCTATAGAGGGCAACGTGATGTATTATCTGCCTGACACTATCTACCAAAGCAGTGAAGAACTACTCTTAGGCTGCAGTAGTTTGTTTATAAGTGCGATAAGAACATTACAAAAAGAGAGGCCTGTGGGATGTGTCAGTTGGGGAAAGTGAAGCACAGAAAGCAATATTGATGTTGGAGATTTGGCCTAGCCAGAGTTAAGTTCTTGGCAGGTTGGGGAAAGGGGAGATGGGGAGGAGGGGCAGGCCAGAGACTGAAGAGAGCGGCCTGAAAGGCACAGGCATATGGATGCAGCGCAAATCCAGGTCTGAGCTGCCTGGTCCTGAGGAGCAGTGGAACAATGACGATAAAGCCAGCTCGTGGTTTCCAAAGTGCTTTCACCTGCATCATTACCATCTGTTCCCCTTGGAGCCCTCTTCAGATATGGGGTCCGCCAGGTAACTCCACATCACGAATGGGAAGTCATACTCCATGGATACATAAATATGTCAAAATACATTCTAATGTCGTGTGTAACTAAAAAGAACAACAATGACAATAACAACAAAGATATGGGATCAGGGTCTTCACTGTCCCCATTTTACAGATAAGCTCCCCCAAAGTGTCTATCCAAGGCCACCCAGTTAGAAAAGGGTGGAACAGGACCCAGATCTCTGCTCTCCTTCTGCCAATCTGTCACCTTGTCGTGCAATTTCCAGGTGTTTGGTGCTGACTCTCGTTTGTGAGAGTACAGGGACACTGGAGCCCAGTGGTAGGAAGCCTTATCTTTTTGATTGATGAATTTGCATTTGGTCTGACAGGCAATTATAGGTGGTTCACAGTGAAGTGAAAAATGTCATTTTAATGAGTTAAATCTAGCAATCGTTACAGGTCAGGAGACACTTTTAGATGCTAGGCATCAGCTCTCATAGACTGAGGTTAGGATGGTGATATTATTCTTGTAAATTAAGGTTGGAATTTTAAGCCATGATTCTGCCAAATTGATTAGATGTGAGCAAGAAAAATCAAAGAGAACGTCCTAATAATGGTTACTGGCTGAGCAGGATCTATTTGAAAAGGATAAGTTCAGTCAGCATTTGTGGTAGAGGCAGAAGCTCCAAGTGAGACTATGCTGTAGGTAGAAGTGTGAGAATATAGCTCAGGTTAGAATTCAGGAAAAGAAAACCCTTAAATTCTCCTGGCCTCAGCCTTTTATCTTTATGTAAAATTGAGATAATAATGCCAACTCAGTCTATCCAAAAGACTGTCAAACAGAGCAAATGAGATAAATTTAAAATTCTTTAGAAGTATAAAATGAAAACAGGAGTTATCAAAGGGGGACATCTGGGAGTCAGAGAGATGGGCTGCAAAGTCCCCAGGGTGGATAAGTCCTTGACAGTGGTGGCTTTAGCTGCTGATGGTGCACTGACTACCTGCCCCTTGGTCACTTAGTAGCCATCTCTGCTCTCAGTTGACATTCTTGCTTTGTCAGGAAATGGAAAGCATAAAGCTTCAGAAATCAGAGGAGCGGAGGCCTTGAAGATGTGAGGACCCAATTCTATGGCATGACTAGACAGGAAATATGAGAAATGACTAGAAGCTGGTTATTGGGCAGGAACTAATGACTTTATCTAAGTCACTTGAGATTCAGAGGGAGGGGCCTCACTGAGGTGAAAGGGATGGGGCAGGGCAGACATATTGTGTAGATTAGGAAGAGGAACATGGGAAAGAAATATCAACAGAAAGCACATAATTGAGGGAGTTTAGGTGTAAAAGGACAAGAAGAAATGGGTCAGAATTTCAGCAGGTAAAACAGTTAGGTAAGAGGGGAAGAAACTAACATTTGGTTGAACTCTTGCTATGCAAAGCTTCATTTGAAGCCCCAAACAATCCTAAAGGACTAGCTTCGTTAGTCTTATTTAAAGATGAAGATGCTAAAGGTCAGAGAGCAAAGCTGAACAACTAGAAAGAGAGGGTTGGGAGTCAAACTAGGTCTACTGGATCTCAAGTAGAGTGTGCAGTAGTACCCCCTTCAGTGGTCTCAAGCAATTATAATTCAAAAGTAGTTCTAGAAAATTCCAGAAATAATAAATTCTAAATTCCATGCGAATAGAAATAGCATGATGAAATTTCATGTTGTCCCACTCCATCCTGCACAGTTCATGAATCATCCCTTTGTCCAGAGTATCCACATTGTATACTCTACCTGCCCGTTAATCACTTAGTAGCTTTCTCTGCTCTCAGTTGACAGTCTTGCTTTGTAATGCTTCTGTTCAAAAAATCCTTACTTCACTTAGTAATGGCGCCAAAGCACAATAGTAGTGAAGGATGCAAAGGAGACACCAGAGCATAAAACATGGAAAGATAGGGGTGGGGTTGTAGCTCAGTGATGTGAGGCACTGGGTTTGATCCTCAACACCACATAAAAATAAATAAATAGAACTAAAAAAAAAAAGACATAGTAAGACAGATGAACTCTGATACTAGCAACATGTCTTTTGCAGCAGCCACAGGACTCTCCCCTCATCCTTTCCCCTCACTGTGGGTGCTGTCTCAACTGCTGCTCCTTTATCAGCTTCCTGTGACTGGGTTGCACCTTCCCCTCTGATAACCTTGTTGCTAAATCCTCTGGTGATCCCTATCGATCACTTGGTCACTTACTTCTTACAGCAGCCTTCCTCTGGCCCCTGTGGCAGCCCGTTTTTGATTCACCTCTTATCATTTGGCCAGTCTTTCCCATCATCCTTACAGCCTTTGTTTCTCTCTACCTGTCCCTTCATTGCTGATGTTCCCCAAGGTCCTGTTCTTGACCCTCTTTCCTTCTGTGTTTCCACAGCCCAACACAAGTTCTTTCTCTCTTCTGACTTCAGCTTCCACCTAGTGCTGATGTTCCCCAAATCCACAGGTTCACGGAGCTCCTCCCCTGCTCTAGGCTGCAATGGGACACTTCCACTTGTCTATTATAGAAAACCTTCAAATTCAGAAGTTCCCAAATGGAACTCCTCATTTCTTTCCCCAAATAGCATCTTTCTTGGCTTTTATTAATGAATAGTATCATTCCCGCCCACCAAATATCCAAGAGGACCCTTAACTCCCCTTTGCCCTAGATTTCCACATCTAGCCCATCCACAGTGGGGTCAGCTGTTACTCCTCTATACCTTTCAATCTTATTTGGGTTAATTCACACCATCTGCCCTGGACCATGGCAAGGACACCCCTACTCATCTCTCTTCAAGCAGGCTTGCCTCCCCCAGACTTTCCTCCATCTACTTCCAGGATCACCTATTTAAAGCACAGATCTTCTCTCCAGATTTTGGGGGCTCTCATTGCCCTCAGGATAAACCCAAACTCCTTAGTATGGACACAGGCCCCTCTTGGGCCATTCTCTACCTTGCCTTCTTTGCCGGCTTCTCCTAGACTATACTGTATTCTACATACTTCCCAAATCTGCCATGGGCTCTGGGCTATGGGCCTGCATATGTCTTGTTTCTTTGCTTGGAATCCTTGAACCTCTTTCCTTGGAACCTCAAGGAAACTCTTCTTTATCCCCCCAGGCTGGCTGCCTCCTTCCCCATGCACTCTCACCCCCTCTACATCTCTTTCTGGTGGTCCTTCTCATTTCAACCTTTGTCTTTTAGCCTGTCCAAGTCATTCACCACGATGGAAGTTTCTATAGGTTACAGATCGTGTTTTCTTCACTGTCATGTACACAGAGCCCAGAATATGCAGCTCCATGAGACACACGTGGTGTTGTGGCTCAGAGCTTACAGCTGGGTTCAAGCCCCATCCCATGACCCACAGTGACCTTGAGCACATAAGCTACTCTATGTCCTGCACTTTGGTCTTTTCAACTCTGATATGATAAAATCAGAACACCTAGAGCAGTTATCAAATAAGAGTACCAAGGGCTATTTGAGGATTAATTGAATTCATTCACACAAGGAGCTTGGCAGAATGTCTGGCTAGAGAGAACACGGCTCGTCATGGCTCTTGTTGAATGACAAGTATCTGTGGCTGGAGGTGGGGGTGGGCTGATGGAGAAAGTGCACTTCCCAGAGCTCTTGGGCAGGGAGACCGGGCAGTTTGAAGTGGGGAGCAGTGCTGGGGGCTGATACAACCAGGCAGCCAAGAGTCCTGATGTCAGTTCACTGGGAGGATTTTCAGTGTGGAAGTTCGTAGTCTCAGAGACAGTGGTCAAGAGGTCAAAATATCCAGGGGGACCCTTAACTCCCCTTTTCCCTAGATTTCTACATCTAGCCCATTCAGTACTCAGAATAGCACTCAATAACAACTAAGAGGCTTCTAGCATGGGAAATATACCCTCTGACAGGTTAGATGCTGCTGTCCTCTTGCTCAGGGCCACTCTACACAAAATCACATCAATAGTCTTTCTTATAAAGACAATGCACACTCCACCAACATCCATTCTGAGAAGATCATCTGCTCTTTAGTAGATAATATACCAGGTCAGGGCAGCTGAGTGTCTAATTGCACCTTACTTGCTACTGTTCTGAATCAATGTGTTGCTGCTATATGTTTGTGTCTGAGCACTTTGGTCTTTTAGGGCTCTGTAGGCAGGACACAGTCTGTACGTAAGGACTGAAGATGAACACACCTGGTGAATGCAAGGTGACGGTCCATAGTCAGGGAGGTCTCTGTGCCAAGGTCTAACAATCTCAGGAGAATATATCAAAGATATTTTTTCATAAATAAAAATAAAAATAATTTCTTTGCTATAACCAGGAAAATATGCAAAATATCATTGTAAGCTATTTATCCCCATCAGCTTTTAACTGGTCACTGAAAACCTGTGTGTGGGTTTTCTTCAGTACTCAGGTATGGAATCTCTACCTGCTACTGCTGGTCCCTGTTTCTTCTTTGTTGTTCCACTATAGTAAAGCTGCAGCAGAGCGAGCCTTAACTCTTTTTTGATTCTGAGACTCCTCTCAGTACTGGAAGCTGTGCCCATGCTCAATCCTGCCCCATTAAGGCAGTGGAAATTACATGACCCAATTATTTTCCAGTTTCCCTTGAATTTACCTCTTCATATATTTATTAGATTCCTCTACCATGCGGCCAGTGCAATGGTTTCATTAACGAGGTTCTTGGCATAAAAGTTAGCTAGCGAGATCGAAATAAACACACAGACTCAGTTACCTTTTTCTACGACCAGGTCCGAGACGGCTCCCCTCTCTGGTTCCCTCCTCTAACCGCCCGGCAGGGCAGCAAGGATTACTCAGGGCTAGCAGGAGAGAGAGAGAGAGAGCACGCCAGGGAGTAGCCTTTTATTGGGGAGCAAGAAATTCAGGGGATAATTCCATCCAATGAAGGTTGAAGGGGGGCCGCACTCCAAGGTCAGGGTCAGTGATTGGGCCTCCGGGGTCAGTGGTCAGTTACACCCCCACACGGACAGGTTCTCTCATCAGGAGAGGGCCGGGAAAGCTCCGACACAGCCAGAGCGCCTCAGACCCTAACCGGGAGTCACCCAGTCACGTGTGAGAATGGCTTCCGACATATTCCCCCTTTCTTTTCGCAAAAATGAGGCGGCGGTTCACTCTCTGGAGTTTCTGCATTCTTGTTCTGAAGACTCGCCATCCATCATCACCGGGGTCCTGTTTTCTCCTAGGTCTCGAAGTATTTGGGAAGCCTGGGTTGTTAGCTTCTTTACGTCTTTCCATGAAATCATTTTTTCTGCTGGGTCAATCTGGTCTTTCTTCATCCTTTTTCAATATCTCCTCCTTCTGGATGGGGGCTCCTCTGGGTCGATCCTCAGTCGCTTGAATCTGGGTTCTATCTCTTCCATGTCTGATAGCACGTTCAGGCACCCAAATAGGACGAGAAGAATTTTCTGGGAAAATACAAGCATGCCCTCTGCCCCATATAAGCACCGGGTCTGGGCCCTTCCACTGATCGGTCTGTAAATCTTTCCACAAAACTCTGCCTAAAGGGCCTGTTACTGAGGGAGACATTTGTCTCTCAGCAGCAGTGTGACCTTCTGCGTCACAGTTTAAAAAATTTAAAACAAACAAGGCATGATTAAGGCTATTTTGGGGAGTCATAAGCCTATCCCCCCTTTTTAATTTTTGTAATTGAAGTTTAATAGATAAATGAGCTCGTTCTACAATGGCTTGACCTTGGGGGTTATAAGGAATTCCTGTTTTATGATTAATTTTAAACTCTTGACAAAATTGTTGAAAAGAAGAGCTTACATAAGCTGGAGCATTATCTGTTTTAATCTGTATAGGGCATCCTAAAACAGAAAAAGCTGCTAAGCAATGAGAAATTACATTTAGAGAATTTTCCTTAGTACGTGCTGTGGCAAAAATAAATCTAGAATAAGTGTCCACTATGACATGTACATAACACTGCTTACCAAATTGAGGAATATGAGTTACGTCCATTTGCCAGATTTGATTTGGCTTTAATCCACGGGGATTTACCCCTGATGGCAGAGATGGAGTGTGAATAACACACTTAGGGCATTGGCTTACAATCTGACGAGCTTGTTCTCTAGTAATATTAAATTTTTTACGTAAGCTAAAAGCATTTTGATGATGTAACGAATGGGAAGCTAGTGCACAGTCATATGAAGACATCTGTTGACAAAAAGCTACGAGTTTGTCAATTTTGTTATTACCTGAAGCTAAAGGTCCTGGAAGATTAGTATGAGCTCGTATATGTCCTATGAAACATGGATATTTCCGCATTAGCACTGCCTTTTGTAAATTATGAAATAATTTAAATAACTTTTGTGATGAAGTATACCCAATAACTGAAGTTTCAATATTTTTAGTAACTCCAACTGCATATAAGCTGTCAGAATAAATATTAATAGGCTCATTTGTAAAGTAAGTTAAGGCACAAATCAGAGCTTGAAGCTCTGCTCTTTGGGCAGAAGAATAAGAAGTTTGTATTACCTCTGTGTGAACACGACTATAAAATCCTGCTTTACCTGAACTCGATCCATCAGTGAACACTGATAAGGCTTCATCTATAGGATGGGCACGTACAATCTTTGGAAAAATAAGTGACGTTAATGATGCAAATTGTATAATCTTATCACGAGGATAGTGACTATCTATCTGGCCAGGAAAATCAGCAAAAGCTATTTGCCATGGGCTAGAAGTTTGAAAAAGCCAATTAATCTGTTGAACAGAAAATGGAATAATTATGATATCAGGTTTAGATCCAATTAATTGTAAAATCCTAGTTCTACCCTTAATTATTAATTGAGCTATAGAATCATGAAAAGGAATTAATGTTTTTTGAGGGGAGTGGGATAAATAAATCCACTCAATAACTCCTAATTTTTGTCATATGACTCCTGTTGGTGTATGTTCAGTTGGAAATATTAATAAATACACCATTTCCTTAGGATCAACTCTAGTAAGCTGTGCATTTTTAATTGCATTTTCAACTTTCCTTAAAGCTGTTTTAGCCTCTAAAGTTAGCTGATGTGGAGAGGTTGGAGAAGGATTTCCTTGTAATATCTGAAATAAAGGACTTAACTCAGAAGTAGTTAGTTTTAAGGATGGCCTCAGCCAATTAATATCTCCTAATAGCTTTTGAAAATCATTAAGGGTATGTAACTCCTTAATTTTTATCTGAAGATTTTGAGGACGGATTGTACGTCCTTGAATTATCTGACCTAGATATTGAAAAGGTGACACTTTTTGAATTTTTTGAGGAGCTATGCATAAACCCATTGCTGTAAGCGAAGTCTCTAACTGAGTAAAAATTTCTGAAAGTACCTCTGAATTAGCATGAGCCAATAATATATCATCCATAAAATGAATAATATATGCATCAGGAAAGCTACTTCTTATGGGATCTATCGCCTGGTCTACGTATTTTTGGCACAGAGTAGGACTATTACGCATTTCCTGTGGGAGTACTTTCCAGCAATATCTTTTAACAGGTTCCTTAAAATTAATTGTTGGGACAGTGAAAGCAAATCTCTCACAATCTCCAGGATGTAACCTTATAGAGAAAAAACAGTCTTTTAAATCTATTACCATCAAGCTATAATCTAAAGGAATGGCTGTGGGAGAGGGAAGTCCTGGCTGTAAGGATCCCATAGGCTGAATTGCATGATTTATTGCCCTTAAATCCTGTAGCAATCTCCAATTTCCTGACTTTTTCTTAATAACAAAAATAGGTGTGTTCCAAGGACTAAGCGTTGGTTCTATATGACCAGCCTGAATTTGTTCCTCAACTAACCTATGAATTATTTTAAGCTTTTCCCCTGAGATGGGCCACTGAGAAATCCATATAGGCTCCTCTGTGAGCCAAGTGATTTTTTCAGCTGTCTTAGGGATCGGGGAAGTACTCAGGGCCCCTAATAAAAATTTTGGCTTGGAGTATTTACTAATCTTTGTCGTGGAGACTGGTTTGTAAACAGATACTCTTCCTGAAGGGTCTCCCTATCATCTCCAGGAAAATATCTCTGACTAACTTCCTCAACTGATCTCATAGAGTTAGGAGTAACTAATAACAATCTCATTTTGGTTAAAATATCTCTCCCCCATAGATTAGCTGGTAAAGGTTCTGTGCTGTCGCCATTTTGAAATTGGGCTTTTAAGTCACGTGGCTGAGAAGAACTCTGAGCCCCTCTAGGAATCTCTTCCGAATTTTTCTCTCCAGGAAGATCGTCTACCTCCCTTGGAGGGCTCTCTAGGACCTTGGAGGTATCTCCTCTCTGATATTGCTCTCCATAATCTCCCTGCGGAGTAGCCTGATTTTGCAAGTTTAAATTTACATTTTTAACTTTGGGCCTGGTCCCTAGTGCCTTCGTTTTTAAGCGGCTTAAAGGAAAAGGAATTAACGTAGCCTCAGGCGGATTTTCCATTTGAATAGACTTGATGGCCCGTTGAATGCCTTTTAGCAGGTCTTCAGGGGGCCACGAATTCTGGCCCATATATTCAAAAAGACAAACTTCCAAGGCCGTCCAGGTTCTCTGAATATTATCTATGCCTCCAGGTAATTCATTTGAAAGACAGACCTTTTGTAACTTTCTTCCTAATTTCTCCCAAGTAAGTAAATTTGGAGATTCTTGTTCACAAAACCAAGGACAATATTTACCTACAATCTCTAAGAATTGTAATAACTGAGCTTTCTTTATCTGTTTTCCTTTCTGATTAATTATACTGTCTAAAATAGTCAGATACATTTCCTTATCCGTAGAAGTTGAATTTCCCATTTTAATTAATTTAACGTCTCTTTCCTTCAATATCTTAAAGTACTTTTGTGACCCAAATTGTCACCACTTCCTTTTGTGACCCAAATTGTCACTATTTCCTTTATCTTTACTTTTTTCTTTATCTTTATAGCGCGCTCCCACTCAATCTAGCTAATCTAGAATGCCCCACGTTGGGCGCCAATTCTACCATGCGGCCAGCGCAATGGTTTCATTAATGAGGTTCTTGGCATAAAAGTTAGCTAGCGAGATCGAAATAAACACACAGACTCAGTTACCTTTTTTCTATGACCAGGTCCGAGACGGCTCCCCTCTCTGGTTTCCTCCTCTAACCGCCCGGCAGGGCAGCAAGGATTACTCAGGGCTAGCAGGAGAGAGAGAGAGCGAGCACGCCAGGGAGTAGCCTTTTATTGGGGAGCAAGAAATGCAGGGGATAATTCCATCCAATGAAGGTTGAAGGGGGGCCGCACTCCAAGGTCAGGGTCAGTGATTGGGCCTCCGGGGTCAGTGGTCAGTTACACCCCCACACGGACAGGTTCTCTCATCAGGAGAGGGCCGGGAAAGCTCCGACACAGCCAGAGCACCTCAGACCCTAACCGGGAGTCACCCAGTCACGTGTGAGAATGGCTTCCGACAGATTCCTCTTGCATACTTAATTGTCTGGTTGACTGATTTTTACAGTTACATCTGATAGGGAGGTTTTCTTCCTTTTTATTTTTAAGGGTTTTTTTTTGTTGTTGTTTGTTTGTTTTACTGGCTAGGGAATGGTTACGGTGTGATGTAGTCACATGTATTTTACATAGACAGGAAAAAAAACAATCAAAATATCTTAAAGGTTTCTCAAGAAAAAATGTGGAGCTACATGCAGTTTTGAATCTGGGCTGGCCCTATTTCTGCAGGTGTCCTGTAACCACATGATATTTCTAGGAAGGGTGATTCTGTGTTTTCTCTCTTTAACTTTCCAGGAAATTAAGATGTTCCTGGTATCAAAACCCTCAGCCTCTTTGGTTATCCTCTCTCTCCAACAGGGGCTGCTTGGCAGCTGTCACCCCATCCCACCCCACCCAGGTAGGCTCTGTGAGGCCCAGCACCAACCCCAACCTCAAGCCAAGGAATCAAAACAGCTCTGGGACTCAGTGTTACCCTCCGTGATGATCCGCTTCTGCTCTTGTGCCTTGATTCTAAAATTAGGCTTTCCTCTCATTCCTGAGATTTGGTTCCCAACTCATTAGGGTATATGGCCCTCTGTCCCAGCATCCCTGGCCTGAGCCACCTCTGTACCCAAGACTTTACCTAACATGCTCCCTAGGACTCAGGGCCTGCTTCTACTGACCAGCCTCCTCCCAGGGGAGGAGTCCAGGGCTGGGTCACTCTCCAGCTTCCCTTCTTACCTTAACCCAAGTCCTGCTGGACTTTAGACAGAGCAATGGTGGTCTTCATAATTAAAGACTTTGAAGACTCAATTGCTTTCAAGTCTATTCTACTGTTCCAGACACTTCTCAGCTTCTTAGATATAAACTTCTTATAGAAGTTTATACCTGGTTCCAACATCAAATTATTCTTTGGAAGGAATAGATCAGGGTCATGGAGTGATGTTGTCTTGAGCGGTTTTCATTATAAACATGTCAGAATAATCTGAGAGTAGTCAGTGTTCCCGTAGAGTGGGCCTTTTTAAGAGACACCAACAGGAGTTGTCTTTTTACACCTCAGGTGAATGGGAGAGTTCATTTCATCTCCTCATTCCTGGTGGCCAATGGGATGACAGAAGTTGAAGTCAGATCATCTCTACATTCGTTCATGAGTTTGGAGCAGTTGCCCAGTGCCAAGTACTCTACGTGGCACATCCACTGACTCATATAACACTTATGGCCACTCTATGAAATGGATTGAATCATGTCCCACCAAATGATATGTTCAAGTCCTAACCTCAGGTGCCTATGAATGTGACTTTATTTGGAAACAGATTCTTGGCAGATATAAGGTTAGGATGAGGTCATATTGGGTGAGATGAGCCCTGAGATCAACATGTTGAGTGTTCTTAAGACACAGAGGTGCAGACACTCACAGTGGGAAGATAATGTGAAGACACAGAAGAAAAGGACCATGTGATGAGGCATGAGTTTGGAGCAGTATGTCTGTAAGCCAAGGAAGGCCAAGGATTGCTGGTAACTAGCAGAAACTAGAAGAACTCTAGGCAAGGAAGAATTCTTCCCTCGAGCCTTTGGAGGAAGACTGGCCATACTTGCAACTTAATTTCAGACTTGTAGCCCCCAGAATTGTGAGAAAGTAAAGTTCTGTTGGTTTAGGTCACCCAGTGTGTGGTACTTTGCTGAGGTAGCCCTAGGAACCAAGTACAATCTCCATTTCACAAAGGAAGTAAGGGTGCTCCAAAATGCTAGTTTATTCAAGAATAAATGCTTAGGCTCCCTGATTCCAAATACTTTAACCCCACATGCCCCCACGCCCTTGCTAGTTAATCTGGTCTATCAGGAGGGGGCTCCCTTTCTCATTCAACAAAATCATATTCTAGATAAATTACAGGGAGTTAGAATCTGTTAATGTGTAAAAAAGTTTTCGCTGTCAAAAAAAGCTGGGGAGGGAAACTCTATACAAATCTTTTTCTATGGGATCCCAAAGAGCCTTTCCAATGCATTATGAATCTCTAAGAGAGGGATATTAGAGCTGGCTGTGTTTTTCAAGCCGCGTTGATTATGGAAGCTTTTTCTTTTCAAAGCATCTTGTGGAATCCATGTTCTATAGAAGATACCTTGGAAAGTGCTCAATGAAAGGGGAAAAAAATAAACTCTCTCTTTTATTACATCATTTTCACACTGTCCATGTTTGTGAGTTCCATCTTCTCTGAAGAACAAGTGAAAAACATTCTTGCTGCTTCAGAAATACATTTATAAACCATCTATTTGGGCAGGGTAAAATTGTAATGCTGTACAGTACCTTTTTTTGACATTATGTGGCTTCTCAGGGACAATGTCTTTATTTTTCTTTTATGTAAGAAAAATCTTTATTTTTCTTTTGTGTCTCTCCTAATCATTGAAAGGGTGCTCTTCAACTTAAAGATTCTAAATTAAAATAACTGAAAACAGATGTCTTAGAAAAAGAGCATTAGACAGGAATTATCATAGGATTTGTGCTCGTGATAGATAATTTGGGGATAGAATTCAGGGAAACAGGACTTTTCAGAAAACAAACATGGTTATTAGTTCTTGTAACAGATTTTGAAAATGAGGACCCAGATTCTGAAATTTTTATACCCAACAAATTAAAATATGTTCCTCAAATCTGCCTGCTTTTTTCTAGACATGCAGGAGGTCCTTGCCCCTGAGTTAGACTGTGGTGTAGTATTTATGCAGGTGCAGCCAGAGTGTTTACTCTAACATAAATTTCTCTTTGGTTAGCTAGGAAGAAATTAGGGACAACGTGATTATCCATGACAACTCTGCCTAATGGATTTAAATTTAAAACTGGGCTTCCGGAGTGGAAGTTGTATCATTCGTGACTTTTTCCTGGCTCAGAGACAAATTTTGGATGGTCCTTTCCACTTGCGTGATCCCAGCTGTGGTTGTCATTGCTCGCAAGGCCTGCAGGTCCAGGAGTCAGGTCACCCTCCACAAGTGCTCTCAAGGAGCCTGAGCTTGCCTTGAAGATGTCGTGGATTCTTTTAGGAAAAACATGATTCACTGAAGGGATGATTGTTTAAAATATCTTAAATTCTCTAACAATTATCCTGAATACACAGATAAGCTCATGTGTGACAGGCAGGAGTAAGCCTGATGTCCCTTTAAGGACTGTCCTAGTGGGGCACACTGGATTGATAATGGGCATTTAAGAATCATGGATCGGGCTGGGGTTGTGGCTCAAAGGTGGAGCGCTCACCTAACATGCATGAGGCACTGGGTTAGATCCTCAGCACCACATAAAAATAAAATAAAGATATTGTGTCCACCTATAACTAAAAATAAATGTTAAAAAAAAAAAAGAATCACGGATTACTCGGGCTGGGGTTGTGGCTCAGCGGTAGAGTGCTTGTCTAGCATGGGTTTGATCTTTAGCACCACATAAAAATAAATAAATAAAATAAAGGCATTGGGTCCAACTACAACTAAAAAAATTAATTTTTTAAAAAGAATCATGGATCACAACAGACTCAGTTTGGTCTTTGGTTGTTGGGGGCGTGTCACTTGAGATGGACAGGTTCCTTCAGAGGAGTCAGATCTTGCAAAGCAGTCTGGCATGTCCCTCAGGGTCATGGAGTGACTGTTTTTATCCAGGAGAGGCCAAATCTTTGTCCCCATTCCTGCAGGGTCAGGTTTTGCTGATAGGTTTATAAAGACCTCAGCAGAGAAGTCTTTGGTTGATGGGGGGCTTTGTTTGTTTCCTAAAGTGGCAAAAGGCCACTTGAGTCAAAAGTGGTAGGATGAAGATAAGGGACATTATGTCAGTTAAGGGAGGTGGCCCAGGTACCATGACAGACAAGAAAGTCAGCAGAGAAAAGGAAAGAAAACAGCGTGCTAAAAAGCCAGAAAAGTCATTCTCCCCGCTCCTCCTCAGAAGCTGTTTCTGTAGTGAGTAAGTTGTCACGCTGTTTGGGACAGGAGGCAAATTACTGTAAATCAACAGCTTCTGAGGAATTTCTAAAAAATCTTAAGCTTGAGGACTCTTAAAGGAACAATCTTCCAGTAGTTGGGATGCAGGGTTTAGATACATGGTTTTAGCTGGAGACATGAAGCCAGGGTTAAACTTTTGGAGTCTTTGTGCTGTGCCTTTATAACAGTACCCAGTGATGTTCTTTCCATCAGGGTCTAAGGGCTTTTTTTCTGTTGTCTTTTCCAAAACAACAAAAGTCTCGGGTTCAGATCACACAGAGGCTGCTTAGGGGGCTATTTTGAAACTAGAGCTTCCGGGCAATCTTCCCCTCAGATTGTAACAGGACAGAATCGAGGACTAGAAGCAATCCTGAATGCACGGGGCAGACTCTTCTGTCCCAGAAGGAGGTAATGTACTTGACCCGCAGGAGGCTGAGCTCACCGCGGTCAGGCCAATGGAATCCAGTGGCCCTTGGTCATTTGAGGGCTTCCGAATTCCTTTAGTCCTCATCACTTTTTGTGTTGTTTGTGGATGATAAGGACAGAGAAGTTTCCATGTAGAAGGTAAAACTTCACTGTTCTTTACTAATTATACCAGTGAAATGTGTGTCTGCCTCTCTTCCTGGAGAGGAGAGCTGGAATTTCCCAAATTGGGAAAACAAAATGAAACAAATGTTTTATACCATCATAGACACAGGCGCTCCAGCAAAGAAAAGCCTTAGTACATTCTGAGAATAGACGACAATAACCAGAACATCTTCATAGGCCTGTAGGAAAAGTTCAAAGTGATCTCCAGCCGTGGGTCATCACATTTTACTTCTCTAGCCTTAGCATGATTGTGCCAACCTGGGCAGGGCATGCATTGGGACATCCTTGAAAATACCCTTTAATCATCCCTTGGATGTTGGTTTAAGATCATTGTCAGTTTATTTCTGCTCTTGTAGTAATATCATGAAGAAGCTTTGCTAAACTTTATTTTCATTATGGCTCTCTCCCTAGGTAATGGCAAGTAGCTCAAGGTTCCTTAATTCATCGTCTATTTTAGAGTTTTTTTTAGTCTCAAGAGATCTTTTTATATCTAAAGTGTTTTGAATGCATGGACTGACTCATCTAAATTCACGTACCTTAATAAATATAAGTATGTTTTCTTTTATCTTTTGTCAGCTGGCAGGTCTGTGGGAGGGCAATTGATTTAGCCATTGGAACTTATTTTATTTATAGGAAAAGCTGCATTTCAAGGGAAAAGTCAACAATAGCATAACCTACGTGACAATTCCTAGCTTTTGTGTTTTAGTATGAACCAACATCAAAGTTAAGTCAGAGGTATCCAAAGAGACTCTAGAAATTTCCTGTAAGGTATGGATAGTTCCCTCACCGAGGTACCCAATCATAGGCACATTTTTCTACAGATGAGGAAAGGAGGATCGCTGGGTTTAGAGTGTTGGCAACGCATGCTGATGTTTCATGAATAATAAAACTTCATGAGAGACTGGGTGACTAAGCAATCCAGAATCATCTTTCTTTTACTTTTTTCCCTACTGGAGGTTGGACTCAGGACATTCTACCACTGAGCTACATCCCCAACCCTTTAATTTTATTATATAAAATTTAAATTATTATATATATATATATAATTTTTTAGATAGGATTTTGCTAAGTTGCCCAGGCAGGCCTTGAACTTGTGATTCTCTTGCCTCAACTTCCTGAGTGTTAGGATTATAGGCATGTGCCACTGCACCCAGCTTGTAATAGTTTAATACTTTTAAATGTCAAAGGATATTTAGATTTCTAATTGTCCCCTTTGTCCTTTTTATCATAGGGTAAAAAAGAAAATCTTTGTTAGTGACCATTGTAATAAACTCAAAGATAGTTAAGGCTCCAAATAGCTTGATTATTCCCGATTTGGAGCCCTGAATTTGTGAACAAAAGAATCAAGCATAGTTTCTCGAGGACACAGATACAAGGCATATATGTCTAGGGTCAAGAAATAGGTATAGGCAACATTGTGAAAACACAGAGTTAACAATAGTTAACAGGAATTTTTATTTTTGTTAAAGCAAGAAATCTTCTTAAAAATGATTTAAAACTATGTCAAAAGGATTGAAAGTTAACAATATTTAATTGTTGAAAAGAAACCTTAATTCACACGGACATAAAAACTTAATCATTTTATATTTTAAAAGACCCCAATTCTAATTTTACTCTTTGTACATTATTCATTAATAATCTGCAATAAAGACTCTATTAACATGCCTTTACATGTGTCAATTTAGGCACACACAGATAAATAAGTAAACAAATAAGTAATGAAATTGAAGTGTTAACTACAGCTTTTAAATTAAATCTACTAAATAAATCAATGTGTGTCATATTAAATTTACTATCTCTATAAATAGTTTCAACTTTACTAAAGTTCCTAATTAACCAGAAAATCATATTCATTATCCTGTATGTATATTTGTATTTCTTTATATATTAGTCACCTTTCCATTACTATAATAAAATACTTAAGGCAATTAGCTTATAATAAGAGAAAAGATTAATTTTGGTGGTTCCAGTCCATGATTAAATGGCTGATTTGGGTCTCAGAATATTAAGAGAGGAGTACATGGTAGAGCGAATTGCTCATCTCATTAGCCAGTGAGAAAAAAAAAAAAAAGAAGAAGAAGAAGAAGAAGAAGAGATCAGGGTTTACAATCCCCTTCCAAGGGCTCGTCCCCAGTGACTTAAGGATCCTCCACTAGTCCCTATCTCCTAAAAGTCTGTGGCACCTCTCAATAGCCCCACCCTGTGGAACAAGACCATGAACCTTTGGGGGTTACTATCCATATTCAAATCATAGCACTCTGAATTAACCATTTATATTAATAATCATCTTTCACCCAAGTTGTCAACCTTCCTTTTCTACACACACTCAGAGAAATGGTTTAGATGATGTCTAGTAACATTTATTTCATATAATTTAAGCAATTTTGATGTATAAACATGTACTATCATTCAAAGGCTTCTGCTTATTTTGTTAGTCTATTGCCATTAAAAAAAAATAAAGTTAAAAACGATCTTAATAATCAGTATTTGTATCTTTTCCTTATTTAGAAATCACCTAGGCAAACTTTTTAATTAACCCTTTGTCTAAAACCTTAAAATTAGTTAAGGATCTGGAAATAGAATTTTAGCTAACACATTAAATCCTCATGACTTATCACATTGTAAGAATTTCATAAAATTAAACCTTTGAAAGGGCATTCATTAGTATTAATATAATTTTTATATGTATAATATTAGTTTTAAATAAGTTATGAAAATAGTAGAAGCATACAACCAATGTAGGAAATCCAGTTTAATCAAAAGAATTTCAACCCTGGCCTTGTCCAAATCAAAATACTGTGCTGTTATTAATTTTCATAGTAAGGTAATTTTCTGAAGACTGTGACTCATGGCAAAAAATTATACTTCTTTTAACTTGAAGATCATGCTTTTTTTTTTTTCTTTTCTTACAATAATGAAGACTCTCATGCAAATATACTTTCAAGCTCCACAGAAAGATACAAAGTTTAATAACTCTTTTTTTTCCCCCAGACATTTTGACTGGTTATCTGGATCTTCTAAGAATGTGCACATAAAAAGTGAAGGA
Source organism: Callospermophilus lateralis (assembly GCF_048772815.1). Lineage (NCBI taxonomy): Eukaryota > Metazoa > Chordata > Mammalia > Rodentia > Sciuridae > Callospermophilus > Callospermophilus lateralis. The sequence goes on from NC_135316.1 coordinate 73,572,522, forward strand.
CTCTTTGGTAAGGTGACCATTAATTTCCTAGGACAGGAGAACAGAGGGGAAGCGGAATAGAGAAAAAGAGGAGCCTGCTTCAGATGAAAACAACAATTAGCACTGAAAAAGCCTAATTATACTCCCTCCGAAAAGAGAGGGAATAAAGTTATCTAGAGAAGAGCAAATTACAAAGATAACACACAAAAAAAACTTGTATTAAAAATGATTTAAGGGGCTGGGGTTGTGGCTCAGAGGTAGAGCGCTCACCTAGCATGCGTGAGGCACTGAGTCCGATCCTCTGCACCACGAAAAGATAGAATAAAGGTATTGTGTCCACCTACACCTAAAAAATAAATATTTTTCAAGAATGATTTAGGTCTTTGGCAACTTTATCAGTTAACATAATTGAAAAGTCAGCACTTAATAATCCCCAAAGAAGGGACATAAAGGGCAGCTACTGTGTCTCCAACTCTAAACAAAAGAATCTCTCAGAAAAAAGAAAAAGGAAAAAAAAAAAAAAGAATATCTCTTGGTAAACAAGACAATCTTCTTATGAAGATCTCTTTACTTTTTGTTTGGAAGTGTCCCTCATATAAATAGTCAATATCAGGGTCCCCCGAAGTAGCCGTTGCAATTTCAGATTGTCACTGGTGTACCCATCAGAGGGACCTAATCACGTAGACCCGGGTTACAGGGAGGAAACTGAAGGCAGAGGTGTCTGCCCACCAACGCTGCAGTGGATTGTAAAGGTAGCTCCTGTCGGACTTTGTGTCTCTAGAATTTGGGCAAAGGTCACTTGTCTCCAATCAGGCCAAAAAAAAAAAAAAAAAAAAATGAAATAAAGTAGTTCTCACAGTCACAAAGATAAGGCAGAGGAAGTTCTTAAAGTTTTGAAATGATGACACCAAGTTTATCCAAAGGACAGTTTGTGCAAAGAATGCTCGTCTCCTGAACTCCCAGCCCAGGGGTCAGATGGACGGCAGACTTAGGGGGTTGCTGCTCCTCCATTCCTTATAGATTTTTCCTCTGACTGACAAACAACATTCAGGACAATAGATCATAGAACAGAGGTTAGAAGCTAGAAAACAAATTTTCCAACTTATCAGATTTACAAGTCCAATCATAACTAAAACCTTCAGAAGATTTATTCCTAGGAGGGAAAGATGACACTCCGCTGAAGGTTCTCACAAACTGTTAGCTCTCCTTTCAGGGTGAACTTCTCTCTGCCATGGGCAGGGGTCTCAGGGGTCTGCCTGGAGTCGGGGGGCACTTGTTCCAGGCAGCAAGGACTTCAGGTGGATCTTGGTGAAACTCTATTCCTGTCACTGTTTCCCAGCCGGGGACCCCTGACACACATTTGTAATTGAATAAGCCACCTTCATTACTAATCGAGGTGGGGCCCCTGAGGGTCTTCTCCCACTTCTCTGAGATTATTTCTGCAGCTATGGAGTGTGGACAGGTTGCGGGGTGGGGGGGAGGGGGGATGGAGGACCCTAAGGATCTAACAAAAGAACTATGGAGCAGTTCTTTTTAGATAAAATTCTGCAACCATCCCAGTATATTCGGTTCAAACCACACTTAAAATTTTTAATTTTAATTAATCTTTTCTTTTTGAGACAATTACAGATTCCCATACAGGTGTAAGAAATAACACAGAAATCCCTTGTACCCGTTTCCCCAGTGGTAATGTCTGGTGAAACTATAGAATAATATCACAAACAGGATATTGACCTTAGTACAATTAATGATACAGAATATTTCCATTACTATAAGGATTCCTCAAATTGCCCTTTTATAGCTACATCCACTTTCTTCCTACCCTTGCTGCTTTCTTAATCCCTAGCAACTACTGATCTAATCTTCTCATTTCTATAATTGTGTCATTCTAAGTGTGTTATATAAATGAACTCATACTGCAGGTAATCTTTAGAGATTGTTTGTTTTTTTCATGCAGCACAATTCCCTGGAGATTTATCCTAGTTATTTTATGCATCAATAGTTCTCTTTTCATAGCTGAGTAATATTCCATGGTATATATGTACCACAGTTTCTCTAACCATTGAAGGATAGCTGGGTATTTCAACTTTGGGACTACTACACATAAAGCTGCTCTAATCACTCGTAGACAGGTTTTCTTTTGAAAGTAAGTTTCATTTCCCTGGTGTAAATGCCAGGGACACAATTATTGGATTATATGGCAGTTGCATGTTTAGTTTTAAAGAAATTGCTGAATTGTTTTCCAAAATGACTGTATGTATCATTTTTCATTATCACCAGTGATATATGAGTGATCCAGTTTCTTTGTAAATGGTGATGTCACTATTTTACATGTTAGCTGTTTTAACAGGTTCATAGTGATATTTCATTGTGATTTTAATTTACATTTCCCTAAGGTTTAGTGATATCAATCAATTGTGCATGTGCTTGTCTGTTATGTGTATATTCTCTGAAATGTCCCCTTATGTCTTTTGTACATTTTCTAATCATATTTGGGGGAGAGGGTGCTGGGGATCAAACCCAGGGCCTTGTGCATGCAAGGCAAACACTCTATCAACTGAGCTATATCCCCAGCCCTCTAGTTGTATTTTTTAACTGTTAAGTTTTGAGAGTTCTTCATATATTCCTTTGTTAAATATGCAGTCTGCAAATATTCTCACACCATCTGTAGCTTGTGTTTGTGTCCCCTTAACAGGACTTTTTTGTAGAGCAAAAAGTTTTCATCTTGATGAAGTCCAATTTGTTGATTTTTCTGTTTATAGATCATGTTTTTGGTTCTGCCTAGCTCTAGATTCCAAAGATTTTTCTAGTGTTTTTTTTCCTAAATATTTTATAATTTTACATTTTGCGTTAAGTTCATGTTTCATCTTAATTAATGTTTGTTTAGGGTGTGAGCTTTAGTTCAAGGTTTATACTTTTGCTCATGGACATCCTATTGCTTGGCATCTTTGAAAGACTCTTTTCTCCAGTTAATTGCCTTTTTCATCTTTGTCAAAAATCACTTGGGCATATTTGTGTAAGTGTATTTCTGGGATTTCTATTCTGTTCTATTGATCTTCTTGTCTATTCTTCAGCCCGTACCACATAGCTTGATTACTGTAGCTATAAAATAAGGCTTGAAATTAGGTAAATGGATTATTCCTGCTTTATTCTTTTTAAAATGTTTTAGTTATGCTAGTTCCTTTGCCTTTCCATGCAAACTTTAGAATAATCTTAATCATTTCTAAAAAAAAATCTGACTGGAATTTTATTGAGATGTGCATTAATTCTTTCCATCAATTTGGAGAAGGCTGACAATATTTATGCTGTTGAGTCTTCCAATCCATGAACAGGGCTGTTTCTCTGTTCCTTTATAACTTTGTTTTCTTTCATCAGCATTTTGTAGTTTTCAGCAGGAAAGTCCTGTGCAAGTCTTGTTAGCGTCATACCTAAGCATTTCATCTGGTTTTTGAGTGAGTATAAAGGGATTGCATTTGTGGGCTGGGGTTGTGGCTCAGTGGCAGAGCCATTTGCCTAGCATGTGTGTGGCACTGGGTTCTATTCTCAGCACCACATAAGAATAAATAAATAAAATACAGGTCCATTGACAATGAAAAAAAATATTTTTTAAAAAGGGGATTGCATTTGTAATTTTAGTGGGTCTACGTGTTCCCTTTTGATATTATGGGAAGATAATTAATTTTTGTATGTTTCTCTTGTATTCTACAATTTCGCTGCATTCACATATTAGTTCTAGAAGGTGTGTGTGTGTGTGTGTGTGTGTGTGTGTGTGTGTGTATGCATGTGTTTTGCAGATAGATCCCTTGAGATTTTCTATATATACAATTATGTCATCTGAAACTAGAGGGTATTGTATTTCTTCCTTTCTGATCTGTGTGATATTTATTTCTTTTTTGCCTTATTTCACCAGTTAGAATTAACAGTACTATATTGAATAGGAGCCGTGAGACTGAACATCCTTGTGTTGTTCCTAATCTGAGGGAAAGGCTTCAGTCTTTTTCTATTACCTGTAGGATTTTCATATATATATTTTTTTCTCAAGTTGAGGAAATTCTTCTCTATTACTCTGTTGCTAAGGGATTTGATCATGAATGGGTATTGAATGTTGTCATATGCTTTTCGTATTAATTTATGTGATCAATGTGGATTTTCTTCTTTAGCCAGTTAATATGGACTACTTGACTATTTTTGAATATCAAATCAGTTTTGTATCCATGGAATAAATCCCAATTGGTCATGGTGTATAATTCTTTTAACACTGTGATAGATTTTATTTATTAATATTTTGCTAAGTATATGTTGCATCTATATTCATAGAGGATATTGACCTGTAGGTTTTGTTTTGTTTGTCTTATCTTATATTGTCTTTGTGTGGTTTTGGTATCAGAGTAGTAATAACTTCATAAGATAAATAGAAAGCATACTCTTTCATGCAAATTTTAGAATAATCTTGGGTTTTTTCTATTTTCTGGAAGAGAAAGTGTGTAATTGATGTTAATTCTTACTTAAATAGTTGATAGAGTTCTTTTGTGAAACCATCTGGATCTAGAGATTTCTTTTTTGAGAATATTAAAGTAAACATTTTTAATTCCCTTAATAGTTTTTTTTCTTTTTTTTCTTTTATTGGTTGTTCAAAACATTACAAAGCTCTTGACATATCATATTTCATACATTAGATTCAAGTGGATTATGAACTCCCATTTTCACCCCAAATACAGATTGCAGAATCACATCGGTTACACATCCACATTTTTACATAGTGCCCTATTAGTAACTATTGTATTCTGCTACCTTTCCTATCCTCTACTATCCTCCCTCCCGTCCCCTCCCCTCCCATATTCTCTCTCTACCCCATCTACTGTAATTCATTTCACTCCTTGTTTATTTTCCCCTTCCTCTCACAACCTCTTATATGTAATTTTGTATAACATTGAGGGTCTCCCTCCATTTCCATGCAATTTCCCTTTTCTCACCCTTTCCCACCCACCTCAAGTCTCTGTTTAATGTTAATCTTTTCTTCCTGCTCTTCCTCTCTCCTCTGTTCTTAGTTGCTCTCATTATATCAAAGAAGACATTTGGTATTTATTTTTTAGGGATTGGCTAGCTTCACTAAGCATAATCTGTTCTAGTGCCAACCATTTCCCTGCAAATTCCATGATTTTGTCTTTTTTAGTGCTGCGTAATACTCCATGGGGTATAAATGCCACATTTTTTTATCCATTCATCTATTGAAGGGCATCTGGGTTGGTTCCACAGTCTAGCTATTGTGAATTGTGCTGCTATGAACATCATGTGGCAGTATCTCTGTAGTACGCTCTTTTAAGGTCTTCAGGGAATAGTCCGAGAAGGGCAATAGCTGGGTCAAATGGTGGTTCCATTCCCAGCTTTCCCAGGAATCTCCATACTGCTTTCCAAATTGGCCGCACCAGTTTGCAGTCCCACCAGCAATGTACAAAGAGTACCCTTTTCCCCACATCCTCGCCAGCACTTGTTGTTTGACTTCAGAATGGCTGCCAATCTTACTGGAGTGAGATGGTATCTTAGGGTGGTTTTGATTTACATTTCTCTGTCTGCTAGAGATGGTGAGCATTTTTTCATGTACTTGTTGATTGATTGTATGTCCTCCTCTGAGAAATGTCTGTTCAGGTCCTTGGCCCATTTGTTGATTGGGTTATTTGTTATCTTATTGTCTAATTTTTTGAGTTCTTTGTATATTCTGGATATTAGGGCTCTATCTGAAGTGTGAGGAGTAAAAATTTGTTCCCATAATGTAGGCTCCCTATTTACCTCTCTCATTGTTTCTCTTGCTGAGAAAAATCTTTTTAGTTTAAGTAAGTCCCATTTGTTGATTCTTGTTTTTAACTCTTGTGCTATGGGTGTCCTATTGAGGAATTTGGAGCCCGACCCCACAATATGTAGATCAGAGCCAACTTTTTCTTCTATCAGACGCAGAGTCTCTGATTTGATATCTAGCTCCTTGATCCACTTTGAGTTAACTTTTGTGCATGGCGAGAGGAGGGGATTCAGTTTCATTTTGTTGTATATGGATTTCCAGTTTTCCCAACACCATTTGTTGAAGATGCTATCCTTCCTCCATTGCATGCTTTTAGCTGCTTTATCAAATATAAGATAGTTGTAGCTTTGTGGATTAGTCTCTGTGTCCTCTATTGTGTACCATTGGTCTACCCGCATGTTTTGGTACCAGTACCATACTGTTTTTGTTACTATTGCTCTGTAATATAGTTTGAACTCTGGTATTGCTATACCACCAGATTCACACTTCCTGCTTAGAATTGCTTTTGCTATTCTGGGTCTTTTGTTTTTCCATATGAATTTCATGATTGCTTTATCTATTTCTACAAGAAATGCCTTTGGGATTTTGATTGGCATTGCATTAAACCTATAGAGAGCTTTTGGTAACATCGCCATTTTGATGATGTTAGTTCTGCCTATCCATGAACAGGGTATATTTTTCCATCTTCTAAGATCTTCTTCTACTTCTCTTTTTAGGGTTCTGTAGTTTTCATTGTATAAATCTTTCACCTCTTTTGTTAGGTTGATTCCCAAGTATTTTATTTTTCTTGAGGATATTGTGAATGGAGTGTTTTTCTCATTTCCGTTTCAGAAGTTTTGTCGCTGATGTACAGAAATGCCTTTGATTTATGCGTGTTGATTTTATATCCTGCCACTTTGCTGAATTCGTTTATTAGTTCTAGTAGTTTTTTTGTAGACCCTTTTGGGTCTTCTAGGTATAGAATCATGTCATCCGCAAACAGTGATAATTTAAGTTCTTCTTTTCCTATTTTTATGCCTTTAATTTCTTTCGTCTGTCTAATTGCTCTGGCCAGTGTTTCAAGAACTATGTTGAACAGAAGTGGTGATAGAGGGCATCCCTGTCTTGTTCCAGATTTTAGAGGGAATGCCTTCAATTTTTCTCCATTCAGAATGATGCTAGCCTGAGGCTTAGCATAGATAGCTTTCACAATGTCGAGGAAAGTTCCTGTTATCCCTAGTTTTTCTAATGTTTTGAACATAAAGGGATGCTGTACTTTGTTGAATGCTTTTTCTGCATCTATCGAGATGATCATATGGTTCTTATCTTTAAGTCTATTGATGTGGTGAATAACATTTATTGATTTCCGTATATTGAACCATCCTTGCATCCCAGGGATGAATCCTACTTGATCATGGTGCACAATTTTTTTGATGTCCTTTGTATCTGATTCGCCAGAATTTTATTGAGGATTTTTGCATCTAGGTTCATCAGAGATATTGGTCTGTAGTTTTCTTTCTTTGAGGTGTCTTTGTCTGGTTTCGGAATCAGGGTGATGCTGGCCTCATAGAATGAATTTGGCAGAGCTCCCTCTTTTTCTATTTCCTGAAATAACTTGAAAAGTATTGGTATTAATTCTTCTTTAAAGGTTTTGTAAAACTCCGCTGTATACCCATCTGGTCCTGGGCTTTTCTTTGTTGGTAGTCTTTTGATTGTTTCTTCTATTTCATCCATTGAAATTGGTCTGTTTAAATTGTGTGTATCCTCTTGACTCAGTCTGGGCAAATCATATGACTTAAGAAATTTATCGATGTCTTCACTATCTTCTATTTTATTGGAATATAGGTTTTCAAAATAATTTCTAATTGTCTTCTGTATTTCTGTAGCATCTGTTGTGATATTGTCTTTTTCATCCCATATGTTGGTAATTTGAGTTCTCTCTCTTCTTCTCTTCATTAGCATGGCTAAGGGTCTGTCGATCTTATTTATTTTTTCAAAGAACCAACTTTTAGTTTTGTTAATTTTTTCAATAGTTGCTTTTGTTTCAATTTCGTTGATTTCTGCTCTGATTTTAATTATTTCTTGCCTTCTGCTACATTTGCTGTTGTTTTGCTCTTCCTTTTCTAGGGCTTTGAGATGAAGTGTGAGCTCATTTGTTTGTTGGTTTTTTCTTTCTTTGAGGAATGAACTCCAGGTGATGAATTTCCCTCTTAAAACTGCTTTCATTGTGTCCCATAGATTCCGATATGTAGTGTCTGTATTTTCATTTATCTCTAAGAATTTTTTGATTTCCTCTTTTATGTCTCCTGTAACCCATTGATCATTCAGTAACATATTGTTCATTTTCCATGTGATGTAGGATTTTTCCTTCCTTCTTCTATCACTGATTTCCAGTTTCATTCCATTATGATCAGATAAAATGCATGGTGTTATCTCCACCCCTTTATATTTACTGAGGGTTGCCCTATGGCATAATATGTGGTCTATTTTTGAGAAGGATCCATGTGCTGCTGAGAAAAAAGTATATCCACTTGATGATGGTTGATATATTCTATATATGTCAGTTAAGTCTAGGTTATTGATTGTGATATTGAGTTCTATAGTTTCTTTATTCAACTTTTGTTTGGAGGATCTGTCCAATGGTGAGAGAGGTGTGTTGAAGTCACCCATAATTATTGTGTTGTGGTCTATTTGATTCTTGAACTTGAGGAGAATTTGTTTTATGAATGTCGTAGCATCATTATTTGGTGCATAAATATTGATAATTGTTATGTCTTATTGGTGAATGGTTCCTTTTAACAGTATATAATGTCCTTTCTTATCCCTTTTGATTAACTTAGTCTTGAAGTTGATTTTATTCGATATGATGATGGCCACCCCTTCTTGCTTACGAGGACCGTGTGCGTGGTATATTTTTTCCCAACCTTTCACCTTCAGCCTGTGTATGTCTTTTCCAATCAGATGAGTCTCCTGGAGGCAACATATTGTTGGATTTGTTTTTTTTAATCCATGTTACCAGCCTATGTCGCTTTATTGGAGAGTTTAAGCCATTAATGTTTAGAGTTACTATTGATATATGGTTTGTACTGCCAGCCATGTTTCATTATTTATCTTTTTTTAAAATTTAGTTTGTTTCTCCATGATTAGCTTTCCCCCCGTCCTCTGTCATTACCGAGGCACTCCCACTGATGGTTTTGGTTATTGTTTTTCATTTCTTCTTCGTGTAGTGTTTTTCTCAAGACGCTTTGCAATGCTGGTTTTCTGGCTGCAAACTCTTTTAGCTTTTGTTTATCATGAAAGATTTTTATTTCATTGTCGTACCTCAAGCTTAATTTTGCTGGATACAGAATTCTTGGTTGGCATCCATTGTCTTTCAGTGTTTGAAATACATTATTCCAGGATCTTCTCGCTTTCAGCATCTGTGATGAAAAATCCATTGTTAACCTTATTGGTTTACCCCTGAATGTAATCTGCCTCCTTTCTCTTGTAGCTTTTAATATTTTCTCTTTGTTCTGTATATTGGCTATCTTCATAACAGTGTGTCTTGGCGTTGGTCTACTGTGATTTTGTGTGCTCGGTGTTCTGTATGCATCTACAATTTGTATATCCATTTCCCTTTTTATTTCTGGAAAGTTTTCTGTAATTATTTCATTCAGAAGGTTACTCATTCCCTTGGTTTGAATCTCTATACCTTCCTCTATCCCGATGACTCGTAAGTTTGGTTTTTTTATGTTATCCCATATCCCTTGGATGCTTTTCTCGTGATTTTTTTACCAGCCTTTCTGAGTTGGCTAGACTCTTTTCAAGATGATATATTTTGTCTTCATTATCTGACGTTCTGGCTTCTACTTGCTCCACTCTGTTAGTGATACTCTCAATTGAGTTTTTAATTTGGTTTATCGTTTCCTTCATTTCTAGAATTATTGTTTGATTTTTTTAATAATCTCTATCTCCTGATAAAGATGCTTTACTTCTTCTTTTATCTGTTTATGTAATTCATTTTCAATGTGTTCTTTCACTGTTTGGATTTGCTGTCTCGTATCCTCTTTAAGGTTCCATTCCATCTGTCTAAGGTGTTCCTTGAGTTCTTTATATGACCATTTTTCTGGTGACTCTAGGTCCTCCTGAATATTTAGGCTGCCCTGCATTGTTTGTACTCCCTTTCTTCCTTGCTTTTTTATGCTGCTCATGTTACTTCTTGTTCTGTTTGACTGCTGAGTTACTGTTTACTCTTATAAATTTATTTGATGCTTGGGAGGAAAGATATTAGAAGGGAAGGGAAGAAGTCACTAAAGAGAATGAGTGTAGGCAGGTAGAATTCAAGGAAGGTGGAATAAGAAAATTGAAAAGAAATGAAAAGACAAAAGAAAAAAATAGAAAATAAGGAAAGAAAGAAAAAAATTTAAAAAAATAATAATGATAATAAAAAAATGAAAATTTAAATTTAAAAAAAATAATAATAATAAAATAAAAAATTAAAAACATTAAAAAAAAGTTAAAGAACAACAACAAAAAAAATGAAAATGAAAGAAAAAAAAACCCAAATTAAAAAATAATAATACTAATAATAGTAATAATAAATGCAGTCATAGAGTTCGATTAACTTCTCTTTCAGTAGGTGGAGCTGTGCGCACTGGGCCAAGCTTCTCCTCTCAATAGGCGGGAACCAATCCCTGTGCAGCAGCTCTTCCTCCCAGACTGGGCGGGTCTCCAATCCTGAGTGCCTAGGGCCTTCTCTTGTGTCTAGTCACTTCCCCACTTTTCCTCAAGCCAGGCCCCACTCCCAGTGACACTCACCACAATATTGGCTACACGCCAGGTCTGCTGCCTCTGGGAGCCCTGTTTTCATGAGCACCTGGGCATACTGTCCATGTTTGCCTCCCTCAGACCCTAAGTTTGTAGTGCTTGGGGCTGAGAACCCCCAGCGAATTTGCTTGCCCTCTGGCAGCCACGCCCCCGGTATCTGGTGCAAGAGACCTCAGTTGTCAGCACTGGTGGGAGTGGTAGCAGGGAGTTCCGCGCCTTGACGCGAGTCCCGTGCCACTCCTGATTCCCTCCATCCGGCTAACGCGCTCACGGGAGAGCTGGGAGGGGTCCTTACGGGAGAGCTGGGAGGGGCCCTTAAGGTTTCCCCGCTGTGTGGAGAGGGAAGGCTAGGGGATTACACACCTGTCGTCGCTGGTTTCAATGATGTTATCTCCTCCACCCGTGACGTCAGTTCTCTGCCATGGTGGTATCCCATGCAAATGGTGACCGTTTGTTCCCTTTGCCGGTTGACCAATGCAACGGGTGGGTCCTGACTGTCTCTCTCCCAAGCCCCGTTTCAATCCTGTGGCCACTGCCTATGAAGGCTCAGTTGGCTTTTACCTCTGTAAGTTTAGAAGGGCCGACCAGTTATTTCAGCGGGATTGTTAGTGCTGAGTCACGAGAAGCAGGCATACTGGAGCTTGAATGCAGCCGATCCGGGCTAGGTGTGTGTTCTCCGCAGGTTCTTTAGCACTGAGCCTGAGTAATTTGTCTGCGAGATGCAGGCGAATGGCAGCCTGAAATTACCTGTTCTATAGCTGAATGAGCTGCGATCAGTCGAAAACAGGGATGGTGACGTAAGCTCTCCAAGATGGTGGCTGCTGGCTTCCTCTGTTTCTGACTGGTGTGGAGAACCAAATTGGACCGCTTCCTTCCCTGTCTCAAACCCAGAATTCAGCACTGTGCACAGTAATTGCATAGCTGGCAGGAGCCCGCAGAATCCGCAGCGCTGTATCTTTGCGTTGCTATCTCCTCGTTTCCCAGTGCTCGCTGCAGACTCTAGCCGTGGGGCAATTTGCTGAATAAGCAGCGTGACCCTCCGTGCGGACAAATCTCTCATGTTTGAGCCCCCGTAGCTGATCCTCATGCGATGGAAATCCTTCCTCTAGGATTTGGAGCACCCCAATTTTGCTGGAAATTCCTAATAAGCTAGCTTTTAGCTGTTCTAACTCGTCATTCTCCTGCTCAGTGACGTGGTACAAGGGGGTGATGCACTCCCTTTGCTGCCATCTTCTCTCGGTCTCTAATTTCTTTTTCTCCGCCCACCGCCCTGCCTGCAACAGGTCCTTCCCTTCAGCCCTGGGTCCTGCAGCCATCCCTTAATAGTTATTGAGCTATTCAAATCACTGATTTAACATTGGGTAAGCTGGGACACTTTATATTTTAAGAGGAATTAGTCCATCTCCATTGGTGCATGAACTAATTCCTCCTAAAATACCAAGTGTCGAATTATGTTTATAGAGTTGTTCATAGTATTCTGTTGTGATTCTTTCCTTGTCTCAGATCCGTTTAGTGATATCTCTTGTTTCATATAATGGTAATTTGTTGTTGCTCTATTTTTTCAGACTTTCCTAGAGGTTTGCCAATTGTATTGATCTTTAAAATAACCCTCATTTCATTGATTTCTCTCTATTTTTGTTTCTAATTTTATGACTTCTACTCTTTATTTCCTCCTTGCTTTGGATTTGTTTTGTTGGTAGTAGTTTTTGGGTTTTTTTGGTTTGTTTTTTATGACTTTATTTTTAGTTTTTTTGTTTTGTTTTTGGTACCAGAGATTGAACTCAGGAGTGCTTAACCACTGAGCCACATCCTCATCCCTTTATCTTTTTATGTTTTATTTGAGACAGGCACTCACTATGTTGCTCAGGGCCTTGCTAAGTTGCTGAGGCTGGCTTGAAGTGGAGTTTACCTTATTGATTTGAGGCCTTTTTATTTTATAATATATACATTTAGTATTATATAGTTTCCTCTTAATATCACTTTTATTGTCTTACAAATTTTGTTATGTTATACTTTCATTTTTATTCAGTTAAATATATTATTTAGCTTCCCTTGTGATTTCCTGCAAAAGAAAGAAATTAAAGGGATATGAATAGAAAAAAAAAGAGCTCAAACTATTTCCATTTGCCTTGAGACTTTCTCTTTGACCCAGGGATTATTTAGAATTTTCTTTTTAGTTTCCAGGTGTTGAAAGATTTTCTCCCTTTATGCTGTTGGTTTCTAGCTTGATTCCATTGTGGTTAGAGGACCCATTCTATATGATTTCAATTTCTTTAAACCTGTTGAGATTTGCTTTGTATCCTGAGATGTCGCTTATCTTGGTGTATGTTCCGTGGTCACTTGAAGAGAATGTGCACCCTGCGCTTGTCTGATGATGTGTTCTCTAAGTGTCAAATAGATTCTGTTGGTTAGGAGTGTTTTCAGTTTTTCTGTATTCTTGCAGAGTTTTTGTCTATTTTCTCTATCCATTGTTCAGTGAGGGCCTTGAGGTCACCAACTGTAACTGTGGACTTGTTCAATTCTCCTTTCAGTTTTGCCAGCTTTGCTCCACATATCTTGCAATTCTTGTTAGATTAATACCCTTTTGGAACTTGTGAGTCTTCTTGGTGGACAATGCTCTTATCTTTATATAATGCTCCTCTTTGTCTCTGATAACTTGCTTTGCTCTGTAGTTCACTTTATCTTACACTGATAGAGCCATTCCTAACTTTCCTTGATTTGAATGACATGTATTTTCCTTTCCTGTTACTTTCAACCCGCCAATACCGCTATTTGAGGTGAATTTCTTGTAGAGAGTAGATAGTTGGGTCATCTTTTTTTATAATCCAGTCAGCCAATCTCTCTTTTAATTGGTATACTTACACCATTTATATTTAATGTAACTATTGGATATTGGGGATAAATTTGCCATTTTTTTTTTTCTGTTTTCTGTTTGTCTCATCTTTTCCCTGCCTTCATGTTGGTTACTTGAAATCTTTTGTAATTCCCTTTTTATTTTTCTGTAGGGTTTTTGAGTGCATCTCTTTGTATAGCTTTTTTCTTGATGACCTACTTGTCTCATGCAAACATTACTCATCACAGTCTATTAGCACCATCATTTTATCCATTCAAATGAAGTGAGGAAACTTGACCTTCCTTTATGTCTCTTTAGTCTTCCTCATGGATAATATAGTTATCTTAAATAATTCCTCTACATCCATATAAAACCCCATCGGAGTGTATTAAGAAGGGAAGTCTACTTTTTCCTATTGCTCTGAATTTTATTCTTGTTTTTAATTCCTTCCTGTTTAAAGGGCTACCTTTATCCTTTCTTTTAGTGTAGTTCTGGTGATTAAAAATCAAACAAATAAACAAAACAAATCCCTTAGTTTTCTCGCCATCTGAGAAGTCTTTGTCTCCCCTTTATGCCTGAGGGATATTTTTGCTTGATAGAGAATTCTAGTCTGGAAAGTCTTTTAAGCGCTTAAGAAATGCCATGCCATTTCCCTTTGCCTCCCACGAGTTCTAATGAGGAATCGGCTGTCCAGGGGATTCAGGCTGCAGCATCGCAGGAAGGCACTCATATCAATATGAGCACGAGGCCAAAAGTTCCCCAAGTTGGAGGCTGCAGCCAAATAATGGTCATTCTCTATATTATACACTAGGAAACTTATCATGACATATAATACAGCCTATTGTAAAGACATACCAATAATTTTCAATTTGAGATTCAAGGAAAATCTACCATTTCTCTCTATTTCATTACATTTCTCTACTATTTCATTACAACCCGGAAAGATGTAATCGATGAGCAAGAAGGAAAAAGGAAATGCCTAAAGTAACTTTTTGTGTCTGTTCCTTTTTAACACAGCTGGGAGAGAAAACTCATGTCCTGGCTTCTGTCCAGCTCCACATCAGAAATGGAATCAAATGAGACCCAGGACAACGGAAACTGCACAACTGAAACCTTCAAGAGACAATTTTACCCTGTCGCCTACCTAATCATATTTGTCTGGGGATCCTTGGGAAATGGCTTGTCCATATATGTTTTCCTGCAGACTTATAAAAAATCCTCATCTGTGAATGTCTTCATGCTCAACCTGGCCATTTCCGATCTCCTGTTCACAAGTACGCTGCCCTTCAGGGCTGACTACTACTTCAGAGGCTCCAACTGGATATTTGGGGACCTGACCTGCAGAATTATGTCATACTCCTTATACGTCAACATGTACACCAGCATTTATTTCCTGACAGTCCTCAGCGTTGTGCGTTTCCTGGCCACCGTTCACCCCTTCCGGCTTCTCCATGTCACCAGCTTCAGGACGGCTTGGATCCTCTGTGGGATCATATGGCTCTTTATCATGATTGCCTCAGGAATGCTGCTGAAGAGAGGCTCCGAGCCAAAGGGCGAGCTCATATCATGCTTGGATTTGGATCCCCAAAAAATTAACAATCTGCAGATCATGAACTACGTTGCCTTGGTGGTGGGCTTCCTGCTGCCGTTCTTCACACTCACCATCTCTTACCTGCTGATCATCCGGGTCCTGTCCAAGGTGAAGCTCTCGGAATTGGGTCTGCGGGCTTCTCACAGGAAGGCTATGATCACCATCATCATCACCTTGATCATCTTCCTCCTGTGTTTCCTGCCTTATCACTCGCTGAGGACCCTCCACCTGGTCACCTGGGATGAGAAGGCGTGTGGGGACGTGCTGCACAAAGCCGTGGTCATCACATTGGCCTTGGCGGCAGCCAACACCTGCTTCAATCCTTTCCTCTATTACTTTGCTGGGGAGAATTTCAAGGATAAATTAAGGGCTGTGTTCAGAAAGGAACATCTACAGAGGGCAACGACAAAGTGCAGCTCTCCTGTTTGTGCGTGGCTGAAAACGGAAACGAGGGTGTAAGGTCCTTAGATGAGGCTCCTTCATGTACCATTGTGTCCACCTTCATTCACTCAGCATCCAGATGACATTGTCATTACGTCACTCTTGACAAATGTTGATGTCCATGTCTTATTAACCATGACCTTTGTTAATAAGACCTACTTAGGACATTTCATTGGGTGTAGTTTCAGTGGCTGAGTCTAAATGATGTAGGAGGAGAAACCCCCTAGTAAAGTCTTAAATGCTGAAATCTCAAACTCGGGGGAAAATATCAAGCACATGGAGCCAGCTATCCATCAGATTCTGTATCCAGATCTCTGGCCCATCAGGCATTCTACATTTTTAATTTTAAAACATGTCTAACTTCCCCAGCATATCCAGCTCCCCATCCCTATTAATCTTTGAGATTCAGCCCATTGCAAATATACCAGAGGCCCCAGTACATCACAAGTGCATCCCCAGAGAAGAAGAGTATCCTAAAATTCAGGCAGAGGCTGGGTATGGTGGTGCACGCCTATAATCCCAGTGGCTCCAGAGGCTGAGGCAGGAAGATTGTGAATTCAAAGCCAACCTCAGTAACTTAATGAGGCATTTAGCAACTCAGTGAGACCCTGTCTCTAAATAAAATAGAAAAAGGTCTGGGGATGTGGCTCAGTGGTTAAGCGTCCTTGGGTTCAATCCTGGGTACCAGGTGGGGTGGGAAAGGGACTCAGGCTAAGATATTGTGAAGAGAAAGGATGCCCTGTAACAAAGCAGTTACCAAGGCCCCAAACAAGGACAGTGAGAGAGAAGCAGGGGAAGGACTGAGGTCAGAGAGAGCTGATGATCAGTAGGGGAAAGAGGAATTTCATTTTGCCCTGGGAGAAGGGTTCTTGCACAATGAAGGCACAAGGAATGTTTCCCTTGCCTCTTTCTTGCTCTGGGGTTAGGAAGGACAGGAGGAGTAGGAGGAAGAGCCAGGGCACTGTGTAGAGGGTGGAGAAATTAGGCATGAAATAGGTGAGAAGGCAGGGTCATGGGAACTTATCTGTTTTACTTTGAGACCTGGGTTTGGACTGATGTCACTGCAATCATTACTCCCGCTATGGGTTCACTGGGATGGGAGCCAAAGTAAAGGAGGTGATGCTAAGGGTTTGGATTGAGCACTCAGGGAAAGGGAGGAGTGGAAAGCCAGGTGCAAAGGCTGCTGCACCCCTGAAGTCCTGTTTATGCTTCAGCAGGACATGAGCAGAGAGTGGAACAAAAGCACCAGACGTGGGAGGAGATCCTTTCTGTCCACAGAAACCAGGCTAAGGATCCTGCCAACCACTACCAACAACCCCTACCAAGGACACTGCACTGCCGACAGCTGAGTGCCCTCCCTGTGCCAGGCAGACTGTGCCAGGCATTTCTCATTCATTCACCCCACAGAACCCTCCCACTACGACGCTGGAGGAGTTTTCATTTCACAGATGAAGAAATGGGAGCTCAGAGACTTTGAGAAGTGTGCCTCAGTTTAAACAGCTAGTGAGAGTTTAAAAACCTCCCTGTGGAAGGGCTGACCGGGTACTCTACCCACTGGACCCTTGCAAACCTCCAGAGACACTTTTTGAAACGTTGAATAGGAGCTCCCCTCTCCCACCAGGAATATGCTCCACCTCATTCTTACAAGAAAATATTTTTCTCTTTGGAGTTGATCCCTGACACGGTGGAGGGCTGGAGGGAAGTGATGTTCTGAAGCTCTGGGGGGACTAAGACAGCTTTCATGCTAAAATGAGGACCCAGTGCCCTTCCCTTATTTGGCTACCAGAACGATGACAGACAGATGCCTGTCAAGACAGGACCCTGGGGCTTCTGCCTACAGGGAAACTATGCAATCCTAGAAAAAAGGCTGACCGAGGTTGGGAATCCTCTATCCTCAAAGCTGGACATCTGCTTTGTTTTCTACCTGACTTCAGAGCCTACAATGCGGTGAATCCCTTTCACTCACCAGAGCATCAAATCAACCTGTTATGACATCACCCCTGATCATGAACGGCCAGCAGTGACCACTGCACACTTGAGGAAAGGCCCTCATGTGAAAGACACCAGCAAATAAATGAGAGAGTAGATAGAGGCCTTTTCAGAATGAAAGACCTCAACATTTTTTATCATCCTTGCATTAATTATGGTTAAATTTCATTTAATTTATTCATCTATTTGCAAGTTTCATTATTTTTTGTTCTACTCTGCATCTCTGAGATTCATCTGGGATCTTATCTTTTTGCCTAAAGATCTTTCTTCAATAGTTTTTTTTTTTTTTTTAACACAGCTTAATAAAATGATGAATTCTCTATTTTTTTCTTTAGCAAGAAAATATTTTCACTTTGTCTTACTTCTGAATTTATATATATATATATAAAACAAATAACACTGGAACAACTAGATGTCCATATGAACAGGATCAAGAATTTATTGGAACCCTCACCTCACACCATAAACAAAAACCAATTCAAAATTGATGAAAAATCAATCCAAGATCCTTACAAGGAGATGTAAGTGTAAATTTTTGTGATCTTTTAGTGAGCAATGTTTCTTTTTTCTTTTCTTTTCTTAATTTATTTTAATTAGTAAGTATATATGATAGCAAAATGCATTTTGACTCATTGTGCACAATTGCAGTAAAAAAAGAAACTTGATCAGAGAAGGAAAATAACCACAGTACACTACATAGCTCAGCTGTGAATAATATTTACAAAGTGAGTAATATACATACAGAAATACCGTGATATCATTTTTTTCAGGAAATAGGGGAGATGATGTGCATGTGTGAGAGATGGATGTAAGAAACCTGAGTTCCCATCTTTCATCAGAGAAAAAGCATCCCAGCTGAAGCTAGGAAATAATAAACAGCTGTACAGTATGTTATTTAGCGATAGGAGGCAAATACCAGAAACAGCAACAAGAAGAATGGACAGAGATTATCTCTGAATAGAAGTTGGGTGTGGGAGAGTGAGGTGGGGATTTTAGATTTCCCTTCTCAAAACTGTTGAATTGTCTGTGAATGTGTGTTGCTGAAATAAAATAAAATAAAAATTAAGTTAAATTAATTTTAAAATTCAAATGAATTCTTAATTTTTTAAGGAATAAGAACATTGCTATGAGAAAAGAGAGGGGGAGAGAGGCTCAGTGAATGACTTTTCCCTTCCCCCAAGACTTTTCCTTTTTCCAACCAAGGAGAAGCCTCTGATTTGGTAAAAAAATGTCACCCCTGGGAAAGGAAACAAACCCAGCAGTCTTTATTTAAGAAAGTAAAGGCCAAGAGATTCCAGTTCTTTTTGTTTGAGGGATTCAATATCTCCTCAAGCAAACCTACAAATTGCTCAACTGGGAGAAAGGAGTTCTGTTGAGCAAACTTTGGCAGAATTATGATTCTGGAAGGGCGCTTTTTCAATGGGGACCTAAGAAGCAAGTGCCAGTTATATTCTGTAACTATGTTAAATGAACAATTCTCTGTTTTATGTTTCATCATTACAGTTTATTCTCAAGTAGAGATAATGTTATACTGGCCAAAAATGGGTTAGGAAAGGAGATTGGCAAAGATGATGGCTTTCTTTAAAGAATTTAGTTTTCTTTTCTTTTCTTTCTTTCTTTTTTTTTTTTTTTTTTTTTTTTTTTTTTTTGGTACCAGGGGTTGAATTCAGGGGATCTTAAACACTATGCCACCTCTCGAGCCCTTTTTTGTACTTTATTTTGAGACAGTTGAGACAGGATCTCTCTGAATTCCTTAGGGCCTTGCTAAGTTGCTGAGGCTGGCTTTGCACTTGTGATCCTCCTCCCAAGTCACTGGGATTACTGGCATGCACCACCACTACCCAGCTCACTTTTCTTTTTGGAGAAGAGTTTGAAAATAGAGACCCAGCAGGGGAGAATGGGGAGGTGGGGGTAGCCCAAGGCATCTGGAGATGAGAGAGCTTCATTTCAAGTCTTTTCTTCCACAATAGATGGGGCAGCTACTTAGGGCTAAAAAAAGCCACAAGGAGAGATACAATGACAAAGGGCTTATTACAATGTTGATATATATTTTGACACTCTAAAAATTAAAGTATAGCACCGGCATAAGGATCCACAGAGAGATGAAAGAAGCACAACCTGAAAACAGAGGCTGATTTACACAGGGAACTAGAAAGGCCTGTGAAAGGTTAGTTGTATGATGAGCTGAGGAGACTGAACTCCAAGCCCAGGAGCCTCCAGACCCCAACCCCTAAGCCTCTGCATCCTAACTGTGGGGTAGACACAGTGGGGTGTACTGGACATAAAGAAAACCTGTAACATGGCTCTGTGGATGGGTGTGGAACTGTGGCTGATGACCAGAGAGGTCTCTCTGATGAACTGAGTCTTGCAGGACCTCAGGTTTTGCATAACCTGCAAGTTAGGGAATATCCAACTGTTGTATAACTTTCAAACTGGGGGACATTTGTAATGCACAAGACTGAATTCCCCATTCGCCTGATGGGACAGGTGCTTAACATCTTGATATTAATTAATGTTCTTGAAACTAAGTATGATTCTATGAAGACATTTTGACTAGAAGTTTCCACTTATCTTTTAGTTACAAGATATTTCATACAAACAAAAGTATCTAAATAAGAATAAAATCATCACCTCTGTTCTTACTCCCAGGCATGAGGAAAAAAATATTACTAGTACTGTCATAATCATTTCCATATCCCTGATCTCAGAGATCAACATCAGTCTGAATTTCATGCTAATGATTCTTTTGCTTCTATTTACCATTTTATCACAAAAAATGTATCCCATGGAAAATATTATTTAGCTTTGTATATTTTTGCATTTTTTAGAAATGGAATAATATAGAAACCATTTTTTCCTCACGCATCTTTATCTTTTGAGATTCAGTCAAGGCACTGCTGCTAAGATGACTAGCACAATTTAATTATCCACATTTCTGTTAATGGAGATTTAGGTTATTGTCCATATTTTGCTATTAGGAATGATACTCCTATGAATATTCTTATACATGTGTCTCAGTGCATGCATATAAAATATTCTCCAGATCTATATTTTCTGGGTATTACTCTTTTCTCAACTGATTTTACCAGTTCATACCTCCGCTAACAGTGTGCATGAACTCCCATGGGAAGTGTTTGAGATGGTCTGATTTTTTAACCTGTTTAAACCTAGGGGTTTCATGCAACTTTCAAGGAAAGAAAATTTAAGGAGTTAACTGCAAATAAACCCTCACTCACTAAAGGCAATTACAAAGTTTGTACTCTTGGCAAAAGAAAATTGATAATAGGTGGGCAGTCCAAAATGCAAAAAAAAAAAAAAAATAGTGAACAGTGATAAGGATAAATATACATGTAAATTCAGAATTCCAGGTTGCTAGCCAGGGTCACTCTCCTCTGCGGCTTGTTGAATAGCATTCCTTGAATAGCAATGGCTAGGATTTACTAATGTTAGGGCTCTTCCCAAAAGTGTGTATGCATTTTTCAGATAATGAAATGAATGGAAAATATTATTGATTATCCTTTAGAGAGGAGGATACTGAGTCATAGAGAGGTAACTTGCAGTAACTTGCCAAAGCATACTTACAGTTCATAGAACCAGTATTGAAACCTAGCCAATATGATCCAGAGCTCAGGTTCCTACCAACTACCCTTCACCCTTACACTCTTATCCACAGCACTAAACTGTCAGGTGATACTGCCTCACAAATGAGTTTAGTTTAGTTTTGTTTTTTTCCTGATTGTCATTAGGCTCTTCTCTCTATCTTTTGTGTTGTCAAGTAGTACCAAGATATGTTGAGGTATAGGTTTCTCTTTTATTAACCTAATTTGGATTCAGTGGTGACTAATTCAGTGCAAATCCATTTCTTTTTTCATTTCCGTTTTGCATTTTTAAATTTCTATTACAGTTATCTCTCCATATCTGCAGGTTCTGTATCCATGGATTCAACCAACCGCTGATGGAAAAATATTTGAAAAAAATGTCTGTGATAAATATATATAGGTTTTTTTCTTGTTATTCTCTAAACAATACAGTATAACAGCTATTTATATAGCATTTACATTGTATCAGGTGTCGTAAATAATCCAAAGATGATTTGAAGTACATGGGAAGAATTGTGTAGGTTATATGCAAATAACTACCCTATTTTACATAAGGGACTTGAACATCCACAGATTTTAGGGTTGGTGTCGAGTCCTGGAACCAATTCCCCAAGGATAAGGAGAGGTGATTGCATTTGACTTTTCGTTTCTAGAAATGAATGTCTAACTTATTAATTTTTGTCACTGGGGATTGAACTCAGGGGTGCTTTGTCACAGAGCTACATCCTCGACGCTTTTTATTTTTTTTAAGACAGGGTCTCCCTAAGTTTCTGAGGGTCTTTCTAGGTTGCTGAAGTTGACCTCAAATTTATAGTCCTTCTGTCTTAGCTTCCCAAGTCCCTGGGATTATAGGCCCGGGCCTATAATCTCGTAAATGTGCTTATTTTATACTCTGGATCTAATAATTCCACAATGAAGTCTCTAACAGTCTGATTCTACCATCTATCATTTTGCCATCTTTACCCATGGTGACGTGGTATGTTTTGTGATTTTTGAACTATGGGTCCCTGTTCTTTGGAACTTTCTTCGTGAGGATTTTCAAGGCTTATCCAGACTTTCTTTGAGAGAAGTTTTGCATTTATACCTACCATGTTTTTGGTGTTTTGGGGATGCATCGAAATGTGATCCTGGGACCACAGTAAATCAGATTCCACACTTGATTTTTTAAAAAAATACCACATTGGAAGTATGAATTCTGGCTATAAATTCCCCCATGATAAAAATTATGATCAAAACATTTCAGGACAGATGATTTTTGGTCATCACCCAGTGGAGGGAGGGTTCCAGACAGGCAATGTGCATTGCTGTTCCTTTGGGACACAGGTCTGTTTCTCACAGGCCATTATGCTGAGCATGGAGTCTTCCATTTCATTTTATTCAGGAGGTGTAACAGATCTTGTCCCAAAATGGAAACTATCGAGTCCTTCTGGAACTTAAAATTGCATTCTGTTCCTCACATCAGGAAGTACAATCTACAAGGTGAGGTCTTGGGAACTAAAATTGATCAAATTATGTCATATGCATGTGTGAACATGCCTCAGTGGAACCCATGATTCTGTGTAATAAATATGCATCAATAAAAATTTAAAAAGTAGAATTTAGTTCTGTTCTTTTAAACATGGGCTGGGCTTAATGACTTGTTTGGCCAATAAGATGCAGCAGAAGTGACTTCTGTGTCTAGAACAACAAGCCACGAGGCTTCTGTCTGAGTTTCCTAAAACTGTCTCTTAGGATGCTCCCTCTTGGAATTTAACCACCACTGTTCTGGGAAATGACCAGGCTACCTGGAGAGGTAACGTGAAGACAATTTGGTTGACATCCCCAGCTGATATCCAGCCAATAGCCAGCACTACGTCCTGTCCTAAGAGTGAACCCTTGCTGGCGGATGGCCAAGCCTTTAGATGACTTCAGCCCCAACCTCCATCTGGCTGCAACCCCATAACATGCTCCATGTGAGGGCTTCCCAGGGAAGCCTTGTCAACCTCAGAGTAATCTATTGTTGACTGAGACCACTGAGTCGCAGGCTGTTTTGTTACACTTTGGGTTCTAGTAGACTTTCATCTTGGGTGGGATCTAGACTTTATCCGTAGGTTTCCTCACCCCATGAAGTCATCAAAATAGCAAGAACACAAGTTCAGTAGAGTTTAGAAAATCCTCACGGTGAACGTGTATGTTGGCCCTGCCCTTCTCAGGGTTCAAATTTTCACTTTGTTTTTGGTGTCTCTGGACCTTTCCCTTTATTCTATACTTTGTAGTGTAATGCACTTAAAAGTTAAGACTATATAGTTCTTATCAGGTCCGGATTTGAAGGAATATCATCCTCCATACAATCAGAAATGAAAGCTTTTAGCTTCTTTGTGGGAAAATAAATAAGGTTATGAGTTACTTGGAATTTAATAATGAACTTGGTGTAAATCTGTGACATTTCTCAGTAAGAAGGTCCATCTCCACTCACACTTCTATCCTCTCCCATCCAGCTGTTTCTAACTGTACTCAAACTGGCTTTGCCAAAGGTACCAGCAGTCACTATGCTTTTCAAATCTAGTAATCCCACCATTTGTCTCAATTTACATGATTTCTGTTGCATTAAATAGAGTTGACCACTATTTATCCTTGAAATACTTTATTTTTGTGAGATTTGTGATGCAACAATCTTCTGGTTTTATTCCCATATCTCTGGATACTACTCCAAACAGGCTTTGATTTAGGCGTGTGTGTGTGTGTGTGTGTGTGTGCGCGCGCGTGCGCACGCACGTGCACGCATTCTAGTCCATTCATCAATGAGGACCACAGGCTGGATCAGAATCCATTTCTTGGGGATTCTATCTATGCTCTGTTTATCTTTTGTTAATCTCCATTTTGGTGGAAACAGAGATTCTAGGAATTTTTTTTTTTTTTTTTTTTTAAGAATTTTACTACCATTGGTTTGTCCTCTCTGCACACTTGGATATCTGGATATCTTGGTATCAGCTGGTGTATAGTTCCAACAAAGGTTGTGCCTCCCCTGCAACTCTTCCTTTGTCAACCTCAGTGACCTGGCTAATTCGCCCCAAACCCCCCAAATCTGTACCTCACTCCTGCCTATTCAGACAAAGCCTTTTGTTGGCTACAAAATAGAGAAATTCCAAGTCAGATTTTCAAGGGAAAGCTTCATAATTTTATCGAAATGCATGTTCAAAACAGGAGAACTATCATTTAATTCAATTTAACAACTTATTTTACTGGGCACCTACCAATTATATCTCAGGCACAGGCCTTACCACCTTGAGGGTATAAAGATGAGTAAAGATGGACTAGCAAAGGACCGAAAATACATAAGTAAAATACACATGTAAAATAAATATGTAACTCAGGACACGATGCGTGTTACACACCTGGTGCACACAAAATACCAGTGGAGCAAAGAGGAGGAAGATTCTAGTTCAAGTGAATGAAGACTTTGTGGAAAAAAACTATAGTCATACACCATGCACGGACATTTCCATCAGTGACAGACTACATCTATATGAGGACGGTTCCCTAAGATTCTATTGCCTAGTGACGCTGTAGCCATTTTAATTTGTGTGTGTGTTCTCCAGGACATTTGCACAACTATGAGATCACCTAATGATGCACTTCCCAGAATGCATCCTGTTGTGAAGCAATGCATAATTTTATTTAGCTTAACCCTTAAAGAAACTGTGAGAATTAGCAAATAGAGATTGAGAAAAGGAAAATAGAAAGGCATCACAGTAGAGGGACATGGATGAAGTCCTAAATGAAATCTAGTGCTTTTTGGCAATTGTGATCATGTGGATGTGGACTGGTGGGGTACAGGTTCTTGGAGGAAGAGTAAGAACTCACAGAGGTTGTAAGTACAGGGTAGGGTCATGGAGGGTAGAAATGTCATGCTAAGGGGCATGTTGCAATCAGGAGTCAACGAGGACCCACAGAAGACTTGAGAGCTGTTTATGAAGAGCATTGCTCTGGAAGGAACACATTGACTTTGAATATTGAGACTGAACCGTGTCCTGAGGTGAAACAGAATCTATTCTTGATCATCTTCAATGGTGTATGACTCATTCTCTCTTCTGCTGTGCTAGGGAGGAAGAACACAAATTAAATTTATTAAGTTTGCCTGCAAGGAAATGACTTAGAGCTCTCAGCACAGAAGGCATCCTCTTTGAAAAGCTGCGACTCTCTTCCCAGTCCTCAGAGGGACTCCAGTTGGCGGCATTTGGGCTTTTCCGGTTTGGGTTGAAAAAAACAGCAGCAAAACCTACACCTGGAAATTCTCATGGAATAAAATTATGGTCTGGCCTGACCACCTGTTTTTGAAAAAGTGAGATGGTTACTTTTGTGTGTCCATTTGCTGGGCCTCGGACCCAGTTACGGTATCTGGTTAAATGTTATTTCCGGTGTGTCTGTAAGGGCGCTTCTGGAAGATATTGGCATTTTAATCAGTGGCTGGGCAAAGCTTGTGGCCCTCCCCAGTGAAGACTGGGCGCCATCCAATCCGATGAGGACCTGAACAGAACAAAAAAGCCAAAGGAAGAAAGGCTTCTGCTTTCTGCCTAATGACTTGAGCTGGGACACTGTGTTCTGCCCTGAGATTGAAACATACCTTTGGTGTTCCTGGTTCTCAGGTCTGTGGACTTTCATTAAAACCATGCCAGGGGCTCTCCTGGTCTCCAGATAGCAGACAGTAGATCATGGGACTGCTCAGCCTCCCACATCAAATGAGTTAGTTCCTTGCAATAAATTTCTTCATACATAATTAGATACAGATGTAGATATGCATATACATTTATCCTATTGGCTGTGTTTCTCAGGAGAATCCTGACAAATGCAAAAAGTTTCGCTAGTGACTCAGGTGGGATCTTTCAGAAACTTACAGATCTCCAACTACTTTTTTTGAAAGCAAAATTATTTTTAATACATGATCCTCCATTTCAAATTTAATATGCTTTAAAATAGTTTATAAATACCTGAGTACTTTCAAGAAAAAGTATAAACCCCAAACACAGTTGCTTACAAGGGACAAGTGTTTTGACAAGGGGTCAAATGAATGGACAGCTAGCCTAACCTATGACATTTCCCAGGTACGTAACCTTGAACACACAGACTTTGCTCTCTGCCTTAGCGTTTGCGTCTGTAACATGGGCATAACAATACTTGCTCCACTTTTCAAAATAGTCAAGAGGACAAAATACATTATGAAAAACACTGATAAAACCCTATAGAAATACAAGCTATTAAATCACATGCTACTGGATATTTTGTATACGTAGGGTTTCTTATTACTCAAATTACATTGTAAATGACTGTGGGAAGCTTGCCAAACCAATGAAGTTGCCAGTGAACTTTTACTTAAGGCAAATAATTAATTTGTGTTTAGAATCCTTCCCTAATTTATCTGTTCTTTGCATTTTAATTTTGTTATTTTGAGTGGTCTGAAAATAGTACATGCTTAACATTCCTACTTAAGAGCCTGCAGTGATTATGCTGAATATAACCCAGGACCTGGGCAAAAGGGAGCTCAGAAGTCGGCATTCACCCTCCTAAGGAGGGAGAAGCAGGACTGTTGGAACTTCTCCAGGTGGCCCCTTGGGGCTCCTGGAACAAATGACTTTAATCCTCTCTGCGTAAGGAGTGATGTCAAGGAAGCCAAACCCGTAATGACTCAGAACACCCTGGGTCTCCTTAACCTTCTCTCAAACGCAGACATCTATAAACAGCTTCTGACATCAATATATTGATGTGACTTCCAGAAATATGAGAAGAAAGCCATAATCTCAAAAGAGGAAGGTTGGACTATTGAGGCTGTGTGCTAGGAATTTTAAGTAACCCAAACTTGGTTGAACTCAGTCCTAACTATTGGCTCTTTGGGGTTGTCTGAAATCCATCACCTTAAATCAAAGATTGGAGTTTTATTTTGTGTTGATTTGCTTTCATTTTGCCATGAATCTTTAAGAACCAGAGATCCATAGAATTGGGAGGATCAAACTGTGGGTCACACAAAATAAAAAAGGTGAAGGGTTCTGGAAGTTGTTTAATATGTGGCAGGAGACCAGAGGCTCCCTGTTTAGGAGACCCACCTCTGACCTCTGGCTCCACAGTTCTCATGCAGGAGTGGCAATGTCTCCAGCCTCCATTTTTCATTCCCCAAACCTGAAAATCTGCTTCATCGTGTTATGAAGATTAATATTACAAAGAATATATGTAAAAGCAACCAGTAAAGTCAAGGACTCAGAGTAGGCACTCAGTAAATCTTGCTTATTTTAGTAAGAGGAAACAGAGGTTCAGAAGTATTGCTATAAGATTGAAAAAGAAGCTGAGCACAGTACTGCAAGCCTGTAATCCCAGAAGCTTGGGAGGCTGAGGCAGGAGGATGGCGAGTTCAAAGCCAGCCTCAGCAAAAGCAAGGCGCTAAGCAACTCTGTGGGACCCTGTCTCTAAATAAAATACAAAACAGGGTTGGGGATGTGACTCAGTGGTCAAGTGCCCTTGGGTTCAATCCCCAGGACTCCCCTCCCCACAACAATATAAAAAAATGCAAAAGCAAGAGAGAAATATGATAGGGAACCAAAAATAACCCTTGCTCAGTGTGAATTGGTGTGTGTGTGTGTGCGTGTGTGTGTGTGCGTGTCTGTCTTCTGTGGGGTCAGTTGTAGATCAGAGGGAAACATTTCTCAACTCACAATGCAGGTTTCCAGAAAGAAAGCCTTTGGGTCTATTTGGATAGTACTACAGAGAAAGCTGCTTCATTTTAATAGCTCTAGCTATTTCCTTTGCACATCTACTTCTGGAGCCTGTGTTAAGTCAGTCAGTGGTTCAGTCAAACCACAGGATCACATTTAAAGACATACAGCTTGGAAACCAGAGTGATTGACACCAATTAGAATATCATATTACAGCCCCTCATGAAAATGACTAAGAGGAATTGTTTTTCCTAACATATATCAAAACATTTCTCCCAATCTCCTCTTTGTCATGATCTCTCACACATCTGGCAGCTGCCCCAGGGTCTCTTTATCCCCCTAATCTGCACTCTCAACCCTTACCTTTCCCACCATTTTTTTAGTAATGCATTATAAGTAATAACTTATGCATGCACTTACTCAGTGCTCAGAATTTCTCTGAACATTAAACAATGCTCTCAAACTACTCACATAACCAATAAATCAAAATGCATAAATTAATACAGCAAATTTCCCTAAGTCAAATTGCAATCCTAATCTAACCCTTCCAAACATTCACCTATAGTCACAAATATATTATTGTTTCGTAAGTGTTTTAACACTGTAAGAGATAATACTCAGGGTACTGTAACTAATAAAAAAAAAAATCAGTACATTTTCATTGAGTAACAAGATTGCTACTATTGTGAAAAACTCCTTGTTTTAAAATGCCAAATTCCCCACGTGCCATCACAACCATCTCATACCCATGTACTATTATGGAGAAAAATCTCCCGCAAGTAAGATACAATTACCTTTATATCCTTCCTGGCACAATGGACTATGCAAGGATGATGTCAGCGATTGTTTGCTGAATTGAATTTTATATTTGGAGCTTCCCTTAAAGCATGGGCATTATTTTTTCCATGTTTTAGACAAAGAATAGAGACATAAACAATTTCAGGCATCTTGATTTTCCTCAATCCATCTGTAAACACAAGTGTTCACCCTGAAGTCAAAGGGAACCTTCCTTCCCAGTTTGAAGAGGAGGTGGGCCAGGGCCAGGCTTGCTAGAGGCCAGCAATGCGAGAAGAAACAGAATACAGAAGTGATTCATTGGCGTGGGGATTACTCTTCCTAGGTGGCCACCGTGAAACACTGCAGTCTGGGTGGTTTCCACAACAGACATCTATTTTCCCACAACTTTGGTGGCTGGACATCCAAGATCAAGGTGCTGGTGAGGCCTCAGCCTGGCTTGGAGCTGGCGTCTTCCCACTGTGTCCTCATGTGGCCTTTCCTCTGCGGGCATCGAGAGAGAGAGAGAGAGAGAGAGAGAGAGAGAGAGAGAGAGAGAGAGGGAGAGAACAGTCTCTGGTGTTTCTCCCTCTTCTAATAATGACCTCAGTGCTCTAGGATTAGGGCTTTGCCCTGAGGATTTCATTTAACTTTAATCACTTTGCTAATGTCTCTGTCTCCAAATACAGTTGCGTTGGAAATTAGGCTTCAAAATATGAATTTGGGAGACACACTTAAGTCTATAACAGGGTACCTCAATACATTGGAGGCAGATCCCTTGATGGCAGCAGGACTGTATTGATTGGCTTTCTGTGGCTGTGACAAAATACCTGAGACAATCAACTTATAAGACAAAGGGCTTATTTTAGCTCATGGTTTTAGAGGTTTCCGTCACTTGGTCCCAATGCTTTGGGCCTGCAGCAGCAGTGGGAGTGCATGGGGGAAGAGGCCTGATCACCTCATGAGAGACAGGAAGGGGCCAGATCCCAGGATTCCCCTGATGACCTAACTTCCTTCCACTAGGCTCTAGCTTCCCAAGTTTCGACTACCTCTCAACAGCACCCCTGGGAGCCTTGCCTTCAATATCCAGAGACAAACTATTCAAGATCCAAACTATAATGATGACCATCCTCAGTCCAGTGGTTCTGGGATCCTCTTGATGGCAGATTCCTCACTCCTCATGGGTGGCACTGACTTAGAACGTCGAACACCACTCGGCAGATAATAAGCCAGGGGTTAGGGACTTTGTCCTGGTGTTCTTGATATCCAGCATAGCCTTTGCTTTGCTTGTCAGTTAGTTTACAAGTAAACTGA
The DNA here is from genome assembly GCF_048772815.1 of Callospermophilus lateralis. Classification (NCBI taxonomy): domain Eukaryota; kingdom Metazoa; phylum Chordata; class Mammalia; order Rodentia; family Sciuridae; genus Callospermophilus; species Callospermophilus lateralis. The sequence goes on from NC_135316.1 coordinate 73,602,301, forward strand.
AGCGAATATAAACATCCAAGAGGACCAAATCATCGTTTTTGCCCACCTTCAAAACAGAACTCTCTTTTCTGATGGTTCTTATCATTGCACAATGATAAGAGCTTCTGTTTGGAATCAGAAGTCCTGGATTCAAATCCTAACAGTTAACAGTGTCTCACAAACCCCCAGGGGGCTGTCCCCTCCCCTCCCATCCCTCTCCCTCCCTCCAGCAGCGCTGGTTTCCTGCTTCCTCAAAACCAGGGAGCACGCTCCCACCCCAGGGACTTTACAAGAGCTATTTCCTCTGCCTGGATATTCACCTTTCTGCACTCAGTGCTTTACTTAAATCCCACCCCTTCCAGAAAGTTCTTCTCTGACTATGCCTCCACCAAACTCTACCCACAGCTTCCTTTCCCTTTATACCCTGGACCACCCTCTGATGCCACTGTATATACTTGTTTATGGTTCACAATGTTCATTTTCCCACAATGGATTGCAAACTCTACAAAGGCAGGCTCGTTAGTTGCTACATCCTATCCCTTCTCGTCCCTCAGACAAGAAGGCATGAATAAATATTTTGAATAAACTGAATGAATGACTGTGAGTGCATAGGGCACTTAACCTCAATTTCTCCTCCCCGACTTGGCTCTTCCATACTCAGGTCTTGCCCTGGGGAGCCTCTGGCCTGAGAGCCCTATCCTCAGTGGGCCCTCGACTCTCAGGTAGAGTCCAGAGGTGCATTGGCCTGCAGCTTCTCCAGCCATCCAGTTCTCACTTCAGACGGCCAGGGAGGGGACAGGACTGCTGTATAAGAGAGACACCAGCTTCCCTGAAATCACTTTTCATGTAATCTACAGATTGTGTGTGAGAGAAAGAAAGGAGAGGCTCTGGGCCTGCTAACATCTTAAAGGCTCAGAGCAAAGTAAGGAAGGACAGGGGAGTGGCCTTGAAGGGGAGAGGTGGGCCAAAGACAAAGCACAAAGAAAACTCTGTCTGGGCCATATCTGCCCAAGATTAAAGTGTTTCTGGGATTGAGCAGAAGACCACAGACGAAGCACAATCTCCCGAAGGAGCCCAATGGCAGTGCAGAAAGGATGCGATGGAAAACTTGGTGAGATAAGGGCTTGTTTACTGCTCTCTCCCCAGTGCATGGCAGTCCGTCGGGTACTCAGTTCATGGCAAGCTGCATTTGAAGAGTGCATTGTAGGTGTGTGCTCTGGGGGCTGAGACCTAGCCAAGGCAGCACGTTAGAAAGCAAATGAATGGAGACAGCATCAACTGAAGAAGCTATTGTACAGACACATCACTGATGAGGTAGAAAGTCAGGCAGCCATGGGGGTCACAAGGTAGGGGAACCTGGGCATTGTATTTAATTCCTTTGGGCCTTATTTTTCTCATTTGAAAAAGAAAAGTGGGATCTGGCTTGGTGGTGTATACCTGTAATCCCAGTAACTCAGGAGGCTGAGGCAAGGGGATTGCAAATTCGGGGCCAGCCTCGGCAATTTAGTGAGGCCCTAAGCAATTTACTGAGACCCTGTCTCAAAATAAAAAATGAAAGGGGCTGGGGATGTGACTCTGTGGTAAAGCATACCTGGGTTCAATCCCTGGTAACCTCAACCCTCAAAAAAAGTAGGTGTAATTCTACTTACTTTGTAGATCACATCTTAATTATATGCAAATTAGCATGTGCCCAGCATGGCCCTGGCACATGACAAACTACGGGAGGAGCCGGTTGGCAAGAAGTAAGGCCTCAGTAAAGAGATGGGGTTAGACAGGGAGAGAACAGCCAGGCGGCAGAGAGGATTCAGGCCGGTGGGCAGAGGGAAGCAGAGGAGAACTGAGTGGTTAGAAAGAGACCTGAGGGAGGTCGAGGAACCAAGGAGAGGGGGCTCTGTAACAGGCAATGGCTAGGGATGAGCAGTAGGAGCAGGAGGAGGACAGGCTCTGCGGGCTGCATTTACCCCTCTGTAGGGGACCTGGGGAAGCCCTGTGCCACCTGCGTACCACAGTCGTGCTGGACAGACTCAGGGTGATTCAGCCTCACAGCAGATACACAGGTCTCAGCAGGATGCACTGGTTCCTTAACACAAGATTCATCAGGCTCAGGTACCTGCTGGGGAGAAGACGGAAGCACAATAAATGCAGCTCATCATCAAAAGCAGGAAAGAAATGAAGCAATGAGAAAGTCATTGGATGCAGGTTTTTTTTTTTTTTATTATTGGTTGTTCAAAACACTACAAAGCTCATGACATACCATCTTTCATAGATTTGATTCATGTGGGTTATGAACTCCCATTTTTACCCCAAATACAAACTGCAGAATCACATCAGTTACACATCCACGGGATGGCAGGTTTTATGTTGGTTGGAAATCAAATGTTTGGTGCACCAACTGCTCTCTGAGAGACTTCTTGACTTTGTATGATGGGAAGGGAAACCTTGACGTACATTATGTCAAACTTGTTCCAACTGTGTGATGTCTGATTCACTTGGTTGATTACTGAATTTGCCATCAGTTCTCAGCGTGCTTAGTAAAATCTCTCATACCCTCATCTCCGACGTTTTCTCCAAAGGCCAACATACCTCCTAGATCATCCTACTGTTGTGTATTGCTGGACTTGCCACCTAGAAAATTGGCAGGAGATGCTGCAGCTGCCTAGTCTCAACTGCCCACTCACAAATCCACAGGAAACTTTGTTATCACTATAGCTTATTTAGCACTTTGGTCAGAATGTGTATGTAATATAGTAAGAGGTCATTTGCATTTTTCAGTACCATTCTTTTGTGGGGTTTTCTAGAGTCTATATGATGTGAGATATCACTACAGGCTGAATGCAGAAACTGATATGCAAATCCAGGTGTCCTCCCCCCACCCAAAAAAAAAGATGTTAAAAGAGAACTGCAAAAATGGAAAGCTTATCATTCCTCTCTTTTTACTTTGAAAATATAATTTAAAAAAAACATTTTTTTGTTAGCATATGATAGACTTTTTTTGCTAAGTAATTGTTTTCATTAGATTTTTAATTGAAAGATAAATTTTAGTTTCTAATGCATAAATTGATCAATAGAACTTACATGAACAGAAACTCTTTGGTTCCTCAAGAAGTTTTAAAGAGTGTAAAGAGGTCTTAACACCGAAATGAGTGTAAATCGCTGACCTACTTTGCCTGAGATCACATAATTGCCCTTTCTGTGCATTCTCTTTGGTCTTCATTCTCTTTGGTCTTCCTGTAAAATACAGCCTGTGATCTCCAGCTTACGGAGGACAAAACCGAGGCTCACAGAACACCCACATTTCTGTCGAGAGACGAAGTTCTGGTAGGACATGCCCTCTTTCTGTGCTATCACCACTTTTCTGCATAGCTTCCTTAACAACACCCATTGTAGCAAAAAGAAGTTTCATGAATCAGAGAGAAAACTACAATAACTAGAGATTTTGCAAGAGGCAAACGTCTCTCCAACGCTCTCTTAACAATATTCTGTGTTACTTGGCCTAGGGAAGGAAACAATTTAGTTCAAAAAGAGATATTTCCACCCCTGGCCCAGCCCTGGGCACTGGCTCTGGGCTTTGCAGTCTGCGCTGCGCTGGGTCCCCCGGAAAGATTGGGGCGTTGCTTCTGCACAGCGCCCTCTGCTGGCCCCTCTCTGTCCAGCCGCGGGTTGGTCCAGCCTGGCCGCCGCAGATGCGGCTCCCCTTCCTGTGGAGAGCCCTCAGGCACCAGGCGCATCTTAACAGGGCTTGGGGATCCCTCTGGCTGCAACCTGGCTTTTATACCAGAACACGAGGTCGCCGTCAACAGCTCACCCTCCCCGGGCCCCGGCCCTGATTTACAGCTCCATTTTTTTCCCTGCATCATTTTTCACACTAATAACCGCCCTCCCCGTTCTTGTCGTTGTAGGAGGAAGCCTGGCAGGATCTTTGGGACTCACACAAGCCTAGGTGCATCCACACTCTGCCACGTAGCTCAGCAAGTTACTTCACCTTCTGAGCCTCGCTCTGCTCTGTTCTAACGTGGAAATGCTAATATTGGCCTCCTAGGGTTATCAGGAGCTTGAAGTGAGACATTACAGAAGAATTTGGCACAGGGCTGACCGGTGCTGGTTTCCCATAAGGTCCCCTTTCTCCTCTGGGCTGTGGGAGGAGCCAACCCACTGCAAAAGGAGTCACAGCCCCCACGGATGACTTTGGGCTGCAAGATTCCTTACCATACCCTGGTTTCCTCCAGTCCACAGCCATTCAGCTCCCACCACAGGCGGACACTCTCAGGATGTAGAGCTGAAGGTCTTCTCTCTCAAGGAGCTAACACTTCAGTGCAATGGCTCCCAACTCTTTCAAGAACGTTTCTGGGATCAGTCTTCCCTTAAAAGACTTTTAAAGTGTTTTTTTTTTTTTTTTTTTTTTTTTTTAAAGAGTCGTTTTAGGTTCGCAGCAACACTAAGTGGAAAGCACAGGAAGTTCCCATCTACCCCCAGATTCTTCTATCATCATCCTACAACAGAGTGGCACATTTGTTTCAACTCATGAACCTCCACTGACACATCATTATCTCCCAAAGTCCATAGTGTACACTAGGATTCATTCTTGAGTTCTACATTTTGTGGGTTTGGACAAGCGTAGGATGATTTGTTCCCACCATTAAGACTTTTGAAAAGGCTAAACTGGATTTTTCTTCTTGGAGGACATGCACCACCATTTTGGCCCAGTTAAGTGCCCATGGGGGAAATGGGGAGCATGGTGGATAAGTTCTCTCCAGACTGATGGAGTCATGAAGCCAGTGACTCATCCCAGGGACTCTCCGACATTGGAAGACCTGCTTTGGTTGTCCCTTAGGATGACTCCTGCTTCACAGTCAGGTGTATCTAGGACAGGAAGCAGATTGCCCAGAGCTTTTTCATAGAAGAGGCACTACTATAGATAAAACAGTGCCCCCCCCTTGGGCCCCCCGCATGTCCATGTCTTAATCTCTAGAACCTTACATGCCAAAAAAAGATTTGCAGATATGATTAAATTTAGAAATTTGAGATGAGGGGGTGATTCTGGATTATCTAAGGGGCCAATGTATTCACAAACTCCTTTTAAGTAACCTTGGGAATTGTGAGAGAGAAGGAGACGTTATGACAGAAGCAAGGGACAGAGTCCATCAGAGATTTGAAGATGCCAAGCTCTTGGCTTTGAATATGGAGAAGGGGGCCAAGAGCCAAGAATGCAAGCAGCCTCTAGAAGCTAGAAAAGGCAGGGAAATTGATTCTCCCCAAGAATCTCTAAAAGGAATGCATTCCTTCCAATATCCTGTTTTTAGCCCAGTGACACAAACATTGGACTCCTGACCTCCAGAAGTGAGAATAAATTTGCATTATTTTCAGCCACTAAGATTGTGGTTGTTACATCAACCACAGGAAACTTACACAGGCTCAGAGAAGGATGGGCCTCTAGGGCTCAGTGCATTCCCAGGTGGTCATAACATGAAGAGAAATCCACTAGTGAGAAGCAGGAGCCTTGGGGGGCAGCAGATGGAGCTATGGGGGCAGCAGCAAAGGTTGCCTACTAAGCTGTGCCAAGGCCATTGAAGGCCTTAGCATGGTCTCTGAGGCTAAGGGTGACTCATGACTAGGTTGACCAGTATGATTAGCTGTGATGGCCACAAGGAGGGCCATGATGACCTTGGGCCATGCAGAGACTATCATTGCCAAAGGAGTTAAGTGGAGGCAGAACAATGGCACATCTACAGAGCATTCCCTGCAGGCTGGGGCTGTGCTAAATCAGTGCCCTCCTTATCCCATTAAGTCTTCACAACTCTAAGAGACAGACATTACTCTTATTCTTACCTTATTGGTAAAGAAACTGAAATTTTCATCAGTTTTGCCCATGTGCAAAAATGAGCTCAGACTCTGGGTTTCTATACTTAATACCGCTTTCTTCCTCTTTTTTTTTTTTTTTTTTGGTACTGGGATTTGAACTAAGGGCACTTGACCACTGAGCCACAGCCCCAGCCCTATTTGGTATTTTATTTAGAGACAGGGTCTCTCTGAGTTGCTTAGCACCTCACTTTTGCTGAAGCTGGCTTTGAACAAAATCAATGGTTAAAGAATGAATATGAGCTTTGGTGAGACTGAGACTTGTATTCAAATATAGTCCTACTGCTCTTGCCCTTGGTGAGGTCACTTAACCCCTGTAGGCCTTTGTTTCTCCTTTGTACAATAGAGAAAGTAATATATCTAATATATCTACAAAGTAATACATTTCCTCTTTAGAGGAAACAGAGTGGGATATTAAAAGCAAGATTGGGAGCCTGACTACCCTGCTTTTGAACCCTGGTTCGGCCACTGCTAAGGTGTGTGACATGAAGCAGCATGTTTCATCGCTCCAGTTTTATCTGAGTACAATGAAGCGAGTGGTCTTTGTTTGGCTTATGGTGCCAGTAGCTTTTTGTAAGGGTCAAAGGGCACAGTATACTAGCACCTGGGCCACAGACAGTGTTGGAGTAGGCCTGGAGCAGGACTGAGAGGAAGTAGAGAGGCTTGGACTAACCCTGGGACACTGGGTTGTTCAGTTCCTGTCATTGCTGTCTTTGTCCACGGTGGGAGGGAAGCAGCTCCTGCCAGAGACCTGAGGGAGGACTCCTGGAAGTGGGGGCAGGAGGGCCCCTGTGGGTGGGGGTATCATGTCTGGTTACTGGGAAGGGCTGGGACTACAGTGTCCCTTGAAGGACACAAAGAAAATCAGAATCTGCTGCTCTAAACAGGCTGAGCTGGGCTCAGGCAGAGTGCCAGAAGTCAGCACCAGGGGGAGCCATGTGAGCATTCCAGCTTCCTGTTCTCCATTTTGGACCCAGAGACTCAGAGCAGAAGTACCAAAGACAATTCTGCAGATTTTGGCCTCCATCCCTTGATGGAGTATATTGGAGCCAGAAATTAGCTATTCGTTATCATTAATACATTTCTCTTCATAAACTTGGATTTTTAACATTTCAGCGATCCTCAAGATGAGACACCTGTGGCATTGAAATTATTGTTTTCCTTACATAAGTGTTTATTTATCACATTATCCTATTTGAAGTGGTTATTCTCATTCCTCAAATGGAATTTAATTAATTTTCATATTTCAAGAGCTTGATAGTTGCTAAGCATATCCACTTGGCCAATAGCTCCCTAAAACAATCTGTTTTTCCCTCTTGCATTTATTTGCATCCTAAAAGCCTATATTTACTTCTCTAGAGTAAAACTACTCTGTATGCCAGGCCGCATTAACAAATTCTCTGGAGGGAAGATAATTTTCTAGTAAAACACAGCCCAAGAATTTGTGGCAAACAGATGAACGCTAAGAACCACATTTGAGCTGACGGCAGGGAGGAGAAGGCAGACAGCATTTGTTATGCCAGATTCATGGGACCCCAATAGACCTCCAGGAGCCGAATCCAATGCAAGCACACAAGAACCTTTATTGCAAGCTCGAGCCTGGACTCACAACCGTTTCCGACACAGCAGTCCCAGGGAGTGACTCTCATTGTTCAGTGAGATTTTATAGGTTTTGGGGGGGGTACTCTATGCGTCACAACATCACACAGCAAATCATCCCATACCGCAGGAAAATCAAACAACAACTCTTAACATTGATTAGCACATTCACTGGCGGGAACAAGTTGGGTAGGGGTGATTGGCTAGTACAAGAGGGGGGTTCGTTTGAACTGATTGGTTTAGGCCACGAGGTGTATATGTGCTAAACTACATGGTTTCCCAACATGTTATCAACCACCATAAACTACTTGGGGGTCATCTGGCATCCCAGGTATTTTCCCTGTCTTATGCTGATTGGAGGTTGCTAGGGGGGTTGCTATGGGTCCTCACCTAGCCTGACTGAGTCAGGGACACCTGGCGCCACAGATCTCTCCTGTTATTTACAGACAAACAACTCAGCAGGGTGGGTATGTACTAGGAGTGCTCTGTGGGTTTTTCCCAGGACAAGGGTCACACCCCCTTCCTTGGGACAGGCCTTGAGGTAGAAGCTGCTGTTATTTATTTATTTATTTAAATGGAGCCACATTAGTTTCTCACATTCTATGCCTTTCCCTTTGGGTTTGGGAAGGTGGTCTGGTCTGCCAGGCCCCAGAGCAGAAGCAGTTGCAAACAGCCTTGACCTGCTGACAGCTTCACAGCTGCTTTCCACTCTGGAGCCTAAACACAACCCATTTGTCCAAGGAAACTTGCGAATGGCTTTTCCACGTATGTTTTCTGGTGTCCTTAGAGGAAGCCCAGGTCTGGGGATGTTTTCATGCTGATTTGGCCATTTCAGATCTCCTGTTCCGGATGTGTTAGTCAGCTTTTCATCACCATGACCAAAATACCGGACAAGAAGGACTTAGAGGAGGAAAGTTTATTTTGGCTCATGGTTTCAGAGGTTCCATCCTGGCTGGCTGACTCTGCCCATCTCTTTGGGCCTGAGGTGAGACGGAGCATCATGGCAGAAGGGCATAGTGGAGGAACGCAGCTCACCTCATGGTGGCCAGGAAGCAAGAGAGAGAGGAGAGAGAGAAAAAGGAAGTGGTCACAGGAATGAGGAACACTTCCAGGGCACACCCCCAGTGACTCACCTCCTCCAGCCACCCTGTGATCACCCAGTTAGTCCATTCAAACTAGGATGGACTGAGTAGGTTACAGCTCTTACAATCCAGACAGTTCACCTCTGAGTCTTCCTGCATTAGCATAGAGACATCTCACACTCAAAACCTAACACAGGGAATGCTTCCTCCAGGGCTGTCTGTGACCTCAGGCTCCATCTGGGAGAACCTGGCCTGATTAGCCATGTTTTATTTTTTATCCATCAACATATATAGAAGCTTTTATTTCCTGATTGACCTAAGAGTGTTGCCAGAAAGTGCTTCAAAACAGAAGGCCAGGGCTGGGGTTGTGGCTCAGCAGTAGAGCGCCCACCAACACGTGCGAGGCCCTGGGTTCGACCCTCAGCACCACATAAAAATAAATAAAGGTATTATGTCCAATTACAACTAAAAATTAAATATTTAAAAACAAAACAAAACAAAAAGGACAGGCCAATCACCAGATTTATGTGATACATAGACTATCCTATGACATTATTATATGTGCCTCTAAAATTTAGTGTCTGTTTACACGTGCATACTAACAGAGACAGGGCAGAAGGGGCAATTTCTTGCTCAAGCAAGATTGTCCCACCAACACTCTATAATCTGTAACCAGTGCCATGATCAATCAAGTTAAAATTATAAACCAATATTATTTTTATACTTACTCTGTGCTTGCCAGTTTCTACCAAAACTGAATATCGATACCAACTTCCCCAGGTTCCAAAGCACTTCCACCTGCTTTATTTCTCTTGATTGATTGTCACACGGCCTGGTTTTAAAGTAAGAAGTGTAAGGATCAAAGGTTAAGCACCGGAGGTCAGGGAGCTATTAAATAGGTGGTATTGGAGTCAGCCAGCAAATGTTGCCGAGGAACATCTGCCGTGTCTTCTGTTAGATTATGTCTTTTGGGAGCTCAAAAATATGGAGAATTTGTGATAATTATAAAAAGACTGATTATCATCTTAAAAGATGACTAGGCCTTACCCTAGGCACTGTATCAGGAACTTTTGTGTATTTTGCATGTGTTTTTATGCCTTTCCTTAGAGGTAAGCAGCACAGTTCTTATTTTATAGATGAAGAATCTGAGGTTCCACCAGTTGAACCAAGAAGCCCAGGATCTCAGCTCCATTTGACTCCTCAGCCCAAGCTCTTTACATGTGGTCAGGTTATCTGTCGCTTTCACTTTAATGAAAATTTAAGTCAATGCTGCTACCTTTTGAACAGGCATTTGCATTTTACTACATCTCTGATGGTAGAATGAAAATAACTTGTTCCCTGTTCATAGAAAACAAAAACTCCCAGCTATTAGAGAAGAGGTGGAACAGAGAGACTCAGGGCAGTGGCAGCCTAACTTAGTGTTTCTGAAAGTCACACCATAGAGCTGATGGGTTCCAGGCTGCCAGGAGCGAGCACAACTTCAACTGTCCAGGAAGATGAGTGGGCTTCTCCAGGGAGGGTGGCATCGGCCACTCAGCAGAACACCTGGGTCTGAGTGGCCTGCTCTTTAGGATCAGTGTGTCTTTGATAACTTTTTTTTTTTTTTCAGGGATTCTGCTTCCTTCCTTGTATCACAGGGATTCAGTTGGATAATGTGAATTTCAAGGCAAAACAAGGAAGGTGTTCAGAGAGTCCTTCACCCTGCTCAGAGTGACATTTCTGACTAATGCACTAATGACTACCAGGACATGCCTTGTCTTCAAGAGGGCTTTTGCTGAGAAATACATCTGTCATTTTCTGCAAGAGTTTCCAGAGCTTTCTGCCAACAAACTGCCGTAAAGGGGAAGGCCACAGTGTGTCAAGAAACAATTCTGCTCAGTGTAGGGACAGTTCCTGTTCCACGGGCCCAGCGACACGAAGAAGGAAGCCAGTGTGTGGCTGCAGGTCCCAGGGATTGTTGTCGGAGTTATAGATGGTGCTGCTAAGGGCCTAGCAGGGCGTGCCGGGAAGCCTCCTTCATTATCAGAGCCTGGCCTGTTCTCCTCAACTCCCCACACCCCCGGGCCTGTCAGCCCTGCTCCTTCAATTCTCCTTAAGCTCTCCTAGGCCTTGGTATCCCCTGCCGTCTTCCCCACTGCTTAGATCTCACACAGACACACACAACCTCCAGAAAAGCCGTCATAACTTCAGTTACCCACTCCATGCAGATGACACCCAGACCCTGTTCACAGCCTGGAACTCAGTCCTGGTCTGTCTCAGGTCTCCAGCAACCTGTGGGCTGTTTTCACTTTTCTCTTGCTGGCTGTCTCACCAGACCTCAACTGTAACCTGTTTAAGGAGTCAACACATTGTCTCACTGCAAACAATGACCAGGTTTACTTTCTCCATTTCCATGTCTATACCCAGCACCTTATTATAGGTTCCCTGGGGACAGAGACCATGCCATACACCATGCCATGCATACATATGTGCTAACTTACCTAGCACTGTCCCAGAGCTCAGGATAGAACCGAGTCACTTATGTGCCTGAACAATAGACATTGTCTAGGAGCCAATGGGTTTATCGTGTTTTGTTCTTTTTCTGACGTCAGATCCAAAGTTATACAGACTCTAATGAAACCACAGAAGATGGAATATGAAGTGATTAACACTCATGGAATCACTTAAACAGGAAATGCTACGGGTTTGAGCAAGTGGGCACCATATCCATCAGGCTGAGGAGCCAGCAACTGGCATTCACTGAGCATTGGCGAGGGAAGCAACGTCTTTTGCAAAAAATCAATTTGATAACAACACGGGACTTAAAAATTGCACTTTAAGGAACTGCATAGGTTAAGATTAAGAAAGCAGCATTCCCCGCGTGGAGATAAGAAGCCCAGCAGAGGCAATGAAGGAAAATCTAACACCAGACACAAGAGGGTCCCCAGAATGTGGTGGACAAACATTATGCTTTGGGCCTGCACCACACTGACGCAATTCCCTGGTCCTCAGTGAGGAGAAATGGGAGTTGGATAGCAGAGTCCCGATGGGTCACCACACTGATATGTCCAGATACTGTTCTTATTAATGCATGTAGGTCCAGCCATTTTTCAAATCAGATCACTTTGTTCTCTTCATAAATTCCCAAGTTGAGAAACAGGTCTTGGCTTCAGAGCCCCTGTCCTCTAAAACAGGACCCCCAAGAGATCGGGGGATGGAGACATCAGAGTTCAGGTCAGGAGAGGAGCTGAGATGGCAGGTAGGTATCACAGGTGGGTGCAACAGTTTCTTTCTTTGCTCCTTCAGATGGTTCACAGAGATGTGTCTAGGGCTGCTGAAGGGACACAGGGACTCTGAGCTCACCCACCTCATTCAGCCTGAGTAGGTCTCTGCCTTTCACTTATCAAGTTCAGTGGTAGGATTGAATTTGAAGAAAAGATTCCATTACCAAAATAAAGCTTACAAATCAATGGTGGAAGTTTGGGCTTGTCAGAAATACAACAAGGCATTATTTTTGGCAGTGGTAAAAAAAACTACAGACAGCCCAAAAGTCTATCAGTAAAAGAATAATTGAATAAGCTGTGGCATAGCTAATACATAAACTGTGCAGGCGTTAGACAATCAGAAAGAGCTATGCATATAAATTGACCTAACACGGGGGATGTCCATGGCAAGTTGTTAAGGGCCAGAAGCAAGTTTTGGGATAAAGCATATGAAACATGTATTTGTAAAACAAACAAACAAAAGAAGCAGAATCCTATGCATCTTAGTATGAGCTGATAATTAAAGACAACATAATAAAGGCTCTCCACCAGACTTTGGCTTTAGGAGCTAGAATTAAAAGAGGTTGTTAGGCAATTACCCCATTTTGAGGGGAGGAATACTTCTGTATCATAGAAGTGGTTACCATGAGACTATTTTTTTGTATTTTGTTTTAATAACTACAGATTCATCAGGAGTTGTAAAAATATTACAGAAGGCCCAATGATAACAATTTGCATAATGATAGTACAATATCAGAGCTATGAAACCAATATTGGTACGATCTATACATAATACACTGATCTCACTAGTTTTTATATGAACTTGTATGTGTATATAGTTCTATGAAAATTTATCACATGCATAGATTATGCAACCACCACCGTAATCAAGATATCCAATAGTTCCATCATCACAAAAATCCCTTATGCTAACCCCAGCAGCTCTGGAGGCTGAGGCAGGAGGATCACAAGTTCAAAGCCAGCCTCAGCAAAAGTGAGGTGCTAAGCAACTCTGTGAGACCCTGTCTCTAAATAAAATACAAAATTGGGCTGGGGATGTGGCTCAGTGTTCAAGTGCCCCTGAGTGGAATCCCAGCTACCACATAAATAAATAAATAATCCCTCATGATACTTCCATTCCCTGTTCATATCCATTCTCTGTTCCCTAGAAACTAGTGATCTGTTCTCCATTTCTATAATTTTGTCATTTCAAAAATGTTATATTAATGGAATCATATAGTCTGTAACTTCTTGAAAGTTGCTTTTTCATTCATTGTAATTTCTCTGAGATACATTCAAATTGGTTCATATGTCAATAATTCATTTCTTTTTATTGCTGAGAAGTAGTTCATATGGAGATACCACTGTTTGTTTAAGTATTTACCCATTGAAGACCATATGGGTTGTTTTCACATGGGCTATTTTTGGTTTCTACAAATAATACTGCTTTGAACATTTGTGTACACATTTTTACGTGTACATATCTTTTTCTGTTTCTGGGATAAAAGACCATGGGTGTTAACTTCTGGGTTATATATTTAGTCTTCTAATAGATGACTGTAACCTTTCACATTCCCACCAGCAATGAACAAACCATCTGTTTTAGCTCTTTTAATGGATGCATAGTGATACTTGATTTAAATTTCCCTACTGGCTAATGATGGAGAAAATTGTCTCATGTTCTTTTTTCTCATCTGTATATCCTCTTTGGTGAAATTTCTGTTCATATCTTTTGCTTCACAGCAGCATGGCCTCTGCCACAGCTGACTTAAAAATATTTTTAGTTGTAGATTGACACACAATACATTTATTTATTTATTTTTATGTGGTTCTGAAGATCGAACCCAGTGCCTCACACACGAGTTAGGCAAGTGCTCTACCACTGAGCCACAACCCCAGACCTTTTTAATAGTCTTTTGCAGATAAAAAAAAGTTTAATTTTGATGAAGTTCAAATGATTGATTTTCTTTTATGAACTGTGCTTTTGGTATCACATTTAAGAATTTTCTCTCTATCCCTAGACCCTAAAAATTTCCCCTTATGTTTTCTTCTAAGCATTTTAAAGTTTTATGTTTTCTATTTACACCTATGATTCATTTTGAGTTAACTTCCATTTGAAATGTGAGATTTAGTTTAAAGTTTTTGGTTTTTTGTTTGTTTACTTTTTTTAACTTATGGATACAACTTCTAAAGTGTCATTTGTTGAAAAAAAAAATTCTACTCCTATTAAATTGTTTTGAACTATTCATAAAAAAATCCCAGTTGATTTATGCATTGGAAAACATTATCAGTGGAAAAAGGCAGCCCAGAGAAGGAAGAAAATATTTACACCAACATACATTTTACAAGAGATTAATATCCGGAATATACAGAGAACTTCAAAACCCAAAAGCAACAAAACAGCCTGATTCAAAAGTGGGTGAAGGCCTTGAACAGATACTTTAGAGAAGACATAAATGGCCAATAGGAACATGAAAAGATGTCTGAGGTCATGGGAAAATTCCAATAAAAGCTACAAAGAAATACCATCTTATACTCACTGTGATAGCTCCTATATACATATTTTGTAAAGATCCCTAGCACTACAAAACAAACAAAAATTTTAAGAACCCAGAAAATAACCAGGTATGGTGGCCCATATCTGTAATCCCAGAGACTCGGGAGGCAGAGGCAGGAGGATTGCGAGTTTAAGGGCAGCTTCAGCAACTTAGTGAGACCCTGATTCAAAATAATAAATAAACAGTACTGGGGATTTAGCTCAGGGATAGATAACCCTGATTTCAATACTCAAGACCACAAAACTAAACAAAAAGAATCCCTAAAATAACAGGATGTAGAGAAATTGGTACCACGGTATACTGTTGGTGAAAATGTACAATGGAACAGCTCCTGTGTAAAACAGTAAGGTATTTCCTCAAAAAGTTCAAAGTATGATTACCATATGATCCAGCAATTTCACCAATTCTTGGTTTGTACATCCAAAACATTAAAAGTGGTGTCTCAAAGAGATAATCATATTATTTTCAAGAGCAAAATAGGGTATATCCTTATAATGGGATGTTTTTCACCCTGAAAAAGAAAGGAAAATTTTCAGTATGCTACAAAATAGATAGACCTTGAAGATATTATTCTATGTTTTAAAATCCAGTCACAAAGCAATAGCATGAGCTGATTCTACTTCTCTGAAGGATTTAGAATAGTCAAAATCATAGGGACAGAAAATAGAATGGTGGTTTCCAAGTCTAAGGGTTTGGGGGAATGGAAGTTATTTTGAATAGGTATGGAGTTTCGGTTTTAGAAGATAAAAGGAGTTATGGAGATGGGTGGTGATGATAATTGCACAACATTATGAATCTATTTAATACCACTAAACTGTACACTTAAAATGATTAAGATGGTAAAATTTGCTATATGTATTTTATTGAGCACCACAAAAGTCCCTTGGGCATACTTATGTAGATGTATTTCTTAATTCTTTATTCCATTCCATTGATTTATGTTTCCATTGCTTTCACCAACACCAGACTGTCTTGGATACTACAGTATGTACTAGATCTTAAAACTGGTTAGAGTGATTTCTACCACTTTAACATCTTACAAACTTCTTGAAGCTATTCTAATTCTTTCCATATAAATATCAAAAAATTGTCTATAATTATAAAAAGAATCTTTCTGGGATAACGACAGGAGTTGCACTGAACTTATCAGTCATTTTTGGAAAAACTGATAATTCATTATGTTCAGTTTTCCAATCCATAAACATGGTATGTCTTTTTATTTAGTTAGTTTTTCTTTATTTCTTTCATTAGGATTTTATAGTTTTTAGCATATAAGTCCAGGATGTGTTTTATCTTTATTTGAAAAATCCATTTAAGTAAGTTTTAAGTCTTGTATATAAAAGCTAAGAACAGAGAAGGATTTTGAAATGGTACCAGGTGCCAAAAGTAAATGTTGTGTGTTTCTTTCCCTCTGCCCCAGGTGACTCACAAAACCTTTACTTAACAAGATCCTATATTCCCAGTTTCCTGTCCAACTATGGAAAGGTAATGTATTGGCATTTGAAATTACTCAACAGCTAGAGATTCAATCCTAGAAAGTGTGCTCATGGCAATCTGCTCAGATATCATATCTGCTGTGCTAATGTTCTTTTTTTAACCAACTCAGAGTGTTTTGTTTTTCCTTGTTGCCAAAGAATCATAGTGGTGATCAGAGATGGAGAAATAATTTGATTATTTGCCATTTTCCCAACTGCCAAATCAATAGGCCATGTCTTCCAGTTAAGTCTGTTGTAGTTCCTCATACTGGACATAGAGCATCAGGAGCTAACATCAGCCAAGATCTGTTTAACTCTTACACCTTTTTTCAAAGATAAAAGTAAAGCTGAGCTCAAATATTAAGAGTTGTTTTTTTGTTCTTAAATTCTCATCTTCCCCATGATACAACAAAGAAAACCATATCAGACTTCAGAGAGGCCAAGATGGAAACATAATATCCATGAAGAGTGAGACAAGTCAAATTACACTATATCTGAAAGAAATAGAATTTTGTTTTTGAGATGAACAAGATCTTTCTCCAGCAGGATATAATTTTGGACTCTTCTACAACAAACAAATCACTAAGAAGCAACAGCATTTTATTATTGCACATAGCAGTTCCTGAAAAGGAGGAAATAATAAGTGAACCTTGTCATGTCAGGCTTTGTTCAGGCTTATGGGATATACTGAAAAACACGAGGCAGACATCTATCCAAACCCCATTCAGAAACCCACAAACAGATGGCGCAGACTCCAAGACTAAAAAAATGTAAAATAGCATACAATGGAATATTGGTGTCCATGAGCATAAATTTAAAACTTTGATAAGTAGTCTAGTATAAATTAGTAACACCTACTACTTGAGATTACTTGAGAGGATTTGGAACCAATATGAGAAGAAGTGGGCATGACTATCAGAACAATCCTTAGCTGGGCTTCAGGCACAGGCCCTAGAGAAAGACTCAATATGCTTTTGTCAAGTAGGAGGTGTGTACCTGGGGCCAGGTGTGATCTGGCTCTTTTCTGCTTGCATCTGGGCTTTCTCAACTCTTGAAGAAGTCTCTGTGAACGAATTCCACTTCCCGAATAAACACTGTGAGTTTCTTGGCAATGTATTTCTAAAAGCAAATATTATCTAAATAAGACATGGGGGAAATAAATGGTGATTTAATCATGGTTGGAGGAACCACAAGAAATAGTCAGGAAAGAGAAAAGTTGCTGACCAAAGAAAGCAAAGGCTTAACAGCATTGCTTGTGCCAACCACTGTTGTCTGTTGACCAGGTGCCAACTCCTTAATCCTAAAGACAATCCACTGAACCGATTCTCACAATGATGCCATTTTATAGATGAAGAAAACAAGACACAAAGAGGTTAACTTTGTTATTACAGAACCCTCCTCCGGATTGAAATAGGATTAAGTGGAGATGTTCTAAGTGCTTAAAATAGAGCTTGGCACATTCTAAAGGCTGGGGAAAATTAGCCATACGTCCTCACCTCCCCAGTGCAGCCTAATTCTTCCTCTGCTAGGGAGCATTTTGAAGAGAAAAATAAAATGGAATTGGTTTTCAAAGACAGCCTCCAGTATGGCAGAAGCACTTAGACAGTCATTTTTTACAAAAATTAGTAAATATCTATCATCACGCTGTCATCCGGAATGACACAGCAACAGAGGGTCTCATTTCCAAAGGGGTGCCTTGGAACTGCATCTCTCATCATCTTTTACTCCTTACAAAACTCGCCACTAGGTGGCAGCAGAGCGGGGTCCCTCCGAGAGAAGGGCGCCCTGACCATTAAGTCAGCTGCTGCAGAGGCCATGCTGCTGCGAAGGGAACATCTGACTCATCCAGTGTTAGTGCAGAAAATGACAAGAGCTTATTTCAACAGCGTGTAAAATATAACACCCCCGTGCCCTGAGTAGTACAATAGACCCGGAAGCCCGAGAGTAATCTCAGAAATAAGAGCATTAGGGGAGGTTGACAAAGGAAGACCCAAAAGCTTATGAACTATATTAGGTACTTGTCATCAATTTGATCCCAAGATAATTAAGTGATCCTGCAAGAAGGCTCAGGTGGTCGTGTGTCTTCCTTGTGTAAAAGCCTTCAGTGGTCATCCTCAGGTTTTCTTGACTGTGGGGAGGGGAAAGACAGTGTTGAATCTCCAGAGGAGCTTAAGAAAAAGGGACACTCAATAAGCCTCCTATCTTCATAGTATCAACTGCAGAATGCAAAGTTTGATGCAATCTATCTAATGGCATTAGGTAGAAGAGAGAGCGAAAAAGCACTAAAGATCAGTGGATTTTCAAAAGGGTATAAGAAACGTGGGCACAATCACAGTGTCAGTGAAAATTGACTTTTATGAAGTACTGAACAGGCATCGTACTCTCTGCCTAGCATGCTTTATCTCTTTTAGTTCTAATAACTACCCTATGAGGTAACAATTATTAATTCCCACCTGATAACTAGGGAAACTGAGGCTCAAAGAGATTAGTTAGTGTGTCTAATGGCACACAGAAAGAATTCAGATATGGTGTTCAAATCTGAAGTGGCTGGCAGGACTTCTAAATGCTCTGGGATGTTCTCTTCTACCTCCTCTCCTCCTAAAAACCTTTTGGTAAACTAAACTGTTTGCAGAGGAGCACCTTCCTGAGCCAGGCTGGACGTTCCAGGAACAGAGGCATCGCCTGAGTTTACCTGTGTGAAGGGTGGAGGGACTGAAGGATAAACAGCTCCATCAAACAGGGGTTCATTACTGGGTCCTCTGTGGCTGGGTACCCAGCAAGGCATTCACTCTTCCAAGGTGTAAGTCTCCAAATTTAGCAATTCTCAGTCTTCAGCCTATTTGTTAAAATATGGTACTGCTTGCCCTGAAAGCTTTGGGAGTGTCTCTTCTCCATTTTCTTCTTTTAAGGACAGGCCCCAATTTCACCACACTCCCTCACGCTCTGGGGCCAGTAGCCATAATGGCACGTTTGCTATTTAAAGCCAGTTCAGGACCAAATTGGGCACCATCAGAGATCCATGTGCTCTTTTCACTCCCAGAAGATTCTTTAAAAACTAGCAAGGAACCCTTCTCCTGCTGTTTTACCCCAACACTAAACTAGGAGTTCCCTAAAGGCCCGGACTTATCCTTGTTCATCTTACACTACTCCGTCTTGTCCAGAGCCTGGCATAAAAGGATGCTCACTGAATGTCTACCAAATCAAAGGATTCTTAAACAAAACATGGAATACCTTAAATCATAAAATCTGTCCTTCGAGCAGGAGCATGCTCTGTGCTCTCCCAGAATTTGGCTCCAGGTCACTGCCCTTGAGATTCAAGCTACAATGCAAGACAGGACAAAAATCTGGGACACCCTTGCTGTCACCCGAGACTGTCGAAGAGAAGTGTGGGAACATTGCCCACGGGCCTTCCTCGAGAGCCCTGATGAGAGGTCACGACACAGTGATGTCAGCTGCCATGATGGCACTGCCTCTGGCTCCAAGCAGTAGCCGGGGTTCTTCCTGAGAGGATGCCAGCCCACCACAGCAGGTTTGTGCCATTCACAATGAGCTCTGGGCTGCTTTTGTCCTGTCTGATGTGTAGCTACTGGGCCTGAGGGTGCAGCCACCCTCCTAATCCCCTGCAGGTGTGGATGCACACATTCAAAAACTACAGAGATGCAGCATTTCCACAGCAACTCAATGCTCACATCGTACAAAATCACCACCGAGATCTCGCCCTGAAAAAATACTTTCTGAGATCAGCCTCAGCTGAGAGTGCCATCTTAAGTTCAGAGCTAGCTTCTAGCATACCTATAAAAGCAAAGTCAAATGCATATTTCCAGGTCCTCTTTTGCCAGAGATTTTGAATCTATATGTATGCTTATAATTTATAAATATATATAAATAAATATATTATGTATTATGTTTATAATTTATAATATATAAATAATTTTAGTATGATTTATAATTTATTTATATATATTTAATATTTTGTGTTTCCAGTTAAGCAATGAGAATAATATAATAAACATCTGTTCTTCACCACGCAGCTTTGTCACATGTTAATGGTTTCCTAGATTGTTCCCAGATTATTTTTTAAAGACATGAATTATAGACACAGTTGAGGAGTCCTATGGGGGAGAAGGAGCTCCAGAATCATAGTCCTTCTTTCTAATATTTAAAATTTTGATATTTATCATCCCTGATTTTTTTTATATATACATATATTTTTTTGTAGTTGGACACAGTACCTATCTTTTATTTATTTACTTTTATGTGGTACTGAGAATCGAACCCAGGGCCTCAAACGTGCTAGATGAGCACTCTACCGCGGAGCCACAACCCCAGCCCCCAGCCCTGGTATTTTTAAACATGGACCACATAAACAGATGTAATATTGCTTTGTGCTATTTTAATAATATAGAAGTGATATCCTACTATGCTGATTCCTCAGTAAATTTTTTTCATTCAATAAATTTTTTTGAGATTTAAAATATTACGCACAGGACAAGTTCACTCACCTTGCAGAACTGCAGGAATAGATGCTATCTTTATTCTGTTGGTGGTGCACATTAATTTTCTCTGCTTCCTCTCTGTAAAAGCAAGAGCATAGGGAACTGTCTTGCACACATCTATTTATGCACTTCTGAAAAACATCTCAAGAGTAGAACTAGGGGTTATAAGATTAGATGTCTCTGTTTGATACTGCCAAATAGTTCTCTAAACCCAATTACAGTCAAAATCAATGACAAAAATTCTGTTTTTCCATGTCCTTGCATCCTTTTTATGGGAAACACTTCAAATTTATAGAAAAGTTGTCGGAATGGTACAATAAACATATGTAAACACTCCATCTAGATTCAACAGTCACTAACATTTGGCTACATTTTTTTTCTCTCCAAAATTTTCTTGGCCTTTGGTTTTGCATATTTCAGCATGAATACATATATTAAAGCATATATTGAAATATATATATGTATATTGTGTGTATATATATCTATCCTAGATCAAGGACATTCTCTTGCATAGCAAACCACAGTCCTCACACTCAGAAATTGAACTCTGATACAATTTCACTATTATGCAGTCCAGATTCAAATTCCCCCCACTGCCTTTATAATGTCCTTGTTTTTTTCTCCAGTCCAGAATAGAATCGGACTTATTTAATCATCGTGTTTCATTGATTTCCTTTAATCTAGAAAATTCCAAAGTCCTTTAAAAAAATCTTCCATAACATTGGCATTTCTGATCCTTGCCAGCTCTTGATAATGTCAGGCTTTTAAATCATTGCCAAATTGATCAGGGTTGAATAACATTTTGTTGTAATTTCAATTTGTTTTTCCTTGGTTACTAGTGAAGTTGAGAAATTTTTCATACACATATTAACAATGAGAATTTCCTTATTTTGATTTGCTGGTTGACAGTCTTTGCCTGTTTCTCTATTACTTTGCTTACCATTCTTTGCAGATTTTTAAGCATTCTAAAGGCATTGTGGATACTAAACAATTGCCAGTTAAAGGCAGTTTTAGCTATGATGTTGGCTATGTTGTTGAATAGAGATTTCGATTTTAATATTCAAATATATCAGTCTTTCCCTTAATGATTTGTGTTCTTTGTAAGAAACCCATCCCCATCCCAAGGTCATAAGATCTCCTCATAGCAAAAATGATCTTTGGATCTCCCATCTATTTGAAAATCTATTTTTGTGTTAGTGCATAGTGAAGATCTAATTTCAATTTTCCCTCTGCATAGTATCATGATCCCATTTTTTGAAGAGCTGTCCTTTCTCTACTAATTTATAATTTTATCTCCATCACACGTTGAGTTCCCATAGATAGCATTCTACTCACTGTGGAGCCGCATGAGTAGGTCATAGATTGTAGCTACTTTAACTTTACTAAAGGTTGACAGCTTGCTCTATAGAGTGTTTGCATGGATTTGACTGCCATATTTTATATTTCTTCAAGCCCTCATCAATTCTTTTTTTAGGGAAAATAAATCCATTGGTTTATTTATCTGTTCCTAAGCTGGTATCACATGATCTTAGATCCGATAAACATCTGTAGTAAATGTTGTAACCTGGTAAGGGAGATCTCCTCTCTCTGTTGGTCCCGAGAGGAGGATAAGAGACGTGTGGGACAGAGCCCAACCTTCTCAGCTGGGTATCAGTGGCCCTACTCCTACGCCTCATTCATGCACACATTGGCTAAATAAATGCTTATTGATACGTGCTTCTGCAACTTCGTGGTTGTTTACTTGTGGTCTTATAAGAAATCTGCTAAAATTAAGCAAGCAAGTACTTATACAAAGTAAATACTCCTCTATAAATGCAAACTATTATCACGATTTCAGTGAACAGCAATTAATGGGCTGAGTCATTCGAGTTGGACAGCGGGGGCTCTTCACAGATTCCTTTATTGTCCCCTCACATACCGTCAACAAGTCCGCTGGTTCTGCTTCCTTGATGCTTCTCACACCTGTGATTTCTGTACATCCCTGCTGCCCTTCTCTTGGCCAAGGTCCTCCACATGGCTTATCTGGATTTTGGGTCTCCTAGCAGTGACTCTTGCCCCCTCTCAATCCTTTCTTCATGATTCAGCCAAAATATAATTTCTAAAATAAATTGGGTCATAACCATCCCCATTACCCTCAGAATAATACACTAATTGATTGGTATGTTGGTCCTTTTTGACCTTGTCACAGCCCGCCTCTCTAGCTTTGAGCTTAGTTTCTTACCATCCCTTCTTCTCCAATCACACTGAACTATCCACTGTTCCTGGGCCACGTTCCTCCACACCTACCTTGCCTCCCCCAACATACATACACGTATGCAACCACACACACCATAAAAATATTTTTAAATAGCTGAAGTTAGTCACACATTCCTCACTTACTAGTGTGTATCTTTTTTTAAAAAAATATATATTTATTTTTTAGCTGTAGTTGGACACAATACCTTTATTTTTATTTATTTTTTTATGTGATGCTGAGGATCAAGCGCTGTACCACTGAGCCACAACCCCAGCCCACTAGAGTGTATCTTTAGACAAACTACTTCATATCTCTCTTTCCTGTTCTGTAAAATGGGGACAGTCGTAGTAGCACCACTTAGAGCTGTTGCAAACACAGGAGATAATTAATACATGGTTCACGGTGTATGGTGGACATTCAGCGAATTACTTCCAGCTCTTAGTTTCTCATCTTCATTCTTTGATGACACCTGTAGTGGCTCTGTCACGCTGGCTTTACCTTTGGCATCCTGATCACTTGCCTTCTTAATAGTATCTCCCGTCTCAGGCATGTGGTTGGGTGGGTTGACCCCACCTCAGCTCTAAGGGTGAGAACTGACGGATGCAAACCAGAGTATCCCATCCCCTTAGCAAAACCAGATAACAAGTGGAGCTCCTTCCCTGGAGACTTGGGGACGTAACTATTTACAGGCCCAGAAGCTACAAGCTGCCACTGTGGTACCCCAAATGAAAACAGCTTAATGAGGGAGAAACTCAATGGAGGGCAAAGTGGAAGCTTGGAATGAAACTGACCCTTGGTGGCACAACCAAGCTGCTGGTTCAAGCCACACCTGAAGTTAGCCCTACATCTTGACTTCTCATACCTATTTTGCTCTATTGTGTAGGACAGTTTTAGATGGGGTTTCTGCTCTTTGCAACAAAGGATCTAATAGAGAGTACTCCAAAATTGATTCTTGAGTACTTTCTCTTTTTCAGGACATCCCTTCTGAAATGAAGCAAATTCTAGGTCCTTAACTGTTTCAGTGGGTTCAATGATGGAGCCCCTAAAGTTATGCCCACCAGAACTTGTGAATATGACCATATTTGAGAGAAGGGTCTTTGCATGTATAATGAAGTAATTCCAATGAATTATTTAATAGCTCACACTGAATTGACTAGATGGGCCCCATATCCAATGATAAGTTCCCTTGTAAGAGAGGAGGGGGATAAGACAGGGATAAGAGAGGAAGCTCATGTGAAGATGGAGAGAGATTTTGGGATAACAGAGCCACAAATCAAGGATGCCTGAAGCTATCAGGAGCAAAAATGGCAAGGAAGGATTCCCCCCTTGACCCTTTGGAGATAGTGTAGCCCTAGGGGTACTTTGATTTTGGACTTCCAGTCTCCAGAATCTGTATTGCCTTCAGTCACCAAGTGTGTGGGAATTTGTTACCATGGTCCTAGGAAACTAAGACTCCAGTCTTAGGTGGGCAATTTGCATTTCCAGAACTGCCAGGGTGACTGACGCGGGGTTCGTCTCTTCTTCTCATGGTTCTTCCATCTCTATCTACATCTAAAGGACATGGTTATTTTCCATATCATCAGATTTTGAAATTTTATCTTGGCCCCTTTCTATCAAAATTCAAGCCAAACCAGGGTGGCCCCATATGCCCCTTGGCCGGGGACTGTACCAGAGTGCACCTACTCTCTCAATGTTATGTCAATATCACGCTTCTCACTCTCAAAAGTCTCCTCATTTTGGATGGTTAAGGGTATGGTTACCCTTTTTATTGAAAATGGTCAGCCTCTGCCAAACTCTCCTTGTTTAAGAGGCCGCTCACACTTCCTGAGGGGAATATGTCATGCTCAGAGAGCTGGTCCTCAAGGACCAGGGTCACAATGCTCCCTACCATGATGGATGGGGGTGGTTACCTGGCTCATCTATAGACTGGTCAGCAGCAGATGATTTTTGTCATCTGTCTCGAAAAGATGAACTGATCTATTAAATTTGTCTCTTAGGAATTTATGCTTGGGAAATCCAGAGACTTGGTGGGTCAGAATGTAACTAAACTGAAAGAGCCAGAGGCAGCCTTCGATACTTGAGTAACCATCTCTGGGTTTCCCCATTGAAAGGGTTGGAGAGAGTAGACAGGGTCAAGCCGCCCACAGGGTTGCATGTCTTCAATTGAGTCCTAGGGGGTGTCATTCACATGGCGCTCCTGGTGGTGCTCCCTGAAGCTGAGTGTCACCGGAGCCCTGATTGTCTTGGATCCTGGCATCTTTCTGTTCCAACTGCAGTTGCTGTGGACCTCTATCAAGCTTTACTGAAGATTAGAATTGTCTGGGGAGAGTGGTTTTTTTTTTTTTTAATCCTGATCCTAGACTGATTAATAATCAGAACTGAGATGAGACCCAGATCTCAATAGCTCTGAAAACTCCTCAGGTGAGATCAATGCTTAGGCAAGTTTGAGAATCACTATCAATCTCTTCCTCCCCCTTTTTGAAGTCATTGGAGTGAGTCTCTGTTGTAATCAATAAATCCTTGGACATCATGCTACCCCAGCTTTATGAGGGTCGGTGACCCTCCCTGGTGCTCTGGATGGTACAATACGGTCTATGACGCTCTTTCAATTAGCCAGATGTCGTAATCCTTATCCACAAAAATCGCGTGCACTTTGCCTGACACTCGAAATGGTGAGGTACTTATACTGCTGGCTAATTCCACGTGCTTTTTGAATAGCTCTTTGCATGAAAATGAGAATTATGTAAAATAGAAGCTTGTTTTTGCTCATCCCTCACTCCTCTCTGTGCCTCTATAGACTGGATGAGTCATTCTCAGCTACAACTGGACTGCAGTTTCTTTAAAAATATACACCAAAACTTGATTGTGCTTTTTTCTTTTTTCCCTCCCAGTACTTCATCTCATGGGCTTCAGCCTGCTCGTTTTCCACCATGTTCTTGTCCCTCTGCCTGGATATGAACATTCTTGGTCCAGTAGCAGCAGCAGCAGCTGGCAGATGCCCGTGGTTTATAAAAAAAATACGAGGGACATGTCTACCCCATTGCCTATATCTGGGAATGGCCACTTTTAATGACAAAGCGCCTCATGCTCTGGAATTTTCTTTATTAAATGGTCACCGAGGATCCAGGCTTTTCTGCCCACAGGATTACTCACCCCAATATTTGTTTGGAAAAACCATTGATTACTTGCAGCATCTACCCACTCAGAACCTGAGCACAACTTTTAGAAATGATGTCAAATGAGCCTTCCTGAGGGAAAAAATCACGTGTGATCAATAGGGACAGGCAGGAAATATTTCAAGCCAGTCACCCCTATCGTCATTTGCTTAGTCCTCCCTTGAAAAGGTAAGAGAAAAAGAAAAAAGCATGGGCTAAACGTTACTTCAGGTAGACTCGTAGGCCTGGGCTCATTTGTACTGCTCCAATGTGCAGCCTGCAGTGGGCAGGAATAATTCTCAGCTTCTTTAGTGAGTCTGACCCGCAGAGATTTTACTCTGTCTGCCAGCCGAGGCACAGCCAAGCCAGGCCAGGCACTCCGGAGGGGAAGGGGATGCTCACCAGGGTCAGCTGCCTGCTCTTCTGTCTTGGCTTTTTCTTCTGCTCTTCTTCCACGCCTGGTGAACTCATCCTCATCCTCATGACAGGGCTCCAGCGCATTTCTGTGGCGGTTTCTCAGAGTTGCCATGTCTGGAGACCCGGGCCCTGACATGATGTCATTATTGTACTGAGATTCTCTTAAGTGCATTTAGCCGTGGCCTGTGCTGTGGGTTCAATGTGGTTCGTCCCCTCTAAAACTCATGTTGAAATTTGATTGCTGTCATGGTGGTGGTGTTGCGGGGTGGAGCTTTAAGGTGTGATTAGGTAGTTAAGGGGGAACAATGCATTTTCTCTTGGGAGTTCTCATGGGACTGTTACTGTGAGATGGAGTTATGATAAAGCAAATCTGTCCCTCATCCTTTGTCTCTCTCTCAGACACTCACCCTACTGCTTTTCTGTCATGTTATGATGTAGCATGAGCCCCTTAG
This sequence comes from Callospermophilus lateralis, assembly GCF_048772815.1. Lineage (NCBI taxonomy): Eukaryota > Metazoa > Chordata > Mammalia > Rodentia > Sciuridae > Callospermophilus > Callospermophilus lateralis. The sequence continues at coordinate 73,628,848 of NC_135316.1, forward strand.
GAGCTGCAGCCACCCAATCTTGAATTTCCAGCCTCCAGATGTATGAGCTGAACTTCTTTACTTTATAAGTTACCATGTGTCAGGTATACTGTTACAGTAACCAAAAAAAATGAACTGAGACAATCTATCTTTCAAACCAAACTAAAAACCCCTTGAAGGTAGGATTCTCTTATGTGTCTGTCTACCCCATTGCCTATGAAAGGATCTGGGGCACATATTCTGGAACTGAAAAAACAGATGATGAATTCAGAAGATTATGTAAATTATATAGATGGACATGCAGGACTGAACATACTTAAGGATATCTTATGTGCTTAATGCTTACACATTTTTTCATTAAACCTTTTAAACAATCTTATAAGGTAAATATAAATATGAGTATTGAGGTTCAGAAATATTAAGGTTTTTTTCCTGACTAATGAAAGCAGGTCTCAAAGTCAAACCTGGTTTCTTTGACTCTAATTTGCATTCTGTTTCATTCTGTTAGCCTCAGTTACTGTAAACACTTATTTTTAAATGGAAACATATATTCCTTTTCCTTAAATAGAACATGATAATGATCACAAGTTACTCCATTTTAAAAATTGCATTCTGAAGACATTTATATTAATTTTAGTCACTCAGATGCAAACTTTTTGAAAAGTGTTAGGTATCCTCAAGTGCACAGGGAAGTGGTTCTTTCAGGAAAAATCTGTGCATGACTCATGCCCATATTCAGTACCATCATTAAATTAAAAGCGTGGAATGGTTTCATGAGATAGGATTCCATGTTATGGTGGGATTCTTTCAGAGGGTCTGTTTAGAAATGCATCCTGGAGCCTGTTAGTATCTCTCAAAAGCAGTAATAGAAACAAAGTGATATCAACCCAGAAGGGTTGGGACAGTCCCATCTATAGATGATGAGCTTAGAGCTTGGAGGAGGAGGAGGAGGAGGAGGAGGAGGAGGAGGAGGAGGAGGAGGCGGCAGTGGTTTAAGAGCCACCCTTCATCAAGGCTTGCTGTGCACCAGGAACTGTACTAAATATTATGGGCCCTAGCTCATCAGTTCCCTGCAAGAACTCTACAACATAGACCTAAATATTATCCTCATTTTGCAGAGGAAGAAGCAGAGATTTAGGGACGTTAAGTGACTTCTCTTAGGTCCTCTGCTTGTAAGCAGCTCTTAAAGTCCCAACCCAATTCCAAAACCTAAACTCCTCCATTAACACCTAAAGACAGGACACATGGTGGGAGTGTTACTTGTGACAGCCCCTTTAGCGGACATTCACGTTAGCATCCATGAAAATTTAAGTGTGCATGCCTGCAACCCACAACTCCCACTTTTTAGTATTAGCCCAAGAAAAATGCTTTCACATGTGCACAGGAGACTTATTTGCAGGGTTGTTTGTGATAGCAGAAAACTGGAGACAATTTGTAGGCTATATATTTCAAAGGGGAAATCACATTTAAAAAATTATAATGTAGGCATGCTGCAGAAGAGTGTGTAGTTGTTCAGTTCTTGAGGACACAATTTTGCTCCTGTAGTAGCAGGTGGTAGAATGATATGGTAAAATACTATGTAAGCTCACACCTTAAGACATCAGCATAGATGGATACATAAATATAGTTGGAAAGTGGTTGGAAAGGGAATGGAAGAATTGAGACCAATCTGATAGCAACTGTTACTGCTAAGGTCAAGTGGGGGATGGGACCATGATTGGAGAGATGGGAAAGGGACATAAACCCTATTTATAATGCAAAATGAATGTTGATTTCCTCCTTTTCTCCTTCTCTTCCTCCTGATCCAGTTTCAAATCCCACTCTGCCACCAACATACCTAATTGGTAGACTCTAAACTATATCCGGAAGCCGAAGCACAAGGAAGCCTAAGAAATCTTATTTCAGTTTCCCAGCCTCCACATGCTACGATAGAAAACTGCATGTTGAGCTTGTCAATATACACAATCATTTTCTGGCAATAAGTGCTTTGGTCAAATTGCCGAATTAAAATCAAGCTAAAAAGAAAAGGATGTCATCGAGTATAACCAGAGAAATAAAAAGTTTATGTATAATGAATGGAAATGCATTCTGCTGTCATGTATAACTAATTAGAACAAAGAAAAAGAAAAAGAAATAGAAAAAGTTGAAATGACGAGTCACATGGACTGTAACACAACTTCATATTCTATGAAGCCAACGACAGTCTGAAACTGCAATAGTAAAGAGTCCAAGCAAAAGAAGATCTTGACCCCCCTATGAAACCACTCCAACATTCCCATCATCCCCTCCCTGGGTGCTATTCCTCTATCCAACCTGTTCAAAGACAGACAGCAGAAAAATTACCCTTCTCGAGACCTAAAATCAGCATACAACAGTGACACAGCTGCATCCATGTTTGTAGCAGCTCAATTCACACACAATAGCCAAGGTATGGAACCAATCTAGGTGCCCTTCAACAGATGAATGGATAAAGAAAATGTGGTACATATACACAATGGAATACCACTCACTTGTAAAGAAGAATGAAATTATGGCATTCACCAGAAAAATGGATGGAACTGGAGACTACCAGGCTAGGAGAAATAAGTCAGTCCCCAAAAACCAAAGGCCAAGTGTTCTCTCTGATATGTGGATGCTGACCCACAATAAGTGAGGGAGGAGGGAGGAGGAAGGAAGAAAGGAAGTTCACTTCCAGTTCCCATTCACAAGTCTCTTATTTTTATTTATTTTTTCCTTGTCTAGTTGTCCTGTCTGGAACTTCCGGTATTATATTGAGTAGCAACGGTGAGTGTGCACATCCTCAACTAACTCCTTATCTTAGAAAAAAGATTTCCGTCTTTTCCTGTTGAGTTATGTCATTTTGTCTATGTGTTTTATTACATTGTGGAAGTTTCCTTCTACTCCAAGTTTGTTGGGTGTTGTTATTGTAAAAGAGCATTGAATTCTGCTAAATGGTTTTTCTGCATCCATTGAGATGACCCCCAGACTCTGTCCTTCCCTTTGTCCATGTGGTGTAATTACATAGATTGATTTTCATATGCCGAAGCATCCTTGCCTTGCAGGTACGAATCCCACTTGGCCATGGTATGATCCTGTAAGCACTTGTTGAGTTCAGTTTACTGGTATTTTGTTTAAGGTTTCTGTGTCAAAATTCATCAGGGATATTAATCTATAGTTTTCTTCCTGTGTTCTGTCTGGTTTCGGTATGAGCGTAATACTGGACTTCAAGGATGAATTTGGTAATATTTTTTTCCTTTTCAATTCATTCAAAGAGTTTAAGAGGGATTGGTGTTATTCTTCTTCAAATGTGAAGGATTTTGGTTTTGGGGGGGAGGTTTTAATTACTGCTTCAATCTCTCTTCATGATTCTGTCTTAGTAAATTGCATGTGTCTAGGGATGTGTCCATTGTTTCTAGGCTATCCAATTCTGTTGGTATATCATTGTTCCTACCAGTCTCTTACAATTCCTTTATTATGTGGCATCATTTCTAATTTTAGGTATTTGAGTTTTCCTCCTTTAAACAATCTAGTTGAAGGCTTGTCAATTTTTTTTTTTATTCCTGTGAAAAAAACTAACTCTTGGTTTCACTGATTTTCTATAGTCTCGATTTCTATTTTTCTGTTCTGTATTTTAGTCATCTCTGTTCTAATCTTTATTATTTCCTCCCTTCTAACTTTGGGTTTATTTTGTTCTTCTTTTTCTAATTTCTTGATGTATAAATTTAGCTTGTTGATTTGAGACCTTTCTTTTCCTGTATTTATTTTGGTGCTGAGGATTGAACCCAGGTTGCTTAACCACCAAGCTACATCCCCATCTCTTTTTTATATTCTATTTAGAGATATGATCTAGATGAGTTGGTTAGGGCCTCACTATTGAGGCTGGCTTTGAATTTGAAATCCTCTTGCCTCAGCCTCCCAAATCACTGGGATTACAGGCATGCACCACTGTGCCTGGCCTCTTTTTTTGGGAAGGAGTGTGGAATACCAGGATTGAACTCAGGAACACTCAATAAGCCACATCCCCAGCCCTATTTTGCATTTATTTAGATAGGGTCTCACTGAGTTGCTTAGTGCCTCACTTTTTCTGAGGCTGGCTTTGAACTCGTGATCCTCCTGCCTCAGCCTCCAGAGCCTCTTCTTTTTTAAACATTTACCACCAGAAACTCCCCTTTAGTATAGCTTCTGTTGCTTCCATAAGTTTTAACATGTTTTGTTGTTTTCATTTTCATTTGTCTCCAGATATTTTCTAAATCCTTCTCATGGTTCTTCTTTGATTCATCAGTTGTTGAAGAATGTAATGCTTAATTTCCACATATTTTTATACAAAAATATGTTTTTCCTATTTTTTTTAGTTATTGATTTCTGGTTTCAATCTATGAAGAGGAGGTAGTTTATATTATTTTAATCTTCTTAAATTTGGCAATACTTGTTTTGTGGCCTACGTGGTCCACTTTGGAGAATGTCCCATGTGCACTTTACAAGCCGTTGTTAGGGAACGCATTCTGTACACGTCTGCTACTTGCCAGGAGTTGGTCCATAGTGTTGTTCAGGACCTGTTTCCTTACTGGTCTTCAGTCTGATTTTTCTATCCACGACTGAAAGTAAGGATTGAAATCTCTTAATATTATTGTGCTGCTGTCTCTCTCTAGTCAGTTCACTTTATATATTCATGTATACTATGTTAGTGGCATATATATTAATAATTGTTGTATCTTCCTGATTAATTGACCTTTTATTTTTATGTCATGGTCTTCTTTGTCTCCTGTGAATTTTTGTCTTATAGTCTATTTTGTCTGATCTACCTATGCTCTCTGCAGGTTCCCATTGTATAAAGTATCTTTTTGCACATTTGTACTTTTAGTTTTTGTGTTCTTAGCTCTAAGTGAGTACCTTATAGACAGCACAATGGATCTTGATTTTTATCCATTAAGTCAACATGTGTCTTTTAATTGTGCTTTTAATCTGCTTACATTTAAAATAATTCCTATAGGGAAGGATTTGCTGTTGTCATTTTGTTAATTGCTTCCTGCCCGTCTTATTTTTCTCTCTTCCTTTGCGTTTTGTTGAATTCTTTTGTAATGACATGTTTTGGTTTCCTTCTCACTTCCCTTTTGTATATTTTATAGATGCTTTCTTTGTGGTTACCAATGCCATTACATAAATTACATCTTAAAGTCATAACAATTCCTTTCAAACCGATAAATTCCATTGTATGTTTAACCATGTGTAAAATTCTACTCCTTTACATTTCTGCCCCCCTTATGTTATTGATGGCACAAATTACCTTTATGTATTCTGTATCAATTAACATAAATTTATAATCACATATTTTATTTCTAAAATAAATTCTATAGCAGATTTGTGATTCACTCACTCACATTACAATACTACAGGATTTTATATTCTTCTATATATTTACCTTTACCAGAGACTTTGTTATTTTCATACTGTTTTGTGTTACTATTTATCATCCTTTTGTTTCAACTTCTAAGATCCCTTTCAGCTTTCCTATAGGGCAGGCCAAGTGGTGATGGACTTCCCCAGCTTTTGTTTATCTGGGAAAGTCTTCATTTCTCCTTCACTTTTGAAGGGAAGCTTTGCCAGACATAGTATTCCTAGTTGACAGGATTGTTTTCTTTTCTTTTCTTTCTTTCAGGATTTTGAGTATATTATCCCACTCTCTTCTAGTGAGGTTTATGCTGGGAAATCTCCTGGCAGTCTGTCTGAAACTCCATTGTATATGATAAGTCACTATTATGTTTCTGCCTTCAAATTTTCTTTGTCTGTGACTTTTGACAATTTAGTGATGATGTGCCTAGTGTAAGTCTCTAGATTTATCCTGGTTGGAGTTCTTTGAGTTTCTGGAATTGGTATGTTTATTTCTCTCTTAAGATTTGGGAAATTTCCAACTATTACTTCTTTAAATGAATTTTCTGGTTTAATTTTCTTCTTCTGAAAGAGCATTTTAATGCATGTTTGTCTCCTTAAGTCCCTTAAACTCTTTATTGTTCCTTTAAATTTTTGTTCCCATCTCTTGGAAATTTCAAAAGTCATGTTTTCAAGCTTACAGACTCTTTTCTTCTATTGAGATGATCTAGTAAATTTTTCATTTCAGTTATTGTATTCTTTAGAGTTTCTGTTTTGTTTGTCTTTATAGTTTCTCTTTATTGAAATTTTTTGCTTATGAGTTGTTTTCTTGATTTCAGTTATTTTTAATCTGCTCTTTTTATTCATGGAGCATCTTTTGATGATAGTTTTTAAATCTTTTTCTTGCAATTCATATATCTCTGTTTACTTAGAGTCAATCTCTGGAAATTTAACTTGTTCCTTTAAACATGTCATAGTTCCTTGTTTCTTTGCTTGACTTGGTATTTTTTGTTGTTGTTGTTGTAGTTGGGATTTTGGCATTTGAAAAATTGGCCAGTTCTCCTAACCTTTGTGGTCAGTCTTATTTTGTACAAATAGGACTTTCTTTAGCTGGGCAGTCTCAAAGTCTGGAAATCTCTCAAGCTTTTTCTGGGCATAAATCTTTTCTGGGCTTGTGAGTATAATCTATTCGAAGAGGTTTGCCACTTTCTTCTTAGGAGCTCCCCCGATGTCTGTGGTCTCTCTGGTGCTATACTGAATCACGGTACTAGATTTTCACTCAGTCTTTTTGTGACACGGTAGGGCTTAGTACACGGTTGATGATCTGTGAGAAGAGATCTTTGAGAAGAGATCCCTAACCTGGTATACTGCTTCTGTCGGTGCAGACTTGTCAAGCAAATCAGAAAGCAATCCTAAAAGTCAAAAAGTCTGACATCTGCTCTACTTTCCCTCTTAAGGGAAGAAATGGGAGTTGGGGGTTTCTTTTAGTCATGTAGTGTCGAATGGGGGACAGTCTGATGAAAGAGAATGGAGAGTGTCATAAGTTTTCTACTGGACTTCAGTGTGGTTGATTTGATGCTCACTTGGGGCACAGGAACCTTTTTAATTGGCTTTATATTTTAATCTGTTTACTTAAATCTGTGTTTACCTAGGAGAAGGAGGGTCTAGCCCTTACTACCCTGCCATCTTGCTGATATTGCTCTTCTGACATTTATAATCAGAAATAAAATAATTTGCATTTTTTTTAAAAAAAGAAATACATGCAACTTCCCTTTCTCGTGATCCTCATCTTCCACCACCTTTGCTTCCAAAAATATTTAGTTCAATCTCTTCAAAATGCTCAACTTGAAGACAAGTTAGTCCCGTTCTACTTCTCCTGTTTCCATCTCATTCACCACAACTGCGATCATTTTGCGTCTGTTGAGAGCAGTTGGATTCTCCCCTCCCACTTCTCAGCCCTATACCAGGGGAAGATCAGGCCATTAGGGTTTACAGACAGAAAATATAAAGGTACTTGAGTTTAACCACAATGGAAAAGCCATGGTGGGTGAGTAGTAGGAGGATCAATCTGAGCCCTACAGACACCTGTGTCACCTTCCTTCATAGGAGCCAATCAGAGCCATCTAGTTGGATTTACCAATTCTAGCTTAGGAGACCACCCAAGAGTCAGTAAACAGATCAAAGAGAAGGTGAGAGGGCATGAGCTGTGAAAAGAGACTCCCTGCAGGCAAGAATACCACAGATCTCCCTGTTACCTACCAGCCCTTCTGCTACTTTTGCTACGTTCACAAGGCTAGACCCACTGTAGTCTGGTAATTCGTGCCTACTGCCATCATTAATTTGATCTATCGATAGTTTAAAAATTTTTGTTCTCATTTTTAATTTAGATAGTGCAATGATTGATTTTGTGTGTCAGCTTGACTGGGCTAGGGGATGCCCAGGTACCTGATAAAACATTATTTCTGGATGTGTCTATGAAGGTATTTCCGGAAGTTATCTGAATATTAATTGGTGAACTGCATAAAGTAGATGGCTCTCCCTAGTGTGGATGGGCCTCATCCCATCTGTGAAGACCAGAATAGAACAAAGAAATGGACTAAGGGTGAATTCACTCTTTGCCTGAGCTGATTTACCCATTTTCTCTTGCCCTTGGATGTCAGAGTTTCTGGTCCTTGAGTTTTGGGAATTCAGATAAGGATTTACACCACGGCAATGATGAGCTAACCCCCAGTAAGACTAGGGTCCAAAGACTGTTGTCACTGCTAGACACACCTCCAGGGCGAACAAGAAGCCACAGTGAAAAGGAGCTGCCTATTGGACACCTATAAGATGTTGCTTCCTCTGTGAAGCTCATCCCTAGATGGATGGAACAGGAACAGAGGCACACCTAGGGCAAGAGATACCAAGTTTGTAAACGGGAACACAAAAGATACTGAACCCTGCCAGGGATCCATTTATAAAGAAAAAAATTGCAAAATACTTTCAGGTAGAGTTGGCTGCCTGTCATTCTTTTTGTCCCTGCCTGAGCTCAGTCCCTCAACTGGATGTGGATAAGCCCTGGAGGTTGCTGAGACTCCAGTAGGTCTGGTCATAGAAGGTATATTGAAGACAGGGACAAGTGACAAAGACCTCATGAAGAGATTTTGCCTATTTCTTGGAACAATCAGGACATTTGAAGATTGGGAAACATCACACCAGCCCCTGCAAAAGGTGAAGTCATGGTGGCAAGGTACCCATTCTGTCCATGGACCATTTGAGAGAAGAGTTTCTTCACTAATTTCTCAGGATTTGCAGTAAAGGCAAATCCCTCTTTATTATGGACTATAAGCTCTACTGCCTGCTATTAAGTTCCAGGAAGCAGAAACTCTGTGTTTTCCTTACCACTGTGTCTGCAGTCCCAAGTCAGTAACACCACAGATGCTCAGAAACTATCTTTTATCCAGAGGCAAAAACCAATAGATTAGGAAATTATAGGATAGAAAATCTGTAAATGGGTACAGATCATTTCTTACCTCTATGCCACACAAGCTAGATTTCAGACCTCCCTAAGTATATGATTTTGGACAACTTATAACTTCTCAGACCTATTTTTGTTTTATTTTGTTTAGTTTTATCTGTAAAGTACAGATCATCCTTATAGGGTTCTTGTGAGGATTACATAAAATCATGCATATGTTGAAGATTCATCAACTGTGAAGGACTATAAAAATGTTAACCTGGGCTGTCGTTTTGAGGATAAAGACAACAAAGATGCTAACAAAGACAAGAAGCTCAGCTATGGAGCATGAGTAGCTGCGTTGGTGGGAATAAAAGAGCACAGAGGCTGCAGTCACCGCCGCAGGATTTTGCTCCTGAGGCTGGTATAGTTACCATTCGGATGTGCTAGCTTTGAATCCCAGACCAGGGAAGTGCATCTAAGGCATAGAATATCTTTTGCTTCAGTTTGTTCCCCAAGCGTCTTACATAGTACATTGCTCGTAGCAAGCAGTAAACATTTGTTGGGGTAGAAAAAAAAAAATGAATGAATGATTTGATGAAGAGTGACACAGGTGCAGTGGCCAGAGAGAAATGAGGGTATTAGGTGAGCAGAGATTGCTCCCTGAAAGTAATTTGTTCAAGTGATCTTGTCATTTCCTGATTTAAAAACTCTGTTGGCTCTTCATTGCTCAAAAAAATAAAGTCTGGGCATATTAGGACATAGAAAGTCCTTCGTAAACTGGATCCAACCTCTCTCTCTAGGCTCATCTCCCGTCACACCACCTCCCTGACCCCTGATTCCTTCCACAGCTGTCTCTACTCGCCTTATATTCTGAGGATGCTGAACTTAAGAGTTCCCTGAGCTGCCAGGTCTCTTCACAGGCTATTTCCTCCACTTGTCAGGGTCCTAGGCATTCTCGGAGAACGGATGCTTTATCTTCTAAAAGGAGCTCCCCGATATCCCCGTTCATTTATTCATTCCTAGAACAAGTATTTCCTGAGCACCTGCTGGGAGACAGACACTGATTTAAGTGCTGGAGTGAATAAATCAGATCAGGCCTCTGCCTCACAGAGTCGTCTCCTTGGAGGAAGGGGATTAACCATGAAAGAAAGAAAGTTGATATGTGCTGTGTTAGAAGATGGTAACTGAGCAGGGAGAGAGAGCTGGGGAAGTGGATAAATGTGCCATTTTATTTATATAAAATATGATGTATCAGTCAGAATGGGCTAGGTTGTGTTGCAATAACAAACAGCTGCTAAAGTCTTAGTGGCTTGTGACAACAAAGATTTTCTTCTAGTTCATGCTACGTGATCTCTGAAGGTCGACTGGGCCTTAGAAACATACTGCCCACTCTGAAGATAGGCCCAAACAAACAAGACTCTAACCAAGGCTACAGAGGAGAGGGCAAGGCATGTTCCAGCTATTAAGGATTTTACCTGAAAATGGCACAAGTCACATATGCTCACACTTCATTAGCCAGTCAGAGTCACGTGGCCAAGCTGAGTTAAATAAGACATGGAAGAGCAATTCTACCATCTGCCTGAGAGGAGAGAGAAGGTTCTAGCAATTGTTCAGTCTTCTAGATCTTCCAGAAGTCAGTAAGTGAGGAAATCCGACATCTTTCTCAAATCACAAAGGATGTGCCTTACATATTATGAAACAGCACCCACAGATAATTTGTATTTCTCAGAACACATATAGTCACATTTATAAAAAATAATATTACATGTAGGCTCTCATTGTCTCTCAGAATCCAAGTAGGGGGTGAGTTACTGATGAGAAGGGATCATATTTTCTAATTTTAAAACATAATCAACGGCCCGTATAAAGATCTGAGTACTTCACAGAAGATTCAGTTTGCCAAATGAATGAATGGGTGAAAGGATAGCATTGCCACAGAGAGGGGACAATGCGGGTGAGCAGCTGCTAGAACACCTTGACTTCTCCTTTTGAGAGAATAAACCATCCTTTGTGTACCTTGCACTTCTATGTATTCTGATTTTGAAGTATCAACAATATGTAAAAGCCTGGAAATGATTCTGGCTTGCTGTGAAAAGAGAAAAGTAAGGAAAAAAAAAACATTTTGGGTTTCTAAGTTTCTGAAAGGGCCACCGAAGCAGCAGGGTTTGTCAGTAAACGTCCGATGAGGTGGCAAGAAAATGAAGTGGCGGCTTCAGTTCAGAAGATGGAGGGTCTCGGAACCAAGTCGTAGCAGGGGAGTTGAAAGCAAAGTTGAAAAGGACGAAGCCACATATGTGCCCAGCAGGCAGCTGAACCGCCTGGAAGGTTTAGGCTCCTTTTCTGTATATTTTCAGAAAAGGAGACTTTCAATCAAACATCTATTTTCATGAGAATTTTGTCCCTGCGGTGATCTGTATAACTTGCTAATATCTACTTGGCAAGAAGTCATCTGTGAACAGATGAAATATCTCTCCCGAGCTGACACACACCTCATTGAACAAAATTGCTTCTGTGTCTGAAAGAGTAAAATCTCCCTTCCACATGGGCTCAGTGGAAACCTTCCGTTCACCTTTGTATGGTGTGGAGATGGGGAAGGCAACTCTAGGTGACTTGAGACTGAGAATTAGGGGTCCTGTACCCCCCAGACCAAACACAGCTCAGAAGGCTCAAAGCACAAACGGGACAGCACAAGCAAGCAGAAGACCCCAGACGTGGACAACTTCAAGCCACCTGGAGATGCATTTCACTCATTTAGGTCTCTGCTGTGACTTCCACAGGTGGTGTTGATGGCCACGCATGGCCTAGGCTCCATTCACAGGCAACCCTCCCCTCCCTCAACTGTGGCATCTCTGATCCGGTAGATGAGGCCAGAGCGCTCAGCAAGTGGGCTAGTCTAGGAGTCTGTAGACCAGGTTCTGTGTCAGAACTGGTCCCAGGCTTCATACTAACTGGTTGGATGCATTTTCTCTTGATTTTAATTCTTTTATCTCTTAAATGGAACATAAAAAATGCCTTCCCGACTCATTGGCATGAGAGAACAAATGAGGTATTACGTGTGAAGATGCTGTAGAGGTGTGAGGTCTGTGAGGTGGACAGAGTCAGGATTTCTGAGTTGAAGGGAGAAGAGATAGAGGATCACAAGTGATCAATGATAACCACTAAGGCAGAACTCAAGGTGGTGATAACTCAAAGTTACTGTGTTTTAATTAGTGTACTCAGTATTGACCGGGCTCAGCAGGTACAGACTCACGCTATCAATACCTAAAAGAGATCAGCGTTTGAATCAGAATGTCAATTTATTAACAAGCCATGGAGGATATCCCTTTACGGTAAATGGGAATGCTTGTCTCTGCTACCTAAGGAATCCTTTATTATGATGGCCAGAAGATTGTTTAACTGAGAGGATTTTTCAGTTATTTATGTGGGATAGAAAACAACTGCAGTGGATTTTAGTAGGAAATTAATTTATTAAAATTATTCTGGACATCATTTGGAATGATGATGGATGAGAGAATCAAATTTGGGTACATAGCCAAGAGCAAGGTCCCAGACCCTGCATTAGGACTGGTATGATGCAGACATTCTGCTTCAGTTACTGGATATTAGGTACTACAATATGCACTGAGACGTGAAAGGAGTTTGAGAAACTGTATGGCCAGTAGGAATAAGGAGTGTTCCCCACAGTCCACCCTTCATTGTCCAGCATTTACAGACACTCCTCTTCATACTTGAAATGTTCCTGCCCGACAAAATGCCATCATCCCGCACAAAATCGAATGGTTTCTCATTCCCCCCTCAAAAAAGACAACAACCCCAAATCTCATCAAGCACCACACCCAGCTTCATATCCAGGCTCTTTCTGAGACCTTTTCTTGCTCCTAGAAGAGGAATGTTTGTCTTGATATTCTATAATTTCTGTTATAGCCCATGGATTAAATTATAAACTAGTACCAACTCATTCTGTACAAAAAAAAAAATGGGAAAAAGAGAAAAGAAGAAAGTAGTTAAAATATAAACATGAGACTCTAAAGAAAGAAAACAGGTAAATACCTTTTTAAAAAATTCTGGTACAACAGGTTCCACCATATCACAGGCATCTGTGACATTCCTCCTCCACCATCCTTTCCACATTCTCTTTGTCATGGGGTTATGCAAACTTGCATTTCTGAAGGATCTGATCCTTTGGTGACCTGCATATAGAGCAGTGACAAACTATTTCTTTAAATTTACCATTGGATATGGCAGTTCTAAGAGGTGCTCATGGGGGCATTTGGGTCCTAGCAACACTGATCCTTGCCTGATTGTGTAGCAGCAATTGACTTTCTCTTCATAATCAGAATCAATCACACTCCCTAACATATCATCCCTACTTTTAAATTTACGTATCTGCTAACGTAATCCTGAAATGACCATATGTCAATTTCAGTTTTCAGTTTGAAGGGACCATTCTTGAACCCTCTATGTAAGCATTCCTGCTTTGTTGTCAGTACATCTAATCCCAAAGAGCCCAGAATTGCTGGGGCAAAAATTTGCTAGTTGGTCCTTAGGCACAATATCCCATATTCATTTCAACCCATGAGATAAATAGTACTACTGGTTCAGAGCATATATGGCATCTAGTAAGGAAGTACAAGTCCTTCCTGACTTGTGATGGTTTGACATAACTTTTTGACTTTATGATGATGTGAAAGCAAAATGTTTTCATTAGAAACTGTACTTTAAATTTTGAATTTTGATCTTTTCCCGAGTTCAAAATATTCAGTACAACACTGTCTCAGGGTGCTGGCCAGTGGCAGTGAATTCAGGTCTCAGTCAGCCACTCACTCACAAGGGTAACAACTCATACTCTGCAGTGTAGGGTGTTGCTCACCTTGGTGTTGGCATATTAAACACTTTTTTAACTTATAATAATATTTTCAATTTCCAATAGGTTAACCCCATTGTAAATTGAGGAGCAACTGTGCTACAACCTCGTAAGCTATTTCCTTCCTGTTGTCAACATAACTGAATCTTTGATGGATCATTCTACTTTTCTCTAAATCTAGAGAATTCTAAACAAAACAATATATGGTAAAATGAATTTAAAATACCCATGAGATTCACCCACTTTCTTCCTTATTTTGCTGTAAAATGTGTCTCTTGCTCAAAATCAAGGTTGTGTGGGATACCATGATGTGGGATACCATGATGGAGAAAAAGCCATTGCATGGATTCAGCTTGACCTGACAGCAGCCATCTTGATTCATAGTGGCCAGGACTGCTATAGTAACCCTAGATTATTTTTTAAGGATCTTTTTTTAAAAATATTTATTCTTGGGCTGGAAATGTGGCTCAAGCAGTAGCGCGCTCGCCTGGCATACATGCGGCCCGGGTTCGATCCTTAGCACCACATACAAAAAAAGATGTTGTATCCGCCAAAAACTAAACAATAAATATTTAAAAATTCTCTCTATCTCTGTCCATCTCGCTCTCTTTAAAAAAATATTTATTCTTAAGTTTTAAGTGGACACAATATCTTTATTGTACATTTATGTGGTGCTGAGGATCGAATCCAGTGCCTCGTGCATGCTAGGCAAGCGCTCTACCACTGAGCCACAGCCCCAGGCCCCCTTAGTTGGTTCTCCCTGCATAGTTTATGACATAGTATAGACCAAAAAAATTTAAAAACAAAACAAAACATTAGAATGGTAGATGGAGCTTTACAACCAGATCCTGGTGCCAGGAATATGCCTGACTCTTTGAAACAAGAACCTAAGATGAATTAAATGCATTGTGATTTGCATAAAGTCACTTTTGTCTTAACCAATATATACAGTCCTCCTTCTGACCCAAATTACAGGAATCTAGTTGATATCAATTCCACCCAGGACCACCTGTCACTAAGTTCTTCAATAAAGTGCTCCCTATTCAAGCCTAGATTTGTTTACCACCTTTCTCCAGTCTCATGGCACCTTGGGAACAGTTCCCATATACTGGGACCAGGTTGTTACATAACAGGTACTCAGTAAGCCCATGGATAAAGTGATAGAAGAATCACAGGAGAAACTGTATGGCCAGTAGGAATAAGGAGTGTCCCCCACAGTCCACCCTTCATTGTCCAGCATTTACAGACACTACTCTTTATACTTGAAATGCTCCTGCCTAACAAAATGCCATCATCCTGCACAAAATCATTCCCCCCTTCAAAAAGACAACAACCCCAAATCTCATCAGGCACCGCACCCAGCTTCGCATCCAAAAGATATTTTGCAAAGGTGAATAGCTCCTTTGTTTTTTGTTTTATCTTTTCTCCATTATTTTGTACAGAATGAGTTTGGTACTAGTTTATAATTTAATCCATGGGCTATAACAGAAATTATAGAATATCAAGACAAATATCCCTCTTCTAGGAGCAAGAAAAGGTCTCAGAGAAAGTGAATCCAATCTTAATCTGTATGGGATATCAAAGCTCATGAGGGGTTTTGGTTTGACTGACATTGCAGACAAGTTGGCAATGTTTGAAGTCCAAATTGTTGAGTCTACAGATAGCTTTATTCCTGGACCACCGCCCCCAACCACTATGTTTATGAACCCACTGAACAAAAATTAGGATAGGTATAAAAAGGGTCTGATGATACTGCAGAGTGGGTCAGCTTCCTGTCCTTGATTCCATGACTAGAGAGTAAATAATACATAATAAACTCATAAACTCCGAAGAGCTAAAGAAGTACAGTTGCCTAGTGTCCCATTATTTTTTTTAACAAGCCTTACTAGAAATCCAAAATATATTTTGCAAAGGTGTATAGCTCCTTTACTTGATTCAAAACCATAGGATGACGCTTGATTCTGTCTGGAGGCACTCAGAATCTAGCACTTGACACACTGTCATAGATGTTCTTACAGTACACAACTTCTAACAAAAATGGGCTATGCAGAACCCTCTTCTTTATACCAAGAGGATTAGAAAAGCACAGAAATCTTCATGTCTACTAGTGTTTCATGGGGTTTAAATCCCAATGCCTGGTATCCTTAGTCACAGCAATACACATTAGGTTCTAGATCCCCTGAGGTTTATGCTCCTCAGATACCTCAACAACAGTTGAACAGCATGCTCTTTTACAAGATAATAACATAATCAAGGTCCCTGTGGACTGACTTATGACACAAGGCCAGGGAGTTGAGGTAAACTTCAGGCAATACATTAAATGTACAAATGATCACTGAATTAGGATGGATTGACGCAGAACTTTTCAACTTTATGATGTTGTGAAAGAAATACATATTCAACAGAAGCTATATTTAAATTTTTATCTTCTCCTGGTCTAGCAATATGCACCGTAGCTCCCAGCCAACCACTTGATCATGGGAGTGAACAACTCAAAAAAAAAAAAAGAGTCTATTATGTTGTGGAGCTATGATGTTTGGTAGACGAGGTGTATTAAACTCACTTTTTACTTCTGATATTTTCAATTTACAATCAGGATGTAATGCCATTATAAAACAGGGAGCATCCGTATAGTGCTCTTCCCACTAGTTGACAACAAACTACTTCTGGTGTTTTCTGCTTTGGAGGTTAAAAGATCAATAGCTGCATAGCAACTATTGGGATGTGCATGTTTTCTCCAGTGAAGAGACCACATTTATAAAAGGAGCTGTAGGCTCCCTGATGGAGCCTACAATAAATCACTTTTATTATCCAAAATCTATCTGTTTTTAATAATGGCCCAAATATCAATCAAATGGAGTTGTGAAAGTATATCTTTTTAGAGCCATAATAAAGGAATTGATGTCTTTAGTTTTACTCAGTAGTAGAGCCTAAGTTGTACCCCTCTACACCAAATTCATATGTTGAAGCCCTAACTCCCAATGTGATTTAGAGATAGGGTCTTTAGAAAGTGACTAAGGTTAAGGGAGGTCATGTGGACACTTTTGTGGTCCCTCAAGCACAGCCTTTGTTCATAATTCTTAGAGCTGGATAATTCTTGGGGATTTCACCAATTAAGTAGTGTCTTTATGGTGTGCTCATTTATACTTGTTCTCAGGACTAAAAATCAATGAGATCAATAATTCTCCAAGTGTTCCTGGACCAGCAGCATCAATATACCCTGGGAACTCATTATAAATGCTAATTCCATGGTTCCCATCCATATCTACTGATTCATAAACTCTAGGGTTGTGGTTCAAACATAAGTGATGTTTTTATTTATCTACTGTAATTTAGCAAGCTTTTCAGGTGGTGCTGATGTACATAAAAGTTTGAGGACCACTGAAGTAGTCTCTTATAAAGATGGTTGCTTGTTGTTTATCCTGATTTACATACTGACCTGGAAGTCTGTGATAGTAAACATATTTACTTTGCCTTCGATGGTTGTGAGGTGCTGTTTGGCCTCTCTCACCCCAGTTTTCTAGCATCTCCATGTAAAAATAGGAATTTCGGGCCAAAAGCAGCATTTCTCATTAGAATCTCGGGCCTACAGGACTTTCCAAATGTACTAACATCCCTCTCACTAATCAATACATTCATCAAAGTCTTGAAGACTGAGTGTTTTCTAAGACTTCTTGGGGGCAGTATATTTAGACCGTGGGTGAGCACCATAAATCACCTCCAAAGTGCTTACTTCTCAAAACTTTCACTTCTGTGCTCTGTTTATACACCAAAGAATTTCTAGATTCTGAACTTCAGTAAATGGAGACCAGTTAAACCGAGGCATTGGTCAACCAATGACATTTCATCCCTACTGTGGGGTATTAAGAGGCAGGACCAGAGGGACCTTTAAGAGGTCCTGAGGGCTCTGTCCTCATGAATGGACTCACAGACTAAGGGTTATCATGGGACTCACTTTGTTATTAAATTGAGCTCTCTCTGACTTGTGTGACTTATCTCACTATGGGATGCCCTCCACCATGTCACAACCCAGCAGGAAGATCTTCACCAGTTGCCAAGCAGATCCCAGCGCCATGTTCTTAGACTTCCTAAACCATGAGCTAAATAAAACTCTTTTCTTTATAAATTACTCACTCTGTGTTATTTAGTCATAGTAACAGAAAATAGACTAAAATAGGGTTTAAGTTCCAACATGAATTTTGGAGGAACACATAACAGTCAAAAGGAGGATACATATGCTCACCTAGCATACGCAAGGCCCTGGGTTCGATTATCAGCATCACACAAAAATAAATAAATAAATTAAATAAAGGTAAAAAAAAAAAAGGATACATGTGGACAAATTTATCTCGAACTCAAGTTATATTCTTTACTCCTTGATCTAGTTCCCCCACATCCTTTTCCACAAGTATTCACAATATTTGCTGATATAAACTGGCAAAATTTTGCAACTGTTTAGTTATGAAAGTCTTTTCCTTCTGGGTTTGACTTTGTAATTGGATCCCTGGTCATGCTGGGTTCTGACCCTGGTTTGAAGTCTACAGATAATGAGAAGGAGGGAAGATGAGGTTTGAGAATTGGCTGCCTCTTTCCAGGTAATTACCTTAGACAAGGTCATTTTTAAAGTTTTCAAACAAGCTAGGAATTGCCTCATCAGAAAGCAAAAGGGGCTGCTTCCACCGGCAAAGGAACCTCAGTGAAGTTTGGGGTAGAATGTTCTTTGAACATGGGGAGTACCCTCATTCACACACTCCTGCTCCAGATTAGGGGGTTATAGTTTTTCCCAAGCATTGCCTGAATTCACAAGAGATGTGTGGTTTTAATTGATGTTTAAAACCCTTCAGGGTCAAACTTTGAGAATGTTGGATTGGCCAGTTTTTTTCCTTTCTTCTTTCTTTCTTTCTTTTTAAACTTTGGATTTGGCTCCTGGCATGATGTGAAGACAAGGAACTGAATCTTGCCGTTGCTCTTTCTAAGCTGTCCAGACCACAGGAAGCAAGCACCCCATTGTGAGTGCCCATTTGTATACCATTCAGAGTTCTTGCAAGCAATGTAAACTGACTCTAGTTAACTGAAACAGAAAAGAAATTTATTAAAAGATTGTTTGGTAATCTTGCCATTTATCATGAGGACTGGAAAACAAGGCTCAGGAGTATCCAGTCGGTAACACGCCCCCAATCAGGATTCAGACAGAGTGCTGTGGTCAGCATAATCATATTTACTGCTAGGGCTTATACCCTCAGAATGGCTGTCCCTCTCCACTAGATGCTGCCACTGTTATTATGGTTTGGATGTGAGGTATGGCCCAAAAGCTCCTGAGTGAGACAATTCAAGAAGGTTTAGAGGAGAAATGATCAGGCTATCAGAATCTTAACCCAATCAATAAATTAATCTCCTGATTCATTTATTAATCAGGATTAGCTGAATGATAACTGTAGGTGGGTAGGGTGTGGCTGGAGGAGGTGGGCATTGAGGGTGTGGCTGGAGGAGGTGGGCATTGGGGGTGTGGCTGGAGGAGGTGGGCATCAGGGGTGTGGCTTTGGGGTAAGTATTTTTGTATCTGGTGAGTGGAGCCTCTCTGCTTCTGATCATCAAGTGAGTTGCTTCTCTCTGCCACACTTTCCGTCATGATTTTCTGCCTCACTTCCAGCCCTGAAGAATGGAGCCTGCTGTCTATGGACTGAGACTTCTGAAACCGTGAGCTCCCAGATAAACTTTTCCTCTTCTACAATTGTTCTGGTTGGGTCTTTCAGTTACAACAGCAAAGAAGCTGACTAAAACAACTATCATTCATTTATTTCCTTGCACATGTTCCTGCTGTTCTGTCACCAAAGAGAGTTCCATGTCATTTCCAAGACTCTAAGCTGGGCGCATCTCTGAATGATCTGGAGATAGGTCATGTAGTTGGTCCGTAGCTTCAAGGCATGCCGGGAAAGTAGGTATCTGGTATTTTCAGCTTTACTGTAAAAGACAGATTCACCAAACAGATGAATTTCCACAGTTCACCCCAGAAGGGTTTTTCAGATGCTGGCCAAATAAATAAATGCAGATGTCCATCATAGTGTGCTATCTGGAATCAGAGCAATGAAGTTTAGTTGGAGGATATCAATAATCAAAATAGTGCCCTTTTCTGTCTGAAGCATCTGCTGCTACCATCAGGGCATCCCCTGCTCAGCACAGTACTGGATGAACACAGCCAAATGCCAGTTCTTTGGTTTCCCAATTTCTAGGCTTTGTGCTGGTCATCTGTTTTAACAAAAGCATCAATTAGGCTAGAGCAGTGATTCTCACTGAGAGGCAGTTCTCAACTGCTGTCCAGGGGACATTTGGCAATATCTGGGTACACTTTAGGTTGTCATAAGTGTTAAGGGGTGATTACTACTGGCACCCCAAAAGGTGGAGGCCAGAGATGCTAAACATCCTTTAGAACAGTACCCTACAACATAGAATCATCCAGGCCAAAATGAAAATGGTACAAAGAAACCCTAGGCTAAAACCAAATCCTTCTCTTCCTGTTTGGGCTTTGGAATTCAATCTTTTCCCTTAGAGGACTTGTACAGACACTCAATCTTATCCTTTAAGTATTGATTTTACTTTGGCTGTCCAGGGTGGCTCACCAGTTACCTATCTATGTCTTTCTGTTTTAGCTTTTTTTTTTTTTTTTTTTTTTTTTCTTTTTTGCTGCTGTGACTAAAAGACCTGATAAGAGCAATTTTAGAGGAGTAAAAGTTTATTTGGAGGCTCCCAGTTTCAGAGGTCTCAATCTATAGACAGCTGGCTCCATTCTGTGGCACTGGGAGGGGAGGCAGAGCATCTTGGCTGAAGAGTGTGGCAGAGGGAAGCAGCTCACTTGATGATCAAAAAGTGAGCGAGAAGGGCTGGAGTTGTGGCTCAAGTGGTAGAGCACTCACCGAGCACGTGTGAGGCCCTGGGTTTGATCCTCAGAACCACATAAAAATAAAATAAAGATATTCTATCCACCTAAAATAAAAATAAATATTTTAAAAAGTAGAAGTTTCTCTCTGAGAAGCTCCACTCACCAGATACAAAATATATACACTAAAGGCATGCTCCCTTTCCTTATGACCCACCTCCTCCAGCCAGACTCTATCCACCTTCAGTTACCCTTCAGTTAATCCCATCAGGGGGTTAATCCACTGACTAGGTTACAGCTCTCATAACCCAATCATTTCTCCTCCGAACATTCTTGCATTGTCTCACAAATGAGCTTTTGGGGGACACTTTATATCTAAACCATAACACTTCCCTATAATCATATTTACTACATCTAGCCTGGGGGACCCTCCACTTGTCTCTAGTAGTATCAGCATAGATTAGTTCAACAGAGTAAGAAATTACAATCTTCAAAGCACAAGAGAATTATCTAGCTCAGCAGTTCTCAACCAGGTACAATGTTGTCCCCTTGAGGAAATTTGGCAATGTCTAAGAACATTTCTGGTTGCCTTAGGGGGAAGTTGCAGACTACTGGGTAGAAGCTGGGGTGTTTCTAATATATCTTAGACTATAGACTATGGGGAATTCAGAGGCAAATAAGATACATCCCTGCCCCAGGAATATCAGAGTCCAGAAGGAGAGCTATGGCAAGCATACAGACACAGCAGAAAGCATCACCCTGGAGGCACAGGAGACATGAGAACGCTAAGGTAGGCAGGAAGGGAGAGGAAGAAACATGTTTCTTTGTAAGATAGGCTGAAGGGCAGATTGCTGGGAAGGAAAGGTGCTCACTGAATTCCCCTAAAACTTTTCACAGTAAGCACACGATTTTACTCAGGCTGCATATCTCTTTGAGCTGGCTCAGGATGCCAAAGGAGATTATAGGCAGCCAAGGCCCTCAAAACACCATTTAACCCCACCACTGACCTTCCCTGGAGATTCTAACTACTGGGCCCAATCATGAGCAGTAGGGATGACTTGTGAGATCCATATAAAGAAATGGGAAGTGGGGTTTAGGAAGTGCCAATCAACACTCTCACTACTTTGTGTCTGAAAGGCTTACCTCTTCCGTGCAGTACCGAGAATGAGAGCAGGCTTTGATGGGGAGTACCCATCGTCTTAGATATCACAAATCTGGAGCCCAGGTACCCCTTCAGCTGACAGAGAGGTGGGGAGGGCTCCATAGTAGACAATGTACACACATACACTAGCACAGGCACACACATGTGCATGTACACACAAAGCATCATGTGATCTTTGACTTTCTTTAGTGCCAAGCACTCAGGTTAAAGAACTAGTGCCCATGCTTATGTTCTAAGGCACACATTCTCCTGCTCTGAAAATAAGATGAAGTGTTAGATGCAGGGAAGCTGATACAACCCAAGGAATGACTGGTTTTCCTGTTGCTTCAGGACGTGAATTCTAATATGAAATGGCAGAGGACAGTAACCTGCATCCACAGAAATCCACATCAGTGGGAGGCCTTTCTCAAAGCACACTTTGGTTATTTCAATCTTGCTGACTCTTGTAGCCTGGTGGCAGGATCATCTCATTGAGGCACATCAGCTATTTATTGCAAAACTCCAGAGACACCATTCAAGTTGTATAAAGCAATGGTTTCATCTGGTGGAAATAGCACTGGACGTGAAATGATTCAGACTGGGATTCAAGCCCCAGAACTGGTGCTTGCAACCTTAGCAGATTTAGATACATCTTTCACTACTTTGTGTCTCAATTTCCTGATCTGTGAAATGGGGATTCTAGGCCTTTTGTAAGGGGATCAAATAAGAGAAAGCATGTGCAAGTGCATTCTAAAATTTGTAGCACTCTAGGGAATATAGTGCTTAATATTTTTTACTTCATAATAGTCGTCTACCAACATAACTTCAGCATTCACCAAAGGACTTGCAAATATTTTGAACTGATGCCATCCAGATACTTCCAGGTCTCCTCAGCCTGTATGTCCAATAGAACCCCACAAACATTAGCTGCATACCTGCAGACACTCATTACCCCACCATTCCCCCAGAGTTTTCCCATTCACTTGGGGTTCTTCCAGTGTATGTCACATGTGCTTAGTGACAGTCCTTCATTTTCTTCCACTCAGCTTCTTCATTAGGGTCTGCTGTCTGCGATGGATCTCCTTTCCCCTTAGCAGCCTCTGGGTCCTCAAGGAGAATAGAATTGAGGGCCCCAATGTCTCCCCCTATAGCCCTGGACACTGTAACTGTCCATAGAGGCTGCATGGAACCTCAGAATAACAAAGTTCCACAACACTCATGCCCTCTGCCCAGCTCTGTGTGGGTTTTGTTACCTGAACTTGAAGAAGAACTTCTTGGGCCCCAGGGCTCACAAAGGTCCTGTGCCCAAGTCTCCTTGTTTTATAAGGTCAAATGTGGTCCCTAGTATAGTCTGGGCTGGGTACTGGGCACCAATTCACTTTTTGTTGTCCCTTCTCTGTATCTCTCTCCCCATGTCACTGACCATGCCCCAACTTCTCCTTTACCCCTTCAGCCATAAAGGACATAAAGGACATCGCTATCCCTAGTGTTTTATGGCCCGTGAGGGTCTAGGAGGCATTCTCTGTTTCCACAAGTCCAAATTCCATGTAAGTTTGGCCAAGACCACCCTGTTGCATTTGATTTAGTGAAGTTATAAATAAAGTAACTGGACAGGTTTTAAATTTTGGAACCATCATAACAATAATGCCTTTGAGAATGGGAGGGGTGATGTTCCAATATATCTTGTCACAGTGGTTTGTCATTATGACTCACACTCAGCAAGCCTCCGTTTAGCACCACATCAGCGTAATGTTTTAATCCAGCAAGTGAGTGGACTTTAGTCATTGTCCCAATGCTACGCAAATAGATGTATTTTCACCAGCTCAGAGTTCAGCTTTTCCTGCTGTGATCAATTCTGAGGAGCTCATCTCAAAGATGACACATACGTCCCCCCGTCTTCCCACGCCAAAAGTTGTGTTCAGGAGCCTAGCTCCAGAGGTCAGACCTATCCTAATGTGAGGACACGTCTTCTAAATGAGGATGAGCCCCAGGTGGGTCCCCTTGACTACACTGCAGCCCACTCCTCCATGGGGAACTTGGACTTTGTTTTAAAGCCATGGCAATCTCTTGAAGGATACTCAGTGGCACTTCTGTTAATGAAGAGATGTGTTCCAACAACACATTCCATGGTCAGGACTTTTGTTACCAGGGTTAGAAATAAAGCTGGACACATAGGGATGTACCCTCCTTGAAATCCGTAGAGTTCCCAATAACCTCCCAATAGCCATATTCAGTGGATGCTTTTTAATCATCTCACTTGTGCCACAGTCTGGCTGGGCACAAATCACGAGCCACTGAAGCAGGAACCAACTTTATTCACCAGCACACTCTACACACGCTCCCCGGGAATTCTCTCCAATGCCACGCGGCTGGTTCCTGGTCCAGGAACCAGCAACTGGAAATATCCCTCCTCAGGCACTTACCCAACCAATGGGAACTCTCTGGGAATCCCCGCGAGAGCTCAACTGGAACTCAAGGAGAACTCCACCAGTGGCGTCACCTCTCAACCACTACTTCTGGCAAAAATGCCATGTGTCATCCCGACTTGGCTGTAGCCCTCAACACACTTGATCCTTCTCTATCTCTAGCACAGTTGAATCAGGAAAGCAGAAGAGAGTGGAAATACACAAATGGTTCAAATTCTTGTTCTCTTCTTACAAGCCACTGGACCCTGGGCAAATTATTTAACTTCTCTGAGCCTAAATTTTCTTCTGTAAAATAGGTAAAGTGATGTGTAAGGGATTTTTAAGAACTATTATAACTTATATAAAGCTACATATTGTAGGCCTTTAATAACTAATGGTTGTTATTACTCTTATTGACTAGTTTTCATTCTTAAACACTTCCCTTAGGTATTATGACTATATTTATACCACAGTTCTCTCTCTACTTCATTTTTCATCTATTATGAATTTTACTAGGCACTGGTATTAATGATACACAGTCTCTACCCTAGAGGAGCTCACAGTCTACAGGGAAAAGAGATGTGCCAATTCCAACTCAACCTGACAATTGCTTCATAGAGGATTCATATGACCATGCCCTAGACACAAGGGTTGATGTGTTGACAGGAACCTGGGAAGGCTTCAAGTTTGAGCTTAGCATTGAAGGATATATCTGAATTTTTCAGGAAAACCAAGAAGGAAAGTTGTCCTGATCAGAAGAAGCACTATGTGTAGTATCAGATAAAAATATTTAACTAATAGTAACATTTACAAGGTTCAAGAGAAAATAGGTTGGAGGATACTATTAAATTCAATCTCAAACCAAGCTTGATGCCATCATTGTTGTCTGTGAACATTGGGATTTGAAAGCAGAATCATAATTATCCATGAATATGAATTATAAATGCAGATGCAACAACTCTCAATATGGCAACTGGCTGAATGTTGTCTTGGATTTACAGGGCATGAGTTATGAGAACCATGCTCAAATCCAGAATCACAATCTGCACAAGATATTCCCACACTAAGCACACAAGAACAGACCAGGTCTGAAAAAGCAGGTTTAATTTTCCCTCCAAAAGTCACATAGTTTCATTGGGTGAAATGGTGGGAAAGAATCAAGGTAGGTTTAAATGTGGTTCTTCCCTTCTTGCTCATGTACCTCACATCCCAGTTTCCAGAAAAGGTGGATTGCTCAACTGGAATTCACATAAGATTCGACTCCACCATTTGTGTCCCTATATAAGAAATTGCCAACAATTTGCTAAAATGTTCCTTTTATAGGCTGGAACATTAATGGTGAGGTCCCATATTCCATTTTTTTATTGCAGAAATCACAGGGGCATCTAATGGAGTGTTAAGAGACACTGAAAATAAGTGACTAAGTTTGGTTTGCAAAGCAGTGTTTATACAGGGACCCTCATAAGTTGCTGATGACATTGAAGTTGATGTCTTTTTAAAAAAAACTTGACAGTAACTTGACAATCATGTTGGTGATGATAGTGAAATCAGCTAATTTATTGTGTGATAGTCCCTCTGCATGATGTAACCCACACTTCTCCCCTCTGCAACACTACTATTATCATTCCTACTTGACAGGTGAGGAAACTGGAACACTGTATGAAGACTTGCCCAAGGTCACACAGCTAGTAAATGGCAGAGCAGGGCTCCAAACAAACGCATACTGGTTCTGATTCCAAAGACTATACTTGAACTATCCATGTTGCCTTATATTGTATCAAATGCTGAAATCTTTTTACAAAGTTATCTCATTTATGGGTATCAATCCACAGCAGTCAGAAAATTCCTGATCATGGACAATGATATATGCAAGATTTATAGCACAATGTTATATGTCATTGGAAGAAACCCAAATGTTTCAACACTGGGAACAGTTGAGAAAATGAGGTATATTCAAGCTGTTGAACACTTTATACCATTAAAAATCAAATCATAGCTCCTATGTAAATAACATAGATTGGATATTTGCTTCTATTATTATTCCCTCCCTAAATGATAGTGGGAAGATTTTTTTAAATGCTTAAAGCCACAAGTGAATTCTGTCTTGAAATTCAAGATTCCATCCCATTCCCCTGGTGTTAAAGATTGAACACCAAAGGAATGCTGAGGAAAGAGCAAAACGTTTTATTTAAGGGATGAGAGAGAGAGAGAGAGAGAGAGAGAGAGAGAGACTCCTTGGGAGGGAGAGGGTCCAGAGCTGGTGCTCCAGCGAGTGGAGGTGTCCTGCCCCTTTTATAGCTTTTCTCATGTGGCCTCCTCCCATCCTGCCCAAAAGGTGGAGTGACCAAGGGCAGGAATGGAGCCGCCCAGGGGCTACCAGTTCTGTACTTCTTTACCCCCATTCTGTTTTTCTCATCCATTGGTCCTTTCTGACAAGCCATATTTATTTAATATCTATTCACCTCTATCTATGGGTCTATATATCCACCTTCCTACTCACCTGTCATCTGTCCAGCCCTCCTACATGCTTACACAAAGCCAGAAATTTTTATGTTTCATTCACCCCTGCCTCCCCATTGCTTAAAACAGTGTCTGGCACAAGACAATCATTCAATAAATAGTGTAAATGAGAAAAAACAGCCCTACTTGAAGTGGGATTAGGAGGACATTTTTATATTGGAAGTTGAGAATCGTGCCATATTCCCCAAGAATTTTCATAGGCAAGGTTTGGACCACCAGGTAGGAAATTGGAATAATAGTTTCTGAGGAATCCGATAGCTAAAGAGAAAAATCACTAAAGGCCTTGACATTGGGTCCCCAAATGAAAATTTAGACAGTTTGCCCTATAGAGATATCACAACTATGGGGGCCTTCAGCCCAGGACTAAGGGATTTCCTGGTACATGAGACTTTCGGTACTAAAACTGGGTCAGTTCTAGAAAAACCAGTGTTGGGTCACCTAGCCGTAATCAAGAAGCCACACCCACATACTCAGAGTTTTCAATCATTCAGCAATGACCAAACTTGCTCAGGTATGATCACTATTACCAGACATCTGAGCAAACCCATTAGTTTGTAAGACTAAGACCCAAACTAGTAACCAATAAAAAGCAATATAGAAAACAAAGACTATATATTGAGAAAGAAAAAAAAATCATTGATATCCCCAGAGAGATAAGCAAATATAACAACTCTGAAAAGAAACCAGAAATTGGAGATTAATCATAAGAAAATGAGAGAATAGTCTAGGAGAGCTAATAGTAGGAGTTCAGTAAGAGAGAACAGAAAAGAGAGCAGAGGAGAGGAATTATTAACAAAATAATTCAAGAACATTTCCCAGAGCTGAAAGGGTTGAATTTTAAGATTGAGTTTTCTCAGAGACTGTTATATTAGGTGAAATTAGATACATAGCAAAACACAGGAATTTGAAATTTCGGATCAATGGATATATAGAAGAGCTTCTACAAGAGTAAACAACTCTCATATACAAAATAAATAAATAAGTGTATCTATGGACTTCTGAAAATTTATTCATGTAAAAAATTATATGGCAAGGAAAAAGTCTTCAAAATTTTGAATGGAAATTAAACATAGAATTCTATACCAAGCCAAACCATTAATAGAGTTAGAATTAAAACATTTTCCTATATGGAAGTCCTTGACATTTTTACTTCTCATGTACCATTTTCTCAGAAAGCTATTAAAGGATGCCCTCTATTAAAACCAAAGACAGAAACCAGGAAAAGAAAGTTTTTCTACATGGAATGTACTAAACATTAACACAGAACAAACTGAGGTGATCCCTGGAATAATTTTGAAGGGACATCTCAGGATAAGAGCTTTGAACCACTGGGTGCATACCTATAATCCCAGAGAGTCAGGAGGCTAAGGCAGGAGGATCACAAGTTTGAGTCCAGCCTCAACAACTTAGGGAGGCCCTCTCTCAAAATAAAAGGAGGAATGCTGGGGATGTAGTTCAATGATTAAGCCCTCTTGGGGTTAATCCCCAATACCCGCCAAAAAAAGCTTTGAACCAGGTAGTTAGGCCAACCATCCCAGGCTAGAGCCTGGGATGACCATCCTTATACAAAATACACATATGAAGATTTGAATTTGATGCCAACATACCTTATATACAAACAGAGATATGAAAAATTGTGGTATATATGTGTTTTAAGAATTGCAATGCAAAAAAAATAGAGTAAATGTATAATGGCATAATTTGGCATGAACATACTTTACATACAGAGATACGAAAAATTGTGCTTTATATGTGTAATAAGGGTTGTAATGCATTCCACTGTTGTCGTGAATTAAAAAAATAAAATAAAATAAAACAAGATAAAATTGTCTTCAAGGAAAATGTAAACAACTGGTAGGGCAATTGAAATTCTCTAAAAAGCCAGTAAACAAAAGAGAAAGAAAAAAGAGAAGTGGTCTAGTTTAATGCATAGCTGGGCTCTAAACAGCCCATGTTAAAATCATCCAAACATTGAATATTAATCAAACCAAAATTATCAATAATCAATACTGAGAGAGAAAGGTGGGAATAATGGACTTGGCACAGGGAATGAGCAAAAAGAGCTGCATTTATGTTGTCCATGTTGGGAAGGTCAGTAGAGAATTTTTAAATTGAAACAGGAAGATGTGAAACCCAGCATGTTAACTAGAGATATGAAGGTCAAAATCAAGAGAACCCACTTTTAAAAAGTTGAAAGAGATTATCTGTAGGGAGATGGACATTGCAGGGAGAGGGTGAGGGAGTGAAAAGCAAGAAAATGCTGTTTTTAAACCTTGTGGAGCTACTTGTCTCTAAAAGATCTCTAAGTAAAATTAGTTCTTTTACTTCTAAATAAACTTTTTAAGGGCAATTGAACCAATTTCCACATATGAAGTATTACATAAGTAGGAAAATCTTAAGTGGACACACCATCTAAGTGTACCAAAATTAAGAAAAAATAGAACTTTACCAGTACTCAGATTGGCCCCTCACTGGTCCTCCCCATCACCAGCATCCCACTGAGGATAACCAGCATCCTCCCTTGTGACATCATAAATCAGTACTCCTGCTTTTAGAATTTGTATCAATTAAACAATGTGTGCACACTCTTTCTGGCTTTATTTGATGGCATGTTTGTAAGGTTCATCCATGTTGTTTTGTAAAATAATACCTACCGTATTGCTACATGATGTTCCACTGAATGAAAATTCCACATTTTTTAATCCATTCTCCTAATGGTGGACCTCTGAGTTATTTTGAGCATAGGTGGCCATGAATAACTTTTTTGAAATATATCTTTAGATGTTGATGAACCTTTATTTTATCCATTTATTTGCATGCAGTGCTGAGGATCGAACCCAGTGCCTCACACAGGTACTAGGCAAGTGCTCTACCACTGAGCCATAACCTCAGCCCGTCCATGAATAATTTTGACAAAAGTCATAATTATAACAAAATGACGTGGAGACATGTACTTGGTGTGTAGAAGGGTATAAAATCATAGGCATACCATGACTGCAACTATTTATAAATTCATCCAATAATAACAAAACCTTCTTAGTATCTACCCTGCATTAGGTACTATTCCAGACAATGAGGTTTTAATGGTGAAGAGGATTATGGCCTCTGTCTTCCGAATAGAGGGAGGAAGATAATGAAAGAATTAGAGAGTAGTGGGGAGAGGGGATGAGAAGTGATTATTATTCTTCTGGTGAGTATTTTGAAGCAGAATTGTTGTGATCTAACCTCACTTTCCGCAACATTTGTGTCGAGATCTGAAAGAAGAGATGGGATTAACCAGGACAAGGTGCAGACTTCCTCCCAGAACAGGGAGGAAGAGTATGCCAAGGAGGAGGTGCAGGCCTACAGAACGTGCAAGCAGAAAAGAACACAGTGTGCAAAAACTAGGTCAAACCCAGTGTGCCTGGGGTCTGCGGAATAGGAGCAGAGTGCTGCAGGCCTTGGCTGTGTCAAATGGCTGAGCAAAGTAAGACCAAGGGACCCCTGGGTTTAGGGCCACTGAGGTCAGTGGTGATCTTCAGAGAGCCATTTTAGTGGCAAAGTGAGGACAGATTCCAGGCTAGGGTGGAATCAGGAATGAGCAGAAGGTAAGGACATGAAAATAAAAATTCACAGGAGAAAATACAAAGTTGTATATTAATGAATGTCTTTTTCTCCAAATTTTAATATTTCTATGTAAATATAATCATATATACATCATATACAATTATACATATATTTTTAAGGAAATTTGAACTAACACATTACATTTTTAAAATGTCTACATAAAGGTCAAGTGTTTTTAAGGGGGAATATAAATACCAATTTTATTCTTAGTCTTTTCTGGGTTATAGAGTATCCTACAATGTAAAAATGTGGTTTTCGACTCTATCAGAGACACATTATTTTCACAGTCCTGCAGAAAACACTGGTGGGTGTAGGAATCATAAAGAATGTAGGGCCTGGGGAGTCTTCATTTTCATTGGCTAAACATACACCACACAGAAATTTTTAATCCAAAACACATGGTTCAGTGAGGTCAATCAATCTGATGATCCAGTTTTGGCCCAGATTCAGAGGCAGCTAAGCAACTTCAAGTGCCTTCACGCCCCGGGACAGAACCAAACCAGAGCTGAGTACCATGAGCAAGGAGAGGCTTATGTTTATGGAAATGGCTTCCTTCTTGGGGAATGCATGCCTGTGCCAGAAATGCTCTCTACATATTTATTTATGCTAAGGGATGTATTGAAAAGATAAAAGGTTTTATTTTATTTGAAAACCCAAGGCATAAGTAATCCAAGCAATACTTACGGAAAGATGATTCTCCTCCTCATGAATTGCCATACAACTTGAACACTATTTTCCTTGTAGCTCTTAATACTTCCTTTGTTCTATGTACATGTCCTGTCTCCCTTGATTTAATAACTCATCTCTAATTTCCTTCAGCACCAGACCTTGAAAAAAAGCAACTTGGTAATTTCTATCAAATTTATTTATATATATAGTCATCGAGTGTGGCAATGGATGAAATAAAAAACTTTATTTTTACAATTGTGTTTGCTTTTCAAACTTGCCTTGGTTCAACGTCTCCTTTGGCTAATAAGTCATTGCTTTTCCTGCATTTGCAGAAGTCCAACACAGTCTGTATTGCATGAAACTTTGGCCTAAGGTCCTCTGGGCAATGAATAATAGTTTTGTCCACTCAGAATATTGGCACAAGATTTGAAACAACTGCTCATATTACATCCCTTTTCTGGACCAGTTTCATCCACAGCAGTTATGTCTTATAATTAACATTATAATTATAATAACATAAGCCTTTGTAATTAATTTCACTCATGTACCCTCTATTCCCAAGAAACAGTGACTCATTATCCTTAATTTACAAAACACACTCTATTTTTTAATTTTATGTTTAACATAATGAGATACAAAATTAATTTATTCAAGGTCTTACAAAAACAAAATTGCTGAGACAGGATTAGAACACAATTACCAAGTCTAAGGTTTTAGTACTGTGTCACAGTCTCTTCTGATAGTCCAAGTGATCCATCCATCCATCCATCCATCCATCCATCCATCCATTTATTCATTTGGTATAATTTTATCATGATAGGCAGTGTCCTAAATTCAATAGAGACACAAAATTAATGTTATTGCTTTCAGGGAGTTCATAGATTGGTTAACAAATATAATCATTTTTTTAAGAAAAAGAGTAATAAATGCAATGATTAGAGAAATGAGGTATGTGTGTTGCAAACATCCTTACATAAGAACTGATAAAGAGTTTAGTACTTTTTTTTTTTTTTTTGTACTGGGAATTGAACCTGAAGGCACTTTACCACTGAGCTACATCTCCAGCCCTTTTTACTTTTTGTTTTGAAACAAGGTCTCACTAAGTTGCTTAATGTCTCGCTTAAGTTGCCCAGGCTGTCCTCATACTTGCAATCCTCCTTCCTCAGCATCGTGAGTCACTAGAATTACAGGGGTGCAACACTGTGCCCAGCAAATTTTAATACTTTTAATGAGATCAAATTGTTGTTTTCCAAAGATAACAGCGTACTAGCACCAACCTCGGGTAAGAATATTATCTGAGACCAGCTTTACAATTATTATGTAGCAGTGAACTTGCCATTCAAAGGAAATCTTATGGACATGCAAACAGAAGAAATCTAAATGAGCATCCCTGAAAAGAGCAGAAGTCATAGGCTGGGACTCCATCCAGTGGCTTACCCAGGACTTCCACAATCCCCGCCCCAAGGCTCCCTGGAACATGTTGAAAACCAATGAAGAAAAATGACCATCCATCACTCAAATACCAATGTGTCAAATTTTTGTCATGTGTGAAAATTAACTTTAGGGTCTAATAACTGAATCAAGCTCATCTAAAAGTGATCAGCCTGTGGATAAGTAAGAATACTCTCTTCAGAAGCCTTTCAGCCAGGTGTGGTGGCACACACTTGTATCGCCATGGTTCAGGACGCTGAGGTAGGAGGATCATGAGTTCAAAGCCAGCCTCAGCAAAAGCAAGACACTAAGCCACTCAGTGAGACCCTGTCTCTAAATAAAATACAAAATAGGGCTGGGGATGTGGCTCAGTGGTTGAGTGCCCCTGAGTTCAATCCCTGGTACCCCTCCTCACGGGGGCGGGGGGGGGGAGAAGCCTTCTTAAAGCTTGATGGCTCTTCAGGTTTATCACAGGCATTCTTTTGCTGTTGTTTCCTGGCTTGTGTGATATGCAGAATGCTTTGAGAAAATCTCCGTAACTTTGACCTCCACTTTTCAAAAAATCAAGCAATTATTTTTGAAACTTCTTTGTGTATCGGGACTAGAAAAGCAGTTGGCAAGACAGAAAGGGCCCACTGGCTCAAAGGAGTCACACACAGAAATAAGCACTGCTACTGAAGAGCAGAAATAGTCTAGACAAGTGTGCTCACATTCATTACAGCCAGTGTTCATACAGCTGCCTCGTAACTCGACTCAACAAGTAACTGTTATTACCTACCAAATGCCACGCATTACATTATACTGAGGGAGATAAAATGAATAAGATAGTACCTGCACTCACAGGATGCTCATAATAAAATACATAACTAGGAAGAGACAAGCATACCAATGGCGTACTATTAAATGTCAAAGTGGATTACCATCATGGTTTCCAAAGAGGGTGAGATTAGAGTGCTCACTGCAATCACACAAGGAAAAGCATGACTAAAGGATTGACTCAGATGATAATTTCTTTGGGGGACCCCAAAGGACTTTCAGATATGCTCTTTATTTTAAAGGGGTATAGAAAAAGGAGAGGAAGGTTTATGATAATTTCACTCAGGTGTTTCGCTTGTAGGTAACTCACTCACTTGCCTGTCTTCCATCTTTCCCATCCAGATAGGTTACCACTCATCCAGCTGTTGACTCAGTCACCCTCACTGCCACCCACGTCTAATAAGTCACTAGGCCTATTGATGCAACTTACTGCACATATCTTTAATATGTCCACTATCTGTCTCTCAAATCACCCCATCCACCAGTGTCCTCTCACCTCAACAATCATCTCCATGAGGGCCAAGGACCATATCTGCTTTGTTCACTATTAATCCCCAATACCCAGAGCAGAGTTCAGCACAGAGACTGTGCTCAGTGAGAGAAGAAAGAAAGAAAATCAATGAAACCAGTAATAATCAGCTCTTCCATTAAACTTCTCTATTATCTTACATACAAACACAACATAGATAGAAATATGCATGTATTTTTCTAATTCCTTATAAGATGATGTCATTATTTCACTAAAGCAATGAATTGTGATTACAATGAGCATTCTAATCTCACCCTCTTTGGAAATCATGATGGTAATCCACTTTTGACATAAAGCAGGCAATTCATGATATGTCAAAATGTTTAGTTTACTGTGTGTTATAATGTTCAGTTTAAAGATTAAACAACAGAAGAACATATCCCTTTTAAGAGTTAATACAGCTGGATGTGGTGGTGCACATCTATAATCTCAGCAGCTCGGGAGGCTGAGGCAGGAGGGTCACAGGGCCCAGGCCAGCCTCGGCAACTTAGCAAGGCTCTAAGCAACTAAGGAAAGATCCTGTCTCAAAATAAAAAATAAAAATGGCTGAGGATATAGCTCAGTGATAAAGCGTTCCTGAGTTCAATCCCTGGTACCAAAAAATAAAAATAAAAATGTAAATACAATGCAGCAATGAACACTTGTTGTTCATATTTAGCCTTTAATTAATCTTCTGGTCTTTAAACACTATATGGCTTATGCAAGTGAATTGCTATGCTCATGTGGCAGCTTGGCCAGGCACCCAGCATGTGACTTGAAAGCACATCCTGGACATATGTATCAGTAAATGCAAACTTTGGCATCTATGATATGCATTATTAAGTTATCAGTTTATCCTTAGGTTGATTTCATTTACCAGGAAATACAACTGCCTCTTGTGTCCACAGGTGGTTTGAGAACAGAGTCTCTGCTTGTCAAGATTGTCTCATAACCTGGTCACTAGGTACATGTGGCCCATGCCAACATTTCCCAGATAAACACTGTCAAGCCAAACTCAATTTCGACAAGCTTTTAAAGGAGAAAGAGGCCTCTCTATCTCACCTTTCAAAGAGCAGAACATCTGCTATGATTTGGTAAACAGTACTGTTTCATCCCCTGCCTGCCTGCTGCAGAGACTGCATATCACAAAACCCTAAATGCCACTCAAAGAATCAGCCTCCAGGCTGGATGCTCTGTATCCAGTCCGACCCCCAATTCCCACCAAGAAAAGTCAACCTCATTATGGTCCATTCCATCTGCCTCCAGTCTTGGAAAAGGTTAAAACCTTGCAGAAGCTTAATGAACCATGTCCTTCCCTGAGAAATACAGATTTGTTATTGTTTTACAAAGAAATGAAACTAGTGGAATAAAAACAGGAGTAGATCCTATGAGTCACAGGATGTAGGTGAAGAGCTCAAATTAAATTGAGAATTTAAGCATATATTCATTGAACAGAAAGCCAGGAAATTTGAGGTCAAAGTCCTGCTCTGCACCAATGAGCTGCATGAACTTGAGCAAATCATAAAACCTGGGCCTCTGTTTACAAATCTCTGAAATGGGAATGATAACTTTTGTCCTAATGTCCCTTCCGGAATGGATAAAGGATGAGATGATAAATGTGAGTCTCCTTAAATAACAATAAAAAAACCCTGTAAAATGCAGTTTATTCCCAAACAGAAGAAAACCAAAATCACTCCTACTGGGAACTAGAAGAAATCAGGAGAGTTCTTGCACAACAACTCCATTTTTCTGGGTGAGGATTAAATTTGGCATTTATTGAATGTGCCCAATATTTCAGGAACAAGTTTTTAGAATTGAGAAGGACAAAAGAGTCAGGTCATCATTCAAATTTTCCTATAGTAACTCATATTCATTCATTCATATGTTTGTGCACTTAGGCCAGAAGCAGTAGAAGCAGTCGTACAATTTCCCAACTATTACTGAGCATCTACTATGCTCTAAGATTGTGCTAGCCACTGTGGATACAAGGATAAAGGCAGTCCTGAAATCTCTACCCTGTGACCTTACAGTAAAATTTTTTTTTTTTCACAATGAAAGAATGAACCAGAGTTGGTTCCTACCCCAAAGTAGTTATAAACCAGTAGAAAAGGAAGTGACCATAAAATAAAATTGAATCATTTTCAGAGGACTCTTTTGAAAGAGCAAGGGGAAGAGATAAATGGATTACGTCAATTCTTCCTTTTTCCTGGATCAGCGCACAGCATTAATATTAACAGACAGGCACACTTTAATAGCTTCTATCTTAAAGTCTCCCTCAAGTCTATTCCTTTTGGCAGGAAAATTCTTACAAGATCTGCCTATGATCACATATTTGCCCTCTCAATTCAGTTGGGATTCTCTCTCTACCACCTTATTGAGATGCTTTTTGGCAAAGTTACCAGTGGCCTTCTTCTTGCCAAATTAAGTGGCCACGTGCCTGGTTTTAATCTCATTATCATTTGAAGTAATTAGTCACTTCCTCCTTCTAGAAAGGAGGTTGGTTTCTTTTTGTTAATTTCCGTGATATCAGGATCTCCCAACCTTCTATTTTATTGGCCACTACAGATTTGTTTGCAGCCTTCTTACCCTCTTCTAAACCTGTAATGTAGGAATAGATTCGGGAATTTCTCTTGGGCTTCCTTCTCTATATAAACATGGTTTTAATTATCTGGTCACACTGCCTCCGGTTCATCTCTCTCTCTATAGTAGATCCATTACTATCTCTATATCTGGCTAGTGTATATTTAGTCTATATATCCAACACTGACTTTCTACTATGTTCCAAAACCATGTGTCCAACTGCTTCCTTGACATTTCTATTTCCTTTTCTATTAAGCATGTCAAATTTAACAGCCAAAGCAGACCTCCTGTTTCTATTCTTTCCAAAGCCTGCTCCTGATCCAGATTCCCTATCTCAATACTCAAGTCAGAAACTAGGATTTTCCTTGCTTCTTCTCTTGCCCTTATTCCCCATCCCCATCCCATTAGCATAGCTTTTTTTTTTTTTTTTGTAGTTGTAGTTGGACACAATAACTTTATTTTATTTATTTATATGTGGTGCTGAGGATGGAACCCAGGGCTTTGCAGGTGCGAGGCGAGCGCTCTACCGCTGAGCCATAAACCCAGCCCCCCAAGCACAGCTTTTTGACTCTAGCCCCAGAGCCGAGTCTGCACCGCGGTTCATCTCTATGGACTCTGTCTCCCTCTCCCCCTTCTCTGCAGACATATCAGCCTCTGTCCTGTTCCTCTAATGGGCACATTCACTCCTGCCTTTGTACGGCACCTTCTTCTGCTTAGAATGTTCATTCCTCCAATTTGGGTATAACTGACACCCTCTTTTCACCTGGATCTCAAATTAAGTGTCACCTTTTCAGAGAAGTCTTCATGAATCTCTTACTGAAAGTAGTCACTCAAATGCTTGTCGTCTGTCACTCATTCCATTTTAATATTATAAAATATTTATCTATTAAATATTACAAAATGTTACAGTATAAAATAGGTAGAATTAATTACTAACCTTCAATAGTTTCCTTCGTATTTCTTTTATCAGGTATTTATTTATCACTTGTCTTCTTATCCTAGAATTTAAGCTCCATAAGGGGGAACTTTGTTTTGCTGGCTTTACTCACTTCTGTATCCTTGGTGCCTAGGATAGAACATAAGCAAGCTCATAGAGATGGGTCCCTAGATTCTGGGGGTACCCACTTAACCTGAGTAACCACCATATTGGTTGTAATCATCATTTTGCCTGCCCAGTGACCCTGGCATGCATTCAGAACCCTAGTGTATAAACAAAATCATTAAGATAGTCAGTGGAGGGGCTGGGGTTGTGGCTCAGCGGTAGAGCACTTGCCTCACATGTGCAAGGCCCTGAGTTCCATCCTCAGCACCATATAAAAATAAATAAGTAAAATAAAGGTATTGTGTCCAACTACAACTAAAATATATTTTTAAAAAATAAAAATAAAAACATAGTCAATGGAGCACTCACACCATGCCAAGACGTATTACTTAACTGACATTTGACAGGTTAATAGTTTTTGAGAAAGTCCAGGTTGACCACTACCCACCTTTGTCTCATTTAGCATATGTACCCCTTCTTTCTGCCAGGGAGGCAGTCCTGGACTTGGACCTGTTTCATGGGTTTCTCGGCACCTTCTGCTTTTGGCAGCCCCAGTTCCCCTCCATCAGGTTTTTCTGAAACATATAAGTGTATTTTCTGTTGCTGTCTCTTGGTATCCATTACCACGGATTCTGGCCCCGAGTAGCGCCATTTGCATTTAACTCATTCATCCCTGATTATATGATCTGTATCTCCTATTTTAAAAATTCAATGATGCTTATATAGATAATGAGGTTAAAATAAAACAAGAAATGAGTAAACGTTTCCAGGATTTTCTTTCTATGCTATAAATCTCTTGAGAGAGTCACAAAAATTTTTCTTAAATAAGTGTCATTTTATCATTTTCTAATTAGTTCAGGAAAATCTGTTTTGTCGTTCAGCATATCAAACCAAACACAGTGCTCAAATACAAATGGTGTTGTGAAAAATGTCACATGTCTTTAAATCAAATTCCTTCATAAGAAAATACTTCATAATCAAATATTCTAAATGTAAAATCAAAACAATCAAATAGAATTTGACAAGGAATCAGAAATTCCGCTCAGGATTTCTAACTGCCGCTTGTATTGCCTTGATTCTATCAATATTATTTTGCTTCAATCTCTTCCTTTCTTTTGAAATTAAGTTCAATTTTGGGGTTGTTTTTAAGTTAAAATACAACTTAAAATGCATATTATATTATTTATTTTATATAGTAATATAGAGATGCTTAAATTACATGTGGTAGTAATTGTACATTGTAAATGTGAAATTTTATTTCATATACATTGATTCATGATAAAATATCTCAGTATTTCTCTATACCTGGAGCTGTACTCAAATAAATTTTGAGACATAGAGTTTTTAAATGCAGGCTTTCTTTCTTTCTGTGAAGGAGGTATCTTATGAATTGAAAATAAATATGAAAATTGAATAGGAAGAAAGCAAAAAAAAGAAAATTAAAATGTGTGGATATTTGAATGAATCCTAATATGATAGCATTCCTAGGATTTTATGCATCAATATCTTTTTCCATTTACTTTAAGATTATGAATCCTTTAAAACACCTATTTTTTTTTTTCATGAAGAGTCAATCTTAGTATTTGAAGCAATCTCAGATACTTGTGTATAGTGGAATGACAAATTCCTGTGTCCTGCTCACCCAATTCTGTGTTCCCAGGAGAGACAGTGCTCTTCTTTATAGCCCTTTTCTCATTAAACCAAGTTAGGGCTTCAGGATTCTTCTCAACACAATGCTCCAGATTGCCACCACCAATGGTCATAGTGTGCAAAAAAAAAAAAAAAAAAAAAAAAAGGTTGACACCTGACATCCCTGGTTTAGGTGAAGTGAAGATTCAATTGCATGGATCTAGAGTTAATTGAAATAAGTATTAGATTGAAGAACAGTTTTGTTCTCAAGTCTTGATGACTTTAAAAGACTTGGTAAATAGCCTTTGTTAATTTTTATCAGTCAGAGACTTCTGACAGGTAGGAAATTGACCTCACTACCTAACTCCAGACTTTCCCATCCCTTACAGGGAAGACAAGCTTATGCTTTGGCATCTCTTTTGGACTGGTTTACCTTGGAAGGCCCACTCATACCTATGCAGTCTGCAGAATTTTTACCTTCCTCAAGCTACGTGCACACTGATGCAAAGGGAGCTGGCATCTGGGTGTGAATCCTGTCTCTACTTCCTACCAGCAATGGACTTTGCTTAACTTCTCAATGGCTGGTTTTTCATTTTTGACATGAGAAAAAGAATACCCACACTGTGGGGTTGTTGTGAGGATTAGAGATAACACTTAGAATATGAATGGTATATCCTAGGTATTTATAAGCTGAGAATTAATTTAGTATCTTTAGCTACAAAAAGAAGCATAAGAATCAAATTGTCTTGTCCATGAAAAGTGAAGTGTTAAATCCCATCTTTGGGGGCTGCAAGTGTCCACAGACTTCATGAGAATGTCAGTGGGAGGAGAAAGACCGATGTATCATCTGGAAGTTGGGGTGGCACGAAGAGAGGAGAAAAAACAGAGATGACTCAAGACCCGGAACTGTCACTCTCCATTTAAGTGACTGATGTGTTAGGGTTTTTCTCAGGTTGCTCTAGTAAAATGGTGCTATGAATCATAGATGGGGCCATTGGATGTAGGTGGTGATTTTAGCTTCTGCTTTCTTAGTTTCTATTGAGAGCCAAGGGGAATCACAAGCTGGAAGCTTTCTCCCAAGTCAGAGATGGTGGAAACAAAACAGTTTGCTGACTCCAACACTCTACCCCCACTCACCCTCACTCACCTAAATGGAAAGGTAGATCATGCTTCTCAGGGAGCCAGTGGTAAAAATGCTCTGCCTAGAGGCAAATAGCATGGTTACCTGCTCTGCATAGTGACCATTGGATGCAATTTGGGGAGGAAGCAAGATCTCAGTGCCACAGTAGAAAAAGGACCATGACATTATGGCCACAGGCCCCTGTCACTCTAACACATCTTTTAGGTTAAAAGGACATATACTCCTGACCCAAATGCTCCAGTCCTTCTAGCACTTTATTCATCCACAGGAACCCAACTATCTCATAATCTCAACATTAATATGTTTGTAACAGAAATATTATTAAGTTGAGATGATAAGAGGGTTTTTACTCACTTGTCCAGAAAAACATACCAGAAGCATAAACTATCATCACAGCTCTTGATGATGTGTGATGGATACAAATTTCAGAGGCTACAATTTAAAACTGATGCTCTTGGTCATGGAAGGAAGCTCATGGATCTCAACAAATGACCTGAGGTGTTTTTGTTTGTTTGGTTGGTTGGTTGGTTGGTTTTGTTTTTAAATATTTTTTAGTTGTCAATGGACCTTTATTTTATTTATGTATATGAGGTGCTGAGAATGGAACCCAGTGCCTCCACATGCTAGACAAGCACTCTACCACTGAGCCACAACCACAGCCCATGACGTGAGTTTTAAATGGACACTTCTCTACCTCTATACCTAAGAGCCTGCTCCTGATCTGTGTAACAGGCTGCATGTTGCCAAGAGAGGCTTCAACAAAGCACACATGCAGAATCAGAATCTTTGGTCTTTGACCACATCCACAGATGGCAAGGCGATTTCAGGTTAGCAGGAGTATTGTAGGTCAGGCTCTAGTCCAAAGGGTCAACCAAGGAAAGGGAGCACACACCATATTTCTCCTTGTCCTCCTGTGGCTCTAAGCAGGGCAATCTATCATTTTTCTTAGTGTTACATACACTAGCTTGACCTGAGAATGTAAAAATGACAAGCTAAATGGGAGAATCCTGTATGATCATTGATTTTTTTCACAACCAGCCATGACCGCAGACTTAAAAAATGTTTTTCAAATCACAGAGCCATAGATCTGGCAGGAAACTGGAATAAAGGGTCATTCTACAGAGAATCCATGGCAAGGCTCCAGCTTGATCTTACAGTCCCTTCCCTGTAAGAGATTCTGCCTTTGTGACATATTCTGAGGTTTAATGGCTTCTCGGACAAAAGGCACTGCATCACATCTAAAGGAAGCCTCCTTTACCACAATCAAACCTCCTGGGTCAAGATCCAAGTGTAGATGCAAAAGGGCTACTCACTCTCCTCCATATACCTGTACATATTAGAAGATGTTTATTTTCTTTTTTATTTGTATCTACAACATATTAAAGTGGTTGAAGAAGCTACCCATATGCCATATGCCATATGCCCCTTAGCCCATTCCAGTTTTCCTGAATGTCATCATCTTTCATCATTTTGGTACATGACTCAAAACTAGGAAATAAATATTGATATATTACTATTAACTCCATTCCAGGCCTTATTTGAATTTTACCAATTTTTCCCTAAAATTCTCCAGGATCTGGGATACCACATTGCATTTACTTTTTCCTTAGAATCTTCTGGTTTTCTGGGAGAGTTTCTTAGCTTTTCCTTGTTTTTCATGAGCTTGACTTTGACAATTATGAGGAATAACAGTTGCATTTTGTAAAGGATTCTCCAAAAGGAGTTGATCTGTTGTTTTTCTCATGATCAGACTGGTTATAGGTTTTAGGAAATAATACCAGCCAGAAAAAGTATACTCCTCATCAAATCAGGGTACATGAATGTCAAGTGACATTACTGATGATTATAACCTTGGTCACCTGGTTAAGGTGATGTTTGCTAAGTCTCTTCATTATAGATATATATATTTCCCTTCCCTTACTGTAATTTTTTGGAAACAAGTCAATATGTCTAGTCCACACTTGGAGAACGCCCACCCCATGCCCGAACACACTTCTTTTTAACCACCTAATTAATCTAGTTTCCATTTGGTGGGAACTTTCTTTTTTAATTATTAGAGCATTACATTTATACATAGTAGTTGGGTTCATCTCAACAAATTGACACTTCATGAAGTTTGATTTCAGTTCATGTCTTCCTACTCCATTTCCCTCTCCTCCTCCCTCCCCCTTCTCCTTCCTCTACTCTAGTGATCTTCCTCTTGCTCATCTATTTATTTATTTTTGATTGATTCTTTCTACTAATACAAAAAGGTAAAAATGCTTATATTTATTTATGCACATAGCATAATTTTTAAAAACTTCATCTCACATTTCCTCTCCTTTCTCATCCCTCCCCTCTCCCTTTCAATCTCATTTTTCTACTCTATTGATCTTTCCTGTATCTTTAGGATATCTGATCTCCCTCTCCTTCTTTCCCTTATTTTGCTCTAGCTTTCACATATGACAGAAAACATTTGACTCTTGATTTTCTGAGTCTGGACTATTTCACTTAGCATGATATTCTCCATCCATTTACCAGCAAAATGCCATAATTTCATTCTTCTTTATGGCCGAGTAAAATTCCATTGTGTATATAAACCATAATTTCTTAGTGCCTTCATCTATTTAAAGGCATCTGGGTTGATTCCATAATTTGGCTACTGTGAATTGTGCTGCTGTAAACATTGAGGTGGCTGTATCTCTAGAGTATGCTGATCTTAGTTCTTTGGAATAAATACTAAGGAGTGGGACAGCTGGGTCATATGGTAGTTCCATTTCTAATTTTCTGAGGAGTCTCCACACTGCTTTCCAGAGTGTTTGTATTAGTGTGCAGTCAGTTGGCGGGAACTTTCTAAATTTCCATTCTTTCCCCACAGTTCTTCTCTTAAAGGGATATAATACTGTCCTATAGTGTTTTAGTTCATTCAGGTTTGTCATAACAAAATGCCAGAGACTGTGTGGCTTTTAAACAACAGACATTTACTTCTGGAAACTGGAAATTCAAGATCAGAATGTCAACATAATTGGCTTCTGGTGGGAACACTCTTCCAGGCTGCAGATCTTCCTTGTCTTATTGTTATCTTGACTTGATAGAAAAAGAGAAAGAGCTCTCTAGGGACTCTTCTCAGGGCATTCATCCCACTCATTAGAGCTCTACCCTCATGATCTAACTACCTCCCAAAGCCTCCATAATTTTAATACCATCATTTTGGGGATTAGGATTTCAACACATGAATTGGATCAGGGGAACACAACTATTTAGTCTATAACATATGGATTTGATCAATAGGATAAATATTTTTTTTAAACTTCTGCACATTACATGCTGGTCAATCATTTTTATCCCTGTTATATTATAATACTCCACAATCCCATTGTGGCTATTAGGAATAGACATAGTAAATACTTTTTAATCTGTCTCTTCCAACATATAATGAAAGCCATAGAGAAAGGAAATGATCCTAGATAGATCCTCTAAGAAACAATTTCAGAAAAAAATGAAAACAGTGGAACTGGTTGTAAAATATAGGGGTTATCAATGGAGTATTTTCAGAAACTCTGACACAATGGAAAAATTAAAATGGAATTTAGAGTTCAGAGTGAGTGGCTTCAAGTAGGAGCTCAAATATACTCAAGTGGTGGCATAGGTGACAGAATGACCATAGGGAAAGAAACGGCGGCGTGTGGGCTGATTTTCCGAAGGCGTTTCTCTTCTGTGATTGTGCAAACAAAGAAGATTGGATTGGATTAACATGGGATGGAAGGTTGGCAGTGACAATACAATCCATTAAATCTTTAATAATTTCATGACCACACAGTTTTCAAATTAATTGGAAGATTGTCAGATCTATACTTTTGTTAATCCTGTGTTCATCCAGCCCAGGCTTGCTTCCTGGCATTTGGGCTGCTGAACACAAACCCCGGAGACCTTCCTCTACTGGAGGGTTCTGGGATCAATATATTTCAGATACTTTGCATACTATCCACTAGGGATCTGCAAACTTTTTCTGTAAAGCGCCAGACAGTAAATATTTTAGGCTTTGTGGGTTACAGATGGTCTCCATTACGTAATCTTCTTTTTGAACAACACTTTAAAAAGGTGATCAACATCCTTAGCTTGAGGGATACACAAAAGCTGGTCATGAACCACATGAGCCCATGGACAGGAAGTTTGCCCCCTCCTGCTACAGACCCTTCCTGAATATTCTAGAATGTGTATGAACTCATTAAAGGCTCTGAAAAGACTGATAGGATAAAAAATTCTGTTTACCATTTCTAACCAGATTTATCCCAAATTTATTTGACTATGGAACTCTTTTTTCCTCTTACCCAAATATCTCAGATAATTAGTTTTCTATGGAAAATTCTGGTCTTTTTCTTTGGGAAATTCTGGCCTTTCACATATAAAGAATATAATAAAGTTTATTCCTACTCACTCCTACAGAAAAGCTCTCAATGGCTTAAAAACTCAAATAGAAAAGTACCAGAGACTCTCTGTGGCCTTATAGCAAAATTTCAAAAGTATTAAGCATAAGGCAAAAATTATGAATTTTACTGCATTTTACTTCCTCAAAAGTCTTTCTATTCAACAAATACCAGCACAGAAAAATTTAATAATTGACTAATATAGTGAAATAAATACTTTGCAGGGTTAAAAATCATAAAAGATTAGTGTTTCGAGGACTTTTGCTAATTAATAAGAAAAAAAACTGGGACTCCAACAGAAAATGTGCAAATAATATGGATAAGCAATGTA
Source organism: Callospermophilus lateralis (assembly GCF_048772815.1). NCBI lineage: Eukaryota > Metazoa > Chordata > Mammalia > Rodentia > Sciuridae > Callospermophilus > Callospermophilus lateralis. The sequence continues at coordinate 73,673,596 of NC_135316.1, forward strand.
CAGAAGGGAAAAATTATAATGGCTAACAAGTACATGAAGATGCCCAACCTTACTGGCAATCATAGGAATGCAAATTGAAAGAAAAATAAAATACCTCTTGTACTATACATGCATAAATTGGAAAATATTGAAAAATTGTACAATAGTATATGGCAAAATGGATTCCTTCATGTCCTACTGGTGGGAGAATAAGAGAAGTACAACCATTCTGGAGAAATAATTGGCAAAACTTAATGAAATTCAGTCTGTGCATACTCACTCTTGAGTATGAACCCAGAGAAAAGTATCCACAGATCCAAGAATGACAAATACAAAAAGTTCATTACAGCATTTTATTTTGAGGTAGGTGGAAATGGAAGGCAAAATACTGCTATCACTAGGGGAATGGGTAAATAACATATAATAGAAGCTTATCATGGAACACCATGCATCAAAATTAGAAGTACATAAAACAACATAGGTAGAACTCTCAAAAGTATTGTTAAGTAAGAAGAAACAAGTAAACAGATCTATAGCATATTGTTGATTATATAAATTTAAAAAATACTCATATCAAAAACAGAGGTGGGGTTTTCAGGGATGAAGGGGGAAATCATAAATTTTAGCATTCAGCTAGAGATGAATGCTAGTGTGTCATGAATAGAAAAGTGCAATCAACTCAACTCTTGGCAATTGCTGTTAAACTGTGTTAGTGATATCCATGTAAATTCCTGTTACTCTTCTACTTTCCCCAAGATTCATCCTCTATCAAAGAGAAAAGTTAAGTTAATCTTATGTCCTCTACCCCAACACTAATCTATTGATCAGCATCCATTTAAAAATGACTTGGTTTAAATATTAAAAAGAATTTTTATTTTAAAATACACATATCATTTACCATTTTAACCATCTTTATACCTTTATTTATTTATTTTTTATGTAGTGGTTGAGGATTAAACCTAGCACTTTGCTCGTGCTAGGCAAGTACACTACTGTTAAGCCACAACCCCACCCCACCCCCATTTTAACCATTTTTAAGGGTACAGTTCAGTGACATGAAGTACACTGGCATTATTGTGCAACCATCACTACTTTCCATTTCCAGAACTCTTGTCATCTTCACAAACTGGAACTCTATTCCCATTAAACAACAACTCCCTGCTCCCCTATCTCCCAGCACCTGGAAACTATCATTTTATTTCTGTCTGTAAGAGTTTCACTTAGATACTTCATATAAATAGAAACATATAATATTTATCACTAGCATAATGTCTTCCAGGTTCATCCAGGTTGTAGAACATGTTGGAATTTCCTTTCTTTTTATAAGTCTAAATATTATTTCATTATAGATGTGGTGTCTTCTGTACCCCATTTTATTTACCCATTAATTTAACAATGCACACTTGGTTTCCTTCTGTCTTTTGGTTATTATGAATGATGCTGCTATGAACATTGGTATAAACAAAACTGTTCAAATTTATGCTTTAAATTCTTTCGGGTATCTACTCAAAAGCAGAACTGAAAGATCACAGCATAATTAAAAGTTTAATTTTTTGAGGAACTGCTGTGCTATTGTCTATAGTAGTTGTCCCATTTTACACGTACACAAGAAATACACAGGGTTCCAATTCCTTCACAGCCTCACCAACACCTGTTATTTTCTGTTTTGCTGTTTTAAAATAGTAGGTGCAAAATGGTTTTTATTTGCATTTCCCTATTGATTTATAATGTTGAGAATCATTTCCCATGTTTATAGTCAGTAAGAGATTTTTAATTATAAAATAAATTAGGAAATTCATTTAATTTCTATCTCTGAATAGTTTCTTCCATAGAGTTCTAGACACTGACACGTGGGCTTGTGGTCTATGTTACAGGACAAAGATAAAGAAGAAAAAATCCTCAAATACTTTAAGGATGCCTTTAATCCATTCTCATTCATTGTTCTGAGCAATTAATGTGTACCCCATGTCTTAATCAGGGTACACTACCTTCAGTAATAACTGTAAAATCTTAGTGGTTTAATGCAATAAATGTTATTGTTCATTCCGTGAGGACTGACAGGGAACTCTCCACACTGCCGTTCAGGGTCCGGGCTCCTTCCATCTAGTGGCTCTGCCATCTTGGGAAAGTCCTGGAATCTACTGCTGGATGCTCTACCATCAGCCTATTGTTGAAGAAAACAGAGTGTGGACCAATAGCATCCCTACTCCAAACTGCCTGGACTAGAGATGACACTCATCACTTCCCCTGAGATGCCACTAGTCTTATAGCCCTGCTCAGATGCAAAGGAGCTAAGAAATGTAGCTAAGAAGAAAAGAGCCATGGATTTTAGTGAAAAACTATCTAGTCTTTGCCACAGCTAATAATAAGAGTTTAAAGGAAAAGAAACTTTTATTTTTGAGGAGTTTTTTTTTTCTTTGTTTATTTTCATTTTTTTAAAAATATAGATCTCCTTACTGCCAAGACTTCAAATTATTTTCTGGTTATAATTCTTCAATTTTGTACCAAAAGAATCTAATATTTTCAAAGTATACATTATCCTAAATACTTGGAGTGATAATTATATTAGTGTGGCTCTTGAACTATTCATGTCACATATGTAGACAAAAGCTCTCTGAAAAAAAAAAAAGCAGTTCATTTTGAGATGTACTACACTGTATATCAGAATATCTTGAGTAAGCAGAAATAATATGGACAGATTTTCCCAGATGGAGTAGCAGGGTTGAAGCAAATACACCTAATACTCCTCATTCATCCTACATTTGCATATTTTGTATCGATTTCCAGTGAGATTGTGACTGTACTCTGTTTATTACAGGATGCTATCAAGTCAGAGTAAATCCCCTACCACAAAATAATCAAGGCAAAAAAAGAGAAATGCACACACAAAGAACTTAGCAAAATGGGATGAATTAGAGCTATTCAGCTCACACCGTGAAAAACATATAAAGCGACCACAAGCAGGCTATAAATTGTCCTGAGTTACACAATGGAATGATAAGAGAGATGACCTGGAAAATGTGAGCTGGCAGGGCTGTCTGAGATTGATTAGTTGGCTGCCCTAATGCCCAGGTAATAGGATGCCTTTCAGCTCTGTTCTGCCTATTTTCATCCAGATTTGTTTTCCCTGCTGTCTTAAAAATTAGAAGAGACCCCCCGCTTCAGTTCTGCAATCATGTGGAAGCTCATTCTGCTCAGAGTGCTTCAAAATACACAAACACCATCTTTTTTTTTTTTTTTTTTTTTTACCATGCAAACAACATGCAATACATTTTCATTGAATGCCACGAACCCACAATCCCACAAAGTACTTCCTGAGATGGATTCCAAAACCAAGCAAAATGTCCAGGGTTGGAGAGGAGTACAGAACAAGAGGCAACACTCCAAAAGATGCAAAAAGAGGAAGCCATGCACTAGTTACGAAATTTCAGAGAGATGTGCAAGTGAATCCATCTCTATATTACATATTTCCTAGAAAAACTGGAAAGAAACAATGATTGCAAACCCAGAAAGTGGAGGTCATGGGGGGACCATAAGGCATGATAACGTACGTCAGAACCCTTTGGGGAGTAGCCAGGAAACCAAGCAAACAAATTGATTTGGAAGAGATGGCTTGAGAATGGATGTCGCAGAGGTGGCAATGGCAAGGATGAAGGCCAGCTTAGGAGACGTATGTATGTATGACTTACAGGACGTCAACAAGCTCCCACATGAAGAATTATACTTCAGGCAGCCTTCTCTAAACCTCCATTTATGTGATGCTCGTTAAATTGCCTTCTCTTGGGGAAAACTCTAGACTAATCCAGCCAAGGGCTTTCAAATACAGGTGTGTGAGCTGTTGATTCTGATATCTGAGGGAGGCAATACACAGACACTCTACCTACCAGGTTTAAAATTAAATTAGTGGACTAAATAACAAGTTTTTTAAAGCCTCGCTCACTTTAAGGCTTGAGGTTCAACTGAAAAAAAAATCTTCTTAGGCTATTTATAAATCTAGAAAATTTTATAAAATAAAAACAAGAGGCCTTTCATGGATATTTGATCCTTTCACACGGAACATCCTAAGCATCTGTAACAATGAATCCCATTTACAACTTTAGTTAATAAAATCCCTTTTAACATTTAAACTTCATTAATAAAAAATGTGTTCCATTTCTTTTTAAGCCCTTCCAGAGCCTAAATGGACAGGTTGCAACCAGAAAAAGCAAAGCCTTCCTCAGATACTTAGAGACATTTTTATAAATCAAATGAATCAAAAATTTTAGGTTCTTGGAAACAGCATAATACGGCTTAGAAGCTAAATCCATTTTTTTCTTATGCCTTTTTAAAAAACGAGAAACCCAAATTCAAGTGCAAATTTCAAATTGCATGTCCAAGACTGATCTGTCAGTTTCTTGAGTACAGCAAATTCTTTACGATATGTTCTTTAAATGTTTCTACACTTAACATACATCTTAATACTGTGGTTTTGTAATACCTCATTATTCGTTTTTTTCTTATATTTCATATTTAGGTGTGCTGATGTTTCTGGCTTAACAGTGCCAGAATAGGATCATTATCTCAGTCAGCCTGAAATTGCTTATTGATTAGAGATGTGAGGCCAGAACGCAGGCCTGGGGAATGAATAAATCCATAGAGATTATTGAAAGACAAGGTGAACCTTTTTTTGAATAGCTTCTATGACAAGGAAGAGTGTCAAATCCCATATTCCTCAGAGGAAGGGGGCTGCTCCTGGTTTAGAGTTATACTCTTACATAATTCTTTCATCCGATAATCTGATGTTTCCAAACCCTCGCCCTGGCTAAGCTAGTTTCTTTTGTACCTAATTGAATTTTAGATTCTTTTCTTATTATTCACATCATGTAGACCTCAACACTTCCAGGCTTTTTAATGAAATCCGACTGAATTCTGCATACCTCTCACATCTTTCCCCAGCTGTGTGGTTACAACTGTGGCTGATCTAGAGCCACAAGAAAATGCGAGAAATGGGGTGGGCTTTTATGTGGATTCTACCAGTGGTGTCTGACTGAGTGAGGCAAGCCTCGGCCAAAGTTAACATTTTCTCCACAACACCTCCCCATTTGAATGAGAAGCCCTTTCAAACTTCCTTCTTTTCTGTGATTCTGATTCCATAATCTTAGAGTGCACATGCAAAGCCCTATTTTACTGTAATGAATGGGATCTCAGGACCCAACTTCCAATTACCTGCCTGTCCAAGATCCCAATAAATACCATGCGGTTGACTCAGCTGCAAGGACCCACCATGTGGTAGGCTGAATAATAGCTTCCCAAAGATGTTTGTGTCGTAATCCCCTGAACCCATGAAGGTAACACCTTATATGGCAAGAAGGACTTTGCATTTGTGATTACATTAAGGATCTTGAATTGGAGATTGTCTTGAATTATCTAAGTGGGCTCAAAGAGTAATTACAAAGAGTCCTTACAAGAGGGAAGCAGAAACTGAAAGTCAGGGGACATTAGAAAGCGAGAGGCTGGAGTGATGAGAGGAAGGGGTCACAAACCAGAGAGTGCATATAGCCACTAGAAGGTAAAGAAGGCAAGACAGCAGACTCTCCTCTGCAGCCTCTATAGGAAACCAGCCCCAGTGACACCTCTGCTTTAGCCCAGGGAAGTTGATTCCAGACTTCTGATAAATGTGTGTTGTTTTGAGCCATTAAATTTACCATCATTTGTTACAGCAGCAATGACCAGGGGCTTCCAGATGGCTATGGTTTTAGTCAGGTCATTTGGCTCCTTCTCAGATCTCGCCTTTGAATATCACAGTGCCCCTGATGGCTAGGTGGCCTCTGTCTGACCCTCTGTGGGGGTCATAGCCTATTTGTCCCCATATGCATCCCCTGTGAGCTGCATTTTCCATACCCCCATTTCCTGGCTTCCATCAAGCGCATCCCTAAGTAAGAGGACTGGAGGAAGAGAGTCAGGGTATTTCAGATGGGATAGCTCCGAGAGTTACAACATCTCCTCCACATTTCTGGCTCCCACTGGTTGTAATGTCCCTCCTTATCTTGGCTCCCACGGACCAGAGGCCCCTTCCACCTTCCACTGCAATTTTGCCCCTCCTCTCTGTATCCCTCCAGGCATGGGTGGGGAGGTAGCTGCTTTCTGTGCTGCTCCCTTTGTGTTAGTTGACCTTCTTCTGCTTACTTTTCCAATCCTTCTAAATTATCTATTTTTCCATATTAAATTTTCACTGTTGAGAAAGCTCAGGTCATTTCTATATTGCTGCCACAATCAAGTTGTTTTTCTCTGTGTCTTTGATCCGTGAGGGGAAAAAAACATAGCTCTTCTCTAATTTTGAGGTCTACCTTAGAGCCTGAGAAGCCCCACACAATCAGTTTTTTTCCGTATTCTGTATTCCAGACTCCAAAACATCCTCATTCTGACCCAGAATTTCCCAATCCCTTCTCCTGAGCATCTGCCTTGGAATACGTTTTATTTTTACACCATTTCAACAGGCTTCTTCATACTAATTTGCCATTTGTACATTAGTCACTCTGGCTATCTTGAGCCAAAGGAATCTGTTGGAAGGACATAAGGGCTCAAAGAATCACTAGGATGCTGGAGAAATAAGCATTAAATCATTAAAATCATCAGAAAGCAAAGACACGCGGAGCACCAGCTAGCAAGAGCCCAGCCACAGACACACAGCATAGCGGGTTGCTCAGGCATTGCCCCCCGCCCCTGCCCTGAGATGAATGGCAGGTTTCTAACTTACTTTGTCACCACTTGCTCAAGATTGAAATTCTGAGACAATAAGTCCAATGGTTGAGCCTAGAGCCTGTGCCCATCCCTAGGGAGAGAGAGGATGGGGATTCCTTTGGGTTTCCTTAAAGGAGAGAATGTGCTCCCTCTGTCATCAGAGGAACACACGTTGGAGAAAGAAAATCCCCATAAACAAAATCAGAAAGGAAATCAGCTGTAGAAAGGAGACTGATGCTAAACTGCCAAAAGCAACAAATGAACTGTCTCTCCTACCCATATGTTTCAAAATCCATGACTAATCCTTTTGATGTTACCATTCTCATAATCTCACATTTCCATTGTTTCTCGTGAACTCCCCCTTACCTTAGTTCACTTTTAAATCCACATCTTTTGACGGGATATTATTCTTGGGTTGAATCACCAACAGTTCGGGTTTTTTTTAAATATATTTTTCAAATTAATTTTGAAATCATCAAAATAATGAATGAATGTGAAGTGTGATGATCACCTATTATCATCTCTCCTCTAAGGCAAGTCCAAGGAAGACATTATTTTTCTAGGTGCTGAATTGGTTCCCCAGTTTAGAACATTGGGTTTCCAGTAGACATCTGGGATAAATAAGGAGTTGGATTTTTTTTTTTTCCTTAAGCTTCTGGTTTACCAATCAACAAAACACCATGTTCTCCACAAAAATGCTCTTAAGATGCATGGTATTCCTCCAGGGAGGCAGACAGACTATTCAACAGTCAAATATTTATGAGGTGGGTTCTCACATCACTATTGCTCCACTGCCCATCAGGAAAAGCTTTGAGGCTTATCCTTCTTTGTGGCGCTTCTATACCAGCCTACCTTCCTTCCCAGCAGCCCTCAAGGAGGTAAATATTCACAGTGCCTGATGGTAAACCAACACAATGTTGGTGCATATGGCTCTGATCCGTGATCAGGTGCTAGGAACAAGTCTGCTGCCTTAAGAGTGATTCCCCTTGGATCACTTTTCCTGTTACACAACCTTTGGTACAGGGAAGGGAGTCCACCCAGATGAGTGGTGAAAACAGTGGCATTCTCTAAGCTAGCTTCAGTCTCCATAGTAGGAATGAGACTCCTGCTTCTCCTTTTTGTGCCGCAGTCAGACAAACACTGACCCTGCTCTCAGAATGGCTTCTCTCTTTCTCTTGTGGAGACAGAAAGTAGACCAGCTCATGCTGGCTGCCTGGGATGCATTATGCAATGCTTACCTCTGGACTGCCTGTGGTGAGTCACTGTGTCACATGGCTCATGTCCAGACCAGCGAAATCCTTAACAAAAATGCTCAGAGTCAATGATGGAGGAGAAAGCTATTGGCAACTTTCACTCCATCAATCTGAGCTACATCACTAACGTGTCCTCCGTGTTATTTTTGGAAGTGATCTCATCCCTAACTTGTTTGTCTCTGGTTACTTATCTTACTCTAGCATATCTCATAAGAAGACAAAGATGGGTCTCTTTTTGTTGTACCTCATTTGTCTTCCTTAGAATACAGCACAGCATTCACATACCACACACTATGGGTCTATTAAAAAATAGAAGAACAATTCTCTCTGCCTCATAAAGCTCAATAAATACTTGTTGACAAACTGCCAGACCTCATCCAAAAAGAGACGTCAATTACAAAATGATTTCTCTTTATAACAAAATACAAGGGCATTTATTAATTCACTTGTTAAATTTATTGAGGGTCTACCATGCCGGGTGCCTGGCTAGATACAGGGGGAACCCCAGTATGCAAAACAAGACACTGTCCCTGTTCTCCTGGAAAAACATTTATCAAATACTTCCTCAGATATGCAAGCTGCCATGGTGGCCAATGTTAGGAGGAGATGAAAAATGCTATAAAAGCTTCTATGGATGGGATTTGATTAGTGCATCAGGAAAGCCTTCCTGAAGCAATGGTACTTGAGTTGAGTACCATCAGAAAGATGAGAAGTCATCTAGCTGAATAGAGGAGAGACAGCACCCCAGACTAAGAGGAGAGCTTGGGGCACGAGGGAGTGTTGGTGGCAAGAACGAAACACTGGAAGGTCTTGTGTTAACTCAGAGTGAGGAGAAGTGGGGTAGGAGGACAGGAGCTCAAAAACCTAGCCAAGTGCCACATTTAGGAGTTTGATCTTAAGAACTCTGGATTGGAAGATTCTTTAGGCCCTGGAACAAGACGGTCAGGATGGGGCTTGAGAATGGGTGATATAAAATCTGTGAACACCAATCTGGTCCTCTTACAAGGTTTTTGGAGCATCCAAGTGGACATGAGAACAACACAGACACCACTGAAAACAGGATGCCTCCACGTGCCCCTTCTGGTTCTCCCGCGCCTTAGATGACTTCGGACTCGCTTAGAGAATGCCACTGTTTTCACCACTCATTTGTGGGGACCCCATTCCCTTTACCAAAGGGTTGTATAACCAAGGGGAATCACTCTTAAGGCAGCAGTATTTATTCTCCCTCCCGATGTGAGGCAACAGTTCTGCCACTCAGCAGTCCACATCGCCCAGGCCTCACCCGAGTCTAGTTCTGAGTGAGGAAATTGTTGCCAGAATTTTCTGTGTCTTCATCATGGAACCTAGAAATTCTGTTTACGTCTGTTTAGTGGCTTTCCATTGGCAGGCCTGGCTGTTGCTAACCACAAGCATTTAGAAAGAGTGTTGGTAACATAAAGAGATTTTTGTTTTCAAAGTACCACTTTGGCTCCCACTGATAGAACAGATTAGAAGGGGGCCACATGGGGGCTGAGAGACCATTAAAAGGTGATGGTGGCTTAGACCAGTGTGGAGATGAAAGAGATCAAGGGAACAAACTGAAGGCGTATTCAGGAGGTATGTGTAAACAGGACTCAGTGGTGATTACAGATGAGATTCTAAGTTGATGATTCATACAACCAGACGCATTCTTAAACTCATTAAAAAACTCATAATATTGCCATTTCCAAAGACGGGGACATGGGAAAAGGACCAGGACCCAATTATGTCCTGAATATGTAAGTCACAAAAATATAAACCTTTTTTAAAAAAATTATCTGAGGGTGCTGGGGATTGAACCCAGGCCTCGCACATGCTAGGCAGGTGCTCTAACACCAAGCTACACCCCCAGCTCAAGAAAGATCTTTTAAATTGAAATGTTCTCCATGCTGAGGAGGAACTGTAGCAGTTGTGCCATACATAAAGTGTCTTCCCATAAGGAAAGAATGGGAAGACTCCAGCTTCAGGGAAAGCCACAGGTTATTATTATTTTCCACAGAATATTATTACAACTACAGGATTCAGCACGTAAAGAAGTTCTGCAGGTAAGCACGGCAGAGATGCAAAGATGAAAAGAACTTCCCAACTATGCATCATTGATCAATTAAAGAATGGTTTGCTTAGAGGCAGAGAAAGAGTAAGTCAGAGAAACCAGAGGACTCTAAGGGATGATAGTTGGTCAGGTTCCACAGAGCAATGGTGCTACTCCAGGGATGGCTGGTAAAGTTCTTATTTTGTGGAGACACATCTCTCTAGCATCGTTGGAGTATGTTTCATTCCCCAAGTTTAGTGACACTGAAGTCACTCCAAACAGAACTCAAAACACAGGGCTTCAGAATGTCTCTGGGGCTGGGTATGATTTTGATCTAAGCAAGGGTGGACCATGTCTTCCTTCTGGCCATTAACTTAAGTTGATGTAGAACTGAAGTACTGGTCATATCCAGCTGGAAATGTCTTAGTAAGCCCAGAGAACTCAAGGGATGATGTTGGAGCCTAAAGGGAGGCTGCAGAAATACAGAAAACATGAGGCATTGCTCACGATCATGGTCTAAGGGGACATTGATACAGCGGCTTAAAGAACACAGACACTTGCTTCTCTCTTGTGTAACAGTTCCAGGTGATGTTCTAGGCTGGCATGTATCTCTGTTCCAAGAGATCATTCAGAAAACCAAGTTTCTAACATCATCACTCCCTCATCATCTGCTAGGGCTGCCTCCCCCTCCAGTGGTCAGCCAGTACTGGTACTGGGTTTGGCAACAATAACAAACAGAAATTGAAGATCATTCGGGCATGCCAACTTCAACTATTTCTAGCAGGTGTTATCAACCCCCTTGTTTCTACTAAAATCAGAGTTGAACTCTTTTTATTTAGTGAATGTGCTCTGATCCTAAATAGCAACCTGAAGCTAAACCTTGGTTTTTACAGAGGGATGCTGAATTGCTCATTTTTAATTAGTCTGCCACAGTAGTGCCCATTTGCAGATGACAGATCATTAAGATAGAAACACATCTGTTTATATGTTTGTGTTTGCATATATGTATGTACAAATGAGAAGTAATAAAGTAAACTGAGAAGCAGAAGGAATAGCCCTTTTCGTTTGGAGACAAACAGTAAAATTCTGTGGGTAGACAAGGTTTCAACATGGGCCACAGGATATAGAAGACAGGTGTTGTTGAGCTAAGTATAGTTCTGGTCTATTCATGCAGCTATGCCTTTTAACACTACTCATTGCACTGGCCTGATATAAGGGACAGCCCAATAACTACCACCTGCACAATAGGAGACTGTAATGATGCCGTTCATCAGCAGAGTGAGGACTCTAGAATCATTCTCACAGGAAAAATATATATAAGAGATTTTGTTCCTTAATGTAAGCATCAAAGAATGAAATTAAACTAAAATTAAGCTACAGATTATATGATACTTAAAAAAAAAACAAAAAAACCCACAGGTCATCAGCAGTTGAGAGGAGTAGCCAAGAGAGTAGATGATTGAATTAGAAAACAAAAGGATATTAGCAAATGGGAATGATGGATTAAATTATAATTAAGTCTACTAAGTTGATGTTTCAGGAGAATAAATATAAAGAGTTTCTTTTGCATCAAAAATGAAACTCTGCAAGTATAGGTTGAAGCATATATGGTTCAGCAACAACACAGATAAAAACATTTTAGAATTTTAGATTTAAAGTCAGTATGATATTAACTATACTAGAATAGTTAGTCTTGGATTCCATTTCTAAAATATGATAACATCCAGCAAAAGGGAGGTAAGTGTTCTGTTCCACTGAAACTACAACATAACCTAATTATTTCTGAGGCTGGCTTTGAACTCATGATACTCCTGCCTCAGTCTCCTGAGTCACTGGTATTACAGTCATATGCCACCATGCCTGGCCATGGTACCCATTTTTGAGGAACACCTTAAGAGGGCCTGTTTTAGTTAAGGTAAGTATAGGCTGCTGACACCATGAGATCTGTTGATACAGTGTCTTAAAGAACAAAGAAGCTCAGCTCAGGAAGCTGAGGCAGAAGGACTGTGACTTCAAAGCCAGCCTCAGTAAAAGCCAGGTGCTAAGCAACTCAGAGAAACCCTGTCTCTAATTAAAATACAAAATAGGGCTGGGGATTGGCTTAGGGGTTAAGCGGCTGTGGGTTCAATCATGGATAATGATTGTTCACACATAACTGCATGGGGTGGGAGGGGGAGGTAGCGGGGATCTGGTGAAGGTAGTTTAGTGAGGGCAGGCCTACCCAAAGATAGTTCCATTATCCCAAAGGAAAGGCAGAACAAATGATTTTGTTGGCTAGAGCACAATCTCTACTACAACCTATGAGAAACAGCAATCAGGGGAAGAAAGAGTGCACATCACATTAGGAGCATACTATATCAGAAGAAAATATGAGTATTTCTCATGAAAGTGATTAGACTAGTTCTTTGGGGTTTTTTTGGGGAGGGAGGGGTACTAAGGATTTAACTCAGGAGCATTTGATCACTGAGCCACATCCCAGCCCTATTTTGCATTTTACTTAGAGACAATGTCTCACTGAGGTGATTAGCACCTCGCTTTTGTTGAGGCTGGCTTTGAACTTGCAGCCCTCCTGCCTCAGCCCCTGGAGCCACTGGGATTACAGGCATGCACCACCACGCCCCGCTAGACTAGTTCTGTGTGTTTCTGGGAGCTCAAACTAAAACACATAGATAAAGGACTTTCTAAAGCAGTTGCCAGAGGAAAAGAGGGCCTCTTTGAAGCAGAAATTCCCTCTTATTCTGAGAAAAGTTAGTGAAAATTGTGTTAGGACTCAGCTATTCCATGGCATTGTTGGGATTGCAAATGACATTAGTCTGATTGCCAGATCCTTGATGTTTCCACCATGTTGCTGCTGCCTCCCAGAAAGAAGGTCAAAACTAAATGAAGTGTTCCTTCTTATTTCCTCCCCCATCGTGCCCCCCCCCCTTCTCTAAATCCTTTATCTTATCAGGGCTGACTGCCTGGAAGGGACTGGCTGTTCTGCAGGATTTAGCACAACAGCAAGATAGGATCACTTTAACATCCGGTCCCTTTTCCAGCTCTTTCTACTGGGCCAAATGACTTGATTTGTCACCCACGCTTTTCCTGGCCCAGAGGCACAGTCTCCTCTTCATTCAGAAGCTTCTGCCAGTCTCATTCCTTCCCTAAGGAGGTGGGGCTTCTCCCATGACCCAGTCCCCACCATACGGCAGCAAATCATTTTCTGCTGTCTGTCACCCACGAGTCGGCTACCTAAACCTTTCCCATCCTAGTTATGCGTATTGTGGGGAAAAAAAATAAGTGTTGGAATAATTTGAAATTAATTCTTCATCCCTTGTGCATTGAAATGGATGTCAAAAGTGAATTAATCATCAGCGAATCTTCCATCACAGAAAATGTACCCAGATTCCCTCCAAAGACAGGATGACTCACAGAGCACCTGTTTGGTCTCCTTAGTAACTGGCCTCTTAGAAATCCCTCTTGTATTTGCATGCAGGCGAGCACAGCAAATTGACTGGGGGAAGGGAAACAGTCCACAGCACGCAGAATGTCACCTGTGACATTGTTTGCCAACCATCTCGTGCTTCATGTACTCACTCAGTGTCTTTGTTATAACCTCAGCATCGATTCAACCTCAGACTCCGAGTCTGGGGATAAGTCTGGGGATAAGTCTGGAAAATTACTAATGGCCTCAGGGAAGGTTTGGTGACACACAATAGAAATTGATACTGGTGATGCTCTGTACTGCGAAGATGGATTCATCTCTATGTTAGAAATGTTTCTTCCTTGACTTTCATCTTTGCTGCAGTTAGAGGGAGACACACAACTCTATCAAGACAGAGGAGGACGGGGTGGAAGGAAGAGGTTCAGTTAAACCACTTACCCAGCTTTACCACAGGAAATAATGTTCTCAGAATCAGGTTTTATGTGGTTCTGTGTGGTTTTGTCTCTCTCTCTCTCTCTCTCTTTCTTACAAAGCCTTCCCTCTCTGGCATTGTGGTAAATAATAATGATAATAATAATAAAAGAAGTTTTAGATCAAGAGTGAGAGACCCATGTTCCCATATGTTCTCAGCCACTAAGGGTCTTGTGCCTGTGAACAAATTGCTTAGCTTCTCTGGGTTTCCTCCCCAGCACTGAGGGGCTTCAATCTGATGATGCTATTGCCCCTTTCGATTATAATATTTGGACTCCATTTCCTTGATCATACTGAGTTTAAAAGCTGTAGTTAGCTAAACTCTTACATTTACTAGGTCAAAGCTTATACAAAATGAAAGGTTAACATTTCCTCCTCTTTATTTTTACAAATGATGCCCCTAGCGGTGTCTTGCCCATGATCACATAAAATTCAAGTATTTTCACATTGTTGGTTTTGGGTTTCTATTTGTATCATAATTCAACATGCTATTATTACAGCTGTACATGACTTGTTATGAAAAATAGTACCAGTTCGCTGCCTGCCTTTCTTCTTCTACTTCCCAAAGGCAGGTACTTTAAAACTTGTTTTTAACTCTTTTTTTTTTTTCTGTTTGTTATTTACCTCAATATCTGTAAATATTATATCGTCTCAGCTTTAGTTTTCACCTCAACCACAAAACATAAATTTTTCACCTCCCGCCCCTCTCCTGGGTAGTTAAAATTTTGTTTAGATCAGTAACAAAATTTTATTTATTTGACATACATATTATTCACAGTTGAGCTATGTAGTACAGTGTGCTTTTTTTTCTGTTTCCTTTTCTGAGAGTTAATAATTGTTGTATTTTTATTTTGCACAATTTTCTACGAATAATCACAAATTCAATCCAAACTCCCTATAATTGTGTCTGTGTTATATGTTTAAACATATTTGGGTGCAGTACAAATTTTATCTTCTTGAAGAAATATCTCGCATTACCTCCTGATCTGCTACAGTCTGAATCAGTTTTTCTCAAGGCCTGCTATCCAGTGTCAACTTGACCTCTCCATTGACCATTCTCCTTGGAACATCCTCACCTCCATTTTTTTGCTGGATCTTCAATTTCTTGGATCCTACATTTTCTTCCTTGGCTTAATTCCTAATTTTGGCAGAACACTCTCTCCAGTAAATTCCTAAGGAATTTCATGCCCAAAATATTTTTATTCTATCCTCATAGATAGTTGATAGATCTTCTAGGTACGAAATTCTAAATAGAAAATTATTATTTTTTTCCTACAGAATTGTGAAGACATTTGTGCATATTAACGGGGCTCAGTGTCATGGTTGAGATGGGTACTGCTTTTTTAATTACTTGTGAAGGAATGTCATCCAATTTTATGCAGAGGTTGATGGGGTCTCTAAGAGATCACTTAGGCTTCTGTGTATATCACATTGACTCATTTGCATCTTTTCCTATGCCTGCCACTAACTGCTTGTTTGCCTTAGGAATATTGAATAAATCCCTTTAAGCTTCATTTACAATGAAAACATGACTGACACTCAGAGTACTACTCTCACAGTGATGTCAGATTGAATGAAATAGCAAGCATGCCCTGTGGAAGCATTTGCTGGATAAATGGTATCTGGATGCTCACAAAAATCTGGTGGGATTTCCCCCCTAACACTCCCTCCCGCCAGTTGCCTTCACAAAAGCCTTAATAATAAAATAATAAGTAGCTGATCGTAATGATTTCTGAAGAGAGTTTTCTTTGAGCATCTATTAAGAGTACTAAAGTAGGATGGTTCATGCTTTATACATTGTTTTAATATATGCAAATAACAATACCCAAAAGTATGTTTGTTGAAAGGATATTTGATAAGAAGGCAAACATCTATCTTCCTTTCTTTCCCGGATCATTTGAAATTATGAAAAAATTTAAAAGATTTTTTAAGGGAATAAAAGAGGAATAAATGTGTAAAGTCCATGGAAAACAGGACATACCAGCAGTGGCCCAGAGTGTTAACTCCTGGAAAGGAGAAATTGCAGCTACAATAGCAATGTTAGAACACTTAAGGGATTACTATATGCTACAGTTTGGATAAGTATCCTCCAAAGACCTATGTGTTAAAGGTTTGATCAACAGTCATTGGGAGGTAGAGACTCCTTGAGGTGGGGCCTGGTGGAAGGAAGTTAGGCTGGGTGCGATGGTGCATGCCTGTAATCCTAGCTGCTCCAGAGACTGAAGCAGGAGGATCTCGAGTTCAAAGCCAGCCTCAGCAAAAAGCGACATGCTAAGCAACTCAGTGAGACCCTGTCTCTAAATAAAATGCAAAAAAATAGGGCTGGGGATGTCGCTCAGTGGTCAAGGGCGCTCGAATGAGCGTTGGGATCTCAGGGCCCTCTTCTCTCCCCCATCCCACTTCTTGGCTGCCATGAAGTGAGCAGCATCTTCTTCCACATGCTCCTACCATGATGCACTGCCTTGCCACAAACTCAAAAGCGAAAGACCAAGCAACCATGGGTTGAAAGCTTCAATACTGTGACCCTCAAATAAAACTTTCTTCTTTTTAAGTTTATTATCTCAGGTATTTGGTTAGAATAATGCAAAGCAAATTAGCACAGTATAATTATGCTGTAAAAGTTGAAAATATAAATGCTTTTTTGAAAAAAAAACATAAATTAACTGAATTTACATATGAGGAAATATTGAACCCAAATAAATTAATAAGTTTAAAGAAATCAAATTGGTAATGAATAACTCACACCCACTACCCCTTTTATTTCTGGCTTCTGTGTTTAACATTATATTTGAGAGATTTTTCCATGATGTCTATAACAGTAAATTGTTATTTTCATTGATGCATAGTATACATTTTATGAATATACTCAAACCTCTTTTTCCATGATCCTATTGAGGATATTGGATTGTTTACAGCTTGGGGCTCTTATATTATTCCTGAATTGAACATTCTTGGTACCAATATCTGATATCTTAAAGATACATATGTGCATTTATGTTGGTATAATTTCAGTAGTGGAGTTAGAGTAAACATAGGTTCAATTTCAACAGATTCTAGTTAACAGTTTTCTGAAGAGTATACCAGCTTCTATTTTTACCAGCAGTGTATGTGATTCCTGTTTTTTCACATCTTTCTCAACACTTGGCATTATCAGATTTAAAACTTCAAGCATTCTGGTGAGTACGTAATGTGATCTTACTATAACTCTGATTTGCATTTATCTGATAACAAGTGATGTTGGGCACATTTTCTTGTGTGAAAATCCTCTGTGCTGAAGTACCTGCTCAAAAATTTTGTCCGTTTACAAATCTGTAAAAAAAAAAAAAAGTTCAACATCTTTAGCAATCAGGAAAACGCAAATCAAAACTACACTGAGATTTCATCACACTCCAGTCAGAATAGCAATTTTAAGAATACAAATAATAATAAATGCTGGTGAGGATATGGGGAAAAGGTACACTCATACATTGTTGGTGGGACTGCAGATTAGTATAACCACTCTGGAAAGCAGTATGGAGATTCTTCAAAAAACTAGTAATGGAACCATCATATGACTGAGCTGTCTCCTCAGTATTTATCCAAAAGAACTAAAATCAGCATACAAGAGCAAAACTGCTACATCATTGTTTATAGGAGCATACCCACAGCTAAGATATGGAACAAGCCCAGCTGAATGGATTAAGAAAATGTGCTATATATACAATGGAGTTTTACTTAGCCATAAAGAAAAAGGAAATTATGCCATTTTCTCTTCAATGGATGGAACTGGAACACATCGTGCTCAACAAAATACAGACTCAGAAAATCAAAGATCTAATATTCTCTATCATTATGTGAAGTAAGAGGGGAGAAGTAGGCAGGGTCAGATATCATAAAGACAGAGAGAAGATCAGTAGAGTAAGAGATTAAGAGGGAGGAATGGAAAAAATGAGGAAATGCAGAAGGCATTTGACAAAATTATGCTAATGCATTTATAAATATACTACAGTGAATTCCACCTTCACGTATATCTATAAATCACCAATTAAAAATATATAAATGAATACAAGGTAGACCAGTAGAATAAAAGAAAAAGAATGGGGGAGGGGGAAAGGGAGGGAAAAGGAAGATCCTGGGGGCTGAAATGGAATAAATTTAATTTCAGGCATGTATAATTATATCAAAACTAACTCAACTATTACATACAGCTATAATGCACCAATAAAAGCCAAAAAAATTGTCCATTTTTGAAGAGAGGAAAATCAAGCAAGGGGTACTTTTTTCTTACTTTTGTTGGATACAAATTATCACTATGGTGACTATGTTGCCCAGGTTGGCCACAAACTCGTCATCCTCCTGCCTCAGCCTCCTGAGTAACTGGAATTACAGGCACACATCACCAGCCAATAACTATCTTTTCTTACTGATTTATAAGACTATTATATTATATTATATTATATTATATATAAGTATTACAAATGTCTCTCTCTGAGGTTGAATTTTTTTATTCTTATCTTTTAAAATAAAGTTCTTAATTTTAAGAAAGCCCAATTCATCATTTTTTTTTCATAATACTAATACTTTTGGTACACCATGCAAGATATCTTTGAATATGGGGTAAATCTCCAAAATAGTCATTTTTATGGTTTTTCATGTGCTCAATCATATTATTTGAAAATTGATGATATTATTCTTTCCATTCCCATCTTTCTGATACATCTTTGTTTTTTGTCTTGTTTCATGACCTAGAACCTCCAGTACAATGTTGATTAGAACTGGGGACAGCAGAAAGCGTTCTCTTATTACTCATTTCGGAAGGAAATCTTTTGCATTTACCCATTAAGCATAATGTCTGCTAAAGGTTTATGCAAAAACTTTTTTACTTGAGATTTAAATGGTCTCCTGTTTCTTTCTATAATTCCTTTAAGTGCTAAACTTAAATATTTTTCCTGAATCTATGAAATGATCATATAATTTTTCTTTCTTATTTTGTTAAGGTAGAAAATTACTTTGATCTATTTTTCTAATATTAAACAAACTTGCATTCCTGGACTAAATTCAATAAACTCATGATGTATCATTTATTTAGTTGCTGAATTCTATTTGTAAATATTTCATGATTTTTGTATCTGTCTCTATGAATGCGACTTTTTTTTCTTCTATTTTTATCAGGTTTTATATCAAAGGATATCTTAGGATATTGGCTTTTATAGTCCTGGTTTTCTTGATTTTTCTGTGATACACTAAAATAACTGGATTTTTAAAAAATGCTAGTTGACTTTTATAATTACTCTCCAGGGAGGGTTTGTGTGATACAAGCTGTGCATTTACAGCAAGACACAAAACATTTTACAAACCTGATGAACAAACAAAACATCATTTCTAACCTTAATTAACCTTCTGACCTGTTTCAGTTCCTTAAAAATTCTTGGGTTACCAAAAGTACAGTTTTGACTTTTAGTGTCATTTAATGGCCTCATCTGTTAAAACAGTTGTAGGAAAATAAATGAAGTTTAATTACAGTCATAATATTTTGCCTCATTAAAGTGAAGGATGTTCACTTTAAAAGGGTGTTAAGTAAATTTCCTGGATCTGGTTAAGGAGTATGAGATGCATTTGATAGTGAAATATATGGTGAGATTAATATGAAGTTGATATAAATATGAAAGGGGGCTGGGGTAATGCTGAGACAATCCTTCCTTTTGGTGAACTCCTACTATGTGCTAGGTGCTTTGCTTGGGGCTTTGCTGGCATTATCTCACCTAATCCCTGAAAACATAATGGCATGTTTTTATCCCCATTTTATAAAAGAGGACTCCAGGGCTCACTAGGAATAAATAACTTCCCAAACATCTCACAGGTGGTTCGAAAGATGTGAATCGAGCTGTTTGACGCTAGAACCCAAGCTCTTTCTACTAAACCAGACTAAGATAAAACAGAAAACAAAACAGAACGAAACACAGGTGCTCTTCTCAGTAAATACTGGATTCTTTACTAGTAAACCCTGCTAAAGGGGTACTGAGAAGGAAGAGTTTAGTTACATGTCTATGGTTTGTTGGGTGAGGATTTTATTTTGGGTGTGTATTTCCTCTGTCTCTGGAGTTCTTGGCATATTCTCTAATAAAAACATTTCCTGTTTACTACTGACTGGGCTAACATCCAATACCCAAGCAATATGAACAAATTCCAACCTTTATCTATCTTATGTATAGTTAGAGTCTGTATGTGCCAATTAAGGCCCAGTCCTGGGTTAGATCTGCATTTCCTTTATAGGACATACTAGTTCTCCATGATATTGATAGACTTATTCAGGGAAAAAAATTCTAGGGTGCTGTGTCACTGTTAAATATGTTTAATAAACTCTGAATTAAGCTAAGTTAAATAAGTATATTTATTTTAGACTTTCCTAAACCTTAAAATATTAGTATGTACTATGAATTGTCAAGAAAAGTTCTAATATATGTGTTTTTCAAACTTATTTGGCTCAGAGCACTTTGCTGGAGGATCAACTTCTAGAATGAGTGTTATGTAGACCATATGTGTGTGTGTGTGTGTGTGTGTAGTGTGTGGGTGTGATGCTGGGGATTGAACCCAGGGCCTTGTGCATGTGAGGCAAGCACTCTACCAACTCAGCTATATCCCCAGCCCCTAGACCATATTTTGATGAATTAGATGCTTTAGTTCAATTAGTTGTACAGCAACACACAGTGCCTCACTGTTCACAGTTGGGAGATATAAAAAGTGGCATAGACCCCACCACAAAAAGTTTGGCATGGAATCTGGTGACCTCCTGAAGAGGTATTGTAGAAGAGATGCCTTTGTGGGAAAGAAGTTGGATAAGAGGAACTCTAACTTTCTTCCCATTCTAAGTTTCTTTGTTTCTGTGAAAACCATAATTCCTTTTAGGAAAAAAAAAATTGTGTCATGTTGTGACCTATAATAAGAAATATATATTTAGTCTTCATTCTGTTTCCTGGCATACAGCATCGAAAACCCTTGGGATCTCCACAGTGATAAGTGACTTATGTGCTACTGAATTGACTGTTGCCTAGAGGCTCCTGAATAGCCTCAGCATGGGGGAAGTGGGGTGGACCGGTTGCTAGGGAAATTAACCACGTGATTAGAGGATTGGAACTTTCAGTCCTATACCCTAGGTCTCCCAGGAGAGAAGTGGGATTGTATTAGTCCACTTTCTGTTGCTATAACAAAATACCTGAGATATTCATTCAGCTCACAGTTTTGAAAGGTTGAAATTTCAAAATGGGAAGGCCCCATCAATTTGGTCTCTGGCAAGGGCCTACCTCAAAGTTCCATCTCATAGCTCTGCTCCTTTAGGACATGAGTCTCTTCTACATAGCTCAGCTGGATCTCTAGCAGGCCTGTTTTCCACTCACCAATAAAAGGGAAATCCAGGCAAAGGATTGCCTTTCATCTAGGTAAGGCGAAAGTTACCTACCTCAATGTGCTCATGTTTCATTGGGAAAATATAATCACACGACTACACATAGCTATGGAGTTAGTTGGGAATTTCATTCTCCAGCCAAGCCGTTATGTGCCCAAGAAGAAGGGGAAAGAGATTTTGGAAAAACAACTAAGACTGCCATACATTGGGGGGTGCGGGACAAATATTAGTTGGTAATTGTTACTTGGGCTTTACTTACATTTCCTAATGAACAACCAGTTCAGACTGATCAAATCCTTCCAAGAAATATATTGAGTTCCTGTCAGTGTGATATTCAAGTACTCCAATTTATGAAGCACGGATTTCTCAGAAGAGCTCCGATTATCTGTCAGGGCTGGAGGATCAGTACAGCAAGTCTGAGGGAGGTGTGGGGTCAGTAAACAATTCATAGTCAATATCCTTTGCAGACTCGCTTCTTATTGTCCTTCAGGCTCCTTGACTGATTTTTTAAAAAATTGGCTCAAGAGGGGATGAAAACTGGCAAATCTCCTAGATTTTAGACAACTAAAGCATCAGCAGTGATGTGCTATAGGGAAGAGTTTATGAAATATAGTTTTAAAAAAACAAGAAAGCAATTTTCAGAGAGGAAATTTTCAACTTAGATGCTTTTTTTTTCCAATTTTCAGGTATGACCTCAGTCAAGAGTAGGTCACACAAATACAGCCAAACAGAGTGCCTCGAAAACAGGTCTGCTGGCCCACCAGCCTTGCACGTTCCCTCATCCTTCCCTACGAGTGCTGCCACATGTCCTCAGTATTGGAGGTTCTGTTCTCTCCCTTAGAATTTCTTTTGTGCAATGGTAACGGTTCCCTTTGTAAAGTCAAGGATACTATCAAGTTTGTAAAGCAGGTGGAGTCCACATGGAATAATAGTTTAGGATATAAAAGCCCCAAATTATTTCTCTGACCACCTGCATCAGAAATTTCCCCCATCTCAGATGCAGGGTCCAGGGATTAGAAAGTTCAGAGGCCTACGAGAGGTTCCTGTTAAAATGGAAGTACCTCGGGGTGGGGAAAAATATCACAAGCTAATTATTCTCTAACCCAACCACTGAAATCACCTGGAGAGTTTTTTCAAAATCACAGCTGTTTAGGCCCTCTCTAGACCCACCAAGTCAGAATTTCTGGAAAGGACCTAGGCTTTTCTACTTTGATTCTATGCCTGGGTTTGGGAACCAGGGACTTACGCCTCAGTAATTCAAAGATGCATCAGCAACTGGAGTTGATGACTGGGGCAGAGGAAGGAGAGAGAGGGAATGAGATGAGATGGCTCTGGAAGCATTACTGAAAGTCTCAAGATTCCTTCTCCATCTTGTTCAGTTTTGATTTTAAAATGCCATTTGTAAAACTTCATCAGCTTTTGTCTTACAGAACTGTCTGGTCTCGTTCTCTTTCTAATGGCTAGAGAACACTGTGTGGTGTTTTAGTTTTATCTTTTTTTGCTTTCTTCTAATTTGTAAGATCAGTAGTGCCTGGATATTGGGGTTGGAATGATCTTCTGAGTTCTGGGAGGGCAAGCCTCGAGGGACCTTGCCTTCTGTCTTCACTGCAGGGCAGTTCCATAGGACTTCTGGGAGAGGCACGAGGCTCCCCAAGTTTGAGACCTTTGGGGAAGGCCATCTGTAGGCTCCACAGCTTCCTTTCTCTGAATCAGATCTTCAGATCGGGGACTTATCCTAATATCTAATTTCATCCTTTGGGCTTGATTTTCAAGTCTATTTTCTCTTGTTTTCTACCTTCTAGAGAAATGGAAACAGCTGTATGGGGACATCCTGATCCCTGAAGCTAAAGAATTCCCCCATTAACATTCATTTTGCAGACTACATAACTTTGATTTCTGCAGTCCTGCTTATGGGATCATTTCCTAGTCCTATATTTGCTTAACTCCCCTTTGGATGTAGTTCCTCCACAAGAAATGAAACAATGCCAAATATAAACAAAGAGTTCTTTCCTGTCTTCTCTATGACATTCTCCAACGAATAGGACCACCTTAGTTTTTAAAAACAGCTTTGCTGGCTATTGATAATTTATATTCAACATGTGGTCACCATGTCCTTAGGTTATTAGGGAAAGTGACTTTGATAGAGAAAATAGCTCTGGGATAGAAGTCCCAGAGATCTGTGTTCTCCATCCAGTTTTGTCACAGTTAAGCTCTGTAGCTTATAACTTATAAATTAAACTTATAAATTCACTCCCACTCTAAAATTCTTATTCCTACTTATTTTGATTCACATCTGATTTCTCAATAACAAAGTAGTCTAAACTCCCATAGCAATTTATTTATACATTCTTATAGCTATCTAGGTAAGGCTAGAATATAATATTTATATATTAATATAATATTTAATATAACATTTAACCTATAATATAATATTTATATCATATCATGTCTGCCACAGCTTTCCTATTAGACCAGAAACTCCTTTCAGGCAGGACCCAAGAAACTCTACAACTGACTTTAGAACAGTGTTTTATCAATAAACATTTATTGAATGAGTCTATCTATGAATATTTTATGTCACCCTGCCAAGTCCAAAGAAATCATTTCGGGAGTAGGAAAGATAATCCTGGCAAATTTGATCTCTGCACCCCGGTAGCTCCATGTCTGCTCCTTTTAGTAATATGCTTCCACTTTCTGGACTGGTCCCTCGTGGATAATCTTGCATGTATACACGTTGATGATGAGCCAGATAACTGTGTATAAACAAGGTTATTTCCCCCTGGAGAAATTTAAAGCCTTTAAAAGATTGCTATACAAAAATATCAAAGATTCCAGACTGTAAGTTGAAAAAGAAAGATAGAAAGAAAGAAAGGAAGGAAGGAAGGAAGGAAGGAAGGAAGGAAGGAAGGAAGGAAGGAAGGAAGGAAGGAAGGAGGAAGGCTGAAAAAGCAGAGAGGAGTTTGAGTTGAGAAAGAAGCATCAGAGAGTAGAAGGGGAGCAGATTTCCCTGAGCATCCCAAACACAAGCAGTTAAACTCTGCCCAGAAAGTTGGAGATAAAAGTGTAATATTTGGACTCAGAAAAATGGGTGAGAATAATCTCAAAATCTGGGGCCCATATTGACTACGGGCACCTGTGATTTTCTAACTTGTAAACTATTTTGAACTTCTATTGACTTCCTGCTGGAGAGAGCCCATATTACTGCAGACCAAAGATCAAAGGGCATAGTGTGTTGCCAGGGCAACAACTTAAAAATGAAAAGGGGCACCAATGGAGCGGAGAGTTGGTGTGAGAGGCTAGAGGGCTTCTAGGCTAAAGTGCAACCAAGAGGCCCAAGCTCTGGCTGGGCCCAGAAGGCAGCCTGTGGGCACAGCCAAGCCACCATGACCCTTCTTATGCTCCTCATTGTCCTTTGAGAAACTGGTAGGCATGATAAAAGACAGTCTGCAATTTACTTTTATCTTCTCTAGGTCTTTGACTCAGGGGAGTTGTATCTGATATGAACCTAGACACCAGAACTCAAAAGAGACACCATAGATATTTATATTCATGCAGCTGCCTTCCATAAAATGTTAATTTTATGGAAAATTCACTACTCATGGACCTCCTGGACCACCCAATAAAATTTTGGATATAGGATAAAAATGTTCCGAGTACAGAATCACACTCCAACCCCACCCCCCTTGTTTTTACTCATTGAAATAATTTGATGCCACTTCTGGATGCATTGGAGGCCAAGGACTGTAGAGAACAGAACAATACGTACTTGCTTATCTGAAGATGATATGATTTTTATTCTTACAGGATAAAAGTGGCCGTCTAAGAAAATGGTCCTTGTTATCTGGTTACTTTCAGAAAGAGTGGCCACAAATTAACCATTCTAAGACCAAGAGTGCCATTTCTGGAAGCCTACACCCAGCTTTATCTAGACTTTTATTTAGGTAAGGGATCAGCGGAATATTTTGCTATGAGTAAGGTCTCTGGGGTCACTCTGCCAGGGTATAAAGCTTGGTTTGAACTCTTAGTAGTGAAATAACATTCATTTAACAGCTCCGGGCTTCAGTTTTTTCATCTATAAAATGGGTTTTTAATAATAATTCTTATATAGTTGTTGTGAGTTTCAACTGTTTTTGCATGTAAAATATTTAGAACAGCATTCAATAAATGTTAATTATATATGGCTACTAATCCTGTCCACCAGATGATGTTCCTCATTCTCGAGATGTAGCTATTAAACATGCAAGAAATCCAAAAAAGTTCAATTACTCGAAGCTACGCATTTGGTAGGCATTTTTGCTGGGTTTGGAAATTTTGATTGTTGTTGTTTTATGGTCAAAATGAACACTGGTTTATGACTACTTAAAATGCTCCAAGTTAGAATTTTTGTGGGGAAAGTCCCTCATCCGTTTGTCTCTGGATTAGTGAGCATCCAAAATAACTTCCTGAGGACTTTCTTGACCCTATCATTCTGGTTCAACTCAGAGGGACAGTGGATGGCTCCTGTGTAGTCATTGACTTTCTCTTGTGCCGCAGTCTCTGGCTGGGCACAAGATCACGAGCCACTCAAACAGGAACAAACTTTATTTGAAAGAACCGCCAATAACACGTCCGCCCGGGAAGCTTTCCGATCCACCCACGCGGCGTACTCCCGGTTCCTTCCCGGAACTCTAGCGCAAGCGCCTCCCCGGAATTCCCTCCTACTGCACTTTCCCAACCAATGGGAACTCTCCAGGAGTCCCGCAGCAGGAGTCCGGTATCCATATGAATGTAATTTTTAACATAATAATGGCTAGCTGGCATCACCTTTCAATCAAAAATGCCATGCATCATATTAATTGGCTGTGGCTCCCAGCATCTCCCCCCTTCTGTTTAATTAAGTAACAAGTAATGTGGCTAGGGACCGTGCCTGTTAGGTTTGTCCAATTCAACATATGGTTCTTACCCGTCATTGGAAAACTGACCTTTAGGCGTCAGCCTCCTGTCTTAGGTTGATACCACTGCAATTGGATCATACCCGTCACTGACTACCGGTCCAGCATATAGCCATACTTGTGGATAGGCCTATGCACCAGTGGGGGGGTGAGGTTCTTTGCCTCACCTCTGTTGGCCCCCAGATTTGGCCTTGGTGCCAGTGGGGGGGTGAGGTTCTTTGCCTCACCTCTGTTGGCCCCCAGATTTGGCCTTGGTGCCAGTGGGGGGGTGAGGTTCTTTGCCTCACCTCTGTTGGCCCCCAAGATTAGACCATCACTAGTAGAAGGGAGGAGGATACAGAAATGCCACAACACCACATCAATTGACGACTCCTAGGGAAAATTGCATCACTGGTGACACATCAGCAAAAATACGCCAGCATTACCATAATTTGTTGTATCAACAGATAGATCACAGTGCATACAAGTGATACATAGTCCAGGCAAGTTTTGTAAGCAGTTCATAGTGGAGGAATCTATCAATATGTCCATTTCCTCCCAAGATCATTGATGTATCAGTTTATACAGTTTGTTGTGATAATTATCGAAGAAGTTGTAGTTTGGTTTCATCTTTGTCTTCACCGGCACTGGGATGAAAAATAGGAATTCTGACAATGATGTTAAAGAGAGAAAGAAAAAAAATGTAACATTTTAACAGGTACTAAGAAAACATTTTTTTTTTTTT
Organism: Callospermophilus lateralis; assembly: GCF_048772815.1. NCBI lineage: Eukaryota > Metazoa > Chordata > Mammalia > Rodentia > Sciuridae > Callospermophilus > Callospermophilus lateralis. The sequence goes on from NC_135316.1 coordinate 73,700,529, forward strand.
TTTTTTTTTTGGAACAATTTACATTATCTTGAACAGAATTATTAAATATAATGAAAAGGAAAGATGAAAATAAACAAACAGATTTGTTAACCTGCTTATTTGTACACATATTAAAATAATTTTTAACAGCTGTTTACCCAATTTAAATTAAACCATTAAAATTACGTGAATAATAAAAAGTACTTGGATCCATATTTTTTATGAGCACTCCTCATATATGATCTATGGACATACGCACATATAGACACATAACACAAAACAGAAGTGTGCACATATAACATACAACACATAAGACAATAGTAAAGGCCTTGTAGTTTCACCTAGGTGAAATCTCCATTGCAATGTTAAAAACTCCACAGTTAAAAAATAAAACTGATCAGAAAAACATCAACCTAGGTCTGTATGAGCTCAAAAATAAAATAGAACCTTATGATATGGAAAAATGCAATAATAAAATAGATATTGAAAAAGGCATTCTGGTTAATCACTGTCGCAGATGTAAGAATGGCCAAGCTGGAGTTCTGGATATCAGCTGTTATGGATTTGAGTCAAATTATCTTCTTTTTGATCTGTAGAAATCGTTTTAGTTAGTCTTTCTGGAATCCAGATCGGTTGCTGTTCTTCCTGTGGAAACACACAGACAGAGCCCCGACTCCAGACAATCACTGGATCAGGACCTTTCCATTGTCCTGTTAGAATATCTTTCCAAAGAACTTTAGGCTTATGCAGATTTTTTGGATACATATGCCTTTCCGCAGCACTAAGTCCTGATGAATCCAAATTTAAAAAGTTTAGAGTAAAGAGGGTTATTTTAAGTTTATCTTTGGGGGATATATACCCCTTTCCAATTCCCTCCTTTTGTTTTAATAAGTACATTTTAATAGTTTGATGAGCTCTTTCAACTATGCCTTGTCCCTGTGGATTGTATGGAATTCCTGTTATGTGAGTAATGCCAAATGATGAGCAGAATTGTTTAAAAGGGGTAGAAGCATAACCGGGACCGTTATCTGTTTTTAACTGTTTTGGAACGCCCACAGTGGCAAAATTTTGTAAGCAATGAGCTATAACATCTTTAGTTTTTTCTCCGGCATGAAGGGAGCCCATCAAAAATCCAGAAGAAGTATCAACTGTAACATGCAAATATTTTAATTTTCCAAATTCTGGCAAGTGTGTGACGTCCATCTGCCAAATATGGTTAGGTATCAGTCCTCTAGGATTGACTCCAAGATTAACTTGTGGTAAAAATGTCACACAATTTTGACATTGTTTTATTATATGTCTGGCTTGTTCTTTAGTTATTTTAAAACGTTTTTGTAAAGTATTAGCATTGACATGAAACCTTTTATGAAAATTTATAGCTTCTTCTATTGTGGAGAAAATATGTATGTCATGTGTAGATTTATCTGCTAATTCATTGCCCAAACTAAGGGCTCCAGGCAATCCTGTATGTGCCCTGATATGTCCTATAAAGAATGGATCTTTTCTGTCCCAGATTAGACTTTGTATAGTGGAAAACAAAGAGAAAACAGTAGAAGAAGGGGAAATCCTACCTGCATCTTCAAGGGATACTATAGCATTAACTACATATTGACTATCAGAAAATAAATTAAATACGGAATCTTTAAACATCATAAAAGCTTGTAATACTGCATTAAGCTCTACCTTTTGAGCTGATTGTTTGGGTACTAAAAATGTAAAAGTTTGATCAGGGGTAACTACTGCTGCTGTACCATTATTTGACCCATCAGTGAATATATTTGGAGCATTCATGATAGGGGTCTTTCTTGTCATTTTTGGAAAAACTACAGGATGCTTAGACCAAAAAGACAACAAAGGATTAGATGGCAAGTGATTATCAAATGAAACATTAGATTTACACATGATTATTGCCCAAGTATTTAACTCATTGGCTAACTCATCAATTTGATCCATAGTATATGGAGTAATAATTTTATTGGGAGAAATCCCAAACACTCCCTTTGCTGCTTTTATTCCTTTGAGTATTAACTGTCCTACAGCCTCAGGATATCTAGTAAGAATAGTATTAGGAGAATAAGATAAATGTATCCACAATAATGGACCTTCTTGCCAAAATACTCCTGTAGGAATATTTTTTGTTGGTAGTACAATAAATAATAAAGGCAAACTTATATCAATTCTATCCAAGTGCATATTTTCCATATATGTTTCAATGATTTTTAATGCCTTTCTTGCTTCAGGCGTTAACATGCGGGGTGAATTTGGATCTGATGGACCTTTTAGGATATCAAATAAAGGTCCTAGCTCTCCTGTTGGTATGCCTAGATAAGGCCTTATCCAATTTATGTCTCCCAATAACTTTTGAAAGTCATTAAGTGATTTGAGTTGATCTACTCGTATTTGAATTTTTGGTGGACGGACCATGGTTGAGGATAACAGAACTCCTAGATAATTAATTGGAAGATTTAATTGTACTTTATCTATTGCTATCTCTAGATTATAACCTTTTAATAAATTTGTAAGTGTGGCATAACATTCTAGCAGTGTGTTTTTATCTTTATGTGCCAATAACATATCATCCATATAGTGAAATATTTGTAGTTCAGGATTTTGATTTCTAAGTGGTTGGATTGCTTTGTTAACATAAATTTGACACATAGTTGGACTATTAGCCATCCCCTGAGGGAGTACTTTCCATTCATATCTCTGATCAGGACCTTCATGATTTAGTGCAGGGATAGTAAATGCAAAATGTGGACTATCCTCAGGATGAATAGGAATTGAAAAAAAACAATCTTTAATATCTATAGCTAAAACATACCAGGTTTTTGGTAAAGCAGACAATTGGGGAATCCCTGATTGAGCAGGTCCCATAATAACCATCTCATTATTAATGGCTCTTAAATCTTGTAATAATCTCCATTTACCAGATTTCTTTTTAATAACAAAAATGGGAGTATTATGGGGAGATATGGAAGGTTGTATATGTCCTTTCGCTAATTGTTGTTTAACCAGATCATGGGCTACTTGTATCTTTTCTTTAGTCAGGGGCCACTGAGGAACCCACACTGGTCTTTCTGATTTCCAAGTAATTTTTATTGTCTCAGTGGCCCTTTCTGAAAATCCAACCCATGTCTGTCTGTTCCTTGATCTATTTGAATTGGTGCTGCTATATTTTGTCCTTGTTTTCCTAATCTTTTTTCTTTTTTAAAACCTTGTTTAGCCCTAGTAGTGGGCGCATTAGAATTGATGTTATTTGTTAATGTTAAACCTAATTGATCTAGGACATCTCGTCCCCATAAATTTATAGGAAGATGATCCAATACATATGGCTGTATAGTTCCCTCACATCCTTCAGGATCTTTCCAATCTAATACCATTGCACTTCTATGGGGATTAGTAGCCACTCCTAGGCCTCGAAGCGTTTGAGTGGCTTGTTGTAATGGCCAATGTTTTGGCCATTCCTGACTAGATATGATGCTAAGGTCTGCACCTGTGTCCAGTAGCCCATTAAAGTCGTATCCTTGAATATTTAGTTTTAGCATGGGGCGAGAATCTAAATTTAAAGACAGCATAGCCCAATCTACACCTGTGGAGCCCAATCCCCTGGTACCTCTTTCTACAGTACGACTGGAAAATTTATCATGTAGGCTGGGTATTATTAGTAACTGTGCTATTCTATCCCCTGGTGAGATAACTGATATGCCTCTTGGAGAACTAGCTATAATTTTTATTTCACCTTCATAATCGGGATCAATTACCCCGGGACTTATCATAAGTCCTTTTAGTGTGGAAGAACTGCGTCCCAATAATAAGCCTACCGTTCCTTGGGGAAGAGGTCCTTTTACTCCTGTGGGAATGATTTGAATTCCCATCTCTGGAGTTAGTACTGCTCTTGCGGAGGCGCAGATGTCCAGCCCTGCGCTCCCTCTAGTTTGTCTGATGAGGGATTTAATGGATAATGTGTCCTGGGCACTACCTTGATGGTGCTGCTGGGTTCCTCCATTGCCCCGTATATTTGTGGTTTTGGGCCCCGGAGCATTGGGCCCTCCAGTCCGTTTTTTGGCAATGGAGCCTGATGCCTTTCTCCACGATATCGTGGGTAAACACTTGATCCTTGTCCGTTTTTTGATAACGGAGTGCCCTCTATGGTGGTTTGAGAACGGCATTCATTAGCCCAATGTCTCCCTCTACGGCATCGTGGGCAAATACCTGGTATTCTATTCCTTTGATACCTAGCTTTGTTAAACCCTCCTCCTATGGGGCAATTCCTTTTAAAATGTCCTGTCTGATCACAATTGTAGCATGTTTTTGGCCTGGCATCTAAAGCCTGTTGTACTGCTGCTAAGACTTGTCCTTGTTCATTAATGTCTCTACATAATTTAATATATGTGTTTAAATCTTCATGTTTCCATGGTCTAATGACCTCTCTGCAGCAACGATTTGCTTGGTCATAAGCCAGTTGTTTTATAAATGGCATTGCCTGTTCTACATCTCCAAATATTCTAGAAGCGGTCTGAATAAGCCTATCTACAAATTCAGCGTAAGGTTCGTTAGTTCCTTGTATTACCTTAGATAACTGTCCTTGTAAATCTCCATGCCCCTGTAAAGTTTTCCATGCCCTAACTGCATCTGCAGCAATTTGTGCGTATACACCAGGATCATATTCAATTTGTTGCCGTTGACCCTCATAAGGTCCCTTTCCTAACAACATCTCCAGATTTCTTTGAGGGTAACCGGCTGCTGTATTTCGCCTAGCTGTCTCCATGCAGAATTCCTCATTGGCAACCTTCCATAACAAATATTGTCCTCCATTTAGCACAGATCGACACATGTTAGCCCAATCTGCTGGTGTCATGTCTAAGTTGGTAATAGATTCGACCATGCTTATGGTGAAGGGTGCTTGCGGGCCATAGGTTGTTACAGCCTCCTTTAATTGCTTTACTGTTTTGAAATCTAAAGCACGGTGGATTCGTTGCCCTCCTGCCTGCTCAAGTACAGGGCATGCTAGTCTTTGGGATCTTGCCTTAGGATTTTGTGTATCAACTACGGGAGTTGAGGGCCGCTCAGCTGTTACGCCCTCTGGTGATAGAACGGAGTTAGTAGCAGCCTCCTGTTGTAACTCCCCAACTGATGGTCGTTTTTCCTCTAAGCTTTCTTTCTTCAAATTTTCCTCTGTCTGACTAGCTGGAGAGACCTTCTCTTTTGCTTGACCTGACATGTTTTCTACCACAGTTTGGACCTCTAACAATTTACTTAACAGTTTTTCGGTTTGTTTTTTACTAGTTTCTAATCTACTATAAAGGTAACGCAACCCAGTAAGGTAGCATAAAACAAAGCCGAAACAGAATGAAACAAAAACGGAGCAAAGAATAGTTGTATCAATTTTCTCTTTCTCCGGGCCAAACAACTTCAAGCCTTGAGCCAACCATTTTTCCCAGTTTGCCTGAGAAAATTCTAGGGATAGGCAGCTTGAAACAAAAACAAAATAAATCAAAAGAAGAACACATTGTTTTTTGAAATGGTTACCCATTCTGTCGCCTTCCCTCAGGGGCGAGCAATTTTACTCACCTCCAAGCTTCAGGCGCTCCCCGTACGGGCCACCAGTTGCCGCAGTCTCTGGCTGGGCACAAGATCACGAGCCACTCAAACAGGAACAAACTTTATTTGAAAGAACCGCCAATAACACGTCCGCCCGGGAAGCTTTCCGATCCACCCACGCGGCGTACTCCCGGTTCCTTCCCGGAACTCTAGCGCAAGCGCCTCCCCGGAATTCCCTCCTACTGCACTTTCCCAACCAATGGGAACTCTCCAGGAGTCCCGCAGCAGGAGTCCGGTATCCATATGAATGTAATTTTTAACATAATAATGGCTAGCTGGCATCACCTTTCAATCAAAAATGCCATGCATCATATTAATTGGCTGTGGCTCCCAGCACTCTTGTTCATAAATTTTTATAACAGTAGGTCAATGCTACCTAAATCAGACTACCTAAATCAATTCTACCAAAATCAATTCCAGTCTAAATCGGGCTGAGTGATTTTTAAAACATATGTTTTTGTATTAAACTTGCATAGAAGAGCTGCTCTCCAGATACTTGTCAGAAGGTCTAATTTCTAGCATATTGCTGCAAGTTATAAAAATATCAAAAGTCCTGCTGAGAAAAATAATATTCAGAGTATTGTGAGTCTTCCCATTCTAGGTCAATGATTTCCCAGATTTTTATATTTCATAGATCAGTTTTTTAAAAAAAGATTGTTACTTACAGAGATTGCTAACTTATTTCACAAAAGTAAGGTGTAACAAAAAGATAGCTTTCTAAATATTGAAGTTTTATGAAAATTTAATTTTATGGAAAATTCACTACTCGCTCTATTTTTTTTTTTTTTTTCCCAGACTGGCACTAGAGAAGAACTAGATAATGCATGAATTTCCTCTAGATGAGACCCAGACACTAGTGACTTCAATCCAGGGAAGCATCATCCTGGTACCTGCAGAAGGGTTTCTTTGGAACTATGCTGGTCTGGCGCCCCTGGTTAAATGAGAAGTGTCATAGAGAAGGCCTTGAAAGCTTGTCACTTCAGTAGTCCAAAGACATTATTGTTTATATAACCCAGTGTTCTCCCTTGGAAGATGGACTGGAGAAGTCTTGCTGTAGCCTCAATAGTAGAAGCACTTGGGCTTGTACAACTAAGCAGTGCATTTATCTTTCATTTACTACAGTCTGTGGATCATTTTATCCTCCTTCTTCACACAATCTCCTTGAAATGTTTAACTCAATGACATGATGCTCTTCTAATAAGTGCCTAGAATTTCAAGAAATGTGATTTGTATATTTAGCTGGTTCCTGGCTCCATCCTATAATCCTACCATCATTTTTCTTTTGCCTGTTTTTTTATTATTATCTTACCTGTTTGACCTTGCTGAGCTATATCTCTCTTTGTAAGCCATCTTAAATCTTTTCCAGAGCCAGAAGGAATACACTTCAGCGTGTAAATTATTTAACTGACCCCTCCCCCTCCTGGGACCTAGATATAGCTTCATAAGGATACCTAGCTATCCAGGGACCCCATAATACATCTAGAACTTATCTGCAAGATTTCCCAGTGCTGACAGAACAGAAAATCTACCTCCTGTGTCCTATGAAGGTGCTGGCAACTGATACTGGTCTGACTGTTGTCCTGCTCTGTATTTTAAAAAGAAGCCATCTGGGCCTTACCTTATGTGAGTGAAGTGACAATTTCAAATGCCATAAAAAAGCTAGTAGGAAGATCCTTAGGGGAGAAGGGCCATTTAATCAGGGTTTGTCCGAGTGCAGAACCTAACCTTTTAGGATTTTGTAAATTATAGTTATGATTAACATTTTTTAATGAAAGTTCTTAAAGTTGTACAGAAGTGTAGTTTTATGGAAAATAAATAACGTAAGCATCCGACAGCAGGGCAAATTGTAAGGACAAGGATTTGTTTATAAAACTGGTTTTGTGTGTATGTTTGGGCATGTGCAGGTTGGCTTACAATGAAAAGTACATTTCATTTTCAGGATTACAAAAGCCATGTTAATGATACCACGTAAGGAGTGTCTACCTATAAATAAAACAACCCCTGGTCACACTCGATCCCTTTTCCATACAATATGCCACACAGCAAATAACTATTTTCCTTAGAAAATGTCTGCTCATTGAACAATCTTTTCATTATTAATATTTTATGTAACATGGTATATGCATAGGGAGACAGAGAGAAAGAGACAGAGATACCAAAACAGAGATACCGAGACAGAGATTCCAAGGGATTGGCTCACTTGAATGTAGAAGTTAGGCAAATCCAAAATCTGCAATGTATGTTGGAGACCCAAGGGAAGAGTTGCAGTTCCTATTCAAAGACAGACTGTAGATAGAATTCTTCCTTTCTTGGGAGACTTAGTTTTTTTCTACTAAGGCCTTCAAGTCCTAGATGTGGCCCACCTACATTATAGCTGGTAATCTGTTTTATTATTAAAAATCCAATGATTTGGGGCTGGTGTTATGGTTCAGTGGTAGAAGGCTCACCTAGCATGTGTGAGGCACTGTGTTCGATCCTCAGCACCACATTAAAAATAAATAAGTAAATAAAAAAAATAAAGATATTGTGTCCATCTATAAGTAAAAATGAAATCTTAAAGTCCAATGATTTAAATGCTAATCTTCCCTATTTGAACAGCACTGCAGAAAGGGGGTTGGCTGGACAATCTCTTCCAGCCTAGTAAACAAGCAGCAAGTAAATAAATAAATAAATTTTAATCTCATCAAAAACAAACCCCCCCCAAAAAAATGCGTATACCTGCATGGAAATATCTAAAATAACATATTAACTAAATATCCAGCTCCTTGACCCAGCCAAGCTCCATGACACATGAAATTGATCATCAAATGCCTCTTAGTTTACACTCAGAGAGTCAAAGAAAAATGGTAGGTTTGCCTAACTAGCCAAGCTATTGAGGCTGTTCAGAACAGAAGAGATTCTAAGCTGGCCAGCCAGTGTGTGCTGGAGCTCGCTCCTGCTGGCTGTTGATTATTGACTGTGCCATCTCTTCTCAAGTCTGCATTTGGAGACATTACACTGTTTGCCAAAAATTGACCATGGCGGGACAGGGGTTATGGTTCAGCGGTAAAGTGCTTGCCTAGCAAGTGCGAGGCCCTGGGTTCGTTCAACCCTCAGCACCACTCAAAAATAAATAAAGGAATATTTAAAAATTGACCATAGGGGAGTATTTACACCACAGAGACATTATAAATCAAAGCTGGTTGGTCCTTTGAAGATCTGGCTTACCATCATGACACTGGGTGTGTCAGCTTCTTATTGATGTGTTTAAAAGCCCATGATCTGGTTTAGTAGGCATAATATTAAGTCTGAAAATGGAATACATTCTTCCCTTAGTATCCATGGGGATTGGTATCAGGATCCCTAAGGATACAAAAATCCTCAGATGCTCAGGTCCCTTATGTAATAATAGCGTCTTTTTTTGCACATAACTATGCACATACACCCAAATATTTTAAATCATCTCTAGATTACTTATACTTCGTACAATTTAAATGCTGTATAAATTCTTATTATTCTATATTGTACGGGAAATAATGACAACAGAAAAAGTCTTTAAAAAGTGTATGTTCAGTACAGATGCAATTTATTTTTAAAATATTTCCAATCCATGGTTGACAGAATCCAAGATGCAGAACCTGCAGGACAGGTTGTATTTTTCATTCCAATAAAAAAATAAAGTCAAGTAATTCCAAAACGTAAGTTTCTTTTAATCACATTTTCAAGTCAACAGAATAAACAGTAAGCAGTAGCATCAATTGATAGTAGTCCACCATGCTGACTTTTCAGTGTCTAAATAAATTGATCCATGTGGAGTGAACATATACATTGTTTATTTTCTCTAAGAAATAATGTTAATTTATTATTGAAAAGTAATCTGCAATATCTAGCCTGTGAGACCAGACTTTGAGAGACGATATAGCACTGTATAGTCAGGGTTCTCAATAAGAATAGAACCGTAGTGTGTTTGTGTGTGTGTGTGTGTGTGTGTGTGTGTGTGTGTATACATGTATGTACAAATATGGCACAATTTATTACATTATAGTTATGCAACAATAAAAATTAGTTTTTTAAAAAATACAAAATTATAAGAGAATATTTATTAGATTGGCTTATATAATCAGAGGCTAAATAGTCCTACAATGACTGTCTGCAGGGTGAAGAGCCAGGGAAAACTAGTAGCTACTTAACCCAAGAAGCTGGAAGCCTCAGAACGAAAGAGAGAGAGAGAGAGAGAGAAACTGGAGACTGACAGAGATATAAAGAGGGACCCAAGCCTCCTGGGGAGCTGCTGGTCCAAATCCATGTTCAAAGGCTGAAGAACCTAGAATGATTTCCACAGGAGACAGTGGCGGAGGGGTGTAGGGGGAAAGCACCTACTTAAGAATGGTCCAGTGGGAGACATCTAGCTCCTGCCTTCTTCAACTTTTTTGTTCCATTCTGGCCCTTACCATCTTTAATGGTGCTGCCCACATTCAGGATGGATCTTCCCCATTTAGTTTGCTGCCCCACATGTCAATATTCTCTGGGAATACCTTTACAGACACGCTCAAGAGTATATTTTAGCAATTATCTAAGCATCCCTCAATCTAGTCAGGCTGAAAACCAAAATTAACCATCACAAAGATACATGATCAATTTCTTTACAAATACATTAAAAGGATGAGAGACAGAGAAATGTAGAGATGGGAGGAACCCAGTGATTAGAGACGTTCATGGATATCATAGTAACCCCAAGGACTGCTTGTGAAGTTCCATCTCCAGAGATTTTAAATCAGTTGGTCTTACTAATGCCAGAGAACTTGTACTTCTAAGTGAGTTTTCAGATGATAATAACACTCTTGATCTGGGGACGACACTTTGAGAACCACTGGATTAGAGACTCATGAGACAAATTTAAAAATTGCAATGTATGGACCATGTTTGAATGCTAAACAAACTGTTAAAACACACACACACACACAACACACACACACAACACACACACACATACACACACACTTAGATAATTGGGAAAATTTGGGAATTGACTCTGTGCTGATATTAAGGATTTATTTCTCTTTTCTTTTTAGACATAATAATTGTATTCTTATTGTTTTAAAGATATTTATTATATGCTAAAACATTGTGGATGAAATAATAAGATGTCTGTGTTGCTGTAGTCTGAAAGTCTGTGTCTCTCCAAGATTCATGTTGACACTTAATCTCCAACATAATACAGGTTGAGTGCCCTTTATTCAAAATGCTTGGGACCAGGAATAATTCAGAGTTAATTGCATTTTGGAATACTTGTATGCATTTTACTAGTTGAGATTCATAAATCTGAAAATCGAAAATTTTAAATGCTCCAAAATCCTAAACTTTGTGGGTGGCATGTTAAAAAACTTCCGGACTTTGGACTTCAGTTTTTGGATTAGCAATACTGACCCATACCATTAAGAGATGGAAGCTTTAGGAAATGCTGCGATCACAAGGACTCCTCCTTTGTGAAGGAGAATAGGTCTTTATGAAAGAGGCTTTGCACAGCATTTTACCCTTTTGCTCTTCTGTTCTGTCATGTGAGGACACAGAGTTCAGAATGCCATCTGGGAAGGAGAGATGGCTTTCCCAGACATAGAACTTGCCAGCGTCCTGAACTTGGACTTCACAGCCTCCAGAACTTTGAGAAATATGTTTCTGTTCTTTAGAAATTACCTACTCTGAGTGTATTTTGCTATATCAGCACAAATGGACTCAAACACAGATTTATTGCAAAATCATCTGCAGGGTGGTGGAGAATAGTAGGGATAAAACCAGAGTGGCCAGATAACTGTTGAAGATGGGTGATAGATGCATAATGCCTCAGGTTAACCTCTCTGATTTTCTGTCTTCCATAATAAAAGTTTAAATTTAAAAAAAGAAAATTGGACTCCAGTCCTTTTTAATGTCCCTTTCACTTCTATAGAAACAAGTGGTCTTTTTTAAGCACTCCTCACAAAAAGGAAGAGGTGTCATTCTTAAATGGGGTAAAGTTTTTATTTTTTTTTTAACAAGACTCTAAATTCAGTTGAATCCCATTATAACTCAGATGTCAAGAATGAAAAATGATTGCAGTACTTCTATCTGTCACAAGGCATGTGGCCCATCAGCTTCTCAGGGCCGGTGCCGCCCTTTCCTCCCTCACCTCTTTCCTTCCCTTCTCCACAAACATATCCAACACCTGGGAGACAGATAGGGCCTGGGAAAGGCGGGGCTCAAATTTCAATGCTTCTTTCTTCTATGAAATTACAATTGGGTTTTGATCAGGCTCACAAATACCTCCTTACTTAATATAAATACTCAGAAAAATAAAATAGATGTATAAGAAGAAAATTTTTGTTTTTAAATATCTTTTTTAATTGTAGATGAACACAATACCTCTATTTATTTATTTTTTAAGTGGTGCTAAGGATCAAACCCAGTACCTCACACATGCTAGGCAAGTGCTCTACCACTGAGACACAACCCCAGCCCTGAGAAGAAATTATATACAAATAAGAAATGGCTTTCTTGTATGAATGTGTTCCCTCCTGCCCCAGAGCAAAGCTAACCATTGAGCATTGTAGTTTAAAAATAAATAAATAAAAGCAGAAGAAACCCTTAGCATCTCTCTGCAGTCCATTCCCCTCATATAACAGATGAGGAAAATTGAGACCCAGATAGGTCAAATGACTTGGCCAAAGTGAAAAACAAAACAGACAAAAAAATAACACTAGCTATTGGCAGAGCTCTACCTGCATTTTTTTAAAAGAATTTTAAAAGGAAGAGAGGGGAGGAAGGAGAAAATACTGACTCACAAAATATCTGTTCTAGCAAAGTTGTCCACAGAGTGGAATTTTTAAGTGACATTCTATGCACCTGTTGATTATTGTTCTAAGATTGGAAATGAGCTCATTTGAAAACACTTGGTAACTGAAGAGTTAAAGAAGGAGCCGGACACCCCTGGAACGCTGTTACTACTGGGCTACAGTGCTGGAAGCAGTAGCACTTGGAACACTTTTCAGCCAATAATAATTACTAACATTTTTAAAGGCTATGCTGAGCGACTATGTCTTATTCATCATTCCGCACTTTGTCCCCATGACAACGTTGCAAGTAAATTCTACACTCCTAATTGTGTAGATGTAGAAACAGAGGTTCCAGAAAGGTAAGAAGTTGCCCAAGTTCACATGGAGGGATGAATCAAGGTTATCCTTCCCCCGTCTCATTACTAATACCTTTCCCAAGGCCACTGAGTACAGTTCTATAGGTTGTATCTAACCTAAGGAGGCCAGGCTGGAAGTGAAGGGATAGAGGGAAGCAAAGACTGAAATAGAGCCCTGCTTTTACTTACCAAATCACCAAATCATGAGGCTGTCTCTTTCTGGAGGAGGGACCTTCTTAAATCCACAGAAAGTTGGGTTTTGGGGTTTTTTTGTTTTTTGTTTGTTTGTTTGTTTGTTTGTTGTTGTTGTTTTGAGGGGCTGGGGATTGAACCCAGGACCTCACACAATTTACGGAAGTGCTCTACCACTGAGCTACATCTAAGCCCCTTTTATGTTTTTTATTTTGAGACAGGGGCCTGGCTAAGTTGCTGAAGCTGGCCTTAAACTTGCAATCCTCCTGTCTCAGCCTTCCCAAGTGCTGGGATTTCAGACATGTACCACCAAACCTGGCACGAAGTCACTTTGTATATGAATGATGGTAGCCCAAGTCTTTCTCCAACCAGTTCTCATACCTCCTGGATTTTTTCCCTGTGTTGGAATGACTAGTTACCTAATAAATCCAGAAATATCATGGCTCATGTGTCCAAAGGGGTTCCTGCAGACATAAGTCATGATCAACAGTGTTGTCACCTGGGCTAGAGTGGGAATGAGAAGTAACTACAGAGGGGTATGAGGTAATATTTTGTTTTACCACTTAGCCCTGAAACATGGTGAAGAACGAACAACTGTATAAATTTACAAAATTCATCCAACTTTTCATTGACATGAAGTGTTTTTATGTATCTTCAGTAAAACTGATTTTTAATATGTCATGATCAGATCAATAAATCCTTAACCTAGAGTCCTTCTATAAATTTACTCTACATAAATAAAACATGTCCAGGAATGAACAGGGTCCTGATATAATTAGGTCACCTATATGGGATCTAGATAAGGATCAAGACAAACAGGACTAACATGGGCTTAGGAGACCTGTGAGTCCCACAGACCCCTGAGCTCAGAAGGACCCCACCCTAGATTAAATACGAATAGTTGCCATCTATCTTCATAATGAGTTTATCTTTGAATTTGTGTTTAGAAACTGATGTCAACAGAATAGAGAAAGTGTACACAGAGGAGATACATGTTTTATGTGGGCACAGTTCCTTGCTTCCCTGTTGCCATATAGCATATGATGGAATTTCACAAACACAGGGACCCAAGACACTTGAGAAAAACATGTTATCTCTATGACTAAGTAGTAAGGAGGGGAATGATGACCACCAAAAGGCTCTGAACTAGAACCTGCTTCAATGCAGATAAAGGTAACACTACTCACTCAAGAGAAAGCTAGGCTTCATAGGAAAGGTCGGATTATCCCATGATTTCCGTGTTGTCAGGAAGTCCAGGCTAGCCATAGAGAGAAGCGGGGAGGTGCTTGGCTATCAACTGTTCCAGCCACCCTGACCCTATCATATCTTTTGATTTGCATTACTTCCTTCTGCATAAGCCAACTCCTAGTCCTGAAAATGAAGACAGCAAAGGGTAAGGTAGAGCAGTCTACAGTTTCTTTTCCCTTTAAGGTTGAAAGTGTTGGGAGAATGTATCCATACCAGAAAAAAAAAAAAAAAAAAAAAGAATGGAAATAGTTAAGTCAATTTTATGCAGTTTCTACTGTTCCATGGATGAAATACATATGCATGTAGGAGCTCTGAAATACAAATTGTGCATCAGTGATTCCACATGAGTTTCACACTCATATTTGCATTTAAAGCAGATATTGCACAATATAAAGATGAATGGTAAAAATCATGCTAATTTAAATTTTTAATTTTTCTTTAGAATAGCATTAAATAGCTAATTTTAGAACTACCATAACAAATTGAGAAATTGTGGAAGAAAGAAAAAAAGGATTAAGTACCCATAAAAAATATTTTTTTCTTGTGTTTTGAAGAAGAGTTGGCACACTTTCCTTTTGCACCAGGCCTCCCATATTCTGAAGCCAGCCCTTTTAAAAATCATTGCTCAACTTCATTTTTGTGTGTGTGACAAAACCAAAACTGGGAATATCACAGTTAGTAGCAGACTTGACTCTATAGACAAGGGCCAATCTCAAGATCTTTGGGGCATTTCTGTCAAAAGCTGTCACAAATTTAAAATTGGAAAAAAATGTTGACTTCAAACTATGAATTCCTATATTTCAAATTAGCAAGTTCAAAGAATAACCAAATTAGACATATTTGCTGCAAACAGTGGCATTTGTTTTAAGCCAGTAAACATATTTTCCAAGCTTAAAATCATCACTTGAGAGCTTAAATAGATGAGAAACACAGCATAGAAACCGGTTATAGCTAAATGTCTATTTGTAAACTCAGTTGATTTCAAGTTAAAATGTTTTAAAAGAAGGAAAAATATACTTTATTTACATATGAACAGAGGAGGGCATAGGCCCCTCCCTTTCCTGAGTGTTTAAAGCTCTATGCTTTAAAGAGGATACAGGATCAGATGACCACACTGGACAAGAGAGAAAGACTTGCCCTTCCTTGATGTGCACAGCAATCTGGGTAATTGTTGACAGAGAAGTACAAATGACTTGCCCTCTAGTTTTTTAATTCACAAGTAGTAATTAACATAGGCAAGCTCTTAACCACCTCAGACAAATGTCTTTAAAATCACAGATGATATGCAAAATAAATAAAACAAAAAGCTAAACGAATCTAGTTTGAGTTTAAAAGAATCTTTTTGGTTAAATGTGCATTGCTGATTTGATTTCCTGTAGCCCTTAATGCTCAAGTCCAGTCCAAATGGGATTTGTTCATGACCCACTCTCCAGTTTCCCTCTTCCTCTAAACCCTCTCCTTCTGCAGGTCACAGAACTCATCATCTGCTCCTACAAAGTGGCAGGTAAAGTGAACACTGAGGGTCAGGGTCAGGGACTGGAAGAGGAGAGTGACAAACATAATAATTATAGCTAACATCTGTTGAGTCCTGACTGTTTTGCTGAGCAGTGTGCAAAGAGCTTTATGTTCATTATCTCAATAAATCTTCACAATTCTCTGAAACAGGATTATCCCATTTCAAGATGAGGATGCAAAATCACTAAGAGGTAAGTAACTTGCCCCCTAGGTCACACCAAATCTGGAATTCAAAGTTAATTTGATGTTAGTTGTCTATTAAAAATAAAATTATCATTTGTCTTTATATTATGCAAGGTTACTTCTCATTCTTTTCTCCACCATGCTCATGCCCATAGTATCCTGATACTAACACATTGTTCATCCAGAAATGGTCAAATATGGATGTTGATATACTGAAACCACTTTACTCAAGGCCACTATTGACTAGGGTCTTTCTGGGAATTCAAAAAAAAAAAAAAAGCACCCTCCTTAGGATGAGGCAGAATAAACAGGATTTATTCTGACTCTTGGCTGGTCATCCTTGGACAAGGCACAACCTCTGCAGTGTACACAGAGACCCTGAGCTTACCCAGTCACCTTGACTGATGGTCATGTGAATGTCTGTTTTCTATGACAGTGATATGATTACATGTGAAGATACCTGGGCTGTCATGTGTTCCAGAGAACACAAACATCCTTAAAAGGAAATGTACAATTATTCCACAAATTTATTTGCTATTTGCTTGTTTCTGCAGTGTTCTCTCTGAGCCCTAGCTCCCAGAAGATTATCTGAATAAAAACTGGAGAGTTGGGTGCTGTGGAATAGACTCATTAAACTCAATACCCCTTAATTGGCAGACATGCGGGAGAAAGCTCCAAGTATCTTGCATATTAGTGTTCCTGAGAGAGAGCAGAACGCAACCATTAGGGAAATAAATCAAATCAATAACAGTTTGCCTGAACACAACATAAGCCAGTGGGTAAAGACAAGAACTAGGTCTGCTTTTAATATAATGGCCTAGTTCTGACTCCCATGAGAACTTTATTTCCATCCAAGCAAGAACTATGCTATATTCAACTAATCTGAATCTCCATTAGTCATTAATGTAGGAAACTAAGTGATTTCTTTGGTTAGACAGGAAGCTTTCATCACTATGGAAGTTTCTAGAATTGATAGCAAGGATCAAATCTTTTCCTGAAGACAAAACAAAAGCTAGTCATTTGGTATGGCTCAACATGGTTACATTTCCAGGTAAGTACAATACATATTCCTATTTCAAAAGCAGAATGTCAATATTCCTATTTTAAGTTATATTAGAATCTTGATTTTTGTATTAGGTCAAGCCATCTTATCAAAATTTGAGTAAAAATTCAGTGATCTACACCCATTGTTGATCAGAGCAAGTTTCCTGCCGGCGTAATCCCTATGAAACCAAAACCTTAGGGGCCCACAATAATGCCAATGGCTGCCATTTTGGATAACATAGACTCAGACGGTATAAATCTTAAATTGGAAAAGACCCCAGTGAACCATCACAGTCTTGCTAGTTTTCAATAACTGGATAATAGAGCTATAATTTAGTTTGAAGAGTGTGTGGGGAGAATCCCTGGCAGGAATCTGAGCCTCAGCGAATGCAGAGAGAGTCAACCTGCTACTAATAGGAAGTCACATCCGTGGCTGCAAATCCTCTGAAGTGGCAAGTTTCTTTCAGGATATACTGTGCTAAGATTAAAGGAAATAAAAGTTTGTAAGAAATGGAAGCAAGTGCAAAAAGGTAGCAGATTTATTTTCAGGATTATGTAAAGCACAGAAATGAAAGGACTTCCACCATGAGTGTTGTCATGGTTACCTGATCTCTTATCAAACAGAAGAATCAAGCAGAGAAGGGAAACCTAGAGAAAGCAGTAACCAGAGAGGCCTGCTCCTCCACAGGCTTTTCATCCAACCGAGGTTGTTTATGAGGGTATAAAATAGGGGATGGCATTATGCTGCTCTAGATGATTTTTAAAAGAGCTTATTTTGCTATGCAGACTAAGGACTTTGTTCTGCTGTGCTTTCTAAAATGGGAAAATATGATGGCTGGAGCCTCATCGTGCACAAGGATTTCTAAATGAACAGGAAAAGAAGGTACCTTCAAAATTTTTCTCCATGCACAAAAGCAAACAAACAAACACCCTTTTCTGAAACTACAAACTTAATATATAGGTTGAGGTGTTTTCTTAAGAAAGCTGCTTTAGAATATGTTAAAGGATTTTATTTGGAGGTGACCAGTTTAAAAGAAAAACTGGAAAATTCTTTTTAGAGACTATAGAGAATAACCCCTTCATTTTCAATTCACTATTAGCATAGACCAGAAGAACAATTTGCACTTCTGTCCTTCCTCACCAGTTGTACCTGCCTCTACAAATGCCATTATTTTCTCAGCCACCACCTCCCCTCACCCTCACAAACCATTGTCCTGGAAAAACCTGAGCCTATGGCTTGCTGGGTACAAACTTTCACTTTTCCAAATCACAGTCAAGTCTTCGACACCTACCAACAGCTTGCAAAATGCCCTTTTCTCCAGAGGCAGGCAGTCAGAATGTGTACCAGATCACCAGCTAAAAGACAGCCTAGGAGAATAAATGGAAATTACACCCTATTCATTTCATCTACCTGGGAAAGGGGTTGGGGGAGCAGTAAAAATCAGGCCTTTCTTTAACAGTTCAGTCTGTGAATTACTCTCAGTTCTCATTTCCCCTGGTAGAAAGACATTAAACCCAACCAGTAGATCTTGCCAAGGAAGAAAAGAAGCCGTAGATTCACAGTAACTTTGACTTCTCTCCCAAGGAATGTGTCCATAATTAACATTCTTTGAGCCCTTACTATGGACTCAGTATTGTACTAGGTACTTTAGCTTTAATATTTTATGTTCTACAAATAGCATTCCTGTGATATGGTGTTCTCATTAAATATGAGGAAGCTGAGACTCAGAGAAGATAAGTAACTTATTGTAAGTCACAAAGAGCTTACTTCTAAACTCACTTACCGAATCATCAAAACCAGAGGAGGCAGAACAAGGAGCAGTCCTCTCACAGGGTAGTTCTCCTGGTGAAATATTTTAGAATTTAAACATGGAAGCATATATTTTAAGTTGCATTCTTTATGTTTCTGTTTTTTTATTACAATTTATCTTTTTTTTTTTTTTTGTATGTGTGTGATTAGGTGCATAGTCGGGTTATATTACCTGAAATTTTCATTTCAGAATAGTAAAACATGTGATGTAAAGAGAGGCTACGGGCCTGACCAGGCTGAGAACCACTGCACTAAATCTTTACTTGAAGGATAACTATGTTTTGACTCTTAATTGTTCTTTAAATTTGGAGATTGAGAAATCTTTCTCAAATCTAATAAGAGAAGTCATTGTTCTGGAATATAACTGTGAAATGTCGTAAATTAACCCAATTTTAAGCAATTAGCAATGGGGAAGAGGAAAGAAAATCCAAAATCATTTGTAAGGAGATAACCACCTCCCTTTAACAGGAGAGTCCATTTCTTTGATGCATTAATTAGTCGCCTCTCAAACATTTATTTGGGGCAAGAGTCAAGCTTAGGATCCTGGCGAGTGAGAGCAGACTGCTAAGGGAAGCAATGGTTCAATGATGGTACTGGGCACAGAGATAGAAATGAAAGCTACTAAAGTTTTATCTAGCCAAAAGGAAAATGGAACAAGAGATGGCTTCTCATTCCAAAGCCAAAAAAGGAGATTCCCAGGTTATTTCACATGAAGAGTCTCTAGAATCACAGCTCATTCTCTAGAATATATGCAAGTAGGAATTGCCCTGGGGAACCAGGACCACTTGAATCCATATGGCAATATGTTGAACAACACCCATTAACTCACCTACTTGTTTCTGTGTGTGATATGGTGATATGGAGTACTGCCCTTTCTCCAGCTCTTTGGGAAAGAAGAGCTAACGGCAGTACCAGTAACAGTAAATTCTCTTCTATTTTTCTTTTGGTATTTTCAACAAAAGCCCTGATTTGACAGGTATACAATATAAGAAGAAACCACAGGCTATCTCCAGAACAAAATTGACTTCTCAAAGTTTATTTCTTTTGATAAGAAGTCATGTTTTAATGGAGGGAGGAAACTTTATGGTGGGAAGCTGAAGTTTCAAATTTTATTCAGGCTGTATTTATACTAGAAACAGTATTGTTTTTTCTTTATAGAACACGAATAGATTAAATTTCATATTTTAATTCCTGTGAAGGCCCCAAGATCCAAATCCAACATTAAATGTGTGTGTTTGACCCCATATCCTCCTTACATTCACAGTATGGTTTATACAGACGTATAAGCCACTCACTGCCAGCATGAATAATACATGGGACTTATAGCAACATGCCGTAGAATGGGCTTCTTTAATATTTTGGGCACATCTAAATAGGAGAGATATAACAGACAAAATATGGGCCACAATAAGTAATGAAAATGAGTATTAGTCTTTAGTATATCTCTATTGTATACAATTTTAGATTTTAGACCATTACTCTCAGTTCTGTCCTTGAAGAATAAAATCTAAGTGTTTAAAACGGAAATACATATACTATATAATTATTTATACTCAGGAACCTTTTATTTTATTTTTTATTTGTTCTAATTAGTTATACATGACAGTAGAATGCATTTTGACAGATTGTATACAAATAGAGCAAAACTTCTCATTCCTCTGGCTGTACATGATCTAATCACACCAGTAGTATAATCATACCTGTACACAGGATATTAATGTCTGTCTCATTCTACCGTCCTTCCCATCTCTACTGTTCCACCCCTCTTCCCCTCACTCCCCTCTGCACAATCCAAATTTCAGGAGCCTTTTAAACAAAGTCATTTTCCATAAAAGAGATTGTATAGAGTGATAAATTGTGGGTTAAAAAAAAAAGCCCCGATCTGGTATATTTTCAAGAGATTTTGGCTAGAATGGTCACATCAAAGAATATTTGTTTACTATCAGTTTCAAATCTTCATAGGCCTATTGGACAGATTTTAGATAAACAGTAGCAATCACAGGGTATTCCTGCAATGTTACTAAAACTCAGTGAAAGCTCTGTGTAGTCTAAGTTGTCTGAACCACCCCTTCAAATGCATCTCTTCTTCCCCTAAGAATTTTGTTCTCTGAAACTGC
Organism: Callospermophilus lateralis; assembly: GCF_048772815.1. NCBI lineage: Eukaryota > Metazoa > Chordata > Mammalia > Rodentia > Sciuridae > Callospermophilus > Callospermophilus lateralis. Next base: position 73,721,359 of record NC_135316.1, read on the forward strand.
TAGGCCTAAAGGTCAAAAGATACTTGACATCAAAAATTGCTAGAGTGGATTCCAAATCAGGTTCATTCCAAAGTCCTTATTATAGACTTTGGGATGGTACATCAACAAACTACAATGAAAGCTTTTTTGTAGTCTTATTTTAATTCTCTTGAACCTCAGCCTGAGCACCTATTAGTGACTTTTGTTTTATCAACATTATTTCTCATATCTAGATTATCCTTATTTGTCACCCTTATATTCAAACAAATATGTTGAGATGAACCCAACTACTATAATGCTCTAATAAAAATTATTAAAATATTACAAAAAATAAGATTCCAAAAGTAAAAGAGTTTTGCCTCAGAAGTGAGATGAGTTCAAGGTTAGGAAGCCTCCTGTGCTTTCCAAGTAAATCACCCAACTTCTTGATAGTGCAGGCAATTCCTTGAACATGAGGACAAAATTTCTTCCCATCACAATTAGAGATAAAAGGCTTAAAAATGTAAATGCATAGGAAAGGTGACACACTCGTATTGATTTGCTTCAGTCAACCATCAAATGATGGTATCAGGAGCCTTCTGAAATCCCTAGTCTGCTCTGCCTCTTGAAAGAAGAGTTTAAGAAGAATTTACTACTCATGCACTTGTCCTTTACCCATGCTCCCTACATTCTGACCTTTGTGAACCCTAATTCATCAGTTACCCCTCTGCTTTCCAATATTGTCAGTCTTATTCATTCAAGTGCTAAACACTGTCCGGATTAGGGATTCTACAATCAACAAAATAGACCAAAGTCCTTGCCCCAAGGGAAAAGATAAATCAGAGAAGAGGGAATTATGTGTTAAGGGGAGAATGTTGAAATTTTAAATAAGGTGTTCAAGAAAAGCTTTATCCCAAAGAATACATTTAAACGAAAACTTAAAGAAGGTAAGGGAGTATGCATTCCAGGCAGGAGAAGCATGTACAAAGGCCCTAAATTGTGACATGCTTGGAATGGCATGTTTATGCTCCAGGGACACCAAGCAGGCCAGTGGAAGAACACAGAGAGGTCTTAAAGGTCATAGCAAGTGGCTTTATTCTGGGTACAATGAGAAACTACTGGAAGATTTTGACCAGAGGAGTGATATGGTTTGAATTATATCTTCAATAAGCACATCCTGACTATGTGTTGAGAATAGACAGAAGAGTGTAAGGGTGGGAGCAGGGAATCAGTTAGGAGACTGAGACAGCAAATCCAGGTAAAAGATGGTGGCCTGGACTAGGCCCTGGTCATTGAGGACTAAGTAATGGAAATGGTATGAAATGATCCAATTCTGGAGGCATTTTGAGGGTGGGGCTGTGATATTTTCTAAGAAATCAAAGTAGGGTGTGAGAATAAGAGAAGAGTCAAGGATAACTCCAGGGCTTGGAGCCTGAGCAACAAGAAGAATGCAGTTGCTATTTTCTGGAATGAGAAGGATTGGGGAAGGATCAGGGATAGGAATGGAATATCAGAAGTTCAGTTTTGAACACTAATTAGACAGCCAAGTAGAGAGGCTGAATAGCAGTCAGATGCAGAGTTGGCAGTTCTGAGGAGAGAGAGAGGGTCCAGCTAGTATTTAAAACCATGCTATTAGGGTAAAATCAACATGGCAGTAAGTATAGACAAAAAGACAAGAGGACCAAGGACTGCTCTCTGTGACAATCCAACCGTTAGAGGTTGTAGACAGGGAAGAACAAGCAAAAGAGGAGAAATGGTGGCCCAAGAAGTGGTAGAAAAACTAGGCAAATGTGGTGTCTTAGAATCCCAGGGAAGTGACTATGTCAAGAGAAGGGACAGATCACATGGATCAAAAATGCCTCATCGTTGACCACCATGGGAAATGACAACTGTTCATTGACGATTGAGTTTAGCTTTCTGAAAGTCTTTGATGACCATTACAGGGAAGTTTCAATAGCATGGCAGAAGCACCCCTGCTCCCCACCATCACTCATTGGAGTTAATTCAGGAGAGGATGAGAGATGACTAATAAAGAAACTTCTTCCAGGATGCTTCACTGAGAATGGAAGGGGAGAAACAGATAACGGCTTGAGTGTGGAAAGTGAGTTCAAAAAGGTTTAACGTTTAACTGTTTGTTTTTAAGATGAGTGAAAATCTGAATGGGTTTATTTGCTTCTGGGAAAGATCTAGCAGAAAGGAAAACAACCTGTTAAGACAAGAGAGAAAGAACTGTTGGAGCAGAGGCCTTGAGTAGACAGAACTGATGGGCTGGAAGGGAAATTATGGGCCTCAGCGAGGAGACACACAGTGATCCACCCCTTCAACAGCCTCTTTCATTATCTTTTGGCTTCATGATTGCAAAAGTAAGTGAAATGGAGTGAACATTTCGCCCTGTCCCTCAAATTTGCATGTTGAAACCTAACTCTTAATGTGATGGCATGTAGAGGATGGACCTTAGGAGAGGATTAGGGAATAGGACCAGTGCCCAGAGAGATCCTTCCATCAAGTGAGGACAAAGCAAAAAGCAAACCAGGAAGTCAGCTCCCACCAGACTCCAACTGTGCAGGAACCTTGATCTTGGACTTCCCAGACTCCAGAATTATGAGCAATAAATATCTGTTGTTTATAAGCCACACAGTTGATGATACTCTGTTACAGCAGCTGGAACAGACCAAGATAGGAAGAAACCTGCTACTGCATCCAGCGATGCTCTCCACCTCTCCTTCCTTCCCTTCATAGACTAATGTCTTTAAAACATTGTTCATATTTGTTCCACTTTGTTGGTTTCCTTTCACTTGTCAACTTGAGATAATCTGGCTTCTGCCCACCAATGGCTCTGGAATTGCCTATTTCACAAGACTATTTTCTTTTTACTTGCTGAATCCCTCTGACTATTAACTGCTTCTCTTTCTAGAAACACTCCACCCTTCACCGAATAGTCTACCTTTGTCCCTGGGCTAACCTCTTGGCCCTCCCCCAGACTCCTGTTCCCCTCTTGATCCTTCAAATGTTTGTACCCTATAGGGTTGTCTGTCATATTTTCATTGGACAAATGAATATTACTTATCCAAACACAGTGGAGACTCCACAATTTCCATAGATGAAGAGCTAAGAGTCTGTCTTCAGGCTGAGTTTGCAGAAGAGTATAGCTACTCTTATATTTGCATTCTCTACTTATTTGGGGTGACTTGTTGGATGCTGATGTAAGTTTTAAGAGGGTTTAATTCTTCCTCACCTCCAGTCATCCCTTGATCCCTTGATGTCAAGGTTTCAACTGTCCCTTTCACATGGACTGTTTTAAAGAAAGGAAAAAGAACAAAAAGGAAGAGAAGGAGAGGAAGAAGGAGAGAGCAAGGAAAACTGCAAAATGAAATGAAAAATCTTTAATCATGTCAATGTCAACTACAACTACAACTTAACTCTTAATATATCTTTAACATATCATACACAAAATATTTTAATACTCTGTGGAAGAAAATCTTAAAAATTAAGTGTACTTAGAGCCACCAATATTTACTAAAAAAAAAAAAAAATCAATCCAAAACTTCTTCCTGAGATCTATCCCTTCCTTTCCAATTTCCTATTACACACAGTCACCTCCATGGCCACAGGCAACCCAAATGTGACACATTTCAAAATAAAATTATTTGTCCTCCTAAATATGTCTTAGACAGTGTATGTGGTAGAAACAGCATGGGAACTAGTATCTGTCAACTTTCAAGGTTTAAATTTTCAGTCTTTGAGTTAGTGATTTCATAAAAATATAAGAATTTAAAATAGGACTTTGTCCTTTACTAAGGATTGCACTTTAGAAAGGCAAGGAAGAGAGCTCCTCAGTCCAAGATGTCAGAATGTGCAGACAGTAAACTCTGGCAGGGGATGTGATGGAAGATTGTTAGGATATATTTGAAGAACAGGGGAAGGAGAGGCCAAGAATGTATCTTTGGTGAATGAACTGGAGAGTATCCTCAGATAAAGTCATACTGGACCTTTGTTTAGAACAAGAACGACTTGTGCAACCCAGGGTACAGCTCAGAGGAAGGGGAAGAACATTAACATGAATTAGCATGGTCACCCAGGACTACCAGCAGATTTCTGGACACAACAGAGGAGCTGGGAAGAGGAACTTGCATCTGATCAGGGATCATGGAGGACCTTGTTTACCAGGAGCCCAGAGTGGCAATTTTATCCTGAAGCTAAAAGTGAGTCATAGAAGAAATGTAAGCAGAAGACTAATACCATCAGGTTCTCATTTGAGAAAATAACCGCTAGACACAAGGAAGAAAAATTAAGACCAGATTAGAGGAGGAGAGAATCCTAATAAACTATTGCAAACATCAGGACCAGAGATGATAGGAGTGAGTTAAGACAGAAGCAGTGAGAAGGAAAGGAAGGGAAAGTTAGGAAAATGCCAGAGTGTGAGCCTGACAGTCCATGAGAGGTGTGGGCAAGAGGGAGCTGGAGAACAGGCTCTCGGGGTCTCTGGCTCAGAGGTTCATTTGATTATTAGGGGGACAAAATTAAATAATGTATGCATGGCATATGGTAGAGGCTGAATAAGTATTACTTTTTCCTCTCTCTTCTCCCTTCTTACTGGCTCCATCAGCTACCCAGAAACTGAAGCCAGAAATATGGGAGTAATTTAGTCCCTCTGTCCTGTGCCTCATGTCCAGTCTCCCAGAGTTGATGTCATTGAGAAGGCAGTGGGAAACCCAGGGAGGGAGACATTCTGCCCCGAGTTGGTGATGTGCCTCTGACCTGAGTTTATATTTTGGGGAAATAGGCAAATAGAACCCTGTTTGAGGTGTTTTTCAGTTTGTCCCCATCAGGACTTGCTGAGATGAGTGCTGGGTGAGCCATGGCCCCACCCACACAACACCAGCTCCTCCCCATGTCCCCAGCTTCTCTTCCCTAGTACCTCAGCTCCATTCAGGGATTTGTAAATTCCAGGCACTTGGCTAGCTGCAGAACCTGGAAATGAGTCCAGAAGCTTCTCCACTCTCTCCCAGAGGGAAAAGGTTAATCAACTAGATAGTAAAAAGTTGGAGACAGCTTGGGGTCGTGTTTTGAAGAGGGAGACATATTGGTTTTAAAATAAGGGCTGGAAAAGGCAGAAGTATGTGGACAGAACACAGGTCCGTGGTTGCCAAGGATTAGGGGTGGAGGGAAGGAGACCCGAAGGAACTTTGGGGAAGACAGAAATGTTCTATACTTTGATTGTGGGGTCGGTTTCATGATTGCCGCAATTTTTTTCACATGCTGTAGAACTAACTGTACATTAAAAAGCATACATTTGAAACTGTAGGTAAATTATACCTCAATAAAGCTGGCTTTAGATTAACAGACAACCAACAAGTAAATACATTTGGAAGTAGGTCGTAAGGGCTCAGTAAATGTTAGCCCAAGTGATAGTGACAGAGCTGATGGATCACAATAAAGTTATTAGCTGTCAAAGCTAATTGATCATTAGCTAATACTTATTAGCCAATAGTTATCAAAGCCACAGATTTTACTCCTTCCTTAAATATTTGCATATTAATAGAGGATTGTTAAAGTTGGAGAAAGGTTTTAAGACCCAAAGAAGTTACTGTTATAGGATGAATATTTTTTTCAAATGCAAATTTTTTTTTTTTTTTTTTTTTTTTTTTTTTTACAATGCAGAGGGTGAATTCTAGATGAAAGGAAAGGCCAGGAGGAGAGCCAGGAGGTAGCCAGTAAGGACATACTACCTGTCTCTCAATTTACAGACCACAGAAAGGAGATGCTTAGTACTTCAAGGAGAGACCCCTTCCTCTGCTATTCATCTACCATTTATTTCCATCACAGGCTTTTGCTGGATTGCTCTCCTGGTGTTGGAGTTGAAGTCTTATGAGAAAAGTAGTAGTCTGTGTTTCCCAGAGGTAGAAAGGTCTACATGTAAGCTCACATTGAGGAGTGAGAATGCCACTTGGCAGCTGGAACAGGGGCTGTTTAAAGTCAAGCCAGGCTGAACGCTGTCCCCACCCCACCTCATGACAACCACCACGAATACTGGCCTTGAGATCATCGCTGTTCTCTCACACTGACCTGCCGGGCAGGTACCAGAGGATTAGAACCGACCTGAGCCTCATTCTGCCACTCAGACCTGTGGATAATTGGGCGAACCACCAGATCTTTTTGGAAGGAGTGTGCTGTGTTCCTCTAAAAATCACTCTCCGATCTTATAACACCAAAGCACGGCAATTTTCTTTTTCATTCAATTCCCGCATCTGACAAGACAAAGAGTCTCTTTTCTGGCCGTTCCAGGAATTAATTTCTTTCCAAGCAATTCAGAGCCCAAAATGTCAAATTCTTAATTTTTCTCCTGTTCGCTGTGCACTTCTCATTGTCTCATTTCCCCAGAGTGCGTGCGGGCACCTGTATGAACCCATGAGATGGCATCTGTCATCCTTGGCAGCAAAAAGTGCAGATGTCTCGAGGAGTGACAAGAGTCACTTTATGTGGCTCCTGGTATTGTTCCCCTGGGGGACCTAGGTTACTTCTTCCTCCAGTTAAGTTCATCATTAGTCCCAAGACTGTCCATTCACCATCTCTGGGTTGTAGTTCAGGAGAAGGAGACACTAGAGGGGAGGTGCCTGGTGACCTCCTCTTCCTGTCCCTTGGTATCTGGGAGGTTCCAGAGCAGCAGCAGATCCCCATGTCCCTCAGTCAGCCACCCCAGGACAGTTGCTCCTAGCTCTCTCCATTTCATTTCATTCTCTTTCATTTCATTCTCTCTCTTTCATTTCTCTGGTTGTGCCCCCAAACTGCCCCTCCATAATTGAACCCTGTCTTACAATCTGTCACAACAGCTGAAACCACTGCCTCCCCACCTCCATGTTTCCCTGGCGCGGCCCTTCTGGGGCTTTCTGAGTCCTCCCCCTCTCCCCACCCCCTACAATAACAAAACAGACTCAGCCTGTTAATTGCTTCCTTCCTAAGGAGAAGGCAATTCGTGGACTACACCTGTTGAAATTGTTCTAACTTATGCCTACAGAGTTGATGAAAGCCTTCTGTTTCTTTTGAAGTTCAATAATAGGTGACTTTTATGGAGTGCTTGCTATGGGGTCAGGCCCTGTGCTAACCTCCATGATGTCAGTTAACCCCCAGGTGGAAACTGAGGAGCTGAGAGGTGGCAGCTAGTGAGAGACTCAACTGCCGTTGAAATCCATGTCTCACTTACAACTGTGGCCACACTAAATGCAGCCCTCAACTGGGGCAGTCCCTGCCTGTGCTACCCACTATCCCAGCCTGTGCTGTTTGGAATTAAGCAGGACTCAGTGGTGAGGGACACCAAGGGTGTTTAACTAGTCTGAAGGATTTTGGGCATAATTCTCGAAATGTTAATTGTCTACCGAGTCAAGAGGACCTACAATATCAAAAACAAGTGCAAAAATGTATAGGGAGGGGTGCAGGGCAGGTTACTGAAGGTGGAGCTCGGCTACCCACGTCCTTCATTTTTATTTTTTGAAGTTGGTTGTTATGGTTGGGATATGAGCTCCAAAAGCTCATGTGTGAAATAATACAAGAATGTTTAGAGGAGAAATGATTGGGTTATAACCCAATCAATTAATCAATCTCCCGATGGGATTAATTGAGTGGTAATTGAAAGTGGGTAGAGTGTGGTTGGAGGAGCTGGGGCATTGGAGGCATGGATTTTGGGTACATATTTGTATTTGGCAAATGGAGTCTCTCTCACTCTCTCTGCTTCCTGATCATCATGTGAGCTGCTTCCCTCTGCCACACTCTTGCCATGATGTTCAGCCTCACCCTGAACCCTCAGGAATGGTGCCAGCTGCCTATGGACTGAGACCTCCGAAACCATGAGCCCTCAAATAAACTTTTCCTCTTCTATAGTTTTCTAGTCGGGTCGTTTAGTCACAGCACTGAAAAAACTGACTCAAACATTGGTAAAAACACAATCCTCTAGTTGTTCTATCATAATGTAAAAATTGCAAGTGTAATGACTATAAATGCTGCAGCAGGCATTTTCAAAGTATATTTTTAATTGAAAAATGTGAATATTCACATTACAGAAAAGTTGGAAAATGCAAAAGAGAGAAAACAAAAGCAAATATTACACATATTCCCATCATCCATAAGTAATCTCAGTTAAATATTGCCAAGTTTCCTTCTATACTTTTTTTCTACATAAAGATGCATATATTTTCTAAGTGGAACGTTTGTTACATAAAAATAAATATACCTGGATTTGCACAGATTATTATGTTATCTAGCATGTTTCTGAGTAGTTGTTATTTTTTGGTTTTTTAATTAATTAAATTGTTTATTTTAATTAGGTATATATGACAGTAGAGTACATTTTGATTCATTGTACACAATTGCAGCACAACTTTTCATTTCTCTGGTTGTACATGATGTAGCATTGCACCATATGCGCATCATACAAGTACCTACAGTAATGATAGCCATCTCATTCCACCATCTTTCCTGCCCCCATACTTCCCTCTCCTCCCTCCCTTTTGCCCAATAAAATTTCCTCCATTTTTTCTATGCCCCTCCCACATTATGGATTAGCATCCACTTATCAGAGAGAACATTCGGCCTTTGGTTTTTGGGGATTGGCTTACTTCACTTAGCATGATATTCTACAATTCTATCCATTTACCTGCAATTTTATTTTCTTTTAATGCTGAGTAATATTCCATGTGTATATATACCACAGCTTCTTTATCCATTCTTCTAGTGAAAGGCATCTAGGTTGGTTCCACAGTTTAGCTATTGTGAATTGAGCTGCTATAAACATTGATGTGGCTGCGTTACTATAGTATGCTGATTTTAAGTCCTTTGGGTATAGACCAAAGCGGGATAGCTGGGTCAAGTGGTGGTTCCATTCCAAGTTTCCTAAGGAATCTCCATACTTCTTTCCAGATTGGTTGCATACAGTCCCACCAACAATGTGAGTGTGCCTTTTCCCCCACATCCTCTGAATGATTATTTTTAAATACCATTTTAATGGCAGCAAATTATTCAAAAAAATAATGTATCTAATCATTCCCCAAAGTGGACCTTTGGGTTTTCTCAATTTGGGACTATTATAAGAAATGGCACCTCATTATTTCCTCAAGACTGTTTACCAGAAATAGAATTGCTTCATCTAAAACAATTTTAAAATAATTTAAATTTTTTTCCTATATATAATTTAATGGTTCTAAGTACTACTCTATGATTGGCTGAAGAATGTTGAGCTTATACTAAATATGTCCTTATTAGTTTTTGTTTGCACTACTGAGATTGAACTCAGGAGTACTCTACTACTGATCCACATCCCAAGCCCTTTTTATTTTTTATTTTGAGATAGGGTCTCGCCAAGTTGCCCAGGTTAACTTTGAACTTGCAGTCCTCCTGCTTCAGCCTCCCAAGTCCATGGGATTACAGGTGTGGACCACTGTACCCAGCTAAGTATGTCCTTATTAGTTTTTTTTAATGGTGAATAAATAAATCTTCTTTAAAATTAGAATAAAAACAGCTAGAAAGCATATCTACCTTTGCATGGTAGTAGGTGTTCGAAGGCTTCAGAAAACCTTTAGAGAATGTGTTACGATTGAAAATAAGATCTAATCTTAATCTCCCGATGGGATAAATTGAGTGGTAATTGAAAGTGGGTAGCGTGTGGTTGGAGGAGCTGGGGCATTGGAGGCATGGATCTGGGGTACATATTTGTATTTGGCAAGTGGAGTCTCTCTCACTCTCTCTGCTTCCTGATCATCATGTGAGCTGCTTCCCTCTGCTACACTCTTGCCATGATGTTCAGCCTCACCCTGAACCCTCAGGAATGGTGCCAGCTGCCTATGGACTGAGACCTCTGAAACCATAGGAAAAGAAAGAATTCTCCCTAAAATGAGAAATCTCGTAATAAGAAAAAAATAAAAGCAAGAAAATGTTGAATTTGAAGTGATTGTTAAACGAGAAGAGGTTCTTGAATTTTTGATTCATTACTTTCTAAAAGCTTTTTAAGATGTCAACTTCCTGAGGTTTTTATGTTCTGTGCTGCATTTAGCAAACCAGGCTAACGCAGATGATAACGACTGTGAGGGGGAACAGGGCTTTGATGAGTCACTACCCTTTACCTTCAATAGTTAGAGAGCCAATTATCTGCTACCTGAGCTGTGTAGACCCTTACTTTCTTTCTTCTTCCTAATAGTTAACCAGATTTATGCTCACTTAACATCTCCTTAGGACCTAAAGCAAACGTGGGCAGAAGACATGAAAGAATATAAACCTTAACACTAAATGAAGCAGATTATCTGTCTGGCATGGGCAATACTGATTAGTAGCATCTATTCCCCTGAAGAAACACAGCTGGATGCTGGGGAGACAAATCAGCATAGACAACTGCCAGCCAGGCCCAGAATGTTTCAGTGCTGGGTCAGAGAAGACACAGTATCAGCAGTTCACCCCAGAAACACAATACATCTAACATTTAGCAAATGCATTCTACAGATTTCAAGGGTCTTCATGTCCATGTGGTAATGAGGCCTCCTAACACTATGAAGAAATAGTCACCCATGTTCCACAGACTGGGGCATAGACTCTCGGAGAAATTAAATGCCTTGCCCAGTATCATACATCCTATAAACAGCAAGATCAAATACCAAAGCCAGATGTTCTCATCCCAATACTTGCAAACTCTCACACTTTTTTTTTTTTTTTTTGGTACCATGGATTGAACCCAGAGTTGCTTTATCAGTGAGCCACATCCCCACATCTTTTTTTATATTTTAGAGACAGGGTCTTGCTGAGTTGCTTAGGGTCTCACTAATTGCCGAGGCTGGCTTTAAACTTGTGATCCTCCTACTTCAGCCTCCTGAGCAACTGGGATTATAGGCAAGCACTACCACGCTTGGCTCCCACTCTTATTTCTAACAACAGAATTAGTATTTTTAATACTAATAGTAGTATTAAATACTATTGTGATCCAGAGTCTCCGGTAAATAATAAAGGATAAAAAAAAAATGCATGCATCTTCTTTTTAAAGAGCTAAAATATATCAAGGGGGACAGATACAAATTGAAGCTATAATACTGAATGATGGAAGCCATAAATGATCATGGTAGGAAAGCACTCTGAACACCCAGTGTGGCCAAACTGTCTTATGAAGAAGCCACTTCACAGTGATGGGAAAAGGCTTCTGAGTTATCACGTGTCTTCTCTCTTCTGGTCCTTGCCTTAAACTCCATACGTACAGATAATTCTTTTGACAGTACAACATGGTGGGTTAAGAACTTAGGCTTTGGATCAGACAAGCCTCAGTTTAAAACCCAGCTCTGCCACTTTACTAGCTCCTGAGTGAGCTGACCTCGAGCAAGTGACCTTGAGCAAGTAGATGGCCTCTGTAAGCCCCAATGCGCTCCTCTGTCTAGTGGGAATGATAACAGCAGCATTTGCGGTTTAAGGTGATTGTGAGAGCTACATGAGGAAATGCATTCAGAGTGCTTTTAATACTTTGCCAAGTGTACAGCAAAAGCTCAATAAATATTGGCATGATGACGATGACAATGATGATTACGATGATAAGTTATCTTGATTATTGAAGCAAGGAGATTGGAGAGGAAGAAGAGAAGAACTTAAAAGGATGATGGGAGCGCAAGACAACTTATATCTAATTTATACCTTGCAGATTGCAGCTAGAAGTCAAGGAATCTGCAGTGAGCTGGACAGGCACAGGTCAGGAAGATGAGGGTAGAACCGTCGTGTTCCATAAAAGGCAGAAAAACTGGGTACCTGAGTATAGTGGATTCCACGGCAAGTTTACACGTCCTCACTGGGCAGTGATGTTACCAAACAGCCCAGTCACTCTGATTCTGTCACTTAGAGCAGGCCAGTGCATTATAGAGCTTCCACCAGATGCACCAGCCCTTCTCTGACTCATCCAAAGCCTTCTGGGGACCCCTATCCTAGTCTCCATGTAAGTCTTAGCCATGTCTACGTCCTCCAAGATCTGACTTCCCAACTCTAGAATTTCGATTTTCTGCCTATCATTCCACAGTGGTATAATTCAGCCTTGGAGAGGATGGCCTCAGACTCCCTAGTTGAAATCCTAATTCTGCCACTTATTAGATGATGAACAACTCCAGCCAAGATACTTATCTTTCTCAGTTGTTCCACCTGTAAAATGGGGACAATGACATAGGGTTTGAAAGGTCAGTGCTTAGAATTTTGACTGGTACAGAGTTTAAGTGTTCAATAAATGTTAATTCATTAATATTTTTCCCCTTGAAAAATATCCATTCTGGTGAATGATAAGTGGAAAAACATACTACAACTGCTACGCACATAAAGTACAGGATGATTCATATGTTCCAATTGCCAGCTTTCATTGCACTCTCTCTCAAGTTCAGATGATGGAGAGTTCTGCTTCAGGATTTTTTTGGTTTTTTTTTTTTTTTTTTGGACTTTACAAAAGGATATAGTAGCTATTGGTGACACTTTAAGTCTGATTGTCATCATTTCTAAAGAGGTCCAAAATCCTGAAGTTTAGAAATTTCAAGAAAAGATTTCGTGTGTACTTCTGTATAACCCTTACATCCTTCACAGTTCCATATGAAAACGTCTAGATGAGATAAAAATAAAGAGGGACTTACTCAGCAGGAGCAGAACTGTAATCACTGAGACCCAGGCAAAAATCTTCCTATATGTGCTTTTTCCCAAATAGTCACTTTACTGCTTGCTTAGGTACAGTATAAACTTGGAGTTACTGTCTACTATTTTGTTTTTTAAAGTAACTTCCATGTCTGTTTATCATTATAAAAGTTACATGTGCTCACTATAAAAGGGATGATATAAATAAAGGAAGATAACAATTATCTATAATTACAGTTCAGAAAAATGTAGGCATATAACATTTTAAATCATCTAGCCCTTTTCTGCATATTATACATATGAAACTTTTCAAGCAAAGTAGGCATTATGGCTTGAGTGACGCTAGGATTAAGGAAAGATATTTTTTAGTGATCAAAGAGTCAGTCCACCAGAAAGATATCACAACTTTAAATCTGTATGCATTCACTAACAGCTTTCAAAATACATAAAGCAGAACTCAGCTAAAAAAGACTTGAAAATGCCTCTCTTAATAACTGTGTAATTTTTTTTAATAAGATGGACAAAAGTTAGTAAGGATGTAGCTAAATGACACAAATAAAAATTCTAACAATTTACATGTGTAGAACACTGCTTCATGTGTGTGTGTGTGTGTGTGTGTGTGTGTGTGTGTGTATGCATATAGAGAAGTTTAAAAATTGATTATAAGGAAACCTCAATAAATTTCAAAGGATTATAATCATGCAGTATATGGTAGGAACTCTTATGATTATAAATTACTACGCAAATTCTCCCCAAACTTGATCTGTAAATTTAAGACAATTCTGAAATCAGTCCCTCTAGGGGTGTGTGTGTGTGTGTGTGTGTGAATAACAAGCTGATCCTAAAATTTATATGGAAATGCAAAGAATTGAGAACATAATGGTAATGTTGAATAATAAGAATAAAGTTAAGATACATATACTAGCAAATATCAAGGCTAATTTTAAAGTTTTAGTAAAGAGAATAGTGTAGTAAGGTTGCAAGGATAGGCAAGTAGATCAATGGAATAGAATAGAATCTAGAAACAAATAATATTACCTAATTTAAGATAAAAGTGACTCAGCACTACAGGGCAGAAAGAATGGTCCCCTTAAAGCATGAATCAAATGGATATCCATAAGAAAAATAAAATTCATCTTATTATCTCACACTATACAAAATATTAATTTCAGATGTATTATAGATCTAAACGCCAAACACTTAAGTTTTTAAAAGAAAACAGAAAAATATCATCATGATAAGCAAAGACTTCTTAAATAGAGCACAAGAACACTAACCATGGACTGGGTATGTGGCTCAAGCGGTAAGGCGCTCGCCTGGCATGCACAGGGTGCTGGGCTCGATCCTTAGCACCACATAAAAATAAAATAAAGATGTTGTGTCCACCGAAAACTGAAAAATAAATATTTAAAAATTCTCTCTTCTCTCTTTTTTTTAAAAAAAATTGATATGGAAAAAATTAGATGGAAAAATTGATAACCTGTATTAGGTGGAAGAACAATATGGCACCGAGATCTGGTATGTTGGATCAGAGTGGGAATGGCATGTTTGGGGCTTGATCAGAGTCAGATATATTGGGAGGCTTGTGTTTTAGGGCCCTTCCTTTGCATAGACCCCTTCCAAGACCTTGATAATCTGTTCACATGGTGGCATATTTTTATAAACTACAGATCTTGGGCTTTGTAAAGTGTGTTTCCATCCCCGGGCATCTGGCTGCAGTCCTTTTCCCTGGCCCATGCCATTCTGTCCGCTGAGCCCAAAGCCAGTCACTGTTTACCTGGAGCCCTGGTGGCTACTAGCCATCCAGCAGAGCAAAAATCTAGGCCACCCTTGCAAATCCTTTTGTCCAAAGTTGAGGTTGGTGCAGGGACTGGGGTCTGTCGGCAGCTAAGGGTTAAGTGGCTTGGAGAAAAGGAGAGATATGGAAGGTGAAAGAAGGACACAGAGAATGAGAAAGACTCTCCTTGACCAAACTCTAGTCAGGCTCCTCAGAGCCCACTTCTTGACTACACCCTACTTTTGGTCCTCTGTTTCTATATTTTCTAGGTTAGCTTACAAGAATCCCTGTGTTAGATATCTGATTACCTTGATCATCTGATCAGATTCCTCATTGCCACCCTTGGCCTCTGACCATTCTGGCCTGCCTTCAGCAAGACCCTCATCAAGTTAGTTTTCAGAATCCTCCTTGTCTCTGGTAACTTTGATAACTTTCCATTTACTGACCACCCCCGCCTTAGCTATAAATCCCCATGTGTCCTTTCTGTTTTCAAAATTGAGCTTAGTTCTATACTGAGTCTCTTTACCCTACTGTAATAGTTTGTTTTTTTTTTTAATAATAAAATTTATCTTCACCACTTTAACTGGTGTCCAGCTCTGATTCTCTTTCATGAGGATCAGGCAGGACCTGATATCCATCAGAATTCCAGAAATGCTCCATTTAGCTGTGAAAAAACAGACTCATATGTAGCAGTGAGTGACATTTATACCTAATTATCATGGGGCACAGTAACGTGTGTGTGCGTGTGTGTTACAATTAAACTTGAATGACAGGCTCCATTGCTCTATTGAGGTGCAAACTATCTTCATAATCTCGCTACTCATTTGGGCAATCCAATTGTAACTTTAAAAACTTGGAGAATGTTGTTTTCAAGCATCTTCGTAAGCTGTGTTACTACAGTATCACAGTTCCCACGCAGCGCTGGAAGTGATTCATTTTCTCGTTAACTTGTGCTATATATACCCCAGAAAAAATGAGTTGGCATTTCTAAGAATACCTGATAGAAAAGAACAGAAGTTTTTCTTTCTCTTCCTGTCATCTGAACCTCTTGAATCATACAGAGGGGAACGTGCAGGGAGCTAAAACACGTCCTCATGCTCAGAAGCACCTGGCACAGCAGGGTATTATTTTTTTTCCCCTCATATCAAATAGCTTCTCTAACTCTGCTGAAATTTTCTTTATAAATGCATACAAGTGGTTAGATATCCTTCGTCATGCAAGCCATAAAGAACTATTAAAAATAACTAAAACAGCTTCTTCTTTGCCTTAAAGCTTATTTTTTGATCCTTTGATTAAAAACTTGGGCCAAAGAAAAGGAAGCACAGAACTATGTAAGTTCTCACTCACAAAATATTTTATTCTCTCATCTCACAGCTCTAGATACACTTGGGAAAGATGAAGAGGAATAGTTAAAAGATGACTGTGTTTTAAAAAATCTATCCATTTAAGTACTCAGAAATGAAGAAAACTCACACACATTGAAACGTAATTCACGTCTAAAAGTGTTTCTCTTTGGGCATTGAAATTACGGTGGAATCAATGGCAAAACTTTGGGGGGTGGGATCAGTTGAGTTATGCTTTGAAGTCAGCAGAGTTACTGGGATGAAGCTTAGTGCATTGGCCAGATAACAGTATCGTTTTGTTCAACTTGTCAGGACACTTCTCTTTAGAAGTAAGAAACAGGAAGAGGGCAGGAAGATCAGAAATAGATTTTACAAAATATATTCACTTAACTGGAAAGAAATACAACCTAGCACTTGCAAGACTGTCTTAGGAGTTTACTTTTCAAATATTCAAGCAAATAACTTAATGACTGTTTTCTCAAACCAAAGAAGGTAAAAGCTAAGGAGAAGGGCAGAATGAAAGAGAGATTATTAAGGGGAGACTCTAACCATCCTCAAAAGGGAAATCCAGTAACTCAATATGCAAAGGAGAATTAGGAAAACAAAAGCAAACCAACAAGACAGAATAGCTCAAAACCCATTTTAATCCAGGTCCTCTGGTGTAGGAAAAAGCCCATCTCCCATCAAACAAAAAGCAATTACTGACAATAATAACAATGACCTTAGGTCCATGAGATAGCAATACATGCTGCTATTGTGAAGTGTTTCATGTTAAAGCATGAAAAATACCAGATTAGGTTAAAATAAACTAGTTTCTTTACAACTTTCTATAGCCCTTAAGGTTCCCAAGAGGTAACTATGACACGCGGTATTTCCTAAACTTTTTTGACCAGCAAATTTTGTCTTTTTAAGTCTTGTTTTATAAATACCTCATAGGATCAGGTTAACTAGGAACATACACTAAAAAACATCACACTAAGTTTTCAAGAAAAAGATTATATTCTGTGTGTCACTTGGGAGCAGGAATTATGCATTTTAGGAAGATTTCCATCCATCCACGACATATCTGGTTGTACACCCAAAATTTGTGCTCTACTCTTCCATGGTAGACAGTTGTCACTGAAAAGTGGCTGCTTAGCCAGGGACAATATTTCTATCCACCCCACCCCCCCCACCACTACCCTTTGTAGCTTCTTGTAACAATGTAATTAAATCCTAGCCAAAGGTTTCTTTCAACAATGTAATCCATTGTAATCCTTCCAGTTCTTTGCTCCTCTGCTGCCTGAACACTGAAGTTTAAAGCAACCTTAGACCTCACTTTGAAGATGGCAGAGCCTCCTTCATATTGAGCCCTTAAATGACTGACTGTGTGTAACAGAGGACTCCATCTAACATACGCAAACGTATTTACATGGGCACACATTCGCTACTACAGCTGCCACTTCCACTTGACCTTCACCTGCACCAGATTATCATGTGAGCATAAAATAAACTATTCTATTGTGTTAAGCCTCAAATAGCTAAAGCAAAATGAGGCTGGGAATTTGAATGGTAAATTGGGGTTAGAGCTCTGCCTCGGATGGGCAAGGGACACAGCTGCCCCAGGCCCTACGGCAATGCTGCACCTTACTCTTCTATTTTGAAATGTCATTAAATTTAATTTTCAAGTTTCTGTCTGAATAAAGATAACCCAAGGGAGCCTATAAAAGATGCTGTCGGAGAGATTCCCTTCAAGTGTGATTATCTTAGGAGACTGTACCAACTGCTTTGCCCAAGGCCCCTGATCCTTTAGAAAGACCCTGACTTTAGTTATTTGGAAAAACCATCTCGTTCTCTAAAGATGCCAGATAAATTAATGTTTCAAGAGATATGCCTATTAATTTTGTAGTTGTGCAAACTCTTTGATCTCTAGAAATCCTATTTGAGCAACATTTGATTCAGCAAATGTTAACTGAGCACCTATAGGTGGCCAGAGCAGTGATCTTCAATACCAGATATGACAAGAGACTTGAAAGACACATTCCTAGGCTGAGGTGGGAAGCAGGCCATATTCATCTTAGTGCCAGTCCTGATGTATGGTAGCTTTATACTACCACATGACTGTTCCTCTGCTCACTTTCTGACTTTGGTGGTTTGTAGTATAAGTGTGTATCCTTTCCTAACAGTGCTGTCCTTCAAACCAGTGGTACTGTAACTGTGATCCCAGACCGGTGGCATCTCCATCACCTGGAAGCTTATTAGAAATGCAGGTTCTCAGGACCCTTCCCCAGCCTACTGAATCAAAAGCTCTGGGTTGGGATCCGTAAGCTGTGCTGTACCAAGTTCTCCAAATAATTCTATTCCTTCTGAAGTCAGAGAATCACTGCTCTAAACCACCCCCACTTAGACTGTAACCTCCTCCCTCCAATTTCACCTGAACTCTTCTCTCTGCTAAGGTGAACGACTTAATACTTTGTATTGGTTGATGAAAACAGTTAAAATATTGACTGTCTCAATGAATAGGCTATTTTTTTTTCTTTGCCAGACTTTTACCACATAAGTGAGAATTACACCTTGGGCCTTGTGTTGGGGAATCGTCCTTAGCTCTCTGAGGTAGAAATGTCAAGGCCATCATTCCTGTTTAATGGCTCACTTCCAGCCCCAATCAAGATCTGCAGCTTTACCAGACTGCAGCCCCTTCTGCACAGGGTGGTAGAGTGGCAGCCAGACACTTCCCCACAGAGCACATCACCTGGACGTCAGATGGTAGAAGGAGCTAGAAGCCTGTGGGACCACTCCCAGGCTAAGCCTGCTTCTCAACTGTCAGTCAAGACACACTTTTCCTATAATAATCTCTTTGGCCTAATGACTACAAATGTTTCACTTTGAACCATGATACTATTGCCCCCATTCTTTTAAAAAAAGATGAGAGCTAGAGAAAACCACAACGTGAAATCATTCCTCCCATTTTGACATATAAAACCTCCTTTTGGCTGTGATTTTCAGTGTGAGTAATTTGACCGCCACAGGTAAATAGAGTAGTATATAAAAATCCCAGCAGAGCAAACCCTAAAGCAAGCTTTCCTGACCTGTGTTTAACTTGTACAGTACAACTAGAAGACCACATAACATATTGTAAAATATTATAAAGTTAAACATCAACCTAGCAAACTCTTAAAGTTTTTCCTCCTTCTTTGTCAAATACATACCTTCATAATAACTTAGAAGGCCAAGTTCAAATTTAGAATCCTTAGACTCCAGGACAGAACTTGATGGTAAGAGGTGAAATTGTTCCCAGCTGCTCCCTTTGTCTTCCCATCCTTGACTCCAGACCATACCAAGACTGCCTTGTATGCTCACTGTAATCTACATATCCGAGCTTTATCCCCAAATCTCTGCAAATAGTTGGCCCTTGGCTACCCCAGGGCCTGGAGTAAGGGGAGTGCACTCCAGGAAGACAAACTCAACTCGATACTCACATAGACCTAGAGGAGGAAGTATCCCAGGGAATTGGGTGGGACTAAGGAGAGTCCTTGCTTTATCTAAAGATAGTTCTGCCTATATCCTTCCTCAGATTCTCTAAGAAAAAAAAGGATTTTTTATTCTAGTAAATTTGAGAAACACTAGATAGTGCACAGCCCTCTTGGAAATGCAGAACAAACATTAACTTAGTATCTTCCATGAGGCTGTCATAAAGGAAAACCACAGCTGCTTCAATAACTAAGATTTGTCTCTCACAGTTTTAGACACCGGAATGTTCAAGATCAGGGGGATGCCCGCTTGGGTTTCCTGGTGAGAAAACTTTCTGACTCACGGATGGCTTCCATATCATGTGTCCTAACTTGGGAAAGAGAGAGTGATAGAGAAAGAGTGCTCTGAGTTTTCTTCCTCTTCTTAAGAGGGCAGGTATTCTATCACGGGAGTCCCACCCTCGTGACTTTATCTAAACCTGATCCTTTCCCAAAGACCCTACTTCCAAGTACCATCATATTGGGGTGAAGGTTTCCAAATGTAAATGTTGGAGGAACAAAATCATTTAGTCCATAACACACAGACTCTGGGAAGGTGTGATGCAGAAAAATCCATGTGACTTTGAATATTATCTACAGGTATTTATTTATGGAAAAAAAATTGTGCAGTTTGGTGGATGTTTGATTCCAAGAAAAATACTAGTATTTTCTCCAGTTCACAAGGACCCTAAATCAAGTACTACTTTGGCTCTATCCCCTTGGCCACAATCCATTTTATCAACATGGCACCTGTGTTAGTCAGCTTTATGGCTGTGACCAAAATATCTGACAAACAATTTAGAGGAGGAAAAGATTTGTTTGGGCTCGAGGTTTAAGTTCACAGTCAGCTGGCTCCATTGTTTTGGGCCTGAGGTGAGATAGAACATCTTAGTGGAAGGGTATGGCCAAGGAAAGTTCCTGGCAGCCGGGAAGCAGAGAAGAAAAGAAAGAGAGAAAGAGAGAGGCCAGAGACAAGATAGAGTCCCTACAGGCATGTCCCCAGTGACCTACTTCCACCAACCATGCCCCACCTGTCTCCAGTTTCTATCACTTCCCAGTAGTCCAATCAATGGATTAATACACTGATGAGGTCAGAACCCTTATGCTACAACCAGTTTCCCAAGGCTCCATCTCTGAACATTTCTGCACTGGGAATCAGACCTTCAACACACTTCCTATCCAAACCATAACAGCATCTTACTTCAGTCTATGGTTTTTATATTCGCATCTTATGAACACCATCAAATAAATCCTCTGTCTCAACTTCCTTCTCTGTCACTCTCAGACTTGTCCTCCTTTAAATTGTTCTAACAATTTTCACAATTCCCAAAATATCAGTCAAGCATACTATATTCACAGCTACTAAAATAATATCCGTAATATCACCCCCGCAACAACAATGTACATGACGCTGTGACATTTCTGAATGCAATCAATAAGCAAGTGGTTAAGACTCGGACCCCACAGAGTAGATTCAAAATAATTCTCTTGGGCTGGGGTTGTGGCTCAGTGGCAGAGCGCTTGCCTAACACATGTGAGGCACTGGGTTCAATCCTCAGAACCACATAAAAATAAATAAATAAAAATAAAGGTATTGTGTCTATTTAGAACTAAAACAAACAAACAAAAAACATTTCTCTAAATTCACCGTTCTCTCCCCCTAGCATCTTAATCTGTTTTTCTTTCAGTCTGGAGATAAGTACAGCCTATTGGTTATATCATCAATGCAAAAATCAGAAATACAGAATCAAAAAAAAGTTAGATAAAACCTATGCTTTTCTGTAGCCTACAACAAATTTTTTGGTTCTTTTTATTTTTCCTTTTCTCATCCTTTAAATCAAAGGCTGTTGTGAAGATCTACTTAGCATTTATGAAATCCAGAAAAAAAAAAAGAAGAAGAAGAGTAGAAGTGTTGCATAAAAGCCCAGAGAAGTGTTTCATGTTGAAGAACAATCACAGTGTATACTTCTGTTTACTAGGAAAAACATAAAGGATTCCCAGAAGGCCGATCCTAAAATTTAGTCACTATTAATCCCAGTTGCAGCCTTCCTCACAGCTGCCCTGTTCCTCTGCTGGAGCCCCCAGGGTCCAGTCACGCTGTTGCCGTGGTGACTGCTGCAACCACTTGCCTGTTTCAGCTAAAAAAATATATTCAGGTTGTCAGCCTCCACCACCAGCTGAGTTTAGCTCAGAACATTAAGGTCACTGACATTGTCTTCTCAAAGCATGTTATCAATCGACCGGTACTGCAGTAAGAGAAAGTTGAAACACAGTTGTTCTCTAGGCCTGAAACCAGTCAGGGTGCTAAGGGATGATAATGTCCTTGGTCACCTCATTTAGAGCCTAGTCTACTAATTTTTGTTCAAATAGTCAGTTCTGTTGGGATACCTAGAGTCAATTAGATGCTGGGGTGCTGATGAACATCAATCAAACTCACAAAGGAATAATGTAGAAATTAGAATGTCTGTTATTTGTGCTGGAAAATATAATCGAGGCTACCAAGCCAGACTTAGTGGTACACACCTGTAATCCCAGCAATGTGGGAGGCTGAGGCAGGAGGATCACAACTTAAAGTCCAGACTTAGCAATTTAGTGAGAGCCTGTCTCAAAATTAAAAATGGCTGGAAATGTAGCTCGGTAGTAGAGCACCCCTGGGTTTAATCCCCAGTACTTAAAAAAAAAAAAAAATACTGGCATTCCCATTGGCCAATAAATTCTTTGTGTGGTTCTACAAAGCCAAGTTCAAAGGGAACAGTTGCTGAGCTATTTGAGAACCAAAGAACCAAAGTCAAGGGAATAAGTGAAGCTTTTTTAGTGGCCAAATCTTGAAACCCCACAACTCCACTGCAACCATTTTCTAAGTTATCTGCCCATTCATTTCCCCACATAAACCATCTTCCTTAATCAGGGCAAAAACCAACTAATTGGGCTGCATCTTTAGACAATGTAGTGTGGCCATTCTTTTCTCAGTTTACAGTTAGAATGCTTTAATTTAGCTTTAGGTATTTCCCAAACGTTTCAGCCTCCCTTTTACAAACCATAACTTTAGATGTGTTAGTTCTACAGACGGCTGGTATCCAATTGTCTTTTTCAATTGTAGCCTTATGTTCAATCTTGGGGAAGCCTATATTTGACTGCAGAAAACAATTCAATGTTGCAATTTTTAAAAGGAAAAACAGGAAGACAATGTAGGAAGAAGACTCAGGACCAATTTGATATGTGATTTCTGGTGAGAGATTTGACTTTTAATATTTTTGTCATACCCTGATATGTTCCCCAAAATGAAAATCAGGTACCATTTGTGGTAGACAGAATTTCAAGATGGCCTCTAAGATTGCCACTACCTGGTACAGAGTCCTGTTGGGTCCCCTCCCCTTGAGTATGGGCAGGACCTTTGAGCATGATATGATATCACTCCTGTGATTGGGTTCCTAATCAGTTGATGAGTTGTCTCTGAGTTAATTAAAAGGAAAATTATCCTGGGTGGACCTTCTTAATCTGGTGAGTCCTATAAAATAAGTTGAGGCAACAGAGGGATCCTCTACTGCTGGCCTACAAGAAGGCACACAGCCATGCTGTGAGCAGCCTAGAGAGGGGGCCATGTAACTTACCATCACTCCAACATTCAGACCTCCTTATATTTAATCTATGTCCATTCTTCCAAAGAATGTACACTCTATGTGACACAAGAAAAATAATAAGATACTTATACGTCATTGGTAAGAAAACAATGGAACATACAGTTGTTTCAAAAACATTGGTTAATGGTATATATTAACCTATTTCCTTCAGAAACTACAGGGTGCAGAGAAAGCACTGGTCTTACTACTGTGTTTATAAATAAGTTTATTTAAGACAGGATTCCATAAAGGATGTTACTATCTGGTATTGCCCCCCACCTGACAAGTAAAACACAAAGACAAGCAATTTTATGAAGACAAAGTATTTGTTGATAATGACTAAAGCCAATTCAGAAGGAAGAATGAGATACATTTCATGCTAAATATTTATGTATGTGTCTATAAGAAATATTAGAGAAAAGATTCTGATACCAAATCCAGTTTTCCCCAGGGATTGGCTAATTTTGGCCCAGATTGGCTCTCTGTTTTTCTGACCCCAGAGATTCCCTGTGCGTCTCACTCAAGCCATCTTGAAATGGGAATGCCCACATGTTAGTTCTGAGATTGTGATATTAAATGTTTGATGTTTACTTGTGCGATTGGCCAAGACATTATCTTTCAGTGCTCAATCTTAGTCACTTGATTCCTGGTATTCCTTAATTTCCTATGTATATTCTTTACAAAATGTTGGTTGTCTTTGTCCTTGTGAAATAAAATGAAAAACCACTTCTGCCTCCTTAGGTCTACTGAGATGGCATCATCATCCATGCAAGAGATAGATTCCTATTTTCCTGCAACCTTCCATATAGGAGAGACTTATGAGAGAGGAAAGCACACCTAAGTCTTTGATCCTATGAAAAGGGAAGCTGCAGTGATGCTTTTAACTCTGAGGAAGAAATGCTACTCTGAGTTGAGCTAAGTAACTTAATGAGTTTTCTCTCTCAGCTCTCCAATATAAAGCCCAGAGCTGAGTTTTAGGATAGGGACAAGAAAGAATCAAATCCCTTAGAATAATACAGTGAGACGGATATTGAGTCTTAGGAACCAGAAGAGACTTCAATAAGATGATAAAAAAGAGAATGGTGGAGGACAGAGCACCTGAGACGTTTACTTGAGCAGGAATGGCCAAAGAACTTCTAACTCAGGATTCTAACTTCAGGATCAACCAACATCAGTTTTCAGTCATTTGCTGTGATATAATGCCCTCTACTCCATTGGGTAGATGGAGAGGATGATGGTGAATAAATCTGGAAGTTTCTGATATGGTGTAATGCTGGGGGTAGGATATGGACAAAGCTCACAGTGGGTGCTAGGAAAAGTGATGAAGAAGAATTTCAGCAGTAGAAGAAATTTTGGTTCAAAGATGAGTTGAATTATAAACCTTTAAGAATCATGAGAGGTATTTCAAGGCTACTTGGATACTCACCACAAGTAGGACAGGAACTTGAACCATTTTAATTTAAAAGTTATAATAGAACAGATGAACAGCTAATGATAGAGGACTTAGGGAAGCCCAGATGGTTGACATCTGCTGAAGCAGATGGACCCACTGTGTGAAGTTGCAGTTCTTGCCCAACCTCCCTAATCTCAGCACCTATAACTGCATCTCCCCTGAAATATGGCACTCACGGTGACAAGAATAAGGGCATTTCAGACTCTTTCCGTGGAAGAACCACTTCTTGTTAAGAATGCCAACCGAAAACAAACTTTGGTACAGGAGCGAGGATGTTGTCTCCCTACATATACACCGCCATTGGGCATGGCCCTGATAAGATTAGGAACAGCTCTTGTATTTAGATCATTCAGTTACTGCAGATCCAATCATTAGCTAAGCTGGACATCCTGAGACTGGTAACAAGAAGTTCCTCTGCGGGTAGTGGAGAGGAGGGACCATTAACTCTGGCCTGAAAGTTCATGTGAGACATTTAAAAATGCTAATCTGAGGTAATGGACCATGCCAATGTGAACCCATTGCTACTGTTGGAACTGGTTGGTCTGGTTCTAGAATAGCATCATCAAACATTGCACTTCTCTTCATGCCTGTCTTAACAATACCCCATACAAAATCAAACTCCTCTTCCAAGGTTATGTTTATTGAGCAGTGGCGGAATGATCCTGTACTAAAAAAATTAACACTCAGATCCACATAATAAATTAATAAACAGAGCCTCTCTCCGAATAACCCCAAACATTCACAAAACAGATTAAGGCAGTAAACCTCATGGGGGCAGAGACCTTGGTGAGTCTGGTTTGCCATTATGTTTCAAGAACTAGCAGAATGACTAGCAAACAGATCCATGGTGACTCTGTCTCTTTACCATTCTTAAATGTCAGGCTTCATTTGTGTGGTCTAGTCGCCAATCTTCTGGCTGTCTCTGTCTCTCCGAAGATGTCCAGGACAAGAGGCTACACAGCTGCCCTAGCCTGCTGAGTCATCTTCCTATCAGGAAATTGTTTCTGCCTTAGCTAAATAGGTAGGCAATTTTCTGCCCATTTCAGACAGAAAACCTAAGTTTAAAAAAGATTAAGTGAATAGCTCAAGGTTATATGCAAACTCTGGCCCAGTTAGAAATAAAACCCAAGTTGTTCCTAACATTCAATTCTATGGTTACTTTTGCAGGGGAGCCTATCTTTGTAATTTACAGATATTGTTCCCAAATCGCTCACTGAAAATTCTGCCCAAATATTGAAGGTAAAACAGCTTCATGGAGCCAATAGAAAGAGAGAGTATGTATAAAAAGAAATTTTTCCCACATGAGGAATGAATCACTGTAAAGAACATTTGTTCAGTTGTTTGATTATAAAATAAGAGCATCCCTCCCCGCTGCCACAAAATCCAAATGCTCCATTTTGTTACTAAACAATCCTTTTAACACCAAGCCAAAAATAAGTCACAATGTTAATGCAAACGTCTTGCAATCCAAATAAAAGGACTGTGCCAAATTTATCAGAGTTAGAGGGAAATTGTGTCAGACCTGTCTGTGGATGAGAAACTTTCTATTAGATCACCAGTCAATAGGATATCAGCATCTGCTGATGCCAACTGAAGGCATGAGTAATAACAGACAGCTTTAGAAAATACATTTTTCTTCCATAGTTAGCAATGCATGACTCACTAGAACTCTCCAGACACTATACTGCATGAATGACTCAAAATTCTACCAAGGACAGAGCACAATCAGTTCTGTCTTCCTGCGCCAGGATTTCTCATTCCAATTATCACTGATTTGTTAGCTTACTTCAAAGACAGAAAATCTCTGTCCATTTTCCTTCCTCTTTCAAAAATGGTGGTCTATGCTTTAATATAAAGATAATTATTGGAGTGCTGTAGGAAACAGAGATTAAACATTACAGTGAAGGCTGAGAGCAATGTTCAACTACCCTCGCTGCCACCATTTGGGAGACTGAGGTAGGCAATGGCCAAGGTGGATTTCTTTCTGGGATATTGACCAATGAGTAGAGACACTGTTGCAATATAAGAAATGCCATATTGTGTCAGAACAATGGCTTGCCTATCCAAATTTTCAGTAGCCAATAGTGGTATCAAAGATATTTTGGAAAATAGTTATTACTGTCTATGAAAGAAGCCTCATTTCCTTTAAATAACTCTTCTCTTCAATTATTCTAGTAGCTTCCCAGTGAGGGTTTCCACATCTCTAGGCTCCTTCCTTTTCATTCCATCCCTGGCATTCCATCTCCATATTGATTTTATTAAAGTATTATTCTAATTATGACATTAATTTAACATAGTGGTGAAGAGTACAGGTCTTGGAATTAGACCACCTGACTTCAAATCCAGGATGTATCAATTAATTTTTTTAATCTTTCCATGCCTCTGTTTTCTCATCTAGGCCATAGAGTTTGGAAGGTACTTGCATAGCTTTCAACTTTGCATTAAAAATGAGTGTAATAAAATGGTGCATTGATTTGGTTCAGAGCATAGGCTCTGAAGAGATACCTGGGGCTAAAATCCTGGTTCTGCCATATAACAATATGCAAGGCTACTAGTTAATTCTGTATAACAAATCACCCCTAAGCTTCCTGGATGATGATAGTAATAATCATTTTTTATCTTCCACAGTTTCTATAGGTCAGAAATCTGGGAGCAATCTGGCTAGATGAGCCTGGCACGAGATCTCTCATAAGGTTGCAATCAGATGTTGGTTGGGGCTGTGATCATCTGTGACTAGACTGGAGCTGGAAGATCTGTGTTCAAGGTAGTTCACTCCCATGGCAAGTTTGGTGTGGGCCAATGGCAGGAGACTCACTTTCTCTTCACATGGGCCTCTCCACAGTCTGCTTGAGTGTTCTGATGGTATAGCAAGAGGCTTACCACAGAGTAAATAATCCAAGAAAACAAAGCAGAAGCCACAATGCCTTTATTATCTTCTCTTGGAAGTCACATATCATTACCTCCACCACACTCTACTGGTCACACTGTTCAGCTCTGATTCCATGTGAAAGAAGTTTATTTAAGGTCACTAACACCAAGAAGTGAGAATTATTGGCACTATCTTTGAAAGACTACCACAATGACCTTGAACAAGTTTTTTTTTTGTTTGTTTGTTTGTTTGTTTTTTAGGTTCATGAACTCTCAGACTCCTTATTTCCTGAATATGGAGACTAACAATATACTTACTTCATAGTGTTGTTACAAGAATCTACAAGATGATGCATGTGAAGTATTTGGTACATAGTAAGTAATTAAAAAATTATATTAGTGTAGTAATTCAGTAATAGTGTAACTCTTTAAGAAGTTGTCATGAGGAAGAAGGTGCTATTTCCGGGGAGCAGGCAGAACTATCAATTCCACCCCCCATCTCCCTTGTTGTTACTTCTTCCCATTGACTTAATTTTATCTCACATAAGTAAGGCTTCTTCATAAGATTTTTATTTGAAGAAAGGATTATCCAGATTTTTTTAAAAAAAGTAAACTACTGCTGTTGGCCATTATTTATTTCAAGCAGTAGGAATTTTAGAATAGGTAAAGGATCTGTATATCCACATAATTTCCATATAGAGAGCATTTCCCTTCTAATAGAGATGTAGTGTGGCTAGAAAGTAGAGAACATCAGATTATATAAAAGAGCACCTCGTGGAGTGGACTCTAAGGCTATTAGACATCAATTTTTCATAGTGATCAAATGGAAGCCCTGACATTTGAGGCCACTGGGTGAATGGATTAAGTAAACTTCTGCACATCCCAAAGGTTCATTCCATGGTATTTATTCAAGCATCTATTTTATTCATGCACTGGTCTAACTGCTATATAGTAGTGAAAAAGATGAGTCCTGCTTTCCTTCATGTTTACATTTTTTTTAAAGAGAAAGAGAGAGAGAGAGAGAGAGAACTTTTTAATATTTATTTTTTTAGTTTTCGGTGGACACAACATCTTTATTTTATTTTTATGTGGTGCTGAGGACTGAACCCAGCGCCCCGCACATGCCAGGTGAGCGCGCTACTGCTTGAGCCACCTCCCCAGCCCTACGTTTACATTTTAGTGAAAGAAAGAGATAGAGTACACAAATAATGAACAACAAATAAATGAACATTGTATTTTTCAGGCAGTCAAATATGCTATAATAACAATGAGACACAGTGATATGTAAAGTGTCTGAAGAGTAGGATGAGCTCAGTTCACTAGGAGAGTCAAAGGAGTCCTCTATGAAAAGGTGATATAAGAACTGAGTCGTGAATGATGAGAGGGAACAGTCATATGAGGAACTGAGAAGAATTCACTGATATGCACTAATGTGGCACCTTGGGAAGACTGAACCATCAGGAAACCTCATTTCAATAGAAGTCGCACTGACTTCTATTGACTGAAGTCACTGACTTCTATTGACTTCACTGACTGAAGTCTTTGAAATTTGGTTTGAAAAATATTCAGAATAGACTGTTTTCCCCTTGATTATACATCTTCATAAGGACATTTAGCTAAAGTTGCTGACCAGAGCTGAGATTTCTGACAAAATTAATTCAATGGAATTGCTAATAGAAAATATGACAGAAGCCAATGGCTTCAAGTGAAGAAGCAACTCTGAATCTGTGCCACTCTAAAAATGTTATGGATAATCTGAAAATTCAAATAAAGCCTATGAAAACAGAAGTCAGTACAATGACTTTTACAAATTATATAACAGGCAATATATACACTCTTGTGTTTTTTCCTTAAAATCTTCAAGCTGTTTTCAATACCAACTAATATACTTAGGAAGGAAGTGGGTGTCAAGTGAGAAGAGTCTAGGGTAGAATTGGAAGAGACCTCAGAGATGGTCTTGTCTAATACTTTGTGTTATTTAACCAAGTTTTAAATAAATGAAGCAACTTCCTCAAAGTACACAGTCAATGGTTTTAAGCAACATCCTCACACCCAATGGGGGAGAGGGCCATGTTCTCTTATTTCCCACCCAGGCTCAGATGCATAAAGGGTGAATTCAGGGAACTCTCCACCCCTCGTTCCCTCTTCCAGCCATTAAGATGCCCTAATCTGCTTCTGAAACCTCTTATCCCTGGAATAGTAATAATGATAGTTTTCTTTTGTAAAATACCTTTCTTGTATTATTTTTTAATCAATCCTCTTCTCTTCTCTTCCTCCCTCCCTCCTTCCTTTTTCTTCTTCCTTTCTTAGATCCACAAATATATTTTTTCAAATAGTGCTAAGAGTATATTAATAAACAGAATTCCTGAGCTGAAAGTATAGGAGGAAAATAAACAATTAAATAAGTCTTCAAAATACACCTTGATAAGTGCTATGCTAGGGGAAGTGCAGGGCAATATGGAATGGCCAGAAGGGGCACCTAACCTGGTTCAGGGAAGTGTCAGAGTGAGGGACATCTTCCTAAGGAAATGGCATTTAAGCAAAAGACAGAAAAAGATGAGAGGTAGACAGAACATTCCAGACAAAGAGAAAAGCCCTTTTGTAGGGCAAGTGAAAAGCAAGTCCATGTATATTTCAGGGACTAAAAGCACCTTAGTAAAGCTGAAGTATAAGCTTTACTATACATGAACACAAGTGAAAAGACATGACAGGTCGAGACAGAAAGCAGTGACTTGGACTCATCTGATGACAGGGGAGAAGAGAAATGGAGAGTCAGTGAGTAGCACTGATAGGACATGCGGATGACCTGAAAAAAGGAAGCGGCTAAAGATGAAGTCAAAGATGCTGCCCAAGCTTCTGGTGTAGGGAAGAAATAGAGAAAGGCCCATTCACAAATCCAGGAAAACCACAGGAAGAGCAATCAATGCTTCTTTATATTGGGGATAGAGGGTGGAGATGAGTCTGGATTAGGACAAACTGTGAAACATCTGTATAGAGAGTATCCAGAAAGCAACTGGGTATCAGGGTACCTAGGAGACAGGTCTGGATAGAAATACAGATTCATGGATAATCAGTTTATAGCTAAAGATGAGCCCAATTACCTCTTGTTTTTAGATGGCAAATATGAAGCACAGAAATGTAAAGCAACTTGTCCAGGGTCATACTAGTGGGTGAAGAGCAGGGATTTAAACCCTTAGTTTCCTGATTCCCACTTCTGTGCCTTTTCCATGGGAATTTGCAGCCGTAACTGTGCTCAATGAGCAGTGATAGGAAGGTGTTGCAGCAGAATCATGACCTTTTAATTTCTACTGCATGCTTCTATCAGGATAGAGAAATATAAATATGTCTTAGGTGGGTGGTTATGTACATTTCGCAGCTTGTGCAGCCACCATATAATCTGCAGACAAACAGCTAGTCACTTAGCATTGTCCTTTGGATGTATTTCCAACAAGAAATTTCCAAGCTAAGAAAAATCTAGTAACAGCTCCCAGATGTTCCCTTCTGGTTCCTATAATATTCCCCAAAGAATGAAAGCTGCTTGCCACAAATGCCCTTTTTATATGGGTACCTGACTGTTCTCTCTGCTATCCAAGGAATCTGTGTGGAAGGAAGCAGCAGACACCACTGTGTCCATTGCACTTAGACTGGGAGCCCAACCAGTCATTGGTACAGCAACAAAGTAGAAATGATGATAGCTGAGGTTTCTGAGAAAGTGGATTAAATGCTTTTAAAATTACTCTATACTGAGCACCAAAGACCAGAAAAGACCTAAAAGGTAACCGATCATTTTAACTGTATTATTTTTATGGTCCTCAAGGCATGACTAAAAACAATGGAAGATCCATGGCTATTAATCCAAACCCCTGAATACCCCCAAGTTCTTTCCATCACAATTGTTTGGCTTTCTATGCTTAACATACGTCTTCTTAGCTCCTTCAAAGTCAGCCCCTCTTTTTGGCCCTATCATTTCTGTTTCTCTGCTTCAAGTCTAAGAAGCTACCCCCAAACCTCTCAATAATAACCTGAGTCTACAGGGGTGAGACGTTTAGCATTTTAACTCCAACAAGTCTCATTCCTCTTGCTCATTTGTTGCCATTTTGATGGTTTCTTCCTCTGGCATTGATGATCCTTCTTTATACTCTTTTTTAGGACATTCCCTAAGGTTCTCACTTTGGGTCTGTTTTCTAAAATCCCTATGCTTAATTCCTTGCTGATTTCAGCAATTCCACCCTTGCCTCAACAACCTAGCTTTAGCTATTTGGTTGAAATAGACTAGAACCCACATTTCTAGTCCTGAACTTCAAATCATATATTTTCAAACCCTGACAAATATTTCTCCTCTGAAGTCTTTTATTCTTTTTTTTAAGACTGCTTCTTGCTATGTTGCCCAGCCTTGCCTCCAGTTGGCAAGGACGGATGGCACTAGAGCAGATTATGCTAAGTGAAGCTAGCCAATCCCTAAAAAATAAATGCCAAATGTCTTCTTTGATATAAGGAGAGCAACTAAGAACAGAATAGAGAGGAAGAGCATGAGAAGATCACCACTAAACAGGGATGAGAGGGGGGAGGGAAAGAGAGAGAGAAAGGAAATTGCATGGTAGAGGAAGGAGACCCTCATTGTTACACAAAATTACATATAAGAGGAAGTGAGGGGAAAGGGGAAAAAAAACAAGAGAGAGAAATGAATTACAGTAGATGGGGATGAGAGGGGAGGGAAGGGGAGGGGATGGGGGATAGTAGAGGTTAGGAAAGGCAGCAGAATACAACATACACTAGTATGGCAATAGGTAAAAAAGTGGATGTGTAACCGATGTGAATCTGCATTATGTATATAGGGTAAAAATGGGAGTTCATAATCCGCTTGAATCAAATGTATGAAATATGATATGTCAAGAACTTTGTAATGTTTTGAACAACTAATAAAAAAAAAAAGACTGCTTCTTGCTATGTTGCCCAGCCTTGCCTCCAGTTCACTCCAATTCACTCACAATCCTCCTGCCTCAGCCTCCCAAGAAACCAGAATTACAGGCAGGCACCAACATGCCCATTTTAATCTTAATTGCCTGACTCCACTGTTGAGACCATCAAGTTCAAACTCTTAGACAACACTCACGGCTCTACAAAATATAGTTCCAACCTTCTTTTCTAGATTTATCCATCCTCTTTCTCTTCTACTCCCCTAATCCTTTCATCCCATTCTTCCACCTTGGTTATACCCTGAGTTGTGTTATTCCTATCCCTTTCCTTTGCATATCTTTTCTGTCTACTTTAAAGGCCATTTCTCATCACCATCTTCAACTTTTAAGATAGAACCTATTCTCTGACATATTCCAAGTACCACATTCCCACAGTATGGTGTTTCCTTCAGCAGGCAGTCAACTGTGAGAGACCAGTTACCTCCAAGTCTAGAGGACTTCTCTCCCATTCCCTGTGTTTAATCCACCATCTATCCTGGAAATTCTACTTCCTTAATTCAACCACCTCTTGAATTCATCCATTTTTCTTATCTCCATTGCATTAATTTTGACCAAGTCACCACCATTTTTCACATGGGCTACTAACATGGCCTTCTGGTTAACCTCCTGGGTACTCTTTTACCCATCTCCAGTTTGGGCCACACCATACATGCAGAGTGATTTTTCAGAACATGAGTCCAGTCTGATGTTCCCTTCAGTGCCTTCCCATTGCTCCTAACCACACAAGCCTGTGGTGCTCTGGATTCTGCCTACATCTCTGACCTCCACCTGCACCATGCCCTTCCTGCTATGAGTCCCCTATACCTTCCATTCTCTCTGATCAAAATGCTCTTCCTCTCCCATCCTGCTCTCTGAACACATTTTAGAACACATCTCAAGTGTCCTTCTTCCTGAGAAGCCTTCCCTGCCTATTTTCCCCCAGCTGTCAACGGTACCATGTGTGGGCTTTCACCTCTTCTAAGTTCATTATTTTACTATATATTTCTATTATTTGATTCATTTCTCTCTCTCCCACTAGAATAAATGTTCCACAAAGAAAGAGGTCATGTCTGATTTTCTATCCCAAATTTCCAACAATGCTCATAGTAAGAGATACTTAATAGACATTTGTTCATTGAATGAATGAATAATTATTTTCTGCCCTCAGATTTCCTAATTAAGAGAGAATTTTTACACATGACTAATTCCCTCTGGTGATGGTTTTCTGAAAATTAAAGTGTGAAATTTTAATCCACTTTGTTTAACTGGTCCTGTGTGTATAATGACAGTCATAATTCCATGCTCCAGTTTCTTCTTCCTTTTTAAAAATAAAATATTAATGGGTATAAAAGCTCGCAGAGAGGAAAATTTAGATAGGTGTGAATGAGGTTAAGGGAGATATTAGGTTAATTTGGTCACGCGGATAAATGTGATATTCACAGGTTATAATGAAAAAAATTTTAAAATGCTTTTTTTCTCATATCAACTGATTTTTTTTAATCTCTTACTGAAAATGATTTACACTGGGTTTTAAACTAAAAAAGTCTCAAGTCTTTTATCCTTTGACATTTCCATGAAAACCAAAGGTGAAAGTGAGAGCTATATTGAGTCAGGGAACTTGTAATGCAAATACGAATGCATTTTCTTCATTATCTATGGCCCTAATGAGCAAAGGCGCATGCCCAAAGTTCTGCTTGTCAACATTCCTGTACAAGTGCATTGAATTCCACCGACAAGTACTGAGAGGACCCAGAGAGGTGAAGAAATGTGAGTAATAAATAGAAAGAACATTCGTCTAAGTGAAAGAAAACCAGAATTCTAGCTTTCAGCTCCACCTCTTAATAGTCATTTGATAATGCGTTCAAGCTCTCTGAGCCCAAGTTTCAAAAATTATCAAATAAGGCAATGATCAAGTTTTGGTTTGTGAGGGCAGGTTAAGATATATGCTGATCTTACTCCCCTCCCAGGCATCCCTTGGATTAACAACAAAGGGGCATATCCATTAAAGACTGAAATGGCTTCCTGTTAAGAGAAGTCAACAGTTCAGGACCTATACAGAAGGCTACAGCAGAGAAAGGAGTTGGGGTTGTTCTTACCCGGTCCCAGGAGAGCACCAAGCACAGAGTTAGGAGGTATGAGAGGGGACGGGCTGGGGATAACCATAAGCATAAGTAAGTTAAACATCCACTATTGAAGCAACTACACCAGATTTTCTCCCTTTTCATGAACCCCACATACAAATAGGCAGAAGTGGAGTTAGCAGAGGAAAACTCTATCAGCTCCCATAATAAGAACCTAGCGCTTTTTTCAATATAATTAAAAATTATATTGAAAATTTATTTTTTCAATATAAATGGAAAGCCGAGGATTCCTCCCATTTGAGAATAAAAGCCTCACAGGAAGTAAAGCATTATAATAAAAAAATTTAAAGAACAAAAATCTAAGAAATTTGGAAAATAATTCTAGGAGAGCCAAAGTACATATAATAAGAATTTTGAAAACACAGCAAGCAAGAGCTTTAACAATTAAAGGTAAAATTTATAGATATAATTCAAAATTTCCTGGAAGAAAGCTTGGAGTTGTCAGATTGAAAGAGCCCACTGAGTGCCTATATGAATGAAATTTCAGATACCCCAAAGGCAAAAAAAAAAAAAAAAAATCTAAAAACTTTCAAGGAAAAATAATATGCTTTCTCCTCATCCCACCCTGCAAAAGAATTAAGATAACACTGGATTTTGTATCAGCATTCTTAGGAACTAGAATACAATACAGAACCATCTCTAAAGGGATGAGAGAAAAATATTTGGAAGTTACAAGTTTGGCCAAATTTTTAAATCATGAAGTTCATATAAACAGATTTCAGACTTGTTATGACTTAGAAAATCTATCCTTGTCATCCTATTGTGAAAATTACTTGGAATTTCAATACACATAAAAAAAGAAAGGAACCCAAAAAAGAGGAAGATGTATAATACAAAGATTAGGTGACCTATCCCAGGAGCAGGTAATTAAAGAAATCTTGATACTTTAGATGCACAGTATACTTAAATAACAACTGCAAGGATTCTAAGAAGAATGCATTCAAGAAGAAAATGGATTTCTTTTTAAATTATGCACTCATTAATGATTTGATAAAGATGTGATATTCTATTAATAGTATCTGAAGTTGGATTCCCCAGAAGATCCTGAGAAAAGGATCTTTCGCAAGTGATTTATGGATGAAATATTTTTTGGAAAAGAGAATGAGGTAAATAGAAAAGGGTAAGGGGAATAAAAAACTAGAATGAGGCACAGCTGAATGTGTACTGTATCCTGACTCTTCAGGAAATGGGAGCACAAATTGTTCCAGAGAATGGGTCTCATCTTAGGCAAGCTGGTTTACCATACCCTATGGCAGTCAATCTGCCAGCAAAGGGCTTGCATGGGAAGGGGTAACTTCCCTGGTGAGGCAGCTTCCAGCAGACTAAGAGCGATTCTTTGGATAGGTGGACAACTGTGAGCTATTAGAAGCCAGCCACTCATTGGAATGGAGGTATGGCTTTAATGTGAGACACTCATTATAACAAGGGGAGAAAAAAAGGCAAGCTGTTTAAAATTCCAGGAAACACAAAAAGTTGTAAAAGAAAGGCATTTCTCTAAATATGAAGCAAATTGCAACACTGTAGCATATCTTGAACAATCAATAGGACATAAGAAAAAGTTGCCTCATTTGATGTTGATACTGGAAATACTTTCCTTTAAATTATATAAATTTAGTTACAAGACTATATTTTTTGCTGACTGCACTGTCATACGCCTGTAGTGCCAGCTACTGGGGAAGCTGAGACAAGAGGATCACTTTAGCCCAGGAAATCCAGGCCAGCCTGGGCAAAATAGTAAGATCCTATTGCCAAAAAAAAAAAAAAAAGTTTTTTAAACCAAAACTACATTTTCTTATTTAGAAAATGATCACCAGTTATAGGCTTGCATTAAATGTATTGTAAATATTTTCATGATCATATTAACATGTTTTATTTTAACTTTTTTTTTTTAGAGTCCACTTAAAAGCACATAACAATTAATAGTTACGGAATACAAAGTTAAAAACCTTAACAGTATAAAAGCAATGATAGAACTGATAGAAGTTAATAAGAAGACGACACAGGAGGTGGAAGGATGTATAAGCATAAAAATTCTTCATCTTCCATAAATCAAATTCATGTTTCTAAAGTTGAGATACCAAGAAATACAGATTTAAGCACTATGTTATTTATCTATAAAAGAATTACATAATAAGTATATAAACTACAAAAGTTTAAAGGAGAGAAGGTAATATAAATAATCCAAATTTCTCATTTTCAGAAAAAAAGGAAATAATGGGTTTTATATAAGGCTGATAAAATTTTTAAAAAATGACCACATAATGATATTATTTGATGTGATGACGATAAATACTAGAGGTGGAAATAAAAACAACTGAAAATGATCATCTCTGTGGAGTGGTGCAGAAAGAGGGGGAGAAGCAGTAAACACTTCTTTTTAATTTTTCGCTCTTCTGTATTGCTGGGTTTTGGGGGGTTTTGTCCCCCTGTCTTTCACATGCATGACTTTTGTAGCAGTAATAAAAATGGCAGTAAGAATACTTTCTGGCCTGTTTCAGCAAGTAATTAAGAGAATTAATTAAGGTAATGTACAGGAAAACTCTGAAAATTCGTAATTGCTGAGATAAATGTGAAGTAACATTAACAGGGTCATCTCACCAGCTCAAGATAGAGGGAAGGGACAGGCACATTCCTTGATCCAGCCACTATGCTGAAGGTGCCAACATCCAAATTAAAAGGAAGCTGTCGCCAAAATGCTGACTATAAATATATGAAGAAATAGATGTGCTGAGAGGATGTATTTGGAAGGATGACAACAAGAAATTTTAAATAGTAAGGGTTGAGATAGAACTATTGGGTTTCCATCAAATTTTTCTCCAAACCAAAAACACCATAGGAACTACATACCATCAGCAGGGCTGTGGTCAGAGGAAGTGCCACAACAGAAACAACTCTTAGAAAAATAAAAAATAAAAGCCTTTAGTTTGTCTATAATGTGCAACAAAAACCTGGGAACTGGGCTGAGGTTGTGGCTTGGTGGTAGAGACTTGCCTAGCATGTGTGAGGCACTGGGTTCAATTCCTAGCATTGCATATAAATAAACAAATAAAATAAAGGTCCATCAACATCTTTAAAAAAAAAAAAAAGAAGAAGAAGAAAGAAAGAAAGAAAAAAGAAAACCTGGAATTGCCTCTGAGCCATCTTGCCTGTTTCCAAATGGCAACAGGGAATAAATTGGCCCCTGGGTAAAATTGTTCACTTGAGCACCTAAGAACACAGCCTTTTCTGTTCTTATCTGAGGCCTCCAATAGGAAGAGATTCAAATCCCACTGTCAGAACCTATGTGACCTTGGGCAGTTTCTTAACATTTTTTCCAAAATCACTATCAACATCCAACAGGTACTTGTGGAAGAGGTGCTATATTGGCTGTCAGCCTTCTCAGAGATTCATTTAGAAAATGAAAATAGTGGTTTCCACCTCAGAGAATCATTAATAGTGAGTTAAAGAAATAATATAGGCAAAGCCCTGGGTGTATAGTTAATTTTCATTAAATGGCCATTCTTCTTATTATTAATGTACAACTGCTATTACTAAGTGACCACTATGTTCAGCCGCTGCCCACAGAGCTGGTCAGAAAAGATAAGCAAAACCAGAAGCTCATGGTCCAATAGGGGATAGAACTAACTGCAGAGCCTCCTTATGTACTCCACGCATAGGTCTCCTAAGAAACTATCCCTACTAAACAAAATTTTCCCTCCTGAAATCCTATTAGGCCACTGACCAGTAATAAAGAGGTCCTTGTACTGAATTATCTGTGAACATCTTTCTCTCTCCCCTAAGAGTATTGAGAGACAGGGGGAAAGCCTTGTTCATTACGTTCCTCCATACTCCCTAACATGTGTGTCCTACAGAGTACTAAATTGGTTACGTGGCCAATAGTAGTCAAGATAAGAGACTGAGCCAAGGGAAACAATCCAGAAAGTGGTGGTAAAGGAGGCTGTGGTCTAAGTAATCCACAATGAAAATGGCACAGGGATTCCCCAAGACTGAAGGAACCATGGTCTGACTGTGTGCACAGAGGTTCTGATTCTACCAACCCCCTAGATTGTCCCCAGAGAGGCCAGAAGCAGGTCTTGTTTAAGCCATCAGGCTTTGTATCATGCAGCCCTTCCACCCTAACCCCAGGAAGCCACCTGAGAATTCATGGCCAAACCTGAAGATATACAAATGAGCAGGAAAATGACCCATTGGTGAAAACCTCTACTGAAGGCACCACATTCAGAGTATTTGGGAAAAGAAAACAACAACAACAACAACAAAAAGGCCCTCTTCAGCAAACTGATTTCAGTTCTTCTTGGTATATACCCAAGTAGTAGAATTTGCTAAATAAAATATTTTTTAAAGGCTCATTTCCACCTCACAGCTCTTGAACTCCCTTCTTTAAGGTTGCCATGGTTTTACATTCCTTGGCATTTATATGGCAAGAGAACAGTGACATCTTCCTATCGGATTCACCTCAGTCCTGTGCATTTTCTTATTATAAGGTAAATATTTTCTCTTTGTTCTCTCTCATCGTTTTCTTGAACTTAGACTTTATTTTTTAAAGTAAGGAAGCTAGCACAAAAAAAAAATTGGGAATGGATTGACCTCAGTTTATATCTAGATTCAGTTTCT
Organism: Callospermophilus lateralis; assembly: GCF_048772815.1. Taxonomy (NCBI): domain Eukaryota; kingdom Metazoa; phylum Chordata; class Mammalia; order Rodentia; family Sciuridae; genus Callospermophilus; species Callospermophilus lateralis. The sequence continues at coordinate 73,760,197 of NC_135316.1, forward strand.
TATATCAAAAATGTTTCAGCTTTAGAATGTTTTTTTATTTAGGAAGAGATTTAAAATACTCCACAAGGAATTGAATGTGCAAAAATGTTGTGACTCTGTGAATTACAACGAGTGTGCTAGAACATCCCTCTCCTTGAGTTAATTCCTGAGCTGGGCTCAGAATTAAACATGATCACATTCTCTATGTCTCTGCTTGTTATTCTTCATTCAGACCCTCATCACACTAGCCCGGTATCAATGTCTCTTGATTTTCCAGCGCCCCCACTTATTAAGCAACAAGGATCATTTTTCCTGGCCCTGTAATGATTTTGCAGTAAAGGGCAGAATTGATTTCAAGGCTATGACTCAGGGCCTGATAAAATATTGGCCAAGATGTGGGTGTAAGCAGCCACTAACACTCTGGAGATTTCTGTACCTTGTTAGCAGCTAAAAATACTCATGAAACCAATTATGCTAATTTAAAGAAAACATCTAAGTATTTGACTACTTAGAGGTTTCTTCATAAGAATCTTTAAAGGTTTAAGTAGTTTGCTATATTAATGCTCTTTATTCGCCATTTTGTGGGGAAGGGGGTAGGATGGCATATTTCATAAGACTTTTTTTTAAACAAGATTACTATGTGTTTATTATAGTATGGGGGGTGTAAAAAAAAGGAAGTATAAGAATCAACTCATGGCTTTAAGGGGTCAGAAACAATTCTCTAATTAAGCAAGATGCCTCCAAAGGAGCAGAACGATTATATAGGACTACTGGGATTCAAGAATGAAGATAATGTACCCAATGGTACAAGAGGGGACATCATGCCAGCTCAGCACAGGCCATGCTAAATCACCCAGACCACCAAGGATATCAACCACGGGCCCCTGCAACTGGCCTCAGAGATGGGAGGGAGATTCTTGCAAATACTGGTTCTTAGTGCTCCCTTTATTCAGCCACATGGAAAGACTTACCAGATGTTTTTCTGCTTTGGGTTATAATACAGGACATAATCAGGAGTCACACGTTGGTTCTGCCTGATACTAATACATGATGCTCTATAGCACCGCACTGAAGAGCCTGAGAGCGCTTGCCTCAACTTAACTTTCCAGATGTTCTACCTAATAACATCCCTCCCAACCCTTGTGCACTTCAACTGCAGAATTGTGCTCTCTACCAGGGGCAGTACTCCTTATCTTTCAGTATTCCTTATCAGTATTTCTTATCTCTCCCTGTGGAGTCAAATCTACCCTCCTGTCCCACTTTCCATACTTTCTCTTCACAAACTCTTTCCTGACTCAAACCCTAAACCACTGTCTGGATGTAAATAAACTCACCCCGTCAACTAGTCCAGTACCATCTTGTTTGTAGCTTATCTCACAGTTTTCACATTATACCCCATGCTGAATTTTCTGAAAATACCCTTCTCTCCTCACCAAATTATTTGAGAGGGAAACAAATACCTTTTCCATCTCTGTTCCCAAATTCCTAGAATGTTTCTCCCAAAAGGTATTTTTAAAATATCAGTTGCATGGCCTTAAAATAGTTAAGGTGGGCTGGGGATATAGCTCAGTTGGTAGAGTGCTTGCCTAGCATGCACAAGACCCTGGGTTCAATCCCCAGCCCCACAAAAAAATAAAATAAAATAAAATAAAATAGTTAAGGCAAAACACTGAGCAAAGGGCACCAATGCAGAAGGAAGTGATCAAGGTAGCTCTGGGCCCAGTAATCTAAAAAGAAATGAGGGTGGAAGTCGTGGCTGACAGTCAGCTGTGCTGCTTACTCACTCTGTTATATTAACCAAGTTATTTAAACTAATTTGACCTCAGTGGTCTGGGTAGACAGCACCTCTTTCAGTACTGTGGAGTCCAGATGAAACACAGTGTTTGAGGGAACTAGTCCACAGGCGAACCTTTGTCAGATGCAGCTGTTACTCAAAGTAGATGTGGTGGGGTCATGTGCCCTTGCACACCCCCACAGCATAGTGGCCTGTTTGCTATGAGAGTTCTTTGAACTTTTATTATTTGAGGAGAGACTATAGAGGCAGAGAGGTTGAGCTTACCATACTCCTTAGTTCATGGCTCACTAGTATCATTCATTGTTGCTAGGTTGCTCCCATATTTCTGGGATCAGTTAAGTATTTCTTCATTCTCATTTATTCCTATTTCCTATTCTCATCTGTCTCCTTGACTCCCCATAATTTGTGAACCTTTTAATAAAATTCGGATTGTTGCTTTCTACCAATGTATTTTTAATTTAATAAAGTGGTATTGTGCTAAGGCTTGTCTTCTGTTCCCTCCTTTTTCTCACGTAGCACCATGTTTTAAGATGAATGCATGTTGGTTCATCTTACTCATCCATTCTTCCAGGTACAGATGCTTAAATTACTTCCATCTCATCACAAAAATTGCCACAGGGAACATACCCACACACTTATTAAACTTATATAAAATTTTCTCTGAGATATCCCCAAAAGAATAGTGTCAGGGTTTTAAGCAGGGTCAATATATATCCCCACTTACCCAAAGCACCCCACTACTTGTTAATAGCATTAATTGTTGATATTAAGTTAGGTACCATACTAGGCAAAGTGCATACTGCCCAGTGAACTAAGTGCTACCAGTTTGCCCATCAGCAATACTTAGTAACATGGGCTGAAAACTGGAATCATTTGATGAGCTTTAAAAAAGTAGTGCTGCTTGGGTTCTATTCCCAGAGATTCTAACTAATGCAGTTGGTCTGAGTAGGGCCTGGACACAGGAATTTTAAAAGCTCCCAAGGATCTTAATGAACACCCAAAGTTGAAGCTCTTCTATACATAATGGTCTTTTTTTTTTTTTTTTGCATTTTATTTTTTATCTTCAAATTTTTCATTTGTTCTTTTTAGATACATGACAGTAGAGAGTATTCTGACATATCATTACATACATGGAGTATGACTTATTCTAATTAGGATCCCATTTTTATGGTTGAACATGACATGAATGGTGTTTACCAATCTACTCTCCCATCAGCAGTTTTTATACACCCCACCTGTTCACCAACACTTGGCGTTATCCAGTTGAAAGCACTTTTCCAAGTGTAATTCTCTAAACAGGTTTTACAGCAACTTGTTCATTTAACCATGCCAAAGCTTCGATGATTCACTCTGATTTAAGATGCTGCTTGCCAATGAGATATTTCACATTAGCAATGACTCTGTTACATAAGCAAATGGCAGCTGGGTGCAAAGTAAACAAGGCTTTGAGAGGCTTTAACTTTTCATGTGAAATTAAATGTGAAACTGTCTTGTTTAATGTGATTCTTCCCACGGAACATTGTCCCACCATCAGGCAGCACACCCAGCTCACCCCTGTGTCCACCTCAGCCCCAAGCTTGGAGATGGTGCAAATGGACCGGATAAAGGACTGAATGCCCATATCTTTTCCTGGTCCTGCCAGCTAACTGCTTGAGTCAATAAGGCAATTAAAAGAGCTTTTAAAAAGCTTTTTAAAAGGCAAAATATAAGGTAGTAATGATTTTAATTAATATTTAGTAAACCAAAAAAACGTCTAAAGAAAATTTCAACTGCTTTAGGTGGCAATCTTTCTAAAATTAATTACAAACTACCTTCTTAAGAGCACACTAAATTCCGCTGAATTCCTTGGCAAATAACCCATTTTGATCATTATGGACATCAACACAATTAGTTTATTGTGCAGAACTGACCAAGGCCTACCAACTTCTTTGCCTTTTCTCTCTATGTCCGCAGACATAGAGGGTTTTTCTGAATTCTTCCAAACTCTCAGACTCTAACCATTGCCAAGCCCTCCTGAAATATCCCCAAACTGTAACACCTTTCCTACTGCCATCCACATAGCTGCCTCGGATTTGCTTTGTGGAAATGACATCCATAGTACTCAGCAAGAGGCTCAGACTGAGAGGATATACGGGTCTTCAGTGAGCAGAGACTTTGCCACATAACGTTGGTTACTCAGAAACTTTGTGTATTACTTGGTGCTCAGCTATGTTCTCAAAATGATAAGAATGCTAGATAACTGGATTCTATGTAGAAAAGGATTACTCTGACATCTTTAGTCAATGCAATAGTTCTTATGATGGATAAGGAAGGAAATGCTTTCTCACTGATAATTTTTGATGATGTCCAGTTAGTATTGAGAAATCTGTTTTTAAGGGGTAAAGTAGTTTACACACTCTTCCCTTTATCTCCTTCTCTGACAAAATTCTACTTCCCTTTGAAGACACAAGCTCAAGTGTCACCTTTTTTGAGGGCATCTTGCCTGAACCTCCTTGGCAAAATTGTCTTTTCTGCCCTTCATGATCCCAAAGAGTAAAGGCCTCTGACCAAATAGACTATAAACTGAGAGTACCTCTTGTTTATCCTTGGACACCCCAGACCTAACACAGGGTTTGACATGTAGTGTTTCAAACATGTGTGGTTAAATGTATATATTTTAGAATATTCTATTTTGTGGCCACCTTAGGGAGTGGGAAAGATATGTGCATAGCTGAGGATGTACTAGAAGGAAAAAAAGAGGTAAGAAAAAGGAACATGTAAGAAAAGTTAGGGAAGGGGAAACCTGAGAAGAGGAAGAGAAAGAGAACATGTGAATGATGGGGAGGGATGTGCCGAAACAGAGAATGAGATTTAATGGGTCCTGGGATACTGGATGACCCACTCTTGCCAGCTTATCTGTTTAAGCCACACATTTCGGAATCTGGTTTTCTTTCTTGTCTCTGTTCTCTGAGATGCTATTAGCCTTCAGAACATTGTTCATAATCTTCTGTTTTTCCCAACCCTAAGCCCTAAAGCTTCAAGGCTATCCTCCCATCACTCCCACTCTGCTGACTCAGAACTTTGAGATTCCTAGCCAGCTCTCTCTGTTTTTATCAGAATAATACAGTCAGAATGCAGGAAATACTTCTGTCATCAGAGTATTTCACGCTGGGTGGGAGGGAGCACTTGTTTCAGGACTGGTGATTTACCCTTGATCAGAAGAAATCTGTTATTGCTATCGTCAGAAGAAATAAGTTCCACACAATTCTTTGGACTGTATTCAGTATTTAATAAATTATTCCGTTACTTGACAAAAAAAAAAAAAAAAAACAGAAAGGAAGTCTGTGGAGAAGAGGAAGCATAGAGCTTATTTTGTATGATCTATAAAATCAAAAGGCAAACAGCAGGGAGTCACAGATAGCAATCTGGGATATAAAGAAAGAAAATACCAAACTTCTCAATTCCATGGTTCCAAAACTAATTTATTCACCGTGAGCCAATCTTACAATTCATTAGCTTCACCCCAGAGACAAGACTGAATGTCAACTCTCTTCCTGACCTATAAATAATAGGTGCCACTTGCCTAGAAATGAAGCTTAGTTAAGAGCATAATAACAAAGTGAATCAATATGATCTTTACCCAGCTAAAAAAATAACAGGCCAACTCCTGAATCTTTGGGGAGAGGAGATTTTTGACTCTGCTTTTTATGAAAAAAAATTTTTCAACAGGAAAATTGATATATTATTTTTTAACAGAACTAAGGTTAAACCAAAAAATAGCCTAAGAATTAAAAATAAATAGTCATACTGTTCAATCATTTGTTTAGCCTGAATGGACAGCTGGGAACAATGATATGACCTCATAGGCTAATCATGATGGTATGCCATTAGGTGTGGCAAGACTGAGTTCTTGATAATGGAATATGAGTAGAATGTGTCCTGCTTCCAGGCCTGGCTCTAAAATACCTGCCATACACCTTTCTCCATGTGCTTTCTTCATTCCTGTGAATGGAAATAAAAGATGACCGTGGTAACTTGGAAGCTAATTGTTCAATATGGCAAAATCTCAGTTTGCCGGGGACCCTGAATGTCTGTGTGGAGTACAGCCACTGCCAACCAAACTGGCTCCTAGACCAGCTCTGTTGCTTGAGTAAGAACTAAACCTCTAGTTCTCTAAACCACTACGTATTTTTTTCAGCTTTGTTAGCACAGTCTATGTGATTTGTATATATGTACTACTTTTATTTCATATTTTTAAAGTTTAATAAAAATAATATAAACTCATTGGAGAAAAATATCATATGCAGATAATGAAAGGAAGGAAGGAAGTAAAAAGAAAGCAGTCAGGTGAAGGGAAAGAAAAGGGAAATAAAAATCTCCTATATTACTCAACATAATGATATCAACTGTTATAAGACAGAAATCACATTTTACCATTTTGCAAGGCACTTTTTTTCCTCTTAAAATATTCTTTTTTTGTATCAGTAAATATTATACTACCATATTTTAAATGGAGGAATTAGAAAAGTTACACAGATCATTGGAAAATCACAGTTGAGCAAACAGCAATAGTTCTGCTCATAAACTAATGAACCTAGAACAATGCTGGTTGATGTTGTTCTCAGAATGTTTCAATCCTGGGCTAGGAGTACAAATGACCACTTGGAAAATTCTAATTGGTCCTGGTACACAAGCCAGTTAGTATTATGGTAGAAGTTAAGCTGCTTTAACAATAGAAACAAAACAAAAAACCTTTGGCAGAATGCAGGAAGCATTCCTGACATCAGACCACTTCCAGTGGGGTAGGAAAGAGCAATTGTTTAAGAACTATGACTTATCCTGTGATATCACAGCCTGGCAGGTCCAAGCCAATGTGGCACCTCTGCCTTACCCCACAGGAAGAAGAGAAGTCCAGGGTAAGCAATTTTCTTGATAGAAGTTTCATTGTTTCCTCCTAGTCACATTCCATTCATTCCAGCTTAGTCTTCTAGCCAAACATAGGTTCAAGGCATTCTGGGAAATGGAGTTCAAGCAGGGTAGCCTTGGGGCTACTGAAAACTCCATGATATGGAAAAAGGGGAAGACCAATTTAGAGGGAAAATGGCAATCTGTCAAAGTTAGCAGGGTACAGTGTATAAGAAAAGGAGCTCAGGGCTCTCTAGCATCAGCTCCTACCTTGCCTAATTATTAGCTGTCTGACCTAAGACTGTTATTTAACCTCAGTTTGCAAAATGGAGATATTAAAATTCGCACACTTGTTATGGGAATTAAATAATTTAATTTATATAAAGTGCTTATAAAATGTTGACTGTAATTACTATGTATCCAGAAAATTGATGGCATGTGTCCAAAAGAGAAAAGTGAACATTATACAATAAGGAAGCAAACTCTAAATATGCTAAATATAGTATAGTAGTTAAAAGCATAATCCTGGAGACAGATTGCCCATATTTGGATCATCTCAGCCACTTAACTAGCCTCTTTGGCAAGTTAGGTTACCTCTATGCCTCAGTTTCCTTATCTGAAAAGTGGAGATTATAATTAATATCTACTTCTGGGGTTGTAGTGATGATTACATGAGTTAATGTAGCAAACATGTAGACTAGAATTTAAAATACAACAAGCTCTATTTAAATGTTAGCTTCTGCAGGACATGGTGGTACATGCCTTTAATCCCAGGTACTCAGGAGGCTGAGGCAGGAAGATCACAAGTTCAAAGCCAGCCTCAGCTACTTAGCATAACTAAACAACTTAGCGAGACCCTGCCTCAGAATTAAAAAATTAAAAGGACTAGGGCTGAGATTGTGGCTCAGGGGTAGAGTGTTCGCCTAGAACAGGCGGGACCCGGGTTCAATTCTCAGCACCACATAAAGCAAAGGCATTGCATTGTGTCCATCTACACCTAAAAAATAAATATTTTTTTAAAGTTTTTTAAAAATTAAAAGGACTGGGGGTGTGGCTCAATGGTTAAGCACCCCTGGGTTAAATCCCCAGTACCAAAAAAAAAAAAAACAAAACAAAAAACACTAACAATAAATAAATAAATAAATGTTAGCTTCTACCTATCTTAAAGTACATTGCCAAAGAAAATTAACCAGTAATTTATTTTTTTTTAACAAAAGCCATATATTTACTTGAACCATTGCAAGAGAGTTACACCTGCATGCACACTGACATCACACTAAAAAAAATCTCACCATCTCCATTCTTGTTCCCCAGTATTAAAGTCTCTGTGTTTTCCCAAATCAATATATGGGTATTCTATAGTATAGGAGGTGAGAATATATCCATCATCCAAATTGGACAGGCATTGCATCTGCACTGAATTTCATTTCCTTTTGGAGAGTCATGCGTGTTCTCATACATCTTCCTTGGTTCTGTAATACAGGCTTCTGAATGAACAAAAGTGTCCTTTCAGGTAATGAATTTGCACAAAGAATGTCCCTGTTGATTCTGAGACTTCAAGATTGAAAGCTATTCTCAGAATCCAGAATTGAATTAGGCCATGTCTTTTTCTATTATTTTCAATCAATGCATTCTTGAATGATGATATGTGCCAAAAGGCCTTTCAATATGATGCCTACAATTTAAACTTCAATTAAATTTATCCATTTAAGTTGATGATGATTTGCAATCAAGAAAAAAAAATCAAGATAGTAAGAACACCTTCCTGAAAGTCACAGTTTCTATTAATCTGTTTGATCTCTTTGATAAAAGTGATTAGTTTGTGGACCATTCTCACTTCTGTGGAGGATTGCTTTTCTAGAAAAGATGCCATAAGTCAAAGTTATGTAAGTTGGAAATTATTTTCCCACAGATTTAAAGTCATACTAAGGCATTAAATTCTCAATTAAATGTTTAATGTTCAATGTTTTAGTAAAATGGACCTAAAGACTATATTTAGTTAATTATGAGTTAACACATAGTGTGTACTACAAAATATTTAATCTCACATGCCAAGTTTTTATCTTCTGCATAATTTCTGCCTTATTTCACCGCATAAATCTGAAGGTGAAGGAATCCCTTCATGGAATCCAGAAGGGCTCTTTCTTTCATTTCCTAACTTTTTATTTTGAAACCATCTTAGATTTCCAAAAATTTGCAAAAATGCTACGTGAAGTTCCATATGCCTTCCCACAGGTTCTGCTAATATTTACATCTTATACAACCATGGTATAATTATTAAAACCAGAAAATTGACATTCATGCAATAAAATTAATCCACAGACCTTATCTAGATTTCACCAGTTGTTCTACTAATATCCTTTTTCTGGTCCAAGATCTCACATTACATTTAGTTCTCATGTCTCCTTGTCTCTCAAACTTGGAATAGTCTCTTGTGAAAAATATAAGCCAGTTATTTTGTAGAATGCCCTCAGTGTGGATTTTTTTTTTTAATGTTTTGTCACTATTAGCTTGAGGTTACACATTTGAGGCAGAAGCATCCTAGAAGTATGATGTTGGCATTTCACAGAAAGAGGTACATGATATCTATATGTCCCTATGATGATGTTAACTTTGATCATCAAGGGGTTGTTTGCTGTGTTTCTCCATTATTCAGTGACTATTACCCTTTTGTAATTATGACTATCTTAAAGGAAGATATATTTTAAAACTGCACAGATACTTGTTTCCCATGACACCATCATCCACTAATTTTAGCATTCATTGATGGTACTTTCCTAAAATAATGATCATGTTAATGTTTTCCATAGAGTGATTTTCCTATTTCCATCATTTATTCTACATTTTTTTTCAATTGACATTCTACTGTAAGTTTGAATGGTCCCTCTCTCTCCTATATTCAATTATTTTTAAAATTAATATGGACTCTTTGATAATTATTTTATTTTATGAGTTATAATCCATTATCATTTTTTATTATATTGCTAAAATTGTCACAGATTTGCCTCTAGGGAACTCCAGAAGAACTTGAGTGCTTCCCAGTTGCCTCTGAGGAACCTACATGGGAGTCCAAAGGCCACCTGAGGGCTTCTAAGAAATTCATCAAGGGATGGGTCTTCTCATTCTCTTACTCGCTGTCAAAATTCCCTGTAGCCAGCACCAGTAGTTGAGATGATGTTTGGGGACTCTATACAAAGTTGCTTGGGGACAAGACATTCTTTTATATGTTTCACTGCCATAAATCTAGGAAGTCTTATCATGAGTGTCTATTTTTAAGAGTTCCTCCTTTCAAACACACAAAACCAACTTCTTTAGGAAAAGCAGTTCTATCATAGAAGGACCATTCGATCACATTTCTTATGCTTCTCCCAAGTGAATTATAAGCCCCTCCCCAAGGAAAGGAGTAATGATTAGAGACTCAGTTCTGAATTTCTGGGTTTTACTACTGGTCAGGCTTCCAGTGCCTAAGAGAAGACAAAGGGCCCTGCTTCCTTGCCAGAGTGTAAGGTGGCCTGTAAGGTTTGCCTTGGGGCAGTCTGGTAGAGTCCTCTCTCCCATGCATTATTCTCTATTCCAGATAGCCTCAGGCTCTGCCATTTTATTCCGGCAGAAATGAATCAAAACCCTTGATGGTCCTTCCTGTCCTAAATCACACTGGAAAATACAGCCTCCTGATACCCTTTCTTGCCCTGCCTCATCCATCCATTCCAGGATGGATGCATCCCTCTGAACCCCAACTCTCTTGGGAAACAGTTCCTACCACCTTCTTGTCATGCTAAGCCTATGAACTTATCTCTCAAATTCATATGACACAGTCTGCCTTACTCCCAAGCATTCCACCATTACATAAATTTCTCCTGTGCTGATACATGCTGGTAACTCAAGATTCTAGGACATCACCTTTAGATCTGAGACTTGATGCCCTAATCTTTGCTTAATGTGCCTAGACAGCCCAGGAGACCTACCACCACCACCAAGAAAACTGTCAGATCTGTTGCTCCCATTTTCTCCTGGCCCTGCTTTAATCTCCTCCCCACCAGTTCTATTTGGCCAAGACCCCAGCATGCTTGGAGTGTCAGGCTACCATTTGCCCTCCCCCACATAATACATGGGGGAGGGAAGAGCAAATTCTGACACGTGGGAATCATCCTGACTTTCTCTACTTTCTGCCACACTTGTTTAAGGCAGGCACCAAGTCACATTATTCTTCACAATATTACAGTACCAGTACTTAGCATCCTGCCTTGAAGTTTATAAAGTGTATTGAGAGGTTCCAGTTCCAGGTAAGATGGAGTAAGCACCCTTCACTTGTCACTTCCACTGAGTTCAACGACATAATGCATAGGTCGTTATTTGAGGACCCTGGAAACCAAACAATAGTAGGTAGAGTGGAGAAAATATAAATTTCAAAATACCATCAAATCATTGGTGAATTTATCATTTTCTCTCCAAGAGTTTCCCCTGATTTGGACTGAAGGTTGCCCCAAACCCAGAAGTAGGCATTGGCATGCCTTGGGGTGAATGAATCTTGTAGTTCAGGCTCTGAAAGGGCCAGGAGTCTCCTGGAGGTGACAGCAGTGAGAGTGAAGCCCACAATGACTATATTGATAAGATGAATTAACAATAAAATAACAACTGTAACAAATTATATCCCAATGTTGATGATAATAACAATAATGGTTAACATTTGTTAAATCACCCACTATATGCCAAACTCTCTTCTGAGTATTCTGTTTATTCTCACAAAAATGTCATCAAATAGGTTATTATCTTATTTCAGAGATACACAGATTTTTTTTTTCTGTAAAGGATAAAATAGTAAAAATTTAAACTTTGCAAGCCATGGTCTCTATCACAACTACAGAACTCTGCTGCGCTTGCACAAAAGCAACCACAGCTAATATGTAAATAAATGCTTTGGCTGTGTTCCAATTAAACTATTTGTAAAAACAGACAGAGACTGGATTTGGCACAAAGCCTATAGTTTGCTGACAACTGTTCTAGTTAGAAGATGGAGAAATCAAAACCCAGGGAAGTTAAACAACTTGCCAGAACTGGTAAGAGGCAGAACTAGGTTTCCAACCTGTTCTGGAGTCAGACTCTTAATAACTAGGCTACAAGGATATTTGTGAGTAAACGAATGAAATGATGACATCGAGATGGACTCAGGTGATAGCCTTGATATGAATTTTTTTCAGAGCCCATAGGCAGATGCTGAATGTTGGTATGTGCCAGGAAAATAAAATTACAATCTTGAAGAGCACCGAATGAGTTTTCTGTTGCTGTAACACATTGCCACAAACTTACTGACTTAAAAACAACACAAATTTATTATCTTAAAGTTCTGGAGCTCCAAAATCCAAATTCACATCCTCTGGGATAACATCAGTACAGGGGTATATTTCTTCTGGAGGGTCAGAGAGAAATCTACTTCCCACTTCTAAAGGCCACTTTCTAAAAACTGTGGCCACTTTCTCCATCTTCAAAAATAGCAGCATAGCACCTTCAGATCTCCCTTCTGACTGACCTTTCTGCCTGTACCTGTAAGGACTCTTATGTTTACCTGAAGCTCACCTGAATAATCCAGGATGATCTCCACATCTCAAGACTCTTAACTAATTACACCTGCAATATACCTTTTACCACATAAAGTAACAATTCTCAGGTTTCCAGACTTTATGTGTTTATCTTTGCAGAGGGTTATTTTTTTTTTCCTGCCTGCTAGAACTTTGACCTTTTATCTGGCTGGTTTTCTCCTCTAACATCTCTTCATGATTTAACCTTTTATAATTTGAGTGAAAGTAGAAGTGACTCTGTGCCCCCACAGCTTTATGTGTCTATGCATACAGTAGGAGCTGTAGTCAGAGGAAACAATAAACAAAACACCTGAGAGAAGCCAAAAATAACAGAGTAGGCCACCTTTCTCAGTTCCAGCCTCCCAAATAAATGAAAATTTAAGTCTTTCTTTTAACAACAACAACAAAAAGTTGTTAAGTTTGCACCAATGTGTTACAGCAACTATAGGAAACTGATACAGTCTTATTCAGGATCATAATTTTATTTTCTTGGCTCATTCAGCATCTGCCCATGGGCTCTGAAAAAATTCAGCTCTGACCTTTTTAATGCTGGTGTCTGAAGATATCGATGTCAGTTTGGGTTTTCTGAGAAACAGGTGTTAGGAGAGAATTAGGGGTGCAAATATTTATGGTGGGAAATGCTTGTGAAGGATTAAGGGAGCAGGGTCAGGATGAGGGGCTAGAAGAGCCTTCAGACCAAAATATGGGTCTGCTGTTTACAAAATGAAGAGGGGAAGGAAGAAGCATTGTGTACAAAGAGCTTCAGGCTTCCATATGGCTTTGGAAAAGTCTCAGCTAGGCCATGGGGAACTCCAAAAAAAATTATCTTCTAGAGGCAATCTCAGTCATTGGCCAGGGGCAACCCAGGGAGATATGGCTTTGGTGTGAATGTGTGGCAGGTTCCAAAGGTGTGGCAAAGCAGGAGGCTGTTCACTACTGTTTCCTTGGCAGATTCTCCTGTAAAGGGAGATCTGAATAGCCTATCTCTATGACCAACATAATATATCACAACCTTTATAGATAATTATGAGATAAATTTTCTAATCTTAAACCCTAAACACAACAGCGGTGATATGTACAGTTTGAGCAACACTGTGACTTTTTCCCTTTAGACATTTGTAGTTGTTTTTATTTTCCCTTAATTCAATGAACTGATCTTTCTAGTACCTTTTCTGTGAGAATGTTCTCTGTGAGTAAACTTATATTCTTCCTAAATGGTTTGGATCAGCATCTTCCTTTTCATTACTGTGGAGGTGAAGAGGAATTGGGGGAAACAGAGGAAACTAAGGAAACTGAAAATGTTGCAACAGATTAAGGAATTTTTCATTTGTGAAATACACTTATTTTAAGCTGGGCTTATACTGTATGCTTATATATGCTTGTTCCCATAATGACATCAGCACTGTGAGGCCAGTGTGTTTCCTAACAAAGTGAGCCAAACAACGTGTCTTTTCCCTTATCCCAGGATCCAAGAAGCTGCAGATATGCAGGGACTCCTGGTAAATATGGATTTATGCCTCGCTTATGCTAAAAAAGATTGGGAGATGGGATAAGATAATCAGAATATGAATAACTTGTAAACTAAAAATGATCTACAAATCATTTTATTTGGTTTTATGCACAATCACTTCAAAATAGTACACCTGCAGAATGGCACATTGAGAAGGAGGTAGGGCAGAAGCACAGAAGTGGTCTCTCCCATCACCCACACATTCTCTAAAGGAACTTGCTCCTTTTATAACCTCACTCTACACTGTAGACTGCCCGGTGGTAGTAGATGCTTAGTACCCAGTTACCAAACTGAGTTCTGTAGGCAAGCTCCTTTTTTAAAAGGTTAACCTTAAAGTGACTTCAGAGGAAACAATAAAGTTCACAATGAACATCAGAAAGCTGGCCAAGAAGCACAGAAAAATGAGGTCAAAGGATTGGATTTTACTGGTGACTTCCCCATCAATTAACAGTACAGACCTCTCCCCCATCCCCTTCCCCTGCATTCCTCAGGCCCCAGGGTAACCTTAGGGATGGAGGCAGGCCAGGTGCAGGGTGGGGAGAATTGGAGAGAATAGCAAGAGAAGTGAATGGAGAGAATAGCCCAGGTATTCAAAGTCAATGGGAAGGATGATGAAGAAGGATACAGAAAAAGAGCAAAAAGAGGAGGAGAGAAACTTCTATTAAAGAAATTGCTGACTTGACAGTCTTGCCTTTGTTGTTTTTTCTACAATTTCCTCTCATATCTTAAAATATCCCTTTGGCGGTCACTCTTGGCCCACCTGGGTAGCACCATCTGGGCACTTCATCATTACTGTTAAAATGGAATATATATATGAAATAATAAATATATCATTCAGGTCCAACCAGGAAACAGAGAAATAAAAGGAAATTGATGCATCAAATTGGTTAACAAGTAATGAAGGATGCTAGGAATCCCACCAGGGAACCAGAGATTAGCAAAACAGGAAGTTGACTTCACCTCTAGGCAAGAGAGACAAAAGGAGCCGATGGTGTTCTCAGAGCTGGAGAGCCTTGGAAACTGGGGTCCCACCAGACCTGTCCAGTGGGAACCGGCTGGATGTAGCCTCTGTTAGAAACACTGTCAAGACACAGAAAGGAGGGAGAAATATCTGTGCATCTCTTCCCTCTTTTTCTTCTGTTGAGCACCAATGTTTCCTACTGGTCAAATCCAACCAAATCCTGGCTAATTAGAGAGCCTGGGAAATGGAACCTAAAGACAGCCCCCTGCAATACACAGTGGAACAGAGCAAGGGCAGGACGAGCAAGTCTAGGACACACTTAGCCACTTGTTCTGCCCAGCTCCTAAAAACCATCAGTGATGGCTAATTTTGTGTCAAATTAACTGCACTAAGGGATGTCCAGTATCTGGTAAAATGTTATTTCTGGCTGTGCTTATTTAGGCATTTCCAGAAGAGATTAACCTTTGAATCAGTAAGCTAAAAAAGAAGATCCACCCCACCAATGTGACTAGGCATCACGCAATCCATTGGAGATCTAAAAAGAATTCTAAAAATAGAGGAAGAATGAATTCACTGTATCTTCTTGATTGGGTTCATCCATCTTCTCTAGCCCTCGGGCATCAGAGTTCCTGGTTCTTGAGGCCTCTGACTCCGAGATTTACTCTAGAGGCCCCTCCAGTTCTTATCACGGGACTTCTTAGCATTCAGAATCACTGTGATTCTGTGGGGTGCAAGATGAAGAAAACCTCATGTGTAGGATCTGAACAACAGGAAGAATGAAGAAGGACTGAATTTGAGGGGAGGAACCAGAAGGTAAGTTTGTACCTTTTAAGTATGAAATGCCCACTTAGCCATTTAGAGGGAAGTATTGAACAGAATAACCAAGAAAACAGTCTGCTGAAAGTCACACACACACACACACACACACACACACACACACACACAATCTGTTTCAAGAAAGAAGCTGCTTTTCAAATGTTGCTGAGTCAATATTTAAAGTAAAGACTGAGAATGAAGCCTACAGATTTGCCCTTTATAAGCATTTTTCCAGTGCAGTGATGCAGTGAAAGGTTGATTTAATGGATTCAAGAGAGAGTAGGAAGAAGGAGGAGAGACTGTGAGCAGATACAACTCTGCCAAACAGTTGCATTGAAAATGGGAGCAGAGAGAAGAGCACTAGTAGTTGAAGGAAATGTGGAGGTTATGGCAGGACTATTTCAAGATAGAAAATGCTATCACTTCTTTGCATGCTATTGAGAATGATCCAAGGGAAAGGAAAAAAAATGATGATGCATTACAGAAGGGAGCAGATTTCTGCAGCAATGTCTCTGGCTAAGACCCAGGTCTGTGAGCTTGATAGGTTCCTTAGATGGAATGAGGCTCTTATCTTCTTACTCTAAGGATAGATAGCAATCTCTTACTAAAATCCATCTACCCACTCTTTGTGCCAAACAATTAGATGAAAGGTATATTTTATTGTTGTTTAATATGCATTTTTGTAATCACTAATGAGTTTGAGCCCTTCCTCATGAATTTGTTATCCATTTGCATGTCCATTTATTACAATTTGCCTATTTTTCAAATTGATTGCAAATTGTAACACATTAATAATTTTTTGACATTGCAATTGCCTTCTCTTTGTTTGGTATCTGTTAAATCTATCAGTGCTTGTGTTAAACAGAAATTTTTACTTTTTACATAGCCAAATCCATCAGACTCTTGCCTCGTGGTTTAAGTATTTTTGGGCCACAAAGATGATCTTCTACATGATCTTTTACTAAATAAATTGATTTATCCTTTACATCTATACTCTGTTTAGAGCATACCTATGTCTACTGAGCAAATGAAAAGGTGATGAATTGAACTTAAAGAATATCTCTGCACCTTTTCTGGCTTTCCAATTGCTACCATATTTGTGTCATTGAAAATAGCTATCATCCTACAATTCTATACTTAGCAAAATTATCTATTAAAGATGAGGTCAAAATGGAGACAACTTTCTATAAACAAAATCTGAGAGAACAGGGTTCTCATTACAGGAAATTCTAAAGGCAGTACTTCAGGTAAAAGGGAAGTGATTGCAAATAGAAGCAATAAAGATCAATAAGATCAATAAAGATCAATGAAAGTCATAAATGCATGGGTAATTTTAAGTGAACATATGAAACTATAGTATTTATCATGTAATGCTTTAAACAAAGCAAAAGGGAATTAAAATGTTTGTCCCTGGTAACACATAGGTCAAAAGAATTAACAAATACAGTTCAAGTATCTAAAATCATTGTATTGTTTAAAAAGAAAGCAAAGATAATTACTTTGTGTTTAAATAAGCTAAGATTCATTGTGCGATTTCTGGAGTAAAAAAAAAAAAAAAAAAAAAAAACAACACAGAGGGAACTGTGTTACTGTTGGTTCATGTCCATAGAGGGTAGATGCCAAGAAAGGGTTAGAATTGCAAGAGATTTGTTGGGGGAAATGCCAGTAAAGGATAAAGATGAGGGCGTCAGAGAAAGTCAACTATGATGTAGATTGACACCTGTGAAGGATAGGAGGAAGGAAGGATTGAGTAGGATCATACTGTGTCCAAGAAAAGAAGGGGAAATTACAAAGCCAGAGAAGAGAGAGAGCACCTATGAAACATTACATGATCTGCAAACGGCTCAGTGAAAAATAGGGTCATCATAGTGAAACCTCTGATTAGGAAGAGACAGGTCAATAAGTGTGCAGTCGTGAAAGGCTTTACATGTCACACAGGAAGGAGTTGAGATTTTAACTTAAAAGCAATGGGAAGTAATTGGATGATATTTCCTGAGAAAAGGATATTAGTCACTAGATATTGGAGCACCTTCTCCATCCCAGGCACTCTAGGGCGACCTCAGAACAAGACGCACAGACAAACCCTGCCTTCCTGCTTCAATTTGGGTCAGCAAGGTAAGGATTTAGATTTGGGGGCAGGATCAGTTCCTGGATACCAACATGGAGAACAGGAGTTTTAAAAAATGAAGCAATGTAGAGCTCTATGGTGTAAGACCTGGATTAGGCAAGCCATATACTGGAGGGTCAAAATTTAATGAAGCAGTTGCTCTTAAACTCATTCAAGTACAGGACTGACACCTGAGGATGAATGCCTGCTGACATTTTTTATCTTAAATAATAGCTTTATTAAGATATCGTTCACATTCAATAAAGCTCATCTTTTAAAAGATTGGACTTTCATTCATAGTATAGTCACAAAGTTGTGCATCCATCACTGTTTTCTAATTCATGACATTTTAATTATCCCTAAAAGA
The DNA here is from genome assembly GCF_048772815.1 of Callospermophilus lateralis. Classification (NCBI taxonomy): domain Eukaryota; kingdom Metazoa; phylum Chordata; class Mammalia; order Rodentia; family Sciuridae; genus Callospermophilus; species Callospermophilus lateralis. The sequence goes on from NC_135316.1 coordinate 73,778,192, forward strand.
AACCCCATGTCCCTTAGCAGTAACTGTCCTTCCACACTCCCAAATTCCTGGGCAACCACAAATCTTTTCAGTTTTTTTTATTTGTTCTAATTAGTTGTACACAACAGTAGAATGTTTTTTGGCACAGTGTACACAAATGGAGCACAACTTCTTCTTCCTCTGGCTGAACATGGTGATCTGCTCAATCTTTATGGATTTGCCCACCTGGACATTTCATATAAATGGATTCAGAGAATATGTGTGGTTTCTTTTACTTGTCATAATGTTCTAAAGGTAGATCCATGTTGTAGTTCACATCAATACTCCATTCCTCATTATTGCTGAATAATGTACCATTGGTTTATCCACTCACAAGTTAATTAACATTTGGGTTGTTTGTATTTGCTGCTGTGAACATTTATGTACAAGTTTTAGTGTGGACATTTTGTTTCAGTTCTGTTAGGTAAATATCTTAAGTGTAGAATCGCTGGGTCATATACAAACTCTGTGTATCATTTCTTTTTTTTTTTTTTATTGGTTGTTCAAAACATTACAAAGCTCATGACATATCATCTTTCATACATTTGACTCAAGTGTGTATCATTTCTTAAGGAAATGCCAAACCATATTCCCAAAACAGCATTTTACCACCATCAATGTTTGATAATTACAATTTCTATTAATTCTCACTAACATTTAGTATTTGGCTCCTTTTTCATCATAGTCAACCTAGTTGGTGTGAAGTATTATCACATTATGGTTTTGACTTGCATTTCTAGTGACCAATGCTATTGAGCATCTTTTCATATGTCCTTGCCCACTCACCATTTCAACCATTGCCTTAGAATCTAAAAAATGGAGGGAGATAAAATCATCTCCTCAATAATGTAGGAAACACTGAGTAAGAGTCCTGTGCCTCTCTTATTCCCCAGAGAGGCTTAACTCCTCCTTGCAAGAGAAGATCAAAATTGATAACTTACACTAGTATGGAACCAGGAATTCTTCGATTTTGGTCACAAGCTCTGGCTTATATCAAAATCACCCTATAACTTCATTTACTGGTTTCCAAGAAAAGTCCCTTTTATAACAACTTTGTTAAAAAGTCTGGCTTTTATAACAACTTTGCCTAGAAAGACCCTTAAAAACGATGTCTCTTTAATCCCCTTTCTTGTCATAATTAAACTACCTTTTGCTTAAACAGAGCCTCTTCTCGGACACAGGAGAATAAGGCTGGGTTTTTCTTTATGTTTGTCTGGATTGAGTTTAAATGTCAAATATTCTCCATGCAGACAAAACAAAACAAAACAAAATAAAATAAAATAAAACACTTGCCAGACTATCAGGCTCGCAGAGTTAAATGTTCACATGTGATATATTTGATAGTAGAGTAAATTACACAATTTGTTTATATCTGCCTTTTCAACAGCAAAATGAAGCCATCTACCAAAAAGCCATATTGCTATAGGATGCCTCGGTGGCACAGGACTGAAATCTGACCCAAAGATATCAAGAAACACCATCTGTGTTATGATTTATGACAATGATAAAGAAATATGCTGTTAAACTGCTGTGGAAATACTAAATACATTAAGGGCTAAATGTAGCATTAGGTACTACATTTTATTATTTGAAGGAATATTAAGTATATCTGCCTTTGAAATGCATTGCAATTTGGGGAAAAATTTTTCATAAGTCTGAATTGTTTTGAATGAGGACAATCATGGGAAAGTTAGATACCAGTTTATTAAAACTTAAGCCAATATTCAGAACTATTTAATTACAGAGAATCTTTGCAATTAGACCTTGTAGAAAACTTACCTTTGACTAAAATTTTTCCATATTTTATTCCTTATTTTTAAGGTCAACTGCATTGGCCATAAATCTATTATGAATAACTGCACTGGAACAAATGTATCTTAAGTTTAAATGAAAGAGAGCCTATTGTAACTAATAAGGTATCAAATAAGTTTGAATTTTGCTTTTTCAAAGAGTTCTATCACAATGAGTGTCAAGATTTTATATGAAATCAGTAGAATGTCAAATGTCTGCAAAGTATAGACTAAGGGCAAAACTAAATTCTATGTTTAACTAAATTCCAAGGTGCATTTTCCTTTATTATTTTCCCCGCTAATTAAATCATCCTATCATACCTTTTTCCAGATTTCATTATTTCTATCATTGGAATACAAATTCCAGTTCTTACAAGTGGTGAAAAAGTCTTCAAAGACTATTTATATTTAACATTGAATTTCTGAGCAAATGGCTATGCTTACCAATGTACGAAATATGATTTGCAAATAAATGTTTTTTCAATGCTCTCATTACTTTACTTTCTCATAGATTTGGAGTAATAAGGAAATTGGAGGGAAGAGGGTCAAACTCACCCTTTCATTCTCTGCTTTCTGATGCTGGTGCCAGGAACCTGCAAGCTACATTTTTGCTTTGTTAGCTAGTTCCCTGCCAGACTTTGCCAAAAGGTTTTGCACTAGAGGGAGACCACAGGCTGGAGGATGGGAAGGGCTTCCTCCATTGACTCCTTGTCCACTTCTGATTCCTAGCTCCACAGCAACCTCCATCCCTCCCTGTAGTAAGTGTTGAATCCAGTTTGCAATCTGTCCAACACTTGCAGGGACCAGCCTCATTACCTCCCTCAGAAACACCAGCATCAACTGACCAATGTCCCTACCTCGGAGTCTCAGCCCCACAGAGCTTCCTTCAGGTTCAGAGATATCAACACCAGTCAAGCTGTGCCTTCCCAAGATCTGAGTTCCAGCTCTGTGGGGCCTCTCCTCCAAACTTTTAAGTTTTAGTAATTCCAACTTCTTCCCTTTGATCCCCAACCATAGGGATGGGAGCTCTTCCTGCAGTTGGTAACTTCATGATATATTAATGAATTCTTTCTGCTTTTTCCGTCACCTAATTAGCAATTTAGTACTTAGTTAATAATTCTCTATGTTAAAATATCTCTGTGAAAATAACTGGTGTGATTTCTGTCTCCCAAGTGGGCACCAGCTATACATGAATTAGTATCAGGAATAGTTCCAAGAACAACAACAACAATGTTTAAAAAATGTGATTTGGGGCTGGGATTGTGGTTCAGAGGTGGAGGGCTCGCCTAGCATGAGTGAGACACTGGGTTCTATTCTCAGCACCACATACAGCAAAATAAAGACATGTGTCCACCTATAACTAACAAATAAATATATATTTTTAAATGTGATTTGTGAATTGGTTTGGCTGTATCCTCAGACATGAATGCAATGCTACATCCCTTGGCAATGGAACATGGGATACTAGTGATCCATGCATTGGCACTGCAGTTAATCAAATTACACCCGTGGTTGGTCATGATAAAGTTCTTAATGAATTAAGTACCTTATGGAAACAAGGGATTGCTGCACTTGATTGTTAATGAAGTGATGTTGACCTCAAGGACTGTGACATTGAATGAATTCTTCTGAGTGCACAGGAGCACTTACAGAATGAAAATTATAAGCTCAGGTCTTTACACACTCAGCTTCCATGACGGAGTATCAAAGAATTTCTATTGTGTCCTAAAATAATTTCTTACTTTTTATAGCCACAGGACAAATATCACTGAAAACCAAACACAAAATGTAACTATATTGGTTATGAAACTACCATATAGGGCTGGGGTTGTTGCTCAGTGGTAGAGAACTTGCCTAGCATGTGTCAGGCACTGGGTTCATTCTCAGCACCACATATAAATAAATTAATAAATAAAGTAAAGGTCCATCAACAATTTTTTAAAATATTTTTTTAAATTACTATATAAATTGAATTCACAACCTCTCTGATTCTCTTATGGAAGTAAAGCCATTGATTAGCTAAGAAAGAGAGTTGAAACTTAGAATGGGGGTATCTATTTGGGTTCAGAAGACATTGATTATCTTAAACCTTCTCCCTCCCCTAATACTCTGAGGGTCTCTTGCCAGAATAAGTCTGCCCTTACCTGGCTTAGAGGATATGTTCCTTGCCTGGTTACACTATAATAGTTTCATCTGAGGCATTTGTTGTACAAGGTGACACTTGTTCTTCTGAAGACTTAACTGAATGTTCCACAGGTTTATAATGAAGATCAGATCTCATTATGCTCAAAGGGGAGGAACACTTAGTCTGATCTGGGAGACAGTGGGTTTAAAAAAAAAAAAAATTAAGTGCAAGATTTGCCAGTTGTATGTGGAGAAAATATGTGAACACGAAAGCCAAAAGGTAGTGGAAGATAAACCCCATGAAAATTCAGGGACCCATCACCTCATTAAAGTTTCTGCAATCCAATGATCTGGAACATGTTGAGATTTCTTCTTCAAGAAGAAAAAAGTTGGGCCCAGTGGCACACGCCTATAATCCCAGCGACTCTGGAGGCTGAGGCAGGATGATAGTGAGTTCAAACCCAGCCTCAGTAACTTAGCAAGGCCTTAAACAACTGAGTAAGATCCTGTCTCTAATCGAATATTTAAAAGGACTGGGGATATGTCTCAGTGGTTAAGCACCCCTGGGTTCAACCCCTGGTACAAAAAATAAAGAAAGAAAGAAAGAGAATTTGCTGCATCTTGTACCACCTTCCCCCCAAAATGGCACAACACCAGAGAGGCCTGATTTTAGATTTTAGAAGCAACTTACATCACTTTCCACTGTCTACTTCAACTCATTTGCCAAATGCATATAAGACTGTCAGGTTCAGGTAGATACCAGAGTAAGAGAAGTTCTAAAGCAAATTTGGACTGAAGTACAAGCTGCATTTCCATCGAGATTTCACAGCCCAGCATATACAGTAGATTCCTACTATGCACACAAGGAAAATACAAGAAAGCAAAGTTATAAACCAACTTTTCTCAAGTGCATAGATGTAGAAATTATAAATAAAATTTTATCATGCTGAATCCAGTGGTGTGTAAAATGCTAGCACATGAATGCCATAATACTGATCTCTGTATATTTATTTTTCATTACTGTATCTTAACACTTTAAGTACAGACTGGAACATAATCGGCATCCAATTTTATTATTTGAAATGAACAAATGACTAAATTAGGTGTGTTCCAGGAATTCATGGGTGGTTTAACAACAATGAATTTAGAAATGTGTTTCACCACATTAACTGATGGAAAAAGAACACACATACAATCAGTTTAATAGATACACTAAAAACATTTGATAAAATCAACTACCCATTAATATAAAAATTTTTTTAACAAACTAGAAAACAATTTGAAAATAGGAATAACCTATAAAAGAATAAAGTTATTTGGGAATATATTTAACAAAAATCTGTAAGAACTTTGAGGAGAAAATTTGATGTCATTGAATGATAAGTAGTTCCCAAGCACAATTTTCAAACTAAATACATAACAATGTCGTTTTTTTCTCTCCAGTATACACATCTTTTTCCTAGAGGACTGATGGGATTCCTTAAACTTGGAGACACATAAATGACGCAGTTCTGAAAAGTGCATTAGAATCTAGAAACAATATACAAGTCCTTGCTACTGTAAGTCTTCAGCAGCCCCTCGGAAAACGTTTACTGTGTTCTTGTCATGGGGCAGAGGTTCTGGAGCTCTGATGATTTTTGCAACCAGAAATAGCATAAGATACAATTCGTCTGCGTGATATCCCTTTTTCTTCTTTCTCTTTTAAACATAAAAAGATCTCCCAACCCTCTCCCAAAAAGCAGCTGAGATAATTATTCTAGTAATCACAATATTGGTTAAGTTAGAAATTTACCCTGACCTATAGATGCCCGACCCATAAATATTACCCACACTTTAATAATAATTGCTGACATTTATCAAGCCCTTTCTGTGCCAGATGTTATGCTGAGCACTTTACATGCATTATCTCATAACACGTATGATACCTCTTCACAATAACTATGAGCAGATAATGTTATTCTCTTCATTTTACAGAGATAGAAATGGAGATAGAGAAAGAGTTAGTTAACCAAAAACCACACAGCTAGGATATTAGTTGGACTACTGGAATAAATTACCATGAAATTTGGAGCTTAATATTCTCTCACAGTCTAGGAGGCTGGAAGTCCAAAATCCAAATATTGGCAGATTGGGTTCTGAGGGAGAATCTGTTCCGTGCCTCTCTCCTAGCTTTAGGTGGCTGCCAGCAAACCCTGACTGTCCTTTACTTGGGGCTGTATAGCTCTAATCTGTGTCTCCATCTTCACACAGCATTTTCCTGTTTCCATGTCTTCTCCTTTTCTGTCTCTTATTAAGATCCTTATTATTGGATTTAGGCCCCAACCTAAGTCAGGATGACCTCACTTCAAGAGACATTAATAGCATCTGGAAAGACTTATTCCAAGACAAGTCACATTCTGAAATTCTGGGTGGACATATTTTTCGGGGGTTGTGGGGGGTGCAATTCAACTAGCTACAGTTAGTAAATGGTAGAACCGGGATTCAAACACAGCTTTATTTCAAAGTCAAACTCATCCATTTTTCTACCCTTCTCTTTTTACTAAATCTTAGATATAGTGTGTAGAGTATGTATGGGGTTGTCTAAAATATATGTATGCAAACTATGTAAAAATAGTAGGTGCTCAATAAAAAGTTAATGACTGAAGGAGAATTAAATAATAAATGTGATACTTGCAAAATCTCTTGAAGTGTTTTATACTGAAATTTATTCTAAAGTCATTTCTCAGAAGACCACTTCTAAGTAATCAGACTGTGCATAGCTACTATTCCTCCTACAAAGATGTCACTAACTTGCCACTTCCTCCTTGTCATTATCCTCTTTGATCCTTCACAATCTGTTGTTTTAACACAGAAACCAAAGACAAATTACAAATTCACTCAGGAAAGAATTAAAGAGAGAGGCGTGGTCCAGAGTCCCACTAATGATGTGAAATCAGTCACTGCCCTTGATCAAAAGGCAAAATGAGTAGTCACAGGCCTCTCCCAGGGTCTCTGTAAACTTTGGACTGCAATGGTAATCTACTTCTCGTGTTTTCCAAGAACTCTCTAGCAGAATTCCTAGAACAAGAAGAGATCAAGGTTGTGGGGTTTTCTTGGTCATTTAATGTGATTTGAGCTCCCAGGATATTTCTCAGGTGGTTAGTCTTTCCAGCCTATGGCCCAGAAGCATAAAGCCATGCAAAAAAGGGAAGAATGAGCAAGGCTTATATTGCCAATATTTTTAACTAAAAAATGTGATAATATGAATGATGAATAAAGTAATGAGATAATATTTCTGGTGATGCCATGAGCTCTTTCTTTTAAAAATCATTTCTAGGGCTGGGGATGTAGCTCAATGATAGAGCACTCTCCTACCTTGAGCAATTGCTCTAATTCCCAGCACAGCAAAAACATAAAAATAAAAATCCTTTCTCAAGTCTGTGTTAAGAAAGATTTTTAGCCAGACACAGTGACACATGCCTAGAATCCCAGCAACTCTGGAGGCTGAAGCAAGAGGATTGCAAGTTGGATGCCTCAGCAACTTAGAACGCCCTAAGGAACTTAGTGAGACCCTCTATCAATATAAAAAATGAAAAGGGCTATGGATGTAATTCACTGGTAAAGTGCCCCTGGGTTAAACACTCGGTTCCAAAACAGAAAAAAAAAAAGATTTTTATACAAAACCATTCATTGTGAGAGTTATACCTTAAGGATGACTGATGTATTTCCATAATCAAAAAATTCAAAACATTTAAATAATTCCAATATTGTACCTACTTCTATGGAAGACTGGGCAAAACAAAAGTGGGACCCAAGGTCAACATCAATGAGCAGACAGGGGGTTCCATCCACAACCTAAATGTTGTTCTAAATTATCAAATTATAAATTCCAACTATTTTTCATGATCTTAAATGGTGACAACAGAAAATGGGGTGTTTTTTTAAAAGATATAATTTGCATAGTATCAAGTTATTCTAAAATTTTCTAATTACCCTTCTTACCCCCACATATGCTGGGGTGGGGAAGGAAGAGAGGGGTGGGGTTGGAGGCTGGTGGTTGGTGGGTTGGTTTTATCCATAATGTCCAACTTTCCAGCATCTCTATTCCTATTTGCAGCTCCCTCCCTGGACAACAGGCAATGAGATGTGAACTATCGAGAAATCAACATTCATTTTTAGGACATGTATCCACTCTTCTGTATTCGAGTAAGGTCATCAAGTTCACAATCCCACCACTCCTAAACACAGAAGACTTGCCATCCAGAACGGGAATTTTGTGATCCTGAGCAATCCTTGAGTTGTGTTTGGCCCAAGAACTCCATGCTTCCTCCATCTATCCCCAATCTTCCTTGAATGGTCTGGACCTCAAGATCCCGTTTCAGCTTAGGTAACCCCTGTTCCAGGTTTTTGTCTGCTTCTGTCCTAAAGCATCACAGTCTCAGGATGGCTTATGTCCAAACTCACTCAAATTTCTGTACATCCTACTTCTTCAGCATTTGATAATGACAGAAGTACATTGCCACTTTGATTTCTTGGATACCCTCATTTCTTCCCATCTTCTCAGACTACTGGTTCTCATTGAGTTCTCTTGCCAAGCCAATTCCTTTAACATTGATGTTTCTCCACATTCTGTGCTGAGTCCCTTGACCCTCTCAGCCTATTATCATAAACAATCTCATCCAGTCCTGTGGCTTATCTGACCCACTGCCAGTTTTCATATAAAGTCTATGGCTGTTTTGTTGTACAGTAGCAGAACTGAGGAGTTAGGCCATGTGGACTACAAAGCCTAAATTGCTTATTATCTGGTGCTTTACAAAAAAATTATTGGCCCTTGGTTTAAACAAAATCATTTTTATATTGATAATTCCAATATTGTACCTACTTCCATGGAAGACTGGGCAAAACAAAAGTAGAATCAAGGTCAACATCAATGAGCAGACAGGAGGTTCCACCCACAACCTAAAAAAACATGGCTCAATTTGAACAAATGTCTGTTGCAGGAAGACACTGAAGGCCGCACAGAAGGTTTCTTTTGCCCCTGAATGATAGATGATTGTTAAAACCGAGGAAAGAACACAGGTGGGGGAACAATTTGAACAGGAATGAAAAGCAGAAAGAGAGTGAATTTGACTTTGGGATCATTCCCATTACAAAACCAATGGGATAGCCAGTTTATGTCTGAAAGAAGAATTGGTTATGCCACACTGAAACCTGAGAGAGAAGGGTGAGAGTACGGATCTGGGAGTCATCACTGTTTACGTGAGAGCTGAGTCCTGGACTAAGAATGAGATCGACCAGCCAGCATGTGTAAAATGTGTTTTAGCAAAACAAGGTAGAGGAGGCCAGGGGAAATTGATACCTTCTTGGGTGTAACACCAACCCACTAATTTGGAAAATGCTGATACTACTTAAGAAAAGAGATAAGGTAATCCACAAAAAAAGGCAAGAGAACTGTGCCCTAAGTGCTCCATTCTGGGGATCAAATGCTAAAAAAATTTCTTCATTGCTATGGTAGCTGTTGTTGCTTCAGCTAACCAACCTGTAACTGTAGATAGTCTGGTAGAAAGATAAGCAATTCCCTGGTAAACTTAATCAGTTCAGATCAATCTCAACATTCATTCTCCATAACACATTCTTTTATCTGAAGTACCTGGATAACCATTCCTATGCCCACACATATTTATTCACTAAATAATTTTGTTTTGATAAATATAATTGCATTTCAACTAAAATGTGTTGTTTATTTGTAAGGGGTTTATTTTTTAAGTAAAACTTTTTATTTCAGAATGATTTTAGATTCATAATAAGATTAAAAAGATAGTACAGAAAGTTTTCCAGAATATCCCTCACTCAATTTGCCCGAACATCAACATTATATATTACAATAGTAACTTTGTCAAAATTTAGAAGCCAACATTGGTACTATTACTATTAGTACTATGACTATTAACTACATTCCAGACATCATTTGGATTTCACCAGTTTTTCTGCTAATGTCTTTCTCCTGCTCCAAGATCTCACCCAGGATACCAGGTAGCATTTAGTTTTCAAGTCTCCTGAGTCTCTTCTGCTCTGTGACAGTAATTCAGTCTTTCCTTATTTTTCATAATCTTAACAGTTTTGAAGAGTACTGGTGATGTATTTTGTAGAATGTCTTTCAACTTGCCTTTTTTTTTTTTTTTTTTTTTTTTTTTGGTACCAGGGATTGAACTCAAGGGCACTCAACCACTGAACCACATCCCCAACCCTATTTTGTATTTTATTTAGAGACAGGGTCCCACTGAGAGTTGCTTAGCATTTCTCGGTTGCTGAGGCTGGCTTTTGAACTCGAGATTCTCCTGTCTCAGCCTCCTGAACCGCTGGGATTACAGGCATCACCGAGCCTGGCTCAATTTGCATTTATATGATAGTTTCTCCTCATCAAATTGGAGTTGCAGGCCTTGCGGATACATGATAGCGACCTGACACACAACTGGTGATATTACTTGATCACTGGGTCAAGGGAGCATTGCCAAGTTTCTCTATAAAGTCACCATTTTTTTTTTCCCTCTCCATACTCTATTTTTTGAAAGTAAGTCACTAGGATCAGCCCACACTCCAGGGAATTAAGTACCAAGAGGAGGAAGTACCCACTTCTGTTGTTTGAAATTCTTCCTTGGGGAAGACTGGCCTCTTCTTTCATTTATTTGTTGATTCCATCATGCATTTACCCCAGTATGGCCTTACCTATTCATTTCATACTCCAGGTAGTAACTTAATACCATGCTACTTCCTCTGTTGCTCAGCTGCTTCCAATTTGGGCTATGGGCAGCTTTTCAGGGTGGCTCCTGGGTCCCTTTAACATGCTTCCATTCTTGACATCCTTAGCACTTCCTTGCTTCCTAGAAGAGATGCCCTGAGTTCATCCTGCATTTTATCCCAGAAATAACCCACGTCTTAGCTATTTCTAACAGATAAAGAAAGTTGGTTAGTTGCTTCAAGTTTTAAACAGTCACCACATGACTCAGCAAATTCCTTCCTAAGAGAATTGAAGATATGTCTACACAAAAACTTGTATGTGAGTGTTTACAGCAACATTAACATAAGATCCAAAAAGTAGAAACAGTCCCTATTTCCACCATATTATGAATAGAGAAACACTTTCTAGTATAACCTATAAAACGAAATAGTATTCATCCATAAAAAAGAATAACGTGTACAAACCTTGAAAAATTTAGTTGACGCAAAAGAGGTCCTTCACAAAAGGCCAGGTGTTGTCCAATTCCATTTTTATGAAATGTCCAGTATAAGCAAGTCTGTAGACACAGAAAGATTAGTCATTTCCAGGTGCTATAGGGAGGGAAGAATAGGGAATGACTACTTATGGGCACAGTTTCTTTTAGGAGTGATGAAAATATCCTAAAATTAGTGGTGATAATGACACATCTCTGTAAATATACTAAGAACCACTGCATTGCATACTTTAAAAGGGCCAATTTTATGAAATTTGAATCATATCTCATTAAAGCTATTATGCTTTAAAAGAAAATAATAAAGCACTTTATATGATCATCCTTTGCACATCCTTTTCATCAGTGTATAAAAGCTCTTATATTTTCAAGCTTAAAAATCTTTAAAATATCAAATGAACAATCCTGATGGCTACTATTAATGTGACACCCACTGTATATACCAAGCTGTGCCACATGAAATTGCTGATATTTTAATGTCTGAACAATAAAAGGGCAATTTCATATAACTGAATCTAACTCAACGTTAGACCCTAGAATATACTACATATAGTTTCAGAATTGTATCATCAGCTAGGAAATAGACACAAGGAGACTGAGTTGTCTAAAGTCATAGAACATATACTTGGTAGAGCTAGAATTCAAATCCTGATCTGTCAGCAGTATTTTTCAAAATTGCCACTCTGAGCTCATTCTGCTGGTCTACACTGGTTCCCATAGTAAATGAGCCTCTTGAATTTTACAAGTAATAAGTCAAACAATTATTTTCTTTTTTTATTGGTTTTTCAAGACATTACATAGCTCTTGACATATCATATTTCATACTTTAGATTCAAGTGGGTTATGAACTCCCATTTTTACCCCGTATACAGATTGCAGAATCACATCGGTTACATCCACATTTTTACATAATGCCATATTAGTAACTGTTGTATTCTGCTACCTTTCCTATCCTCTACTATCCCCCTCCCCTCCCCTCCCATCTTCTCTCTCTATCCCATCTGCTGTAATTTAATTCTCTCCCTTGTTTTTTTTCCCTTTCCCCTCACAACCTCTTATATGTAATTTTGTATAACAATGAGGGTCTCCTTCCATTTCCATGCAATTTCCCTTTTCTCTCCCTTTCCCTCCCACCTCATGTCTCTGTTCAATGTTAATCTTTTCCTCCTGCTCTTCCTCTCTGCTCTGTTCTTAGTTGCTCTCATTATATCAAAGAAGACATTTGGCATTTGTTCTTTAGGGATTGGCTAGCTTCACTTAGCATAATTTGCTCTAATGCCATCCATTTCCCTGCAAATTCCATGATTTTGTCATTTTTTAGTGCTGTGTAATACTCCATTGTGTATAAATGCCACATTTTTTTTTTTTTATCCATTCATCTATTGAAGGGCATCTGGGTTGGTTCCACAGTCTAGCTATTGTGAATTGTGCTGCTGTGAACATCGATGTGGCAGTATCCCTGTAGTACGCTCTTTTAAGGTCTTCAGGGAATAATTCGAGAAGGGCAATAGCTGGGTCAAATGGTGGTTCCATTCCCAGCTTTCCCAAGAATCTCCATACTGCTTTCCAAATTGGCCGCACCAATTTGCAGTCCCACCAGCAATGTACATGAGTACCCCTTTCCCCACATCCTCGCCAGCACTTCAAACAATTATTTTCATAAGAAGTAGTCATATGTAAGCTCACTTGTCTTTCCAAGATAGGAGAATTGGACCACCCATTTCCAACTCAGAGTAGTCTCTTAGTAGAGCTAAAATCAGAACTTACTATGCTCAGACTTCACAATGAAGGTGTTTCTGGGTCTCTCACATTGCTAGCGGTTCTGTCATCTCTAGGGAGGCAGGACTTTTCATTTATAAACCTTTGCCTGTTTTCTAAGACAGAGAGTAAAAGAAGGAACCCAGGAAATTTATCCGAAAACAGAATCAATGATGCACAGGTTGACTGAGAGTGTCAACTTTGAAACAGTAAAACTGCTTTTAATATTACTTGACTTGTTTCTAATTTTACCTCAGTTTTTTTTTTATTCTTTTTAGGTATACTTGACAGTAGGATGTACTTTGACATATTATACATACCTAGAGTGTAACTTATTCTAATTAGGATTAGTTGAACATGATGTGGAGTTACACTCGTCATGTGTCCATATACGAACATTAAAAAGTTGTGTCTGATTCATTCTATTGTCTTTCCTATTCCCATCCCCTCTCTCTTCCCTTCATTCTCCTTTGTCTAGTCCAAAGAATTTCTATTCTTCCTCCTCTACCCCTTATTATGTGTTAGCTTCTGCATATCAGAGAGAACATTTGGCCTTGGTTTGGGGGGGATTGGCTTATTTCACTTAGCATGAAATTCTCCAGTTCCATCCATTTACCCGAAAATGCCATAATTTCACTTCTCTTTATGGCTGAGTAGTATTCCATTGTGTATATACACCACGTTTTCTTTATCCATTCATCTGTTGAAGGGCACCTTGGTTGGTTCCATAGCTTTGCTATTGTGAATTGAGCTACTATAAACATTGATGTAGCTGTGTCATTGTAGTGTGCTGATCTTAAGTACTTTAGGTATATACTGAGGAGTGGGATAACTGGGTCAAATGGTGGTTCCATTCCAAGTTTTCATCTCAGAGGTTCTAAGCTGATCTTTCTTCAAATTCTCAAAGTTTGATATCTGAGTGCAAACATTCTAATGACTAGAATTTGTTCTCCTCTTCTCTTTCCCTATTTACTTTCTTATTTGATACTTCCTTATCATTCTATCCTTATTTCCTTAAATTTTCTTCATTTAAGAATTAACACGAGCCTCTGGTTAGTATTAGTTACATTAAACGTCATGAATGCTATGAAAAAATAAAGTTCAGTTCAGATCATATCATCAAATGTGCATTTATGGGTTGGGCTTTTTGGTATATTTTTCGTTTGTTTGTTTTTATTGTTGCTTATTTAGGTTTTTGTTATTGTTTTGTTTGCATTTTTCTGGGCAAAGAGTTTTGTAGCGTAAGACCTTGCATGTTGGGAAGTTGGAAACTAACAGCTCCTCCCTGACCCCCGCATTCCCCAAACTTAACCTGTTTTATTTTTTCCCCTTAAAACTTAACTCTGTCTGACATATATTTATTGGTTTATTTTCTAAACGAAGATCTCTTGAGAGCAGAGTTGTTCCCCACTGTATCCCCTGTGTTGAGAATGGAGGCCGATCTGTAGTAGGCTCTCAAATAAATATTTGTCAAGTAAGCAATTGAATTGATAACAGTGAAAGTGAACACAAAAGAAACAATCAACAAGAATTGTAGACCTTCCTTCCACCAAATTTGTCTTCATAGTTATTACAAATATGATACTGAACGTCAAATAAAAATCAAAGAGAGAAATGTTTCTTCTTCACCCCAAAATGCTAAGTTCTAAAGTTGACAACCCTTGGGAGAGAAACCGGCTGGTCTGAAACGTGAGAAGAGTGTGGAGATTAAAGGACTTACCGACTTACCGAGGGGAGAGGAGCAAGCGTGAGGATCTCTAGCAGGATCACTGTAAAGAGGAAGCAAAGGAACAAGAAGTTCATTGCACAAGAGCGCAGAATAAATTTTCCTCCTTTTTAATTTTTTTTCCTCCGCCCTCTCTTTCTCTGAAGCATAGCTAATTTCTTTGCCATCAAATTAATTGCAAGAGTTAGGAAAGACATTAATTAAGCACGAATTCTGCTTTAAACAGTGTGGATACATTGCAACCCTGTTCTGAGAAACCTGAGGCCTTTGGCTGGGGAAAGAAATAAATCTGAATGGCTGGGGAAGTCAGGCCACATGTTCAGAGCCAATTAGATTCATGGAATGCCCAAAATTTAGCACTCTCTAATAATGAGCTTTTTCTTCTTCTTCTTCTTCTCTAAACAGCCTCATTTCCACTTCCAGACAAACTCCTTACTATTATGAGAATTTTTTTTTTTTAGTAACTATAACCTGTCATTCACCAAAATGGCATCTCAGAAAGTCAATTTCAAGAATCATCTTGGCTGTCACTCAATCTCATAAATCTTTCCAAATCCCTTTAGAGCCAGCCTGAGAGCACAGCTTCACACGGTTTAGGATAGAAGTCAGCTACACCTGTTGCCTGTAAAATGTGGTTTATTACAACAAATGCAATTGTAAACCTATATGCCCTAATGCTGGTTTTTATGGTGAAAATTGAAGCACCCCTGATTTTTGTATTTGATCCCTAATAGTAGTCTTAAACAACACAGTGTTCAATAACTCACAGGGCTGCTCTTGATTCTGGTGAATGGTAAACCATGATTTTATGAAACATCACTTCCTAAGACAAACCATGTTACCCATGAATTGATTAAAAAGAGGGGGCTGGGGTTGTGACTCAGCGGTAGAGCACTCGCCTCGCACTCGAGAGACCCTGGGTTCGATCCTCAGCATCACATAAAAATAAATAAGTGAAGTAAAGGTATTGTGTCCGACTACAACTAAAAAAAATAAATATTTTTTAAAAAAGAAAGCAAAGTTACGACAACACAATCTCTTAAAAAGACTTGTGTTATTCTCAAATACAAGTTCTCTTTCTGACATAAGTTTCCTGACCAGATTACAAATCTTCTAATTATATTCTGACTCCATAAATCTATCCCCTTTCATTTTCAATGAATGAATTATACTCAACTTGTCTTAAATGCTTTGAAGGTTTGCTCTAGAGTTAATTGCTACCATCCTTCTCCCCAGATAGTAATAATAATTTATATTTGTATAACTTGCTACAATGTGCAAATTCCTTGCACATAAAATTTTTACTTTAATTTATAATGAAATGCCTGTGAACTAGGTATCCTTAGACACAGTTTTAGAGACCAGGAAATTGAGACTCAGAAAAGGTTAGCTTGCAAAAAGCCAAACAATAACCATTCTCTTACCCATTTCAGCCTTAGGCTGTGATGTCTGTTACCCATAGTCTCTGCCCTGTTGGGTTCCTGAACAAGATAGAGAGTCTACATGCATTAGGAATCTCAGGGACTAGCTAGGAGGGCTTTGGAGTTGGTCTTGTGGCAGACCTGACTCAGTTAGTTCTATATATTGTGATGCCCTCTAATTGGCTGCTCTTCCTTAATCTCTGCTTTAATCCTCTTCCAAAAACTGTTGTAGGTCCTAGTTCTCTGTCTGGCACTAGAGCTGTAGTAAGAACCCACTCTTGCTTATCTTGGCTAAAGATCTAATAGCACACCCAACCTCTCCCAGCTTCATCTCTTTAGGAGGTGGACCTAGTACCCTTGTGCTGGCTGGAAGTGTGTCCCTAAACCATAAAACTCCTTCACCATTATGAGATGATGAGGCTGATTCCCATATACATAGAGCAAAGCAGTCTCTGGAGAATTTCCCAGAGTGCTCCACAAATCAGATAAGACCTGGTCCAGATGAAGACTACGGAGAGGCCAGACACATAAATAGCTATAGAGAACAAGCCCCTGTTGTACGATACTGAACGAGTTTATCTTGATTTGATGAACACCCAATTTTGATCTCAATTGTTTGTTGGCCAAAAAGAAGCAAGTAAATAGAACAACACCTTGTTTTTAAGAGATCATGAAGAATCTACTGGGATTCTTCAGGCAAACATAAATAGAAGAGGAAATCTCTGTAGCGAAGGAATTGGTTCACCTGGAGCAGTAAAAAACTCCAAATTAATAGTAGCCCAAATACAAAATATATTGTTCTGTTGAAAGTTCAGAATTGGTATTTCAGAACTGTATAAAATCCACACAGATTTCCTAAGGAACCTAAACTTCTTTCAGTTTTCTGCTCTACCATCCTTAACGAATGGCCTTTGTCCATCTGGATCAAAATGGCTGCTGAAGCTCCAACTAACACTTCCACATTTCACCGAGTAGCTAGAAGGAAAGGGTCTAGAAAAGTGCACTCATTCTTTGAAAAATTTCCCAAAAGATATGTATGATGCTTCCTCTTACAGCCTATTGGCTGGAAGTTAATTATACGGCCACATCTAGCTTCAAGGGAGACCAAGATTTAATCTTTATTCTAGGAAACTATGTGACTCACTGAAAATTGGGGTATTATTACTAAATAATAAAAGAGAGATAGATATTAGGAGACAATTGGAAGATTTTTACCATCGGTTCCTGCCTCGAACAACTGTTGGATCTCTTTGTAGCAGGGGATTCTATTCTGCCTTCCTCCAGGACTCATGATTTACCCTGGCATCTTTCTCTCTCCCCAAGCCATCACCCTAGGATCCAAAAGAAGTTCACAAAGGCAATGTGGTGCCTGAATGACTGCAAAAGAATTTCCTGAGGAACTATTTAAACTTTTTCACCTCAAACGTTGAGTTTTTTTTTGATTCAGGAAATCTGAGAAACGCTCCTGAAAATCTTAAAATCAAATCCAAAAATCTCTCTAAATGATGCTGATCAACAGGTGTGTTTAGCATGTGAAAACTTGTCAAGTTTACACTTGCATTTGTAATTTGTAATTTAGTAAATTTGTAATTTAGTATTTTTCTTTATGTATATTGGGCTTTAATTAAAAGTGCTTTTAATGTTAAAGAATATTTCTAGATGACTCTATTGCTTTGCAGAAAGAGCCTTGACCAGGGTTTTATTCTGTCCAGGCCTGGAATCCTGTCATATGCTAAACTGCTATTTCTCTGACTAAACTGCTCTTAAATTTTATACATAGATTTACAGAAGGAAGCATTGATTAATTTGCCTATTCACAACTGAATCCAGGTTTAAGACAGATGAGAAGAAGGTGGAGTTAGAATATTATCCCATAATTAAAAAAAAAAAAAAAGTCTAAATTTATCTTACTATTCTTCAGCACCTCAGAAGCATTCCAGGACATGTTTTGTTTTTATTTTTCTTCTTGTTTTCCATTCATTTACCCATTTTTCTGCAGGATTCTCCCTTCTGCCTGTCTGGGTCTGTCTGTAGCTGGGAGAGAAACTAATAGCCATCATAAACAGTGATACCAGTAAGAGAGAGGCCACAGGGGTAGGAAAATGAGAGCTGTGAAAAAAAGAGATCCTGCCACCTAAGCCAAGCTAGCTCTGCCTGTGAGGGAGATCAAGGAAGCCTTTGTTGTCACCTGAAATGACGGGAAACTGCTAAGCAAGGCATTGCCTCAGGAATTCCGGGCTCTAGTCCTACTTGAGGTGGCAACTAAGTCACTCTGAGAAGATCCAACATGACACAGGGCTATCTCAGGCAAAAAAAAAAAAAAAAAAATTAGAAAAATCTCCTGTAGCCACTAGGATACCAACCACAGAAAAAAAGTTATCTCACATTCCACCAAACCTTGCTTTTCCCATTAAAAAATTATGGGTGGAGATGTTTTTGAAATACTTGCCTATCTTATCAACCCCAAATAAAACATTCACTGCAGTCATAACAATTTTTACCTTAGATCTATTTTGAAATGTTTGCTGATGGTGCAAACGTTCCCTCTTGGAAATGTGCTTGCTTTTAAAACAATGCCAAATGAAACCATTTTCCGTGCATATAGGACATTTTATTTTGAAAACCCTTGCTGATGTATGCAGGGCCTGTGCAATGTCAAGAAACATATTTAATCAAACATCCCTGGGAAAACAGCTTAGTACCATTAGCCTCATTATACAGATAAGAACACTGAGATCTAAATGGGTTAACAAGAGGTTACAGAATGCTTCCTAACAGCAGAGCGCTCTAAAAATATTACGTGTACAGAAAGAAAAATGTGATCTCTTGTAGGGAAGAGACTAGGGAAAACAGCCTAGAGGCAAGAAGATTTTATATTTTTGTTTTGAAAGCTTTCATGGCTAATGTCAAAGAATACATTGTTCTCCTGAGCCATGTACAATTTTCTGATACAGTATTTTGGGAAATTATACTACTTCATTTCCAGAATTCAAGCAAATTACAGGCACATCCATGCCTTTCCTCTGTGGATAAAAAATATTAAGAAAATTTTGGTTTGTCAATAGTGTGCATAATCAGCACATTGTCAATTGTGCCTCATACAAACCCAATGAATAAATTTCAGGAATATATCAACTCTGGGTTTTTTTCCTTCATCAAACACTTATTGAATATAATTATAATGCATCAATGAAATTAATTAATTTTAAAAATATTTATCAGTGGGCACTCTGGTTCAGTGCATGTGCTAAACCTGCAGATAAATAAAATATTCTCTACCTTCTAGCAGCTTAGTGTGTAGAAGAGAAAAACAAGATAGAATCGAATAGTTAAAAGATAACATGATTAGTTAAATTAGAAAATACATACTAAGTATCCTGGAAGCCCAGAGAAGGGTGCAGTGTGCTCTTCCAGGAAAAAAAAAAAAAAAAAAAAAAACTAGAGAATGTTAGAGCAACATCTTAAAGTATAGCTTCATGAAAGGCATTCTACCCACATAGAGTCATGAGTGGAAAGGCAGAAGAGTATGGACGGTATATTATGCAACCTGCATGCATTGAGTAGAGCTGGGAAATGGAGATGGAAAGATAGAATGAGATGAGCTTGTGGTTGGGGATGTAGTTCAGGGGTAGAGTGCTTGCCTAGGATGCACAAGGCCCTGGATTTCATCCCAGTACCCTACACACACACACACACACACACCATTGAGATGGACTGGTAAACAGCTAATTCCATCAGCAATATATTTGTGTTCTTGAAAGACACATCTGTGTAAAGAATGGCTGAAAGGAGATAATGGGGCCTGATAGGAAATCCTGAGTGTTCAGGGTGGTCCAGGACAGAGCTGATGAAGGCTGCAACCACCACAATGGTGGAGAAAGTAACTAAGAACTATCAGACTCTGAAGATGTTTGGGTGGTAGAATCAACAAGACTCAGGACAACACTGGGCATGGTGAGAGGAGAGCTATCTGAAGCTGGTATCATTATCTAAGATCATGGTAGAAAGAAGTTTGGGAGAAGGTAATCATGGGGGTTTTACAGGTATATGACTATCTCGTTAAATAAATAGAGTTCAGGGAAAATAATTAAACCTTTTACCAATTGCCTTGTGATACCTTTATCATCATGATGCTGAAATGAAGAGCTTTCCAATTCCATTAGAAATTTGTAAGCATATCAGTTCAAGGGTACTTTTTTTTTTGAAGTTTCTTTATGCTTGCAATAAGAGGAAGGCTTCCTTTTTTATCCCCAAATATCAGAATTTTTAAATCTGTCTTTTCATTTTATAAAGCCCATGGGAAAGTAAGGTTAACAAAATGGCATGTAAAATGGGAATTGAAAGAGACAACTCAAGACCTGCCTCTCAAATGAAATCAGCACATGAAAGAGATACCTGCAAACTCATGTTTATTGCAGTACCATTCAGGATAGCTAATATATGGAATCAGCCTAGGCAACTATCAGCAGATGAATGGATAAAGAAAATGAGATGGCTAGACAAAATGGAATATTATTTGACCATAAAAAGAATGGAATCCTTTCATTTGCCATAAAATGGATGGAACTGGTGGACACTATGTCAAGTGAAATAAGCCAAGCACAGAAAGACAAGTGCTCGTGTACTTTCTCATATGTGGAAGTTAAAAAAAAATCTACCTGAATATCTGAATATAGAATTGTGATTACTAGAGCTTGAGAAGAGAGAGGCAGGGTAGATTAAGGGAAGCCAGATTTGATCAGAGCATGCTGCATTCATATATTGACATATCACATTGAATCCCATTAATATGCACAACTAATACATGTCATTCAAAAATTAAAGATAAAAAATAAAATTCCAAAAAAGATCGGCCATAAAAAGGTAGACATGCCATTCCATCTTTGTGTCCCCAACTTCCGGTGCAGGATATGGCCTACAGATTATGTTCATATTAATAAGTGAATAAAGTTACATTTCATTATCATCTGCAAAGATATAATAAGACAGTGTGGGAGATCCTGTTTCTGCTCATTAGACACAGACTTGGAGATATCATTATTCAGGATATGTCTTCAAAAAGAAAGGTTCTTAGCATATTAACCTTGTGAGTGACATTGGCCATGGAAGGGCTTAACCATAGATGTCCCTTGGTAACCACAATTGTGTTAAACAATCTGACCCAGAAGTTTCTGTGGCACCCTTGTTTCCGCTTAATGGAAAAGCTGTTCTCAATTCAGACTTGAATCAAGAAATTATTCTACCCATCTTCACAATGCAGCAGATCACAGCAGCTGGCCAGAGCAATCAGATTTAAAAAAAGGTAAAAGTAGAGAATCACACAGAGAAGCAAACTAATCCCAGGGAGTAACTAATAAGTAGCAGAAGACATTTTATAGACAATAAGGAAGGGAAATAACTTCATTGACATCATTAAAATGATAGACTCTGAGCAATTGCATAAACAAGAATTGAGTGTTTTGGGCAAATAAGAGTTTACTTTTAGGATAGAGCCATTTAGTTGTTCATTTGATTTAAAATGAATTACAGGAGAGGGGGTAGAGAGAGAAGAGGGGAGGGGAGGGGGGAGGGGGGATAGTAGAGGATAGGAAAGGCAGCAGAATACAACAGACACTAGTATGGCAATATGTAAATCAATGGATGGGCAACTGATGTGATTCTGCAATCTGTATACGGGGTAAAAATGGGAGTTCATATCCCACTTGAATCAAAGTGTGAAATATGATATATCAAGAACTATGTAATGTTTTGAACAACCAACAATAAAAATTAATTTTAAAAAATTAAAAAATAAAAAAAATAAATAAATAGCATAATGAAGGTCATCCAAAAAAAATTTTAAAAAAATAAAATTAAAAATTAAATGGCATCCATGCTAAAGACTTCTGTCACTCAGAACCACTCAATGCTAGCTCTGAGGCACTCTAATACTTAATGCACTTCAATCGTACATTTGTTCACAGATCAAAAAGGATGCGCTCTTTCTTGAGGAAAACTTTTTCTCTGGAATTTGCTTTTGATATTGTCACTATCATTTTCATTTCTTTCTGTAGCTTCCTGGTTTTCCTTTTTACTGAAATAAATGCATTTCAGGTTAACTGATGTTTCTGGGTAATTAAGCTCTTACTATTATAAGTTGTTAATAAATTTTTAGCATAGAATCTACGTACTTAATGTGACTTTAATATACATTTTTAAAAATAGTTTGTCCCATTTCAAATGAATAATGTTATTGCAGATCATATCAAGGGTTATAGCAAGAACAAAACAAGAAGGGAGATACAAGCATGAATGTTTTAACCATTTAGAGAACCTTTTGGGCTCAATATTATACTCACATTTATATCTACTTTAGGTGATACTATGCTAAAAGATTAAACTCACAGGTTTTGCTTTATGACTGTATGCAGAATAGTTTGTTTATTGGTACTTTATAGTTGTGCATAATAATGGGATTCATTGTTATATACTTGTATGTGCACGTGATTTGCAGAATAATTTTAATATTTTTAGTTAGATATTTGATTTGGAGAAAGAAATATCCATGGAGTGTTCTTAATAAGCATCAATAAAAGAAATTATCTTTCCTGGAAAAATGAAGCCTGGTAAAAGGAAATGCTTATTATCCTTATTTCAGACTATTCCTAGAAATGTTTTACCTGAGTATTTGGTCAGTGGGATTAGAGGGGGCGGGAAAAGAATGTACTGAGACTTTGTTCAAGAGAAATAGGAGCCTAGTTATTTCATCTGGAAATGGAATCATTTTACAGCCATTTAGGACCCTAGATACAGAAGTGGTCTGCTGTCCGCATCTTTGTTCTCTGGGACAAGGCAGAACTCTGTGTTCACCAGGAAGAGGGGAGCTTCTGTAACAGGCTCCCCGAACAAAAAGAAGCCATTTATGGCTCAAGGCTTACATAATGCACGTAACCTTCCAGTAGGTCTCTTGGCTCTCACTGAGCTGTGACCTGTTACTGAAATTACATGAAGTGCATTATCTCTTATAACAACATGTTTAGATCATTAACAATTTGGGATTATAAATGCCATTTCAGAAATATCACTTGAGTTCAGTCAACATCAATATATATCTATTCATTGATTCCTGCTTTTTAAAAAAGAAATGTGTTAAATTCCACGTTTTAAATGGTTTCTAAACCATGAATTTAGTACCTTTGGGTCACAAATGCTTTTTTTCTTTTCTAACTTGCTATTCTTTCTCTCTTATGTTTATCTAATCATGCTTTCATTCGATGGATACTTAATTGAACTCCTGTTAGGTACACAAGTCTATGTTAATACTATAAAGAATTCAAAAGAAGTATGAGAAGAGATACTTGTACTAAATATTTAAATGATACCAGAAAACATAAGGTTCAGCATCAAAATAAGTAGGGAAAGGAGTTCAAAAGAGAAAGGCACTTATGTGGGCAGTAATTTAAAGTTACCTTGAGTAAAAATGTCAAGTAGATCCCTTCTACCGCCTCCCTTTCAGTATCCTGGCTGCCTACTGTCCTGATGTGACCTTCTCCCTCTCCCACACAGAAATATAATACCAGTTGGCTCAGGGAACCCATTATGAACTTCTCCCCATCAGTCCCCTTATGGTCTTTCATTCCTCTCCTTTTCCTATAGTTTATTCAATCTTACCTTTACAATAGACTAGCATTCTTCTTGGAGCTTATTAAATTAATATAAGAAACTCATATTAATTAAAGGTGAAAACTTTTCTACTATCAAATGCTTTCTAGACTAATTCAAGGCAATGGTTTGACCATGGTAAGACTAAATATCATTTAGGCTGTGTGATGGTGGTAATGTTTTTGACCAGAAACTTATGAAGCCACTGGTTCTTTCAAAGAAACAGGCCATCCTACAATGACAAGCTCAGTCTTAAATGGGTTTCTCAAAATTAAGGATAGATGAAGTATTGATTTTAATAGATAAGGTGCTGACTGCAAAATGTTCACATGGAGAGTGCTCTCAGAAGATACACCTGTTAGGGAAGTGAGAATTGCAGCTGGGATCAGAGGAGCTGACCCACAAAGCTGTTGTAGTTGAAGGCTCAGCCAATCCAAAACAGCTAGGATGACTGCTCGCATTGCCCAAAACTGAATTAAAACTTCAGGTCCTGGGCTGGGTTGTGGTTCCACGGTATAGCTCTTGCCTAGCATGTGTGAGGCACTGGTCCTCAGCACCATGTATAAAATAATTTTTTTTTTCTTTTAAGAGTCAGGTCTTTTAACCCTGATCATTTTATCAGTCAGTCATTTGCCACTAGCTGCCTCATAGTAGGGGTAGTTCCTTGGGCTGGTTCTCTGTGGCAGAGGAAAATTTCCACTGGGAAACACAGTACCAGCTGAAGCAGCCAATATGCCCATCAGCTGGAAGATGGAAGTGTCATTCCAGAACACAGCAACCTAGAAGGTCAAGGTATAGTGACAAAATCAGGGGAATGTCTATTAGTATTAGATTGCCCTTATCTTCCAAGTTTCGCACTAGACATCCCACACTAACAGACTGACTTTGGTATTATTCCCTTATACCTAGCCTATATTTGCATTCTGTAATCAGTAAACCAACTTCAGTGACTCAAGATGGTTGTCCCAATCATCTTAATAGGGCTCCCAGGTGAGAATAGCATAATATAATGATCTCCCCGGATAGCCCAAATAATGCCATCGGCTTCTGAGTCATCCTTCTTGAGAGGCAGAGGGAACACTTAATTTGAGGATGCTGTTACAACTGCAAAATACTCACATACAGTGAGTTCAGGCTTTCAGCTGAAATGGATGCTTTTTCAGTTCTCACACATTCTGAAGGAAATCATATTTTGAATTGAAACTCTACCCTGATAACAAGGCAAGAAGTTTGGTCTTTATGAAACCTACACATTTACATACATGGAAGCAAAATAGGCTCTCTGAGAAACCATGATTTTGCAAACCCTTGATTTCTCAAGAAATTAAAGATGAGATTTTATACATTCAATTTAGTAAACCTTCTAAATTTAAATTGATCACACTGTACTTCTAAAAAGGAATACCACAAAGAGAAAGAGCTCCTCATTTTAAAACAGGTAATTTAACATAGTGCCATTTCATTTGAAATATTCAGACTCTACTTTCTACTAAAAATAACTGGCATTTAATTCAAAACACATCCCCCTGGGTCAAAAATTATATCCTCAAATTATACAGTCTAAATTTATTATGCTCTCCATCAAGTTTTTCATCTATTTAGACATTCTCTGTTTTGAATGATTACACTTGTGAAAGGTAGTCAAAGGTATTATGTGTGACTTCTATTTTTTAATTTTTTAGTTGTAGATGGAAACAATACTTTTATTTTATTTATTTATTTTATAGGGTGCTGAGACTCAAACTCAGTACCTCAGACATGCTAGGCAAGTGCTCTACCACAGAGCCACATCCCCAGCTCCTATTTGTGACTTCTTAACATAATTTTGAAATTTAGTTTATAACCTCGATATGTCAATTACATCACATCATGAGTTCTTTGGTCAGCTTCAGGTTGAATGGCTTTGGAAATGACACTAAGAAAATTAAAAAGCTACACAAGCTCACTGGGTCCCAATAATCATCAAACACACTAGCCATAAAAATTGACTTCATTCAAAGGGTCTGTTAATTCTATTAATTTAACTGGCAAATGGACTAAGACTGTTGTTAATTCCCCGAAAAAGAGTAAAACACTTCCCATAACTTATCTCTAAAGGTATGTTTGATGACTTCCAAGAATGATGTTATGAGGTCCAGACAATCTATATTACTATATCGCAGTTAAAGGACTTATGTTTTGTGATTCCCAAACTAAAAACCACATGTCCTGTATTACACACTTATTTTGGGGGTGGAGGCAAGTAGCATTGCTTGTGGGAATATTATTAAACCTCATTAGCAGAAGCAAACTAACTCCATCAAGTTTGTGTGCACAAATATGCAGAGAAACCCTACAGTACACATATTAACTAGAACTTAAAGGAAATTAGAGGTTGAATTCACCTCACCTTGTATAGATTTAACTGAAATCAAACCCAGAGGTGGGGGCATGTGGGAAAGATTAGATGGTTTAAAAATAATTTGTCCTGCTCAGTTTAATTTGAAGTACCAATAAAGACAGGTCGTCTTGTCTTTCCCTTTGAGCATTTAAAAGGCAGGATGTTCATAACAATGCTTAATACTTAAATAACACCTTTATTCTTCAAAGAGTTTTAAATACAGTAACTACCTATTAGAATCTGTTTCTAGCATGGCAGGAGAGCCCCTTACCTCAAACCCAACTAAATTATTGATGTCAAATGTCAAAGAACAGTGACAGCGAAAAAATAAAGAGGAAATGTTTGGCTCATAGTCATCCTAAACCATGCACAGCGAGTGACTAGGCTCTTTTAGTTCCTAAGCTCTTTTATATCCTTGAAGATTTACTATATATTTCAATAAAATTTAATATTCGTTTTCCCTTGATTCAAAAGGAATATATGTTCATTTCAGGAAGAAAAAACAGAGAAAATGAAAACAAGGAATGTCTTTTAAAAGAAAGAAAAGAAAAGAAGGCAAGGGGAAAAAACAATTTAGTGCATTACTAATCTACTTTATAGATTACTTTATTGTTGGCCACATAACCCTTATCAATTCTTTGTTCTTTTTTTTTCTGATACCAGATCATCTAGTTTATTTATTTAATTTTTTATTAGTTGCTCATGACAATACAATGATCTTGACATATAATACATTTGATTCAAATGGGGTATGAATTCTCACTTTTCCATGTGTACAGATTGCAGGATCACATTGGTTATACAGCCACGTATATACATACAGCAATACTAGTGTCTATTGTATTCTGCTGCCCTCCCTATCCCCCCTCCCCTCCCCTCCCCTCCCATCACCTCTCTTTACCCAATCTACTGTTCTTAAGGAATGCAGTGAGTCACAGTGAAAAATTGGAATTTTAAACTCAAAAGCAGTTTTACAACACAACTACAAAAAATGCACCTGAACCTATCAAGAAACAAGAGATAGCAAGGAATATTTAAATCCTGAGACTTGATTTTTTAAAAAATGTAAAACCATCTATTTTTAAGCAAGATGGGTTGATTTCAATTTCAGCAGCCAAAATATTTACTACAATGTGTTAAGCAGATTTTACTTTTTTTTTCACTCTCTCTCTCTCCTCTGAATATTCCTTGTTCTTTATTCATGTATTTATTCATTCAGCAACTAGGGAATGAGAATATGCTATGTGAACAGACTTGTGCTAGGAGTTGAAGACAGTAGTTAATGGGAAAAAAAAAAAAAACCAACTCCTTATTTCCTGATTTGGACTCATCTAATTTCTAACATTGTAAGAAACTACTATTAATACATGAAAGAAAGATTTAAATAAGTACTTAAAAAATAAAGACCTTTAAAGACCTCAGATTTCCCTTGTTTCATTTACAAACATATCATTTCACAACAAATTCTAGATCAAGTTAATTTATGCATTTATTTTTCATACTACTGGAGCCTTTCTACCCTCTTGAGAAGCTAATTACCTCATATATAATACTTCATACAGTGTAAATTTTGCTGCTAAGAGAAACACAACTTAAATAATGGGGTAGGAAAACTATTGTAACGTGCATAATAGGTAAAGAATTTCTAATTCAATGAACTCCTTTGAAACAGGGAAGGCATTTTCAACACCATTGTGTGGCTGTAAGTCTCTCTCCCTACCTTCTAGGAACAAAGGCTATCACCCTCTCCAGGAACTTTCTAGGTCACACTGGCCTACAGTGAATATCTCCTATCTTTGAAGTCCTCTGGCACGTGTTGTACATGTGTTCTATACATTTAAGACAGGCACGTAAGACAGAAGATTGGTTGGTTATCTTGCTGTCTGAATATATTTGTCTTCCCAAGCTAGATTATAAATGCTTCATGGGCAGGCTGTCTCCCCGACCTTTCATTACCTGTTTGCAAATTGCATCCCAAGCCCTTGTTGTACAAGTGCATAAAACCCCAAGAAGTTGCGATGCGGTGGCTGTGGTCATGTTCACGGTGACTGTGTATTTTAGTACATGTTCTCTTTAGTCCATGCCCACTTCTCAAACCAATTGATAATTTGTGGCTTCCTGTGTTTAAGAGTAGAAAAATTTCAAGAGGGCCACTTTCAAGAGGATCAAGACAGAAAACCTGGTAGAGCATGCCCTGGGGCCCAAACGGGCTTTAGACCTCTTGAAAAATAGCTACCCTAAAGCTTCTGCCTCAGAAGTGGGTATCTGGGAAGGTAGGACTACTATCCCAAGAGAGGGATATGGTGAAAATTCAGGTTCGTATTTTTATTTTTCTAACAACAAACCTTTTATTATATGTCATAATACTGTTAAGTAAGATTCAGCTGAGTAATTTTCCTGTTCCATGTGGAGTTGACAAGAGACCTTATGGTGGCATTTTACTAGCCAAGAGACTGGTCCAGAGAATCCAAGTGACTTCAATTACTTCCTGATGCCTTGGTAGAAATGGCTGGAAGGCTGGGCTCAGATAGGACATGCACCTGTGTGTAGCCTTATGCAGCATAGTGATCCAGTAAGACTTTTTTCATGGCAGCTCAAAGATCCCAGAACACGTAGTCCAAGAACTCAAGTTATTTTGAATGACTTAAAATTTTCTTATTTGATTCATCCCCTCAAAGTGTCATTTAATTAAATAACATTCTTAGGGAAAAATGTTTTATTTTGTTTTGTTTTTAATTTTTTATTTGTTTTAGTTATACATGACAGTAGAATGCATTTATGCACATTGATATATCATACATACATGGGATATAATTTCTCATTTTTCCGAGTATACATGTTGCAGAATCATATTGGTCATGTAGTCACATACATACCTATAGTAATAATGTCTGTTTCATTCATTCTGCTATCTTTCCTATCCCCACTTCTCCTCCACTTCCCTCACATCACTTCTCTCTACCTAATCTAAGGTAATGCTATTCTTCCCTAGTGCCTCCCACCTTTTTGTGAATTAGCATCAGCATATTAGACAAAACATTAGGCCTTTGATTTTGTGGATTGGCTTATTTCACTTAGCATAATATTCTCCAACTCAACCATTTACTGGAAAATGCCATAATTTCGCCCTTTTTTAAGGCTGAGTAATATTCCATTGAGTATATTTACCACATTTTTCTTTACCCATTCATCTATTGAGGGACACCTGGATTGGTTCCATAGTCTAGCTATTGTGAATTGAACTGCTATAAACATTGATGTGGCTGTGTCACTATAGTATGCTGATTTTAAGTCCTTTGGGTATAAATCAAGGAGTGGGATATCTGGGTCAAATGGTAGTTCCATTTCCAATTTTCTGAGGAATCTCTGTACTGCTTCCAATAGTGGTTGCACCAATTTACATTCCCACCAGCAATGTATGAGTGTACCTTTTCCTCCATATCCTTGCCAACATTTATTGTTGCCTGTATTCTTAATGATTGCCATTCTGACAGGAGTGAAATGAAATCTTCATTCTTACTATTATACTTACTTTACTGGCTTTTAAATTTTTTATTTTTTAATATTGTAAAGATTACAAATTCACAGCCACAAAGGGAATGCAAGCAATATATAGAATTATAAAGCATAAAGTAAAAATTATCTGAGATCCCACCACTGTTAATTATTGGAGGTTATAGAAACCATCATTTAGGAAGCCTGTGTATATATATAAATATTTCTATATAAAGATATATATATATATTTCATAACTGTATTTTACTTAATAATATGTCATAGAGTTCTTTTGTTGTCAATGAATATGGATATACAGCATCCTTTTAATATTTGTATATTAAATCATTTTGTACTATAAATTATATAATAAATCTCTTATTTGCAGATAAAAGTAATAAGATTTCTTTAAATAAAATATTTTGGGGTATCAACAATTTCAAATAAACCTTAGATGAAATTCAGCCATTCATTTATTTTATCAAGTAAGTTATGTAATAATTCAAGTGCTACAGGTTTTAAATAGGTAAATTTAGGAATAAAGAAGCCAGATAGAATATGTATGTGTTTTTTCTCTGTTTTGGACAAGTAAACAACTAAGTAATGGTCAGTTCTTTAGTTTGTTTTCTACTGCACTAACATAGGTTAACCTATGCTAACAATAACATAGGTTAACTATTCCCCTAATTATTTATGTGATTAGATAACTATCACTCAAAGTTTGTATTGTACTATATAAGTCCAAGACAGAGAAAGAGAAAAAGAGAGTTACTATAAGGTATTTTTATATATGTAGATGTATGTATCTGTAATGTATTCTCAAGAAATTTGACCTAAGAAAAAATAACTAAAGCTTTCATCGAAGAAGTCTGAGTTTACAAGGCTTTAGAATAAAAACATCTATGAGAATTCTCACTGAAAAGAGAATTTCTTCATTTTTAATTCAAAACAACAAATATCTAAGACGTGATAAGGGAAAAATCCTGATGGATAAAAATAGACTCTGCTCTTGACATTCTCAGTCTAGTGACACGAAGTTTAAACAAATAGGTTGAATCTGTTGCATTGAGAAATGCACAAAGGACTATAGGAAGAGTGAGAAGGAATAAATGTAGAGGAGTCTACACCTACTCTAGGCTTAATAGCTAAAAATACACAGAGGGAATGAAATAAGAGAAGGACTTTTCAGATAAGCAAGCAGTAAACTGCAGAGCCTATCAGGTACTGACTATTCCCTTTAACACATTGTGCAAGGGGTACATGAGTAGCCCGGTCCTTGAGTTTGGTCTATAAATCATAGGCATCTCTAGTATAATGCTCCGCCTCCAGTGATTCTGATAGATTTGAATCAGCATTTCTTAACAAACTCTCCAATGCATATACACACCCAAGTTTGAGTACCCAGGATCTAACCTGTGGAAGAGAAGATGGGTCAAAGAGATTGCATCCAACACCTTAGAATACCTTCCTTCATGTCTTATATCAATCTAACTATATTTCTACATAAATAAAATCAAATTGGATTTCTAACTTATGATGCCTCCTTCTGGGATGCTCCTTTTAACTACTCCCTCACTGAGGTCCTGATTCTGATCCATTGTCAGAGACTCCGAAGTTAACTGTATTTTGAAGAGCCAAGTAGGCCTCAACATTTTTGTTAAAGTATGAAATTTTAGACTTTTTGTGTGATAGATCTCTGCAATCAAGTGGAAGCCTATATACCCACTTCTAAAAATAAGTTTTTTCAATGCATAAAATAAAATACATAAAAGTAAAAAAAAGTTGAAATATAGTTAACATATTAAGAAAAAAAGGACACTATTGTGTGCTTCTTTAATGCTCTGAGTAACATGCACATATATACAAATTATAGGCAAGATAGATTAATGTGAGGGTTATTGTTGCTTAGCTTTAATAACAGCATTGGACAGCAGCCTTTGACAAAGCAACACACAAGTCATATTGAACATAAAAGCATGTGCTTTGTTTTTTTTTTTTTTTCTTCCAACTTTGTGGGCCTCTTGAAATCATATGGGTCTCTGAATCTCACATTAAGAAACTTAACTATGAGATTATCTACTTTAGCAGTCCTCAAATGAGGAGCTACTGCACCCTGTGATGCATTTGAGAAATATTAGCAGGTACTTTTGGTTATCAAAATAATTGAAGAGATGGATTGGCCATTAGAGGCCAGGAAGGAAGTAACACTGATGACCTGCAACGTGCTGGGGAAGTCCCATACAACAAAACTGCTATGTCTTGCATGACTCACTGATGTTCTGATGAAGCCAGATTTAAAGACAGGTAGACAGTGTAGCTAAGTAAATCGGTTTTGATGGAGAAAATGTAGTCCAAGAAATTGGAAATATCAAAGTCCTTTGATACTACCCCTCCCAAAAAGGTTGTTAATTAAGCAACTCTTGAGCAGACAGGGAGCTACTAATCAATGCCTCCTGGGTCGCTCCCTTCCTGCCCAGCACTCCACCTTGCCCTTCCAGCCTACCTGCCCATCCCCTGGCCATTCCACCACCTCCCCCCGTCACTATGCTGGATGAGGGGAAATGAACAAGATAAGGGAGAAGAATGCAGAACAAGGGAAACTTTAGATGTATAAAAGGGACAGGACTTCCTCATCCCATGGATTCCGCCTTTGGGTCCCCTTTTCCACCCAGGACAAGTCTGTTTTACTATCCTTCACTAAATCTTCTTACTTTCTACTCTATGCTTGTGGCTTCTCTGGTGTTATACTCCAACATTGGAGGAAGCAGGACTCATCAAGGTAACCAGTAGCTGGTAGTGTCACTGACATAAAAATCCTCCATAATCATATGAATCTGAAATCTACCTCCATTTCACATAGAAACACAAAAATAATGTATGCTAAATTATCCGGGATGATGAATAATTGGGAGGATGATCAGATTTTATTTTGTTTAAAACTTTACTGAGTTGTTCACCATTTGGGAAAATTATGTCCACTCAAGGAACTTGAGTCTCAAACATCCTACCTGTACCTTGTAGCTACTGCATTAGTGGTGATTCTATGTGGGTGTGTGTGCGTGCGTGTGCGTGTGTGTATGTATGTGTGTTTGTATTTAGTCTTTTTATTAAAATGTCAAATATGAAATAAAATATAAAATAAGTGGTAAATAAGATAAATGATAAATATAATAAAATGTTATGTTAAATTACCGATAATATTCAGTTGAATATTGTTTTCTTTTTCTTAAACCCAAAATTAAAACTTATAAGTACATATAAGCTAGGGGAGAGAGAGAGAGAGAGGGTCACACACATATAGATATAATATATATATGAAAAATCAGACAAAAAATTGCAAAAATAAGATTAGATTAACTAGAATTAAGTCAAATATGTCAATTGGACAAAAATCACATTAAATATATTAAGAAGAAAGGAGAAGTAATCCACAAAGAAAATACACCAACCATGTAAGTACTTTTAAGCAGAGCCCCCAAAATATGTGAAACCATCTTTCACTTAATTACTAGGAGAAAAGAGCAAACTGACAATCCCAGTGGGAAATTTTTAACTGAGAGCTCAAACTCAAAATGATTAATAAGAATAATTAAGATCAGAACAACAAAATTATCACCAAATTCAGTACATGTGAAAAGTTTTGCACCAAATAGAGAAAATACATTCTTTTCAAGTGCATATTTTTAGAATGACCTCATATTATATCACCAAAGAGAGTTCAACAACTTCAAAGAACAGCTATTATGTAAAACATAGTCTCTGTCCAGAATAAAACAGGTTACAACTCAAGAATAAAATGTGAAATTTTTGGAGATAATGGATAGGTTTATAGCATGGTTTGTGGCAATGGTCTCATGGGTGTATACTTACCTTCAAGTTCATCAAGTGATACACATAAAATATGCACAGCTTTTGTATGTCAATCATAACTCAACAAAGTGGTTTTTTAAAAAAGCAAAACAAAAGCAAGTTATATTTCTTTCTTTACTCCTGCCTAAAACAAGATACTAAATTTGAATTTTAAAAAGTTTAAAAAGAAAAAAAAAGTACTCCAAAATAATTCTGTGGATTTCAAAGAAAATCATAGAAAGAAAATCTGAATAGCAGTAGACACACTGCACCTAAAGCCCTCAGGAAGTACTTTAACAACAGAACTACTAGCATGGAGGGCTATTGACTCTCAAGCTAAAGATTTTATGTAGAAATTATGAGGAATACCAAAAGAGAGTATTTGAAAAACTATAAATATAAAATAAAGAACTGGGTAAACTCTAAAGATAATATTTTTCAACCTGTCAAGAAAGGGTTTCAAAAGATAGAGTATATAATTTAAAAAATTGTTTCAGTGACTTTTTCTTTAGTGTATAAAAACAATGATATTATTTCTGCCACTATGTGATAAATGAACGAGAAATGAATCTGTTTTATAAAATAAACAATCAAACAAAAATCCCAAGGGTAAAATAACAAGTGAACTTTATTAAGAACACCAGCTTTCATTACCTTGAATGTTTGATGAAAAAAACAGAACTTTACATAATATATGCAGTGCCTCACAGACCAATCAGCTCTGAATGTAATGAGCTTAGCTAAAGTCTTCAGTAAAGCATGGGTTGATGGAAGAGAGGGAGATTCTTTATTATGCTGAAATCTATTTCAATTATTGTCTTTTTAAAGAGAAAATGAGAAATTAGTTGAAAGAGTAAAATTAACTGGAAATCCAATCAAGCATTTTATATGCTTTTCCTGATCAATAATCATTTCATCCTCTTAAAGAAAGACAACTTTTTACACAAGTTATCATTTATAGGTCTTCACTTGAAACTTTCTGTGTACTGTTCAATAAAAAAGTACTACAAGAATCTTTACAGTTCTAATCTAGAAAAACATTCCCTGTGATATCCAAATGTCATTATTAAGAAAAATATTAGTCAGACATTTTAAGATAATTCTTCCACCTATATGATAAATGATCCGGAAAGAAACCTGAATTTCCTTTTCCTTACCTTTGCATTGTTGAGACAAGCTGTATGTAAATCCTGTCTTCCATTAATAATGTTATAAATACTCAAGTTCTTTCTAATTCTCATAGACAAATGTTGATTTCCTAATCATCAGGACTTTAATGGCAAAAAAAAAAAAAAAAAAAAAAAAAAGTCTTTGAATTTGCCTTTTCTTCACACCAGGCTGGTTACTTTTTAAATCTCCTTTTCCCAAATAAGGTATTGAATTTGAAAGAAAGGTACTAACTAATTTGAAATCCTCTGCAAGTCAATGGAGTTAAAACCATGGAAAACCGTGGTTATAATAGACAATCTACATTCAAAGCACAGGCAATCCCCAAGTTGCAAATGGGTTATATTCCAAAAGTTAATTTGAAACTCTGCTGTTTAGAACTTGCAAAGGCATTTTGCCATGGAAACAAAGTTATAGATGACAGTTGAATCTCTAAGCTACCCACAAAAGTCTATCTAACCTATAATGTGTCTGAATCCAATTGCTTCAACGAGAGGTTTGTAACAGAACATAATAGTCTACTGACAGGCTGACTGGTGGTCCACTTTATCAGAATCTCTCCATTTTGTGTTGTTGGCTTGTCCTTTTAATATTTCTTCATTTTATCCCTTGAAGATGTATTAGTCAAATAATAATACCTTTCTATAAAAAGTGCTTATTTCATTTCTCATAGCCCTGGAGATTATTTTAGGACTTTGATTTATCTTAAAGCAAGAAAGAAATAAATATTCTTTTTTTCCCTCTGTGATAAAAATCAGTTTCTTTCCTTATAAGGTGATTTGTTATTGTTTGATGTCTGGATTTTGCTCTTTTGGAAATTTATGCAAAGTTAAAAATCCTTTCCCATCACTTGGTTTGACGGCAGTAATCCATAAAGATTTTTTTTCTTGTTTTGCTTTAATGTATTAGTTATTTTAAATGACTCTGATAACAACAGTAGCTTGACAAATATCAGGGAAGGCCATTAATCAACAATACCAAATAGCTTTTTCGCTTTTGCCATTTCACTTCCCTGACCCCTGATTAAAAATAAATGGTTCCTAAATTCCTCATGTGCCACTCAAAGTCCTTCTTAACCTAGCCCCAACCTAATCTTTCTGCCCTGTATCTCCATAACCTCCATCACAAACTTTGTTCTGACGTTTTTACCCCAGACACATTTGCCATTTTCCCATTTGCCTTTGCAGCTGCTGTTCCTACTAGAGCGTTCTACTTGGAACAGTCTATCTGAAACCCATTCTTCGAGGTTCACCTCAAACTTCACCCCTTTTGTGCTAACATGGAGTGATGGAAAAGGTTCACACAGAGCTTAGTGTGAATCCCAGCTCTGCTCCTTTCTTAGCTGTATAATGTGAACTTCAGTTTAACCTTTCAGGGCAATGTTTGTCATCTATGGAATGGGACTAATAGTACTTTGATCACAATGTCATTGCAAACATTAAATAAAGGAAGTTGCCTGTCTTTGACCATCCCATAACAACTGATTGTTTGCCCTTTGGAACACCTATAGCAAATTTTATCTCAGCTGTTTTTTAAATGCCGTATCTCTAAGTGGCTTTTTACATGAGTATATTTTGACTCCCTAACCAAGTAGTTTTAACCTATCTGGATAAAATCTATCAGTCAAAGACAAGATAGGATTTCAGAAATCAGAAACCACTCTAGGTATTCCAGACCAAAAAAAAAAAAAAGATTTCATTTAAGGAATTAGTGACATGGATGCTAGAAGACTTAAGGAGCAAATGGAGGATGCTGGAGGAAGTAACCAGCACCTCCAAGGTTGCAGAAGCCAGAGAACTAAACAGAAAAACCTAGGAGCTTGAAGGAGAAAGGCCCTCATATGGTGATTCAGCTCTCTGAAGAAGGTGTCTTGGTTAGTGCTTATGCTAATAAAGGGACACAGCTGGCTGGTCCTCTTAGCCCTGAAGCAATGTGGCACAGCTAGTGCTAAGCATACCAAACAACACCAGGGCTTTTTCTGTAGCTGTTATCTTTTGAAGGAACAACACTGACAGGCATTGCAGTAGAAAGCAAGTCCTGTCTCTCTTTCACCTCCTTTCCAGTCACTCTTTAACTACAACATCTCATTGGCAGATACTAATAGGAAGGATCTGGTAAGGAAGTTTGGGAAATGTAGTTTCCAGACTTAGCTTTAGCATCCCAGAGCAGAATATAACAGGGTGAGCTTGGAGCTCAAAATAAAAGATAAATAATCAGCACAAAAAAGGAAATCTTTAAGATCAAGGCATTTGTTCTTTGTACAAAGGTGTCACTATAAAAGTATGCAAGAAATATTTCTTGGTTGTTGATTGGTTTTCTCAATTGCAATAGACCATTCTCAGAACAAATCTGGATTATCAATTTAAAATAGATTCTTACTAGAAAGGAGTTCACTCTTATTTTGTGTTGAGTAAGATGCTTAGTATAATATCAATGTGCAATAGATACTGTTATTAAGAAAATTAATATAGTAAGTTGTTTCATTAATATGCAAGTCCCTCACCTAAAGTAGCTGGATTTTGTAGCTAGAGTCACAGCTTAAGCTTAAGCTGTGTGTTTTTTTGTGTGTGTGTGTTTTGTTTTGTTTTGTTTTTCCTTGCCTTGGGATTTGAACTTGATTTGGACAGGTTTGTAGAATTCAGAGAGCAAGCCTATTTACAAAGGAAGAGAAAAACATATCCTAAGTGAATAGAGATAAATGAAGTTTGCTAGCATTAGCAGTAAAGGTTTGGTAGGATATGTTGTCTATTCCATGAGCTTAATCTTGAGTCCTGGAATTGCAAACAAGTTACAGTACTGAACTAATCCATTTTCTGTTGCTAATAACACAGTATCATAGACTGGGTTGGTTATAAAGAAAAAAAGGTTTACTTTGGCTCATAGTTCTGGAGGTGCAAAATCAAGGAGTTTCATATGGTGATGGCATTCTTGCCAGGTAGAATTCCTAGGTGGTTCGGGGCATCCCATAGCAAGAAATAGAGAGCATTTGTGTATATGTGTGGTTTTGGTCTCTCTCATTCATACAGATCACCAGGATTCAGTCATGTGGGCTCCATCTTGATGAGTTTATCTAATTCTTAGAACCTCCCAAAGGCCTCATTTCTATTTATTTCAAAATCAGATTAAGTTTTCATCCTCTTACTACCTTACGATGGATGTAAACTCCAGAATGAGTTTTGAGGGAGCAAAACAAATTTAAACCATCACAAGTATATAATTAAATGCTTCATTATGTTGTACATAGTGGTT